>NC_089822.1:124678806-127078806 GCF_035046505.1 Tiliqua scincoides | reverse complement strand
AGTTCAAGAGCAGTATGTCTCCAAGTACCAGATGGTACGGAGCAAAAAACATGAGAATGCTGATGCTTATTTGGGGCTTTCCAAAGACACCTGGCTGACTGCTGATGAGGCCAGAAAGACAGCTTGCATGGACCTTTAGTCTGGCCTTGTGGAACCCATTCCGAAGTCTATATAACATGTGTTCACTCCCCTTCTGCACAGCCCAGCCCCCCTCTGCTTGCTCACTTTCTTGTTATCAAAGATGATAACTTAGCCAGGACCTCTTTGTGACTGATTTTCTCAAAGATAGTATCTCCACACAGCTGGGCCATCTGGCCTTTGCTGATCTCATTGGTCATCTCTGCGCTGTCCCGCTTGTCCCCTGCTGCCTTCCACAGCCCACCCCAAGACTTCTTGGGTAAGCAAGTGACATGCCTGTTAGTGAAATGCAGCTCTCTAGCATTTGCCCTATTGACTTTCTCTCCTATTCAAAATTCTTTTCTTACCTTACTGCCTGTTTTTCAGTCAAAGCAAGTCAAGCACAGTAGGTGTGGCCACCCTTAGTGTGCACACTGCAGCATTAGAAACTTGAAGGTTTGTTGTGTAAGAAGTAGCAAAGAAAGCAAGCAAACTGTAAACTGCAGTTTTCTATCTTTGCTATTTTTTGTAATAATTCTTTGTTATCATTTAAAAGTTTTTCAAAATATATGGCAACTTCATGCATGCCAATCAGAAAGAGTCAGTGTGCCACTAGTAGCATTTGTGCTGCAGGTTGGCCACCCTTGCTTTAGAACATTATTTTTTCCCACCTGGGGGTCAAATTCTAACCTGTAACTACTGCCACAATTTCCATTAGTTTCAAAGCTGAAGAAAACATCATGCATACTAAAATAATATTTATAAGGTTGAGACTACCACAATATCTGCCCCTTACAAGTAATAATAAAATATTCAGGTAAATCTGATCAACATAAATTGCAATTATTTCATTTGCCTGGATAAATCTGAAGTGTTGTGATGATGGGAGGAGGGGCCACAGCTCAGCAGTACAGTACAAGGTTCATCCCTGTCCATACCTGTCAGGACTGAGAACCCTGAGGACTGAAACCCTAGAAAGCCAAAGCAAGCCACAGTGGACAATACTGGACTAATGGTCTGACTGAGTATAAGACAGTTTAATATGTTGGATGGGGACACATTATTTATTAGCTGCTGCTATTACTTTACAACACCTTGCCATTTAGTATTTTAACAGAATATTATACACCCATTTTCCAGTTATACTTAATGCTGCTTTGAACTTCAGAGCTGTCTTCACCTGTCAGTGAATAAGATGATGTAATCATGAGAGCACCTTTATGGTTAGATTTCAGTTGGGTCATGGCAATTGATGACATTTAGAAGGTGTTCCACATTCTGTGGTTTACTTTCAGACATAGGTTTTGTAACGTTTTGAAAGCGTCCTTCTTTGGAATAGCCTACAGAAAAAAAAAAACACAAATAAGTATTTTTTTGATTTTTACATTTCAGGCAACACACTCACGTATGCACTCAAGCACAATAATTTACCTCTCCTTCAGGTTCTCTAGGTACAGGTGGTTCTTCCATTGCAAATTGGTAAACCAGGTTCAAAGATGGAAACGGTAACACGTCATCCTCCTCCTCCTCCTCGTAACGCCTACATTTTTGCTTCTTCTTCATAGGTGCCTGTGGTAGGCTTTGAGAATCAGTGGGACTGTCTGGGGTCTCCGGCTAATCGCAGCTCTCCATCTTGAACAGCTTGCGAATGTAGTTTTGAGAATCCGCGGGGTCTGACCAGGGTCTCCCCCCCCCCTCAGAAGGCGGCACGTTCTCCTTCTCTTCTTCGGGGCTCTCCATCTTGGTCAATTCCCTAGCAGGGGATTCGCACTCCAACTGGGGAGTCTCGGTCCCAGAAGGCAAAGCGGGTGAGCTTTTCAGAGGGGAGGCCATGGCTGCATCAGGCTGATCGGCTTTCTCCCTCCCCACGAAGGCCAGGGCCTTAAAATACAGAGGGCATGCCCAGGCCTGTTCCCATTTCCTATTGGTCCCTGCGGTGGTCCGAGAACTACAAATTCCATTCCTATTGGTCATCAGTGATGGAACAAGCTGCTTGAGGGGTCACATGAATCCCTTTCCAACACTTTATTGGGAGGCTCCTTTTCCCACCTAACCAAATGTCGGGGTGCTACAAAACCCCTCTCTGGTGGTCGGTGGTAATGGGGCAAGTTGTTTGAGGGGTCACATGAACCCCTTTCCAAAACTTTATTGGGGGGCTCCCTTTCCCACCAAACCAAATGTCGGGGTGCTACAAAACCCTTCCCTAGTGGTCAGTGGTAATGGGGAAAGTTGTTTGAGGGGTCACATGAACCCCCTTTCCCACACTTCATTGGGGGGCTCCTTTTCCCACCAAACCAAACTTCGGGGTGCTACAAAACCCCTCTCTAGTGGTCGAGGGGAACGGGAGAAGTTGTTTGAGGGGTCACATGAACCCCTTTCCAACACTTTATTGGGGGGCTCCTTTTCCCACCAAACCAAATGTCAGGGTGCTAAAAAACCCTTCCCTAGTGGTCGGTGGTAATGGGGAAAGTTGTTTGAGGGGTCACATGAACCCCTTTCCAACACTTTTTGGGGGGCTCCTTTTCCCACCAAACCAAACTTCGGGGAGCTACAAAACCCCTCCCTAGTGGTTGACGGTCTTGGGAAGAGTTGTTTGAGGGGTCACTTGAACCCCCTTAGGGGGCAGGATTTCCAGTAAAAAGGGGCGGGACCAGCTATCAAAGATAGTTTTGACATAAGGTATGTACTTCCTACTACTACTGTTGGGATCAAGGACTTGATGGCTCTGTGGATCCTGAACATAGACTGCAGCAACCTGAGATCCTTTGCTTTTGTAATATTAAAATAACACAACTTTTACAAATATTTTAATTTTTTATATTAAAAAATCTAGCTCTTGTTATGGTTACAAAGGCAGATTTGGGTGTGCCTGAAAGGGCCTGGCATGCTTTTAACCAGAAAGGAACTAAGTCGGATTTTCAGGAGTCAGTGCCTAGGCTCTAATGTCTCTCATCTTGACAATCAGTGGAAGACCAAATTGGTAAAATGAGCAAATGTAAACAAACACACAGAATTAACATACATCATGCAGGTTGCAGACTTACACTTTTCTTGGTGCAGAATTTGGGTTACTCTGACAGGAAGTTTTATTTTGTTTTTGAAGCATAATACACAGCCATGACTAGACTCCTCAATTAAGAGTGTGAGCATGTGCTATGCAAATTTCAGAGATGGGAATCAAATATCAAGGAATAAGTATCATCTTCTTGCTTTGTGGAGGACAGCTAATTGGCCTCTGCTGAAAACTGTTGAACTAGAGCAGGTGTCTCCAAATGTTTTGGACAGAGGGCCACATCCAATATCTGACACCGTGTCAAGGGTTGGAAAAATTAATAAAGTTTAAATATAAAATTTAAATAAATAGATTAGAGATGGAACTTAGATGAATGAATAAGTGAAAGAACGGACTCCGTTCCAGGATTTTTCCAAGCACCACCACAGAAATAAAGCACTCACTCATGTGGACTCCCCAGCCCACAAGCAGGTTACTTACATGTACAGGAGTAAATACCTCAGAATCAGCACATCACAGAAAACATCTAAAGCTCTTCTGAGGGCCGGGGAGGCCTCCCCAACCCTCAGAAAGCCTTCTAAGGCCTCCAGAGGGTTCAAAAACACCAGAAAAGCTTTTTCAGAATAGCCAGGAAGAGATATTTTTATGCATTCTGAGTGCCGGACAGGCTGCACACATCCTCCCCAGCCCACAGAACACCCCTGATTGCATTCCTTTGAGAAGACCAGAGGCCCACAGGAGACAAGAGTCTTGCTACGGCCGGAGAGAAGATTGCCGTGTGCAGCGTCTGGCCCCTGGGCTACAGTTTGGAGACACCTGAACACAGGTGGATAATTTGGATAACACAGGAGGATAATTGACACCGCATGGCAGTGGTGAACAAAGACTCACGTACACCATTTGGCACCCGGGGCCCATAAATTTTTGGCAATCTCCCCATGACAAAATTATTTTTCGTAACAGTCATGATATGAAATGAATAATAATAACAGCCAGAGAACAAGCACAGACAGTGAACACTTCCTTTTACTGAACTCATATATAACACATTTCACATATGCAGTGAATATGAGAGATCATAACCCAAATCAGAACAGGGAAGAAACACCCATCAGGATAATATGCAGTGGGCTTGTGGTCTATCATACGTACAAAAGCAGTTGTGTTATAGAAGAAAGGAAAACATACGTACATTTATGAAGAATACTTTTGGTTTTCTGGAATGCTTGTAACAAGCTACGTATTCTAGTGGTAATCTCAGTGTAATCCACTTTTGTTACAGAACACACCTTTTGTTACATAAATCCCAGTGCAACCCACTTTTTGTTACATAAGGCAGTCAGTCAACAGTCAACAAAACCTTTATTAGGCATAACCATTTGATAGGTGAGGACTCTGTACAAAAATCGTAGGGAGTATAAATCGAAGTAGTACACAAATATATGCATATGTGCACATCTATGTGTACACACAGATACAACGTACATTACATTTTACAAACAAACATGAATTATTTAAAAGACAGAAACAATCAGTTACTCTGCGGATCTTGCCAGAACGTAGCCTACTCAGTGATTACAGAAAGCTTGGCTCGATTCAGAATACTCAAATTTAGGAACTGTGTGACTGAGAGGGTTGTATGTTCTACATCACCTGCAAGAAGAAATTGAATTATATCTTTCTCAGAATGCCCTGTTTTAGAATGGAGCAAAGGAGAGAGAAATTGCTGCCTTAGTACTTGATATTTGGGACAGTGCAACATGATGTGTGTGTATGACTCTACTTCGCCTAAATTGCAGCTACATAGACAATCTTCCCTGGCATACATAAGGCAGTTGTGTTTTCTTTTTCCTGCTTTTTGGCTGTAACATTTGATAGAATAGAGATATTTCCACACGGTTTGTTTCATTGCATTCTGCATGAAATTGCGCATGGAATGATATACTACGATGGTATCAAAAATACCAAGATTTTAAGAAGTGGGAGGTGGCCTCTGTCACCCCTCTGCAGCTTGGCTCCCAGGGCCTACGGCCTCCCATTTGTACACCACTGCAACATGGAACATCTTCTGATTTTTTTTACTCTTTCAGGCACACTGACTGCCTGTTTCTCATCTTTGCATCCTATTCAAGGCCAGATATAAAAACTGAAAATATTTCCTTTCAGCTAGTTTCTGGTTTGTTATAAAATAAGGTCTAGCTCAAAGAAAATATTTTCAAGTGTGCCTTTTGACAAACTGAAGGGAGGAGGTTCCAGGGCCACTGAGGATTCTTTTGGCAAGGAACGAGACACTGTTGTAGAAGAGCTGGAAAGAATCACCAAAGGCATCTGCCAAGAAGGTCTTTTGGAGCAAAGTGGGACTAGTTGGATTTCCAAAAGTGCCAGCAGTGGTGGTTTAGGTGTGGCAGGACCAGAATTGTGGGGTCACTATCCCCCAGAAAGTCCTCTGAAAGAAAAGGGGAAGCGGGTTAAATGAAACCAGAGAGAATCAGTGAGGGGAAAAATTCCTGTGGGTCAAAGGCTGTAGGAAGTCATGCTTATCCAATGTCCCTTGGGTTAGAGATAACCTAAGAATTGGGTCCAGAGAACAGCTAGGCAGTAGGCCCCCCAAAACAGTGAAGGGCCCACCTCCTCAAAAGCACCACCATCCTCACCCTATACAGAGAGGAGTCCTGAAGGTCAAACACAATGCGAGTGAATTTCGGTTTGCACACCTAGCCTCAGTCAGGTTAAGAGAGCCTGCTGTGAGTGCCTGACCGCAAAAGGGCTTTCAAAACCAGGGGGCTGGAAAACAAGTCCAATGAGTAAACTTTGAGAGAACTTGGTTATTTTAGCCTGGAAATGAAAATACTGAAGGGGGACATGCCTTTAAATACCTGCAGGGCTGTCAGGTGGAAGAGGGCAAAAATTTGTTCTGTTGCCCCAGAGAGCAGCTTGACCTAATAGGCTTAGGCTGAAGGGGAGATTTAAGTTGAATATCATGAACAAATCCTGAATGGTAAGAGCAGTTCAGCAATGCAACTTCTTACCAAGGGAACTGGTGGGTTTTCCTTTGCTGGAAGTCTTCAGGTGGAGGCTTGACAGGCACTTTTTGGAGTTGCTCTACAGGGAATTTTCCTGCACCTGGCAGGGGGTTAGCCCCTTCCCATCCCAATTGCTTGGACCCCCTCCCCAAGAGCAGGCACAAACCTTGCAAGCTGCAGCCCAGGCAGCCAGCAGAGCCAGGGCCACTGCCTTCCAATGCGGGGTGTGCAGCATCTCACTTGCAGCCAACAGGCACACCGCTCCTTTGAGCCGCCTGCATGTGGCAAGAAGGGAGGGAGTGCCTGGTCTGCCAGTAGGCACTGTTGGGTAACCAAGCCATTGCTTCACTCAGGCGACTGCTGGGTAGCCACACACTCAGTGCAGGAGGGAACAGCCCGTGGCCACCTGCAGAGGAAGAGCAGCAGCAACATTACCTGCCTTTTGAAGACACACCCAGGCCCATCCTAGGTCTGTCTACTCAGAAGTAAGTTCCATCAGAGTCAATGAAACTCCCAGGAAAGTGAGGATGGGATTGCAGCCTTAGGGTCCAGTCCTATCCAACTTTTCAACAGCGATGTAGCCATGCTAATGGGATACGTGCTGCATCCTGTGGTCGGGGAGCAATCACAGAGGCCTCCTCAAGGTAAGGGAGCATGTATTCTCTTACCTCGAGGCTGCATTGTGGTTACATAAGAACATAAGAACAGCCCCACTGGTTCAGGCCATAGGCCCATCTAGTCCAGCTTCCTGTATCTCACAGCGGCCCACCAAATGCCCCAGGGAGCACCCCAGATAACAAGATACCTCATCCTGGTGCCCTCCCTTGCATCTGGCATTCTGACATAGCCCATTTCTAAAATCAGGAGGTTGCGCATACACATCATGGCTTGTACCCCATAATGGATTTTTCCTCCAGAAACTTGTCCAATCCCTTTTAAAGGCGTCTAGGCTAGACGCCAGCACCACATCCTGTGGCAAGGAGTTCCACAGACCGACCACACGCTGAGTAAAGAAATATTTTCTTTTGTCTGTCCTAACCCGCCCACCACTCAATTTTAGTGGATGTCCCCTGGTTCTGGTATTATGTGAGAGTGTAAAGAGCATCTCCCTATCCACTCTGTCCATCCCCTGCATATTTTGTATGTCTCAATCATGTCTCAGGCATCTCTTTTCTAGGCTGAAGAGGCCCAAACGCCGTAGCCTTTCCTCATAAGGAAGGTGCCCCAGCCCCGAAATCATCTTAGTAGCTGTCTTTTGCACCTTTTCCATTTCCACTATGTCTTTTTTGAGATGCGGCGACCAGAACTGGACACAATACTCCAGGTGTGGCCTTACCATAGATTTGTACAACGGCATTACAATACTAGCCGTTTTGTTCTCAATACCCTTCCTAATGATCCCCAGCATAGAATTGGCCTTCTTCACTGCCGCCGCACATTGGGTCGACACTTTCATCGACCTGTCCACCACCACCCCAAGATCTCTCTCCTGATCTGTAACAGACAGCTCAGAACCCATCAGCCTATATCTAAAGTTTTGATTTTTTGCCCCAATGTGCATGACTTTACACTTACTGACATTGAAGCGCATCTGCCATTTTGCTGCCCATTCTGCCAGTCTGGAGAGATCCTTCTGGAGCTCCTCACAATCACTTCTGGTCTTCACCACTCAGAAAAGTTTGGTGTCATCTGCAAACTTAGCCATCTCACTGCTCAACCCTGTATCCAGGTCATTTATGAAGAGGTTGAAAAGCACCGGTCCCAGGACAGATCCTTGAGGCACACCGCTTTTCACCTCTCTCCATTGTGAAAACTGCCCATTGACTTCCACTCTCTGTTTCCTGGTCTTCAACCAGGTCTCAGTCCAGGAGAGTACCTGCCCTCTAATTCCCTGACTGTGGAGCTTTTTCAGTAGCCTTTGGTGAGGGACCTTGTTGAACGCCTTCTGAAAATCCAGATATTTAATGTCCACGGGTTCTCCCGCATCCACATGCCTGTTGACCTTTTCAAAGAATTCTAAGTGAGGCAAGACCTACCCTTACAGATGCCATGCTGATTCTCCCTCAGCAAGGCTTGTTTGTCTATGTGTTTTGAGATTCTGTCTTTGATGAGGCATTCCACCATCTTACCCAGTATAGATGTTAGACTGACCAGCCCATAGTTTCCCGGGTCCCCCCTCTTTCCCTTTTTAAAAATAGGCATGACATTTGCTATCCTCCAATCCTCTGGCACTGTGGCCGTTATGAGGGACAAGTTGCATATTTTAGTCAAGAGATCAGCAACTTCATTCTTCAATTCCTTAATAACTCTTGGGTGGATGCCATCAGGGCCCGGTGACTTATTGATCTTTAATTTATCAATGAGGTCTGAAACATCTTCTCTTTTAACCTCTATCTGACTTAATTCCTCGGTCAGGAGGAGCCGTTCGGGCAGCGGTATCTCCCCGAAGTCTTCTGCCGTGAAGACAGATGCAAAGAACTCATTTAATTTCTCTGCCATCTCTAAGTCTCCTTTTATTTCCCCTTTCCCTCCCTCACCATCCAGAGAGCCAACTGCTTCTCCGGTGGGTTTCCTGCTTCTAACATATTTGAAGAAGCTTTTATTATTCCCCTTAATGCTGCTGACCATGTGTTCCTCATAGTCTCTCTTGGCCTCCCGTATCACCTTCTTACATTTCTTTTCCCACAGTTTGTGTTCCTTTTTATTCTCCTCATTGGGGAAAGACTTCCATTTACGGAAGGAAGCTTCCTTTCCCTTTACAACCTTTCTATCTTGGCTTGTTAGCCATGCAGGCACCCTCCTGGACTTAGTCAAGCCCTTCTTCCTTTGCGGTATACACTTCCACTGCGCCTCTATTACTGTTGATTTGAGCAACCTCCATGCTCTCTGTAGAGACTGGACTCTTTTTGCCTTCCCTTTCAACCTCCTTCTAACCAGCCTCCTCATTTGAGGGAAGTCCACTCGTTGGAAGTCAAGGGTTTTTGTGAGAGATTTGCCTGGTATTCTTCCCCCAACGTGCATGTCAAAGCGGATCGCAGCATGATCACTGTTCCCCAATGGCTCAGTAACATTGACATCTCTAACCAGATCCTGAGTACCACACAATATTAAATCTAGAGTCACCTGTCCTCTGGTGGGCTCCATGACTAGCTGCTCTAAGGCACAGTCATTTAGCATGTCAAGGAATCCTGTCTTCTTTTCATGACCAGAACACAAATTGACCCAGTCAATATGAGGATAATTGAAGTCCCCCATGATTACAACCCTGTCCCTCCTTGTCACCTCGCTGATCTATTTCCTCATACTCTTGTTTGTGGGTTTCCTGGAGGGACCTGGGTGGCCATAGTTTGAATTGGGATGATGGACTTGTTGGACCTTGGGCTGGTGTAACCCTGCAGAGCTCTTCTTATGTTCTTAGCCTTAATTCTGGCAATTGTAAAAGGCAGTGGCATAGCTAAGGGGTTGGCAAATGCATTGGGCAACAAGCTTTGGGGGGGAGGTAACAAGCTGAGCTTGACACTAGTGGCCAAAATTGTGAAAACCTTGATATGTATGAATACCATAATCTTATATATCATTGGAAGGGTAATTCAATGCAGAATGCAGTGAAACAAACCACATTGGAATATCTGATTCTTTCAAAAGATAAGGCCAATTAACTGGAAGACTTTGTATTTACATACTTAATAAATTTCATCTTGAGGGACGGTTACAGTATCTTCTTTGATCCCAGGTAGCAGATGCCTTAGTTATGCCACTAGTGAAAGGCATTGGAGCAGAGGCAGTAAAAACAACAACCATAGCAACCTTCTTCAGAGTTGCAACTGTTGAGTGAACAAGACAGGGAAAATATGATTACCTATCCTGAATTTTAAGGCAAGTAGGCGATTGGAATACATGAAAAGATACTTATTGCTGGGATTGTACGTTGCTCCTTACCTGATTGAGCAAGTGATCTTCTTGTTCAGTAGGGGATAAGATGCTCTTTTTCTGACTCCTGCTCACCCCTTGCCCAGAAGCAAACCAGGTCTGAGAATTAACACTAATCATTACCTTCGGTGGATCCTTGCAGAGAAAAAGGCCAGTTGCGGGAAAAACCGGAAAAGAAAGTGTTCATTGCCCAACAGTCTTTGCTTGAGTGAGTATTTCTTGTGCCATCTTGCCAGCTGTGACAGGAAAGGTGGATGCTAAGAGAGAGAAGGTGGGAAATGGTGCCCAGTGATGTCAAAAGTACACCATATAAAAGTATGCTTATTGATATGACAGTGCAGATTGCTGCTCACCCAGGCAGGGCCATCCCAAGACTTCCTGACACAGGAGGTGGCTTGGCAAATGCTGCTTCCCCTCCTTAACTGATAATGTGCCAACCTCCTATTCTCCGATGTTCTAGCGAAGCACTCTCCTCCTGTCCACATTTCCTCTCTGACCCTCTCTTCCTTTTCTAGTCCAGGGAATGGAAGGAGAAGGAGGAGCAGCGGAGGCAAGTAGGTGGCCAGAGATGGGAACCTCCAGCAATCTGCTGAGTGAGGACCCAATTCTATCCTATTTTCCAGCATTGGTGCAGCTGTAATACAGCCCCAAGGTAAAGGAACACATGTTCCCATATCTTGAGGAGGCCTCAGTGACTGCCCCTCCATGGCAAGATGCAGCGCACGCCCCATTGGTACAATTGCACCAGCACAGGAAAATTGGATAGGATTGGGCCCTGAGGCAACCACTTCTGTTGGCCTGATGAATGGGCCGGCCCTGCACCTAGATCATCAAAGGGGCTTCTAGGATGAATTATCTTCTCATTTCTGACATGTGAGATGCTTGTTAAACAGGCCAGGCTGTTCAGCATCTTCTCTCAGAGGCAAGTAGCTTAGACTAGGGAGCTGAGCCCAGGAGAGTTCATAAATAGAGATAGAAAGTACCCCATTGGCTCCTTTGTCACCTGATTCATCTTGAGCTGGACTGCTGCATTTTCTCTTCCTATCACTGGTGGGAACTGGTGTGTCCTGTAGCACAGCAAAACTAAAGTCAGCCAGTTCTGCTCCCTGTGAGCTCTCTTGGTAGTGCAAAGAGTGAGTCCTTCTACCAGAATTGCTCCGTGGTTCAAGACCCCTAACACCACAGAGTGTGGCCCACAACCCTGCTGCTTGTGGCAACAATTCTGCATTCTGAGAAGGGGAGTAATCTGTATTCTAGGTTATTAGTCAAATCCCTTACCCGATGTCATGTTTTAGAATACTGTTGGTGCCACAAAGCAACATATAATATACATACTGTATGTTCACTTTGCACATTTACACAGTTTACATATTTAAAAACTTATTTTTTAAAAAATGGAGTATCTTTATTTCAAGCTGATTAAAGAGATATCCACCCCCCCCCCCCAGTTCTGGATAATGATGGGAACATGCAATGGCTTCTAGAGATAACATATAATAGCTCTGTGACCAGATCCAATTTGCCATCCATCCCGTCTTACAGCTTACCTGATGCCAACCCTGTCTCTTTTCTTTTTTCAGTGAGCTGCTGGAAATCAAACATTTCCGTTCCATCTACTACATATTTGTAGCCTTTCTTTGTGTGTTTGCTCTCAGCACAATCATAGTGGATTCCAGCGATGAAGGACGGTACGGTTCGGATGTGGAGCTGAGGGCTGGGAGACTTTCCATTTTTGGGTGGCAGACAGACATGGGCTTGCAACACTAAGGAGAGGTTTGGGTTGTTTCTTTTAAAGCACTAAGGGGCATGGAAATCACCATATGAGCATCACTTTCCAATCTCATGACCCTGTTGTCCAGCCTCTTGCTCTTTTCTTGCCCACTGTAGTATTTTGTTTCAATAGTGTGCTGATGACACAGTGTCAGTAGTATTCAGCACCCCTGAGAAAGCGCAAGTGAAGGCAATTGTTGATGGCACCAGAATAAATATTAGCAGGGGACACCAATGCGCAAAGTACATTTGTGGGGGTGATGAACTTCTTGTAGCTTAGAGTTTAGAAAGGAAAAATAAACAGTGTCTTTTACATCAGTGTTCCCATCCTACAAATACAAAAGTTAGCCCCTGGGGAATTACATATATATATCAATGGAGAAAAAGTATCCATGCGTTTCCACCCATGCAAGATTTGCAACCCTGTGTTCACTCCAATCTGGGGATTTCCTTATGGCACAAGCTGCGCTAGGCCTGCCTCTGGTGCCGCCAGTCATCCTTCAGCAGACATCCTGTAACTGCAGGTATCCCAGCAACAGTTGCTTACCAAAAGGGGTTAACATCTCCCCTGATGGGCTTCCTGAAAACTTCCGGGTTCAGGCAGGCCCAGACCAAACTAGCAAAAACCTATGTAGAAATCAGTATTTGCTGATCAGCCACTAGATCAGAGAGTAAAGTATCTGGGTGAGGTTATCAATAACCCCAGTTCAAGACCACCGGTACTTTACAGTCCCTTGTTAATGGTCCATTAATGATCCTCCGCTTAGAGATTATGTTCATATTGCCTATTTTTGTCTTCATGGCTGCCTGTCTTTCTTCCACAGGCTTGTCCTGGACTTCATCTCTTCAGCTCTTCATCTTTGCTTTTGGGAATCTGCCCAGGGCACTCTTTACCTGGCTCTGCATGTTCCTCTATACCTTGCTTGTGCCCTACAAGTTCCTGCAGATGTGGGCCAGCGCCTTGAGGACTGCAGTACACCCTAGGCTCTTCACAGCCACCACAGTTGTTGTTCTGCTGGTCTGCCATGCTGTTATGTTGGGCTTCTACCCCATCTATGCTATGGGCCACTACCACCTGGGACCTGCCTCCTGTTTGATTGTCATCCTTGAACAGGTGCAGCACCTTGACCGTCCTGGACCACGAACATAGCTCATTGTGTGGGAAAGAAGTTCCTAAGCAGTTTGGGTGGGGGAGGGGCATGATCTTAAGGGAGAACCAAATCAGATCTGTCGAGTTTTCTTTTGACATGGTATATCCACGTGTCCAAAAAATAGCTATACTTGGAGATCTACTAAAACAAAATCCAGATTCAGCACAGAGGTGGCCCAAATTGTTCAATCAGAATGTATTTTGTGTATTAAGCAAAACACCTTAATATTGCCATTCTCCTGCTGATTGATGATCGGCTGGGGAAGCACACATGCATCATCAGTGAACCTAAACAGGATCCAGTCTCTTGCAGCATGGCAGAGGGCACAGTTCTTTGTTCTGTATGTGCTCCATGCTGGTAGTACTGTGGCAGCTGGAGTGAAAACAGAGGTTTCCCAGACTGCATTGATGTCCTTGCTGTCCTTGCCCAGCTTTACAGGACCAGGTCGAATCTTTGTGACACACAATCTCTGCTGAGCTGGTAGTTAATAGCTTAACTAGAATTGGATCACAGCACCATTCAAAGGAATGTCCTCTGTTTTGCTCTAGCCATCCAGAATGACTCTGAAGGGGAGGAGAAAAGACATCTTGCATGGCATGTTCTGGTGCCTTCAAAACTTGATGCTGTGACCTCTCTCTAGCTATGCTACTGCTGGTAGCTGCAATACCACCCTCTAGTCATTTGCAGCAAACTGCAGGCCAGGAACACAGGCAAGGTACCATGATAGAGAGTGATATCTGAGTCTCTCTGCCCAAATGCCAGGTCAAGATCACCAAATAAGAAATTTTTTATTTTCATCTTGCATCAATGTTTGCTTTCCTTCCCCATTTAGGTCCGTTTCCTCATGAAAAGCCACTCATTTCTGCGGGAGTCAGTGCCTCCTATCCTATATGCCAAGTCAAAAGATGGTGAGTTTCATTTTGGACTCTTCTGCGTGGCTCTTTCCATGGCTCTCAACAATGGTGCAATTCTCCAGTGGTGCAATTCATCCGATTTCCAGTGCTTACCAATCCTGCTTCCCACTCTTTACTGGTCCTCCAAAAGCCAGGGCTGGTTCAAGACTTCCTAATGCATGAGACATGTGCCACAAGCTGCCCCTGCTTACAAGGTGATGTGCCAACATTTCCCACTCTCTGGAATGGATATGGAAAAGGATGGAGCAGAACAGGAAGTGGGGAGGAAAGATGGGCTAGAGCATTGGAGACACTCCTTCACACTTCCTCTTCTGCTCCACTCCCTCTTCATTTCCCAAACCAGGGAGTGGGTGGACAGAGATGGGTACCCCACCAAGCTGCTGTGTGAACTAAGTAACTCAGTCTCATGGATGGACCGGCCTTGTGAATGGCTACCAGAAATGAATTCCTCCTCTGCTTCTCAATCTTGCATAAAGCACAAGAAAAGACAACATCTTTCAGTACAAACTGAATTGATGCACTGTTTTTTCAATAAATGCATTCTTTCTCTTAGGGCCAAACTACAGGTCCAGTCTTGTTATATACGGATTTTTTATACACGGATTTGACTCAACACGAATGGCCCCTGCAAATGAGAAGGAATGTGCTGATCTCTGGAGAAGGGAAAAAAATGCATCCCTTTAAAATCAGTTTAAAACACTGAACAGTCCTTTAACAATAGCCTCCTTAATGAGGGGGGGGGGCAACCGGCTGACAATCCATCAGTCCTTCTCTTTCCAGCGGACCCCTCCCTTCCCCCTGAGCACATGAAAGAAAGGTGATCACTTTGCATTGGTGAAGGAAGGGGCTGAGTGAAGCACCATTGTAAGCGCTTGCAGGATGACTGATTGATGGATTGTCTTCCTAATGACTCTTATTTTACATCGCAAAGGTCAGCAAAGCTGTTTTTAAATCACTGGAGCAAAGAAACTTTGTTTTTTAAATTGATTTGCTATAGTACGTTTTTTGCCATCCAGGAGAGTGCTTGGAATGGAACTCACGTGAATAATGAGGCTCAACCTGTACATGTTCCATCAAGCATATCAATGTGCCCAGCATGTTTTGGGGTTTTTATCTACCTACTGGCAGCCAACATGTGTTGGGGAGGAGTGTTCAGTACAGATTAGGCCAGGGGTGTGAAAGCCCAGGGGCCAGATGTGGAAGCTTTTTATCTGGCCCTCAGGCTCTCAGCTGCTGAGTAGTGCTGAGGCGTTACTGCTAAAAGGGCAGCCCCCATGAAAACTGGGATCTCCAATATCTTGAAATATGATCAAGATTTGCATATTTTATCTTCTGTAATTTGCAGCTAATGAGTTCCTAAGTAAGTGAGAGAAAGTGTTTATTTTTGGTTATGACCTGTTTAATGCCATCACTTCCTGCCTAATGACATCTCTTCCTGACACCACTTCTGGCCCTTACCAGGCATCATGAATGCTGTTCAGCCCTTGATATGAAACAAGTTTGACACCCTTGGATTAGGCCATAGCATGACAGACTTCAGTTCCATCCCTATCCTACTTAGCTCACCGCATGCACAGAGCCGGGATAGTTTTTGATGAAACTATACAACTGCCAGGGCACAGGGTGCTGCCTGAACCTACACACCATGCTACTGTGTGCTCATATGCAGTCAATCCCTTTTCTTAGAATGCAGCACAAACTCGTGTCTCTCTGCTTCTCCCTCTGTGCTCTCAGCTGCTTCTTTGATTTTTATCTTCCAGGGAAGGTGCATCCACCTGAATTCTCAACTTACCTGTATTTTCTCTTCTGCCCCACACTGATCTACAGGGAGAGTTACCCAAGGTGGGTCTTCTCTATACCCCTGTTGGTTCTTTGGAAACTTCCTTTATCCCCAGCCCTAGTGCAGTTATTCTGTAAGCCAGGAAGTGGGCATGAAATTGAGAAGTGGGTCCATAGGGTTCCCAAATACTTACAGTGTAAGAACCCATCCTGTACACCAGGGCTTCTCAAACTAGGGCATCACAACCCCCCAGCCAGAGGGCCCTGGCCTCTGCCTGCTTAAGGGGTGGGGGTGGGGGGGAGGCATGACGCAATCCCCAGAATTGCATCACTAAGGGGGACACAGGGACTAGCATGCACTTACCAGTCCCTGCTGCAGCCTCCCCGGGGAGCGGGGAGCCCTACGGGACCTTCCGCAGAGCTCCCTAGCCTTCTAAAAGTGAAAGCGGAGCGATTGCGCTCCACTTCCGGTTTTGCAGAGGCAAAGCGTGATCACTCTGCTTTCACTTTCTGGAGGCTGGGAAGCCCTGCAGTGGGTCGCGCAGGGCTCCCCGCACCTCCAGGAGGCTACAGCAGGGACCAGTAAGTGCATGCCAGTCCCTGCACCCCCATTAGTTATGCGATCCTGGGGATCACGTTGCTGCCTCCCCCTGCCCCCGCAAAGAGTTAGTGTGGCTCAAACTCTCCCAGTACACTCACCCAATGTCTGCTCCTTTGTCTGCTGATCAAGTTCTTGGCAGATTTGGTGCTTCCCCCTCCCTACATTAACCTTATCCATCTATTCCCCAGGGACATTGCTGCTGCTGTTGGGTTTTTTTGGCTTCCTGCACTGTTGGCAAAATGCTTTTGCTGAGATGCTGCGCTTTGCCGACCGCGCCTTCTACAAGGTGATGGTGGGGCTGGGGGAGAGGGCAGG
Organism: Tiliqua scincoides; assembly: GCF_035046505.1. Lineage (NCBI taxonomy): Eukaryota > Metazoa > Chordata > Lepidosauria > Squamata > Scincidae > Tiliqua > Tiliqua scincoides. Next base: position 127,062,193 of record NC_089822.1, on the reverse strand, counting down.
GAAGGGATGGGGTTGTGTCTGTGCTGTTCGTTCTAGGCGGACCCAGTGGCATACGAAGCCCATTTGGCACCCAATGACAAAATTTAATGATAAATAATAAAATTATAAAATAATTATTTAATCCAGATTCACCATTCCCAACATATCAGAGCATCCCCCAGCACATTTCCCCCTCACAAAAACAGCATCCTGCACTTAGCAGCCCCCCAACACATATCCAACAGTTTTTGTTCCACTCCTCCTGAGACACCCCCCCCCCCCAAATCTCAGTTCCACAATCGCCAAAGCACAGGCAAGCAGCCTGAGTAACCCGACTCTCCCTTGTTCCTCCTTACAGTCACAGAACCAGGCAAGCAGCCCCCAGCAGGCACTGGCTTCTTCTCCTTTCTCTGGTGCTGCACGAGGTTCCCTCCTTGCAGGAGCCACCAGGAGGAGAGGGAGAACAAGCGCAAGCTCCTTGCTCCTCCTTCCAACTTCAGACTGAGAACAGCACCAACCAATTAGGGGGTGTCACAAAAGGCCTAGCTGTGAGGGAGTAGGATTTCCCAGCTCCCACCCCCTTCCCCTTTGGCCAGGCCAATAATGTTGTTGGTGCTGGCCAGGGTCGCTCACCATATTGGCCCGCATCCTTTCTTACCTTCACGCTGGCTGGCTGGCTGGCTGGCTGGCTGGCTCATCCCTGGATCAGGGCCACCGCTGGCTGGCTCAGTGCCAAATTTTGTGCATGTCTACTCAGAAGTAAGCCCCATAATAGTCAAAGGGGCTTACTCCCAGGAAAGTGAGGATAGGATTGTAGCCTCAGCCACCTGCCCTTGGTGCTTCCAAGATCACTCCAAGAGTAGTTCCCACACTATTCAGCCCCCCCCCCCCGCATTGCTGTTTGTTGTGGGTGGGCATTTGCACCATTGCCAGAAGAACTGGCTGTGCTGTGGCTGCCGCATGGCTCAGCCTCTTCTTCCAGCTCCTCCACCAATCGGAGCTAGGACATGTACTGCCACACTACCTGGGAGCTCAGCTGCATTCTGTAGCAGCTTTCAGAAGCCGCACAGTTGCAGCAGGTGCCTGCTGCGCTGCTGCCACCATATAGGGAGGTGCGGAGGGGCTGGGGGCAGTTTGTCACCCTCTCAGAAGGTGGCACCTGGGGCCGACAGCCCCCTTTGCCCCCCCTTTGTAGGCCAGTGGCTGGACCTGGTAGGACACTTGTTTTCCTGTGTCAGCTTTCAAATGTTTCAAAGAAGTTTGTAGCCTTTGTGGTTGCAAAGAACACAGCTGAGCACACAAGCGTCATGAGTTCAGAAGGCTCTGAGATTAAAGGTGGAGTGTGTGACTAAGCAATGGTGCGGCAACATCTGTAGCTATGCAGAAGTATAGAGAGTGTTGTCCTTTCCTTTGAATGAAGGCATTCCTGTTGCAGACCTATCTGAACGCATGCAGCCAGCTCCTGCCGTGTCAGGCCCTTGGTCCATTTCGCTCCATATTGTCTGAACTGAGTGGCAGCTGCTGCTGCCCAGAGTTTCAGACAGGGGTGTTTCGCCTACATGGAATGTCAGAGATGGAAACTATCATTTATTTATTGATTTATATTTATTTATATTTATTTATATTTATTTATTTATTTATTACTACTACTACTACTACTACTACTACTACTACTACTACTACCCCGCCTTTCTCCCCAGAGGGACTCAAGGCGGCTTACAAACAAGGTTAAAACAAATTAAAAAACATATTTTAAAAACTGATAAAAACATAACGACATATAAAAACAGTATTCAGATAAAAAAAAGTAGTTAAGTAAAAGAGCATAGCGCAGCAAGTTATAAAAGGATCAGGTCTGTAACCAGATGTTAAAAAAGATATTAAAAGATGTTTAAAAGATATTTAAAAGGCCAGGAAGGCTTGAACTAGAAGCTGCTGCATTGAAACTACTGAACTGCAGCCCCCAAAAGTTCTGTGTGTTTTGCCAATGAAACCCATGTCAAGTGAACACTTTGCAGAAGACTGAATTTGAACTCTCTTGACTTGAAAAAACTGCTGGTCTGGGGCAAGGTGGAAGGAAGATAGCTGTGGGGGTCTTGGCAGATGTTTTGCAAAGAAACATCTGTACATTGAGTTGCAGAGAATGAACACAGCACCAGGGGATGCAGCTTATGATCTCGGCCCCCCTAAATAGATGAGGGTGACAGGTCTCAAGCCCACTGCAGAATTCCTTCCTAGTGTCAAAAGTGGTTTCCCCTTGGCACAAACTATGCTCTGATGGAACTGGCTATTGGTACTGGGCTGAGAGGACTGGTGGCAGAAGAAACTGGCCATACAGTACACAGTAAAGAGCCTCTCTTGCATGTTACAAGGTCCCAAATATGCAGCAAGATGGGCCAGGTGCTTTATGCAATTGTGGTTCCTCCCCTGTCCAAGCTCAACACTGTGTCTCTTGCTCTAGGACTGGTGGAATTCCACTGGATTCCCTTCATACTTTCGGACATGGAATGTGGTTGTGCATGACTGGCTCTACTGCTACATCTATCGGGAACTCCTGTGGGTAGGTAACCACACATGTGGGTAGTCAATGTGAGGCCCTGAGTACTTAATTCCCCCCCCCCCACAGGGCTTTCTATGCAGCCCCAGCATGTATAGCTCTCACTCTCAAGGAGCCCCTTATAATTATAAGGAGCCTTCTTATCTATTTTGAATGTTTATTTTTAAATAAATCCATGTTTTTATTTTATTAAATACAAACAGAAAAAAATAAAGATATTACAGATTGTGTGGCAAATGCGGAAATCTCAAACTACATTTCTCTGTTCTACTATAAAATCATACAAAAGTTTAGTTATCAATTCCTAAACAATCTACACTTATTGAAAAATACATTTTCAACACACAAAAAATGAGAAAAACATAAAAGTTAAATCCCCTGTCTATTCACCAAATCCATAGACTATTTGGCCTATTATGTCGAACTACATTTCTTTATTCTACTACAAAAGCATACAAAAGATTAACTATCAGATCTTAAACAGTCTAGATTTATTTAAAATTACATTGCATAAAGTCTCTGCATTTCTGCATAAATTTCTACATAAAGTCTCTTGCCTTTTGAACTGTATCCAGCCAGTAGATTTTTTGTTGTCTATAAACCTGCTCAACTTCTGAGCCAATGATTTGTTCATCTGTTTGCAAATACCGAGCTAGAACCTGTACCATTCGTTGTCTCAGATCTTCTCCAGCTTCTCCAAAATTCTTTGGTACGGTGCTTAGTCTCAATGTTTTTTCTTTATTTGCTTGTCCCATCAAAGATATCATGTCCAATATTTTCTCTTGTTCTGAACTCAGGACTTCCATTCTACAATCAGTGATATTGACTCTGTTCTGGATCTCCTGTGTCTCTTGTTTAATATGTTTGACAGATTCTTCCAGCTGAGCCATATCTTGTCTCAATTCGAATTTCAGGTCTTTAAGCTCTTGTTCAACTGACAGCCCAATCCTGAGCTGCCCAGGGCGCCCAGGCTTGGCGGCACTGAGAAGGGCTGCCGCCGGATCCTGTGCACCCTGGGCTACTGTGGGAGGCGCCTCGGGAGAAGGGGACGAAAGTCCCCTTCTCCCAGATAAGGTAAGCAGCCCCTCAATGGGGTTACTCACTTTACTGCCAACCAAAAGGTCGGTGGTAAAGTAAAGGCACGTGTAGGGCACGGAGCCCTCCATGAGCGCTTTGGATCCTGCGGAGCAGAGCTCTGCAGACCCACCTCCCTCCCTCTCCCCGGCACGCCTTCCCCCACCCCTTCTCCGCCCTCCGCCAGCCCCCCCCTCCCCAGAACGCCTCCTGCTTACTGTGCTATGGCTCGGTGGTCCGGGAGACCGCCCCGCGCTAGCACAGCCGCTGGTCTAGCATAAGCGGGAGCCCGGCGGTGAGGCTAGCAAATGTGCTTTACAGCACGGGCGGCACAGAGTCATGCTGCCACGCACAGGATTGGGCTCTTAGTCTATTTTTAACTCAATTTTAACCTGAAACTGCTGAAACAGGTGTTCCAGAAATTCCACATTAAGGTTTCTCTTCGGAGTCTGTATTAGTAACCTTGGCCGTTTTGTTTGTTCTTTTGCTTGCTCCGTAGTATTGGCTCTTGGTTCCAGTTTACACCAGCAGATGTAACTTCTAATTCAAACAATTCAAAAACTATCGTTTTGAAATAAATTTCTTCTGTTCTATAGTTCATATACCCAAATTTCTTAAGCTATGACTTATCACATAAAAGTAAAATATAAACACCCTTGATATCGTAATCATTAAAGTCAATAAAAAGTCATTAATCAGTAGAAAAGCATCCTAATAAAGCATCTGGAGACCATTTGACCATAAAAAACTTTTGAAACACATCTCCTCGTCACCACGCCTGCTGTGCACATCCCCAACATTCCATTCCTTCAGTAAGAGTTTCATCTCATTAAAATTGTTTCAGGTTCCTTTAATTAGCAGTCTTATCTTGAACGTCTTATCTAACAATTTTTATAAATACAGGCATGTAGAGCCACATGAGAGCTGTGAACTGTTTGCCACACACCTCTTGCACAGTGAAAACATACAGACCAAGCCAGAAACACATGGAGACATAAGTCGTTCAGAGGCAATTGGAGGGGGGGGGGGTGTTAAATAATGCCCAGGGAAAAGCAGAAAACACTTGAAGAGTATGAAAGGCCATGTTCTAACTTGGCCCACAACACATGTCTGGCAGTTGCAAATGGCAATCTTGGGCCAATGCGGACTCCAACAGTCTCCAAGGGGCTAGAGGCTCATTGGAGACTAGGGGATCCCTTTGGGCTGGTTGGGGGTCCCCGAAGGCCACAAATGGCCCCCAGTCTCAGGTTTGCCCATCCCTGAGATAGGACATAGTCTACCTTATGATAAGTTAATTGGTGTTTAAACCCCCCCTCCCTGTAGCCCCATTCTTACAGAACTTTGTTGTTCAAAAGCAGTATATAAATGTTCTCAACAATAACAAACCAACCATTGTGTTCCTCTGAACTTTTTTAAAAGGAAAAGAGTCCACCTGACCCAGTGATAGATGGGGCAAGAGCGCAGCCTGATCCAACATTTGGATCTATAGGTTCAGAATGCAAGCTGTCACCTTGGGTTGAAGTCTGAAGACCCCATTGTGAATTCTCTTTAAACACTAAACTCTTAAGCACTCTTTAAACACTACAGTGGACAGGTACTTTGGTGCAAAGCCTGTAACTCACCTGTGCTCTTTGCCTTCCAGCTCCTCCAAGGGAAGGCCCGGGTTGCAGCTATTCTGTCTACCTTCTTCACTTCGGCTGCTGTCCATGAGTATGCCTACAGCATGAGCTTAGGCTTCTTCTATCCAGTCATGTTCTTGGCCATCTTTGGAGGTCAGTGCTGTGGGGTTGAGATTCATTACAGCAGCCAAATTGTCTCCAGTTTTTGTAACTGCCTGGCTGATCTCTACTCCACTCTCCAAATACACAAGCTCTTCAAGGCTTTGTAAAAGCACACAATAAAACAATTTTTAAAATCCAAATGCAACCAGCCATAACCACCCCAATCACCTCTTTACTTGTATAAGATGCTGGATGGGCAGCAACACAGCCCACACTTTGGCCTGGTTCACATGTTCACCAGCTGAGGATCTGTCAGCAGTTGCCAGAGCTAGATCCATGGATCGGTGGCTCTGTATGGTTGCCTAGGTTGAATTGTGTCTCAAGGCAATTGAAGGAGAATTTTAAGGTATACCTTCAGGGATAATAAAGTATGATTAATCTTCAAATAAAAAGGCATTTGATTCCTTCCTCTGTGGCATGTAACAGCATATCCTTTCCCTGTAATCAGCAGATGCCTTGCCAAGTTATATATGCCTTTCCATTTTTGGACAGTTGTTTTCTCCTGCTTATTCACCATCTATAGGATCAAACTAGAGAGAACGGGCACAGTGTGGTTCTTTCAAACACCCCACTTCTATGCCTCTCTCCATGTGAATTGGGGTTCCCAAGCACTGGAGCATCACTACCCACATCCATGCAGGCTGGTCATTGGCTGTTGTCAGCAGGAGGGGTATTTTTCCATTGGGACTTTGCCTGGGCAATGGAATTGTTGCTTGCTCTGTTGTGACCCTCTTGGCTCTGACCTGTAGCATGGCTCTTGGCTCAGCCCTGAAAGAACAGACCTTGTGGCAGAGTGAGTGTGCACCCCTCAAACAAAATAACATGCAACATGAGCACTACATATGTATAGTCTTACATACAGGCATAACCTAATAATCCACGGATTTTTCTCCTGTGGTTTTATCTCAAGGCAATGAGAAGAACCCTTTAAATTAAAGGGGGAAAGTTGTTTAACAATAGACTTGTCAATGCAGGACAGGGCAGCCAGCTGACAATCCATCAATCATTCACTTTCCAGGTACTTAGAACAACTTCTCTTCAAGACAAGCAACCCCTTCCTTCCTCCTGAGCATGTGAAAGAATGCTCAGTGGCAGTGATTTTCACCTCCTCCATTCTCCCCCTCCCCCCCACACTGTGGCTCCTTTGTTCTTGTTTTTTTCCCCACACTGTGGCTCCTTTGTGAAGGGAGGGATTGCTATCTCAGAGTGAAGCCGTTCTGAGTGCCTGGAGAGAGACTGATAGTCTGCTTGATGAATTACAAAGGTCAGCAAGGCTGTTTTAAAATTGCTGAGCAAAGGGACATTGTTTTTTAAATGGATTTGCTTTAATGTGAGATTTGCCATCCACATCCATTCTGGTAATGGAGCCCTCATGGATAACAAGACTCTACCTGTACATAAGCCTGATTTGTGTTTTCTTTCCTCCCCCACCAGTTTTTGTGATGGAAAGGAACCCATGAATTAGTTCTCTGTGAGGGTAGAAATTGCTTCATGAATGAAATGAAAGGGAAACTGCTTTTCCTCCAGGAAAGAATGTGGATTGGGTTGGGTTGCTTCACTGTAAGGCAGGCTTTTGGAAATGTATAACTAAGAAGTTCTTTTGGTTCACAAGGGTCTGCCAGGGGTGCTCAATACGTCGATCGCGATCGACTGGTGGATCGCGAGGCAAAATGAGTCGATCACAGGCTTCTCTCCCGTCCATGCATCCCTGGGAGTGAGCCCCGTTGACTCTACTGGGACTGACTCGTGAGTAGACCTGGAGAGGAGCCGCTCGAAGGCTTCTCTCCTGTCCACACATCCCTGGGAGTGAGCCCCTGGCAGGCTTGTGAGCCCAGGGAGTGAGCCCAGGGAGTGAGCCCCTGGCAGGCTCGTCTCTGGGAGAGGAGCTGCTGGCAGGCTTCTCTCCTGTCCACGCATCCCTGGGAGTGAGCTCCGTTGACTCTACTGGGGCTGACTCGTGAGTAGACCTGGAGAGGAGCCACTGGCAGGCTTCTCTCCTGTCCACGCATCCCTGGGAGTGAGCCCCGTTGACTCTACTGGGGCTGACTTACCTTTCCCCTGTTTTTGCACTGGTATGTATGGAGATCTGCCCCCCCAACTTCCATCTGTTGGTTCTTTGTGCAAGGGGTTTTGCACTGGTCTTGCTGTGATGTCTATATAGAGATCTTCCCTCTCCCACACCTTTCCCCTGTTTTTGCACTGGTCTGTATAGAGATCTGCTCCCCCCACCACCACCACTTGTATTGGACTCGAGGAAGATCTGGTGAGGAGGTAGATGTGGTGTCAGCAGTGGCCCCTTTAAGGGTAAGGCCTGGGCATCCAGCAGAGTGTGCTGCATAGCTGCAGCCACTTGAAGGCAATAGGGCCCTCAGGGATATAAGAGCACCTGAGGCAGGAAGGGCTCCACTTATTTATGTGAGTCAGCCTTTTCCTACATGAAGATCATTAAGTCCAAGTACTTAATCAGTTCCACCATGACTGATGAACATTTGGAAGTGTGCTTGAGGCTGGCTGTCAGCAGCTACTGTCCAGACTATGCATCCTTGGCTGATTCACTTCAGTGCAAGTCATCAAAGTAAACTCAAGTAATTACAAAAAATGTTTATAGTTAATTATGTTGTGTTGTGCAATATTGGCTCATGCGGTTATGCAAGGTACACCAACATACATTCTACACATAAATGTTATATGTTATGATGGCGTGAACATTGTAAAAAAACTCTGGTAGATCTCCGGGCCTTGCTGGGTTTCAAAGTAGCTCTCGAGCCAAAAAAGTGTGAGCACTCCTGGTCTGGACCATACACAGCTAACCTCCTCCTATTTTCCATTTCTCCCCCCAGTGATCCTTGGTTTTATCATCCATGATAAGAGAACAAGCCCTGTCTGGAATGTGCTCTTTTGGGCCCTCATCCTTGTGGGCCAAGGATTCCAGGTTTGCTTGTACAGCCAGGAGTGGTTTGCTCGAATCCACTGTCCACTCCAGGAGGTGAGAATCACAAAATAATACAGTTGACAGGGACTTCAAAGCCATCTGGCCCAACCCCCTGCTAGGCGTAGGAAAATCCTCTCTAGAGCAGCTCCAGAAAGTGCCTGAAGCCTCTACCTGAAGACCTCCAGCAAGGGAGAACCCACCATTTCCCTTGGTAATCAGTTGCATTGTTGAACAGCTCTTATCATTCAGAATTTGTTCATAATATCCATGATATCTTCCATCCTGCAGCCTAAGACTGTTAGGTCTAGTTGCTCTCTGGGGCAGCAGAGAACAAATCTTCCACAAGACAGTCCTGCAGGTATTTGAAGGGCGCTATTATGTCTCTCCTCAGTATTTTCTTCTCCAGGCTAAACATACCAAGTTCTTGGAACCTTTCCTCATTAGTCTTGTTTTCCAGCCCCCTGATTTTGAAAGCTCTTTTGAGGTCACATAGCAGGCTCTCTTAGGGTGTGAAAAATTTTGTTTCACCTCCAGGACTCCTCTGTATAGAGTGAGAATAGTGGTGCTTTTGAGGAGGTGGGTCCCTCACTGTCTTTGGGGGTCTACTGCCTAACTATTCTCCGCACTTAGTCCTACAGTTATCACTAACCCTAGGTATAGTGGATAGTCATGACTTCCTACATTCTTTTTCCCACAGGAATTTTTCCCCTTCCTGATTCTCTCTGGCTTCATTTCACCCTCCCCCCTTTCTTTCAGAGGACTTTCTGGGGGATAGTGAGGCCACGCTCTTGGTCCTGCCACGTCTAGACCACTACTGGTGGCACTACCTTACCTGTGGAAATCCAACTTGTCCCACTTTGCTCCAGAAGACCCTCCTGGCAGATGCCTTTGGTGATTCTTTCCAGCTCTTCTACAACAGTGTCTCGTTCCTTGCCAAAAGAATCCTCAGTAGCCCTGGAACCTCCTTCCTTCAGTTTGTCAAAAGTTAAATTTGAAAATATTTTGTTTGAACTAGACCTTATTTGATAACAAAACTAGAAACTAAGGTCTAGGTGAAAGGAAATATTTTTAGTATTTTATATCTGGCCTTGAATAGGATGCAAAGATGAGACACCAGCAGTCAATGTGCCCCAAACAGTAAAAAAAATCAGAAGATAACGTTCCATGCTGCAGTGCTGTACAAATGGGGTTCGTAGGCCCTTTATGTCAAGCTGCAGAGGAGTGACAGAGGCCACCTCCCACTTCTTAAAATCTTGGTATTGTCAAGTAATACCATCATGGCGTATCATTCCATGCGCAATTTCATGCAGAATGCAATGAAACAAACCGTGTGGAAATATCTCTATTCTATCAAATATTATAGCCAAAGAGCAGGAAAAGGAAAACACAACTGCCTTATGTAACAAAAAGTGGGTTGCACTGGGATTTATGTAACAAAAGGTGTGTTCTGTAACAAAAGTGGATTACACTGAGATTACCACTGGAATACGTAGCTTGTTGCAAGCATTCCAGAAAACCAAAAGTATTCTTCATAAGTGTACGTATGTTTTCCTTTCTTCTATAACACAACTGCTTTTGTACGTATGATAGACCACAAGCCCACTGCATATTATCCTGATGGGTGTTCCTTCCCTGTTCTGATTTGGGTTATGATCTCTCATATTCACTGCATATGTGAAATGTGTTATATACGAGTTCAGTAAAAGGAAATGTTCACTGTCTGTGCTTGTTCTCTGGCTGTTATTATTATTTATTTCATATCATGACTCTTACTGAAAATTTTTGTCATGGAGAGAATGCCAAAAATTTATGGGCCTGGGTGCCAAATGGCATACAGTGCTGTGGGCCTTTGTACACCACTGCCATGCGATGTCAAGTCGATTATCCTTCTGTGCTCTAGTTCAGGTGTCTCCAAACTGTAGCCCAGGGGCCAGTCGCTGCTCACGGCAAGCTTCTGTCCAACCTGTGGCAAGTCTCTTGTCCCCTATGTTTTTGGGATTTTTTGGGCCCTCTGAAGGCCTTAGAAGGCTTTCTGAGGGTTGGGGAGGCCTCCCCTTCACACTCCCTTCTTACTTCAGAGACATTCCAAAGATCAAACTCTAATTGCCGCTGAACTTTGCTTAGCCAGATTTTGTGTTCAGCTTAACAAAATCTGGCTGAATGGCTTGACTACCTTTGCTGATTCTAGGGAATTTACATGCATTTCCCACAAGAGGTCCAGTGTGATTGATTATGTTTTGATATCACCTGCTTTTAGGCCCCATATTAAAGATTTTGCAATTGTGGATTATGTATTTAGTGATCACCTCCCCATTATGGTTTCAGTGGATATTAATCAATGTCTGGACAGAACCCCCCTGATTTGGATTATGATTGTGTTCATGATCCCTTGCTAAAAATTATATAATGAACAAAACTCACCATTTATTCAAGGTAGAGGTATGTTTGGATTTTAGATCCTGTATTATTAATACAAATAATTTTTCTATACAACTCAAAAGTATGAAGAATGAATATCATATATTCTATCAGACCTTAGCAGCAGTTTCCTGGTGAGAAATAGAAGAGGGGGGAATTCCAGCTATCTCTCGTTTGGTAGGGAGTGTAAGAATTTTAAAGTACAGTTGCATGATTGCTATCGTAACTATAGGGATTCCGAAATGACAAGACTTCCATCACATTATTTCACCTTAAAAAACCAACTGAGTCAGCTTATCAAGAGGAAAAGAATAGAGTTCATTAATGAACAAAGGGAAAGGCTACTACAAGCAATTTCCCAAAAGAACTCTAAACAATTCTGGACTATTGTGAATGATTCCTGCTGTGTGGCTAGTCCAGATTTGTCTATCATTGCCCCCCCCTCCCCGATGGTTGGCTTTAGCATTTTCAAATGCTGTTTTTTGAGAGGGACCTGAGGGACCTGACTTGCACTAACTCTTGGGTTCTCAGTTTAAAGGATCTTCCAGTGTGGCCTCCGGTATCACCGGAGGAAGTGAAAGAACGTATTTGTTCATTAAAAATAGGGAAGGCACCCACCAGATATGATACCAGTAGAACTTCTAAAAACTGACCCAAATTGGTGAGCACCTTTGCTGGCTGCCCTGTTCGCTATGGTTAATAGAACAGGTATTATGACAGAGTCATGGATAAATGCAATCGTGGTTCCAATTTTCAAAAAGGGTGACACAGGGACAGCTTCAAATTATAGACTGGTCAGCTTGCTCTCGACTATAGGGAAATTGTATGCTAAATATTTACAAGCTTATCGTTTAGATATCTGATCAGAAGATTCTGGGCCTGGAGCAGGCAGGGTTTCAACAGGGTAAATCTACCCTGGACCATTGTACCATCCTTCCACATTTTTTTGATAAATATATTAGAAAGGCAAGATCTAGGTTTTACACAGCCTTTCTAGACTTAAAAGCAGCCTATAGATAGGGAGATACTTTGGAATAAATTAGAAAAGCTACAGATGGACAAGAGACTTATATTCCTTATAAGGAGACTCCATCAAAACACCACATGCCAAATAAAGTGTATCTCTGCGGGGCACCTTACAAGGAAAATTGTGGCAAACAAGGGAGTCAAACAAGGGTGTGTTTTGGCCTCCACCCTATTTGGCTCCCTCTTTGACTGAGGTGGATGGGCACTGTCCCAGATTAGGGTCCACTCAGGTACTAATCCTCCTATATGTGGATGATAATAATGTCTCAGAATCATTTGGGTTTAAAACACCTTTTGAAAAAGTGTTTGAGTACTTGACTGAAAACCAGTTACAGCTGAATTTTGACAAGTCTAAAATACTTGTATTCTCTAGAATGTGGAAGTTGTATGATTGGCAACTAAATGGACACAAATTAGAACAAGTTAAGCAGTTTAAAAATCTTGGTCTAAATTTACATTATAATCTCTCCTGGGCTATTCACAGAAAAATGGCAATTTATGTAGCTAACGTTACCTCTCAATCTATTGCTCACTTTTTCTGTGCGAGAGGGAACCATTACATACCAGCAGCTCTTATCTCTGAGCAAGTGAAGATGCATGACTCCTTGTAGCACTTCATGTTTTTTTCTGCAGGAAACACCTGTGTATATGCTGCCAAGACAACTGTTTCCATAAAATGGGAAACTGCCCCGGGCAGCTCAGGATTTGGCTGCATGTCCTTTGAGGGTGATCTGAAGGAGATGGGATATGATAACTACGGCATCTAAAATTATTTGAGGGTCTGATATGGAAGATAGAGTGGATTTGTCAGTTTTTCTAGAGCAGTGGTTTCCAACCTTTAGGAACTCATGGCAAAAATTGCAATGGGCGTGGACCACATGTGGCACACACTGCTAATTCCCAACTGACTGAACTGACCCAAAGGAGTTGATGACCAGTGGCATCAAATGTTACAGACAGATCAAGAAGAATTAGAGTCACAATCCATTCCCCTTGTAGTTTCAGTCCCAAAGTCTGCTCTGACACTTGACTGATACTGGTCTTCTTTCAGAGATGCTGAAGTTGAGTCACCACTGCCTGATCATCACCTTCTCCAGAAATGGCAAATTTGATGTGGGCAGCAGGGTGCCAAAGAACCCCTATTTTTTTTATTTCCTAGATTCTAATCCCAGGCCCTCCCAGGACACTGACTGCAGACACCTGTGGGCTTCAGCCCCCACAAAGGGGCTTACTCAAAATTAAAGAAATTTTGAACTTGTTTTCTTCGAGCAGTGGACACATCACAATATCACATCACAAACATTGGGGCAAAACATCAAAACTTCACATATAGGCTGATGGGTTCTGAGCTGTCTGTGACAGATCAGGAGAGAGATCTTGGGGTGCTGGTGGACAGTTTGATGAAAGTGTCGACCCAATGTGCGGTGGCAGTAAAGAAGGCCAATTCTATGCTTGTGATCATTAGGAAAGGTACTGAGAACAAAACAGCTAATATTGTAATGCCGTTGTACAAATTGATGGTGAGGCCACACCTGGAGTATTGTGTCCAGTTCTGCTCACCACATCTCAAAAAGGATATAGTGGAAATGGAAAAGGTGCAAAAGAGAGCGACTAAAATGATTACTGGGATGGGGCACCTTCCTTATGAGGAAAGGCTATGGCGTTTGGGCCTCTTCAGCCTAGAAAAGAGACGCCTCAGGGGGAACATGATTGAGACATACAAAATTATGCAGGGGATGGACAGAGTGGATAGAGAGATACTCTTTACACTCTCACATAACACCAGAACCAGGGGACATCCACTAAAATTGAGTGTTGGGAGAGTTAGGACATACAAAAGAAAATGTTTCTTTACTCAGTGTGTGGTTGGTCTGTGGAACTCCTTGCCACAGGATGTGGTGACGGCATCTGGCCTGGATGCCTTTAAAAGGGGATTGGACAAGTTTCTGGAGGAAAAATCTATTACGGGTTACAAGCTATGGTGTGTATGTGCAACCTCCTGATTTTAGAAATGGGCTATGTCAGAAGGCCAGATGCAAGGGAGGGCACCAGGATGCAGGGCACCAGGATGCAGGTGTGCTCTCTGGGCATTTGGTGGGCCGCTGTGAGATACAGGAAGCTGGACTAGATGGGCCTATGGCCTGATCCAGTGGGGCTGTTCTTATGTTCTTAAGAACCTCCGTGTTAGGCAGTGAGCCCAACAAGGGGGCTCTGGATCTGGTTGAGCTTCGCTTTGCCGGTCCTGCCTCCCTCCCTCCCCCTGGAACGCCTCCTCCTTGCCCTCTCTCCACATCCCCCGAACGCCTCCTCTCTGCCCTCAGCTCACCTCCCCCTTCCCAGAACACTTCCTCTCCACCTCCCCCCATGCCCCCACCTACTTCTCCACTGCTCAGCACTCCACGCAACTGCTAAGCAGTGGAGCGCCAGAGGCTGCCCGGCAGTAGCCCAGCACCAGCCACTGCTGGGATACCACCAGCACTCGCCCAGCGCTAGGGCCTGCCAATGTGCCTTATGGCACGTTTGCAACAGTGCGCGCCATCGGTAAGCTGGATTGGGCTGATGGTCTCCAGCTCTGTCATGGTTCGAGTAACTCTCCTCTGGACCCACCCAGTTTGTCAATAGCCTTCTTAAACTGTGGAGCCCAGAACTGGACACAGAATTCCAAAGTTCAAACACGTCCAAGACATTCTCCTGAAAGCCTGCAAAGTCTTCATGTTGTGGGTGTGAGATATTGCATGATGGATAAAATGCAAGACCTCACAAAGCCAGATAATCTCTAAAACATAAGCGAGAAACAAGCACACACAGGTTGAAGCTGGCATTTCAAACTATCTTTAGTTGGATTTGCTTGCTACCAGGACTCATGAAGATGCCTGTCACGGGGTGGGGCAAGTCCCTTCCCCTTTAAGATGGGCTGGGTCAGGTGTAGGGTATTAACAACTAAGGAATAAAACCTGGGGTTGGGTGCCTGGAAAGGAGAGTGCAGGGGGAAGGAAGCTTACAGCTTGATAGTGGAAGCAATACTGAGATTTGTAAGTATAGTTTTAGCCTCTTTAAGATCTTTCTTGTTTTTAAAGCTATTGTGTTGCATATGGAAATGTTTTTATGGAGCAATTGAACTCCCTTAAGTTTAATAAAAATCTTTTATGTAAAACATTTGGTGCAGTAATTGACCAGGGCATGTATGTTATTGGGACCTGGCTTGGAGTAAGCAAAAAATAAATAAGCATTGCTCTTGAGGGTGGTGGAGGGGGGTTGAGTCCTGGCAGGGTTGGTGTCTCCCCTGGTCCTTCCCTACCCCAAGGGCAATGTTTGTTATATGGTGGCAGCCAGGGTTCTTAAGTGCCTGACATGGTAAATAGCAGTGGACTCTGCTAAGTGTCTGGCATGGTAATTAGTGGTGGGTACCTCCAGGGGTGAGTTGTTAGGTGGGTGTGGTGAGTCACGGTGTTTGGTGATGCACACCTGTACCTAACAGAAGGAATAGTGGTGCTGGTCACTTGGAATAGAACTGGGTGGTGCTAACCAATGATACATGGTCCTTGGTCAATTTGCACTGATTAATATGCAATTGCAATAGCTGTTTTTTGTTTTGTGGAGTGAGGAATGCAACAGGAAAATAGCTTAGGGAAAGGAGCTGCTAAGTTACTTCTGGGAGCAGTACAATTTTCAGCTGCTGAATTGGAGTTGTTGCAGAGTTTCCCTACTCCCAAGACGGAGCGTTTGAAGTTTCATTTTCTTCAGGAGCAGTCTGAAGGAGTAACAATGTCACTTCCTAAGTATTCTGGAGATCTGGATAATTTAAAGGAGATGGAAGAAGACAGTGATGGATATGATGGTGCTGTAGGAGGGGCTCGGGACTTTGGAGCTCGCCTGAAAGTTAAGCACAAAGTTTTGCCTGATACCTCCAATGACGGAAGTGCTTCTGAGGTTGCTGGGTCTATGAAGGGGGAGTTGAGTTTAATGTATCAGCTCCTGCAAGTACAGACTCAGATGTTACAGGACCAGCGTCAATTTTTTGAGGAAGATAGAAGAGATCGTAAAAAAGAGAGAGAGTACCAGCGTCGGTTAGAAATGGAGAAAGAACCACAGATTGATTCACGTACTCTACCAAGATGGACATCTAATGTGGATATTTTGGACTATTTGTGTTTGTTTGAAAGAGCTATGAGACAGAACAGAGTGGAACAAAGTAAATATTTAAAGTTTCTTACTCCTTTGGTTCAAGATAAAGTGGCTGTGAACATTTTGGCATCTTTATCAGAGGAAGCTACTTACCAACAATTTAAGGATGCTCTTACTCGCAGACTAGCCCTTACTTCTGATGGTCTGCATAGGAGGTTTCGTCAGTTCAAGAGACAGCCTGGAGATTCATTAGTAGAGGTTATATCTCAGCTTGAACACAGATTAGATTTATGGCTGCAGGCAGAAAAAGTTATGACCCTGCAGCAGTTAAGGAATGTGGTTCTTAAAGAACAATTTTATTCTTTACTCTCAGTAGATCTTACAGCTATGATAGAGGATCAGAAGCCGGATTCGCCCCAGAAAGCTGCAGATCTGGGAGATGCTATACTTGCAAGGAGACCAGGAAATTTTAATCTGCATCGAGTCCCAGAACAACGACCACGGTTTGATCGTGGGTGGGAGAAGAGACAGTATGATATAGGCTCACATAGAGAACAGCGGGAAGTGCGGCAGTTTCTCAGGAACTGTCAGCTCCTCGTGAGTCAAATCGTACTGTTTGTAAAGGGCTTGGACAGTCTAAGGAAAGAGGGAGACTTCCATTAGTAGATACTGTATCCCATATTACTTGTTTTTTGTAAGGAACCTGGCCATGTAAAAAGGGATTGTGAGCAGTATAAGGCAAGAGGGGATGCTAAGGGTGGTCGCCCACAGGTTCGATATATTAAGCATCCATTAGTGGAGGATGTGGCTGCTCTTACAGAAATTAGGGAACAGGAGGGTGTGGCCAAAGCCTTACAAGATGTTCATGAGGAAGTATCTACTTTTACAGGTTTGGGAGGCTCTATAGTAACTGCATTGGCAAATGGACAGTCTCAAAATTCAAATAAAGATGTTGTGCCAATGGTAGTTACAAGTCATCAGCGGGAGGTGGTTGCTGAGTCAGGAGTAGTGGCAGGAAGGATGAGTTCTGTTGAGAATACAGAGGTGGGTGTTCAAGAGGCCTTGGGGACAGTGGCACAGTGTTCAGTGAGAGTCAACACAATTTTTTTGAGAAAACCTGAAGGAAGGAGAGAGATTAGACCAGATGAGTGGATTACTCCTGAACAAAGGAAATGGGCATCTGAGCAAAGGGAAGAGGATGTGGAGTTGTTTCATGGACGAATGAAGGTTCGTGCTGTTTTGGATTCTGGAGCTGATGTGTCATGTGTATCTAGGACCTTGATTACAGAAGATATGATTTGTAAAGATGTTTGTATGGGTGCTAGGTCATATGCAACCTCAACACATTATTTTGAAGTTGCAAAAATTCATATTAAGTTTTGAGATTTTGAGGCTCAAGTTCCGGTTATAATACATCCTGAGCCCATACCACCTTTGATTTTAGGGGCTGATGTCCTTTGTCGTACTACGCAAATTTTAGCTATTACCCGTGCACAGGCTATATGTCAGGATGGAAGTAGTAATGTGGAGGGTGCAAGGGCAGCATTGTCTATAAGTACAGAAAGGGTAGAGGAGTTGGAAGATCAAGAACAACAACAATTGCGAGAGGCATGGACTATGGCATTGGAGAGTGAAGTTACTCAACGTGAGTTTAGGGAATTGGTACAATCTGATTTGTCATTGGCAAGTTGTAGAGAGAAAGCAGTATCAAGAGAAGAAGATATGGCAGAAATGAGTGAAGGTTTTTTTTTGGAAACAAGGCCTCCTTTATCGGGTCTATGTGCGTAAAGGTCATTCTTCTGAATGGAAACCTGCCAGACAACTTGTTGTGCCTGCTGCTTTTAGGGAACTCCTCCTGAATACTGCACATGCATCCACATGGGGAGCGCATTTGGCAGCTAAGAGGACTTTGGCTAGATTATCTGAGTGATTTTATTGGCCTGGAATTTGGCGAGATGTTCAGCAGAAATGTAAAGTATGTCAAACTTGCCAATTTTGAGGAATACCAACTGATGAAACTAGGGCTCCATTGCAATATTATCCATTTCCCTCAGCACCTTTTGAAACAATTGCTTTAGATATTCTCGGGCCTTTGAGTCCAACTAAGACTGGGAAACGTCATATTCTTTTGATTCTTGACCATTTTTCAAGGTATGTGGAAGGATTTGCATTATCATCCATTACTGCTCCAGTAGTAGCAAAGGTACTTCTTGATTTTTCAGCACGGTTAGGAGTGCCTCGCACACTGATTTCAGATCAGGGACCTCAATTTGTGAGTAAATTAATACAAAAAATGGCAGAGATATCAGGTATTCAACATCTTCCTGTAGCAGCGTATAATCAGCGTGGGAATGGGGTAGCTGAAAGAGCAATTCAGACCTTGACTCAAATGTTACACTCTTATGTTGCTGATCATGGAGCAGATTGGGACCTGGGGCTTCCACTTTTACTTTCTGCATTTAGGGAAGCACCTCAGGAATCACTGGCTTTTAGTCCTAATCAGCTTGTTTTTGGACGCTCATTGAGGACACCCTTGGATTTACTTAAAGAACATTGGCAGGGTAAGCTTCAGCATATGCCGGTTCCAGTGAAGGACTATTTGACAACTCTTCAGTCAACAATAAAAACTGTGAGGGAATGTGCTGAAAAGAATTTGATGGGGGCACGTGCCTCTCAGAAAGAACGTTATGATGCAAAATGTCGTATACGTTCATTTGTACCAGGATCTAAGGTTTTGGTGTTAAAACCGGATCGTCAAGATAAACTGCAGGGCAAATGGGAGGGTCCATATATTGTTAAAAAATGCTTGTCTGATGTTAATTGTTTGATTGTGCCAGTGGAGGGACATAAGAAACCAAAAGTTCTCCATGTTAATAGGTTAAAACCTTATTATGAACATGTTGTTTCTGTCTTAACCTTAAGATTGGAGGAGGAGGAGGACAGGATTGATAGAGATCTTCTTGCAGAGACTAAGGAACCAGATGGGGTGGAAACAATGGAGTTGCCTGAGGATGTGACATGGAATCAACAAGTCCAGTTACGAGAAGTTTTACAGGAACATTCTGTTGTTTTTAATAACAAACCAGGCAGAACCACTCTTGTTGAACATTCTATTTATACTGGTCATAGTGCTCCTATTCAGACTAAGTGTCGTCCTTTTTCTGGGAAATTAAAGCAGATTTTAGAAAAAGAAATACAGGAGATGTTGGAATTAGATGTTATTGAGCCTGCAGCTAGTCCATGGTCTAGTGTCCCAGTAGTGGTTGGCAAGAAGGGGTTGGATGAGAATGGAGATCCACAGTTTAGAATCTGTGTTGATTTCCGTCCAATTAATAAGATAACAACATTTGATGCTCATCCCTTACCAAGAGTGGATGATCTTTTGGACCAAGTTAGTGGAGCTCAGTATATTTCTTGCCTGAACTTATCTAAAGGGTTTTGGCAAGTACCACTAGCACAAGACAGTAAATGTAAAACTGCTTTCTCTACACCATTTGGACAATTCCAGTTTAAAGTTTTGCCTTTTGGACTTGCAAATTCTCCAGCGACATTTCAAAGGTTGATGAATTTAGTTTTGTGTGAATTTAGTACTTTTGCAATTGCTTATTTGGATGATATTTGTATATTTTCAAATTCATGGGAGGAACATTTGAAACATTTAGATTTGGTCCTCACAAAACTCCAGCAGGTGGGGCTTATGGTTAAGTTATCCAAGTGTCAGTTTGCTAAGTCATATGTAGATTTTTTGGGGTTTCGAGTAGGGAGAGGACAAATTCAACCATTGCAGGCTAAAGTTAAGAGTGTATTAGACTGGGAACCTCCAAAAACTAAGAAAAATTTGTTAGCATTTTTGGGCTTGTCGGGTTATTATAGGCGATTTGTACAGAATTATAGCCAGATTGCTGCTCCACTTACAGATTTAACAGGAAAGAATGCTCCTGAAAAACTTAAGTGGACTCTAGCTTGTCAGATAGCTTTTGATACTCTCAAGCAGTGTTTGGCTAGGGCACCTATTTTAACTGCACCAAACTATTCACAGCCTTTTATTTTACAGACTGATGCAAGTTCTTGTGGGCTGGGTGCAATTTTGGCCCAGTATGATCATCAAGGTCAACTTAAGCCTATTGTTTTTCTTTCTCGTAAATTGCTGAAGCATGAACAAGCATATTCCACTGTGGAAAAGGAAACATTAGCTGTAGTTTGGGCAGTAATGAAGTTACGCCATTTTCTTTTAGGCACCCATTTTCAAATCCAGAGTGATCATAGTCCCCTTCAGAGTTTGGAGCGTATGTCTTCTAACCAAAGGATTTTAAGATGGTCACTGATTTTACAAGATTATTCATTTTCTATCTCCCATATTCGGGGAGTTTTAAATTCTGTGGCCGATTCATTGTCACGGAGATGGGGTCCACAAGATGATTGACAGTCCTAGTATAGGCATAGTGCTGGCACTGTATCTTACAGGATAGTGAAATGTTTATGGTTTTAATTTTAATGTGGATCTCATTCCGTGGGTTGGAATAGTTCCAGTTTTGGCTGGAATCTCTTCCAACTTGGGAGGGGCGTGTCACGGGGTGGGGGCAAGTCCCTTCCCCTTTAAGATGGGCTGGGTCAGGTGTAGGGTATTAACAACTAAGGAATAAAACCTGGGGTTGGGTGCCTGGAAAGGAGAGTGCAGGGGGAAGGAAGCTTACAGCTTGATAGTGGAAGCAATACTGAGATTTGTAAGTATAGTTTTAGCCTCTTTAAGATCTTTCTTGTTTTTAAAGCTATTGTGTTGCATATGGAAATGTTTTTATGGAGCAATTGAACTCCCTTAAGTTTAATAAAAATCTTTTATGTAAAACATTTGGTGCAGTAATTGACCAGGGCATGTATGATATTGGGACCTGGCTTGGAGTAAGCAAAAAATAAATAAGCATTGTTCTTGAGGGTGGTGGAGGGGGGTTGAGTCCTGGCAGGGTTGGTGTCTCCCCTGGTCCTTCCCTACCCCAAGGGCAATGTTTGTTACAATGCCATTTCCTGGTGTTACCATCACTGGTTCAGTTCCTGTGTGTCAGACTTACAGCACCCTCAAGTAACTCTACGGAAACCAGGCAGAGGCATAATTAGAATTGTCACTGTTTACAGTGCATAAAGCCACTACAGAACAGAGTGAATGGGCTAGACACCGCTCCACTCACACACACCCCACATCCCAGATCACAAAATGAAAAGATGTTGGAAGATCCAATCATGGACTTCCTATGTCAGGCCCAGTTTGGCCCTCAGTCAGCAGAGAGGCTCACACATTTTTATATATGCAAGTATGGTAGGTGTTTATCAAGCCTGAGGGCTAATTTGCATGCTCCCTTGCCCTCCCCACCCACATAGACACACTTTACTTAATAGTTCCAGCATCTGGACCCTAACGGCTGATTCCCATTTTATGGACGCAGTTGTCTTGGCAGCATATACACAGGTGTTTCCTGCAGAAAAAACATGAAGTGCTACAAGGAGTCACGCATCTTCACTTGCTCACTGATAAATAGCAGGCACACTCCAGGCAGTGGCAACTGGCTGCAGCTCCCTGGCATGTGTTTTTGGCTGAAAGCCTGGAGTTGTGCCATCAGTCCACAGTACTTTCATTCAGAAACACTGCATGAACACGGCAGACATCCTAACACAGTGAATTTGCCCTCATATGAGGGACAGAACTCCCCCAAGGCGGTATTGGTGCTTGCATGATACCTGCTTTTCCATGGCACATCCAGAATACAACCAGGGAACACAGTGTGCTTAACTGGCTGATCACTAGGACAAAAGAGTAAGGGATTAAGGGTTCAATCCTATCCAATTTTTCAGCATTAATACAACCTTGGTTGTATTGATGACCTTGGTTGGGGAGGTTAGAGAACAACAAGACAAAGGCAGGAGAAGAAATTAAGAACATAAGAACATAAGAACAGCCCCACTGGATCAGGCCATAGGCCCATCTAGTCCAGCTTCCTGTATCTCACAGCGGCCCACCAAATGCCCCAGGGAGCACACCAGATAACAAGAGACCTCATCCTGGTGCTCTCCCCTACATCTGGCATTCTGACTTAACCCATTCCTAAAATCAGGAGGTTGCGCATACACATCATGGCTTGTACCCCATAATGGATTTTTCCTCCAGAAACTCGTCCAATCCCCTTTTAAAGGCGTCTAGGCTAGACGCCAGCACCACATCCTGTGGCAAGGAGTTCCACAGACCGACCACGCGCTGAGTAAAGAAATATTTTCTTTTGTCTGTCCTAACCCGCCCAACACTCAATTTTAGTGGATGTCCCCTGGTTCTGGTATTATGTGAGAGTGTAAAGAGCATCTCCCTATCCACTCTGTCCATCCCCTGCATAATTTTGTATGTCTCAATCATGTCCCCCCTCAAGCGTCTCTTTTCTAGGCTGAAGAGGCCCAAACGCCGTAGCCTTTCCTCATAAGGAAGGTGCCCCAGCCCCGTAATCATCTTAGTCGCTCTCTTTTGCACCTTTTCCATTTCCACTATGTCTTTTTTGAGATGCGGCGACCAGAACTGGACACAATACTCCAGGTGTGGCCTTACCATCAATTTGTACAACGGCATTATAATACTAACCGTTTTGTTCTCAATACCCTTCCTAATGATCCCAAGCATAGAATTGGCCTTCTTCACTGCCGCCGCACATTGTGTCGACACTTTCATCGACCTGTCCACCACCACCCCAAGATCTCTCTCCTGATCTGTCACAGACAGCTCAGAACCCATCAGCCTATATCTAAAGTTTTGATTTTTTGCCCCAATGTGCATGACTTTACACTTACTGACATTGAAGCGCATCTGCCATTTTGCTGCCCATTCTGCCAGTCTGGAGATATCCTTCTGGAGCTCCTCACAATCACTTCTGGTCTTTACCACTCGGAAAAGTTTGGTGTCGTCTGCAAACTTAGCCACTTCACTGCTCAACCCTGTCTCCAGGTCATTTATGAAGAGGTTGAAAAGCACTGGTCCCAGGACAGATCCTTGGGGCACACCGCTTTTCACCTCTCTCCATTGTGAAAATTGCCCATTGACACCCACTCTCTGCTTCCTGGCCTCCAACCAGTTCTCAATCCACGAGAGGACCTGTCCTCTAATTCCCTGACTGTGGAGTTTTTTCAGTAGCCTTTGGTGAGGGACCGTGTCAAACGCCTTCTGAAAGTCCAGATATATAATGTCCACGGGTTCTCCCGCATCCACATGCCTGTTGACCTTTGGGAAAATTGGGAAAGGTAGCGTGATGGGATGTGATAGACGGTTTGGCACAATGAGAGGATGCGGGGACAAAGGAGCGAATAAGCAGCCCATCCTGGGGCATTCCGTGTACAAATGCTTTTATGCGAATGCCCGAAGTCTACGAGCAAAGGTGGGAGAACTGGAATGTCTGGTGACAAGGGAAAATATTGACATAGTGGGCATAACGGAAACCTGGTGGAATGCGGAGAATCAGTGGGATATCGCAATCCCGGGCTATAAACTCTACAGGAGGGACAGGCAGGGGCGTGTTGGAGGTGGGGTGGCCGTTTATGTTAAGGAAGGTATAGAATCCAGCAAAGTAGAGATTGAAGGTGGGTCCGACTCCACCGTAGAATCTCTGTGGGTTAAATTACCAGGCTTGTGCAGCGATGTAATACTGGGGGTGCGCTATCGTCCTCCAGACCAGAAATCGGATGGGGACCTTGAAATGAGGAAACAGATCAGGGAGGTGACAAGGAGGGACAGGGTTGTAATCATGGGGGACTTCAAACATCCTCATATTGACTGGGTCAATTTGTGTTCTGGTCACGATAAGGAAACCGGATTTCTTGACATGCTAAATGACTGTGGCTTAGAGCAGCTAGTCACGGAGCCCACCAGAGGACAGGTGACTCTGGATTCAATATTGTGTGGTACGCAGGACCTGGTTAGAGATGCAAACATTACTGAGC
This sequence comes from Tiliqua scincoides, assembly GCF_035046505.1. Taxonomy (NCBI): domain Eukaryota; kingdom Metazoa; phylum Chordata; class Lepidosauria; order Squamata; family Scincidae; genus Tiliqua; species Tiliqua scincoides. The sequence continues at coordinate 127,038,336 of NC_089822.1, read as the reverse complement.
CATTGGGGAACAGTGATCATGCTGCGATCCGCTTTGACATGCACGTTGGGGGAAGAATACCAGGCAAATCTCTCACAAAAACCCTTGACTTCCGACGGGCGGACTTCCCTCAAATGAGGAGGCTGGTTAGAAAGAGGTTGAAAGGGAGGGTAAAAAGAGTCCAATCTCTCCAGAGTGCATGGAGGCTGCTTAAAACAACAGTAATAGAGGCCCAGCAGAGGTGTATACCGCAAAGAAAGAAGGGTTCCACTAAATCCAGGAGGGTGCCCGCATGGCTAACCAGCCAAGTTAGAGAGGCTGTGAAGGGCAAGGAAGCTTCCTTCTGTAAATGGAAGTCTTGCCCTAATGAGGAGAATAAAAAAGAACATAAACTGTGGCAAAAGAAATGTAAGAAGGTGATATGGGAGGCCAAGCCAAACTATGAGGAACGCATGGCCAGCAACATTAAGGGGAATAATAAAAGCTTCTTCAAATATGTTAGAAGCAGGAAACCCGCCAGAGAAGCGGTTGGCCCTCTGGATGGTGAGTGAGGGAAAGGGGAGATATAAGGAGACTTAGAGATGGCAGAGAAATTAAATGAGTTCTTTGCATCTTTCTTCACGGCAAAAGACTTCGGGGAGATACCGCTGCCCGAACGGCTCCTCCTGACCGAGGAATTAAGTCAGATAGAGGTTAAAAGAGAAGATGTTTTCCTGTCTTGTGTTCTTTGCAACCACAAAGGCTACAAACTTCTTTAAAACATTTGAAAGCTGACACAGGAAAACAAATGTCCTACCAGGTCCAGCCACTGGCCTACAAAGGGGGGGCAAAGGGGGCTGTCGGCCCCAGGTGCCACCTTCTGAGAGGGTGACAAACTGCCCCCAGCCCCTCCGCACCTCCCTATATGGTGGCAGCAGCGCAGCAGGCACCTGCTGCAACTGTGCGGCTTCTGAAAGCTGCTACAGCCTGCAGCTGAGCTCCCAGGTAGTGTGGCAGTACATGTCCTAGCTCCGATTGGTGGAGGAGCTGGAAGAAGAGGCTGAGCCATGCGGCAGCCACAGCACAGCCAGTTCTTCTGGCAATGGTGCAAATGCCCACCCACAACAAACAGCAATGCGGGGGGGGGGCTGAATAGTGTGGGAACTACTCTTGGAGTGATCTTGGAAGCACCAAGGGCAGGTGGCTGAGGCTACAATCCTATCCTCACTTTCCTGGGAGTAAGCCCCTTTGACTATTATGGGGCTTACTTCTGAGTAGACATGCACAAAATTTGGCACTGAGCCAGCCAGCGGTGGCCCTGATCCAGGGATGAGGGGGAAGCCAGCCAGCCAGCCAGCGTGAAGGTAAGAAAGGATGCGGGCCAATATGGTGAGCGACTCTGGCCGGCACCAACAACATTATTGGCCTGGCCAAAGGGGAAGGGGGTGGGAGCTGGGAAATCCTACTCCCTCACAGCTAGGCCTTTTGTGACACCCCCTAATTGGTTGGTGCTGTTCTCAGTCTGAAGTTGGAAGGAGGAGCAAGGAGCTTGCGCTTGTTCTCCCTCTCCTCCTGGTGGCTCCTGCAAGGAGGGAACCTCGTGCAGCACCAGAGAAAGGAGAAGAAGCCAGTGCCTGCTGGGGGCTGCTTGCCTGGTTCTGTGACTGTAAGGAGGAACAAGGGAGAGTCGGGTTACTCAGGCTGCTTGCCTGTGCTTTGGCGATTGTGGAACTGAGATTTGGGGGGGGGGGGTGTCTCAGGAGGAGTGGAACAAAAACTGTTGGATATGTGTTGGGGGGCTGCTAAGTGCAGGATGCTGTTTTTGTGAGGGGGAAATGTGCTGGGGGATGCTCTGATATGTTGGGAATGGTGAATCTGGATTAAATAATTATTTTATAATTTTATTATTTATCATTAAATTTTGTCATTGGGTGCCAAATGGGCTTCGTATGCCACTGGGTCCGCCTAGAACGAACAGCACAGAAACAACCCCATCCCTTCCCTGCCCTCTCCCCCAGCCCCACCATCACCTTGTAGAAGGCGCGGTCGGCAAAGCGCAGCATCTCAGCAAAAGCATTTTGCCAACAGTGCAGGAAGCCAAAAAAACCCAACAGCAGCAGCAATGTCCCTGGGGAATAGATGGATAAGGTTAATGTAGGGAGGGGGAAGCACCAAATCTGCCAAGAACTTGATCAGCGGTATACCAAGAATGTTGGTATACACCGATCCTCATTTTGGAAGAGACCAGGCTGTCATGGATATGTACAGTTCAGGCCTAGTAGCATTGCAAGGCCTGAACTAAGCTAAAACAGTAACACAGAAGTGGCTTGCATTTCCTAGCTGCTAGGATTTACAACTCAATGGAAGGTGATTATGTAGCACCTAGGCAGCCAGAAAGACGCCCATCAAGGATGGAATGCAGCTGCAGATCTCCAGGGGGAGGGAAGAACTGAGAGGGGGAGCTTCCAGCCCCATTTCCTGAGGACAGGGTCTTTGTTCCTTGTCTCTTGGTGAGAGAGGTGGTGGGTGCACATCCTGCCCGCCAGGACCATGTGGCCATAGGTAACTGGCCTAAGGATCTACAAAAGAAGCTGACCCAGGTGAGGGTTAGGAAATAATAGTGTTAGCCAGTTAGCTTTGTTGTTTTATGCTGATATGTTTCCTAGAAGTTTTTAAGCCTCTAGCATTTGCTGCCTTTTGTAACCTTTTTGTAACCCTATGTATTTAATAAAGTAGAAAATCTTTTTACCATGTTGGTTCATTGTCTGTTGGGGACAAAGGTTCAGAATCCTGCCTAGCCGTTCAGCAAGCTACCAAAAATCCTCATTGTGGACTAGTAACTTGAAGACTGAGACTTTAAGTAAAGAAAGTGCTCAGTGCCTACAAGGGATATAGTAAGCCTAGAGGGTCTTGGTTTCCCTGTGCTGAGGCACTGGCTCTTACAGGGTGGTGGCAGTACTACCAAACAGGGATCTTTGAGGGCTCTAGGGTTCAGAACCAACAACCGAGCACCCAAAACCCTGGGAGTGAGACCCAAGTCTACGACACCGGCCTCAGCATTCAGCTACACACAAAATATGCATAACGTGCCCATGGGGTGTTAGTTTTATGTATAAATAGCGCCTGGAAATGGGTATAAAATATGGCAAAGGTAGGGAGTAGGGAGGCTGTAGTGTAGTACTTTGTCCCTGACCTGGTTTGGATGCTGATTGCAGGCTCAACCCCTGCAAAAAAAACAAACTCTCCTACTGTTTGGAAACAGAATACTACATTGTATTGTACTATGTGGATCAGGAGTTGGGCAGCCCAGTCCTAAAAGCACTGCCACCACTGGGTGCAGCAATGCTGACACCAGCTACAGCGCTGCCAAAGTGGCTCCCACTGTAACCTGCAGCCCCATAGCAGCCATCGGAGATCTCCTTGCGAAAAAAGGACTTTCATCTCCTTCTCCGGGGAAAGTCCCAAGCCCTGCAATGGGGCTTCTCAAGTCTGCACCAGCTATTTTGCTGGCACAGATTGTGTTGGGCCTTCTAGCCAGCCACAGATTTCAGGATTTGGCAGAGTAGAGCTCTGCCGCTCCCACCCCCTTCTTGACCCAGTTCCCCTGCCCTGGAATGCCTCCCACACACCACCACCCACAGCTGTTACCTAATTCTGTGCAGCATCTGGCTGGCACTGGTCTCGGTGTCAACTGGCACCAGCCAGATTTGGTGCGGGTGTGCCTTATGGCAACATATTTGCAACACCCAACACGAGCAGTACACTTATACTACAAGCACTTAAGAGTTCAGGATTGAGCTCTGACTCAGTAAGGCAGTTCTTATTTCAATAGGCCGTTTCAGGTTTGGAAAGAGATTTTCTCCCAGGTCATATAGCCATAGGTCCTGGAGATTTCATGCCCTGGCTGTAGCTATTTGGCTTGGCTTACATGGCTGAATCAACTGGGGATACCTGTTCTGCAAACACCTTTCCTGTGGTGTGCCTGCTTTTATGGAGTGCTATAGCTTGACTTTTCAAGGTTGATTTACCGTTCATGTCCTCCTTTCTTAGGGGCAGGGGTAGACCAAGATGGCTAAAAAGGATCCTAGTTGGGATTCAACGAGGGATCCTAGTTGGGAACTAGAGGGAGATAATTTCAGATTTATGCAAGTAAAATTGAAAACTCTGCAATACATTGCTGCTCATTTCACAGGCAGGAGGGTAGGATCTGCGGTCAAATACACAACACAAGTGAATAGGTTGCAAACAGAGCACTGCTATATGAACTCCATCCTAATAATACAATGAATCAGAATTCTGTGCCAACACAATCCTAAATCCTGTGACCATAAACGTTATGAAAAATAAATTGTATGATTTCTCACATTTTGCATATTTTTTATTTTTCTTTTTTCTGTTATCTATGACATTCAATAGAAAAAGGAGTGGAGGAAATGCTGGGGGTGGGATCCACTGAGAAGAATTAAGAGACAGAAGGCTGCTTTGGAGGTATGGCTGATGGGGCCTCTGGAATGTCCCACCCAAAAATGAACAATAATGGATTCAAGTTCCCTTTATTCCATCCCACAACTCATTTCACCACGCAAACTAGACCACTCTGCCCATATACCTGGCAATATGGCATTGAAGATTGAGAGCACCAGGGTTTTGAGGCTGAAAGGCTGCTTGCTCATATTGCTGAAGAAAGGAATGCAGTGACGATCCATGACCAAGTAAATGAAAAACATGCAGCCAAGGAACTGCAAAAGAGAGAGGGGGAAAATAAACCTCCTGCCCAAAGCAATGGGTGTGTCTTACGCTTGTTGGCCTGTCCCTAAGTATCTTCCTCATCTACAGAGAGGCCAGGCATGACTTATCAACCTCCTAAAACACCACTCTGCATCTCTCACCTGAGCAAAGTTCTTGATGACATAGCTCCAGCGCACATAGGGTGTTCTGCAAGGAAAGGAGCAGACATTGGGTGAGTGTACTGGGAGAGTTTGAGCCACACTAACTCTTTGCGGGGGCAGGGGGAGGCAGCAACGTGATCCCCAGGATCGCATAACTAATGGGGGTGCAGGGACTGGCATGCACTTACTGGTCCCTGCTGTAGCCTCCTGGAGGTGCGGGGAGCCCTGCGCGACCCACTGCAGGGCTTCCCAGCCTCCAGAAAGTGAAAGCAGAGTGATCACGCTTTGCCTCTGCAAAACCGGAAGTGGAGCGCAATCGCTCCGCTTTCACTTTTAGAAGGCTAGGGAGCTCTGCGGAAGGTCCCGTAGGGCTCCCCGCTCCCCGGGGAGGCTGCAGCAGGGACTGGTAAGTGCATGCTAGTCCCTGTGTCCCCCTTAGTGATGCAATTCTGGGGATTGCGTCATGCCTCCCCCCCACCCCCGCCCCTTAAGCAGGCAGAGGCCAGGGCCCTCTGGCTGGGGGGTTGTGATGCCCTAGTTTGAGAAGCCCTGGTGTACAGGATGGGTTCTTACACTGTAAGTATTTGGGAACCCTATGGACCCACTTCTCAATTTCATGCCCACTTCCTGGCTTACAGAATAACTGCACTAGGGCTGGGGATAAAGGAAGTTTCCAAAGAACCAACAGGGGTATAGAGAAGACCCACCTTGGGTAACTCTCCCTGTAGATCAGTGTGGGGCAGAAGAGAAAATACAGGTAAGTTGAGAATTCAGGTGGATGCACCTTCCCTGGAAGATAAAAATCAAAGAAGCAGCTGAGAGCACAGAGGGAGAAGCAGAGAGACACGAGTTTGTGCTGCATGCTGAGAAAAGGGATTGACTGCATATGAACACACAGCAGCATGGTGTGTAGGTTCAGGCAGCACCCTGTGCCCTGGCAGTTGTATAGTTTCATCAAAAACTATCCCGGCTCTGTGCATGCGGTGAGCTAAGTAGGATAGGGATGGAACTGAAGTCTGTCATGCTATGGCCTAATCCAAGGGTATCAAACTTGTTTCATATCAAGGGCTGAACAGCATTCATGATGCCTGCTAAGGGCCAGAAGTGGTGTCAGGAAGAGATGTCATTAGGCAGGAAGTGATGGCATTAAACAGGTCATAACCAAAAATAAACACTTTCTCTCACTTACTTAGGAACTCATTAGCTGCAAATTACAGAAGATAAAATATGCAAATCTTGATCATATTTCAAGATATTGGAGATCCCAATTTTCATGGGGGCTGCCCTTTTAGCAGTAACGCCTCAGCACTACTCAGCAGCTGAGAGCCTGAGGGCCAGATAAAAAGCTTCCACATCTGGCCCCTGGGCTTTCACACCCCTGGCCTAATCTGTACTGAACACTCGTCCCCAACACATGTTGGCTGCCAGTAGGTAGATAAAAACCCCAAAACGTGCTGGGCACATTGATATGCTTGATGGAACATGTACAGGTTGAGCCTCATTATTATTGTGCTCAGGGGGAAGGGAGGGGTCTGCTGGAAAGAGAAGGACTGATGGATTGTCAGTCGGTTGCTCCCCCCCTCTCATTAAGGAGGCTATTGTTAAAGGACTGTTCAGTGTTTTAAACTGATTTTAAAGGGATGCATTTTTTCCCTTCTCCAGGGATCAGCACATTCCTTCTCATTTGCAGGGGCCATTCGTGTTGAGTCAAATCCGTGTATAAAAAATCCGTAGATAACAAGACTGGACCTGTAGTTTGGCCCTAAGAGAAAGAATGCACTTATTGAAAAAACAGTGCATCAATTCAGTTTGTACTGAAAGATGTTGCCTTTTCTTGTGCTTTATGCAAGATTGAGAAGCAGAGGAGGAATTCATTTCTGGTAGCCATTCACAAGGCCGGCCCATCCATGAGACTGAGTTACTTAGTTCACACAGCAGCTTGGTGGGGCACCCATCTCTGTCCACCCACTCCCTGGTTTGGGAAATGAAGAGGGAGTGGAGCAGAAGAGGAAGTGTGAAGGAGTGTCTCCAATGCTCTAGCCCATCTTTCCTCCCCACTTCCTGTTCTGCTCCATCCTTTTCCATATCCATTCCAGAGAGTGGGAAATGTTGGCACATCACCTTGTAAGCAGGGGCAGCTTGTGGCACATGTCTCATGCATTAGGAAGTCTTGAACCAGCCCTGGCTTTTGGAGAACCAGTAAAGAGTGGGAAGCAGGATCTGAAAGCACTGGAAATCGGATGAATTGCACCATTGGAGAATTGCACCATTGTTGAGAACCATGGAAAGAGCCACGCAGAAGAGTCCAAAATGAAACTCACCATCTTTTGACTTGGCATATAGGATAGGAGGCACTGACTCCCGCAGAAATGAGTGGCTTTTCATGAGGAAACGGACCTAAATGGGGAAGGAAAGCAAACATTGATGCAAGATGAAAATAAAAAATTTCTTATTTGGTGATCTTGACCTGGCATTTGGGCAGAGGGACTCAGATATCACTCTCTATCATGGTACCTTGCCTGTGTTCCTGGCCTGCAGTTTGCTGCAAATGACTAGAGGGTGGTATTGCAGCTACCAGCAGTAGCATAGCTAGAGAGAGGTCACAGCATCAAGTTTTGAAGGCACCAGAACATGCCATGCAAGATGTCTTTTCTCCTCCCCTTCAGAGTCATTCTGGATGGCTAGAGCAAAACAGAGGACATTCCTTTGAATGGTGCTGTGATCCAATTCTAGTTAAGCTATTAACTACCAGCTCAGCAGAGATTGTGTGTCACAAAGATTCGACCTGGTCCTGTAAAGCTGGGCAAGGACAGCAAGGACATCAATGCAGTCTGGGAAACCTCTGTTTTCACTCCAGCTGCCACAGTACTACCAGCATGGAGCACATACAGAACAAAGAACTGTGCCCTCTGCCATGCTGCAAGAGACTGGATCCTGTTTAGGTTCACTGATGATGCATGTGTGCTTCCCCAGCCGATCATCAATCAGCAGGAGAATGGCAATATTAAGGTGTTTTGCTTAATACACAAAATACATTCTGATTGAACAATTTGGGCCACCTCTGTGCTGAATCTGGATTTTGTTTTAGTAGATCTCCAAGTATAGCTATTTTTTGGACACGTGGATATACCATGTCAAAAGAAAACTCGACAGATCTGATTTGGTTCTCCCTTAAGATCATGCCCCTCCCCCACCCAAACTGCTTAGGAACTTCTTTCCCACACAATGAGCTATGTTCGTGGTCCAGGACGGTCAAGGTGCTGCACCTGTTCAAGGATGACAATCAAACAGGAGGCAGGTCCCAGGTGGTAGTGGCCCATAGCATAGATGGGGTAGAAGCCCAACATAACAGCATGGCAGACCAGCAGAACAACAACTGTGGTGGCTGTGAAGAGCCTAGGGTGTACTGCAGTCCTCAAGGCGCTGGCCCACATCTGCAGGAACTTGTAGGGCACAAGCAAGGTATAGAGGAACATGCAGAGCCAGGTAAAGAGTGCCCTGGGCAGATTCCCAAAAGCAAAGATGAAGAGCTCGAAGTCCAGGACAAGCCTGTGGAAGAAAGACAGGCAGCCATGAAGACAAAAATAGGCAATATGAACATTAAGCGGAGGATCATTAATGGACCATTAACAAGGGACTGTAAAGTACCGGTGGTCTTGAACTGGGGTTATTGATAACCTCACCCAGATGCTTTACTCTCTGATCTAGTGGCTGATCAGCAAATACTGATTTCTACATAGGTTTTTGCTAGTTTGGTCTGGGCCTGCCTGAACCCGGAAGTTTTCAGGAAGCCCATCAGGGGAGATGTTAACCCCTTTTGGTAAGCAACTGTTGCTGGGATACCTGCAGTTACAGGATGTCTGCTGAAGGATGACTGGCGGCACCAGAGGCAGGCCTAGCGCAGCTTGTGCCATAAGGAAATCCCCAGATTGGAGTGAACACAGGGTTGCAAATCTTGCATGGGTGGAAACGCATGGATACTTTTTCTCCATTGATATATATATGTAATTCCCCAGGGGCTAACTTTTGTATTTGTAGGATGGGAACACTGATGTAAAAGACACTGTTTATTTTTCCTTTCTAAACTCTAAGCTACAAGAAGTTCATCACCCCCACAAATGTACTTTGCGCATTGGTGTCCCCTGCTAATATTTATTCTGGTGCCATCAACAATTGCCTTCACTTGTGCTTTCTCAGGGGTGCTGAATACTACTGACACTGTGTCATCAGCACACTATTGAAACAAAATACTACAGTGGGCAAGAAAAGAGCAAGAGGCTGGACAACAGGGTCATGAGACTGGAAAGTGATGCTCATATGGTGATTTCCATGCCCCTTAGTGCTTTAAAAGAAACAACCCAAACCTCTCCTTAGTGTTGCAAGCCCATGTCTGTCTGCCACCCAAAAATGGAAAGTCTCCCAGCCCTCAGCTCCACATCCGAACCGTACCGTCCTTCATCGCTGGAATCCACTATGATTGTGCTGAGAGCAAACACACAAAGAAAGGCTACAAATATGTGGTAGATGGAACGGAAATGTTTGATTTCCAGCAGCTCACTGAAAAAAGAAAAGAGACAGGGTTGGCATCAGGTAAGCTGTAAGACGGGATGGATGGCAAGCTGGATCTGGTCACAGAGCTATTATATGTTATCTCTAGAAGCCATTGCATGTTCCCATCATTATCCAGAATTGGGGGGGGGGGGGATATCTCTTTAATCAGCTTGAAATAAAGATACTCCAGTTTTAAAAAAATAAGTTTTTAAATATGTAAACTGTGTAAATGTGCAAAGTGAACATACAGTATGTATATTATATGTTGCTTTGTGGCACCAACAGTATTCTAAAACATGACATCGGGTAAGGGATTTGACTAATAACCTAGAATACAGATTACTCCCCTTCTCAGAATGCAGAATTGTTGCCACAAGCAGCAGGGTTGTGGGCCACACTCTGTGGTGTTAGGGGTCTTGAACCATGGAGCAATTCTGGTAGAAGGACTCACTCTTTGCACTACCAAGAGAGCTCACAGGGAGCAGAACTGGCTGACTTTAGTTTTGCTGTGCTACAGGACACACCAGTTCCCACCAGTGATAGGAAGAGAAAATGCAGCAGTCCAGCTCAAGATGAATCAGGTGACAAAGGAGCCAATGGGGTACTTTCTACCTCTATTTATGAACTCTCCTGGGCTCAGCTCCCTAGTCTAAGCTACTTGCCTCTGAGAGAAGATGCTGAACAGCCTGGCCTGTTTAACAAGCATCTCACATGTCAGAAATGAGAAGATAATTCATCTTAGAAGCCCCTTTGATGATCTAGGTGCAGGGCCGGCCCATTCATCAGGCCAACTGAAGTGGTTGCCTCAGGGCCCAATCCTATCCAATTTTCCTGTGCTGGTGCAATTGTACCAATGGGGCGTGCGCTGCATCTTGCCATGGAGGGGCAGTCACTGAGGCCTCCTCAAGATATGGGAACATGTGTTCCTTTACCTTGGGGCTGTATTACAGCTGCACCAATGCTGGAAAATAGGATAGAATTGGGTCCTCACTCAGCAGATTGCTGGAGGTTCCCATCTCTGGCCACCTACTTGTCTCCGCTGCTCCTCCTTCTCCTTCCATTCCCTGGACTAGAAAAGGAAGAGAGGGTCAGAGAGGAAATGTGGACAGGAGGAGAGTGCTTCGCTAGAACATCGGAGAATAGGAGGTTGGCACATTATCAGTTAAGGAGGGGAAGCAGCATTTGCCAAGCCACCTCCTGTGTCAGGAAGTCTTGGGATGGCCCTGCCTGGGTGAGCAGCAATCTGCACTGTCATATCAATAAGCATACTTTTATATGGTGTACTTTTGACATCACTGGGCACCATTTCCCACCTTCTCTCTCTTAGCATCCACCTTTCCTGTCATAGCTGGCAAGATGGCACAAGAAATACTCACTCAAGCAAAGACTGTTGGGCAATGAACACTTTCTTTTCCGGTTTTTCCCGCAACTGGCCTTTTTCTCTGCAAGGATCCACCGAAGGTAATGATTAGTGTTAATTCTCAGACTTGGTTTGCTTCTGGGCAAGGGGTGAGCAGGAGTCAGAAAAAGAGCATCTTATCCCCTACTGAACAAGAAGATCACTTGCTCAATCAAGTGAGGAGCAACGTACAATCCTAGCAATAAGTATCTTTTCATGTATTCCAATCGCCTACTTGCCTTAAAATTCAGGATAGGTAATCATATTTTCCCTGTCTTGTTCACTCAACAGTTGCAACTCTGAAGAAGGTTGCTATGGTTGTTGTTTTTACTGCCTCTGCTCCAATGCCTTTCACTAGTGGCATAACTAAGGCATCTGCTACCTGGGATCAAAGAAGATACTGTAACCGTCCCTCAAGATGAAATTTATTAAGTATGTAAATACAAAGTCTTCCAGTTAATTGGCCTTATCTTTTGAAAGAATCAGATATTCCAATGTGGTTTGTTTCACTGCATTCTGCATTGAATTACCATTCCAATGATATATAAGATTATGGTATTCATACATATCAAGGTTTTCACAATTTTGGCCACTAGTGTCAAGCTCAGCTTGTTACCTCCCCCCCAAAGCTTGTTGCCCAATGCATTTGCCAACCCCTTAGCTATGCCACTGCCTTTTACAATTGCCAAAATTAAGGCTAAGAATATAAGAAGAGCTCTGCAGGGTTACACCAGCCCAAGGTCCAACAAGTCCATCATCCCAGTTCAAACTATGGCCACCCAGGTCCCTCCAGGAAACCCACAAACAAGAGTATGAGGAAATAGATCAGCGAGGTGACAAGGAGGGACAGGGTTGTAATCATGGGGGACTTCAATTATCCTCATATTGACTGGGTCAATTTGTGTTCTGGTCATGAAAAGAAGACAGGATTCCTTGACACGCTAAATGACTGTGCCTTAGAGCAGCTAGTCATGGAGCCCACCAGAGGACAGGTGACTCTGTATTTAATATTGTGCGGTACTCAGGATCTGGTTAGAGATGTCAATGTTACTGAGCCATTGGGGAACAGTGATCATGCTGCGATCCGCTTTGACATGCACGTTGGGGGAAGAATACCACGCAAATCTCTCACAAAAACCCTTGACTTCCAACGAGCGGACTTCCCTCAAATGAGGAGGCTGGTTAGAAGGAGGTTGAAAGGGAAGGCAAAAAGAGTCCAGTCTCTACAGAGAGCATGGAGGTTGCTCAAATCAACAGTAATAGAGGTGCAGTGGAAATGTATACCGCAAAGGAAGAAGGGCTCGACTAAGTCCAGGAGGGTGCCTGCATGGCTAACAAGCCAAGTTAGAGAGGCTGTAAAGGGAAAGGAAGCTTCCTTCCATAAATGGAAGTCTTTCCCCAATGAGGAGAATAAAAAGGAACACAAACTGTGGGAAAAGAAATGTAAGAAGGTGATACGGGAGGCCAAGAGAGACTATGAGGAACACATGGTCAGCAGCATTAAGGGGAATAATAAAAGCTTCTTCAAATATGTTAGAAGCAGGAAACCCACTGGAGAAGCAGTTGGGTCTCTGGATGGTGAGGGAGGGAAAGGGGAAATAAAAGGAGACTTAGAGATGGCAGAGAAATTAAATGAGTTCTTTGCATCTGTCTTCACGGCAGAAGACTTCGGGGAGATACCGCTGCCCGAACGGCTCCTCCTGACCGAGGAATTAAGTCAGATAGAGGTTAAAAGAGAAGATGTTTCAGACCTCATTGATAAATTAAAGATCAATAAGTCACCGGGCCCTGATGGCATCCACCCAAGAGTTATTAAGGAATTGAAGAATGAAGTTGCTGATCTCTTGACTAAAATATGCAACTTGTCCCTCATAACGGCCACAGTGCCAGAGGATTGGAGGATAGCAAATGTCATGCCTATTTTTAAAAAGGGAAAGAGGGGGGACCCGGGAAACTATGGGCTGGTCAGTCTAACATCTATACTGGGTAAGATGGTGGAATGCCTCATCAAAGACAGAATCTCAAAACACATAGACAAACAAGACTTGCTGAGGGAGAATCAGCATGGCATCTGTAAGGGTAGGTCTTGCCTCACTTAGAATTCTTTGAAAAGGTCAACAGGCATGTGGATGCGGGAGAACCCGTGGACATTAAATATCTGGATTTTCAGAAGGCGTTCAACAAGGTCCCTCACCAAAGGCTACTGAAAAAGCTCCACAGTCAGGGAATTAGAGGGCAGGTACTCTCCTGGACTGAGACCTGGTTGAAGACCAGGAAACAGAGAGTGGAAGTCAATGGGCAGTTTTCACAATGGAGAGAGGTGAAAAGCGGTGTGCCCCAAGGATCTGTCCTGGGACCGGTGCTTTTCAACCTCTTCATAAATGACCTGGAGACAGGGTTGAGCAGTGAGGTGGCTAAGTTTGCAGACGACACCAAACTTTTCTGAGTGGTGAAGACCAGAAGTGATTGTGAGGAGCTCCAGAAGGATCTCTCCAGACTGGCAGAATGGGCAGCAAAATGGCAGATGCGCTTCAATGTCAGTAAGTGTAAAGTCATGCACATTGGGGCAAAAAATCAAAACTTTAGATATAGGCTGATGGTTTCTGAGCTGTCTGTGACAGATCAGGAGAGAGATCTTGGGGTGGTGGTGGACAGGTCGATGAAAGTGTCGACCCAATGTGCGGCGGCAGTGAAGAAGGCCAATTCTATGCTGGGGATCATTAGGAAGGGTATTGAGAACAAAACGGCTAGTATTGTAATGCCGTTGTACAAATCTATGGTAAGGCCACACCTGGAGTATTGTGTCCAGTTCTGGTCGCTGCATCTCAAAAAAGACATAGTGGAAATGGAAAAGGTGCAAAAGAGAGCGACTTTGGGGCTGGGGCACCTTCCTTATGAGGAAAGGCTACGGCGTTTGGGCCTCTTCAGCCTAGAAAAGAGACGCCTGAGACATGATTGAGACATACAAAATATGCAGGGGATGGACAGAGTGGATAGGGAGATGCTCTTTACACTCTCACATAATACCAGAACCAGGGGACATCCACTAAAATTGAGTGGTGGGCGGGTTAGGACAGACAAAAGAAAATATTTCTTTACTCAGTGTGTGGTCGGTCTGTGGAATTCCTTGCCACAGGATGTGGTGCTGGCGTCTAGCCTTGACACCTTTAAAAGGGATTGGACAAGTTTCTGGAGGAAAAATCCATTATGGGGTACAAGCCATGATGTGTATGCGCAACCTCCTGATTTTAGAAATGGGCTATGTCAGAATGCCAGATGCAAGGGAGGGCACCAGCATGATGTATCTTGTTATCTGGGGTGCTCCATGGGGCATTTGGTGGGCCGCTGTGAGATACAGGAAGCTGGACTAGATGGGCCTATGGCCTGAACCAGTGGGGCTGTTCTTATGTTCTTATGTAACCACAATGCAGCCTCGAGGTAAGAGAATACATGCTCCCTTACCTTGAGGAGGCCTCTGTGATTGCTCCCCCACCACAGAATGCAGCACGTATCCCATTAGCATGTCTACATCGCTGTTGAAAAGTTGGATAGGACTGGACCCTAAGGCTGCAATCCCATCCTCACTTTCCTGGGAGTTTCATTGACTCTGATGGAACTTACTTCTGAGTAGACAGACCTAGGATGGGCCTGGGTGTGTCTTCAAAAGGCAGGTAATGTTGCTGCTGCTCTTCCTCTGCAGGTGGCCACAGGCTGTTCCCTCCTGCACTGAGTGTGGGGCTACCCAGCAGTCGCCTGAGTGAAGCAATGGCTTGGTTACCCAACAGTGCCTGCTGGCAGACCAGGCTCTCCCTCCCTTCTTGCCACATGCAGGCGGCTCAAAGGAGGGGTGTGCCTGTTGGCTGCAAGTGAGATGCTGCACACCCCGCATTGGAAGGCAGTGGCCCTGGCTCTGCTGGCTGCCTGGGCTGCAGCTTGCAAGGTTTGTGCCTGCTCTTGGGGAGGGGTCCAAGCAATTGGGATGGGAAGGGGCTAACACCCTGCCAGGTGCAGGAAAATTCCCTGTAGAGCAACTCCAAAAAGTGCCTGTCAAGCCTCCACCTGAAGACTTCCAGCAAAGGAAAACCCACCAGTTCCCTTGGTAAGAAGTTGCATTGCTGAACTGCTCTTACCATTCAGGATTTGTTCATGATATTCAACTTAAATCTCCCCTTCAGCCTAAGCCTATTAGGTCAAGCTGCTCTCTGGGGCAACAGAACAAATTTTTGCCCTCTTCCACCTGACAGCCCTGCAGGTATTTAAAGGCATGTCCCCCTTCAGTATTTTCATTTCCAGGCTAAAATAACCAAGTTCTCTCAAAGTTTACTCATTGGACTTGTTTTCCAGCCCCCTGGTTTTGAAAGCCCTTTTGCGGTCAGGCACTCACAGCAGGCTCTCTTAACCTGACTGAGGCTAGGTGTGCAAACCGAAATTCACTCGCATTGTGTTTGACCTTCAGGACTCCTCTCTGTATAGGGTGAGGATGGTGATGCTTTTGAGGAGGTGGGCCCTTCACTGTTTTGGGGGGCCTACTGCCTAGCTGTTCTCTGGACCCAATTCTTAGGTTATCTCTAACCCAAGGGACATTGGATAAGCATGACTTCCTACAGCCTTTGACCCACAGGAATTTTTCCCCTCACTGATTCTCTCTGGTTTCATTTAACCCGCTTCCCCTTTTCTTTCAGAGGACTTTCTGGGGGATAGTGACCCCACAATTCTGGTCCTGCCACACCTAAACCACCACTGCTGGCACTTTTGGAAATCCAACTAGTCCCACTTTGCTCCAAAAGACCTTCTTGGCAGATGCCTTTGGTGATTCTTTCCAGCTCTTCTACAACAGTGTCTCGTTCCTTGCCAAAAGAATCCTCAGTGGCCCTGGAACCTCCTCCCTTCAGTTTGTCAAAAGACACACTTGAAAATATTTTCTTTGAGCTAGACCTTATTTTATAACAAACCAGAAACTAGCTGAAAGGAAATATTTTCAGTTTTTATATCTGGCCTTGAATAGGATGCAAAGATGAGAAACAGGCAGTCAGTGTGCCTGAAAGAGTAAAAAAAATCAGAAGATAACGTTCCATGTTGCAGTGGTGTACAAATGGGAGGCCGTAGGCCCTGGGAGCCAAGCTGCAGAGGGGTGACAGAGGCCACCTCCCACTTCTTAAAATCTTGGTATTTTTGATACCATCGTAGTATATCATTCCATGCGCAATTTCATGCAGAATGCAATGAAACAAACCGTGTGGAAATATCTCTATTCTATCAAATGTTACAGCCAAAAAGCAGGAAAGAGAAAACACAACTGCCTTATGTATGCCAGGGAAGATCGTTTATGTAGCTGCAATTTAGGCGAAGTAGAGTCATACACACACATCATGTTGCACTGTCCCAAATATCAAGTACTAAGGCAGCAATTTCTCTCTCCTTTGCTCCATTCTAAAACAGGGCATTCTGAGAAAGATATAATTCAATTTCTTCTTGCAGGTGATGTAGAACATACAACCCTCTCAGTCACACAGTTCCTAAATTTGAGTATTCTGAATCGAGCCAAGCTTTCTGTAATCACTGAGTAGGCTACGTTCTGGCAAGATCCGCAGAGTAACTGATTGTTTCTGTCTTTTAAATAATTCATGTTTGTTTGTAAAATGTAATGTACGTTGTATCTGTGTGTACACATAGATGTGCACATATGCATATATTTGTGTACTACTTCGATTTATACTCCCTACGATTTTTGTACAGAGTCCTCACCTATCAAATGGTTATGCCTAATAAAGGTTTTGTTGACTGTTGACTGACTGCCTTATGTAACAAAAAGTGGGTTGCACTGGGATTTATGTAACAAAAGGTGTGTTCTGTAACAAAAGTGGATTACACTGAGATTACCACTAGAATACGTAGCTTGTTACAAGCATTCCAGAAAACCAAAAGTATTCTTCATAAATGTACGTATGTTTTCCTTTCTTCTATAACACAACTGCTTTTGTACGTATGATAGACCACAAGCCCACTGCATATTATCCTGATGGGTGTTCCTTCCCTGTTCTGATTTGGGTTATGATCTCTCATATTCATTGCATATGTAAATGTGTTATATATGAGTTCAATAAAAGGAAGTGTTCACTGTCTGTGCTTGTTCTCTGGCTGTTATTATTATTCATTTCATATCATGACTCTTACGAAAAATAATTTTGTCATGGGGAGATTGCCAAAAATTTATGGGCCCCGGGTGCCAAATGGTGTATGTGAGTCTTTGTTCACCACTGCCATGCGGTGTCAATTATCCTCCTGTGTTATCCAAATTATCCACCTGTGTTCAGGTGTCTCCAAACTGTAGCCCAGGGGCCAGACGCTGCACACGGCAATCTTCTCTCCGGCCGTAGCAAGACTCTTGTCTCCTGTGGGCCTCTGGTCTTCTCAAAGGAATGCAATCAGGGGTGTTCTGTGGGCTGGGGAGGATGTGTGCAGCCTGTCCAGCACTCAGAATGCATAAAAATATCTCTTCCTGGCTATTCTGAAAAAGCTTTTCCGGTGCTTTTGGTCCCTCTGGAGGCCTTAGAAGGCTTTCTGAGGTTTGGGGAGGCCTCCCCGGCCCTCAGAAGAGCTTTAGATGTTTTCTGTGATGTGCTGATTCTGAGGTATTTACTCCTGTACATGTAAGTAACCTGCTTGTGGGCTGGGGAGTCTATTTGAGTGAGTGCTTTATTTCTTTGGTGGTGCTTGGAGAAATCCTGGAACGGAGTCCATTCTTTCACTTATTCATTCATCTAAGTTCCATCTCTAATCTATTTATTTAAATTTTATATTTAAACTTTATTAATTTTTCCAACCCTTGACACGGTGTCAGATATTGGATGTGGCCCTCTGTCCAAAACATTTGGAGACACCTGCTCTAGTTCAACAGTTTTCAGCAGAGGCCAATTAGCTGTCCTCCACAAAGCAAGAAGACAATACTTATTCCTTGATATTCCTTGATATTCCTTGATTCCCTTCTCTGAAATTTGCATAGCGCATGCTCACACTCTTAATTGAGGAGTCTAGTCATGGCTGTGTATTATGCTTCAAAAACAAAATAAAACTTCCTGTCAGAGTAACCCAAATTCTGCACCAAGAAAAGTGTAAGTCTGCAACCTGCATGATGTATGTTAATTCTGTGTGTTTGTTTACATTTGCTCATTTTACCAATTTGGTCTTCCACTGATTGTCAAGTTGAGAGACATTAGAGCCTAGGCACTGACTCCTGAAAATCCGACTTAGTTCCTTTCTGGTTTCAAGCATGCCAGGCCCTTTCAGGTACACCCAAATCTGCCTTTGTAACCATAACAAGAGCTAGATTTTTTAATATAAAAAATTAAAATATTTGTAAAAGTTGTGTTATTTTAATATTACAAAAGCAAAGGATCTCAGGTTGCTGCAGTCTATGTTCAGGATCCACAGAGCCATCAAGTCCTTGATCCCAACAGTAGTAGTAGGAAGTACATACCTTATGTCAAAACTATCTTTGACAGCTGGTCCCGCCCCTTTTTACTGGAAATCCCGCCCCCTAAGGGGGTTCAAGTGACCCCTCAAACAACTCTTCCCAAGACCGTCAACCACTAGGGAGGGGTTTTGTAGCTCCCCGAAGTTTGGTTTGGTGGGAAAAGGAGCCCCCCAAAAAGTGTTGGAAAGGGGTTCATGTGACCCCTCAAACAACTTCTCCCATTACCACCGACCACTAGGGAAGGGTTTTGTAGCACCCTGACATTTGGTTTGGTGGGAAAAGGAGCCCCCCAAAAAGTGTTGGAAAGGGGTTCATGTGACCCCTCAATCAACCTCTCCCATTCCCCTCAACCACTAGAGAGGGGTTTTGTAGCACCCCGACGTTTGGTTTGGTGGGAAAAGGAGCCCCACAATGAAATGTGGGAAAGGGGTTTCATGTGACCCCTCAAACAACTCAACCCATTACCACCGACCACTAGGGAAGGGTTTTGTAGCACCCCGACATTTGGTATGGTGGGAACGGGAGCCCCCCAATAAAGTTTTGGAAAGGGGTTCATGTGACCCCTCAAACAACTCGCCCCATTACCACCGACCACTGGAGAGGGGTTTTGTAGCACCCCGACATTTGGTTTTGTGGGAAAAGGAGCCCCCCAATAAAGTGTTGGAAAGGGGTTCATGTGACCCCTCAAACATCTCGTTCCAATAGGAAATGGGAACAGGACCAATAGAAAATGGGAACAGGCCTGGGCATGCCCTCTGTATTTTAAGGCCCTGGCCTTCGGGGGGAGGGAGAAAGCCGATCAGCCTGATGCAGCCATGGCCTCCCCTCTGAAAAGCTCACCCGCTTTGCCTTCTGGGACCAAGACTCCCCAGTTGGAGTGCGAATCCCCTGCTAGGGAATTGACCAAGATGGAGACCACCGAAGAAGAGAAGGAGAACGTGCCGCCTTCTGAGGGGGGGGGAGACCCCGGTCAGACCCCGCGGATTCTCAAAACTACATTCGCAAGCTGTTCAAGATGGAGAGCTGCGATGAGCCGGAGACCCCAGACAGTCCCACTGATTCTCAAAGCCTACCACAGGCACCTATGTAGAAGAAGCAAAAATGTAGGCGTTATGAGGAGGAGGAGGAGGATGACGTGTTACGGTTTCCACCTTTGAACCTGGTTTACCAATTTGCAATGGAAGAACCACATGTACCTAGAGAACCTGAAGGAGAGGTAAATTATTGTGCTTGAGTGCATACGTGAGTGTGTTGCCTGAAATGTAAAAATCAAAAAAATACTTATTTGTGTTTTTTTTTTCTATAGGCTATTCCAAAGAAGGACGCTTTCAAAACGTTACGAAACCTATGTCTGAAAGTAAACCACAGAATGTGGAACACCTTCTAAATGTCATCAATTGCCATGACCCAACTGAAATCTAACCATAAAGGTGCTCTCATGATTACATCATCTTATTCACTGACAGGTGAAGACAGCTCTGAAGTTCAAAGCAGCATTAAGTATAACTGGAAAATGGGTGTGTAATATTCTGTTAAAATACTAAATGGCAAGGTGTTGTAAAGTAATAGCAGCAGCTAATAAATAATGTGTCCCCATCCAACATATTAAACTGTCTTATACTCAGTCAGACCATTAGTCCAGTATTGTCCACTGTGGCTTGCTTTGGCTTTCTAGGGTTTCAGTCCTCAGGGTTCTCAGTCCTGACTGGTATGGACAGGGATGAACCTTGTACTGTACTGCTGAGCTGTGGCCCCTCCTCCCATCATCACAACACTTCAGATTTATCCAGGCAAATGAAATAATTGCAATGTATGTTGATCAGGTTTACCTGAATATTTTATTATTACTTGTAAGGGGCAGATATTGTGGTAGTCTCAACCTTATAAATATTATTTTAGTATGCATGATGTTTTCTTCAGCTTTGAAACTAATGGAAATTGTGGCAGTAGTTACAGGTTAGAATTTGACCCCCAGGTGGGAAAAAATAATGTTCTAAAGCAAGGGTGGCCAACCTGCAGCACAAATGCTACTAGTGGCACACTGACTCTTTCTGATTGGCATGCATGAAGTTGCCATATATTTTTGAAAAACTTTTAAATGATAACAAAGAATTATTACAAAAAATAGCAAAGAAAGAAAACTGCAGTTTACAGTTTGCTTGCTTTCTTTGCTACTTCTTACACAACAAACCTTCAAGTTTCTAATGCTGCAGTGTGCACACTAAGGGTGGCCACACCTACTGTGCTTGACTTGCTTTGACTGAAAAACAGGCAGTAAGGTAAGAAAAGAATTTTGAATAGGAGAGAAAGTCAATAGGGCAAATGCTAGAGAGCTGCATTTCACTAACAGGCATGTCACTTGCTTACCCAAGAAGTCTTGGGGTGGGCTGTGGAAGGCAGCAGGGGACAAGCAGGACAGCGCAGAGATGACCAATGAGATCAGCAAAGGCCAGATGGCCCAGCTGTGTGGAGATACTATCTTTGAGAAAATCAGTCACAAAGAGGTCCTGGCTAAGTTATCATCTTTGATAACAAGAAAGTGAGCAAGCAGAGGGGGGCTGGGCTGTGCAGAAGGGGAGTGAACACATGTTATATAGACTTCGGAATGGGTTCCACAAGGCCAGACTAAAGGTCCATGCAAGCTGTCTTTCTGGCCTCATCAGCAGTCAGCCAGGTGTCTTTGGAAAGCCCCAAATAAGCAACAGCATTCTCATGTTTTTTGCTCTGTACCATCTGGTACTTGGAGACATACTGCTCTTGAACTTGGAGGCTCTATTTAGTTAGCTTGATAATCACTAAAAAAGACATTAAAGTGGAGTGACATGTTCAAGATTTTCTACATAAAAAGTGGCACATCTTGTGCTGCGGGTTGGCCACCCTGTACTTAAGATTACAGTGTGGGTTCTTTGTTTCCTCACAAAATGTTAATTTCCACCTACTGATTAAATCTCTGCCTACTAGTTTCCTTGTATCTAGAGTTCCTCTTTTCAAATTTCTGTTGCTGCTTTTATATTATGAAATAGCTGTTTTATATTTGAATCTACTCTTATATTTTTAATGTTAAGTGTTTAATTGTTAAATATTTTTATTCAGATGTTTTATCTTCTACATGTTTTACTTTGATGTTGAGTACGAGAACAGTGGTATCTAAATCTTTTAAATAAATATCTGTCATTGTATTTTTAATTATTTCTATCTTTTTTTGGAAAGCAATCCCAAACTGACTTGAACTAAGTATTTGCTGAAGTTCACCTGTGGCTCACTATTCTCTTTGTATCTCTCCGTATCTAATGAGAGCATAAATATGAAACAAAGCAATAACTTCCCCTCGCCTGAACTTGTCTCCCATGCCATGACACACATGTTGATTACATGTGATTTGACTGTGCCTTCTGACAAATTAATAGCAGGGCTTCGCATTACAAAATGTGACACAGATTTGGATGCAACACAGAAGCCCATAAATAGAACGCACAATGCTAAAACATGGTTATATGCTTGATTAGATGCAAACCTTGGACTCAGAGGCTCCCTCTTCCCTTCTGCTTGGCTAGCAGGGAGGTTTAAAGCTTCTGATTTGATATAGAAACATGATCAGACATGATTATTTATTCATCTACATGATTAAATATTTGTGGTTATCTTCTAGTTTATGTTCATATCAATATTTGTATAAACAAATACTGATGTATATAAAGCTGACACTAGAATGGCTGGGAACTTGTTTTGTTCCTCTAATACAGTGATTTTCATCCTTTTTCATCTCATGGCATTAAAATTGTCAAGCCACACCCATCAGATTTTTGACCATTTAGAAGGTACACCATGTTACCAGAGGGGGGCTCACATCCCCCATTGGCCCTACTAATAAATGACCTTCCCACAAATTTCTGTGGCACACCTGTGGACCACTCGCAGCACACCAATGTGCCATGGCACAGTGGTTGAAAATGGCTGCTCTAATATTAATATACTAAAAGTAATATATTTACTATATAATAATAAATGATATTGTGGAAATATTTGTTCCAGTATATTATTTGTTGACATTTAATTCATAAAATAGGCAACGGAGTCCATGTACCTTTATTTGTTTGATTTATTTGTGAGATTTACAAATAAATTTGTGAGATTCACCTGTGAGATTTATTTGTTTGATTTGACCACTTTTCCAACTCTGTTTGAAGTTATACAGTGTGAGCAATAGTATCTTACTTTGAACGAATCAGGGATTGGGCTCTCCAACCACTTACACAGGTACAGAGTCCATCTCTGCAGGGCACCAACCCTGGATCTCACAGGTCTGGGAAGTGGCACTGTAATTAACACCGCGGCCAGTCAGTATCCCTGTGGAAGGAAACAACAGCCTGTCATGCCAACATTACAGTAAAAACCAAAGTTCAGTGTAATATGAAGCTACCTCTTTTCTCAAATCCTTTCAATGAATTTTGTGTCTCAAATACGGACACTATTTGCAATTCTTCAGTTCATGTTAATATGCCTAATATAGCCCTTAGCACTGAACACATTTGCTCACCCACAAATTAGACCACGCTTAAGACCAAACCATCAGAGATCTGATCCACATAGCTTTCTGAGAAGTGTGTTGCCATCATCGGGTTGATTGGTTGTTGAGTTGTTTTTTGTCAACTCATTTGAAGTTACCTACTAGCTGCTATTGCTATTGGAATGCAATCCTTCAGGATTAACCCCCAGTTGTTGACCTGTGTCTGGCTGAGAGAAGACTGCATTTCCAGAAACGTGAAGAAATTCAGATAAGCAATCCATTCAAACCCTGGTGTTGAAGATTCTGTTATTTGCTTTGGGGGGAAAACATAAATAGTACTGAATATGTTAGCACAGCAGCTGTACTTTATAATCCTAGTATTGTATAACACTAAATAAAAAGCAAGGGAATAAGAAAACATCCGTTTTGTTGCCATTAACATTTCTTTTTCATTTTCTTACAGTGATTAGAGCAAAAAATTTCAAGTGAAAAGGTGGTTCCAGCAAGTGATGATCCACTTGACACTCACAAAATGATCCGGTATGAAATCAAACAAATAAAGGTACATGGACTCCGTTGCCTATTTTATGAATTAAATGTCAACAAATAATATACTGGAACAAATATTTCCACAATATTATTTATTATTATATAGTAAATATATTACTTTTAGTATATTAATATTAGAGCAGCCATTTTCAACCACTGTGCCATGGCACATTGGTGTGCTGCGAGTGGTCCACAGGTGTGCCACAGAAATTTGTGGGAAGGTCATTTATTAGTAGGGCCAATGGGGGATGTGAGCCCCCCTCTGGTAACATGGTGTACCTTCTAAATGGTCAAAAATCTGATGGGTGTGGCTTGACAATTTTAATGCCATGAGATGAAAAAGGATGAAAATCACTGTATTAGAGGAACAAAACAAGTTCCCAGCCATTCTAGTGTCAGCTTTATATACATCAGTATTTGTTTATACAAATATTGATATGAACATAAACTAGAAGATAACCACAAATATTTAATCATGTAGATGAATAAATAATCATGTCTGATCATGTTTCTATATCAAATCAGAAGCTTTAAACCTCCCTGCTAGCCAAGCAGAAGGGAAGAGGGAGCCTCTGAGTCCAAGGTTTGCATCTAATCAAGCATATAACCATGTTTTAGCATTGTGCGTTCTATTTATGGGCTTCTGTGTTGCATCCAAATCTGTGTCACATTTTGTAATGTGAAGCCCTGCTATTAATTTGTCAGAAGGCACAGTCAAATCACATGTAATCAACATGTGTGTCATGGCATGGGAGACAAGTTCAGGCGAGGGGAAGTTATTGCTTTGTTTCATATTTATGCTCTCATTAGATACGGAGAGATACAAAGAGAATAGTGAGCCACAGGTGAACTTCAGCAAATACTTAGTTCAAGTCAGTTTGGGATTGCTTTCCAAAAAAAGATAGAAATAATTAAAAATACAATGACAGATATTTATTTAAAAGATTTAGATACCACTGTTCTCGTACTCAACATCAAAGTAAAACATGTAGAAGATAAAACATCTGAATAAAAATATTTAACAATTAAACACTTAACATTAAAAATATAAGAGTAGATTCAAATATAAAACAGCTATTTCATAATATAAAAGCAGCAACAGAAATTTAAAAAGAGGAACTCTAGATACAAGGAAACTAGTAGGCAGAGATTTAATCAGTAGGTGGAAATTAACATTTTGTGAGGAAACAAAGAACCCACACTGTAATCTTAAGTACAGGGTGGCCAACCCGCAGCACAAGATGTGCCACTTTTTATGTAGAAAATCTTGAACATGTCACTCCACTTTAATGTCTTTTTTTAGTGATTATCAAGCTACCTAAATAGAGCCTCCAAGTTCAAGAGCAGTATGTCTCCAAGTACCAGATGGTACGGAGCAAAAAACATGAGAATGCTGATGCTTATTTGGGGCTTTCCAAAGACACCTGGCTGACTGCTGATGAGGCCAGAAAGACAGCTTGCATGGACCTTTAGTCTGGCCTTGTGGAACCCATTCCGAAGTCTATATAACATGTGTTCACTCCCCTTCTGCACAGCCCAGCCCCCCTCTGCTTGCTCACTTTCTTGTTATCAAAGATGATAACTTAGCCAGGACCTCTTTGTGACTGATTTTCTCAAAGATAGTATCTCCACACAGCTGGGCCATCTGGCCTTTGCTGATCTCATTGGTCATCTCTGCGCTGTCCTGCTTGTCCCCTGCTGCCTTCCACAGCCCACCCCAAGACTTCTTGGGTAAGCAAGTGACATGCCTGTTAGTGAAATGCAGCTCTCTAGCATTTGCCCTATTGACTTTCTCTCCTATTCAAAATTCTTTTCTTACCTTACTGCCTGTTTTTCAGTCAAAGCAAGTCAAGCACAGTAGGTGTGGCCACCCTTAGTGTGCACACTGCAGCATTAGAAACTTGAAGGTTTGTTGTGTAAGAAGTAGCAAAGAAAGCAAGCAAACTGTAAACTGCAGTTTTCTATCTTTGCTATTTTTTGTAATAATTCTTTGTTATCATTTAAAAGTTTTTCAAAAATATATGGCAACTTCATGCATGCCAATCAGAAAGAGTCAGTGTGCCACTAGTAGCATTTGTGCTGCAGGTTGGCCACCCTTGCTTTAGAACATTATTTTTTCCCACCTGGGGGTCAAATTCTAACCTGTAACTACTGCCACAATTTCCATTAGTTTCAAAGCTGAAGAAAACATCATGCATACTAAAATAATATTTATAAGGTTGAGACTACCACAATATCTGCCCCTTACAAGTAATAATAAAATATTCAGGTAAACCTGATCAACATAAATTGCAATTATTTCATTTGCCTGGATAAATCTGAAGTGTTGTGATGATGGGAGGAGGGGCCACAGCTCAGCAGTACAGTACAAGGTTCATCCCTGTCCATACCTATCAGGACTGAGAACCCTGAGGACTGAAACCCTAGAAAGCCAAAGCAAGCCACAGTGGACAATACTGGACTAATGGTCTGACTGAGTATAAGACAGTTTAATATGTTGGATGGGGACACATTATTTATTAGCTGCTGCTATTACTTTACAACACCTTGCCATTTAGTATTTTAACAGAATATTACACACCCATTTTCCAGTTATACTTAATGCTGCTTTGAACTTCAGAGCTGTCTTCACCTGTCAGTGAATAAGATGATGTAATCATGAGAGCACCTTTATGGTTAGATTTCAGTTGGGTCATGGCAATTGATGACATTTAGAAGGTGTTCCACATTCTGTGGTTTACTTTCAGACATAGGTTTCGTAATGTTTTGAAAGCGTCCTTCTTTGGAATAGCCTACAGAAAAAAAAAAAAACACAAATAAGTATTTTTTTGATTTTTACATTTCAGGCAACACACTCACGTATGCACTCAAGCACAATAATTTACCTCTCCTTCAGGTTCTCTAGGTACAGGTGGTTCTTCCATTGCAAATTGGTAAACCAGGTTCAAAGATGGAAACGGTAACACGTCATCCTCCTCCTCCTCCTCGTAACGCCTACATTTTTGCTTCTTCTTCATAGGTGCCTGTGGTAGGCTTTGAGAATCAGTGGGACTGTCTGGGGTCTCCGGCTAATCGCAGCTCTCCATCTTGAACAGCTTGCGAACGTAGATTTGAGAATCCGCGGGGTCTGACTGGGGTCTCCCCCCCCCTCAGAAGGCGGCACGTTCTCCTTCTCTTCTTCGGGGCTCTCCTTCTTGGTCAATTCCCTAGCAGGGGATTCGCACTCCAACTGGGGAGTCTCGGTCCCAGAAGGCAAAGCGGGTGAGCTTTTCAGAGGGGAGGCCATGGCTGCATCAGGCTGATCGGCTTTCTCCCTCCCCCCGAAGGCCAGGGCCTTAAAATACAGAGGGCATGCCCAGGCCTGTTCCCATTTCCTATTGGTCCCTGCGGTGGTCCGGGAACTACAAATTCCATTCCTATTGGTCATCAGTGATGGAACAAGCTGTTTGAGGGGTCACATGAATCCCTTTCCAACACTTTATTGGGGGGCTCCTTTTCCCACCTAACCAAATGTTGGGGTGCTACAAAACCCCTCTCTGGTGGTCGGTGGTAATGGGGAAAGTTGTTTGAGGGGACACATGAACCCCATTCCAAAATTTTATTGGGGGGCTCCCTTTCCCACCAAACCAAATGTCGGGGTACTACAAAACCCTTCCCTAGTGGTCGGTGGTAATGGGAGAGTTGTTTGAGGGGTCACATGAACCCCCTTTCCCACACTTCATTGGGGGGCTCCTTTTCCCACCAAACCAAACGTCGGGGTGCTACAAAACCCCTCTCTAGTGGTCGAGGGGAATGGGAGAGGTTGATTGAGGGGTCACATGAACCAGATGTTTGAGGGGTCACATGATCCCCTTTCCAACACTTTATTGGGGGGCTCCTTTTCCCACCAAACCAAATGTCGGGGTGCTACAAAACCCTTCCCTAGTGGTCGGTGGTAATGGGGCGAGATGTTTGAGGGGTCACATGAACCCCTTTCCAACACTTTTTGGGGGGCTCCTTTTCCCACCAAACCAAATGTCGGGGTGCTACAAAACCCCTCCCTAGTGATCGACGGTCTTGGGAGCAGTTGTTTGAGGGGTCATATGAACCCCTTAGGGGGTGGGATTTCTGGTAAAAAGGGGCGGGACTTTCAGCTGTCAAAATAGTTTGACATAAGGTATGTACTTCCTACTACTCCCAGCTAAAGACCCAATCCTATTCAGTGCGCGCTGGCTCATCACTTGCATGTACTGTCTCAAATATGCCATAAAGCACGTTTGGGGGCCTTAGTGCCAGTGGAGTACTGGAGCTCCACTGCAAGGCGGTCACACGGACCACCAGGCAGGTAGATGGGGGCGTAGGGGGAGGCAGGGAGGTGGCATTCCGGGGGGGAAGTGAGGGAGGGCGGGTAGAGGACGGGGGCACGTTGGGGAGGGGGTGGGGCAGGAGAGAGCTTCACTCTACCAGATCCTGAGCCTCCGTGTCAGACTGTCTGAATTCTACACCTCCCTAATGCTTAGAATGTTGACTTAGAATGTTGAGAAAAATCGGACACTAAGCACTTCCGGGTTGCTTGGCGACCAGTTTTTCTCAATGTTCTAACATTCTAAGTGAACATTCTAAGCATTGGGGAGCCCTGCGGGGGGCTGCTCGGGGCTCCCCGCAACTCCTGCAGCTGCCAGCAGCCCTCAGTAAGTAAAAATAGACCCCTTTCACCCCCATTACTGACACGTCCTGTGTTGCTACCTCCCGCCTTTCCCCGCCCCTTAAAGGGATGGGGAAGCTTGACACAAGCTGGTGAATTGCAACCAGCCAGTCTGAGAACCACTCATCTAAAGGTTAAGTATAGCAAGAATGAAGCAGTATATTATATCCCTACTCTATGTACTTCTGATTACATAATGCAAATCTCTATCAGAGTGAGTTGCATTTGTGATTATGTCTAAACTTTTTTTCTATAATTGAGTTTATTTCTGCTACTCTTTTTCATCAAATCCACAAATCATTGTCTCAGGTTTTTCCCCGCTTCGTTTACAGAAAGTCAATGAGTGGTTTCCAATTGAGTTACTGATTTTTCTTTGAGCAAGGTCGTCCGTTTGCCCATTTCTGCCATGTCCAAAATTTGATCCAACATTCTTCCACCGATGGTGCTTCTGTTGTCTTCCATCACTGTGCAGAAAGTATTCTCACTGCACTTGTCATATATAGTGTAGCAGCGCAAGATGCTGCTTTGGGGAGCACTCAAGGCTTTAGGGGGCCTTGGTGCTTGGTGGGAGACACACAAGACTGTATCTTGTTGCCTGAAAGAGAGTGTTAAAGCAGAAGCACTCTGAGGGTTTGAAAGTTAGAACTTGAGGAGCAAAGAGTTAGAGCAATGAAAACAACAACAGACATGTATAGAAGCGAGATGCAGAAGGAAGGCTTGATACAGAAGAAAAGTTTCTGGGATTCAGCCTTCTCTGACTTTTATTCCCTCAAACAATACACAACAGACTGGGGTTTTCCATTCTCTGATCTTGTTTACAATACTAAACTATGAGTCAGAGGTCTGTGTAATAGAGAAATTACAAAAGGATACTGAGATTCACACTGGCTATAACTAGCTGGCTCTCTAGCTTAACCGCAATCCACATTCCTAGATATGATTCTCTATAACATCTTCTTGTTGACAGGCTACAGAGTTTCAGACTCAGCATGTCACCAAGGTCGTGCAAGTTTGCTCTGTGCAAGTGCAAAGTGTGCTTTGCTTTATTGCCAACATACTAAGGCTAAGGCTAGCGCCTCCACATAAACACTACATATAGAAATAAAATTTCAATTTTTTTCTCCACACATTCCTCTGTCAATCCCAGTAAAAAGGCTTCTGATCTCATTTGTATATTTATTTTTAAATGTGTTTCATGTGATTAAGGCCACCTAGGGAGCTTTGTGGATGAGTGGGGATTTGAGTCTAACACCCCCAACCCTAACTCTCCTCTAGACCCACTCCATTTTATCAATAGCCTTCTTAAACTGTGGAGCCAAGAACTGGACACCGTATTCCAAAGTTCAGACACTTCCAAGACATTCTCCTGAAAGCCTGCAAAGTTTTTATGTTGTGGGTGTGAGATATTGCATGATAAATAAAAGGCAAGATATCCAACTAGAACAAGAGAGAAAAGAGCACACAGGTTGAAGTTGGCATTTCAAACTACCTTTAGTTGGATTTGCTTGCTACCAGGACTCATGAAAATGAAAGAAAATCTGTGAAATGGGACTACCACCGATCACAACTGGAATTTTAGAATTGCTTGGAAGGGGGTTAGGACTTTGTGCAGAGACAAAAGCTGCACTTGCCATCATTCCCTCTTCAATACAATTGTTAAAGGTCGAGGCACTCTGTCTCCCTTTGCATCTGGTCACCCTACCTAAGAGTCATCAGAACCACCAGACTAGGAAGGCACTTCAAGCATTATGGCTACATTGCAGATACCACTGAAAGTACTTAGAAATGCCCCACTGCACCCAGCAGCAACTGTAACATTTAAACCTCAAAACAATAGTTGGCATTTGTGGTGTGCCCTCCATCTACTACAGCATGCCCGTGAGAACTCTCACTTCTCCCAGCAGTGAAAGTTTGTTTTTCTATGTTCTTTCACCTGGAGAAGAAGCAGGAGACAGGGCCTAGGCAGTGGCATAGCTGGGGAGGGGCGGAGGGCAGTCCATCTCAGGTACCAGCTTTGGGAGGGGTGACACCACAAATGACATAAACATCGCTAACTTCGCAGAGGTTACAAGTAACCCCATCATGCCATATACCATTGGATGCATAATTTCCAGCAGAACGCAATGCGACAAACTCGAAGGAAATCTCCTTTTCATCAAAAGTTATGGCCAAAAAACTGGAACAACAAAAATGCACGAAGCTCTATGGAAAGTGAAACCGAGCCATAGCGCGCGTTTACTCCCGAATAGGTGGACTTGCCTTAGTCAGTCAGAAAGGGCAGTTGGAGAGGAATCCAATGACACCAGAATGCTCCCTATCCAATGAATGCAGCCTCCCAAAAACAGTTTAGCTCCTCCAGAGGCACGCACAGGAAGGAGGCACACAGGACAGAGGAGAGACTTACAAGCCCAGCCCTATGCGTGTCTACTCAGAAGTTAGTCCCATTATAGTCAATGGAGTTTACTCTCAGGCAAGCGTGGATAGGATTGTCCTGAGGTTTGCTTGCAGGTGTGTGGCTATGTCACCCCATCCCCTCCAGTTTGCAACTGAGATGGAACTGCATGTTGCTCCCTCACCTTCCCTCCTCCCTGCCTTCCTGGCTGCGCTCTTGCCTCGGTGGGCTTGTGCGCCAAGATCCTCCCCTCCAAACATTGTCAGAGACAAGCTAGCAAACCATACACAACGCTGGGACAGACACACAAATCCGCTGGGGAAGGGGGCAACAGTTTGTGTGCCTATAACTGCAGCTGAATCTAAGTTGCTCACTGGGGTTACAAGCCTTTCCACACTTACCTGGGAGTAAGCCCTATTGACTCTAATGGGACATACTTCTGAGTAGGTAGGCACAGGATTGGGCTCCAAGGCTGCAGTCCTATCCACACTTACCTGGGAGTAAGCTCTATTAACTATAATGGGACTTACTTCCAAGTAGGCACGCATAGGACTGGGCTCCAAGGCTGCATTCCTATGCACACTTTCCTGGAGTAAGCCCTATTGACTATAATGGGATTTACTTCTGAGTAGACAGGCATAGGCTTGGGCTCTCAGTTGGCTGGCTGGCTGGCTGGCTGGCTGTGATGGGTTCCCTGGGCAGGAAGCTAAAGAGGAGAGCACATAAGGCAAGGCAAGGCATGTGAGGCGAACAGTACTGAGCAGTACAGGCCTAGCCTGGCCTTGTAGTAGTAATCATCATCTCATCATTTATTTGTAATTCATGGATCCCTATTCTATTCCAGTTCCTAAACGTAAGCTGCAGGCTCTTATGATTGTCTCCAGCCCCCTGCACCTCTCAATTTGTATATACACACTTTCCTGGGAGTAAGCTCCATTGACTATAATGGGATTTACTTCTGAGTAGACAGGCACAGGATTGGGCTCTAAATTAGATATGCTTTTAGATTTGTGGTCTCTTACAGAAGTAAGAGTAGTGGTGGTAGAAGTCTCCAGTGAGCTCTAAGAACATTTCTATTTCAGCAAGCCTTCTGATTTTGGTCCCCTTTAGCACCTGACACCTGCTGCTTTTATTGATGCGTTTATGATTTATTATTGTATTTTATGCGCTGGTGTGTTCATCAATGGACCTGCCTGCAATTGTTTGCTTTTTTTTACATTGCATTTTACAGTTTTATTCTAGATGAATACATATGTAAATTATAAGCCACTTAGTGGGATAACACAACTTAGTTTTAATTCATACAACTTATGGTCCAATCCTAACTTTCAACAAGCGCTTGCTTTTTCAAAATATTAGCTAACATTTCTCACTCACTCTAACAAATAAAAAAGAAAGACCCAATTTAATTAATTTGATGTCCTTGCAGTTCAGGGAGGGGGCAAAATGTTCTTTGCACTGGGTAGCAAACGGCTTAGCTACGCCAGTGATGCTAGTGCGAGCCTAAATATGACGCTCATTTTCTGCGTGATTTTCTATATTTATAAGGTTTTAGAGAGACTTAGGAGTGTGCTTGGTTTTCCATATTAATGTATCTAGCTGCCAATGCCGCATGGGTGGGTAGACCTGGGCTCCGAAGACTTTTTCAGCCCTCTGCACCCCCCAATACTGTTTTGCCCTTCCCTGCCCCCATTCTGCTAGCCCATCACCACCCTCCCCCACTGTTTCACCCCTCCCCCTTTGCAAAGGGGCCCAGAAGAAACTTTGTACCCCCGGATAAAATCCCTCCTGGCAGGAGGATCATAGAAAAACGGGTGTGTCTCACATTGCCAGGAACTATAAGACTGCAATCCTTTCCTCGCTTTCCTGGGAGTCAGCTCCATTGACTCTGATGGAACTGACTTCTGAGTAGACAGGACGAGGATGGAGCCTGGCTGTGTCTGCAAAAGGCAGGCAATGCTGCTGCTGCTCTTCCTCTGCAGGTGGCCACGGGCTGTGCCCTCCTGCACCCAGTGTGGGGCTACTGAGCGAAGCAATGGCCGGGTCACCCCGCCGCAGGCCAGGCCAGGGAAGGGACGTGCCTGCGGGGCTGGGCGCGCGAAAGAGGCTGGCAGGCTCCGCGTGGGAAAGCAGCGGGCGGGCGGGCGGGTCCGGACTGCGCTGCTCTTGGGGAGGGTCCAGGCGCCTGGGGTGGGAACGGGCAGCACCAGGCGGGGCGGGAGCGCGGCTCTCCCGAAAGGCGCCGGGGAGTGACCGAGAAGGCGGAGGGATGGAGTCCGAGCCGAGGCAGGGACCAGGGAGACCGCCAAGCAGGGAAGGAGGGACGGCAGAGCGCCGGGGGACTGCATCCCGCAGTGCAGGGCAGGAGCAGAGCGAGAGCCGCTTGCTGGCGCCTCGGTACCCGCAGGGCAGAGCCGGGAGCCCGACCCCCTGCTCGAACGGTAGGTGGCTCGCCCCGGGTCCCCGCACTGGACCTGGCAGCAGGAGGCGCCTCCCTGGGACCGTCGGGGGCTGCAGGCTGGCTGGGGGAAGGGGCGACACTGGGGGGCTTTGGATCTTTGCCCAAGTGGGGAACAAGAAGCCCCCCTGAAGAGCCCCCCTGCCCTGAAGACAAGCCCCCCCTCGGGGGAGAAGTGAAGTCTGTGCTTGTGGAGCTCCCCCTTCTCCCAGCAGGGGGTTGGCAGTAAAGGGTCGCATCTCTGCGCCCTCTGATTCCATGTCCTGCGAAGCCCTCCAGCTGGGGAAGGGGACTGGTGGGACGGGCGCCCGTTTCTGGACTTGGAATGACTGACAGGTGAGCGGGGTGCAGGCCGGACAGCCCTGGCTCTGGACAGCACCCCAGAATGGTGCCACTCAGTCCTGGAAGGTGTATCCTGAACAGCCCTGCAGAGGTTGTGGGGTGGTGGTGACACCTGTGTGAATAGGTAAGACTTTTAGGGTCCAACTAGATGTGACAGCCATTTCCCCCCAGCATATACGCAACAGGAACAAAATGTGTACACCTGTGGGCTGGGCAGAAATGGGGTCATCACATTGTTTGGCCCTGTCTGGGTGTTTGCTTTATTATACGTAGTAGTTGCAGGGGAATCTGGTGCAGATCAAACAGGAAGAAAAACAAAGCAATTGAAGGTGTGCATTTTAAATGCTTGATCTAGAATACTAGAGTTGGAAGACACCTTTGGAGGTCTTCTAAACCAACCCCCCTGCTCTGTGCAGGCACTATTGTCTCAGAAGTAGAAAGGGTTGGGCATCTACGACAATTAATCCATAAAATTTGAAAACAGAAAACAGCAAAGCACCAACCCCATAATCCTCTGGAAAGGCTGAGCAGAGTACAACAGCAATATAACTGCTGAAAATAAAACAGCAGAATGAAAGCAGCCGTCTTAAAGCAATCATAAAAAACCAAAAGCAACAAAAAATATGACTAGGTCACCCCTCAACCCTGAAAAGCCAACTGGAATAAATATGTCTATAGCCACGGTGGAAATACTTCTTATATGAAGCATCTGAGGTGGGGGGGGGGGTCGTGGATGTTGTGACCGAGTTGGCCTAGCCCTAGGAAAAGAAATAACCATGTCAAAAGCGACTAAAAAGAAAAATAGTCATCAATACAAAAGCTATCATATTTGTCGGTATAAAAACTAATGATTTATCTAGACAATATTGTTTGACTAAAATTATCTATCCAGTCATAGAAAGGCTTCCAACATCTTCTTACTCTACCTAAATCTCTCTCTTTCATTCTTTATGTTAAAACCTCCATTTCTGCTATTTCATAAATTTTATCTATTAAATTTTCTCTAGTTGGAACGTCTGCAGATTTCCACTTTTGTGCATACAATATTCTTGCCGCTGTAGCGATATGTACAGTAAGGTGTTACTTACATTGGTCTTTAATTTCTGATGTCACATTTAGGAGGAATATTTCTGGTTTGAATGGTAATACACAATTCAATATCTCTTGCAACAATGATATTTTGTATCATTTTCCAATATTTCTTTGCTTTTTCGCATGTCCACCACATATGATAAAAAGTTCCCTCAATCTCTTTACATTTCCAACACTTGTTTGATGACCCAGAATGCATTTTTGCTAATTTCTCTGGAGTTAAATACCATCCATAAAACAGTTTATATAAATTCTCTTTAAAAGACACCGCTTTAGTTATCTTAATATTTATATTCCAAATTTGTTTGCAGTCGTCAATTGGTATATTATATCCAAAATTTTTTGCCCAGAGTACCATTGCATCTTTAACTGTCTCATCCTCCATTCTTATCTCAAGGAGAAAAAAGGGCTGTCGCCCCACTCTCACTTTCCCTGACCCAGGGAGCCCTGCAGGCTCTGGCGCCGGGCTGCTGCAGGGACTGGAGGGTGTTCCCCAGTCCCTGCAGCCTGGTCAAAAAGGAACGTGGAGCTTCGATCGCTCTGCTGTCACCTTCCCTGACCTCAATCCTGGTGGAGAGGAAAACAAGAAGAGGGAATAGACTGAGAGCCCAATCCTAGGCATGCCTACTCAGAAGAAAGTCCCTTAATAGTCAGTGGGGCTTACTTCCATGAAAGTGAGGATAGAATTGTAGCCGTAATGGTTTTAAATGCTCTCTCTCTCTCTCTCTCTCTCTCTCTCTCTCTCTCTCTCTCTCTCTCACACACACACACACACACACACACACACACACAAGCTTTTCCTTTGATAAAAGTTAACTCTTCTTCCCCCCCCCCCAGTATGACTTCATCAGTGGTGAATGATTATGGAGAGAGGGATTAGCAATCCTCAACTTTGCAACTGAGAGTTTAAAGTGTAGATTCAGTAAGGGGGGAGGGGGCAGAAAAAACCCTTTCAATGGCTTGAGAAACAAAGGTACAGGCTTCTGCAGGCTGCCCCCCCTCTCTTTAAAAAGATCACTCCCCCCTTCCCCTAGCTTGTCCAGCTTCATCTGTGGGGAGATGGGAAGGGGGTTAGCAAGCTGGGCTTCCCAAGGAGTGCTTGAAGTTTATATACAGTAGGAAAGGTGGGAAGGGGGAACAAGAAGGAAAGAGGGGATGGACTCAGCCCTTTCAAATGACTGCTTCTCCCCCTCCCGCACACACAGCTCATTGTCTCCTGCATGTCCTGCTTCTCCAGAGGGGAGCTGCCCCTCCCGCCTTATTGATGCCTCCATGGGCGCTGGTGCTGAGCGAGGGGGGGCTGCTGATGGCTGCTGTGGCAGATGCCCCTGCCCTGCCCTGCCCAGCCCAGCCCATCCTGCAGCTGGACGACAGCCTGAAGGAGCACATGGAGCGCAGCCGCAGGCAGCTGTGAACACTCAGCAACAGCCCCAGCCTGCACAACGCCTCCTCTCCAAAGATCACTTTCTTTCTTTCACTTTCCCACTTTCCTACTGCTCGCTCCCTCCTCCCTCCTTCTAGGCGAGTATCTACAGCGCTTAAAATCTCTCAACGAGTCGCTATATATTCTATTTTTGTCTTTTTAAATCCAGTTTGGATTCGTTGCTATTTCAAGCAGTTTTATCCACCTGGATAATTAGGAACCCAATCCTGCGCTCGGCGGCACGGCTCCGTGCCACCGAGCCAGTTGCAAACGTGCCATAAGGCAGTTCACAGAGCTCGCCACTGGGCTCCTGCCGGTGCTAGCCCAGCTCCGGCGCAGCTTGGTGGTCTCCTGGACTGCAGAAGGCAGGACAAATGTCCCCTTCTCCCAAGGTGCCTCCCGTGGTAGCACAGGAGGCGCTGGATTTGGCAGCAGCCCTCCTGGGTGCCCCGGGCAGCTCAGGATTGGATTGGGCTGTAAGAGTATATTTTGCATTTTATCTGTTCCCATATCCAAATTAAAGATCTTCTTAAAATGTGTTGTCCATTTTATCCATGCTGTTTAACTTCATCATAAAACAGGAATATGTGCCAGCCTATTTGTAAATCACGGGCTTCTAATATTAAAATTTTGGAATTCCCCAGTCTTTTATGCAGTTTAAGGCTGCTGCTTGGTAATATAATTCCCAGATTGGTAATCCAAATCCTGCTCTCTCTTTTTTTTTTTATCATCTTGAAGTAATTTCAGTCTTGTTCTCCGTTTTTTACCTTGCCAGATGAATTTTGTAGTAATTTTATTCAATTCTTCAAAAAAAGTTCTCTTCAAAATAATTGGAATAGTCTGAAATAAAAACATTAATTAGTCATTTTTGACTTCTTGATTGGAACAATTCATGTTGTAATCCATGGCCAATACCCCCATGTGTAACCTGTGTAGTCCCAGCCCCTAGTCTAACCCATTTTCCTCACCTGTATCTGTAATAAATAAATAAAATAATATAAAAAGAAGAAAAGAAATAACCATGAACTCTAGGGTCTGTGGCTGCCCCCAGAGCTCTTCTGCAAGCACTTCCCAGCAGAGGCAGAAGCCCCATGAGATGTATTCCCAACAAGTTTATCAGTTGAAACAAGACTGAGATGTGGGTGCCAGGGCAGGAGCTAAAATCAAGGAAGACATTTTGGCTCTGATTATGACGTAGTGATCTATGTAAGTTCTGCCGGAGGAGCTTCAGAGACCCCTTGTCGACAAGCACCCCTAGGCTCTCTGCAAGGCAGGAGGATTGGTAATGTAGATCTCCAACAGGTTGGATGGCCAGAGTAAGTGGGACCACATCATGGGCTGCTGTCTGTCACCACAGCAGGAAGGGCTATCACCAAGTGGGGAGACTACCACCCGTTGGCGCCCGTTTCTGGACTTGGAATGACTGACAGGTGAGCAGGGCCGGACAGCCCTGGCTCTGGGCAGCACCCCAAAATGGTGCCACTCAGTCCTGGAAGGTGTATCCTGAACAGCCTTGCAGAGGTGACGCATGGGAGGGGTGACACTTGTGTGAGTAGGTAAGACTTTTAGGGTCCAACTAGATGTGACATTAATCTCATTGTTTGGCCCTGTGTGGGTGTTTGCCTTATTATAAGTAGTAGCTGCAGGGGAATCTGGTGCAGATCAAGACTTATTTTAGGAAAAGGAAAAAAACAAAACAAAACACCAGCGTGCCTCAAGTGCCTTCCCAAGGTTGGAGGTTCTCTGCCAAAGGGCAGAGATCAGTCCTGTGGTCCAATGTCTTTGCCTGGATGAGGGTCACTGCCCTAATGAGCGACAAAACCAACATTTCACATGGGGACCTTACTCCCCTCCAGATTCAAGAGGGTATCTCTGCTTAATATTACCTTGGGCCTGGGGTGCAGCTATAGCCTACAATTGCAGCAACTGATTGAGAAGTGGAGATGGAGGGAGGTTAGGGGAATACAACAGGTGGTCATTGGCTGGTCCAGCTTAGAGAACAAGAGAGGTTGGAGGAGTTGGTATTGCCTGGAAATGGGGTTAGCCTTGATGTGTGTGGAAGGTGTGCATTTTTAATACTTGGCCTAGAATCTAGCATATTAGAGTTGGAAGACACATTTGGAGGTCTTCTAATCCAACCCCCCTGCTCTGTGCAAGCACTATTGTCTTGGAAATAGAAAGGGTTGGAGGTCTAGGATAATTAATCCATAAAATTTGAAAACAGAAAACAGCAAAGCACCAGCCTCATAATCCTCTGGAAAGACTGAACAGATTAAAACAGCAGTATAACTGCTGAAACAGCACTGCAAATTAAAACAGCAGAATGAAAAGAGCAGTCTTAAAGCAGTCATAAAAAACCAAATGGCTTAGTCCACAGTGCAGAGGCTCCATGAATGAGAAGTGTGCCTGGACTAAAAAGGAAGAGCAGAGGAAAGCCCCCAGTGGCATAGCTAGTGGGGGGAGGTCCTCCCCAGGTACCAACCTTGGGGGGGGGTGTAACACCACAAATGCCCCAACATTGCTAACATCGCGGAGGTTATGAGTAACCCCATCATGTTATAATACCGTTGGAAGCGGAATTTCCAGCGGAATGCAATGCAAAAGACTGGATTGAAATATTTCCTTTCCGTCAAAAGTTATGGCCAAAACACCGGAAACAAAAAAATGCACAATGGAAAATGAAGCTGAGCATATCGCGCGTTTACTCGTGAGTAGGCGAACTTGCCATACTTCTTCGGAAAGGGCAGTCTGAGAGGAATCCAATGACACCAGAATGGTTCCTATCCAATGAAAGCAGCCCCCAAAAAACACCCAAGAAGGAAGTCACTCCCTCCAAGCAGACAAATGAATTGAGTCCTATGGAAAGCAAAAGTAAGCCACAAGGTCGCATTTACTTGCGAGTAAGCAAACATGCCTTGGCTCCTGGTCAAGTCAGGCAAAGGGGAATGCAAGGCTAGCTGCATGGTCCCCATCTGATGAAAGTGGAGCTCAACAAATGCTCCAGAAGGCAGCCCCCCCCCCACCAAGAATAAACCAGAGGCTTGAGCTGGTAAGGTGCACACTGGGGAGGACTGAAAATCTCACTGATCTATTTGTGTGTGTGGGGGTGTGTGTGTGTGTTATTGCAGGTAGAACCCCCCCCCCTCAAAAAGAATAAACAGAGGCTTGAGCTGATAAGGTGGGCACTGGGGAGGGCTGAAAATCTCACTGCTTTATCTGTGTGTGGGGGGGGGAGGTGTTATTGCAGGCAGGCTACAGAGAAAATTCACTTGGTGAAACAGGTGAATTTATTTATTCTCCTTATTTATCTGTTTTTCTTTAATTTAAATATTTATAATTATTTTATTTTGCTTGATGATGTCACTTCCAGCCATGACATCACTTCTGGTGGATCCTGGACAGATTGTCATTCTAAAAAGTGGGTCCCAGTGTTCAAAGTTTGAGAACCACTGCCTTAACTCAAAACAGGCCAATGAGACATCGGGGGGGGGGGGGACACCCTAGTGACCAAAATTCTGGAAATCATAGTTTTTAGGAATAATACCATCATGTTATATACCATTAGATGCAGAATTTCATCCATTGCTTGTGGGGAAATATTCACTGCATTTATTTTTCTGGCCATTGTTATTATTCATACCATCTCATGAGTATTACTATCTGTCTCACCTACCTCACAGGGTTGTTGTGAGGACAAAATAAGGGGAGGAACCATGTACACCACCCTGAGCTGCTTAGAGGAAGGGTAGTATAAAAAGCGAATTAATTAATTAAACAATATTATGGGGTGACAAAAATTTATGGGCCCCGAGTGTCAAATGACCTAGCTGCGCCTCTGGAAAGCCCCCTTTCCTCCACTGCCCCAATCATTAGCAAAGGAACTCAGCTGGTTGAAGAGGAGCAGATCAAGAGATGCCAGCAGAAGGGGAGGGGATTTCATCCCCAAAGAGCCGCCTGTTCCACCCATCTGTACTTTCGTATATAATCTCTTTTTTACTGGAAGTTAGAACTTGTTTGCATGCACTGTATCAAAGCAATTTTATTGGACAGGTTATAATTTTTAATATGTTGGCAGTGCATCTTTGACTACACTTCTTAATTTTCAGTGTTAAATGTTATACTATATTGAGCTGTTCCTGCATTCTGTGTTGTGTAGTTGGTGCACCAAAACTTTTTTAAAAATGACAGTTATTTACATCAAAATTATGAGTTTAAAATTTCCCGTTTTGTGCTCCCCTTATGCACTAAACCATGACATTTGCTAGAGCAAGCGACTTCTTCAAATCTTCCTCCAGAACTTCCTCCATATCTTCTGAAAGTGTGTGTGTTAGGAAATGCTGGTTTTTGTAATACCCTGTGATACCTTAACTGTTCTATTAGGTTCATTAAACAAGACTGGATTGGCAATTGATCTTTTCTCAGCTCTGAAAAATTTGGAATTTTTGGCCAGCAGTTGGAAGGTGTGTAATGCTCACTGCCCCACTGTTTCTGCCCAGGAGAGCAGAAGTAGTTATGCTCCACCAAGAACGATCCATGCTTTCTCTGTCAAGTATTCTTTTGTAAATGTCAGAGGAACTACTACTGGATCCAACTGTAGTTGCTTATTTACTGATGTGCACATGTGAGCACTGTAGTAGCAGGGACACATTCAGCAGTAGTTCCAGCAGTGAACTGCCAGTGTCCTTTCACCCAATGTCAAATCATGCTCTTGAACCTGCTGTCTTCACTTCTCTAGGGGAGGCCAAACACCTGGACCATATGGCTGCACTCATCCAATGGAAAAGACATAGGAAATAACAATGGTGGATTTCATCAGAAGCCAGGAGATTGATTGGTGATGGAGGGTTTAGTGGATCTTCTTTAAAGGGAATATTCAGTGTCCAGTTCTGGTCACCACATCTCCAAAAGGATATAATGGAAATGGAAAAAGTACAGAAGAGAGCAACCAAAATGATTACTGGGCTGGGGCACCTCTCTTACAAGGAAAGACTACAGCATTTGGGGCTCTTCAGCCTAGAAAAGAGGTGCCTGAGGGAACCACTGCTCTAATGTTTGCAGAGCTTCCCCATTTACAATGAGAAAGGGAGGATAACCTCTCAAACACCAACATAAGCCCACCTCCTAAATTGCTCTTTATACACCAAGAATCCAATGAAGAGACCAGCCCTATGTCTCCTGACTGAATGATGTAATCCTCAGGGTCACTACAGATCACTTTTTGATTCATTAAATGGTACCTACATAGCTGCAATAAGTTTGTAATAGAGTAATATCCTTGGTACCATCACTATTACTCCCTCTTCATTCACTTAACCAAAAGGAACACTGATAAGGGCAAAGTGCTTTTTGTTTTCACAGGTCAAAATGATTTCCTATTAGCTCATACCTAACATTACTGCCTTCTAGCAAATGAATACCACTTCCAAAATAAAGTCAGACTTAGGCCTAGTCTGGCTTGTTCTTTACAGCAAACATAAAGAGGATACACTGGAAATAAAAACCAGCTGAAGTGTGCAGCAGTAAGTATGAATGGAAGCTCTGAATAAAGGGGATGCAAGGGCTTTCAGGTGTCACTGGGGTTATAGGGCAATCCCCTGCCCACTCCAATGAAATTCTAAGCAGGAAGTCTCCAATTCATTGAGAAATATGTGTGGGTCAACCTTGACAAAGAGCAGCTAAGATGAGAAGAATGTGTCTTCTACCGAATAGATGGGTAATCTTTTTGTGTTCTGTTGACAGGTGATAAAGTCTGAGCTGCTGGAACAGATACATTCACAACTTAGTGACCTGTTTGACAAAGCCTTGGAAGAAGCTGCACAGTCCTTTTCCCAGCCTTTGAGGAAGGGCTCAGCAGAGATGCAAAGCAGGTGAAAGACCTTCTTAGTTGCTATGCTTACAACTCTCTTGCTGTCTCCAATCATCCCCCTTAGTAGGATGCATGGGCCTGGCAGTTTTCTTGTAACAGACGATATCACACAGGAGAGAGGTTATGGCAAGAATGCAGGATGACCTTTTCACACATGAAGTGATGAGAAATGCTTTGCGCAGGATAACAACATGAATAAAAAAATCTAGTGTCACACCCTTGTACAAGTTTATGGTGCAGCTGCATTTGGAATACTGTTTGTCCCATCTCAAAAAGGATATCGTAGAGCTGGAAAATATGCAAAAGGGGGGGGGAGAGAAAGCCACCTAAGTGATCAGGAGACTGGAGCATTTTGCCTGGTAGGGTCCTTTAAGTTGAAAAAAAAGCAGATGAAGGGTGGAGGCATGAGGATGATTATAAAATTCTGCATGGAGTGGAGAAAGTGGAGAGAGAGAATTTTTCTCCCTGCTCTCACAACACTAGAACTAAGGAGTCATCTAATGAAACAGAGGGCCCAATCCTATCCAACTTTCCAAAGTTGATGCAGCCATACCAACAGGGCATGTGCTGCATCGAGGAGTGGTGGAGCAATCATGGAGGCCACCTCAAGATAAGGGAACATATTTTCCCTTACCTCAGGGCTGCACTGCAACTGCATCAGTGCTGGGAATTTGGATAGGATTGTGCCCTAATTGGCAGATGTTTCTGGATGGACCAAGAGAGAGAACTTTGTCACACAAGCATTATACAGGTTGAGCCTCATTATTCGTGTGGGTTCTGTTCCCAGAACTCACAGGGATGGCAAAAAATGCACTAAAGCAAATCCATTTAAGAAACAAAGTTCGGGTGATTTAAAAACAGCCTTGCTGACCTTTGTGATGTAAGATAAGAGTCATTAAGAAGACAATCCATCAATCAGTCCTCCTCCAAGTGCTTAGAAAGGTGTTTCACTCAGCCTCCACCAATGCAAAGTTATCACCTTTCTTTCACTGCTGAGGGGGAAGGGAGGGGTCAGCTGGAGAGAGAAGGACTGATGGATTGTCAGCCAGCTGCCCTCTCTCTCTCTCTCTCTCTCTCTCTCTCTCTCTCTCTCTCTCTCTCATTAATGAGGCTATTGTCAAAGGACTGTTCAGTTTTTCAAACTGATTTTAAAGGAGTGCATTTTCCCCCTTCTCCAGCGACCAGCACATTCCTTCTCATCTGCAGTGGCTATTCGTGTTGAGTCAAATCCGTGTATACCTGTATACTCGACCTCGACCTCGACCTGTATACTTTTCTGGCATTTGTGCCCTATGTGGTGAATGGCCATTGGCTCAGATGGTTTTAAAAGAGAGTTAAATTCATGGAGGTTCAGCTTATCTTCCATGGATTTATCAGTCATGATGGCTAAATGGAACCCTGTCTTTCATGACTCTGCACCTCTGTGTACCAGTTCCTGGAGTGGAAAGGGCCTGTTTCCTCAATAAGAACATAAGAACAGCCCCACTGGATCAAGGCCATAGACCCATCTAGTCCAGCTTCCTGTATCTCACAGTGACCCCACCAAATGCCCCAGGGAGCACACCTGATAACAAGAGACCTGCATCCTGCTACCCTCCCTTGCATCTGGCATTCTGACATAGCCCATCTCTAAAATCAGGAGGTTGCACTTACACATCATGGCTTGTAACCCGTAATAGATTTTTCCTCCAGAAACTTGTCCAATCCCCTTTTAAAGGCATCCAAGCCAGATGCCGTCACCACATCCGGTGGCAAGGAGTTCCACAGACCAACCACACGCTGAGTAAAGAAATATTTTCTTTTGTCTGTCCTAACTCTCCCAACACTCAATTTTAGTGGATGTCCCCTGGTTCTGGTCTTATGTGAGTGTAAAGAGCATCTCTCTATCCACTTTATTCTTCCCATGCATCCTTCCGTACAATCTGGCTCGTCCTCTTAGGTCATCAGAGAAGGCCTTTTTACAAGTGCCACCGCCTAGGGAGGTACGTGGGGCGGCGGCAAGAAATAGGGCCTTCTCAGTAGTGGCACCAACGTTATGGAACTCCCTTCCCCTTGACTTCAGAATGGCTCCCTCTCATGAGACTTTTCAGCGGGGCCTGAAGACCCTTCTGTTTAAACAAATCTTCTAAGTTCATGGCCTTTTTAACATCTTTTCTACATCTCTTAGTATTTTTTACAGGCCTGATTCCTATGATCTGCTGCTCTATGCTCCTTTTACCTGATTTTTTATCTGATTACTGTTTTTATGATATTTGGTAATATGTTAATGTTTTTCTCTGTTTTTTAATATTATGTTTTAATCTATTTTTAACTTGTTGTAAGCCGCCCTGGGTCCCTTTGGGGAGAAGGGCGGGGTATAAATAAAGTTGTTTTATTATTATTATTATTATTATTATTATTATTATTATTATTATTATTATTTTGTATGTTTCAATCATGTCCCCCCTCAGGCGTCTCTTTTCTAGGCTGAAGAGGCCCAAATGCCGTAGCCTTTCCTCATAAGGAAGGTGCCCCAGCCCCGTAATCATCTTAGTCGCTCTCTTTTGCACCTTTTCCATTTCCACTATGTCTTTTTTGAGATGCGGCGACCAGAACTGGACACAATACTCCAGGTGTGGCCTTACCATAGATTTGTACAATGGCATTATAATATTAGCTGTTTTGTTCTCAATACCTTTTCTAATTATCCCAAGCATAGAATTGGCCTTCTTCACTGCTGCCACACATTGGATCAACACTTTCA
The DNA here is from genome assembly GCF_035046505.1 of Tiliqua scincoides. Classification (NCBI taxonomy): domain Eukaryota; kingdom Metazoa; phylum Chordata; class Lepidosauria; order Squamata; family Scincidae; genus Tiliqua; species Tiliqua scincoides. The sequence goes on along the minus strand of NC_089822.1, from coordinate 126,994,009 downwards.
TCAACTTGTCCACCACCACCCCAAGATCTGATCTGTCACAGACAGCTCAGAACCCATTAGCCTATATGTGTTTTGATTTTTTACCCCAATGTGCATGACTTTACACTTACTTACATTGAAACGCATCTACCATTTTGCTGCCCATTCTGCCAGTTTGGAGAGATCCTTCTGGAGCTCCTCACAATCACTTCTGGTCTTCACCACTCAGAAAAGTTTGGTGTCGTCTGCAAACTTAGACAACTCAACCCTGTATCCAGGTCATTTATGAAGAGGTTGAAAAGCACCGGTCCCAGGACAGATCCTTGGGACACATCGCTTTTCACCTCTCTCCATTGTGAAAACTGCCCATTGACTTCCACTCTCTGTTTCCTGGTCTTCAACCAGGTCTCAGTCCAGGAGAGTACCTGCCCTCTAATTCCCTGACTGTGGAGCTTTTTCAGTAGCCTTTGGTGAGGGACCTTGTTGAACGCCTTCTGAAAATCCAGATATATAATGTCCACGGGTTCTCCCGCATCCACATGCCTGTTGACCTTTTCAAAGAATTCTAAGTGAGGCAAGACCTACCCTTACAGAAGCCAATGCTGATTCTCCCTCAGCAAGGCTTGTTTGTCTATGTGTTTTGAGATTCTGTCTTTGATGAGGCATTCCACCATCTTACCCAGTATAGATGTTAGACTGACCAGCCCATAGTTTCCCGGTTCCCCGCTCTTTCCCTTTTTAAAAATAGGCATGACATTTGCTATCCTCCAGTCCTCTGGCACTGTGGCCGTTATGAGGGACAAGTTGCATATTTTAGTCAAGAGATCAGCAACTTCATTCTTCAATTCCTTAATAACTCTTGGGTGGATGCCATCAGAGCCCGGTGACTTATTGATCTTTAATTTATCAATGAGGTCTGAAACATCTTCTCTTTTAACCTCTATCTGACTTAATTCCTCGGTCAGGAGGAGCCGTTCGGGCAGCGGTATCTCCCCGAAGTCTTCTGCCGTGAAGACAGATGCAAAGAACTCATTTAATTTCTCTGCCATCTCTAAGTCTCCTTTTATTTCCCCTTTCCCTCCCTCACCATCCAGAGAGCCAACTGCTTCTCCGGTGGGTTTCCTGCTTCTAACATATTTGAAGAAGCTTTTATTATTCCCCTTAATGCTGCTGACCATGTGTTCCTCATAGTCTCTCTTGGCCTCCCGTATCACTTTCTTACATTTCTTTTCCCACAGTTTGTGTTCCTTTTTATTCTCCTCATTGGGGAAAGACTTCCATTTATGGAAGGAAGCTTCCTTTCCCTTTACAGCCTCTCTAACTTGGCTTGTTAGCCATGCAGGCACCCTCCTGGACTTAGTCGAGCCCTTCTTCCTTTGCGGTATACACTTCCACTGCGCCTCTATTACTGTTGATTTGAGCAACCTCCATGCTCTCTGTAGAGACTGGACTCTTTTTGCCTTCCCTTTCAACCTCCTTCTAACCAGCCTCCTCATTTGAGGGAAGTCCACTCGTTGGAAGTCAAGGGTTTTTGTGAGAGATTTGCCTGGTATTCTTCCCCCAACGTGCATGTCAAAGCGGATCGCAGCATGATCACTGTTCCCCAATGGCTCAGTAACGTTTGCATCTCTAACCTGGTCCTGAGTACCGCACAATATTAAATCCAGAGTCACCTGTCCTCTGGTGGGCTCCATGACTAGCTGCTCTAAGGCACAGTCATTTAGCATGTCAAGGAATCCTGTCTTCTTTTCATGACCAGAACACAAATTGACCCAGTCAATATGAGGATAATTGAAGTCCCCCATGATTACAACCCTGTCCCTCCTTGTCACCTCGCTGATCTATTTCCTCATACTCTTGTTTGTGGGTTTCCTGGAGGGACCTGGGTGGCCATAGTTTGAATTGGGATGATGGACTTGTTGGACCTTGGGCTGGTGTAACCCTGCAGAGCTCTTCTTATGTTCTTAGCCTTAATTCTGGCAATTGTAAAAGGCAGTGGCATAGCTAAGGGGTTGGCAAATGCATTGGGCAACAAACTTTGGGGGGGTGGTAACAAGCTGAGCTTGACACTAGTGGCCAAAATTGTGAAAACCTTGATATGTATGAATACCATAATCTTATATATCATTGGAAAGGTAATTCAATGCAGAATGCAGTGAAACAAACCACATTGGAATATCTGATTCTTTCAAAAGATAAGGCCAATTAACTGGAAGACTTTGTATTTACATACTTAATAAATTTCATCTTGAGGGACGGTTACAGTATCTTCTTTGATCCCAGGTAGCAGATGCCTTAGTTATGCCACTAGTGAAAGGCATTGGAGCAGAGGCAGTAAAAACAACAACCATAGCAACCTTCTTCAGAGTTGCAACTGTTGAGTGAACAAGACAGGGAAAATATGATTACCTATCCTGAATTTTAAGGCAAGTAGGCGATTGGAATACATGAAAAGATACTTATTGCTGGGATTGTACGTTGCTCCTCACTTGATTGAGCAAGTGATCTTCTTGTTCAGTAGGGGATAAGATGCTCTTTTTCTGACTCCTGCTCACCCCTTGCCCAGAAGCAAACCAGGTCTGAGAATTAACACTAATCATTACCTTCGGTGGATCCTTGCAGAGAAAAAGGCCAGTTGCGGGAAAAACCGGAAAAGAAAGTGTTCATTGCCCAACAGTCTTTGCTTGAGTGAGTATTTCTTGTGCCATCTTGCCAGCTGTGACAGGAAAAGTGGGTGCTAAGAGAGAGAAGGTGGGAAATGGTGCCCAGTGATGTCAAAAGTACACCATATAAAAGTATGCTTATTGATATGACAGTGCAGATTGCTGCTCACCCAGGCAGGGCCATCCCAAGACTTCCTGACACAGGAGGTGGCTTGGCAAATGCTGCTTCCCCTCCTTAACTGATAATGTGCCAACCTCCTATTCTCCGATGTTCTAGCGAAGCACTCTCCTCCTGTCCACATTTCCTCTCTGACCCTCTCTTCCTTTTCTAGTCCAGGGAATGGAAGGAGAAGGAGGAGCAGCGGAGACAAGTAGGTGGCCAGAGATGGGCACCTCCAGCAATCTGCTGAGTGAGGACCCAATTCTATCCTATTTTCCATCATTGGTGCAGCTGTAATACAGCCCCAAGGTAAAGGAACACATGTTCCCATATCTTGAGGAGGCCTCAGTGACTGCCCCTCCATGGCAAGATGCAGCGCATGCCCCATTGGTACAATTGCACCAGCACAGGAAAATTGGATAGGATTGGGCCCTGAGGCAACCACTTCTGTTGGCCTGATGAATGGGCCGGCCCTGCACCTAGATCATCAAAGGGGCTTCTAGGATGAATTATCTTCTCATTTCTGACATGTGAGATGCTTGTTAAACAGGCCAGGCTGTTCAGCATCTTCTCTCAGAGGCAAGTAGCTTAGACTAGGGAGCTGAGCCCAGGAGAGTTCATAAATAGAGGTAGAAAGTACCCCATTGGCTCCTTTGTCACCTGATTCATCTTGAGCTGGACTGCTGCATTTTCTCTTCCTATCACTGGTGGGAACTGGTGTGTCCTGTAGCACAGCAAAACTAAAGTCAGCCAGTTCTGCTCCCTGTGAGCTCTCTTGGTAGTGCAAAGAGTGAGTCCTTCTACCAGAATTGCTCCGTGGTTCAAGACCCCTAACACCACAGAGTGTGGCCCACAACCCTGCTGCTTGTGGCAACAATTCTGCATTCTGAGAAGGGGAGTAATCTGTATTCTAGGTTATTAGTCAAATCCCTTACCCGATGTCATGTTTTAGAATACTGTTGGTGCCACAAAGCAACATATAATATACATACTGTATGTTCACTTTGCACATTTACACAGTTTACATATTTAAAAACTTATTTTTTAAAAATGGAGTATCTTTATTTCAAGCTGATTAAAGAGATATCCACCCCCCCCCCCGTTCTGGATAATGATGGGTACATGCAATGGCTTCTAGAGATAACATATAATAGCTCTGTGACCAGATCCAGCTTGCCATGCATCCCGTCTTACAGCTTACCTGATGCCAACCCTGTCTCTTTTCTTTTTTCAGTGAGCTGCTGGAAATCAAACATTTCCGTTCCATCTACCACATATTTGTAGCCTTTCTTTGTGTGTTTGCTCTCAGCACAATCATAGTGGATTCCAGCGATGAAGGACGGTACGGTTCGGATGTGGAGCTGAGGGCTGGGAGACTTTCCATTTTTGGGTGGCAGACAGACATGGGCTTGCAACACTAAGGAGAGGTTTGGGTTGTTTCTTTTAAAGCACTAAGGGGCATGGAAATCACCATATGAGCATCACTTTCCAGTCTCATGACCCTGTTGTCCAGCCTCTTGCTCTTTTCTTGCCCACTGTAGTATTTTGTTTCAATAGTGTGCTGATGACACAGTGTCAGTAGTATTCAGCACCCCTGAGAAAGCACAAGTGAAGGCAATTGTTGATGGCACCAGAATAAATATTAGCAGGGGACACCAATGCGCAAAGTACATTTGTGGGGGTGATGAACTTCTTGTAGCTTAGAGTTTAGAAAGGAAAAATAAACAGTGTCTTTTACATCAGTGTTCCCATCCTACAAATACAAAAGTTAGCCCCTGGGGAATTACATATATATATCAATGGAGAAAAAGTATCCATGCGTTTCCACCCATGCAAGATTTGCAACCCTGTGTTCACTCCAATCTGGGGATTTCCTTATGGCACAAGCTGCGCTAGGCCTGCCTCTGGTGCCGCCAGTCATCCTTCAGCAGACATCCTGTAACTGCAGGTATCCCAGCAACAGTTGCTTACCAAAAGGGGTTAACATCTCCCCTAATGGGCTTCCTGAAAACTTCCGGGTTCAGGCAGGCCCAGACCAAACTAGCAAAAACCTATGTAGAAATCAGTATTTGCTGATCAGCCACTAGATCAGAGAGTAAAGTATCTGGGTGAGGTTATCAATAACCCCAGTTCAAGACCACCGGTACTTTACAGTCCCTTGTTAATGGTCCATTAATGATCCTCCGCTTAGAGATTATGTTCATATTGCCTATTTTTGTCTTCATGGCTGCCTGTCTTTCTTCCACAGGCTTGTCCTGGACTTCGAGCTCTTCATCTTTGCTTTTGGGAATCTGCCCAGGGCACTCTTTACCTGGCTCTGCATGTTCCTCTATACCTTGCTTGTGCCCTACAAGTTCCTGCAGATGTGGGCCAGCGCCTTGAGGACTGCAGTACACCCTAGGCTCTTCACAGCCACCACAGTTGTTGTTCTGCTGGTCTGCCATGCTGTTATGTTGGGCTTCTACCCCATCTATGCTATGGGCCACTACCACCTGGGACCTGCCTCCTGTTTGATTGTCATCCTTGAACAGGTGCAGCACCTTGACCGTCCTGGACCACGAACATAGCTCATTGTGTGGGAAAGAAGTTCCTAAGCAGTTTGGGTGGGGGAGGGGCATGATCTTAAGGGAGAACCAAATCAGATCTGTCGAGTTTTCTTTTGACATGGTATATCCACGTGTCCAAAAAATAGCTATACTTGGAGATCTACTAAAACAAAATCCAGATTCAGCACAGAGGTGGCCCAAATTGTTCAATCAGAATGTATTTTGTGTATTAAGCAAAACACCTTAATATTGCCATTCTCCTGCTGATTGATGATCGGCTGGGGAAGCACACATGCATCATCAGTGAACCTAAACAGGATCCAGTCTCTTGCAGCATGGCAGAGGGCACAGTTCTTTGTTCTGTATGTGCTCCATGCTGGTAGTACTGTGGCAGCTGGAGTGAAAACAGAGGTTTCCCAGACTGCATTGATGTCCTTGCTGTCCTTGCCCAGCTTTACAGGACCAGGTCGAATCTTTGTGACACACAATCTCTGCTGAGCTGGTAGTTAATAGCTTAACTAGAATTGGATCACAGCACCATTCAAAGGAATGTCCTCTGTTTTGCTCTAGCCATCCAGAATGACTCTGAAGGGGAGGAGAAAAGACATCTTGCATGGCATGTTCTGGTGCCTTCAAAACTTGATGCTGTGACCTCTCTCTAGCTATGCTACTGCTGGTAGCTGCAATACCACCCTCTAGTCATTTGCAGCAAACTGCAGGCCAGGAACACAGGCAAGGTACCATGATAGAGAGTGATATCTGAGTCCCTCTGCCCAAATGCCAGGTCAAGATCACCAAATAAGAAATTTTTTATTTTCATCTTGCATCAATGTTTGCTTTCCTTCCCCATTTAGGTCCGTTTCCTCATGAAAAGCCACTCATTTCTGCGGGAGTCAGTGCCTCCTATCCTATATGCCAAGTCAAAAGATGGTGAGTTTCATTTTGGACTCTTCTGCATGGCTCTTTCCATGGTTCTCAACAATGGTGCAATTCTCCAATGGTGCAATTCATCCGATTTCCAGTGCTTACCAATCCTGCTTCCCACTCTTTACTGGTTCTCCAAAAGCCAGGGCTGGTTCAAGACTTCCTAATGCATGAGACATGTGCCACAAGCTGCCCCTGCTTACAAGGTGATGTGCCAACATTTCCCACTCTCTGGAATGGATATGGAAAAGGATGGAGCAGAACAGGAAGTGGGGAGGAAAGATGGGCTAGAGCATTGGAGACACTCCTTCACACTTCCTCTTCTGCTCCACTCCCTCTTCATTTCCCAAACCAGGGAGTGGGTGGACAGAGATGGGTACCCCACCAAGCTGCTGTGTGAACTAAGTAACTCAGTCTCATGGATGGGCCGGCCTTGTGAATGGCTACCAGAAATGAATTCCTCCTCTGCTTCTCAATCTTGCATAAAGCACAAGAAAAGACAACATCTTTCAGTACAAACTGAATTGATGCATGTTCTGCCAAATTCTCGACTCCTGCCGACCACGGCAATTTGTCCCGTCCAAATATCCCAACTCTCTTTTAATGCCCGCTTTTTGGCTAATTAACACCCTCCTTTTCCAGGAACAACAGCTGCAGTGTGCAATGGAATGAACACAGAACTCCTTATCTATAGCAAATAACAAGAATTTATTGCTACAAACACAGCCACTCCCTGCAAGTCCCCTTGTCAACAACAACAACAACAGTATTTATATACCGCTTTTCAACTAAAGTTCACAAAGTGGTTTACAGAGAAAAAAATCAAATAACTAATGGCTCCCTGTCCCAAAGGGGCTCACAGTCTAAAAAGATGCAAAAGAACACCAGCAGGCAGCCACTAGAAAAGACACTGCTGGGGGTGAGGTGGGCCAGTTACTCTACCCCTGCTAAAAAGAGGAGCACCCACTTGAAAGAGTGCCTCTTACCCAGTTAGCAGGGGTTTCCAGAGGCTTTCCCTCTCCAAAACTCCACTTAACTCCGGGGGTAACGTCTGAAGCCTCCAAGTCCAATCCGTCTCCAAAACACAGTCCAGTCTTCTGCAGTAGAGTTCCTCCTCTCCAGCAGTGTGTCTCCTCCAGCAGGGTCCTGGCAGTCCTCTCTTCCTGTAGGTCTGGGTCAGGTAGCCCTCTTGGTCAGCATCCGGCTTCTGGCTGGGTCAGCGTCCTGCTTGGCCAGCCCTTTGCTCCTTCTGAAGCTACCTTTTATCCTGCAGCCCCTTGTTAAATCCAAATCCAGCTCAGCTGTGAGAAGTCCAAGTTAGGCTCAGCTGAGCCATCTCTTCAGTCCATTCAAAGTCTCATCAAGGTCAAATGAAGCTCAGGTGTCCATCAGAGTCTCCATTGGCCTTGATTGATTACAGCTGTGGAGCCAGCCCTGCCCTTCCCAGAGCTGTCAAACAGCTGTCAAAACAGGGAATCGCTGTCAACACCACATCATCCACCTGATGATCTTCTGATCTTCCATTACAATGCACTGTTTTTTCAATAAGTGCATTCTTTCTCTTAGGGCCAAACTACAGGTCCAGTCTTGTTATATACGGATTTTTTATACACGGATTTGACTCAACACGAATGGCCCCTGCAAATGAGAAGGAATGTGCTGATCTCTGGAGAAGGGAAAAAAATGCATCCCTTTAAAATCAGTTTAAAACACTGAACAGTCCTTTAACAATAGCCTCCTTAATGAGGGGGGGGGCAACCGGCTGAAAATCCATCAGTCCTTCTCTTTCCAGCGGACCCCTCCCTTCCCCCTGAGCACATGAAAGAAAGGTGATCACTTTGCATTGGTGAAGGGAGGGGCTGAGTGAAGCACCATTGTAAGCGCTTGCAGGATGACTGATTGATGGATTGTCTTCCTAATGACTCTTATTTTACATCGCAAAGGTCAGCAAAGCTGTTTTTAAATCACTGGAGCAAAGAAACTTTGTTTTTTAAATTGATTTGCTATAGTACGTTTTTTGCCATCCAGGAGAGTGCTTGGAATGGAACCCACGTGAATAATGAGGCTCAACCTGTACATGTTCCATCAAGCATATCAATGTGCCCAGCATGTTTTGGGGTTTTTATCTACCTACTGGCAGCCAACATGTGTTGGGGAGGGGTGTTCAGTACAGATTAGGCCAGGGGTGTGAAAGCCCAGGGGCCAGATGTGGAAGCTTTTTATCTGGCTCTCAGGCTCTCAGCTGCTGAATAGTGCTGAGGCGTTACTGCTAAAAGGGCAGCCCCCATGAAAACAATAGCCTTTAACAATAGTCCTTTAACAATAGCCTCCTTAATGAGAGGGGGGGAGCAACCGACTGACAATCCATCAGTCCTTCTCTTTCCAGCGGACCCCTCCCTTCCCCCTGAGCACAATAATAATGAGGCTCAACCTGTACATGTTCCATCAAGCATATCAATGTGCCCAGCATGTTTTGGGGTTTTTATCTACCTACTGGCAGCCAACATGTGTTGGGGAGGAGTGTTCAGTACAGATTAGGCCAGGGGTGTGAAAGCCCAGGGGCCAGACGTGGAAGCTTTTTATCTGGCCCTCAGGCTCTCAGCTGCTGAGTAGTGCTGAGGCATTACTGCTAAAAGGGCAGCCCCCATGAAAACTGGGATCTCCAATATCTTGAAATATGATCAAGATTTGCATATTTTATCTTCTGTAATTTGCAGCTAATGAGTTCCTAAGTAAGTGAGAGAAAGTGTTTATTTTTGGTTATGACCTGTTTAATGCCATCACTTCCTGCCTAATGACATCTCTTCCTGACACCACTTCTGGCCCTTAGCAGGCATCATGAATGCTGTTCAGCCCTTGATATGAAACAAGTTTGACACCCTTGGATTAGGCCATAGCATGACAGACTTCAGTTCCATCCCTATCCTACTTAGCTCACCGCATGCACAGAGCCGGGATACTTTTTGATGAAACTATACAACTGCCAGGGCACAGGGTGCTGCCTGAACCTACACACCATGCTGCTGTGTGCTCATATGCAGTCAATCCCTTTTCTTAGAATGCAGCACAAACTCGTGTCTCTCTGCTTCTCCCTCTGTGCTCTCAGCTGCTTCTTTGATTTTTATCTTCCAGGGAAGGTGCATCCACCTGAATTCTCAACTTACCTGTATTTTCTCTTCTGCCCCACACTGATCTACAGGGAGAGTTACTCAAGGTGGGTCTTCTCTATACCCCTGTTGGTTCTTTGGAAACTTCCTTTATCCCCAGCCCTAGTGCAGTTATTCTGTAAGCCAGGAAGTGGGCATGAAATTGAGAAGTGGGTCCATAGGGTTCCCAAATACTTACAGTGTAAGAACCCATCCTGTACACCAGGGCTTCTCAAACTAGGGCATCACAACCCCCCAGCCAGAGGGCCCTGGCCTCTGCCTGCTTAAGGGGTGGGGGTGGGGGGGAGGCATGACGCAATCCCCAGAATTGCATCACTAAGGGGGACACAGGGACTAGCATGCACTTACCAGTCCCTGCTGCAGCCTCCCCGGGGAGCGGGGAGCCCTATGGGACCTTCCGCAGAGCTCCCTAGCCTTCTAAAAGTGAAAGCGGAGCGATTGCACTCCACTTCCGGTTTTGCAGAGGCAAAGCGTGATCACTCTGCTTTCACTTTCTGGAGGCTGGGAAGCCCTGCAGTGGGTCGCGCAGGGCTCCCCGCACCTCCAGGAGGCTACAGCAGGGACCAGTAAGTGCATGCCAGTCCCTGCACCCCCATTAGTTATGCGATCCTGGGGATCACGTTGCTGCCTCCCCCTGCCCCCGCAAAGAGTTAGTGTGGCTCAAACTCTCCCAGTACACTCACCCAATGTCTGCTCCTTTGTCTGCTGATCAAGTTCTTGGCAGATTTGGTGCTTCCCCCTCCCTACATTAACCTTATCCATCTATTCCCCAGGGACATTGCTGCTGCTGTTGGGTTTTTTTGGCTTCCTGCACTGTTGGCAAAATGCTTTTGCTGAGATGCTGCGCTTTGCCGACCACGCCTTCTACAAGGTGATGGTGGGGCTGGGGGAGAGGGCAGGGAAGGGATGGGGTTGTGTCTGTGCTGTTCGTTCTAGGCGGACCCAGTGGCATACGAAGCCCATTTGGCACCCAATGACAAAATTTAATGATAAATAATAAAATTATAAAATAATTATTTAATCCAGATTCACCATTCCCAACATATCAGAGCATCCCCCAGCACATTTCCCCCTCACAAAAACAGCATCCTGCACTTAGCAGCCCCCCAACACATATCCAACAGTTTTTGTTCCACTCCTCCTGAGACACCCCCCCCCCCCAAATCTCAGTTCCACAATCGCCAAAGCACAGGCAAGCAGCCTGAGTAACCCGACTCTCCCTTGTTCCTCCTTACAGTCACAGAACCAGGCAAGCAGCCCCCAGCAGGCACTGGCTTCTTCTCCTTTCTCTGGTGCTGCACGAGGTTCCCTCCTTGCAGGAGCCACCAGGAGGAGAGGGAGAACAAGCGCAAGCTCCTTGCTCCTCCTTCCAACTTCAGACTGAGAACAGCACCAACCAATTAGGGGGTGTCACAAAAGGCCTAGCTGTGAGGGAGTAGGATTTCCCAGCTCCCATCCCCTTCCCCTTTGGCCAGGCCAATAATGTTGTTGGTGCCGGCCAGGGTCGCTCACCATATTGGCCCGCATCCTTTCTTACCTTCACGCTGGCTGGCTGGCTGGCTGGCTGGCTCCCCCCTCATCCCTGGATCAGGGCCACCGCTGGCTGGCTCAGTGCCAAATTTTGTGCATGTCTACTCAGAAGTAAGCCCCATAATAGTCAAAGGGGCTTACTCCCAGGAAAGTGAGGATAGGATTGTAGCCTCAGCCACCTGCCCTTGGTGCTTCCAAGATCACTCCAAGAGTAGTTCCCACACTATTCAGCCCCCCCCCCGCATTGCTGTTTGTTGTGGGTGGGCATTTGCACCATTGCCAGAAGAACTGGCTGTGCTGTGGCTGCCGCATGGCTCAGCCTCTTCTTCCAGCTCCTCCACCAATCGGAGCTAGGACATGTACTGCCACACTACCTGGGAGCTCAGCTGCAGGCTGTAGCAGCTTTCAGAAGCCGCACAGTTGCAGCAGGTGCCTGCTGCGCTGCTGCCACCATATAGGGAGGTGCGGAGGGGCTGGGGGCAGTTTGTCACCCTCTCAGAAGGTGGCACCTGGGGCCGACAGCCCCCTTTGTAGGCCAGTGGCTGGACCTGGTAGGACACTTGTTTTCCTGTGTCAGCTTTCAAATGTTTTAAAGAAGTTTGTAGCCTTTGTGGTTGCAAAGAACACAAGACAGGGAAACATCTTCTCTTTTAACCTCTATCTGACTTAATTCCTCGGTCAGGAGGAGCCGTTCGGGCAGCGGTATCTCCCCGAAGTCTTTTGCCGTGAAGACAGATGCAAAGAACTCATTTAATTTCTCTGCCATCTCTAAGTCTCCTTATATCTCCCCTTTCCCTCACTCACCATCCAGAGGGCCAACCGCTTCTCTGGCGGGTTTCCTGCTTCTAACATATTTGAAGAAGCTTTTATTATTCCCCTTAATGTTGCTGGCCACACGTTCCTCATAGTTTGGCTTGGCCTCCCATATCACCTTCTTACATTTCTTTTGCCACAGTTTATGTTCTTTTTTATTCTCCTCATTAGGGCAAGACTTCCATTTACAGAAGGAAGCTTCCTTGCCCTTCACAGCCTCTCTAACTTGGCTGGTTAGCCATGCAGGCACCCTCCTGGATTTAGTGGAACCCTTCTTTCTTTGCGGTATACACCTCTGCTGGGCCTCTATTACTGTTGTTTTAAGCAGCCTCCATGCACTCTGGAGAGATTGGACTCTTTTTACCCTCCCTTTCAACCTCCTTCTAACCAGCCTCCTCATTTGAGGGAAGTCCGCCCGTCGGAAGTCAAGGGTTTTTGTGAGAGATTTGCCTGGTATTCTTCCCCCAACGTGCATGTCAAAGCGGATCGCAGCATGATCACTGTTCCCCAATGGCTCAGTAACGTTTGCATCTCTAACCAGGTCCTGCGTACTGCACAATATTGAATCCAGAGTCACCTGTCCTCTGGTGGGCTCCGTGACTAGCTGCTCTAAGCCACAGTCATTTAGCATGTCAAGAAATCCGGTTTCCTTATCGTGACCAGAACACAAATTGACCCAGTCAATATGAGGATGTTTGAAGTCCCCCATGATTACAACCCTGTCCCTCCTTGTCACCTCCCTGATCTGTTTCCTCATTTCAAGGTCCCCATCCGATTTCTGGTCTGGAGGACGATAGCGCACCCCCAGTATTACATCGCTGCACAAGCCTGGTAATTTAACCCACAGAGATTCTACGGTGGAGTCGGACCCACCTTCAATCTCTACTTTGCTGGATTCTATACCTTCCTTAACATAAACGGCCACCCCACCTCCAACACGCCCCTGCCTGTCCCTCCTGTAGAGTTTATAGCCCGGGATTGCGATATCCCACTGATTCTCCGCATTCCACCAGGTTTCCGTTATGCCCACTATGTCAATATTTTCCCTTGTCACCAGACATTCCAGTTCTCCCACCTTTGCTCGTAGACTTCGGGCATTCGCATAAAAGCATTTGTACACGGAATGCCCCAGGATGGGCTGCTTATTCGCTCCTTTGTCCCCGCATCCTCTCATTGTGCCAAACCGTCTATCACATCCCATCACGCTACCTTTCCCAATTTCTTCTCCTGCCTTTGTCTTGTTGTTCTCTAACCTCCCCAACCAAGGTCATCAATACAACCAAGGTTGTATTAATGCTGAAAAATTGGATAGGATTGAACCCTTAATCCCTTACTCTTTTGTCCTAGTGATCAGCCAGTTAAGCACACTGTGTTGCCTGGTTGTATTCTGGATGTGCCATGGAAAAGCAGGTATCATGCAAGCACCAATACCGCCTTGGGGGAGTTCTGTCCCTCATATGAGGGCAAATTCACTGTGTTAGGATGTCTGCCGTGTTCATGCAGTGTTTCTGAATGAAAGTACTGTGGACTGATGGCACAACTCCAGGCTTTCAGCCAAAAACACATGCCAGGGAGCTGCAGCCAGTTGCCACTGCCTGGAGTGTGCCTGCTATTTATCAGTGAGCAAGTGAAGATGCGTGACTCCTTGTAGCACTTCATGTTTTTTCTGCAGGAAACACCTGTGTATATGCTGCCAAGACAACTGCGTCCATAAAATGGGAATCAGCCGTTAGGGTCCAGATGCTGGAACTATTAAGTAAAGTGTGTCTATGTGGGTGGGGAGGGCAAGGGAGCATGCAAATTAGCCCTCAGGCTTGATAAACACCTACCATACTTGCATATATAAAAATGTGTGAGCCTCTCTGCTGACTGAGGGCCAAACTGGGCCTGACATAGGAAGTCCATGATTGGATCTTCCAACATCTTTTCATTTTGTGATCTGGGATGTGGGGTGTGTGTGAGTGGAGCGGTGTCTAGCCCATTCACTCTGTTCTGTAGTGGCTTTATGCACTGTAAACAGTGACAATTCTAATTATGCCTCTGCCTGGTTTCCGTAGAGTTACTTGAGGGTGCTGTAAGTCTGACACACAGGAACTGAACCAGTGATGGTAACACCAGGAAATGGCATTGTAACAAACATTGCCCTTGGGGTAGGGAAGGACCAGGGGAGACACCAACCCTGCCAGGACTCAACCCCCCTCCACCACCCTCAAGAACAATGCTTATTTATTTTTTGCTTACTCCAAGCCAGGTCCCAATATCATACATGCCCTGGTCAATTACTGCACCAAATGTTTTACATAAAAGATTTTTATTAAACTTAAGGGAGTTCAATTGCTCCATAAAAACATTTCCATATGCAACACAATAGCTTTAAAAACAAGAAAGATCTTAAAGAGGCTAAAACTATACTTACAAATCTCAGTATTGCTTCCACTATCAAGCTGTAAGCTTCCTTCCCCCTGCACTCTCCTTTCCAGGCACCCAACCCCAGGTTTTATTCCTTAGTTGTTAATACCCTACACCTGACCCAGCCCATCTTAAAGGGGAAGGGACTTGCCCCCACCCTGTGACACGCCCCTCCCAAGTTGGAAGAGATTCCAGCCAAAACTGGAACTATTCCAACCCACGGAATGAGATCCACATTAAAATTAAAACCATAAACATTTCACTATCCTGTAAGATACAGTGCCAGCACTATGCCTATACTAGGACTGTCAATCATCTTGTGGACCCCATCTCCGTGACAATGAATCGGCCACAGAATTTAAAACTCCCCGAATATGGGAGATAGAAAATGAATAATCTTGTAAAATCAGTGACCATCTTAAAATCCTTTGGTTAGAAGACATACGCTCCAAACTCTGAAGGGGACTATGATCACTCTGGATTTGAAAATGGGTGCCTAAAAGAAAATGGCGTAACTTCATTACTGCCCAAACTACAGCTAATGTTTCCTTTTCCACAGTGGAATATGCTTGTTCATGCTTCAGCAATTTACGAGAAAGAAAAACAATAGGCTTAAGTTGACCTTGATGATCATACTGGGCCAAAATTGCACCCAGCCCACAAGAACTTGCATCAGTCTGTAAAATAAAAGGCTGTGAATAGTTTGGTGCAGTTAAAATAGGTGCCCTAGCCAAACACTGCTTGAGAGTATCAAAAGCTATCTGACAAGCTAGAGTCCACTTAAGTTTTTCAGGAGCATTCTTTCCTGTTAAATCTGTAAGTGGAGCAGCAATCTGGCTATAATTCTGTACAAATCGCCTATAATAACCCGACAAGCCCAAAAATGCTAACAAATTTTTCTTAGTTTTTGGAGGTTCCCAGTCTAATACACTCTTAACTTTAGCCTGCAATGGTTGAATTTGTCCTCTCCCTACTCGAAACCCCAAAAAATCTACATATGACTTAGCAAACTGACACTTGGATAACTTAACCATAAGCCCCACCTGCTGGAGTTTTGTGAGGACCAAATCTAAATGTTTCAAATGTTCCTCCCATGAATTTGAAAATATACAAATATCATCCAAATAAGCAATTGCAAAAGTACTAAATTCACACAAAACTAAATTCATCAACCTTTGAAATGTCGCTGGAGAATTTGCAAGTCCAAAAGGCAAAACTTTAAACTGGAATTGTCCAAATGGTGTAGAGAAAGCAGTTTTACATTTACTGTCTTGTGCTAGTGGTACTTGCCAAAACCCTTTAGATAAGTTCAGGCAAGAAATATACTGAGCTCCACTAACTTGGTCCAAAAGATCATCCACTCTTGGTAAGGGATGAGCATCAAATGTTGTTATCTTATTAATTGGACGGAAATCAACACAGATTCTAAACTGTGGATCTCCATTCTCATCCAACCCCTTCTTGCCAACCACTACTGGGACACTAGACCATGGACTAGCTGCAGGCTCAATAACATCTAATTCCAACATCTCCTGTATTTCTTTTTCTAAAATCTGCTTTAATTTCCCAGAAAAAGGACGACACTTAGTCTGAATAGGAGCACTATGACCAGTATAAATAGAATGTTCAACAAGAGTGGTTCTGCCTGGTTTGTTATTAAAAACAACAGAATGTTCCTGTAAAACTTCTCGTAACTGGACTTGTTGATTCCATGTCACATCCTCAGGCAACTCCATTGTTTCCACCCCATCTGGTTCCTTAGTCTCTGCAAGAAGATCTCTATCAATCCTGTCCTCCTCCTCCTCCAATCTTAAGGTTAAGACAGAAACAACATGTTCATAATAAGGTTTTAACCTATTAACATGGAGAACTTTTGGTTTCTTATGTCCCTCCACTGGCACAATCAAACAATTAACATCAGACAAGCATTTTTTAACAATATATGGACCCTCCCATTTGCCCTGCAGTTTATCTTGACGATCCGGTTTTAACACCAAAACCTTAGATCCTGGTACAAATGAACGTATACGACATTTTGCATCATAACGTTCTTTCTGAGAGGCACGTGCCCCCATCAAATTCTTTTCAGCACATTCCCTCACAGTTTTTATTGTTGACTGAAGAGTTGTCAAATAGTCCTTCACTGGAACCGGCATATGCTGAAGCTTACCCTGCCAATGTTCTTTAAGTAAATCCAAGGGTGTCCTCAATGAGCGTCCAAAAACAAGCTGATTAGGACTAAAAGCCAGTGATTCCTGAGGTGCTTCCCTAAATGCAGAAAGTAAAAGTGGAAGCCCCAGGTCCCAATCTGCTCCATGATCAGCAACATAAGAGTGTAACATTTGAGTCAAGGTCTGAATTGCTCTTTCAGCTACCCCATTCCCACGCTGATTATACGCTGCTACAGGAAGATGTTGAATACCTGATATCTCTGCCATTTTTTGTATTAATTTACTCACAAATTGAGGTCCCTGATCTGAAATCAGTGTGCGAGGCACTCCTAACCGTGCTGAAAAATCAAGAAGTACCTTTGCTACTACTGGAGCAGTAATGGATGATAATGCAAATCCTTCCACATACCTTGAAAAATGGTCAAGAATCAAAAGAATATGACGTTTCCCAGTCTTAGTTGGACTCAAAGGCCCGAGAATATCTAAAGCAATTGTTTCAAAAGGTGCTGAGGGAAATGGATAATATGCAATGGAGCCCTAGTTTCATCAGTTGGTATTCCTCGAAATTGGCAAGTTTGACATACTTTACATTTCTGCTGAACATCTCGCCAAATTCCAGGCCAATAAAATCACTCAGATAATCTAGCCAAAGTCCTCTTAGCTGCCAAATGCGCTCCCCATGTGGATGCATGTGCAGTATTCAGGAGGAGTTCCCTAAAAGCAGCAGGCACAACAAGTTGTCTGGCAGGTTTCCATTCAGAAGAATGACCTTTACGCACATAGACCCGATAAAGGAGGCCTTGTTTCAAAAAAAAAAACCTTCACTCATTTCTGCCATATCTTCTTCTCTTGATACTGCTTTCTCTCTACAACTTGCCAATGACAAATCAGATTGTACCAATTCCCTAAACTCACGTTGAGCAACTTCACTCTCCAATGCCATAGTCCATGCCTCTCGCAATTGTTGTTGTTCTTGATCTTCCAACTCCTCTACCCTTTCTGTACTTATAGACAATGCTGCCCTTGCACCCTCCACATTACTACTTCCATCCTGACATATAGCCTGTGCATGGGTAATAGCTAAAATTTGCGTAGTACGACAAAGGACATCAGCCCCTAAAATCAAAGGTGTTATGGGCTCAGGATGTATTATAACCGGAACTTGAGCCTCAAAATCTCGAAACTTAATATGAATTTTTGCAACTTCAAAATAACGTGTTGAGGTTGCATATGACCTAGCACCCATACAAACATCTTTACAAATCATATCTTCTGTAATCAAGGTCCTAGATACACATGACACATCAGCTCCAGAATCCAAAACAGCACGGACCTTCATACATCCATGAAACAACTCCACATCCTCTTCCCTTTGCTCAGATGCCCATTTCCTTTGTTCAGGAGTAATCCACTCATCTGGTCTAATCTCTCTCCTTCCTTCAGGTTTTCTCAAAAAAATTGTGTTGACTCTCACTGAACACTGTGCCACTGTCCCCAAGGCCTCTTGAACACCCACCTCTGTATTCTCAACAGAACTCATCCTTCCTGCCACTACTCCTGACTCAGCAACCACCTCCCGCTGATGACTTGTAACTACCATTGGCACAACATCTTTATTTGAATTTTGAGACTGTCCATTTGCCAATGCAGTTACTATAGAGCCTCCCAAACCTGTAAAAGTAGATACTTCCTCATGAACATCTTGTAAGGCTTTGGCCACACCCTCCTGTTCCCTAATTTCTGTAAGAGCAGCCACATCCTCCACTAATGGATGCTTAATATATCGAACCTGTGGGCGACCACCCTTAGCATCCCCTCTTGCCTTGTACTGCTCACAATCCCTTTTTACATGGCCAGGTTCCTTACAAAAAAACAAGTAATATGGGATACAGTATCTACTAATGGAAGTCTCCCTCTTTCCTTAGACTGTCCAAGCCCTTTACAAACAGTACGATTTGACTCACGAGGAGCTGACAGTTCCTGAGAAACTGCCTGCACTTCCCGCTGTTCTCTATGTGAGCCTATATCATACTGTCTCTTCTCCCACCCACGATCAAACTGTGGTTGTTGTTCTGGGACTCGACGCAGATTAAAATTTCCTGGTCTCCTTGCAAGTATAGCATCTCCCAGATCTGCAGCTTTCTGGGGCGAATCCGGCTTCTGATCCTCTATCATAGCTGTAAGATCTACTGAGAATAAAGAATAAAATTGTTCTTTAAGAACCACATTCCTTAACTGCTGCAGGGTCATAACTTTTTCTGCCTGCAGCCATAAATCTAATCTGTGTTCAAGCTGAGATATAACCTCTACTAATGAATCTCCAGGCTGTCTCTTGAACTGACAAAACCTCCTACGCAGACCATCAGAAGTAAGGGCTAGTCTGCGAGTAAGAGCATCCTTAAATTGTTGGTAAGTAGCTTCCTCTGATAAAGATGCCAAAATGTTCACAGCCACTTTATCTTGAACCAAAGGAGTAAGAAACTTTAAATATTTACTTTGTTCCACTCTGTTCTGTCTCATAGCTCTTTC
Organism: Tiliqua scincoides; assembly: GCF_035046505.1. Classification (NCBI taxonomy): domain Eukaryota; kingdom Metazoa; phylum Chordata; class Lepidosauria; order Squamata; family Scincidae; genus Tiliqua; species Tiliqua scincoides. Next base: position 126,975,118 of record NC_089822.1, on the reverse strand, counting down.
AAACAAACACAAATAGTCCAAAATATCCACATTAGATGCCCATCTTGGTAGAGTACATGGATCAATCTGTGGTTCTTTCTCCATTTCTAACCGACGCTGGTACTCTCTCTCTTTTTTACGATCTCTTCTATCTTCCTCAAAAAATTGACGCTGGTCCTGTAACATCTGAGTCTGTACTTGCAGGAGCTGATACATTAAACTCAACTCCCCCTTCATAGACCCAGCAACCTCAGAAGCACTTCCGTCATTGGAGGTATCAGGCAAAACTTTGTGCTTAACTTTCAGGCGAGCTCCAAAGTCCCGAGCCCCTCCTACAGCACCATCATATCCATCACTGTCTTCTTCCATCTCCTTTAAATTATCCAGATCTCCAGAATACTTAGGAAGTGACATTGTTACTCCTTCAGACTGCTCCTGAAGAAAATGAAACTTCAAACGCTCCGTCTTGGGAGTAGGGAAACTCTGCAACAACTCCAATTCAGCAGCTGAAAATTGTACTGCTCCCAGAAGTAACTTAGCAGCTCCTTTCCCTAAGCTATTTTCCTGTTGCATTCCTCACTCCACAAAACAAAAAACAGCTATTGCAATTGCATATTAATCAGTGCAAATTGACCAAGGACCATGTATCATTGGTTAGCACCACCCAGTTCTATTCCAAGTGACCAGCACCACTATTCCTTCTGTTAGGTACAGGTGTGCATCACCAAACACCGTGACTCACCACACCCACCTAACAACTCACCCCTGGAGGTACCCACCACTAATTACCATGCCAGACACTTAGCAGAGTCCACTGCTATTTACCATGTCAGGCACTTAAGAACCCTGGCTGCCACCATATAACAAACATTGCCCTTGGGGTAGGGAAGGACCAGGGGAGACACCAACCCTGCCAGGACTCAACCCCCCTCCACCACCCTCAAGAGCAATGCTTATTTATTTTTTGCTTACTCCAAGCCAGGTCCCAATATCATACATGCCCTGGTCAATTACTGCACCAAATGTTTTACATAAAAGATTTTTATTAAACTTAAGGGAGTTCAATTGCTCCATAAAAACATTTCCATATGCAACACAATAGCTTTAAAAACAAGAAAGATCTTAAAGAGGCTAAAACTATACTTACAAATCTCAGTATTGCTTCCACTATCAAGCTGTAAGCTTCCTTCCCCCTGCACTCTCCTTTCCAGGCACCCAACCCCAGGTTTTATTCCTTAGTTGTTAATACCCTACACCTGACCCAGCCCATCTTAAAGGGGAAGGGACTTGCCCCACCCCGTGACAGGCATCTTCATGAGTCCTGGTAGCAAGCAAATCCAACTAAAGATAGTTTGAAATGCCAGCTTCAACCTGTGTGTGCTTGTTTCTCGCTTACGTTTTAGAGATTATCTGGCTTCGTGAGGTCTTGCATTTTATTCATCATGCAATATCTCACACCCACAACATGAAGACTTTGCAGGCTTTCAGGAGAATGTCTTGGACGTGTTTGAACTTTGGAATTCTGTGTCCGGTTCTGGGCTCCACAGTTTAAGAAGGCTATTGACAAACTGGGTGGGTCCAGAGGAGAGTTACTCGAACCATGACAGAGCTGGAGACCATCAGCCCAATCCAGCTTACCGATGGCGCGCACTGTCGCAAACGTGCCATAAGGCACATTGGCAGGCCCTAGCGCTGGGCGAGTGCTGGTGGTATCCCAGCAGTGGCTGGTGCTGGGCTACTGCCGGGCAGCCTCTGGCGCTCCACTGCTTAGCAGTTGCGTGGAGTGCTGAGCAGTGGAGAGGTAGGTGGGGGCATGGGGGGAGGTGGAGAGGAAGTGTTCTGGGAAGGGGGAGGTGAGCTGAGGGCAGAGAGGAGGCGTTCGGGGGATGTGGAGAGAGGGCAAGGAGGAGGCGTTCCAGGGGGAGGGAGGGAGGCAGGACCGGCAAAGCGAAGCTCAACCAGATCCAGAGCCCCCTTGTTGGGCTCACTGCCTAACACGGAGGTTCTTAAGAACATAAGAACAGCCCCACTGGATCAGGCCATAGGCCCATCTAGTCCAGCTTCCTGTATCTCACAGCGGCCCACCAAATGCCCAGAGAGCACACCTGCATCCTGGTGCCCTGCATCCTGGTGCCCTCCCTTGCATCTGGCCTTCTGACATAGCCCATTTCTAAAATCAGGAGGTTGCACATACACACCATAGCTTGTAACCCGTAATAGATTTTTCCTCCAGAAACTTGTCCAATCCCCTTTTAAAGGCATCCAGGCCAGATGCCGTCACCACATCCTGTGGCAAGGAGTTCCACAGACCAACCACACGCTGAGTAAAGAAACATTTTCTTTTGTATGTCCTAACTCTCCCAACACTCAATTTTAGTGGATGTCCCCTGGTTCTGGTGTTATGTGAGAGTGTAAAGAGTATCTCTCTATCCACTCTGTCTATCCCCTGCATAATTTTGTATGTCTCAATCATGTTCCCCCTGAGGCGTCTCTTTTCTAGGCTGAAGAGGCCCAAACGCCATAGCCTTTCCTCATAAGGAAGGTGCCCCAGCCCAGTAATCATTTTAGTCGCTCTCTTTTGCACCTTTTCCATTTCCACTATATCCTTTTTGAGATGTGGTGAGCAGAACTGGACACAATACTCCAGGTGTGGCCTCACCACCGATTTGTACAACGGCATTACAATATTAGCTGTTTTGTTCTCAGTACCTTTCCTAATGATCCCAAGCATAGAATTGGTCTTCTTTACTGCCACCGCACATTGGGTCGACACTTTCATCAAACTGTCCACCAGCACCCCAAGATCTCTCTCCTGATCTGTCACAGACAGCTCAGAACCCATCAGCCTATATGTGAAGTTTTGATGTTTTGCCCCAATGTTTGTGATGTGATATTGTGATGTGTCCACTGCTCGAAGAAAACAAGTTCAAAATTTCTTTAATTTTGAGTAAGCCCCTTTGTGGGGGCTGAAGCCCACAGGTGTCTGCAGTCAGTGTCCTGGGAGGGCCTGGGACTAGAATCTAGGAAATAAAAAAAATAGGGGTTCTTTGGCACCCTGCTGCCCACATCAAATTTGCCATTTCTGGAGAAGGTGATGATCAGGCAGTGGTGACTCAACTTCAGCATCTCTGAAAGAAGACCAGTATCAGTCAAGTGTCAGAGCAGACTTTGGGACTGAAACTACAAGGGGAATGGATTGTGACTCTAATTCTTCTTGATCTGTCTGTAACATTTGATGCCACTGGTCATCAACTCCTTTGGGTCAGTTCAGTCAGTTGGGAATTAGCAGTGTGTGCCACATGTGGTCCACGCCCATTGCAATTTTTGCCATGAGTTCCTAAAGGTTGGAAACCACTGCTCTAGAAAAACTGACAAATCCACTCTATCTTCCATATCAGACCCTCAAATAATTTTAGATGCCGTAGTTATCATATCCCATCTCCTTCAGATCACCCTCAAAGGACATGCAGCCCAATCCTGAGCTGCCCGGGGCAGTTTCCCATTTTATGGAAACAGTTGTCTTGGCAGCATATACACAGGTGTTTCCTGCAGAAAAAAACATGAAGTGCTACAAGGAGTCATGCATCTTCACTTGCTCAGAGATAAGAGCTGCTGGTATGTAATGGTTCCCTCTCGCACAGAAAAAGTGAGCAATAGACTGAGAGGTAACGTTAGCTACATTAATTGCCATTTTTCTGTGAATAGCCCAGGAGAGATTATAATGTAAATTTAGACCAAGATTTTTAAACTGCTTAACTTGTTCTAATTTGTGTCCATTTAGTTGCCAATCATACAACTTCCACATTCTAGAGAATACAAGTATTTTAGACTTGTCAAAATTCAGCTGTAACTGGTTTTCAGTCAAGTACTCAAACACTTTTTCAAAAGGTGTTTTAAACCCAAATGATTCTGAGACATTATTATCATCCACATATAGGAGGATTAGTACCTGAGTGGACCCTAATCTGGGACAGTGCCCAGCCACCTCAGTCAAAGAGGGAGCCAAATAGGGTGGGAGCCAAAACACACCCTTGTTTGACTCCCTTGTTTGCCACAATTTTCCTTGTAAGGTGCCCCGCAGAGATACACTTTATTTGGCATGTGGTGTTTTGATGGAGTCTCCTTATAAGGAATATAAGTCTCTTGTCCATCTGTAGCTTTTCTAATTTATTCCAAAGTATCTCCCTATCTATAGGCTGCTTTTAAGTCTAGAAAGGCTGTGTAAAACCTAGATCTTGCCTTTCTAATATATTTATCAAAAAAATGTGGAAGGATGGTACAATGGTCCAGGGTAGATTTACCCTGTTGAAACCCCGCCTGCTCCGGGCCCAGAATCTTCTGATCAGATATCTAAACGATAAGCTTGTAAATATTTAGCATACAATTTCCTTATAGTCGAGAGCAAGCTGACCAGTCTATAATTTGAAGCTGTCCCTGTGTCACCCTTTTTGAAAATTGGAACCACGATTGCATTTATCCATGACTCTGTCATAATACCTGTTCTATTAACCATAGCGAACAGGGCAGCCAGCAAAGGTGCTCACCAATTTGGGTCAATTTTTAGAAGTTCTACTGGTATCATATCTGGTGGGTGCCTTCCCTATTTTTAATGAACAAATACGTTCTTTCACTTCCTCCGGTAATACCGGAGGCACACTGGAAGATCCTTTAAACTGAGAACCCAAGAATTAGTACAAGTCAGGTCCCTCAGGTCCCTCTCAAAAAACAGCATTTGAAAATGCTAAAGCCAACCATCGGGGAGGGGGGGGCAATGATAGACAAATCTGGACTAGCCACACAGCAGGAATCATTCACAATAGTCCAGAATTGTTTAGAGTTCTTTTGGGAAATTGCTTGTAGTAGCCTTTCCCTTTGTTCATTAATGAACTCTATTCTTTTCCTCTTGATAAGCTGACTCAGTTGGTTTTTTAAGGTGAAATAATGTGATGGAAGTCTTGTCATTTCGGAATCCCTATAGTTACGATAGCAATCATGCAACTGTACTTTAAAATTCTTACACTCCCTACCAAACGAGAGATAGCTGGAGTTCCCCCCTCTTCTATTTCTCACCAGGAAACTGCTGCTAAGGTCTGATAGAATATATGATATTCATTCTTCATACTTTTGAGTTGTATAGAAAAATTATTTGTATTAATAATACAGGATCTAAAATCCAAACATACCTCTACCTTGAATAAATGGTGAGTTTTGTTCATTATATAATTTTTAGCAAGGGATCATGAACACAATCATAATCCAAATCAGGGGGGTTCTGTCCAGACATTGATTAATATCCACTGAAATCATAATGGGGAGGTGATCACTAAATACATAATCCACAATTGCAAAATCTTTAATATGGGGCCTAAAAGCAGGTGATATCAAAACATAATCAATCACACTGGACCTCTTGTGGGAAATGCATGTAAATTCCCTAGAATCAGCAAAGGTAGTCAAGCCATTCAGCCAGATTTTGTTAAGCTGAACACAAAATCTGGCTAAGCAAAGTTCAGCGGCAATTAGAGTTTGATCTTTGGAATGTCTCTGAAGTAAGAAGGGAGTGTGAAGGGGAGGCCTCCCCAACCCTCAGAAAGCCTTCTAAGGCCTTCAGAGGGCCCAAAAAATCCCAAAAACATAGGGGACAAGAGACTTGCCACAGGTTGGACAGAAGCTTGCCGTGAGCAACGACTGGCCCCTGGGTTAAAGTTTGGAGACACCTGAATTAGAGCACAGAAGGATAATCGACTTGACATCGCATGGCAGTGGTGTACAAAGGCCCACAGCACTGTATGCCATTTGGCACCCAGGCCCATAAATTTTTGGCATTCTCTCCATGACAAAAATTTTCAGTAAGAGTCATGATATGAAATGAATAATAATAACAGCCAGAGAACAAGCACAGACAGTGAACATTTCCTTTTACTGAACTTGTATATAACACATTTCACATATGCAGTGAATATGAGAGATCATAACCCAAATCAGAACAGGGAAGGAACACCCATCAGGATAATATGCAGTGGGCTTGTGGTCTATCATACGTACAAAAGCAGTTGTGTTATAGAAGAAAGGAAAACATACGTACACTTATGAAGAATACTTTTGGTTTTCTGGAATGCTTGCAACAAGCTACGTATTCCAGTGGTAATCTCAGTGTAATCCACTTTTGTTACAGAACACACCTTTTGTTACATAAATCCCAGTGCAACCCACTTTTTGTTACATAAGGCAGTTGTGTTTTCCTTTTCCTGCTCTTTGGCTATAATATTTGATAGAATAGAGATATTTCCACACGGTTTGTTTCATTGCATTCTGCATGAAATTGCGCATGGAATGATACGCCATGATGGTATTACTTGACAATACCAAGATTTTAAGAAGTGGGAGGTGGCCTCTGTCACTCCTCTGCAGCTTGACATAAAGGGCCTACGGACCCCATTTGTACAGCACTGCAGCATGGAACGTTATCTTCTGATTTTTTTTACTGTTTGGGGCACATTGACTGCTGGTGTCTCATCTTTGCATCCTATTCAAGGCCAGATATAAAATACTGAAAATATTTCCTTTCACCTAGACCTTAGTTTCTAGTTTTGTTATCAAATAAGGTCTAGTTCAAACAAAATATTTTCAAATTTAACTTTTGACAAACTGAAGGAAGGAGGTTCCAGGGCTACTGAGGATTCTTTTGGCAAGGAACGAGACACTGTTGTAGAAGAGCTGGAAAGAATCACCAAAGGCATCTGCCAGGAGGGTCTTCTGGAGCAAAGTGGGACAAGTTGGATTTCCACAGGTAAGGTAGTGCCACCAGTAGTGGTCTAGACGTGGCAGGACCAGGAGCGTGGCCTCACTATCCCCCAGAAAGTCCTCTGAAAGAAAGGGGGGAGGGTGAAATGAAGCCTGAGAGAATCAGGAAGGGGAAAAATTCCTGTGGGAAAAAGAATGTAGGAAGTCACGACTATCCACTATACCTAGGGTTAGTGATAACTGTAGGACTAAGTGCGGAGAACAGTTAGGCAGTAGACCCCCAAAGACAGTGAAGGACCCACCTCCTCAAAAGCACCACTATTCTCACTCTATACAGAGGAGTCCTGGAGGTGAAACAAAATTTTTCACACCCTAAGAGAGCCTGCTATGAGTTCGTGACCTCAAAAGAGCTTTCAAAATCAGGGGGCTGGAAAACAAGACTAATGAGGAAAGGTTCCAAGAACTTGGTATGTTTAGCCTGGAGAAGAAAATACTGAGGAGAGACATGATAGCGCCCTTCAAATACCTGCAGGACTGTCTTGTGGAAGATTTGTTCTCTGCTGCCCCAGAGAGCAACTAGACCTAACAGTCTTAGGCTGCAGGATGGAAGATATCATGGATATTATGAACAAATTCTGAATGATAAGAGCTGTTCAACAATGCAACTGATTACCAAGGGAAATGGTGGGTTCTCCCTTGCTGGAGGTCTTCAGGTAGAGGCTTCAGGCACTTTCTGGAGCTGCTCTAGAGAGGATTTTCCTACGCCTAGCAGGGGGTTGGGCCAGATGGCTTTGAAGTCCCTGTCAACTGTATTATTTTGTGATTCTCACCTCCTGGAGTGGACAGTGGATTCGAGCAAACCACTCCTGGCTGTACAAGCAAACCTGGAATCCTTGGCCCACAAGGATGAGGGCCCAAAAGAGCACATTCCAGGCAGGGCTTGTTCTCTTATCATGGATGATAAAACCAAGGATCACTGGGGGGAGAAATGGAAAATAGGAGGAGGTTAGCTGTGTATGGTCCAGACCAGGAGTGCTCACACTTTTTTGGCTCGAGAGCTACTTTGAAACCCAGCAAGGCCCGGAGATCTACCAGAGTTTTTTTACAATGTTCACGCCATCATAACATATAACATTTATGTATAGAATGTATGTTGGTGTACCTTGCATAACCGCATGAGCCAATATTGCACAACACAACATAATTAACTATAAACATTTTTTGTAATTACTTGAGTTTACTTTGATGACTTGCACTGAAGTGAATCAGCCAAGGATGCATAGTCTGGACAGTAGCTGCTGACAGCCAGCCTCAAGCACACTTCCAAATGTTCATCAGTCATGGTGGAACTGATTAAGTACTTGGACTTAATGATCTTCATGTAGGAAAAGGCTGACTCACATAAATAAGTGGAGCCCTTCCTGCCTCAGGTGCTCTTATATCCCTGAGGGCCCTATTGCCTTCAAGTGGCTGCAGCTATGCAGCACACTCTGCTGGATGCCCAGGCCTTACCCTTAAAGGGGCCACTGCTGACACCACATCTACCTCCTCACCAGATCTTCCTCGAGTCCAATACAAGTGGTGGTGGGGGGGGGGAGCAGATCTCTATACAGACCAGTGCAAAAACAGGGGAAAGGTGTGGGAGAGGGAAGATCTCTATATAGACATCACAGCAAGACCAGTGCAAAACCCCTTGCACAAAGAACCAACAGATGGAAGTTGGGGGGGGGGCAGATCTCCATACATACCAGTGCAAAAACAGGGGAAAGGTAAGTCAGCCCCAGTAGAGTCAACGGGGCTCACTCCCAGGGATGCGTGGACAGGAGAGAAGCCTGCCAGTGGCTCCTCTCCAGGTCTACTCACGAGTCAGCCCCAGTAGAGTCAACGGCGCTCACTCCCAGGATGCGTGGACAGGAGAGAAGCCTGCCAGCAGCTCCTCTCCCAGAGACGAGCCTGCCAGGGGCTCACTCCCTGGGCTCACTCCCTGGGCTCCCAAGCCTGCCAGGGGCTCACTCCCAGGGATGTGTGGACAGGAGAGAAGCCTTGAAGATTTGGGGGGGGGTGTCTCAGGAGGAGTGGAACAAAAACTGTTGGATATGTGTTGGGGGGCTGCTAAGTGCAGGAGCCTAAATATGACCAAAATCAGAAGGCTTGCTGAAATAGAAATGTTCTTAGAGCTCACTGGAGACTTCTACCACCACTACTCTTACTTCTGTAAGAGACCACAAATCTAAAAGGCATAGCTAATTTAGAGCCCAATCCTGTGCCTGTCTACTCAGAAGTAAATCCCATTATAGTCAATGGAGCTTACTCCCAGGAAAGTGTATATACAAATTGAGAGGTGCAGGGGACTGGAGACAATCATAAGAGCCTGCAGCTTACGTTTAGGAACTGGAATAGAAAAGGGATCCATGAATTACAAATAAATGATGAGATGATGATTACTACTACAAGGCCAGGCCAGGCCTGTACTGCTCAGTACTGCTCGCCTCACATGCCTTGCCTTGCCTTATGTGCTCCCCTCTTCAGCTTCCTGCCCAGGGAACCCATCACAGCCAGCCAGCCAACTGAGAGCCCAAGCCTATGCCTGTCTACTCAGAAGTAAATCCCATTATAGTCAATAGGGCTTACTCCAGGAAAGTGTGCATAGGAATGCAGCCTTGGAGCCCAATCCTATGTGTGCCTACTTGGAAGTAAGTCCCATTATAGTTAATAGAGCTTACTCCCAGGTAAGTCTGGATAGGACTGCAGCCTTGGAGCCCAATCCTGTGCCTACCTACTCAGAAGTATGTCCCATTAGAGTCAATAGGGCTTACTCCCAGGTAAGTGTGGAAAGGCTTGTAACCCCAGTGAGCAACTTAGATTCAGCTGCAGTTGTAGGCACACAAACTGTTGCCCCCTTCCCCAGCGGATTTGTGTGTCTATCCCAGCACTGTGTATGGTTTGCTAGCTTGTCTCTGACAATGTTTGGAGGGGAGGATCTTGGCGCACAAGCCCACCAAGGCAAGAGCGCAGCCAGGAAGGCAGGGAGGAGGGAAGGTGAGGGAGCAACATGCAGTTCCATCTCAGTTGCAAACTGGGGGGGATGGGGTGACATAGCCACACACCTGCAAGCAAACCTCAGGACAATCCTATCCACGCTTGCCTGGGAGTAAACTCCATTGACTATAATGGGACTAACTTCTGAGTAGACACGCATAGGGCTGGGCTTGTACGTCTCTCCTCTGTCCTGTGTGCCTCCTTCCTGTGCGTGCCTCTGGAGGAGCTAAACTGTTTTGGGGAGGCTGCATTCATTGGATAGGGACCATTCTGGTGTCATTGGATTCCTCTCCACCTGCCCTTTCTGACTGACTAAGGCAAGTCCACCTATTCGGGAGTAAACGCGCGCTATGGCTCGGTTTCACTTTCCATAGAGCTTCGTGCATTTTTGTTGTTCCGGTTTTTTGGCCATAACTTTTGATGAAAAGGAGATTTCCTTCGAGTTTGTCGCATTGCGTTCTGCTGGAAATTATGCACCCAATGGTATATGGCATGATGGGGTTACTTGTAACCTCTGCGAAGTTAGCGATGTTTATGTCATTTGTGGTGTCACCCCTCCCAAAGCTGGTACCTGAGATGGACTGCCCCCCCACCCCTCCCTAGCTATGCCACTGCCTAGGTCCTGTCTCCTGCTTCTTCTCCAGGTGAAAGAACATGGAAAAACAAACTTTCACTGCTGGGAGAAGTGAGAGTTCTCACGGGCATGCTGTAGTAGATGGAGGGCACACCACAAATGCCAACTATTGTTTTGAGGTTTAAATGTTACAGTTGCTGCTGGGTGCAGTGGGGCATTTCTAAGTACTTTCAGTGGTATCTGCAATGTAGCCTTAATGCTTGAAGTGCCTTCCTAGTCTGGTGGTTCTGATGACTCTTAGGTAGGGTGACCAGATGCAAAGGGAGACAGAGTGACTCGACCTTTAACAATTGTATTGAAGAGGGAATGATGGCAAGTGCAGCTTGTGTCTCTGCACAAAGTCCCTTCCAAGCAATTCTAAAATTCCAGTTGTGATCAGTGGTAGTCCCATTTCACAGATTTTCTTTCATTTTCATGAGTCCTGGTAGCAAGCAAATCCAACTAAAGGTAGTTTGAAATGCCAACTTCAACCTGTGTGCTCTTTTCTCTCTTGTTCTAGTTGGATATCTTGCATTTTATTTATCATGCAATATTTCACACCCACAACATAAAAACTTTGCAGGCTTTCAGGAGAATGTCTTGGAAGTGTTTGAACTTTGGAATATGGTATCCAGTTCTTGGCTCCACAGTTTAAGAAGGCTATTAATTAAATGGAGTGGGTCTAGAGGAGAATTAGGGTTGGGGGTGTTAGACTCAAATCCCCACTCATCCACAAAGCTCCCCAGGTGGCCTTAATCACATGAAACACATTTAAAAATAAATATACAAATGAGATCAGAAGCCTTTTTACTGGGATTGACAGAGGAATGTGTGGAGAAAAAAATTGAAATTTTATTTCTATATGTAGTGTTTATGTGGAGGCGCTAGCCTTAGCCTTAGTATGTTGGCAATAAAGCAAAGCACACTTTGCACTTGCACAGAGCAAACTTGCGCGACCTTGATGACATGCTGAGTCTGAAACTCTGTAGCCTGTCAACAAGAAGATGTTATAGAGAATCATATCTAGGAATGTGGATTGCGGTTAAGCTAGAGAGCCAGCTAGTTATAGCCAGTGTGAATCTCAGCATCCTTTTGTAATTTCCCTATTACACAGACCTCTGACTCATAGTTTAGTATTGTAAACAAGATCAGAGAATGGAAAACCCCAGCCTGTTGTGTATTGTTTGAGAGGGAATAAAAGTCAGAGAAGGCTGAATCCCAGAAACTTTTCTTCTGTATCAAGCCTTCCTTCTGCATTTCGCTTCTATACATGTCTGTTGTTGTTTTCATTGCTCTAACTCTTTGCTCCTCAAGTTCTAACTTTCAAACCCTCAGAGTGCTTCTGCTTTAACACTCTCCTTCAGGCAACAAGATACAGTCTTGTGTGTCTCCCACCAAGCACCAAGGCCCCCTAAAGCCTTGAGTGCTCCCCAAAGCAGCATCTTGCGCTGCTACACTATATATGACAAGTGCAGTGAGAATACTTTCTGCACAGTGATGGAAGACAACAGAAGCACCATCGGTGGAAGAATGTTGGATCAAATTTTGGACATGGCAGAAATGGGCAAACGGACGACCTTGCTCAAAGAAAAATCAGTAACTCAATTGGAAACCACTCATTGACTTTCTGTAAACGAAGCGGGGGAAAACCTGAGACAATGATTTGTGGATTTGATGAAAAAGAGTAGCAGAAATAAACTCAGTTATAGAAAAAAAGTTTAGACATAATCACAAATGCAACTCACTCTGATAAAGATTTGCATTATGTAATCAGAAGTACATAGAGTAGGGATATAATATACTGCTTCATTCTTGCTATACTTAACCTTTAGATGAGTGGTTCTCAGACTGGCTGGTTGCAATTCACCAGCTTGTGTCAAGTTTCCCCATCCCTTTAAGGGGCGGGGAAAGGCGGGAGGTAGCAACACAGAACGTGTCAGTAATGGGGGTGAAAGGGGTCTATTTTTACTTACTGAGGGCTGCTGGCAGCTGCAGGAGTTGCGGGGAGCCCCGAGCAGCCCCCCGCAGGGCTCCCCAATGCTTAGAATGTTCACTTAGAATGTTAGAACATTGAGAAAAACTGGTCGCCAAGCAACCCGGAAGTGCTTAGTGTCCGATTTTTCTCAACATTCTAAGTCAACATTCTAAGAATTAGGGAGGTGTAGAATTCAGACAGTCTGACACGGAGGCTCAGGATCTGGTAGAGTGAAGCTCTCTACTGCCCCACCCCCTCCCCAATGTGCCCCTGTCCTCTCCCCGCCCTCCCTCACTTCCCCGCAGAATGCCACCTCCCTACCTCCCCCTACCTGCCTGGTGGTCCGTGTGACTCCAGTACTCCACTGGCACTAAGGCCAGCCATTTTCAACCACTGTGCCATGGCACATTGGTGTGCTGCGAGTGGTCCACAGGTGTGCCACAGAAATTTGTGGGAAGGTCATTTATTAGTAGGGCCAATGGGGGATGTGAGCCCCCCTCTGGTAACATGGTGTACCTTCTAAATGGTCAAAAATCTGATGGGTGTGGCTTGACAATTTTAATGCCATGAGATGAAAAAGGATGAAAATCACTGTATTAGAGGAACAAAACAAGTTCCCAGCCATTCTAGTGTCAGCTTTATATACATCAGTATTTGTTTATACAAATATTGATATGAACATAAACTAGAAGATAACCACAAATATTTAATCATGTAGATGAATAAATAATCATGTCTGATCATGTTTCTATATCAAATCAGAAGCTTTAAACCTCCCTGCTAGCCAAGCAGAAGGGAAGAGGGAGCCTCTGAGTCCAAGGTTTGCATCTAATCAAGCATATAACCATGTTTTAGCATTGTGCGTTCTATTTATGGGCTTCTGTGTTGCATCCAAATCTGTGTCACATTTTGTAATGCGAAGCCCTGCTATTAATTTGTCAGAAGGCACAGTCAAATCACATGTAATCAACATGTGTGTCATGGCATGGGAGACAAGTTCAGGCGAGGGGAAGTTATTGCTTTGTTTCATATTTATGCTCTCATTAGATACGGAGAGATACAAAGAGAATAGTGAGCCACAGGTGAACTTCAGCAAATACTTAGTTCAAGTCAGTTTGGGATTGCTTTCCAAAAAAAGATAGAAATAATTAAAAATACAATGACAGATATTTATTTAAAAGATTTAGATACCACTGTTCTCGTACTCAACATCAAAGTAAAACATGTAGAAGATAAAACATCTGAATAAAAATATTTAACAATTAAACACTTAACATTAAAAATATAAGAGTAGATTCAAATATAAAACAGCTATTTCATAATATAAAAGCAGCAACAGAAATTTGAAAAGAGGAACTCTAGATACAAGGAAACTAGTAGGCAGAGATTTAATCAGTAGGTGGAAATTAACATTTTGTGAGGAAACAAAGAACCCACACTGTAATCTTAAGTACAGGGTGGCCAACCCGCAGCACAAGATGTGCCACTTTTTATGTAGAAAATCTTGAACATGTCACTCCACTTTAATGTCTTTTTTAGTGATTATCAAGCTAACTAAATAGAGCCTCCAAGTTCAAGAGCAGTATGTCTCCAAGTACCAGATGGTACAGAGCAAAAAACATGAGAATGCTGTTGCTTATTTGGGGCTTTCCAAAGACACCTGGCTGACTGCTGATGAGGCCAGAAAGACAGCTTGCATGGACCTTTAGTCTGGCCTTGTGGAACCCATTCCGAAGTCTATATAACATGTGTTCACTCCCCTTCTGCACAGCCCAGCCCCCCTCTGCTTGCTCACTTTCTTGTTATCAAAGATGATAACTTAGCCAGGACCTCTTTGTGACTGATTTTCTCAAAGATAGTATCTCCACACAGCTGGGCCATCTGGCCTTTGCTGATCTCATTGGTCATCTCTGCGCTGTCCTGCTTGTCCCCTGCTGCCTTCCACAGCCCACCCCAAGACTTCTTGGGTAAGCAAGTGACATGCCTGTTAGTGAAATGCAGCTCTCTAGCATTTGCCCTATTGACTTTCTCTCCTATTCAAAATTCTTTTCTTACCTTACTGCCTGTTTTTCAGTCAAAGCAAGTCAAGCACAGTAGGTGTGGCCACCCTTAGTGTGCACACTGCAGCATTAGAAACTTGAAGGTTTGTTGTGTAAGAAGTAGCAAAGAAAGCAAGCAAACTGTAAACTGCAGTTTTCTTTCTTTGCTATTTTTTGTAATAATTCTTTGTTATCATTTAAAAGTTTTTCAAAAATATATGGCAACTTCATGCATGCCAATCAGAAAGAGTCAGTGTGCCACTAGTAGCATTTGTGCTGCAGGTTGGCCACCCTTGCTTTAGAACATTATTTTTTCCCACCTGGGGGTCAAATTCTAACCTGTAACTACTGCCACAATTTCCATTAGTTTCAAAGCTGAAGAAAACATCATGCATACTAAAATAATATTTATAAGGTTGAGACTACCACAATATCTGCCCCTTACAAGTAATAATAAAATATTCAGGTAAACCTGATCAACATACATTGCAATTATTTCATTTGCCTGGATAAATCTGAAGTGTTGTGATGATGGGAGGAGGGGCCACAGCTCAGCAGTACAGTACAAGGTTCATCCCTGTCCATACCAGTCAGGACTGAGAACCCTGAGGACTGAAACCCTAGAAAGCCAAAGCAAGCCACAGTGGACAATACTGGACTAATGGTCTGACTGAGTATAAGACAGTTTAATATGTTGGATGGGGACACATTATTTATTAGCTGCTGCTATTACTTTACAACACCTTGCCATTTAGTATTTTAACAGAATATTACACACCCATTTTCCAGTTATACTTAATGCTGCTTTGAACTTCAGAGCTGTCTTCACCTGTCAGTGAATAAGATGATGTAATCATGAGAGCACCTTTATGGTTAGATTTCAGTTGGGTCATGGCAATTGATGACATTTAGAAGGTGTTCCACATTCTGTGGTTTACTTTCAGACATAGGTTTCGTAACGTTTTGAAAGCGTCCTTCTTTGGAATAGCCTACAGAAAAAAAAAAAACACAAATAAGTATTTTTTTGATTTTTACATTTCAGGCAACACACTCACGTATGCACTCAAGCACAATAATTTACCTCTCCTTCAGGTTCTCTAGGTACATGTGGTTCTTCCATTGCAAATTGGTAAACCAGGTTCAAAGGTGGAAACCGTAACACGTCATCCTCCTCCTCCTCCTCATAACGCCTACATTTTTGCTTCTTCTACATAGGTGCCTGTGGTAGGCTTTGAGAATCAGTGGGACTGTCTGGGGTCTCCGGCTCATCGCAGCTCTCCATCTTGAACAGCTTGCGAATGTAGTTTTGAGAATCCGCGGGGTCTGACCGGGGTCTCCCCCCCCCTCAGAAGGCGGCACGTTCTCCTACTCTTCTTCGGTGGTCTCCATCTTGGTCAATTCCCTAGCAGGGGATTCGCACTCCAACTGGGGAGTCTTGGTCCCAGAAGGCAAAGCGGGTGAGCTTTTCAGAGGGGAGGCCATGGCTGCATCAGGCTGATCGGCTTTCTCCCTCCCCCCGAAGGCCAGGGCCTTAAAATACAGAGGGCATGCCCAGGCCTGTTCCCATTTCCTATTGGTCCTGTTCCCATTTCCTATTGGAACGAGATGTTTGAGGGGTCACATGAATCCCTTTCCAACACTTTATTGGGGGGCTCCTTTTCCCACAAAACCAAATGTCGGGGTGCTACAAAACCCCTCTCCAGTGGTCGGTGGTAATGTGGCGAGTTGTTTGAGGGGTCACATGAACCCCTTTCCAAAACTTTATTGGGGGGCTCCCGTTCCCACCATACCAAATGTCGGGGTGCTACAAAACCCTTCCCTAGTGGTCGGTGGTAATGGGTTGAGTTGTTTGAGGGGTCACATGAAACCCCTTTCCCACATTTCATTGTGGGGCTCCTTTTCCCACCAAACCAAACGTCGGGGTGCTACAAAACCCCTCTCTAGTGGTCGAGGGGAATGGGAGAGGTTGATTGAGGGGTCACATGAACCCCTTTCCAACACTTTTTGGGGGGCTCCTTTTCGCACCAAACCAAACGTCGGGGTGCTACAAAACCCCTCCCTAGTGGTCGACGGTCTTGGGGAGAGTTGTTTGAGGGGTCACTTGAACCCCCTTAGGGCGTGGGATTTCCAGTAAAAAGGGGCGGGACCAGCTGTCAAAGATAGTTTTGACATAAGGTATGTACTTCCTACTACTACTGTTGGGATCAAGGACTTGATGGCTCTGTGGATCCTGAACATAGACTGCAGCAACCTGAGATCCTTTGCTTTTGTAATATTAAAATAACACAACTTTTACAAATATTTTAATTTTTTATATTAAAAAATCTAGCTCTTGTTATGGTTACAAAGGCAGATTTGGGTGTACCTGAAAGGGCCTGGCATGCTTGAAACCAGAAAGGAACTAAGTCGGATTTTCAGGAGTCAGTGCCTAGGCTCTAATGTCTCTCAACTTGACAATCAGTGGAAGACCAAATTGGTAAAATGAGCAAATGTAAACAAACACACAGAATTAACATACATCATGCAGGTTGCAGACTTACACTTTTCTTGGTGCAGAATTTGGGTTACTCTGACAGGAAGTTTTATTTTGTTTTTGAAGCATAATACACAGCCATGACTAGACTCCTCAATTAAGAGTGTGAGCATGCGCTATGCAAATTTCAGAGAAGGGAATCAAATATCAAGGAATAAGTATTGTCTTCTTGCTTTGTGGAGGACAGCTAATTGGCCTCTGCTGAAAACTGTTGAACTAGAGCAGGTGTCTCCAAATGTTTTGGACAGAGGGCCACATCCAATATCTGACACCGTGTCAAGGGTTGGAAAAATTAATAAAGTTTAAATATAAAATTTAAATAAATAGATTAGAGATGGAACTTAGATGAATGAATAAGTGAAAGAATGGACTCCGTTCCAGGATTTCTCCAAGCACCACCAAAGAAATAAAGCACTCACTCAAATAGACTCCCCAGCCCACAAGCAGGTTACTTACATGTACAGGAGTAAATACCTCAGAATCAGCACATCACAGAAAACATCTAAAGCTCTTCTGAGGGCCGGGGAGGCCTCCCCAAACCTCAGAAAGCCTTCTAAGGCCTCCAGAGGGACCAAAAGCACCGGAAAAGCTTTTTCAGAATAGCCAGGAAGAGATATTTTTATGCATTCTGAGTGCTGGACAGGCTGCACACATCCTCCCCAGCCCACAGAACACCCCTGATTGCATTCCTTTGAGAAGACCAGAGGCCCACAGGAGACAAGAGTCTTGCTACGGCCGGAGAGAAGATTGCCGTGTGCAGCGTCTGGCCCCTGGGCTACAGTTTGGAGACACCTGAACACAGGTGGATAATTTGGATAACACAGGAGGATAATTGACACCGCATGGCAGTGGTGAACAAAGACTCACATACACCATTTGGCACCCGGGGCCCATAAATTTTTGGCAATCTCCCC
This sequence comes from Tiliqua scincoides, assembly GCF_035046505.1. Classification (NCBI taxonomy): domain Eukaryota; kingdom Metazoa; phylum Chordata; class Lepidosauria; order Squamata; family Scincidae; genus Tiliqua; species Tiliqua scincoides. Next base: position 126,957,282 of record NC_089822.1, on the reverse strand, counting down.
ATGACAAAATTATTTTTCGTAAGAGTCATGATATGAAATGAATAATAATAACAGCCAGAGAACAAGCACAGACAGTGAACACTTCCTTTTATTGAACTCATATATAACACATTTACATATGCAATGAATATGAGAGATCATAACCCAAATCAGAACAGGGAAGGAACACCCATCAGGATAATATGCAGTGGGCTTGTGGTCTATCATACGTACAAAAGCAGTTGTGTTATAGAAGAAAGGAAAACATACGTACATTTATGAAGAATACTTTTTGTTTTCTGGAATGCTTGTAACAAGCTACGTATTCTAGTGGTAATCTCAGTGTAATCCACTTTTGTTACAGAACACACCTATTGTTACATAAATCCCAGTGCAACCCACTTTTTGTTACATAAGGCAGTCAGTCAACAGTCAACAAAACCTTTATTACGCATAACCATTTGATAGGTGAGGACTCTGTACAGAAATCGTAGAGAGTATAAATCAAAGTAGTACACAAATATATGCATATGTGCACATCTATGTGTACACACAGATACAACGTACATTACATTTTACAAACAAACATGAATTATTTAAAAGACAGAAACAATCAGTTACTCTGCGGATCTTGCCAGAACGTAGCCTACTCAGTGATTACAGAAAGCTTGGCTCGATTCAGAATACTCAAATTTAGGAACTGTGTGACTGAGAGGGTTGTATGTTCTACATCACCTGCAAGAAGAAATTGAATTATATCTTTCTCAGAATGCCCTGTTTTAGAATGGAGCAAAGGAGAGAGAAATTGCTGCCTTAGTACTTGATATTTGGGACAGTGCAACATGATGTGTGTGTATGACTCTACTTCGCCTAAATTGCAGCTACATAAACGATCTTCCCTGGCATACATAAGGCAGTTGTGTTTTATCTTTCCTGCTTTTTGGCTGTAACATTTGATAGAATAGAGATATTTCCACACGGTTTGTTTCATTGCATTCTGCATGAAATTGCGCATGGAATGATATACTACGATGGTATCAAAAATACCAAGATTTTAAGAAGTGGGAGGTGGCCTCTGTCACCCCTCTGCAGCTTGGCTCCCAGGGCCTACGGCCTCCCATTTGTACACCACTGCAACATGGAACGTTATCTTCTGATTTTTTTTACTCTTTCAGGCACACTGACTGCCTGTTTCTCATCTTTGCATCCTATTCAAGGCCAGATATAAAAACTGAAAATATTTCCTTTCAGCTAGTTTCTGGTTTGTTATAAAATAAGGTCTAGCTCAAAGAAAATATTTTCAAGTGTGGCTTTTGACAAACTGAAGGGAGGAGGTTCCAGGGCCACTGAGGATTCTTTTGACAAGGAATGAGACACTGTTGTAGAAGAGCTGGAAAGAATCACCAAAGGCATCTGCTAAGAAGGTCCTTTGGAGCAAAGTGGGACTAGTTGGATTTCCAAAGGTAATTAGTGCCAGCAGTGGTGGTCTAGGTGTGGCAGGACCAGAATTGTGGGGTCACTATCCCCCAGAAAGTCCTCTGAAAGAAAAGGGGAAGCGGGTTAAATGAAACCAGAGAGAATCAGTGAGGGGAAAAATTCCTGTGGGTCAAGGGCTGTAGGAAGTCATGCTTATCCAATGTCCCTTGGGTTAGAGATAACCTAAGAATTGGGTCCAGAGAACAGCTAGGCAGTAGGCCCCCCAAAACAGTGAAGGGCCCACCTCCTCAAAAGCACCACCATCCTCACCCTATACAGAGAGGAGTCCTGAAGGTCAAACACAATGCGAGTGAATTTCGGTTTGCACACCCAGCCTCAGTCAGGTTAAGAGAGCCTGCTGTGAGTGTCTGACCGCAAAAGGGCTTTCAAAACCAGGGGGCTGGAAAACAAGTCCAATGAGTAAACGTTGAGAGAACTTGGTGTGTTTAGCCTGGAAATGAAAATACTGAAGGGGGACATGCCTTTAAATACCTGCAGGGCTGTCAGGTGGAAGAGGGCAAAAATTTGTTCTGTTGTCCCAGAGAGCAGCTTGACCTAATAGGCTTAGGCTGAAGGGGAGATTTAAGTTGAATATCATGAACAAATCCTGAATGGTAAGAGCAGTTCAGCAATGCAACTTCTTACCAAGGGAACTGGTGGGTTTTCCTTTGCTGGAAGTCTTCAGGTGGAGGCTTGACAGGCACTTTTTGGAGTTGCTCTACAGGGAATTTTCCTGCACCTGGCAGGGGGTTAGCCCCTTCCCATCCCAATTGCTTGGACCCCTCCCCAAGAGCAGGCACAAACCTTGCAAGCTGCAGCCCAGGCAGCCAGCAGAGCCAGGGCCACTGCCTTCCAATGTGGGGTGTGCAGCATCTCACTTGCAGCCAACAGGCACACCCCTCCTTTGAGCCGCCTGCATGTGGCAAGAAGGGAGGGAGAGCCTGGTCTGCCAGCAGGCACTGTTGGGTAACCAAGCCATTGCTTCACTCAGGCGACTGCTGGGTAGCCCCACACTCAGTGCAGGAGGGAACAGCCCGTGGCCACCTGCAGAGGAAGAGCAGCAGCAACATTACCTGCCTTTTGAAGACACACCCAGGCCCATCCTAGGTCTGTCTACTCAGAAGTAAGTTCCATCAGAGTCAATGAAACTTACTCCCAGGAAAGTGAGGGTGGGATTGCAGCCTTAGGGTCCAATCCTATCCCTCTTTTCAACAGCGATGTAGCCATGCTAATGGGATATGTGCTGCATCCTGTGGTGGGGGAGCAGTCACAGAGGCCTCCTCAAGGTAAGGGAGCATGTATTCTCTTACCTTGCGGCTGCATTGTGGTTGTATTGATGCTGAAAAATTGGATAGGATTGGACCCTTAATCCCTTACTCTTTTGTCCTAGTGATCAGCCAGTTAAGCACACTGTGTTCCCTGGTTGTATTCTGGATGTGCCATGGAAAAGCAGGTATCATGCAAGCAGTGATACCGCCTTGGGGGAGTTCTGTCCCTCATATGAGGGCAAATTCACTGTGTTAGGATGTCTGCCGTGTTCATGCAGTGTTTCTGAATGAAAGTACTGTGGACTGATGGCACAACTCCAGGCTTTCAGCCAAAAACACATGCCAGGGAGCTGCAGCCAGTTGCCACTGCCTGGAGTGTTCCTGCTGTTTATCAGTGAGCAAGTGAAGATGCGTGACTCCTTGTAGCACTTCATGTTTTTTCTGCAGGAAACACCTGTGTATATGCTGCCAAGACAACTGCGTCCATAAAATGGGAATCAGCCGTTAGGGTCCAGATGCTGGAACTATTAAGTAAAGTGTGTCTATGTGGGTGGGGAGGAGCATGCAAATTAGGAGCATGCAAATTAGCCCTCAGGCTTGATAAACACCTACCATACTTGCATATATAAAAATGTGTGAGCCTCTCTGCTGACTGAGGGCCAAACTGGGCCTGACATAGGAAGTCCATGATTGGATCTTCCAACATCTTTTCATTTTGTGATCTGGGATGTGGGGTGTGTGTGAGTGGAGCGGTGTCTAGCCCATTCACTCTGTTCTGTAGTGGCTTTATGCACTGTAAACAGTGACAATTCTAATTATGCTCTGCCTGGTTTCCGTAGAGTTACTTGAGGGTGCTGTAAGTCTTCCACACAGGAACTGAACCAGTGATGGTAACGCCAGGAAATGGCATCTTCATGAGTCCTGGTAGCAAGCAAATCCAACTAAGGTAGTTTGAAATGCCAGCTTCAACCTGTGTGTGCTTGTTTCTCGCTTACGTTTTAGAGATTATCTGGCTTCGTGAGGTCTTGCATTTTATTCATCATGCAATATCTCACACCCACAACATGAAGACTTTGCAGGCTTTCAGGAGAATGTCTTGGACGTGTTTGAACTTTGGAATTCTGTGTCCAGTTCTGGGCTCCACAGTTTAAGAAGGCTATTGACAAACTGGGGTGGGTCCAGAGGAGAGTTACTCGAACCATGACAGAGCTGGAGACCATCAGCCCAATCCAGTTTACCGATGGCGCGCACTGTCGCAAACGTGCCATAAGGCACATTGGCAGGCCCTAGTGCTGGGCGAGTGCTGGTGGTATCCCAGCAGTGGCTGGTGCTAGGCTACTGCCGGGCAGCCTCTGGCGCTCCACTGCTCAGTAGTTGCGGGGAGTGCTGGGAAGTGGAGAGGTAGGTGGGGGAGGTGTTCTGGGGAGGGGGTGGTTAATGGAGGGCAGAGGCATTGGGGGAGGGGGCTGGGAGGAGGCGTTCCAGGGGGAGGTAGGGAGGCGGGACCGGCAGAGCAAAGCTCTACCAAATCCAGAGCCTCCGTGTTGGGCTCACTGCCTGACACGGAGGCTCTTGATTCATTGCCAACCTTTGGGTTCGCGGTGAATTGAGTAGCCCCATTGCGGGGCTACTCTCTTTACCCGGGAAAAGGGACATAAGTCCCCTTCTCCTGAGGAGCCGCCAGCAGCAGCCATTTTCGGCTCCACTGCAGCCCCGCGTCCTGGGTAGCTCAGGATTGGGTGCATGTCCTTTGAGGGAGATCTGAAGGAGTAGGGACATGATAACTATCTAAAAGTATCTGAGGGACTGATGTGGAAGATGGAGTGGATTTGTCCTCAGTTTTTCTAGAGCAGTGGTTTCCAACATTTAGGAACTCGTGGACCACTGAGGCAAAAATTGCGATGGGCATGGACCACATGTGGCACACACTGCCTAATTCCCAACTGCCTAATTCCCAACAATCCATTCCCCTTGTAGTTTCAGTCCCAAAGTCTGCTCTGACACTTGACTGATACTGGTCTCCTTTCAGAGATGCTGAAGCTGAGTCACCACTGCCTGATCACCACCTTCTCCAGAAATGGCAAATTTGATGTGGGCAGCAGGGCGCCAAAGAACCCCTAGTTTTTATTTCCTAGATTCTAGTCCCAGGCCCTCCCAAGACACTGACTGCAGACACCTGTGGGCTTCAGTCCCCACAAAGAAATTTTGAACTTTTTTTCTTTTTTTCAGTGGACACATCACAATATCACATCACAAACTGCTTTTGAAACTTCCCTCAGTTTTGGGGTGTATTTCAACAAACATAAGATTAAAGTCTTAGGGCCCAATCCTATGCATGACTACTCAGGAGTAAGTCCCATTGCATTCAATAGGACCTACTCCCAGGAAAGTGTGCATAGGATTACAGCCTGAGGGCCCAATCCTATCCCATTTTCCAGCACTGGTGCAGCTGCAGTGCAGCCCCAAGGTAAGTGAACAAATGTTCCCCTGTCTTGTGAATGCTGCCCCACCACAGGATGCAGTGCATGCCCCATTGGCATGGCTGCACCTGCACTGGAAAATTGAATAGGACTGGGCCCTGAGTTGGGTTCAAGGACTTGATGGCTCTTTGGATCCTAAATACAGATGCTTCACTTTTGTAATATTTTTTTTAAAAAACACCTTTTACAACGATTAATTTTTTAATATAAAAAAATCAAGTTTCTAGTCCTTGTGGGTGTGTCTCAATATTACATTAAGCACAGATTGAGACATAACTTTATCAGAGGCAAGGCGAAACCTAGAATGTTTAGGAATTTGAGTTGCCAGAGACAGCATGGATCTGATGGCTACACTCTCCCACCTCCTCCAGCACATAATGTACAGATTGAGACATCACTTTGTCAGATCTGGGTAAGGGGGTGGAAATAATGTCCAGAAAAAAGCCCCAAAACACAAGGAGGTAAGTGGGGGAAATTCCCAATTATTTTTACATTTTGGAATGCCCAAAAATTAGAAGGGCTTTTTCTATGGCCCGTTGCAACTCTATTTCATCCGCTGTTCTTTGGGGTAGATTTCAAGGTATTCCTCTTCAGGAAAGAATCTGTCCTTGCCCCCAGCGAGTTGCAGAAACGTTAGATCACCTCCTTTTTCATTGCCCGCTCCATAGTGTGGCTAGGAGAAAATGCTTAGTTCTCCAATCTTATCTTAACTCCTCTTTTGAGGTCTCTGTTATATTGCAATCTTTATTAGCCTCCACTGATCCTAACATCATTTTCCAGATAGCTACATTTATTTCACAAATAGTGGCGTCCAACTTGAAGCGTGTCCCTACTCCCTGAAGTCTGTGTTTTATAATTGTCAATTTTAGTTTGGTATGCTATGGTTCTCTAGTCAGTTCTTTCAAGTTTTGTTTGTTTGTGTTTTTTTTTTGTATATGTAAGTGTGTTTGTATTGTAACTGTATGCCAATAAAGGTACTGAAACTTCAAACTTCACAAGGAGGTATAAATTGGCACAATCAGCGATGTGCTTTCATCATGCTTACTTCCTTCCCCTCCACCCCATGAAAGAAAACCAAGCAAAGGAACCAAGCACCCAAACAGCTGCTGCAACCAATGAATTCTGTTCCCTTGCTCTGAGCTCGAAGTCACCCAGCGCTCCAGAAGCTAACATGCCTCCTCTCCAGCCCATCCCTCCTCCTTCCAACTTCACTCTGGAGCATAGTTTGAACCCCACTTATCTTCCTGCCCTCCCACACACACCCTCCAAACTCCCTCAAGCAATGCTGATGTTTTGGTTTTTTGAAACTTAAAGTTACGCAGCGAACCTCCTCTCCGACCTTCCAACCACCCCTATTTGAAGCCTGTGCTGGCTGCTGAACCTCTGCTCATCTAGCTGCCCTCTGACTCCTGGCTGCCACAAGGTCGAGGGCCAGGGCCAGTGCAAAGATATAGTGGAGATGGAAAAGGTGTAAAAGAGAGCAACCAAAATGATTACTGGGCTGGGGCACCTTCGCTATGAGGAAAGGCTACGGCATTTGGGCCTCTTCAGTCTAGAAAAGAGACGCCAGAGGGGGGACATGATTGAGACTTACAAAGTCATGCAGAGGATGGACAGAGTGGATAGAGAGATGCTCTTGTCTCTCTCACATAACACCAGAAGCAGCGGACATCCACGAAAGGTGAGTGTTGGGAGAGTTAGGACAGAAAGAATATTTCTATACCCAGCGTGTAATTAGTTTGTGGAACTCCTTGCCACATGATGTAGTGATGGCATCTTGCCTGGCTGCCTTTAAGAGGGGATTGGGCAAATTTCTGGAGGAAAAGTTCATGATGGGTTACAAGTCATGGTAGTTATGTGCTAGGTAGAAGTAGGCTGCCTCTGATTGCCAGATGCAGGGGAGGGCACCAGGACGCAGGTTGTATCTGTTGTCTTTTGTGCTCCCTGGCGCATTTAGTGGGCCACTGTGAGATACAGGAAGCTGGACTAGATGGGCCCTTGGCCTGATCCAGCAGGGCTCTTCTTATGTTCTTAAACCAGGCAGCCTGCTCTCAGCCATGCTCAGCACATGCTTCTAGTGCTGCAGTGAGACTCTGACTCCAGGTGGTACTCTGCTCGCTCGCTCCAGAGAGCCCATGCTCTGACAGCTGCTGCAGGGAGCTCCATTGTCCAGGCAACTAAAGAGCAATGAAGAAATAGCAGGCCTCCTGTTTGCACAAGGCCTTTTATAGGCCTTGCTCTAACTCAGCCCACAGCTCATGTCTGGTGGTCGTGACCAGCAGTCATGTTCTAGTGTGGGTCCAACAGTCTCCAATGAGCTTGAGGCTTGGAGACAAGGGCTGCAAATGGCCTGCGGGCCACGGTTTGGGCAACCCTGAACTAGAGCATAAAGGGAAAATTGACTTGACACAGCACAGTAATGGCATACGAAGATCATAAGGCACCCAGGCCCATAAATTTTTGGCACCCACCCCATGACAAAATTATTTTCAGTAATAGTCATGATATGAAATGAGTAGTAATAACGGCCAGAGAAGAAGCACAGAGGGCGAGCCTTTTCTTTTATTGAACTTATGTATAATAGGGTTCACATATGTAGTGAATATGAGAGATCATAATCCGGATCGGAAAAGGGAAGGAACGCCCATCAAGATAATACGCAGTCACCCCCCTGCAGCTTAGCACTTAGCGCCTGCATGCCTCAGCCCCCCCCCCCCCATTTGTACGGCACGGCCGCAAATAACTTCATCTAATTTTTTACTCTTTCAGACACATTGACTGACGGTGTCTTATCTTTGCTTCCTACACAAGGCCAGATATTTTATAACAAACTAGAAATTAAGGTTTAAAGGAAATATTTGCAAATTTGGCTTTTCACAAACTGAATGGAGGAAGTTCCAGAGCAACAGAGGCTTCTATTCGCAAGGAACGGGACAGTGCTATAGAAGAACCGGAAGGAATCACCAAAGGCATCTGCCAGGAGCATCTTCTGGAGCAAAGTGAGAGAAGTAGGATTTCCAAAGGTGCCAGCAGTAGTGGTCTAGGTGTGACAGGACCAGGAGCGTGGAGTCACTATTCCCCAGAAAGTCCTCTGAAAGAAAAGGGGAGGGGAAAAATAAAGCCAGAGAGAATCAGTGAGGGAAAAATTTCTGTGGGCCAAAGGCTGTAGGAAGTCATGACTATTCACTGTCCCTCAGGGTAGAGATAAACCAAGGACTAGGTCCACAGAACGGTTAGGCAGCAGGCTGCTGTGAGTGCCTGATCTCAAAACAGCTTTTAAAATCAGGCAGATGGAACACAAGTCTAATGAGGAAAGGTTGAGAGAACTTGGTAGGTTTAGCCTGGAGAAGAAAATGCGGAGGGGTGACATGACAGCACCCTTCAAATACCTGCAGGGCTGTCACGTGGAAGAGGGCAAAAACTTGTTGAGAGAGCAGAGAGCAGCTTGACCTAAGAGGCTTAGGCTGAAGGGGAGATTTAAGTTGGATGTCATGAACAAATCCTGAATGGTAAGAGCAGTTCAGCGATGCAGCTTCTTACCAAGGGAACTGGTGGGTTTTCCTTTGCTGGAAGTCTTCAGGTGGAGGCTTGACAGGCCTCCACTTTTTGGAGCTGCTCTAGGGGGGCTTTTCCTGTGCCTAGCAGGGGGTTGGGCCAGATGGCTTTGAAGGCCCCTTCAATTGTATTATTTTATGATTCTCACCTCCTGGAGTGGACAGTGGACTTGAGCATACCACTCTTGGCAGTACAAGCAAAGCTGAACTCCATGGCCCATAAAGAAGAGTGCCCAAAACAGCACATTCCAGGCTGGGTTTGTTCTCTTACCACGAATGATGACAGTAAGGATCACTGGGGGACAAATTGAAAATAGGAAGAGATTAGCTGTGTATGGTCTAGATCAGGGGTCTCTAAACTTTCTGGCTGAAGGGCTGCATCAAATATCTGACACAGTGTTGAGGGCCAGAAGAAAAAGTGAAGCATAAAATTTAAATAAATACATTAGAGATGAAACGTAATGAATAAATGAATGAATGAATGAACGGGCTCAAATTTCCAGCATTTCTCCAAGCACCAACACAGCCCAAGATATAAAGCATACACTTAAATGGACCCCCATTCCCCCACCCCATAAGCACAACTCTGGTTGTTTTTGGTCAGCTGGGCCAGAGGCTCTCAGGAGATCAGAGGCTGGCCATGGGCCAGATAAAGGCTCTTCGCGGGCCACATCTGGCCCCTGGGCCGGGGTTTGGAGACCCCTGGTCTAAACCCTGCTGAACCAAAAGAAGTTATCCATTTCCAAGAGCCTGCCTTCCAGAGCAGCAACCCAGTCCACCTTCTTTCCTTGAGGAACAGCAGATTCCATTTCATTTCATTCAAGAAGTAATTTCTACTCTCACAGAGAACTAATTCATGGGTTCCTTCCCATCACAAAAACTGGTGGGTGAGGAAAGAAAACACAGATCAGGTTTATGTACATAGGACTGTACATATGTAGTGCTCATGTTGCATGTTGTTTGTGGGGTGTACACTCACTCTGCCACAAGGTCTGTTGTTTTATGGCTGAGCCAAGAGGCATATTACAGGTCAGAGCCAAGAAGGTCACAACAGAGCAAGCAGAGATTCCATTGCCCAGGCAAAGTCCCAATGGAAACATACCCCTCATGCTAGTTAATGACCAGTCTGGGTGGGTGTGGGTGGTGGTGCTCCAGTGCTTGGGAACCCTGATTCACATGGAAAGGGGCATAGAAGTGGGGTGTGTGAAAGAACAACACTGTGCCCATTCTCTCTAGTTTGATCCTGTAAATGGTGAATGAGCAAAATGGAAAGGGACATATAACCTGACAAGAGTAAATAGTTTGTTGGCTTGCAAGCAGAATCTGCTGATTACATGGCACAGAGGAAGCAATCAAATGCCTTTTTATTTGAACATCAATCATATAACGTCATCCCTGAAGGTATACTTTAAAGTTCTCCATCAATTGCCTTGAGACATGATTCAACCTGTAGCCTTCATGTCTCATCACATTGGGCAACTATAATATTAAAAAGGTGGCAGAGCAACTTTGCTCCCTGGGGGAAAGCTGGCAGGAGCTGAGGGGCATCTGGTTCAGGACTTTTCATCCCTATGGAATGAGGATATAGAGACTAGAGAAGAACAAGGCAGAGACAGAGTAGGAGTTGGGACTGGAAGCATGATGGGATATGATAGCCCATCCATCAAAATGAGGGACTGCAGGGATAAATAAGCAGCCTATCTTGGGGGATTTCATGTAGAAGTGCTTTTATGCAAATGCCCAGTCTCCGAGCGAAGAACTGGAATGTTTGGTGACTAGAGAAAACATTGCTATAGTGGGCATAAAAGAAACCTGGTGGAATATGGAGAATCAGTGGGATGCTGCAATTCCAGGCTATAAACTCTATAGGAGGCTAGAGATGTAAAATTTCCGGAAATTTTCCTTTTTTTCCTGGAAAAAACCGGAAATTTTCTGAAATATTGAAAAAAATGCTACATTAGCACTTTTTTTTTCTTTTCCAGATTGAAAGTCATTCTGTTACTTTAGGAACATAAAATATGACTAGGGACAATTTGACTTGGCATAAAATTATCACAACTAGCATATTAAAAATATAGTGTATCCAAACAATTATTACAAACAGAATTTACTTTTATTTATAATATTTATTTGTAATTGTCACAAATGGAGCAAAAATCTCCTGAACTGTTTACTAGTCTATGTGGAACAGATAAAAAACCTCCAAAAACAATTTTTAAAAATCCAGAAGTAACAATTATTCATATTTCCTATCCACAGCATTAAATAAAAAATAAAAAACCCATTCTCATAAAAAGAATTGAAGAGGGGGGAAGTGTATAGAAGGGAGTGGGACTAAGTTTCAATGAACGGACATGAAATTTAATCAGAATCATTTTCTGATCTGTAATTATCAGTATCAGTTTCAGTCTCTGCTTCTGCAGCTACCCTGTTGTGTCTGTCATTATCATAGTTATTATGGACTTCTAAAAACTGAAGGTTTGTCCGGATTGAAACAAGCTTCTGTACTCTTTCACATGTCAATTTATTTCTTGATTTAGTGTGAGTGTTTCCAAACATAGACCAGATTCTTTCACATGCTGCAGAAGATGGAGAAGGCGAGAAGCAAGAGGAGTCAGAGGCTGTGTTCTGCAAAGATGTTGCCACCATGTTGCAGGAGGAATATGTTTGGCAGAATCCCAGATTGCAGTCCTGGACCAAATCCCTGAAGGTGTTCTATATTCTGCAACATTTGAAAGTACCTTCCCAACATCAAGTCTTAAATGTGATGCTTGTTTTGTAATCCAGTCAAATGTAGTAACAGTGCTGTCATCACTTCTATTTCCACCTTTGAATCTTGGATCCAGCAGATTTGCAGCACCATGAATTGGATGGCAACAAAATCTTTCACTTTACTTTCTTCTATAGTGAAGCTATACAGAGATTTTCAAAAACCATTGTTTTTATCTTGGTCATTAAATAAGGAAATTCTGACAAAAGTGCACTATCTGATTCAGATGCAGTGATTGCTGCAGCAATTGGCTTTAGAATCTTCATGGAATTTTGCAGCTGAACCCAGAAGACCTCCTGATCAAGAACAGTGTTTCTCACACTCCTGGGTACTTTTCAACTATTACTGTTTCTTGAAGAGCTTCTTTGTTTTTTAGTAAACTTTCAAAGGAGATCACCACTCCAGCCCACCGAGTTTTACTACAGAGCTTCAGTGTCACTATTTTATTCTTTGCATTTTTTCTATTTGCTTCTTCTTGAAAACTGCAGTTACAATATGAGTACCTTTTACATGTTTTATAACTTCTTTTGCTCATCTATAGATCATTTGAAGGATGTCCAGTTTCATAATATCATTAAGAAGCAAGTTGAGCCCATGAGATGAACCAGGGTGGTGTAGTGGTTAGGGAGGTGGACTTAGACCTGGAAGACCCAGGTTCAAATCTCCCCCCAGCCATGAAGCTTCCTGGGTGACCTTGGGCCAGTCACTTTTTCTCAGCCTCACCTACTTCACAGGGTTGTTGTGAAGACAAAAGGAGAGGAGCAGCTGTGTGCACAGCCCCTGAGCTCTTTGGAGGAAGGGTGATATAAAAATGTGATTAATAATTAATTGATTGAATTGCAGAAATATGTGGATATTTCTCCATTATGCATTCCCATGTTGCTTTCATATTGCTGGCATATTGCAAGACTTGATGTTGGGAAGGCATTGTCATTGCAAAGCAAATACTTTACCACTCCCAATTTTCTGTAGGACTTCACATATTTTACAGCTGATATACTCTGCAGTATGTCTGTTCTCTCCTGTTTCAATGCTATTGTAAAAAAAATTGGTTGAGGTGTTGTTATAACAAAATTTATAATTCCTTCTCCTCTCACATTTGTCCATCCATCTGTAAGTAGTGCAAGACACAATGCTTCATTAATTTTTCCTTGCACAGATTCCATTACATGTTCATATTCTGACTCCAAAAGAGGCTTGCTCAAAGAATATTTGCTGGGCAAATGGTATGATGGTCTTAGTAATGTCAAAGCTTCCTGCCAGTATGTATTTTCAGTTATTGAGAATGGTGTTCCAGAAGAATATATTGCTCTTGCAAGAGCTTGATCAATTTTTTCCTGATCTTCAGGTGTCATCTTATCTACAAATGAAGCTATTGAATTATTTTTGGATGCAGCTGTCTTCAGTATCTGTTTACTTGAAGATGCTGCTGATGGGACAACAGCACTTGGTGTTGCTGCTGATGTTACAGATGGAGTAGAAAGAGGACTTCTTGAATGAAAAGAAATGATGAGAAAAACGATGTGCATTTTCATCATTGTGGTCCTCTTCACTTAGATCCATGAAGGATTTTTTAATATCTACAGGACACTTGTTACATACAAGAATGTGTTTTGTCATCCTGGCAGCATTTGGAAATGCGTATTTCATCTGACAATATTTGCAAACCACATTTTTCTTCTCAGAAGAACTTGCAATGTGAAAATGCCTCCATATGCTCGATGTTGGTCTCACCATTTTCCTGAGGGGAGCAGGAAAGAAAAATAATTTAATGGCTCGTTTGCAAGAAGACACTAATCTATGGTTGTGGGCGGGGGAAGTAAAGAACCAGATTAGGAGTAATTAAATTATTATTTACACAAAGGTTATAAAGATAAACTAATGTAGCTGAATGGTTCCATTTTCTGGAATCAGATAAATGTAAACTCTTACCTTTTTAAATTAAGTATATACTTTCAAGTCCTTTTTGTTGCTCTGTATTTTCTTCCAATGCTTTGAGGCCTTGTGAAGAGGACAGAACAGAACCAAACATACCCACCCACATGCAAAAACAAAACTGAAACCTTTTTCTTTTCTTGTGACAATGGCAGCACCTCCTAAAGGAAGAAATGCAGCTTGTTCTTGCTTTGGAGAGTTCGGTTTGTAACCTCGGACTTGCTTGTCCTCAGTGCACAGAAATTAGAATAATCTGATACCATACATATTTTTTAGAAATGATTTGGAAAGTATTTGAACAGCTTGTCTTAAAATATTTTATTCATCATGTTAAAATAAAACATTCCATAATCAATTTTTTTTCTTTTTTCAATTTTTCCAATTTGGGGGGGGGGGGGGGAAACAAAAAAAGCTTCAGGAAAAAACAAAAAAACACCAATTTTTAGGTTGGTGCTAGTAGCAGACAGTGCCACCACCACTACCCTCCTCACCCGTGGTGGTCTGGCCATGCTGGTGGCAGGCAGGCAGGCAAGGAAGCAAGTTCTCTGCCTTGTGCTGCTGCTGACTGTGGGGCTGGGGTGCAGCTGTTTTACTTAAAAGACAGCTATAAGTGAGCTACGGCATCTGATCTGGCTTGAATCCATTTTCATCACACATTGTAACATCACAGGTTTACAGTCCCCTGGTGAACATAATGAGTAATCAAGAAGTTGTGCCTTCTGTACAGCTCAGACCCCCCCCCCCCTTCTTCTGGAAACATGCCTGCAAAGAAACTGGCTGCCAAACACTGTGTGTCTGAGCAGCATGTCGCTCTCTCCCCAGGCACCTGGATTGATTGTGCCTGTGCCATGGCCAAGCTGACAGGGGCTTACCTGTGGGCTTTCATCAGACCTGTCCCACTCTCTCCCACCTTGCTGTGCCTGGGGGAAGGGGGTGGGTTTTTCACAGTTGAGTCGGGGTCTCGGAACAGATGAAGGGGTCAGGTGGGCATGTTCCACACTGCTCCCTGACAGGTGGGATGGAGGTGGGCACAGCGGGGGCAGCGGGGTGACATGTATCACCCACACATTTGCCCAAGCCTGTCTGGGCAGTTTCCCTGTCGTCGTCCTGCTGGATTTTCAGTTGCATTTTCTTTTGCAGAAGGGGTGGGTGCATTCTGCACTGCTGCCTGACAGCTGGGGTGGGAGGACAGTGGGGGAATGTTTAAAGGGAACACTGAGACATGCCTACAGCCCGGCACAGCCCCATTTTCCTCAGCCAAGCCGTGGCGGGCTTTTCCTTGCTTGCTTGTTCACTCTGCTCTCGCTGCCCCCACCCTGAACCCTCCTGCTTGGCCAAACCAGGATGCACCCTCGCTTTGCCATGCCCGTGGAGTTGGGAGTGGGGTTTCTGTCATCACAGCCAGGGCAGGATCATGCGGGGGAAGGGACGAAGTAGGCATGTGCCACACTGCTGCCAGGCATTGGTTTGAGAGTTGAAAGGAAACCCCAAAGCGCACACACTACCCAGCAGCAGCCCCTTTTTTCCACGGAGCCGCGGTGGGCTTTTTAAAGGGGGAGCGATTCGAATTCATTAAGAGTCACTAAAGGGTGACTTGGTGACTTGGAAAGTGCCCCAGTTACGACTTGTTTTCGAGTAAAGTCACAGGGGGACAGTGACCCGGTGACTCAACTTGAGTCAAACACTGCTGGTGTTTCCCAACACTGACAAATATCAACCCCACAGCACTGACCTCCAAGGATGGCAAAGAGTGTGAAACAGACATGGAGCGAGTGTGGGCCATATTGGAAAGATTGCCAATGAAGATGGACCATCCATGTAACAATGCAATGAATATCAACTCCACAGCACTGACCTCCAAAGATGGCAAAGAGCGTGAAACAGACTGGATAGAAGAAGCCGAAGCTCATGGAGTAGACATACTCATGGAGAACAGCAGAAATGAAGAAGACAGACAGTATAGCTGCAACCTGGGTCATCCCTGGGAGGAGCTGGAAGGCAAAGAGCACAGGTGAGTTCAGTGGCGTAGCTCAGTCATTTGCCATCCCCAATATAGTACAATTGATTATATTTTTAAAAGCATGTAATGTAAAAATGCAGCGCAAAAAAATCACCACAGACACTCGCCCATAAGTCGATCCCACAGATAAGTCGAGGGCAGGATTTGAGCCAACAATCATGGAATTTTCTATGACCCTCGGATAAGTCGGGGGTTAAACTTAGGGGGGTGTCTGACTATAGTTTTGTCTGATTTTACTCCAGAGGCCAGATCCTGAAAAAATAACCTACCACCAGTGTTACCTAAGAACTGTAGTCTCTAATTTATTAAAAACATAGTAAAAGATCATAAGATACATTTTTATTCTTTTTAAATTCTGGTCTTCCTCACCTTTTTGTAAGCACTATCAGAGTAAGTGCACTGTAAACAACATACCAGTAAAACAGTGGTTCCCAACCTGGTATTCATGTACTCCCAGGGACACTCAACAGGACCTTTAGGGGTACTTGAAAAAGAATGGAATAATGGTAGAAAAAGGCAGGTCATGCTCCAGAATGCCTTCCAAGACAGGAATGCCTTTCAAGGACAAGTAAGGTAGGAAGGGAGGTAGCTAGTTGGCTGTGAAAACCCCACCAATAGCTAGTTTTTGGTCATCAATTCATGTATGAACCAGTGATTGAAAACCGGCACAGTAAAAAAGCTGAAACATGATATGGAAAGTGATCAATCACCCAGAATTTCTCAGCACACTTCTGGTGCAAAACAGTGCAAAGGCAGAGTCTTTTGATCTTCAAACAGATGAAAAGAGAAAATATATGATGAATACATGAAGTCTGGGCTTTCATATGGAGGAGATGAGAGCTTGTCCTACTAATTACAAACATTTTGCTAATAGGAAGAGTACAATTTATGGAAATGGGCTGCCAAGGGATATGCCAGTGAAAAAGGTTGGGAACCACTGCAGGAGATCCAGGAATCAAATCCACCTTTAAGGTGCCTGGTGTGTTAAGCCAGAAGCTCTACATACAGCATATAACACATAACTGGGAATGTGCAATTCAATTCACAGCAGAGAGATGCAGCTGCATATATTTGCAACCCTTTTTACTGAGAAGTAGATCCACTGCTTTCCATGGGTATTATTCTTAAGTAAAGGTGCATTGAATTGTAGCCTACTTCAAATGGAAAGGAGGATTCCCATCCTGGTGTTTAAAAAAAAACAGATCTGCTTTGCAAGCATTTGCAAAGCAGAACCAGGCTGCAGCAGAAGGAAGGAGAACAAAAGGTTAGCAAATTGCTTCTAAGGAGCTGTGCCTGCCTGCTGCTTGAGAAACTTGGCGCCTATCTGCCGCTTGAGAAAGGAAGCTTTTCAGAGTTGAAAGGCTTTGTCCTGATTGACCTGGAGATAACGCAGTGAGAATTTGAGCTTGATTACTTGGCAAAAATTTCACGTACTATTGGCGAGTATCTACGGTAAATTAAAAAATTAATCACTGTACATTTTTATACCACCCTTCCTCTAAGGAGCTCAAGGTGGTGTGCATGGTTCCTTATTTTCTCCTTACAACAACCCTGTGAGGTAGGTGAGACTTAGTAATAGTCATGACATGAAATTAATAGTAATAATGGCCAGAAAATAAATGCAGAAAATAAACATATTCGCACAAGCAATAGATGAAATTCTGCATCAAATGGAAATGGAAATAAAATTAAGTATCAAATAACATGATAGTATTAATCCTAAAAGCCATGATTTCCACAATTTTGGTCACTAGGGTGTCACCCCTGAGGATGTCTCAGTGGTCTGTTTTGAGTTAAGACAGCTATTCTCAAACTTTTAACACAGGGACCCACTTTTTAGAATGACAGTCTGTCTGGGACTCACCAGAAGTGATGTCATGGCTGGAAGTGACATCAAGCAAATTAAAATAAATAATTATAAATAATTAAAGAAAAACAAATAAAGGGAAGCTAGGCCTGTTCCACCCAGTGGATTTTCTCTGTAGCCTGCCTGCAATAACACTGCCCCCCACAAAAAAAATCAGCAAGATCTTCAGCCTTACCCGGTGCCCAATTCAATTTAAGTTCTTATATTTAAATCATATCACTGTCAAAAACCACCTGGCTTTACAAGTCTAAAAAAGAAAAAAATTCACATTACAAGCTCAAATCTGTTTTATTCTTTTTATGGGGGGGAGGCTGCCTTCCAGAGCATTTGTTGAGTTCCATGTTCATCAGATTAGGACCATTCTAGTAGCTTCGCATTCTTCTTTGCTTCACCTGAGCAGGAACCAAGGCACACTTGCTTACTTGCGAGTAGATGCGACTGTGTGGCTTACAGTGCAATTCAAAGCTGCACTCGTAAAGCACATTTGTGCATCCTCAAAAGCAAGCTGAATCCAGCTGGGCTGATGCAAGGCTCTGGGGTGGGTGGGGAGGAGGTGGAAGGGAGGCGTTCCTGAGCAGGGGGAGGGCAGGCGGTGGGTAACCCTGGGGGTGGGCAGGCAGGGAGCAGGAGGCGGCAGTTATGCCAGATCCCAATCCCTGTTCCCCGGAAGTTCAGAGCGGCTTGAAGCCACTCCACTCTCCTCAGCCCTACGCCACCTCAGGAGGTGGCACAGGTCAGAGGAAACCCACTGGGGCCAGGGCACCTTGCCCAGGGGTAAGGGAAAAAGTTTCCCCTTGCCTTTGGCTGAGCCAATTCTGGCCCCTATCCTGTGCTGGATACAGCGCAAGACTCTTGGCTTGCCTGTTCCAGCACAGGATAGAATTGCACCCTTAGTTTCTCTTTCCATAGAGCTCAATACATTTGTCAGCTTGGAGAAAGACCATCCTGGTGTCGTTGGATTCCTCTCAGCCTGCTCTTTCTGATGGACTAAGGCATGTTTGCCTACTCACGAGTAAACGAGCAATATGGCTCAGTTTCACTTTCCATAGAGCTCCATGCATTTTTGTTTTCTGGTTTTCCAGTCGTAACTTTGGATAGAATGGAGATATTTCACTCTGGTTTTTTCCATTGCATTCTGCTGTAAAGGCCTCATTGAATAGTATATGACATGAGGGTGTTACAGGTGTGCACCACTTAACAATATGTTCTCTGATCCTGTTGTTATGTGACCAGGTCATTAAGCAAACATCCAGCCCAATCAAGTGCATTTGTTGTGTAAATAGACACTACCTGCTAGGCACTAGATGGCTGCACAGGCTACTGGAGATAGAGGGCCTCTACGCTGCATTAAGAGCCTCTTTGTTGTGTAAACAGGCACTCTGCTGCAGGCTATGGGAGACCTGACTGCCTCTTTAGGAGCTTCTTTGTTGCACTTTGATCACCATCATATATGTGGTCCGTTGTTCAGCAGAAAGTTGTTAAGCAGCGCATGCCTGTATTCTTAAAAACCACAATTTTAGCTATTTTGGTCACTTGTGGTGTCACCCTCCCCAAGGTTGGAACTTGAGGCAGACCACCCCCCACTAGCTACGCCACTGGGTGAGTTTCAGGCTTTGTACCCAAATACCTGTCCACTCTAGTTTTTAAAGAGTGTTTAAGTGTTTAGTGTTTAAAGAGGGTTCACAATGGGGTCTTCAGGCTTAGCCCCACGGTGACAGCTTGCATTTTGAACCTATTGATCCAAATGTTGGATCAGGTTGAGCTCTTGTCCCACCTCTCCCTGGTCAGATGAGAAACACAATGGTTTGATATTGCTGTTTAGCATATTTATAGTCTGATTTTCCACAGCAAGGTTCACAAAGCAGTTTATCCCAGAAACCCAAATAACAAAATGGCTCCCTGCCCTAGATGGGCTCACAATTTAAAAAGATGAACACAAGTAACAGCCATTAGAAAAGACACTATGCTGGGCTTATATGTCAGTCCTTCACTTTCGCTGTCCACTATATTAAAAAAAATTTTTAACCCTACAAAAACAACCCCAAACACCCACTATTTTTAAAATTGCAAAATTTCTGGCAGTTGTCACAGGCACTACACATTAAAGATAAAGTCAGGATTGATATGAAAGAGGAAGTGAGAGGGGCATTCCTGGGAGTTTCAGACACTGTGGTTATGACCAGCAATTAATTTGCATTGGGTCATATTGACCAGGGTTGCAGGATCCTTGGACACTCTTGTGCTGGCAGGGACATGACAAAAGAACTCCTTCAGATATCTCCCGTCTGCCCCAGTGTGAACAGCCAAAGCCTCTGCTGCCATTAAGGGAAAGGAGTAATGCAGAGCTTATGTCTGGTGTTACATGAGAAAACAGTCAAAATATAAAGGCGTGCCCCAGTATCTACAGGGTTCCATTCCAGGGACACCCCCCCTCCCGCAGATATTTGAAACTATGGATATCACAGACACCTGCCCCCCCCCCGTGATTAAAACCTTTTTTTGGGGGGAAGGGCAAGTCTTCCTTTAAACTAGGTCACTATGGGCTTAGGAGCTTGTAGAGATCTCCAGGGCTTCCTTAAGGGCTTCCTGTTAACCTCTATCTAGTTTTAATTTTTTCTTAAAGGACCAGGCTGCCAGGAACTTGGGCTTTGGTAAGACTTTAAACAACCTAGTCACCTCCACAATTCCCCCCCCCCCATGATCCCATTAGGTTTCTTAAAGTTTTACCCCAGCTAAAAAGATTTTTTTTTAAGCAGAAGATTACTAGGATCTGAGAGATCCTCCCAGCACTCTGGTCCTTTACAGAAAAAAACTAGGCAGAGGCTAACAGAAAACAGTAAAAGTCTGCTTCCTGTTAACCTCTAGTCCAGGGTTTCTCAAACTATGGGTCGCGACCCACCAAGTTGAGACGCCATCTTGGAACCTGGCAATTTAAGGCATGCACTCTGTGTTCTTTGCTCTCCCCCCCCCTTAATTACTCAGGGCAGCCCAGCAAGACCTCTCTGGTTCCTCTCACCTCCCTGCTTCCTTTTTAGGGCTTCTTTTATTACTTGCAGCAATCCTTGGGAGGGGGCAGCAGAGCCCTTCTCTTTTTTTGAATGGCTAATCCCCTCCCTTAATTATTCTGCCCTCCCTCCTTTCACCTTCCAAGGCAGTGCAGAGAAGCAATGAATCCCACTTTGAGGCAGCAGGGAGTCACCCTGCCTACCTTTGTTACTTGCAGCCTCCAAGTGTTCTCCTTGGTCATTGCAGGGGTGAGGTGGGGTGGGGGTCTCTTTGGCAAACATAGCTATTTCTCTGCTTGTTGGAACAACAAAGGGAGGCCCCACTGATAGAGGCTAGTGAAAGCCACATGTCATAATGTCATGTAAGCCACTTGTGCTAAATGTTTACTCATGTTTACTTATGCTGAAACTAATCATTTATGCAAATGCTTGTTCATGCAATGTTATGGGTAAATTAGCCAGGTTTATATATGTTCCCATAGACAAACTTGCAAGGATTCATTTCTGCCCTCTCTCAGTTTGAAACAGCCTGGTATGTAGGCCAAAGGTACAACCAGCCATAAATCAGTCCACTTAAAGTGTTATTTGACAGCCAGCAGATGTTCTTTTGAAGGAGTTAGAGAGTCAAACAGGACCGCAGCTAAATACAGAAAAATTCCCTTTTTTAAATAAGTGACTCATGGAGAAGAAAAGGTTTTAAATGAAATTCAGTTAGGCTTATCTGGGACCAAGATACACCAATGGATTAATTATTGGTAATATGATAGAACCTGAATGATTAAAAAAATCAAATGCTAGGTCCCAGCTTCAAGCAGGCACCGAATGAGCCTAAGGAATGTCCAGTTTTAAGGAATGTCCAGGCAAACTGCCAAAAGAAGCTGAGATGTCCAATTGCTAATTAACATGGTATATGGAAACAGCTAAACAGATGAAATCCATGGCAAGAATAGGCTAATTAGAAACCTGTTAATTCCCTTAAAACCAAAATATGCATCTGTTAAAAGCTATGTTACACCAAAGCTTCATGTTAAAAGAATTATTTAAAATGTAATTCAACAAGTTTTCCCATTTGAGCCAAATGTTTATGAGTGTTTGTGGCTAAAAAATAAGAAATATAAAGAAAGGCGTTTCTCTGATCTTAGTCTAATGTAGGAAGTTTTCACTGAGATGGCAGAGGAATGTGCCACTGGCAACCTGCCAGAAAGGGAGAACACACATCCTGCTGCTAAGCCTCTATGTGAAAATAAAGAATTGGCTTTTAGAAATGCCAATAGCTATAATAATTATTAAAATTATTCTTTAAAGTGTAGCTGATGCTAGTATGGTAGTTTAAGTAAATATTTAATAGGTTAATTATAAGGATACACAGAAGTGAGAATTGACTTAAAAGCCACAAGTAGCAGCCAGAAGCAACCCTGAAAAGGCTAAAGTTAGTTAGTTGGAGTACATTCCAATTCTGTAAGATTCAAAGTCTTGTTTGATGTTTAAATTGAAACATAACTCATAGGGAGATTTGAAAATAATGAGAAGTCAAAGATGCACCTGCAAGAGACTAGAGAGTGCCAGAGGAAATGAGATAATTAAAAAGAACTTATCTCTTAGCACCAAGAAGCGTAAAATAAAGAGACATAACTTAAATCATTTTAAGAAAGTCTGAGCTAAGCAGCCATTAATCTTGTCTAACAAGAAGAGTTCATGTACTGAACATAGACACTTTAATGAGGACACTTGTAAATCAAGTTCAACTAACTAACATTGAGTCCCTAAGATAAAAGAAACACCTGCATAAGAACAAAATAATGAGGTAATAAATTGTCTATGAAGTTGTCTAATTGGCAAACAGTCCTGAAAGTCCACTGGTCAGCAACACATTAATGAAGCCTCTAAAAGCTGACAGAAAAGGTTGAATTTAATTAAAATAAATAGGAAAGGCGTTCTAAAAAGAAAATCTTTATTTAAAAGTTAGTTTCCCTGTACAGAATAAATATATGTTTACTACTATACCTTACTAACATCTCCTAAAGTACAGATATAAGAGAAAACTTAGTTTAAACAATGCTGGCACACAGCCCCATGAAGCCTGGTACAAAGAATGTTAAAGAGATGAAGTCAAGGTCAGGCCAATAGAAGAATAGGCAGAGATAGGCAAAGACAGTAATAATTGGGTGAACAGTGCCACCATGACATGTTTCAATGCAAATTTCTGTTTTCTTATTGGTCAGTTAAACCTAGCCAACCAGATGTCTGTAAAATGATCTATCTCTGATGTCATAATTTCAGCCAATGAGAGTGTGAGATTTTCAGACAAAGAAGCCAAAATACAATTTAAACAATGGACACCTATTGAAAGGCTGCTATTCTCTGGGACACTGAGAGACCATAGCTCTCTGTGTTCCCCATTTTGAACCACCGAGAGAAGCCCATTGCTAGCAATGAATAAATGTTTGCTCATTTCACCAGGCTTGCTTACCGAGTCTATTTTGAGTTTGTTTTCAACTTTGCTTTTCAAGCTCATGTTTGAGCTTGCTTGAACTTTTGCTGCAGACACAATGTGAACGCCCTGCAACAAATTCACTATAGCAGGGCTTACTTCTGAGTAGACATGCGTAGAATCGGGCTTTTGGTCGCACTCTTTTTTCTTAAATACAGGAGCAGGCAATTGGCACTTCTCCCCATTCCACTCCCTCCCAAAGGCACATTCTCCCCCCCCCCCCAAATCTCATCATCGAAGTTAAAGCTCATCATCGCATCACCTCTCTTACTGTCCATCCCTTCACTCCTCCATATCTTTCCAAGGTCCAGAATCACTTTCCTCACATTCTCCCCCCCCCCACTCCAGCTGAATCCTGCACTTCTTTCAATCATTGCCCCTCACCCCACATCTCTTTCACTACGTGCTCAGTCTGACCTCTTTGCCAGCACTTTCTGGCATTACACTTTAACAACAACATTTTTCCTCCTTTCCAGAATCACATATACTCCAAACTTCATACTCTCCAAACTTCTTGTGAGTCTGGCTGCAGTCCTAACCACACTTTCCTGAGAGTAAGCCCCATTGAACAAAATAGGACTTACTTCTGAGTAGACCTGGTTAGGATTGTGCCCTTTGTCATGTATTATTATTATTATTATACTTTATTTTTACCCCGCCTTTCTCCCCGAAGGGACTCAAGGTGGCTTACAAAACAAGGTTAAAACAAATTAAAAACATAGTTTAAAACAGATAAAAAAATAACATATTGTAAAAACAGTAATCAGATAAAAACTAGTCAGATAATAGCATAGCGCAGCAAATTAAAAAAGGATCAGGCCTGTAAACAGATGTTAAAAAATATTAAGAGATGTTAAAAAGGCCAGGAACTCAGAAGGCTTGTCTAAACAGAAGGGTCTTCCGGCCTCGCAGAAAAGTTTCAAGAGAGGGAGCAGTTCTTAAGTCAAGGGGAAGGGAATTCCATAGTGTTGGTGCCACTACTGAGAAGGCCCTATTTCTTGCCGCTGCCCCATGTACCTCCCTAGGCTGTGGCACTTGTAAAAAGGCCTTCTCTGTTGACCTAAGAGGACGGGCCGGATTGTATGGGAGTAGGCGGTCTCTGAGATACCCTGGCCCAGAGCAGTATAGGGCTTTAAAGGTCAAAACCAGCACCTTGAATTGGGCCTGGAAACAAATGGGCAGCTAGTGCAGCTGCTGGAGAAGCAGACTGACAGAGTCAAACCGCCTACCTCCAGTAACTACACGGGCTGCCACATTCTGCACTAGTTGCAGTTTCCAAACCGTCTTCAAGGGCAGCCCCACATAGAGCACGTTACAATAATCTAGCCTCGATGTCACCGTGGCATGGATCACCGTGGCCAGGTCTGCACGATCCAAGTACGGCTGCAGCTGGCGCACCAGCCGAAGCTGAGTGAAGGTCTCCCTAGCCACAGCCGCCACCAGGGAATCCAGGAGCAGTTGTGAGTCCAGGTGGACCCCCATGTAATGATTTAATTGTATTAATTATATTAATTAAAAATTAGTGTAGTAATTAATGTAGTATTATTGTAAAAAGTATTAGTGTAAATTAATGTAGTAATTTAATGTAAGTAAAAATGTACCCAAGCCTTACCCACAGGTCCTGATACACATAGTAGTAGAACCATTCATGTACAGCCACATTCCATGTCCGGAAGAACGTAGAGAATGACTTGGAATTCCACCAGTCCTAGAGCAAGAAGAGGGAGACACAGTGATGAGCACGGACAGGGGAGGAACCACACTTGAGCAAAGCACCAGGCCCATCTTGCTGCCTGCTTGGGACCTTCTAACATGCAAGAGAGGCTCTTTACAGTGTGCTGTATGGCCAGTTTCTTCTGCCACCAGTCCTCTCAGCCCAGTACCAATAGCCAGTTCCATCAGAGCATAGTTTGTGCCAAGGGGAAACCACTTTTGACACCTGGAAGGAATTCTGCAGTGGGCTTAAGACCTGTCAACCTCATCTTTTTGGGGGGGCTGAAATCAAGAGCTGCATCCCCTGGCGCCGTGTTCATTCTCTGCAACTCAACGTCTCTTTGCAAAAACCTTTAGTGGTACATCTGCCTAGACCCCCCACAGCTATAGTTCTTCCCAGTACTTTGACCCAGACCAGCAGTCTTTTGTACCAAGAGAGTTCAAATTGTCTTCTGCAAAGTGTTTACTTGACGTGGCATTCATTGGCAGAACATGCAGAATTGAATGGGGCTGCATGCATTAGTAGAGCACCAGTTTTGCATGCTGCAGGTTCCAATTTCCTTCTCTGACATTCCAGGGAGGTGAAAGACCCCTGCCTGAAACTCTGGACAACAGCTGCCACTCAGTTCAGACAATATGGAGCGAAATGGACCAAGGATGACACAACATGTTGATATGTCTGCAACAAGAATGTCTTCACTCAAGAGAAAAGACAACCATCTCTATACATTTGCATAATTAATAGCTGCAGATGTTTCCTTAATACCCCACCACCACTTAGTCACACACTCCACCTTTAATCTGAGAGCCTTCTGAAGTCATGGCTCTTGTGAGTTCAAAGGTGTTCTTTGCAGAAAGGCTACAAACTTCTTTGAAACATTTGAAAGCTGACACAGGAAGCCATATATCCTACCAGGTCTGCCTAGATTAAACAGCATAGAGA
Source organism: Tiliqua scincoides (assembly GCF_035046505.1). Taxonomy (NCBI): domain Eukaryota; kingdom Metazoa; phylum Chordata; class Lepidosauria; order Squamata; family Scincidae; genus Tiliqua; species Tiliqua scincoides. The sequence continues at coordinate 126,931,781 of NC_089822.1, read as the reverse complement.
CAACCCCATCCTTTCCCTGTCCTCTCCCCAGCCCCACACATCACCTTGTAGAAGCCACGGTCGGCAAAATGCAGCATCTCGGCAAAAGCATTAAGCCAGCAGTGCTGGAAGGCAAAAAAACACAGCAGCAGCAAAAATGTCCCTGGATGGGGGTAGATAGAGATGATTAATGATGGGGAAACATCAAATCTGCCAAGAACTTGCTATGGTGCAATGTTGGGAGACTCTAGTTTGGCAGATACCTGGGCTCATCGCCAAGCTACACACAAAGTTAAATGGATCAAGTGCCCATGGGGTGTTAGCCACTGAAATGGGTATAAAATCTGGCAAAGGGAGAGAGTAGGGAGACTGTAGTGTAGTATTTTGTCCCTGACCTGGTTTGGATGCTGATTGCAGGCTCACCACCTTCACTCTTGTTAGTGAAAAAACACCTCCTATTGTCTGGAAACAGAATACTGAACTGCAGTATGCGAATCAGGAGTTGGACAGCCCAATTCTAAAGGCGGTGCAACCACTGGGTGCAACGGTGTTGCCTTGTGCAGTGGTGCCAAAGCAGCTACCGCAGCATCCTGCTGCCCTATGACAGGCGCCAGAGGTCTGCTTCCCAGGGAATGCCCCAAGCCCCGCAATGGGGCTTCTCAAGTCTCCACCAGAAAGATTGCCGGCGCAGACTTGCAAGACTGTGCCAGGCCTTCCAGCCTGCCAAGGAGTTCAGGAACAGATGGAATAGAGCTCCACCACTCCCACCCCCTCTTGCCTCAGTTCCTCCCCCCACCATGGAATGCCTCCCACCCACTGTGAGGACCTCACTGCAGCTCAGAGTTCTTACCTAGGCTCAGAACTTACCTAGTTCTTGCTAGGCTCAGCGCCAACTCGCACTGGCATGGACTTGGTGCAGGGTGTCATGGAGTGCCTTTCGGCACATTTGTGATATCCAGCATCGGTGGTACACTCGTACTGCTGGCACTGAGGAGTTCAGCATTGGGCTCTGACTCAGTAAGAAAGTTCTTATTTCATTATGCCATTTCAGGGTTGGAGGGAGATTTTCTCTCAGGTCATATAGCCATTGGTTCCAGAGATTTCTTGCCTGTGTTGTTATGTGGCTTGACTTACATGCTTGAGTTAACTGGGGATACTTGTTCGGCAAGCACCTTTACTGTGGTGTGCCAGCTTTTATGGAGTGCTATAGCTTGGATTTTCTAGGTTGATCTGCAGGAGATCGGGTCCTCTTGCCTTGGAGGGCAGGAGTAGACCAATATGGCCTTTTGGTCCTTTTCCACCTCAAAGGACGAAAAGGGACCATAGCTGGGATTCAGTGAGGGCCTAGCTGGGAACTAGAGGCAGATAATTTCTTTTCTTGCAAGTAAAATTGAAACTCTGCAATACATTGCTGCTCTTTTCACAGACAGGTGAAGAGCTGCAGTCAGATACACAATAACACAACACAATTGAATAGGTTGTATACAGAGCACAGTTGTGTGAACTCCATCCTAATAATAAATGAATCAGAATCCTGTGCCAACAAAGTCCTAAATCCTGTGACCATAAACATTATGAAAAAAAATTGTAAAGATTTCTCTCATTTTGCATATTTTTTTTTTTTAATTTTCAGTTATCTACAACATTCAATAGAAAAAGGAGCAGATACTGGGGGGGGTCATTGAGGAGAATTAAGGGGCTGAAGATATGGCATATCTTTGGAGATATGGGTGGTGGGGCCTCTGGAATGCCCCACCCAACAATGAACCTTAATGGATTTACTGTTCCCTTTATTGCATCTCATAATTCATTTCACTATGCAAACTAGGCCACTCTGCCCATATACCTGGCAATGTGGCAATGAAGATGGAGAGCACCATGGTTTTCAGGTTGAAAGGCTGCTTGCTCATATTCTTGGTGAAGGGAATGCAGAGACGCTCCAGGAGGAAGTTCATGTACAACACACAGCCAAGGAACTGCAAAATAGAGAGGGGGAAAATAAACTTCCCATGCAATATAATGGGTGTGTCGTAGGCTCATTGGCCAGTGGCGTCGCTAGGGGAATGCAGGGGTGTGTGTGGCCCGCACCAGGTGATGCGTATGGGGGGGTGACACTGCTAGTGATCAAAATAGCTAAGATTGCAGTTAGTAGGAATAATACCACCATGTTATATACCATTTGATGCATAATTTACAGCAGATTGAAAAGAAAAAAAAATGGGAAGGAATATCTCCATTCTATGAAAAGTAATAGCCAAAAAACCAGAAAACAAAAATGCAACACTTACGTAACAAAAAATGCAATTTCTTTAACTCAAAACGGACGAATGAGAGTGAATGTTCGAAGAGACAATGAGCTGTTATTATGACACAGCATGGAACCAATACGTTCTTAGTGATACCCTCGGGGGGTGGGGGTGACACCATTAGAGACCAAAATGGTTAAATCATAGTTTGTAGGAACAATAGCATCGTGTTATATACTATACAAAGCATAATTATACAAAGCATAATTGACAACAGAATGCAATGAAGCAAACAACTATCCTATCAAAAGGTATGGCAAAAAACCAGTGGGGGCAGGGCAATGGTACACCACCATGTCCACCACCCAGGTAGTTGCCCCACACACTGCATGGGAGGAGGTTCACCATGGGGGTAACACACTGGCCTCCAGCACCAGGTGACTCAAACCCTAGTGACGCCACTGCATTGGTTCATCCCTTAGTATCTTCCTCATCCATAGAGGGGCCAGGCATGACTTATCAACCTCCTAAAACACCACTCTGCATCTCTCACCTGAGCAAAGTTCTTGATGACATACCTCCAGCGCACATAGGGTGTTCTGCAAGGAAAGAAGCAGCCATTGGGTGGGTGCACAGGATGGATTCTTACATTGTGGGCGCAATCCTAACCGGCAGTTATAGGTGGCCCTGGAGGGTCGCAAACATGCCGTAAAGCACATTTGCACCTCCTTAGGCAGGAGCTGCGTCGGCGCATTCAGATATAAGTGGCAAAGGTAGGCATGGGGGAGTGTGGGGAGGGGGTTATTGGGCGGGGGAAGGGCGGGTCCAGGGGCAGGCGCACAGGGAGCCAGGGCGGGGCTGGAACCCGGCGGTTATGCCAGATCCCAACCCCCGTCCTTGGGGCAAGTGGAGCAGCTTCAAGTTGCTCCACTCTCCTCGGACCTTCACCACCTGCAGAGGTGGTGCAGGTCCGAGGAGACCCATAGGGGCGCGCAGCTCTTACCCACGGGTAAGGGGAAGAGCTTCCCCTTGCCCGTGGCTGAGCCGCTGCTCGCTGCAATCCCACGTTAGATGCAGCACAAGCCTCCTGGCTTGCCTGCTCCAGGGCGGGTTAGGATTGCGCCCTGTATCTATTTGGGATTCCTGTGGACCCACATCTTAATTTTATGCCCTTTTCCTGTCCTACAGGATAATTGCACTAGAGTGGGCGATCAAAGAGGTCTCCAAAGAACCAACGGGTATAGAGAAGACCCACCTTGGGTAACTCTCACTGTAGATCAGTGTGGGGCAGAAGAGAAAATGCAGGTAAGTTGAGAATTCAGGTGGATGCACCTTCCCTGGAAGAAAAAAAATCGAAGAAGCAACAGAAAGCACTGAGGGAGAAGCAGAGAGACACGAGTTTGTGCTGCACGCTGAGAAAGAGATTCACTGGATATGAGCACATGTGTAGGTTCAGGCAGCACCCTACACCCTGGCAGTTGTATAGTTGTATAGTTTCACCAAAAAATATCCACGCTTTGCGTATGCTGTGAGCTATGTAGAACAGGGATGGAAATAAAGTTTGTCATGCTATGGCCTAATCCATGCTGAACACACCTCCCCAAGACATGTTGGCTGCTAGTAGGTAGGAAAAAAAAATCACCAAAACATGCCATGTTTGATATGCTTGATGTAATATGTAGTTTGACCCCAAGAGAAATAATGCACTTACTGGAAAAAACAGAGTGCAACAAATCAGTATGTACTGAAAAATGTGACCTTTTCTTGTGCTTTGCACAAGATTGGAAAGCGGAGGAGGCATTTGTTTCTGATGGCCATTCACAGGGTGGGCCATCCATGAGACTGACTGAGAGCCCAATCCTATGCCTGTCTACTTAGAAGTAAGTCCCGTTAGAGTCAGTGGAGTTTGTGAGAGAAAGTTAAAAACTTTCCTCAGGGTTCTTTTCCAGCAAAGTGAAGACTCATCAGGCTAGGCTGCATTTGTTTCAGGAGTTTCTTATGTTATTAAAACAGCTGCTTTGTTGCCAGTTACTCAACATGTCTGACTCACCTACACAGGAGCAAGCCCTACTGATCATGATAGAACTTATCTCTGAGTAGACACAGACAGAACTGTGCTTTGAGCCAGGGATGGAGAGAACAGGTGTCCATAAAAAAGAGAATTCAAACTTTTTATAGTTCATTCACACCCATTTTTTACATATGCATTGCTTCACGTCAAATAAGGTAAGGTTCTACATTTGGACCAATCAGAACTTAAAACAATACACTGCTTCTCTGAGTAGATATACATATTCAACCAATAATCTATGCATATTCAAGAAAATAGCATCCTCAAGTCATAGCATCCCCTTCCATTCCCTCAGAATTCACTGCTGCATTCCTGAGAAAAGGGCCCTCCTCCTGAGTTATGCACAAGATATGCCTCCTCTTTTGCTCAACATTTCTTTTGGAATGTAGGAAGGCAAGATTTTCAGTTTCTCCTGGGAATGCTTTTTTTTCCAGTTCTAGCAAACTAAACCAATAGCCTATGAAAGTAAAATTGATCATACAATCCAGCTTAATAACTAACTAAATAAAACGATTAAAAATAAGTATGACCAACAAATCGTGACTCTGCATTTCCTCAACTCCTCTTAGGAAAGTGTGGATAGGACTGGGCTGTGAGGCACTTAGTTCATGCAACCTGTTGGGGGGGGGGGAATACCCACCTCTGTCCACCCATGCCCTGGATTGAGAAATGAAGAGTCTCCAATGCTCTAGTCCACTGGCTCTCAAACTGGGGCGTCATGACGCCCCAGCCTGAGAGCCCTGGGCCCTGCACCATTAAGGGGTGGGGGGAAAGCAGTGACGCAATCCCCAGGATCATACCACTGTGGGCGCAGAAGGGGTTTTCCCTCACAAGCCTTACCTGCTGCCAGGATCCCGGAGGCCCCACAGGGGTCTCTGCAGGGCTACCCGCAGCTTGGAAACATTGAAAAACGCAATCGTGACCTACTTCCAGGTTGTAAACATGAAACCGGAAGTGGGTCACGATTGCATTTTTCCACTGTTCCCAAGCTGCAAGGAGCCCTGCAGAGACCCCCATGGGGCTCCCCAGACCCCTTGATCCTGGCAGCAGGTAAGGCCTGCGAGGGAAAGCCCCCTTTGCTCCCTCAGCAGCGCAATCCTGGGGATGGCATCGCTGCCTTCCCCCCGCCCCACCAAGATTTACAGCAGCTCAAACTCTCCCTGAGAACTGCTGCTCTAGTTCATCATTTTTCTTTCCTCCCTATTTCCTGTTCAGCTCCATCCTTCTTTTCCATATTCATTTCAGAGAGTGGGAAATGCTGGCACAACACCTTGTAAGCAGGGGCAGCTTTCGGCACTTGCCTCGTGCATTGGGAAGTCTTAAGCCAGCTCTGGGTATTGGAGGACCAGTAAAGTGTTGGAAGCAGGATCTGTAAGCACTGGAAATTGGATGATAGAGAACTGCACCAATGCTGAGAATCATGGAAAGAGCCATGTAGAAAGGTCCAGAATGAAACTCACCATCTTTTGACTTGGCATATAGGATAGGAGGCACTGACTCCCGCAGAAATGAGTGGCATTTCATCAGGAAACGGATCTAAAAGGAGAAGGAAAACAAGAATTGATGCAAGGTCAAATTAAGACTTCTTATTCGGTTTCTGTGATGTTGAACTGGGATTCGAGCAGAGGAAGCCAAATATCCCTCTCTATCATGGTCCTTGCCACTTGAGGGAGTTCCTGGCCTGTGTTTTTCTGCAAATGACCAGAGGGTGGTATTGCAGCTACCAGTAGTAGAATAGCAAGTGGGGGGGGGCGTCACAGCACTAAATTCTGCAGGCATCTAAACATGCCATGCAGGATGTCTCTCCTCCTCCTCTTCAGAGCCATTCCAGGCGGCTAGAGCAAAACGGAGCAGATGTCCTAATTTTGCTCTAGCCACGTGGAATGGCTTCAAAGGGGAGGGGCCACTGGCATGGCACATTCAGGTGCCTGCAAAACAGAGCACTGTGACCTCCTCAGGAGCCTCAAAGATTTCACCTGGTATATAAAGTTGCTTTCTGGCTTCCCAGCAACTGCTTGCTCAGGTTGGACTGAGCTGCTCCCAAAATATCAGTCTCCGCTAAGGCATTTGCCAGCTGCCCATCTGATTGACTACTTGCCCACTTTCTAGCTTGACCTCATTGGCACCTAGATGCTTCCAGGCTAGGACACCTTCCAACAATCCAAACATCTGGGCTCATGGCAGTGCTGGAACAGCAAAGACAACTCATCAATGCAGTCTGGGAAACCTCTGTTTTCACTCTTAATTCCAGCTGCCATAGTACTACCAGCATGGAGCACACACAGAACAAAAGACTGTGCCCACTGCCATGCTGCAAGAGACTGGATCCTGTTTAGGTCCCCTGATTATGCATGTGTGCTTCCCCAGCAGGAGGAATGGCAATATTATGATCATCAATCAGCAGGAGAATGGCAATATTATGGAGTTTTGCTTAACACACAAAATACATTCTGATTGAAGAATTTGGGCCTCCTTAGTGCTGAATCTGGATTTTGTTTTGCTAGATCTCTAAGGCTGCACTCCTGTCAACATTTTCCCGAGAGTAAGCCCTATTGAACACAATGGGACTTACTTTTGAGTAGACATGGATAGGATTGTTCCCCAGGTAAAGTATAGCTGGATATACCATGTCAAAAGAATATTCTACAGAACTGATTTGGTTCTCCCTTAAGATCATGCCCCTCCCCCACCCAAACTGCTTAGGAACTTCTTTCCCACACAGTGATCGTCATGGCACTGCACCTGTTCAATGAGGACAATGAAACAGGAGGCAGGCCCCAGGTGGTAGAAGACAACAGCATAGACAGGGTAGAAGCCCAGTACAGCAGCGTGGCAGATCAGCAGGACCACTGTTGTGGTGGCTGTGAAGAGCCTAGGGTGTTTTGCAGTCCTCAAAGCACTGGCCCACAGCTGCAGGAACTTGTAAGGCACAAGTAAGGTATAGAGGCACATGCAGAGCCAGACAAAGAGTGCCCTGGGCAGATTCCCAAAAGCAACGATGAAGAGCTTGAAGTCCAGGACAAGCCTGTGAAGAAATAAAAACAGCCATGAAGAAAAATAGACAATATCAGCATCATCGAAGCAAGGGGACATCCATGGACCATCAACAGGGGACTAAAATTCTGGGGGAGGAGCTACAGCCCAGGCAACAAGACGTAGCTTTTAGGAGCTCCGTCGGTCCTTCTGTTTTTGAATACTCCTCCAAGGATTTGGAGGGGCTTTTTTGGCTAGGAGAAGCCAGGAAAGTGCTTGAGACTTGAGGCTAGCTAACTCTTGGGGAAAGCAACCCCTGGAATTGGGAAAAACCTGTCTTTACAGCAAGAAACGAAGGAACTCTGCCATATCTGGCAGAGACAGCCTGGATTCCTCCCCTCCCCTCCCCCTATCGCTTGAACTGCAGCTCTAAAGGAAAGAAAACGCTTGGGGCCGGTTCTCTAATCTTCCGCCAAAGAGTGAGTAAGCTTCCAACTTGATATCTTTGAATGAGACAGCGATTAGAAGGCAAAGTTGCTTAAAGAGTGAGGGAATTCTTTTTTGACGGCGAGAGAAGGAAGTGAAGAGGTCTTTGGTTCAGCGTTCCCTCAGAAACTCACTTCAAAGACGGCATGATTTACAATTAGACTAAAAACAAGGCAGGAGGTCTGGTCTAGAGGGTAGAGCCTCTGTCTGCCTGAAGATAACAACCACAAGGTCGCCAGTTCGAGGCCACCGGCACCGTGCGACCTTGAAGCAGCTGACAAGCTGAAGCCGAGCTATTCCATCTGCTCTGAGCGTGGGAGGATGGAGGCCAGAATGTGAAGCCAGATCAGAATGAAACACCTTGAATGTAGTGGTTCTTGAAAGAAAGAACCTTCTTTGAAATTGTAAAAATCCCTATTTAATAAGGGATTTAAATAAAGCCTGCCTATGTAAACCACCTTGAATAAAGTCTTGAATAAAGACCAAGAAAGGCGGTATATAAATACTTGTTGTTGTTGTTGTTGTTGTTGTTGTTAATTAAGATAATAATAACTTCGGGGGGAAAAGAGTGACTGGCTGAGATATTCCAGCTGTCTATACTACAAGGAAGAAAAATCTACAAGGAAGAATAATCTACAGACTGTAAGGGACATTTCAAATACCTGATAAGAGGAGAGAATGTGAGATATAGATGGTTACTCCCAGAAGGCTTAGTCTTTACATATCAACTGAAAAGATATAACATAACCTCAATAATGAAAATGAGAAACTTCTTGGAGACTTTGCAAAGAGATCAAGAGGAACAAGAACCACCAAAAGATGTAAGTAAAGATAACCATGATCGAGGGAAAAATAAAGCGACTCTAGAGGACAGAACATCCTTAGAGAAAGAATCAGAAGTAGGATTGGGTCAAAGTTCAGAAGATGAAGAAGGAGGAAGAAGAAGAAGTGGAAGAGGAGCAGGATGATGATTTTGAAAAGAAAAAAATTATTAAAACTAAACAACAAAGATGCCAACCAAGAAGAGAAGTGAAAATAAAAAAGAAAAATATAGAATGATGACATCAGATATGCAACTTGATTTGTTATCCATAAACATTAATGGGTTAAGCTCACCACAAAAGAGAAAGAGGATTTTCCATCAATTAGAAAAAGAGAACAAAGACTTGATAGCAATTCAAGAAACACATATATTGAAAAAAGATTGGAAATTTCTACAAAACAAAAAATTAGGTGAACTTTTTTATATGGCAGAAACAAAAAAGAAGAAAAAAGGCTTAGCCTTATATGTTAAACCTTGGTTGAGTCCAAAATTGATTTATACAGATGAAGATGCCAGAATACTGGTAGTAGAAATTACATATGCGGAAAAGAAATTATTAGTGGTAAATATATATGCGCCTAATGACTCACGTGAAAAATTCTTTACAAAATTACGTAGAAAATTGGCTCCCCTGAATGAATTTGATCTGATTCTGCTAGGTGATTTTAATTCAACATTTGACATAATTTAGATAGATCAGTTAAGAGGAAAAAGAAAGGAGGTAACCTACCTAAATCTTTCTTACAGTTGGCAGAAGAATTCAACTTGATTGACACATGGAGAGCCCAAAACCCAGGAAAAAGACAATATACTTATTTTTCAACACGACATAAAGTATGGTCAAGAATAGATATGTGTTGGATTACAGCAACAACAGATATATTTGAAGCAGAAATACTACCAAACACCTTCGCGGATCATAGTCCAATCAGTGTAAAATTCAATAGATTTCGGAGGAAAGGGCTCTGGAGACTGAACATTACTGATATGAAAAATAAGGATTTTGTGAATTTAGCTAAAGAGGAAATGAGTTGGTTTTTTAAAATAAATAATCACCCGGAAATGAAATCACAGATTATTTGGGATACAAGTAAAGCGTATTTTAGAGGAATTATGATGAAATTTTCAGCAAGAAAAAAAAGGAAGGATAACCAACTTATTAAAGAGCTAACTTTAAAATTGAAGAAGAAAGAGCAGGAGTTCCAAGAGAATCCATCTAGAGAAGAATTAATTGCAAAAATACAGAAACTGCAACATGAGATCAGAATTAAACAAACGGAGGAAATTGAGAGAAAACTAAAATTAATTAAACAGAAGTATTTTGAAAATGCAAATAAACCTGGAAGATGGCTGGCACATAGACTGAAAAAAGAACAACAGAGGAACTTTATAAATAGTTTGATAGATGAAAATGGAATTGAGAAACATAAATCTCCAGAAGTTAAACTTATAATTGAAAATTTTTATCAGCAATTATATAAGAAATATAATGTAGATCCGGATTTGCAAATGGATTACCTATTAAAAAATAATATGCTAAAATTGACATCAGAACAGAAACTAATTTTAGATCAGAAAATTTCCATGCAAGAATTATCAGAAGCAATCAAAAGACAGAAAAATCAGAAATCCCCTGGACCAGACGCAATTCCGGCGGAATATTATATTTGAAGAGACGATACAATTACCGTTCAAGAATTTGGTTAATGATATCTGGGAAACGGGAAATATACCTGACTCATGGAAAGAAGCTTTAATTACGTTAATACATAAACAAAGCACAGAAAAGAAAGAAATTAGAAATTATAGGCCAATTTCTCTTTTGAATATGGACTATAAGGTTTTTGCATCAATATTGGCCGGAAGATTAAAGAGAGTTCTATTGCAAATAATACATCAAGATCAAACGGGCTTTTTACCAAAACGACATCTAAAAGATAGTGTGAGAGTTATTATTAATATAATAGAATATTTTGAGGCACATCCAGAGAAAAATTAGGATTAAACTTCGTAGATGCACATAAAGCATTTGATAGAGTAAATTGGAACTTTATGATACAACTAATGCAGCAGATGGATTTTGGGCCAAAGTTTATAAAGGTAATAGAGAAGATATATACAAAACAGACCACAAGAATAAAGATAAATGGTGATACAACAAGAAAGATAGAAATTCAACAGGGAACAAGACAAGGATGTCCTTTATCTCCATTACTGTTTATTTTAACTTTGGAAATATTGAATAATATAGTAAGAAGAGATGAAAGAATTGTTGGAGTGAAGGTCCAAAGTGAAGAATTTAAGATTCAGGCATATGCAGATGATCTTACTTTTATTTTAGAGGATCCAAACCAGTCTTTAATATATCTGATAGAAAATTTGACAGAGTATGGAGAAATGGCAGGACTGAAGATAAACTATGATAAAACAAAAATATTAGTGAAAAATATGAGAAAACAAGAAAAATAGCAAATACAGGAATTTGGTATTAATATTACAAACAAGATTAAATATCTGGGGATCACTTTAACAGATAAATGTAGTGAATTGATGGAAAATAATTATCTAAAGTTAATGATGGAGATTAAGAAAGATTTAAAAAGATGGAATGGATTAAACTTATCATTGTTGGGGAGAATAGCAACAATTAAGTCAAATGTGCTGCCGAGAATATTGTTTTTATTTCAGACAATACCAGTCCTATTAAAAAAGGCATTTTTTCAGGATTTAAATAAAGTGATGGCTAATTTCATTTGGCAAGGGAAAAAAGCTAGAATAAAGATGAAACTATTACAAGATGTTAAAGAACGAGCCGGTTTTGGAATGCCAAATTGGGAAATTTATTATTACGTGGCAGCAATGAATTGGATAAAGGATTGGGTAGAAGCGGAAAAATCTAGAGAGTTAAAATTAGCATTATATGATCTGCAGATTGATCCTCATGCTTTTATGATATATGATAAAGCCAAATATCATAGCTATTTTAAACAACATCTGATAAGAAGGGCACTGTTATTTGCCTGGGAACAAATAAGGTATAAAGTTTACGAGAAAATTCCAAGATGGGTTAAACCATTGGAAATTAGTACAAGGCCAATATGGTTGAGAGGTTCATGGAATAAGAGATATGATGAATTATTAGATGAAAAAGCAGATCTTTACTCAAAAGAAATATTGTGGGATAAAGGGATTAAACTGGATTGGTTGACGGAACTACAAATTAAAACAAGATGGATGAAAGATAAAAAAGAAGGAATCTATCTAGAGGAAATGGAATTTGATAAAATATTTCTATCAAATGAGAAACATTATATTAAGAGGATGTATCAATATTTGTTAAGTATGGAAATGGAAGATGAATCGGTAAAAGAGGTGATGATTATATGGGCAAAGAATATTGGACACAACATAATAATGAATAATTGGGATCAGCTATGGAAAAGAAATATGAGGATGATTAAAGCAGCAACAATGAAAGAAAACATATATAAAAATTTTTATAGATGGTACCTATCTCCAGATAGGTTGGCAAAAATGTATCCCAGCACAAGTAACAAATGTTGGAAATGTAAAGAGGTGAAAGGATCTTTTTACCACATGTGGTGGCTTTGCCCTAAGGCAAAAGAGTTTTGGAAAAAAATTCATCTAAATATTCAAGTTATTTTCAATTGTGTAATACTCTTACAACCAGAATTGTTTCTATTGAATATCTTCCCTGAAGGATATAACAATGATTTCAAACACATTTTGTTATACGTGATCATTGCAGCAAGATTGGTCTATGCCAGGTTATGGAAGAATTCAGAAATTCCTGGTGTAGGGATGTGGATTGAGAAACTATACGAGATTGTCGAAATGGACGTGTTGACGGAAAGATTGAGGGATGGCGAGATGGAGAGAATACAGAGATTGTGGAACCCATTATATGAATGGTTAGATAAACGATTATGAAATATTGATTGAAGAGATGATAATTATAGAAATAAGACAGTATTGGCTGCAGTTCTGTGATTCCCTAGTGTTTTCCCTTTGTATTACCCTGAATATATATGTGATTTTCCCTGTACCCATGCCTTAAATCAAATAAAATATTAAAAAAAAAACAAAAAAAAAAACACACACACATTTGGAGGTGATACTCATATGGTGATTTCCATGCCCCTTAGTGCTTAAAAAGAAACAACCCAGTCCCTAACTTCTCCTTAATGTTGCAAGTCTACATCTGTCTGCCACCCAAGACGGAAAGTTTCCCAGCCCTCAGCTCCACATCTGAACCATACCGTCCTTCATCAATGGAATCCACCATGATTGTGCTGAGAGCAGATAAACAGAGAAAGGCAACAAACATGTGGTAGATGGAGCGGAAATGTTTGACTTCCAGCAGTTCACTGAAAGAAAAAGAGCAGGGTTGACATCAGGTAAGCTGTAACACAGGGGTGGACAGTAAACTGGATCTGGTCACAGAGCAATTGTATGTGAACCCCTAGAAGCCACTGCATGTTCTCATCAATATCTGGGGGGAGGGGTGGGGGGAAATCTCTTAATGAAATAAAGATATCCTATGCTTCATTACAATCAGATTTTTAAAAAGATAATTTTTAATGTGCAAACTGTAAATGTGCACATTGAACACAATGAACCGCATGTATATTTTATGTTACTACGTGGTACTAACATTATTGTAAAACACGACTTTGGGAAAGGGATTTGGTTTGGGTGGCAAAATACAAAATCTAAATAAATTATAGATTATTCCCCCCCCCCGCCCCCCAGAATGCAGAATTGTTGCCAGAAGTAGCAGGGTTGTGGGCCATAGTGTGCGGTGTTAGGGGTCTTGAACCAGGGAGTGATTCTGGTAGCAGAACTCATGTCTTACCGTCTGCAGTACCAGGAGAGCACAGAGGTAGCAGGAGTGGCGGACTTTAGTTTTGCTATGCCACAGGACACTCACCTCACACCACTATTTCACCAGTGATAGGAAGAGAAACTGCAGCCATCCACCCCAAAAAAAACCAGAAGACAAAGGAGCTAATAGGGTACCTGCCAGCTCTATTTAAGAATTCACCTGGGCTCAGCTCCCTAACCTAAGTTACCTGCCTCTGAGAGAAGATGCTGAACAGCCTCATCTGTTTAACAGGCACATCACATGTCAGGAATGAGAAGAAAATTCATCCTAGAAGACCCTGTAATGATCTGGGTGCAGAGACAGCCCATTCATGAGGCCAACTGAAGTGGTTGCCTCAGGCTGCCTCAGTCAGCAGACTGGTGGAGGTGCCCATCTCTGTCCACCTGCTTGCCTCCACTGCTCCTCCTCCTCCTTCCATTTCCTGGACTGGAAAGGAAGAGGGGGTCAGAGAGGAAATGTGGACAGGAGGAGAGTGCTGTGCTAGAACATCAGAGAAAAGGAGGAATGGAGGTTTGCACATCACCAGGTAAGGAGGGAGCAGCATTTGTCAAGCCACCTCATGTGTCAGGAAGTCTTGGGATGGCCCTGCCTGGGTGAGCAGCAATCTGCACTGTCATATCACTAAATATACTTACATAGGGTGTACTTTTGACATCACTGTGTACCGTTTCCCACCTTGTCTCTCTTAGCATCCACCTTTCCTGTCACAACTGGCAAGATGGCACAAGAAATACTCACTCAAGCAAAGACTGTTGGGCAATGAACACTTTCTTCTGCCTGTCCTGCAAAGGGCCTTTTTCTCTGCAAGGATCCAAAGAAGGTGATGATTAGTGTTAATTCTTAGACCTGATTTGCTTCTGGGCAAGGGGTGAGCAGGAGCCAGAAAAAGAGCATCACAGAGATGCTGCAGCAACTCATCCCCTATGGAATGAGAAGATCAATCAAGTTAGGAGCAACGTGCAATCCCAGCCGGAATGTGTCATGTGTTTCAAAAGCCTACCTGTCCTTAAAATTCATGGTAGGTAATCATATTTCCCTATCTTGTTCACTCAACAGTTGTAACAGTGAGGAAGGTTGAAATTATTGTTGTTGTTTTTACTGCCTCTGCTCCAGTGCCTTTCACTAGTGGCATAGCTAAGGCATATGCTACCTGTAGCCCTCCCCCAAGATGAAATTTATTATGTAAATACAAAGTTTTCCAGTTAACTGGGCTTATCTTTTGAAAGAATCAGATATTCCAATGCCGTTTGTTTCACTGCATTCTGCATTAAATTACCTTTCCAATGATGTATAACAGGATGGTATTATTCATACATACATAGGTTTTCATAATTTTGGCCACTAGTGTCAAACTCCACTTGTTGCCCCCCCCCCCGAAGCTTGTTGTCTGGTGCAATTGCACAGACAAGGTCCAACAAGTCCATCATTCCAATTCAAACAATGGCCACCCAGGTCCCTCCAGGAAACCCACAAACAGAGTATTGAGGAAACAGGCCCTTTCCACTCTTGCTGTCCATGAACTGGTATGCAGAGGTGCAGAGTCTTGAAAGATAGGGTTCCATTTAGCCTTCATGACTGATACATTCATGGACGATAAGCTGATCCTCCATGAATTTAACTCTCTTTTAAAACCATCTGAGTCAGTGGCCATTCATCACATATCATGACACAAATTCCAGAAAAATTTACAATGCTTGTGTGACAAAGTTCTCTCTCTTGGTGCATCCAGAAACTTCTGCCAATTAGGGCACAATCCTATCCAACTTTCCAGCACTGATACAGTTGAAGTGCAGTCCCGAGATAAGGGAAAAAATGTTAGCATGGCTGCAGTGGCGTCACTAGGGGGGTGCGGGGGTGCACACCGGGTGACACGCACGGGGGTGTGAAACACTAAAATCACGGTGGTTAGGAGTAATACCATCATGTTATATATTGTTAGATGTGGAATTGCCAGCAGAATGCAATGCAAAAAACCAGAGTGAAATATCTCCTTTCTGTCAAAAGGTATGGCCAAAAAACCAGAGAACAAAAAATGCATGAAGCCCTATGGAAAGTGAAACTGAGCTGTATCATGCGTTTACTCATGAGTAGGTGACCTTGCCTTAGTCCGTCGGAAAGGGCAGGCTGAGCAGAATCCAACAACACCAGAATGGTCCTGATCCAATGAATGCAGCCCCCAAAAACATGCAGCCCCTTCCTGAGAAGGAAGTCCCTCCCTCCAAGTAGATGAATGTATGGAGCCCAAGGAAAGCAAAACTGAGCCTCACAGTCACGTTTTCTCGCAAGTAAGCAAACGTGCCTTGGCTGGTGGTCAGGCCAGGCTAAGGGGAACATGAGGACACCGGAATGGTCCCGATCCAATGGAGCTGGAGTGCAACAAATGCTCTAGAAGGCAGCCTCCACTCCCACTAAAAAGGACATAACAAGAGGCTTGAACTGGTAAGGGGAAGTTTTCTATTTTGCACTTGCAAAGCCAGGTGGGTCTTTATATGGATATGCTTGAAATAGAAGAACTTTAAACTGGGCACTGGGATGGCTGGAAATCTCTCTGATTTTTTTGGGGAGGGGCGGGGGGGTATTATGGCAGGCAGACTACAGAGTAAGCTCCATTGACCATTATGGGACTTACTTTGGAGTAGACATGCATAGGATTGGGCTCACAGGCTGCAATTCTACCCACACTTTCCTGAGAGTAAGCCCCACTGACCACTATCAGACTTACTTCAGAGTAGACATGCATAGGATTGGGCTCACAGGCTGCAATCCTACCCACACTTTCCTGAGATTAAGCTCCATTGACCACTATGGGACTTACTTCAGAGTAGACATGCATAGGATTGGGCTCACAGGCTGTAATCCTACCCACACTTTCCTGAGAGGAAGCCCCATTGACCACAATAGGACTTACTTCAGAGTAGATTTACTTGGTGGACTGGCTCCCCCTTATTTAGTTATTTTATTTTAATTTAATTATTTATAATTATTTATTTTAATTTGCTTGATGATGTCACTTCTGGCCGTGACATCACTTCCAATGAGTCCTGGAAAGATTGTCATTCTAAAAAGTGGGTCCCTGTGCTAAAAGTTTGAGAACTGCTGCAATAAGGTGTTAGTAAGTTGACATGGTGTGTGTGTGTGTGTGTGTGTGTGTGTGTGACTCTACAAGTTTTCAAAATCACTAAAATCAGAATTTGAAGGAATAAGTCTATCATGTTATATGTCAATCAATGCGTAATTTCATGCAGAATGCAATGAAACAAACTACATTGAAATATCTGTATTCTAACAAAAGGTACAGCCAAAAAAATGGTGGGGCGGGGCAATGGTACATCACCATGCCCACCTGGGGCATTGCCCCGCCCACTACATGGGGTGACACACAGGTGTCCCACACCCAGTGACGCGAATCCTAGTGACGCCACTGCTCTTTAGTTCTACTGTTCGGAGAGGCAGGGAGAAAAATTCTCTCTCTCTCTCTCTCTTCCCCCCCACTTTCTCCACTCCATGCAGAATTTTATAATCATCTTTATGCCTCAACCCTTCATCTGCTTTTCTTTCAACTTAAAGGACCCTCCCTTGCAAAATGCTCCAGTCTCCTGATCACTTTGGTTGCTTCCCTCCTTTTGCATCTATTCCAGCTCTATGATATACTTTAAAAAAAATTATTATTTTTATTTAATTTAAGATATGGGTACAGGGAAAATCAAAAATACATATGTTAGAGGTAATACAAAGGGAAAAACACTAGGGAATCGCAGAACAGTAGCTAATACTATTTTGTTTCTATAATTATCATCACTTAGATAGCTCATAATCGTTTATCCAACAAACACCGTATTCAAAATGTGGCTGCACTATAGATGTGTACAAGGGTGTAATACTAGTTTTTTAATCATTTTGTTATGCTGTGCAAAGCCTTTCGCATCATTTTACCTTCATGTGTGACACAGGTTTGCATTCTTGCCATATACTCTCTCTTGTGTGACATCATGTGTTACAAGAAACTTGCTAGGCCCATGGGTCCTACTAAGGGGATGATTTGGGGCAGCAAAAGAGTTGTAAGCATAGCAGCTAAGAAGGTCTTTCACCTGCTTTGCATCTCTGCTGAGCCCTTCCTCGAAGGCTGGGGAAAGGGCTGTGCAGCTTCTTGCAAGGCTTTGTCAAGCAGGTCACCAAGTTGTGAATGCATCTGTTCCAGCAGCTCAGATTTAATCATCTGCCAACAAAACACAAGTCAATTATGTAGCGGTGCACAGGCGTTAGGCTTTGAGATGCTTAGCAGTATTTGGCAATAATGACAGCAGGCACACCTGCGTCTGAGCAAGAGCAAACTCTTGGCCTTTATAATACGCTGAGTGTCTTCACCCAGAGCCGATAAACAGAAGATGTTATGAAGAAATCATATCTATGGAATGTGTTTGCGGTTAAGCTAGAGAGCCGGCTGGTTACAGCCAGTATGAATCTCAGCATCCTCTTAGAAATTTCCCTATTACGTAGCCTTATATCATGCGTTTTGAGACTTAATAAAAAGCTAGGTCAGGAGCCGGGAGACACACTTCTCCCTTGATTTCATTCCTGCTCCTGCTTCCAGCCGTTCTGCACCCCTTTGAAACCTGTCTCTGTTGTCTAATTCTTGCCATGGCTTCTTTGCCACACCAAAGCAGCATCTCGAGCTGCTTCCCAAGTAGCACTAAAATGCTACAGATTATCCATCCATTTCACAGCCAGACACAGACATTCCCAGAATGCATTTGGGTAGAATTCAAATTCTTCTGATCTCAGCCTCTCTTTGCCTAGTTTGACTCACACATATTTCTCAATGAATTGGAGAATTCCTGCTTAGAATTTCATTGGAGCTGGCTGCCCTATAATCCCAGTGTCACCTGGCATCCCCCTTATTCAGAGCTTCCAGTCACACTCACTGCTGCAAACCTCCAGCTGGTTTTTGTTTCCAGTGTATCCTCTCCAAGCTTGCCAAATGTCTTAAGGATGGAGGGATATGATCAAATAGATTATGTGAAGGGAAGGATTGAGAGACAACAGTGGAGGACAAGTACACACCTGACATGTCTCACCTAACAACCATGATAGTGATGGAGCCTACTGTACCATTAGGAATGGTATTTGCAAATTATGTAAAATGTGTAAATTATAATAAAGTGTATTATAACCTTTTTAAAAATAAAAAAGTACTACTACCACCACCACCACCACCACAACAGAAAGGATTAGTTCACAGGCATAGTGTTCTGACTTTGAACTTCACAAATTGCCTCCTTCCCTTGTAGTGCAAAATGCCTTCTCATTCCCATTCCCCACATTCAGTTTCATTCCCTTTAAAGCAGTGGTTTTCCAACTGAGGCATCACGATGCCCCAGCCTGAAGGCCCCGGCCTCTTTCCCCTTAAGAGGCAGGGGCAGGGGGAGGCAGGGAGGAGGCAGCGACGTGATCCCCAAGATAGCATCTCTCAGGGGGGCTACAGGGACTGGGATGCACTCACCAGTTCCTGCAGCAAGTGTCCTGGGGTACAGGGAGCCCTGCGCGAGCGTCTGCAGGGCTCCCCAGCTTGTTAGAAGTGAAGGTGGAGCAATCCCGCTCCACCTCCGGTTTTGCAGGAATCCTGGGGATCACGTTGCTGCTTTCCCCCCACCCCCACTGCCTCTTCCCCGCCCCTGCAAGGACTTACAGCAGTGCACTCTCCTAGAGAGTTCGAAAACCGCTAAAGAATATCCACTGAACCCTCCAGCTCCCATCAATCTCCAGACTTCTGATGAAATCCACCATTGTTACCTCCTTTTGTCTCTTCCATTGGATGAGTGCAGCCATGTTTTCCAGGTGTTTGGACTCCCCTAGAGAAGTGAAAACAGCAGGTTCAAGAGCAAGATTTGAAACTGGGTGAATGGACACTGGTAGTTTGCTGCTGGAACTACATCTGGATGTGTCTCTGCTACTGCAGGGCTCACATGTGCACATCAGTAAATGAGCAACTACAGGCAGATCCAGTAGTAGTTCCTCTGATATTTACAAAAGAATGCTTGACAGAGAAAGCATGGATTGTTCTTGGTGGAGCATAACTACTTCTGCTCTCCTGGGCAGAAACAGTTGGGCAGTGAGGACTACACACCTTCCAATAACTGGCTAAAATTCCAAGTCTTCAGAGCTGTGAAAGGATCAATTGCCAATCCAGTCTTGTTTCATGAACCCAATAGAACAGTGACAGTATCACAGGGTATTACCAAAAACCAGCATTTCCTAACAATGGAGGAAGTTCTGGAGGAAGATTTGAGGAAGTCGCTTGCTTTAGCAAATGTCATGGTTCAGTACACAGAGGAACACAAAATGGGTAATGCTAAACTCATAATTTCAATGTAAATAACCACCATTTTTAAAAATATGCATCTGCTACACAACACAGAATGCAAGGAACAGTTCAATTAAGCATAACTTTTAACACTGAGAATTAAAAAGTGCAGTCAAAGATGCGCTGCCAACATATTAACAATTATAACCTGTCCAATAAAACTGATTTGATACAATGCACACCAACAAGTTCTAACTTCCAGTAAAAAAGAAAGCTTATATGCGTAAGTGCGGGGGGACGGGGGGGACAGGGGACAACGACAGGTGGCTCCTGGGAATGAAGTTCCCTCGCCTCCTGCTGGCATCTCTTGATCTGCTCCTCTTCAACCAGGTGAGTTCCTTAGCTGATGGGTGGGGTGGTGGAGGAAAGGGAGCTTTCCTCTTCCCTTCCTTTTCAGCCCAGTCATGCTTCTTCTCATTTGTGGAGCTTCTGCTTTAGGCTTCTGAGTGGCTGCCACCACTGGTTGTCCCTGGGACGGACTCCTCACATATTCCAACTCGTGGCAGTAAATACCTCCTACAAAGCAGCTGCTCTTGATCAGTGTGAGGGTTTTCTGATGAAAATGGTGCAGATGTGCTGATAGGACCTTTTCTCACTGTAGTAGGGCTTCTACTTGGTGAAATGGAATGTATGTGAGGCATGGTGGTAGTCTCCCCACTTGGTGATAGCCCTTCCTGCTGTGGTGACAGACAGCAGCCCATGATGTGGTCCCACTTACTCTGGCCATCCAACCTGTTGGAGATCTACATTACCAATCCTCCTGCCTTGCAGAGAGCCTAGGGGTGCTTGTCGACAAGGGGTCTCTGAAGCTCCTCCGGCAGAACTTACATAGATCACTACATCATAATCAGAGCCACTGCCTTGTGGCTACATCCAGTTGTGGAAAAGGCTTCAGGAGACAACCTCGAGGCAAAATCCAGAGCCGGAGTCCCTGAGGCAGTTCATGGCTGAACACAGTCACGTTCTGGCAACTCCTGCGACGCCGCTGGAACCAACCGTATTGGCCTCTGCCTTTCCATTGGACCATTTCAGCGACGTGGAGAGGGGGGATTTGCTGCATGGGTAACAGCCTATCCTCCATACCTACTTTACCCAGGCTTCGCGCACTGGAGAGGACACTCTGTTCCAGAACCACCATTCAGAGCGTGACACCGTGGTCTTCCGAGACTGAAGGATGCCAACAACAATCAGAGCCAAAATGTCTTCCTTGATTTTAGCTCCTGTCCTGTCACCCACATCTCAGTCTTATTTCAACTGATAAACTTGTTGGGAATACGTCTCATGGGGCTTCTGCCTCTGCTGGGAAGTGCTTGCAGAAGAGCTCTGGGGGCAGCCACAGACCCTAGAGTTCATGGTTATTTCTTTTCTTCTTTTTATATTATTTTATTTATTTATTACAGATACAGGTGAGGAAAATGGGTTAGACTAGGGGCTGGGACTACACAGGTTACACATGGGGGTATTGGCCATGGATTACAACATGAACTGTTCCAATCAAGAAGTCAAAAGTGACTAATTAATGTTTTTATTATTTTGAAGAGAACTTTTTTTGAAGAATTGAATAAAATTACTACAAAATTCATCTGGCAAGGTAAAAAACGGAGAACAAGACTGAAATTACTTCAAGATGATAAAAAAAAAAGAGAGCAGGATTTGGATTACAATTCTGGGAATTATATTACCAAGCAGGAGCCTTACTTACTTACTTTTACTTTCTGAAACCTTTATTGGCATATCAAATGATTAACAATTGTACTTTACAATTGACAGACAATTTACATAACACTCAACAATTTAAACAAGATACTAGAGTTATTTAAATTCTAACAGCGTTACTTTAAGGATCTCGGATAAATAACCAGCAACAGCTGCAGTTAAGGAATCACAAACATCACTCATAAACTTGGAGAGAATAATATCAGAGGGGATAAGGTCAGAAGGGATCCAAGAACCAAGGTAATGATTCCGAATATCAAAGTGTGCTGGGCAAAGAAAGAGTATATGAAACAAAAAATCAGGAGTCTCATGACAAAAGAGACAGAGCCTTTTCTCCCGAGGAATGTTAAAAAAACGGCCAGAATGAACTGCCGACGGGAAAATGTTGAGGCGAGCTAACATAAAGGCTCGTCTATGTAACGGATTGGTTAATTTATAAAAATAATTAGATGCATGATTAAAGGATGGGGCCAAACCAAGGGAAAGAGGGGAACAAACAGAATTGAGACTATTACTTAGATAATTAAATTCAAATGCTAAGAGCTTGTCTTTTATGAATGAATATGCTCTTGGAAGACTTATATCTGCCAGGGATTCTAATGAGAGGTCGAGAGAAGCAAGTTTATTTTCTACCAGCCGAAACCAAGAAGAAAAATAAGAATCTCTTAACAAATCATATAATAAGGAACCGGAATGAGAATTTAAAAACAGTTTAAGCCAATATTTAAAAGTAAGTAACCAGGCAGTAGTTGTTGGAAGATGGATACCTAATTCTAGGATAATTGTGGAAACACGAATTAAATTTGGAATCCCTAGAATTCTACGGAAAAAAAGCTGCTGCGATCTGATCAATATCCTTATTAATTACTTTAATCCAAATTGGGGCACCATAAAACAAATGAGAAAGAATTTTGGACTGAAAGATCTGGATAGCAGCAGGAACATACTGGTTACCTTCATTATAAAAAAATTTTAAAATTGCTTTAAGTTGGGGAGAAAGAGATGAAGTGATAGCTTTCTTATGAAGAGTCCAAGAAAGTTTATAATGAAATATAAGACCCAAATATTTATAAGACTGGACTTGCTTATATATATTTGGACCTATCGTCCATGTTATAGGGGACCAAGAGCGGGAAAACACCATAATTTGAGTTTTGTTTGAATTGATTGTTAGGTCATTTAGTGTACAATACTCCTGAAATTTAGTCAAGATGCAGCGAAGTCCAGATTTAGTTAGAGATAATAGTACTGCATCATCTGCATATAAGAGAGTAAAGACAGGGACCCCATTTAGAACCATAGTAGAATGAGTAGAAGAAGAAAGAAAAGAAGATAAATCAGATAGAAATAAATTGAATAATAAGGGAGCAAGGATACAACCCTGGTGGACACCATTGTGAATAGGAAATCTGTCGGTGAGAATATTAGAATTTGGAATCTGAAGAGCAGCCTTAAACTGCATAAAAGACTGGGGAATTCCAAAATTTTAATATTAGAAGCCCGTGATTTACAAATAGGCTGGCACATATTCCTGTTTTATGATGAAGTTAAACAGCATGGATAAAATGGACAACACATTTTAAGAAGATCTTTAATTTGGATATGGGAACAGATAAAATGCAAAATATACTCTTACAGCCCAATCCAATCCTGAGCTGCCCGGGGCACCCAGGAGGGCTGCTGCCAAATCCAGCGCCTCCTGTGCTACCACGGGAGGCACCTTGGGAGAAGGGGACATTTGTCCTGCCTTCTGCAGTCCAGGAGACCACCAAGCTGCGCCGGAGCTGGGCTAGCACCGGCAGGAGCCCAGTGGCGAGCTCTGTGAACTGCCTTATGGCACGTTTGCAACTGGCTCGATGGCACGGAGCCGTGCCGCCGAGCGCAGGATTGGGTTCCTAATTATCCAGGTGGATAAAACTGCTTGAAATAGCAACGAATCCAAACTGGATTTAAAAAGACAAAAATAGAATATATAGCGACTCGTTGAGAGATTTTAAGCGCTGTAGATACTCGCCTAGAAGGAGGGAGGAGGGAGCGAGCAGTAGGAAAGTGGGAAAGTGAAAGAAAGAAAGTGATCTTTGGAGAGGAGGCGTTGTGCAGGCTGGGGCTGTTGCTGAGTGTTCACAGCTGCCTGCGGCTGCGCTCCATGTGCTCCTTCAGGCTGTCGTCCAGCTGCAGGATGGGCTGGGCTGGGCAGGGCAGGGCAGGGGCATCTGCCACAGCAGCCATCAGCAGCCCCCCCTCGCTCAGCACCAGCGCCCATGGAGGCATCAATAAGGCGGGAGGGGCAGCTCCCCTCTGGAGAAGCAGGACATGCAGGAGACAATGAGCTGTGTGTGCGGGAGGGGGAGAAGCAGTCATTTGAAAGGGCTGAGTCCATCCCCTCTTTCCTTCTTGTTCCCCCTTCCCACCTTTCCTACTGTATATAAACTTCAAGCACTCCTTGGGAAGCCCAGCTTGCTAACCCCCTTCCCATCTCCCCACAGATGAAGCTGGACAAGCTAGGGGAAGGGGGGAGTGATCTTTTTAAAGAGAGGGGGGGCAGCCTGCAGAAGCCTGTACCTTTGTTTCTCAAGCCATTGAAAGGGTTTTTTCTGCCCCCTCCCCCCTTACTGAATCTACACTTTAAACTCTCAGTTGCAAAGTTGAGGATTGCTAATCCCTCTCTCCATAATCATTCACCACTGATGAAGTCATACTGGGGGGGGGGGGAAGAAGAGTTAACTTTTATCAAAGGAAAAGCTTGTGTGTGTGTGTGTGTGTGTGTGTGAGAGAGAGAGAGAGAGAGAGAGAGAGAGCATTTAAAACCATTACGGCTACAATTCTATCCTCACTTTCATGGAAGTAAGCCCCACTGACTATTAAGGGACTTTCTTCTGAGTAGGCATGCCTAGGATTGGGCTCTCAGTCTATTCCCTCTTCTTGTTTTCCTCTCCACCAGGATCGAGGTCAGGGAAGGTGACAGCAGAGCGATCGAAGCTCCACGTTCCCTTTTGACCAGGCTGCAGGGACTGGGGAACACCCTCCAGTCCCTGCAGCAGCCGGGCTCGCTGGGTCAGGGAAAGTGAGAGTGGGGCGACAGCCCTTTTTTCTCCTTGAGATAAGAATGGAGGATGAGACAGTTAAAGATGCAATGGTACTCTGGGCAAAAAATTTTGGATATAATATACCAATTGACGACTGCAAACAAATTTGGAATATAAATATTAAGATAACTAAAGCGGTGTCTTTTAAAGAGAATTTATATAAACTGTTTTATGGATGGTATTTAACTCCAGAGAAATTAGCAAAAATGCATTCTGGGTCATCAAACAAGTGTTGGAAATGTAAAGAGATTGAGGGAACTTTTTATCATATGTGGTGGACATGCGAAAAAGCAAAGAAATATTGGAAAATGATACAAAATATCATTGTTGCAAGAGATATTGAATTGTGTATTACCATTCAAACCAGAAATATTCCTCCTAAATGTGACATCAGAAATTAAAGACCAATGTAAGTAACACCTTACTGTACATATCGCTACAGCGGCAAGAATATTGTATGCACAAAAGTGGAAATCTGCAGACGTTCCAACTAGAGAAAATTTAATAGATAAAATTTATGAAATAGCAGAAATGGAGGTTTTAACATAAAGAATGAAAGAGAGAGATTTAGGTAGAGTAAGAAGATGTTGGAAGCCTTTCTATGACTGGATAGATAATTTTAGTCAAACAATATTGTCTAGATAAATCATTAGTTTTTATACCGACAAATATGATAGCTTTTGTATTGATGACTATTTTTCTTTTTAGTCGCTTTTGACATGGTTATTTCTTTTCCTAGGGCTAGGCCAACTCGGTCACAACATCCACGACCCCCCCCCCCCACCTCAGATGCTTCATATAAGAAGTATTTCCACCGTGGCTATAGACATATTTATTCCAGTTGGCTTTTCAGGGTTGAGGGGTGACCTAGTCATATTTTTTGTTGCTTTTGGTTTTTTATGATTGCTTTAAGACGGCTGCTTTCATTCTGCTGTTTTATTTTCAGCAGTTATATTGCTGTTGTACTCTGCTCAGCCTTTCCAGAGGATTATGGGGTTGGTGCTTTGCTGTTTTCTGTTTTCAAATTTTATGGATTAATTGTCGTAGATGCCCAACCCTTTCTACTTCTGAGACAATAGTGCCTGCACAGAGCAGGGGGGTTGGTTTAGAAGACCTCCAAAGGTGTCTTCCAACTCTAGTATTCTAGATCAAGCATTTAAAATGCACACCTTCAATTGCTTTGTTTTTCTTCCTGTTTGATCTGCACCAGATTCCCCTGCAACTACTACGTATAATAAAGCAAACACCCAGACAGGGCCAAACAATGTGATGACCCCATTTCTGCCCAGCCCACAGGTGTACACATTTTGTTCCTGTTGCGTATATGCTGGGGGGAAATGGCTGTCACATCTAGTTGGACCCTAAAAGTCTTACCTATTCACACAGGTGTCACCACCACCCCACAACCTCTGCAGGGCTGTTCAGGATACACCTTCCAGGACTGAGTGGCACCATTCTGGGGTGCTGTCCAGAGCCAGGGCTGTCCGGCCTGCACCCCGCTCACCTGTCAGTCATTCCAAGTCCAGAAACGGGCGCCCGTCCCACCAGTCCCCTTCCCCAGCTGGAGGGCTTCGCAGGACATGGAATCAGAGGGCGCAGAGATGCGACCCTTTACTGCCAACCCCCTGCTGGGAGAAGGGGGAGCTCCACAAGCACAGACTTCACTTCTCCCCCGAGGGGGGGCTTGTCTTCAGGGCAGGGGGGCTCTTCAGGGGGGCTTCTTGTTCCCCACTTGGGCAAAGACCCAAAGCCCCCCAGTGTCGCCCCTTCCCCCAGCCAGCCTGCAGCCCCCGACGGTCCCAGGGAGGCGCCTCCTGCTGCCAGGTCCAGTGCGGGGACCCGGGGCGAGCCACCTACCGTTCGAGCAGGGGGTCGGGCTCCCGGCTCTGCCCTGCGGGTACCGAGGCGCCAGCAAGCGGCTCTCGCTCTGCTCCTGCCCTGCACTGCGGGATGCAGTCCCCCGGCGCTCTGCCGTCCCTCCTTCCCTGCTTGGCGGTCTCCCTGGTCCTTGCCTCGGCTCGGACTCCATCCCTCCGCCTTCTCGGCCACTCCCCGGCGCCTTTGGGGAGAGCCGCGCTCCCGCCCCGCCTGGTGCTGCCCGTTCCCACCCCAGGCGCCTGGACCCTCCCCAAGAGCAGCGCAGTCCGGACCCGCCCGCCCGCCCGCTGCTTTCCCACGCGGAGCCTGCCAGCCTCTTTCGCGCGCCCAGCCCCGCAGGCACGTCCCTCCCCTGGCCTGGCCTGCGGCGGGGTGACCCGGCCATTGCTTCGCGCAGTCGCCCCACACTGGGTGCAGGAGGGAACAGCCCGTGGCCACCAGCAGAGGAAGAGCAGCAGCAGCAGCAGCATTGCCTGCCTTTTGCCTGCCTTTTGCAGACACAGCCCCTCCATCCAGGAGGGGTGAAACAGTGGGGGAGGGTGGTGATGGGCTAGCAGAATGGGGGCAGGGAAGGGCAAAACAGTATTGGGGGGTGCAGAGGGCTGAAAAAGTCTTCGGAGCCCAGGTCTACCCACCCATGCGGCATTGGCAGCTAGATACATTAATATGGAAAACCAAGCACACTCCTAAGTCTCTCTAAAACCTTATAAATATAGAAAATCATGCAGAAAATGAGCGTCATATTTAGGCTCGCACTAGCATCAGTGGCGTAGCTAAGCCGTTTGCTACCCAGTGCAAAGAACATTTTGCCCCCTCCCTGAACTGCAAGGACATCAAATTAATTAAACTGGGTCTTTTTTATTTGTTAGAGTGAGTGAGAAATGTTAGCTAATATTGTGAAAAAGCAAGTGCTTGTTGAAAGTTAGGATTGGACCATAAATTGTATGAATTAAAACTAAGTTGTGTTATCCCACTTTTTTTCTGAGGGCTTACAGCAAGTGGCTTACAATTTACATATGTATTCATCTAGAATAAAACTGTAAAATGCAATGTAAAAAAAAGCAAACAATTGCAGGCAGGTCCATTGATGAACACACCAGCGCATAAAATACAATAATAAATCATAAACGCATCAATAAAAGCAGCAGGTGTCAGGTGCTAAAGAGGACCAAAATCAGAAGGCTTGCTGAAATAGAAATGTTCTTAGAGCTCACTGGAGACTTCTACCACCACTACTCTTACTTCTGTAAGAGACCACAAATCTAAAAGGCATATCTAATTTAGAGCCCAATCCTGTGCCTGTCTACTCAGAAGTAAATTCCATTATAGTCAATGGAGCTTACTCCCAGGAAAGTGTGTATATACAAATTGAGAGGTGCAGGGGGCTGGAGACAATCATAAGAGCCTGCAGCTTACGTTTAGGAACTGGAATAGAATAGGGATCCATGAATTACAAATAAATGATGAGATGATGATTACTACTACAAGGCCAGGCCAGGCCTGTACTGCTCAGTACTGCTCGCCTCACATGCCTTGCCTTGCCTTGCCTTGCCTTATGTGCTCCCCTCTTCAGCTTCCTGCCCAGGGAACCCATCACAGCCAGCCAGCCAGCCAGCCAGCCGAGAGCCCAAGCCTATGCCTGTCTACTCAGAAGTAAATTCCATTATAGTCAATAGGGCTTACTCCAGGAAAGTGTGCATAGGAATGCAGCCTTGGAGCCCAGTCCTATGTGTGCCTACTTGGAAGTAAGTCCCATTATAGTTAATAGAGCTTACTCCCAGGTAAGTCTGGATAGGACTGCAGCCTTGGAGCCCAATCCTGTGCCTACCTACTCAGAAGTATGTCCCATTAGAGTCAATAGGGCTTACTCCCAGGTAAGTGTGGAAAGGCTTGTAACCCCAGTGAGCAACTTAGATTCAGCTGCAGTTGTAGGCACACAAACTGTTGCCCCCTTCCCCAGCAGATTTGTGTATCTGTCCCAGCGCTGTGTATGGTTTGCTAGCTTGTCTCTGACAATGTTTGGAGGGGAGGATCTTGGCGCACAAGCCCACCGAGGCAAGATCGCAGCCAGGAAGGCAGGGAGGAGGGAAGGTGAGGGAGCAACATGCAGTTCCATCTCAGTTGCAAACTGGGGGGTATGGGGTGACATAGCCACACATCTGCAAGCAAACCTCAGGACAATCCTATCCACGCTTGCCTGGGAGTAAACTCCATTGACTATAAGGGGACTAACTTCTGAGTAGACACGCATAGGGCTGGGCTTGTACGTCTCTCCTCTGTCCTGTGTGCCTCCTTCCTGTGCGTGCCTCTGGAGGAGCTAAACTGTTTTGGGGAGGCTGCATTCATTGGATAGGGACCATTCTGGTGTCATTGGATTCCTCTCCACCTGCCCTTTCTGACTGACTAAGGCAAGTCCACCTATTCCGGAGTAAACGCGCGCTATGGCTCGGTTTCACTTTCCATAGAGCTTCGTGCATTTTTGTTGTTTCGGTTTTTTGGCCATAACTTTTGATGAAAAGGAGATTTCCTTCGAGTTTGTCGCATTGCGTTCTGCTGGAAATTATGCACCCAATGGTATATGGCATGATGGGGTTACTTGTAACCTCCGCGAAGTTAGCGATGTTTATGTCATTTGTGGTGTCACCCCTCCCAAAGCTGGTACCTGAGATGGACTGCCCCCCACCCCTCGCTAGCTATGCCACTGCCTAGGCCCTGTCTCCTGCTTCTTCTCCAGGTGAAAGAACATGGAAAAACAAACTTTCACTACTGGGAGAAGTGAGAGTTCTCACAGGCATGCTGTAGTAGATGGAGGGCACACCAGAAATGCCAACTATTGTTTTGAGGTTTAAATGTTACAGTTGCTGCTGGGTGCAGTGGGGCATTTCTAAGTACTTTCAGTGGTATCTGCAATGTAGCCATAATGCTTGAAGTGCCTTCCTAGTCTGGTGGTTCTGATGACTCTTAGGTAGGGTGACCAGATGCAAAGGGAGACAGAGTGCCTCGACCTTTAACAATTGTATTGAAGAGGGAATGATGGCAAGTGCAGCTTGTGTCTCTGCACAAAGTCCTAACCCCCTTCCAAGCAATTTTAAAATTCCAGTTGTGATCAGTGGTAGTCCCATTTAACAGATTTTCTTTCATTTTCATGAGTCCTGGTAGCAAGCAAATCCAACTAAAGGTAGTTTGAAATGCCAACTTCAACCTGTGTGCTCTTTTCTCTCTTGTTCTAGTTGGATATCTTGCATTTTATTTATCATGCAATATCTCACACCCACAACATAAAAACTTTGCAGGCTTTCAGGAGAATGTCTTGGAAGTGTTTGAACTTTGGAATACGGTGTTCAGTTCTTGGCTCCACAGTTTAAGAAGGCTATTGATAAAATGGAGTGGGTCTAGAGGAGAGTTAGGGTTGGGGGTGTTAGACTCAAATCCCCACTCATCCACAAAGCTCCCCAGGTGGCCTTAATCACATGAAACACATTTAAAAATAAATATACAAATGAGATCAGAAACCTTTTTACTGGGATTGACAGAGGAATGTGTGGAGAAAAAAACTGAAATTTTATTTCTATATGTAGTGTTTATGTGGAGGCGCTAGCCTTAGCCTTAGTATGTTGGCAATAAAGCAAAGCACACTTTGCACTTGCACAGAGCAAACTTGCGCGGCCTTGATGACATGCTGAGTCTGAAGCTCTGTAGCCTGTCAACAAGAAGATGTTATAGAGAATCATATCTAGGAATGTGGATTGCGGTTAAGCTAGAGAGCCGGCTAGTTATAGCCAGTGTGAATCTCAGCATCCTTTTGTAATTTCCCTATTACACAGACCTCTGACTCATAGTTTAGTATTGTAAACAAGATCAGAGAATGGAAAACCCCAGCCTGTTGTGTATTGTTTGAGAGGGAATAAAAGTCAGAGAAGGCTGAATCCCAGAAACTTTTCTTCTGTATCAAGCCTTCCTTCTGCATCTCGCTTCTATACATGTCTGTTGTTGTTTTCATTGCTCTAACTCTTTGCTCCTCAAGTTCTAACTTTCAAACCCTCAGAGCGCTTCTGCTTTAACACTCTCCTTCAGGCAACAAGATACAGTCTTGTGTGTCTCCCACCAAGCACCAAGGCTCCCAAAAGCCTTGGGTGCTCCCCAAAGCAGCATCTTGCGCTGCTACACTATATATGACAAGTGCAGTGAGAATACTTTCTGCACAGTGATGGAAGACAACAGAAGCACCATCGGTGGAAGAATGTTGGATCAAATTATGGACATGGCAGAAATGGGCAAACGGACGACCTTGCTCAAAGAAAAATCAGTAACTCAATTGGAAACCACTCATTGACTTTCTGTAAATGAAGCGGGGAAAAACCTGAGACAATGATTTGTGGATTTGATGAAAAAGAGTAGCAGAAATAAACTCAGTTATAGAAAAAAAGTTTAGACATAATCACAAATGCAACTCACTCTGATAGAGATTTGCATTATGCAATCAGAAGTACATAGAGTAGGGATATAATATACTGCTTCATTCTTGCTATACTTAACCTTTAGATGAGTGGTTCTCAGACTGGCTGGTTGCAATTCACCAGCTTGTGTCAAGTTTCCCCATCCCTTTAAGGGGCGGGGAAAGGCGGGAGGTAGCAACACAGGACGTGTCAGTAATGGGGGTGAAAGGGGTCTATTTTTACTTACTGAGGGCTGCTGGCAGCTGCAGGAGTTGCGGGGAGCCCCGAGCAGCCCCCTGCAGGGCTCCCCAATGCTTAGAATGTTCACTTAGAATGTTAGAACATTGAGAAAAACTGGTCGCCAAGCAACCCGGAAGTGCTTAGTGTCCGATTTTTCTCAACATTCTAAGTCAACATTCTAAGCATTAGGGAGGTGTAGAATTCAGACAGTCTGACACGGAGGCTCAGGATCTGGTAGAGTGAAGCTCTCTCCTGCCCCACCCACTCCCCAACATGTCCCCGTCCTCTCCCCGCCCTCCCTCACTTCCCCCCAGAATGCCACCTCCCTGCCTCCCCCTACCTGCCTGGTGGTCCGTGTGACCGCCTTGCAGTGGAGCTCCAGTACTCCACTGGCACTAAGGCCCACAAACGTGCTTTATGGCATATTTGAGACAGTACATGCAAGTGATGAGCCAGCGCGCACTGAATAGGATTGGGTCCTTAGTTGGGATCAAGGACTTGATGGCTCTGTGAATCCTGAACATAGACTGCAGCAACCTGAGATCCTTTGCTTTTGTAATATTAAAATAACACAACTTTTACAAATATTTTAATTTTTTATATTAAAAAATCTAGCTCTTGTTATGGTTACAAAGGCAGATTTGGGTGTACCTGAAAGGGCCTGGCATGCTTGAAACCAGAAAGGAACTAAGTCGGATTTTCAGGAGTCAGTGCCTAGGCTCTAATGTCTCTCAACTTGACAATCAGTGGAAGACCAAATTGGTAAAATGAGCAAATGTAAACAAACACACAGAATTAACATACATCATGCAGGTTGCAGACTTACACTTTTCTTGGTGCAGAATTTGGGTTACTCTGACAGGAAGTTTTATTTTGTTTTTGAAGCATAATACACAGCCATGACTAGACTCCTCAATTAAGAGTGTGAGCATGCGCTATGCAAATTTCAGAGAAGGGAATCAAATATCAAGGAATAAGTATTGTCTTCTTGCTTTGTGGAGGACAGCTAATTGGCCTCTGCTGAAAACTGTTGAACTAGAGCAGGTGTCTCCAAATGTTTTGGACAGAGGGCCACATCCAATATCTGACACCGTGTCAAGGGTTGGAAAAATTATTAAAGTTTAAATATAAAATTTAAATAAATAGATTAGAGATGGAACTTAGATGAATGAATAAGTGAAAGAATGGACTCCGTTCCAGGATTTCTCCAAGCACCACCAAAGAAATAAAGCACTCACTCAAATAGACTCCCCAGCCCACAAGCAGGTTACTTACATGTACAGGAGTAAATACCTCAGAATCAGCACATCACAAAAAACATCTAAAGCTCTTCTGAGGGCCGGGGAGGCCTCCCCAACCCTCAGAAAGCCTTCTAAGGCCTCCAGAGGGACCAAAAGCACCGGAAAAGCTTTTTCAGAATAGCCAGGAAGAGATATTTTTATGCATTCTGAGTGCTGGACAGGCTGCACACATCCTCCCCAGCCCACAGAACACCCCTGATTGCATTCCTTTGAGAAGACCAGAGGCCCACAGGAGACAAGAGTCTTGCTACGGCCGGAGAGAAGATTGCCGTGTGCAGCGTCTGGCCCCTGGGCTACAGTTTGGAGACACCTGAACACAGGTGGATAATTGTGGATAACACAGAAGGATAATTGATACCGCATGGCAGTGGTGAACAAAGACTCACATACACCATTTGGCACCCGGGGCCCATAAATTTTTGGCAATCTCCCCATGACAAAATTATTTTTCGTAAGAGTCATGATATGAAATGAATAATAATAACAGCCAGAGAACAAGCACAGACAGTGAACACTTCCTTTTACTGAACTCATATATAACACATTTACATATGCAATGAATATGAGAGATCATAACCCAAATCAGAACAGGGAAGGAACACCCATCAGGATAATATGCAGTGGGCTTGTGGTCTATCATACGTACAAAAGCAGTTGTGTTATAGAAGAAAGGAAAACATACGTACATTTATGAAGAATACTTTTGGTTTTCTGGAATGCTTGTAACAAGCTACGTATTCTAGTGGTAATCTCAGTGTAATCCACTTTTGTTACAGAACACACCTTTTGTTACATAAATCCCAGTGCAACCCACTTTTTGTTACATAAGGCAGTCAGTCAACAGTCAACAAAACCTTTATTAGGCATAACCATTTGATAGGTGAGGACTCTGTACAGAAATTGTAGAGAGTATAAATCTAAGTAGTACACAAATATATGTATATGTGCACATCTATGTGTACACACAGATACAACGTACATTACATTTTACAAACAAACATGAATTATTTAAATGACAGAAACAATCAGTTACTCTGCGGATCTTGCCAGAACGTAGCCTACTCAGTGATTACAGAAAGCTTGGCTCGATTCAGAATACTCAAATTTAGGAACTGTGCGACTAAGAGGGTTGTATGTTCAACATCATCTGCAAGAAGGAATTGAATTATATCTTTCTCAGAATGCCCTGTTTTAGAATGGAGCAAGGGAGAGAGAAATTGCTGCCTTAGTACTTGATATTTGGGACAGTGCAACATGATGTGTGTGTATGATTCTACTTCGCCTAAATTGCAGCTACATAAACGATCTTCCCTGGCATACGAAAGGCAGTTGTTACATAAGGCAACCATGTGTTTTCCTTTTCCTGCTTTTTGGCTGTAACATTTGATAGAATAGAGATATTTCCACATGGTTTGTTTCATTGCATTCTGCATGAAATTGCGCATGGAATGATATACTACGATGGTATCAAAAATACCAAGATTTTAAGAAGTGGGAGGTGGCCTCTGTCACCCCTCTGCAGCTTGGCTCCCAGGGCCTACGGCCTCCCATTTGTACACCACTGCAACATGGAACATTATCTTCTGATTTTTTTTATCAGAAGACTGCCTGTTTCTCATCTTTGCATCCTATTCAAGGCCAGATATAAAAACTGAAAATATTTCCTTTCAGCTAGTTTCTGGTCTGTTATAAAATAAGGTCTAGCTTGAAATATTTTCAAGTTTGGCTTTTGACAGACTGAAGGGAGGAGGTTCCAGGGCCACTGAGGATTCTTTTGACAAGGAACGAGACACTGTTGTAGAAGAGCTGGAAAGAATCACCAAAGGCATCTGCTAAGAAGGTCCTTTGGAGCAAAGTGGGACTAGTTGGATTTCCAAAGGTAATTAGTGCCAGCAGTGGTGGTCTAGGTGTGGCAGGACCAGGATTGTGGGGTCACTATCCCCCAGAAAGTCCTCTGAAAGAAAAGGGGAAGCGGGTTTAATGAAGCCAGAGAGAATCAGTGAGGGGAAAAATTCCTGTGGGTCAAAGGCTGTAGGAAGTCATGCTTATCCAATGTCCCTTGGGTTAGAGATAACCTAAGAATTAGGTCCAGAGAACAGCTAGGCAGTAGGCCCCCCAAACCAGTGAAGGGCCCACCTCCTCAAAAACACCACCATCCTCACCCTATACAGAGAGGAGTCCTGAAGGTCAAACACAATGCGAGTGAATTTCGGTTTGCACACCCAGCCTCAGTCAGGTTAAGAGAGCCTGCTGTGAGTGCCTGACCGCAAAAGGGCTTTCAAAATCAGGGGGCTGGAAAACAAGTCCAATGAGTAAACGTTGAGAGAACTTGGTGTGTTTAGCCTGGAAATGAAAATACTGAAGGGGGACATGCCTTTAAATACCTGCAGGGCTGTCAGGTGGAAGAGGGCAAAAATTTGTTCTCTGTTGCCCCAGAGAGCAGCTTGACCTAATAGGCTTAGGCTGAAGGGGAGATTTAAGTTGGATGTCATGAACAAATCCTGAATGGTAAGAGCAGTTCAGCAATGCAACTTCTTACCAAGTTTTCCTTTGCTGGAAGTCTTCAGGTGGAGGCTTGACAGGCACTTTTTGGAGTTGCTCTACAGGGAATTTTCCTGCACCTGGCAGGGGGTTAGCCCCTTCCCATCCCAATTGCTTGGACCCCCTCCCCAAGAGCAGGCACAAACCTTGCAAGCTGCAGCCCAGGCAGCCAGCAGAGCCAGGGCCACTGCCTTCCAATGCGGGGTGTGCAGCATCTCACTTGCAGCCAACAGGCACACCCCTCCTTTGAGCCGCCTGCATGTGGCAAGAAGGGAGGGAGAGCCTGGTCTGCCAGCAGGCACTGTTGGGTAACCCAGCCATTGCATCACTCAGGCGACTGCTGGGTAGCCCCACACTCAGTGCAGGAGGGAACAGCCCGTGGCCACCTGCAGAGGAAGAGCAGCAGCAACATTACCTGCCTTTTGAAGACACACCCAGGCCCATCCTAGGTCTGTCTACTCAGAAGTAAGTTCCATCAGAGTCAATGAAACTTACTCCCAGGAAAGTGAGGACGGGATTGCAGCCTTAGGGTCCAATCCTATCCAACTTTTCAACAGGGATGTATCCATGCTAATGGGATATGTGCTGCATCCTATGGTGAGGGAGCAGTCACAGAGGCCTCCTCAAGGTAAGGGAGCATGTATTCTCTTACCTCGAGGCTGCATTGTGGTTACCTAAGAACATAAGAACAGCCCCACTGGATCAGGCCATAGGCCCATCTAGTCCAGCTTCCTGTATCTCACAGCGGCCCACCAAATGGCCCAGGGAGCACACCAGATAACAAGAGACCTCATCCTGGTGCCCTCTCTTGCATCTGGCATTCTGACATAACCCATTTCTAAAATCAGGAGGTTGCGCATACACATCATGGCTTGTACCCCATAATGGATTTTTCCTCCAGAAACTTGTCCAATCCCTTTTAAAGGCGTCTAGGCTAGACGCCAGCACCACATCCTGTGGCAAGGAGTTCCACAGACTGACCACACGCTGAGTAAAGAAATATTTTCTTTTGTCTGTCCTAACCCGCCCAACACTCAATTTGAGTGGATGTCCCCTGGTTCTGGTATTATGTGAGAGTGTAAAGAGCATCTCCCTATCCACTCTGTCCATCCCCTGCATAATTTTGTATGTCTCAATCATGTCTCAGGCATCTCTTTTCTAGGCTGAAGAGGTGGAAACGCCGTAGCCTTTCCTCATAAGGAAGGTGCCCCAGCCCCGAAATCATCTTAGTCGCTCTCTTTTGCACCTTTTCCATTTCCACTATGTCTTTTTTGAGATGCGGCGACCAGAACTGGACACAATACTCCAGGTGTGGCCTTACCATAGATTTGTACAACGGCATTATAATACTAGCTGTTTTGTTCTCAATTCCCTTCCTAATGATCCCAAGCATAGAATTGGCCTTCTTCACTGCCGCCGCACATTGGGTTGATACTTTCATCGACCTGTCCACCACCACCCCAAGATCTCTCTCCTGATCTGTCACAGACAGCTCAGAACCCATCAGCCTATATCTAAAGTTTTGATTTTTTGCCCCAATGTGCATGACTTTACACTTACTGACATTGAAGCGCATCTGCCATTTTGCTGCCCATTCTGCCAGTCTGGAGAGATCCTTCTGGAGCTCCTCACAATCACTTCTGGTCTTCACCACTTGGAAAAGTTTGGTGTCGTCTGCAAACTTAGCCACCTCACTGCTCAACCCTGTCTCCAGGTCATTTATGAAGAGGTTGAAAAGCACCGGTCCCAGGACAGATCTTTGGGGCACACCGCTTTTCCCCTCTCTCCATTGTGAAAATTGCCCATTGACACCCACTCTCTGCTTCCTGGCCTCCAACCAGTTCTCAATCCATGAGAGGACCTGTCCTCTAATTCCCTGACTGTGGAGTTTTTTCAGTAGTCTTTGGTGCGGGACTGTGTCAAACGCCTTCTGAAAGTCCAGATATATAATGTCCATGGGTTCTCCCGCATCCACATGCCTGTTGACCTTTTCAAAGAATTCTATAAGGTTCGTGAGGCAAGACTTACCCTTACAGAAGCCGTGCTGACTCTCCCTCAGCAAGGCCTGTTCGTCTATGTGTTTTGAGATCCTATCTTTGATGAGGCATTCCACCATCTTACCCGGTATGGATGTTAGGCTGACCGGCCTATAGTTTCCCGGATCCCCCCTCTTTCCCTTTTTAAAAATAGGCGTGATATTTGCTATCCTCCAATCCTCTGGCACTGTGGCCATTTTGAGGGACAAGTTGCATATTTTAGTCAAGAGATCTGCAACTTCATTCTTCAATTCCTTAATAACCCTTGGGTGGATGCCATCAGGGCCCGGTGACTTATTGATATTTAATTCATCAATGAGGTCTGAAACATCTTCTCTTTTAACCTCTATCTGACTTAACTCCTCGGTCAGGAGGGGCCATTCGGGCAGCGGTATCTGCCCGAGGTCTTCTGCCGTGAAGACAGATGCAAATAACTCATTTAATTTCTCTGCCATCTCTAAGTCATTTAGCACGTCAAGAAATCCGGTTTCCTTATCGTGACCAGAACACAAAATGACCCAGTCAATATGAGGATATTTGAAGTCCCCCATGATTACAACCCTGTCCCTCTTTGTCACCTCCCTGATCTGTTTCCTCATTTCAAGATCCCCTTCCGATTTCTGGTCTGGAGGATGATAGCATGCCCCCAGTATTACATCGCTGCACAAGCCTGGTAATTTAACCCACAGAGATTCTACGGTGGAGTCGGACCCACCTTCAATCTCTACTTTGCTGGATTCTATCCCTTCCTTAACATAAACGGCCACCCCACCTCCAACACGCCCCTGCCTGTCCCTCCTGTAGAGTTTATAGCCCGGGATTGCGGTATCCCATTGATTCTCTGCATTCCACCAGGTTTCCGTTATGCCCACTATGTCAATGTTTTCCCTTGTCACCAGACATTCCAGTTCTCCCACCTTTGCTCATAGACTTCGGGCATTCGCATAAAAGCATTTGTACACAGAATGCCCCAGGATAGGCTGCTTATTCGCTTCTTTGTCCCCGCATCCTCTCATTGTGCCAAACCATCTATCACATCCCATCACGCTACCTTTCCCAATTTCTTCTCCTGCCTTTGTCTTGTTGTTCTCTAACCTCCCCAACCAAGGTCATCAATACAACCAAGGTTGTATTAATGCTGAAAAATTGGATAGGATTGGACCCTTAATCCCTTACTCTTTTGTCCTAGTGATCAGCCAGTTAAGCACACTGTGTTCCCTGGTTGTATTCTGGATGTGCCATGGAAAAGCAGGTATCATGCAAGCACCAATACCGCCTTGGGGGAGTTCTGTCCCTCATATGAGGGCAAATTCACTGTGTTAGGATGTCTGCCGTGTTCATGCAGTGTTTCTGAATGAAAGTACTGTGGACTGATGGCACAACTCCAGGCTTTCAGCCAAAAACACATGCCAGGGAGCTGCAGCCAGTTGCCACTGCCTGGAGTGTTCCTGCTGTTTATCAGTGAGCAAGTGAAGATGCGTGACTCCTTGTAGCACTTCATGTTTTTTCTGCAGGAAACACCTGTGTATATGCTGCCAAGAAAACTGCGTCCATAAAATGGGAATCAGCCGTTAGGGTCCAGATGCTGGAACTATTAAGTAAAGTGTGTCTATGTGGGTGGGGAGGGCAA
Source organism: Tiliqua scincoides (assembly GCF_035046505.1). Lineage (NCBI taxonomy): Eukaryota > Metazoa > Chordata > Lepidosauria > Squamata > Scincidae > Tiliqua > Tiliqua scincoides. The sequence goes on along the minus strand of NC_089822.1, from coordinate 126,893,072 downwards.
GGGAGCATGCAAATTAGCCCTCAGGCTTGATAAACACCTACCATACTTGCATATATAAAAATGTGTGAGCCTCTCTGCTGACTGAGGGCCAAACTGGGCCTGACTTAGGAAGTCCATGATTGGATCTTCCAACATCTTTTCATTTTGTGATCTGGGATGTGGGGTGTGTGTGAGTGGAGCGGTGTCTAGCCCATTCACTCTGTTCTGTAGTGGCTTTATGCACTGTAAACAGTGACAATTCTAATTATGCCTCTGCCTGGTTTCCGTAGAGTAACTTGAGGGTGCTGTAAGTCTGACGCACAGGAACTGAACCAGTGATGGTAACGCCAGGAAATGGCATCTTCATGAGTCCTGGTAGCAAGCAGATCCAACTAAGGTAGTTTGAAATGCCAGCTTCAACCTGTGTGTGCTTGTTTCTCGCTTACGTTTTAGAGATTATCTGGCTTCGTGAGGTCTTGCATTTTATTCATCATGCAATATCTCACACCCACAACATGAAGACTTTGCAGGCTTTCAGGAGAATGTCTTGGACGTGTTTGAACTTTATTGGCAACCTTCAGTCTCGAAAGACTATGGTATCGCGCTCTGAAAGGTGGTTCTGGAACAGCGTCTAGTGTGGCTGAAAAGGCCAATCCGGGAGTGACAATCCCTTCCACACCGGGAGCAAGTGCAGTCTGTCCCTGGTCTGTCTCCCTGGCTATGGGCCTTCCTTCTTTGCCTCTTAGCCTCAGACTGTAAAGCCTCAGACTGTAAACTTTCAAACTCAGACTGTTTGAACTTTGGAATTCTGTGTCCAGTTCTGGGCTCCACAGTTTAAGAAGGCTATTGACAAACTGGGGTGGGTCCAGAGGAGAGTTACTCGAACCATGACAGAGCTGGAGACCATCAGCCCAATCCAGCTTACCGATGGCGCGCACTGTCGCAAACGTGCCATAAGGCACATTGGCAGGCCCTAGCGCTGGGCGAGTGCTGGTGGTATCCCAGCAGTGGCTGGTGCTGGGCTACTGCCAGGCAGCCTCTGGCGCTCCACTGCTTAGCAGTTGCGTGGAGTGCTGAGCAGTGGAGAGGTAGGTGGGGGCATGGGGGGAGGTGGAGAGGAAGTGTTCTGGGAAGGGGGAGGTGAGCTGAGGGCAGAGAGGAGGCATTCGGGGGATGTGGAGAGAGGGCAAGGAGGAGGCGTTCCAGGGGGAGGGAGGGAGGCAGAACCGGCAGAGCAAAGCTCAACCAGATCCAGAGCCCCCTTGTTGGGCTCACTGCCTAACACGGAGGTTCTTAAGAACATAAGAACAGCCCCACTGGATCAGGCCATAGGCCCATCTAGTCCAGCTTCCTGTATCTCACAGCGGCCCACCAAATGCCCCAGGGAGCACACCTGCATCCTGGTGCCCTCCCTTGCACTGGCATTCTGACATAGCCCATTTCTAAAATCAGGAGGTTGCACATACACATCATAGCTTGTAACCCGTAATAGATTTTTCCTCCAGAAACTTGTCCAATCCCCTTTTAAAGGCATCCAGGCCAGATGCCGTCACCACATCCTGTGGCAAGGAGTTCCACAGACCAACCACACGCTGAGTAAAGAAACATTTTCTTTTGTATGTCCTAACTCTCCCAACACTCAATTTTAGTGGATGTCCCCTGGTTCTGGTGTTATGTGGGAGTGTAAAGAGTATCTCTCTATCTACTCTGTCCATCCCCTGCATAATTTTGTATGTCTCATTCATGTCCCCCCTCAGGCGTCTGTTTCCTAGGCTGAAGAGACCCAAATGCCATAACTTTTTCTCATAAGCAAGGTGTCCCAGCACAGTAATCATCTTACTGCACGCTCTCTTTTGCACCTTTTCCATTTCCACTATATCCTTTTTGAGATGTGGTGAGCAGAACTGGACACAATACTCCAGGTGTGGCCTCACCATCGATTTGTACAACGGCATTACAATATTAGCTGTTTTGTTCTCAGTACCTTTCCTAATGATCCCAAGCATAGAACTGGCCTTCTTTACTGCCGCCGCACATTGGGTCGACACTTTCATCAAACTGTCCACCAGCACCCCAAGATCTCTCTCCTGATCTGTCACAGACAGCTCAGAACCCATCAGCCTATATGTGAAGTTTTGATGTTTTGCCCCAATATTTGTGATGTGATATTGTGATGTGTCCACTGCTCGAAGAAAACAAGTTCAAAATTTCTTTAATTTTGAGTAAACCCCTTTGTGGGGGCTGAAGCCCACAGGTGTCTGCAGTCAGTGTCCTGGGAGGGCCTGGGACTAGAATCTAGGAAATAAAAAAAATAGGGGTTCTTTGGCACCCTGCTGCCCACATTAAATTTGCCATTTCTGGAGAAGGTGATGATCAGGCAGTGGTGACTCAACTTCAGCATATCTGAAAGAAGACCAGTATCAGTCAAGTGTCTGAGCAGACTTTGGGACTGAAACTACAAGGGGAATGGATTGTGACTCTAATTCTTCTTGATCTGTCCGTAACATTTGATGCCATTGGTCATCAACTCCTTTGGGTCAGTTCAGTCAGTTGGGAATTAGCAGTGTGTGCCACATGTGGTCCACGCCCATTGCAATTTTTGCCACGAGTTCCTAAAGGTTGGAAACCACTGCTCTAGAAAAACTGAGGACAAATCCACTCTATCTTCCATATCAGACCCTCAAATAATTTTAGATGCCTTAGTTATCATATCCCATCTCCTTCAGATCACCCTCAAAGGACATGCAGCCCAATCCTGAGCTGCCCGGGGCAGTTTCCCATTTTATGGAAACAGTTGTCTTGGCAGCATATACACAGGTGTTTCCTGCAGAAAAAACACAGGTGTTTCCTGCAAAACAGCACATGAAGTGCTACAAGGAGTCATGCATCTTCACTTGCTCAGAGATAAGAGCTGCTGGTATGTAATGGTTCCCTCTTGCACAGAAAAAGTGAGCAATAGACTGAGAGGTAACGTTAGCTACATTAATTGCCATTTTTCTGTGAATAGCCCAGGAGAGATTATAATGTAAATTTAGACCAAGATTTTTAAACTGCTTAACTTGTTCTAATTTGTGTCCATTTAGTTGCCAATCATACAACTTCCACATTCTAGCGAATACAAGTATTTTAGACTTGTCAAAATTCAGCTGTAACTGGTTTTCAGTCAAGTACTCAAACACTTTTTCAAAAGGTGTTTTAAACCCAAATGATTCTGAGACATTATTATCATCCACATATAGGAGGATTAGTACCTGAGTGGACCCTAATCTGGGACAGTGCCCAGCCACCTCAGTCAAAGAGGGAGCCAAATAGGGTGGGGGCCAAAACACACCCTTGTTTGACTCCCTTGTTTGACACAATTTTCCTTGTAAGGTGCCCCGCAGAGATACACTTTATTTGGCATGTGGTGTTTTGATGGAGTCTCCTTATAAGGAATATAAGTCTCTTGTCCATCTGTAGCTTTTCTAATTTATTCCAAAGTATCTCCCTATCTATAGGCTGCTTTTAAGTCTAGAAAGGCTGTGTAAAACCTAGATCTTGCCTTTCTAATATATTTATCAAAAAAATGTGGAAGGACGGTACAATGGTCCAGGGTAGATTTACCCTGTTGAAACCCCGCCTGCTCCGGGCCCAGAATCTTCTGATCAGATATCTAAACGATAAGCTTGTAAATATTTAGCATACAATTTCCCTATAGTCGAGAGCAAGCTGACCAGTCTATAATTTGAAGCTGTCCCTGTGTCACCCTTTTTGAAAATTGGAACCACGATTGCATTTATCCATGACTGTCATAATACCTGTTCTATTAACCATAGCGAACAGGGCAGCCAGCAAAGGTGCTCACCAATTTGGGTCAGTTTTTAGAAGTTCTACTGGTATCATATCTGGTGGGTGCCTTCCCTATTTTTAATGAACAAATACGTTCTTTCACTTCTTCCGGTGATACCGGAGGCCACTCTGGAAGATCCTTTAAACTGAGAACCCAAGAGTTAGTGCAAGTCAGGTCCCTCAGGTCCCTCTCAAAAAACAGCATTTGAAAATGCTTAAGCCAACCATCGGGGGGGGGGGGGGCAATGATAGACAAATCTGGACTAGCCACACAGCAGGAATCATTCACAATAGTCCAGAATTGTTTAGAGTTCTTTTGGGAAATTGCTTGTAGTAGCCTTTCCCTTTGTTCATTAATGAACTCTATTCTTTTCCTCTTGATAAGCTGACTCAGTTGGTTTTTTAAGGTGAAATAATGTGATGGAAGTCTTGTCATTTCGGAATCCCTATAGTTACGATAGCAATCATGCAACTGTACTTTAAAATTCTTACACTCCCTACCAAACGAGAGATAGCTGGAGTTCCCCCCTCTTCTATTTCTCACCAGGAAACTGCTGCTAAGGTCTGATAGAATATATGATATTCATTCTTCATACTTTTGAGTTGTATAGAAAAATTATTTGTATTAATAATACAGGATCTAAAATCCAAACATACCTCTACCTTGAATAAATGGTGAGTTTTGTTCATTATATAATTTTTAGCAAGGGATCATGAACACAATCATAATCCAAATCAGGGGGGTTCTGTCCAGACATTGATTAATATCCACTGAAACCATAATGGGGAGGTGATCACTAAATACATAATCCACAATTGCAAAATCTTTAATATGGGGCCTAAAAGCAGGTGATATCAAAACATAATCAATCACACTGGACCCCTTGTGGGAAATGCATGTAAATTCCCTAGAATCAGCAAAGGTAGTCAAGCCATTCAGCCAGATTTTGTTAAGCTGAACACAAAATCTGGCTAAGCAAAGTTCAGCGGCAATTAGAGTTTGATCTTTGGAATGTCTCTGAAGTAAGAAGGGAGTGTGAAGGGGAGGCCTCCCCAACCCTCAGAAAGCCTTCTAAGGCCTTCAGAGGGCCCAAAAAATCCCAAAAACATAGGGGACAAGAGACTTGCCACAGGTTGGACAGAAGCTTGCCGTGAGCAGCGACTGGCCCCTGGGCTACAGTTTGGAGACACCTGAACTAGAGCACAGAAGGATAATCGACTTGACATCGCATGGCAGTGGTGTACAAAGGCCCACAGCACTGTATGCCATTTGGCACCCAGGCCCATAAATTTTTGGCATTCTCTCCATGACAAAAATTTTCAGTAAGCGTCATGATATGAAATGAATAATAATAACAGCCAGAGAACAAGCACAGACAGTGAACATTTCCTTTTACTGAACTTGTATATAACACATTTCACATATGCAGTGAATATGAGAGATCATAACCCAAATCAGAACAGGGAAGGAACACCCATCAGGATAATATGCAGTGGGCTTGTGGTCTATCATACGTACAAAAGCAGTTGTGTTATAGAAGAAAGGAAAACATACGTACACTTATGAAGAATACTTTTGGTTTTCTGGAATGCTTGCAACAAGCTATGTATTCCAGTGGTAATCTCAGTGTAATCCACTTTTGTTACAGAACACACCTTTTGTTACATAAATCCCAGTGCAACCCACTTTTTGTTACATAAGGCAGTTGTGTTTTCCTTTTCCTGCTCTTTGGCTATAATATTTGATAGAATAGAGATATTTCCACACGGTTTGTTTCATTGCATTCTGCATGAAATTGCGCATGGAATGATACGCCATGATGGTATTACTTGACAATACCAAGATTTTAAGAAGTGGGAGGTGGCCTCTGTCACTCCTCTGCAGCTTGACATAAAGGGCCTACGGACCCCATTTGTACAGCACTGCAGCATGGAACGTTATCTTCTGATTTTTTTTACTGTTTGGGGCACATTGACTGCTGGTGTCTCATCTTTGCATCCTATTCAAGGCCAGATATAAAATACTGAAAATATTTCCTTTCACCTAGACCTTAGTTTCTAGTTTTGTTATCAAATAAGGTCTAGTTCAAACAAAATATTTTCAAATTTAACTTTTGACAAACTGAAGGAAGGAGGTTCCAGGGCTACTAAGGATTCTTTTGGCAAGGAACGAGACACTGTTGTAGAAGAGCTGGAAAGAATCACCAAAGGCATCTGCCAGGAGGGTCTTCTGGAGCAAAGTGGGACAAGTTGGATTTCCACAGGTAAGGTAGTGCCACCAGTAGTGGTCTAGACGTGGCAGGACCAGGAGCGTGGCCTCACTATCCCCCAGAAAGTCCTCTGAAAGAAAGGGGGAGGGTGAAATGAAGCCAGAGAGAATCAGGAAGGGGAAAAATTCCTGTGGGAAAAAGAATGTAGGAAGTCACGACTATCCACTATACCTAGGGTTAGTGATAACTGTAGGACTAAGTGTGGAGAACAGTTAGGCAGTAGACCCCCAAAGACAGTGAAGGACCCACCTCCTCAAAAGCACCACTATTCTCACTCTATACAGAGGAGTCCTGGAGGTGAAACAAAATTTTTCACACCCTAAGAGAGCCTGCTATGAGTTCGTGACCTCAAAAGAGCTTTCAAAATCAGGGGGCTGGAAAACAAGACTAATGAGGAAAGGTTCCAAGAACTTGGTATGTTTAGCCTGGAGAAGAAAATACTGAGGAGAGACATGATAGCACCCTTCAAATACCTGCAGGACTGTCTTGTGGAAGATTTGTTCTCTGCTGCCCCAGAGAGCAACTAGACCTAACAGTCTTAGGCTGCAGGATGGAAGATATCATGGATATTATGAACAAATTCTGAATGATAAGAGCTGTTCAACAATGCAACTGATTACCAAGGGAAATGGTGGGTTCTCCCTTGCTGGAGGTCTTCAGGTAGAGGCTTCAGGCACTTTCTGGAGCTGCTCTAGAGAGGATTTTCCTACGCCTAGCAGGGGGTTGGGCCAGATGGCTTTGAAGTCCCTGTCAACTGTATTATTTTGTGATTCTCACCTCCTGGAGTGGACAGTGGATTCGAGCAAACCACTCCTGGCTGTACAAGCAAACCTGGATTCCTTGGCCCACAAGGACGAGGGCCCAAAAGAGCACATTCCAGACAGGGCTTGTTCTCTTATCATTGATGATAAAACCAAGGATCACTGGGGGGAGAAATGGAAAATAGGAGGAGGTTAGCTGTGTATGGTCCAGACCAGGAGTGCTCACACTTTTTTGGCTCGAGAGCTACTTTGAAACCCAGCAAGGCCCGGAGATCTACCAGAGTTTTTTTACAATGTTCACGCCATCATAACATATAACATTTATGTGTAGAATGTATGTTGGTGTACCTTGCATAACCGCATGAGCCAATATTGCACAACACAACATAATTAACTATAAACATTTTTTGTAATTACTTGAGTTTACTTTGATGACTTGCACTGAAGTGAATCAGCCAAGGATGCATAGTCTGGACAGTAGCTGCTGACAGCCAGCCTCAAGCACACTTCCAAATGTTCATCAGTCATGGTGGAACTGATTAAGTACTTGGACTTAATGATCTTCATGTAGGAAAAGGCTGACTCACATAAATAAGTGGAGCCCTTCCTGCCTCAGATGCTCTTATATCCCTGAGGGCCCTATTGCCTTCAAGTGGCTGCAGCTGTGCAGCACACTCTGCTGGATGCCCAGGCCTTACCCTTAAAGGGGCCACTGCTGACACCACATCTACCTCCTCACCAGATCTTCCTCGATTCCAATACAAGTGCTGGGAGAGCAGATCTCTATACAGACCAGTGCAAAAACAGGGGAAAGGTGTGGGGGAGGGAAGATCTCTATATAGACATCACAGCAAGACCAGTGCAAAACCCCTTGCACAAAGAACCAACAGATGGAAGTTGGGGGGGGGGGCAGATCTCCATACATACCAGTGCAAAAACAGGGGAAAGGTAAGTCAGCCCCAGTAGAGTCAACGGGGCTCACTCCCAGGGATGCGTGGACAGGAGAGAAGCCTGCCAGTGGCTCCTCTCCAGGTCTACTCACGAGTCAGCCCCAGTAGAGTCAACGGAGCTCACTCCCAGGGATGCGTGGACAGGAGAGAAGCCTGCCAGCAGCTCCTCTCCCAGAGACGAGCCTGCCAGGGGCTCACTCCCTGGGCTCACTCCCTGGGCTCACAAGCCTGCCAGGGGCTCATTCCCAGGGATGTGTGGACAGGAGAGAAGCCTTCGAGCGGCTCCTCTCCAGGTCTACTCACGAGTCAGTCCCAGTAGAGTCAACGGGGCTCACTCCCAGGGATGCATGGATAGGAGAGAAGCTTGTGATTGACTCATTTTGCCTCGCGATCCACCAGTCGATCGCGATCGACGTATTGAGCACCCCGGCAGACCCTTGTGAACCAAAAGAACTTCTTAGTTATACATTTCCAAAAGCCTGCCTTACAGTGAAGCAACCCAACCCAATCCACATTCTTTCCTGGAGGAAAAGCAGTTTCCCTTTCATTTCATTCATGAAGCAATTTCTACCCTCACAGAGAACTAATTCATGGGTTCCTTTCCGTCACAAAAACTGGTGGGGGAGAAAAGAAAACACAAATCAGGCTTATGTACAGGTAGAGTCTTGTTATCCATGAGGGCTCCATTACCAGAATGGATGTGGATGGCAAATCTCACATTAAAGCAAATCCATTTAAAAAACAATGTCCCTTTGCTCAGCAATTTTAAAACAGCCTTGCTGACCTTTGTAATTCATCAAGCAGACTATCAGTCTCTCTCCAGGCACTCAGAACGGCTTCACTCTGAGATAGCAATCCCTCCCTTCACAAAGGAGCCACAGTGTGGGGAAAAAAACAAAAACAAAGGAGCCACAGTGTGGGGGGGAGGGGGAGGGGGAGAATGGAGGAGGTGAAAATCACTGCCACTGAGCATTCTTTCACATGCTCAGGAGGAAGGAAGGGGTTGCTTGTCTTGAAGAGAAGTTGTTCTAAGTACCTGGAAAGTGAATGATTGATGGATTGTCAGCTGGCTGCCCTGTCCTGCATTGACAAGTCTATTGTTAAACAACTTTCCCCCTTTAATTTAAAGGGTTCTTCTCATTGCCTTGAGATAAAACCACAGGAGAAAAATCCGTGGATTATTAGGTTATGCCTGTATGTAAGACTATACATATGTAGTGCTCATGTTGCATGTTATTTTGTTCGTGGGGTGCACACTCACTTTGCCACAAGGTCTGTTCTTTCAGGGTTGAGCCAAGAGCCATGCTATAGGTCAGAGCCAAGAGGGTCACAACAGAGCAAGCGACAATTCCATTGCCCAAGCAAAGTCCCAATGGAAAAATACCCCTCCTGCTGACAACAGCCAATGACCAGCCTGCATGGATGTGGGTAGTGATGCTCCAGTGCTTGGGAACCCCAATTCACATGGAGAGAGGCATAGAAGTGGGGTGTTTGAAAGAACCACACTGTGCCCGTTCTCTCTAGTTTGATCCTATAGATGGTGAATAAGCAGGAGAAAACAACTGTCCAAAAATGGAAAGGCATATATAACTTGGCAAGGCATCTGCTGATTACAGGGAAAGGATATGCTGTTACATGCCACAGAGGAAGGAATCAAATGCCTTTTTATTTGAAGATTAATCATACTTTATTATCCCTGAAGGTATACCTTAAAATTCTCCTTCAATTGCCTTGAGACACAATTCAACCTAGGCAACCATACAGAGCCACCGATCCATGGATCTAGCTCTGGCAACTGCTGACAGATCCTCAGCTGGTGAACATGTGAACCAGGCCAAAGTGTGGGCTGTGTTGCTGCCCATCCAGCATCTTATACAAGTAAAGAGGTGATTGGGGTGGTTATGGCTGGTTGCATTTGGATTTTAAAAATTGTTTTATTGTGTGCTTTTACAAAGCCTTGAAGAGCTTGTGTATTTGGAGAGTGGAGTAGAGATCAGCCAGGCAGTTACAAAAACTGGAGACAATTTGGCTGCTGTAATGAATCTCAACCCCACAGCACTGACCTCCAAAGATGGCCAAGGACATGAAACACACTGGATAGAAGAAGCCTAAGCTCATGCTGTAGGCATACTCATGGACAGCAGCTGAAGTGAAGAAGGTAGACAGAATAGCTGCAACCCGGGCCTTCCCTTGGAGGAGCTGGAAGGCAAAGAGCACAGGTGAGTTACAGGCTTTGCACCAAAGTACCTGTCCACTGTAGTGTTTAAAGAGTGCTTAAGAGTTTAGTGTTTAAAGAGAATTCACAATGGGGTCTTCAGACTTCAGCCCAAGGTGACAGCTTGCATTCTGAACCTATAGATCCAAATGTTGGATCAGGCTGCACTCTTGCCCCATCTACCACTGGTCAGGTGGACTCTTTTCCTTTTAAAAAAGTTCAGAGGAACACAATGGTTGGTTTGTTATTGTTGAGAACATTTATATACTGCTTTTGAACAACAAAGTTCTGTAAGAATGGGGCTACAGGGAGGGGGGTTTAAACACCAATTAACTTATCATAAGGTAGACTATGTCCTATCTCAGGGATGGGCAAACCTGAGACCGGGGGCCATTTGTGGCCTTCGGGGACCCCCAACCAGCCCAAAGGGATCCCCTAGTCTCCAATGAGCCTCTAGCCCCTTGGAGACTGTTGGAGTCCGCATTGGCCCAAGATTGCCATTTGCAACTGCCAGACATGAGTTGTGGGCCAAGTTAGAACATGGCCTTTCATACTCTTCAAGTGTTTTCTGCTTTTCCCTGGGCATTATTTAACACCCCCCCCTCCAATTGCCTCTGAACGACTTATGTCTCCATGTGTTTCTGGCTTGGTCTGTATGTTTTCACTGTGCAAGAGGTGTGTGGCAAACAGTTCACAGCTCTCATGTGGCTCTACATGCCTGTATTTATAAAAGTTGTTAGATAAGACGTTCAAGATAAGACTGCTAATTAAAGGATCCTGAAACAATTTTAATGAGATGAAACTCTTACTGAAGGAATGGAATGTTGGGGATGTGCACAGCAGGCGTGGTGACGAGGAGATGTGTTTCAAAAGTTTTTTATGGTCAAATGGTCTCCAGATGCTTTATTAGGATGCTTTTCTACTGATTAATGACTTTTTATTGACTTTAATGATTACGATATCAAGGGTGTTTATATTTTACTTTTATGTGATAAGTCATAGCTTAAGAAATTTGGGTATATGAACTATAGAACAGAAGAAATTTATTTCAAAACGATAGTTTTTGAATTGTTTGAATTAGAAGTTACATCTGCTGGTGTAAACTGGAACCAAGAGCCAATACTACGGAGCAAGCAAAAGAACAAACAAAATGGCCAAGATTACTAATACAGACTCTGAAGAGAAACCTTAATGTGGAATTTCTGGAACACCTGTTTCAGCAGTTTCAGGTTAAAATTGAGTTAAAAATAGACTAAGAGCCCAATCCTGTGCGTGGCAGCATGACTCTGTGCCGCCCGTGCTGTAAAGCACATTTGCTAGCCTCACCGCCGGGCTCCCGCTTATGCTAGACCAGCGGCTGTGCTAGCGCGGGGCGGTCTCCCGGACCACCGAGCCATAGCACAGTAAGCAGGAGGCGTTCTGGGGAGGGGGGGGCTGGCGGAGGGCGGAGAAGGGGTGGGGGAAGGCGTGCCGGGGAGAGGGAGGGAGGTGGGTCTGCAGAGCTCTGCTCCACAGGATCCAAAGCGCTCATGGAGGGCTCCGTGCCCTACACGTGCCTTTACTTTACCACCGACCTTTTGGTTGGCAGTAAAGTGAGTAACCCCATTGAGGGGCTGCTTACCTTATCTGGGAGAAGGGGACTTTCGTCCCCTTCTCCCGAGGCGCCTCCCACAGTAGCCCAGGGTGCACAGGATCCGGCGGCAGCCCTTCTCAGTGCCGCCAAGCCTGGGCGCCCTGGGCAGCTCAGGATTGGGCTGTCAGTTGAACAAGAGCTTAAAGACCTGAAATTTGAATTGAGACAAGATATGGCTCAGCTGGAAGAATCTGTCAAACATATTAAACAAGAGACACAGGAGATCCAGAACAGAGTCAATATCACTGATTGTAGAATGGAAGTCCTGAGTTCAGAACAAGAGAAAATATTGGACATGATATCTTTGATGGAACAAGCAAATAAAGAAAAAACATTGAGACTAAGCACTGTACCAAAGAATTTTGGAGAAGCTGGAGAAGATCTGAGACAACGAATGGTACAGGTTTTAGCTCGGTATTTGCAAACAGATGAACAAATCCTTGGCTCAGAAGTTGAGCAGGTTTATAGACAACAAAAAATCTACTGGCTGGATACAGTTCAAAAGGCAAGAGACTTTATGCAGAAATTTATGCAGAAATGCAGAGACTTTATGCAATGTAATTTTAAATAAATCTAGACTGTTTAAGATCTGATAGTTAATCTTTTGTATGCTTTTGTAGTAGAATAAAGAAATGTAGTTCGACATAATGGGCCAAATAGTCTATGGATTTGGTGAATAGACAGGGGATTTAACTTTTATGTTTTTCTCATTTTGTGTGTGTTGAAAATGTATTTTTCAATAAGTGTAGATTGTTTAGGAATTGATAACTAAACTTTTGTATGATTTTATAGTAGAACAGAGAAATGTAGTTTGAGATTTCCGCATTTGCCACACAATCTGTAATATCTTTATTTTTTTCTGTTTGTATTTAATAAAATAAAAACATGGATTTATTTAAAAATAAACATTCAAAATAGATAAGAAGGCTCCTTATAATTATAAGGGACTCCTTGAGAGTGAGAGCTATACATGCTGGGACTGCATAGGAAGCCCTGTCGGGGGGGGGGGGGGATTAAGCACTCAGGGCCTCACATTGACTACCCACATGTGTGGTTACCTACCCACAGGAGTTCCCGATAGATGTAGCAGTAGAGCCAGTCATGCACAACCACATTCCATGTCCGAAAGTATGAAGAGAATCCAGTGGAATTCCACCAGTCCTAGAGCAAGAGACACAGTGTTGAGCTTGGACAGGGGAGGAACCACACTTGTGCAAAGCACCTGGCCCATCTTGCTGCATATTTGGGACCTTGTAACATGCAAGAGAGGCGCTTTACTGTGTACTGTATGGCCAGTTTCTTCTGCCACCAGTCCTCTCAGCCCAGTACCAATAGCCAGTTCCATCAGAGCATAGTTTGTGCCAAGGGGAAACCACTTTTGACACCAGGAAGGAATTCTGCAGTGGGCTTGAGACCTGTCACCCTCATCTATTTAGGGGGGCCGAGATCATAAGCTGCATCCCCTGGTGCTGTGTTCATTCTCTGCAACTCAATGTACAGATGTTTCTTTGCAAAACATCTGCCAAGACCCCCACAGCTATCTTCCTTCCACCTTGCCCCTGACCAGCAGTCTTTCAAGTCAAGAGAGTTCAAATTCAGTCTTCTGCAGTGTTCACTTGACATGGGTTTCATTGGCAAAACACGCAGAACTTTTGGGGGCTGCAGTTCAGTAGTATCAATGCAGCAGCTTCTAGTTCAAGCCTTCCGAGTTCCTGGCCTTTTTAATATCTTTTAAACATCTTTTAATATCTTTTTTAACATCTGGTTACAGGCCTGATCCTTTTATAATTTGCTGCGCTGTGCTCTTTTACCTAACTACTTTTTTATCTGAATACTGTTTTTATATGTCGTTATGTTTTTATCAGTTTTTAAAATATGTTTTTAAATTTGTTTTAACCTTGTTTGTAAGCCGTCTTGAGTCCCTCTGGGGAGAAAGGCGGGGTGGTAGTAGTAGTAGTAGTAGTAGTAGTAGTAATAGTAGTACTAGTAGTAGTAGTAATAAATAAATAAATAAATAAATAAATAAATAAATAAATAAATAAATAAATAAATAAATAAATAAATAAAAGTTCCCATCTCTGACATCCCATGTAGGCGAAACACCCCTGCCTGAAACTCTGGGCAGCAGCAGCTGCCACTCAGTTCAGTCAATATGGAGCAAAATGGACCAAGGGCCTGACACGGCAGGAGCTGGCTGCATGCGTTCAGATAGGTCTGCAACAGGAATGCCTTCATTCAAGGGAAAGGACAACCCTCTCTATACTTCTGCATAGCTACAGATGTTGCCGCACCATTGCTTAGTCACACACTCCACCTTTAATCTCAGAGCCTTCTGAACTCATGACGCTTGTGTGCTCAGCTGTGTTCTTTGCAACCACAAAGGCTACAAACTTCTTTAAAACATTTGAAAGCTGACACAGGAAAACAAGTATCCTACCAGGTCCAGCCACTGGCCTACAAAGGGGGGGCAAAGGGGGCTGTCGGCCCCAGGTGCCACCTTCTGAGAGGGTGACAAACTGCCCCCAGCCCCTCCGCACCTCCCTATATGGTGGCAGCAGCGCAGCAGGCACCTGCTGCAACTGTGCGGCTTCTGAAAGCTGCTACAGCCTGCAGCTGAGCTCCCAGGTAGTGTGGCAGTACATGTCCTAGCTCTGATTGGTGGAGGAGCTGGAAGAAGAGGCTGAGCCATGCGGCAGCCACAGCACAGCCAGTTCTTCTGGCAATGGTGCAAATGCCCACCCACAACAAACAGCAATGCGGGGGGGGGTTGAATAGTGTGGGAACTACTCTTGGAGTGATCTTGGAAGCACCAAGGGCAGGTGGCTGAGGCTACAATCCTATCCTCACTTTCCTGGGAGTAAGCCCCTTTGACTATTATGGGGCTTACTTCTGAGTAGACATGCACAAAATTTGGCACTGAGCCAGCCAGCGGTGGCCCTGATCCAGGGATGAGGGGGGAGCCAGCCAGCCAGCCAGCCAGCCAGCCAGCCAGCGTGAAGGTAAGAAAGGATGCGGGCCAATATGGTGAGCGACCCTGGCCGGCACCAACAACATTATTGGCCTGGCCAAAGGGGAAGGGGGTGGGAGCTGGGAAATCCTACTCCCTCACAGCTAGGCCTTTTGTGACACCCCCTAATTGGTTGGTGCTGTTCTCAGTCTGAAGTTGGAAGGAGGAGCAAGGAGCTTGCGCTTGTTCTCCCTCTCCTCCTGGTGGCTCCTGCAAGGAGGGAACCTCGTGCAGCACCAGAGAAAGGAGAAGAAGCCAGTGCCTGCTGGGGGCTGCTTGCCTGGTTCTGTGACTGTAAGGAGGAACAAGGGAGAGTCGGGTTACTCAGGCTGCTTGCCTGTGCTTTGGCGATTGTGGAACTGAGATTTGGGGGGGGGGTGTCTCAGGAGGAGTGGAACAAAAACTGTTGGATATGTGTTGGGGGGCTGCTAAGTGCAGGATGCTGTTTTTGTGAGGGGGAAATGTGCTGGGGGGTGCTCTGATATGTTGGGAATGGTGAATCTGGATTAAATAATTATTTTATAATTTTATTATTTATCATTAAATTTTGTCATTGGGTGCCAAATGGGCTTCGTATGCCACTGGGTCCGCCTAGAACGAACAGCACAGAAACAACCCCATCCCTTCCCTGCCCTCTCCCCCAGCCCCACCATCACCTTGTAGAAGGCGCGGTCGGCAAAGCGCAGCATCTCAGCAAAAGCATTTTGCCAACAGTGCAGGAAGCCAAAAAAACCCAACAGCAGCAGCAATATCCCTGGGGAATAGATGGATAAGGTTAATGTAGGGAGGGGGAAGCACCAAATCTGCCAAGAACTTGATCAGCGGTATACCAAGAATGTTGGTATACACCGATCCTCATTTTGGAAGAGACCAGGCTGTCATGGATATGTACAGTTCAGGCCTAGTAGCATTGCAAGGCCTGAACCAAGCTAAAACAGTAACACAGAAGTGGCTTGCATTTCCTAGCTGCTAAGATTTACAACTCAATGGAAGGTGATTATGTAGCACCTAGGCAGCCAGAAAGACACCCATCAAGGATGGAATGCAGCTGCAGATCTCCAGGGGGAGGGAAGAACTGAGAGGGGGAGCTTCCAGCCCCATTTCCTGAGGACAGGGTCTTTGTTCCTTGTCTCTTGGTGAGAGAGGTGATGGGTGCACATCCTGCCCGCCAGGACCATGTGGCCATAGGTAACTGGCCTGAGGATCTACAAAAGAAGCTGACCCAGATGAGGGTTAGGAAATAATAGAGTTAGCCAGTTAGCTTTGTTGTTTTATGCTGATATGTTTCCTAGAAGTTTTTAAGCCTCTAGCGTTTGCTGCCTTTTGTAACCTTTTTGTAAACCTATGCATTTAATAAAGTAGAAAATCTTTTTACCATGTTGGTTCATTGTCTGTTGGGGACAAAGGTTCAGAATCCTGCCTAGCCGTTCAGCAAGCTACCAAAAATCCTCATTGTGGACTAGTAACTTGAGGACTGAGACTTTAAGTAAAGAAAGTGCTCAGTGCCTACAAGGGATATAGTAAGCCTAGAGGGTCTTGGTTTCCCTGGGCTGAGGCACTGGCTCTTACAGGGTGGTGGCAGTACTACCAAACAGGGATCTTTGAGGGCTCTAGGGTTCAGAACCAACAACCAAGCACCCAAAACCCTGGGAGTGAGACCCAAGTCTACGACACCGGCCTCAGCGTTCAGCTACACACAAAATATGCATAACGTGCCCATGGGGTGTTAGTTTTATGTATAAATAGCACCTGGAAATGGGTATAAAATATGGCAAAGGTAGGGAGTAGGGAGGCTGTAGTGTAGTACTTTGTCCCTGACCTGGTTTGGATGCTGATTGCAGGCTCAACCCCTGCAAAAAAAAAAACCCTCCTATTGTTTGGAAACAGAATACTACATTGTATTGTACTATGTGGATCAGGAGTTGGGCAGCCCAGTCCTAAAAGCACTGCCACCACTGGGTGCAGCAATGCTGACACCAGCTACAGCGCTGCCAAAGTGGCTCCCACTGTAACCTGCAGCCCCATAGCAGCCATCGGAGATCTCCTTGCGAAAAGAGGACTTTCATCTCCTTCTCCGGGGAAAGTCCCAAGCCCTGCAATGGGGCTTCTCAAGTCTGCACCAGCTATTTTGCTGGCACAGATTGTGTTGGGCCTTCTAGCCAGCCACAGATTTCAGGATTTGGCAGAGTAGAGCTCTGCCGCTCCCACCCCCTTCTTGACCCAGTTCCCCTGCCCTGGAATGCCTCCCACACACCACCACCCACAGCTGTTACCTAATTCTGTGCAGCATCTGGCTGGCACTGGTCTCGGTGTCAACTGGCACCAGCCAGATTTGGTGCGGGTGTGTCTTATGGCAACATATTTGCAACACCCAACACGAGCAGTACACTTATACTACAAGCACTTAAGAGTTCAGGATTGAGCTCTGACTCAGTAAGGCAGTTCTTATTTCAATAGGCCGTTTCAGGTTTGGAAAGAGATTTTCTCCCAGGTCATATAGCCATAGGTCCTGGAGATTTCATGCCCTGGCTGTAGCTATTTGGCTTGGCTTACATGGCTGAATCAACTGGGGATACCTGTTCTGCAAACACCTTTCCTGTGGTGTGCCTGCTTTTATGGAGTGCTATAGCTTGACTTTTCAAGGTTGATTTACCGTTCATGTCCTCCTTTCTTAGGGGCAGGGGTAGACCAAGATGGCTAAAAGGGATCCTAGTTGGGATTCAATGAGGGATCCTAGTTGGGAACTAGAGGGAGATAATTTCAGATTTATGCAAGTAAAATTGAAAACTCTGCAATACATTGCTGCTCATTTCACAGGCAGGAGGGTAGGATCTGCGGTCAAATACACAACACAAGTGAATAGGTTGCAAACAGAGCACTGCTATATGAACTCCATCCTAATAATACAATGAATCAGAATTCTGTGCCAACACAATCCTAAATCCTGTGACCATAAATGTTATGAAAAATAAATTGTATGATTTCTCACATTTTGCATATTTTTTCTTTTTCTTTTTTCTGTTATCCATGACATTCAATAGAAAAAGGAGTGGAGGAAATGCTGGGGGTGGGATCCACTGAGAAGAATTAAGAGACAGAAGGCTGCTTTGGAGGTATGGCTGATGGGACCTCTGGAATGTCCCACCCAAAAATGAACAATAACGGATTCAAGTTCCCTTTATTCCATCCCACAACTCATTTCACCACGCAAACTAGACCACTCTGCCCATATACCTGGCAATATGGCACTGAAGATTGAGAGCACCAGGGTTTTGAGGCTGAAAGGCTGCTTGCTCATATTGCTGAAGAAAGGAATGCAGTGACGATCCATGACCAAGTAAATGAAAAACATGCAGCCAAGGAACTGCAAAAGAGAGAGGGGGAAAATAAACCTCCTGCCCAAAGCAATGGGTGTGTCTTACGCTTGTTGGCCTGTCCCTAAGTATCTTCCTCATCTACAGAGAGGCCAGGCATGACTTATCAACCTCCTAAAACACCACTCTGCATCTCTCACCTGAGCAAAGTTCTTGATGACATAGCTCCAGCGCACATAGGGTGTTCTGCAAGGAAAGGAGCAGACATTGGGTGAGTGTACTGGGAGAGTTTGAGCCACACTAACTCTTTGCGGGGGCAGGGGGAGGCAGCAATGTGATCCCCAGGATCGCATAACTAATGGGGGTGCAGGGACTGGCATGCACTTACTGGTCCCTGCTGTAGCCTCCTGGAGGTGCGGGGAGCCCTGCGCGACCCACTGCAGGGCTTCCCAGCCTCCAGAAAGTGAAAGCAGAGTGATCACGCTTTGCCTCTGCAAAACCGGAAGTGGAGCGCAATCGCTCCGCTTTCACTTTTAGAAGGCTAGGGAGCTCTGCGGAAGGTCCTGTGGGGCTCCCCGCTCCCCGGGGAGGCTGCAGCAGGGACTGGTAAGTGCATGCTAGTCCCTGTGTCCCCCTTAGTGATGCAATTCTGGGGATTGCGTCATGCCTCCCCCCCACCCCCACCCCTTAAGCAGGCAGAGGCCAGGGCCCTCTGGCTGGGGGGTTGTGATGCCCTAGTTTGAGAAGCCCTGGTGTACAGGATGGGTTCTTACACTGTAAGTATTTGGGAACCCTATGGACCCACTTCTCAATTTCATGCCCACTTCCTGGCTTACAGAATAACTGCACTAGGGCTAGGGATAAAGGAAGTTTCCAAAGAACCAACAGGGGTATAGAGAAGACCCACCTTGGGTAACTCTCCCTGTAGATCAGTGTGGGGCAGAAGAGAAAATACAGGTAAGTTGAGAATTCAGGTGGATGCACCTTCCCTGGAAGATAAAAATCAAAGAAGCAGCTGAGAGCACAGAGGGAGAAGCAGAGAGACACGAGTTTGTGCTGCATTCTAAGAAAAGGGATTGACTGCATATGAGCACACAGCAGCATGGTGTGTAGGTTCAGGCAGCATCCTTGCCCTGGCAGTTGTATAGTTTCATCAAAAAGTATCCCGGCTCTGTGCATGCGGTGAGCTAAGTAGGATAGGGATGGAACTGAAGTCTGTCATGCTATGGCCTAATCCAAGGGTGTCAAACTTGTTTCATATCAAGGGCTGAACAGCATTCATGATGCCTGCTAAGGGCCAGAAGTGGTGTCAGGAAGAGATGTCATTAGGCAGGAAGTGATGGCATTAAACAGGTCATAACCAAAAATAAACACTTTCTCTCACTTACTTAGGAACTCATTAGCTGCAAATTACAGAAGATAAAATATGCAAATCTTGATCATATTTCAAGATATTGGAGATCCCAATTTTCATGGGGGCTGCCCTTTTAGCAGTAACGCCTCAGCACTACTCAGCAGCTGAGTAACCCCTGCTAACTGGGTAAGAGGCACTTTTTCAAGTGGGTGGTCCTCTTTTATTTAGCAGGGGGAGAGTAATTGGCCCACCTCACCCCAGCACTGTCTGTTCTAGTGGCTGTCTGCTGGTATTCCTTTGCATCTTTTCAGATTGTAAGCCCTTTTGGGACAGGGAGCCATTAGATATTTGATTTTCTCTGTAAACCGCTTTGTGAACTTTTTGTTGAAAAGCGGTATATAAATACTGTTGTTGTTGTTGTTGTTGTTGAGGGCCAGATAAAAAGCTTCCACATCTGGCCCCTGGGCTTTCACACCCCTGGCCTAATCTGTACTGAACACTCCTCCCCAACACATGTTGGCTGCCAGTAGGTAGATAAAAACCCCAAAACATGCTGGGCACATTGATATGCTTGATGGAACATGTACAGGTTGAGCCTCATTATTCACGTGGGTTCCATTCCAAGCACTCTCCTGGATGGCAAAAAACGTACTATAGCAAATCAATTTAAAAAACAAAGTTTCTTTGCTTCAGTGATTTAAAAACAGCTTTGCTGACCTTTGTGATGTAAAATAAGAGTCGTTAGGAAGACAATCCATCAATCAGTCATCCTGCAAGCGCTTACAATGGCGCTTCACTCAGCCCCTCCCTTCACCAATGCAAAGTGATCACCTTTCTTTCATGTGCTCAGGGGGAAGGGAGGGGTCCGCTGGAAAGAGAAGGACTGATGGATTGTCAGTCGGTTGCTCCCCCCCTCTCATTAAGGAGGTTATTGTTAAAGGACTGTTCAGTGTTTTAAACTGATTTTAAAGGGATGCATTTTTTTCCCTTCTCCAGGGATCAGCACATTCCTTCTCATTTGCAGGGGCCATTCGTGTTGAGTCAAATCCGTGTATAAAAAATCCGTATATAACAAGACTGGACCTGTAGTTTGGCCCTAAGAGAAAGAATGCACTTATTGAAAAAACAGTACATCAATTCAGTTTGTACTGAAAGATGTTGCCTTTTCTTGTGCTTTATGCAAGATTGAGAAGCAGAGGAGGAATTCATTTCTGGTAGCCATTCACAAGGCCGGCCCATCCATGAGACTGAGTTACTTAGTTCACACAGCAGCATGGTGGGGCACCCATCTCTGTCCACCCACTCCCTGGTTTGGGAAATGAAGAGGGAGTGGAGCAGAAGAGGAAGTGTGAAGGAGTGTCTCCAATGCTCTAGCCCATCTTTCCTCCCCACTTCCTGTTCTGCTCCATCCTTTTCCATATCCATTCCAGAGAGTGGGAAATGTTGGCACATCACCTTGTAAGCAGGGGCAGCTTGTGGCACATGTCTCATGCATTAGGAAGTCTTGAACCAGCCCTGGCATTTGGAGAACCAGTAAAGAGTGGGAAGCAGGATTGGTAAGCACTGGAAATCGGATGAATTGCACCATTGGAGAATTGCACCATTGTTGAGAACCATGGAAAGAGCCATGCAGAAGAGTCCAAAATGAAACTCACCATCTTTTGACTTGGCATATAGGATAGGAGGCACTGACTCCCGCAGAAATGAGTGGCTTTTCATGAGGAAACGGACCTAAATGGGGAAGGAAAGCAAACATTGATGCAAGATGAAAATAAAAAATTTCTTATTTGGTGATCTTGACCTGGCATTTGGGCAGAGGGACTCAGATATCACTCTCTATCATGGTACCTTGCCTGTGTTCCTGGCCTGCAGTTTGCTGCAAATGACTAGAGGGTGGTATTGCAGCTACCAGCAGTAGCATAGCTAGAGAGAGGTCACAGCATCAAGTTTTGAAGGCACCAGAACATGCCATGCAAGATGTCTTTTCTCCTCCCCTTCAGAGTCATTCTGGATGGCTAGAGCAAAACAGAGGACATTCCTTTGAATGGTGCTGTGATCCAATTCTAGTTAAGCTATTAACTACCAGCTCAGCAGAGATTGTGTGTCACAAAGATTCGACCTGGTCCTGTAAAGCTGGGCAAGGACAGCAAGGACATCAATGCAGTCTGGGAAACCTCTGTTTTCACTCCAGCTGCCACAGTACTACCAGCATGGAGCACATACAGAACAAAGAACTGTGCCCTCTGCCATGCTGCAAGAGACTGGATCCTGTTTAGGTTCACTGATGATGCATGTGTGCTTCCCCAGCCGATCATCAATCAGCAGGAGAATGGCAATATTAAGGTGTTTTGCTTAATACACAAAATACATTCTGATTGAACAATTTGGGCCACCTCTGTGCTGAATCTGGATTTTGTTTTAGTAGATCTCCAAGTATAGCTATTTTTTGGACACGTGGATATACCATGTCAAAAGAAAACTCGACAGATCTGATTTGGTTCTCCCTTAAGATCATGCCCCTCCCCCACCCAAACTGCTTAGGAACTTCTTTCCCACACAATGAGCTATGTTAGTGGTCCAGGACGGTCAAGGTGCTGCACCTGTTCAAGGATGACAATCAAACAGGAGGCAGGTCCCAGGTGGTAGTGGCCCATAGCATAGATGGGGTAGAAGCCCAACATAACAGCATGGCAGACCAGCAGAACAACAACTGTGGTGGCTGTGAAGAGCCTAGGGTGTACTGCAGTCCTCAAGGCG
Source organism: Tiliqua scincoides (assembly GCF_035046505.1). Lineage (NCBI taxonomy): Eukaryota > Metazoa > Chordata > Lepidosauria > Squamata > Scincidae > Tiliqua > Tiliqua scincoides. The sequence goes on along the minus strand of NC_089822.1, from coordinate 126,871,004 downwards.
CTGGCCCACATCTGCAGGAACTTGTAGGGCACAAGCAAGGTATAGAGGAACATGCAGAGCCAGGTAAAGAGTGCCCTGGGCAGATTCCCAAAAGCAAAGATGAAGAGCTTGAAGTCCAGGACAAGCCTGTGGAAGAAAGACAGGCAGCCATGAAGACAAAAATAGGCAATATGAACATAATCTCTAAGCGGAGGATCATTAATGGGACTGGAGGATCATTAATGGGACCATTAACAAGGGACTGTAAAGTACCGGTGGTCTTGAACTGGGGTTATTGATAACCTCACCCAGATACTTTACTCTCTGATCTAGTGGCTGATCAGCAAATACTGATTTCTACATAGGTTTTTGCTAGTTTGGTCTGGGCCTGCCTGAACCCGGAAGTTTTCAGGAAGCCCATTAGGGGAGATGTTAACCCCTTTTGGTAAGCAACTGTTGCTGGGATACCTGCAGTTACAGGATGTCTGCTGAAGGATGACTGGCGGCACCAGAGGCAGGCCTAGCGCAGCTTGTGCCATAAGGAAATCCCCAGATTGGAGTGAACACAGGGTTGCAAATCTTGCATGGGTGGAAACGCATGGATACTTTTTCTCCATTGATATATATATGTAATTCCCCAGGGGCTAACTTTTGTATTTGTAGGATGGGAACACTGATGTAAAAGACACTGTTTATTTTTCCTTTCTAAACTCTAAGCTACAAGAAGTTCATCACCCCCACAAATGTACTTTGCGCATTGGTGTCCCCTGCTAATATTTATTCTGGTGCCATCAACAATTGCCTTCACTTGTGCTTTCTCAGGGGTGCTGAATACTACTGACACTGTGTCATCAGCACACTATTGAAACAAAATACTACAGTGGGCAAGAAAAGAGCAAGAGGCTGGACAACAGGGTCATGAGACTGGAAAGTGATGCTCATATGGTGATTTCCATGCCCCTTAGTGCTTTAAAAGAAACAACCCAAACCTCTCCTTAGTGTTGCAAGCCCATGTCTGTCTGCCACCCAAAAATGGAAAGTCTCCCAGCCCTCAGCTCCACATCCGAACCGTACCGTCCTTCATCGCTGGAATCCACTATGATTGTGCTGAGAGCAAACACACAAAGAAAGGCTACAAATATGTGGTAGATGGAACGGAAATGTTTGATTTCCAGCAGCTCACTGAAAAAAGAAAAGAGACAGGGTTGGCATCAGGTAAGCTGTAAGACGGGATGGATGGCAAGCTGGATCTGGTCACAGAGCTATTATATGTTATCTCTAGAAGCCATTGCATGTTCCCATCATTATCCAGAACTGGGGGGGGGGGATATCTCTTTAATCAGCTTGAAATAAAGATACTCCATTTTTTAAAAAATAAGTTTTTAAATATGTAAACTGTGTAAATGTGCAAAGTGAACATACAGTATGTATATTATATGTTGCTTTGTGGCACCAACAGTATTCTAAAACATGACATCGGGTAAGGGATTTGACTAATAACCTAGAATACAGATTACTCCCCTTCTCAGAATGCAGAATTGTTGCCACAAGCAGCAGGGTTGTGGGCCACACTCTGTGGTGTTAGGGGTCTTGAACCACGGAGCAATTCTGGTAGAAGGACTCACTCTTTGCACTACCAAGAGAGCTCACAGGTAGCAGAACTGGCTGACTTTAGTTTTGCTGTGCTACAGGACACACCAGTTCCCACCAGTGATAGGAAGAGAAAATGCAGCAGTCCAGCTCAAGATGAATCAGGTGACAAAGGAGCCAATGGGGTACTTTCTACCTCAATTTATGAACTCTCCTGGGCTCAGCTCCCTAGTCTAAGCTACTTGCCTCTGAGAGAAGATGCTGAACAGCCTGGCCTGTTTAACAAGCATCTCACATGTCAGAAATGAGAAGATAATTCATCCTAGAAGCCCCTTTGATGATCTAGGTGCAGGGCCGGCCCATTCATCAGGCCAACAGAAGTGGTTGCCTCAGGGCCCAATCCTATCCAATTTTCCTGTGCTGGTGCAATTGTACCAATGGGGCATGCGCTGCATCTTGCCATGGAGGGGCAGTCACTGAGGCCTCCTCAAGATATGGGAACATGTGTTCCTTTACCTTGGGGCTGTATTACAGCTGCACCAATGATGGAAAATAGGATAGAATTGGGTCCTCACTCAGCAGATTGCTGGAGGTGCCCATCTCTGGCCACCTACTTGTCTCCGCTGCTCCTCCTTCTCCTTCCATTCCCTGGACTAGAAAAGGAAGAGAGGGTCAGAGAGGAAATGTGGACAGGAAGAGAGTGCTTCGCTAGAACATCGGAGAATAGGAGGTTGGCACATTATCAGTTAAGGAGGGGAAGCAGCATTTGCCAAGCCACCTCCTGTGTCAGGAAGTCTTGGGATGGCCCTGCCTGGGTGAGCAGCAATCTGCACTGTCATATCACTAAACATACTTACATAGGGTGTACTTTTGACATCAGTGGGCACCATTTCCCAACTTCTCTCTCTTAGCATCCACCTTTCCTGTCACAGCTGGCAAGATGGCACAAGAAATACTCACTCAAGCAAAGACTGTTGGGCAATGAACACTTTCTTTTCCGGTTTTTCCCGCAACTGGCCTTTTTCTCTGCAAGGATCCACCGAAGGTAATGATTAGTGTTAATTCTCAGACCTGGTTTGCTTCTGGGCAAGGGGTGAGCAGGAGTCAGAAAAAGAGCATCTTATCCCCTACTGAACAAGAAGATCACTTGCTCAATCAAGTGAGGAGCAACGTACAATCCCAGCAATAAGTATCTTTTCATGTATTCCAATCGCCTACTTGTCTTAAAATTCAGGATAGGTAATCATATTTTCCCTGTCTTGTTCACTCAACAGTTGCAACTCTGAAGAAGGTTGCTATGGTTGTTGTTTTTACTGCCTCTGCTCCAATGCCTTTCACTAGTGGCATAACTAAGGCATCTGCTACCTGGGATCAAAGAAGATACTGTAACCGTCCCTCAAGATGAAATTTATTAAGTATGTAAATACAAAGTCTTCCAGTTAATTGGCCTTATCTTTTGAAAGAATCAGATATTCCAATGTGGTTTGTTTCACTGCATTCTGCATTGAATTACTTTTCCAATGATATATAAGATTATGGTTTTCATACATATCAAGGTTTTCACAATTTTGGCCACTAGTGTCAAGCTCAGCTTGTTACCCCCCCCCCCAAAGCTTGTTGCCCAATGCATTTGCCAACCCCTTAGCTATGCCACTGCCTTTTACAATTGCCAGAATTAAGGCTAAGAACATAAGAAGAGCTCTGCAGGGTTACACCAGCCCAAGGTCCAACAAGTCCATCATCCCAACTCAAACTATGGCCACCCAGGTCCCTCCAGGAAACCCACAAACAAGAGTATGAGGAAATAGATCAGCGAGGTGACAAGGAGGGACAGGGTTGTAATCATGGGGGACTTCAATTATCCTCATATTGACTGGGTCAATTTGTGTTCTGGTCATGAAAAGAAGACAGGATTCCTTGACATGCTAAATGACTGTGCCTTAGAGCAGCTAGTCATGGAGCCCACCAGAGGACAGATTTAATATTGTGCGGTACTCAGGATCTGGTTAGAGATGTCAATGTTACTGAGCCATTGGGGAACAGTGATCATGCTGTGATCTGCTTTGACATGCACGTTGGGGGAAGAATACCAGGCAAATCTCTCACAAAAACCCTTGACTTCCAACGAGCGGACTTCCCTCAAATGAGGAGGCTGGTTAGAAGGAGGTTGAAAGGGAAGGCAAAAAGAGTCCAGTCTCTACAGAGAGCATGGAGGTTGCTCAAATCAACAGTAATAGAGGCGCAGTGGAAGTGTATACCGCAAAGGAAGAAGGGCTCGACTAAGTCCAGGAGGGTGCCTGCATGGCTAACAAGACAAGTTAGAGAGGCTGTAAAGGGAAAGGAAGCTTCCTTCCGTAAATGGAAGTCTGTCCCCAATGAGGAGAATAAAAAGGAACACAAACTGTGGGAAAAGAAATGTAAGAAGGTGATACGGGAGGCCAAGAGAGACTATGAGGAACACATGGTCAGCAGCATTAAGGGGAATAATAAAAGCTTCTTCAAATATGTTAGAAGCAGGAAACCCACCGGAGAAGCAGTTGGCTCTCTGGATGGTGAGGGAGGGAAAGGGGAAATAAAAGGAGACTTAGAGATGGCAGAGAAATTAAATGAGTTCTTTGCATCTGTCTTCACGGCAGAAGACTTCGGGGAGATACCGCTGCCCAAACGGCTCCTCCTGACCGAGAAATTAAGTCAGATAGAGGTTAAAAGAGAAGATGTTTCAGACCTCATTGATAAATTAAAGATCAATAAGTCACCGGGCCCTGATGGCATCCACCCAAGAGTTATTAAGGAATTGAAGAATGAAGTTGCTGATCTCTTGACTAAAATATGCAACTTGTCCCTCATAACGGCCACAGTGCCAGAGGATTGGAGGATAGCAAATGTCACACCGATCTTTAAAAAGGGAAAGAGGGGGGACCCAGGAAACTATGGGCTGGTCATACTGCCCATCTATACTGGGTAAGATGGTGGAATGCCTCATCAAAGACAGAATCTCAAAACACATAGACAAACAAGCCTTGCTGAGGGAGAATCAGCATGGCTTCTGTAAGGGTAGGTCTTGCCTCACTTAGAATTCTTTGAAAAGGTCAACAGGCATGTGGATGCGGGAGAACCCGTGGACATTATATATCTGGATTTTCAGAAGGCGTTCAACAAGGTCCCTCACCAAAGGCTACTGAAAAAGCTCCACAGTCAGGGAATTAGAGGGCAGGTACTCTCCTGGACTGAGACCTGGTTGAAGACCAGGAAACAGAGAGTGGAAGTCAATGGGCAGTTTTCACAATGGAGAGAGGTGAAAAGCAGTGTGCCCCAAGGATCTGTCCTGGGACCGGTGCTTTTCAACCTCTTCATAAATGACCTGGAGACAGGGTTGAGTTGTCTAAGTTTGCAGACGACACCAAACTTTTCTGAGTGGTGAAGACCAGAAGTGATTGTGAGGAGCTCCAGAAGGATCTCTCCAAACTGGCAGAATGGGCAGCAAAATGGTAGATGCGTTTCAATGTAAGTAAGTGTAAAGTCATGCACATTGGGGTAAAAAATCAAAACACATATAGGCTAATGGGTTCTGAGCTGTCTGTGACAGATCAGATCTTGGGGTGGTGGTGGACAAGTTGATGAAAGTGTTGATCCAATGTGTGGCAGCAGTGAAGAAGGCCAATTCTATGCTTGGGATCACTAGAAAAGGTATTGAGAACAAAACAGCTAATATTATAATGCCATTGTACAAATCTATGGTAAGGCCACACCTGGAGTATTGTGTCCAGTTCTGGTCGCCGCATCTCAAAAAAGACATAGTGGAAATGGAAAAGGTGCAAAAGAGAGCGACTAAGATGATTACGGGGCTGGGGCACCTTCCTTATGAGGAAAGGCTATGGCATTTGGGCCTCTTCAGCCTAGAAAAGAGACGCCTGAGGGGGGACATGAAACATACATAATAATAATAATAATAATAATAATAATAATAATAATAATAATAATAATAATAATAATAATAAAACTTTATTTATACCCCGCCCTTCTCCCCAAAGGGACCCAGGGCGGCTTACAACAAGTTAAAAACAGATTAAAACATAATATTAAAAAACAGAGAAAAACATTAACATATTACCAAATATCATAAAAAACAGTAATCAGATAAAAAATCAGGTAAAAGGAGCATAGAGCAGCAGATCATAGGAATCAGGCCTGTAAAAAATACTAAGAGATGTAGAAAAGATGTTAAAAAGGCCATGAACTTAGAAGCCTTGTTTAAACAGAAGGGTCTTCAGGCCCCGCTGAAAAGTCTCAAGAGAGGGAGCCATTCTGAAGTCAAGGGGAAGGGAGTTCCATAACGTTGGTGCCACTACTGAGAAGGCCCTATTTCTTGCCGCCGCCCCACGTACCTCCCTAGGCGGCGGCACTTGTAAAAAGGCCTTCTCTGATGACCTAAGAGGACGAGCCAGATTGTACGGAAGGATGCATGGGAAGAATAAAGTGGATAGAGAGATGCTCTTTACACTCACATAAGACCAGAACCAGGGGACATCCACTAAAATTGTTGGGAGAGTTAGGACAGACAAAAGAAAATATTTCTTTACTCAGCGTGTGGTTGGTCTGTGGAACTCCTTGCCACCGGATGTGGTGACGGCATCTGGCTTGGATGCCTTTAAAAGGGGATTGGACAAGTTTCTGGAGGAAAAATCCATTACGGGTTACAAGCCATGATGTGTAAGTGCAACCTCCTGATTTTAGAGATGGGCTATGTCAGAATGCCAGATGCAAGGGAGGGCAGCAGGATGCAGGTCTCTTGCTATCAGGTATGCTCCCTGGGGCATTTGGTGGGGCCACTGTGAGATACAGGAAGGTGGACTAGATGGGTCTATGGCCTTGATCCAGTGGGGCTGTTCTTATGTTCTTATTGAGGAAACAGGCCCTTTCCACTCCAGGAACTGGTACACAGAGGTGCAGAGTCATGAAAGACAGGGTTCCATTTAGCCATCATGACTGATAAATCCATGGAAGATAAGCTGAACCTCCATGAATTTAACTCTCTTTTAAAACCATCTGAGCCAATGGCCATTCACCACATAGGGCACAAATGCCAGAAAAGTATACAGGTCGAGGTCGAGGTCGAGGTCGAGTATACAGGTATACACGGATTTGACTCAACACGAATAGCCACTGCAGATGAGAAGGAATGTGCTGGTCGCTGGAGAAGGGGGAAAATGCACTCCTTTAAAATCAGTTTGAAAAACTGAACAGTCCTTTGACAATAGCCTCATTAATGAGAGAGAGAGAGAGAGAGAGAGAGAGAGAGAGAGAGAGAGAAGGCAGCTGGCTGACAATCCATCAGTCCTTCTCTCTCCAGCTGACCCCTCCCTTCCCCCTCAGCAGTGAAAGAAAGGTGATAACTTTGCATTGGTGGAGGCTGAGTGAAACACCTTTCTAAGCACTTGGAGGAGGACTGATTGATGGATTGTCTTCTTAATGACTCTTATCTTACATCACAAAGGTCAGCAAGGCTGTTTTTAAATCACCCGAACTTTGTTTCTTAAATGGATTTGCTTTAGTGCATTTTTTGCCATCCCTGTGAGTTCTGGGAACAGAACCCACACGAATAATGAGGCTCAACCTGTATAATGCTTGTGTGACAAAGTTCTCTCTCTTGGTCCATCCAGAAACATCTGCCAATTAGGGCACAATCCTATCCAAATTCCCAGCACTGATGCAGTTGCAGTGCAGCCCTGAGGTAAGGGAAAATATGTTCCCTTATCTTGAGGTGGCCTCCATGATTGCTCCACCACTCCTCGATGCAGCACATGCCCTGTTGGTATGGCTGCATCAACTTTGGAAAGTTGGATAGGATTGGGCCCTCTGTTTCATTAGATGACTCCTTAGTTCTAGTGTTGTGAGAGCAGGGAGAAAAATTCTCTCTCTCCACTTTCTCCACTCCATGCAGAATTTTATAATCATCCTCATGCCTCCACCCTTCATCTGCTTTTTTTTCAACTTAAAGGACCCTACCAGGCAAAATGCTCCAGTCTCCTGATCACTTAGGTGGCTTTCTCTCCCCCCCCCCCCTTTTGCATATTTTCCAGCTCTACGATATCCTTTTTGAGATGGGACAAACAGTATTCCAAATGCAGCTGCACCATAAACTTGTACAAGGGTGTGACACTAGATTTTTTTATTCATGTTGTTATCCTGCGCAAAGCATTTCTCATCACTTCATGTGTGAAAAGGTCATCCTGCATTCTTGCCATAACCTCTCTCCTGTGTGATATCGTCTGTTACAAGAAAACTGCCAGGCCCATGCATCCTACTAAGGGGGATGATTGGAGACAGCAAGAGAGTTGTAAGCATAGCAACTAAGAAGGTCTTTCACCTGCTTTGCATCTCTGCTGAGCCCTTCCTCAAAGGCTGGGAAAAGGACTGTGCAGCTTCTTCCAAGGCTTTGTCAAACAGGTCACTAAGTTGTGAATGTATCTGTTCCAGCAGCTCAGACTTTATCACCTGTCAACAGAACACAAAAAGATTACCCATCTATTCGGTAGAAGACACATTCTTCTCATCTTAGCTGCTCTTTGTCAAGGTTGACCCACACATATTTCTCAATGAATTGGAGACTTCCTGCTTAGAATTTCATTGGAGTGGGCAGGGGATTGCCCTATAACCCCAGTGACACCTGAAAGCCCTTGCATCCCCTTTATTCAGAGCTTCCATTCATACTTACTGCTGCACACTTCAGCTGGTTTTTATTTCCAGTGTATCCTCTTTATGTTTGCTGTAAAGAACAAGCCAGACTAGGCCTAAGTCTGACTTTATTTTGGAAGTGGTATTCATTTGCTAGAAGGCAGTAATGTTAGGTATGAGCTAATAGGAAATCATTTTGACCTGTGAAAACAAAAAGCACTTTGCCCTTATCAGTGTTCCTTTTGGTTAAGTGAATGAAGAGGGAGTAATAGTGATGGTACCAAGGATATTACTCTATTACAAACTTATTGCAGCTATGTAGGTACCATTTAATGAATCAAAAAGTGATCTGTAGTGACCCTGAGGATTACATCATTCAGTCAGGAGACATAGGGCTGGTCTCTTCATTGGATTCTTGGTGTATAAAGAGCAATTTAGGAGGTGGGCTTATGTTGGTGTTTGAGAGGTTATCCTCCCTTTCTCATTGTAAATGGGGAAGCTCTGCAAACATTAGAGCAGTGGTTCCCTCAGGCACCTCTTTTCTAGGCTGAAGAGCCCCAAATGCTGTAGTCTTTCCTTGTAAGAGAGGTGCCCCAGCCCAGTAATCATTTTGGTTGCTCTCTTCTGTACTTTTTCCATTTCCATTATATCCTTTTGGAGATGTGGTGACCAGAACTGGACACTGAATATTCCCTTTAAAGAAGATCCACTAAACCCTCCATCACCAATCAATCTCCTGGCTTCTGATGAAATCCACCATTGTTATTTCCTATGTCTTTTCCATTGGATGAGTGCAGCCATATGGTCCAGGTGTTTGGCCTCCCCTAGAGAAGTGAAGACAGCAGGTTCAAGAGCATGATTTGACATTGGGTGAAAGGACACTGGCAGTTCACTGCTGGAACTACTGCTGAATGTGTCCCTGCTACTACAGTGCTCACATGTGCACATCAGTAAATAAGCAACTACAGTTGGATCCAGTAGTAGTTCCTCTGACATTTACAAAAGAATACTTGACAGAGAAAGCATGGATCGTTCTTGGTGGAGCATAACTACTTCTGCTCTCCTGGGCAGAAACAGTGGGGCAGTGAGCATTACACACCTTCCAACTGCTGGCCAAAAATTCCAAATTTTTCAGAGCTGAGAAAAGATCAATTGCCAATCCAGTCTTGTTTAATGAACCTAATAGAACAGTTAAGGTATCACAGGGTATTACAAAAACCAGCATTTCCTAACACACACACTTTCAGAAGATATGGAGGAAGTTCTGGAGGAAGATTTGAAGAAGTCGCTTGCTCTAGCAAATGTCATGGTTTAGTGCATAAGGGGAGCACAAAACGGGAAATTTTAAACTCATAATTTTGATGTAAATAACTGTCATTTTTAAAAAAGTTTTGGTGCACCAGCTACACAACACAGAATGCAGGAACAGCTCAATATAGTATAACATTTAACACTGAAAATTAAGAAGTGTAGTCAAAGATGCACTGCCAACATATTAAAAATTATAACCTGTCCAATAAAATTGCTTTGATACAGTGCATGCAAACAAGTTCTAACTTCCAGTAAAAAAGAGATTATATACGAAAGTACAGATGGGTGGAACAGGCGGCTCTTTGGGGATGAAATCCCCTCCCCTTCTGCTGGCATCTCTTGATCTGCTCCTCTTCAACCAGCTGAGTTCCTTTGCTAATGATTGGGGCAGTGGAGGAAAGGGGGCTTTCCAGAGGCGCAGCTAGGTCATTTGACACTCGGGGCCCATAAATTTTTGTCACCCCATAATATTGTTTAATTAATTAATTCGCTTTTTATACTACCCTTCCTCTAAGCAGCTCAGGGTGGTGTACATGGTTCCTCCCCTTATTTTGTCCTCACAACAACCCTGTGAGGTAGGTGAGACAGATAGTAATACTCATGAGATGGTATGAATAATAACAATGGCCAGAAAAATAAATGCAGTGAATATTTCCCCACAAGCAATGGATGAAATTCTGCATCTAATGGTATATAACATGATGGTATTATTCCTAAAAACTATGATTTCCAGAATTTTGGTCACTAGGGTGTCCCCCCCCCCCCCGATGTCTCATTGGCCTGTTTTGAGTTAAGGCAGTGGTTCTCAAACTTTGAACACTGGGACCCACTTTTTAGAATGACAATCTGTCCAGGATCCACCAGAAGTGATGTCATGGCTGGAAGTGACATCATCAAGCAAAATAAAATAATTATAAATATTTAAATTAAAGAAAAACAGATAAATAAGGAGAATAAATAAATTCACCTGTTTCACCAAGTGAATTTTCTCTGTAGCCTGCCTGCAATAACACCTCCCCCCCCCCACACACAGATAAAGCAGTGAGATTTTCAGCCCTCCCCAGTGCCCACCTTATCAGCTCAAGCCTCTGTTTATTCTTTTTGAGGGGGGGGGGGTTCTACCTGCAATAACACACACACACACCCCCACACACACAAATAGATCAGTGAGATTTTCAGTCCTCCCCAGTGTGCACCTTACCAGCTCAAGCCTCTGGTTTATTCTTGGTGGGGGGGGCTGCCTTCTGGAGCATTTGTTGAGCTCCACTTTCATCAGATGGGGACCATGCAGCTAGCCTTGCATTCCCCTTTGCCTGACTTGACCAGGAGCCAAGGCATGTTTGCTTACTCGCAAGTAAATGCGACCTTGTGGCTTACTTTTGCTTTCCATAGGACTCAATTCATTTGTCTGCTTGGAGGGAGTGACTTCCTTCTTGGGTGTTTTTTGGGGGCTGCTTTCATTGGATAGGAACCATTCTGGTGTCATTGGATTCCTCTCAGACTGCCCTTTCCGAAGAAGTATGGCAAGTTCGCCTACTCACGAGTAAACGCGCGATATGCTCAGCTTCATTTTCCATTGTGCATTTTTTTGTTTCCGGTGTTTTGGCCATAACTTTTGACGGAAAGGAAATATTTCAATCCAGTCTTTTGCATTGCATTCCGCTGGAAATTCCGCTTCCAACGGTATTATAACATGATGGGGTTACTCATAACCTCCGCGATGTTAGCAATGTTGGGGCATTTGTGGTGTTACACCCCCCCCCCAAGGTTGGTACCTGGGGAGGACCTCCCCCCACTAGCTATGCCACTGGGGGCTTTCCTCTGCTCTTCCTTTTTAGTCCAGGCACACTTCTCATTCATGGAGCCTCTGCACTGTGGACTAAGCCATTTGGTTTTTTATGACTGCTTTAAGACTGCTCTTTTCATTCTGCTGTTTTAATTTGCAGTGCTGTTTCAGCAGTTATACTGCTGTTTTAATCTGTTCAGTCTTTCCAGAGGATTATGAGGCTGGTGCTTTGCTGTTTTCTGTTTTCAAATTTTATGGATTAATTATCCTAGACCTCCAACCCTTTCTATTTCCAAGACAATAGTGCTTGCACAGAGCAGGGGGGTTGGATTAGAAGACCTCCAAATGTGTCTTCCAACTCTAATATGCTAGATTCTAGGCCAAGTATTAAAAATGCACACCTTCCACACACATCAAGGCTAACCCCATTTCCAGGCAATACCAACTCCTCCAACCTCTCTTGTTCTCTAAGCTGGACCAGCCAATGACCACCTGTTGTATTCCCCTAACCTCCCTCCATCTCCACTTCTCAATCAGTTGCTGCAATTGTAGGCTATAGCTGCACCCCAGGCCCAAGGTAATATTAAGCAGAGATACCCTCTTGAATCTGGAGGGGAGTAAGGTCCCCATGTGAAATGTTGGTTTTGTCGCTCATTAGGGCAGTGACCCTCATCCAGGCAAAGACATTGGACCACAGGACTGATCTCTGCCCTTTGGCAGAGAACCTCCAACCTTGGGAAGGCACTTGAGGCACGCTGGTGTTTTGTTTTGTTTTTTTCCTTTTCCTAAAATAAGTCTTGATCTGCACCAGATTCCCCTGCAGCTACTACTTATAATAAGGCAAACACCCACACAGGGCCAAACAATGAGATTAATGTCACATCTAGTTGGACCCTAAAAGTCTTACCTACTCACACAAGTGTCACCCCTCCCATGCGTCACCTCTGCAAGGCTGTTCAGGATACACCTTCCAGGACTGAGTGGCACCATTTTGGGGTGCTGCCCAGAGCCAGGGCTGTCCGGCCCTGCTCACCTGTCAGTCATTCCAAGTCCAGAAACGGGCGCCAACGGGTGGTAGTCTCCCCACTTGGTGATAGCCCTTCCTGCTGTGGTGACAGACAGCAGCCCATGATGTGGTCCCACTTACTCTGGCCATCCAACCTGTTGGAGATCTACATTACCAATCCTCCTGCCTTGCAGAGAGCCTAGGGGTGCTTGTCGACAAGGGGTCTCTGAAGCTCCTCCGGCAGAACTTACATAGATCACTACGTCATAATCAGAGCCAAAATGTCTTCCTTGATTTTAGCTCCTGCCCTGGCACCCACATCTCAGTCTTGTTTCAACTGATAAACTTGTTGGGAATACATCTCATGGGGCTTCTGCCTCTGCTGGGAAGTGCTTGCAGAAGAGCTCTGGGGGCAGCCACAGACCCTAGAGTTCATGGTTATTTCTTTTCTTCTTTTTATATTATTTTATTTATTTATTACAGATACAGGTGAGGAAAATGGGTTAGACTAGGGGCTGGGACTACACAGGTTACACATGGGGGTATTGGCCATGGATTACAACATGAATTGTTCCAATCAAGAAGTCAAAAATGACTAATTAATGTTTTTATTTCAGACTATTCCAATTATTTTGAAGAGAACTTTTTTTGAAGAATTGAATAAAATTACTACAAAATTCATCTGGCAAGGTAAAAAACGGAGAACAAGACTGAAATTACTTCAAGATGATAAAAAAAAAAAAGAGAGAGCAGGATTTGGATTACCAATCTGGGAATTATATTACCAAGCAGCAGCCTTAAACTGCATAAAAGACTGGGGAATTCCAAAATTTTAATATTAGAAGCCCGTGATTTACAAATAGGCTGGCACATATTCCTGTTTTATGATGAAGTTAAACAGCATGGATAAAATGGACAACACATTTTAAGAAGATCTTTAATTTGGATATGGGAACAGATAAAATGCAAAATATACTCTTACAGCCCAATCCAATCCTGAGCTGCCCGGGGCACCCAGGAGGGCTGCTGCCAAATCCAGCGCCTCCTGTGCTACCACGGGAGGCACCTTGGGAGAAGGGGACATTTGTCCTGCCTTCTGCAGTCCAGGAGACCACCAAGCTGCGCCGGAGCTGGGCTAGCACCGGCAGGAGCCCAGTGGCGAGCTCTGTGAACTGCCTTATGGCACGTTTGCAACTGGCTCGGTGGCACGGAGCCGTGCCGCCGAGCGCAGGATTGGGTTCCTAATTATCCAGGTGGATAAAACTGCTTGAAATAGCAACGAATCCAAACTGGATTTAAAAAGACAAAAATAGAATATATAGCGACTCGTTGAGAGATTTTAAGCGCTGTAGATACTCGCCTAGAAGGAGGGAGGAGGGAGCGAGCAGTAGGAAAGTGGGAAAGTGAAAGAAAGAAAGTGATCTTTGGAGAGGAGGCGTTGTGCAGGCTGGGGCTGTTGCTGAGTGTTCACAGCTGCCTGCGGCTGCGCTCCATGTGCTCCTTCAGGCTGTCGTCCAGCTGCAGGATGGGCTGGGCTGGGCAGGGCAGGGCAGGGGCATCTGCCACAGCAGCCATCAGCAGCCCCCCCTCGCTCAGCACCAGCGCCCATGGAGGCATCAATAAGGCGGGAGGGGCAGCTCCCCTCTGGAGAAGCAGGACATGCAGGAGACAATGAGCTGTGTGTGCGGGAGGGGGAGAAGCAGTCATTTGAAAGGGCTGAGTCCATCCCCTCTTTCCTTCTTGTTCCCCCTTCCCACCTTTCCTACTGTATATAAACTTCAAGCACTCCTTGGGAAGCCCAGCTTGCTAACCCCCTTCCCATCTCCCCACAGATGAAGCTGGACAAGCTAGGGGAAGGGGGGAGTGATCTTTTTAAAGAGAGGGGGGGCAGCCTGCAGAAGCCTGTACCTTTGTTTCTCAAGCCATTGAAAGGGTTTTTTCTGCCCCCTCCCCCCTTACTGAATCTACACTTTAAACTCTCAGTTGCAAAGTTGAGGATTGCTAATCCCTCTCTCCATAATCATTCACCACTGATGAAGTCATACTGGGGGGGGGGGGAAGAAGAGTTAACTTTTATCAAAGGAAAAGCTTGTGTGTGTGTGTGTGTGTGTGTGTGTGTGAGAGAGAGAGAGAGAGAGAGAGAGAGCATTTAAAACCATTACGGCTACAATTCTATCCTCACTTTCATGGAAGTAAGCCCCACTGACTATTAAGGGACTTTCTTCTGAGTAGGCATGCCTAGGATTGGGCTCTCAGTCTATTCCCTCTTCTTGTTTTCCTCTCCACCAGGATCGAGGTCAGGGAAGGTGACAGCAGAGCGATCGAAGCTCCACGTTCCCTTTTGACCAGGCTGCAGGGACTGGGGAACACCCTCCAGTCCCTGCAGCAGCCGGGCTCGCTGGGTCAGGGAAAGTGAGAGTGGGGCGACAGCCCTTTTTTCTCCTTGAGATAAGAATGGAGGATGAGACAGTTAAAGATGCAATGGTACTCTGGGCAAAAAATTTTGGATATAATATACCAATTGACGACTGCAAACAAATTTGGAATATAAATATTAAGATAACTAAAGCGGTGTCTTTTAAAGAGAATTTATATAAACTGTTTTATGGATGGTATTTAACTCCAGAGAAATTAGCAAAAATGCATTCTGGGTCATCAAACAAGTGTTGGAAATGTAAAGAGATTGAGGGAACTTTTTATCATATGTGGTGGACATGCGAAAAAGCAAAGAAATATTGGAAAATGATACAAAATATCATTGTTGCAAGAGATATTGAATTGTGTATTACCATTCAAACCAGAAATATTCCTCCTAAATGTGACATCAGAAATTAAAGACCAATGTAAGTAACACCTTACTGTACATATCGCTACAGCGGCAAGAATATTGTATGCACAAAAGTGGAAATCTGCAGACGTTCCAACTAGAGAAAATTTAATAGATAAAATTTATGAAATAGCAGAAATGGAGGTTTTAACATAAAGAATGAAAGAGAGAGATTTAGGTAGAGTAAGAAGATGTTGGAAGCCTTTCTATGACTGGATAGATAATTTTAGTCAAACAATATTGTCTAGATAAATCATTAGTTTTTATACCGACAAATATGATAGCTTTTGTATTGATGACTATTTTTCTTTTTAGTCGCTTTTGACATGGTTATTTCTTTTCCTAGGGCTAGGCCAACTCGGTCACAACATCCACGACCCCCCCCCCACCTCAGATGCTTCATATAAGAAGTATTTCCACCGTGGCTATAGACATATTTATTCCAGTTGGCTTTTCAGGGTTGAGGGGTGACCTAGTCATATTTTTTGTTGCTTTTGGTTTTTTATGATTGCTTTAAGACGGCTGCTTTCATTCTGCTGTTTTATTTTCAGCAGTTATATTGCTGTTGTACTCTGCTCAGCCTTTCCAGAGGATTATGGGGTTGGTGCTTTGCTGTTTTCTGTTTTCAAATTTTATGGATTAATTGTCGTAGATGCCCAACCCTTTCTACTTCTGAGACAATAGTGCCTGCACAGAGCAGGGGGGTTGGTTTAGAAGACCTCCAAAGGTGTCTTCCAACTCTAGTATTCTAGATCAAGCATTTAAAATGCACACCTTCAATTGCTTTGTTTTTCTTCCTGTTTGATCTGCACCAGATTCCCCTGCAACTACTACGTATAATAAAGCAAACACCCAGACAGGGCCAAACAATGTGATGACCCCATTTCTGCCCAGCCCACAGGTGTACACATTTTGTTCCTGTTGCGTATATGCTGGGGGGAAATGGCTGTCACATCTAGTTGGACCCTAAAAGTCTTACCTATTCACACAGGTGTCACCACCACCCCACAACCTCTGCAGGGCTGTTCAGGATACACCTTCCAGGACTGAGTGGCACCATTCTGGGGTGCTGTCCAGAGCCAGGGCTGTCCGGCCTGCACCCCGCTCACCTGTCAGTCATTCCAAGTCCAGAAACGGGCGCCCGTCCCACCAGTCCCCTTCCCCAGCTGGAGGGCTTCGCAGGACATGGAATCAGAGGGCGCAGAGATGCGACCCTTTACTGCCAACCCCCTGCTGGGAGAAGGGGGAGCTCCACAAGCACAGACTTCACTTCTCCCCCGAGGGGGGGCTTGTCTTCAGGGCAGGGGGGCTCTTCAGGGGGGCTTCTTGTTCCCCACTTGGGCAAAGATCCAAAGCCCCCCAGTGTCGCCCCTTCCCCCAGCCAGCCTGCAGCCCCCGACGATCCCAGGGAGGCGCCTCCTGCTGCCAGGTCCAGTGCGGGGACCCGGGGCGAGCCACCTACCGTTCGAGCAGGGGGTCGGGCTCCCGGCTCTGCCCTGCGGGTACCGAGGCGCCAGCAAGCGGCTCTCGCTCTGCTCCTGCCCTGCACTGCGGGATGCAGTCCCCCAGCGCTCTGCCGTCCCTCCTTCCCTGCTTGGCGGTCTCCCTGGTCCTTGCCTCGGCTCGGACTCCATCCCTCCGCCTTCTCGGCCACTCCCCGGCGCCTTTCGGGAGAGCCGCGCTGCCATTTCCCACACCAGGCGCCCGGACCCTCCCCAAGAGCAGCACCGCCCGGACCCGCCGCCTCGCCAGCTGCAGCCCAGCCCGCCCGCCCGCTGCTTTCCCACGCGGAGCCTGCCAGCCTCTTTCGCGCGCCCAGCCCCGCAGGCACGTCCCTCCCCTGCGCTGTCCCGCGGGACGGAGGGAGGGCCTGGCCTGCCGGCGGGGTGACCCGGCCATTGCTTCGCGCAGTCGCCCCACACTGGGTGCAGGAGGGAACAGCCCGTGGCCACCTGCAGAGGAAGAGCAGCAGCAGCAGCAGCATTGCCTGCCTTTTGCAGACACAGCCAGGCTCCATCCTCGTCCTGTCTACCCAGAAGTCAGTTCCATCAGGGTCTATGGAGCTGACTCCCAGGAAAGCGAGGACGGGAGTGCAGCCCTGGTCTTGGTATCCAAAGGTCCTGGCCCCTTGAGGGACACCCTCTTCTCAGTCCTCCTGCTCCTGAAAGAACCTGGAGAACAGACTTTCACTGCTGAGATGTGGGAGTTCTCATGTGCTGTAAGAGTGGGGGGGACACCATTGTTCTGAGACTGAGATGTTACAGGTGCTGCTGGCTGCAGTGGTGCCCTGGGAAAGTACTTTCAGTGGTCTCTGATGGAAGTGCCTTCCCAGCCCAGTGGTTCTGATGACTCCTGCCAGACACAGAGGGGACAGAGTGCCTTGTACAGAAGAGGGAATGTTGGCAGGTGCAGCTTTCCAGTCCCCTCCAGTCGAGCTGCCCCTGTCAACCAACCCTCTTCTATACAGTGGCACTTGGGCAAAAACAACCAAAGATGCAGGTATAAAATGGGAGGTACATGGCTTGGCAGCACTACATGTGAGCGGGATCTTGGAGTTGCGGTGGATCACAGGACAAACATGAGTCAGCAGTGAGATGCGGCTGCAAAGAAGGCGAATGTAGTTTTATCCTGCATTAACAGAACTGTAGCTTCCAAGGCATGAGAAGTTGTGGTTCTGCTTTACTCTGCACTGGTTAGACCTCACCTGGAGAATTGTGTCCAATTCTGAGCACTCCACTTTAAGAAAGATGCAGCCAAACTGGAGCAGGTTCAGAGGAGAGCGATGAGGATGATCAGGGAGCTGGAGGACAAGTCCTACAAGGAAAGGTTGAGGGAACTTGGCATGTTCAGCCTGGAGAAGAGAAGGCTGAGAGGGGATATGAGAGCTCTCTTCAAATACCTAAAGGGCTGTCATATGGAAGAAGGAATAATTTATTCTCAACTGTCTTTGAAAGTAGAACCAGTGGGTACAAACTACAAGAGAGGAGATTTCGATTAGACATCAGGACAAAATTCCTGATGGTAAGGGCAGTTTGGCAGTGGAACAGATTGCTGAGAGTCCCTCACTGGAGATATTCAAACAGAGGCTGGACAAGCACCTGTTGGAGATGCTCTAAGAGAATTTCCTGCCTAAGGCAGGGGGTTGGACTAGATGACCTGTTAGACCCCTTCCAACTCTATGATTCTCTGAGTGCACAACAGCCTCTGCCTCCTGAAATGAAGACGTGCAGTTGCAGCAGATTCAGTGGGGTGTGACCTTAAGTTGTGAAGAAGCCATAAGGATGACCATCTGCAAAATGGGACTACCACTGAGCACATTTGGAACTTTAGAATTGCTTGGAAGGGGGTTAGGACTTTGTGCAGAGATACTGGGATGCATTTGAAAATAAACAAATAGCATGGAAGAGCTTTTGTCTCACAAACTGGAAGAGATGGAGTTCAACGCAGAATGTAGGAGTCATTTCAGCATGTCTCATATTCTTATTTGAATGTACCTTTTGTACTGTGAATCTGTTCCTTTCCCTGATCTGTAGCTAGCATATCATGTTCCCAACTTTAAGAACAAAGTAGGGAACAGGATATGCTAGCTACATACTATACTGTATTATAGACTATTTTTCTAAGGACATTCATTGGTGTCAGATTCAGCACTATTATGGGCTGTCATACTTCTGCAGTGACACAACCAAAGCATCTGAGTTCATCCTTTGTGGCATTTCATTAGCAGGTATTAATTCATTACCAATTAATATTGTTTCTCATCAGAATGTGAAGCTCTCTGTAAGTAAATGCTTTACTTTTCCTTTGTGTAGTTAGCCTACTACTCCATGTGTCCCTTAGAACCCAATCTTATGCATGTCTACTCAAAAGTAAGTCCCCTTGTAGTCAATGAAACTTACCCCCAGGTAAATGTGAATAGGATTGCAGCCTTAGGGCTCAAGCCTATCCAACTTTCCAACAGTGATGTAGCCATGCTAATGGGGCATGGCTTCATCCTGTGGTGGGGGAGCAGTCACAGAGGCCTCCTCAAGGTATTATTATTAAAAATTATTATTAACAGTATTTATATACCGCTTTTCAACTAAAAGTTCACAAAGCGGTTTACAGAGAAAAATCAAATAACTAAATGGCTCCCTGTCCCAAAAGGGCTCACAATCTAAAAAGATGCAAATGAATACCAGCAGACAGCCACTAGAACAGACAGTGCTGGGGTGCGGTGGGCCAGTTACTCTCCCCCTGCTAAAAAAGGAGCACCCACTTGAAAAAGTGCCTCTTACCCAATTAGCAGGTAAGGGAACATTTATTCCCTTAGCTCAGGGCTGCATTGTGGTTGTATTGACACTGAAAAATTGGATAGGATTGGACCCTTAATCCTTTAACCTTTTGTCCTAGTGATCAGCTTACCATCAGTGCGCACTGTCACAAATGTGCCATAAGGGTGAGCCACCAAACGTGCCACCTAGTGCTGAGCTAGTACTGGTAGTAGCCCAGCACTGGCTTGTGCTGGGTTACTGCTGGGTGGCCATCACAGCTCCACCACTCAGTGGTTGCCTTGAGTGCTGGGCATGTGGGAGGATGGCGGGGAGGGGGAGGATGGTGGGAAGGGGGGGAAGTGGGGAGAGGGCATGGAGGAAGTGAAGCTCCACCGGATCCAGACCCTCGGTGGTGTGCTAACTACCCAACATGGAAGTTCTTGATTCACTGCCGACCTTTGGGTTGGCGGTGAATCAAGTAGCCCCATTGCGGAGCTACTCAATTCACCGCCAACCCAAAGGTCGGTAGCCCAAAGGTAGTCCATTGCGGGGCTACTCTCTTTACCCAGGGGAAGGGGACGAAAGTCCCCTTCTCCCAAGGAGCTGCTGGCAGCTGCCCAGAGCATGCAGGATGCAGCTGCCACCATTTTCAGTGCCACTGCAGCCCTCGCCCCGGGCAGCTCAGGATTGGGCTGTATGGGAGGTGATCTGAAGGAGAGGGGATATGATAACTACTGCATCTAAAATCATCTGAGGGGCTGATGTGAAAGATGGAGTGGATTTGTCCTCAATTTCTCTGGAGCAGTGGTTTCCAACCTTTAGGAACTCGTGGACCACTGAAGTAAAAATTACAATGGGCGTGGACCACATGTGGCACACACTGCCTAATTCCCAACTGACTGAACTGACCCAAAGGAGTTGATGACCAGTGGCATCAAATGTTACGGACAGATCAAGAAGAATTAGAGTCACAATCCATTCCCCTTGTAGTTTCAGTCCCAAAGTCTGCTCTGACACTTGACTGATACTGGTCTCCTTTCAGAGATGCTGAAGCTGAGTCACCACTGCCTAATCACCACCTTCTCCAGGAACAGCAAATTTGATATGGGCAGCAGGGCACCAAAGAACCCCTATTTTTTTTATTTCCTAGATTCTAGTTCCAGGCCCTCCCAGGACACTGACTGCAGACACCTGTCGGCTTCAGCCTCCACAAAGGGGCTTACTCAAACTTAGAGAAATTTTGAACTTGTTTTCTTCGAGCAGTGGACACATCACAATATCACATCACAAACTGCTTTTGAAACTTCCATCAATTTTGGGGTGTGTTTCAACAAACATAAGATTAAAGTCTTAGGGCCCAATCCTATCCAATTTTCCAGTGCCGGTGCTGCTGTAGCTATGGGGTATGCACTGCTTCCTGTGTTGGGGAGGCAGGCACAGAGGCCTGCACAAGATATGGGAACATTTGTTCCCTTACCTCAGGGCTGCATTGCGGCTGCCCCATTGTTGGAAAGTTGGATACAATTGGGCCCTTAGTTGGGTTCAAGGACTTGATGGCTCTTTGGATCCAGATGACAGAACCTTCACTTTTGTAATACTAAAAAACACATACCTTTTACAACTATTTGTTTTTTAATATATATATAAAAAAATCAAGTTTCTGGCCCTT
This sequence comes from Tiliqua scincoides, assembly GCF_035046505.1. NCBI lineage: Eukaryota > Metazoa > Chordata > Lepidosauria > Squamata > Scincidae > Tiliqua > Tiliqua scincoides. Next base: position 126,849,908 of record NC_089822.1, on the reverse strand, counting down.
GTGTGGTAGGTGTGTCTCAATATTACATTAAGCACAAATTGAGACATAACTTTATGAGAGGCAAGGCAAAACCTAGAATGCTTAGGAATTTGATTTCACCAGAGACAGCACACCTAGCCCATGGATCCGATGGCTACACTCTCCAGAACATAAAGTACAGATGTTCTTTATGTACAGAAAGACATCACTTTCTCAGATCTGGGTAAGGGGGTGGAAATAACACCCAGGAAAAGGCACAAAGCACATGAGGCATACATTAATGCACTTGGCATGATCAGTGATGTGCTTTCATCACATTTGCTTCCCTCCCCTCCTCCCTATGAAAAGAAATCAAGCGCCCAAGCAGCTGCTGCAACAGATTTTTTTTGTTTCCCCTCACTTGGAGCTCAAGGTCACCCAGCGCTCCAGAAGCCTCCTCTCCAGCCAGTCCCACCTCCTTCCAACTTCACTCCAGAGCACAGTCTGAACCCCACTCGGCTCCCTGCCCTCCCACACGCACCCTCCAAACTCCTTCAAGCAATGCTACTGTTTTGGTTTTTATCAGGAGCTTGAAGTCACCCAGCAAGCCTAATCTCCAGCCAGCCAGCCAGCCTTATTTGAGGCCCGTGCTAGGAGCTGAAGCCCCATCCCCTCTAGCTGCTCTCTCACTCCTGGCTCTCACGTGATCAAGGGCTAGTGCAAGCCAGGCAGACTGCTCTCAGCCACGCTCTGCACATGCTTCTAGTGCTGCAGTGAGGCCCCAACTCCAGGTGGTCCTGCACTCATTGCAGAGAGCCCACACTCAGAGCCGCTGGGGGCAGCCCCATTGTCCAGGCAGCAGAAGAGCAGCGAAGAAATGGCAGGCCTTGCATTTGCACAAGGCCTTTTATAGGCCCTGCTCTAACTTGGCCCGCAGCTCTTATCTGGTGGTTGCAACCGGCAGTCATGGGCCAGTGCAGGTTCCAACAGTCTCTAACAGGCCAAAGACTCATTGGAAACTAGGGTCTCCCTGCAGGCCAGATTGCAGGTCCCTGAAGGCCACAAATGGCCCACCAGCCAGGGTTTGGGCAACCCTGAACTAGAGCATAAAGGGATAATTGACTTGACACAGAATGCCAGAGGCATACGAAGGTCATATGGCATCCTGTTGTTGTTGGCATCCTTCAGTCTCGGACGACGATGGTATCGTGCTCTGAATGATGGTTCTGGAACAGAGTGTCCTCTCCAGTGCGCAAAGCCTGGGTAAAGTAGGTATGGAGGATACGCTGTTACCCATGCAGCAAATCCCCCCTCTCCACATCGCTGAAATGGTCCAATGGAAAGGCAGAGGCCAATACGGTTGGTTCCAGCGGCGTCGCAGGAGTTGCCAGAAACATGGTTGACTGTGTTCAGCCATGAACTGCCTCAGGGACTCCGGCTCCGGATTTTGCCTGGAGGTTGACTTCTGAAGCCTTTTCCATAACTGGATGTAGCCACAAGGCAGTGGAGGTTTGGGATCAGAGTTTTCCTTCTCTCAGATGAGCTGCCTTCCCAGGCTGACGAGTCCCATCTACCCAGTGGCTGTTTAGTCACCTCTTACGACAAGTACAGCCAAACTGAGGGCCTATTCTTATCCCCCAGCCCCCAGGGGAAATGGCATCCTCCCCATGACAAAATTATTTTCAGTAATAGTCATGATATGAAATGAGTAATAGTAACGGCCAGAGAAGAAGCACAGAGGGCAAGCCTTTTCTTTTATTGAACTTATGTATAATAGGGTTCACATATGTAGTGAATATTAGAGATCATAATCCAAATCAGAACAGGGAAGGAATGCCCATCAAGATAATATGCAGTGGGTTTATGGTCTATCATACATACAAAAGCAGTTGTGTTGTAACACAGAAGAAAGGAAAACATGTACATTTATGAAGAATATATTTGGTTTTCTGGAATGCTTGCAACAAACTATTTATTCCCAGTGTAATCCACTTTTGTTACAGTGTACATCTTTCTTTTGTTATAGAAATTCCAGTGCAACTCACTGTTTGTTACATCAGGCAGTTGTGTTTTACTTTTCTGGTTTTTTCTATAAATTGCTGGAACAATTGATAGAATAGAGATATTTCAGCGCAGTTTGTTTCATTGCATTCTGCATCAAATTATATAACATGATGGTATTTTAAAATGCCAAGATTTTAAAAATTGGGAGGTGGCTTTTGTCACCCCCTGCGGCTTGACATTCGGCACCTGCGGTTCCCCGCTCCCCTGTTTGTACGCCTCTGCAGCATAGAAACTTCATCTTCTGCTTTTTAAACTTCAACTTCTGCTTGTTTCTCATCTTTGCATACTATACAAGGCCAGATATTTTATAACCAACTACAAACTAAGGTTTAGCTCAGAAGAAATATTTTCAAATTCATATTTTCACAAACTGAGTGGTGGAGGTTCCAGGGATACTGAAGATTCTTTTGGCAAGGAATGAGACACTGTAGTAGAAAAGCTGGAAGGAATCACCAAAGGCATCTGCCAGGAAGGTCTTTTGCAGCAAAGTGGGACAAGTTGGATTTCCAAAGGTAATTAGTGCCAGCAGTGGTGGTCTAAGTGTGGCAGGACCAGGAGTGTGGGGTCACTATCCCCCAGAAAGTCCTCTGAAAGAAAAGGGGAGAGGGAAAAATGAAGGTGAGGGAAAAGTCATACCTATCCACTGTCCTTCAGGGTAGAGATAACCCAAGGACTAGGGCCAGAGAACAGCTAGGCAACAGATTGCTGTGAGTGCCTAAACTCAAAAGGGCTTTCAAAATCAGGGGGCTGGAAAACAAGTCTAATGACGAAAGGTTGAGAGAACTTGGTAGGTCTAGCCTGGAGAAGAAAATGTTGAGGGGAGACATGACAGTGCCCTTCAAATACTTGCAGGGCTGTCACATGGAAGAGGTAAAGATTTGTTCTCTGCTGCCCCAGAGAGCAACTAGACCTAATAGGCTTAGGCTTCATGATGGAAGATATCATGGATATTATGAACAAATTCTGAATGATAAAAGTAGTTCAACAATGCAACTGACTACCAAGGGAAAAGGTGGGTTCTCCCATGCTGGAAGTCTTCAGATGCAGGCTTCAGGCACTTTTTGGAGCTACTGTAGAGAGGATCTTCCTGCACCTAGCAGGGGGTTGGGCTAGATCAGGGGTGTCCAAATGTTTTGGCAGGAGGGCCACATCATCTCTCTGACACTGTGTCTGGGGCCAGGAGAAAAAAGAATTTACATTTCAAATTTGAATAAATTTACATAAATGAGTATATTAGAGATGGAACTTATAAGAATGAAATAAAGGTCTTGCAATAGCTCAAGGCCTATAACAAATCTTGGACAAAGCAAGGCCGACCTTTCCTTTGCTGCCACTGCTGCATCACATACAGGAAGCAGCAAGCAATGGGGGAGCCCCCGGCCTGCAGCTCACATGAGAGGTCAAACAGTTGCCCTCACACTGAGAGCAGTTGTGTCAGGCCAGCACTGACTCTAGCAAGTCTCCAGAGGGCCAGAAGTTCATTGGAGACTGGGGGCTCCATGTGGGCTGGATTGGGAGAACCCAAGGGTTGCAAGTGGCCCCGGGGCTGGGGTTTGGGCACCCCTGGGCTAGGTGATTTTGAAGGCCCCTTCTTTCATGTTATTTTGCAATTCTCACCTCCTGAAGTGGACAGTAGACTTGAGCATACCACTCTTGGCTGTACAAGCAAACCTGGATTCCTTGGCCCACAAGGAGGAGGGCCCAAAACAGCACATGCCAGACAGGGCTTGTTCTCTTATCATGGATGATGTAGTTAAGGATGACTGGGGAAAAAAATTAAAAACAGGAGGTTAGCTGTGTATGGTTGAGACCCTTGCGAACCAAGAGAACGTCTTAGTTATCTGTTTCCAAGAGCCTGCCGTTCAGAGCAGCAACCCAATCCACCTTCCTAACTGGAGAAACAGCAGTTTCCATTTCATTCCATTCTTGTAGGAATTTCTACTCATAGAGAACTAATGTATGGGTTCCATCCTAAGTAGTAGGAAGTACATACTTCATGTCAAACTAACTTTGACAGCTGAAGTCCCGCCCCTTTTTACCGGAAATTCTGCCCCCTGAGGGGGTTCAAGTGACCCCTCAAACAACTTCCCCCACAGCCCCCCACCACAGGGGAGGGTTTTTGCAGCACCCCGACATTTGGATTGGCAGGAAAAGGAGCCCCCCAATAAAGTGTTGGAAAGGGGTTCATGTGACCCCTCAAACAGCTCGTCCCATCACTGTTGACCAATAGGAATTGGCTTTCAGGAACATGTCCGGGCATGCCAGGGCATGCCCCTGTATTTAAAACCCTGGCCTGAGTGTAAAAAAATAAAAAATGGAAACTGTAGACGGGCAGTGCTTGGGTACAACTATCAATTTTTATAATGCTGTGGATCCGCGTAGTAATTCACTTGAATGGGGTACACACATGGATGATTTAATTGGAAAGGTCCCCCTTGAGAGTGAAGAACCAGAGCCCTGTATTGGACCTCCAGAGGGGGTTTTATACGGGGGTAGTTCTCTGCCTGACAGCCAGGAAAGTGTAGTGGATTCAGCACCCTATTGGATGCAATCCATGGTAAGCAAAAAAAAAAAAAGTGTTTTTTTTGGGGGGGGGAGTATGGGATGGTTTCGATATTGGGTACATGGGGTGGAGTGGAAATAATTTGCAATATTCTTTTTTAAAAAAATCAGATGTGGGAACTAGATGTTGTGCCACTAGACTGGTCGGCTGATGGGGATACCAGTGAAGATATCTGGAAAGTCCCAAAGAAGACAAATCCCCAGTGTCCATGCATGTCTGTATGTAAAATTTTATGGGGGGGGGGTCTGAAATATAACTAGACACCTCAATCACTGAGAGAGAAAAAAAATGTGTGACATGATTTTTTGTCTTGTCTAGGAAATTGAAGAGGATTTTGGGTGCATGACTCTCAGTGAGCCGTTAGGCTGTTCCTGCTTCCCTAAAAAGCTGGAGGAGGAATGAAAATAATCGTAAAGAAGAAAATAAAATAGAATTACGTTATCTGATTGTGCGCGTTTCTGTGCTAACTGGAGCCATGGAAAAGCATGAGGAAATTTTAAAAAATATATATTATACACCTGGGGCGGTCGGGAGCTTTGGAGGGGTAAACACGCTCTTTCGAGAGGCCAAAAAGCATAGTAAATCTCTGACTCAAAAACATGTTCGGGACTAGCTTGCAGAGCAAGATGCTTACACACTGCACAAACAGCACCGAGTACGATTTAAGAGAAACAAAACGGTTGTTTCGGGAATGGATGCGCTTCTTCTCAAACTATTTTGACAGCGGAAGTCCCGCCCCTCTTTGCCGGAAATCCTGCCCCCTGAGGGGGTTCAAGTGACCCCTCAAACAACTCTCCCCACTGCCTCCCACCACTGGGGAGGGTTTTTGGGGCACCCCGACATTTGGTTTGGCGGGAAAAGGAGCCCACCAATAAAGTGTTGGAAAGGGGTTCATGTGACCCCTAAACAACTCATCCCATTACCGCCAACCAATAGGAAGGGTTTTTGGGGCCCCAGGCTATATGGTTTGGCGGGAAAAGGAGCCCGCCAATGAAGTGTGGGAAAGGGGTTCGTGTGACCCCTCAAACAACTCGTCCCATCGCCGCCGACCAATAGGCGCAGGTTTCACAGCTCTCGGACCACCGTGTGGAGCCAATGGGAAAAACGGGGGAGTGGGAACAGGTCCGGACATGTCCTTGTATTTAAGGCCCTGGGCCTTTTGGGGGAGGGAGAAACCCGTTCAGCCTTTGCTGTTGCTGCTGTTTCTGCCATGGCCTCCCCTCTGAAAAGCTCTCCCACATTGCCTGCCGGGGAGGAGAGTGAAAATCACACTATGGTGGTGGTCAAGATGGAGAGCCCTGAGGAGGAGAACGCGCTGCCTTCTGAGGGGGGGAGACCCCGGTCAGACCCGTGGATTCTCAAAACTACGTTCGCAAACTGTTCAAGATGGAGAGCTGTGATGAGCCGGAGACCCCAGACAGACCCACTGATTCTCAAAGCCTACCGCAGGCACCTATGAAGAAGAAGTAAAAATGTAGGCGTTATGAGGATGACGAGGATGAGGAGGAGGATGTGTTACCGTTTCCATCTTTGAACCTGGTTTACCAATTTGCAATGGAAGAACCACCTGTACCTAGAGAAACTGAAGCAGAGGTAAATCACTGTGCTTGAGTGCATACGTGAGTGTGTTGCCTGAAATGTAAAATCAAAAATACTTATTTATGTTTTTTTCTGTAGGCTATTCCAAAGAAGGATGTGAAGCAAGACGCTTTCAAAACGTTACGAAACATTTTAGGGGTTCTCCCGCTGGACAGACAGAACAAAACTCTGACATCACAAACACGACAAAGAATCACGAAAAGTTTGCTGAGGGCAAGTTTGTTCACCATTGTGAAGTATTGTGTATCAAAATTTCTCGAGGTGTCCTGTGAGGGATGTTGAACGAAGGCCCCAAACCAGGACGCCCACGTTTGCTTGGACTGGACTCAGGAGTTTATTCGAGACATGCTGCGCAGGGTTATGAAGAAATTGGACATTGGAAGTCTACTGCACAGTTCAGGCTAAGAACACTGAAGAGCATGACCCACTCTGTCCCTGAATAAATGCAGCAAAATTCAAATCTGACAGTCACACAGGCCCCTGCTCAAAACATTCCATCCACCCCCCCCCCCCAAAAAAAATCAGAGATTTCAAGCAATTAGCACTGGCCACTTGTAAAGTGTAAAGACACACAGCCCCCATTGAATAATAGAAGCCTCTGCTGACACCCCACACACAGAAGCAAGTTTCACAGAGTCACACAGACATGCTGGCTGGCATAGTACAAGAAAACCAGTTCAGGCCAAGAACACTGAAGAGCATGACCCACTCTGTACCTGAATAAATGCAGCAAAATTCAAATCTAACAGTCACATAGGGCCCTGCAGTGTGGGAAAATGCTCAAAACATTCCACCCCCTCCCTCCCAAAAAATCAGAGATTTCAAACAATTTGCACTGGCCACTTGTAAAGTGTAAAGGCACACAGCCCACATTGAATAATAGAAGCCTCTGCTGACACCCCACACACAGAGGCAAATTTCACAGAGTCACACAGACATGCTGGCTGGCATAGTACAAGAAAACCAGTTCAGGCCAAGAACTCTGAAGAGCATGACCCACTCTGTCCCTGAATAAATGCAGCAATATTCAAATCTATCAGATTCACACAGGAACACAGAACACATACACGCCCCACACATACAAATTCCGAGGCAAGGAGAGAGAGAGAGCAATATGCTTACCAAAAGAACTGCAGCCTTCTTTTTTGGAAGATGTACTGACACACACAATAAGGTGTCCCCTTTTATAGGAAAAATCTCTGTACCCCTCACATCTGGACATTCCAATTAGTTTTTTTTTTCCGGGCCCATACAATAAACAAAAATGTTGGTAAGTTAGTATGTTTTTATTTTCACACCATAAATCTAAAAAGAGTCACGGGTGTTGGATGTTATACACGTAAAAAACAGACCCCAAATTCTACTTCCCATGTCAAAAAGTTTGAAAAATTTCCAAGTTATTGGAATGCAATAGTCCTGGATTAACCTGATAAACTATCCATTCTGTGTCTGGTTTTTGCACGTACAAAACCTTACACAGAATCTGATTCCCATGTCAAAATGTTTGAAAAATTTCCAAGTTATTGGAATGCAATAGTCCTGGATTAACCTGATAAACTATCCATTCTGTGTCTGGATTTTGCACGTGCAAAAAACCAGACACCAAATTCTATTCCCAGTCTCATGGATTGATAAAATAGCTGAAATTGTTTTCCCATATAGAAAAGAAATGTGTCTGATCAGCTTCTGATTTTCAGTCTTTTTTTTTTTTTGGTGTAACCCCTATGTGAGCAGGTTCTATTCTCCCATGCCCCCAAGCCCATGTCTTCTAAAATTCAATTGAAATAAAGCCCCCCTGTAAGCAACAGAACAGTCAAAAGTTCATATAAAGAATATAATTTTTATTCCTAAACATGCACATTTTAATAAGCAATCCCTCTCTCACCCCATGTCTTCTCTCTACTTCTAAAATTCCATTGAAAGCATCATTTCCCTAGTCATGCAAGATCTGCATTTTATTCCTAAACATGCAAATTTTTTTAATAAGCATTCCCTCTCTCACCCCCATGTCTTCTCTCTACTTTTTGTCTGGGGTCTCCGGCTCATCGCAGCTCTCCATCTTGAACAGTTTGCAAACGTAGTTTTGAGAATCCACGGGTCTGACCGGGGTCTCCCCCCCTCAGAAGGCAGCACGTTCTCCTTCTCCTCAGGGCTCTCCATCTTGACCACCAGCATAGTGTGATTTTCACTCTCCTCCCCGGCAGGCAATGTGGGAGAGCTTTTCAGAGGGGAGGCCATGGCAGAAACAGCAGCAACAGCAAAGGCTGAACGGGTTTCTCCCTCCCCCAAAAGGCCCAGGGCCTTAAATACAAGGACATGTCCGGACCTGTTCCCACTCCCCCCTTTTTTCCCATTGGCTCCACACGGTGGTCCGAGAGCTGTGAAACCTGCGCCTATTGGTCGGCGGCGATGGGACGAGTTGTTTGAGGGGTCACACGAACCCCTTTCCCACACTTCATTGGCGGGCTCCTTTTCCCGCCAAACCATATAGCCTGGGGCCCCAAAAACCCTTCCTATTGGTTGGCGGTAATAGGATGAGTTGTTTAGGGGTCACATGAACCCCTTTCCAACACTTTATTGGTGGGCTCCTTTTCCCGCCAAACCAAATGTCGGGGTGCCCCAAAAACCCTCCCCAGTGGTGGGAGGCAGTGGGGAGAGTTGTTTGAGGGGTCACTTGAACCCCCTCAGGGGGCAGGATTTCCGGCAAAGAGGGGCGGGACTTCCGCTGTCAAAATAGTTTGAGAAGAAGCGCATCCATTCCCGAAACAACCGTTTTGTTTCTCTTAAATCGTACTCGGTGCTGTTTGTGCAGTGTGTAAGCATCTTGCTCTGCAAGCTAGTCCCGAACATGTTTTTGAGTCAGAGATTTACTTTGCTTTTGGGCCTCTCGAAAGAGCGTGTTTACCCCTCCAAAGCTCCCGACTGCCCCAGGTGTATAATATATATTTTTTAAAATTTCCTCATGCTTTTCCATGGCTCCAGTTAGCACAGAAACGCGCACAATCAGATAACGTAATTCTATTTTATTTTCTTCTTTACGATTATTTTCATTCCTCCTCCAGCTTTTTAGGGAAGCAGGAACAGCCTAACGGCTCACTGAGAGTCATGCGCCCAAAATCCTCTTCAATTTCCTAGACAAGACAAAAAATCATGTCTCACACATTTTTTTTCTCTCTCAGTGATTGAGGTGTCTAGTTATATTTCAGACCCCCCCCCATAAAATTTTACATACAGACATGCACGGACACTGGGGATCTGTCTTCTTTGGGACTTTCCAGATATCTTCACTGGTATCCCCATCAGCCGACCAGTCTAGTGGCACAACATCTAGTTCCCGCATCTGATTTTTTTTAAAAAGAATATTGCAAATTATTTCCACTCCACCCCATGTACCCAATATCGAAACCATCCCATACTCCCCCCCCCAAAAAACACTTTTTTTTTTTTTTTGCTTACCATGGAATGCGTCCAATAGGGTGATGAATCCACTTCACTTTCCTGGCTGTCAGGCAGAGAACTACCCCTGTATAAAACCCCCTCTGGAGGTCCAATACAGGGCTCTGGTTCTTCACTCTCAAGGGGGACCTTTCCAATTAAATCATCCATGTGTGTACCCCATTCAAGTGAATTACTACTCGGATCCACAGCATTATAAAAATTGATAGTTGTACCCAAGCACTGCCCGTCTACAGTTTCCATTTTTTATTTTTTTACACTCGGGCCGGGGTCTTAAATACAGGGGCATGCCCTGGCATGCCCGGACATGTTCCTGAAAGTCAATTCCTATTGGTCAACAGTGATGGGACGAGCTGTTTGAGGGGTCACATGAACCCCTTTCCAACACTTTATTGGGGGGCTCCTTTTCCTGCGAAACCAAATGTCGGGGTGCTACAAAACCCTTCCCTAGTGGTCGAGGGGAATGGGGTCAGTTGTTTGAGGGATCACATGAATGCCTTTCCAACACTTTATTGGGGGGCTCCTTTTCCTGCCAAACCAAATGTGGGGTGCTACAAAACCCCTCCCTAGTGGTCGAGGGGAATGGGGTGAGTTGTTTGAGGGATCACATGAATGCCTTTCCAACACTTTATTGGGAGTCTCCTTTTCCCGCCAAACCAAATTTCGGGGTGCCCCAAAAATGCTCCCCTGTGTTGGGGGGCAGTGGGGCGAGTTGCTTGAGGGGTCACTTGAACCCCCTCAGGGGGCAGGATTTCTGGTAAAACGGGGCGGGACTTCAGCTGTCAAAGTTAGTTTGACATGAAGTATGTACTTCCTACTACTTTCCTATCACAAAAACTGGTGGGGGAGAAAAGAAAACTCAAATCAGGCTTGTTGCATTTTATTTTGTTTGTGGGGTGCACACTCACTCTGCCACAAGGTCTCTTCTTTCAGGGCTGAACCAAGAGCCATACTACAGATCAGAGCCAAGAAGGTCACAAGAGAGCAAGGAAAGATTCCATTTCCTTGATACGTGATTCAACCTGGGCAACCATATGGAGAGCCACGGATTCATGGATCTAGTTCTGGCAAAGTCCCAATGGAAACAATACCTCTCCTGCTGAGGACAGCTAATGGCCAACCTGGGTGGGCATGGGTGGCGGTGCTCCATTGCTTGGGAACTCTGATTCATGTTGAGTGGGGCACAGAAGTGGGGTGCGTGAAAGAACAACACTGTGCCCATTCTCTCTGACCCTATAGTGAATGAGCAGAAGAAAACAACTGTCTGAAAATGGAAAGGGATATATAACCTGGCAAGGGTAAGACGTTTGTTGGCCAGCAAGCATCTTCTGATTACAGGCAAAGGATATGCTGTTACTTGCCATAGAGGAAGGAATCAAATGCCTTTTTATTTGAACATTAATCATACTTTGTCATCCCTGAAGGTATACTTTAAAGTTCTCCATCAATTGCCTTGAGACATGATTCAGTCTATAGCCTCCATGACTCATCACACTGGGCAACCACACACAGAGCCATAGATTCATGGACCTAGCTCCAGCAACTGCTGACAGACCCTCAGCTGGAGAACATGTGAACTAGGCCAAAGTGTTGACTGTTTTTCTGCCACTCCAGCATCTTATAAAAGTAAAGAGGTGACTGGTGTGGTTATGGCTGGTTGCATTAGGATTTTAAAAATTGTTTTATTGTGTGCTTTTACAAAGCCTTGAAGAGCTTGTGTATTTGGAGAGTAGAGTAGAGATCAGCCAGGCAGTTACAAAAACTGGGGACAATTTGGCTGCTGTAATGAATATCAACCCCACAGCACCGACCTCCAGAGATGGCAAAGAGCGTGAAACAGACTGGATAGAAGAAGCCTAAGCTCAAGCTGTAGGCATACTCATGGACAGCAGCCAAAGTGAAGAATGCAGGCAGCATAACTGCAACCTGGGCCTTCCCTGGGAGGAGCTGGAAGGCAAAGAGCATAGGTGAGTTATGACCTTTGCAGCAAAGTAGCTATCCACTGTAGTGTTTAAAGCAGTGGTTCCCAACCTTTAGGATCCCGTGGACAACCAATTCATGACAACTGCAGGCAGCTATGGGTGGTCTGGTCTCCACCCTCTCTAGCAGTCTGTCTCCCTAGTGCTCATCCACAGACTATCAAAAAAGGACAGAGAATGAACCTACCCCCAGCCACAGCTGACACTTCGGTGGCTGTGGGCAGTCTGTTCTCTGCCCTCTTTGGTGTTATGAAGGAGATTTCTAGTGTCTTGCTAAGCAAGCAGTGATCAAAGGTGATTTTTTTTTCCCATGAGACCTCAAAGACCACTTCTAAGGGTCTTGAAGACCACCTGTGGTCCACGGACCACAGGTTGGGAACCAGTGGTTTAAGGAATGCTTAAGAGTTTAATGTTTAAAGAGAATTCACAATGGGGTCTTCAGGCTTAGGCCCACAGTGACAGCTTACATTCTGAACCTATAGATCCAAATGTTGGATCAGGCTGCATTCTTGCTCCACCTCTCACTGGTCAGGTAGACTCTTTGCCTTTTAAAAAAAATTTAGAGGAACACAATTGTTTGATGTTGTTTAGCATATTTATATACTGCTTTTCAACAGTAAGGTTCACAAAGCAGTTTATAGAGAAAACCAAATAATTAAATGGCTCCCTGTTCCAGAAGGGCTCGTGATTTTAAAAGATGCAGAAGAACACCAGAAACAGTCACTAGAAAAGACACTATGCTGGGCTTATATGTCAGTCTTCCTCTTTCCCTGTCCACTTTACAAAAACTAATAAAAATTTAGAAACCTTGCAAAAACAACCACAAACACCCACTATTTTTTAAACTTGCAAAATTACTGGGGTTGTCACAGGCCCTGCACATTAAAGATATAGTCAGGATTGATATGAAAGAGGAAGTGGGAGGGGCATTCCTGGGTGTTTCAGACATTGAGGTTATGACCAGCAATTAATTTGTATTAGGTCATATTGACCAGGATTGTAGGATCCCTGGACACTCTTGTGCTGGCAGAGACATGAAAAGATAACTCCTTCAGACATCTCCATCTGCCCCAGTGTCAACAGCCAAAGCTTCTGCTGAGCTTCTGTATGGTGTTGTGTAAGAGAAAACAGTCAAAATATACAGGTGTGTCCCAGTATCCACGCGGTGCCATTCCATATCCCCCCCCCGATACTTGAAACCATGGATATCGCAGTTGCCTCCCCCTCCCCCCGCACAATTAAAACTTATGGGGTGAAGGCCGAAAGTCTCCTTTAAACTAAGTTGCTACAAGCTTAGGAGCTTGCAGTGATCTCCAGGCTGCTGCCACTTGTAAATGACTAGAAGTTAACAGGAAGCAGACCTTAGCTGCTTCCTGTTAACCTCTGTCTAGTTTTTTTTTTTTTTTCTTAAAGTGCCAGCCTCCGGGAACTTGGGCTTTGGTAAGACATTAAACAACCTAATGGGCTCATGGGGGGAAAACTAGGGCAATTCAACCCCCCCCCCACACACACACACACAATCCCATTAGCTTACTTAAGGTCTTACCCCAGCCAAAAAGTGTTTTTTTAAAGCAGACGGTAACACTGGCACCCTGTTGAGCGATAAAGGTGAACTCACCTGAGTTTTTAAAATCAGGACAGTAATTTAACTATATACAGGTTCAACCTTGTTATGCACAGATTTGACTCCACGTGAATGGCTACAACAAATGAGAAGGAATGGGCTGATCCCTGGAGAAGGGGAAAAATGCAGCTCTTTAAAACCAGTTTTTAAAAACTGCTTTTCTTACTGTTACAGAGACACAGTCATGCAAGCAATCATTCCATTCTTCAGTTGAGCCAGGCAAAGGTGGTGGTGGGGGGAGTTCCTTTGCATTTCTAATTGCTGACTGCCTCTCTACAACAGGAAGAGCTGTTTTTAAACCACAATTGTAAAGGGATGCACTTTTTAAATTTTTTCAACTGCTTTTATTTAACACATTATTTAGTTTATGGTATCAGCAGGGAGCTCCAGAATCAAACCCCTGCGGATGTTGAGGCACAACCTTATGAGGAGCAATGGAGGGGCAAGAAACCTGGAAGTGGGTCTTTAAATCTATTTTTCCACTGTTTTTTATCCAGTTCTGGAACCCCAGCTGATAACGAGGGACGACCTATACTATTATACTGGAAACAGAAGCAAATAGGGGTAGGGTAGCCAAGTGTCTGACAGCCCAGTTCTGAGCTGCCCTGGATGTGGGGCTGCAATGCTGCCAAAAATAGCTGCCACCATATCCTGCACACCCCAGGCAGCTGCTGGCAGCTTCTCAGTAGAAGGGGACTTTTGTCCCCTTCCCCCGGGTAAACAGAGTAGCCCCGCAATGGGGCTACTTGATTCACCGCCAACCAAAAGGTCAGCAGTGAATCAAGTGACTCCATGTCAGGCGGTGAGCCTGACATGGAGACTTTGGATCCAGTGGAGCTTTGCTCCACCAGTTCCGCCTCCCTCCCTATGGCAGGCCTCCTCCCCACCTCCCCGGAATGCCTCCTCCTCGCTTCCCCCGATACCTCCACTTACCTCTCTGCTGCTCGGCGGTCCGCACAACCGCAAGGCAGCAGAGCTTGGGCTAGTTGGCGCCGGGCTACCACCGGTGCTTGCCCAGCACTAGGGCCTGTAAATATGCCTTACGGCACATTTGCAACAGTGTGTGCCAGCAGTAAGCCAGTGTACTGAGCTCAGGATTGGGCTTTAAATCAAAATTGAGGGCTTTACACAATGTTGGAAGCAGACCCAATTCGCGCATTCAAGTCTCCAACCCAGACAAGGGAGGCCTGTGGGTAGTGCCTCTTGAGCCTCCATGATCTCACTCAATTGATTTCACTGCTGTTTTTGCTGGGAGCTTAATAGCATTGGAGGAATATAAACATAAACTTCCCACAAAGCTTAACCTTGGTAGCTTGTACAAAATGGCTTAAGTTTGTTATCTCAATTGATTCAGCACATAAGTAACCACATGAGACCAGAGTCGCATGTTCAGCCAAGGGGTATCCCTTTGTGTTCACCTTAAATGCTGGGACACAATAGAAGTTGAAGCCCATTAAATTAATCTGATCAACAATCCATGTTTCTTGTAATAGGACAATGTCAGATCCTTTTAAAAACTCTGAAAAATCCTTATCATTAACCTTCCCTTTCCATCCCATAATATTTCATGACAATCTTAACTAATGGATTCCTCCTCTCCTGGAAAGAGATGTTATTACAGAGTCAGGACTCCTGCTGGGTTTATACAACCTCATTGAGATCTTCTGGGTGTACACATCCCTTCCCATCCTTGCTCCCAACAGTCTCATCCCTTGACACTTAAGCAGCTTCATGTAGGTCTGATATCTGAGGGCTATCCCATTTAGAATAGCCTTACAACAGTTCATGTATCACATTACTATCTCTCATCAAGTCATCCTGTTGCTGCTTCAGTCCAGCATTCCCTGCTGAATCATTAGGGCTGGTCACCTCCATAGGAACATTATCTTGACTTTCATAGATCATCTGACAAGTTGCTCCCAAGGCCTTGCCAGTCTCAATGCAGAGCCGAGAGTTCTCATAATTCTGGAATCCTGCTGTGGATTCCAAAGCACATGGCAGACTATTCAACCATGCAGTCAGGTCTGATGTCCCTTCCCGTTCCACAAATGCCTTTTCCTTTGTTTCTTCTGGCCCATCTTCAACTCCGGGCTGTTAGTTTTTTAACGGCGAGAGCAGATCTGGGTCAAGAATAGCTGTAAAACTATCAAAATGAGGATCCGAAGCCAGCAGTAGACCTGGACAATTAGTTGCTGTCTCTGTATCCCCCTCATTAGTTGTCAAAGGGAGACAGGTGTTCCCCTACTGTTCCCCAGGCCACATTTTCTCCATTTCAGATTCTTGGCCCATGTTAGCCGCTTCTAACTGCAGAAGATTGCTAGGATCCTAGTGATCCAAGCAATCTTTTCCTTTAAAAGGACCTCAACCAAGTTCTTAGGCTAATGAGTTCACAGGAAGTGGTGGTGAGGGGTCTCTGCACCTAACATGAACCCACTAGCTTACCTAAGAACATACCCCACCCAAAAGTCCCTTTGAAGCAGAAGATCCTAGAGATCTTCTGCTTTAATGGGACCTTACCCCAGCCACCTTTTGACTGGAATTGTCTTTAAATTACCTAAATGGGCTCAAGGGAGACTCTGCACTCCCTCCCATGATCCCATTAGGTTTAATTTCTTACAAAAACTCAAGTTCCTTAAAGGAGAGGGCTGCCTCCTCCAGCCTGGCCCTTTAAGAAGAGAAAATTTTTTACTGAGATTAACAGGAAGCGGTAAAAGTCCGCTTCCTGTTAACCTCCAGTCACTTGAAACTGGCCAGGCTGTCAGGAGACAGCCTGAAGGTTGCTGCAAGCTCCTAGCAGCATAGTTTAAAGGAAGAATTTCACGCTTTTCTCCCCCAGAAAGTTTTAATCACATGGGAGGGGTGGGGGAATCCCACATCTGTGGATAAGTGAAACCGCAGATATGGGATGTGCAGTTAAGAATATAAGAACAGCCCCACTGGATCAGGCCATAGGCCCATCTAGTCCAGTTTCCTGTATCTCACAGCGGCCCACCAAATGCCCCAGGGAGCACACCAGATAACAAGAGACCTCATCCTGGTGCCCTCCCTTGCATCTGGCATTCTGACATAGCCCATTTCTAAAATCAGGAGGTTGAACATACACATCATGGCTTGTAACCCGTAATGGATTTTTCCTCCAGAAACTTGTCGAATCCCCTTTTAAAGGCGTCCAGGCCAGATGCCATCACCACATCCTGTGGCAAGGAGTTCCACAGACCAACCACACGCTGAGTAAAGAAATATTTGCTTTTGTCTGTCTTAACTCTCCCAACACAATTTTAGTGGATGTCCCCTGGTTCTGGTGTTATGTGAGAGTGTAAAGAGTATCTCTCTATCCACCTTATCCTTCCAGTGCATACTTTTGTATGTCTCAATCATGTCCCCCCTCAGGCGTCTCTTTTCTCGGCTGAAGAGGCCCAAACGCTGTAGCCTTTCCTCATAAGGAAGGTGCCCCAGCCCAGTAATCATTTTAGTCGCTATCTTTTGCACCTTTTCCAATTCCATTATGTCCTTTTTGAGATGTGGCGACCAGAACTGGACACAATACTCCAGGTGTGGCCTTACCATCGATTTGTACAACGGCATTATATTAGCTGTTTTGTTCTCAATACCTTTTCTAATGATCCCAAGCATAGAATTGACCTTCTTTACTGCCACCACACATTGGGTCGACACTTTCATTGACCTGTCTACCACCACCCCAAGATCTTTCTCCTCATCTGTCACAGATAGCTCAGAACCCATCAGCCTATACGTGAAGTTTTGATTTTTTGCCCCAATGTGCATGACTTTACACTTACTGACATTGAAAGGCATCTGCCATTTTGCAGTTGTCGCTACATTTCAGCCTGCGTCCTTTTGCCTTTACCCCGTTAAGGGGGGGGGGGAATGCAGCAACACAATCCCCAGGATCGCTGTCAAGAGGCCAGGGGCTTTCCTGTACTTGCATAATGAAGCACCAGGCTGCCCAGGGGTGCTGCGGATCCCACAGAAGCCTCTGCAGGGCTACCCAAACCATGGGATTGAAAATAATCTCAACCCACTTTTTTATAGTTTACCCATTTTACGGTTCCATGGTGATTGTTGCTCCATTACTGATTTTTTTTCTGTTGCTACAGCATGAATATGTTGATTTACCTCTCCCTCTGTACACTGTTTTGTCACTATTTCCGGGCACATTGTTTACAGAAGTATTGGTTTATTCTGTTTTGGCATTGTTAAAGTCACCTCATACCTATAATGGCATGGTTTGCATTGGTTTCAAAATACATATGTCATTGTTTGTAGTAAAACATTTTCTTTGCGTGTGTTTCAGGGGGAGGGCTGTAGTCTTCTAAAATAAAACTGACAAAGCCTCTGGCTTAAAAAAAATTTGGTAATAAAAAGCACTATGTGAATGACTGTGAAGGTAAAAACAAGCACCTCTCATGCACTACTGGAACTTTCTATGCACTTCTTCATATATACCAGGGATTTTCAACCAGTGTGCCACAGCACATTAGTATGCCATGAAGGGTCCACAGGTGTGCCATGGGAGTTTGGGAGAGGGTCATTTATTAGTAGGGCCATTGGGGGATGGGAGACCCTCACCAATTGCATGGTGTGCCTTGTCTATTGTCAAAAAACTGATGGTGTGCCTTGACAATTTTAGTGCCTTATCAGTGTGCTCTGAGATGAAAAAGGTTGAAAACTGCTGATCCATACAGCAGAAGTGAATTAGCTGAGAGGCTAACATCCTCTGCTTCTGCTACTGTCCTTGAAGTAGAGGCAGACTTCCTGGCATCACTTCTTTCAGGGAAGGAAGACATAGGGGAAGGAAATCCAGATTTCCCTGAAGGAACAACTCTTGTTTTGTTTTCAAAACAGATGAGGTGAGACAAAGGAAAAAAGAGTTCTGAGCACTAGCTGTAGCTTTCCTAGATTTTTGCAAAACTTGCAGAAAAAGGCAGTGGAGTAAGAAACCGTATGATGGCTCATATACAAGACCCAACCCTGCCATCATTACAAAAGACCCTATGGAGGTGAGAAGGAAAGAGGGATAATGGCACAGTTACTACAGATCTCTCCCAAGTCTCTCAATCTCATCCAGGAAGAAGTCCAAGTCCTCTCTGGTGACTGCTGGGTTGGTGACCACTTGGCGGAAGAAGTTGGCCCTGTTCCCATGAGGCTGGTAGCTCACCATCATGGACCCATTTTTCATCATTCTCTCCTTAATAGCAGGTGCTACCTAAACAAATGAAAGCAGAAATTCCATCTCAGAAGTGATGGTGGTTTGGGAAGGAAAAAAGTTGTTTTTCCCCCTTTATGATATAGGATACTCTTTAGAGCAGGGGTGCCCAAACCCCAGCCCTGGGGCCACTTGCGGCCCTCCAAGCCTCTCAATGCGGCCCTCAGAGAGGCCCCAGTCGCCAATGAGCCTCTGGCCCTCTGGAGATTTGTTGAAGCCCAGTCTGGCCTGACGCAACTGCTCTCAGCGTGCGGGCAACTGTTTGACCTCTCGTGTGAGCTGTGGGATGAGGGCTCCTTCCACTGCTTGTTGTTTCACGTCTGTAATGCAGCAGCAGCAGCAAAGGAAAGGCCAACCTTGCTTTGCGCGAGGCCTTCTTAGACCTTGAGATATTGCAAGACCTTCATTCATTCATAGAAGTTCAATATATTCATTTATGTAAACTTATGTAAATTAATTTAAATTTTAAATGTAAATTAATTCTTTTTTTTCCCCTGCCCCCCCCCGACACAGTGTCAGAGAGATGATGTGGCCCTCCTGCCAAAAACTTTGGACACCCCTGCTTTAGAGCACTGTTTCTCAAATGGTGGGTTGGGATCCACTAAGTGGGTCGTGAGCCAATTTCAGGTGGGTCCCCATTCATTTCAATGAATATTTTATTTTTAATATTTTAGACCTGATGCTATCATGGTATGTGACTGCATTTGGGTAAATCGTACAGATCTGTACTTTGAACAGGCTTTTAATAATGATAGTCAATGAGGCTTCCTCTCAAGTAAATGTGGATAGGATTGCAGCCTTTGGGATGTTTGGATAATTTTTTAAAAAACAGATCAGCAACAGCTTATTTTAAATAAATGTTTAGACTTATACTTATTGTAAACACTTAATTTACTTACTTCATTAATAGATTTGATTTGTCATATGGAGGTGTTAATTTTCTGCTTCATGTCACTTTTGGCCATGTCATCACTTCCAGGTTAATGACATCATTTTCAGTGGGTCCCAATAGATTGTCATTATAAAAGTTCGGGTCCCAATGCTAAAAAGTTTTAGAACCACTGCTTTAGAGAGTTTTCAGAGATGGAACGAATATCCTTGAGCCTTACTTGGGCCTTTACATGCTTGAGGATAGTCATGCCCTTCTGCCCACCAAGCATACTCTTAATGCACAAACTGGGTTCTCCACCCTGACACCAATTATGAAGACACCCAACCTAAAGCTATTCACAGGTGCCATCTTGAAGGTCTCAGCTGCATTTATGAAGGTCTCTGTACCATTCGGTCTCTGCTGATGGTAGTTAGCTACCCCTCCCTTAACCCATTGATTCTATAGGATCAATGACTCCGTATTTGCAGATTTTGAATCCACTAGGATTTCCAGGAAACTAACCCCAGCAGATAACAAGAACTGTCTGCAGTATGTTCTTCCGTTTCCTTCAGGGTTTCAAAAAGAAACCTATGCTGAAGTTTTGTAATATTTAAATATAATCAAGTGATAGATCAGGAATTGTTTTAAAGCCTTGGTTTGCACATGCAGAAAAGGAGAGGCTTGAGCATAGAGATTTTCTTCCTGCATAGAAATTCAAAATAAAAAATAAATCACTCTGCACTTTTATTTCAAGGTGCATCGTTCCCTTGCTCATCCTTTATTTGGAATCTGTTTCCAGTGTTTACTCTTTAAATAAAAGAACACCATAGAAATTCGTTCTTGCATTATATCAGCTTGCAAAACAGAGGGAAGTAGAATCCTAGATGGGGAAGGACTGAAAAACATATTTGATTCAACATTTTGCCCATGGCAACAATCAAGGCCTGATGTAGAAATGAGAAGTTTGACTTCTGGCTTTTGTGATCGATGAACCAATGCATTCTGCTTGCTGCATTTCTAACTGAACCATCAACCATGAAGACCCTGACCCTCTAGGCCTGAATTCAAATGTGGGGGTCTCTGGCCCTGACAGCCAGACCAGGAGTGTCACTTAGGGCCCAATCCTAAAACCCATTAGTACCGGTGCTGAGCTCCAGTACCAGCATTTGGTGTCACAACCGTGCCAAAAGGCACATCCACGGCATCTAAAGAGGAGGAGCTACTGGTGCAGAAGCACCGGCATGGTGGGCTGGCTGGCACTCCTGCAGTGCTAGCCGGCACTCCTGCAGCGCCAGCTGGGGGTGAGTATGTTTGGGGGAGCAGGGAGTGGGCAGAACAGGGAAAGGGAGGGTGGGTCAGAGGAAGGAGCCAGGGCAGGAGAGGGGTGGGACCTACTCTGCCAGATCAGAAAAGCCTGACCCGGAGTTCCTCCAATCTGCATCAGCACAATAGTCAGTGCAGATTGGAGGGGACCCATCGTGGCCACTGCGTCCTTACTCAGGGGAAGGGGACAAAAGTCCCCTTTCCCCAAGGAGGTGTCCTGCAGTCCTGGTGTGGTCGCTGGATAAAGCAGTTACCATTTTGACACTGCTGTACCCGGCAGCACCTCCACCATTAGAACTGAGCTGCCTGAACCCTGTTACCAAGTTTCAACGTGAGGAATTCTTATTCAGTTCAGCTCCACCCCATTCAATACTTTTTTCCTTGGCTGTGGCAGAAGAAAGGGAATGAAAAGTCATAAACCCTTCTTGAGCCCAATGGCATTGCAGTAAAAACGCACAAGTATCCTGTCTTCCTGGTCATCCAAGACAGAGCAGTGTAGGTAGCAACTGGGAACCTTTCCCACCTCCGTTCAGAGCTTACCTTTCCCAATTTTGAACAGTAATCGCTGCATCCTTCCTGTTCCCTTAAGCTGGGAGGCAGGAACCAAAAACACAGATTGATGAACTCTGGCTGGAGGGGAGAATGAGGAATGAGACATGCTAAGTAAGCTTTTTTTTCCTTTTTAATTTTTTTCTATGCCACCTTTTTATCCTATTCCAAGAGATCAGCAAGGCACCTTATAAAATAAAAGCAATCTACAACATTGCTGGGGGAGAGAATTTCACAACTGACCAGGTGCCCATGGAACCTCAAAGGACAAAGGGATGCAGAACAGGTCATGGGATGACAAATTCTGAGTAGCTTTCACCATCTGCTCTGCAGCCTGGATTTTCGGACACAGGTACATATTCTGACAGTTCAGGTGTGCGCCTTTAAAATCAATTCCATCCAATAAACTGAATGTTCAAGTAAAAATACCTTATGTAAAGTGATACATTCTAATATAAAGTCTGTCTGGGGTAATGGCAAAGGTTTGAAAGGTGAAAAAATAATTTGAAATGGCTACTTGACCTATTAATTTTCTTTATAGAGAGAGAGAGATGTCAGGGTTCAGCTAGACTGGAAGCCACACTCTGATTTTGAAACTTTGCTCATCTCAGTTTTTTGAAGCTCACTAGTAGAGCCTGTGCGTTGTGTCTTCAGTGCCTGACATCTTCAAAAGAATTTCAGGGAGCAAGGATGGTAAAGATGCTTCTCTGCCTGAGACCTTGAAGCTTGCCACCAATCTGAGTAGACTATACTGAACTAGATAGACCAATGGTCTTGACTCGAGGAAGGCAACTTCACATGTTTGTCTGGGATTACTTTCTGGGGAAAGAAATGGAATTTACAAGTTTTCTCTTTTATTGCTATTTAATATATCCCAGAATTGACCTCGGTTCCTGAATACAGATTCCAGGTCTGAGGGAGCCATATTGAGCCCTGAAGCTCAGGTAGGCCTTACCTCTGTCACCAGCTGAAATCCTTCTCTTTTTTTAATCTCATCAGCCAGATATCTAGAAAGAATGGAGAAAATAGGTTGAGCCACACACACAGTTTAGCTGTAGGCAACAAAGCAGTGCAATCGTTGAATCTATTGCCTATGTTGTGGGTAATAGCAATTTGAGGATGAGACGTTCTCCCATCCTGCGACACCCTCATCCCCATGCACACCTAGTGAAGGCAAATGCCCTGTCCACCCTCTTCTGCAAGCCTTCGGTGCCATTGGCCTTCCACATCAGCCACAGCTTGAGGCAGTCTACTTTGCGTCCGCACTGGATGGTTTGGTCCCCCCTGTCGTAAGCCATGTCGTAGAACTTGTCCGTCTGGAACAGGTAGGTGGCTTTGGCACAGTGGCATCTCTGCAGCAGACCCTGCCAGAGAGGAAGGATTAAAACAGACAATTTGAAAGCCAAGAAGGAACTACCCCGTATTAACTATCAAGAAGGCCTGTGTGTATTCCAAAATTCCAGATGTGGGGAGCTGAATTCAACCCCTTTTGAAGACAGCTTTACTTTTGACAGCTTTGTTTACTTTAAATTCTTAGTCCCTTAGGACAATGCTTGATAATATTTTAGTGCTAGAGAGAAGCAGTGCAGAATTTCCCTTGACCAGAATGCAGAGCTTCAATGCCCTGCACTCCTATTGACCACAGGCTAGCACAATAAATATAAACAGTTCTGCTCACTCTACATATGGTGATCAGGTCACAAAATTAAACTCTCCTTGCCCCAGGGGCTGGGTAGCACAGAATTTACTACATATGTTAAATATGGAGTATAAGCCACCCCATCTTGACTTTGGATCAGAAGCCTAGGCTAGATAACAGTTTGAATCCTTCCAGTTATAAGATTTGGAGATGGAGGTTCGTTCATTTGAAACATTCATAGCCCCTCTGTTCACAGAAAGGCTGTCTTCCTGCTAAGGAAAGGAACCCCACTGAATACCTACGGAGCTGTCTTGCAGCAGGAAGGCAGAACACTGCAGCCCAGTCATAAGCATCTTGTGAGGATTCCAGGCCACAGAATCTGCTCTGCGGAAAAGCAAAATGAAACATATGTTAGAGCTTATTTCCTCTTTAGACAAGAGATGCCACATCACAAAAAGAAAAAAGAACAAAATAGCATGAAATATTTCAGGCCTATCGAGAACAACGCATATGTAATAGTGAATGTCAACATTCACTGCGGCCTCTTGAGTTGTTCTTCAGATGTTCACAATTGATGCCTCTGAACCCCCAAAGGCTCATTCCAAAAGCTCGTGAGGTTCATTCCTTGCACGCAAGTATCCAATCAAACGCTCCAAGGGAAGGTACAGCAAAGAACAACTCTTTATTGCTGGTACCAAATCAAAGCACAAGGAGGACGTTCCTCAGATCATGTACAGAGTGTGAAACGGATGCAGCCAGCTTTTATACACATTTTAGCCTATAGGAGCGGCCAGCAAAGCTAAGGAGACAAGGGTCCAGTAACTTTCCACTTTCACTGCCCAGTCCCCTTCCTTCTGGCCTACCCCTCCACCCTTTGCCATAGTAAGCTGGATTGTACTGGAGAGATAAAGGAAGCCACAGGCACTTTGACACAGGTTGCCCTTGCTCTGAAGCAGGGGTGTCCAAACTTTTTGGCAGGAGGGCCACATCATCTCTCTGACACTGTGTCGGGGACCGGGGGAAAAAAAGAATTAATTTACACTTCAAATTTGAATAAATTTAAATAAATTAATATATTAGAGAGGGAACTTATATGAATGAATGAAGGTCTTGCAATAGATCAAGGCCTATAAAAGGCCTTGCACAAAGCAAGGCCAGCCTTCCCTTTGCTGCCACTACTGCAACACAGACGTAAAACAGCAAGCAGTGGAGGGAGCCCTCATCCCACAGCTCACGCAAGAGCTGTGAGAGGTCCAGCAGTCGCCCTCACGCTGAGAGCAGTTGTGTTGGGCCAGTGCGGGTTCCAGCAAATCTCCAGAGGGCCAGAGGCTCAATGGAGATTGGGGGCTTCCTGAGGGCCACATTGAGAGACCTTGAGGGCCGCAAGTGACCCCAGGGCCAGGGTTTGGGCACCCCTGCTCTGAGGTATTGTTTTGCAGACTGACTCCTAAGGCCCCATTATCTCTAGGACAAAGACACTGGGTGAGGGGTAGCTTGCGGCTTCTTGCTAACAACATCTTTAAGACCAAATGCAGAGACAGGGAGTTGATGTTAAGATGGCGTTACTTTGGCTATGAAAAACCCTTTGCACAGGTATCACAATGTTTGTCTGGGACTGGGCTTATGCATGGGATTTGAATGCAACAGGCACTGTAGCTTTATAAGGAACTGAATGAGGCTAATGGTCCTTCTAGTCTGGTGTTGTCAACAATGTTTCATTTAATTTTTGATAAGGACACGCCTGTGGTGGGGCTTCTTCAGAGCGCTGAGAAGGAAACAGTCTGGAACTTCTATTTCAGCTGTGCAGTTGCATAGTTTACAGGGAAGGCAGTGCCTCTTCAGCATCCGTATTGTTCTGTTAGAGATACTTGAGCCTGAACTGGCTGCCTTGCATACAATGGCAAAATGCCTGGAGTCTTGAAACAGTGACACTGGCATTCACCAGGGAACATCCACTAAAATTGAGTGTTGGGAGAGTTAGGACAGACTAACTGAAAATATTTGTTTACTCAGTATGTGGTTGGTCTGTGGAACTCCGTGCCACAGGATGTGGTGATGGCATTGGGCCTAAACGCCTTTAAAAGGGAATTGGACAAATTTCTGGAGGAAAAATCCATCACGAGTTACAAGCCATGATGTGTATGTGCAACCTCCTGATTTTAGAAATGGGTTATGTCAGAATGCCAGATGTAAGGGAGGGCACCAGGATGCAGGTCTCTTGTTATCTGGTGTGCTCCCTGGGGCATTTGGTGGGGCTGCTGTGAGATACAGGAAGCTGGACTAGATGGGCCTATGGCCTGATCCAGCAGGGCTGTTCTTATGTCACTCTTTCAGGATAATTTGTTCGAAGAAGTCAGCAGCGGACCTCCGCAGTCCAGGTCCACAAAAAACCAGAAGCATAGTTTCCGCCCCCGTTGGGAGCTTCAGAGAGGCTTCCGCAGGGTCCTGGTGCCTTGCACCTGGGGCTTTTGCCCCATTGGACCTTATGGTAGGTCCGTAACTGGAAGAAGTAGCTGCATTTCATCCACTGTGAATGGCCAAAAGGATGGTATTGCAGCCACCCGCTCAGCAGGTGTCTATTTGGGCCATACAGTTGCTGACTGTAAACTGCCTGCTCAAGTGTAAAACAAACTGCTTGGTGCAACGCAGACTACCCATACCTTCTTGTTTCTAAACCACCAATCCTGGTCACAAGCTGCAACTGGAGCACAGCCTTGTTGTAGACAAGAAATACAGTTTACCTCTCAATTCCATCCAAAAGGTGCCGGTGTCGTTGGGAAAGGAGGGCACTGCCACCCCATGCAGCCTACAAAGAGGTGAGAGTGGCAGGTAAATCCTTGGAATCCATCTGGTGGGCCAGACTTGTGGGATCTGCTTTGATTTGTTCTAGAAACCTGAGTTCTGCCAACTGGAGCCAGGTGCAAATGTTGGTAAGTATGGCTCAGACTAGGATGGAGTCAATTATTCATTTCAGCTCATGAGCCACAAGGATTCTAACAGAATTCTAGCAGAAACAGAATTCTAACAGCAAATTATCCAGAACCTTACAGAGCATTCTAAACCTGGCCAGAGCCACACAAATAGGGTGACCAGACATCCTCCTTTTCCAGAACATGTCCTCTATTTCAGCCTGATGTCCTGGAAAAGAACTTAAACGTCCACCTTTTCCCTGTGAGCAGGCAGCGCAGAGCTTTCTTGTAATTAATAGATCATATGTAATAAATTATGCGTAACATAGTTTTAAATTTAATGTTTAAAATAACCACATGATATCAATATATGAGTGTTTTTAGCTTTTATTTTTGACATGTCCTACATTTTTCTTGGGTGTCCTACATTTTGGGGTGCCTTGTTTTCTTTTGCAGTTACAACATCTGGTCACCCTGTGCACAAAGATCTAGTCAAAGGCAACCAATTAATATTCAACCGGTGAAATGCTGCTTGGTGGAACGCAGACACCAAGGCTGAGAGATGAGTGATTAGCTCAAGGGCAAACTGGCAGACAAATGGCTCTTGTGAAACTACTGGGAATGAGAAACCCATACTGATCTACTGCGAATGCCAATCTACCTTCTGCCCACCCATAGTGTAAATCCACATCAGAAAACCGCTAAAGAGTATGTGTATAACCCCTCATAATTTCTGGAATAACCCAGCATGTGTCTGCTTCATCACAGGGAACTTGATTATTGAGAAAGGAAGGCTGGCTGCGTGTGGGCAAGTGAACCCCTCCTCAATTGACAAACACTTGACACAAGGGATCATGCTAGGAAGGGGGGACTGGAAAGTCCTGGGTGCCCATGCAGCACACTGTGTGTTGCCATTTTGTTGTTAGGTGGTATGTCATAACTGGCACCCCTGTCTCCCAACTTCCTAGTCTAGTAGTGGTATCCAGCACTTGGGACTCACAATTCTCTTCCCCTCCTACCATAACAGGCATCTATTGCCACATGCAATATCTGTAGGAGGTTCCCACCTCAGCGTACTTACATCCACGTGCAGCCAGAGCCTATGCCTTGCACACACTTCTGCAATCTCAGTTAGAGGGTCAAAAGCTCCAAGGACAGTGGTGCCGCAGGTGGCATTGACAAAGTAAGGCAATGCCCCCTGGAAGAGAAAAACAGCAAATGCATTTGGTGGGGGGGGGGGGCGGTGCAACAACAGTATATTTGGGGCCTAAGTAAAGATGGGGGAGGGGGAGCACGTTCCTGCCACCAGCCTGCATCTGCTGGCAACATCAGAAATGCATGATGTGATATCATGTCCAGCATTTCCCCCTCCCCCTGTGGCAGCCAATGAATTGAAGTGGGAGCAATGAACTAGTGAACATAATGTCATGACAAATATTTCACATATGTGACACACGTCACATATTCACCAGGTGTTTCCAGGGAGATGCTGTGGGGGAGATGTGCAACCTCAAACATGAAACAAAGCGAAGGGTGAAAGCATAACCCGCCCATGCCCCCAGCTCCTCCCACCTCCACCATCCCTAGCAAACTCACCTCAGATTTGGCCTGGTTGATCTGCTTCTCCAGATCAGCAGGGATCATTTTGCCCCTGAGGAAGAAAGGAAGAACTCAAGGTGGCCCAGGTATGAAGCTGAGACATGAAGCACAAGCATAATTCTACAAAGTTCACCCTGCTTAAGACAATTTGGATCAGAACCAGCCAATACACGCCACAGAATCATGCTGTGCAGCTTTTCCAGATTTGTTCCACTTTAGTCTGCAGGTGTGGGGGGTTTCCTATCTCCCCATAACATATATTCCCTGTGTATATAAAGCTAACATGTCCGTGAAAAGAGCTGAAGTAGTCTACTCTTTGACGTACGCAAATGAGCATAGAGATTGTTCCACCTTCTCTAGCCCAGGGGAGTACTTAAACATAAGAACCCCTATGTGGAATCTGAAGTGATATAGTTCAGAAAAAGCTAACTCACATTATTCTGATACCTGCATAGATTGGAAGTTACTAAAAGGGTTCACATGGGACTCATGGGAGTCTGGCCCATAGCCAGACTCAGGGTTGACTCATGAAACCACTTAAGGACCTTGGGGGCCTATTGCCAATCTGTGCCAATGATGGTTTGGACCCCACATTCAGTGACCACATGCACAGTGACATGGTGGTCTGAGCACTCCCTGCTGTGAGCCTAGATTGTTGCGCTTAATCTGCTCCTTAATTTTTTTTGAAGCACTGTAGTACACAACAGAATTTGGGGAAAATAACTTTGTAGCAATGTGGTTAGAAGCTTGCTTTTTTATGTAAAAGGAAAAGAGAAATGAAAACTCAATTTCTCAAGTTGCTAAATTCAATTAGGAAAACATTTTATAAAACTAAAAAGGCCAGTTCAGTAATGAAATAAGTAGCCTAGTGTGGTTGTGGAATCTGTGTCCTTGGAGATTTCCCAGAAGAGCCTAGACGAGCATCTGCCAAGGATGCTTCCAGGTGAGAAATGTCTCGTTTCCCTCTGGATTGGATGCTTCACTGGGAATGCCAGGCACTCACCTTTCATCAACAGCAACAAGGTAAACATTGTCTGTGCCAATGCCCAAGAAAGCAGCTCCCTTCTGGATAGAGTAGTGGCACTGGAATTGAAGTCAAAACAGAGGAAGGAATCAGAGACAAAGCATGTTGAAAAGCTTTCCTACCGTCTGATTTGACATTTTAAGATCACACTCATACAAGCTGAAGGGTTTTAGTCTGCTGATTTGGGAACAAACAACAATCGCATTCAAAGTTGGTTGAATTGGAAAAACACAGGTCCAAACTCACTGATGGAGTAAACCCACTTTGGCTTGCTCTTGATGTGAAGTCTACCCAGGTAAGATGCAGCTAATCAGCATCCCCAGTGATGACACAGGGAACTCTGGGTGTTTTCTCAGTTCACACAACTACTTCCTTGTGCTCTCAATGCCTCGGCCTTCAACTAAGGACCCCCCACCCCAATGCTGGACCTGGCCCAAAAGCTAGGAAAAGGTTGACCATGCGGTGTCTGTATACACATAAAAGTGGTCATCTGTACTCTTCGACCAGAAAACAACTCAGTGTTTTCATTCCTACAACCAAAAGTAGGGAATACAGAAACACAAACCCCATAAGACAACCCTTCCCCCCACAGAAGTAAGCTCTGTAAGTAAGTAAGTGAGACAGAAGGCTCTTTAAAAATTAGATAAAAAGAAAGATGCTGAAGGCCATACCTCCTGAGAAGTGAAAACAGCCAGCTTTGGTACTGCCCAGTTACCCTTCTGCTTGCAGTCTGGGAAGCGGTGGTAACGTGCCACATTCATGGCATACATGTTAGAGATAGAGCCTCCTGTAGAGACAGCAAGCCCAGAAACCTCATGATACATTTTATTTATTTTTTATTTAGAGTGTTATTGTAGGCAAACTTATGTGAATGCTTTACCAGCATAGCAATAGAGTAGAATGTGGTGCTGACTGGAGAGTTCAGCGTTCTGAGAATCTCAGCTTCCATTTTCTAAAAAGCTCTGAGCCCTTATGGTTGTGAAGATATGCTTGGAAGTGTGGTGTTCAATGACTGCTGAATTCTGAGAAGTCAGAGTAATGGTGACATAAGGGCCCAGTTGGAGAAGGAGGTTCCCCACACACCATTTTCTATATAAAAATTGCCCCACTGAAGTTGTGATTTGCTCTTGAGATTTAAGACTACTCCAGTGGTTGGGGGCTCAGGTTTCACTGCACTGCGTAGCTTTCAATAATTTATTGAAAACAGTTACTCATGGCAAATGGAGGCTGCAATCCTCCAGTGGCATTTACTTTGGAGTAGACATGCATAGGATTATATGCGATCCAATTGTGTTTTATTGTTTATGTTTTTAGCACTGTTTTCATCATATTGCTTATTGTTGTAAGCCGCCTTGAGGGCCCTTAAGCTGGGTGGAAAGGCGGGGTAGAAATCTCTTAATAATAAGAGAAGAAATAAATAATAAATAAATTCAGATTCATGTGCATTATGCAAATTTGTCCAATTTATTTTAATTTTAACAAGCCACTGCATTAAGCCATCCTTGGTGCAGAATTTATGCTTCAGGAAAAATACACAGTTACGCTTACAGGCCACTTATCTTCCAGGAAATGTTTGTTTGTTTTTCACATTGTTAGACCACCCTTCCTCCAAGGGGCTCAGGATGGTGTACATGGTCATGGGCTTCCAGGCAGCCTCCCAGCCATCCAGAAGTTGACCAAACTGAAATTTGCTTAGCTTTAAGAATATTATATCTTAATGTATCCTCAGACTATTCTCTGGAGAAAACAGAGAAGAGGGAAAGCTCAGACATTGATAATGAACAACGAAGATGATTTGGCAAGGAATCAAGAGACATTAAAGAAAGAGGTAAGATGAGGCTAGGCTTCCTTTTTCTTTTAATAGCCTTCTTGGAGATGAGAGACAAAGGGTGCAATCCTATCCTGCACTGGAACAGGCAAGCCAAGAAGCCTGTGCTGTATCCATCGCAGGATAGGGGCCATAAACAGCTCAGACAGAGGCAAGGGGAAACATTTTCCCTTACCTCCGGGTAAGGACCGCTGGCCCCTATGGGTCTCCTCGGACTTGCACCACCTCTTAAGGTGGCAGAAATCTGAAAAGAGTGGAGTGGCTTGAAGCTGCTCCGTTCTCCCCGGGAATGGGGGTTGGGATCCAGCATAACTGCCAAATCCCAGCCACGCCTCCCGTTCCCTGCCCACCCGGCCCCAGGGTCACCCACTGCCCACCTTCCCCCTCCTAGGAACTCCTCCCTCCCTGCCCCCTGCCTACCTGTGTTCCTTGCGTCCGCCCAGCTGGGCCAACACAAGCAGCGCAGAGGCTTGTGTCGGCCTCTGCAGGCCAGTGCTTCTCTGAGCACCAGCCCGGCTTCTTCCTAAGGAGGCACTAATGTGCCTAAGTCAAGGGCTGGATTGCGCCCAAAGAGAGGGAAGTCATTCCGGCAAGGCTGGAGCAGTATGGTAGAAGGCAGAAAAGTGAGGAGATGAACAATAAGAGATATAAGGGAAAGCAAAGCAAGATATAAAATCTGGGACTGAGAAACAAAGAGCATTAAAAATAAAGACTAGGAAGTCAAAACTGTCTGACAGCAGCAGGGTAGAAAGAAGGGCAGTTTCCATCTCCCTGTGACAACTATAATGTCAAATCTCAAGGTTAGCATAGGATTTCTGTCTAAGCACATTTGTACCATGGTGAGATTCCCAACTTTTTTCAGTGCAGTATGTAGACAGTATGGGTGGGCAATATGTTATGTCTACTTCATTGGAAACCTGATGATCCAGAGATGAGCCCGAAAACATGCAGCAAGAAGCCACACTTCATGGTCATCTCTTCCATAGCTTACGCACCAGGGCAGAAGGTCCCATCTCCGCTCTCCCAGCCAATCAGCTCCCGCAGCTTCTTCAACACCACCTCCTCCATCAATACAAACACAGGGGCAATCTCATATGTGTACCTGGAACACAAAGAACAGATGAGTATTTTAGAAATTTGGTTCTAAAGTTCTTCTGGTTCTTTAACCAGAGCACGCATGTGGTTATAAATAATATGTATGTCACTGTGAACTTCACTCACGAATGGCAGTTGTGAATCAGCAGCAGCCTATAGACAGCTGAACATTGAGAGAGTATGTCATGCAATTGCTGGGACTTATACATACGGAAGAGTGCAGGCAGCATCTGTCAAAGGTCCCAGTGTTTGCAAGGCAGAAATCTCCCACTACACAAACTGCATCCTCTTCCATTACTTCTTCTTAAGCTTCCAATGATTGCAGGCAGGTCAACGTGGGAGGAGACAGTCCTTCAGATAACCAAGGACCAAGTCATCATAGGTAATGATCAATGACAGGTAATTCTAATGACCTAGAATTATGCCTGTAAATATATTAGAAGCCAAAGAAGTTCACAGAGCACAGTCATAATATGCTCCAACCAATGGGTGCCCAAAAGCACTCTGGTCACTGCATTCTGCACCAGCTTCAGCTTCTGGACAGTCTTCAAGAGCAGTCCCAGATTCAATACTTTATAGTAGTCCAAACATGATGCGATTAAACACCAGGTAAAGGTGGTTTGGAAGAAGGTTTGTTGTTCATGATTCACTCACCCCACTTCTGCTTCTGGTAAATTATTCAGAGAATAGTCTGAGGATACACTAAGATATAATATTCTTTTGCATGTTTCTATACTGTTTCAAAAAGGTGAAAAAAATCTATTTGACAGAGGCATTCATGGGGCAAAAGACACATGCATGTCCACCATGGTGAACAATTCCTTTTTGAAACCACTCTCAACTCTTTTTAAAAGGAGAGTTACTCCTTCACGTAGAGAAAAGCACAACTATGAAAATGTTTTTCTAATTTCTGAACCAAGGTTCAACTGAAAGTGCAAACATACTGGCTGGTGTTTAGCATCTCTGTAATCATCCGTCCCGCCAGAGCATGGTGATCAAGCCCTGAAAACAACTGGTTAAAAAAACGAGGATGACCTGGAAGAAAGAGAAAGAGATTTTAGCTGCAGTGAATTGAGATTCACCTTTGGCTCACTGTTTCAGGCACCTTTAGGTCACATAGGATCTTTCAAATGTGCTTGTCTACTCATCTGAGACAACAAACATGTTATCAGTTTCATGGCTTCTTAGCCTAAGAAGATAACAGAGGCACATCAAGAGCCCCTAATTATCCAGGAGCTTTGAATTAAGTTCAGCCTTTTGATAGGCCATGGAAGCGAGGTCCAGCTGACACAGGAAGTACACTGTCTCACAAGCAGCTCAGAAATAGTAGCTACGCCCTCTCACTTGGTTGTCAAAGCAAGAGACTCACATGTTTTCACACTATATCTGATCACATCCCGACAACGCTCCAACAACCTCTCCTGTGGCTCCCCACTGTCTTTTAGATCCAGGTCCAGAATTTGCTTCAACTCCTCAGGCTCTTTCCAATCACACACCTGTACCGAAGAAAACAGGGAGGTCAACTAATATCCTAAAGATCCTGTGACGTTACATATGCACTACAATTAAACATCGTGATCCTATCCAGTGCGATCCTATTGCCCCTAGATGAGGACAGGGTGTTGGAATTGGTGCAACTGCTGCCCAGAGTGGGCAGGATGCTGTCCAGAAGGGGTCAAGCTATGGCCCAGTGATCCTTGTGGGGTGTGGCCCTAACCCTTTATCCTTCCCTTCTCCTCTGAGCACTTCCTCTTGTCCTCTGACCACAGACCTGTTAAGATGCGCACACCTGGGCTCTGATGCCCAGGCCATCTTGAGTGCAAGGCATGCAGGGCAAGGCAGCTCCAGGGCCTTGCTATCCATAAGTGTTAGCTGAACCTCTGATCCTAATCAGATGCTGTAAATATACACTCAATGGAACTGTAAGTAAATAACTTCTTCTTTTGTAACTTTAACAAGCCATTGCCTCTTTGTCTTTTTATTGATTAGCAGTCAGCCTGGTGAGGGAGATTCCCAGGGTTGATACCCAAAGGGGGGGTCTGTTGCTAAAGCTACTCTGCTTCCCCCCAAAGAGGAAACTATTTTTAATTTCCTCCAACACAGGATTGCTACTAAATCCCCTGTACCAGCACAATCCCAGGTTATGGTGATGTAGTGAAGTTACAAGGACACTGTGGTATGGTTATGTAAAACTCCTGAGTCAGTGCTCAAGTTTTTGTCACACGTGACTCAAATCTATAAGAATTGCAAAAAATGTGTGTATTTGCGACTCTAGTCCGAGTCATCTGATTCTTGGCCCATCCCTGGGTTCAGAGGTAATAAAACCATAACAAGTGATGTGCACAAAGATTCAGGAGAATTGCTGATATGAGGCTGATTGGAAACAGACAAGGCCAGAACAGTTAATCATTAAGAGATGCAGCAGGCAGCCTCTTCTGTAGGTGCCTATTTTGAGACCATAACTGCCTTTAATTATTTAATGAACGTCTTCTTGTAGCATACTATAATAAGAAGTCTAGTTTGTCTGACAAAATGTATTCCTGGCTCTGGGACTATTATTTAGGATTGGCAATCCTAGACCATTGTCTAGGGTAGACTTCAGGATTGCAAAATCAACTTTATTTCTCATCCTGAGCTCCACCAATCAGAAGCAGGTGCAGGACAGCAGTCAGGGGAAGCAGATATACTCTTATAACTAACAGCCCAATCCTATGCCTATCTACTCAGAAATAAGTCCTATTATATTCAATGGAACTTACTCCCAGGAAAGTGTGTATAGGATTGTAGCCTAAGGAGCTGGGTGTCTCTTAGTACATGCTCAGCCCAGGTACTGTAGATACTCGCCTTTAGGAGAGAAATTTCTGCCAATAAATCAAGCTTTGATCATCACCTCACCTTATCTGCAAGATCACTTAGGGGTCAGGGCTTCTCAAGTAAGTGGGAGTAAGAAGCAATGCAGAGATAATTAGAGGGCTGTTAATCTCCAGGGTAACATTCCTGGTAAGCTGCAGCCACAGTTAACCTTTTATTCTCCTCCTGAGAAAAGGGCTTCCCAAGAAATCAAGCAAGTCTCATTTTCCTTAGCAGACCCTGAAGCAACCTTGTTCCATTTTACAAATGTTTTGCAGATGTCTGTTCTTTTATACACCAGGATATACGGTAATCCTTGTTTCCATTTGAAACAAACTCCCAGGCTACAATTCAGTGCACCCTTACTTAAGCATAACACCCACGGAAAGCAATGTGTCTACTTCTGAGTAAATAGGGTTGCAACTATGTGCAGCTGCACTTGCTTACAGTCATTCCTTGTTGCTTGTCTCTCTGCTGTGAATTGAATTACACATCTCCAGTTATGTGTTATAAGTTGTATGTTATATCTAGAGTCTCTGGCTTAACACACTAGGCACCTTAAAAAAGGACTTAATTAATAGTTCTCCTGCAGTGGTTCCCAACCTTTTTTCACTTTCATACCCCTTGGCAGTTCATTTCCATAAAATGTACCCCTCATATTAGCTAAATGTTTGTAATTAAGAATAATAATATAAGCCCTCATCTCCTCTATATGAAAATCCATACTTCGTGTATTCATTACAGTATTTTCTCTTTTTATCCATTTGAAGAGCTGAAGATTATGCCTTTGCACTGTTTTGCACCAGAAGTGTCCTGAGAAATTCTTGGTGATTGATTGATCATTTTCTATATTATGTTTCAGCTTTTTTACTGTGCTGGTTTTCAATCACTGGTTCACACATGAATTGATGACTAAAAACTAGCTATTGGTGGGGCTTTCACAGCCACCTAGCTACCTCCCTTCCTGCCTTGCTGGCCCTGCAAGGCATTCTGGAGCATTACCTGCCTTTTTCTACCATTATTCAATTCTTTTTCAAGTACCCCCAAAGGTCCTATCGAGTGCCCCTGGGGGTACATGTACGCCAGGTTGGTTGGGAACCTGTTCTACAAGTATGTTGTTTACAGTGCACTTACTCTGCTAGTGTCTACAAAAAGGTTGCGAAGACCAGAATCTTATCATCTTTTACTATATTTTAATAAATTAAACTGTACAGTTCTTAGGTAACAGTTATTTTTCAGGGTCTGACCTCAGGTAAATCAGGCAAAACTACAGTCAGACACTCCCCTATGTTCAACCCCCCCCCCCAACTTATCCGAGCATCATAACATTCCATGATATTTTGCTCAAAGCCTACCCTCGTCTTATCTGTGAGATCAACTTATAGGCAACTGTCTGCGGTATTAGTTTTCTGTTTCATAACTGAGCTCAAGCCCTTTCACACACACAAAATCGTTCATGGTTCTCCATACTGCCCGACCTCCAAGTTTTATTAAGTTCAGGACCCAAATTTGGAAAAAGAAAAAATGTTTTATTGTGGCTAACAAAGTTCTGGCTCCCAAATGTTTAGCTGTAGGGTTAGAAATGCTTCCTGAACTCCTGCAAATCATGCCTAGGTCCACCAGTGCTCACTGCTGCTCATCCCTGGCTTATATAGTGAGCCCTAAGAATACAAAACTTGACATTCCTTCCCCCCAAAGGAAGCATGATGGAATAGAAAACCCCAAGATCATGCTGTAAGAATGAGCTTTGACAACCTTACCTTTTCAGAGACATCCATCCCTTTTCTGACACCCTCCTCTAGCATTATGTTGAAGGCTTCTTGCAGAAACTCTTCACCAGCCACTTTGTCCAAGCCAGGATACAACAGTGCATCTTTTTCTGCCATGGTCTCTCAGGCTTCCTAAGCAGGCCTCTGCAAATCCAGGCAACATATAATATTTTCAAATTAGAATCAGGTCCCTGTTCTCCCCCCCCCCCCGTCCCCTCCAGAAATCTATCTGATTGTATCTGCATTTATACATTATATATCCCAGAATATGTGGCAACTAATTACTGCAATCTTGAACACATTCCTGCTCATGTCCTTTACAAGAACACCATTCAGGTGCTATTTAGTGGGTCCATGAGAATAAAGGAAGGCATAGTGATAACAGCTCAATACATTTATTCCATCTTCAGAACAGGACCTGGCAATAAAACACAAGGCAAACCTCTGGCTTTTTATAGCCTTTAACTCTGCCCAGATTTACCGTGATTGGTGCAATTGAAACCTTAACTAGAGGGCCAATCGGATGGTAGGAATTCGATCCATCGCCCGATTGGCCAGTCATAAGTCTGGGCAAATCAGTTATGCAGGATTTTGATCCTGCATAACTTACATACATAACACAGGGTTACATAGGAAGAGCCCCGCTGGGTCAGGCCAAAGGCCTGTACAGCTTCCTGTATCGCACAGTGGCCCACCAGATTCCTCCAGAAGCACACAAGACAACAAGAGACCTACATTCTGATGCCCTACCTTGCAGCCGGCATTCTGAGGTAACAAAGGCCCAAATCCTAACCAACTTTCCAACTCTGACAGAGCTGTACCAATGGGGCACGTGCTGCATCCTGCAGTTTGGGCCAGTTATGGAGGCCTCCTTGAGGTAAGGAAATGTTTGTTTCCTTACCTCAGAGCTGCATTGCCTTTACTTTGATGCTGGAAAGTTGGTTAGGATTGCGCGCAAACTCAGAGTTTGCCTGGAAGAGTTAGCACTTCATGAGAGAAACTTGCTTTTCTCCCACTGCAATTTCAGTGCTAATTCAGAGGCTGCATATGTTCTGTCTCTGAATCATTCTTGCTCGGGAAAGCTCATCGAGTTCTTTAATCAAGCAAGCAAAAAAAATTTTAATGGTGGCACAAGCAAGTTTCTCTTTTCCTGTGCACAAGACATTACTACTTCAGATAAATTTAAACATTTATCTTCTAAAGAATTTATTTACTGATTTAGTTTTGCCCATTTTGCATTCCCCCTTTCCAGCACTAAAGCACACAATTATCAACAATTAGTGACAGCTGCATCGTCGGCAAAGAGGAAGTCACGCAGACATTTCAGCTGGACTTTGGATTTTGCTCTCAGTCTGGAGAGGTTGAAGAGCTTTCCGTCTGATCTGGTCCGGAGATAGATGCCTTCTGTTGCAGTTCCAAAGGCCTGCTTCAGCAGGACAGCGAAGAAAATCCCAAACAAGGTTGGTGCAAGAACACAGCCCTGCTTCACTCCGCTTCGGATGTCAAAAGGGTCTGATGTGGAGCCATCGAAGACAACAGTGCCCTTCATGTCCTTGTGGAAAGATCTGATGATGCTGAGGAGCCTGGGTGGACATCCAATCTTGGGGAGAATCTTGAAGAGGCCGTCTCTGCTGACCAGGTCGAAAGCCTTTGTGAGATCTATGAAGGCTATGAAGAGTGGCTGTCGTTGTTCCCTGCATTTCTCCTGCAGTTGTCTAAGGGAGAATATCATATCAGTGGTGGACCTGTTGGCTCGGAATCCACACTGCGATTCTGGATAGACGCTCTCTGCAAGTACCTGGAGCCTCTTTAGTACAACTCGGGCAAACAGCTTTCCTACAACGCTAAGGAGAGAGATGCCGCGGTAGTTGTTGCAGTCACCCCTGTCACCTTTGTTCTTGTACATCGTGATGATGTTTGCATCCCTCATGTCTTGAGGTACTCCACCTTCTCTCCAGCAGAGACAGAGGATTTCATGCAGCTCAGTGACGATGATCTTATGTTCTTATGTTATGTTCTTATGTTCTTATGATCTCTTTGCAGCATTTTAGGACTTCAAAAGTCCACTCTGCCAAAGATCTCCAACAGCTCATGGATCGTTTTAGCAAGGCCTGCCAAGATTTTGGACTGACAATCAGCCTGAAGAAAACACAGGTCATGGTTCAGGATGTGGACTCACCTCCCTGCATTACAATCTCTGAGCATGAACTGGAGGTTGTCCATGACTTTGTGTACCTTGGCTCAACGATCTCCGACACACATTCTCTCGATACCGAGCTAAACAAGCGCATCGGTAAAGCAGCTACCACGTTTTCCAGACTCACAAAGAGAGTCTGGTCCAACAAGAAGCTGACGGAACATACCAAGATCCAGGTCTACAGAGCTTGCGTCCTGAGTACACTTCTGTACTGCAGCGAGTCATGGACTCTTCGCTCACAACAGGAGAGGAAACTGAACGCTTTCCACATGCGCTGCCTCCGACGCATCCTCGGCATCACCTGGCAGGACAAAGTTCCAAACAACACAGTCCTGGAACGTGCTAGCATGTATTCACTGCTGAAACAGAGACGCCTGCGTTGGCTTGGTCATGTCGTGAGAATGGATGATGGCCGGATCCCAAAGGATCTCCTCTATGGAGAACTCGTGCAAGGAAAGCGCCCTACAGGTAGACCACAGCTGCGATACAAGGACATCTGCAAGAGGGATCTGAAGGCCTTAGGGATGGACCTCAACAAGTGGGAAACCCTGGCCTCTGAGCGGCCCGCTTGGAGGCAGGCTGTGCAGCATGGCCTTTCCCAGTTTGAAGAGACACTTGGCCAACAGTCTGAGGCTAAGAGGCAAAGAAGGAAGGCCCATAGCCAGGGAGACAGACCAGGGACAGACTGCACTTGCTCCCGGTGTGGAAGGGATTGTCACTCCCGGATTGGCCTTTTCAGCCACACTAGACGCTGTGCCAGAACCACCTTTCAGAGCGCGATACCATAGTCTTTCGAGACTGAAGGTTGCCAATACAATCAACAATTATTCCTCTTGTAGCAAAGCTGCCTGGGTCCCTAGTGGAAAGACATCAGCGCCAGCAATGTACCAGGTTGTCAAGGCTAAGTGCCAGCCTAATACGTATATGTCAAGAATGGTAGAATTCTATGTACTACAAACACTATGCCCATTAAACACATCTGCATCGACATGCTGATTATATCACACCATGATGTCACACAAGGTATTCTGAGACGAATTCTGTCTCCCAGTGTTGGGATAGGCAAGGATTTATGTAGAACACACCCACCCACACACCCCTTTATTTTCCCACCTGCAGAAACTAAAAAAATCTGCTCTTACAAAGGGAAATTGCAATTTTCAGGATGCTGAATTCTCTCCCAGGGACCAAATTATGCACTTGCAGGTGCAATTGTGACCCAAAAGTGAGAAACCCACCATCCTAATGATTACTGTTCTTGCCCCCCTGCAGTCTCAGTAGCATCAGGCACAGTGTCAAATACCATAAGAACATAAGAGCCCCTTTGACTGGATCAGGCCAAGGCACCATCTAGACCAGCTTCCTGTATCTCACAGTGGCCCACCGAATAACTTGGGGAGCAGACAAGACAATAAGATACTTGCATCCTGGTGCTGCTCCCTCGCAACTGGACCTTCCAGCAGCTCCTCACTGTGGGGGCCCTCTTTGGGGTCAAGCCATTCTCCTCTTCCTTGTCAAATGGTATTTTGGTGCTCTCTTTATCAGGAAAGCTCAGCTGCGTCTATTCCACACGGAGAGTTATTTCCGCTTTTACAGAAAATCAAAAAACCCTTCTAAAGCCACGCTCTATTTGTCACCGAAAACTCTTTCAGCAAGGGATTATTTTCCTATACCAGTGGCGGAAAAAAATCCTTTGCGCCTTATTGCTATGGTTACCTGCTCACTCTTGCAGAATCTCCACTGATTTCAGGGACAAAGTACAAAGGGAGTGACTACTTCGAGACAAGTGTGATCATTGTACTCTGTGACAGTTAACTATTGCTGTGGAGAGACTGCAGGTACATCCCCAATCTTATTTTACCATGCTAGAAAAGCCATTTATTTCCTCAATTTTTCTACTTATTTTTCACCTTGACGGTTCAGGATGGGTAATACTGAGGCATTCCTGATGTCAAAAGAACCATTCATATGCTCTAAAAGTCAACCTAGCTCTGATCCAGCACAATTGGTGCTACATTTCCTGTCCCCATGTAACTGAAAGATATGAGTAGGTTGCCAGCTTTTGTTTTATTAACCTGATCCATAGACAGTACTGAGTGATAAAGCTTATCTCAATGCCATTGATAGATTCACCTGATGATTTCTGCAGATCAAGCTGTTAAGAGCACAAGAGTTGGGACACCTCCCTTAGTGGGACAGGTTGGGGATTTTAGATAAAAAAGTAACTAGAGGAAGACATGAGTGAGTCTTATAAAATATGAGGTAGAGAAAGTTGATAGAGGTTTCTCTCCTAGAACCTCTCTCCTTTCTCTCCTTCTATCAACCTCTAGTTGATAGAGGTTTCTCTAACACTAGAACCCAAGATCATCCAATGAACTAATTAGCAGAGTAGGAGATTTAGGATGGCCAGCAAAATGAAGTACTGTACTTCCTCACGTAGTACTTAATTCATTTGTGGTCAGTAGTTTAGATAGTTTTAAAGGGAGATTAGGTATATTCATGGAGGACAATTCTGTCAGTGACGGTTGTGTGCTATCTCCAGTTTCAGAGGCAGTACACCACCCAATCTCAGTTGCCGCAGAGCAACAACACTCAACAACATGTTTTAATTTATGTTTTTAATCATTGTTATAAGCTGTGTTGGGTCCCATCGGGGAGAAAGGTGGGGTAAAAATAAAGTAAATAAATAAATAAACAGGACAGGGCTGCTTGCTGACATGACCTGCTTCTGGCTTCCCAAAGGTGGCAATGAGAAACAGGAAGGAGGCTGGATTGCATTGTTTTTCAGGCCTGACCCCCAATTTTCCGTGATCACCCATCAGCGAATTTTTTAGATGACACCGGTGTCATCGTTTTTCAGCCCTGAAACCCATGTTACCTTGATCCTCCTCACCCTCTCCCAATGAACTATGTCGATGCTCCAGAGTTTCCTTGGGTGACCGTCACTCCCCCTGCATGTTCAAAATGTACATAGCGAAAATTTTATTTTTTGACCTCTGATTTTCGATGACCCCGGGGTCATTGTTTTTCAGGCCTGAAACCCATTTTACCACAATCCTCGTCAACCTGTCCCAATCAACTCTGTTGATGCTTCAGAGTTTCCTTGGGTGTCCCACACTGCTCCTGCATGCCCAGAAAGTGACTAGGTAAAAAAAATTTTGACCAATTTTTTTATGACCCCAAGGTCATTGTTTTTGAGCCCTGAAACCCATTTTACCTTGATCCTACTAATCCTCTCCCAATGAACTCTGTCGATGCTCGAGAGTTCCCTTGGGTGACCCTCACTCCTCCTGCATGTTCAAAATGCACATAGGGAAAATTTTTGATCTCTGTTTTTCAATGACCCCGAGGTCATCGTTTTTAAGGCCTGAAACCCATTTTTGCACCATCACCCTCATCCTGTTCCAATCAACTCTGTTGATGCTCCAGAGTTTCCTTGGGTGTCCCGCACTGCTCCTGCATGTCCAAAATGTTCTTAGGTAAAAAAAAATTTTAGACCTCTGTTTTTCGATGACCCTGGGGTCATCGTTTTTCAGGCCTGAAACCCATTTTACCTCGATCCTCCTCATTCTCTCCCAATCAACTCTGTTGATGCTTCAGAGCTTCCTTGAGTGACCCTCACAGCTCCTGAATGTCCAAAATGTACCAAGGGGAAATTTTTTTTTTAATGTATTCTTTTCGATGACCCTGGAGTCATCGTTTTTCTGGCCTGTCCCCCAATTTTCCACGCTTGCCTTCATGCTGTCCCAATCAAATATGTTGATACTCCTGAGTTTCCTTGGGTATGATAGATATTTTAAGGGTTAACCTAACTTCTCTCAGATAAGAAAAACACCCAAAATTAGGAGCCAAGGTTTTGACTAGTTTCTGTTAAAACCAGGATAGGAAAAGTCATTATGTCAAGATGACCTGCAGAGAGAGAAAAACATGTGCGTCATAGGTTTCCCAAAAGGAACATTCCAGGGTTTTATGTAATCAAAGTTGCAGGCCAGAAACTTCTCCATACATGGCTGACAGACTTCCCAGTTGGGGCTGGAACCATGCACCAGTATGCCAAATAAGGAGAGGGAAGTGACATGTAATATCACATGGGTCAGTTGTTGTGACAGAGTACAAGTAAAGGAGTTTTGGGTGTGGTTCGGGGAGAAATCAATGGTCCACCATGGGGTAACTTCGAACCTGTATCCATCCTAATCTATTCCTAATCTGTAAATAGCATGTATATAAATTTTCCATACGCTTTTAAAGGAGTCTGTGTCAGCTTAGCATTTTACCCAGAGACCAAGTCCCAGAAATCTCTCTATCAGTAACACTTACTTCTCCATGTCTTGGTCTGAAGCTCATTTTACCCTGATCGCCCACATCCTGTTTCAATCAACTCCGTTGATGCTCCAGAGCTTCCTTGGGTGACCCTCATAGCTCCTGCATGTTCAAAATGTACCAAGGGAAAATTTTATTTTTTGTCCTGTTTTTTTCAATGACCCCGGAGTCATCGTTTTTCTGTCCACCAATTTTCCACTCTCGCCGTCATCCTGTCCCAATCAACTCTGTTGATGCTCCTGAGTTTCCTTGAGTGACCCTCACTGCTCCCACTTGTCCAATATGTATCTAGGAAAAAAAAATTTTGACCTTTTTTTCGATGACCCCAGGGTCATCGTTTTGCAGGCCTGAAACCCAATTTTCCATGATCACCCTCTTCCTCTCTCAATCAAATCTGTTGATGCTCCAGAGTTTCCCTGGGAGATCCGCACTGCTCCTGCATGTCCAAAATGTGTCTAGGTAAAATTATTTTTTTCACCTCTTTTTTTTGAAGACCCTGGTGTCATCGTTTCTCAGGTCTGAAACCCATTTTACCTCAATTGCCATCATGCTGTCTCAATCAACTCCGTTGATGCTTCAGAGTTTCCTTGGGTGTCCCGAACATTTCCTGCACGTACAAAAAGTGCATTGGTAAAAAAAAATTTTTTATGTATTCTTTTCGATGACACCAGGGTCATCGTTTTTCAGGCCTATCCCCCAATTTTCCACGCTCGCCTTCAACCTGTCCTAATCAACTTTGTTGAGGCTCCTGAGTTTCCTTGGGTGACCCTCACGTCTCCTGCATGTCCAAAATGTACCTAGGAAAATTTTTTGTTTAATCTGTTTTTTCGATGACCATGGTCATCATTTTTCAGGCCTGAAACCCAATTTTCCACGATCGCCCTCATCCTGTCCCAATCAACTCTGCTGATGCTCCAGAGTTTCCTTGGGTGACAAGCACTGCTCCTGCATGTCAAAAATGTAGCTAGGGGAAAAAAAATTTTTCTCCTGTTTTTTTCGATGACCCCGCTGTCATCGTTTTTTAGCCCTGAAACCTAATTTTCATTGATCGCCCTCATCCTATCCCAATCAAATCTGCTGATGTTCCTGAGTTTCCTTGAGTTTCCTGA
This sequence comes from Tiliqua scincoides, assembly GCF_035046505.1. Taxonomy (NCBI): domain Eukaryota; kingdom Metazoa; phylum Chordata; class Lepidosauria; order Squamata; family Scincidae; genus Tiliqua; species Tiliqua scincoides. The sequence continues at coordinate 126,806,356 of NC_089822.1, read as the reverse complement.
GTGTTCCTGAGTTTCCTCACTGCTCCTACATGTTCAAAATGTGCCTAGGGAAAAAAAAGTTTCCCACCTAAGTTTTTGATGACACCAGGATCATCGTTTTTCTGGCCAGAACACTATTTTTCCTCGATCACACTCATCCTCTCCCTATCAACACTGCTGATGCTCCAGAGTTTCCTTGGCTAACCAGCACTGCTCCTGCATGTCCAAACTGTGCCTAGGGAAAAAATGATTTTCCACCTTTTTTTGTGATGACCCTGGGATCATCATTTTTCTAGCCTGAATCCTAGTTTTCCACGATCACCCTCATCCACTCCCTATCCACGCTGTTGATGATCCGGAGTTTCCTTGGATGACCAGCACAGCTCCTGCATGTCCAAAGTGTGCTTAGGGAAATTTTATTTTTCCACCTAAATTTTCGATGACCATTTCTGTTGATGTTCCAGAGTTTCCTTGAGTGACCAGCACTGCTCCTGGATGTCCAAATTTTTTTCCTCCAAAATTTTCGATCACCCCGGAGTCATCGATTTCCTGGGCTGAACCTCATTTTTCCAAGATCACCCTCATCCTCTTACAATTAACTCTGTTGATGATCCAGAGTTTCCTTGAGTGACCAGCACTGCTCCTGCATGTCCAAACAGTGCATAGGGAAAATGCCCCGGGGTCATCGTTTTTCTGGCCAGAAAACCATTTTTCCACAATCGCCCTCATCCTCTCACAATCAAATCTGTTGATGCTCCAGAGCAGGGGTGCTCACACTTTTTTGGCTCGAGAGCTACTTTGAAACCCAGCAAGGCCCGGAGATCTATTTTTTTTTTTTTTACAATAATAGCATTTGCCATAACAGAATTATCCTAGATGAAATCAGTTTCTCTCTCTCCCCCCCCCCCAATCCTGTAGGAAAACAAGTGAGCAAATTGAAAGAATGGGGGCTTTGCTTTTGGATCTCCAGGGAAAATATTTGTTAAGGGTTGGGGAAAAGAACATTACTCTTTAGTTCTTTATGTGCGCAGGCATGTATGAGGAGGAAACTGGGGGCCCAATCCTATCCACATTTTCCTGGGAGTAAGTCCCATTGACTCTAATGGGACTTACTTCTGAGTAGGCATGCTTAGGATTAGGCTGCCAATTGAAATATTTTTTAAATGTAAAAAAAAAAAAACCTTGTTAGGTTTGCAAGCCGCCTTTTCCAGAAGTCACACAGCAATCCAAAGCCCCTCCAGCAAGTGGCTGTCTGGATCAGAGCCTCTGCACAACTTTGATGTACAAGCCTTGGGCTTTGGAGAAAGCAGCACTGGCTCTCCCCCCCCCCCCCGCAGGAGAGAAAGGCAGCAGTCTGTTCGCCCTGCTGCTTGCTGAAAGGGCAGCAGGCAGAGAAGGGGAGAGACCAGCCTGGAGAGCTGAGCTGAGAGACAGCCCTCTTTCTCAGGAGGGGAAGGGAGGGGCTTCTCCCCACTCAGCCAGTGATGAGCGCCTGCCTGTGCCTTTGAAGTGCGGGGCTGCAAGCGCACTATAAATAAAGTTAGTGGGCAAGAGGCGGGCGGGCAGGCACTGAGCTGGGCAGGCAGGCAGGGACGAGGCTTGCCCTGCATCGGAAACATCGCGTGCGTGGAGCAGACGCCCACAGGCAAGGCAGCATCCTCACGAGGCAAAATGAGTCGATCGCGGAGCCCTTAGTCTAGTCTAGACTCTAGTAGTCTATATAGACTACTAGAGTCTAGACTAGACTAAGGACTCTGCGGTCGACTCATTTTGCCTCGTGATCTACCAGTCAGTCGGGATCGATGTGCTGAGCACCCCTGCTCCAGAGTTTCCTTGTGTGACCAGCACTGTTCACTGTCCTAACTGTGCCTAGGGAAAATTTTATTTTTCCACCAATATTTTCGATGACCCCGGGGTCATCATTTTTCTGGTCTGAATCCCATATTCCCACGATCGCCCTCTTCTGCTCCCAATCAACTCTGTTCATGCTCCAGAGTTTCCTTAAGTTACCAGCACTGCTCTTGCATGTCCAAACTGTGCCTAAGGAAAAAAAAATTTTCCACCAAAATTTTCGATGACCCAGCGGACATCATTTTTCTGGCCAGAACACGATTTTTCCACAACTGCCTTCATCCACTCCGAATCAATTCTGTTCATTCTTCATAGTTTCCTTGAGTGAACAGCACTTCTCCTGGATGTCCAAACTGTGCATAGGGAAAATTTTATTTTTCCACCTAAATTTTCGATGACCCCAGGGTCATCGTTTTTCTGGCCAGAACACCAGTTTTCCACGAGCACACTCACCCTCTCACTATCAATTCTATTGATGCTCCAGAGTTTCCTTGAGTGACCAGCACTGCTCCTGCATGTCCAAACTGTGCCTAGGGGAAATTTTATTGTTACTCCAAAATTTTTGATGACTCCGGGGTCATCGATTTTCTGGCCAGAAGACCAATTTTCCACAATCGCCATCATCCTCTCCTTGTCATCTCTGTTAATGATCCAGAGTTGCCTTGGGTGAACAGCTCTGCTCCTGGATGTCCAAACTGTGCCTAGGGAAAATTTTATATTTCCACCAAAATTTTCGATGACCCCAGAGCCATTGATTTTCTGGGCTGAATCCCAATTTCCCACGATCGCCCTCTTCCTCTGCCAATCAAATCTGTTGATGCTCCAGAGTTTCCTTGGGTGACGAGCACTGCTCCTGGGTGTCCAAACTGTGCCTAGGGAAAATTTTATTTTTCCACCAAAATTTTCGATGACCCCGGGATCATCGATTTTCTGGTCTGAATTATAATTTCCAACGATCACCATCTACTTCTCAGAATCAACTGTATTCATGCTCCAGAGCTTCCTTGAGTGACCAGCACTGCTCCTGCAAGTCCAAACTGTTTATAGGGAAAATTTTATTTTTCCACCTACATTGTCGATGACCCCGGTGTCATCGTTTTTCTGGCTAGAAAACCATTTTTTTCCACAATATTGCCATCATCCTCTCACTATCAACTCTGTTGATACTCCAGTTTCCTTGAGTGACCAGCACTGCTCCTGGATGTCCAAACTGTGCCTAGGGGAAATTTTATTTTTCCACCAAAATTTTAGATGATCCCGGGGTCATTGTTTTTCTGGCCAGAACACCAATTTTCCAAGATCGCCCTCATCCTCTTACAATTAACTCTGTTGATGCTCCAGAGTTTCCTTGGGTGACCAGCACTGTTCCTGGACGTCCTAACTGTGCCTATGGGAAATTTTATTTTTCCACCTAAATTTTCTATAACCCCGGGGTCATCCTTTTTCTGGCCAGAACACCAATTTTCCACGATCGCCCTCATCCTCTCACAATCAACTCTGTTGATGCTCCAGAGATTCCTTGAGTGACCAGCACAGCTCCTGCGTGTCCAAACTGTGCCTAGGGGAAATTTTATTTTTCCACCAAAATTTTAGATGACCCCGGGGTGATTGATTCTGCATGATCGATTTAGATGACCCCGGGGTGACCCTAGGCTATAATTGGGTAAGAGGCACTTTTTCAAGTGGGTGCTCCTCTTTTATTTAGCAGGGGCCCTTTTATTTAGTAACTGGCCCTCTTCACTTCAGCTGTGTCTTTTCTAGTGGCTGTCTGCTGGTGTTCTTTTGCATCTTTTTAGATTGCAAGCCCTTTTGGGACAGGGAGCCATTAGTCATTTGATTTTTTTCTGTAAACCACTTTGTGAACTTTTGTTGAAAAGTGGTATATAATTACTGTTAATAATAATAATAATAATAATAATAATAATAATAATAATAATAATAATAATAATAATCATCCTATATACACACTTACTGGGGAGTAAGTCCCATTGAGCTCAATGGAACTTACTTTTGAGTAGGCATACTTTATGCTGTTAATTACCTTTTTCCCAAGCTAAACAGCCTGAAACACAGTGGCCTTACCTTGTAAAGTGTTCCAAACCACTGATCATTTTGGTTGCTTCCTTTGCACTTCTTTTAGCTTTACAATATCTCCTCCTTGAGGCAGGCCCATGAGAAGGTGATAAAGGGGGTAATTTGTATCCATGGTCAAAAAAGGGACCCAGGAGCCAATGGAGGAGGCCCAGAAATTTCCTGGGATCTTTCATTTTCTGATCTCACCCAAACTCACTGAGTGCATGGGTTGCTGGGTACGCAGTGACAGCTACTGCTGCAAGCCATATCTGCTGAACCAAGGAATGCATACACGACTCTCCTTAATACTGTGTCAAATCTGGGAGGTAACTGGCCTGCTGCAGCAGCTCTTTGGCTTATGGCTCCACTTACCATGAAGGAGGGTATAGGAGCTCAGGGACACAGCTGGAGGACTACAGTTGCTGCGTAAGTATGGTATGTTTTGGTCCACACGGGATGCTTTCCATTCTAGTGTGAGCCTAAACACAATGATGCTAATTTTTTTTTCCAATGATTTTCTATATTTTGGGAGAAATTTAAAAGTGTGTTTGGTTTTCCATATTACCATGTCTAGGTGCTGATGCTGCATGGGCAGGTAGACCTGGGATCTGCATTGGGAAGCCCAGTGGACCTGGGCTCCAAAGACTTTTCTGGCTGTTGCCACCCTCCTCCTGCTCTGTTTTGCTTTCTCCCACCCCTGCTCTGCCCACCATCTCACCACCCCTTTGGGAAGGGACCCAGAAGAAAATCTGTACCCCTGATAAAATTCCTCTGGGGAGGTGTAGCAACGAAAACGTGACACAGTATTCCAAGTGTTGCCGCAACCTGGATTTGTCTTGCAGCAATATTAGCAGCCCAATTCTCTAATTCCTTTCCCAATGCCTCTAACATGGAGTTTGCCTTCTTCAAGGTGCCACACATTGAGACGAGGATTTCATTGCTCTCTTCATCGTGACCCCAAGATCTCTTTCCTGCTTTGTCACCTCTTAATACGACTGCACTTTCATCTTGTAAACCAGCAATTTTCAACCACTGTACCGTGGCTTGTTGGTGGGCCACGGATAAACTGCAGGTGTGCCACGGGCATTTGAGGCAGGTCGTTCAGCAGTAGTGCCACTGGAGACACGATCCTTGGCAGGTCTACTCAGGAGTAAGTCCCATGCTGTTCAGTGGGGCTTACTCCCAGGAAAGTATAGGTAGGGTTGCAGCCTGGGAGTGTGAGCCCCCAAGCAGCAGCATGGTGTGCCTTGTCCATTGTCAAAAAAACTGATGTCAGTGTGCCATGCAATGAACTGCTGTTATTCCCCTCTGCGCCAGCAGGTGGCCTCCGTCGGACTCTCAGATCAGCGCTGTCACCTTGCCACACATCGCCCTCCAAAAAGATGGCGGCGGCAGGAACGCCAGGAGCTCACCATGCGCATGCGCATGCGCACAGCTCAGCCTCCAAGAGGAAGTTATTTTGTGTCGTTTCCACACACCCCTTCACCACATTTCCGGTTCCGGGCTGCTGGAGGCGGGGGCAGAGGCAGAAGCGGCCGGGAGGGTTCGACGACGGGGGTTGTCTGGGCGCGAACTCGTCTCCCCGGGAGAAGGAGGGGGGCGCTTGGAACGTCGAGAGAGGAGTCAGGTGCGGAGTTTGCACGCGCGCGCCTCTGCCTGGGCATCCCCGGGCCCGCCCGCGCGCGCGCACCCGCGCGCGCCTGGGCAGTCGCCTGTGGCTTGGCGCGCGAGCCTCTGTTCGCATTGTGGAACGCCTGGCAGGGGAGAGATCGCCTCTGCTGCGCCCTGGCAGGCACCTGCTGCGGCGCCCGTGGCATGGCCTTGCGGGCCCCCTTCCACCTGCCAGAGCATGCACAGGTGGTGCGCGCCCTCCTTGCAGCTCGCTGGGGCTGGGCCCCCGTGGCAGCTGCTCTTCGGGCACTCCTGGCTTGCCTGGGTACTTCCCCCGTTCCTTGGGTGGTGTGCTGCACTGTACTGCACTGCTCCTCTCACTGGGGCTTTGAAGCCCCACCCCAGGCATATCTACTCAGAAGTAAGTCCCATTGTGTTCAGTGACACTCCCAGGAAAGCATGGACAGGACCGCAGCCTTGGAGAGGCACTGCAGAAGTCCTGGGTTCGAATGTCACCTCTCCCATAAACTCAGTATGTGGCCTTAAGCAAGCCAGCTGCCTGAGAGCCCAATCCTATCCAGTTTTCTGGTGCCACCATGCACATGGGGTGTGCGCTGCGTCCTGTAGTGGGGAGGCAGTCACAGAGCCTCCCCAAAGTGTGGGGATGTTTTTTCGCTTACCTCGAGGCTGCACTGCGGCTGCCCCGATGTTAAAAAGTTGGATAGGATTGGGCCCCAAGTGTGGGGAGTAAGACTGGCCTACTTTACAGGGTTGTTGTATGGATTGCTGCAAGATAATGTATCTGAAGCACTTGGAGCACTCTGAGTAAATGCTAGATATCATTGTAGCCTCAGTGACCCCTGCATAAGTATTGGCTTTCACGTAATGATTGCTCAGTGATCCCATGAACACGTTCATGAACAAGTGAGTTCTAACCAATCCTTTTTGATAGTGTTTCTGAGGGGTGGATCAAAGTAGCAGATTTCTCTAGGTCAGTGGTTCCCAAGCTTTTTAACACCAGGACCTGCTTTTCAAAATGACACACTATCAGGACCCACCTATGTTTACCAGATTTTTAAAAAAGGAGATCAAGAAAGCATAATCTTTTATTTGTTTGTAGGTAATGATAACCAGAAAAAAGACCTTGAAACATTTTTTTCCATATATTTGCACATGCTTGCAAACTGCAGGAGCTGTGCACACAGAATAGCACAGGGCTTGAGGCAAATAATTACCTGATCTCTGCATTACCCTTTGGTGACCCACCAAAATTCAGGCTGCGACCCACCAGTGGGTCCTGACTCACAGTTTGGGAACCACTGCTCTAGGTGCATTTGGTTATAGGAAAACTTCATAACATTCATTCCATGAACAATAACTGTTTTGTTGGGACTAGTGACTGAGGCTGTATGCATATCTTGTCCCTGGAGCACACAAGTTCTCTGTAGGATAGGCATCACTTTGAAGACAATGTGTGTGACCTGTCTTGAGATGCAAACTAGGCAAAGTGACAGCTTTCTCTGGATCACTGTTTCTCCTTAAAAGGGTATATAGGCTGTGAAAAGTTAGAGCTGCTTCCTGCAATCCAGAATGGAGGGACATTTCTGTATAGGACTTAAGATGCAACCTGTGTGAAGGTCATAACAAGTCACCATAATGTGTGCATGCGTTTGCTACATGTGAAAAAACCATGTGTTGCATGCATTGGCAGATGCATGCATGTGGCTGTGCTTGCTCCCCCTTAACCTGGAACCCTCTTCTAGACCATTTATTTGGAAGTAACACTCTTCCTTCAAATTCTTTCTAAAAACCTAACTGTGGCATAAAGAGCTTGTCTTAATCTCTAACACCAAATGCAATGTCTAAGTACTTTTAGCTACTTTAGCTTTATTTATCTCTGCTTCTTCCACACCTCTTTTTGCTTTCCCCTTCCTCCTTTTGGATGTCACTCTGCCATACTAATTGAATTTTATGCTGTACATGCTTGGGAGCACAAAGCTATTTTTTTTTAGCCTGTACAGTTTTATAAAATGGCACAAATGTTAGTGTTACATATTGTCATATGTTATGATCATTATGCAGGTTTCATGTTATTCCTTATACAGCAGAGGCGTTTTGTAAATTGCAAAGGAATTCTTACACAGAATTATTTATCAGGAGCCTCTTTTAATACCACTAGGGAGCTCTACAGTTTGAAACTGCATTAGCATACAGTAAACAAAGATGACCCAATAAAGCTGTTGCCTTGTGAGCTATTTGTGTGTGTTTTTTGAGACTAGCTAATATCCATCCTTACCCTTAATTGCACTGGACATTGATAGCATTATGGATGTTTCTCTCAGAGGAGATTATGCTACTTGTTGCAGCCCTTTTCTGGAGCCACTGTGTCCCTAATACTTATTGTCTCTCCCTCAAATTTCTGTGTTGATTTGTCCTGAACATATACTCAGAAATCGCTAGAACCCAAGACAGGTTCAATGCTGATGGCAGAGAATACTGTTCAGTGCGTGTGTGAAATCTTTTAGTTCAGAACATAGAGATTTCTAGACACTAAGATTCTTGTCATCCACCCCAGGCAGATTTGCTGTTTTGTCATTAGTATCCCATTCCTGTGCATGGAACTCCATAGGTAGTCATTGGGTCACTGTAAGGTGGGCATACACAATTGTCCATGCTGATAACTTAGTATTGCCATACATGTCTTAGATGCACTAAGTGTTCAGCCATCCTACATCATGCAGTAGATGTTCTGGCCACACTGTTTGTTATATTTAAGAGCTTTGACTCCTTTGCATTTTAAAAACATTGTCTTTCCAGCTATTCTTTAATAATAAAAGGGTGTTCTGTCTGTGTGTATCAGTGTTGTGTAACTGTGTGCATCAGGTGATAAAATGCTGTGTTTGAACACTGCACTGAAAGCTAAAGTATACCTGGGCTTGGATACCAGACTGATTCTGTGTGTTTCTTGGGCCTCTATGGAAACTTGATGTAACTTACATGAATTGTTATCCTGTGAATCTGTTCACATTGGGGTCTGACTCAGAAATCTACAGCTTGTGGGGTGGTGTACAGTATGTTCAGACATGTTACTGGATGTGTTCTGACATGGAGATCACTTACAGCAGTGATCATTTGGCAAGAAAAAGAATGTATGTGAATGTTCCTTAGTTTGTAAGCCTGGTCATTTGCTCTTTCTAGAACAAACTGAAAGGCTTTAACCTTTAGCATGATCCTAAGATCCTACTTTGCAAAGCAAAAAGGTAGATAGGATCAGATGCAAAGGCTCTTGCACTAGTTGTCATCTTATGGATCACAGTGTTGCACTAGTGCAGCAACTGGACCAGGCTATTGCCTGGTCCAGCTGCAGTTTACAGCAGCTCAGGACAACATGCAGGGCCTTTGGAAAGTTCTACTCTATCCAGATTATTCCTGCCAAGAGAACTGAAGTGGTTACATTCTACTCCTGAGCTGTTAACATACTCTCTCTTTCAAACTTCCCAGGATAAACAAGTCAACTACCACTGGTTAGATGTGGGCCCCTACAATCATCTAACAGTCAGGCCATGGTAAATTGATACCATATCTAGCTTGGACTGTCACAAATACTGATTCATCAACAGTCTTTTGTGAATCTTTATAGGATCAGACTACCTGAAGGTCTTGCATAGCTGTGGAAAGAGACCCTGTTTTCCTTCTCATACTGCTCATATCTTAGATGAGTTTTTGCTTTGTGTCACCTCATTCACAGAGATACCTAGCAAGACTGCTAGATCTTAGGCCACTTCCATAGTAGCACTATCTGTGTCTAGAACTTCCTAACCAAGAGAGCTTGCCCAGCACATTCCATTCTGACCATCAGAAGGTTAGCTACAATGTTCTTATATGGGAAGGTTTTAGGGTTGCTGCTTTCTTTGTCATTTTAGATATACTGTGGATTTGACTTGCTGTTGTTTTAACTTGTATTGTTAATGTTATGTGTTTAAGTATGTAATTTCTTTTTGAGAATCCCTTTAGGGCAGGCTACTGATAGGGAGAATCTGAAAATACTTTGTAGTCAGATATACCATTCTTGACCATTCTTTTTTTGCTTGATGTAGTAGTTCTTTGAAACCTTGCTGAATGTGTGTGTTGCTTTATCCAGTTCAAGATAGGTGGACCAGTAAACCTTTCTTCTGACTTAACCCACAGGTTGAAACTAGAGGAGGAGAAGCAGGGATACCGTGGCAGCTGAACAAGGAGGACCTCGGCATCCTTTCTCCAGTCAGGGCCGCCCCAAAGGGGGATTTGGGTTTGGGGTGACTCGTCCGCAAGAGCGGTGTGGTCTATAGCTTTCTCCAGCTTTCACGGGGCTGGGGAAACTTACTTCGTGCCATTCTGGGCTCTCCGACTCCAGAAAGATGTCAACAAAGTGGAAGGTATTGGACGGGACCAGCGCAGAAACGATTTACTGAAAAATCTTAGTAGTCGTAAAATTCTTTCCTGGGCGAAAGAGAGAAAAAGCGTAAGGACTTGGCGTAATCTCCGTATTGAGGACTGTCAGACTAACGCGATGGCTCAGGTAACAGGCCCCGGTTCTCCCATCCTGTTCAGCAGGAATTCATCCTTATAGGAGATGACTGCAAAGGCCCTCAGTGGTAACCTGTACTGTGTCTAGCATAAACAGCTCTTGATAATCTACTCCAGTGATGGCCAACCTGAGGTTGTAGATGTCTCCTGGCCAAGTGCTGGGGGTCTGGGTTCTCACAGCCCATCTTGGCATATGCGAAAGGACAATGTGAAAGCAGAAGTGACTTACCTTCCACTTATGATTGCCTTTGGCTGAGACAGAAGTGCTGCCTTGTCTTCCTTCCCTCTACTCTGGGCCTTCAAAGGCTCTTGTGCACATTTGGGGGTGGAGGTTGATAGGAGAGGGGAAGAGAAAGCTGGGGCACTTCTACCCTTTGCTAAAGCTGCTTTGAAAATGAGTCCTGATGTCCCACCTAGTGCTATCCTGTACTCCAAGCTGGGTGGGGAACTGGCCTAGCATGGTAGCAGACCATGGGAGATGGACAGAGTCGAGTTGCAGACCTGATGCTTCTTGTAAGTCACCAGTAAGTCACCCCTGGGCCATTCAGTTGAAAGAACAATACAAGGCTTTGTACAAGTTTGCCTGCGCTGAGATGCCATGTTCAGAATGGTGTCAGTGCTCAGAGAAACTCTGAATTGGTCTCCACTGTAGTCTGTGCAAGTGAAGGAAATCCCCCCCCCCCCCCGGCTGTCTGTAGTTGTTTAGGAATAAGCAAAGGGGAATGTGCTAAAACTTTTGACAGTTTTTGTGATGTGGTCACATAGGATGTACTTGCATATATTTTACAACAGCCCTGCCAAGTGACTTAGGTTAAGAGAGAGTCCAGCAGGCCCAAGGTCATTCTTTGAACGTCATGGCTGAGCAGGGATTTGAACCTGAGCCTCCTTGATTTTAATCCATCACAATCATCTATACCACTGGATTTTTCTCTAAAATTGTTCTAATAAAGCAGTTTTCAACTTTTTTCATCTCACAACACACTGACAAGGTAAATTGTCAAGGCACACCATCAGTTTTTTGACAATTGACCAGATGCACCTCACTGTAAGCAGGGGCTCACATCCCCCAGTGGCCTAACGAATAAATGACCCTTGCCCCAAACTCCTGCAGCACACCTGCCACAGCAGTGTTTGAAAATCACTATTCTAATTCATGTTAAATGTAGTCCAGTGCCAACTGATCTGTATGCGCATGTTTTATCATTATCTATCGTTATGTAAGCAGCAGAAGAGAGGAGTTTGAGGGAAAGGGGGAGATTTGATCATTAGGCTCAGATTTTCCCTCTCTTTCTCTCCCCCCACTAAATTAGCACTGGTAGGATATCCTAAAACAGTAAGGCACCATGGAGTCAAACCAGATGATTTCACCATCATTGGCTTGCTGAATTAATTGGTCTTGACTGTGGGACTGGATGTCCTGCCTCTTTCCCAATGGCAATAGTGTATTTCTGTTTGACTGATTTTAGTCATCACTATTACATCCTTATGTCCATATAATTGGCACGTAACGGCTTAATTACTGCCATAGAGCCCTCTGCTAGCTGCCTGTTCACTCACTCGCCCATTCTACTGCAGAAGTATCTACACTGAGATTGCTTGAGCTGTGTATCCTTTCACTTATTTATTTACCGTATTTCTATCCTGCCTTTGAGGGGACCCAAAGCAGCTTATGCCCTGTTAAAAGTGCTGGAAGCCAACAAGATGATCCTTCCATGTTTTGCAGCCTCCCCAGGAACTCTCAAGACTTTCTGTTCTTGCTTTTGTTTTCTAATTCCTTTACAAAACTGCTTCAAATGTTGCATTTTCTTACTTTTTGGAAAGTGACACAGGCTTTTTGGAAAGTGACACAGGGAAGCAGCCAGAACCCAAGAACTACATCTTTGATAGCATGGATGGATTCTGGGTACAGTTTTCAAAGGGTGACCAGGTTTTGTACTTGCATTATTCCAGAAAAGCAGAGTTTTCTCCCATTATCTGGCTGCTTCCCTTTATACTTTCTTAACACAAGTCACAAAATGTAACATTTGTAGTAGTAAACCTTGAGATCATCTGTGGGTGCAGGAGGAAAACAAGTACAGTAGTGTCACCTGAGCTATTTGTCTTTATTTCCCTTTGGGAAGCTTGGATTGTGAAAAATCTGGGATCTAGAAGGTAAATAGAGATAATCTTTCAGGCCTTCCAGCATACAACTCGCTATTTGTTTGTTACCACAAGGCCCACCCCAATGATCTACCTAGTCTTGCAAATAGCCAGTTTCCTGGTCACCTGTGATGATTAAGATTGGCCTCCAAGTACAAAATAAGGAAGTTATATAAAAATTCGTCTTTTTTCTTTTCTTGAAATACAAAATTACAAGGCAGGAGGACCCATAACTTTTGTGGGCTTACCTCAGCAGCTCAGACCTGCAAGTTTCTTTCGTAACAATCTCCAAGAGTCAGCAAAGATGGCCAGTGTGTGCACTGAGTCAGTTCATGTTTTGTGGAAACTGGCAGATTAGCCTTGCTCTACTGTTCCTAACTGTAGGCCTGCTCTCCCATCAGGTGCTGCAGGCAATGTTAATCTTTATCCCCTGCTGGTAAATGCCCATTCTTCAGGGGCATGCTACCTCATTGCTGCTTACAGCTTAAGAGGTATGGAGCACAAATCAGTATGGATTTTATTAGCATGAATCCTGTTCATGCTCCTCATATTTTATTACGTTTTACCATGTGCTTGCTCCCAGGCACTCAGAGCAGCTTCACGTGGCCATTCTCCTCCCCACCCCTTATTTTCTGCAAATAGCAACTCTGATTTTGAGTGAACAATAGTGACTGGCCCAGCAAGGCCCAGGGAGCTTTGTGACTGAGCAAGGAACTGGTCTGTTCTCCCCAGACCTAGTGTGGCTCTCTGTTCTACCACACTGACATTGTGCTTGTCTCTCCATAGGCGAGTCTCCTGGCCTGTGAGGGTCTCTCCGGAGTGTGTCTTGTGCCAACCGTCGCCAGCAAGAAGATGATGCCGAAGCAGAGCTCCAAGCAGGTGGAGAACGGAGAAAGAGGGGGTGCGGCGGACATGCTGGTACGGGGCAACCCATTTACAGCTGTCTGCTGCTCCATATGTACTTCCCATCGTGTCAGTGGGTGAAGAAATGAAAGAGCTGAGATAGGGAATCGGGAACAGGGTTTGGGATTAAATTACTTGTTTTTGTGACATGCTTTTTGTCTGCCAGGGTCACCGCAAAGAGAGTGAAAAATCACGCAGTCGAAAGGAAGGAGAAGCAACAGAAGGATCTCCACCTAAAAAGTCCCTTAAAAAGGCAGGTAATCTTATGTCATTTTGCCTAGCAAGCTATAGCCACCCCCAGGAATTACATTCTTGCTCTTGTGAAGCCATCAAATGGCTTCTTGTGGAGCTAGAAGCACACCTCTTGTCATTTGGAATTGGCCCACGTTTTTCAAGACAATGAAGTTCTCTTGCCATGAACAGCACTACTTAATGCCCTACCAGGTGAGGAAACTGGTATAGCATACTAATAAGAGTGCACATTGTGTGTGTTAGCTCACAACATGGGAAGTGTAGGAAACAGTACCCAAAGAAAGACGTGCACTGAATTGCTCAGAGTTTTGTGTAGCATTCCACTATATGAATTGTCACTTGTGATGACCCCTTTTGGCCCTCAGTATGTAAAGGAAGGATCTAGTGGGGATCAGGCAATTGTTCTGTGGTGTATATAGAATTCACACCTAATGAATGTAGTGAGTAGTGCAATTGAGTGTTGACATAGTCCTTGTGGAGTTACACCCTGATTTCAAGGCACAGGAACTTTCAAGTTATAACCAAGCCAGGTTTCTGACTGTTGTCTTGTGTGCTCCCTGAAGCACTTGGTGGGCCACTGTGAGATACAGGAAGCTGGACTAGATGGGCCTTTGACCTGATCCAGTGGGGCTCGTCTTATGTTCTTATGTTGTGTGTCCTACAGAGTAGTTTTTTTAGTAAACCCTGAATGCAAAACCTGTTCTTATTCTTGCCCCAAGTTTCCCTGAGGGAATACTGTGCAATCTCCCTTTAAAATACAGTACTATGAAATTTCCTTGGTGACACACAAGAATGGTTGGGTACAGTGTTCCCAGTAAGCTGCATGGCTCAAACCAGAGATCCATACACCTCAGAGCTCAGCTGAACTGGAAACCAGGGATGATGTATGACATTGTTACGAATACCACAAAACAGCAGCATCAGTCCCTTAGGGCAGCCAGTTTCAACCGCTGTCCCATGGCACATTGGTGTGCCATGAGTGGTCCACAAGTGTGCCTTAGGAATTTAGAGGAGGGTCATTTATAATGGGGAATGTGAGCCTCCCCCCCCCCCGGCGGCATAGTGTGCCTTGTCAATTGTCAAAAACCTGATGGTGTGCCTTGTCAGTGTGCCGTGAGATAAAAAAGGTTGAAATTCATTGCCTTTCTTAACACAAGGGGAAAAACAAGGGGGAAAACAGATTGATTCATGATTTAACTTATTTTGCTTAATTATGCGTTTTTTCTATGACGCATAATTTATTCTGTTTTTACCTGGTCATGGGAAGGGGCAAGAAGCTATGTACAGAACAGAAGCCTCACCTCTTGACTACTGAAGATCTTACTCACTCACCTCTCTGAGTCCTGAAATGTCAACCAGTCTTATCCAACCGCTTTGGATAGGGCTAGGAATGCTGCTTTAAAAAAATATAAAGAAAAGCTGAGGGTGATATAGTTACATATGCCACCTTTGCTCTTTTTTATTACATGGGTAGCACAATCCTAACTTGTGCTGGAACAGGCAGGCCAGGAGGCCTGAGCTGTATCCAGTGCAAGGTTGGGGCTGACTGTGGTTCAGCAAGAGGAAACTTTTTCCCCTTACCCTGGGTAAAGCAGCAGCAGCCCCAATGGGTCTATTTGGATCTGTGTCACCTGACACCTTTGCGACATGTTTGTGACCCTCCTGGGCTGGTGTAAGGGACTTGTGCTGGCCCACGGCACAGTTAAGATTGTACCCTAAATGCATATTCAGGAAGCTGAATTCTGTGTCACATGCTTTTCAGCTTTTATTGCTGGTCTCAGAATAGCAACACATGCACAGCCCTGAGTCAACAGTACAGGTGGGCCCCTGTGTCCACGGATCCTGTATCCACTGTTTCAATTATCAGCTGTTCAGTTAAACTCCTTGGGTTTAAACTGGGAGACTTTAGAACTTAACCAGAGATGGGCATGATTTGAATGGGAGAGCGGATATGTTCTTTCCTGTGCATCTGGTTCTGAGGGAAGCAAACTAGTGTGGAAAATGTGCTGGACCTGGAGTGCCACCAGTGCCTACAAAGAGCAGCAGAGAGCAGTAGGTGCAGGACTTTAGCAGACCAGGTGCAGAAATTTGGTGGGCTGCGATGCATTGAGGAACAGGATGGGCATGTTTTATGTTAGCTGAGGAGATAACCATATACATCTTGATGCAGGTAGTGGTGATTGAACAGAATGGATCCTTCCAGCTCCGGATCCCCAAGAACTTTATTTGTGAGCATTGCTATGGTGCTTTCCGAAGCAGCTACCATCTCAAGAGGCACATTCTCATTCACACGGGTAAGTGGATAGGTATGGTTTGGCAACCAGAGTTTACCACATTTGGCAATAGCTAAGAAGGTGGGGGAGCCGTGGACACCAGCTGCTGCTCCAGCATCTATGTGGAGGAAACTTACTTGCTAACGTTATCAGTTGGCAAAAATTCTGAATTTAAATGTAGTGGTGAAGCACAAAACTATTCTCATTTTAACTCATCATTTAAGGAGGATTTATCAATGAACCAGTCAGACTTTGTTCAGGTGTGTTTAAAGCATTAACTTTATTAGAACAAAAAAATCATTTTGTTATCAATTGGTCTGATAGTTAGGCCAATTACAAAAAAAAGCAAGTTAGTTTACTATTATTGTGACATAATGCAATTAACTTTAAACTTTTTATAATGAATTATTTTATTTTGTGTAAGGTTTCTGCAAATGAAATGAATGATTCACCAAACAGCTCGTCTGTTTGGCTTTTGTCCCAAACAGCTAGGAGTAGCCTAAAAATAGGACTAGCCTTAAATTTTTAATTTAAAAAAATAACGCCTACAAAATAGTGCCTACAAAGAGCAGCAGAGAGCAGGGCTTTAGCAGGCCAGGTACAGAAATTTGGTGGGCTTTGATGCATTGAGGAACAGGAGGGGCGTGTTTTATGTTTTTTATTATGTTTTTGTTTTTATGTTTTATGTTTTTTTAATTGAAAACAATAGTGACATTGAAACAGAAATGAAGCGAAAATAAAGGCAACTATTAAAAGCAAAAGCCGGTTTTTAAAGGCAGTTAGCAAGCCTGTTCTTCAAACAACATGACTTCATGGTGCAGTTGACAGTGTGTGACTGACCAAATTATAGGTAGTCCATTGACAGGTCAGATGACAATATCTGACCAATCAAAATGGCTGGCATGCCAAAAGTCTTTCTTTCTTTCTGCCCCCCTCCCCCAGCACTGTATTTTGAAAGCCTGGTTTATGTGTAATAACCAAGCTGCTCATTTTCAGGTGTCATGACCTGCAGAATCTGGATCCTGCCTTTGCAGTGGCCAAGTATAGCTTTTGTATAGCTCTGGTGCGACTCGGGTAGCAATGGAAAATAGACAACTAAAGGCTACGTTAACACAAATGTTCATCACTCTTCATTTGAATATGCTTTGCTCCCAAGATATTTTGGGGTCATTATGAGGGCACATAGCTCATAATTTCTTTACATCATGCTCCTTGATATTTCCTGACCGTGTGCAGTTCTGTGACGAGTAGAAACGTGTCTGACCCAGTAAACGGCAGTATATTTCTGAAGATCCGTTCTGATCGTGTGCCATCTCCTCACTCTGCCACTAGATGGCCTTTTCTCCTTTGAGATGTATCTGGCAGAGTCCCAGGTCAGAACATGATCCATTTAACAGTTTAATGTATTTTGGAAGTATCAGACTGATAACTCTAGGGGAGAAAATTCCTTCCCAACCCCCATTCAGATTAGCCACTGACCTGGGACAGAGGAGCAAGGCTTTCTTCTTTCACAGTATTTGACTTGGCTTCCTTGCATTAATCACCTTGAACCATTTTTTCTATATGTACATTTTCTGTCTTGGAATACCTGCTCCTAACTTGTAGCACACTGTGGGCTGGATTGCACGGTGGTATGGACTGCACATTTTAATCTGTGGTTTGGTTGGTTGGTGCTCTCTCTCTGTGCAGCAGGTCATATTCTTAGTTTTTAAGGACCTATTGGGCTTCACTAATAAAGACCTTCCTGGGCACTTGTATGTAGGCAGACACCTAGCTGCATAATTAATCTCTTGCACACCCAGCAGTATATGCATTCTGTATTTAGAATGAAGCAAAAGAGAAGCCCCTCCCCTTCTTCCTTAAGCCAAGCAAATAGAACAGGGAACCCAAGGATGAGCTGGCTTCTCTGACCAGCCCTTTGAATAAAACAGCATTTTCCTTCCTGAAGCGAATTGTGAGAGAGCATCTCTTCTGCTGATGATCTGGAGTCTGGTGGACTCCAAGAAAGGGACCTACCAAGCAACAAGAAAAAGAAACAAAACAGCACTAAGAGTATGTGCCACAGTTCTGCTGACGTGTGGAACACAATTCACCAGGATCATTCCCAAAACCCCACTGAAACAGAATGAAGTTGTGTAAGAGGCTGGCTGTTGTACAGCTCTCCCTTCATTGCTTTGGGTAAGAGACATGCCTAATGCATCGGGCCCTTCAGGAGAGGCCTAATGTAGACCCCAAAGCACCTGTTTTCTCCCTCTTGCAGGTGAGAAGCCATTCGAGTGTGACGTGTGTGATATGCGCTTCATCCAGAAATACCACCTGGAGCGCCACAAACGTGTGCATAGTGGGGAGAAACCATACCAGTGTGAGCGCTGCCTGCAGGTAATGTCTACTACTTTGTTTCACCTGTAGGGTTTGCATCCTTGTTTGCTATCTGTGAGACCTTTGTCAGTAAGAGTGAAGCACTCTAAAGTTGCTCTGCTCTCAAAAGATCCCTTGACCCATTGGGAAGCTAAAGGATAGGGAGCCCAGAAGCAAGAAGGCTGCTGGGAGGAAACAGAATAGGCAATGGACTGAGAAAGAAGAGCCTGGAGAAAGAGCAGATGGGGGGAGAGGCTTCAGGAAAGTGGCAGATAGCCCAGGGCATTAAGAAGGGGTGGAAGGAGATCTGAAGAACACAGTGCTTAAGATGAAGAGCAGGGTATGCTGCTGTGGTAGTGGAGCTTCCGAAGAGGCAAAGTGGTGAAGACAGTGGGACAGTACATTTTAACTTGAGGAAAAAAATTGATGGAGATGTGATGTTAAACAAGGAGCGAGCCAAAGAGAAAGTAGGAATGGGCAAAGTTGTGAAGTCTTAGAGGAGGGGTGCATTGATGTTGGAAAGAGCAAGGCAAGCAAGGAAAGGAGTCAAAAGTCCATAGCCTTAACCAGTGGATCCCAAACTGTGAGCCATGGCTCCCCAGTGAGCTGCAGGTATCAGCCAAAGGAGCAGCTGAATCCTTGCAAAAAATCTACCACCCTCTACAATGCATAGGATTGTGACCCTGATGGGGAGCCCCGGCCAGTGGCCCAGTAGGTAAAGGGAGCTGCCAGTCAAAAAAGTTTGGGAACTTCTGGCCTACTCTAGCGGGAATTCTGCTCATTATGGCTTCTTTTGTCATGACAGCATTGTGATCTGGCAGCTTCCAAGGGCCAATAAAGGATAAAAAACAAGGGAATGGTGTTGAATGCCAAATTGATTACAACTAACCAGCTGGTTCCTTGGCTGCAGGCTTTTAGTTCAGTTGTAACCTCTAACCCTGGTTAAGGAAAACAAACCATGTCTGCTTAGTGCTTGTAGAATTCCCTCTGCACTCTGCAGAATTGTCCTTGTGTTGCTTCCTTTCATGGCTTCCTCGTCAGCTGTTTCTTTTCCTGTCCTCTGTTCCTTTCAGAGCTTCTCCAGGACAGACCGGCTGCTGAGACACAAACGAATGTGCCAGGGTTGCCCAAGCAAAGCATCCGATTCACAGCTGCTGCTCTAGGGGCATGGCAGGAAGTGGGAATTTAGAAGGAGTTGGAAAACCGGCAGGATTCTCTGTGGGTTTTTTGGTTCGTTTGGTTTTTTGCGCTTCTGTTTGCCTGCTGGCCCTGTTCCTGTGGAAGTGAGGAGACTCAGCCGAGCAGGGCACAGACTTTCAGACAAGGTCTTGACACTGTAAATAAGTTAAGGAGAAACTGGAACGTGCTTCCTGGTCAGCCGAAATCACTTGCAATTGTGGATAAAGTTTGTTTGGGTTCTTTTTTTTGATGTTATCACCATTTGCCTCAGGAAAGGCTTCGAGAACAGCTGGGCCTCCCTGCAGATCCTTCTAGTGATGTTTGATGCTCTTGATTGACAGATCTGCCAGCTCACCCAACCGCTGGTCTTGTGAAGATGGGAGAAGAACAGACTAGTCTGTTATTAATTTTTAAAAATAATTAGAACAAAAAAAAGTACCTAACTGTTTTACGCAGTTGAGACAAGAAAGCAATGGAGTTAAACAAGAGGTAGCCACAGAAGACTTTGACTCCAGAGCTCATGGGAGTCTGCCTCATCAAAGCTTTGCTGTAAGGTCTGCAGAGCTTTTTATTTTCGTACAGTAACTTGGTTTATGATTTTAAGTTCCTTTCTCAACCCTCAGGTTTCAAGAAACAAGGGCTGGAGGGAGTGGTGGTTATGGTGAAAGTCCATGTTTTCAAGTGTCACCACTGGCATGATCTGTGGGATGCTGATGAAATCCATCTGGCTGGCGGGACAAATCCAGCTACTCTGAATGAGAGGAAGAGCTTCTGGTCTTCTACAGAAAGTTGACTTCTATCCACAGCTCCCTCCCCATCCTCTGTACATAACCAGGCATTCAGAATCCACCCCACTGAATGCTCCTTTGCACAGAATTGTCTTGTTAGATGGGAATTGATTTTTTTTTTCCTCCTACATATGAGCCAGCTACAGTTCAGGGTCATCAGTCTTTGGCCATTCCTGTTTTCAGAATTGGAACCAGAAGTCTTTCTTAGTGGCAGTGGGGAACCACAGTTCACTTGCGGGGTCAAATAGGGGCAGAATTCAGCCAAAATTCATTATGAGCTGCAGAACTGGGTATTTGAAGACTAAGGTCTAGCATGCCCTTATTCCATCAGATCAATTTCTTGGGCCTGGCAAAGTGCTGCTACCATATTGGGAAAGCAAGGATCTGTGGCAGGCAGGGGGCTTCTGATGCCCTGGGCTGCCCAGTAGCTGTAGGTTTTGCTGAAAAGGACCCACTTGCCAAAGGATTCCACCTAATTCAGAAAATGCTGTTCCAGCCGACACTATTTTTAGTTGGTTTCAATGAGCAGTAAGAAGTACTGCAAAGAAAGTGGAAACCTCCAGAATCTCTTGTTCATCCTCATGTTCACAGCAACCTGGCTTGGAATGGAGGGGGAATGGTTCACCAAGTACTCTGCCATTGGAACCCACTGTTTACTGCTGTGAATAGGTGCCTATTACCTGAAATCTTTTCACACTGTATGTTCTGGAAGCAGAATTCCGTCTTTTTCTCTCTCCCTTTCCCACCCCCAGTTGATGAACTGTCCCAGATTTCTGCGGATTTGCCTTGGGGTCCTGATTCTCACCTTGCTGTCAGCCAGGTTTTGAGACCTCTGTCAGAAGGTCATGTTGCAGAGACCTGTTTGGAGGCCTAACCCATGCAGCTGGAAAGGTTTGTAAATAGAGGTAGGGTGGTTTAGATCAAGAAGGTTTTTTTCCATATGTACAATCAATCACCTAAAGAATCCCAGCATACCAGCAATAGGTGCTGTGCTCTAGAGGCTGAGCTGAAAAGCAGTAGTTAGGAACTTGCAGGGAGAATTGTGCTGGTAGTGCTCTGTCATCTCTTAAATATTTGTCTCCCTGTCAGCTTTGGCTTCTTGGGTCCTTTGCCATTTCCTAATCAGTTTGGCTAGAACTGTAGGGGGTAGTTTGAATGCTGTATGGGCCATGCTAAATTCCCACAAAGGCCATTGCGCTGTAGTACCTACCCAGCTCTCTGAGTGGGCAAAATGGCAACTCCTGGTAGAACAGAAGGCACAATTGGGAACGTATAGAGGACACCATCTAACTTTTACTACTGTCCCTTCTGTGCTCCTGAAAAGCACATAGGAGGTCTAGTTATCCTGATATGATAGAAAGGGGATGTTAAATGCTTGTTCTGCTTTTCAGTCTGTTACTGCTTCTGTGATCTCCCCATGCAGAGATGGAATAGGGATGGAGAAGTTTGTTAAGCTCTTTTTTCAATTTATGTGTGTTACAGAGTAAAGAAACAGGCTCTTTGGCTATTCGTTGGAAGAGCCAATGCTGGATTCACTCTTGCTCCTTCTGATTAGGTAAAACATGACAGAGAACACCCATTTTAGCCCAAATTAGTTGTATTACCCTTTCTTTGGCACTTCATTATGCGGAATGATTATGCACTTGATTGTCAGCATACTCTGGGAATTATGGCCTGTTATTTTTGTGGAGCCAGGAAAAATAAGGCAGCAACATCCTACACAAATTGTGGCTTTCAGTGCTAAAAATTGAGCAACTGAGGGCCTTTTCTGGTCACACTGTTGCAGTTGCTCAGGCCTGATTCCTGGAAAAGGAAAAATAGGGTTATGTTTTAGAAAATATTTGTGGAAATTAAGGAGTTGAGAAGGAAGCAGGGGGGATCCTGTTTCATGCATCAATTCCAGGGAGAAGCAGTAGCATTTTAAATGAGAGAAGTTTCTACTCATGGGGGGAAGAGACAACAGTTAATGGAGGAAAAGCCTCTTTATCACACTTACTTAGGTGCTGCTGTTCTGCTTTCTTCTTGTTAATCCTCTGGCATTAATCCATCAGTAACTGAAACATGACATTACAAAGCGTATTCAGTATTGCTGCTTTTTATTCCCTTCAACAGACTGGAAACCTGGTTCCCTTGAATGAATTGCCTCTTGCTGCCAGTTTCCCCTCTGTGCCAAAAGGGTAATGACCCATCTTTACTTGGATCCCTTTTAAGCATGTGTGACTCTTGAAGCACAGACAAAAGGTTCGTTGAGATCTGCCTGCAGGAATGCTGTTTGTAGGAAAGTGGGAGGTTAGTAATACTACATATGCTATATGGCGAACACTTCTTGGCATGCTGTAACTCTTGAAAAGAAAAGCACTGGTGCAGAAACACCACAGAGGGAATCTCAGAGGTGCACCAAAGATGATTTGCTTGAGCCCAATGTGTTTCAATTCAGTAACGTTATTAGGGACCTCAGTAAAGTCAAGTTGTATACAGTCTATTCAATAAGTCAGTAAAACAGTTTTTCATACTGAAGGTGTTAAAATACATTAACTGTGGGCACAATTCTATAAAGTTTTCCAGCACTGATGCCAATGGGGTGTGTCCTGCATCCTGCAGGGGGAGCAGTCTCAGATGCCTCGAGGCTGCATTGACGCTGGAAAGTTGGATCGAAAGTTGTCTCTTTTCTCATCCAATCATACAGGCCATACAGGTTTTCTATAAGGGAATAGAGAAGCCTGGGCTCAGCCTTTAAAGTAACTTCTAGATAGTATAGACAACTTAATTCTTAATCAAGTAACATTAAATCTAACAATGAGGTTAGGCTTTAAAAACTTTAATTTGCATGAAATATATGACGTGGGGACACAGATAAGAGTTTGTATGAGAGTTCAGCTCCAGCAAATCATGCTACCTACATGGTGTTGCATATTAAACTGTTTTGTGCAGTGTCAAATCTTGCTACAACTTATGTCGCTTATAAACTTGGTGTTAAGAGAAATATAAGTTTGGGTTTGTCCTGTTATATAGGTTGTGTGATTTTACACTATTTTGATTATTTTTAAAAAGCATTTAATTTTTAGTGTGGTTTTTAAAAATCATATTGTTTGACATTAAATGGATTGTATACACTATTATTTTCATAGTAAAGAGTTGCTGGCTCAATGCATATTGGACTCCATAAAATATATCTTTGCTGTACCTGTTTTTAATTTCCTCTTGTTGCTTCTGCTTTGACACTTGAACAGTGCAATAATTTGGTGGTAGCTCTGTCTGTTTTTTATTGAACATGTCAGTAAAGGAAAACACTGCTTTTGTTCTGAATGAGGTGTGGCAGAGCACCTGCCTTGTTCTGTAGCTCTCAGGGGTGAAGGCAGGGCGGTTGCCTGCATCAGACACTCACTGCCAGTGATCTTTGCTCTTGGGGTTTTTCCTGGAACCTGGTTAGCAGGGGAAGGGAGGGTTCAGGAGGGAAACAGTGCAACTGCTTCAGATAGGGATGGGAGGATGTAACTTTTGTTTTCTCTTGCGGTCACTTTCCTTGTACAGTTGGCATCTGGTTAGCTTGTGGTGCATCTGCTGTCACAGGTTATCAGTTTGGTGTACAGAACTTTGGTTCTACTCAGCCCTGAAAATGAGTTGTGTGCAGAGCAAGACTCTAAGCAAATGTCTAATTTCTCATGAATCCAAGAAGAATGTTCTCTGAGGAGGAGCTTTCAAATGTCTAGAAACAAAATGCTTTAGAAAACCCTGAAGTCCTCCTTGTGTGTTTAGAGACCTTGGACCACAGTTTGTTTCAGAGTAAGAGACGAGAGATACCCAGCAAAATCACATGGTAAAGCTTTTCTAAGATTGTGCCCCCCAAGAGTGCAGGTAGGATACATATGGATGTGCGCAGATGAATGGTAAAATAATGCCATGTACATGGTAAACACACATATTAGGGAAAGAGGTGCACCTTTTCCCTGATATGCTAGTTTTTAATGGAAAAGGGAATATCTGTTCCCCCCACCCCAGTAGCACGCAGATATGCAGCTTTCTCTTCCTGAAAGTGAGGTCCTGGGAATGTTTTTGCCAGATTCTGCTGATTTGTGTAAATTGGCCCTTAGTCCTAATGAAGTCGGGAAGCAATTCAAACATTAAAGCATTTAGAACTTAAAAACAGGAATTGTCTTGTTCTTGAAAGCTGTACTGTACTGCTAAAGCATCCTCAGGAAAATTGATTGCACCCAGACTGTGTGGTTAGCCATATCATCTGGTAGTTGCCCATAGCTTTTAGTGAGAGAGTTGTCCCTTTTAACAGGGTTCTTGCCTTTTTCCTTTGTGGAGGTGAAAGTGGCCAGGAATAGAAGTGAAACTTGACTAGAAAGTTTCATAGATTGCTAGTGGGCAAGGTGCCAAAGGGCCACAGGTTTCAGAATGAATCTTGTTCAAATAGTAAGAGGTCATTGTGTCAGAAGAGAGTTGTCACTTGACAAGGATTGAGGAAGATGAATAATAGCACTTTACAGTTAAAAACAGTAATGTGACATGGACTCTGTTTTTAAATACTCCTGCTGGTGAACACTCCTGCCAGTGTGGTTGGCAGGGTAGTCTAGCTGTGATTCTCACAGAGCTAAAAACTGTGAGGTCATCTGATCCAAGTAGTAGTTGGTAATTGGGTCTTGCATAAATTCTGAAACCTGCTGTGGAATTATATACATACATATTCATGCACAGACTGGACGCTGAGGAAAAGCCAGCATTGCAAGTTTATTTGTCATGTGGTGATGAACCATTGCCCCTCTCTCTCAAGACATTCCTGGTACGCACAGCTAAATTCTTGGTTAAAGTCTTTAGTTGTTTAGCTGTACTATAGGATTAATGTGCATTTTGGAGAAACTGTGTTGGAAGTTTGGAGGCCAGCATCGCCAGTCAGTGAATGTAGCTTGGAACCCCTGTTCTCTTTGGGAGAAGGGATGTAGATTTCCTCTGCAGGAAACTGCAGAGGTACACAGTTCTCAGCATATGTGGCAGGCTGCCTCCGAGTGCTTGCTTAAAATGGGAGATATTGCTGGCCTTAATCTTGAGGCTGAGGCATGAGAAGAGGATGCTGTTTGTGCCATTCTGCAGTTCACACTGACTGGTGAGGTCCTTCTGTTCATTGTAAAGGGATGAAAATCCCAGCACTTCTGACTGGGCAGAAAAGCCATGAATTTGCCCAGGTTACTCCAGCCTGACAGCCTAGTATCAGTGTCCAACAGCTTGTGTGTGTTCCTTGTTTTCTTTCCCTTTTAATTTACTTATTTTACTCTGGGGGAGGGAGTTGGGGTGTGTTGCCCAAGGGGAGGATCACTTTTAAACTGTAGTTTTTATAAGATGTTATAAACTTGTATCTTTTTACCATTACAGTGTGGTGTCCATTCCTTTTTGTGATCTAAATAGGATATTGAAATAAAATGTGCTTGCTTTGTTCCCCCCACCCCTGAGATTTGATTATTATGTAGTCAGTTCCCCCTGCATTTCATCATACACTGGCACAACTAAGAAATAAAATTCAGACTAGGAAGGTACATGCAGCTAGAGACTGACACAGTTCTCAGAAGACTCATTGTTAGCAACCTTCAGTCTCGAAAGACTATGGTATCGTGCTCTGAATGGTGGTTCTGGCACAGCATCTAGTGTGGCTGAAAAGGCCGATTCGGGAGTGACAATCCCTTCCACACTGGGAGCAATTGTAGTGTGTCCCTGGTCTGTCTCCCTGGCTGTGGGCCTTCCTTCTTTGCCTCTTCGCCTCAGTCTGTTGGCAAAGTGTCTCTTCAAACTGGGAAAGGCCATGCTGCACAGCCTGCCTCCAAGCAGAACGCTCAGAGGTCAAGTTTTCCCATCTGTAGAGGTTCATTCCTAAGGCTTACAGATCTCTCTTGCAGATATTCTTATGTTCTTATGTTCTTATATCCTTGTATCGCAGCTGTGGTCTACCTGTAGGGCGCTTTCCCTGCACGAGTTCTCCATAGAGGAGATCCTTTGGGATCCGACCATCACCCATTCTCACGACATGACCAAGCCAACGCAGGCGTCTCTCTTTCAGCAGTGTATACACACTGGGGATTCCAGCTCGTTCCAGGACAGTGTTGTTTGGATCTTTGTCCTGCCAGGTGATACCGAGTATGCGTCGGAAGCAGCGCATGTGGAAAGCGTTCAGCTTCTGTTGTGTGTGAAGAGTCCATGACTCGCTGCAGTACAGAAGTGTACTCAAGACGCAAGCTCTGTAGACCTGGATCTTGGTATGTTCCGTCAGCTTCTTGTTGGACCATACTCTCTGCGAGTCTGGAAAATGTAGCTGCTTTGCCGATGCGTCTGTTTAGCTCGGTATCGAGAGAAAGAGTGCCGGAGATCGTTGAGCCAAGGTACACAAAGTCATGGACAACCTCCAGTTCGTGCACAGAAATTGTAATGCAGGGAGGTGAGTCCACATCCTGAACCATGACCTGTGTTTTCTTTAGGCTGATTGTCAGTCCAAAGTCTTGGCAGGCCTTGCTAAAACAGTTCATGAGCTGCTGGAGATCTTTGGCAGAGTGGGTGGTGACAGCTGCATTGGCAGCGGACACTCTCTGCAAGTACCTGGAGCCTCTTCAGTGCAACTCAGGCAAACAGCTTTCTGACAGCGCTAAGGAGAGAGACGCCGCGGTAGTTATTGCAGTCACCCCTGTTGCCTTTGTTCTTGTACAGCGTGACGATGTTTGCACCCCTCATGTCCTGTGGTACTCCACCTTCTCTCCAGCAGAGGCAGAGGATTTCATGCAGCTCAGTGGCAATGATCTCTTTGCAGCACTTTAGGACTTCAGCAGCCTATTTATATCATAATTGGATTCATATCCAGCTTAATTCATTTTTGCCCACTCCATAGTGTACACATTTGTTCCCTGTTGCATATATATAATGTTGAGCTGAAATAGCTTACCAGTTCTTTAATTTCATTTTCCAAAAAATCCAAACAGTTTCATAAATGAATAGAAATGGAAGTGGCTAGTTCTAATTGTTAGCAAGGGTGCTTGGGAATGGTGCAAGCAGAAGCTGCTAGTCATGACAGATCAAAGTGTAGAAGTATGCTAAGATAATTAGAGGTAGTAGGAAACCCTGTTCTGGATAATGACTTAGCTTACCTCTACCAGGATCATTCTAGTAGATCAGCGGTTTTCAACTGCTGTGACGCGGCACACTGGTGTGCCGTGAGGCTGCCTCAGGTGTGCCACGGATCTAAGGAGTGAGGTGGCGGCGGCAGCTGCGCGTGGGGGAGAAGCAGTGGCTTGGAGCCTCACGTGGCAGCAGGAGAAAAAGGGGCAGCCGCACAGGGGCTTGAATGCTCCTGCTGTTGCTGGTGCCTGCCCCGCGTGCTGATTGGGCAGCCAGCCAGGCAGCTAGAGAAGCCTAGAAGAGCTCCCAGTGGGCGGAATATGGAGGGAGTGAGGGCAAGCTGCGAGAGGAAGGAGAGAGTGAAAGTGAGAGGGAGCCTGAAGGTGGAAGCAGAGGTAGAAGCAGATGGCTGGCAAGGATCTTGGAGAGACCCTTTTCCTTGTCTGCAATGCCCCAAAGTGTCCCTGTCTGCATTGCCTTCCCTGGCAAGGCTTTGGCAGGAAGGGCGCTGGGCCACAATCCTATCCACACTTACCTAGGAGTAAGCCCCATTGACTATAATGGGGCTTACTTCTGAGTAGATGTACAGAGGCTTGGTTGCATTCTTTCTTGAATAAATGAGCAGGCAAGTGATGCTTTTCTTCCCCCCACCCCACCTCTTCCCCTCTTGCACACACATCCCCTATCATAACTGCAGTTAACCCCTCTCTTTCTGCCCCTCCCCTCCCTCTTCACCACCTCCCAAAGTTCAGAAGGTGCCTCCCATTCCCTTTCTCTCTCCCCCCCATCCCAGTGATTCCTGCACTTGTTTCAGCCGCATCTCCTCACTGTCCCTCACAGCACATTTCTATTTCTCCAGTGTGCTCAGTCTCATCTCTCTTTGCCACTTTCTGACATATCAGAGCACATCAGTTGATAACAGTTTGAACAGACCTGCTTCAAAACCTTTCCAGAAACTACATACACCTCTCTCTCCAAGCTTCTGGGGAATTTCTTTCATTGTCATGTAATGATCTAAGGCTGCCATCCTAACCACACTTTCCTGAGAGTAAGCCCCATTGAACAAAATAGGACTTACTTCTGAGTAGACCTGGTTAGGCTTGTGCCCTTAGTTATATTAAATTAATTGTAACATAATAATGTGATTAAAAAGTAGTAGTGTGCCTTGACGACTTTAGTGCCTTGTCAGTGTGCCGTGAGCTGAAAAAGGTTGAAAATGGCTGTGGTAGATCAAAACTGCAGCCTGAAGCACACTTATAGGCCCTGCAAAATGGTTGTTGTGTTTGGCACACCCACAGTGGAATCTGCTTGCTGATTTTCTGTGGAATTGTTGGATCATGCAAAGACCCAGTAAAATTAGCTGTCCTCAGAGGAGCTTCCCCTTGTACAGTGATCTGTGGAGGAATTTAGGGAGTCTCAGAACAGATACTGTTTGCAAAAAGAGCTGTAGCCCTCCTCCTGAGACTGCTGTTTCCATTGTGCTTCTAAGTGTTGAATAAGACATCCACCATTGATTGGGGGGGGGGGAGGAGAAGAAGCAGCCAGAGAGAAGATTTAAGATCTGTGTGACAGACCATTTTATTAATTTGTGGAGCAGTTTGAGATTTCACCTTTCTATCGCATCTGCCTTCTGAGGAACTTAAGCTAACTTCTGTTTTGTCCTCATAACACTGAGATTGGCCAAGTGATTATGACTTGCCCATGCTGCTCTGCGCAGGGATCTAAACCCATATCTCCTTGGGCTAGCAGTGTTTCGGCCTGGGCCTCCAGTACATCAGTCTTGGTTGTAATTGGGGTTGAAAGTTGTAGTGGTGGCACTCCGGAACAATGGGTTGTTGACCTGAAAAATGGAGTTTGAAGAAGTCAATGGTGGTGGAAGATGCTCACCCTATAGATACAGCTGGGGAAACCTATGGAAATAGCTCCATATCTTGCCATAGTTTCTTCCAGCAGGGGTGAGCACCTCTATCTCTTTCCCCTTGGGGCAAGAGGACTTGAAATAATTGGAACTAGAATACTGCTAGATGCAAGGACCACCCTTGTGGACCAGAGATATATTGGGGAATGCTCCAATTGACTAAACAGTTTCTCCTACTCCAGTAACACACTCCAGCTGCCTCCCTAACTTTGTTCACATTATGTTACAATGAGTTGAACTACATTATAGCACACAGGAGCACCATGATGTGGCTTTCTACAGTCATCAGCTGGTAAAATGACTGCTTTTGCTCAAATGAATTCTAGTTGGAGCTGCTGGCAACCTGAGAGGCTTTCTTGTGTATCAAATAATTTCATTAATCAAAACCAGACACTTTAGGCATATAAAGGTGCACAATTTCAGTTTGTCCTGTTTAGCCTTGTAAATGCAACATGGTTATAGCCTCATGGCTTTGTGGCAGCTGAGTAATTTCCAGAGCAAATGAGGAATAGATAGGAGCTTATTATATAGAATCTCCACATACGGAACTGGTTGGCCAAGCAAGAAACAGACTACGGCCTTTAGTAAAGGGAGCTGGAAGCACCAACCTCATTCCACTGGGCACGTTCACACTCTTCCCTGAAATGGCTGAATTCCTTCCGGTCATAGATCTCTATGAAGCCACGGTATAGCCCAATGAGAAGCAGACCAAGGCCTGCAACTAAGCCTGTTACTAAGCCCAGGACCAGTTTCGTTGACTGCTTACTGGAACCTGACAAGAGTGGAGAAAAAGAAGTGAGAGAATCCCTGATGATCTGTTCCTCCAACAGGACTTTTAGAAACAATTTCCCGCACCCTTAGAATTATGACCTTAATAATTCTACAAGTGGCACAACATATTCTTCACCTTCTGCTACCAGTTATCACTATTTAAATCTTCAAAACCAGTAACATTTTAGAATACAACCAGTAAATAAGCATTCACTTTTACCCTCCCCATTTATCTTCGAGGCAGACTATCTGTTTAGAAATATCACATGGTACAGCTCTCCCAATGTCTGTTCCACTTCATAGTGCAAACCTTCCTTCACCTAGAAACCAAGTACATCAGGAAGATGACCAACTTGGGCCCCTTTGTCCCTCAAGAAAGTTAGACTGCCATAGACTAAATTCAAATGCAATTCCCATTTTACATTTTGAAATGGCACATGCATGGCAAGGTTTCACCATGCTCATTTTGCAGAGTAGCTGCCCTGTATCAGAGTAAGGGTAAAGCACTGCAAGTTTATTCGTCATGTGGTGATGAACCTTTGCCCCTCTCCCTCAAGAAATTCCTGGTACACAGCTAAATTCTTGCTTAAAGTCTTTAGTTGTTTAGCTGTACTATGGGAAAGTATAGGAAAGTACATTTTTTAAAAAATGCCCATAACATAACAGGGGGACAAAGAGCTAAGAACTTTGGAAACGTTCGTACATTTAGTGACACTGTCTTGTGCACTGCTGAAAAAAATCAGGCCTCTTTCTAGCACCCAGGATTTCTACATTTTCTACTAACAAAGGGAAACAGTAGAAAAGGCAATGTGTGAATTCATCTTAACAGTGGGAATTTGAGTCACCCATCTCCAGTTTTAGGCCACATCATGCAGAAGGGAACAGACTGGCTTACAGCAGCACAGATTGTGAGGGCAGGCTGACCAGCCTCACCCTTCAGGCTTTTGAAGCAGTCAGGAGGATTTCTGGCTGTGATGTGAATTTCTCCCATCCTGCTTAGGCTCTTGCTGCACTCACCTGTTTTGTCCTTCACTGTAATGCTGATACTGCCAGTCTTGTCTTTCTCAATGAGGTAGATGAGGAGGCTGCCATCTTCCGTCTTCTGCTGGCACCATCTCTCATTCACAGTAGGTGCTGGCAAAACGCTCACAGTCTGGTTGCAGCTGGCACTGCAGTTACCACTCAGAAGCCCTGTGCCAAAGGCCTTGCACTCAGCACAATTCCTGCCAACATGCAGAGCAAACCAAAAGTGTTATCACCCTCCGCTCTGCCTATTTCACTCACTTTCATCTGCTGGGAGCTTCCTTCCCACATTATCCTCCCTCCCCTTCTGTATCAGGGCAGAAGCATTTGGGCACATGATACTCGTACATCCATGATGCACTGGGACCCACTTTTAAAAATCACACACTTTCGGGACCCACCTAGCTTTACAAGACTTAAAAACAAGAGTTCCATCTTATCGGCTCAAGCCTCTGTTTTTATCCTTTTTTACTATGGTTCGGGGGCTGCCTTCTGGAGTGCAGTAGCGCTCCACGTTTATTGGATCAGGACCATTCTGGTGGCCTTACATTCCCATTCAACTGGCCTTCAATAGGAGCCAAGGAATGTTTGCTTACTCATGAGCAGACACACATGTGGTTCAGTTTTGCTTTCCATAGAGCTTGATGCATTTGTCAGTTTGGAGGAAGAGGACTTTCTTTTCAAGTGTTTTTTGGTGGGATCTGCTTTCATTAGATCAGGACCATTCTGGTGGCATTGCATTCCTCTTGGCCTGCCCTTCAAAATGGACTCATGAATGTTGGCCTATTCATGAGTACATATGTAGTGTGGCTCGGTTTTACTTTCCATAGGGCTCCTTGCGTTTTCCTTGGCAACTATCAGCTTGTCAGTTTCACAACTCACCAACAATCAGGTTGCAACCCACTGATGAGTCCTGACCCATAGGTTGGGAAACGCTGCTCTATGCAAAATCTGACCCTTTTTACAGAGACCTACAAAAGGGGACTGTGCTGATGCACTATCTCCCCTATACACATTACAAAGCAGGCTAGGCACCCATCTGCTCCTATGCACTGCCCCTCCTCTCCTCATTTGTCCAGCTGTATCTGTTCTCTCAGATGGTACCAGAGACTCACCTGTGCTCCTCACAAGGAGTCTGGCAGTCCAGACAGTGGCTGCAGTGGCTGTCGAACCAGCCAGTGTCACACTGGCATCTGTTACAGACACATAGCCCGTGACCACTGCATACAACACCCTCCTGCAAACAACCACTGGTATCCAGACTGCATGCACATGCGCTGCCAGTGTAGTTTGACTGGCACTCACAGGTTCCACATCTGCACCGCCCATTGCCTATCAACAGGAAGAGAAGTTCATCAGCACCACAAGCTTCCTCCTCCATGGAACCATCCCAACCGCAAATACATGTAAATCTTATTCAGCTACCTCCTTCTAGTTTTCAGCAGGCATTGCACACAAACTTCCAAGCATATCTTTGTAACAATATTTATTTTACTTATTTATTTATTACATTTTTATACCACCTTTCCTCCAAAGAGCTCAGGGCGGTGCACACAGCTGCTCCCCTCCTTTTGTCCTCACAACAACCCTGTGAGGTAGGTGAGGCTGAGAGAAAGTGACTGGCCCAAGGTCACCTAGGAAGCTTCGTGGCTGAGGGGGAATTTGAACCTGGATATTCCAAGTCCACCTCCCAAACCACTACACCACCTGGCTTTCAAGAACAAAAAAAAAGTTAATCTTAATTTTTCCTTTCATTTTAAAATTTAATTTGTTCTGTTTTATACCATCCTGGTGTGTCTTTTGGCAGGAAAGACAGGATATATAATGCTTTAGATCAGTGTTTCTCAAACTATGGGTCGGGACCCACTAGGTGAGTCAGAAGCCAATTTTAGGTGGGTCCTCATTCATTTCAATATTTTATTTTTAATAGACTTAATGCTACCATGATATGTGATTGCATTTGGGGAAATGTTATAGATCTGCACAAACTACTATGTATATGCTTCTAACAATGACAATAAATGGGACTTACTCCGGGGTAAGTGTGGGTAGAATTGCAGCCTAGGATTGCTAAAAATTTTCCTGCTTGATGATGTCACTTCCAGTCATGACATCACTTCCATGGGTCCTGACATCCTCATCCTAAAAAGTGGGTCCCTGTGCTACAAGTTTGAGAACCACTGCTTTAGATAGTTTCAGATGAAATCAGATTCTTGGGAAGTTGAAGCTGGTGCTGACTACATTCTCTCCTCTCCCTGCATTGCAGGCATACACACAGCCCTGGGCATTAGCAACCTGCTTTCCACACCTTTCATAAAACCATGTGGCTACACATCCATTATTGAACTCTGGTCATCATAAGCCCCTTAGCAGCCAACTCATTTTCTCCTATGTGACCAGTGAGGGGTAGCATTGTCCAGAATTTAGAAAGGTTAAGAAGGCAGCAGTCCAGCTGCTAGAAATCATCATACTTTACCTGCACAGAGCTGCCCATTGTGTCGTTCACAGCTGGTGTCATCGCACTGGCAAAAAGGTCCACTTGCATGACTGTTGCACTGACATTTCCCACACACGCACTGGCCTCTGCCGTTGCACACGGGGCCTGTGTCATTCATGTCTCGGCACCTGTTCTCTGGATTACCCAAATCCTCTTGCTTGCACTCACAGAGCTGACCAACATAGCCTTCCTGGCAGCTGGGAACAGGAAAGGGAACACAGAGGGGAGGTCAAGCATCGTTTCACACTCCTGGGTTTGCAAAGTCTCAGCAACTGCCTTGTTTCTCATGAGACAGGTCACATCACGTTGACCAAGCCTCTTGAGCAACTCAACCACTGTGTCCTCCTCTGCCAACACCAGTCCCTTTGCCTTTGCACCCATCTCACGTTTACCCAACTGGCCTAGCAGTCTTCACCCATCATGAAAGGTAATCAAAATTGGCATGGGGGGAGACATGATAGAGCTTGCTCGAATTATCCTGACTGCACCTGATGCACGGAGAATTATTTTTCCTTGCGACACTAGAACTCAGGATTAACAAATGAAATGGGTCAGCTATACATTCAGGGCAGACAAAATAAAGTACTCAACACAATCAGCTTATGGAATCTGTTGCCAGGAGATGGGACAAGGACCACTGTCTTATTCAATTGTTTCACTTTTAAATTTTCACTGACATTTCCAGGGCAGTTTACCAAAATATCAAAACACACCATCACACAACAGATTAAAAGCAACAGTATTTTTTGATTAAGATGGCTATTAACAGGCATTAGATTTGTGGAGGTAAATCTATTTGTTCACCTTTGCCTCTTATTTTAAAAAGCTGAATAGAAACCATCATGATCAGAAACAGGATGCTTCCAAGAGCCAGTTTCAGGAGCAGACAACTATGAACAGTGACTGCTTTTTTGGCCCTCCTTGCAAGCTTCCTGAAGGCACCTGACTGGCTGCTATGCAGGCAGGATGATGAACTAAGCAGCTCTTTGAACCAATTCAGCAAGGGTATTGGTTACCATCTGTGATGGGAAAAGACCACTGTACTGGCTTTGGGTAAAGTGACGAGACCTTGAAACACCTCTCGATTCTTACTCCTATTCAACTCCTGTTCCTCACTGCCCAATTTCCAGGTAAATCTCCCCAGTTATCTTCCTTTTGACTGAGCCTTCATACTGCCTGTTTATCATCATGCCCATACCTGCATATGCCACAGGTGAAGTTGCCTTGGCCACGAGAACAGTGGTGTGCATAGGGCTGGGAGTCTCTACACTGGCACTCGCACACTGTTGTCAGCTGCAGATGCAGCTCCTCACCCACTCCCAGCACGCGGAGGGCCACCTCCTGGGTACCAGGCAGACAGGTGGTGGCCTTTACCCTCACTGTGAACTGCACCTATGAAAGGAAAGTGAATGAGATCGGCAGAGAGAAACACCCACACCCACCGCACTGCAATCCGTATTTGCTCTATGCCTAGAGGTATTTGTTTTTGTTGATAACGACATAAAAACACAAAGCACTGCATTTTGCTGTTTAAGCTATTTTCCAGAAACCAGATTAGTTTTTCCAGTTATAAATAATACTGCGGATGCATCTGCTAAGACTGTATCACCTATACTACCTACCTAGTACACTTTTAAAGCATTTACAAATTAATAAAAATGAGAATGTGGAATGAGAACTTGGAATAAGAACACATAACACCACTAGCTGCCTTTTTCATTTTTTTCAAATCACAAAATGTGCAAAATATATACAGGTTGTGCCTCTATCCACTGATTTGACTCACCATTGATACTGGGGTCCAACTTTAAATGTCTTGTCATGAGGAAAAATGTGCCAAAATCCCATTTCCTACTTTCATGCTGTTAAACCGCACTGGTTGCAAGCTTCTCAGGGTTAAAGATAGTTTTAAAGACCCACTACCGGGTTTCCTGCTCCTTCATTGTCACTCCAGAATGCATCAGTACAAGAAACCTGGAAGTGGGTCTTTAAAGCTATTTTTCCACTGATTTGGTATCCACTGAATTTTTTTAATCCATTGAGGGTTCCGGAATGGCATGACCTGTAAAACCATTTTCAAATATCTCTATCTATGCCACACAGATCAGGCCACTTCTGCTCCTTTGAAGCCAACAGAAGCAATCCACTTACGAACTCACCAACTCATTGACACGTACGCCAGAGCATTCACCACCCTGCATGCGTCCATATGTTTCCAAGGCACCACAATGCGAGTCATAAGCAATGGAAATGCCAGGAGGAAGGTCAGAGTGCTCCAAGTTCACCGTGGATGAGAGGTTCTGTGGGAAGACTGATAGTGAGGGCATGTGCCTGCCTCAGAAGCAGCTCCTGTTTTGAAGCTGTAGCACTATAACAAACATTGATAAACTGTCTCCTACTGAGCAAGGCCCTCAGTCCAATGAGTATGGTTTAAGTATCATCTTCTTCCCCAAATGACAGGTAAATGGAGGAAAAGTCTTTGAGCGTGCTCATTGGACCCTGAACCCATCTGATTTCACAGCCCAGCTGGAGAAGGAAATTTGAGGGGCTCAGTTGATCCCCAGTATCCAATTCCCAGAAGCAAACTAATGTTAATATCCATAGATGACAAGAACTGGGTTGACACACAGGTCAGGATTACAATTGCTTGCCTTTTTACAGCTTTATGGTTATCAGTTCACTCAGTTGCATAGTTGAGGGGGGAGGTCCCAGGGATGCTGCGATATCAGGTAGCACTTGTTGGGGGTTGGCAATGCTACCCTGGCTGCAGCCACCGGAGTATTGCTCAGGTGCTCCCCCTTGCTCACAACCAGAGCGCCCCGGAGTGGTACACCAGTCAGCTACGTCGCTGAGTTCACTCAGGATGGAGTAGGTTCCTACCACTCCCAGACCATCACATTCTGCTACCGTTTGGTTTGGGGGGTTCTGGACCCTATTGGAAGAGAGATATTCCCTAGTTGGCCTCCTTCTGTCTGACTTCCCAGTCCCAACAATCTGTCTTTCCTAGTTATCTCCAGCTTATCCCTGTTTAAAGCATGAAGCAGGAGCAGGGAGGTAACTGGCAGTCACTATCCACTAGGTCCCCCATCTTCCCTTACAACCTGCTTAGCTTCAAACATGCCGCAGATTGTGTGTTTCCAGATCACCACCTAGGCCCATACATAGCACCAAGTGACTCTGCAGCAACGGCTGGTCAGTCTTGAAGTCACACTGCATTTCCCAGCATTTCTAATGCCAGACTTACTGCCATGTTGGTTCCAGGGGAAAGGAAAGCAACCTCCCCCCTGCTGCTGCTACTGCGGCCATAGCAGCAAGTTACATGAATGGAAAGGAAAAATTCAGTCTGCAATTCCAAGCTAGCAAAGAACTCATGGGAAGTTATGCTCACCAGGAGACATAAACAGTTCACGTTACCAAGGGCTGTATTCAAGCCAAGGAACTGCAACATCAGTGACATGAAATCAATACATCTCTCTTTTCTCACAATCCTTCCAGAACAGTGAAACAAGATGGACACACTATTCACACTGAAAACCCTAAAGTAGCTATTTGCAACCTTTTTCATCTCCCAGCACACTGACAAGGCGTTAAAATTATCAAGGCACATGATCCTTTTTGGACAATTGACAAGGCACATTGGACTACTGGGGGACGACAACTAATAAATGACCCTCCCCCAAACTCCCACAGCACACCTGCAGACCATTTGTGACACATCAATGTGTCACGACACTTTGATTGAAATTTGCTGCTCCAGAGGATTAAACCACAGGGGCCTGCCTACCCCACCACCCTCAGGCCTGGCTGTACTCAATAGAACTAGCTCCTCTTCATCTTTCCTGCCCCTGAAGGATTCTGCCCCTTTTTCTACCACAGCGCCTCCTCACACTGTAGGCATCTGCGATAAGCTGCACCACATTGCTGGAATCCTCTTTCAGTTCCCCAACAGCTGACTTGGGAATGAGCCTGCTCAGCTCCTGGAAAAGAAAAGAAGAGTGTGAGCCAAGCACCAGCCCTTCAGAGACACGCCCACTTCTTTTCCTGCTCAGTACTCTTCCAGCTCAGTACTCACCTCATACATGGGAAGCCTGGAGCCAGTCACAGCAAATATGGGTTGGATATTGGACTCGGACAGCACCTCAGCCAAGTGTCCAATTGAGGGGTAATCCTGCAAAGAGATGCAGCCTGCAATAGTATCACAGGACTCTTTTTCACTCCCATTTTCTCCCCTCTTGCCCATTATCACCAACATCCCTTGCCAGAGAATAGAGCAGAATTTAGCTGCCTTGCCTTTCTGTCTTCCAGCCTAAAAGTTCTAAATTCAGTAAAACATACTGGGCAAAGAATGTAAAATACTGTATATGTAAAGCTAACCCATTTGCAATACTAACATCAGAATCTTCATTTCCTGGCCAAAAACTTTAGGTCCAGGTTCAATCCAATCCTTCTCTGTTAGAAGAGTCGTGGATAGGAGACTTGGAGAAGGACCCTACCTCAGTGTTAGGAGACAGAGCCACTGCTACACCAAGTAGGCAATAGACTAGCTAGACTGTCCAGCTAGACAGGCCAGCTGTCTGAGCTAGACTGGCCAGTGGCCCAAGGTAGCTTCCTGGGTCTACACAACTAGAACTGTCCCTTCTCCGATTATCCCTAGCCATAATCCCTATTTGAACACGATAGGACATTAGCAAGACTACTCACTGTGCCCAAGAAGCCAGGTTGTAATGGCTCCCCAATACACTGTGTTCAAGAAAGTAAGTTATTATTGCTCCTCCCAAGTCCATACTACACATCATGCTAAATCCACCTACCAACAAATATGGCAGCCACACATCCAGCTTCTCCTCAATGTTCAGTGAGGTTTACCTCTGTAATGACAGCACTCTGAATTTCCTCACCCCCCTCCCTCACTGGCTGCCACTAACATGGAAATATGGATTGCTATGTCACAGCATGGGTCTTATTAGGGCAGCGTCGAGCAAGACACCCAGCTACCATTCTCAGTTGCACCTGTGGGGTGTATCCAATACCCTGTTGGTCATGATGAAGGTTTGGGGAGTGCCCTGAACTTCCAGGTCATAGGAAGCTATCTTACATTGAGCCTTCCCATTGGTGCATCCACTGACTGGAAGTAGCTTTCTAGAGTTTCTGGCAGAGGTGGGGAGTCTCTTGGTCCTACTTAGAGATGTCAGGGATTGGACTGGGGACCTTGTGGGGGCAAAGCAGGTGTTCTACCATGGAGTTACAACCCCTCCCTAAGAATCTTCCTGATGCTGCAGAGGCTGCTCTTCTGTTTTTGTCTCCCAATAAATTCTTTATCACTGCATATTTCAACAGAGAGACGTACATAGAGGTGGCTTTCACTGTAGAAACCATTGGCATCCAAGTGGCAGCGCCCATCATTTGGCATATAGATCCCACCTAGCTTCCCATCCCCTGCCATGTGGAAGCTGCCATCAGAAGTGAAAACCAAGAGCCTCGTCACATTGCGCCAGCCAATCTGTTCCTGGAAAAAGAGAGGAAATTGCACAGCAGTCATCGGAAGGACCTATGCCCAAGCATTTTAAGTGAAAAGCACGTGAGCCAGCCTCCCTGCATAGCTGACACAGTGCGTGCGTATTGTGTGTTCAGGTATCTGGACACAACCACAGAATGTGAGAGAACGTAGCATCCTCAGGACAGATTCAGATAGCCTGTTAACAGAGCCAAAATATATGTTTGCACAAGTTAAAAATCCACACTGCATTTGCAAATTTCAAAATTTGAGATTTTGCTGCCAACGTTTGCCCTCAGGATCCAACGTGTCAGGAGTATCAACTCACTAAAAATGGTTTTTTTGCATGACCAAATTTGATCTCTAATCCCTAAACACATGGCCACTGTCAGATACAGTGATGTGTTGGCAACTGCCTGTCTGTCACTGTCAGGTACTTAGTAAGTTTGCATGCCAGCTGTCAAAGATTGCTGATCCTATGCACACATTCCAGTCATTCACTTCCCCTCCCAGCTCTCACCTTGCAAAGGGCTGCTTGCATGATCGCATCAAAGCCTCCCTCAGCCGTGTCCAGATTCCCAGAAATGCGCTGCTGGCTGACTCTGCTCTCAAACTCACTGGCATTGTTGGTGAGTGCCAGGACATGCTGATAGCTGAATGCTGGATGACACACCCCATTGGAGTCTAAGCAGGGGTTCTGCCACTTGGAAGGCGAGGTGCTCACATATGGCAACACTGTCTTATCCACAAAGGAGCCAAACCCTGCAAGACAGAGATCCAAAGCCAATTATGAAGGTGTGGCCATAGCTCAGTGACAGAGCACCCAAGCCCAGTCCAGTCCAGTCCAAGCTGAAGCAGCACCCACATTCCTTTCCTTGTGAAGCAGTGAAAAAGTGAAGCAGCACCACTTTTCTTGTCGCACATGTCACTCTACACATACCCTGTCCTTCCCCTTCACTTCCTCCACCTCACCTGTTGTTTCTTCAAAACTGGCTTGAGTGGGAAGGCTCCTGCACCTAGGCAGGCAGCAACGGCGGAGGTGGGAAACAGATTGTAGCAACCCAAGTCAAAATTACTGCACTAGAAGAGGAGGACAGCCCTAACCCTTTCCCTTCTTGTTTGCTCTCCAAGGATCAAAGGAGAGGAGGATAGGGCAGCGGACAGGCACAGGGTGTGAGGCATCCTCACCAGTTTATCACACACACACCCCAGCCAACTGCTTGAAATGCCAGAACAGTCTGGAATGCACCTGCTTTGCCTTCAAAAGGTGCCTGATTCAACACCTAGTATCTCTAGCTCAGACCAGGAAGGACACCCAAGTCTGAAATGTAGGAGCTACAGTTAGTCACTGCAGACAAACCGAGCTAAAATCTAGATGGACCAAAGCTCTGACTCAGTAGAAGGCAGTTTCATAAGTGCAGCCAATTCCTTTGGTCATTGGTGTGCCTGAAATTGGCAAACCTCTTTTTCTGGCAAAATACTGTAGCAGATTCAGACTCCTTCCTCAAAGACTCTTGCATAGCTGCAGGAAGGATGGGAGGAGGTGCCCTACAAAGATTTCAAATCCCTTCCTGGAATTTTCAGCTTTTAATTAAAACAAAAAACAAGGAGACATGAATGAGTAATAAATACGACCATCTAAGAACACAATCCAACCAAAGATACATATTCCAAGTGCTCAGGTTTATGTGCTCACCCATGAAATCAATGACTCAGAAGTGTTTGGCATGATTGTGCCTAGTCCTTAGCCCTTTTCACTACAAACATGGAAGGAAAAATGTGATGGTCACATTCTAGCCAAGTACTGTGTCAGAGAGAAGCAACAGGGCTTCTGTCTTTCAGCCACCTGGCCAAGAAGTTCACAAGAACTGAGGCAACTGACTGGCACTTGGCATTTAACTAGAAATGTAATTAACTTTCCATATCATTAATCTTATTTAATAACATTTAAATACCTCTAGTTTTAGACATATGTATTTGTATCAAACTTCTGCAATGCAGCTGCCTGCCTGTTTGTTTTTTCTTTTTATTAAATAGCATGTAATGGGCAGGGCAGGAGGAGAGACAGGTAGCTAAAGAGCAACCATGACAGAGTGGCCTTAACCTTTTGCTCCTGCTGCAGTCCCAGTTTGGACTGGGCCACCACCCAGGCTATTTAAGAAAAAAAAAATAAGGAAAACAGCCACATAGCACATGCTTCAAGTAATGTGTACTTTGCATTCAGATTGTCACTGTGTCAACATGCGTATCCTCTGCCCCTTTGGGTTCTCACATCCACCATGACATTTCTGGCTATGGGTCTGCATACCAATCTTCACAGAGTTAGTGTTATCACGCAGGGCTGCCAGCAAGTCACTTCCCAGCCGCTTGATGTTCTCAAGGTCATCTTTCATAGAGTAAGACAGGTCCATAAGATAGTACAGATCCACAGGATAGCCTTCAGCCCGTTTGAAGTAAACTGTGAAATTCTGCTCCTCCCCTGTGAGCAAAGAACAATTATTATTATTAACAGTATTTATATACCGCTTTTCAACTAAAAGTTCACAAAGCGGTTTACAGAGAAAAATCAAATAGCTAAATGGCTCCCTGTCCCAAAAGGGCTCACAATCTAAAAAGATGCAAATGAATACCAGCAGACAGCCACTAGAACAGACAGTGCTGGGGTGAAGTGGGCCAGTTACTCTCCCCCTGCTAAAAAAAGGAGCACCCACTTGAAAAAGTGCCTCTTACCCAATTAGCAGAACAAGAAATGAATATGTCATTGGTCTAGGTGGGAGAAAGGCCGCCCAGAGAGCTATCAAACTATTGTGGATTCATCCATCTGCCAATCTAGTAAACAGTTACATAAACTCAGATTGGTCCATGGTTTGGACACATTATAGGGACAGAAGGGATGCATGTTGATCCAAACATGACCTAGTCAATTCCTAGGGCTGGTGTATCATATCTACATACTATCCAAGTTGACTGAGGACAATAAATACAAACGAGAGAGAGAGAGTTTTGTGAATCCACCAGTATTTCTGACATACAGATGGTTCCTGTTGAGGAGAGGTTATCAAGAAAATCAGCTCAAAGCAGATTATTTTAAAAAATGCTGATATTTGATATCACTTTGAGATGGGATTGCAAGTGATAGTTCTAGAGAGGAAGACAATGCTTCTACCTACACCACCCTTGCCCAGCAGCTAGCTCCCAGCCACTCAAGGGGGCTCCTTGAAGTACACACCTGGCCGAAGCTGGAGAGCAATTTTTTGGGGTGCCAACTGAGTGATGGTCTGGTGCTGGGTGCTATTGCTCAAGGGCCTATCCTCCAGCACATGTAGTTTGCCATGGGGGTCCATGATCTCACTGGGGAGGCATCCACGATGCTCCAGCTCCTGCCGAGGGGCACAGCGATCTGCATCTGACCCATCTGCTTGCACAAAATCCTAGGGAAGAAAAGGAAGAGGGGAGTTCCTAACACCATCTCAGCGAACACACACATGTGCACCCATCATCTTCTCTTTGCTTGTACAAATTTATGTTACCCAGCATCCTTGTCCCTATATGGGCAGGCCCAGAGGAAACATGGTAGTTGAAACTGGCTTTGAGAACTTTTTAATTACAAAAGTATATTTATTATTGTTATTAATTGGGATACTGGAAGCCTCCATCCATAACTTGTCTGCTTAAAAGGGGCAATCCTACCTTACCAAGTGGCACATTTATTGATTTGTATTTATTTTGAAATGTTATCTACCACCTTTTGATTGATTAACAGAATTACAGGATGCTGAAATCATGAACAACCTTAACACAATAAAACCAATCCAAATGACAAAAATAAAACATAAAATAGAAAGCTCCGCCATATACAAAAAACACAGGACAGGTTGGCAGCTGAACTCACCAAGAGTTTAAACATCTGCCATAAAATTATGGTCTTTGGCAACTGGAATGGGCAGTGCTTGCCAGGTCTCCCATGCCAGAAAGTTCTACCATCTCAGTAGCACTAAAGAAAAGGCCTTCATGTGTCATGGCTAAATGCACCTTGGAACACACAGAAGGGCCTGGTATCTAACCCAGAATTCAGTATCCTGAGAACATCAGTTTTCATTTAAAAAGAAACAAGTTTCTTGCTCTTGTGGTTTTGCAGAGAAGCTTGGAAGGTAAGGGGACTGTTGAAACTGCAGACGGCAGAGGTAGGATAAAAAGAAATTTCAATGGCCAGGAACTGGGGTTCCTGTACTGCATAGCTCCTTATTTGCCACACCCCAGCCAAAGCAGGCACAATTATGCCACAAAAGCAAACGTATATTCATGTACTGTATTTGATATGCAAAAGTACTGAATACACAAACTTGTGATGGTTTCTGAATCCCTTGAGGGGAAGATGCAAGAAATCCCCAGTGTGCAAGTTTCTCTTTCATGTGCCACTAGAGAAACTCCCTCTTTTCCCCACAATAGCCAACACCCTTTCCAACTTTCCCCGCCCACTGAATTGCAAACAGAAAAAGAAAAAAAAAGCAGCCTCCCTCCTGACAGTTGAGCTGCAGTGGTTTCCTGTCTCTCTAGATGAAAAACTACCGCTCCGGTCACATTTGGCTGAAGTCTACTTGTTAAGAGTCCACTACTGCATCCAGAAAGATGATCTAGGAAAGCTTCCTCTTCCCCTGGGCAATTTTTAAAGGCAATTTTTATCCCACTTTTTCCCTCAAAAAGAAGGTGCCCATGGTAGAAATAAAGAATACAATACAATAAAATCCAAAACACCATAAAATCTAAATAAATAGTTGCCACAATATATAAGTTCAATGTTTTCCCACAAGACAGTGTACTAAACACACTGCAGGGCCCAGGTTGTTAGAAAACATGAAATAGGAGAACCATATCATCAGATAACGACTAATTTGATAATTGTTTGAAACAGTTTAAAAATCTTTTGAAATTTTGCCAGTGGAAGGAGGAAGCAGACAGATAGGACTTGTTCTCAAGTTATGTTGATGGCATGGGAGCTGAAGCTATTCCTGGAGAGTTTTTTTGTCACCATGTCATTAAACCCAGGAGGCCCTGTTAAAATCTCCAAGATTATTTCAATAAACAGTTACCTGGCAATCAATTCAAATTCCTGGAGAACTGGTAACTCCAACTGTTAAGGTAGGACAGGAAGCCCCTGGGCACAAGAGAGAAGCCAGCACTGTCTCCACCCAAAACTGGTGCTTTATCCAAGAGTTAGGAATTTCTCCATATTACCAGAAGAGTGCAAAAAGGAGCCCTGCTGGAACAGCTCTCACAGCAAAGACAACAGGAGGAGAAATTCTGGGTGGGAGAATTCTGGACTATCCGTATACTACTTCAGAAGGCTGCAGGCAGGAACTCATTGTAGCCCTTTCCCTGCTGAACTAATTTCCCATATGCAAGGAGGGCAATTTTCTACCATTTCATTCTGCATGACGTGTAGAACATCTCTCAGGGCCTGACGTTATGGGAGACT
The DNA here is from genome assembly GCF_035046505.1 of Tiliqua scincoides. Taxonomy (NCBI): domain Eukaryota; kingdom Metazoa; phylum Chordata; class Lepidosauria; order Squamata; family Scincidae; genus Tiliqua; species Tiliqua scincoides. Next base: position 126,762,107 of record NC_089822.1, on the reverse strand, counting down.
GTCCATATCACTTGACCAAGCTGCTCTTCTTCAGTAATAGTTTGCGAAACAAACACACAAGGATTGCACCTCTGCAACTTTCTGCTCCCCTGTACATGACAGGCAATTAACTGGACCAGGAGAAGGAAATGTTACCCATGAAAATATCACACCACAGGTTTTGTTTGCAAAACGTTTCCGGGCAGTCGGAGGTGAGGGGAAGAATGCTGGTTAGAAGCAGCAAGACGTTGCCCATTCTCATGTAGCTGGGTGCTCTGTGAGTTTGTAGTCAACAGGTTTCCTCATAAAATGATGGGTGGGTATAGAAAAGGTCTTGGAGACTCAGGGAAGGGGGTGGTTGTCATACAACCACTTATTTAAAGTGCGCATGTTTGCATTTACACACAATTTTTTTTCCCTTTTGAATTCAGTTGCTACAGGAGAATTTACAGTAAGAGAGGCAACACAATACTATACACATATGTGATTCATAAAATTAAACACCAGCCTCAATTCAAGCATCCGGGTAGGATGTGGTGAGCAGCTCTCCCCTGTGGCTAGGATGGCACCTGGGAGGCTTTCCTGCCACAGCAGCTATACTTCTCCCTGTGGGACAATGAGGGTTATTTTTCTTTTTACACAGAGTGCACTGCTGGGAGCGGAGACCCAGTGCTATAGTTCTTGGGAGGGTAGGAAACAGAAGAACCACTGGCTGACACAGAGCATTAGGATCGCGGTTTCCTGAGGGAATGTGGGGTTGTTTCCCAAGTGGTGCTTGCCCAGCCTGCCATTTCAGGCAATCAAGATGCCAGCTGAGAGATATTATTAGAGCTTCATCAAGCATCACTGCCTTTTCAGCAGACAGGAACTGGTAGCCCTTGTGATACTAGTCAGAAAGCTTATTTTATTCCTGTTGGGTCAGGCGGCTTATTAGTTCTCAGTGATTACCATAAGTGAGCTGGTACAGTCAGGTACAGAACTCTGGCACAAGCAATAATCTTTAAACATTTCCCAGAAAGTCTGAAACCATGTTTTCTTTTAGAAAGACATGCCAGAAAGACACATGTAGGAGCCCTGGTTCCTTGTGTGTTTCTATATGTACACAAGCTGCAATTGCTCACATGACATGTCATAAATACCAGCAGAGGGGGTAGGACTGAGGGTCAGGAAAACCAAGAAGTAGGAAAGTTCCCATTTCCTTTCCAGAATGTTAAGACATTTAAATTCACCAGTGCTCTCTTCAAGTCCCATCATCCATTCCTATCACAGTTCAGTGAGGTACGATATTCTCTGATTGGAAAGCTCCTGTGTCACAGGGACCCAAGCACCCTCGAAGCCTAGGCTGCAGTGGCCTCAACTTTCCACAGTGGTGGGAGCAGGCAGCTGACAATACAGACTTTTGGTGACTCAGAGTGTGCCCTTTTCACACAGTTTGAAAGTCTATGTGTGAAACTGCAGTTGAAAGGCAAAGGGTGACTGAGAGGCCAGCCAGTAGCTGTGGATGCTGTTGCCTTCGAGGAAGCTCTCTGGTTTTGCCAAGGGCACATGTGCCTGGCTCACAGAATATGCTCTGAATGGGGTCCAATAACATTCAAACATGCAATCACATTCAAATTGCCTTCAACCACCAAGGCAATGAAATGTAAGCTGCAGTGCATCATAAGCATGGAAGTGGTATGAAAACATAAAGGTTCCCATAGAGCTAAGAGGCTCCAGATGACTCAGGCAAGGAAGTCAAGCCTCACGCTACAATCTCTCATGGTTTCAAAGCCCCTTTCAGTTGTCTGGAGAGTAGAGTGCCGCTAAACACATAAGGAATGCTTTTCCATCAATAGTAAGGAACAAAAGTCAGATCCACATATAAGGAATTTCAAGTCCCAACCACTCCCTCCCTGACCTAAAAAGATCTGAATTAAGCTCTGGGTGTAGGTCCTAGGCCAAAATCTTTTGAGATCCCAAATGAGATTGTTTATTAGATTTTTACTGCCTTTCCAAAAGAGCTCAATGTTAGAATCAGGATGGTCAAAAACTGATCAGGAAAAGAAGTCCATAATACTCACCAATTGCTTGCACCAGGCACAGCTGGGGTGGGACTGAATGCACTCCTGACAGGAGGGCTGAGGCTGACATGAACCTGCAAAGGAAACATACATGGGCATTATTTGTATACTACTGATCCTTTGCCCTCACTTAGATGCTTGGTCTTCTCTCTCCTGCTTCTTCTTCCAAATCCCAATTCTCTTCTTTCCTGAGCAAATTATCCTCTCTCTCTCTCTTTCCACAGCTTACCAAGACTTCAGGGAAACCACTACTATAATTATCTCTTAGGTGCAATTAGTTTGCTCACAGTGGCACCCTAAAGGAACCTTCCAGAGGTAAGACAAAAGCAAGGGTGGCTCTACCAAAAGGTTGGGGTCCTACCACAAGCCACAGTCTCAGATGACCAAATGGGATACAATCCATGCAGATACCTGTATGCTTTCACTCTATGGGGCAAATAGCAGCTTTGGGAAAAGGGAAGACAATTCAGATCAGGAAGACAGCACTGTGGGAAAGAGATAAAATATTTCTCTTCCAGCAGCGGGGGGGGGGGCACTATTGCCCCATGACTGTTCTTAACAGAGAGAGCTTTTCAGAGAGCAACCAAATAGATTAGTGGTCTGGGGCACCTCCTTTATGAGGAAAGGCTACAGTATTAGGGGTTCTTCAGTCTGGAAAGAAGGCATTGGAGGGACACACACACATGATTGAGACATAAAATTATGCATGAAATGGATAGAGTGGATAAAGGGAAATTATTTTCCCTCTTCCACAACATCAGAACTTGGGAGCATCCACTAAAATTGAGTGGCAGGAGAGTTAGGACAAAAGGAAATATTTCTTTATCCAGCAAGTAATCTGTGGGACTCCTTGTCACAGGATGTGGTGATGGCATCTGGCCTAGATGCCTTTAAAAAGGGATTGGACAGATTTATGAAGGAGAAGTCCTTCACAGGTTATAAGCCATGATTACTATATGCAACTTCTAGGTTTTAGAGGTAACCTATCTGGGAATGCCAGATGCAAGGGAGTGGCAATGGAAGTCCCTAACTGCACATCTTGCTCTCTAGTTCGGCCTTCTGGGTACCCTGGAATGACGAAAAGTTTGGGGGGAGAGTCCTTGAACTTCATTTCTAGGGAGAGTCTAGCAAAATGACTACACACGCATATTATATGTAAGGTCTCTAGAAGTCTCAGGAACACAGGACCCTGATTATTATTAATGATTTATTTATTACTATTATTATTAATACATGAAATATGATTTCTTTCTAGAGCTTATTCTGTCATGATAGATCGTCATTTTAAAAACTGGGTCCCAGTGCTAAAAAGTTTGGGAAGCACTGACCTAAGCCAAAACAGATATTCTTGAGCACTGTATTCTTGAATGTAGAGTTCAGTGCTTAGTCTACACTCTGAAGCTCCCTCCCCTGCATTCTCTCACACTTATTCTCTACCTTACCTATATCTGATGCATTTCCTCCACAAACCATTGCTAGGAGCAGAAGCCACAGTCTTGCAGTCCACCTAGTGGGCAACATGGCCTGGAAAACAAAGGGGGGGAGAACAGTTAGAGCAACCGGGGAGTACATTATCAAGGTGAAGAGTGATTCTCCTGCTTTCTTGGCTAATGTCTATGCCCAAAGATATTTTCATTCAGCAACTGTTACCCTGCACATGCCCAGTCTTGTCTGATCTCGGAAGCTAAGCAGGGTCAGGCCTGGTTAGTACTTGGATGGGAGACCGCCTGGGAATACCAGGTGCTGTAGGCTTATACCATAGTCTTTCGAGACTGAAGGTTGCCAACCAACCAAAGGTATTTTCACAAGTGAGGCTTAAAATAGTTAATGGAAAGAATATACTGGCCAGAACATGCATTCAATTCTAAAATTGCTATCCTCTGCATTATAACCCATGTGTGTAACATTTGCACATGGCACACCCACTCCAGGGCTCATAGGCTAATCTGATTTTGAGTGTCATGTGAAAACAGTCAGCGCAACAAGGTACATTACCATGGAAAAGCCCAATAACGGAAGTCTTTCCTCAGCCCCTGCTCCTACCTTGCCCACAGTAGCGCCTCAGGCACACAGACTGTCTGACATGCACAGGTTTGACTATGATGCTCTGCAAGCGTGATGATGTTCCACAATATGTCCCTTTGCAGGGTTATTTTGAGATAATAACTGAATTTCTGTAGAAATGGTTGCAGTTGTAATATGAGTAAAAATATGTCTTTGAAACAAGAAGTGAGCTGTGTACGTGACTGAGTCACTTTGGGCCTCGGTTACGCGTTAAAGGCTGAAAATATCACAAAAGCCTCTTTCACAATTTTACTCAAAGGTGAAAGTTTAAAAGTTAAAAAGCCCTACCTAAATATTTCTAGCCCATTCAGTGTTCATGGAGCGTGTGCCACGTTTTATTTCTAAAGAGAGGAACCAGAGCAAAACCTTGCCTCAAAGTTACAGCCTCTGCCCTGACTGCTGACCAAAGACATCGGCGAACAGATGATAGAGATTCAGCAGGAAGGGCTCTGTGCTCTGCACACACTCAGGGCTAACCTCTTCTGGATTGTTACCATTCCACGTTCCAGATCTGAGCTCTGACACTAGAAGCTGTTGCTGGGATTGACTCCACTGTTCCGTAGGCTATGCTCCATTCCAAATTAAGCCCCAGATATCTGGAGAAACGCAGCAATGTTACAAGAACCATTCTGTCAACACAGCTCCTCCCATCCTTCAGAACAGGGCCAGCGCAAAAAAAGAAGCAAAGTCGACACCCATCCCACCTATGCAAATGCCCTAGAGAGGGAACACCACTGCCTACACTTTTAGAAATGCATAAGGGCAGCTTATTTCTTTGTCTTAGTTATACCCTGCCTTTCCTTCTGAGGAAGTCAAAATGGTATACACAAGGTCCTAGGAGGCCTCCCATCCAGGCACTCACCAGACCCAGTCCAGCTTAATTCCATCAAGGTCACTGTACTATGCCTTTACAGACCATACACTTCAAAACTCTCTGGATGGGCAACGTCCCTTTTCCAGGGAATATGACTGAGAACCTCCTGATCTCTACTGGCTGCCTGGAGTACAGAGATAAAGGGAAGATAGTAAGGTGATAGACATCTGTACAGGATGGCATGTGCTTCTCTGAATCTGGTCAAACTGCATCCACACTAGAGCCCTTTGAACTGCTTTTCCATAATTAGCTGAATGTTGAATTAAAATCGGCTCCATACTCCACGCAGCATTTAACGTTGCAGCATTTCACCCAGAACTGTCCTCCAAGACCTTCTGCAATCTTTACTCACAAGTAAAGGTCCTTTCCAATGGTAATTAAAAATTTTCTTTTGCAGGTTTTTTACCTGGAAGTGAGTTAGGGAGACAGGGCTGTAGGAAATGTTGATTTGTGTGTGTGTGGGTGTTCAGGGAGGAGGATGTCATAGAAAACAAACAAGGACAGTTAGTTCCTCTTTACTTTATCTTTCTCTTACACAGGATGCATTGTGCTATTGCATGGCTGTGAAATTACTTAAATTACAAACAAAAAACACAAGATATTATGCGCTGCTACGATATTCAGCATATAAGATAAAGGGCCGGCCGTGTGTTGATTTTAACTCCTCTAAGGTAGCAAAAACCCCTAAAGAAGAGCCTCACCCAACTCACCTTGCTTATAAACAAACAAGGTTAACAAGTTGCATCGATTTCCGTTACATCAACCCCTTTGTAGGGGCGCTTTTTGTCTGAGGTTGATGAATGGTTACAGGCTGCAGCACAGTCAGCCTGCTGTAGCTGCAGAAACAAAAGCAAAGGGTGCACAGAAGGTGCTTTCAAAGAGGTGTGACCGTTTGTTTTCCTCCAGGGGTCCAGAAGACATACAACTGTTGTCATTGCTTTGGTGTACACGCTAGCTTGGTTTGTTCGCCACCATTTCAGGTCAAATAGGTTCTGCAAGTTTTTGAAGGACTATAAAACCTGCAAAACTTATCTGACCATCTATAACGGCTAAAAAAATAATGCATACACACTCACAGGAACAATAAGTTCTTTTATACCACTTTCAGTTCCTTTAAAAACAGTTGTCTCTCTCCTCAACTGGAGGCAACCAACTAGCAAATTTCATATTCTCTCTATATTCAATAGATAAGCAGTTATTTTTCCCACTAGTTAAGAACATAAGAACATAAGAACAGCCCCACTGGATCAGGCCATAGGCCCATCTAGTCCAGCTTCCTGTATCTCACAGCGGCCCACCAAATGCCCCAGGGAGCACACCAGATAACAAGAGACCTCATCCTGGTGCCCTCCCTTGCATCTGGCATTCTGACATAACCCATTTCTAAGATCAGGAGGTTGCACATACACATCATGGCTTGTACCCTGTAATGGATTGTTCCTCCAGAAACTTGTCCAATCCCCTTTTAAAGGCGTCCAGGCTAGACGCCATCACCACATCCTGTGGCAAGGAGTTCCACAGAGCGACCACACGCTGAGTAAATAAATATTTTCTTTTGTCTGTCCTAACCCGCCCAACACTCAATTTTAGTGGATGTCCCCTGGTTCTGGTATTATGTGAGAGTGTAAAGAGCATCTCCCTATCCACTCTGTCCATCCCCTGCATAATTTTGTATGTCTCAATCATGTCCCCCCTCAGGCATCTCTAGTTCATCTGCATGTGCAACACTACTACCCATTATTCATGAACATCCACATTCTGTTTGGACAAATTCCTTGGGGTTTCATTTTTATGTCCTGGTAAAATTAAAATCTTGGTGTCTTGCCTTTAATGTCCATTACATAAGAGAAGTGAAGAAATTTTAGGGGATTATTTGAGATTATGGGGATGGAGAAGGTCAGGGAGAGAACCAGAATCAACACATACAGAATGATTTGAGAGAAGGAAGTAAAATCCAGAAGGAAATAAAATCTGGTACCATCCAGAGAAAGAAAAACCAGTTCACAAGAGCTTGTTCATGACAATGTCTGAAAGATCCAGGAATGACTTGCATCTCTGAATGGGCTATCACAGATTAATACCCCAGACAAAATATTCATGTCACCACAAATGTAATGCTTTTCAGGCAAGGCAGCTTTCAAATGGTAGTTATGAAGTGCAAAACAACTGTGATGTGCATGCATGCATGAACCAAACTGAACTCCCATCGAAACAAGTGGCATTATTAGAGTATACCACTGAACACTTAGCTATGCATACAAATTATCTCTGGATTCTACTGTAATAACCTAAGTAGATAACATGGAAGGCATCAAATCACAATTTTATCAGCATTTTGGGATTATGGACTTGCTGTTATCAGCTCAAAAGTCACTTGAAGAAATTTAACAGATAAACCACCATCACCATCCTGATCTTGTGGCAACTCAAAGATGAAGTGATTTATTGTGGCATAAGCTTTTGTGGGGTAGACACTACCTCAGCAGATGAAGTGTTAACATGAGAAGGTTAGGGGAGGGCTGCAGTCTTTAAATTCATTGGTTAGATAATTGTTATTAAAAATATGCTAATACGTTAAACAAAGAACCCTTGATGAAGCAGGCCATTCTTTATAAAATAGATATTTAAAATAATTTTACTTATAAGTGCATGCATCATCCTAAAATAGATGGAGTGGAAAATAAAATATCTTTATAAAATAGATATTTCAAATAATTTTACTTATAAGTGCATGCATCATCCTAAAATAGATGGAGTGGAAAATAAAATACATCCCCTTTGCCCTCAAACATGAGAAAATGCCTCTTCCAAGATGGTTGCCATTTAAACGCAGAGGGATTTCTTCCCCATTGTTAACAAAATACCAGTTTTCTTGCAAATGCATGCAATGCTAATCCAATTGATTAAATTTAATTTGATGGATTTCTTTAAGCCAGTGTTTCTTCAAAAGGCTACTATGTATATTTTTAACAATGATTGTAAATGGGACTTACTCCTGGGTAAGTGTGGGCAGGATTGCAGCCTAGGATAGTTAAAGCTTTTCCTGCTTGTCACTTCCAATCATGACATCACTTCTGGTGGGTCCTGACAGATTCTCATTCTGAAAAGTGGGTCCCAGTGCAAAAAGTTGGAGAACCACTGCTTTAAACTCTTATTTAAAAAAAAAATGAGAATAGGGATGTAAAGAGAGGGACCAAAAGGCAATGAAATACAAAGGGTACCATCAATGACCTTTGTATGCAAAATTCATCACTCATGCAAGTTCAGTACAAGGAACATGCACATTAGGCAGGATGCTTCCATCTGAGTAATGGAATTAAGAACTTTCATGGTCTGTATTTACCAGAAGATCAGTACTGAATGATATGTAACAGTATGTAATATCAGAAAGACAACAAGGCATATTTTTACCTTTAAAAGGCTATATAGGTTAGAACTTGAATATCCCAAGAATTGCCTCTTCCCATAGGAACTTGCTTGAGCATCTACATCTACTTAAATACTACTGAAACAAACTCATGAGGTCCCTATCAGGGTGTACGTGCCACCCACTGATAAGGTCATGGTTTCCACAGATTTGGGGGTTGCCTATGTACACACAAGTGGGTAAATCAAAAGGAGAAAAAACAGGGAAAACAAAACATAATTCAATGCAGAGTGAGCATGCTCAGTGTCCCCCAGGAGCCATGAAACTCTTGTGGTATCAGTTGGTGGGCAACAAGTAGAGACAGCACTCACTAGTTCTTTCTTATTTAAAATAGCACATGGTTTGTGACTGGGAAGGGAACTTTGGTGGAATGAGTCTTAACCCTTCAACTCCCTGCTGTGGTTGTACTCTGTTTGGCCCCTCCCTGATGAACCCATCAGACCATACTATATATTTTGCATAACAGCCAGTTTGGCCCTAATAATATTCTGGAAGTGGGCGTTAAAGTCAAAGGGATGCGTCAGGTCCAACTTTTGACAATTCACTCCTGAGGCCCAGCCCTGTTTCTTCCTGCCAGCAGGAGTATAGCTGCAGGTGGGCATGCGAGACAGGCTCTTGCCCATTGCGGTGCCTAGACCCTGGAACACCCTCCCAAAGGAGGTCTGTCTGGACCCATTGCTGCTCACTTTTCAGCAAGCATTCAATTTCTGTTTCTGATGCGTTTTGGAAGGTGCTATTTTTAAATTAAGACCTAACTGTAAAAACAAAAACAAAAAATCAATGAATAGTGGGTTGCTTGTAAAATAACTGCAATGTTAATTTAAAACATTTAATTTGTATTTTTTTTAATTGTGTTCTCTTCAGAACTTTTATAAGTCACCTTGAGAATCAATGATTGAAAGGCATGATACAAATGCTAGTAAAATATACACACATCAAAGAAAAATGGTTGGAAAGATGATCTCCAGAATGTTCAGAGTTCGTAAGCATTACACCTTTGGAGGTGGCGATGTTCTGTAGCAAAAAGAACCTTGATTTGGAATGTTAAGGATTATATGCAATATAATTGCTTTGAACCAAGTGCCAAAACTATAATAACTGTATTGTAAGTTGATTCGAAAAGGGAGGATTTCCTAATGTACTGCGCTCTACAAGTCAGATCTGTCTTGCATACCGCCATCTTTAATGGCACTGCCATGTGATGCCCAGCTGTCTTTGTCTCATGGCTGAGCCCCCTCTAGAAATACCCTAGACCAGTGATCTTCAGCGTTTTTCATTTTATGGCACACTGACAATGCGCTAAAATGATCAGGGCATACCATCAATTATTTACAACTGACAAGACACACCATGCTGCCGGTGGGAGGCTCACATCCCCCGCAGGTTCTACTAAGACCCTCACCCCAACTCCCACAGCAAACCTGCAGACCATTCACGGCATACCAATGTGCCACTACACAGTGGTTGAAAAAATCGCTGTACCAGAATGTCCAACCAGATACTTCCAGGGAGCTGATAACCAGTTACCAAAGCAACAGCCTTCTTGATGTGCCTGCCTGCAGTGGTGTCCATGGCATACTGCCTCTGAAAAGGGAGTGGCCATGTAGCCATTGTGGCCAAACGCTGTTGATGGACTCCATGGTGTGCAATGTACTTAACATGGAAACTTTCATGCCCCCTACAGCAGGACTGTCCAAACCCCGGTCCAGGAGCTGGATCTGGGGTTTGGACAAACCCATCAAACTGGTGGGCAGACCTTACCATTCCACTAGGTTGACACATGTATTCCACCAAGATCAGGGGACAGGGACACTCTGGGTAGTCGCGTCTGCCCAGATGTCCATAAGAACATAAGAACAGCCCCACTAGATCAGGCCATAGGCCCATCTAGTCCAGCTTCCTGTATCTCACAGCGGCCCACCAAATGCCCCAGGGAGCACACCAGATAACAAGAGACCTCATCCTGGTGCCCTCCCTTGCATCTGGCATTCTTTCTAAAATCAGCAGGTTGCGCATACACATCATGGCTTGTACCCCATAATGGATTGTTCCTCCAGAAACTTGTCCAATCCCCTTTTAAAGGCGTCTAGGCTAGACGCCATCACCACATCCTGTGGCAAGGAGTTCCACAGACTGACCACACGCTGAGTAAAGAAATATTTTCTTTTGTCTGTCCTAACCCGCCCAACACTCAATTTTAGTGGATGTCCCCTGGTTCTGGTATTATGTGAGAGTGTAAAGAGCATCTCCCTATCCACTCTGTCCATCCCCTGCATAATTTTGTATGTCTCAATCATGTCCCCCCTCAGGCGTCTCTTTTCTAGGCTGAAGAGGCCCAAACGCCGTAGCCTTTCCTCATAAGTCCTGTTGTGCAGCCTTCTGAGATGCCGGGCAACAGATGCAACTGCCCAGAGCATCCCTGACCCCAAATCTAGGAAAAATGCACATGGCAACCAGGCAGAATGGTAAGATGCAGTCTGAACGGGGACCGCATTTTCAGTACGCAGTGGTTGTGAGTTTGGCGAACGCTGGTCTAGGGCTATTATTTTAACCAGTGTGCCATGGCATATTAGTATGCCGTAAATGGTCTGCGGGTGTGCTGAGGGAGTTTGGGGGAGGGTCATTTATTAGTAGGGTCATTGGGAGATGTGAGCCTCCCACTGACAGCATGGTGTGCCCTGTCAATTATCAATAAAACGGATGGTGTGCCTTGACAATTTTAGTACCTTGTCAGTGTGCCATGAGATGAAAAAGATTGAAAATTGCTGCTCTAATGAGAAGGAGGCTGGATTTAATAGGCCTTTGATTTGAAACAGCAGGATCCTTCATGTTCTTATGTTGTCAACATGCTGATTGCCATGAATTGGTTTTCAGGATGACCGTAGAATGAACCTGCACAGAAAGAGGCCACGGCAGGCCATAGGCAGAAGAGCGTGTTCAGTTGCAGTCTGACAAGGCAAGCAGTGATGCCATGTGAAAGGTAACGAAGTTTCCTTTTTGAGAGGTCAGAGATTTCTCTCTCTTTGCTGAACATCTTATTTTGACTCAAATGTTGGTAACAAGATCAAGCCAGAATTTCACTCAAAACAACATCTACCACCTCCCCCCTGTACTTATAAGTACAGTACTCACAACTAGGAAGGTAAAACGGGTTGCACCCTAACTTTCTAATTCATGCTTATTGGTAATTTTTTATTCCAGTCCATGACTGTGAATATGGAAATAAGAGGAGTGGAAGCCATCCTGAATGACTAAATACTGGGTATGAGAATGTTGTCTGGGGTGTATGTAAAAATAAAAAGTAAAAATAAGAATAAAAAGTATTCTTGCTATTCATGCAATCTTAGATAAGGGACAGTACCTTCCTCTAGATTTCTGAACTCACAGATTTGTTAGCAGAAAAAAAAGTTCTGTGACCTAAATACGTTGGGCGTGCTAGCTGTTCAAATCAGTTTGCTTTACTGTACATATTTAACATCCTCATGCACAGATCTATCTGATTACACAGACCAACACGCATTTTGCTGACTTAGATCTATTCCTGGGTATATTTGGGGTTCTGATACAAAAAATGGCCTCCGTTTTGCCCTATCATGTCTAGTTTTGGAGATACAGCATAGTGAATGGTTCAAGCAGCCTCCTTGGGAATTTGTGGAATCAGCATCCCGAATTCATATGAAACCACCATAAATTTTTTTTAAAAATTTTTCTTACCCTCAATTTCGCAGGCCTGTGTTATTAAGGTCCTTGTGAGAGGTCCATGTTTGGGTTCTCTGCCATCAGAGACTACGTGGGTGGGGACTGAAAGAGTGTCTTTTTAGCTGCAGTACCTCCATTTATGAAACGTTCCTTCTCAGGGAGATTCACCTGGCACCTACTCATGGTTATTTAGTACTGGGTAAAGAGTAGACTTTTTAAATTTTCTCAGCTCTTATTTAAGTGTTGATGCCTTTAACCTGCTGCTTTTAGCTGTTGGTTTTACTTACTGCGCTCTTTAATGCTGGCTTGTAGAATGTATTTTTGAATTATTTTAAATTATTCTTCGACACCTTGAAAGTTTTTAAAACCAAAAGATAGCATGGCAGTGTTTTTATTAATAATGTTTCCAATTTGATTCTAATATTTCATCCACTTGCCTACAATCTGCAAACAACAAAATAAAACTGTATTTACTATACTTGGTTTACTATACTTAGTATATATATACTATATATATACTATACCATAGTATATACATACTATGGTATATATAGCCTCAGATGCAAAAATAGTGTCAAATTTGGGTGCTTGCTTGGTTGCTTGTGGACATACGCTCACACACACACCCTTTCTCTCTCCCTCCCTCACTGTACATTTCAAAGAATCTCACAGTTTTGACACCAGAATTTGGTTCAGTGTTTTAGAATAAATTATGGACAACTGGTATACTGAACCAAAATGTGTCACATCCTTATTTTGGTTAAATAGCAAAATGTTTTTGCAAAATTTGGTCAAGTAAAAGGGAATATAATTTTTCTTTTATTGTACTGTTAACCATCCTGGAAAAAAATTGTTCTTAAAGGGTGCATTGCAACTTTATAAAATACATGCATAGAGTTTGCACAGAAGGATAAACACAAAAGCAGTCAGAAGAGATATGGAGTCGTGCATAGAAAAGCCATGCTCCCCAAACATGAAGCCCTATTGATCATCATCATCACCATCATCATTAATAACAGTATTTATATACCGCTTTTCAACAAAAGTTCACAAAGCAGTTTACAGAGAAAAATCAAATGACTAATGGCTCCCTGTCCCAAAAGGGCTCACAATCTAATCTAAAAGATGCAAAACACCAGCAGACAGCCACTAGAAAAGACACTGCTGGGGTGAGGAGGGCCAGTTAATCTCCCCCTGCTAAATAAAAGAGGAGCACCCACTTGAAAAAATGCCTCTTACCCAATTAGCAAGGGTGATCATGTTCCTAATTTTTTAAAACTTTGGTAATCACTGACCAAAACTGCTCTACAGACACAAGGGCTAGTAGTGTGTCCTTTCCTTTGTTTTGAAGCAAGCAAAATAGTGCAATTTCTAATATCAGATAATTCATAGTGGTAGTCAAGATCATGTACTCCAGTGATTCTTAAACTACAGTCTGCAGACTTCCAGTGGTCCTTTAGAGACCCAAATAGAGGGAGAAATTCTGAAGAACTAGGAGTCCCTTTAAAGTTTCTACAGTATTCTGAAGAGGCAACCTATTTTTCAGTTTAAATTTAGAACTTAAAATACAATGGCAGTTTGGAGAAGTTTCTACTGCAGCCATTTGTAGTGCTGAAGAGACCAAAAAAGGCACACACCCATCCAGGTGTGTGCACAGCTCTCACCATGCACGCACACAGCTTTTTCAGATAATGGCCCGAATAGACAACTAACTTGATGGCCATAAGAAACAATGCTGTTAACAGTGAGCAAGCAAACGGAACCAGCAGTACTCTGTGCAACCCAGTTTGCTAGATGTGGATATTACAGATATGGCAACACCATAGACATGGGAAATGCAAGAACCCAATTCTCTGCCACCATTGCTTCCCTACAACTGGTATTCAGAGGCATACTGAAGGTACATAGCCATCATGACTACTAGCCTGACAGACCTGTACTCCCTCAATTCCCCTTTTAAAGCCATTCAAAACAGTGACCATCACCACATCTTGTGGCAATGAATTCCAGATTCATTATGCATTGTGTAAAGTACCCCTTGGTAGTACTAGTAACTGTGGAAGAAGAACATCTCTTCCCCTTCCTTCCCCACACCTGGCATAATTCAGTCCTGCCCTCCCTTAATTTTACTTTCTTTCAAGCTATGAAGCTCAAAATGTTGTAGCCTTTCCTGCAAGGAAGGTTCCACTCCCCTTAACATCCTGGTTGCCTCTTTTTGCACCTTTTCCCACCCCATAAGTGGCACCCCATGCCACTTCTTGTGGTGTGGTGACCAGAAGTGAGTGTTCCTCAAACTGTGGGTTGGAACCCACTAGATGGGTCACAAGCCAATTTCAGGTGGGTCCCCATTCATTTCAATATTTTATTTTTAACAGACTTGATGCTACCATGGTATGTGACTGCATTTGGAGAAATGATACAGACAAGCTACTATGTATATTCTTTTAACAATGATAGTAAATGGGACTTATTTCTTAGTAAATGTGGATAGGATTGCAGTCTAGGATCGTGAAAGAATTTTCCTGCTTGATGATGTCGCTTTCAGTCATGACATCACTTCCAGTGGGTCCTAAGAGATTCTCATTCTAAAAAGTGGGTCCTGGAGCTAAATGTGTAAGAACCACTGGTACACAGTATTCCTAATGTGGGTGCACCTTTATAAATGCATACAGTACATGGTGACCAGATGTCATAATTACGAAAGAGGACATCCCAAAATGTAGGAAATCCAAGGAAAATGTAGGACATGACAAAAATAAAAGCTAAAAATGGATTGATATTGATTTCATGTGGTTAATTTAAACATTATATTATCTATTATTACATTTAAAACTATTACATTACATATAATTTATTCAATTCAAGAAGGCTGTGTACTGCCTGCAGGATCCCACTCACAGAGAAAAGGAGGACATTTCAGTTCTTTTCCAGAACATGAGGCTAAAAAAGAGGACATGTCCTGCAAAAAGAGGATGTCCGGTCACCGTGATATAGTAGGGGCATTATAATATTCACAGCCTTATTCTCAGTCCCTTTCCTAATGACCTCCAGCATGAAATTTCCTTCTTCGCAGCTGCCAGACACAAATCACCAAAAGCAGTGTGGTTCAGAGGAGAGAGTTGGACTCAAGTCTCGCCTCTCCACCATGCACTTGACAAATCATTTATCATTTAGCATGACCTCAGTTTCTCACCTGCAAAATGGAAACAACACAGACTAAGCTCATGGAGTGCAAAATAAAAATTTTTAAAAATGAAATTGCCTCACAGATTAACTTTAATATGAATGGCAAGTAGAAGATCCCCAGAGGAACTTTTTGTTGCAGGGTGTGACACAATATAAATAGGAATTACTCAAATATTTAAGCCATTTCTGCCCAACGTTGCATACAAGCAACAGGGACCAAATGTGTGCACCTGTGGGCCAGGCAAAAATGGGTCAAGGGCTCAAAATGTGGCTGAAGAGAGTGCACTTTTTTCTTCATTCTTAAAGATAGAAGTTTCCCCATCATGAACACCCCCCCCCCATTCCAGAAACTTCTTTATTAGGACTTTCAGGCAGCCTCTAAGAGTTATCAGCAGCTGAATGGGCAGGAACAAGCAGGTCCTCCACAGGCTGATGGAAACTTCACGGGCTGGATTCAGCACAGTGAAGTCGCAGCAGAAGGGGCGTTTGGGGTCAGTTGGCAACCCTGCCCATCTGGGGGTCAGTTGGCAACCTTGCCCATTTCTCCAGCTGAGCCCGATTCCAAACTGAGCGTCTCCACTGCCCAGCAAACCCCCTAGAGGTGGCGGGACAACTCACCACTTCAGGGATCCTCCTGCCGATTCCAGAGGGGAGATGCAACTCGGCGGGCAGGAGCGCCCGCCCAGGCTCCTTCCCTTGGGGCGCTGTCCGCGGAGCTGGCCGGCCGCCTCCTTCGCTGCAGCGGGTGCGCTCGAGTCACTAGCGCTTTGCGCGCATCTCCCCGGGCTTCCGAGGGGGCGGGGCGGGGAAGGCGGCTCAGGCACAGGCGGCTCATCAAGTAGAATTCCAGTCTCCCGTGTGTTGGAGCTAAAGGTTGGCAACCTTCAGTCTCGAAAGACTGTGGTATAAGCCTACAGCACCCGGTATTGCCGGGCGGTCTCCCATCCAAGTACTAACCAGGCCTGACCCTGCTTAGCTTCCGAGATCAGACGAGATCAGGCGTGTGCAGGGTCACAGCTGCATGCAGGAAAGCCAGCGAGCAAGGAAGCAAAGGGGGCAGGCAGTGGTGCATTTGGCCCTGGCAATGTGTTCTGGCCAGTCCCTGTGTGCAAGATGAGAATAACTGTCTTAACTGCATGCAGCTCACAGGGCATTGAGAACATTAATCAAATCAATGCAGTAAACAGCGTTGCACATTTAGTGTTTTCCTAAGTACATCTGCAGTTTAGAGCTGCAGCCAGAGCGGGGTCCACGGGTGTGCCACCCCACCTGGACCACTGACTTGCCCCACCTAGAACAAGAACGCAGCGTCTTAATTTGTGACATGACAACTTTCATCTAAAGAATGAGAGCTCACTTTGAGAAAAGAAACAATCTGGGGCCACTTGATTATTATTTAAGAATACTTCCTCATACTGGAATACTGTATTTCAAACTCCTGGTCTGCCCAGTGCTACCTACCAGAGATCCATGCTCAGGGTAGATTTTGTCAAGGTTGCATTCCCCCTGGTCTGCTTAAGTGATTCTGGGGGGGGGACCCCTCTAGCTTCTTCTATGACTGTGAGAATGACGGGGTGCTTCAAAGAGCTAAGGGGTAATTTATTTGAAAATCCCCCCCCCCCCAGAACACTTCAAGTTAATCTCCTAACCTTCTTTAAGCCAGGGTGAAGGTAATAAACAATAGAATCTTGTGCATGCCTACTCAGAAGTAAGCCCCACTGACTTCAATTGAACTTACTCCCAAATAAATATGCATGGAATTGTAACCTACGTATATAGAGGAGAACAGGTCAGGCAGCCCCCTAAGTAGGGCAGCACATGAGAAGAAAATCTTAACACTTAAATCTCAGAAAATCTGTTCTCCTTAAGTGCAAGGTGCTAGCAGGTCCAGTGCACCCATGAGGCCAACTGTCTGAAGCAGTTGCCTCAGACAGCAATTGGTGGGGGCGCCCATCATTGTTTCTTTTAAGCTGTGCAGCTCAAAACCCAACCAAGCCAAGTTCAGAGCTATAGGTTCCCAGAAGCCCAGTGATAACATATGATGTCATCCTTGTGTGTCTGGAAATGCCAGTGACGGGGTCCACAGAGCAGTGCAAATCCCCTGGGGTGGTGGTTCCCAACCTGGGGACATGTAGCCCCAAGGGTACTTGCTAGGACCTTTAGGGGTACTTGAAAAGAATTGAGTAATGGTGGGAAAAGGCAGGTCTGTATTAGAATGGCTAGCAGGGCAGGAAGGAAAGCAGCTAGTGGGCTGCAAAAGCCCCAGCAACTTCTCATTTCTGGTCATCAGTGTGTATTATCAGATATGGATTAGTAGTCGAAAACACATAAATTTAAAATAACAGCAACTATATTAATTACAAACATTTTGCTAATACAAGTACAATTTATGGAAATGAGCTGCCAAAGGATACGCAAATGAAAATACATTGGGAACCACTGCCCTAGGGGAATATTGGCACCCATCTCTGTGGGGTCTATCTGCCTCCACTGGATTGGCACCCATCTCTGTGGGGTCTATCTGCCTCCACTGGATTGGCACCCATCTCTGTGGGCCTACCTGCCTCCACTGCTCCTCTTTCCATTCCCTGGATTGGAAAAGGGAGAGGAGGAAAGCGAGTTATTTATGATAACAGGAGAAAATGTGGCGGGTCAGAGAGTGCTGAGCTAGAACATGGAGAGCAGAAAGAGGAGAGGCTGGCATGTCATCAGGTAAGGGTGGGGCAGCACCTGATCTGCTGCCTCAGGAGGTCTTAGGCTGTTCCTGGGTCTCAGATACACTACCAAGTAGTCAAAAGAGGTGTTGTTTTTCAAGTTAAATCAGAGGTAATAGTGATCTCAACCTTTATCATTGCTGTCCCTTTTACAATGAAGTGACTTTTTGAATGAAAAAAAGGAAATTTGGCTAGATTAGGCCTTTCTTCTCTTGTGTTGAAGTACAACAGAAAATTAAAATTGAATATTTGAGAAAAGAAGAGGGTGACTCCCCCACCACTTCCCAGATACAGTATATAAACTATTATCTTTTACATTTTTTGTTCATCGTGTACTACGAATGTTGTTATATAAGGTATGTACATATTTACACATGCACACACCATAAAATAATATATACCAGTCATTTTGTTCAACAAGGTTGTAATTTTCTAAACATTTATGTTTTTTTCATGTTTTAAAGGTTGCCTTCATGTTTTAAAGGTTAAAAATTTAAAGGTAAACCTTCATGTTTTAAAGGTTAAAAATATTTGCTTTTTAAAAATAATTAAAGATTAGTTTTAATCAACTTTCATGCAGCCTGCATAGATCTGTAAGCCTGTCCTTTTCACGTGATGTGTTTATTTGAGGAGCATATTCATTGCAAGTAACTGAAAGCCTCTGCACTTAAAAATAACTCAGTTCTTGTTCAGCTTATTATACATTGCTGGTAGGTACCTCAAAGGGAAAAAAGAAAAAACAAAGCTAGTACTGGCAATATGCATCTTATACATGCTTGCTCAGAAGTAAATGCTACTCTATTAAATGGGGTTGACTTCCAGGAAAGTGCATTGGACTGCTGCCCAAATTAATAAGGCAATTTGCAAGGCAACTGTGGTCAACCACCATGGCATTAAATACTCATGAATTGAGCTTGAATACTTATTTTTTTAGAGCCATTTTGTCATTCATTTCTGCATCACATTCATTTACCATATTCAAGGAGTGAATGTGACGCAAATGAAGAATTTGCAGGCATACCAGAAAGTTCTGCTCCATCAGCTGAATTTATACTTCCCTTTTCAATTTCTAATTTTGATTCACACTGCCCACCATTATTCTTGCTAAGGAAGAAGGAATTATTCTTGTCAACACTCCCACTGGCCACCTTTTGCAAATGAAGAGACTAGCAGTTGATAATGCCAGTGAAAGAGACACACTGAAGGTGCACAAATTATGAGCTTCCTCTGTAGCATGTACTTCATCATCTAGAGATAAGCTGCTTTGCATTTGATTAATTGACTTGGACTGCATCAATTGATTTGAGGGAATGGTATGCTGGGGATGGTTTTAGCTGGGTGACTGTTTGGTGCCTTCTAAATCTAGTCTTTGGATAATTATAGTAAAACTGACTTAAATTGAATCAGACAATTGGTTCATCTAGCCAAGGGCTGTCAAACATAAGGCCCACATATACCAACAGATATGGCCCACAGAAGCTCTTTATCCAGCCCATGTAATAATTGAGCTCTCCCAGCACTGCCCATTCAACAGCATCCACTTCTGCTGAGGCTCTGGGAGGGAGAGATGGAAGGAGGCCTCAGAAGGCAAGGAACCCTAGGGGGAAAGGGCAGACCAAAAGAGGTGTGAGAGAGAAACTCTGCCAAGGCACTGCTAGAGCCCAGTTACCTGGGAGAACCTGAGGTGGTGTCACATTTCAGAGCACCTGAGTTGTGGAAGTGACACCTTGGCAGAAGCCGGGCTGCAGAAAGGGCAGCCCGTGTGATAATTGGGTTCTCCTATATCTTGAAAATTTGATCAAGATTTGCATATTTTCTGTCATTTGCAGCTAATAAGTTCCTATGTGAGAACAAAGTACTGATTTCTGGCCATTGCTTAATGATGTCACACCCAGCCCTCAGTAGGAGCCATGAATGCTATTTCACCTGCTATATGAAATAAATTTGACACCCTTGATCTAGCCTAGGGGTCCCCAAACTTTTTAGCCAGAGGGCTGCATCAAATATCTGGCACGGTATAGAGGGTCAGAAAAAAAATTTAAATATAAAATTTATATCAATAAATTAGAGATGGAACTTAGATGAGTGAATAAATGAATAAATGGGCTCATTCATTCAACTTCTCTGGCCCTTAGAACACCCTCCAGATGCAACCAGAGCACAGCTCCAATCATGTTCAGCCAAGTGGGCCAGAGGCTTTCAGGGGACAAGAGGCTGGCTGCGGGCCAGACAGAGGCTCGCCGTGGCCCCTGGGCCAGGGTATGGAGACCCATGATTGTTTACTGGGACTAGTAGCATTACTTTTTAAGGCTTCAGTCATGGGTTTTTCCCCAGTTCTGCTCTGAAAATGCAGGGATTAAACAGGCAGGCACTCACCAAACCGAACAGCATCTCCACTGCTGTTGCTACCCAGAATGGTTCTGACGATGAGTGGGAAGGGCCACTTACATGGCGCATTGCAGCACCTGCGTTACATACTGTTTTACTTCCCCTCTAGCTACACTACTGCTAGGATTGCAGCCTGAGCAATCACCTTACAGAGTTCTTGGAAGGGCTACATCAAGATACTATATACAGAGCACTTCGCAATTCAGAAAGTGCTTTACAGATAACAACAACAACAACATTTCTATACCGCCTTTCTGGTCATCGGATTACTCCTCTGACTTTATTCAAGGCAGTTTACACAGGCAGGTGTTTCTAAATCCCTCAAAGGGATTTTTACAATCATAGAAGTTCTCTCTTTCAAGAACCAACAGCATTTCAGAATGGATCTTCCTGGTTTGGTCTCACTTCTGGCCTCCGATTCTCCCAGGCAGGCTGACAAGCAGCTCCATCTCTCACATGAAGGGCAGCCAAGACGCTTCTTGCTCACACCAAGATCAGGTGGAATCACTCAGCTGGGCTTGTCAGCTGCTTCAAGGTCTCAGCCATTCAGGGAGCTGCCTGTCTTCGAACTGTGTCCTCGAACTGGCGACCTTCTGATGTTATCTTCGGGCTAACGGAGGCTGTACCCTCTAGACCAGACCTCCTGCCCTCCTGCCTCCAGATTCTAAGCATTATTATTTATAAAAGCAGTGCAGACTAAGAGCCACCAGTTTGCTACCCAACTGAGGACACCTTTTTGTCAACTGAGTTTTTACATCAGTGACACTCTCACCAGTTAATCAAACAGCACATTCTTCTTCATGCTTACTCAGAAGATAGCTCCATTGCATTCAGAAGGACTTACACCCAACTAAATGTGCATAGAATTGTACCCTAAATGCAAACAGGTCTTCTGGCTGACATTTGTGTAGAATTCCATGATATGATGGAAGGAGTTAGTGCTTTCTTAACAGAACTAAGTTCTTTCTCTTTTACATCCACACAGCATCTTAGTTTTGGCCCAATTGATGCCTTGCATCCCGTCACTTAAGCCATTTCTGCCCAACACTGCATATACGCAACAGGGACCAAACATGTACACCTGTGTGTCAGGCAAAAATGGGTTAACCCATTTGGTCCCTGTTGTATATTTGTAATGTTGGGCAGAAATGGCTTAAGTATCCGTTCTCAAACATTGGGAATTTTATTCTGTTCCCAGAATTCCACAATTCTAGCTGAAATTATGCTTTAAGTAACATTTCTTCTTTTTTTGATATTAAACACTTTATTTGTGCTAATGCAAATATTCTAGGATGTCAAATTATGCCAGTTGCAATCTATTTTTTTCAATACTTTTTGTCTTTCTGTGCCTGTTTATGGATGAAGTGAGGACCTTCCTCTACAAGGTGATTGGGAGTAAAGAAGTCTGACATTCCAAGGTGAAACACTGTGCCTTGGAACATCAGAGTTCTTTACTGTAACTGTCTGTGCAGATTTGATATGCAGCAATTAGCAAGTGATAATGTTTATCTTCATGCTGTGAAAAGCTTTATCTGGTGATTTCTGTACATCAAGTAGCTGTTCAAGACAGAAGAGCAGACCGGGTTGTATTTTCTTGATCAGTTGGCAACTTGGCAAACCTAAGAGTCACCCTGGATTATTTTTTATCATAAAGTGCACAGGCATATTATTGTGTGACATGGTATAAACATAACATCTTCGGTAAATAACCAACTTGTTTGAGAGGAAGGAGTTGGTGCCTGAGGAAGGAAGTGTGTGTATGTACACGTAAGAGATAGCTGGGGAATTTGTGAGAGAGAGAGTGAAAGGAAGGAGGAGGGTATTGTCTGCCTTAGTATAGTGGGGAAAGTGTGCACACCAGGGTGCACATGTCTGTAAGCACTGTCTGGGTATGCATCTCAACTGTATATAAGTGCAGAAACTGGAACTAAATTTCAGCATTCTAAGAATCCCGGCTGCTTAAAGAAAAAAAAAACTTCCAACCCTCGAAGCAATGAATACATTCTCCAGCCATGACTGGCAATTTCTAGGGAACTTTTGGAAGAGAACATGAAGGCCCATGTTGCAGCCACCTTACTGAGCAGGTCTAGGTTTGATCCATGCACAAACAGGTGGCATCCATGTGGCCCAAGAGCCTCATAGACACCACCTTGATCTTGATGGATAAAGGCAGGGTATACATTTAAGGACAGGATACGGTTGAGCAATTATGTCAATAAGAAGAGGTTTGGTGTGCTCGGACCCGCCCCATGATGACTAGCTGCAGAAGTATCCCAACAAAGCAAAGCAGATTTTTGAGCTTGCACCTTATTCATAAAAGTTATAGAATCCTGTTTTTCTGGGCTGAGAATCTGAATTACCTTGGCACAAAATGCTGCTTCAAGAAAACTTTTTTTTTTTAAACTCAACCCATTGCCATGGCAAATGCAGCTCCCATTCATTCCTGTTTATTCTTATTTAAGACTTGCTGTACAGAGTTGGAAAATGGCTTTCCAAAACCACAGCAGTAGGAAAGGATAAAGTCACACATATGCCAGCATTTTGGCCACTGACTGAAAGGTAAGGTAGGAGCACAGCACAATCAGAGCTGATCTATTCACTTGCCCATTTAATCTTGCACCCTGTTTCCAACAGCAGCCACATGGATGCCTCTGGGAATCCCACAAGCAGGAGAAAAAGGCCACAGCCCACTCCTGCTGTATGCCATTATCAACTAGGTTTGCCAGCTGACTCCAAGATCTTGCCTAGCCTACTCCTATGCCTTGATCTGCAGAAAGCAATCAGTGATGCTTTTCATAGGATGGACACCTTCACCTGCTAGTGTCTGCACATCAAGCTGTTAAAAGCATAGGATTGGAAGGCAATAAGGAAGTCCATTAGCAGTTCCATTAGCAACTGGTGTTCAGAGCTATTCTGTATTGCTTCTGCACAAGATAGCTAGCTGGAATTTTTTTCATGGCTAACAGTCATTAATTAGGCCTTTCCCCCTGTAGTGAACAGGCACCTTCCCCTCCATGATATCTGCTAATTTAGAAATCAGCCTGTCACCTTCTCCATTTCATCAAAAGCTATGGGTCATGTTCATCATGCCGGCTCCATCTAAAAATGTGGCTCACATGTGTCAAATTGTCTGGTTTTGATCAGGCAAACCCCCCACCCCAACCCCTGCTGAATTTTGCTCACACCTAGTTATTGGTCTAAGTCCACCCATCTGATTTGGACACAGGAAAGTGGGGTCCTATTAAAAAATATAACCTTAAACTCACATTGCTGGTACCAGATCATGAATGCCAGTGTCAGTGCATGATGTAAGTGCTAGGTGTGATCTCAAAGTAGAGGGAAGATCAGTTTCATGTAGATGAGACTGGTCTTGCCTGCTTCAGAGGGCTCATCACACACACACACACTAAAATTAATTCTTTTTTTAAAAGGCTTTGTCTAGTGCAGTGCCTTTAATTTGTAACAGGAAGAAGTTCAAGAGGTGTAGTTTTACTCATCTTCATATTTCTGCAGCAAGGTAAGCATTAAGGACACAAGAAATGTGGCTGAGAGGAAAAAAAACAACCCAACATTTAGCTACCCTAAAACCCTAAGAAAGCTACCTGTCAAGCTTTCTGTGCCGATAGAGGCTTTTGGTGAGATTCCTCTGGATCATTTAATGTTGCCAAGTAATAAAATAGTACCAACTCAGTGCAGGAGGTCTGGTCTAGAGGGTAGAGCCTCTGTTAGCCTGAAGATAACATCAGAAGGTCGCCAGTTCGAGGACATCAGCAGCTCCCACTGAGAATGGCGAGACCTTGAAGCAGCTGACAAGCCAAGCTGAGTGATTCCATCTGCTCTTGGTGTGAGCATCCCCTTGAGGGATTTAGAAACGCCTGCCTATGTAAACCGCCTTGAATAAAGTCAGAGGAGTAATCCGATGACCAGAAAGGCGGTATATAAATACCTAGTTATTATTATTATTATTATTATTATTATTATTATTATTAACACCTTGTGCTGGATGCTAAATGGTGCAATCTCTGGAAATCACAGTTAGCACCTGGCATACACATGTAGCAGAGTAAAGTGGCCCTCCTGGGGGGGGGTGGTAGATTGGACTGTGCCACTTCAGGCTGCAGGTGAGGAAGTTGCAGTTTGAAAACTTCCCCTTCATTAACCTATTTTTGCCCAGCCCACAGGTGTACATATTTGGTCCCTGTTGCTTTGATGCAACGTTGGGCAGAAAGGGCTTTAAAAATATGTTAGCAAACCAAGGAGTAGACTGAGTTTGAATCTTTCTCTCTACTGTGCTCTTATTTTTCTTGTAGGGAGTCTTTTACAAGGGAAAAATTTAAAAATGGCATAACCTCTCACCTGCACTCTGAAGTGGTACAGACCATCTTGTCACCCAGGAGGTTGTCTGCCCCCTCATTCTATTTGCCTGTGTAGAATAGGCCTGAGACCCACCCAATGCATAATAGGAGGGGTAGAATTCTAGACTCTGCCACATCAGACTGCAGGTGTGGGGTCATATTTCTGAATGCTTCCCCATGCATATAAAACCTCCCTGCATGTAAAAAACAAAAGCATTGGAGGAAAGACTTATCTCAGGTCTGTCCTTCATTTCCGGGTTTCCTACATGCAATGCAGTCTGAGAAGGTTCAGTCATGCTGCACAGTCATGTGTCTCCTTACACCCCATTTCTTTAAAATAAGTTTAAGCAGGGGAACTGTAAGGCAGCTTTTTGCTGTTTGTTTATTCAAACCACCACCACCCTCCCCTATATTCAGCAACCATCTTTCTCCTACAGGGGGAAGGATGCTGTATCTTTTCCTCTGCTGAGGAAAAAAAAGCAATTGAAGTCTGTGAGATTTTGAGCAACAGAACAGCTACAGCAGTGTTTCTCAAACTGGGTTGGGACCCACTAGGTGGGTCGCAAACCATTTTCAGGTGGGTTCCCATTCTTTCATTTCGATATTTTATTTTTAATATATTAGACATGATGCTACCATAGCATGTGACTGCATTTGGGGAAATATTACAAACCTGTACTTTTAACAACCTCTCTGTATATTCTTTTAACAATGATAGCAAATGGGACTTACTCCTGGGTAAGTGTGGGTAGGATTACAGTCTAGGATGGCTAAAAATTTTCCTGCTTGATGATGTCCTCTTGTCCAATTATGATGACCTGTCTTTGGGACCCCATGTTTGGCTTGCAACATGTAGTATACTCTTAGAAAGTTTGGTTGGGCAGCATAGGAGTTTTTATACAGGCAGCAATGCTAGAAACAGCAACTTAGCACCATCTGGAGGACAAAGTGCTAAACTACACTCCTATTTGGCAATGGCCATAATTCTCTCCTTCCCTTTCTTCTAAATTCATTGCCAAGAAACTTGTACCAGAGGAGGCAGAGCTTACTATGGTTGCGGTATCAATCCAAAGACAATTTGCAGAACGAAGTTCCCCTTTCTATTACTGCTGCTTCCATACCTTCCTCTTCAACCAACAGAGGTGGAAAAAATGGTCTCTATGCAAGAAAGCAGGAGGGTGGGCTAGTAAGAACAAGACAGGAGAATCTATAGTTACACTGTCATTTTTAATGGGAAACTCCAACACATCTGGGTTGTGACCTTGCCGTAATGTAGCAATTCCCAGGCTGGGCCACATCCACAGAAACAGCCTCTCAAGTGGAAGTGCTGTGCTCAAGTTAAAATGATGCCAAACATCCCTTAGCTGCAGTTCTGAGTTGCTAAATCAAGCACCTGGACAAAAGCAATGCCTTGCCCAGCATGTATGAGCAAAGGGTAAACCAAAGAAACAAGGTGAACACATTCAGATTTTCAAAGATCAAGAACTGACTCCTATAATAAGGTGTGAAGTCATTCACTGCTATACTGTTCCACCCTGCCACTTGAGACAGGATTAAGCAACAGTAGGAGGGAGGGAGGGATGTGTTGTGCTGCAGTGAAGAGACTGAAGTTCTTGTTTTAAATCTTACCTCTGCCATTTACTCAATAAGACAGCATTTCTCAAACTGTGGGTCGGGACCCACTAGGTAGGTCGAGAGCCAATTTCAGGTGGGTCCCTATTCATTTCAATATTTTATTTTTAATAGATTAGACCTGATGCTCCCATGGTATGTGACTGCATTTGGGGAAATGTGACTGACCTGTACTTTTAACAAGCTGCTATGTATATTCTTTTAACAATGATAATCAATGGAACTTACTCCTGGGTGTGTGTGAGGACTGCGGCCTAGGATTGTGAAAAAGTTTCCTGCTTGATAATGTCACTTCCTGTCATGACATCACTTCCAGTGGGTCCTGAGAGATTCTTATTCTGTAAAGCAGGTCCTGGTGCTAGACGTGTGAGAACCACTGCAAGAAGAGATACTCCTGTTTGATTTAAATCCTGCTTCTTGACCATCAGGTCCTCAAAATGGCTCACTACATTTCAAAATGCCATTCTGCTGTAGCTGATTCCTCCCCAAGCCAGGATTTGGGAGTCAGACCTGGAAGATCCAGGTTCAAATCCCAGTTCAGCCATGAAGCTTCCTGGCTGTCCTTGGGCCAGTCATCTCCCAATGTACTTCACAGGGCTGTTAGGGCAACAAAGAAAGAAGGAACAATCTACACCACCCTGAGCTCCTTGGAAGAAGGGCAGTATAAAAATGTGAAAAATAACTTTCTCTCCTTCATCATTTTTTAAATCAAAGAACACATGACCCCATTATCCTCTCATTGCCAATCCACTCATCCCAAAGGTAGCAGCTGCTGCTGCATATCCCTCAGTGCGCTCAGCCCCTTAGGTGTTACTCCTTGGCATTGGCAGTTACCTGGAGGCTGTTGATCCTTTAGCCACAGGGAGGAGTCAGATTGAGCTCCCTTCCTCAGACAAGCCACTCCCTCTTAGCCTCAATTCCTCACTGCCACAGAGGGCCAGAGTCAACCTGCTTTGTTTCATGCAACAGTGCTCTAAGGATAACAGGATAAAGCATGTGACATGCAAAAGCATCACACACATGCTAAATATTGTTGCACCTACTCCTTAGTGATCCTATAGTTTCCTATCCTAGTTATGAAGGAGAAAAACAAGTTGTAGCAGTCCCATGTTCTCTTTTAACGGAACAAGGTAGTCTGGTAATTACCATCTTTGAAAAAGGGCACTTTAAGTTCCATAGCTAAGTTCTGTAGTTTGATTAGGCAGGACAGAAAATTCTGCTGGGTTTAGATGCACCTACAGGCTCTTTCAAGCACTGCAGCAGGAACAGCAGTAAAACTACCACCATAGCTCCCATTTGTAACCATGCCAAATTAGCACTAGTCAAACAGGAATTGTTCAGCCAAAGACAGCGGTAAACTCTGACACAGAGTACATGGAAAAAACTGTGAAAGGACCTATTTTGGGTGGCAAAGTTTTGTTTCTCCCCCCCCCTTCCCCCAAGGTGGGAATGGAGTGGAATAGGAAAACCCCCTCCAAACAGAGAATTCCTCACCCACTGCTGTTTAGGAAAGATGAGGTACCAATTGCTAAGCACACCACAAAATATCAGATCAAGTTTGATCAGGACTGTCTCAATAGTTCAAGCATAGAATGAGCAGAGGCTGAGGGGCAGGCCTATCCAGTACCATTGATGACTGTGTAGAAGAGGGAATGCACAACCATATCAAGCAGGCCTACTTTGCATCTGGATGAGAAACCGACCCTTCGGGATCAAATGGGCATCAGCCAGATGCCTCTGGGAAACTCAAAAGCAGGGTCTGAAGGCAACAACCATTCCCAGATGTTGAACACACCGGCTCGGAAGATGGAACTCCCATTAGTTATCATAGCTAGTGGGTGCTGACAGGCCTCTCTTTCATGACTGTGTCTAAAGCCATTTATGTGAATGGCCATGTGGAGAACTGAATTCCCCAAGCAATGTACATGTTGCAGTTAAATGATCTGCCCCCCTTAGACTAGTTAGGAGACCAAATGAACAGTGGTGCTGCTGGGTTAGGCACTGGCTGAGGGCCCCAGAAGCTCCCCAAGACTTGCTTGGCCAACGCCTGAAGCCCCTCAGAACTAACCTTTATATGGCAGCAGCTGCATATTTCTGGGTTGCTTGTTTGCTCTCCAGGAACTTGACTTCTGAAGAGGGATTAGTGGGGGGAACGGGACGGGACAGGGTGTGTTCCAGCATGAATCTTGTACAAATCCTGCCTCCTTCCTTCATCCCTATGACAAGGGACCCTGTTTTCTGGAGAGCACACTAATTGACCCAAAGGAACAGGGATGAAGAACTGCTTACGCAAAAATCACACAGCCCTTCTTACCCTGCCCCCCCCCAACAACTGGGTTATCTCCCCACCAGACTGCCCACACTGTCACTGTGGCTTACAATGGAGGTTATGGGACAGGTCAAGAGAACCCTAGGAGAATGGAGGGAAAATCCTTCCGTTTACCTTCTCTGCCTCCCAGTTGCATGGGAAAGGGAGAAGACTTGGAGATCCTGTGCGAGCACAGGGTCCTGCAAAATGAGGTCGCTGAGGGCCCAGAAAAACTTGCCACTGATATGGCTATCACATAGCCTGCATTCACACACCCTTCTTGAAAATATGGATCACATCCATATTTTCAAGAAGGGTGTGTGAATGCAGGCATGATGCAACCCCTTTCCTCACTTGGTGCATGGTCCAACCTTGGATTGATACACAAGTGGTGATCATGTCAACCCTCTGCCTCTGACGGTAGGTCCCAGGAAAAACCATGGGTACTCCCTATCTGTGCACTCAGTGACCATGAATTATCCATCCATGAACTTTTGACACAAATCACATTCTGGTTGTGAAGGAGACAAAGGAGAGGTTTGGGTTTCCATCACTTTATTTTGCAAAAATAGAAAAGTCCCCTCTTCTGCGGCACGACTGGGAGTGCAGGGGCAGGAGAGATTCCTTTAAAATACCATGGAAAACTGGTCTGTAAACATGAAGGAAGGGCTTCACCCTCTTTTCCATCCCACCCCACCCCCAGCAAACAGACCCCATTTTAAGGCCTAGGTTTGTTTTTTTAAAAGGTTTTGGCAGCTTAAAATGACTGGGGAGGAAGCCAAGACAATTCAGCAGAACCCCTATTCCTTGGGGTACTGTTACCCCTCATCACCTGCTCTGGTGCACACGTGGGACAGTTTCCTATGCTACCCATCCCCTGGTGTAAACAAAGGCAAATAAATAAACCCACCAAAAGTGCTGCTCCATTCATGGCCAGCTGGGGGCAGCAGCACCTTCAGCTCTCACCCCATAACAGCAGAAAAGGCAAAAAGGTGGACAACTCCTTCTGCCCCTAGCCCAAACAGCTATGGGGCGAATGCCTACCTCAGCTGTGATGCAGTTGGGTCTACACAGCAAAAGGGTCTGCCTGCCCCACCTGATGAAGGCTTGTGGTAGGGTGGGAGAGATGGAATAGCAGCTGCAAAAGGCAATGATACAAAGGTCTCCTATTGTAGTGTTTGGGTTTCATACTGCTAGGAGCAGAGTGGAAAAAAAACAAAACAGTCTTCGGCAAGTCTTTCACTCTCTAGTACAAGAAAGAGGGTTGCATTTGCTGTACCTCTATTTGGTCCATCAAAACTTTGGTGGTGAAGCTGATGTGGAGCAATAATAGTCTCCTTTAGGCTGGGAGAGGAGAGGGGCAAAGTTGCCTATAGCAGAAGTAAACTGCCCCTCCCCTTCATC
The DNA here is from genome assembly GCF_035046505.1 of Tiliqua scincoides. NCBI lineage: Eukaryota > Metazoa > Chordata > Lepidosauria > Squamata > Scincidae > Tiliqua > Tiliqua scincoides. The sequence continues at coordinate 126,732,017 of NC_089822.1, read as the reverse complement.
AAAGTGCTGTGGAAACAAAGGGGGGTTATTTATTTTAAACACTTTCCAAAAGCTCAAAGCGGGTTAAGGTGAGCAGTGCCCCACATCTTTGGACAGGGCAGCTGGCTTCTCAGGTAGGGGAGAGCAGTCAGGGGGGGCCCTGAGGGACAGGAAACAGGTTCAAGTCTGCAGCTCTGCACCCTTAACCTCTACCCTATCCTTGATCTATCTTTGGTATCTAGTGTCCTTTGGGGGTCTGTTTCCCAGAATGCATAGCACCAGGGTCAAAAGCATCCCAAGCAAGAACAGATGCAGCCTCCTCACTCTGATCCCCCCCTTGACCCTGAGGAAGCAACAGGGAAGATTGCAACCCCTCCTCCCCCCCACGCCGCTTTGGGATTGATCTCTGCCCGCAAACAACAAAACATTAGCACTTTATACAGCTAATAAAAAGAAGCCCCATTCCCCATCCCCCCAACTCACCTCCCTCAAAAAATCCACATATCACTGGAACCCATGAGAGATGGTTATTAATAACCCATCCCCCCCCAAACAAAAAGAAAACTTCTGAGAGGGCAGAGGGGTCTGCGTGTTGAAGTCCCAGCTTCGCTCTCCTCCATACCCCGTAATCATTGGTCTAAGTTCCATTCATGTATGAGGGGAGGGATGGCTGGGAGGCATTGCATCCCTCTGTGTTCAGAGACGTGAATAAATAGTGTCCTGGGTGCCTGGGTTCCCAGCTCAGAAGCTGAAGGATATAGCTTATTCCCAGCTTGTGGACTAGGTTAGAGGGAGGTGGCTGTGACCATTGCATAGGGCCCATGTGCTGGAGAGTCTCTATTGGCTCTTGAAGTGCCCCTTTTCCCACAGGCAGGGGAATTGCACATTTGGAGCTCCACCCATTTTGAAAGGGAGAGCCTCCAAGCCCCTTGGGGGCTTTCCCAGGTCCTCAATATTTGGCTTAAGCATGCCCAACTCAACAGGATGGGCAGCCTGGGACTTTGGCAAAGCTTTGGGTTGGGGGCAAAGGCTTCAGAGTATGCATCCAAGGCCCCTTAGGAAAAGGTTAAGGCAAGAGACATCCACCCCAAGTCACCAAACACAGCGGAGGAGAGGGGCATATATGCCTCCTAGTTGGTCTTGACCGTTGCCATTACATCCAACTCCAATGTACAGCTGAGACCAGGAAAGGCAAGTGCAGAGTTCCAGAGGAAATGGGCAACGGGAAGGACGGAGGAGATACATGTAGAAGGGGTTTCTCCTGGCCTTTCCTGGCCTAGATCCTGGCTCTCTTGAGATGCTAGGGGGTCTCCTCCTGGCTCTTGGTGTCAGCTGCGCTCTCCTCAGAGCTGGGGGGTTCTGCCACTGGTGGGGGCTGTGACAAATCCTCTTCAAACATCTCAGGATTTTCCAGCATCTCTCGGATGAGTGGTGGCATGGGCCCAGGAATCTCCATCTTCAGGGTGATGGCTCGTTCTGCCCCTGTTGAGACACAGAAAGTGGGGGAGTCAGGCACAAACAAAGGTGAATGCCCCATCAACAGAGATCATAAGAGTGATTGCATTGTAGATTTTCCCATGCACAACGGCAGTTGGGGCACTAAAGTTGCAAGCTTCTTACTGGGAGTGCAGTGTAGGTACATTCTAGCGCAATGATAGAAGCTTGCAGGTGGAACCCAGTTCATCACCCTTGGAATGGGAAAGTTAGGACAGACAGGTGGGAGAGTTAGGACAGACAAAAGAAAATGTTTCTTTACTCAGCATGTAGTTGGTCTGTGGAACTCCTTGCCACAGGATGTGGTGATGGCATCTGGCCTAGATGCCTTTAAAAGAGGATTGGACAAATTTCTGGAGGAAAAATCCATCATGGGTTACAAGCCGTGATATGTATGTGCCACCTCCTGATTTTAGAAATGGGTTGTGTCAGAATGCCAGATGCAAAGAAGGGCACCAGGATGCAGGTCTCTTGTTGTCTTGAGTGCTTCCTGGGGCATTTGGTGGGCCGCTGTGAGATACAGGAAGTTGAACTAAATGGGCCTTTGGCCTGATTCAGCGGGGCTGTTCTTATGTTCTTATGGAACAGCCAGACTGGCATTTTGTTTTAGCACTGCCATTTTGCTTCCTCTGCAGAGGAAGTGCTGTGCTCCATGATTTTTTCAACATCACAAATAGGAAGGAACCAGAGATATCTGGGATTCCAAGCCCCCCACCCATACTGAGCACAATATGGGCAGAGGAGCCAAGGAGCAAAACACTTCCTCTGCAACACCAGGAAAATGAGAACACCACTCAAGCATTGAGGTGAACAGGAGATAGATCAGGATCTACCAGTAGATTTCCAAGTTGTTTGCAGAAGATCTGCAAGTTTTTCTGACTCCCAATCATTCAGTGATAGCAGCAACTAAAGGACTTCCACCCCCTCCCAAGTCCGGTTATTGATACAAAGCAAGCCTGGAGGCACTCAGGAGCAGACTTTAATGTATGGTACTGTAAATAAAACTTTGGGCTGAATTTGCAGACACTCCAACAACTGTTCTCAGTAATCTGTGCGGCCATGCACTTTGAAGCCAAGACATAGCTGAGGCATTGCACAAAGGGGTCCAAGAAGTGGCATAGGCCCTGACTCTTAATTCAAAGTGCATACTTGCTCCTCAGCCCAAAGTCCCCATTCTGCACCTGGTTCCAGTTGGCAGACTTCAGGGGGGTCATGTACCAAAAAAGTTAATCCTTGGGTGTCTGCTCACCCCTTTCTCTATGTCCTGCTCTCCATTATCAGTCTTTTTCAATTAACTCTGTTTTGAAGTACAGAGTTTGGCTCTGAAATGTGTGAGGCGTGTGTATTTCATATATAGATACGCAGACGCATGATCTCACTCTCCCTGCATTCGCCACAACTCCCAATAACTTCTACTGGCTTAACTCCTGACACAAAAGCCATTCCAAAATTTTCCAGCATTACAACTAGGATGCTCAGGTTCAGACTCTACAATTATGATAGGGCCACTACAGGCTTCTTCACACATTACAATATTTCTGTGGAAACTATTATTTAGAAAATAGCATGAATGTGCTTCTTGATTACAAGGCATGGTGCACCTGCATTCATGGAGCAGTGCTGGTGGTTTGTTGCTCACCTTTTGTGCTGATTCCTCGTAGGTCAGTGATTTTCATCAGCATACGGGGGAACATGTAAGGCTTGTTGGGCCGACGTCGACGAGCATAGATCTTCAGTGCTTCCAGCAGCGGCTCTTGCAGCTTGTCCACTTTCTCTGGCTCCTCCAAGTCCATTCGATCTATGGAGAAGAGAGGAATATGAAGCATGCAGGTTAGGCACATTTGAATGGCAATTACTGCATTGCAGAGGGTGGGGAAAAATACAACATGGAATTCAGAAACTCAGTCATAGTCTAGAAATCTCAGCCTTCATCCTCAGATGAGACCAAGATGCTAGTCCTCAAAGCTGTAGAAGCAAATGTGAGAAGTCTACAACGGCGGAGAGAGCCTGGATAGGGTTTCCAATTGCATCAGGAGGTCAGACTCCACACCGCAAGGCTTATAATCCTATGTCAGTTGTGACTGTACCTGTTGTCCTACTCACCATCCCCATTTTTCCATGAGTGGACTGTGGCATGCCAGGCCAGACAGAGACAATCCTGTCAATATCACCATGCTCCTCAGGACCTGTTTGCCTGCAGCATACAACCATGTCCCTCTTGGAACATGTGTGCCTGCTTCCAGTTTCAGAATCAGCATGCATGTGTATTCCATGAAATAACTTAAAGTATCATCATCCTCACCCACCCTTATCATTCCATTGACAGCAGTGGAAGAACTTTTCTCCAAGACTCTCTCTGTGAATTGAGTCTCCACTGTTACAAGACATGCAGCATTATGGTTTACGTTATAACGTTGTCTTATAGTTTACAACGCCATCTTAATCTGAATTGCGCGTGGCCTTACTCGCTATATGCACCACCTTAAGAGCTTTTAGTTGGAAAGGTGATTCAAAAGTATTACAAAGAAATGAATTTATAAAATATGTGTGTTTGTGGTTAGGCAACCAATCCTAGCTCCCATTAATTCCTCAAAATCTGGCCCCATCACACAGCTCCTGCCACCGGCAACCTTCCTTCCCATTCCCTGACCAGTTATCAAAACATGTGAGTCCCAGTTTCTGCAAGAGCAAAATACAAACAAAAAGGAAGTTAGGACTATTGTGGATTACATAATAGTCAATTTCTGCTTATTTGAGAAAACCACAGTATACTTCACTGATTGTTGACTGAACTTCTAATCTGCCCTATCTCCAAGATTCAGGTCTGATCATTATCTCATTGTCCCTAGACCAAACTTACCTGGGTCATGACACCCGCCACAGCCTCTTCTCCCCAGGTCAGCCAGGTGCGACCATCTTAGATTTTGCAAAATCTTGTGAGATCCAAGATGGAGGTGCCCAGGAGAACAGACAGGAGGGGCCACAACACACACTTTGGGAACCCCTGCCCTAGCCCTATACCCGGAGGAAAGGCAATACCGATAGCCAGCATTCCTTCCCAGTCTCTAGAGCAGTTCTGTGGGACATGCTTGTATAGCATTCTATCTGTGAATATCACAGACCTCTCAAGGCTCCCCAACCTGAGCTGGGGAGAAAAGGCTTAAAGTCTGCAGAGCCAACACATGGCTGTTACCTCCACAGATGAGGCAGATTGCACTTAGCAGGCCTGTCTCTGTGTCGTCCATCTCAAGGGGCAGCAACTGTCCAGCAAAGGCAAATACCAAGTCGGTGAGGGGCCCAAATCCAGCATTGTGCATCTGGGTGCGGTTCAGGGTCAGCCCATCTGAGAAGGTCATGGTGTCCTGCTCTGGAGTGTAGCGGGTGCAAATACGGAGCATCTGTAGGATGGAACAGGGAGCAGGTTACAGATAAGTTGGCCATACAAAGAGTACCTGAAACAGAGGAATCCACTCAGGGCCAAATATATATATGATGGGGTCATTATCATTTCCATATCTGCCACATTCAAATATAAAGGCAGGGTGGGATAGGTCTTTTAACAGGCAAGGTGAGTACATGTAAGAAGGGTGCTGAAACAGCATCGGGCCTCCACTCAGCGCATTGTTTCAAGCACTTTTCAATTCCTGACTCTGATACCTGAAACAAGCTGGGAATAGAGGAAATTTGGCACAGGACAGCACCCTTCTCTTGCACACTCCTTGGGCTGTTAGATTCCCCCCCCCCACACACACACACACATTTTACAGGCAGAGCAGAGGCAGTTTCTGCCATTGTCGCATCTAATTTTGCCCTTACACATGTGCACACACAAACCCCTGCCCACTCTTGAGGTATCCATCACCCATCTAAATAGTGCCCTTTGCTCTCTCTTGGATACTGAACAAGGCCACTACACAGAGAGAAACTTCTTTTATTAAACTCAGCAGGCCAGACTTCTTCTAAACTGTCCATACTCTGAACAATTCAAGGGCTCCTTGTCATTGCTAATGGGGAAGCTGAACCTAGTTGAACCCAGTGAGAGCACTCTTAAAGGAACAAGAATTCCCAAAGGAAGACGGCCCAGTCACGTCAACCAAAGATGGAACTCATCTGTGAAAGAGAAAAGTGCAATCCTGGCTCAACTACAAACTAACTCAGGAGGGTGAAGATCTGTCTTGGCCGTCTGTGCAGTAGAACTATTTATGACCTAATGACCTCAGAGGGTGGTCAGGAAGGTTCAAGAATTATAAAGCACCCCTCATATAAAAAGCATTACAGAAATTCCAGCTGAAGTTGCCAACAACATGATGTGTAAAATGAGCACACCAGTAGCCTACTCTCACAGAGCTGTTGCGCCCAAGATGAAATGATGCAAGGGTATCCTTCAACTTGAGCACTAACAACAGGGTGGGCAGGCTACATACAGGGTCATGTGAATGTTGCAATTCTGTGTAAGTTACAGAATTCAGTATCCTTTCAAGTAGGCTCTTAGTCTTTAGGGCTACAGTGAGATACTTTGAAGTGTTTGAGACTTCTGATGTTTCAGCAGCCAGAAATGGAACTAAGCAGCATTTCTGGTGCACAAGGGGTAGGGTCTCAGTGTCCTGCCTAACTCTTGGCCACTCCTCTTCATAAGCAGAAGCAAATAGGGAAGGTTTGCAGGTCAGTGCACAATAATCATCTCCAAAGAAAAAACCCAGTCAGGTAGCAGGTGATGGGAAAGATTTGGAGAGCCATTGCTAATGAGAGGGCAAGATGGCACTGGGCAAGCAGGATCAATGGTCTGACTCAGGACAAATATATTCCATTACTTAAGCATATGCATAATTTGCATCTTTTGGACACTTTGCAGGCTACCTTGACACAGACTTTCACGTTTTGTCATTTAAAGCAGAACCTACTGTACGTGGTCCCACTCCAGCAACAGCCTTCTGTTTCTCACCCTCCCTTCTCCCATTGGTTGTGGTGGCTCAGTTCCTCACCAGGATGTCCAGGCAGGCTGCCTTGAGCAGGGTGATCTGGTCGGCGATGCTGAGGGTGGTGAAGCCTGGCAGGCGTTTGGCGAACTCCACAATCTTGATGATGCACTTGGTGGCCAGTTCACTGAACTTGTCCCACAATCCCAGGTCCAGCTGTACCCTGTGATCTGCACTGGAATTCTGGAGGGGAGAATGAGGGATCAGGCATTATTAGGATTGTGGGGGACTCTGGACTGTATCAACATTCCTGCTTTCTCCCTCACAGCACCATTGTTGGAAGACACAAAGGCTGGGAGCGAACAGTGTCAACTTTTCCCAACCCACCTTTAGCCCCAACTTGCAATATGGAATCCCAATTAAAACAGTTTTAGCCATATATGTTTTTATTATGGCTTTAATACAATTGTTTTTATTTTAATATTATTAAATCATGTTAACCATTCTCTATTCTCTCCTCCCATTGTCTTCTCTCCCCTCACTTGCCTTTAACACTACAATATTTTAACACTGGTTCTTATCTTTTAAAAATTGCTCTGAGATGTTGTTTAGTGATTGGCAGATGGACCAGCCAATCAGTGCTGCACACAGACCTGATCAAAGAAGGGAGATAGACTTCATGACACAAAGACCATCCAATTAGCATTGTATAAATCCAACTTCTGCTGCAGACTATCAGGTTTCACCTCTAGACAATCTCCATCTGGAGACGAATGTACGTCTGCCCCAAATGCAGCAACTGGGTTTCTAAACCAGATTCACTACTCAGATTATTTGCATATCCACACAGAGTCAAATTTTCAAGCCTGCCCTTAGACCTTTTTCAAATGTGCACAAATTCAATGGTTTTTAAATGAAGAGAATGTAGGAATGTGTATTGTTTTGGAACAAGAGCGGGATGAGAACCATGTTCCCTAAATGGCCAGTTACTGTGGGAAAGTGAATGTAGTGAAGACTTGGTGCAATGTGCATGATTCATGAGGCAAACAACAGAGGAACAAATGCATCAAGGGACAAACATGAAGATGGGCTGGTGTGGACATAGCTGGGAAGAAAGAAGCACAGCACTCCCCACTATGTATTTCTTTGCATGGTTAACGCAGACCAGCAGGAGAGAGCGCACAGCCCTTACCGTGGTGTATTTGCCCAGTTGGCAGAGGGAAGGGAAGGTTTCCTGATGGGCCTTGCTGACCTTCTGGATGAGCTCTTCCAGCTCTGGTGTCATCTCATAGCTATCTACCACCACCTCCTCTTTTACATCCTTTTTCTTCTTGTTGCGGTCATTCCTCACAGCTGAACGGAGAAGGGGAAAAATGAGGGAAGAGGGATATGTTATGGCTCTCAAAAAGGTCTGACAACACTTACAGTCTTGCAATCTGACCATGTCAGCTCCAAAGAAGTTCAGGGTTTCATTGATATCTGCTGAGGAGTCAATCATACCATAAGGTGGAGGCAGTTTTGCCAAAGCATCCCTAGATCATAGTGGATTCAGTTCCGGGCCAAAACACATCTACTGGGGGGGGGGGGAGAGAGTGCTGCCTAGACCCTGCTCTTTGACATGCAGCCCATGGGTCATGACATGCCTTAGAGGCCTCCTCAAACAGCTAAGCAACTCTCCCAATGCATTCCCTCCCATCACTGTTGCCCCTACACTCTTCTTGGCAGCTTATAGTGGCTGTCACACCTTAGTCTCAGCCCTCAAGACACAGTATCCTAAGCATACATGGTGAAAGAACTGCACTACTAAAAACAGTGGGCCCCTGGGATTGCTGCATGCCTCTGGGGCAACAGGTCAGAGGGTGTGGTAATAGTAGCCATCTGGTAAGTATGTAGCTTAGATGAGATCTGTACTGGTAAGTTTCAAGCTCATGTCACGCTGCTAACCACTACAGCACCTCTTTGTTGCTGCCTGCCTTCAAAAGGTGATCCTGTGCCTTCCCAGATGTTTGGCAGGAAGAATTTCAACTAGTACAGTTTTCCCCTTCAGTACACCTTTTGTGAAGTCACCCTTAACAAACATCACCCTACTACCCACCCACCCGCACGCTAAGCCTAGCCCACTTGGGATCAGAAGGCAACAGTGTATTGAGAGGTCTCTACCTCCAGTATCACTACTTACTAACACTATCCCCATACTCTCAAGGGCTGCGAGTTGAATTTCCCAACCCCAAATATATACCAAGTTGTCAAAACAAAGCCCTGAGAGCTGTGCTCAGTCACAGGAAAACAGGAACAAACAACCAAGCCAACTGGATAGAGATCCATAGCGCTGTTGAAACAGGCTGCCGGGGGGGGGGGGGGGGAGGGGATGTAGCTCAAACTACCCAGCAAGGACCACTTCTCTGGGGAATAACAATAACTGAGGTCACAGTTTCTCCAGCCACAGGCCAGGAGATTGCCATCCCCTGTACAATCTGCAATCCGCTGAGCTGAATGCAACTCACCAGAAGTATATTGTGGCCAGCCAGGTGCTTGATGCAGACACACATATGCACCTGCTCCTGTGTTTGCTGTCTCAAGCAGATGGTAAAAACAAGAGACTTTTTGAGTTGGCTACAATATATAGCAGCTAGTGGGCTGCTTGCAGTTTGGTGGCTCATGAGTTGAACAGGTCTGGTGTAAGCTCTGATGCAAACCAGTGAGGCTAAGCCAAAGTGTCCATCACTGATGGTGGCCTGTCACCATTTCTGAATAGGCCTGGGGGTCCCCTTTTTACTGCCTGTACCAGTGAAGAAGAGCGAGTGTTTGCCTGAAAGCCAGTCTGACTTTAACCACTGTTTTCAACCCATTTGCTGCACCAAGAGGTAAAACTGACTTTTGCCTCTGGTACTTCCAAGCCTAATCTTCAAGACACAGCTGAAGTTCTGTGTAAGATGGGAGACAGGCCGACTACTGGAGAAAGATTACCTGAGATTAATTATAGTTTGTCCCTAGCTTAACTGAGGAACTGACCAAAATTATCTTGGGAGTATAAACTAATTTCATCAATCCTGAATATCACAAAAATTTACCACACATACAAGTCCCAAAGAAGCAAAAGACTATCAACCCTATGGATCTTACAGGCGATTTTTAAAAACAACTCAGTGAGGATTCATTGTCTTTGTATATTTTAACCACCCTCTTATATACCATATCAGATTGGTTAAAGAGTAGTAAAATGGTAGTTTAGAACAAAAAGAAATGTGTGGGTGCATTATGGCAATGTTTAATCTGTCACTGATTAAGACTATGGAGCCAGGGAATGGAAGATATTCCAGACACTTGGATTAGTAACCCTCCACACTCTAACTAGCTTTTTGTATTCATTATCAGAGTAGTTAAATGAGAGGTTACTGGTGGATCTCTCTCTCTCTCCCCCCCCCCTTCTCAGTGAGGATTATAATTCACTTTACCAGTCATGAAGGCAGACTCAGGGCCAAACAACATACTAAATTAAACAAGCAAAGGCAAGGACCATAGTGGTTTGAGCACATGCTTGCATGCACAAAGTTCCAGGTTCGATAGTGGACATCTCCAGTACAACAAATAATTCCTATTTGAATTACTGGAGTGCTAGGTGGATCAATGGTCTAACTCAGCATGAGCAGTCCAAGCTTAAAAAAACCCTTCAGTAGCCAGGTGGAGGGGATTGCCAGATCATAATTGGAAACATAGATTGAAGGAAGGGGGTGCCAAACCCTTTTCTACCTCACCTTGATCCCAACAAAAATGCCCTTCTCCAAGCTGCTCTTAGCACCAGGAGGGAAGCTCTCATTTCTTTAATGAGCAACTTTGGGAGCCTTGATTTTCATCATGGTTGTTGCATGAAGGGAGAAGTTTAAGTACCCTTTTTCCTTGTACTATGGACCCAATTCTGATCCCCCAACTATTTAAAGTTTATTTTTTAAAAAGCACACAGGGCCAAACTGTGTGCACAGTTTGGCCACAAATCTGCCTTTTTAACTTTTAAAGCATGCAGGGCAAAACTTCATTTAGCATAATTTGTTCTTTGATACTCACTGCCAAAGGGGGGGGGGGGAGAGAGAGAGAGGTGGTGAAGTAAGAAAAGTGAGAAAATAGTGGCAGGGGGTTGGGCCAGATGGTCTTTTACTCCATTCCAGCTCTGTGACACACTCTGCAAAGGAAGGCACCAGTGCCCCACAGATCAACCCATGAAAACCAGAGCACAGCTTGCCGCAATTGAGAAAGCAGCTGCATTGCTGGAGCAACTCACTCCAGATGTCTCACACAGGAGACCCAGATCCAGTACCCCTTGGGCAAGGAAGCTGGAGTTGGCTGCTATGATTTCTCAGAAGGATCTTAGGCTGGCATGCATGCATTAATGGGGAAGGGAAAAAGACTGACACCCCTTTCTCCCTCCACAACAAAAGGTGTCAGCAGAACCAGTCTCCTTCCCTCCCCAACCCTGCAGGCACTCCTCCCATACTGAGAGTCCTGGCTTTGCGTGTGCACTCTCGCTGGCCTGAGCCTTCCCAGGCTGCCCTTCCTGTTCACCCCAGGATAAAGCGCCAGGGATCTGGGAACAGGATACACCAATCGGCAGGATATACACTTATAGCCACAGTCAGCACAATGCTGAAGGGGGGTGGGGGTTACTGCCAGCCAAGCCATACCGATGGCAGGGTGAGCACCACAATCCACTGCCTTGGGGGACTTTCCCCCTCTGAACTGCCTTCCCAGCAATAAAAACACTGAAGTCTCAGCTTTCAAGTTGCAAAGATTTACAGTGAGGAGTTGCGGAGCTACAGGATTTAATGGAATCAGTCTAGCTGAGAGGGTAAGCTCCTCACCCTCCCCAAACTGTTCTTGTTTCCTTGCACTTGGATCCCACTGCCCCATCCACATTTGAGTCTAGATGGGATATGGAGGGAAAGGGAGGAGGGGCCGCTGGCCCAAATCCCTCAGGCCATCCGTTTCCTGTCTCCTTAGTGACAACCCATTGGGATAGCATTCTTCCCCCCCCTTCCTTTAAAGTGACAGGTCCTTGGAAATAAATTGCCAGTTTTTGAGACATAGGCATTCCTAATTAGGGGCTCTTAAAGAGATGGTGATTAATGTGAGCCCTGGCCCAGGCCATCGCTAAGACATGCCTTAGCAGTCGGGAGTAAAAGCAACAGCCACTGAGAGGCACTCTGTCTCTGGGAAGGCTGAGCAGCTGACAGCACTCTTAAAGGGACGGCATACTCCCCCACCTGACGCGGCAATGACCAAAGTACCTCTTCCAGTGCACTTTTTTTTCTCCACAGGAACGCTTCTAGAATTATTTTCCCTCTGAGGATTATGCGGGGAAAACATTTCATTAGAACAGAAAACTGACACAATTTTTTTCAGGGGGGTGGGGGGGGAGAGGAATGGCAAGTATTTAGTCTCCTGCTCATGCATCTTTCCTGAAAGAACCACATGGCTTTTTGTTTCTGAGGTGAGCATTTCCCAAATGTTTTCCTCCAAGGGTAAATCCATCCAAAAGAGCTACCATGGAACAAAATGTGACAGCGAAACCAGATATGGAAAGCAGGTGGCTAGGCAGGAGTTTCTAGACTGCAGGAACCAAAGATACCTCAGAAGCTCTAAGCAGGACAGATATGTCTGCGATTGTAACTCAGCAACACAGGATCAGATACAAAAATTCTGCATCTCATGCATAATGTAGTTCATAGTGATGGAAGCTGGTGGGGCTTGAGGAAGTCTCATATGCAGAGTCAGCATGGCCTAGCAGTCAGAGTGTTGGATTAGGGATGCCAAGAACTGGGTTCAAATCCCCAAAGTTAATCTTGGGCCAGTCACTCTCTCCAACCTTTTTATCTCACAGATACAGGTTTCTTGTGAGACTAAAGAGAAGTGGAGGAAGAGCTATTTGTATCTCCCCAAGTTCTTATGAGGGGAAGGGAAGGACAGAAATGCAATACATAACTATAGCACAAGCAATTCCTTAAAATAATTAAGTTTCAGATTCAGAATTGGTTAGCTGATTTAGAGAAGGCCTGGAACACATAAACATGTGGGTCCAACTTTGCCTGCATATTCACACAAGATGTGGTGAATATGACAAAACCACAGGGACTCAGGGGATTTGTTTCTGTAATTATTGTAATAGCACTACAGTATATACATCACTATTCATCTACAACAGGTGGATGCAGAGGCGAACAACTTTGAGTCCTGATCAGCACCCTCCTTGGCTTATAGCAAGGGCAGGGGCTCTGGGTGAGTTGCAGAGATTGTTACCGCCCCTCTTAGGAAAGGTATGATTCTCATAGTTCTCAAAGAAGCAGTGGTGTGTCCCTTTTAAAGCAAGCGTGTGACCTTTAAAGATGGTTCAGAAGCTACAATTGGAGCAAAATATGACTACCAGAACATTGCTGAGAACAGGATGTTTAACCCATCTTACACCAATTTTATGTAGCTGAATTGATTGCTGATTTGTTTCTAACTCCACTTAAAGTGCTAGTTTGGCCTTTAAAATCCAAAATGGCCTGGAATCAGGCTAGCTCAAGAACTTCCTACCCTCATGTTCCTGTACCCCACCCTGGGGTGCACTGACCATAAGCCAGAGTGCTTAGTTCCTTCACAACACAGGAAGAAAAGCCCCACTCAGGGATATCAAAGTAATCCTATTTATTAGAACAGTTTAAAACCCAGATCTATGTTTACAGAAAGGCAGCTGAAAACACTGACAGAGAAAGCATACTTTTACTTACATGCTTTAGTATTAAAACTAAAGCAAGGAACATAAAAAACCTTATCTTTCGAGATGACCAGAGAATAATGGAGCTCTTGCCCTTTCTATTCCAAAACTCTTTTACAGACTCACCATCCAGCCAAACCAGCTGACCCTCTTCAATAATCAATCTCCCCCAGCAGGGTGACTGCAGCCTAAGCAAGACAGAGTCAAGCTGAGACCTTAAAGGGACCAGCATGTCACATAAACCTGCCCAGAGCCCTTAGATCAGAGGTCCTGCTTTACCTAAACTGAGGTTCATTTGGTGGATACCAAAAACAGAGCCTTCTTGGTAGCGGCACCATAACCCCAGAATGCCCTTCCCAGAGAGGTACAACAGGCTCTCACTATGCCCATTTTTAACTTGAGTATTTGAAACGTTTCTGTTTTGCCACCGTTTTTATTGATTGTCCTTTAATGAGTTGGACTTTGGTTGTTGGTTTTTAATACTGCTGTTTTAATTTAATTGTTTTGATTCTTTTATTTTAGAGATGGCCATCTTGATCATGATTTATGCAGAAAAGGTGGAATATGAATCTTGAAATAAATAAAACCGACCAAGTAAGTACTCACAATCCATGCCCACAAGCATTCAATCTAAAATAAACATGTACAACAAACCACATCAAAAAAGCAGGAAGAGAATAAAACTGATGCATCTGAAAGGCCCTAATGTCATCTTTCCCCTCTCTATCTACTCTGTCTACTTCATGCTTATTTACTATCAATTCTTTGCTTACCGTACTCCTACAAAGCTCTTTTGCAGCCTCTTCTGTACTACCTGCTGCCAGTTTACCCTGCTCTAACCCTTTCTCACATTTTGCCACCCTTCTACTGACTTCCAGGGTTAGGACCATGTCACTTCTAGGTTCTATGAAGGGCAGTACACTGTGGATGCTAATGTCATTTTAAGTAGGAGCAGATCACCCTAATATGAGCTTTACATTAGGCACAGGAGAGGGAGAAAACACATATATCTCCCCAAATGCCTCCAACATCCAAGCCCCAGTGGAGGTACTCACCTTCTTTAGACATGCCAACCTCAAAACACTTCTGCAGACGGCAATACTGACAGCGGTTGCGGGTGACCTTGTTAATCTGGCAGTTCTTGTCCCGGTGGCAGGTGTAGACCATGTTTTTCTGGATGCTTCTGCGGAAGAAGCCCTGAGAGTCATGGAGAAAGACAGATTAGAGGGTCAAGTGGCAGCATAGCACCTCAGCAGCTCCAAGCAGGCTTCTCTCCAAGTAGCCTACTTCCACAATGCCCATGTATGTGAAGTACCTTGAAAGTCCATAAATGCCAATTATTATGATGCCAGGGCCTGAATGTGGGACCTCACAGATGCAAAGAAGTCCTACAGCGGGCTACAAGCAGACTCCATGCATAGTAGTCAGAGAAGGGAGTCAGGGTGTACAATGCCATCCTCTGGCAGTGGCAGGCAGTCTGAGGTCAGGCAGCTCCGGCACTGGCTCCAGCCCCATCAGCTAGCAACCAACCTCCTAGGCTCAGAAATTTGGGCATACCTGCCCAAATTTGCCTGGATTTGGGCATACCTGCCTATGACTTTGGCTTAGCTCTTTTATAATGAGAGCTGGGCTGCTAGAATTCTGTGCTAAAACTATATGCAGAATTTCTGCAACTAAAATCCCAGCATTTTACAACTGGACTTAAGGATGCATCAGTCAGCATCCATTTGCTTGCTTTGCACATTTTATCTTGCTTGCATAATCTGTTTGGGGTTTTTGGCATGCAGCTTGGAATTCTCTGCTGCAACATTCTTTTGCTGGAGAAGGAAGGCTGGGTGAAGCAGCCAACCACACCCTCCTGGTGGAACAGTTGCAGGCATGAAAGTCTGCCTGAACTCAGGATTTGGGCAAGTTGGGCTGCAAGGAAGCCAGACAGAGCACCAAGTAGCTGCAAAGTATACTCTGGCCTCAGAAGCTGGAAAACAGGTCCTATACAATCCAAGAAGCTCCCTCCACTCACCTTGCAGCCCTCGCAGGAACTGACCCCATAATGGTAACCGGAGGATTTGTCATTGCAAACAAAACAAGGTTTGTAGACACGAGGGGGTGGGGGTGGCGAAGGAGAGCTGGGCACCATCTCCTCCGAGCTTGTGCTCTGGGTTTCCACCGCTGCAGAGGGAAAGGGGGAGAACATTTTTGACCAATTCTAAGTGTTAAGAGAGAGCATTCAATATCAGATTTAATTTATTTTTCTTTTAAAGTTTAAAAGTTTCCAGTTCCCACAATTGGACAGGAAAGATAATAAAATTCTACATAAATAGTGTGTCACCCATTGAGGCATACCTTTGTCTTTACCACCTCCCACCATGTGCCTGTTGGCTCATCATGCTTTTGTGCATGATTGTTTACTCATAAGTAAGCTCTGCTGTCTTCAGCGGGGTTTTCTTCCTAGTGTTTTAGAACGACAGCCCTAATCATGCTCTAATAATCCATGAAAAGACTGTGCCACAAGACATCTGTTTGTCTATAAGGTGCCAAATAGAATTTGGTGTGTGCGCTCATAACAGAACACAAGAATATAACATAAGAAGAGCCCTGCTGGATCAGGCCAAAGACCCATCTAGTCCAGCCTCCTGTATCTCAGTGGCCCACCATATGCCTCAGAGAGCACACAAGACAAAAAAGAGACCTGCGTCCTGGTGTCCTCCCTTACATCTGGCATTCTGAGGTAGCCTACTTCTAAAATCAGGAGGTTGCACATACCCATCATGGCTTGTAACCCGTGTTGGACTTTTCCTCCAGAAATTTGTCCAATCCCCTTTTAAAGGCACCTAGGCCAGATGCTATTACCATATCCTGTGGCAAGGAGTTCCACAGACTAATTACAAGAGACCTCCTCTTTTGGAATTTGTCTTAGTTATTTCCATTTTATTTTACAAAAGGAGGAACTGAGGTAGAGAGACAATGACAGAGGTGCTAAGCCAAGCTCTGAGTCAGGCCTGGTGTAGGTAGCAAGGGGAGGAAAACATGGTCACTGCCTTCTCAGGCAGCCACTGTTACAGTATAGGTATCACCATGCAATGCTTGTCACAACTTCGCCTGGGAAGGAGTAAAAATGCAAAGCTCCAGCCCTAAACTCCTCGCCTCTTGCCCTTGCCATGACCCACAACGCCTGGAGAGTGCTCCTTCAGCTCCAACAGCAGCTCTCCACCACCCCCAACCCAGGCAAGGCATGAAACCCTTTGCAATTCTAGCTTTCAACACAGACTGAATTTCCTGTGACAAGGCCCTAAAAGTCACATTCCAGGCCAAACAGGTTGGAATTGTTACCAGAGCTGTGTAACCTAATCCCTTTCCCTGGGGGTGGGAAGAGGGGAATGACCCTGCCCAGAGGAGACATAGGTTAGAAAAGCTCATCTTGGGGAGGGGGGGTGCACCTTTTAGTCCTGCACCCCCTCCTCTAGAGGTCCTACAGTGGAAAGCTCTTATGAGTGGGCAGGAACAAAGGGGGGTGCAAACCTCCCCAAGTCACCTTCCCACTATCTGCAGCATCTCCCAGTTCTGGCTTCAGCACAACCTTTGTTTTCCTTCTGCAAACAGCACTTCGCCAGCTCCTCTGGGCTACAATAGATAACCAGCCTACATTGTCCCCACAGTCTACAGGTCTCTTGTCCTCGCCAGTGATCCTACAATAAACAAAGTGATCCTACAATAAACAAATCTGGGCATCCCCACCTCACCGATAATCATACCATGAATATTCAGATTTCAGAGCTCATAACAGTAACTGCACATTATAGGAAGTCTGCTCCTTAACCACTCAGTGCTTAGATTCCAATAAAAGTACTACACTGCCCTACTGTAGCCCATTTGTGTATTTGGTTCTCTCTCTCTCTCTCTCTTAAACACACCCTTCTTTTATACACAACTCTCCAATAAACAAACAAGTGCAAGAAGCCTAGGGCGAGGTGGTAACATTGCAACCACTCTTATAATAATACCTTATTATACTGTACCAGATTCCCTATAAGCAAAGCAACACGTAGACTGAGAGTCCTCAGGAGTGCAGAAAAGCCAGGGAATGGTGGGGGCACAAGTCAATGTCCTAAGAATCCAAGCATTCATTAAAAAGAACTAGAGAGAAATTTTCCAGCCCTCACCATTGTAAAGATATTTTTGAAGCATGTCAGTAATGCCTGGACAAATCAGCTATGGTGGGAAGAATCACGTTCACCCCCCCCCCAAGAGCTCTTTAGAGAAAGGGTATGATATAAATGCCATGAATAAAGAAATGTTTCTAGGGGTCTGTGGAGAAGGCTTTAGAGCCTCTTTACAAAACCGACAATAAAAATGATTTTTTAAAAAATAAGTTAAATGGGGGTGGGGGGTGTATTTATTTTCCCCAAATGTCAGTCCAGCAATTCTCCAAGATCTCAGGCAGGAGCTTTGACCTTTCCCACTCTCAAGATCCTCTTAGCTGGAGATACTAGAAGTGAACCCTTGCACAGCATGGCACACAACATGGAAGATAAAGCTCGACACTCTAACCCTACTCAACCCAACATAAAACACCAAGCAATTCTCTTTCCTGGATGGTAATCCTCAGTCAAAGGATGGTGCCAGTTGGTAGTGAATGAATACAAGCCTTGAGCAGTGGAGAAATCACTGGGGGGGGGGGGCAGCAGGGAACAGAGAGAGGTAAAGGAGTAAAAAAAATGGCTTTCATAACTCACCCCTAGAACCCTAAGAGTCTGTAAGGAAATGAGGGGGGAGTATACAATTATACTTTGCCGCTTTCCAATTGGGGTAGAACATACAACAAAGCCCTCTCCTGCCACTCCACCCCCAACCTCCCTTAAAGGTCCTATTACTATAGGTCCCAGATTGTTTCATTTTAACTATGATACACACTGCATTGTTGTGGACAGGATAATAATTTAAGTTCACTGATTTCAGCAGGTTTAGGGCTAAAACCCAGGTGCCTGGTTGCACTGACAACTTAAACTTGTCAGTGCAAAAAATCTGTCAGTGCAGATCCCTAAAAACTGGATGCTGCTGCTATCCAGGAATTTGATTTTTTTTTTCCAGCTCTGTACTCATATTTTGCTCACACATATATATCAAGCTTGCTAGCTCCCAAGTAGGTTACATGCTTTCATGATTTTCAGCACTTGCACTGATCAACTCTTTGGTGGTGATAGCTGGTAACAGTAAACAGCTGGCTGAAGCAAGCACCTAACAGCTGATCAACAGTGTTAGCAGCTGGTCAGAAAGCACTGCTCTTCCTTAAAAGACATTTCTTCCATCTAACTAGATCCATTGTTCGTTAGATAAGCATGTTTCTTTTATATTTGCAATGGAAGCCAGTGTAGATATTTTGGTATTATATATTTATAGGTGCTTAAAGGATTAATTGTTTTGGGATTAGGCCAATGACCCCAAGTGATTATCCACACTGGCATTAGTAAGAAAACTCCCCCATCCAAAGCTGAGGAAGGCCCAGAGCAGCAGTTTTTTCATGCAGAAGGTAGCAGGCTTGATCCCCAGTTAAAAGAGTCCTGGGTAGCACATTTAGGAAAAATCCTGTCAAAGACCTTGAAGACCTGTTGCCAATTACAGCAGGCAATATGTGGCAAGTGTGAAGATACAGTATAAAGCAGCTTCGTATGTTTTCTCTGAAGATAGTAGACAGAGGCTTGAGATGGCAATTCTGCCACACCAATTTCATGTGGGCAGAGACTTGTGTGAAAGATTTCCCACATCAATAGTGCTTTCTCAAACATGGCTATTTTTGAATCTTTCCATGTTGGGGTTATTTCAGGCAGGGACTTTTGTTTCTGAGTTGGCAGGCATGCAAATCAGGCTTGCAGTGTTTTTGTATTGCCCTCCCACCCCCAGTTCTCCCATCAAGAGACACTGAGCTGAGGCAGGATGCTTCCCATTCAGGCACTGGCCAGAATGCTGCATTTTATTTACTGACATTTATATTCATATTTATATGCCATTCTTCAGCCCATAGCAGCACACAACTAACACAATAAAGCAATGGTTGCCCATGCAATTTTATAAGAGGTCATTTTAGCAGCAGTTTGTGTCCCCAGATCATTCTCAGGTCCCATGACTGAAGAGGGCCTATGGCTCAGTAGTAAAGCACCTGCTCTGGATGCATGCAAAGGCTTCCATGTTCAGTCTCTGGCACTGCTGTAAAAAGTGCTCATTTCTCCTTTCATGGTGGTTGGCAACCTTCAGTCTCGAAAGACTATGGTATAAGCCTACAGCACCCGGTATTCCTAGGTGGTCTCCCATCCAAGTACTAACCAGGCCTGACCCTGCTTAGCTTCAAAGATCAGACGAGATCAGGCATGTAGCTGCTGCCAGTCATGAATGGTCTGTGTTTTCCACAGGGCCGTTCAATGTTAAATTGGATAACAAGCAGTTCTGTGTTTTACCTGGAAATCATTCCTTGATGCAGGCACAAAGTTGTTATACCAGTGTTTCTTGCAGCAAGCATAAAGTCACATGTACTTCAGCATCTATGCCCACATACATACTCCAGAGCCATGACTGGGATACAACTCCCTGATGTACATACACAGATACTGGTAATGTATTGGTAATGTAGCTTACCAGCATCCCCATGGCAAATGAGGGTGCTGCCCAAAAAGTGTAAAACTGCTCTGATAGACCACTGGGTGGGAGATCTCAGAATACCAAGTTCTCAGCATCCCAAGGGCATCAGTTAAAGGGACAATTATGGAAAGTGTCATGATTCAGAATACTGTAGTTCCCATTTTCCTAACTGCTGAGTAAGGCATCTATTTCCAAGGCAGCATCTTCCATTAGTCACTGAAAAGGAGCGTGCAACAATCAACGCACCTTGGGACAGAGTGAGGAGAGGAAATCTAAACATGTGATGAGCAGAACAGGCTCTTGGCTCATAAACAGAAAGTTGGCTCCATAGGCAGCCCCTAGTGCAACCATAGACTAGTGCTTACTACACACATGCAGGTACACCACATGGCTTAATGACTTGTTGTAATGGATCATGTGAACATGTCTGGTGAAAAGTACTGTGCTTGAGATGGCATGAAGGGAAGTGCAATCAGAACATTCATATGTGTACCTGCCTTTACATAGTCATTCTCCTGGAACACAGATCTACAGAAAACGAAGCCCATAATAACCAAAATGAAGCCAGCAAAAGCTGAAATATAATGGAGTACAGGGATGGATCTAGTTTTTTAAAAAACTGATAAACAGTCACACTTCCCTTTCTCCACTTAAGAATAACCACATCTGATTCCATAACAGCCATATTCTTCCTATCCTGTCCCCAATCTTGCACTCACTGATTGCCCTTCTCAGCCCTTTTAAGAATACAGTATGAGTCTAGGAGCTTACATAAAAAACACAAAATGCAACTAGTCACATTATTTTATCATAAAACGTGTTCATTGACACATTTGACAAAGAGATTAAAAAAACCACACAGAAAGAGGAAGCAAACACACATTAAAAGGGGACTGTTTTCAAATATATTTTGGAGGTGAAAACAAAGAGAACCAGATGACTATCTGGAGGGAACAAGTTCTGCACAGAGGTTCCCAACACAGCCTAGGCCTGATCACCCACCCACTGAAGCTCTTTAAACAGCAGGAGTGCAAACCACAGACTGCAGTGAGGTGAGATTTCCAGGAATAGGCCTCTACCATAGCCAGGGCTGAAGCCTGGGACTTGGAACCCGCATCCTGGGGTATGTTTGTGCATCCATCCTGCAGAGGCCCCCAACTGTCCCCCAACACAGTCCCTAATTAGAATTAAAACCCCTGTCCTTTCAGTACACATTTCAGCTGCTTTTTCCCTGCATGGGAGCCTAGACATGGGAAAGGGCCCTTCCACCTCCTCCAATGTATATCAAGAACAGAAGCTTAGGCAGATTCTTCCCTTTTTAATGCATTTTCAGCTATTTCCTAATGCCCACAAGCCAAGAGGCAGGCAAATGCCAGGTGCAAGGGAGTGGCAACAGTATACAGGTATCTTGTTGTCTTGTGTGCTCCACAAGGTGGACCGCCCTAAGATACAGGAAGCTGGACTAGATGGGCTGTTAGTCTGATCCACCAGGGCTCTTCTTATGTTTTTATGCTCTTATAAATAGGAATGAGCAGCTAGGGGGAGGAGCTCTAACAGAGCTCTTCGCTGCTGTTTGGGAGAGGGGCCTAAAGAGCCCTTTGCTTGTGTATCAGCTGGACAGACTCAGTAGGGGAGTCAAATCTCCCCTACTGCTGGCCTCTCCAGCCCTTATTCAAAATATAGTCATTAAAAGTTAGCTGCTGACCGCAAACTTATACCAAGCAGGTTCTTCCATGGCAACTGCTTTGCTTTTTGTTCCAACCATATATGTTAATTAGTTCTGATATAATTAACATTCCATTTACACTGACTTCCCATAGGTTTCAGCTGCATGATTATATGCAGAAAATGCTATTATTCAATGAGTTCTGCAATCCTTATTCACTCTCACAATACTCCTGCAATAATGCTGGTCATTCATGTTCTAGTTCTGTCAGCGGGCAACTGAAGGCAAGAGAGACTGGGGCTTGGCCAAAGGCTGAGCTAGGATCTCTCTCCATTTTATCCATTGGGCTACACCAGTGTTTTATTATGAACTGTTTTTTAATTCTCTCTTGCAGTGATTTATACAAAGGCAGCATCCTTCACAATCTAAGGATGTTCTCTAGGCAACTGTTTCTAGGGGATGTCTCTTAAGGGAACTCATGGATAAAAGCTAGTGTACAGTTGCAACCTGCAAGCTGAACTTGAACCACATCCTGCTGGGTTCAAGTCCCATGGGCTTGTCCCTGGGCAAGCCAATCTTGCTAGAGTTGTCCTGGTCTGAGTAGAGGTTGCTGGTGATGAGGTACAGGGTTCAGATTTGAGGCAGAGAATGGTCAGTGATTCAGAAGCAAAAGCCCTTTGGAGAACACACTGGGGACTTGATGGCTGGTCAAAGGATTCAGACACTGCTTGGAAAAGAGGCTTTATTTAAAGCAACTACTGCTCCCACTGAGGGTTTAGGCACCAGCCTTTCTGACCCCAGCCTGATGGTGACTGCTGCACTTCTGGCAAAACTCCAGGGCTTAAAAGGAATGTGCAGTTTCTTAAGGAGACAGACCCCAAGCCCTGAAATGGGCCCTCCTCTGTCTCTGATGAGGCTTCCTAGCAGCAGTGTTTTCAGGATGACTGGGGGAAATAATGGGAAGAGCCCTCAGTAGCCCCTCATTCATTACAGAACTAAAGCCTAGTTTCTGACTATCAAGACCTACCCTCTGTAGTCCATGGGCAACATCTGTGAGATAGTTCCACCAATGCTTCCTATGGACCCAAGGGCCAGTAGCTTCCCTTAACTTTCAAGATGGACCTGCAAGGTCCTGCAAGCTCCCAAATTGCATTAAGATCCATTACTATTATTACGGTAATAATCCATTACTATTATTATGGTGCTATCAATGTCTATCAGTGCTATCAATATCTGCCTTGGCAGAGCAGCAGTTAACAGATCCCTGCCCTGAAGAGCCTACAATCGAAAATTTGACACAGACAACAAAGAAAGGGGAAGGGAAGCAGAGGCACAAGGACCCAAGGGAAGAATATGCTTTTATGGTTACAAGTATTTAGGCTTAATTATAGTACAGTAAAGGGACAAGAGAACTGTGCCAAAGGCTACATAGGTGGACTTTGAAGAGGTAGAACCATACAGTAAACAACAAGCCAATGCAGTTTTTCAGTTGTGTTACTTTTCTTAGTCTTGCTCCAATTTCTAATAACGCTCCTAAAACCTTCCATAGCAAAGAAAGAAGTTTTTTAGGTTTCCCCAGCTTTAATTTTTGCTCAACAAATTCTGCCTTCAAGACTGTCACCACAGACCTCCACCTCCCCATGGAGCCCTCATCAGCATCAGAGAAGAAGGGACAATTAGAAGCTCCTGAATATTACTCTCTGTATTACCCCTTTCTTTCAGATAAGACAATAGGCAATGGGAGGCTGATCCCTTGGTTCCAACCCTGCATGACTGGCTCCCCAGGGCCAGGAGATAGAAGCAGACAAAAGGAGGCCCTGCCAGGTGATTAGATCTCAGTGGACAGGCTTTATTTACCTGAATGCAGCCCTTAATCACAAGAGGGATGTGTGTGAAAAGCCTGTGAGAATCAAAAGAAAGAATTCAAGATCTATCTCTATCTCTCTCTCTCACTCACACACACACACACACTTAGGCTGCAATCCTAACCACACTTTCCTGAGAGTAAGCCCCAATGAACAAAATAGGATTTACTTCTGAGTAGACCTGGTTAGGATTGTGCCCTTACTTTTTAATCAGAAAGCTAGTGATAATAGGTTTTGCAAGCCCAGCCTCCTGGAGCCCTGTGACTTCATCAGACTGATTTTTCTCTCTTACATCACAATGACACTAACTAGGTTCATTAGACTCATGTAAGAGTGAGCAAGCATTTGTGTTTACAGGACTCTTCATCAGGTAGAAGGGAAAGGAAACAAGTTTGGTTATGCACAGTTGTTGCAGCTCCCCCCCCCCCCCCCGTTTTCTAACTGGGACAAAAAAATATGCCAAGAGGGCAAGAACCACATTACAGCACCTACACATACAGTCTACGATGCCATAAATTTCACAGCTTACGCTTGCATTGCTGTTCCATGGCCCAAATTAAAAACCTGTCCAAAGAATCTGCAGAGGGTGGATCACCAATGATCTCAGCATACCATTCAACAGTGGTGGTATGTTTTTTTTTGGAGGGGGGGGGAGAAATGAGCTACCCTGGCCAAGGTCTCAATTCCTCTCCCACCACACCCCTTTCTTTTCCTTTAGCCAGAACTGTACAATTGTCCATCCAGCTACTTCCATTTTTCTTAAACTGATTAGGGGAGGGGAATGAAGGAGGTAAAAATAGAAGCCATTTGGAGAGCCTCATGCCTGTTTCTGATGATAATGTAGGTTTCAGCTGAATTTGGAGGAAGGGGAGTGCTGAACTAGAAAGTTAGTTCCTTTTGTCATGTCCTAAAGGTATAGCAATGCAGTGTCAAAGAAAAGCAATTCCCCAACATGTGCACATGTCTCACTGGTTTTCTAGGACAATGAAGTCACACTATCCCTACCTGATCCAGAACATTCCTACATTGATCTTTATGCATGGCAGTCCCTGCACATGCAAAAGTAGCATAAGAATTACTCTCAAGTAAGGACTTACTTGTGAATAAAATCTTTTAGGAAAGGCACACCAGGCAGTCATTTGCATCAATAGGATTCTTTACAGTGTTGATCTGAGATTTTAAAGGAAAATTGTGGGAAAAACAAAAACTTTTCATTAAGTGCTGTATGGTACAAATCTCATTATAAAACACTGAAGGACGGAGGCCAAATTACATTAAAACAGTCTTTACAAGATGGGTGTAATGCAAAAGTAGACTCAAAGCATTCCATTTATTGTTAAAAATTAAGTATAAAGGGGGTTGTCCTAGCCCAGGAGTGTGATACACAGCAAGTGAGGAGTTCACTTTTTCCCCTGTGCTGTTTTTGTGCGGAACTCCACCAATGTGGCTATTTGCCCCAAAGTGGATGTTTACATTGCCAGTTCAGGGGCATATCACTGCTTCAGGGGCAATTTTTGGCACAAAAATAGAATTTCTAATCCTATAAGCAATAACAAAGCTGCGGAAAACGCAAGCCTGATTAGTGTCTGGAGGGGAGGCCACTGGGAGCTCTGCGTTAGCTCCTTTGAGCTTTCTAAAAGGAAAAATGGGATAGAAGGATAACAAATACCGGTAAATGGAATTATCAGTGATGCGTGCCTTTGTAATGTGCAAGAGACTGTTGGGAGCTCAGACAGCCACTTCACTGCATTACTACTTCCTATGTGGACAGCAAGCTCTGTCTGTGTCAGAAAGAGTTGGCAGACACTATAACATACAAAGACTAGCATGATTTCCTTCATCCAATCTGCCTCTATGCCAAGTACCCAGAATCTCACAAATGTTCCCCTGCAATGTGGAGGATCTAAAAGCATCAATAACCTTGTCTTGTTCTCGCATCTAACCACTTGCACAGTACAACATAAACACAGACATTCATAGCCATTTTCTTTTCCCTTCCCTACAAAAATTTTCTGAATACAGGGAGGGAGCGTAAACTGGGAGAAGTGGCCTTTGATTGCCTCTACTGCACCATCAAAACTAGAAAGTAGCAAAGCCCCTCCTGGCAAATCCACTGCAGGTTGCTGATTTTTCTGAGTCAGAGAACAGACTTGTTTTCCCGACTCCTCCTATTGCATTTGACAGCTCCCGGCTTGCCTGCCTGGAGCCGCGCAGCATGAAGCCAAGTCAGGGTTTGGGGATGGGGGAGTGACTGCACAGTGACAAAGGAACCAAAGCCAAGGCCACCCAAAGCTCCCTGAATGGCTGCCGGAAACTGAGCTGTCAGACTGTTGAGGCATCATTAACTCAGATAAAGAGTGTGTTCTGCAACAGGTGGGAGCAGAGGGCAGGAAATAAATTCCCCAGCAGGACAGGGCTCTCCCGCTTCCCTGGACAGAGGGGAAGAGCTGTCGTGGCCATAAATCCCCCTGCGCTGACAGCAGTCTGAAGCTCTGACAGAAGGAACAAACCCAAACACATTCCCAGAGGGCAGAAGGCCACTGCACCTTTGCTGAGACAGGACAAGCAGCATGAAATATGGTTGTCGGCCCAGGGGAATAGATGGTTGTTGTTGTCCAGCTCTGGCCCTCTGAGGAACAAGCAGAGGCAGGAAATCCTCAATGCACAGCCCAGGAGATGCTCAGGAACGATATCTAGGCCAGTCTCATATCAATTTCACTGGCTACCACTTCATTTCTGGCTTAGTTCTAGATGCTGATTTTGGCCTTTAAAGCCCTCCACAGCTTGGAATTGAGCCAGGGATCATCTCCTCCCATATAAACCACCTGCCTCATTTGAAGAATCCTGTAGTCCCACCACTGGTGGAAATTTGGTTGGGTGTGTGTGTGTGTGTGTGTGTGTGTGTGTGTGTGTGTGTGTGAGAGAGAGTGAGAGAGAGAGAGTCTCTTGACCATAGCACCCAGGCTATGAAATAGCTTCCCAGAGAGAATCTGGCCCTCTCCATGTCTACTCTGAAGCAGACTCTTAAGACGGTTTTGTTTCAGGGGTATTTTTGAGCTAGGCCTTTTTAGAATTGGTCATTGTTATAACTTTGTATGTTTATATTGATCCACGATTTTATTGTTTTTCTGTTGTCTTAAACTGAAAGCTGTACCTTGCATCTGTTTTGCAAAATGAGGCAAGGTATACCAGTAAATGTTATTATCAATAAAAATGCTGTACATATGATTTCAAACACTTCTACAGCTAGATGAACATGGAAAGTGCTTTGCAACTTAAACCATTTCTGCCCAGCTCACAAGTGTACACATTTGATCCCTGTTGCGTATATGCAATGTTGGGCAGAAATGGCTTAGGGCCCAATTCTAAGCAGTGCGCACCAACTTACTGCTGGCATGCACTGTCACTTAGTGCCGGTCAAGCACCATTATAAGCCCAGTGCCATTGGACCACCAGTATTCTACTGCTCGGTGGTCATCTCAAAAGCCGGGCAACTGAGAGGTAGGTGGGGGCACAGGGGAAGTAGGGAGGAGGCGTTCCAGGGCGGGGGAGGTGGGGAGAAGGCATGCAGGAGAGGGAGCAGGACAGGAGAGAAGAAGGACTGGTGGAGCTCAGCTCCACTGCAGCCTGAGCTATCTGGCTGGCTGAGCGGACCAACATGGAGGCTCTTGATTCTTCAACAGCCCAAGGGCTGCCACAGAATGGAACAGCCCATTGTAGGGCTATTTCCCTCACTTGGGGGAAGGGAACAAAAGTCCCCTTCCCCAAGGAGCCGCTGGCGACTGCCCTGTTGTACACAGGATACCGCAGCAGCCATTTCGGCGCTCCGGCAGAACAGGCAGCTCAGGATCGGGCTGCCCAGCAACAATCTTACACACACTTGCATGGGAGTAAGCCCTACTGAATGCAGTATTATTTCTGAGTAAACATGCTTAGGATTGCATTGCCAGAGTCATTCTACTATTGTGCAGAATGAGGTGTTGGAAATTTTGGACTGTGTAACTTCAGATGGTGGGGAGGGGAAAAGGGAGGTAATATTTTTGAATGCTCCCCTATGTAAACACACACACACACACACACACACACACACATACACTTCCTTGCACGTAGTCAATACATCACAGAGAAAAGTTTTATATAATTCTCTCCCTGGAGTACTAGTTTTAACACACGCAGTGGATTTTCAATAGGTGGGCAAACACTAAAAAATCATTTTTACTATGCACCCTCCACCTCAATCTTTTATTTGCAGTGCTTTGATTTTAAGTAGAATGTTGCTGCTTCTATTGGCTGCTGTTACTGTAAAACAGTATTGTTTTATCTTGCCTTTTATTATATAAGTTGCTGTAAGCTCCTAGAAGAGAGGAAACCTTTTAATTAAACAAACAATTGTCTGGAATTTCCCAGTGCAAACAGCCTAATCCAGCTATATGTTCCTGGAAGCCATCCTCTCTTGTTTGCCCTGTCTGCTGTGAGTTTTGGAAAGGTGATGAAGAACTGTTTTAAACAAACAAATGCAATCTGTCCCACCACCTAGTCTTCCGAGTAAGAGTGCCTCTGAACATGGAGGCTCCACTTAGCTGCCCGGTGATCAGTTCAAATCCTCTCTCACAAGTGAGAATACACTTGACACTGGCATGCCCAGCATTGAATGCACACCTACATTTGAACTGCTTTGCATCACAACTTTTCTTTTCAACCACAGCTTCTTTTCTACTCAACATATTCATTCATTCCAAATCAGACAGAAACCAAAAGCTTTTACCCAAAATAACTCATGCTGGGTAGAGGCTGCAGCCAGAGTCATTCGTGCTGGGCTCCATGGCAAAATGCAAGCTCTCTTCCTCTCCCATCCTTCCCTCACTCCAAATGTTGTTCAGAGGAGCATTTGGCATCTGATGCAAGGCGAGTGAGATGCTTAGTAGCAGCTTATTGATAACCACTATATGCAGAGGGAGAGGCGCTCGTGTCAGGTGGTATTCTCTGTTCAACTGTGAGACCTGGGTACCAGTTTAGCAGAACTTGCCAAAAGAATAATCCATAAGGGAGCACAGTAGTAGTAGTAGTAGTAGTAGTAGTAGTAGTAGTAGTAGTAGTATTTGTTCACAGAATTTATAAACTGCCTTTCAACACAGGCTCAGAAGATGATAGACATGATAAGTCCAACTAAAACAATATTGACAAATAGAAAAACAGTAAAAGCAATAGTAAAACAATCGTGCAGCGCAATCCTATCTTGGGCTGGAACAGGCAGGCCAGGAGGCCTGCACTGTATCCAGTGCAAGATTGGGGCCAGAAGCGGCTCAACCGTAGGCAAGAGGAAACTCTTCCCCTAACCCCTGGGTAAGCCACCACAGCCCCAATGGATCTCCTTGGACTTGTGCCACGTCAGAAGGTGGCGTAAGTCTGAGGAGAACAAAGCGGCTTCCAGCTGCTCCACGCTGCTCAGGGAACAGGGTTGGGATCTGGCATAACAGCCATTTTCCAGCCCCACCTGCCTGCCCCCCTCTGCCCCCTCCCCCACCCTCCCCTGCCCCATAACACCTCCCTCTCGCCGCCTCCAAGCCCTCCCCAGACCCCTGCATCAGCTGAGCTCAGCCGACACAACGCTCCCTAAGTCTGCACAGAGTCTGGTTACAGCCTCCGCAGGGTGCTGCACATCCCTGCACCGGCCCAGCCAACTCCCAAGAAGGAGCAAATGTGCTTCACAGCACGTTTGTGACCCTCCTGGGCTGGCGCAACAAACTTGCGCTGACCTAAACAAGTTAGGATTATGCCTTTAGTCTATAGCAGAGAAATGGGATTAGGGCACCGTACAGACAGCAGAGGGTTGCAAGCAATCCTATGCGCCCTTTCCTGAGAAAAAGCTCTATTGAACACAGTAGGACTTACTTCTGAATAAACACACACAAGGCTGCACTGTAAGGCTGCTGTCCTATACACTCTTACTTGGAAGTGAATTGAATTCAATGCATAGGATTATGCTGTAAAATTCAATTTTATACTTTACCATTGCAATGTGTTTGCTGCTCCCCATTGCATCAGTTGTGAGCATCATTTTTACCCTTTACCAATGGAAACCTTCATCACAGGTCAGTTCCTACACTGACAGCAGTGGCCCAATGGAAGTGCACCATGGGGAGGGAAAGTAGTTGTGTGATCTGGGTTCCTCACATATACTGACCTAAGACCTGGCCACAGGAAATGAAGCAACCATGCCACAAATATCATATGTATACTGGGCCTAACTGGTTTCATGTGGCATAAAGCAAAGGAAAAAGGGAATAGCACCAGAGAAACAGAGAGGAATTCCAAAAAGTTGGAAAAACAACATATACATAAAATTAAAAGGGAAACTATTCCTGGGTAGGTCCAGCCTGTTGTGGCCACATTTCTTCTTCTGATTGGGAGAAAAGTGGAAACCAGGCAAGTAGGGTCTATCCTGGCAAGTCTGCCAGGAAGCAGAACTGTATTCATGTTTGCTGCCCTGGTAATGTTCAGAATGCATGTCTGACACTACAGGAACATTTTGGTCTGGTATGATCACAGAACACTTTCCACCTGTTCTGATTTTTTATTGGCTATGTAGGTGTTTTATTATAAATAATAATAATGTATCCCTATTATCTTTCAATCTGATCTTATCTTCATGGTGTAACCTCCTGCGTACCTCAATCCACATGCATATATGCATCAACCTCTTGACACATTTATGTGCTTAATGAAGTTAACTCTTGCCTACAAAAGTGTGCCACAAAAACTCAGTCTAGAACACTAATAGTGTACTAGGCTTTGGAAATCTGGGGCTGGGAATATTGCCAGATCTTGTCCTAGGAAATGGAATGACCGCTAGCAGAGAGCCGAGTTTGGCCAATGCAGGCGGCTCTGCTCTTTTGGGGCCAAGGCTGGGTCTTGATCAAAGAAGAAGTGATGCAGATACCAACTGCACACCAGACAGAGTGGAAACTGGCTTCCAATGAGTGATACAGAACATCAGAAGGAAGCTATAATATAAAACAGCGGAACTTCTAGACCTCACGGATGGGATGACAGGAGTTAAAAACAGAATACAGTCTGCTAAAGGCTCCAAAACTAGAAGGGGTTTGGAAGTCCCTTCCTGAGGCCAGGCCAGGCAATGTTTGAGTTATGAGAGAACTGGGAGGGGGATAATTGTCTGCCCAACCCACTCCCCAATTTAGCTATATTATCCCCTTCCCAATTAAACCATAGCTATGGAGAGTGTAATGGAAACACACAATATTCCTGGAGGAGATAGGGTGTGGTGTCAACAGTGGCCCCTTGCTCTGAAAGGTCTGGGAAGCATGAGGTTCACACCAGGGCCTTAGAATGCAGTGAGTGTGCTGCACAGCTGCAGCCACTTGGGAGGCAACAAGACCCTCAGGGGTAAAAGCAGCACATGGAGGAGGGAGAATGCATGTAGGCTGGAGAGAGCAGAAGCTTGGAGGAAAGAAGATAGACTGGCTGGCTGATGGACTGAATGGAGACTGCTGAAGACTGGTGTGTGGCTGCCTTCCCAGGAGCTGCTGACAGCTAGGTGCTGCTGTGGCTAGAGAAGCTGCTGACTCGAGTAGGGACCACTAGGTCATTGCTGGGGAAAGAAGAGAGGCTAATCATATAGTGGATATAAGCCCTCTACAGAATGAATCTGAAGGGGCAGGGAGCAGATGCCCTCTGGTCCCCCTGTAATTTGAACACTGCATAAGGTGCTCTTTCCATTTTCCTTCCTGGGTCAATCCCTATTCCCCTGGCTGCTGCCCACTGGCATCCAGCAAGGTCAAGATCCTGCAAACCATTACTCAGAATACATTTCACGGATACCAAAGGAATTTGCTTCCAGTACAAAAAAATTGACCCAATGCCCTTAAATGTAAGCAGCCAATGTGGCCCCTGGATCTAGCTGGACCCCTTGGTTGATTCAAGCGTACTTCATTCAGCCAATCAAGGAAAACAACCAAAGGATGAATTCAGAAATTTGGCTGCCCTTTAAAGATGGGTATTTGCTGATGGAAATTGCCAGTGAACAATAATAATCTTTTGCAAGTGGCTTTCAGTTGGAAGCCCCCTAATGTGTCACATTTAACTGTTATTGAAAGCTCATCCATTTTACTGAACAGGGAAAATGAAAAACACAGAAGTCACCTACCTGCAACAACATGGGATGAAGATGGCAAAACCTTGAGGTCAGGGCAGCAAACATGCCTGTTTCTGGCTCCCTTCCAGCCTCTACTGGTCTGTGTTTACCAACTTTGGCCTACTGTCAAGGCCCCACCCCCTGCCCCAAATCCTTATTTAAAGTTTTATATGGAAACAAAGAGCATGCATTGCACTGCAGAGTTGACTTTGTGCCCTCAAATCCCAGGCCTTCGGCATCAACATACTCAAAATGTAGAGAGACCTCTTAATGCCTTTGAGCCAACAGTATGTTTTCAGGACCATAAGCAAGGGAAAGAGGAAAGTAACAGACTTCCACAAAAAAGTCAGAAGGGTGTTCCTTCCAGCACCAACAATGGAGGGGAGGAGCACATAGTTCACTCACTTGCTCAGCCTCAGCAATCTGATCCAATAAAATAACTGAGCTGGGAGGAGTACAGGCCTCCCCCAGCAACTGGCCACATAGTTTACGGAGGCCTATCCTACACTTGGAGAACCACAGCACTAGATCCTGCTGCAATTCTTACAGTGGGAAACGGAACCTCAAAGTCCTAACTCACATCCCCTTCACTCAAGTTTGGTCTCCAGCAGGGAGCTTTAGCATTCTAATTGCCTTCACTACTCATTGCTGTTCCAGTCTCTGAACCCCCAAGCAATTGGATCTTGCCAAAAATTCCCTTCAGATCATCCAGGCCTTCCAGGATACTTCTGTCATGACACTGTCAATCAAACTGCTCATTCGATGCCATCGACCCCAGCTTAAAAGGGAGCAAGAGAGGAGGTCCGGTTTATTTAACCAACAGAAACCACTGGCAAACTAACACGTGGCTTCTTCAAGGCCTTTGTCAGGCTGAGCTATTATCAGGCCTATCATTTCCTGGACAGCATCACATTTTAGACTTAACTTAATCCTCTCTAAATAGCTTCTGTACACACCCAAATAACTGCTTGGAGCCACAGAGGGGAGGAGACAGAAGAGGAACAGTCTCTTTCTCTGTTTGTGTTTACAAACCATCTGACATCTACAGTGGGGCTCAGATACCAGCAGGAACCTAAATGGTGAAGAAGTGAGATGTGTATGCAGATACAGAACCGGACAATCCAGATCCAGGGGGCATGGAGAAGCTGGAGCCTTTTGCATCGCCAAGGGGGCAGCAGGAGCAATACAAACAAAGTTGGGATCACCCCATGAGGCTGCCTTCCAGCACAGCGTACACAACAACACATTCTTGCACTCCACATTTGTACCCATCATGCCCTGCTTCCTGTTGCTCAGTCATTTCTGCAGTTTAGAATTTTCACTTATGAGCATGCCTGGAGCAGGCAGCTCTGCTCTGCAAATCTGGGACTTCAGTGTTGTTTCATAACGTTGGTTGTTTTTTTTTATCATGTCTTCAGATTTAATGTTTAATTGCTTCAAGTGTTTTGGTAGCATACAACAGTACTGTATTGTAGTTAAATGGTATCAATGAAAACTAACAGTACAAAATGTGCTGTGCTTTCTGTGTTGCTTTAAGGGCACTGCCCAAAAGTGAGGCAGAAATTTTATTTTTATAATTATTGTATTGTAAAAGAAGGGAAAAGTCTACGTTAGCATTCCTTAGCCACTCTGATGACAGGTATGATAGGAGAGTTATATAGGGGATTGGGTAATAATAAAAATTCCAAGTCAGGTACTTCTTGGAAAAATTAAGGAAGTTCCTTTGAGAAAAGGAGATATTGTACATGCAAACAAATACAGCATATGGGT
The DNA here is from genome assembly GCF_035046505.1 of Tiliqua scincoides. Lineage (NCBI taxonomy): Eukaryota > Metazoa > Chordata > Lepidosauria > Squamata > Scincidae > Tiliqua > Tiliqua scincoides. The sequence continues at coordinate 126,698,797 of NC_089822.1, read as the reverse complement.
TGGGTGCACAGTTTTTCCCCGCCTCTCAATTAGAAGTACTGGAAGTACTGTATCTGTTCCTGGGACTGAGTTTCCTGGAGTAGTTTTAAAGAGAGGATACAGCAGTGCTCCTCACATGCTAACCCTCAGCATTGCCATTCCCTTTCATTTGCTCCTCCAAACAGTTCCTGTCTTTGTGCCCATACTGAGCGATTTTTAAAACCAGGTTCTAGGACTAGCAAGCGCTGCTAGAAGATTATTTCCTTTTAAGATGCAGGAAAATTCAGCTGGGCCTGAGCTGGCTTACAAGTGGCCAGTTAAGCTTTTAAAGCTCTGGGATTTTAGCGATATCTTTAAATCTGATGGTTATCATCATGAGTTTTAGATTATCGTTTGATGCATGGTTATGATGCAGGCTAGAAATTAAATATGAAATGAAAACACATCCAATTTATTGTTCTGAATTCATATGTCTTGTTGGTCAATTAAGCATATAACTGATGCTGTTACCTAATACCAGTAAGACCAACTCATATATAAGGTCTAACAATGAAGTTTAGAAGAAGAGAAACAGGCACATGGGTATAAGCACTCACATCTGCTGGAAACCAAGAATCAACATCCCAACCTCATCCAAATCTCATCTTCCACGGGGCACCAGTTCATAGGGTAGGGTAACTTTCATGCAAGCATGCTGAATCTGGGTGGGATTCAAAAAAGCAGAGTATATATACACACACCCTTAAATGGATTGCCTGGGTGGATGTACTTTTCAGAGTAGTTTTCATCGGGTGCAGGTGAAAACTTTGTTTAAGCCAAAGCAAGCATGGTCTGTGCCAAAGCAGAGGCCTCCATATGGATTGATTTAAAAACCACATGCCAGGCATGCAAGCCCAGAACCTTGCTCTTATCTGCCAAGACATCTCTTGCAAGAGTTCACTGGTAGTTTCTGTACAAGGAAGCAAGCAAAAGGCCCAAACACCTGGACAGCCTCTAACAGAGCAGAGGCAATTGCTGAGTGCTCCTAACCCCACGTTTGAAGGACATGCTGTCCCTCTCCATCAGCTAGGAAGGCCACAAGCCCTGACTGACTGCTCTCAGAACAGGTGGCCTATCTGCACTGGCCAACTCCGGTTCTCTATTCCTGAGACTGGGGTTGCTGGAGGAGTTTAAAAGCTTAAATTGCTGAAATTGAGGAAATTCCTGCCCTCGCCTTGCCGGAGCTTCAAACAAACCATTTATAACCAGCCGTAAAATGTTTGCAGCTGGAAGGCTATATAAGCCATTTGTCTCAGCAGCAGCATTCCTGATGGCAGAGAGAATGTCCCACATGAAACACATTCACCTTACACACTCCACACTAGCTCGTGTGTATACACACACCCAATACACAGTGCTCATATATCCCACACATGTCATATGCTTACTACTATAAATCCATTCACAAACACCCAAAATGTTCACAACACTTATTACAGGACTGTATATTGATACACCTGTGTCAGTACACATATTCAAGATCTTTCACTTCACAGATATCACCTTCATATTTAAAATGAGCACCATCCTCACACATGCACAACTTTACTTAGAACACTCAAACTGTATGTGGCTACATCAGGGTCGCACACCCACACCCGTGTGCGGCCGCACACCCACACTTCAAACATGTGCGCCATACAGCCAATCTAAAACTCACATAACTTTCATGCTTAACAAGAATCTTTGCACCCAATACAATCTTCAGGACCAGACACTTTTGAAAAAACTGAAAGAGGAGACTTTCAGGATGCTGAATTCAACAAGTGTCTGTACTTGTGCCGTGGAAGCACAGAATTACAGAACATACAAAGCCCTGCCTATACTTTCCTAACAATGAGTGTTGTCAGAAACAAAGATACACAACTAGCAGGGCCTCAATTAGACCAATAGATCAAATTCAATAGCCAGTGGGCCCAATTCACATTTTTTGTGTGTAATCCCTCTTCTGCCCCCCAAATCAGATTAGAAGGGGATCTTGTTTTCCTCACCTACGCTTTTCCCAAACAAAACTAGGACATGACTCCAGTTTGCCATTTTAAAACCTCTGCTCATGCACAAATCTCACTGGGTTGTATTGGACCTGCTGCTCTCTCTCCAATTAACCTACTTTTCAGGGCTGTTGTGAAGCTAATTTAGATTTAGTAAAAACAATAGATTACAGAAATCTTAAATAATCATAATTTCTCCCAGCTTCCTGCTTTTCCAGGGGCCTCTATCACTGGTGCCAGGATAGAATTTCATTCTCTGATGTTACTTTACTTTTATCTTATCTAGGGATTCAGATTTCACATGGAACGAAGTAGGGTAAACCTGAATGGCCTGTCACATGCAGCCAAAGGGACCATGTGTGAGTATCAGACGTGATGACCAGATTATGTGATCAGGAGGGGCCAGCCTATACAGTCAGGCATTCATATGCCCTCATTTTTCAGAAGTGTTCTGTAATCAAGACTTGTTGTTCCAAACAACCAATAACCACTGTAGGCACTGAGGCATACAACAGCCACACAAGAACATTCAACAAAGTTGCTAGTCCACAATTTTTTTCTTGTTTACCAATGCAAACCCTAAGAGGCACCTCAGTGGAGATTAAAATATCAGACTTCTTCCAATAGGCAGAAACCTTTCCTAAAGTGACCCAACCTCATTTTACTTGCACCTCCACCATCTCTCTCTTGCTGCTGCTCCTTTGCCAGATCCTCGCCCTTCTCTACCTTCCAAAAGTAGACTTCTAAGCCCTTCAAGGAAAGATAAGAGCCCTTCTGAACAATGCTTGGCACATAGTGGGTGCTAAATAGCCCTTAAATAGTACCAGCAGTCGTTGGTACAGACTACTTGCAGATCTAAGAGAAAAATTAAGCAGCAGGCAGATGAAACAGTAGCCAGGTCCATTTATTAGAAATTAAGGGATGTAGTCTGGAAGGCAGACCCTGTTATCTGCAAACCCTAATCCCCAGTAGGCAGAGACTGTCTAGCAATGATTCACTTTACAAGTTTTAGGGCTGGCACAGAAAAACAGGTCTCAGGGTTGCACCCTGACTTCAATTTGAACTCAGTGGGGGAGTTATGGGCCCCCCCCATAACTGAGGGCCTCTGTTCTCAGGAAATATCTGCTACTGAGTGTACTATTAAGTTTTTGAGGGTTTTCATCTGAGAACTCTTCTCTTTCTGCCTCTGCTCATTTGTGCAGGCGCTTGGGAAAAATCCCTCCCCGGCGCTCAGTTCTCGATCTAGACAGGAAGCCTTTTGATTTCCAGGCGCTTGCGAAAGAGTTAAAGTGCCACATTTCGAGCGAGCGCTTTGGCAGCAGGGCTGGGGTGGGGCCGCTCCAAATGAAACCGCTTGAAAGGGAGCGAGCGAGCGAGAGCCAGCGAGCTCCCATCGGACGGGGATGAGGCTGGGGGAGGAACGACACTTCCAACCGCATCCCCAGGTGCCCCTAGAGGTGATGGGGAGCTGCTGCTGCTGCTGCTGCTCCTGGCTGGCTCCAAAGGGGGCCCCCTGCGCTCGCGTGGAAGTCAGAGACTTTTTCTTCTGCCACTTGTAAACAGTCGTGGTGGATGCCAAAAGGCGGCGGGAGGGGAGGGGATTTGGCAATTGCTCAAAGAGAAAAGGGAGCGCAAGAGCTGCTGGGGACACCCTTGGGTGCTTGACACATCCCCCCGCCCCCGTTCTTGTTTCAGATTCCCCCCAGTGGACAGGAAAATAAAGGCTTGCGACCGCCTCCTAACCCCCCCCCCGCCCGAATTCTGCGCTTCCTCGCGTCTCAAGTTTATTTTGCCCTTCATGGTGGGATCCAGACAAATGTCAAATATTTTTGCTTCTTCTTTTAAACTGCGAGGGGGGAGTTAAAATCAAGCCCCTGCTGCCTTGCTTGGTGAAGGACAGGCACCCTCCAAGCCGGTCCTCCATGCCTCCTAGCGCTTCTTGCCTCACTCTACAATCCCTCCCCGCACCCACCCACACTCGGGTCGCCAAAAGACTTCAAAGTTTCCCCCTCATCTGGTGTTCATAATGCGCTTCCACATCGAGACAAAGAGGCACAAGCTGAAGTCCATCAGGGTATCCCAGGTTCCCTTACCCACGAGCCGCCACACACAGCCCTCCCCAGAGCTGACTCGCGGGGGGGGGGCACTTACTACAACTGCTCCAGAGTGACTGACATAAAGTCACGCGAACCCCCTCCCCCTTTCAAAGCAGGGGAAGGCGAAATAGCCATTTAGCATCTCACCCCGCTTTCCCGCCCCCGCCCCCCATTTTTTGCAACACTAAAGTGCTAAAGCAGGAAATAAAAGTTTGGAAAATTGGACTTGAATCAGCCAATCAGTTCCGCGAGCCCCATAAAACAGCGCCCTCTAGGAGGACGTCCACGCCGATCCACTCGTGCTCAACGCCCACGCACCATTGGGGGAAAAGAAAACCCGACCCCCGACCCCACCCACGTCAACACCCGCTGGAAGCTGAGCCAGCACAACTCCTGCAAAAGCGCCCGCCATCCATGCAAACCTATCCACCCAGGAGAACGCACCCACCCACCCCATCCATGCAAACCCACTCACCCCGGGAGAACCAAAGAGCAAATGAACCCCCCCCCCAAAGCTTGGGTCACCTACATTGCAGACTGGCCGGCTGGGGCCACCCGAAGGGATCCAAGCCCACGAAGCACGGGCTGATGCTCGACTTTCGCAGCATGCAGGCGCTCCGGTTGGTAACATCGTAGAGTTGCCTCGGGGTGACGGCGAATGCCTCCATGCAGTCGTACATCGCCCCCTTTCAGGAAGGGCCCCCTTTCAGTGGAAGCCGGAGGGCGACCAGAAAGTGGTGGTGCTGGTGGTCGATAACAGCGGTGCGTGTTTATGAAGGAGGATGAGCCAGGAAGAGATGGAAATTTTCACCGCCTCCCCTTCAGCAGAGAGGCTGCGGGGCTGGGCTGGGCTGGGCTGAGATCTCACTGATACACGCGCGCGCCCTTCTCAACTCCGCGCGCGCAAAGCGCACACGCCGCGAGTGAAGTTCGGCGCTTCAAAGTGCAGGCGCTGCAGCTTGCTTTTGCTGCCTGCTTAGATGCTATTACCTTGGGGCGAAAGTGGCTAAGGACTCCCAAGCCAGTGGGTGTGGCTTGGAGCTGGAAAGGGGCTGGGCCATGTGGGAGGGACACTCAAAAATCTGATTACAAGGCAGTAGCCACACACAGGGGCACAACAACGCTCCGGCTGGAGGACCTAGGAAACGAGCACAGGCACCGAGTCGGCAGGCGCGCAACAAGGAAATAATACACACACACGTACGGGGATTGCTTCACTTCCCCCCCCCGCCACACCCGCAGTGAATCTGCAAACGCAACACCCAGAAAATCACAATATTTCGTAAACGAACAAGCGTGGTTTAGTGCATCGACTCTGACGCGAGTTCCAGAAAACCAAAGGGATTTGCGTCTCAGTAAACATGCATAGGCTCTGGTCGAACCTCTCAAAATCACCACATCTGCCCACTCACACACTTATGCTCCATGCTCTCACTTAACTCTGAACAATAACCACGCTGCTGCGACACACCACCAATTAACTGACTATTAGCATTTTCAGTCTCTCACTTCAGTTATAAGCATCACTGGAAGCCTGTGGGACAGGGCATCCTTTTATATCTTTTTGCTACCTTTCTGGGCTTGCAAAAGCTGAATGCCCTTTGATGACTTTGGGATACTTTTGATCAAGGTGATTCAAAAGTCCTCAAAGGGTATTCAGCTACAATTAATCCAAGTGGAGTGTGCATTCCACATAGGGCATAGTTTCTCAAGATTTGTCCTGTGATGTATACTTCATACTGTCCACCTGTTCAAAGTACCACCAGAAGTAAGTGACAATGACATCATTGCCAGTAACTTCTGTGTAGGAACGCCAGATACAACACGACAATCACCAGTAAGAGGCTCAGGGTAGCTGGGAGGGCTTTTCAAGTGTGGAAAAGTGTGTTCTGGAGCTCTACCCGCCAAGCCGAGCTTCCTATTGCCGTTCGTTGCATCATGTTTCTGGTCTCGCTGCTGGGTGGCAGGAGTCCAGGGGTCCTGTGAGTACTACTAGACACCATCGCAAGTACCACAGGTGGTACCCATACCACTGGTTGAGAAACCCTGACAAAGGGTGTACACTCACAAGATTTCTTAACATGAATCAGGTATCTCTTAAGGGCCCCTAATATAGATGCCCCATCAGATTACCTCAACCTTGATTAGGTGGCTAATAGAAAGGGGCCAATTTCAGTTTCTTGTCCCTCTGTATGGATATGGGTGGAATGAGAATTTGGTGTGGAAGCACGAGTGAAGAGCTGGTTGTAATTTTGGATTAACTGCTGTAATCCAAATTGAAAGGATGTCACTAAGATTTCACCCTAACAAGCTTTCCAGCAAAATCCTGTACCCATTTACTTGAGAGTAAGCTTCACTGGATTCAGTGGGACTTTTGAATAAACAGGCACAAAACTGTGTTGTTAGCCACCTTTTAATGCATGCAGTCAGGACTGTTAAAAAGAGTAACAGAAAGATGGATGACTCCACTCTGTAACTGTGCTTCTAAGCTCTGATTAAATTTACATTAGGAAGGGCAAAATTAGCTAATGACGATTATTCTTAATTTAATAAACAGCACAATTTATTTCCTGCTTTTCTTCATACAATGCAAGGAAATATACATTATATATATACACACACACATAGGTATGGTTTGTAGGTAGTCTCCCCTTCCAGCACTAACCAAGGTTATATCTGCTTAGCTTCATCAAGGTGGCTAAATCACAAGCTTGCAGACCATGCTGAAGGACTAAAAACATATTACAGTGTACATGGCCACATTGCTGACCTATGCACATACTCAAATGTGATAAAACAGAATACACATTTCCTTTAACACATTGTTTCACAGTCTCTCACTTTCTTTCCCACACATATTTTCAAAACTATGCTCAGCAACTTTGCAGTGGTGATGTGGTAAATGTGCACACCGTGATTTCAGTTCCACAGGGTAGTGAATTCCATGCTGTAACAAATGGAGAATTTAGTTTGACTTGTCAAGTTTATAATACTCTGAAAGAATGTCTTTTAAAAAGCAAACTTGGTTTTTCCCCAATCCAGTTTTGAATTCAATCCAAATTCAATTTCAGTTGTTTCACACATCATCATCACCAAGAGTTTACATTTGCAGTTCTCACAATGACTCAAATGAGCATAGCCCCCTCACCCTTCTCATAATCAGTCTCACATATGGTTGCACATCATACACTACCGCCTTCCTCAGAGTCCACAGAAGTTACTATGCCACAACAATTATTACTAGACCATTATTTGTGGCACATCCATGAACTGAAAGAAAAACAGAAGGAGCAACTATTTTCCAATTTATAAAAACTTTACAGTTGCCAACTGACCAGATAAAAACTGCTTAACCTGTCCTCATGCCTTTAATCTCAGCTTGGCATGCAGGAGTTAGCAGGTGAGTGTTCTTCCAACATGGAAATAAAATTGTCTGTTAATTCTTGCAAAGCAAAATGCTATTGGAAGCATGGCTATGTAGGGGTTGGTTCAAAATGGTCACCTGAAGTAATTCTTACCTGCAGTAAATAACAAGCCTCTCCTCAAAGCAAAAACTATCTCTGGGCAAGTTTGGATGATACTTTAATTTTCCAAAGTGGCACGCAGTGCACAGGTATCCTGGCCCCTCCCTTCACTTCCAGGTCAGTTTCCTGAGTTGCATGGAAACTGAAAACGCACACAATTAGTCTGAATTTAGAAATTAGTCTGAATGCAAGTGGAAAAGTCAAAACGTGCACCTTTTAAGCATATGGTTGGTTCAGTATGAAAAGTATCATTCAGACCAGCCCTCTGTCTCTCTGCTTGTCTGTCTCTCACAATCACTCTGACACTCATGCAGATACATTCACACACTACGAAGAAGGATCATCTTATTGGGGCAAATGGGTATGCAATTCGCCAGGCAAAAGGGAACAAAATTAATCCATGCTTAGTTTATATTTGTGCTCTTAACTGTCAGTATTGAAAATATGGCAGTCTTGTCAAAATAAGGTAGGCCACTAACACATCACATAGTCAAGCAACACAGACCAAAAAGGAACTTTAACTGTAAACATACTGTAGTTGGCATTTTGCACCCACTGGGATGCATTCTCACATGAACAAGCAGAAGAAACACATGCACACACACATTTAGAAATGAACACTGTAGAGCAGTGGTTCCCAACCTTTAGGAGGCCACGACCACTGAGGAGAAAACTGGAATTGTCAAAATGGTTGGCAACCTTCAGTCTCGAAAGACTATGGTATAAGCCTACAGCACCTGGTATTCCCGTGTGGTCTCCCATCCAGGTACTAACCAGACCTGACCCTGCTTAGCTTCCAAGATCAGACAAGATCAGGGATGTGCAGGGTAACAGTTGCATGAACCACATGAAATCTCATCTCACCCTCTGTACACAAAAAGTACAATTAAATTTGTTGTAACTAGAAATTTATTAGATATCAGATTGAGTATTTATAGAGTTTTGTGGATTGCTGCTTTTGTTACCAGCTGCAGCTGTGTGCAGCCCATTCTCCTTAGTAGCCCATGAGGAAGTGTCTCCCGGCCAAGCACTCCCCCATGGACTACCAGATAGGGTGGAGAACAGACCCCCACAGCCACAGTTGACACTTCAGTGCTGGTTGCGGCTATGAGCAGTCCATTCTCCACCTTTTCTGGTGCTCAGTGGGGGAACATTTGCTTGACAAGATGCTGGAAGTGATTGAAGGCAATTTTCCCCCCTGAAACCTTGTGAACCATTTTTGGTTCACGGACCACAGGTTGGGAACCAGTGCTTTAGAGAAACTGGCTAAGCAACCCCATAATTTCATTGCACTGAAGATCAGACTGACTATAAATCTGACCAGGTCAGAGTCCAGTGCCCCAATATCTGCAGTGCTGTCATAAGCCCACTAGTGAGTGGATGGAAAAACTCATTCTGTCCTGTAGTCCCAATAGAAGAGTCATGACCCTGTGAAAAAGTCCCACCTGTTGAGAGCTGAATTCCCAATCCATCCCCAGAAAGCTTGGCCCACAAGTGGGGACCTGTGGGCCCAGCCAGGCAGTTCATCTCTCAACTTGGGTCCATACTCTAGGTCTAGGTTCTAAAATGATTCTGAATCATTGTGCAGGAGCAGGGGTGTGTTTTGTTTTCCGGCTTAACATGAGTCAACAGACTACTTCGACATTCAGTTAATCAGCAGTACTGTCACCAGGACCAATGTGGCCTTGTACCCCACAAACAGAACCAATTTTTGGCCCATTGCAGCGGGACAGATGGTGACTCATAGGCCCTGACATGGTCAAGTTACTACCCTTTTCGCCTTTCAGCCCAGTGAAGGTGCTGAATTTGACTTTTTGCGCCTAAAGAGCTGCCCATCTTTGCTTGACAGAGCTTGATCCCTTCCCAGGACTGCTGAGACAAGCTCCTGTTTCACCCACTCACACGTGCACAGAGGCTGATAGACCTTTTAACCCCCCCCCCTCTCATTCTGCTTCCACTAGCTGGGCCAGCCACACTTGCTAGCAGTGTCAGACAAGGTCTACTCCTCCCTCAATCCTGGCTGAGCTGGCCCCCATCCCATCCCTGAGTAGAGCCAAACCTCATTCCTCCATCTCTCCCAGACTGGGGACGAACCTACATTTTCCCCACTGGCTAAACTGGGCTTTCTCTCCCCCCCCCCAGCTAGGCCTGACTCTCTCTTCCCTGGTTGGGCTAGGCTCTCTGCCAGTAGCCGGCCAGGCCAGGCCAGGCTGTTCCACCCCCCTTCTCCATTTCCCCCCTCCCGCCTCTCCCTTTCCTTCCAGCGGGAAGGCCAAGCAAGCGTCAAGTGAGCCAGCGGCATGAACTCTGCAAGAACCCCCTTTGGGTGCAGTAACCTCCACATGACCCATCTCCATGGCAGCCCTTCCCTTCCCTTCCCTGCCTGCAGCACAGCAGCCAAACCAGGCCCTTGCTCCCTCTCCATCCTTCTGCTCAGTTTTTCCACAGCCTCCTTGTGCCCCACAGCTTTCAGAAACAGGCTCACACACTTTGTCCCATCAACCCTCCTTGCCCCCAACACTCCAGTCAGCCAGCCACCCATTCACCCATGGTTGGCAAGGGGTGGGTTTCAAGCCAAGATTTTAAACTCCTGTTCTAAACCTCACCCAAGCTAGGATTTTCAACTGGTTGGCATTTTGCATTTTAAGATTAGCCTGATCAATTGGAATGTATCTCAATGTATTAACATAAACAAATGAATGAGCAACAGAAGAGGATTTGTAAAGGAAATTGTCTGAGAGAAGTAGTAACATGATCCAATATCCATGCAGTCCTGCCCACAGTAAATTCTTCCAGGAAATTCCCTATGCAGTGTGCCAGTTTGTGGGATAGAGATGATGACAAGAAACATCAAGAACTGGAGGAGGTGGATGGGGGGTGGGTGGGAAGGAGAAGAATGGCTGGGTTTCTCCTGTGGATCTAAACAGCTCCAAACGTCCATAAAGCAAAGGTTAGAGCAGAACAAAAAGGCAGATTGAACGAGAAACCCACACTACTGCTTACATGGCTAGGAAGACAGCCCTGTGAATCTGCTAAAAGGGATAGCCCCCAACCTGCTGTCTTTTTACCCTTTCATGGATAAGCTAATGAGGTGGTTTTTTTTAAAAGGGAAAGGGAAGGAAGCTGCCTGTACCCCCTAAGATTTCTGTCAGTAACTTTTGGAGTGGTGGGGAACCACATCCTAGCCACTAAATCAAAATTCTCTAAATCACCTTCTCTCCACTAAATCACCTTCTCTCAAGTATAGTTCAATCCTACAATCCCATTCTTCTATGCCCCCATTTCCCCCTCCCATCCCAGTGCCGGATGGCAGATTAAATAATCCGAACTGTGTACTTCTTCAGTGCTCAGTGTGGAATAAAATCCCTACTCCACATACACAAATGTTGTTGGCATCCTTCAGCCTCGGAAGACTATGGCATCACGCTCTGAATGGTGATTCTGGAACAGAATGTCCTCTCCAGTGCGCAAAGCCTGGGTAAAGAAGGTATGGAAGATAGGCTGTTATCCATGCAGCAAATCCCCCCTCTTCACTTCGCTGGAATGGTCCAATGGAAAGGCAGAAGCCAGTACGGTTGGTTCCAGCGGCCTCGCAGGAGTTTCCAGAACGTGACTGTGTTCAGCCATGAACTGTCTCAGGGACTCCAGCTCCTGATTTTGCCTCGAGGTTGACTCCTGAAGCCTTTTCCATAACTGGATGTAGCCACAAGGCAGTGGAGGTTTGGGATCAGAGTTTTCCTTCTCTCAGATGAGCTGCCTTCCCAGGCCAAAGAGTCCCATCTACCCGGTGGCTGTTTAGTCGCCTCTTAGGACAAGTACAGCCAAACTGAGAGCCTATTCTTATCCCCAGCCCCCAGGGGATACACAAATACATACACAAATAATCATCAGATAAACATCCCCTTTTCATAACCATGGACAAAAAGGCATGAATCAGTAGAAACTGTACTGAGACTCTGGAGAACTTCTGCCATGCATACAGGGGCTGCTTCTTATCCTATCCCTTCTCCCCTCCCCCCCCCAAAAAGCTTCTCCAGTCTATACTGATACATGATTCTGTCCTGCAGCTGCTCCCCTCTTTCCTGCCTTGTGGCTTTTCCTTGCTTGACTGGGACGCCAGCCCACAAGGGATTCTTTCCTGCATCCCTCTAGCTTGCACTGGCGGGATCTGAAAGGTCCCAATTAGCCTGACCCGCCTGCCTGCTAATTCAAACCAGAAGCCGCTCTGCACGGGCTCTGGCTCTGTGGCTGGGCTGTGTGGGAGAGCAGTGCACAGACATTCCCTCACTGGCTTTCCCTCCATTGTCCCTACAGCCAGGCAGCCCTGCTGTTCAGATGAGAGGGAGGAAGGGGGGGCAGCATCTCTCTCTCTCTCTCTCTCTCTCTCTCTCTCTCTCTCTCTCTCTCGGATGCCTGATCTTCGCTAGCCTTACAGTGTCCTTGCTCTTCTGCTCTTTCAGATTCGTCTGCAACTCTGAAGCCATCAGAAGACCAAACTTTCCTGGGGTAGCTGGGTCATCTGTATCATGTCTGTGGCATGTCAACACATTGCCAGTTCCCAAGACAAGTCCATATGCAGTGGAGGGATGGGGACAAGGCAGCACTACATCACCGCATCACAAAACAGCACAGGAGGTGCATGCAAACTTTCCAGTGATGCAAGATTAGGCAGAATGGAAAAGAACATTGTCAGCTACACCTACACACAGAGAGACACACACAAACACAGAGGTTGGTTGTAAATACGAGTAATTTTAGTCACTGCATATAGTGACAGGGCACAATCCTAACCAACTTTCCACCACTGGCACAGCTGTGCCAGTGAGACATGTGCTGCATCCTGCAGTTGGGGGGAAGTTATGGAGGCCTCCTCAAGGTATGGCAATGTTTGTTCCCTTACCTCAAAGTTGCATTGCCCTTATGTCAGTCCTGGAAAATGGGTTAGGATTGCCCCCTTAATCTCAAAATGTTCACTACTCCAACGCTAAGGGATGAATCAGCAGGGGATGTTATTTCAGACTCAGTAGAATGATCCACAAAGCCAAGATGATGTCCCTGAATTCCAGAAAAAAAGGCTGTGCCCATGTTAACCTGCAGCAGCAAAAAGTGCCCAGACACTTCAGAGACTAACATGACTCTTGTCGCACTAGCCAGCTTCATTAGATGAACAAAGTGAACATATGAAGCTGCCTCATCAAAGTCAGACCAGTGGCTAATTTAGCCAGTGGTGTCTATTCTGACAAGGAGTGGATCTCTAAAGTCTCAGCCAAATGTCCTTTCTGGCCCTGCCAACTGTGGCTGGATCTACCTATGCAGTAGAATGAGGTGGAAAAGAAGTGATGATGTGGGAGCAGAATGGGTCTTACCACTTCAGATGTTAGAGAATGGATTCTATTTTAAAGGTTCCTTTCAAGCAGAAAATGACCCATCAGGGAGAATTTACCTTTATCAGGAATTTACCTTTATCAGAGAGAATTTACCTTTTCCTGCTTTGTGTAGAATATTTAACACAGAAGCATATTCACAAACATCACCCTCTCATCTGTAGTCTACCACCTCAGAATGCCACCAGCCAGCTTGTTTTGCTTCATGTGCTGCTCAGCCCCTAGGTTCTTTAACTGGAGATGCTCTAGATTGAACCTAGAACCATCAAAGTACAAAACACATACTTGAGCCCAGCACTATGAACCTTCCCAAGGTGCAGTTCACTGAGAACATAGCCATAGGAAGATGCTGCCTTAAAAAGCTGATATTAGGCCCTTGTTTCGTCTAGCTCAGTGTTGCCTACACCAGAGTGCAGCATCTCGCCAGGGTTTAAATGGTGGTCTTGCCAGTCCTACTTGAAAATGGCAGGGATTGAACATGGGACCTTCTTCATATAAAGCAGCCATTCTACCACTGAATGACCACACATCCTGCAAGGGTTTTCTATATACTTAAGTGGTGATACAGAGGAGAATAAACCAAGTTAGCAAACGGGCAGCCTGCCCTGCATCCAGAGCAGAGTTGGGGCCAGTTGTGGCTCAGCCTGGGACAAGGGGAATTCCTTCCTTCCAAGGGGAATTCCTTCCTGGCTGCGGTAAAGTCGCAGCAGCCTCGATAGCAGATCTGTGTCACTGAAAGAGGTGGCACAAATCTTAGCAGCCCAGAATTGCTCCTGGTCACCCGGGAACAGGGTTAGGATCTGGCACAAGTGCTGGATCCTGGCCCCACCCCCCTCACCCACCCACCAAGTGGCGTAGCTAATGATCATGTAGCCCGGTGCTAAGTTCAAAATGTTTCCCCGGAAGTGATGTAACAACTGGAAGTGACATCATGCCCGGTCTTTTCAAAAAGTGAAAATTGGGAGGAACGCACTTCCTCCCCCCAGCAGCTCACCACCCGCTTGCTCTGCTGCCTCCCCCCAGTTAGTGGCATAGCTAAGGCATATATCTGCTACCTGGGGTCAAAGAAGATTTTGTAGCCCCCCGCATGACAAAATCAAATTTAATTAAGTACATAAATAAAAGGTTATTGGTTTCATGCTATATCATAATAACATCTCATTGGCACTCAGAACAGTCAGTCTCATAGGTCCGTTTGGAGTTAGGCAAATCCACTTTTTGTTCTACAAGGCAGTTGTGTTTTCATTTTCTGGTTAACTGACCATAACTTTTGATAGAATGCAGATATTCCAGTGCTGTTTGTTGCACTGCATTCTGCAATAGATTACTTTTCCAATGATATATAACATGATGGTGCTATTCATACATACCAAGATTTTCACAATTTTGGTCTCTAGTGTCAAGCTCAGCTTGTTGCCCCCCTAAAGCTTGATGCCCGGTGCAACAGCTACCCCCTTTACCCCCTTAGCTACACCACTGCACCCACCGCCCACCCACAGGCCTGCCCACCCTGACCAGAAACACCTCCTTCCCACTCTTTGCTCACCCACTCCCAGACCCCCACACTGGCCTGACTCAGCTGGTGTAGTCTTACTGGTCCGCCAGCACAATGGGACTTGGGCCAGCCTCCCTCCTCAAGCAGTGGTGCAAAAGTGCTTTATTTGCACTTTTACAACACCATTGGGCCGGCACAAGGGATGAGGTTGGGATTGCATCCTGAGAAGCAGAAATGACAGGAAAACTACAAAACTTACATGATGAGAGCAGGAACACAAAATATGTGATACATGCTTAAAATGTTCACACAACCATGTTGTAGGTGCAGGACAACTTTGCACACACTGGTTCTCAGGCTAAAAGCAAGCTGTCTATATGCCTGTGCTGCTATAAGCAGGATTCTGCTTTTGAAGCTCCACAGCAAGCATCTACAGTGGAATGCTTAGAGCTGAACTCATACTGTGCCTGCATGCAACTGGCTGACTATGGGCTGGGAGCCAGTACACACAAGATATTCATTTTCCCACCACCCTATGTCTATCACATACCTGTTGTGCATATGCATAGGAACTGAACAAACCACAATCTTCCTATGGGGCAATTGGCAATTGAATACCTGGACAAAAACAGTACATACATGGGGAATGCATAGCATGGAGGACCCAGGCAGCCTTGGTGATGCCATAGCTCAGTCTGGTTACTTGAGGAGTAGAACCATGAGAAAGCAGCTATCAGACACAGACTGAGGGGCCAGTAGCCCAGAGCACCCCATCAGCCACACCAAGATCTCCTATTCACCCAGTCCTCGATGCTTGAAATACCAGTGGGTCTGACAAGAATCACCATAGTAACAAATGAGTGCCAGGCCAGAGCACAGCCCCTTCAAAGAATTACAGTACTCCACAACAAGATGGAGTGAGATTTGGTTCAGGCATGCACTAGTACAGCGGTTCCCAAACTTTTGAGCGCTGCGACCCACTTTGAGCTCTGCAGTGGGTTGTGATGCAATGCTCAGTGCTGCCCCTGGAGACTGCTTCCAGGTTGTGCTGAGTTTGCATCCCACTCCATTGTGGGCCTCAGAATGCCTCCTGGACATGACCAGAAGCGACATCCGGTTTACTTTCAGTTTGCTTCTGAAAGTTCTGGTCACCTCCAGGAGGCATTCTGAGGCCCACAAAGGCCAACAGAGTGCGTTTCGGACCCAGTGCAACCTGGAAGTCACCTTCAGGGGCCCCAGTAAGGCTTTTCAGTGCAGCACTGAGCATCAGGTCATGACCCATTGCACTTTGGGTCATGACCCACCGATCAGTCACAAGCCACAGTTTGGGAAACGCTGCATTCGTCTATAAGAGTTCAGTTAGCACTGGCTGTTACCTAGTCTGGAGCAGACAAAGGTTTTCTTTAGCTGCCCCTTACCACCAGCTGTTGGTTTCATCCATTTTGTTAGCTTTAGCCTGCCCATAGCAGACTTTGGGTCATTCCTGTGGCCAAGAGAACACTCAGCGTGTATTGAATTTGTTCCCAACTGCTGAAACTTGCCAGCCTGCTTCATTTATCTGCAGTCACAGTATTGTCTGTTTTAAGAATTGGATCTGAGAACTTTCTTGGCATGGATTTGATATCTGAATAAGATAATACTATAGGAGTGTGTGACACTGAAGTATAATTTTGGAGTTGTAAAGAAATGTAGATTTGTTCTGAAGCTGATATTTCAAAAATCATTTGTTGGGCCATTCTACCACGCTACAGACCTTTTGCTCACTTGCAGAGTTAATCCAAAGCAAACCAATTCTGCACTGGATTGGGTGAGTCCATCTAGCACTTCTTGATAGGAAGAGAGAACTTTGCAAGTTGCCCTTTCCTTTTTTACAGGGAAGTACCACATACGCACTTCCATGAAGCAGAGTGACTCATGCAAGCTTGTGAAATGGTGTTAACTGAAATGACATCCTCCACTCTGCAGAGGAACTCATCATGTCAGGGCTGGGCATGGGGGAAGACTAGGTCTCGTTCCACGCCCACAGATCCACTGTCGCTTTCTAGTGGAAAAGATTGCGCGAGCCCCGTAAGCGAAGTCAGGAAGTTCCAGTGGTGGGAACTGGTTCTGGGCACAACAAAGCACGTTCTCATCAGAGGAGAGGTTGACAACTGTTTCCTGTTGCAGCAATGTTGACAGCTTCCTCTGCTGGCTCGCTGGGTACTGCGAAGTCCATGGCATCACACCCCAGAGGATACCTGGTAGGAGTCAACAGATTTGTCGTCTATAAGGAGTTATTGCCTTGCTCAGCCTGCTTGATGGAATAAAGCACACTTGCAGAACTATCACTGAGGCTGGCCCAAAATCCTTAAGACAAAAAAAATCACACTAAAAATTGCATATACAGGAGACACACTCCATGCTGTGCTTCTCCCCAACAGTCACCCCTCCACACACACACAAATACACACACCTTGTAAAACCCTCCAATTTCAAGGCAACCTGCTATTCCTTTTATCTGCCCCTCCCCCAACCTGGCACACTGTCCACATCAACTCTATGCTTTGGAGTTCTGCAGATTATTGCTGCCACCTCTTGCCAACTCTAGTTCCCCTGATTCCTGGGAGAAAGGACAAGCAGAAAGTAAGGCCTTGAATTGTCCAGGCAGCGCACGTGAATTGCCTGAAAACTAGATGTGGCTCCCAAAACAGTGTCAGGCTTATGTTGAGCTTTAATGTCACCATTTACTTCACTGACATGTACACACTTTCTACAGGCAAAATTAGTACTCCACTTAACAAAGGGAATACGTTCTCCAATCCTCATTGTTATGCGATTAGGTTGTTAAGCAAACATTCAGGCCAACTAGTGCCTTTATTGTGAAAAGGACACTCCCTGCCAGACACTCACTGGCTGCACAGGTTACTGGAGATGGACTTCCTCTTCTTTGCATTAAGAGACTCTTTGTTGTGTAAACAGACACTCCGCTGCAGGCTGTGGGAAACCTGATTGCCTCATTAAGAGCCTCTTTACTGTGCTTCGACCATGTCATATATGCAGTCCGTCGTTAAGCAGAAGGTTGTTAAGCAGCGTGTGCCTGTATTTAGTTCTTACAAGACATTTATTTCGTGTTTATATAATGCCATCAATGGACATGGCACTTCACAAACACACAGAAGATCATCAGGCATAACAATTTAACAAATATTCCTGACATCTAGTGGGGGCAAATAGTTCAGCAGAAAGTGGGATGCTAATACACACACGTGCCTTTAGGATAACTTAAGATCCCTAGAAGACAGGCACACACCTTACTTCTCCCTCACCAGGAAAGCCAAAGTTCTTGTGAATACCTGTGCATATATTCCCAAACTGTGCCAAATAAAAACATAATTACGCTTATGTATACAATAACGTTCATGGTTTTCCTCTCTCTCTCTCTCTCTCTCTCTCTCTCTCTCACACACACACACACACACACACACACACAAGCACATACACACAAATTAACTCACAATGTATATACTGAAATAAGACCATGACATAGTGTTAAGTAGAATCTCAATGCTGCTGGTGGAAAATATGCAAATTCCCTAATTGTACTCCTGTGCCAGTTTACACATTTTGCCATCATATGTGAATTCTCCTGTATTCCCACCATCAGACTCACTTTGTGTAGTTACAACACTACATTGCAAACAGTCCTGAGTTCAAATCAAATTCTAGCCATAAAGCTTTACAACCAGACAGCACAGAGCACCGTGTGTTGTGGGAGGAGAAGTGAATTCATTTCACAGAGAAGTGTATTTGTCACTCCTCTAACTGCAGATGAACAATTCAAGTTTGGACATGAGAAAAAGTCATATGATCAAATTATCCTTGGGGTATTTTGTCTCTTATAACCTAGTTAAGAAACTGAGGATAGAAGGTAGATCCACAGATTTCTCTTTCTCGCACTCCCTGCAACATATTTTAATGGAACCCAGTTGAAGGTCCTTCATCCAAGTTTGCCCTATGGTTTTAATGTGGAATAGGAGGAGGAGGAGGAGGAAGGGTTGCAAAACATATTAACGTGTAGCTTTGAGTAATGTGCTGTGTGGGACATAGCCATTTTTGATAGACATTCTCTTAAAGGGTCACTACTAGAGTCTACTTGACACGTTTTCCCATTTTCATGAAAAGGCACTAAAATATGCACTACTGACACCAGAAGCCACCTTTCCTACAAAGACATATAGCACCTAGACTCAACATCCAGGCCCAGCCCAAAGAATATTGGTGCTTGAGGTAGAAATTTCAGATTGCATTCTGCCCTCTAACCTGTGCACAAATGTAAGAGTTGAACCGCCCAGGAAGTTCTCCCTCACAAACCTAAAAGGTGATCCCAGTGATCAAAGTTTGCAGCCCACACAATTTGTGTTGGGCATTAGTATGGTGGCATCTCCACAGCTATTCATTGCACCTTCCTCTAGACAAGCTACATGTAGAAATATACACTAGCATCTGGTCTACCTGTTTACACCCAGCTAAGAGCCCAATCCTATGCATGTCTACTCAGAAGTAAGTTCCATTCTGATTAATGGAACTTACTCCCAGGAAAGTGTGGCTAGGATTGTCACCTAAGGGCACAATCCTAACCAGGTCTACTCAGAAGTAAGCCCTATTTTGTTCAATGGGGCTTACTTCAGGAAAGTGTGGTTAGGATTGCAGCTTAAGTCTCATAGCTCCAAGCTAAGTTGATGTGGCTCAGGTTAGTTTTATGTGGTTGATCCCTTACAGAGACTGTTTCATGTATAAGGTGAGAACTTGAAGTGTGCTAGTGCACAAGCCTGCCTAGGCAATCCTGCCCCCAGGGAACAGAGAAGCCCTAAGCCCAAAATGTGGGTTGGTTATGCTTATCCAGTGGTATGAGAAAGGCAATCTTCTCAATTTTACTTGTTGCCCAGGTGGGACTTTATAAGTCCGGTTCCTGCCCCAAGCAATTTACAATCTAAAATTCAACACAGGAGAGGCAAAGGTAGAGAGGGAGGTGGAGCAAGAGAGGGGGTAGCCTGCCCCCAGGGAAGAAGATGTTTTTGTTTCAGTTGCACAGAATTTAGGCTTTAGTTACAGTAGCTGGGTATGAAGATGAAGGGACTATACCAAAGACTTTATGTTAGAAGTGGATTTTAAATGGGGATCTTAAGGAAGTAAGCCAGGCATCACACAGGTGGTCTGGGAGGGACTGCAAGGCAGAAGGGGCTGCAATGAAGAAAGAGCAGAGTCCTTTGAGGAAAGAGGAGCCTTTGGGTGGCTGAGGGTGGCATCACAAGATGCAGCGTTAAACATTCTTTAATCCAGAAAAAAGTTGGTATGATTCTTTAAATGAAGAACTTTAGATGAAGATCTTTAGATCCCATCATATAACACCAAAGATCCCCACACTCCCATCCACTGATCCAGACAGAATTACCACTCAGGTCCCAAAATCTCTTTCAAAAACCAGAATGGGATGTATCATATATTAGCCCTTGCACCTATCTAGGTAGGATGGAAAAGATTTTGTCTGAGCATGAGCAGAGTGTCTGAGCATGACCAATTATTCTTTACAGCTAGCTCTCAATCACAGTGTGCAAAAGGGCTTGAACCACAAGGGTATGGTTTCTTGACAGGCTTCAGAAGCACCCAGGGCCTGGAGGCTAGGCAGGATGACAGCAAGGCAAGTCCCACTGGTCCTCTATCATAAGAGTAGGCAGCGTCCTTTCTTTTTTGGGATCATTTGTTGGCTCGCAGTTTGGCTCACCACAGTCTGAGGGTGTAAAGGAAAAGGGGGGCTCTGGGAGTGTGTTGCCTGATTCTCTCTGGAGCCAGTAGAGGAGACGGGAACAGCCTCAGGCACCTTCCTGCATTCCAACCAAATTGATGCCATAAACACACTGAAACATTCACAATCCAACTGGGCAAGAATACAAGGGGGAACAGAACAAGAACTGAAGGCTAATTTGCCTTCTGGAGCCCAAGCATCTACCCTGCCAAACAGCAGTCAGTGGGCACCAGCATCAACTCCCCAGAAGAGACACTGCCATTCATGCTGAGACTCCCACCCAGCCATGCAGCAGCAGAGTGACAAGAGGGAGCGCATTTACAGCACAAGCCTATGCATGTCGACTCAAAAGCAACTCTCACTGTGTCCAGTTAGGTTTACTCCAAGGAAAGTGTGTACAGGACTGTAGCTTTAAGGCCTAATCCTATCTTTGAGATACGCCACCGTATCTCCATGTATGCTGGTGCAACTACAGCCCCACCAGTATAGCAGCCCTGTCCAATGACAGACACCACAGTTGCTGGTGCAACCTCAGAAAAATGTTGCACCTATATAGCTCAGGTGTGACTTGCACAGCAGCGAACTCTGCTGATGGAGAAGCCAAAACAGGGAGGAGATTGGGGTCTGAAGTGGAAGTGATATAGGAGGAATGTGAGAGGCACGAGGAGGAATCAGCATACACCATATCCTAACCCCTTTCAGACAATGGATGGTTAGGGCAAGTACCTTAGCTGGACTCAAACCTGTCTCACCTGGCGACCAGTCTGTGCCTCTGTGCAGTGAGCTATTGGCACCCTGTTTTGCCTGATCACTGTTGAGGCTCCCCTTGAGATTCAACCCAGTCCTTCCCCTGGCAAAAATGTTCCTTCATGCTGGCACATTCCCCCCAAAGGAGACTCAGACCCTGCAATGGAGGGGCTTGTGTGTTTTTTTACACATGGCAGTCCTCTTTCAAGGGAGCTAGCTATCTTTCTACTTTGCTCTGCAACAATTTCTTGGATGTAGATGTGTATATGGGTGGGATGAGCGGACCCTCGGCATAGAGGGTAAAGTGCTTTGCTTTGCCCCTTTGCTACTGATGTCACTGAGATTCCTGTAAGAGGCTAGGGTTCTGGGCATCCTAATGTCTGTGTGTGTTTGTGTGTGTGGTGTCCTTGGGACACCTCCCCATGGCTGAGGCGGTGGTTTTAGCTGAGCTGCTATTCCTAGTCGTTGATGGGGGGGGTGTCCCCCCAACATTGGTTTCTCATTGGTCCTGCACCTATTCCCTCCCCCTGCTCCATTCATTCTGGCGACACTGCTCTGGATGCCAGTGTTGGAGCTAACTGGATGCCGTGATTAGCTTTTCAGACATCACACCAATGACACATGGACGTCACACTGATGTCATGAGGAAGACAAACTGATGTCACAGAGAAGATACAATGCCTTCAGGGCATTGCTCTGCGACTAATGGTCTGTGTCAATGTTTGCATGGATGCCGAGGGTGTTGCTGGGATGAGCTACAGCCAGACTTTGCCTGCATAGGGCTGGCATTTGGCCCTTGTTGCGCCAGCATTGGTGCACCATTCGTTTTGCATTGTCAAGATGGTCTTAGGATATGGCTGTCACACCAGTGTCATGTGATGTTGGCACAGCGTCCAAATACGATTGGACCATTAGACTAGTGAATTGAGCATTATTATGTGGCTTATTTTCATGACTCCCAAACTTCTGTCTCCCAAATTTCTGTCACTGCTGGCACAGGCAGTGGCGTATCTAGGGTATGGCAGTTATGGACACATGCCATGGGCACCAATTGAAGGAGGGTACCACAGAACAGAAGGGACAGGGGGCAGCCAGTTAGATCACAAAGTTGTCATTGTCACCTCATGTTTCGGCACCATCGTCAAGGGGGATCTCACTGCCACGTTGCCTTGGCTTCTTCCTTACAGACTGGCATTGAGACCACCAAGCCAACACCAATCCAGAAGCAAACCCAAAAGTGACACCACAGCCTCAGGCACCCTGACACCTAAATATACTAGGGTGTCCCTTCCCTAAATTAAAATGCGAGGCATACTTCAGAAAAAGATACATTTGCTTTCTCAATCAGATCTGGGACAGGCACCCTCCTTACAACAGTGGGATAGCCCAGTCAAGACTGTCTCCTGCCCTCCCCTTTGCCCTGTCAGTCAGGGCCAAAGCATGCTCGCACACAGAGAGAGAGTTCAATATTCTTGTTTTGGAGAGGAAAAGTCACTTCTGCTCTAAATCACTCCCCATTCTATGTTATGCGATTTGGAAAAAGGAAATAGCAGCCAGGGAAAGAGTCAAGCACTCTCTCCCTGCCTGCTGCTTCCCCTCTCCCAACTGCCCCTCCCCCTTTCCAAAGCAGCTTTCCTTTTACAAAAAGTGCCAGTCCAAACTCTGGCCCAGAGTACACCATGTGATGGTCATATCCACCTGTCTTATGCTGTGCGGCCTGGCCTTTGCACACTTTGTACTGTCCCAGCAACAATGCACTGCAATGTGTTGTGGAGGCCTGAAGGTACATGATGAAGCCACCTTGCTGAAGTGAAGCAAGTCTGAACCTGTTCAGCCCCTAAAAAGGAACCCTATGTAAACAACCTTGAGTTCTATGATGGCAGAAAGGTGGGAGAGAAGTATAAATAGAAGGATATAATAAATACATAGAAATACTATAGCCTCTTCACAAAGGTTCCCAAAAAGCACTGCCTGTGGTCACACTACATTCAGAGCATTTTGTCCTGCACGGTGCCTCTGCAGGAAGAAGTGCATGTGGTGGCCAAAGAGTTATGGGCTTTTAAAAATGATACTGACTACATCCAGTACTGCCATACAAATGCACTTTTTAGAAGCCTCGAGGATGGGCTGATGGTGGTTGCTGTAATTTTGAAACTGGTTGGGAAAAATGCACTCTCTCTAAAGCAGAAGGCCTTCCTTGAGAGAAACTGTCTGGATCCTATGCAAGAAATTAGCAGCAATTATGCATTTGTTGTCCTATGGACTGACCAGCTAGAAAGGCCCCAAGTTTGGCTTGTAACACCATAGTTCTTGGGCGCTATTGGACACAACAGCCAGCAAATCCAGAATAATGGAAAAGTTGAAAGTGTGGTTTAAAAAAGCCCCAAAGCAATTGTTGTTGCAAAGTTAATGGGGAAAAGCAGGGAATGGGGGGGGGGAGTGCAAATTCAGGAAGATTTCAGAACTCATGGCTCTAGAGACTCCTTATTCCTCATTTCCTATAGGATGCTGCCCTGTGGGGGAGAGCTGAACAGTCAGCCGACTGACTCCCACATCTCTTTAACACCAGTAGCTGCCTTGTGCGGAGGAGGACGAACAGTATTAAGTTGGGATGGAGATAAGGGGGCGTGCAGCACTTTCAGAAGCTGTCAGAAGCCTGGCCTCCCCCAAGACCATATCCCAGCCAGGACAGCCAAGGCCAGCTCCTGTGGACAGCTGTTACAAGGCTTCCTTGCTCCTATTTGGAGGCTAGGGACAATGGACTGCCCAGGGAACATAGTAAAGTTTGGCAGGTGGTGGGAGCTGGGGGGGGGGGAGAGAAACAACACACTTAAGAATAAATAAAAATGAAAAGGAAAAGGAAACCCAGGCATCTATTGGCAATTGCCATGATTAAAGAGAATGTTGTCCTGCTTCAGGCAAGTACAACTTTGTACTGATATTTGTGTACCGAAATGCAGACAATATTATTGACCAGCAAGATTCCAACCAGTTGTGAATGTGACCAGAAAGATGGGCTGTAGAAGTTAATTTTCTTTTTGTTGACTCTTCTTTCAAGGATGTTGTACGAGATTATCCCCACCTATTTTATCTTCACAACAAACTTATGGGGTAGAGATTAGGCTGGGGGGGGCAGGGTCCTGCAGCTGGCTGGGGGATTTGAACCGGAGTCTTGCTGAATCTAGTCCAACATGCTAACCATTACACCACACTAGCTCTCAGACAGATGGATGACTGACATACCTAATATACCAAAGGGCACAATCCTAACTAGGTCTACTCAGAAGTAAGTCCTATTTTGTTCAATGGGCTTACTCTCAGGAAAGTGTGGTTAGGACCACAGCCTTTCTTTCTCTTGGTCTCTCCTCCCTCTTTCTGACCCTATGGGCCCCTGCCTCTTCTGCTATTTCACCTGCATCCTTACCACATCAGCTTTCTTGCCTGCATTACAGCCACTTCCTGGGGTCCTGTCAGGGAGATGCCCCCAAAGTGAAAGTGTCTGAGCATGGCTGGAGCATGGCTGGAGGCTTGACCATTATTAAGGTCATAATTACTAGATGTGCAAAAGGGGAAGACTATTGGTTTTCTGGTTGCTGATATTACAATGACCCTTGACCTTGAGAGAGCCTTTGAAAACATGAAGTTGCCTTTTGCCAAGTCAGACCACTGGTCCATCTAGTCCGGGGGTCTCCAAACTCTGGCCTGTGGGCTGGATCTGGTGCACCTGCAAAATGATCTCAGACAGGACAGTGGTGAAGCCTTACCATTCCGTGTCACAGCCTCCTATCTTCGCTCCAATCTTTGCAGAGGGTTGCACAGGGCAGCCGCTTCCCCTCTGAAATGGGGGCACAGAGCTTTCTGGGGTGACATGCAGTAGAAACAGTTGCATGGTGCGACCCTCTGCAAAGACTGGAGCTAGGAGGCTGCTGCGCGTAACAGTAAGGCTTTGCCACCACTGTGCCATGCCCGAGATCATTTTGCCGGCACACCACAGGCCATATTTTGGAGGCCCCTGATTTCTAATGTTGTCTGCTTTGAACAAAGAGTCAGTGGTTCTCCAGGGTCTCAGAGAGAAAGAAGGCTTTCTCATCACTCACAACCTGAAATCCATTTAATTAAACATACTGGGATTTCAACCTGGGATGGTCTACATTCAAAGCACGCATGTTCTGTCACAAATGGATGGGTCCTCCCACTTTGCCTCACTGTGACAAAGGGAGGGGGCATTTGGATCTCTCTCAGTGGTTCTCCAAACTCAGCCATTCACCTCATTCCACCCAGAGCCCAATCCTATCCAATTTTCCAGTGCTGGTGCAACCATGCCAATGGGACGTGTGCTGCAACCTTCGGTGGAGGGAGAGTCACAGATGCCTCCTCAAGGTAAGGAACATTTGTTCCCTTACCTTGGGGCTGCACTGCGGTTGCACCAATAATGGAAAGTTGGATAGGAATGGGCCCCCAGCCTTTTGGACAGTTCCCCTCCTGTTCAGAGGGATGAAACAATTCAGGAATAGGTTGGCACACAGGTATCTGGACTATTATTCAAAGAGATTAAATGTTTCTAAAGAAGCCATTGTATAGCCTTGACTGACAGTGGCTTGTCCAAGGTCACCTATTTGGCTTCATGGCCAAGAGGAAATGTGATACTGGGTCTTTCACATCTTCACCCAATATGATCTCCTCCTCCCCAGAAATTGGGCAGGTATCTAGGTGCATTCTGCACTTGTTCACTTAAAACTTGAACTCAGGCCAGTTCATTGCAAACTTCAGCAAAATCAGTGCAATGCAAACAGCTTAAGGGTTTGTGGAGATGATTCCTTAACAGAAATGCTGCCACATTTGGAACTGTTTTGTTGGAAGAGATAAGGATGACTTCCTCTGGGCCATGCTTCTTTTGTGGAGAGATCTAATTTTTCCAGCATTCCAACAGCAATCTGATGTTGCTGGTTAAATGTGATACTTCTTCCCTATTCCCATATGGCTAGGATCTCTGCTGCCATTGAGATTGTTATGTGTCACACAGAAGTGTGACTGGCACAAGCACCTATTGGGTAGTGCCTGTGACATCACAATGGCAAGGCACAGAAGTCCTCAACCCATAATAATTTTGTTAGCTTATTTTGCTTTCATTTATTAATTGTTCTTTCTAGCATGAATGCTTTTCTACATTATCAGATGAGCTCTCTTGTAGAACTCTGTTCTCTAAATCTGTTTATCTTTGAAATCTGTACACTCATTCACCTCTTTGAAACTTGAATCCATAACCATTTGTTTTGCATTTCTAAAGGGGGTGAGTTAGCATTTCCATCAAGCAAGGCTTCCTGGTACATCCGTTTATATGTATTTCTGGTTACAGCTGGGGTATTGGGCATCTATGCGCACAAGCACAGCACTAAGGGCTAAATTACTGAAACTATGTACAACATCAATAGTCACTTTTCCATAGCAAACCATCCTTGGAGTGGGTGCTTTTCTATAAAGGGGGACAGACAGAAAGGGATGTTTAACCTTTCTGCTGCCAACAGGTTTTGGCATGTAAATACAGACACCCCTTGCAGCTGCTTTGACCCCTGCCAGCATCCTAGACCCATATCTATCTTGCCAACATGAGCCTGGGGCCCAGGAGAGTACTGTTTCAGGGGAAAAGTCACTGACAGGGGAAGAGGGAGAGAGTTCTGCTGTCTTTCATTTTTCTCATTTTTGCTTTCTCCTAGCCTGGAACCCAGGATTCCCTCCTACTACCCACTGCCCCAAAGGGGCAGTGAACTGGTTTAAGAACTGTTTTAAGAACTGGTTCTCCAGAATTCAGCCCAGCGTTAGAAGACCAAGGACAACCAGCACTCTCGAGGATCCAGACTGGGAAGCTGTATGTGCATGAGACAGAGAGATGGGAAGAAGCCGAGAGGGGAGAGGAACTGACAGTATGCTCCCTGTTTTCTTGGGCCTTACTTTCTCGCTCTCCAGATAAATTATTTCCATCTGTCCTGCCAGCTCATTTGGCTGGCCAGGAGAGAGTCATTTCAGGCACTGCAGGCCAAAGTAGGCCTCTACAATCAAATCAGGGTCCCACCACAAGAAGGGCTTAGCCAGAGGAGCCATTGCAGCTCCAGATCTCAGATAGCGATTAGTGGTGAAAATACTGTACAGGCTTGATTTTTTTAAAAGTTGAATTACTGGGACTTAAATGGGCCTCTGACTCTGGAAGTTCTTTCTCCTAATCCAGGGCCTGACTGTTGTTAAGTCAGTTGGGGCAGGGGTACCTTCCATGTGCTCAGAGGAACTCTTTTATTATGTCATATGTTTTATTTAGGGATGAGCCCTGATGCTGAAAGCATATTCCTGCTTCAAATCAAGTTCTGTGCACAGAGATGCCATTCACAATCCTACAGCATTAGAGAGAGTCTATTTATTAATTATACCAGTTGAAGGTTTGGCCAACCAACCCCTGCTGTCACTACTGTACTGACCCAAGAAAGCTAGTTGAGAAGTGGACTTTTTCCTTTTCTGACATTGCCACTCAGAAAGACAAGACCGCTCTTTTGTCCACCACCACCACCATCTCCTGGCTCATCCAACTGAAAGGGGGGTCATTGTGTTGAAACCCCTGGAAGACAAGGGTTAGAAGAACCCATGGAGAGAAGGGTTAGAACTAAATCAAGAAAGAAGAGCAGAGTTAAGGCCATGATGGAGAGGGTGGGCTTTGAAAGAGGACTAGCTTGTGCCTACTGACTCTGCAGAAAAGGGGGATCAATGCCAACGCAACCCAAATTCTGTGCCAATAAAAATTGAATTCTGAAACCTATAACTCAAACCCACACTCCAGTAATGATCTACATACTTAGCCTTATTTACTCTCCTAGTCATAGAGAGGAGCAGTGCGGCATTGATGCTCTATCACAAAACCACTGGAAAACATGCTTCCTGTCTTCTAGGTTTTGGAGATTTTACTAAGCCTTGCCCACGCATGGGCCTGCCTATCTTCATAGCTGTAGGGGCTAGAATTCTACTTTAAAAAAAAAAAAATAAATGCACGTGTGAAAAGTTAATGTTCTCTGAATGCCATATTCTGTATAAATTCTGTACTTTCATAGCACATCTGCAGAACCCACAAAGCCACTGGTATGATGCATCAGTGTTGAAAACCAGATCGGAAGCAAAGTGTGAATGTGGTCAATGCAGTCTTAGAATTTTGTGCTGTTGCTTTAGGACTAATTCAGATGGCCACTGCAGCTTGTTATTGAGACCCTGGGAGAGTCCAAAGCAAAATGACATCATTCTTTTCCACTAAGATATTCTCCACAATGCACACCAATACAGTCTCCCTTGCCTTGTCCATACTAGCCCTGCACTTTACCCTGGCAGCCATGTGGACTGGCAGAGAGGGCGAGCAGAGTATTGTCAGGGTGCAATCCAGTGATCCACAATATACTTTTACCAATCCCTGGTGCTTCAGGAGATGAGGCAGCCAAGCTTCTCCCATGTCTTCTTCTCCTTGCTCACCCTCTGATGTAACAAGCAGGGTTCTAACTACGATGAACAGTAGGTAGGGGAGGAACAAGCATGAGAAGCCAGCTGCATCAAAAAGTTTAATGGTACAGTGCAGATTTCCAGGTTACAACCTGAAAATCCTAAATCTTCTTCTCCAGCTGCCTGCAGCAATTGCAAGGGGAAAGTATAAGACTAGTGTGGGCAGAATAGGGTAGGTTGCTTGGCTGGCTCTTGCTTCAGATTGCAGCTTGGCAGCCCTGAAAGTCCTAGCAAGATAAAGCATTCAAATAAAGGATTTCAGGGATCTGAAGCAAAGAGAACCA
This sequence comes from Tiliqua scincoides, assembly GCF_035046505.1. NCBI lineage: Eukaryota > Metazoa > Chordata > Lepidosauria > Squamata > Scincidae > Tiliqua > Tiliqua scincoides. The sequence goes on along the minus strand of NC_089822.1, from coordinate 126,669,949 downwards.
TCCAGACAGGGAATTTTGAGGCTGGGGCAGCTAATGCTTGTTGTGGGTAATTTCTGTTGTGGCAATACTTAAGTTCCCAATATGGAAAAGGAGAACAGTACTCTTACACAACTATTAAAGCTACAGAAGAGGACATTTTGGCAGGTACAGCTTGATATGCAGGGGTGAGAGAAACTGCATCTGCTTCTTTTTCCATATGGTGCTAAAAGTATAGGAGACCTCTTTCCCTTTGCTTCTGGTCAGCCAAGATATACTTCATCCAGCCAGCAGGGCAGAGGAATACAAATGCCTTAAGGTGGTGCAAACACTACAATGATGGTTCCAACAACATCCACTAGGTGGAGACAGTTGCAATTCCATGTGCTTACACAGACAACATATGAAAGTTTGCATACCAACAGAAGAAGCAAAATAGAACTAAACATTTGGTAGAGATCAAAATGACCACCTAGCCCATTCCCTAAGCCAAGATAGGAGACATCCTCTGCGTAAAGCATCTGTGACAGATGCCTGCCATAAGTTTTCAAGAACAGGCTCAAGGGATATGATTTCACAACCTCTCAAAGGCAACTTTTCCCATCAGAACTGCTATTGTGGTTAGTTACAAATTCTGCATTCCTGTTGCCTGAACCCATTGTTCTTGTCCTCTCCCTGCTTGTCAGAAGCAACCATCATGGTCCATTCACAAACTCCCCTAACATAACAGACAATTACATTCATGAGTTCTGTCTGCTTTCTGACATTCTTATAAAATACTTGACGACTATCAACCTCCACCCCTTTCCACCACAACCCTAATTATTTTCCTCTTTAGACTACCAGTACCTCTGATCACAGTACTCTGATCAGAGTACCTCTGATTTGTTACCACAAGGTAACAAATAAGCCATCCCAGTAAGATTTGGAGCTGGATGGCTTCATCTGCATTTTGGAGTAGTGAAAATTTCTCCTTCCCTTTGGGAAGGGGCCCAAAAGAAACTTTGTACATCCTGATAAAATTCCGCTTAGAGACACTGATCTGCCCTCTAGGGGAGTGCCAGCAATCCCAGGGTAGTTTGGGCTGTAGGGCTCAGGAGCCCTACAAGGGGATTGGACAAGTTTCTGGAAGAAAAATCCATTACGGGTTACAAGCCATGATGTGTATGTGCAACCTCCAGATTTTAGAAATTGGCTATGTCAGAATGCCAGTGCAAGGGAGGGCACCAGGATGAGGTCTCTTGTTATCTGGTGTGCTCCCTGGGGCATTTGGTGGGCCGCTGTGAGATACAGGAAGCTGGACTAGATGGGCCTATGGCCTGATCCAGTGGGGCTGTTCTTATGTTCTTATGATCTTTGTTTATATGTTTGTCTTTGTTTATGTGACTTGTCCTTGCATCCATCAAGCCCCCCAGGAGAGGCTGCCACCCCCATGTACAGTCATTGAGTCCCATACTGGAGTCACCCAGATAATCTGAGTAACACACTGCTACCAAACCAGTCACTAACCCCACAGCTAGCACAGTGGCGGCTTTACAACCAGTAGGAAAACCCCAGGCAGGTCCTGCAACTATTTATGCCACTCCCAAGGCAGGCTTCCTGGTTGCTGGGCAACAAGGATACCAGAGTGGCAGGTTTGGGGTTGGAAAGGGGGTGGGGTAGCACAAGCCGATGAGGCAGGCCTGAGCAAAAAGGGTTCAGTCAGTGCATAACCTCTTCCCTTCTCCAAGGTAAACTGAGGCAATAGGGGAAGACTCTCCAGGCTAGGCAACAGGATCCTTCCCAGGTGGATGGGCCCAGTACAGTGGTACTGGATGACAAAGGAGGAGTCCCCCTGAACATGTGGAGTCCCACAGTGACTCATCTTGGAGTCTCCATTTCCTCACAACTGTAATGCGAATCTTTTAAAAATGTGTGCAACATAGTATTTTACTATGAACATACAAAGAGAGACATTTATTGAGAGACTACCACACATGCATGCTCACATGCAGGGAAACATGCATGCACACAACCATACAAGAAGGAGTTGGTGTACTATAGTGCAGTGGCTAAGCGACTGAGCTGCAAAATCAGGGTTTCATTGGTTCAGATCTTGCTGCTGCCAAGAACTCACTAGGAGGCCTTAGGCAAGCTGTTTCCTTTCAGCCTTAACTCCACAGCTGCCACATAGAGATGAAGCACTGATTTGCTTTACAGGGTTGTAAGGATTACATTAAGAAAGTACACACAAAGTGTTTTGCACAAGCAAAAGTGCTATACAAATGCTAAGTATTATGCACTCCTTCTCTGCCCTATTGTGTAGGGAAAAGCCCCCACAGATATGAGATGCATGTTATGATCCTGCCTCCAGGGTTCTTAAAATACAGAGAAGTCCATTGTGACGATGGGTATCTCATCAGTTTTATAAAATCAGGACCAGGTTTCTGTTTTCATGTGTTTGTTTCCTTTCTGGATTGTTTTCTATTGGATTTGTTTGTCTGCCTTCGATTTTCATTGAAGAAACACAGTTAGAAATGAAATGAACAAATTCTATAGTACAGTCTTAAAGCCTCTTCATATGTGACACTAACAATTCAATTCTACGCATATTTACTCAAGTAGATTCATATAACCTCAAAAGTAGCTTAGACATGCCCATGAAGTACAGTACTGTATAATTGAAATGAAACACAAGCTGGCTCAAGTTACATGAATCGGAGGGTCCCCCTGGTGGACAAACACCACACACAAGTTGGCAATAGTAGCACAGTGGCAGCAGAATGGACTGCTGGCAGCAGAGCTGAAGCAACAGAAAACTCTAGATCAGCAAACATGGAGGTGGGAGGGGAGACCCTGGGACTGAGGATTCAGACTATTGTGAGGCCTCAGACTACTATGAATGGAGCAAATGGAAGGGCCTGATCCAAAATAGTCTAGGAAGCAAAGGACAAAGAAGCACAATTCTTGCAAAAGTCTCCCTAGTCATCTCTTCTTTCCAGGTAGCCTTCTTCAGGCAAGGATCCAGGCACACACAGAGTTACACACACACGGCCCTGAAGCACAGAGGCACGCAGTGAGCTGGAGGTACAAATGACTGAAAGCCCTTCAGCGTGGGGACGCAGCTCTGGCATGTCAGAACCCGCACCTAAGAAAGCATGCAGGGCTTCAATCCCTGTGTTGGTAGGCAGGAGGAGCCGAGCCAAGCAGAGCCTGGAGGTTTGGCACAGAGCCTGGGCACACATTGGGGCGGGAAGGGGTAGAGCGGTCGGAACATGCCCCAGAGTGTGGAACAGAGGATAGTACCCATTAGAAGTCGGTAAGACCCACACCCAGTGAGCCCTGAACACTAAAATCTTTCACACCAGTTTAAAAGTACCATCCTGAGGCCAAAGCACAGTGCACATGGAGGCTAGTTTGAGTACCTTCATAGTGCAGTCACAGAGCCAGGTTCCCTGAAGTTTGACTGACACCATCAGGGAGACGAGAACAGAATGATCCCTAAAGAGGGATGCAAGATCCCTTAAAAAAAAAAAAAAAAAAAGAGGGCCAGGCAAACAGGGCACATACATCTGGGGGGCGGGGGCAGTCAGTCCATCCAAGAACAGGCCCTTGAAAGACAGTGCTCCAGTTAAGGTTCTTTTGTGTGCTAAGTATGTGTGCTAAGTTCTTTTGTGTGCACAGTGATTTTTCCCCCTGCTCATCCATGTGGTGGAAGACTATTCTAAACACCAGCTCAGAAATTTCCATGTCCGCAAAAAGGCCTGTTTTTTCTACACCATGGTAAATAGTAGTGACACCTTGGAAAGAAGCCTTCCCCTCAATTCTGACTTAATCAGACAGTCTTCTTGTAAATGCCTCCATGCGGTAATATTTACGTCTTAAAAATGGTTGTGTGAATTGTTTTGTGTTCAAAGTCAGTGTTTCTTGGGGTAATTCTGGTAATAATTTTGAACTGCAAAGTCTTTCCCTTCACACAATGCCCCAAACCCTAATTCTATTCTAGATTCCCAGTGCCTGCATGACTGGTATCATGCAACTCAACCCCATTTCAGCTGCCACGCAACCCCTTTTCAGAGGCAGGCACAACAGTTTGGTGCTGCCTTTTCAAAGGCAGGTTTGGTTTTTTAGCCACCTCTATTAGGTATCAGAATGTGTGTATGAATCACAGATAGTTTTAGGCTGATTTGATTTTCTTACAAGGTTGACTTACAGCGAAGAGGTCCAGCTACTAGGATGCTGCCATCTTGCTGGCTGACACAGTTGTACTGCCATGCTGTGCACTGCCACAGACACACATACAACATTCCATGTTGCACTTGCAGTTTCACCCACCTCTAAATCCTGATCCCTGATCAATTGTCCAGGAACTCAGCAATACATGGTATGGTAAACTCAATGACTGACTGCTCAACTGCACTATACAGAAAGACTGTCCCTGAAGATTGCTCAGAATCTGCAGCTAATTAAAAAAGTGTGCGTTGTAATGCTCTTCATTGGTGTGGGCAGCCAAGAGAAAATAAAGCCCATGGTTTGTGAGTTGCACTGGCTGCATGTTATCTATACTTCAAAAGTATAGGTGATCCAGTCAATAACTCTGCTAACATGTCAGATGCAGCAGCCAGCCACCTTCTTGCTCAATTCACAGATGGAGGATTTTCCAAGATGAGTGAGCCAGTCTCTCAATTTGCATTGGATCATGCAAAAGACTGTTTGCCATGTGGGAAATCTCCTCCTAAAAACCTAAGCTCCTAATGACTTCTCCACATTCACATGTACTGCCCTCTAGAATGCAGACCCTCTGAGCAGGATCCATACAATTTCTGTAATTGAACACAATGCTGGCAGTAAGTAAAATGTGACATAGGAGTAGCAGCCCAAGAAAAGACAAAGCCTTTGCTGACAAGCTCAGCAAACTATTATTTACAACTACTAATAAAGTAGTAATAGTAGTAGTACTAGTAATAACTACTAATATGTAATCATTTCTTCTCCTGCATCCTTCCAATGCTTTTCACCCATTTTGCATATGGGGTCAGCTCTAAAGACAGCCCCCCAAATAATTTCACAATGGAGATGGATCTTGACGTCAGGGTCTTCCTTATTCAGGTCCAGCTTCCTTATCTATTGGATGCTATTGGGGAATTCCCTGCAGGGACACTATACCTATGAATCCAGTGCCATCTTCATTCAGCCAATGACTCTCTATGCCTGAAAAGTTCGCTAGGCTTAGCATGGCACAGGCAAGCCACTCCAGTTTCCAGCACAGAAATCAATCAGCACTTGGCAGCACTTCTAAATGGCAGGAAGAGTCAGCCTGTGGTTCTACTCTTCATGCTTCACTAATTTTGCTGTATTTGTGCAGCACCCAAAACACAATCAGACCCCAATGTCAGAAAGAGGTTTCAGTGATACCGCTTCTCAGATCAACCTTCAAACCCCACACCAATCTGGTGCCAATTCCCAACTTTCTCCCCCCTCTCTCTTTCTGGAAACTCACACAGAGATGCCATTTCCTTGGGCAGGTCGGTAGGGTAGCTCCTGAAGTAGCCTCCATTGGTGAGCACTTCGAAATGGGGGTTGGGGAAAGGAAAAGGGTAGACAGCAGGTGGAAAACCATTCACATGTGCCAGGGGGGTTCCACCAGAGCAGCCCCTCTCCTTGTTTCCTGCCATGGCTCCAGGTACAGGCAAGCTGGCTGAAGGGAGTCAGGGTTCCCCTTAGCAGATCTGAGTTGTGCTGTCACTGCTCCAGATAGATGTTCCCATGGCTGTGGTCCATGCAAATTTGCAGACTCAGCAGAAAGATGTCTTCCTCCAACTTTCTCCTTCTGTTTCACAGCCCTGTGTGAAAGACAAGAAACACATTATTACCATTAGCATCATCTTCAACCTATCGCTATACATTTATCTAAGTATGTTCACTTCCTCTATCACCACCAAGTATAACTGAGCAAGAGACAGAAACTGGGAAAACTCACTCTCTCTCTCTCTCTCTGGTTAGAAAGTATGGGAGATCTTCTTTTATCTACAATAGGCCCTTGCAATGCTCAAGGCTATTTGAGCAGTTGAAAATAGGGGCTGCTTTTAAATCTGAACTTTCCTTCTATTCATAACCAACAGTGACAATGAAGAGAAAACATTAAATGAAGAAATGGTCACTTGGTGATCATTTGAGATAAATCTGTCAAAAGAGAAGTTGCCAGGGTACAGAGAAGAATTTCCAGTGGAAGGAAGACAGCACTGATGGTCTACCTCCAAAGCGGAACAGACAGGTCAACCCAAAACACTTCTATGTAAACCTCTCTCGATCAAGCTGAGACTCAGCTAATCTTTTTCCTCTTGGTGATCATATATCAGCAATTACACTCTTGCTTGAGTTCTGCAGTGATTCCACAAGCACCACTTGAAACATTTTTGAGCCTCTCTCAACACTACTGGTGCTATGTACATGGGAGACAGAAATGCCATTTTAAATGTGTTAGTGTCCGGTTTTAAAGGCATATATGCAATCAAGCTTCAAGTTCCCTGAGATTTTTCTGTCACCCATAGACAGATGGGTTCTATCTGAAGCATATTTATTAATCCTCAAACCACTACATTTTCTACAGAATTGTACACATTTGGGAAAAGCTTTTCACATTTTCATCTTGTCTCCTTATGCAAAAGTATCTCTTGGTCCCTATTAACAGGTGCAGAACCACTCCTTTATCCAATTCATTCCTCCTTTTCATGACCCTCACACATGGCTACTCCCCCCCCCCACTCCCCAATGCTAGGGAAACTGACAAGATTGGGGGAAACTGATTTCTATCAAAACTAAGCTCAATATAACTAAATGCTGGTTAGCATATACAACATCTATATGAAAGAAAAGAAACATGTTAAGAAAACTGTTTCTCTATAACTGTTTCAGTTTCACTATAGTCTGGATATGAACTTTTGGGTAAAAGTCAGTTTCACCAGCAATGGAGTGGGGGAAATGGTGAAGGAAATGACAATAGAGAAGGTGATGCAGAAAGCAGAGGGATCACAGACTGTGAGCAAGTCATGATGGGACTGCATCTGAATTTAGTCACAGCAAGGCAGTATGGACCAGCATCTGTGGTAGGCTACTGTGGGAGCACTTTCTCTTGCACAAGTTCCAGGGCATGAGATTAATCTAAAAGTGGAAAAAGCATAACCTGTTAATGCTGATAATGCACATATACCGAAACAGGAGAAAATTCCCGGAAGTGATCATGTAACTGCTTGAAATTTAATGCATATGCAATTTCAGCTTATGTTTCCCAAAGCAGAAGAAAACCACTTCCCTAAGTGCCAAACCACACATCAAATTAATGCGTAGTTTGGTCATGTGCATATATTTTTAAAAACTAAAATAGCAGCCATGAAGGAGGCAGATTCGGATTGGGACTATAACCAGAGGTATATAACCTTTTTCCTATGTGTCATGGCCTCAGTTAAAATCACCTTTCCAATGCTATTATTTATCTAAGGAGGAATCAGCTAGCAAGTTCTCTCCAAAGAGGTCAGCTATCATCAGGACCACAATGGGTTAAATACCTCCTCCCTATACACCACAAGCCTGATCCTGAGTGACCCCCCCCCATAAATACCATTTAACTTTTAAGAAAATATACACAGGGTAAATGTGCATTTATTGTCTGCTGGTTACCTATTATTGGTTTGGATTTTATCCTTGCTTTCAGATCTGTCATTTTAAAGAGCAATATAACATGGGTATTTTATTGCTGGTTTTAAATTATATGTAATATATATGTGAAGTTTTTATATACATTGAAATTTTTGAACTTTTTGTAAGCTGCTTTGAGTTACCCATGAGGTTTAAGAAAAGTTGCAATAAAATATCCAAATAAATAAATTAATGAATGAATAAATATAAAATTTGAATTTATAGTTTGGCCCAGAGAGAGCATGGGAAACAAATAGGGAGAAACGACAAGGAGATGGATTCAGTGGGAAGTTCAAAACTCATTTGATTGGTCTTCCTGCAACACCCCAAACAATGAAGAAAGCATATGGGTGGAACAGGCTGAGAAACTCTGCAGTGATCCACACTGGGTACATGGAACGCAATGCAATGGGAATGAAATAGTGGGCCATCCTTGAGGACAAGAAGAGGAGCTCAAGGAAAGGAGCTTTGGCCCAAAGACAAGGTTTCCAACTTGCTCTTATGTTGGTTGAACAGCAGTTGAACACACAGAAATTTAGCAAATGAAGCTTTCCCCACCAATTATTTCTACACAGAAAAAAATTTCATTTGTTTCATTTTATGTGAGGATGCTTTTAACAGATACAGGGCCAGCAAAATGTCAACAATTCTTTTAGGAAAGGAGCAGCAGAGTAATGTGCAGGGTTTATTTTCTAAAACCATAGGTGCTGGGGTTAAAGCCTGCCTGCAAATAAGGCCTTATAACTTGGAAGTCTTGTCCCATAAGATGTAAGTGGGGCTGCTTAGTCTTAAGAGAAATGCACTCAGCACAGGATCAAGGGTGCTCATTAGTTTCCAGCTTTTCAGAAATCAGCCCTGGCATTAAAAATAAGGTTTAGAATTGATCCATGGATTGGATGCTGAGGCAAATATCCTGAGATCCAGGGTAGACTATAATGACTGCTGGAAGTCCAGGTAGCAAACCAGAACAATCCTCACTGCAGGCTCTATTTCTATTTCTGCAGCAGTCTCCCCTCCACTCCTCCTTCAGGGGTGCGCAGAGCCTGACAGCCCAATCCCATCCACAAATACCTGGGAGTAAGCCTCATTGATTCTAACGGGGCTTACTTCTGAGTAGACATGTATAGGATTGGGCTGTGAATCTGGCAAACTGAAATCCAGCTGAATTCTATCCACTTGCCCCCCCCCCCCAATACCTGGGGTTAAATCTCATGATTGCCTTCACCACCAAGAGTTTAAAATATCGTTTGATATTTTCTTTTGCTTTCTGCACTTTGGGGAGGGGGGAATCTGCAGCACACACAGATCCTCATTAAATCAGTGATAAAGGTAGGCATGAAAACTTTCCCGCAGGAACAGATTTCCTTCCCACCCACTCACACCCATGGTCAGCTAATAGTCAGCACCCCTGTAGGTAGAGAAGGAGAACATTGACCCCCTTTCTCCGAGGTCCATGCCAGTTCTTTATCCTGACGCCCACGCCTCCCAAGTCTATTTCAGGTCTGGTGTCGGAACCAGATCCCGCTCCAGTCCCCAGATCCAACTTGGGAAGGTTCGGAACTGACTGCAGCCCGCCTCAGGAGTAGAGACGCTGCCCCTTTAAGCATTTCTCTGCACGAGGGCGTGTGCGTATTTTCCCTTTTGGACCATCTCCAAAAGCAAGCAAGTTTCCCCCCCCCCTCCTTCTTTGGGTACTTTTTACCATATGATTTAAATCAAGAGTCATTTCAGGTTCCCAGATAAATGGAGCTTATGTTCTTGCTGCCAGCGCTTGGCTGGGGCTGTACCACCCTGGGGGTAGAATGTGAGCTCACATCTTCCACATGGAACCCAACACCACAGGCCTAATTTACAACAGCCCAGGCAGCGCCTTTTCCTGCCGACTCCGTGTCTCTGGCTCGGGGAGCTCCCCCTACTCCGCCCCCCAACCCATCACTCACTCTGCACCTCCCTCTGCCCGCTGCCTCTTTCATGAGCGCGGCCGCGCAGGCACACACTTTCCCCTCCGCGCCGTGCCCGCCTCCCTCCGCAGCTGCTTTTTTCTTCCTCTCTTTTTTCCAGTCTTTCATTTTTCTTCTCCCAGTGGGATGCGGTTCCACCCCAGTATGAGGCCAGGCGGAGGGGGCTCAGGCAGCCAGAGTACCACAGAAGTTGCCTCAACAGCGCTCCCCCACAGAATGCCGCTTGTGGGGAGGGCGGAGCACTGCAGTGCCCCAGGAGTGTGGGGAGGGGAAAGCACTGCAGTGCCCCAGGAGTGTGGGGAGGGGAAAGCACTGCAGCGCCCCAGAAGTGTGGGGAGGGGAAAACACTAGTGTCCAAAGAGTGTGGGGAGGGGGAAGCACTGCAGCGCCCCAAGAGTGTGGGGAGGGGAAAACATTAGTGTCCAAAGCGTGTGGGGAGGGGGAAGCACTGTAGCGCCCCAAGAGTGTGGGGAGGGGAAAACACTAGTGTCCAAAGAGTGTGGGGAGGGGGAAGCACTGCAGCGCCCCAAGAGTGTGGGGAGGGGAAAACACTAGTGTCCAAAGAGTGTGGAGAGGGGAAAATACTGCAGCGCCCCAAGACTGTGGGGAGGGGAAAACACTGCAGCGCCCCAAGAGTGTGGGGAGGGGAAAACACTAGTGTCCAAAGAGTGTGGGGAGGGGGAAGCACTGCAGCGCCCCAAGACTGTGGGGAGGGGAAAACACTAGTGTCCAAAGAGTGTGGGGAGGGGAAAACACTGCAGCGCCCCAAGATTGTGGGGAGGGGAAAACACTGCAGCGCCCCAAGAGTGTGGGGAGGGGAAAACACTAGTGTCCAAAGAGCGTGGGGAGGGGAAATCACTGCAGTGCCCCAGGAGTGCGCAACTGAAAGGTGCGCGCGCACAAAGCGCACCGCCTTGGGCGCGCCAGAGCTGTGCGCTTCCTCGCGGCAGTGTCCCCAGTGGGCCCCCCACCCGACCCTCCCCCGGCCAGTTAATGATTAGGGCTGCTGGGCTCCGGCCCTGCGCCTGCCCCCTCCGGCGCGCGGGGTGGGGCAACGCTTTGCGCTGGGCTCCTCCGGCCCCCTCCCCGCTGCGGCGGCTTCTGCCAAGTGCCCCGAGCAGCTCAAGCCACGAGATTTCAAGCGCGCAGCTAACTTAAAGGCTTCATTTCCGTAAACTTTTCCATATGTGAGGGCCTCTCTGGAAGCTCGTGTTCCAAAAATAAACGCGCCGGCAGGCCGAGGTGTCCAAGCGCACGAGAAAGAAAGAAAGCAAGCAGCCCAGGCTCCTGCCAGCGACTTGGGGGCACAGCTGCCTCCCTCAGGGCGAGGGGGGAACCTCCATAAAACCCTCAGCGAGGCTCCCACCCCGCTCACAACGCCACTGGGAGTTCCAGGCATGCGTCCCATTCCCTCGCCACCAGAGGGAACTGGCCCTTGGATTGCCCCATCCCAGGATGGGAGTGTGGGGGTCACGGGGAGGTCGCCCGAATGGGGCGCCTTCTTCTTTGGGACGCATCCAACCTGGAGACACTGAAACCCATATGTTCTCCCAGGCTTCTTTAATTGCTTCTAGCCCTCATGGGCAAAGGAGCCGAGGTCTCCAGACTTCTGTGGTGTGGGGAGGGGCCACGTTTCTAAGAAACCAGTTCTGTTTCAAAAAGAAAAGAAAAAAAGATTCTCTGGAATAACTAACATGAGAGCTCACACAGCAGCCCGGAGCCATCTCCTCTCAAAGCCTTTTTGTGTTCATTAGGGTGCTGTGCACGCCGCGCGCACACACAGATGGGCGGTCTCCGCCTGGGAAGAGCTTACCCAAAGGGGAAACTGAGACCTGGAACGGTAAGGCCCCAGCGAGGCAGTAAGACTGAACTTTGGCATTTGTCTTGCGCTAACCTCAAAATGACACCCTGCGTGAACACATCTGTCTCGTCTTTATTTTTGGTAGGCTACCAAATTCCTCGCCCCTCCCATCCTACCCTGCCCCTTTCTGGTCTTTCTTTCAGCTGAACCACATTTTTTGTTCCCTGGTTCTCTTGCCTGTACAGAGTTTCTGCAGGAACCTCAGATAATCAACCACATCCTAGGAAGAGAGGGCAGATGGCAAAAACAGGCATTCAAAGGCGCACTATAACTGAGCAAAGTTTTCAAAGAACGAGCACCTAGACCAGCCGTTTTCAGCCACTCTGCCATGGCACACTGGTGTGCCTCAGATGGTCTGCGGGTGTGCCACGGGAGTTTGGAGGAGGATAATTTGTTAGTAGGGCCTGTGGGGGATGCGAGCCCCTGCTCTCAGTGTGGTGTGCCTTGTCAATTGTCAAAACACTGATGGTGTGCCTCAACAATTTCAGAGCTTTGTCAGTGTGTAATGAGGTGAAAAAGGGTGAAAATCACTGACCTAGACCCTCTACTCAGGGAGGGAGGGAAGGGGACACCAAGAGAATCCTGGGTGAGAGGCCTGGATAACTGGCAGATGTCTCATTTTTCTGCACAGGATTTAGCAATGCTGTAAAACAAGGCAGCAGGGAGATCTGTGTAGTTCCTGGCTGGCTGGGCAGACGGAACATTAAATGGAGAATTGGGTTCTGTATGCTGTGTGTGGAGTGAGGGACAGCAATAAATTTAGCAATGGCTGTGGTTCACAAAAAGGATAATACAGAGTAAGTCAGCTATTGCGTTTGGAGGAATGAGTTATTCCTTAAGGCAGAGGTTTTCATACTGGGGCATCACAACACCCCAGCCTGAGGGCCCTGGCCCTTTTGCCCTTAAGGGGCAGAGGCAGGGAGGAGGCAGGCTCAGGGGGCTGCAGGAGCTTGGCTGTACTCAGCACAGCTTCCTGCAGCCTCACAGGGGTGTGAGGAGCCCTGCGTGGCTGTCCACAGGGCTCCCCAAGGCTTCCGAAGTGAAAGTGGGGCAATCGCGCCCCACCTCCACTAAACCGGAAGAGGAGCGGGATCGCTTCACTTTCACTTCTGATGGGGCTGCAGGGACTGGGTGCACTCACCAGTTCCTGCAGCAGTGTCTTGGGGTTGCAGGGAGCCCTGCACAAGCCTCTGCAGGGCTCCCCAGGTCAGCAGCAGTGAAAGTGGAGCAATAGCACTCCACTTCCGGTTTTGTAGAGGCAGAGTGCGATTGCTCACTTTCACTGCTGCTGACCTGGGGAGCCCTGCAGCCCCTCGCGCAGGACTCCCCGCACCCAGGGACAGCTGCTGCAGGGACTGGTGAGTGCACCCCAGTCCCTACAGACCCCCTGAGCGGCGTGATCTTGGGGATCACGTTGCTGCCTTCCCCAGCCCCCGCTGCCTCCCCCCGCCCCCACAAGGACTTACTGTGGGTTTCAAACTCCTGGAGAGTTTGAAAACCACAGCCTTAAGGTATCTTTCTCCGAGGCAACTTGAAGCATGAGTTCTCATCTCTTGTCACAGCAAGTGCCAGCAAACATATAAAAGCAACTGATAGGCTTCTTACTAGAGCAGGTGTGGCCAACCTTTCAACTTTAGAGATCCTGGACCTTAATAATTGTGTAGAAGATGGAATTTCAGCAGGTGTGGCTTGTCATTTCTCTCATCTACACAATTGTTAAAGGTCCAGGAGCGCTAAAGTTTAGAGGTCGGTCACCCTGTACTAGAGGAATCTCTGCACTGCAGACTTGAACTTGTTTACAGCTGTTTTTTTATTAAAAAGTATTTATATGATGCCTTTCCATGCTGAAGCAAATGCCCAAGGCAAAGTGGCTTACAAGTATCACACTAAAATATATAATTTGTAAAATCCAATAATAATAGTTTGCTCTTCCCTTGCACGTGGAAAAACCTGGATTGGAGATTCTGGGTAATGGGGGTTAGCAATATCTAGCTGAGAATTATCAGTACCATTAGCTGCAAACTATAATTTCCAAAATTCTTCTCATTTCCAGAGGAAATCATGCTGGTTAAACTGGTATAAAATAGATACAGGTTTGTGGCATTGATAGGCCCTAGTCTAGCCAAGCCAAAGCATTAGGCAGGGATCTACTAGTGTCCAGTCTTAGCTGGAGGTACAAAGTTAAGTTGGAAATAAAAGATAGCGTGGGCAGCATGAAATCCTTCCTCTCAGTTCTGGCAGCTTTCTGTGAAGCTATTGGGCTGACCCACAGGACGTGGACGATGCAAGTGAAAAATGTAAGCGACCCAGTCCTGGACAGCTCACATGAATGGTGAAATGACATTCTTTGCTCCCAGTATCTGCTACTCAATGATAAATTGACTTAAAATACTGAGGGCCCAATCCTATCCAACTTTCCAGCATTGGTGCAGCAGCAATGCAACCCTGAGGTAAGGGAACAAACATTCCCTTATCTTGAGGAGGCCTCTGTGACTGCCTCCCCACCACAGGATGCAGTGCATGCCCCATTGACACGGCTACACTGGCACTGGAAAACTGGATAGGGCTGGGCCCTGAGGCTCCATTCCTATTCATCATGCTTAGTGGTTCTTAATAGACATATTTAATCTAATATCTGATATTCTTTTCTATTATTTATTTATAGTATTTTTATCCCACCTTTCTTCCTCATCAAAGGGGACTCAAAACGGCTAACAATAAAATCAATACATAAAATCAATGCAATTAATTATGATTATTATTAACAGTATTTATATACCGCTTTTCAGTAAAAATTCACAAAGCAGTTACAGAGAAAAATCGAATAACTAATGGCTCCCTGTCCCAAAAGGGCTCACAATCTAAAAGGTGCAAAACACCAGCAGACAGCCACTAGAAAAGACACTGCTGGGGTGAGGAGGGCCAGTTACTCTCCCCCCTGATAAATAAAAGAGGAGCACCCACTTGAAAAAGTGCCCCTTATCGAATTAGCAAGGGCAATTAAAATAGCAAAAACATTAAAACATCCCAAGGATCACAACAATTAGAAATCATTAAAAAGCGCCAGCCCTCAGTGTCAATTAAAAGCCTTCATAAATAAGAAGGTCCTGAGGCTCAGCCAAACAGTCTCCAAAGAGGGTGCTGTTCATAATTCCAGGGAAAGGGAATTCTATAAACGGGGTGCCACCACCAAGAAGACCCTTTTCCTAGCTGCCACCTCCTCACCTCTACTGTTGGTGGGCCACTCAAAAGGGCCCCCTTAGATGACCTGAGAGGACAGGTAGGATTATATGGACAAAAACAGTCCCTCAAATATCCTGGCCCAAACTGTATAGGGGTTTAAAAGTCAAAATTAGCACTTTAAATTCAGCCCAGAAACAAATTGTCAGCCAGTGGAGCAGGCAAAGCATTGGCCCAACTGAGTCAAAATGATGAGCACCAGCAACTGCAGGGGCAGCCGTGTTCTGCACTAATTGCAGTTTCCGAACTGTCTTCGGAGGCAACCCCATGCAGAGTGCATTACAGTAATCTAATCTAGATGTCACTAGGGCATGGGTCACCGTAGCCAGATCTGAGCGACCCAGATATGGTTGCAGCTGGCAAATCAGCCAAAACTGAGCAAAGGCTCCCCTAGCCACAGCCGCCACCTGGGACTCCAGGAGAACCCCCAAGCTGAGGACCTGCTCCTTCAGAGGAAATGCAACCCCGTTTAGAGCAGGTTGATAGTCCAATACCCAAGTTGTGGTCTTCCAAACCAGAGAACCTCATTCTTGTCAGGATTTAATATCAGCTTGTTCACTCACATCTCGTTCCCACCTTCCTCCAGACAATGATCCAGAACCTCAATTGCCTCCTTGGACTCAGGAGAAAAACATCAGTGTACTGATGGCACCCCACCCCAAACCTCCGGATAACCTCTCCCAGTGGTTTCATATAGATGTTAAACAGCATGGGGAACCTTGTAGCACCCCACACTGAAGAGGTCAGGGTGCATCCCCCAGCACCACCTTCTGGGATCTGTCAGCCAGGAAGGAGTGGAACCACCGCCAAATGGTGCCTCCAATCCCCAGCTTGGCCAGCCAACCCAGAAGGATACCATGGTTGATGGTGTTGAAGGCCGCTGAGAGGTCCAGCAGGACCAACAGGGACACACTCCCCCTGTCCATTCCCCGACGCAGGTCATCCACTAAGGCAGTCTCTGTCCTGAACCCCAGCCTGAAGCCAGACTGAAAAGGATTCAGATAATCAGCTTTCTCCAGGACCATCTGAAGCTGCAACACCACAACCCACTCGACCACCTTGCCCAAGAAATGAATATTTGAGACTGACCGAAAGTTGTTCAGATTAGTGGGATCCAGGGAGGGTTTCTTCAGGAGAGGGCAAACCACTGCATGCTTCAAGGCTGGAGGCAATACCCCCTCCCTAAGAGATGAATTCACCACCCACCCTGTCCACGAAGTGAGGCCCCCCAGGCAGATCTAATTAGCCACACTGGACAAGGGTCAAGGGGGCAGTAAGATAGTCTCACACTCCAGAGAATCCTGTCCACATCCTCAGGTTATTCACGCTGAAAAGAACCCAGAAAGAAGGATAGACTGGTGCCCCAGGGACATCACTAGATACTCCTAATGTGGTGTCCAAGTCATGCCAGATCTGATTGACCTTGTCCGGGAAGTACTGTGAAAATGCTTCACAGCGAGCCTCCATATGCTCCATCCATCAGTGGGGGGGGGGGGGGCGGCAGATGGAGTAGGCCATGGACAACACAAATGCTCAGCTGGACGATTCTCTGCAGACACGATGGTGGCATAGATGTGTGACCTCATAGCTGCCACCACCGCCACAGAAAAGACTCTGAAATGAGCACTAGCCTGTGTGCGGTCAGACTTGGCATGAGTCTTTCGCCATCGTCACTCTAGACATCTGCCCACTCCTTCACCATCTGCAGCTCCCCAGGAAACACAGGAGCTGCTCTTAGTCTGTGGCTGGGCAGAGGCCACTCAGAAGCAATCTCATCCCAGGCTCTGGTCATCTCCCCATTCCAGAGATCTACCAGGGAGCCAGGTGAGTTGCCAACTCTGGCAACAGGAAAATCCCCTAGAGCTCTCAAGAATCCATCCAGATTCAGCAGCCTCCCGGGGGGGGGGGGGGACACAACACACACACCATACAATGCAGTTCCCTGCCACTGCAGAAGTAAGAGGTTGCAATAAGCCTAAATCACGAGGCCACAATAAGCCTATTATATTCTGAACCCACTTTTGCTAGAGGTCATTGTGATGCAATTACTTTCTGAAGGTAGATTTTCTGACACCTAGGGTAGCATACTTGGGGTTCTCAGATTGCCACTCATCCAAGCACAGACCAGTGACCAAGAGCTACATACTTTTCACTTGACATGGTTGGGGAACCTGGCTTCAAATTTATGTGTGGCCATGAAGCTCACCCATCCAAGCACAGACCAGTGACCAAGAGCTACACATATTGCATTTGACATGGTTGGGGAACCTGAATTCAAATTTATGTGTGGCCATGAAGCTCAATGGTTGACCCTGGGCAAGCTGGCTAGTCCATGTCCTGCCGTCTGTCCGTCCGTCCGTCCGTCCCGCCCCCCCCCCATCTACCTCACAAGATTGTATTATGGATAAAATGGGAGATGCCATGATGCGACCCAAAGCTCTTTGAAAAGGGATGGGATTAAAATGTAACAAATGAATAAATATTATGTTTCAAATAAACAAATTTATACTTATACAACAAATATATTTATTCACTTTTATGACTTATTTACAAACTGCTTTTCTACAAAGTGGTGTACAATTAAAACAATTTAAGAAACTAAGACAAATTAATTTAAAATAAACAATACTATACTGAAGAAAAACCAAAAGTAGAAAAAGATGGCAGCAGCCAACAGCAAAACAAGTTACATTTCAAGTACTTGTTTAAACAAAAATGCTTCAGCTGCTCACTCAAAGTCTGAAGGAGATAGTTCTTACCCAGAAGGGCATTTCTCAACTGTGAGCCATCTCTGAAAAGGTCCTGTATCTGGTACCCACCAACTGAATGGCTAAAGGTTGCAGACCTAAAAGTTGGGTACTCCCTCTATAGGTTTCTAGCCTTCCCATTATTCTGTGATCAGGTAATTCAGGCAAATAGAAGGTTTAAACAGCTGCTTGCCACTGAATCTAAAGAGGGACTCAGTCCAAAATCTTTGAGATCCAGCCCAATCATGCAGTCTACTGGACTAAATAGTCCTCCTGAGCTGAAGCTGTGTGACAAGGATCATGGCAATCTATTCCAGATGAAAATGGCGCCATTCACTTCTCTCCTTCAGCCTCTCCTTTGCCTACGTATGTCTACCAATACTTAAGTCCCTGCCAAATACTGTTCTTACAAATTCTGCTCTCCCACTCACCCCCCACACCAGTTGATCCTAATAAAAGTATTATGCTACTACACCAGATTTGATGACTGGAATAAATTAGGAAAATAATACACTTATGCACATTCATCCAATTTATGCATGCACGCACACAGAGAGAAAGAGAGATACATATTGTACAACACTCCGGTTTATGGTTATGGTTTCAAAGATGTGAGGTTCTTTCATGCTAAACAGAGCTCTTCCATGGTTATACTAACCCCCTAATTTCCATTTGCCTTTGTAACTTGGAGCCACCGGTGTTTGTTCTCCCACCCCAATCATCCTGGCAGCCACAAGCACTAAGGGAACATTGAGCACACCGCATTCCTAACCCCCTCATCACAAAAAAGAGGGGGGAAGCCCCTAAATTTTCCTTTGCTGTCTGCAGTGTCTCTGGAGTGAGCCGAGGCCATAGAAGGGGGAGGTGAGGAGAAAATGGCTTCATGAAGAACTGAGAAAAGGGGATGGATGCGGGAAGAATTTGAATTTGGAGAGAAGCCATTCAATTGGGTTTGCTGGCTTGGTGGTGATGTGTTGTTTTTTTTTCTTCTCTGTTACTCCAAGGTGGAAAAAGCTACATACATTTTCCACTTAAAAAAAAAAAAGTCTAGAGGAGTAAAAAGGGACAACACAATGACAGGATTGTGAGAAAGAAAGAGCTGGTGTTTAGTGGGTGAAGGTTACGGTAAAAGGTGTTTATAAGGAATATACAAACGTTAGCATCAAAGGGGTTATTGCTCATGGTTTGGGGCACTAAAATCCTCTGAAATTAAGCCATCATGGTCTACATTTTTCCATAGTTCTCAATGCCTACAATGGGAATAACTTTTTTTTTGTTTCCAAAAAAAGGGTCCCCACCGCCATTTTTACACTGTTCTTTCAAAAGCCTTTCCAGAGGAACATAATGGCAGCCTTGTGAAAAACTACTTTTTTATACAAGGCACCTAAATGGAGAGTTGAACTTTTTTTTTTTTTTTAAAGGATTTGGCTTACCCATAGAGATGTTAGTTTCTATTTAAGCTGCAGTGTTGCTAACCACAAGAGTTAGGCCAGGTCCCCCAAATCATAATATTAGGACAACGAAGTTCTTTTAATGTGATTTCTGGACCTTCAGGTTGCAAAGAGGTCATGACTGAGAGCGTTATTTTTTCAGTTTTGTGGCGAGGAAAAGTTATCCCTGGCTTGGACACCAGAAATGGAAGATCAGCTATTCAGTGTTTCTATTCGTAAACTACTTGTAATGCATTCATTTTTTTGGCCCTACAACCTGTAAAGTTGATCAAAATTATTCCGAACTAAGGCTGAAGTGTGATTGGGTGAGGGCCATACAGGAAGTCCACAAATGGGGAGAGGCCTTCTAGGTTCAAGCCTTCCCTTTAACTTCAAAAAGACAAAGATGGAAAAAAAACTTTCAGTGTGCCTGATTCTATAGTCGCAATTGCTAATGCAGATTAGAACCACATATTTACCCATAAGCATACATCAAAACAATCCTCACCAAAGGATAATTCCCAAGATTCCTTGTGGGAAACTGTTGTTTTAAGCTAGTACAAAACAATGCTAATTTGCAAAGGCATCTTGAATGTGACCACAACACTCCATCCATCTGACCTGACTAGCCCTAAGAGACCAATCCAAGGCAAACATTACTGGGGATATACACTGACCCCAGAGGTAAAAAAAAATAATGAAATCTAGACCAAGAGCATAATGCAATGTATTTTTACTTAGAAATAAACCCACTCTGTTCAATGGGACTAACTTCTAGTGTGCCTACATTTACAGCCCTACTCATTTACCTTTAAACACTCAGCCTAGTTTCCCCCACATTCTTGGGGAAACAAGGAGGTCATCCATAATACAAACTCAGTCATGCATTTTACATGTACCGCTCTCTCACCCAATGACAGCTAGTGCGGAAATGGCAGGTGTGTTTGTTTCTCTGCTAGTTGTCCTGGTTCTGTGACAGTAATCTTGTATTCACATGGAGAGGTAGCATAGTCACACCAGGTAAAGAAAACACCCCAATCAGGAAACATTACACCTCACCCAACAGTAGTCAGATTTAAAAGCGGTACGTTGTGGAGAAGTCAAATGAGAGAAAAGATCAAATAATTGATTAGAAAAGAGACAATATTGATGAAATATAGAGTAAGTGCAATCCTATGTATTTTTACTCAGAATTAAGCGCCATTGATTTCAATGGGACTTATTCCCAGGTATTTGTGAACAGCAGTGTTTCTGAAACTGTGGGTCTGAACCTACTAGATGGGTCGCAAGCCAATTTCTGGTGGATCCCCATTCATTTCAATATTTTATGCTTATTATATTAGACTTGATGCTACCATGGTATGTGACTACATTTGGGGAAATGTTACAGATCTGTACTTTTAAAAGGCTACTATGTATATGTTTTTAACAATGATAGTGAATTGGGCTTACTCCTGGGTAAATGTGGGTAGGATTGCAGCCTTGGATTGTGAAAATTTTTTCCTGCTTGCTGATGTCACTTCCAGTCATGACATAACTTCCAGTGGGTTCCAACAGATTCTCATTCTAAAAAGTGTGTCCCAGCACTAAAAAGTTGAGAACCACTGGCGTACAGGATTGCAGCCAGGAAGTCCAATCCTACCTAAGTCCCCGTTGATGCAGCTGCACCAGCAGAACACACGCAGCATCCTGCAGGGGAATTTCATGTTCTGGAGGCCTGCCAGTGGTCAGGCAACAGGGCCGGCCTTAGGAGCTATGAGGCCCAACTGGAAACATTTTTGCAGCGCCCCAGGTTCACAGCCACGTTCTGCACAATCTTAGAGGCACTGTATAAAATCTATAATAAATTTTATTTATATCTTTATGGTAATGGAAAGCAAAAAAAAATGTTCCCTTAAAAATTGCACGTAAGTTAATGGACCAATTGGATCTTCTGAGCGCATTTTGAGATCACACTGTATATGAGACTACAGCAGGTTACCCTAGCTTGGGGCCCCTTTCGGGGTACAGCCCAATTCGGAGCAATTGGTCCAATTGGCTTAAAGCCAATTAATAAGGGAACATTAATTCCTTTGCCCGGAACAAGCCTCCACTGCCCTGATGGGTCTACTTGAATCTCCACAATCTACTTTTCTGGAGCAAGCTCAAGTGAACCCAGGATCAAGGCCAGGAAAGGAGGATAGGCTGTCAGTAGCAGTACTGCCACTGATACCATCCCCTTCCCAGCCTCAACACCCTCCCGCCCTGGCTGGTCTCTGCTTCCTTCCTCCCCCTCCCCTCCCCTTTCCTCTCATTTCCTGCCCACTGCCTGCCCCCTGTACTGACTTACCAGTGACAGGGCTCTCAGGCTGGTTGCTGTTGCGCTGGAGTGACCACCTGCGGTGATGGCCAGGCTGCACTGTACAGTGCATCACCTTTTGTGACAGCCATAAAGCTCACCGCAGCACTGGAACACACATTCAGGCAATGCAGTGGCCCAATAGGATTGAGCCCTAAGTCTTTTCTATGAGTCTAGTGTCTAGTTTAAAGAACCTGGAAATCTTAGTTTCAAAGTGCATAATTCCCTAGCACCTGAAAAGTATAATAATGTACATTTCTCAAGTGCTGGCAATGCACATGCCTATTTTATAAGGCAGTTTCAATTGGCAAACAAAGTTCAAAATGGTCTGGAATAAAAATACTTTACAATCTTCATCATGCATGGCAATCCTTTGGGGTAGAACACTCTTAAGACTCTATACACTCTTATAGGAAGACAGAAGACTTGAGCTATTCAAGAAACACCTTTCAGCCTCCCATCACAAAACTCACTCTTTTTATTCAGTGCAGGTCTTTGCCGTTCTAGTCTATCATGTTTCAAAGCAAATTCTTTTTGGTCCTAAAACAGCAAGTGCTTGCTCTGAAGCAAGTGACAAAATTAGGCCCGAATCCTAACCAACTGTCCAGCACTGGCATAGCTGTGCCAATGGGACATGTGCTTCATCCTGCAGTTGGATGGCACTCATGGAGCCCTCCTCAAAGTAAGGGAATGTTTGTTACCTTCCCTTGGAGTTGCATTGCCCTTATGCTGGTGCTGGATTGCACCCTTAGTGATACTTCCATAGTCATATGGTCCAAAATCACCGTTACTTTAAAATCAGGGGAAAGTATTCCACACAAATATTTCTTTTATTGGAACTTAAGTGCTGAAAAGACTCAACATTTTTGTTTATGAACAAAGGAAGCACTGCTGATGAATGGGTAATGCACATGGCATTTTATAAATGATAAAAAGTGTGCAGAAAGGGTATGGGGAAAGCCATTTCCAATTCTGGTATGCATACGATCCCTGATCTATACAATACAATCAAGCCTAAAAATCCTCTGTTGAGGTATGGAGAAGCAGTATATGTTCTGCTGGCATGTGAATGTGTGTATGCAGGTACAAGCATGCAAATACATAACATTAACTGTAAATCTTTGTAAAATGCAACTGTGTTCACACTGGGCAGAGTGTGAACTGCATATTTGAATAAAAAGGTATGTATTGTATTCTACTAATTTCTATAGGGAAACTTTTTACTGAGTGTAGACTTCAGGTGTGTGTGTCTTTGTTTCTGTGTGTGTTGGGATAACAAATGCATTCTCATTCAAGTAAGAGAAGGTCAAAATAGGGGGAGAATTCACAGTTGCAAATTCACTGTGAGGAATGACCAAATAGATTGGCATTAGACCTGACCCTAATCTGAAAGCTGTGACCCTTATCAATTTCCTTTGTGATTTTTTAACATGGGCTTTCTGTAGATGGCACTTGATAGCTGGGAAGTTTTTGTTCATCTGGGGTACTGTGAAGTACCAGGAAGATATAATCACTAGCAATCCTGTACTGGAATGAGCTATTTACAAATAAACAGTGAAGCTATGGAAATTAAAATTTGATTCCATCAGACTAGACACATGCATGGCTAGCTAAAATTGGGGCAGCTGGCACGTATCCAAGGAGACTGACCATTAAGAATGTAATAAAAACACACAAACCATCTCATCAATGGCATTTCTTAAGAAAGTGGGAGTTTCACTGGTTTCACCAGTGTACAAAGGCAGGCAGAGGACAAGCAGAGATCTTCCACAGCAGAGGTCTTCTGGCAATGGTACCATATCCATCTGGAGACAGGATGTGACAAGAATGAAGTCAGACCAACAAGTAAGTCTTCCAAGAATGCAGCTGTGCAACAGTTGCAGAAAAAGTGTGTGTTGCTCACCAGTTCAAAATGTTTAGCGTGTATTATCATAGTCCGTTAACAAAGTCAACCTCCCTATATGTTCTAGGGTTGGACCCCGTTACTGAAAACGAAGCCCTGACTCAAAATTTAGACTACAGGACATATCCCTACACCTGAACTGCTTTGACCATGAGAACAAGAACACAGTGGATGCAGCTGCCCAAGGTGCTCCTATGCACCATTGCGAGGGCTACCACTACAGAGAGATTAAAAAAACAGAGCGATGCATTTCAATATCTGGTCAGGTTAGTTCCTAATTCACACTAGAGAAGCCATTTAGAAAGCAACTTGGAGAGAATGTAATCAGCAAAACGCACGAAGAATTGTTAGAAGCACAGCTAAAGAGAACTCTGTTATATGCCATTATAACTTCACTGACCTTGTTCTGTATTTAAGAGGTGGCTAGGACACAGTTTGTAGACAGCACACATCAGATATTTACCTTTGAGTAACCCCTACAGAAGTGACGCATAATAGTCAATTTATTTGCTACATTTTTATCCCAGCCTGCCTCCAAGAACCTCAGGGCAACATAGGCCATTCTCCTCCCACTGCTTTTATCTTCATTACAATCCTTTAAGGTTGATTAGGCTGAAAGATAGCAGTTAAGTCAGGATCACCCAGTTAGCTTCATGGCTTGAGGGAATCTGAACCCAGGTCCTGCTAGCCAAAGAGTAGAACTCTAACCATTGCACCACACTCAATCCACGTGACTGCATCTCCTCTTTGTCAACGTGTGTTTTACTGAACCTGGATCTATGAAAATAGCTGTATGCAGGTGTGTTCACTCAGGTGCGTACATGCCAGCACACACACACACACACACACACACACACACACACACACACACCCTAACCCTTGCTTTCAACCTCCCAGCTCACAGCGGAATATTGGAAACAGCTAGCTGTGGGTGTGGCTGGTTCAGAACCCACAGAGAGAAACACAAGAACTGGCTCCCCAACCCATCCCACATGGAAACAAGCTTGAGCAATAAAAACAAAACAATCCCCAAAGAGATTTTTGGGCTGAGCACCTGGGCCCTTCCCCTGACTGGCAGCACCACATTCCTGAGCCCCATCACACACCCGCAGCCAGTAACTCTTTCCCTGCCAATGTCACTCATTTTCACTAACAATCTCACACACAGTGGGGGGTGGGGGAACGACTACGACAGAAGGGACGGAAGGGAGGATCAATTTGAAACTAGAAATCAAAGAGGGTCAAATGCATGAATCTCCTTTTACCCACAAAAAGCCTCTGCACACACAGCCCCTATAGAGACTCAGATGCCAGGACAAAAGGTCTGAGTTGAACCACCATTTCCAGGGATGGTGTGAAGTCAGATGTAAGTATGCCAGGGAACAGCATGCAATGAGAGACCAACACAGTACAATCTCACTGCATCTACTCACTAAATGTAGGAAAGAAGGTTAAAACCCAGTATCATCTACAGCAGCTCTTGGCAGCAGTAACTCTGCTGTACCACTAAGGGCACAATTCTAACTGCGCTTTGGGCTGCCACAAGACTCCTCGAGAGTCAGCTGGGCCAGCACAGGAACGTGTGCCGGTCTGCAGAGGCTGAATCCAGCCTCCATGATGATGGCAGGGAGGTTTCAGTCGACTGAGCTCAGCCAACACAAAGGTCTGGGGAGGGTGCGGAGGAGATGGGAGGGAGGTGTTCCAGGGCGGGGAGGGCGGTCCTGGGGGTGGGAAGGTGAGGAGCGGGAGGTGGGGCTGGGACCCAGCTGTTATGCTGCAAGCTACTCTGCTCTCCTTGGACTTACGCCACCTCCGGAAGTGGCGCAGGTCCAAGGAGACCCATTGGGGCTGTGGTGGCTTACCTGGGGGTGAGTTTCCCCTTGCCTCTAGCTGAGCCACTTCAGGCCCCAATCTTACGTTGGATACAGTGCAGGCATCCTGGTCTTCCTGTTCCAGCATAAGATAGGATTGCATTGCACGTTATATAGCCCCTCCATTACTGGGTGGCTTAATTTGCATCAGGGTTCACAAGGATTCAGGCCCAGCTTGTGTTCTCAACTCTAGGACTCCGGAATGGAATATATGAAGTAAGAATAGGCAAAAGTGCCCCTGAGAAAGTGCAAAGAGCATTTCTTTAATTACCAACTGTAGAGAATACTCATACATCAAGGCTTTAAAGAAAGGCCTTCCAAATTAAAGGGTGATGTTTATAACTGTAAAGCATATATACATATGGATACATAAGCAAATAATGGCCCAATTCTATGGGCCTTTACGCCAGTGGGACAAGCGTCTCTCCTACTGACATAAAATGCCCTGGGATGGTGCAAAAATCACACTGTCCCCAGGTGATTTGAGGCCACTGCTAGAAGGTGTCTGCAGCAGCAGATTCCTGACACCACAGATCCTGGATGGCACCAGGGAAGGCAGGCTGGTGGTTCATGGGCAGGCAGGGAGAGTAATGGGACAGAGATGGAAAAAATTTAGAAGAATGTCAGGATAGAAGGGGGTGGATCTAGTGGCAGACAAATCCTATCCCCGATTTCCCAACATGACTTGCCCCCTGGCTCTCCTCAGACCTGTGTCAGACCCTCCCCTCCACCCTAGCATATAGCATATACTCCTTTGGTGTGGCTGCATGCTATAACATGGTAGAAGACTGAATTGGGCTGTAAGCAAGGCTTTTTTTCTAATGGAACGCGGGGGGACGGAGTTCCTGCACCTTTTTGCAGGGGCCCCTCCCCTTCGGAGGCATTCCAGGAGGGGGGAGCAAAACAGAGGCATTCGCTGGGTGGGTGCTAGAGGGGTGCAGGGTGGGCGGGCGCCTGGCCTCTGCCTGACCGCACAATGACCCTCTCCTGCCCCATCTCCAAGCTCTCGCCTGAGCCCAGCCCGCCTCCCCTCCCCCCGCGCTCTGCTTCCCTGCGCAGCTTCCAAGCCGGTGGAGGGCGCAGGGGACACTCGCCAACGCTAAGGAGGAGGATGGACAGCCAGCCAGGGAGATGGGCTGCGGCACCCACGGAATGCCCAGGTACTGGCTTGGCGGAGGAGGAGGGGAAGGAAGCTGGCTGGTGCAGCCCCCATGCCAATCTGCAGCAGGAGCCTAGGCGTGTCTACTCAGAAGTATGTCTCATTGTGCTCAATGGAGCTTGCTCCTGGGAAAGGGTGCATAGCCTTGCAGCCTGAGAGCCCAAGCATGTCTACTCAGAAGTAAGTTCCACTGTGTTCAATGGGGCTTACTCCTGGGGAAGTGTCATAGCCTTGCAGCCTGAGTAGACAGGCATAGGAAGTGCTCTGTGGCTGCAGTCCTGTCCACACTTTCCTGGGAGGAAGCCCCACTTTCTCTAATGGGACTGACTTCTGAGTAGACAGGCACAGGATTGGGCCCTGAGGCTGCCATCCTATCCACAGTAAGCCCCATTCACTATAATGGAACTTACTTCTGAGTAGACAGGCACAGGATTGGACTCTAAGGCTGCCATCCTATCCACATTAAGACCCATTCACTAAAGTGGACTTCTGAGTAGACATGCAGAGGATTGGGCTCTTAGGCTGCAATCCTAGGCACTTTCCTGGGAGTAAGCTCCATTGACTAGAACAAGACTTATTTCAGAGTAGACATACCTGGGATTGGGCTCTTAATCCTGGCAGAGATATATATCTGCGCCCATTTTCACATGCTAAGGGCAGGTGAGAAGGGATTCTACATGTGTACAACGTGCTGTCCAGCCTTGCCAGAGATCCTCCTCATCCTTCCCCCACAAGCATGCCCTCTGCCAGCCAGCGTTTGCAGCTCCTCTCCAGCAATGCACAGCAGCTGCTCAGGGCAGCAGAGGACATACAATTGCATGCCAAGCGCCTTCCCAAAAACACAGAATATTCTGATACCTGAATTAAACCATATTTAATCGCTTGTTTGCAAACGTAGCTGCTTCTATGTGCACCTAAGGACCCCTCTCATGTAAGAATTCCTTTTTTGTTCTTACTCCCACAGTTGCTTAGAGTAATTTTACTACGTGGAACTCATGTAAGCCATTTTTCAGAATCCATTCACTGCTTCCTCTCCTTGAAGTAGTGCCACACTACATACTACACGCTACAAGTGCACCTGTACAATATTTTTCCTCATGTGTAGAAAAAGTAGCTAGGGGGAAGGGGATGTGGAGATTGACAGTCCAATCCTATGCATGTCTACTCAGAAGTAAGTTCATCTTTAGGGGGAAGCACATAAAAATATTTTATTTCTCCAATAAAAAATTGTTTTAAAATAAATAAATAAATAAATAAATAAATAAATAAATAAATAAATAAAAGATTAACAAGTTGTGAGTTCCTGCACCTTTTTATTTACAAAAAAAGCACTGGCTGTAGGTGACAGCAAAATAAAGAGAATCTTAACATCGACGTCGTGTTTCAGCTACAACCTGACCAATGAATTTCAAATCAGGCTCCGAAAACCAATGTTCTTAGGGCTAACGTGTATGTGAGATCAATAATATTGTTGCAAGCACACCAGGACTATTTTCTTTTGTAAATAGCACACATGTAGTGACCTAACAGAGATAAGGTTTGCAGTGAGAGGTAGAGGGTTGTAACCCCTTTCCCCCACTGTGGTCCCAGTCCAGATCACCACCCCGCAGATATTTAAAGGGAAAAATTTCCATTGGCAGTAGTAGGATTTTTTCCTTATGCCAATGTAGTACCTGCAACCTGTGTGTGTGTGGGGGGGGGGGGGAGAGACAGATTCAGATCAGGGCTACAGCTGGAACAAAAGTTACATACCAAATGAGCTCCCCTACTGCAGCCCTGTCCTGGTTTGGGTCCTTCCATGTGTGCTTTATGAAACAAAGGTGTACTTGCAGTGACAGTATGGCCATGTGTACTTTGGCCCTTAGAATGCAGAAGATAGAAACAAAACATCTGCAATATAAATGAAAGCAAGATTTTTAATAGATTTGAAAGCACAGGTAAAAATTATAAGAATTATCTACAAATTTAAGGTCATGATATGCTAGGATATTTAGTCTATAGCTGGATGCTTCATAGTCTATTTCAAAACCTAACAGTTATGGCAATCTATAGTTTATACTATAGCTTGCAACAGATTGATCAAGTTTTTTTTTCTGTAGTCCCCCATGTACAATTTTTGAAATGAAGTCACAAGGTGGGCATGCACATCCACTTGAATACAGCTGGCACATGGAGAGTTCAGTCCTGCAAGCCACTGCAAACTATGCTAAATGTGGGTTTGTGGTAGTATTCCAAAAAATTGGATCTGGGCTGAATATTGTCTGTTTGGACCTTTTCACAATGGCTTTAGAGCTGAATTCCCCCCCCCCCCCATTTGCTGCCAGAGAAGAACTGAAATGGTCACGACAATCAACACTTTGTCTGCAGATCAAAGTCCTATGGGTTGGCAAAAAGAATTGCTAGCATTTTGTTACTTAAAAAAAACCTCACTCCATTAAATCAAATCTAGCAACATCTATTTGTCAACTGCACAGTCATTATTTATTATTAATTATTATTAACAGTATTTTATTATTATTTACAGTCATACGTGTAAACACACACAGCATTGAGAAACCTGGCAGTTGGCAAGCAGCAGATATGTAAAAGAGATGGTGGCACCAGAATGGCACCTGTCAGAGGGTGGAGAAAATCCTGACAATACAGTAAATGCCTGTTTTAAGAGATTAAGAGCGCAATCCTAACTCCTTATGTCAGTGCTTTCCAGCACTGACATAAGGGCAATGCAGCTCCGAGGTAAGGGAACAAACATTCCCTTACTTTGAGGAGGCCTCAAAGGATGCAGCACATGTCCCATTGGCACCACTATGCCAGTGCTGGAAAGCACTGACATAAGGGGTTAGGATTGTGCCCTAAGGGCACAATCCAGAACTGAGGATGAGCCAGCACAAGTCCCTTGCACCGGTTCAACGGTGTTGTGAAAGTGCTGTAAAGAACTTTCGCGCCACCAGGAGAGCGCCTTCAGACACTGACCCAAGCCCCCACTGGGCCAGCGGACAGGTAAGCCTGCGCTGGCCAGGTCAGGCTGGTGAGGGGGCTTAGGGAGGGTGGGATGGAGGCATTTCGGGGGAGGGGGTGGGTGGGCCTGTGGGCAGGTGGGGGTTGAGCAAGGGGCGGGGCCAGGATCCAGCATTATACCAGATCCTAACCCCACAGCCCGGAGCTGCTCTTGGCTGCTTGGATTTGCGCCTCCTCCTGAGGTGGCAGAGATCCAAGTAGCCCCACTGGGGCTGTTATGGCTTTACCGAGGGTAAGGGGAAGGAATTCTTCTGAGCCAGCCGAGGCTGAAGAGGGGAAGGGGGGGACCAAAAACCTCTGTAGCCAGAACATGTACAGCAAGGTGGAGCTCTCTCTCTCTCTCTCTCACACACACACACACACACACACACACACACACACACACACACGGGCAGGTGCAGTAGCAACAGAGGGGATTACTTTAAAAAAAAACCCTGGGAGTGTTTACAGAATTCCCCACCCCCACCCCAGATGGTGTAGGCTATCACCTACACAAGCAAGCCTTTCTAGCAAGCAAAGCATGAGATTTAGCCTACAATTCTCTCCACACTTTCCTGGGAGTAAGCCCCATTGACTAGAAAGGGGGTTACTTCTGAGTAGAGATGCATAGGGCTAGACTCTTAAAAGCTCAGCATCCCACCTGTGAAAGAAGCAGGACAGCTGGCAACTGGGAGGGCTGAGTACGGAGGGGGAGGAGAGGGGATTGCTTTAAAAAAACCAGGGAGTGTTTGCCAAATCCCCCCCCCCCCCATGATGCAGACTCTCTTGCTCCAGCAAGACTTCCCAAGCAAGCCTTGGGAAGCCTTGGAGAGGCAGGTGAGGGTGAGCAGAGAGCCAGACTACAAGTCCCAGAATGCTCTGGGGCAGAGGAGCTTCCATGATGGCGGCAACCAGGGAGGGCTGCAGGAGCGGCAGCAGGGAAGAGGAGGAGGAGAACCTGCAGTGCTGTCCGGAGGCTGCCTGGGACACAGAGGACGAGGCTTCCCAAGCAACCTCAGAATTTAGCACAACGCGTTTTTTGTTAATCGCGCCAAGTCACGGAACGGAACTAACGCGGATAAATAGGCTCCACCTGTATTTTAAATAAGCTCAGTAAAATTTGTTCATTCATTCATGTAAGTTCTGCCTCTAATGTATTCATTTATGTAAATTAATGTAAATTAATTATTTTTCCCCAGCCCCTGACACAGTGTCAGAGAGATGATGTGGCCCTCCTGCCAAAATGTTTGCCCATCCCTGGAGTAGAGGAAGGAATTTCAGCAGATGCAGCTTGTCATCTGTGAGATGACAAGCTGCACCTTCTGAAATTCCCTCCTCTACACAATTGTTAATGGTCCAGGAGCCCTAAAGTTGGAAGGTTGGCCACCCCTGCCCTAGACAGCAGCTGCTGGTCAATGAAGATGGACCAGTGGTCTGATTCAGCAGAAGGCAACATCACAAGTTCTTTGTATATTTCATATTCACATTACCCAGAAACTGACAGCCAAGGTGGCCCAGTTAACATCTCTGGACCTTGAAGACAGAAAAGCATGGTTCAAATCATATCTTAGTTTGAATGACTTTGGGCAAATCATTAGCCTCAATTCCCAAACAGTAAAATAGGGAATAAACAATACCTCTCTCAAGGAGTTTATTATTATTGGCAACCTTCAGTCTCGAAAGACTATGGTATCGCGCTCTGAAAGGTGGTTCTGGCACAGCGTCTAGTGTGGCTGAAAAGGCCAATCCGGGAGTGACAATCCCTTCCACACCGGGAGCAAATGCAGTCTGTCCCTGGTCTGTCACCCTGGCTATGGGCCTTCCTTCTTTGCCTCTTTGCCTCAGACTGTTGGCCAAGTGTCTCTTCAAACTGGGAAAGGCCATGCTGCACAGCCTGCCTCCAAGTGGGCTGCTCAGAGGCCAGGGTTTCCCACTTGTTGAGGTCCATCCCTAAGGCCTTCAGATCCCACTTGCAGATGTCCTTGTATTGCAGCTGTGGTCTACCTGTAGGACGCTTTCCTTGCACGAGTTCTCCATAGAGGAGATCCTTTGGGATCCGGCCATCATCCATTCTCACAACATGACCAAGCCAACGCAGGCGTCTCTGTTTCAGCAGTGAATACATGCTAGGGATTCCAGCACGTTCCAGGACTGTGTTGTTAGGAACTTTGTCCTGCCAGGTGATGCTGAGAATGCGCCGGAGGCAGCGCATGTGGAAAGCGTTCAGTTTCCTCTCCTGTTGTGAGCGGAGAGTCCATGACTCGCTGCAGTACAGAAGTGTACTCAGGACACAAGCTCTGTAGACCTGGATCTTGGTATGTTCCGTCAGCTTCTTGTTGGACCAGACTCTCTTTGTGAGTCTGGAAAACGTGGTAGCTGCTTTACTGATGCGTTTGTTTATCTCAGTATCGAGAGAAAGAGTGTCGGAGATCGCTGAGCCAAGGTACACAAAGTCATGGACAACCTCCAGTTCATGCGCAGAGATTGTAATGCAGGGAGGTGAGTCCACATCCTGAACCATGACCTGTGTTTTCTTTAGGCTGATCGTCAGTCCAAAATCTTGGCAGGCCTTGCTAAAACGATCCATGAGCTGCTGGAGACCTTTGGCAGAGTGGGTAGTGACAGCTGCATCGTCGGCAAAGAGGAAGTCACAAAGACATTTCAGCTGGACTTTGGACTTTGCTCTCAGTCTGGAGAGGTTGAAGAGCTTTCCATCTGATCTGGCCCGGAGATAGATGCCTTCTGTTGCAGTTCCAAAGGCCTGCTTCAGCAGGACAGCGAAGAAAATCCCAAACAAGGTTGGTGCAAGAACACAGCCCTGCTTCACGCCGCTTCGGATGTCAAAGGGGTCTGATGTGGAGCCATCAAAGACAACAGTGCCCTTCATGTCCTTGTGGAAGGATCTGATGATGCTGAGGAGCCTGGGTGGACATCCGATCTTGGGGAGAATCTTGAAGAGGCCGTCCCTGCTGACCAGGTCGAAAGCCTTCGTGAGATCTATGAAGGCTATAAAGAGTGGCTCAAGGAGTTACTATGCCAGTAAAATGCCATAGTAACAAAATGTATGCTTGATCACTGTGGTACACACCCTCCCATACATTACAGTTACTCTGACTAAGTGCAGTTTTCAAAATCATTTTCCTATATGGCAATGACTGTCCATCACCTTAACACACCAAAGTCAGTTTTCAAACACCAAATCCTTATCCTGTTACAGAACAGAACTGATAGATAGGTACACAATACAAGATCACTTTTTAAAAACACAGAGTTGGTATAAAAAAAATAATTTTTTAACACCTTGCCACCATAAACAGTGCCCCAAATCTGTTGCCTGAGAAGCCAACTCACTTTGACTCATGGAAGGACCTGCCCTGTTAGTGTTTGCTCTTCTCCTCATCCAGAGGGCAAGAAAGTTAAATGAAAAGGGAAGTATAGAACTACAGGATTGACCATAAAGGAAGGACAGTTTTCAACTTTTCCAGCACTCATTACACAGGCCTACAAAACTGAGGGTCAGAAAAGTTTTTCCCAAACTTTATGGTGGTATGATATGAATTTGGGGTACTGATTCCAAAAATGGCATCCATTTTGCCCTATCATGTCTAGTTTTGGAGATATAGCCTCTTTAGTGAATGGTTCAAGCAGCTTCCTCATGAGGACGCCATGGTGTAGGCTTCCTCATGAGGAAGCTGCTTGAACCATTCACTAAAGAGGCTATACTATATCTCCTAAACTAGACGTGATAGGGCAAAACGGATGCCATTTTTGGAATCAGCACCCCAAATATACCCAGGAATTGGTGTAACGTTTAAGGAAGCAAAATGTGTGTTGGCCTGTGTTATTTACATGAGAGGTATTGAACACAAACTCTTGATTGCTGGCAGGAGGAGATTCCATGTTGATACATCCTCTTGTTCTAATCAAGGCATATTCTGCGCTTTGTCCTCTCTAGAAGGGCCTGCTAACTGGACACTTTTTCACGTGCTCCTCTTCAATTCAGTAGGGGGAGAGTAATTGTCCCTAATTACCCCAGCACAATGTCTTTCTAGTGGTTAATTATGGTACTTCTTCAGCATCTTCTTGTGAGCCCTTTTGGGTCAGGAAACTATTATTTATCTGATTACCTTTCTCTGTAACCCACCTTTTTTCCTTTTTGATCTACGGCAGGGGTGTCAAACTCATTTCATACAGAGGACTGCATTTAGCATTCATGCTGCTTGCTGAGGGTTGGAAGCAGTGTGACCAGATACATTGGAGGACAGAGTGTCTATGCCTTTAACCAGTGTTTCTCAAAATGTGGGTCAAGACCCACTAGGAGGGTTGCAAATCAGTTTCAGGTCAGCCCCATTCATTTCAATATTTTATTTTTAATATATTAGACTTGATGCTACCATGGTATGTGACTGCATTTGGGGAAATGTGACACATCTGTACTTTTAACAGGCCACTCTGTATATGCTTTTAACAATGCTAGTCAATGGGGCTTACTCCTGGGTACATATGGGTAGGATTGCAGTCTAGGATTGCTAAAAATTTTCTTGCTTGATGGTGTCACTTCTGGTCATGACATTACTTCCAGTGGGTGCTGACAGATTCTTATTCTAAAATGTGCATCCTGGTGCTAAAAGTTTGAGAACTGTTGCCTTTAACCATCATAAAGAAGAGGGAATTTTGACACGTGCAGCTCAACATGGAAGGATTTAAAAAGCTGCACCTGCCAAAATTTCCTCTTCTATGCAGTAGTTAAAGGTATAGGCGCTCTATTGTATCTGCTCACCCTGGCCGGAAGTGACATCATTAAGCAGAAAGTGACATTATTTAGATGGTGCCCAGAAATAAGCACCTTTTTGTCACCTAGAAGCTTATTAGCTGCAAATGACCAAAGAGAAACTGCAAATCTTGTTCATATTTCCAAAATATGAGAGAGCAAAATTACCTAGCTGGGAGAGCCCAATAGGGTCCCGATAAACTGCTTCCAGGCCTGCGGGCCTTATGTTCATCACCCCTTATCTAGGGCAGTAGCACCTAGTGTACCATGTTTACTCCCCTCCCATTCTCCTCTCTTCCCCTTTGTTTGGATATGCAGCTTACTGGGGAAAAGCCTAGGTGGTTCAAATCTGCTGCCACCAGTCCAGGAGATCAGACTAGCTAGAGGGGCTCCCTGAGCAGAACCCCCCTCACAGAACAACACTGAACCTCAGGGGTCTCTATCAAAATCACTCTTACAGTAGCACCTGCAGAGCAAGGAGATGTGACAATCCACTGATGTTTTCCCAAAACAAGGCAGATCATGCTTGCCTCTGATTTTAGTAGCAATTTTGCTACCAAACTGAGAGGTAGCTTTGAAGGGCACATACCAGGTACCTGACAACAGGGGCAAGAGTTCTTCTTCTGCTGGTAGAACCAGACTGAAGTTACTGAGGCAGAAGCAGTAGGAAGGAAATGGCTTGGACATTTCTAGTCTGAAGAAAACTTCACTGGTCAAAGACAGGATTTGTTCTGCCTTTATATAAACATGCATCTAAAATAAGACAAGCCAATGTGTGTTCCTTCAAGCCCTTGTAGGTGCAAATTTTTGAAGTGGGATTAGCAGAGCATCCAATGCTGGTAACTGAATATTTGCTAGGACCTGTCCATAATATACACTATGGGAAGCAATACATTGTATCCTGTGAGTTATGGAATTTAAAGAGTCAGGACAATCGTATATGCATGATTCTAAGAGCCAGACTAGATGAGACAGATCTGTGTCTGTGATCATCGTCTGTGCCCTCATGGAGGACATGTTTATCAATGTTTACTCATGATGGCTTCCTTCCAGGAGAGAGCTACTTGCCTGCATGTCCTGCTTGTGAGCTTCCCCATTACATCTGGCTAGCCACTGTTGAAAAGAGGACAGTTGACTCACTAGATAGACTTCTGGTCTGATTTAAGAGGGCTCTTTCTTATAATTTAAATTGTTTAAAAAGGAGCCCTGTAAGGGTGGAAATTTGGATTAGGACAGCAGTGCTGGGTGGAGGGAGGCTTAACCCTTTTCCCTGTGCCATTTTTTAAAATGTGAATTCCACCCCCACCCCCACAAGCTGCTATTTGCTCCATTAGGGAAAACTTACAAGGAAAGATTCCCAGGAAAACATTAAGGGCGCAATCCTAACCCTTTATGTCAGTGCTTTCCAGCACTGGCATAGTGGTACCAATGGGACATGTGCTGCATCCTGCAGTTGGATGTTACTCACGGAGGCCTCCTCAAAGTAAGGGAATGTTTGTTCCCTTCCCTCAGAGCTGCATTGCCCTTATGTCAGTGCTGGAAAGCACTGATATAAGGGGTTAGGATTGCGCTCTGAAGCATTTAAAAATGCATGTATGATTTCAGTCTCAGGGTGTTTTGACATCTGCAGTCTGTGAAATAGAACTGGAAATAGAATGTGATAAATCTTGGGGAAAGCTTTTTAAAAGGGGCTCTCTTGCAGCATACCCCAACAGTGACTAAAAAGCCACACAGGCAACAACATGCTGTCTTCTGCCTGACCTAGCTCAGGCAAACAATACTGGGACCAGATCAGTGATGAACTGTGGGTGTTTTATGTGGATTTTGTGATAGTGTTTAGCGTTTGGCATTGTAATCTGGGTCACCTTGCCCTTGCTTGAACAGGCTCTGAGTGTGTGTGTGGAAGTACACTTCAAATGAAAACGAAAGCAATATTACTCAGTTCCGAACCTTTGCCAACTAGAACACCCTAAATCCAACCCCTTCCCAAAGCTGGGAAAACAACTCAAGTCTAGGGTCAGTGGATCCCACTGTTGTTCCTGCCTTGTGCTTCACACATTTAACTAAATGCATGCATGCCAATTTGATGAGCTGTCACGGGGGAAATGTTTTGTTGTATTAAGGAAAAAAAAAGGAAATCCAAACTTTCAAAGAGAGGGATACCATAATATGAAATATGACTGCGAGTTCAGGAATAACTGTTTTTATAGAATAGTTGACAAATTTTTGTTGACAAATGTTCCATTTTTACTTTTTTTTTCTTGATCCCTTATAGATTGTTAATTTGGCATGACTACAAAGCTCCTCAGCTTGGTTCTTCATATTTGGAGTTTTAGGCTGCTTCCAGTGTTTGGCATATAGCATTCTAGCTGCTGTCACCTATATGCTGATAGGTTCTCTATTTTGTTTCCTTGGTGTTTGATGAGTGTTTCATGCAGATCATATTCATGCATTTTCTACACACACACACACACACACACACACACACACACACACACACACACACACAAAATCCACAAAATCTGAATAGGCACAGAGCAGTTTCAAAGAGAGTACTTATACTGAATTTTCAGTGTTCCACATTCTACAGTAGCATTGCACTGATCCACAATGATTAATTCCTTGCATGCTGGAAATAATATACAGTACCCACCACCTTCTAGGGCAGAAGAAGCCATTTCCCCAGAAAGTGAGCCTGGGAGTTAGGTTTCTCTATGGCAAAAATGGTGATAGGCAACAAGTACAGCACATCATCATGCTTGCTCACAGGAACAGGAAATCTTGCACCCTGTCTACTAGTTCATTAGAATTAGTCACATTTCTAGAGTCTGCCATTCAAGTTCTCATTCAACTGGAAAAGTCCCGATTCAACTCTGTCTCTTAGCCACTATGCTACATAACCTCTATCATATAAATACAATGGTTGTGCTGGCATTAACTATGAAAGCACTCTAAATTTTACCATGCATGTGAACTTGTACAGTAGGAGGAGGGAACACTTCCATACTTCAGCTTTGTGCATGCATCTCAGCTTGCAGATCCCATGTTCCTACCATATCTGTTCAGGCATTGCACAGAACATCCCAGGAACATGAAGTTACTCAGATGTCCATACCAGCTTAGTCTTGGTGCATACTGTACCAGCTTCTGGGTGTATCCTAGGAAAACAGCTGTTGTGAACACACTCTTATGCCACAAAACATGGGTATGGATGGAAAATCCACAAGTCCAATACTATTGACTGTCAGCTTCACGCATACATGACAATACTTAAAGATAAACACTTAAGCTCCACCTTCAAAGGTGCTTCCCCATTTCTCCACCATTCCCAGCTGTAAGACTTCTTTGTAAACAAAAAGAAAGGTATGGGTTTTTAATATGCTTTTAACTGTTCTTTGCCCCAACAGATCTTAACAACATCACTATGAAAGCACATTTTATTATATCTGAGTGAATCCACAGGGGACTAACAGTACCAATCCATAAACTGTGATGTTCAGACCAGAAATTGGGCCTTGCTACAAAGATTAGAAAACCTCCATAATATCCCAACTCAGAGTGCTCACCCAGGAAAGCTATTGAAGAGCACTGCCAGGAGTATCCCGTTACCTTCTGCACCAGCACAGTGATGACCTACATGTGCATGACCCTCCAATCTTTATCATGTTTGCCTTCCAAACATCCCCTGTGATGTAGGTCAACACCATATTAGTCCCATAAAGATGGGGAACTAAAACTAAAAGAAAGTGACTTGCTCTAGGCCACACAATGAATCCACAGAAGATGAGACATGTGCTCATGTTTCTAAAGGGCGTGTCTGTACTGTTCTAAACTGTACTGAACTGCATTAGACTCCCTGCTACTTTAGAATCGCTTGATGAGCAAAGGCTGCTCACTCCAGTCATATCCCATTTGTCCCTGAAGAGCCTTGAAATGTAAGTCAGTTCATTTATTGGACACATACACAACCATTTTTTTTCTCCCAAAAGGGAACGGAACATGTTGCCATTCACACATGAAAGACGAAACGATGTTTAGCATGTGCACAGTCTACTTTTCGTGCATTTCAGTTGACTTTTACTGTGAAGAAGTACTGTACACAGTACACCCAAACTGAAAAGAAAAAAAGATCCAAACTAAACACAACACAGGAAATACGTGAAGCATCTCCTGGCGTTTATGGGCTAACTTTAATATCGTCACAGGCTCCAAATTTAACTGGAGCAGCAATGCTGTGCTTCTTCCAATCAAAATTGCTACCTACCCAAACTGCTTTCCTAGCCAAAGAGGAAAGGATATCAGGATTTGATGCATTTTCCTTTGCAGGGGGAAAAGCAGCTTGAAGAGTGATTTGTAACACTGGAAGCAGCTCACAGGGAATGTTTCAAGCATGCCCTTCCCACTGTTTCTGCTCTGACTTCCTGCTGTTACAACTTCCCACTGCACCCCCCTCTCTGAGCACTATGGTCAGCCATTGTTGGATACGCATACAGGAAATCCAAATTTAAAAGGCAACTGAGCTGTGAAGTTCACTAAGCCCTCCTAGGCAAGTTCACTGTCAAGTTAACCTACACAGGGGGCGATTGAAAAGATGAAATGAGATTAGTGTAACTTGCCTTGAGCCCTTGGGATAGGGAAGATGTCTAAATAAAAGGTAATGCTGGATGTTTCACAGTTCCATTATGGTGTAAGAATGCACGTTTTTACTGGGGAGACATGTCTGTTCATGCATCCAGGGGAACTGCTCAGTTATATGAGCATAAATAACTCAAAGAGTGCAGGCACAAGGAAGAGGCAACACACAAAGAAACAGAAATGAGAAAGACTACTGCATCCCAACAATATGGTCCAAAACCATGCAACATATAAGCAAAATATTCTGGGTGCAGATATAGGGGCTTTCCACAGCATGGTGTTTTTTTTAAGTACACTCATTTCCCATTTGTTGGGTAACATTCCCATACAACTTTCCTGTTAAAATATCACATTTTCCTAGCACTCACAAGTTCAATATTTCATTTCTGGGAAAACACAGTGGATTGTGTTTCAAAAAAAATTCATCAAGACCAAACACCACTGAAATAAATGAAACATGTTAGTCATGGGTCTAACTGAAACCCCATTAATTTTAGTGGGACTTAGACACAATTAGCTTTCTTTGGATATAACCCAAAGCACCTTCAATGCTATCAGAATTCCTGTAGGGCAGAGAGGCGAGCAGACTGCAAGTGAGCCCCACAGGATGACCTGTACATACAAGTACAAATCCAGCTGTGTCCCGTGACCTAATGATGCCTGGGAGAGTGACATGGTGATTCGACAATGTCACCCCCTGTGTCACTACAGTGCCCCTGCACCTACATCCCCCCCACTGTAATGGCTCCATTTCAGAGCCAAACTGAGCCAAGGGGGGACAGGCAGGTCCAACACTGTAGTACTTGCTGCTTTAAGCTGCGAGTGCTGCGTCCCCCTGCAGAGAGACTGGGAACTTCCAGAGCGCTGCAGAGAGGAGCACATCACCCCACTCACCATCACTATCGGTAAGTCCGTACCCGATGCCCCCCTCAACTGGCATCTGGGGCAGATGCTCCACTCACCACATCCTAGATACACCACTGTATTAATTATTATTATTATTATTAACAGTATTTATATACTGCTTTTCAACTAAAGTTCACAAAGTGGTTTACAGAGAAAAATCAAATAACTAATGGCTCCCTGTCCCAAAAGGGCTCACAATCTAAAAAGATGCAAAAGAACACCAGCAGACAGCCACGAGAAAAGACACTGCTGGGGTGAGGTGGGCCAGTTACTCTCCCCCTGCTAAAAAGAGGAGCACCCACTCGAGAAAGTGCCTCTTACCCAGTTAGCAGGGGTTACAAATCTACATCCAAGTTATTATTGATTGGGGTTCAGAAAATACTAAAACTGGTCAGAAAAATTCCACTAAAGTCAATATCAACCAATAGTTATACTGTATTTTAGAGGTGAACACTCATTCTGAAAGATAAGTGATTAGCACAATAACTGCCATGTGCAGCTTTACACTGCTGTTGTTCAGCTATCGAGAGTCAGAAGACCCTGCTGATCTGCAACAAATCACCCAGAGATCCTCCTGGGACAGCTCAGTCAAAATGGGGCAGCTGTGAAGAAGGCAAATTCCATACTGGGGTCATTAGGAAAAGGATTGTGAATGCTACTATGATATTGTCTACTATGATATTGTCATGGATTGTCTCCACAAATCCATGGTGTGGCAATGTTTGGAATATTGTGAAAGGTTCTGCTTGCCACACCTCAAGAAGTATATTCTAGAGCGGGAAGAGGTGCAAAAGAGAGCAACAAAAATGATCAGAGGATGGGAGCACCTTCTTCATGAGGAAAGACTACAATGTTTTGGGCTTTTTTGGCTTGGGGAAAAAGGCAATTAAGGGGGGACATGATTATGACCTACACAATTATGCTTAGTGTGGCAAGAGTGGAGAGAGAGAAGTTTTTCTCACAATATGAGAACTAGTGGTCATCAAATGAAACTGACGGGGGGGGGGAGATTTAGGAAAGACAAAAGGAGATATAATACATACAATACATGATTAGTCTGTGGAATTTGTTGCCACACAATGTGGTGATGGCCATTAGACTAGATGGCTTTAAAAGGGGATTAAACACATTCATGCAAGACAGAATAATCAATGGCTACTAGTCATTATGGCTATGCACTACCTTCAAGTTCAGCAGTAACAGGCCTCTGAATTAACAGTTCCAGGGGAGAAATGGTAGGGGAGAAGTACGCCTTCCTCTCCCGCTTGTGAATTTGGCTTTCCAGAGGGAGCTGGTGGGTCACTGTGGGAAACAGGATGTTGGGCTAACTGGGCTTGTGGCTTGATCCAGAAGGGATTTTCTTATGTTCTTAAGATTTCACCCCTGCTCTACAGAGTGTGATTGAATGAGTGTCAAAGCCACCTATTGGGCATTGTGATGTAAACAGTGAGAAATGACAACTTCCCCTCCCATGCCTGTGCCATTTTGAAACTCTGTGTGTTATGGGTGGGTTCGGGCGTGTGCTTCCTTCTTTATTTGGTTTTTAGTTCTTTTCAGCTGAATGCTCTTCTGCTGCCAGATTGTGGCACAACAGGGCACATCAGGGCACAGATTTTTAGAAGGGAGGTAGCAAACAACAGGATGGGTAACTAGAACTAATGTGGTGTAGCTGCTAAGAGACTGAGCTGTGAGTCACGAATTTCCCTAGTTCAAGTTCTTTCCTCTGCCTTGTACTCCCTAGGTCACTGTTTCTCAAACTGTGGGTCACGAACCAATTTCAGGTGGGTCCCCATTCATTACCATATTTTATTTTCAATATATTAGACTTGATGTTCTGCTCTCTGCAGAAGCGCACATGGCCTCTGGGAACCCAGTGCCTCGTGAACAAAGTGCCAGGGTAAGGCACAACGAGTTTAGCATCTGTGCGAGTTCAGCAGCAGGGCAAGGAAGCCAGGGCCCTTATCCCTTGAGAAGAGGGGCAGCAAACCAGTGTAGGGTTTTTAAGTACTCCTAAACAAACAAACAAAAAAAACAACAACTATGCAGTCAGGCAGCCAGCAGCAGGGTGGGGGCTATCCAGTGTTTTGCATTGAGTGCAACATGTATGACTAAATACATGGGGCATAAGTCATGGGTGTGCCCTTGGTGCAAGGAGCTTCAGGGACTCAGGCAATGTGTCAATTCCCTTGAAGCCTTGGTGGCCGACCCAGAGAAGCAGAGGCAAGCAGAGAAGGACCATGGGAGACTTCCAGGGACGATCAGGTTTCGTCCCAACCTCAGGTGTGCAGCTCCTCAGCTGCTCGGTTGGGAAATCTTGGGGCTGGAGGACGTCATCCTGGAGA
Organism: Tiliqua scincoides; assembly: GCF_035046505.1. Classification (NCBI taxonomy): domain Eukaryota; kingdom Metazoa; phylum Chordata; class Lepidosauria; order Squamata; family Scincidae; genus Tiliqua; species Tiliqua scincoides. Next base: position 126,628,138 of record NC_089822.1, on the reverse strand, counting down.
GGAGGGAAACAATCCCCTAGGGGGGACCCCTTCTTCAGGGGTAGGGCCCATATCAATGTTTTCAATGTAAGTAAGTGCAAAGTAATGCACATTGGGGCAAAAAAATCAAAACTTCACATAAAGGCTGATGGGTTCTGAGCTGTCTGTGACAGATCAGGAGAGAGATCTTGGGAACAAAACAGCTAATATAATAATGCCATTGTACAAATAAATGGTAAGGCCACACCTAGAGTATTGCGTCTAGTTCTCGTCACCACATCTCAAAAAAGGACATAGTGGAAATGGAAAAGGTGCAAAAGATGATTACTGGGCTGGGGCACCTTCCTTATGAGGAAAGGCTACAGTGTTTCGGCCTCTTCAGCCTAGAAAAGAGGCGCCTGAGGGGGGACATGATTGAGACATACAAAATTATGCATGGGAAGGATAAAGTGGATAGAGAGACGCTCTTTACACTCCCACATAACACCAGAACCAGGGGACATCCACTAAAATTGAGTGTTGGGAGAGTTAGGACAGACAAAAGAAATTCTTTACTCAGCATGTGGTTGGTCTGTGGAACTCATTGCCACAGGATGTGGTGATGGCATCTAGCCTAGATGCCTTTAAAAGGGGACTGGACAAATTTCTGGAGGAAAAATCCATTACGGGTTACAAGACATGATGTGTATGTGCAAACTCCTGATTTTAGAAATGGGCTATGTCAGAATGCCAGATGCAAGGGAGGGCAGCAGGATGAGGTCTCTTGTTATCTGGTGTGCTCCCTGGGGCATTTGGTGGGCTGCTGTGAGATACAGGAAGCTGGACTAGATGGGCCTATGGCCAGGCCTGATCCAGTGGGGCTGTTCTTATGTTACTATGGTATGAGTCCAGGCCTTTGGAACTGCAACAGAAGGCATCTATCTCCGGACCAGATCAGACGGAAAGCTCTTCAACCTCTCCAGACTGAGAGCAAAATCCAAAGTTCAGCTGAAATGTCTGCGTGACTTCCTCTTTGCTGACGATGCAGCTGTCACTACCCACTCTGCCAAAGATCTCCAGCAGCTCATGGATCGTTTTAGCAAGGCCTGCCAAGATTTTGGACTGACAATCAGCCTGAAGAAAACACAGGTCATGGTTCAGGATGTGGACTCACCTCCCTGCATTACAATCTCTGAGCATGAACTGGAGGTTGTCCATGACTTTGTGTACCTTGGCTCAACGATCTCCGACACTCTCTCTCTCGATACCGAGCTAAACAAGCGCATCGGTAAAGCAGCTACCACATTTTCCAGACTCACAAAGAGAGTCTGGTCCAACAAGAAGCTGACGGAACATACCAAGATCCAGGTCTACAGAGCTTGCGTCCTGAGTACACTTCTGTACTGCAGCGAGTCATGGACTCTTCGCTCACAACAGGAGAGGAAACTGAGCGCTTTCCACATGCGCTGCCTCCGACGCATCCTCGGCATCACCTGGCAGGACAAAGTTCCAAACAACACAGTCCTGGAACGTGCTGGAATCCCTAGCATGTATTCACTGCTGAAACAGAGACGCCTGCGTTGGCTTGGTCATGTCGTGAGAATGGATGATGGCCGGATCCCAAAGGATCTCCTCTATGGAGAACTCGTGCAAGGAAAGCGCCCTACAGGTAGACCACAGCTGCGATACAAGGACATCTGCAAGAGGGATCTGAAGGCCTTAGGGATGGACCTCAACAAGTGGGAAACCCTGGCCTCTGAGCAGCCCGCTTGGAGGCAGGCTGTGCAGCATGGCCTTTCCCAGTTTGAAGAGACACTCGGCCAACAGTCTGAGGCTAAGAGGCAAAGAAGGAAGGCCCATAGCCAGGGAGACAGACCAGGGACAGACTGCACTTGCTCCCGGTGTGGAAGGGATTGTCACTCCCAGATTGGCCTTTTCAGCCACACTAGACGCTGTGCCAGAACCACCTTTCAGAGCGCGATACCATAGTCTCTCAAGACTGAAGGTTGCCAATACAATACAATACATGGTATGAGACTGCACTTGGGAAAATGTTACACATCTGTATTTTTAACAGGCTACTATGTCTATGCTTTGAACAATGATAGTAAATGCGACTTGAAAAGCAGCCCAAGTAGGCTGATCAGTTTGGATGGGGGCTGTGGTCAAAAGGTAAGGGAGCTTTAACCCTTTCTTAAATTCCATCTGACACTATTATCTACTGAAGATGGGGAGGAACTGACAGGCCCCCACCCCCCATGATAGTAGTAGCCTCAGAGGTGATAGAGAGACAGAGTTGGATTAGTGTTGCAGTTCAGGGGGAAAGGGCTACAGCACCCTCCTTTTGTGCCAAAGCCCCAAATTCAAACTGGGGCCCTATCCCAGCTGCTTTTGAAAAGAAAAGACATTGGAAGTTATAATTATGGAACTCCCAAGTCAATCCTAGCAAGGTCCTGAGAAAAGCAGGCCGCAATGTTAAAAAAACTTTACTTGTCCTGCTTTTTGGTAACTATGTTCAAAAACTCTCAAACAGCACCTGTGCATGAGGATATGTCTGATGATTAATAAATGCAGATCGGTAAAGCCCAAAAGCAGCAGAGGCCATATATTTGAGGTTCAAAGGGCTCATCCAGTTAGCTCTAACTGCAGACATACTTATAGTAAGGCATACTTATAGTGGAAACTGTTATTTTATTTATTTAGTATATATTTACAATAAAAGGCCCAAAGTGGGTTTAAATAGTATAAAATACAAAAAATCCATACAATACAATGACACAGAAAAATAGCAAGCAAAAATAAATAATGTTGAGAGCACCAGGATTAGTGCAGTGGTCCAACACGAGGTGCAAAGCCACCCAGGAAGCTTCATGGCTAAGTGCGGTTTGAACCTGGATCTTACAACACCAGGGTGGCCTGACAGGGTGGCTTAGGGCCTGTCACTATCTCTCAGCCTAACCTAGCTCACAGGGTTGTTGTGAGAAAGGAAGGAACTGTGTACACCATCCTGAGCTCCTTGGAGAAAAGGCAGTATAAATATGTGAAAATGAAAATAATCAAAACAGATAAAAGGCAGTACAGAATTAAAAAAAATGTTGTGTTCCTATTGAAAGACCAACAGGGATAGTTCAGTTCTTCATTCAACAGAGAGGGAGTTCCCTAACTGTGGCACTGCAACATAAAAGTCCCATCCCTTTGTTGCTGCCAACTGAGACTTGGATAATGGAGGCATGTACAGGAAACACACACTCAGGGGTGGGACATCTTGTATGGGAGGAGGAGGTCCCTCAGATACCTCAACCCAAGCCATGAAAGGGCTTTAAAGATAATCACCAGTGCGCTGAACTTGACCTGCCTATCCCCTGTGACCACACGTGCCGTGCCACCACATTCTGAACTAATTGCAGTTTCCAAACATGGATTAGAGGAGCACCATTCAAGGATTTAGAGGATCAAGATACATGATCTTGGTGAGCAAGGTGCTTTGATCCACACTGATCCCCTGCCAGTCCACAGGGACCACAGTGGACCAAAATTGGCTTCCTGCACAGAGTAGCAAGTTTCCTGGGTGGAAGAAAGGTATTGCTATTAATAACACTGAGCATCTATTTAGAGCAGGGGTGGCCAAACCACAGCTTGAGAGCCACATGCGGCTCTTTGACATATAATTTGCAGAAATATTTTGGCTAAGCTCGTTTTTGCATCACAAGTAATATAAAAGGTAAATAAAAATTTTCAAGCTATAGAATTATTTCCCTGAGAGTAAAAACATAAGTTTAATGTTCATGGGGAGTATATATATTTAAGAATTTAAATGCTTCCTAAATATTGTAGTTCTCAAACATCTGAAGTTTATTGTAGGTGGCTCTTATGTTAAGCATGTTTGCCCATCCCTGATATAGAGCGGTCATAGCACTTCACATACATTATATCTAAGTAATTATACTTCTGTGGGGAAAAGGGCTAGGCCCTTTTCCGCTAGGGAAAGCTGCTAGGGAATACTGAGGTCTCTCACCAAACTACAAGTCACAGGATCCTATGGGAAAAGCCATATCAGGGAATGTGGTACAAAACTAATCAAGTTCATAAAATGAGAGATACCCTGTACTCCTCGCCCTTTTCTCCTGTGCTCCTGAACCTTTTTCCTCGCCTCCTGTTTAGCGATACCATTGCTAGGTGAACCTGCTATCTTGATGCCACTGGAATTTCTTCCAAATTGGATTTAAAAAAAACAACCCTTCATGTTGCGATTTTTACATGCCAGGACAAGTCACCAGGACTGCTCAGTTCTGCCTCCAAATGTTTTGGTTGGGATCAAATTCTCACCTTTGTAAAGGAAGATATGGCTTCTGTGCCTTTAATGAGTAGATAAATGAGAACATATCTGTAGGAGTAGCTTTTCCCTACATAACAAGCTACATCTACTGGAATTCCCACATCTACAAATGTATGAAAGATACAGCAGTCCCACCATTGACTGCATTGACTCACCCTAACCAAACCCCAGATAATCAGCAGGATTACAGCAACAGCAAAAATTGTAGCCTGCTCCTGCTATATATGCCATTGACACGCACATCACTACAGTATATTCTTGGTTTACCAAATGAACCTACTGTGGCAGCAGAGCCAGCCTTAGAGAACAGGCAGTAGAGGGAGCTGCCTGCGGAGCTAGATGCAAGAAGTCTCAGGTAACAAGGAAATCCAGTGGGTGTGGGATACAATCTCTCCCTACTCCAGGCAGTTTGGACAAGTGGGTCTGGGTTCAGGAGGCACGTATGTCTTACCCCCATAGGTTTTTCAACTGAATTTTCTTCTCTTCATGCCATTCATTTACGGAGTGGAAGAAAGAGATTGCAATCCAGAAATCTTCAGCATCCAGTTTCACCCCAGTGTCACCCTACAACAAGATGAGGGGACAGCAAAATAGCTTCAGCCAGCCCTGTAGCGGAATCAGAGATATACTGGAAGCTGCCCAGAGCTCTGTGAAACAGGAACTCTTGACTCACATTTGGCGCCTGCAATGCCACATCAAAATACCAGGTTTGGGCACTGAAAGATGCCCTGCTCAGCTGCCAAGGTCACAGAAGACACAATGCTATTTGTGTAAGAGATGTTGTTTGCTCTACATTCCCCTAGCCGCAGAGTTCCCCCCCATCCCCTTGGGCTTTTCCTCTGTGCAGGGTGACAAACAAAGCCATTTAGTGGTTAGAGTGGATCCAGGAGTGCTTGTTATCCATTTACTCACATTTCTCCAAAGCCCCAACTCTAGATACCTCAAGACCCTGACACAGTCTGCACCAACAGTTCGGCACATCAGGCCCAGTACTGAAGCAGTACGGAAGTACTAAAGCATAAAGTACTGAAGATCCTAACCTGGGAATCGAAACTTCTCCTTAGGGAAGTGGGAAACAAGTTCCCCCTTAAGGGAAGTGGCAACCCAGCTGTGATGGCAGGATGGCGGTGATGTCACTCCTGGGTTCACACTGCTGCCACTGCCTATGTAAAAAGGGGTTTTGTTTTTTTATATACCTGTCTGCAGCAGTAGCTGGAGACACCACAAAACCCGGGTTCTCACCACCGCCAAACACAGGTAAGTCCCAACCCCCTTTTTTTTACTTAACAGTGGCAGTGGTGCAAACCTGGGAGTGACAACACCATAGGGTACAGGGATGGTCACCACTGTCACTGCCAAGTCACTGCCCCTCTGTATGGGCAATCAAGTAAGATTTTAATTGCAACAGTTCAAACCCTCCACCACCCAATTAATTGACAAGGCTAAGAATCAATAAAGATTCTGGAGTTCTTGAAAGAACCATCCCCATGCAGGGCCATCTCTATTTCCTCCATCCATGATTTGACTATGGAAAGCTGCATTTAATGTTGGGCCAATGCCCCATCTAGTCCAGCACTGATTGGCAGCAGCTCTCCAGGGTCTCAGCCAGAGGCCTTTCCCCCTGGAGTATGTGGAAACTTGTCTTCAAGTGAAAATAACATGCACAGGGTGCTGATCTAGATTGAAGCCCTTTCTCCTAGTGATGCCACTAGGTTTGGTGACCCCCAGTGCACACAGTGGCTGACCCATCCTTTCTGGCCTGGCAGCAAAGGCACTATCCGGCCGCGCAGCAACCCCTTATGTTGGGTGGTGCAGAAGGCACACAGCCAAGTGGGTGACTTGGGGAGCCTTGCAGGGAGTGAACAGTCATTTTGACACCCCTCATGGGGTTACCTAGCATGATGCCACTGCCTCCTACTTCACATACAAGTACACACAGAGCTACTTTTTTTTAAACAAGATCTTAAAGACAGAAATGAAATAACACATTTAATGTCACATCTGGTTTAATCCAAGGAATGCTTAAATGCAGATAGTGTGACTGCAGCCTCTGCCATCACCTCTGCCAACCGCAGAGAGCTAGGGCTTCATGTGAAAGAGGGGAGGTTCTGGAAATTAGGCTGAGATGGAAGCCTTCACCCCCCTACTCTGAGAGCCAAACTAGATGCACACCTAGTCTGCAATGTACCCAGTGGGGTTGGTGGCGGCAGCAGCATGCTTTTCTTATTAGAGTGGGGGGGGGGTACAAAAGTTAGCGAAACCACAGCAGGGGTAGGTGGTTTGTACTTTGCACTCTCTGTGGTTTTGAACACAGCCCCCATCACACAGTCTATTTTTAGATTTTCTTTTAACTTAAAATTTAAGTTGGAAGTCTTTCATGCTGCAGACTCCTGCTGCCCAGTTGGGGTTGCTAAATGGCAAAACCCTCCAAACATGCTCAGAGGGACCTTTATCACTACTTTGCTGTTCATAGCTGAGCGGTAGCCTTGGCAACAGGCTCCAAAACTAAGCCTAAGTGAGCCCTGGTTCAAATTAAGCTTCATAGACATGGCTGGGAGTCAAGGCAGAGGATGAAATTTGGTGTCCCTTTATTCTCCCCCCTCCCCCAATCTGAAGTCTTCCAAAGTTTCCAGGCCAGGTTTTTATCGAGCTTTCACATTTGAGGGACTTTATTTGAGGAGAGAAAAAAAGTCTGAGGAGTGGGGTGGGGTGGGGTAAGGGGAATTCAGCTTCAGTACTCCTTCCCCTTGGCCTCCTGGCTCCAGCTTGTGAACAAAGCCCCCATTTACTGCCTGAATATCACACTTATGTTTAAGGTATTTCCACCAGAAAAAAAAAATCCCAAACCTTTTTCCATGACCGAATTAGCTCACTTTTTTTTATGGCTAGCAAGCTGAGGCCTGTCTCGCAGACGGCAGAGCAGGAAAGTCTGAGCAAGCCTCGCACCTCCCTCCCCCCCTGCACCCCCATCCCCCTAGCACTAGGAGGGGAGGGGAGATTTCAGCACAGGCATCTGGTTTGCCAGACCCTGGCTCAAGTCAAACCAGATTGTACTAGAACAGAGGGGGCAGGCAAGGAAAGGACCTTGGGTGAAAGCAGGGTGGAATGGGTGACAGGCTGGAAGAGAACACCTCCAACAAATTGCACACGGAATGCTGGAGTAGAGTGGAACTGTGAATCAATATCCAAGGACTTGGGATCCAAGTGTGAATCCTGGCACAGTATCCTTGGGTGTGGGCATGCCTGGCCCTAGGCAAGTTGGCACCCAAGTGAACTATTAAAAAGCTCCCAACATCCTCCACATGCCAAACTCTGAAGTTCTCGGGTCTGGCATTTCTTCCTCACCCATCCCAAGAGGTCCAGGGGTTTTTCTAGCAGCAGTGGGTCTCTTTTCTTTAAACAACCACACCACCAAGTCCCCTGCTTAAATCACTGCCAGCTCAAACCCTCCTTTCCAAGTCTCCATACACGCCCTGACTGTCGTGTCCGCTAAGGTTCTTACTGCTCACCCACCCAGATATCCTAATTTCTAAAAACAAGAAGCACTAGAGCTGACAAACATGTAGTTTAGACCGGGGTAACTAGGCAGTAAGGAAAATTCATTCTGTGTATGCTCAGAAACACTATATTATGTTGAAGACTGAGCTCTGGCACTGAAACCAGGCTCTTGGGCTAAGCCATGGCTCAGATTAAACCCTGCACCCACACCCTTCTCTTGCTGTCTTACTTTCCTACTCATCCATTGCGTGGTTCTTGCTCAAGCCCCTCTGGCCATTGACTCCTTGGTTCTTCCATCATGCAGCATTCCTGAGCTGAGCAGCAGAATTACATGCTCCACAGCACTACTGGGAAGGGAATGTCCTTTCTCTTTGTTGCTGCATCCAAAATGTTCGCCCGAAAGGCTAGAATGGTGAGTGACAAACTAGATGAGGAGTCAGAAAATCTGCAGTAGGACAGCTCAAAACAAAACAAAATTAAAAGCACACAGTGGAAGGGGGGGGGAGAATCCAAGTGGGGATCCTGCGGCCCATGCTGTTTTTCAAATCTTAAGCAGGCCCCAGCTGCTATTTGCACCTTAAGATAAAGCATATACTTGTATGGCACCAAAGCATGAAATCTGGAACACACTCACACATGGATAATAGATCATTACCAATCCTGATGCCAACTCTTCCAATTATGCATTATGCTCCCTATTTACAACGTTTCTGGGAAATGCTAGGCAGAAAGATCCAGGAATGGGAACTCAAGTCAGGTGACTCGAGCTGGAGTTGCAGAAAACATGTATTTTTGCTGACTCGTGTATACTCGAGAGAGTCACCTCCACCAATGACTCGGGCATTGGCTCGAGTCTGAGGCCACCTGACTCGGCACTGATTCCTCATGCATGCACACTGGGATCTGTTTGTGTCTGGGTGTGCTCTCTTACTTTTTCGGTGCAATAAAGACCTTGTGGAGCCATAATTCAGATCAGGTGAGCAGCAGGGAAATTCCAGCCAGGAGACAGGGTAGGGTTTTACTTTTGCATGGGGCAGGAGCAGGCTCTCTTGCCCATCTATGACAGGAATGGATAAGCATTGGACAAAGAATGGGCAGTCTGATATTTTCTTTGGATGAGATAGGGCAGGAGGAGGAGCCCAAGGGGGTTCTTGCTTTCAAATTGGCTGGAGAAGCCCAGGGAGGGGGAGGAGGCGGTTTGTAACAATCACACTTTCCTACCACATGGCTTGAGGGGTAGCTAGAGGGGTACAAAGCACTTTTTGCAGGGAGCCTCACCTCGGCTTGCAAAGCACTACATTTTGCATGGAGTCTCACCGCTAGCCAACCAGAATGGCTGTGAAGCAGGGACAAGCAGTGCAAAGTGGCAAGTGAGGCAGAACCACCCTATTGTAGTCTGTGGAAAAGCACCACAGCTGCCCCACCTGCTTATACCTGAGGAGGCTCTTCTTACATCCGAGAAAGTGGGTGTAAGGAGAGCCTCCTCAGGTGTAAGGAGAGCCTCCTTGATTGTAAGGAGGCTGGGCAGCTGCAGGGCAGTTCTGCTTCACCTACTGCCCCCATCCTGAAGGGGAGGGGCCGCTTGCACACTGCAGTGAGGCTCTTTGCAACATGTAGTGCTTTGCAAGCCAAGGTGAGGCTTCCTGCAAAACTTAGTGCTTTGCAACCCCTTTGCTGCCTCCTCCCAAGTAACAATGAAGCCCACTTTGTTTACAGATAGGATGGGGACAGCAGGGGAGTGGTTAAAGAGAACTCCAACACACACATACACACCCTGGCAGCAGCTCTGTTTTTTCCCCACGGCTGGTTTTATAAAGGGAATGACTCGTAACTCCAGTTTTTTCGAGCCACGAAAACACTCTGAGCTACTTGGAAAGTGCCCCCGTTATGACTTGTTTTCAAGTCGAGTCACAGGGGGTGGAGACTTGTGACTCGACTCGAGTCAAGCCACGCTGGATTTGCCTAACACTGGAGAGATCCTGGCCCTTGCAGGAAAACTACACCCCCAGCCTCAAAAAGAATACAAAAACAGCAGTTGTGTTTTGTATGAACCATTGAGTGTCTGAATATACATGCCCTCATGTGTGCCCTTCGGGGAGAAAGGCGGAATAAATGTGCTCACTTACCCATTCCTAAAAAAGCTAAAATGACGTTAAAATTAAAATTGGATTTGCAGCCCCAGACAGAGCTGTGCAATCTCTGCAGGTTCACAAGACAAGAACAAAATCTGATACTTAGTGCATATTTTGACAGTTCAGGCACCTCCGTTTTAACAGTGAGTTCCTAGCTCTCGTGGTAAAAGAGAAAATAAGTCTGAAAACATGCTCTTTCTTTAAGACTCTGAGGGTCAGAATAGGTGAGATGTCTGAGGTTCATGTTTAGATTGACTTTCTATCTCTTTAAAAAAAAATGGGGGGGGGAGGAACTTTTGGATCAGGACCAACGCTGGGGAAGAGTTTTTTTTCCAGCCCTCCTCTCATACCTTGCTCACTAGTGACTTGTTTATATGGAGTCAGTCAGTCAACTCAGCCACCCACCCCCTTCATGTACACATAACCTTTGATGTTAGGATATATCGTGAGGATATATGGATTCTCCTGCATCCATAACATCTAACATCTTAGAATTATCTTGTTAACTGGCCCTGAGAGTTTGAGATCACACCCCATCTTCACTTCCCATGTTGTGAATTGAATTGGAGAAGGGGAGAGCCTGGAAGATCATCTAATACATCCTGAGATTCCCTTTTTCCATGCATGGATGGAAATAATTACCAACCTCTCCTAGGTAAAATGTCACAAGGACAAAAGTCAAGCAACCGCAGAAACTCAGACTGCTTCCACCAGGCATGAACCCAGTAGGCAGAGTGAAGAGGCTGGTGCAGCAAGTTCCAGCATTATGCTGGGGTCAAATGAGGGATTTCACAGAGTGGGCAGGGCCAGCAGGGAAACAGGCAGGCTCACCCAGTATGTGTGGGCGAGTACTATTCCCTCTCCCTTGGGCACAGGTCCAAGAGGAGGCTCGGAAACAGGAGGTGCCAGTCCGGTGGCTTCAGGAGCCAGGAGGGTGGTGCCCAACGCCTCAAGGGAGGCGAAGTTGTTTTGCTGATTATTCCCAAGTCAGGATGTGCATGGCACTGGTTCACAGGGTTGGATGGATGGCTCTGCCTGCCTCCTGCCCACACTGCCCTGGAATGTCATCCTGGTAGAAGGGACCCCACATTATCCAGCCCCTCCAGTTCTCTCCCCCCATCTCACTCCATGTTGGAACCCCTTTCCTGCCCTCCCTCAGAACTGCACAACACTCTTTGCCACCTCCAGTTTGTCTGGAATCAAACCAGAAACGTCAAAAGACAACACCCAAGATCCAATCCCCCCCCTTAAGATGACTGACAACGCCACATTCATATAAGTCTGTCATGTTGTGAGGCACTGTGCTTTCAGGCCCTGGGGGTGTTGCGGAGAGAGGTGAGTCAGGGCCAAGACACCAAGGAGAAGAGAGAGTTGGCGTGGGAACCAGGCAATGCTCTTGCATGGGAGGCAAGAGGTGGGGCCGCAGCTGGATTCTAGAACAACTACTGCCCGCATGGCAGGAGTTAGGGTAGGGAAGAAGGAGGGAAGGAAGATGCTTTAAGCCAACTTCATGAAGTAAGAATCCAAGGCATGTAGCCCAATCCTATCCAATTTTCCAGCAACAATACAGCCCTGAGGTAAGGGAACAAATGTTCCCTTGAGGAGGGAACCTACATAAGGAGGCCTCTGTGACTGTCTCCCCACTGCAGGATGCAGTACACAGTCAATTGGCATGGCTGCATCAGCACTGGAAAGTTGGATAGGACTGGGCTGATAGCGTACATGTTCAAGTTTGTGCATGACAATGGCACAACTAAGGGCAAATCTTCATACACGCACTCACACCCTCAGGTCATTAAATGACCTCTTTAATAATGTTCTGTATCCTTGCTGGTGTTCAACTGCGACTGCATATATAACCAGGCACTGCAGGTTAGCAGTAATATGGTGCCCAGGTGCAGCACCATATTACAGCTATAATTGGTATAGCAGTATATTATGATACATAATAATATAGGCATTATTATGCCTATAACCAAAAGTGTTTGCAATGGTAAGAGAATAGCAGCATCATATACACAAGCAATTACTATGGCTAACATATCACCCCTGGTATGAATTCTTCAAACAAGTGATTCACAAAGATCACTAATAGTAAGCACTTTTTCAACATTATTGCCATTGTATAGCAGGAGCTAACTAGGCTTTACGAGGAGTGTATGGTTGCTGCTGAACTACATCTCCCCAATCATGTTCAGGGCCCAACCTATCCAATTTTCCAGTGCTGAGGCGGTCATGCCAACAGGGCATGCATCCTGTGGTGATGGGGCAGTCACAGAGGCCTCCTCAAGCTAAAGAAATGTTTGTTCTGCACTGCCGCTGCATTGGCACTGGGACGTTGGATAGGATCGGGCCTTCAGTCTTAGAAACATACAATGTGATGTTGCTAATGAGCTTTAACTGAAACGATTCTTGGAGATTTTTTTCGCCAACATGATACAATGTTGGAAATTCCTGGAGTACTATTATGCATGAATAAACATAGATTAAAACCTTCTGGGATGACAAACATGAAGGAGTTACCATACACAGACGTTAGCTACATTGTCAGAAACAGGATGCTTCCACATGTCAGTTTTCTCCAGTGATTGAGCGCTTTTATAGGTGACTGGCACCCTGAAGACATTTCTGCACAAATGTAAACCCCTTTCAGCCCTGTTTCATGGACATGCTTCCCAACTGAAGGGTTTTGGTAAATGCTGTTCTACAAAAGAACTAGGAACCTCTAGAAATGATTTGCACCACCCTCTGAAAACTATGCTGCCCAAGGTTTTCTGGGACAAGTCAGTGCAAAGAAATCACTCTCAAGGCCATCTAAGCTTGGTCTAGAATGATTAATTCTGATATGCCAGACACCTACAGGCCTGACACCAAGTATGACATCAAGCCCAGCACAGATCACTTGCTAGTCTAAACAAATACACAGCACTACCTCAGCGGAAAGAGTGACAAAAAACCAGCATTTGCAATGGTACATCCAAACCTGCCTGTTGCAACCAGCACCTCTTCTATGCATATTCCCTGCATCCTGAAAAACTCCCATGTCAGGGGTGACAAAGCCAGCATATTGCTTGGTGATACAGTTGCTGCACTGGAAGGGTGAAGACAGGCATCATACAAAAGGAAAACTCACTACACTTCCATCACCAATAGGGTGAGGCCAGCCTCATAAGCAACTTAGGGTGCAATCCTAACTCACTTTCCAGCACTGACATAAGGGCAGTGACACTACAACGGAAGGGGACAAACATTCCCTTACTTTGAGGAGGCCTCCGTGACTGCCACCCAACTGCAGGATGCAACACATGTCCCATTGGCACAGCTATGCCAGCGCTGGAAAGTTTTTTAGGATTTGGGCCTTAGTTTGTGTATGTATGTGCATACCAGCAAACAGAATGTGGGCTCAGCCATCATTCTCTCCCCTTTGCCCATGCTTCAGGAGGTTATTCATTTTTGTTTTTAAAAGTGCAATGAGAACAAAACATGTGGCTTTGTTCATTTGTCACTTTCCTTTTTCGGAAAAGCAACTTTTTTTAAAGAGTCAAGATGCTGCAGTGGTTAGGGAGCTGGACTTAGACCACCCAGTTTCAAAACCCCACTCAGCCATGAACCTTCCTGGGTGACCATGTGCCAGTCACTATCTCTCAGCCTCATATACCTCACAGGGTTGTTGTGAGGACCAGAGGAACTATGTACGCCACCCTGAGCTCCTTGGAAGAAGGGCAGAATAAAAATATGAAAAACAATCAAAAAATTGCAAAACTCCAAGGATGGGGGTGGGGAGAGGTTTCTTGATGGCATAATGAGGAAGAAGTCAATCAGTTATCTTTCTCTTCAAGTTTGTAGAGCACATTGTTTCTAAACTAAACCATTGATACCAAGATACATTCAGACTGAACGCAGCAGAGTCCAAAGTGGACCCACCACTTAAAAAAAATTTTAAAAAATGGTTACAGCCCTCTTCAAGCAAAGCCTGAAAACCTGAGTTCTGCCATACAATCCCTGAAGTCCAGCTCTGCCCCTTCCCTTTGAGGTCTTTTTTGTCTCATAGTGTGCAGACCCTTGAGACAGTGTCCCTGAAAGTGCCCACTAGCAAAATAGGCACTTGGGATGGAAAAGTGCTGAACTACCCATGGCAAAAGTACGGTCTACACAAGTCAAGGTTCAGACAGCTAATTGTTTCTGCACTTAGAATGCTCTCATAGAGGAAGCTTCCCCCACTTCCTTTATGCTTTAGCGCACAACCAGAAGAAACATGGAAAATAGGAGCAGCAGAAAAGGTGCAGTGTGGCATAAGGAGCTCCCACCCCACAAAACTCTGCTTTCCAATGTTAATGCATGAAGTTGCCTTATACCAAACCAGACCATTGGACTATCCAAAAAGGCCTACACCAGTGGTATTCAAACTGGGGCGTCACGACGCCCCAGCCTGAGGGTCCTGGTCCCTTTCCCCTTAAGGGGCGGGGAAGTGCAAGTGCTGCAAGCGCACCAAGCCCCTGCAGCCCCCCTGAGTGGCGCGATCCTGGGGATCACACTTCTGCCTCCCCCCCACCCCTGCAAAGACTTACTGGGGGATTCAAACACCCTGCGAGTTTGAAAACTGCAGGCCTACACCGATGACAGGGGCTGTCCAGAGTTTCAGCCAAGGGTTTTTCCCAGCCCTACTTGGAGATACCGAGGCCTGAACCTGGTCTTTTCTGCATGCAGAGCAGCTCCTCTGCTAGGGAACTACAGACAGCACCATCCATTAAGTCCTTGTATCAGCACAGTCTGTGATTTATGGTCCAACTGGTATGTCCAAGACCAATGTGAAAGTATCCTTACAGTGCAACCATGTACACGCTTACAATAAGTCCCTCTAGTTTGGTTCCTTGGTGTATTCCTAGGAAAGTGTGCATAGGAATGCAGCCTCAGATAATGGTTCAGAGGCCAACTTTCCTAGAGGAGGAACTTTTTAATACAGAAATTTAGCATTACAATGCTGATTTGGATTGCATCACTTGTCCTCATATACCAGTGATTTTCAACCTTTATCTGCGAAGATGCTACAATTGTCAAGGCACACTGTCAGTTTTTTGACAACTGACAAAGGACACTGCACTGCCGGCTGGGGGCTCACATCCCTCAGTGGCCCTACTGAATTATGCTCCCTCAAATTCCCATGGCACATCTGCAGACCATTCCTGGCACACCAGTGTGCTGTGGCACAGTAGTTGAGAATCATTGTCATATACTGTAGGTGTTTGAATTAGCACCATCAGAATGGGAAATGACAGTTCTCCTGTGGTTTGAGGATATTGGACACATGAATGCAGCACAGCTGACACTTCTCGAAATCCTGAAACTGGAAGCACCTCTAACAAAGTCCTGGGTGTGGTTTGAGGGCATATGACACAGCCACCACCCAAAACTAAAAAGGTCCGGGTCTGGTCAGTATCTAGACAGGAGTAACCCTGCCATGTACACTGGCTTGAATTCCACAATGGGGAAAAAGGTGTGATATCAAGGCTGATTAAATCCTAGGTTGAAAGTCAACACAATGGTTTTCTTCAATGGATTTGTATATGCCAGGCCACTTATAAGATTCACTCAACATGTATCCATACTGAAGCTTAGGAACACCAATCCACTTTTCAGATATTTTTTTGAAGTGTTAACGTCACAATGTTAAGAGAAGCTGAACTGTGCATAGGATTGAAAGAAAGGGTCAACCTGTTAACTGCATCCTAAAAAAGAAAGAACTCTATACACCACTCTTGAATCTGAGCTGAAAAATTGCTCTAAATCTTTATTCACTTCCCTAACAAATGTTGGATCCCATTCCTCCTATTTTGCTTTCAAGTTTTCCATTTCTCCCACCTCCATTGACAAACTGACCCAAATCTACAGCTTGTCTTATCCAGTAATACACCAAATTACACAGTTTTTCCTCTTTCTGCACCAAGTCATCACCTACCCAAGGTATGTCCTTGGCTTTGCCACAAATTACAGCCATTCCACCTCAGGTTCAGCCAAGATGATTAATGTTAACAGTAGTTGTATTGCGTGGGCAAATGGCAGCTCTTCCAGTTTCTTAGCCCTGGGCTGCATGAAATTAATGCCAAGTTAAAAACAAAAAGACCAGGGAATTCAAATGCTATATATGTTAGTTTTCCTAAAACCTGGAAGACATTTTTATTCTTAAGTTCACTGCCCATAAGGAGGAGAGCTGATTTTTTTAAAATGCAATCATATTGCTTACAGTGCCATTCACTCTAAGAACATTCCCCTCTCACAGTTAGGAATGGGGCATGGAACTGTGCATTCAAGGCTGATTCAATAAAATTTCCTATCTCTATTTCTGGCACATGGTCAGTTAATCCAGTTGAGGCACTCTAGCAGGACGATCCTATGAGTTCAATGGAACTTACTCCTAGTTAAGTGTGCATAGGATAGTGGCCACAGTCTAGTTGACTTCCATATTGTGGAGGTCAGATGTAATAATGATCCTGAGAAAGTTAACAGTAACTTTCCTGTTTACTAGACTCACCTTAATTCTTCCCAGCTCTCAAAGAACCCCAAGATTTAACTCCAAGGCTGGAATTATGAGAGAAAAATAGGGGAGCCCTCAGTGAAACAGGTAAGCTCCTCCACTGATTCACCCCATTTTTAGATAAAACATACCCCTTAGTAGCCCTCCAAAAACAGTAGCTAAGGAGGTCATACAAAAGCTCACGGAGTTACCTCCCATTGGCTGCCTATAACTTGAGCACTGCTAATGACTCTTTCACCCTAACACAGAGGTTCCCAAACTTTTTGACTGATGGCTCCCTTGACCCATCGGGCCATTGGCTGCGGCTCCCCATTAAGGCTACAATCCTATATATTGCATAGGGTGGCTGGGTTTTGCAAAGTATTCTGCAGTTCCCCTGATTAGTTTGGGAACCACTACTTTAACACAAAGAAGCAAAAAAAAGAAGTCATGCTTGGCATTGCAACTGGTTTGACCGGAAGTTTGGTTATGTTCAAAGCAACAGAAGTTTAAATACACCATCTACTTCTATAAATAGATCACATCCTGCAAGCTTTAATTTCCCTGGCCAGCAGAACAAGCACCTCACCTTTTATACCTGAGCAGGTAGACACAGAGGATGACACCCAGTGATCAACTCAAACCCGGAGCCTTTTGGGTCTAGCCCTTTGACACCATGCTCCTGCTCTCTTCCTAGTCCTCAATCCCATGTTTTGTCAATGGTACAAAAGCTGTTAATGGATTTACGAAGCAAGAGAGGAATGGTGAATCATTTGTTCCAGGACAATGATTTTCTCCCCAGTGCCCTTCCAGTTACACCTACCATTGCTTTGCTTACAGCAACAAGAGACAAGGTAGGGCAGGTCAACACAAACAACCATGTCGAATTGTTTTCTGGGAATAGGGCATACTTCCGGGAAGCACTTTATCATGCAAATCCCTTAGCTTGAAGATTCCCCACGCCTACCTAACAAAAAGTTTCTTTTTTTAATGTGAAGTCTTTCTATTAAAACCTTTTAACCAGCCAGAAAGATCACATCAGGTGTCCCATTTCACATGTGCAGAAAAAGGAGGGAGCCTGCATCTAGAACACTGCTACCAAATGAGGGTGGCTTCAGCTTGATGCTACCCCATTCAACACCAATGTGAGGGAAGAGCTGAATAAACTTTATTTTGGCCAGCAATCCATTTTTTTTAGCTAGCTTTTTCTTTGGCCAGCAGCAGAGGCTGGTAAGAAGAAAAATATGCCAAAAGAGCAGTAAGGAAAAAGGGGCCAAGGAAAGGACAGCAATACACAGAGCTGCCTGTGCCAAGTAAACCCAAATCCAGCAAGCTGAATTATCCAAATTAAGTACATTTGCATGCATTGCTTATTTTGCACCGAGTCCAAAGAGAAGCCCAGCAGAGGGAACATACCCATCTCCTAGCTGTTTCATTTTCTACCTAAGAACTTTTCCCCTATAACCCTTAACAGAGGCACCTCAAAATACCAAAGCAAGGTGTCACACCCAGTCTTGGGAAGTAGGTCAGAGCTTATCCCCATTGGGCAAATGAAGAAACAGAGGCCTAACTGAGTGTAAGTCACATGGGGAGGCAGAAGACTAGACAGCCTTGAGGAGGTCTGGCTTCTTACTTAGCCCCTAGGGACACAATCTCTAGCCTGCATGCCACTGCATGTGGAGCGAAACTAGGAGCCCTGCTGCTTATTACACCTCCAAGAAGTGACCATTCTGGTAATATAAGACCGTTTCTTGCTGTCAAGTCTTCTGGACAGGGTGTGGGCACTTTTTAGTGAAGAGGGTTTCCTTGGAATTTCATGAGTCAACGGTCACATTAAGTAAGCATATTATTGAGCAGTAATGGCAGAAAATGCTCCCCTGCAATGCACAGGCATAGGAGAGCACTGAGTATGTTCTATGGCGCTCTCTTTGTTCACGTGGGGCTATGGTAAAACCCAACAAGTCTAGCAGAGCTCTGCATGAACCAAGTGCATTCTAGAACATTTGCCAGAATCCTCTGCAACAAGTAGGGGTTCCTTGGCAGGAAAATCAGTGTGGAAAAGGTTTCCTGAAAGCAGGAAGTTCAAAAGCCAATGTCTGCAGTATTCTTCAGAATCAATTGCTCAGCCTAGACCTGAGTAAAACTTTCAGAGTTCTGGATACAGATTTACATCATGAAACTTTGGAGTGGGTGATAGGCGATGGGTGGGATCTATACATTCAAGTTTTACTAGCCTGAATTCTGATTGTTGCTATTATATTTTCCCAGTTTCTTTCCGCAATATAACCATAACTATTTAACATTTTAGGGCGCAATTCTAAAAAGGAGATGGGCACACGCAAGTCCCTTGCGCTGGCCCACCAGTGTCGCAAAAGTGCTGTAAAGCACTTTTGCAGCACCGGGAGAGGAGGGTGGCCTGCACAAGGACACATGCCCACACCAAAGTGGGCCCTGGGGAAAGGTAGCTTGGCCAGCGCAGGGGTCTGGGAGATAATGGGGAGGGTAGGGAGGAGGCAGGAGGGAGGCATTCCCGGGGGCAGGCGGAGAGCGGGAGGCAGAGCCAGGACCCGGCAGTTATGCCAGATCCTGACCCCTTTCCTGGGGAGACCCAGGGCAGTCCCAGGCTGCTCGGATTTATGCCACCTCCTAAGGTGGTGCAGATCCAAGTAGCCCGATCGGAACTGCAGTGGCTCTCCCCGGGATAAGGGGAAACATTTCCCCTTTCCCCTGGCTGAGCCTCTGGCTGCCTGAAACTTGTGCTGGATACAGTGCAGGCATGCTGGCCTGCTTGCACCAGCACGAGTTAGGACTGGGCTACTTGGTGTGCTACATGCTGGCCCGAATACAAAAATGGGGCACTGTCTCCACTCAGAAAGTATACAGTGTAACCATGGCCCATGTACATTTCCTAATAATATGCTGAACAAAACTATAGCTTCTGCTCACAGTGCATGATTCAGATGACCCAAGAAGGGAATCACAATGAAGACGGAATAAAAGCCAGCAATAACAAGAAGTGAACATCAATTTTTAGAGGGAAGGGATAAAGGTGAAATGGAATGGGAGTGGGAAAAATGAGGCTTAATAAAATGTGTAAAAATAGAAACAAGACAGTTAACTGATTTTGGGGACTAGAAACAACTTTCAAAATGAAAAGTAGGAATTTGTGAAAGCCTGAATATCACATAAAATGTGTCTTGGGTTAATACAGAATTCACTGTTTGCCCATCTCCTAGCTAGCCCTTTTAAGGGAAAGTTACCTGTAGACAGAAGTTACCTGTAGAAGAAGAGACTTGACAATGGCCAAGTCATTCACAAGTGCCAATGCAGATAGTGTATTGAACTTAGACCCGGGAGATCAGGCATCAAATTTCCATTAAGCCATGAACTCACAGGATGACATTCAGATAGCCTCCATCTCTTATCTTATCAAGGGTGCTGGGAAGATAACATGGGAAGGGATGACCCATATATACTGCCTTGAGCTTGGTGAAGTCATAAAGGTAGCAAAAATTATACTGTGCCTATGTGTCTAAGCTAGCACCGATTTTCAACCTTTTTCATCCCAAGACACACTAACAAGGTGCTAAAATTGTCAAGGTATACCATCACTTTTTTGACAATTGACAAGGCACACTGCGCTACCGGAGGGAGGCTCACATCCCCCAATGTCCCTTCTATATAAATGACCCTCCCATGGCACACCTGTGAACCATTCATGGCACACCAATGTGCTGCAGCGCACTGACTGAAAATCACTGGTCTATTGAGCACATCAAGAAGAAAAACATGTGGAGCTAAACAAGCCTTACATCCACTAAAGTAATGAGCCCATCTAGCCACATGTACCTACTTTATGTTCCTTGTGGCCCACATTTTAAAAGAACCAATGTTTTAAACTTTTATCTGCTTGGTTGCCTAGATGCAGTTTTTACTTGCCACAAGCAATCAGTTGAGAGGCTATTTTCAAGACTGAATTTAATTGCACCTCTGAACAGTTTATTTTTGGACATGTGTTCTTGTGAGTGACTAAGATCAAGGAAGTGTTTCATGGAAGCAAATGTAACAGCAACCAGGGATTCCAGAAGAGTCCATCACCTAAGCAGGCTTGTTGCTGGGTCAAGGGTGCTATCTGAGAAAGTTAACTTGAACCTGGTTCTTCAAAGTCAGGGACAGGATTAGTCCAGCTCCAGATATTCATTTTAGTAGGCCAAGATAAAGGCTATATCCCTTATTATTACAGGCTAATCAGCTGGGTGACATTTATCTCAAAGAGACCTCAGACAAGCAGGAAGGAGAATCAAAATTTTCAAACCCATGCAACATTTGTGTGCTGCAATTTTCAGTCAGAACAATTTGGAGAATCTAGGTCTTGATTCATATCACTGCTTTTCACAACCTTGGGTAAGTCAGTTATCTATACGTCCATCAGCCTAAAGACCCTCAGATGCATTGTGAGCTAGAGATACAATAGAAAAAAAAATATATTTCTATCTGAAAACAATCCCCACATTTTCCTTTAGGGGGTGCTCACTTAAAACATCCAAACTACCCACATAGGCTCCACTTTTCCTGCAAAAGCTGAACATAAATATGTTAATATGTCCATCAACAAATACAGACACAATGGAAAGACTTCTAGGCCTAGTTGACTCCCATTGCAGACATCTCAACCTCGCTGTCTTCGGAGTCCTTTATACTGCCACCTCCTTGATTGAGGTCTGTACATCTGTGCTCAAGAATGAGACCCACTTATATACTAGAGAGGATCACCAAGGTAACAGACTTGTTGCTTACTTAACAGAACAAAAGCAGATACACATGCATGCTCTCCACCATAATCATCAGCCAAGCCCAAGCCAACAAGCAACATGAAGTGTGTTCTTTGGACATGCAGCAAGACATTTTACACAGGAAGAGTGGAAGAGATTGAGGTGAAGGGAGATGGCTACAGACCTTTGGGTGTGTGTGGAAACTGCTATGCAGGCAGGGGAAGCTATACTGTATTGGGAGAAAATGGAGTAGGTATTTTTGGCATGGGGTCGAAGAAGATAGGTGAACGGATGGAAAGGCTTGTGCAAGAATGTATCTATGAATGTGGAATGAGGATTCTTTCACTTTCCCAGGTCCTGGAAGAATTGAGGAATTAGCCAATGGAATCAGAACCAATTTTTCCTTGGGGGATCATTTTTGGTGATGACTGCAGTGTTTGATTGGGATGGGAAGGCCCAACATGAAAACAAGACCTTGAGCCCAGCCAAGGGATTTGGAAAACTTGGGATCTGCATGTGTGAGTTCAGGCATATGTCTCACTGTGAGACAGAGGGCATTTCAAAAGGAAAGCCTTTGGTCATCTGTATGCTCATCGGGTGGCCCAGATATCAGGACAGAGGGTTCTGTGCTCTTCTGCCCCACCCAGTCCAGAGCACCCAACCCACTACTGCGCCCTTCCAGCCAAGCCTGCAGCCTGCCCTCAAAATCCTATAGATGCTGAGGACGCTCTTCCTGCTGCAGGGGGTTGCAGAACCACCACCAACACCATTACAGAAAGCCAAACCCTTCTGTTTGCCCCCCCTCCCTCCACCCCATGTGCTTTTAAACTTCTTCCTTCAAAGCGCTGGACTTGGGGAGCAGCTGAGAGGTGGTCACTGGGTAGGCAGGGCAAGGAAGAGCCACATGCTTCACACCCTGCATGTACAGAACCAGCCCACCCTGCACTCTCTTGCTGTGCTCTGTTAGGGAAGCCACAGCTGTGCCAGGGACTGAAAGAAGCCAGGAGTCCAGCACTGTCCCAGGAGGACGCACAACACCCACTTGAAAGCACACCCCCAGCATGGGGCCAAGGAGACGTGGTCGCAGGAGCGGGGGAGGAGAGGGCTTCAGATGCTGAGGTTCCCACAAGTTGTCCCAGGGAAACCCAACCAGGGCTTGCCCAGAAGAGGAGGGCTAGCTGCCTGCCCCTTCCCCCCCCCCCCCGCCTCGCTGTTGTCCTTACACGCACTCCGTCCCCTTCACACACTCCTGGCCACAGCGCCTCGCCACGCGCTCTCGGGCACACGCAAATCCATCACGCGGCCACTCAGGCATGCACAGCCCCTGCCTCCTCGCACATGGGGCCACCGGGTCTCCAATGTCTCTCCACTCGGATACAGGCAGTCTCCCTCTCGCTCACAACTACACAAGCACGCACACACACACACACACACACACAGTCTGTCTCTCTCTCTCTCTCTCTCTCTCTCTCTGACACACACACACACACTACACTTTCACACACACACACAATCACACAGTCTCTCTCTCTCACACACACTCTCTCTCTGACACACACACACAATCACACTCTCACACACACAAACACACTCTGGCACTCATACACACACACTCTCTCACAAACACACTCTCTCTCTGACACTCTCACACACGCAGCACTTACACACACACTCTCTCTTTCATACACACACAAAACTCTCTCTCTCACACACACACACACCCCGGTCCCCCCACAGAGCACCACCAAAGTCCGGCTCCCAGCCTGGAGAAGTCAACAGAGCCCGCCCGCCGCAACTGAAGCCGGGGCAGCGGCGAGGAAGGGAGCCCAGACGCCCAGCCACGGCTCTGACCTCCCACCTCCGGCGCGTCCCCCACTCACCTGGCTGCCTTGCGCGGGGACACCTGGAGTCGGGGAACTTTCCCGTGCCTGCCTGCCTGCCTGCTGCGGAGCGCGCGCCAGCCTCCCTGGCGGAGAAGCACTCTCCTTTTTTTGGTGAACGTTCACTAAGAAATCATTATACTGGGCTATTCATAACCCGGCAGATCATGTGACGCAGCCCTGAAAATATACAGCACATTTTTTCAGAAACCACAGAATGACTTCAGGCGAAGACACGGAAAATATTTTCTCTCTCCTCCTCCTGCCGCTGCTGCCGCTCCCCTGCGTCCAGGCGGCTGTCAGATTGTTAGAAGGACTTGACACCAGGACTGTGCCCGTGTCGCAGGGCCCAGTGCTTTCCTTCACTCACTTAGCAAGAGGATGCGTCACCAGCCTGGCCCTCACCTCCCCACACACACACACACACACAGGGTTTTAAAAACCAGGAAGGAGACTCGCTGCTCCCCAAGTTGACTCCCCCTCACACCTCCCAAATGTCAGAGAGAGTGAGATAGACCATAGGTCTATCAGACCATAATACATCATAGACCAGTGTTTTTCAAACTGTGGGTCAGGATCCACTAGGTGGGTCGTGAGCCATCCCCACTCATTTCAATATTTTATTTTTAATATCTTAAACTTGATGCTATCAAGGTATGTGACTGCATTCAGAGAAACATCACAGATCTGTACTTTGAACAGGCTACTACGAAGACGCTTTGAATGCTTTGAACAAGGATAGTAAATGGGACTTACTCCTGGGTAAGTGTGGGTAGGATTGCAGCCTAGGATTGTGCAAAATTTTCCTGCTTGATGATGTCACTTCCAGTCATGACATCACTGCTAGTGGGCCCTGACAGATTCTCATTCTAAAAAGTGGGTCCCGGTGCTAAAGGAGTGAGAAACTACTGTAATAGGCCATAATATTAGACCATAATATATAGGTCTAAGACCATAATACAGGTATAAGCATAGGTCTGAGACCATAGTAGACCATAATATTATACATAGTCTATGTAGACCTTTGTCTATCCTTTGTCTATCCTATGTCTATCCTTTCCCCGGGGGCTGGGGGATAAGAATAGGCCCTCAGTTTGGCTGTACTTGTCGTAAGAGGTGACTAAACAGCCACCAGGTAGATGGGACTCGTCAGCCTGGGAAGGCAGCTCATCTGAGAGAAGGAAAACTCTGATCCCAAACCTCCACTGCCTTGTGGCTACATCCAGTTATGGAAAAGGCTTCAGGAGTCAACCTCCAGGCAAAATCCGGAGCCGGAGTCCCTGAGGCAGTTCATGGCTGAACACAGTCACGTTCTGGCAACTCCTGCGACGCCGCTGGAACCAACCGTATTGGCCTCTGCCTTTCCATTGGGCCATTTCAGTGACGTGGAGAGGGGGGATTTGCTGCATGGGTAACAGCCTATCCTCCATACCTACTTTACCCAGACTTCGCGCTCTGGAGAGGACACTCTGTTCCAGAACCACCATTCAGAGCGCTCTGGAGAGGACACTCTGTTCCAGAACCACCATTCATAGTCTTCCGAGACTGAAGGATGCCAACATGTAGACCTGTGGTTCCCAACCTGGGGTACATGTACCCCCAGGGGTACTTAACAGGACCTTTAGGGGTACTTGAAAAAGAATTGAATAATTGCAGATAAATGCAGGTCTGTATTAGAATGTCTTGCAGGGCTGGCATTAGAATGCCTTGCGGAGCTAATATGAGGGGTACAATTTATGGAAATGAACTGCCAAGGGGTATGCAAGTGAAAAAGTGTTGGGAACCACTGATGTAGACCAGAGGTCTATTAGACCTCTGGGCTAAAACCCATCAGAGAGGCAGCTGGGGCCACTTCCTTTCACCATGGTCTAATATGGTCCTACAAGGTCTAATAAAGGGACTTTTAAAAAAGTGTTTCCTCCCCCGCCCCCGGGTGTGTTTGTGTACCAGAACAGTTTTGTCAAACTGTATTCCAGGCAATTCTGCTATTCCGTGGAAATGTCTCAGGCCTCAATGAGAAGATCCAGAAGGGTGGAAAGGAGACAGCTTGTCCACCTGCTCCTAGTCAGCTCCCCCTGCTATGTAAAGTTGCTAAGAATGGTTAAAGTAGTTTTAGGACACAGCCAGTTCATGCAGATCAATGCAGAGCTCAAGAGGCCTGGTCAGTGACCCAAGTGAACTTACTGTGCACTGTAGGATATATCTCTGAATCCTCTGCAGGGTAGATGGGGGTCCATGAATCCCCTGGGGGTTCCAAGCCAGCCATGTATGCCAATGTAAAATGTTTCCCACAATAGAAAGTTTGAGAAACAGAATGCCACATCAGTACCCTTGGGAACAACAAACCAAAAAGCACAGGAAGATCATGCTCATCAGGCAGGTACCATTTATATAATTCATCATGGGCATGACAACCACTCACAGGGTGCAATTTTCCAGGAGTCACCAATGCCATCCCTGGCAGGCTTTGCTTCTGTGCCACATCCATACCACCCATTGGGCCAGGGAAGCATGGACTGTGCCACTTAAAAGTTACAGTGCGCAGATCATATAGCTTGAGAAGTATAGTAGCCACTTATTGATTATGCAAACCAGCCTACCTGATCTAGCCAGAAATTATGTAGCCTCCAGTCATGATGGGGTAAGGTAAGGCAGACTTCATTTGGACAAAGATGCCCAACCTTTCTCTCCATCCCACCCCACCCCACCCCATGTACACTGTTCACTCTTTTGGACTCCCACGCAAAGGAGTGACTATGAAATCGTGCTGGCAAATGGTATGAAGTTATTACTGATACTACCCAGAGCAATTTAAAAACAAAGTGCTATACAGGCTGTGCCTCTCCCATCACAAAACATGCGCACACCCCACAGCCTGGTGCAAGAGGGGTCAGGGATTTGAACTTGCCCCCTGACTCAACACTGGCTGCAGTGTCCCCTGAACAGAACCTCTTCAGTCGATGATTGGATGGCAGAGCTGAGGCAGTCTTCAGCCCAATGGGCTTGAGCAATCCTGGCTGAACTGGTTGCCCCCCCAGAATAAATGCTGCAGGCATATCAGTTGGAGCTTGCCTGTTCCAACAAGAACACTCTCCCATCCTGTTGCTCCTGTCGCCCGCCTTTTCTCACTGAGCTGCTGCTAGCATTCTTAGACTCTATCTCTTGTATTTCTCTGCTACTGGAATGTTCTCAAAGCTTCCAATCTGGCCCTTGGATCTTAACTTGGCTACTGGCTCTTCCTTTTTGCTCTAAACTCTGCTCTTATGACTACCAAAGCCACTGGACTTGCTATGGGACTGCTGTGGGCACATCTCACCTTCACCCCAGCCACTAAAGTAAGGTTGCTGGCTGCTGTTCTTATTGTTACCAATGGCAAATTCTAACTTCAGTTCTTTTGGTGGCCTTGTTCAGAAGTAGGAAACCCAGGCTTGACTATCCCTGGAGAATGACCCGCCAGTGCTCATCCTTTGGCGCACAAGTCACATTTTGAAGGCCTGTGAAAACATCTAGCACTGCCACCGAGGAGTCCTTTGGAAAGGGGGATACAATAAACACACCTTCCATCCTGGCACCTTGACTACAGCAAGGGGAAGGGGCTGCTTGGCTGGATGGTACCATTTCAGTCTTGAGTATCATCCTAGCATTACAGTTTGCCACACCCGCAACTGCTGGTATATGAAGAACATAAGAGGGGCCTTGCTGGATCAGACCAAGAACAGCCAGATGCTTCTGGGAAGCCCAGAAGTGGGACATGTAGGCAAATAGCCCTCTCCTGCTGCTCCTTCCAAAAACTAACAGACTTGATGAATTTGTCAAATCACCTTTAGAAGCAATCAAAGCCAGAGCCCATCACCACATACTGTGGCAGCAAATTCCAACCCATCATGCACTGTGTGAAGAAATACAAACTTCCTCGTGTCTGTCCTAAATCTCTAGCCAATCATTTGCATTACATGACTCTAGTGTTATGAGTGTTGTACAAAAATGGGAGGTACACATTCAGGCTGTACATGCCAGCAAGCCTGTCTGATGTGTCTACTTGCCACATGAGCCTCCAGCAGCTCATATGCTGTCCAGCCTTTACTCTTAGTCCACTTAGTATAGTCATAGCTGTAAAATCTCAAACATGAGAATAGCAGTGAGGAACAAATTGGGAAAATGACAGGCACAAGCAAGTATTGATCCTCTTTCTTTTTCCTAAACTGATTCTTCTCACACTGAATGTATGCAGCCAAAGAAAATAAGATCCATGGAAAAGGAAGAAGAGCCTCTTCAAACCAGGAAGAGAAGCATAAGCCAAATTCTCATGACCCATTCAATCACAGGAGGACTACAAAACAATGTAACAACTGCCTGATTGTCCCACCCAATTTCATAACCATAGGGAAAAGAGAGAGCAACTATTTACAGTTTATTCAGGGGGGCAGGAGCAGCTGCCAACATTTCAAAATAGCTAGCATTTGTTCCCAACAATAAACCATGAGTTGGGGACAATTCATGCCAATTCTACTGGAAGATCACTAACAGCCTAATCCAACCTAATTCCCCTGGCACCAATGTGCACCCTGCATCCTACAGGGGCCTCCACTGCCCTGATATAGCTACTCAGACCTGTGCCAGTAATTTTGCTGGTGCAAGTCTGAATGGACCTGGGTAGGTGGACTGAGGCCAGGAAGAGGGATAGGATATTGGCAGAGCTCCTGCTGCTGCTGCTGCTAACTGCCCCCTTCCTGCCCTTGACACATTCCCATCTCCACCCAGGTTCCCACCTCGTTCTTCGCCCTCCACCCACCATCTGCGCCCCATACCAATGTACTGGCACCAGGGTTCCCATAGTGACCACTGTTGCCTAGTCGCTACCACTCACCAATTCCAGTGGCATCCAGGCTGGACTTATGGCACATCGTGCTTTGCCATGGCTATAAAGCAAGCAGCGCTGCCAGAACGTGTGTTTTGGCAATGCAGCAGCTCCATCAGATTGGGCTGTAAGACAGTAATTTAGGCACGCTTTCCAAAAAAGTAAGTTCTGCTGAGCTCAGTGGTTCTTTCAAGTTAACATGTTTGCAAATTGGCTGAATATGTCAATAGCAGAGCATTTGCTTTGCACATAGAAGGTTCTCCCTCATTCAGTATCCTCCATCTCCAGTTAAAACAAACTCAGGCGTAGGGCTAGAAGAAGCTTACCTGAGAGAGCTGCTCCCAGTCAGAGTAGACAGTGCTGGGCTTGATGGGCCAATGGGTTGACTCAGTAGGGTCAGGCAAGTAGAGATGAGGCAATATGATAAATGTGGATTGAAAATGTGTCAGAGCAATTACATGTCCACTTCAGTACCCAGCTATGTGCAATATGGATCCACTGAACCCACATCTCTGTACATTGGCTTGATCATGTGAACTGGAACGTGGAGGGAAGAACTCCCAGCAATGAACCCACATCGTTCCCAGCAAAGCAGAGAAATTCTGAATGGTTCCTGAGCACCTGCAAGTTGGGAGTTTGGCATGCCCACCCTGCTTCTTTGTCCCCATATGACTCCAACACAGCAGGATTAAAGAGACTCAGTCATGACCATAACAGGCACATGAAACACATCACTCCCAGGCCGTGACAGAACCATGACGTTCAGGCTAATTTACTGTGACAACAAAAATATGCTCTGGCTTTAACAGGCAGCAGAGCATGTCTTCTCTCTGTGGGATGCCCAAGTAATCAGATATTGTGGAACACAAGTTCTCTCTCTGGCCAAGTGATCACCCCATAGGAAGAGCTTCCCAATTCCTTTCCTCTGTTGGAGATGCTCCATCCCAACCCAAAAGTCTTCAAGCACAAGGTTATGCTTGTCTACTCAGAAGTAAGTCTCACTGTCTTCAATTGGGTCAACTTGCAGGAAAGTTGCATACCATTACATCAGTGGTTCTCAAGCTTTTAGCATTCGGACCCACTTTTAAGAAGGAGAATCTGTCAGGACCCACCGGAAGTGATGTTATAACCTGAAGTGACATCATCAAGCAGGAAGAGTTTTAACCATCCTATCCACACTTATCCAGGAGTAAGCCCACTGACTATCATTGTTAGAAGCATATACATATAGCCTGTTCAAAGGAGAGATCTGTAACATTTCCCCGAATGCAGTCACATGCAATGGTAGCATCAAGTCTAATATATTAAAAATAAAATATTGAAATGAACGGGGACCCATCAGAAATTGGCTCATGACCCACCTAGTGGGTTCCAACCCACAGTTTGAGAAACACTGCATTACATCTTTACAGATGAATCCCTCCCCACCCCACCCCGTTGCAGCCGTGCCAATGAAGCACATTCCCTTATCTTGGGATAAGCCTTCGCTACCCCAATGGGTCTCCTTGGATCATACATCATACAACATACATTATTCTGCTGGTACAGGAGAGTAAGGGAGAAGGAATGGAGGAAGGAATAGGGTTAGAATACTGGCGCTCATGAGTGCCCTGGTAACTGCCCTCTCTTTTCTTTGTTCTGCCTCCTGCCTGCCCCCTCCTTGCCCAGACACATCCCCCTTTCCTCCCCCTGCCAGCCCTGTTCCTCCAACTGCCTGTCCCCCTACCACCAACTTACTGGTACTGGCAGTGGGAGGCCCCTCTGAAGGCCGCACATGCAGCAGCCAGCCATGTGTGCTGGCGATGTTGTTGCACGCACTATTGCAGTTGCATTTCTGCTGGTGGAACATAATTTCCGCGATTAGAAAGCCCTGTTAGGATTGGCTCTTTAATCTTATTCATAAATCCATACTTCACAGTCCAAGAAAGGCATGCTTCGGAGCATATATAGACCAGGACTGTGATGGTCCCTAAAGAGAGTAGGTATCCCACAATTCTTTCTGCCCTCTGGTACCACCCTGAAATTCAACACTTCCATCCAAGCACAGTTCACATGCAAAATACATAGGACATGTTCAGCATAAATGTCCTGCCTTGCAAAGGTGTTGCATATCAGGTGGGGGCGGGAATGAATGAAAAGGTTTTGGACTCCTTTTATCATCAGCATGTGCACTTTCATGCATTCCTGTTGATCTACAGTATTTTGCATTGTATTGCTACATCATGCCTTTTGTGTGTGCCTGACTATTGCTCTTTGCACATACATGTAGGTACACATTTTGCTACTAGCAGGCTATGTGAGGTGTGCTTCTGGGCAATCCTATGGGTATATTCTGCATTGGTTTATCTGCTTGACATTAATAAAAGTAGTGATGAAGTATGTGATGAACATGGACTTGATGTATGTCAGCAATTAGTTTGGTCAGTTGGCCAATCTTAGAAACTACAAGAGTGATTGACAGTCTCCCCCTCTCTCCCCTACTGACAGTTTTATATATATAAAACACAGCCACACTGTCAAGCCTGAAGTATCACATCTAACAAAGAACTCATTGATCTGAGCAAAACTGAGACAATTTCAACTACTCATTTAAAAATACTGAAGAAAGTTTCTAGTTCTCATGAACACATAGAAAAACCCTGAAAATGTGCTAGGAATCCTGGCTTAACAAACCACATTCTATTATCCCACATTTTCCCCAAAGAACTCAGAGAAGCATTTGAAGCATTATTTTTTTTTTATCTCACAGGTTCCCTGTGAGGTAGGATAGGCTGAAAGATGAATATACCTAGAGCTTCATAACTTGAGCTGGAATCTGATTCTGATTTCTCACATACATATGCAGCCTTTACAATAGTGTGCTTTAAAATTGGACACAGTTGTGTAACTGTGTGCTGGACTCTACCTAAAGAAAAAACCCCTGTGCACAATGTGAGGATCAGACTCAGTTTTTAAATTGGAAGGACCAGACCCAAGTGTCATTGTAGAGGTTGTTTGCTCCCTACCACCGGGAGGATGTTTCAGCAGAGAACATTGGACTTCTGTCTATAAAGTAACTTCCTTGTTAGGGCACCAAGACATGATGGAAAGTAGGAAGCAAGAGAAATGAGGTGTAATCTCTGCCAGAAAGAAGGGGCAAATATTTAACCTGTATCATAAAATTGTAAGGCAGTAGTTTCCAAACTGTGTGCTGAGGCGAACTCACAGGGGCACATCTGACCTCTTCTTCCTGGCTCTCCTGGGTGCCTCCATCTTGCCCAGGCTGAAATCGAATGAAATCTTGCACTAATCTGCTGCACAGCTGTGACAGGATGCTGAGGGAAAAAAGGCACCATGACCTCAGTAAGTTTGGGAACTGCTGCTCTGAGGGACCAGAAAATGATCTTCTAATTACACAGAGAAAGAGGATTATCTATACAACCACCCACAGGGATTAGACAACACAATTCAAACTCATGTGCCAGAGGCAAAGGACAGGAGTGAACAAGGTGCTGCATCTTTGCCAAGTACACATAGTTTCAAAAATGCCCACCAACTAGTACAGAGGATGAGTGAGGTGTATTGGTATGAAATGGGCCCCCTTTGCTCCATGCAAGAGCTATTATTATACCCCACCCTTTAACCCCCAGGTATCATTTCAGGTGTGGATGATGTCTTAGGCCCATTGCAATGAACTTGTGTTTGCTGGCCAACTTCCATCTTCCCCTGCGTTTCCCCAATAACATTTCAAGAAGATGCATGCTGTGATGCCACTGTGCTCCCTATCACCATTTGCTGCCATATTCAGGAGCAGGGAAATGCTGAGCACAAGAACATCACGTCACATGCCTGTTATGTTACCAGGGAGATGCAGGAAAAGACATGAGGCAGCCACAATCTCATGTCATATAGACTGAGCTTTGGCCCATGTAGGATTGCCAGGTTGCAACCTGGAAAAGGAACAACTTACACTCCCAAACAAATGGGAGAAAAGGTAGCCAGGGCTGTTCCTGACTATCTCTTCACTCACCTGTAGAGAGTATTTGCTCTTCTGCAGACCTGGTGGGGGGCAGGTAGGAGTAAACAGAAAAAAAGAACCAGAGGAGTAATGGACAGGAATAGCCATGTCCCCTACTTAATCAGTGAATAAATGCTCAACCCCTGGTGTGCAACCTAGCAACTCCCCAGCTGTGTCACTGCATTTACTCATATTTGTTCCTTGCTGCCCTTGCTTCCCCTTTCCTTTTGCTGCTTTCCCCCTGTCCAAATTTAGGCAGAACACTCCTCAGGGCAGGGACCCACCACTTTGGTTTCTGTTACCTTGCAAAGTCCTATCACACCTGGATGCTTTCTAAAAAAGAATACCAAAGAAACGGACACATTTCAAAGCTCCTGAACAGGCACATCTCTTAGCATAAAAACATGAAGGTTTAAAATGCACAAATGGAATCAAGTAATGAGAACTTTTAGAAATAATACACGGGAAGGGCAGGGAGGGGGAGGTGGACTTTTGAGATATTATGAGCCCACAGAGCATACAATTCTTTTGGTTGTTATGACCAACATCTCAGTTTACGCCTTCAGGTCCAGGAACAAAATCAGCTTTCTGGCCCAGTGGCACCAGGCCTCCAGCCCACCTCAGTCTGTAGGGAGTGGTTCATAAGAGCCTGGCCAGATTCAGTAAATAGCCAATCAGCCCATGGGCATGCACAGATGCAAAACCACAGTTTGAAATCAGGTAAATTGGCAACTCCAGAGCAAGCTGCCTTCAATCTACAGAATCCTCTCTTGGGAGAACAGAAAGAGAGGCCTGTGCCTTTTTGCTGGCGCTTTTATTCTAGAATCTCAAAGATGCAGAGAAACCACAGAGAAAGCAATGAAAGGAGGTATGGTTCACTCAGCTCTTTTGCAGAACTGGGCACTGTTCTTTGGCAAAAGGGATAAGTCAGTGTGGGACACTGAGGAAACCCAGCGTTTGGAACAGCTGATGTTTTTACAGTGGAAGTGTGCCAGCAAACTCTTTAGGCACTACACCCCTCTTCCCCCTTCTCCTCCCCCTCCTTCTCTCCTCCCCCTCTCTCTCCAGCCAGCCAAGGGAAGTGTGGGGCCGGGTTGGGCTCAGCTGGCGTCACTGATGCCTAATCCATTCAAGATGGGGAGGCACAGCACATAAGCAGCACATACACACAGCAGCACATACAGTCACTTAGGGAGATTCACACCCAAGTGTGTGCACACACACAGAGCACTTGCATGGCACACAATTACACACAGGAAATACAGGCAGGCACATGCAAGCGCAGCTTCACACAACACACACAAATAGCTCCCTTTACATAACAGAATGTATGAGAGGCCATACAGAGGTCTTTCCATGCACAAGGCACTAAACCTTACCAGTTACTAGGGCTGCCAACTTTTTTGGCCTTGCTCCTGTGGCTCTCACAGCAGCCTGGCACAAACGTTTAGCACACCTCTCATAGCTTTCCCCCTCTTTATCCCTCTGCTCTTATATTCAGACACATCCCTGCCCAAGACCCTGTTCCTCTAGTTTCATGACCCTCAACCAACCAAAGGTCTCCTGCTCTCTCAAAAAATACCACCCTTTCTCCCTTGCCACTCCTTGGTCCTGCACATCCAAGAACCCTCTCTTATCTCCTTTAAATCCTGCCACAAAACTCATCTTTTCTGGGAAGTCTTTGGGACATCCTCTGAGTTCCCATACTCTATGTCTGGGTGCAATCCTAGCCCCTTATGTCAATGCTTTCCAGCACTGGCATAGCGGTGCCAATGGGACGTGTGCTGCATCCTGCAGTTGGGTGTCACTCATGGAGGCCTCCTCAAAGTAAGGGAATGTTTGTTCCCTTACATCAGAGCTGCATTGCCCTTATGTCAGTGCTGGAAAGCACTGACATAAGAGGTTAGGATTGCGTCCTAAATATGTGGAACTCAAATAATCTTCTGTGTATCCCTGCATCCATCTTCTTTCCCTTCCTTTGTTGTCTTCCCTATGTTGAAGGCTGGTAAAGTGCCGGCTGTGCACATTGCTGGCGTCATGCTAGTACTAATGTTGATTGCAATGATAATGATGAAGAAAAAGAAGAAGCTGCAATTGTCAACCAGCCCTCACATAAAACATGCAAGGGCCTGTGTCCTTGGAGGAGCAGGATCAATAGTGTAACCTCACTCTAGTGATAGGATCATCCAACCTGGACACCACCCAGTAGGGTGCAAAATGGGCAGTGGTCACTGAATACCCTGACACACAATAATACTGTTAAATTAAGGGCACAAGCCTATGCATATCTACCCAGAAGTCATATTGTGTTCAATGGGGTTTATTCCCAGGAAAGTGTGTATAGGATTGCAGCCTCAATTATATAATGTTTTGCTGTTCAGAGGCTTAGGGTGCAATCCTAACCCACTTTCCAGCACTGGCATAGCTGTGGCAATGGGACATGTGCTGCAATTCTGCAGTTGGGTGGCACTCATGGAGGTCTCCTCAAAGTAAGGGAATGTTTGTTCCCTTCCCTCGAAGCTGCATTGCCCTTATGTCAGTGCTGGAAAGTGGGTTAGGATTATGGCCTTAGTGAGAGTAGCAGGTTAGGAGAGTGGCAATACTGTCGCCTCTCATTGGCCCTGTTCATGAAGCCTGACACAGTAAAGCACATTCAGTCACTGAACAAGGCTGGTGAGGAAGGAGAAACTCAAGCATGCAACAGCCTGAATGTTTCTTAGGTAACAACTTCTGAGCAATAAGCAACCTTGACTATTCTTGGCCAACAATAGTTGGCCAACTATTCTTAACTCACCTCAGTGCAGATTTAGGGAGGGGAGAGGTATAGAGTCTGACCCAGAAGGGACAAGTTATGGCACCAAGCAGAATACTGGACTTGGGCCCAGCAGTGTAGCAATCACATTTGCCACCCAGGATGGTGACTCCTGGCATCAGACTGAGTACGCAGATGTGGAAGTAATTGGCAGTGATGTGGCATCATAGTTTCCAGGGGCAAGTCTTAGTCCCAAAATGTGTGAAGGAACAGGTATCAGAGATTATACAGAGAGCCTTTCACTTATCATTAAGTAACCACAGCCTAGCTGCATACATGAACAATTTAAGTTCAGGGCTTCACTTGAACGTCAAGTACTAATACCTTTGAAATTATTACATTTCACACATACACCAAAAGGAAGGCTGCTGTTTGTGAGGGAATACTTTTTTTATAGGAGACCTGAAGTTTCATCTTGCTTTATTTTAAAGGGGTGAAAAATCCTTTCTTTAGAAAAGTCCCCCTTCTCACCACTTCTTGCATCTGGCATAAATGAGGAACAAGGCTACATGAAACTAGGGCTCAGGTCTTGAAGATGTGCTGAAGTTAGAGAAGACATCTTTTATATATATAAAAGATAGAAGGCATAGACCACACATTTAATGTAACATGTAGCTTGGCCCTGAATGCAGTCTGTATGCAGACTGAAATCCCATTACTCCTGAGTCACAGCCCTTTATATGTAATATTATAAGGCAGCAGTTTTCAAACTCTCTCAGAGAGTTTGAACTGCTCTAAGTCCTTGTGGGGGCGGGGGGAGGTAGCGGGGGCAGGGGGAAGGCAGCGAGGTGATCCCCAGAATCGCGTCATTAAGGGGGGCTGCAGGGGCTTGGCTGCACTTACCAGAGCCTCCTGCAGTCTCCCAGGGGTGCAGGGAGCCCTGCACAACCTTCTGCAAGGCTCCCCAAAGCTTAGAAAGTGAAAGTGGAGCGCGATTGCTTCGCTTTCACTTCTGAAGCTTCAGGGAGTCCTGCAAACGTATAAGTGTATAAGGGAACAAACATTGCCTTACCTTGAGGAGGACCCCGTGACTGCCCCCCAACTGCTGGATGCAGCACGTGCCCCACTGGCACAGGTATGCCAGTGCTGGAAAGTTGGTTAGGATTGTGCCCAAAGGAAGATAACCTGATTGTTACAAAAGGAATGACAAAAGGAAAAAAGGAACACATTCTTGATAAAGAGCTATTAGCTCAAAATGTGATGGGTGAACCTCAAAAGAGAAGTGGATTTTCTACAGCACCTTTGCATGTTTTTCCTCCTGTTTTTTTCTAATCCATGCAGGGAGTGAAATCACCAATCACATGTTGTCCCACTGGGTGCACAGGGCTTCTGTGTGCACAGAGACATGAACCTGTGGCAATCCAAGTTCCAGTAGGATAAGGTCCAAAACAAAAATGTTGTATCAAGGCATGCACCCTCCAGTTCCTCCTGGTTTTATACTCTGCTTTTGGGGAGGCAAGTGTATCAAAGGAAGTTGGGTCTGCTACAGCTCTCTGCAAAAGACTAATCTATGAAGGATATGAAGGGTCTGTGTTGCAAGTCTGAATCCCAAGAGTGCCTTCCCCCTCTCTCATTCTTATTCTCTCTGTTGGCCACATCTCTCTCTTTGAGCAAAGGGTTAAGGGCAAAGGACAGCTATACAATGGGAGCCCACATGAGGCCCACCAGGATGAACTATGATCAACATGGGCTTCTTCTCCACTACCCAGTGCCTGAGGGGAAATGCCTCCAAAACAAAAAGGGCATTCATTGCGTAAATCATTCGCCTGACAGCAGGATGCCTGCCAGGCTCCTGGCCAAGTCTGATCCCACATGCTGCCCCAGACTTTCTTGACCTGCAGAAGGTGGGTCTGAGGAGCCTAATGAGCTCAAGTACCAGAGACATGTGTTCTTCACAAGCAACCAGCATCACGACAATAGCCACTGCTTACAGGAACAGATAGAGTCACCATGGATATTTCTCTCTAACCATATAGCATCACTCCCCCCAACCTGCTTGCCAACATTTTCAAATGCTCACAGTTCCAGAGTGCTTGAATTTTTTTTTTCCAACTCTGATTCATGGATCCCAGAACTGATTTGCACAGGCAAGAGACAGGCATCTCTGACTCCTCATACACAGCCCAATCTTTGTTGAATGGGGTCCGAGACGACACAACACTGCTGCATTTGTGGAGTTAAGCAGGTCTAGGGTGAGGTTTGGTCAGTGCCTGGATGGAAGATTGCTTGGGAGTCCCACTTATGCTGCCTTGAGCACCATGGTGGAAGAAAGCTGGTATATAAATGTAAGAAATAAAGTGTGAAGGAAGACACGCAGCTACAAATGCAGAGGAGCGAATGCTGGAAAGCATCAGGAAACAGTGATGGGCCAGAGTTCCCTGGTGTGCATCCACCACATGCTTAGACAAGTGGGTCCTCCCTCATGCTTTAAGGTGTTTGCTTTGACAAACATCAGTAGTCAGGTAACATAACTAACATGTCTGCTGTAAAAATAGTGAAAGGGTCCATAGAGGGGTCATGACTCTGAGAGGTTCCTAAGCTCTGGGACATTTCACACACACTACACAATGTAAACCTGGGTATGTCATTGAGTTGCCAGGAGCCGTGATTAACCCGGGCTCCGTAACAAGCACACCTGCATCATTTATGTGCTTGGCAGAGTAAATCACTAAATGGATTGTGTTCTACATGTAGACCAGTGTTTCTCAACAGGTACAGGTGGTACCTGTTACAGGTACAGGTTCCACCAGTGGTACTCGAGGTGGGGTCTGATGGTACTCGAAGGACCCCTGGACACCTGCTGCCCAGCAGTGAGAACTGGAACGCAACAAACAGTGGTAGGAGGCTCGGTTTGGTGTGTAGAATCCAAAGTGTGCTTTTCTATGCTCAAAAAAGCCTACCCATCCACCCTGAACCTCTTACTGATGTTTGTTGCATTACATCTGGCCTCTTGATGATGTCATGGCCAGTTACTTCTAGTGGTACTTCGAATAGGTGCACCATATGAAGTGGTATGGCAGAGGGCAAACCTTGATAAACACTGATGTAGACTTAAAACTTGAAAGGGCTGAAGTAGTCCTAGGTGATAAACAGAGGAAGCAAGTGCTTCCGAGGTCCCGAGGCTCACACTTGATTCACCATTCAAGGGTGTCAGTAATTTATATTTCCAGACTGGCTCACAGTGCTATGCATAGATATAAAGATATGGGACAGTAACCACCAGATTATGATGATTATATGTAACTGTGAATGTACATTGTGGGCAGATTTCAAACTACTACAGGTTGTTATCAGAATAAATTATGCAAATAGCGCAAATGCAGTTTGAATGTCTTATTCTGCTTCTGTTAGGCACAGAGCAGGATGGGGTCATGAGCAATACTGACACAGGACATTGACATGTTGTCCTCAACTATTGGTTTTCACTTCTTAGCTTTTGAGATGTCACCAGGCACTACACACTGATGCATATTTTTAGCCATAAGGGCTAGAATCTTGCTTTTAATGTAAGCTGAGATTCTTCAGAGGCTGACTTGCACCCACAATACCTTGCATAGTAGCACAGTGTATCCTGTGGCTAACATAAGGGGTAGAAACTTTCTTTTTCATCCTCTCTAAAATAAAAACTGGTATTTTAACATGTGCTAGAAAGCCACAAAAGAAACAAAGTGGAAGGGATGCAGGCAGCCCACCTTCAGTTGCCCATTCCTGGCACAGCAGGTCTCCTTCCAAGGAGCTCAGGGTGCTCTACAGGGGTTTGTTCCATCTTTTGTTCACAAAAATTCTAAACAGTAGGTTAAGGGTACAATCCAAAGGCCTGGTTGGGCTGGCACAAGTCCCACAGGAGCCACTGCAGGAGGAGAAAACCAGTTCACAGGTGTGTACCAGAGGCTGAATTTGGCCTTCTCTGCATCAGCACCCGGTAAGTTTGCACCGACCTGCCTCATACAGCATGGGGGTCTGGGGTGGGTAGGGGGGATAGTCTGGGATGGTCTGGGGCAGAGGGAGGGCAGGCCCATGGGCAGACTGGACCAGGAATGGGATCTGGCACTTAGGCCAGATTCTAACCCCCCTCCCAGGTAGCCTAGCATAATGCTGAGCTGCTCGGGTCTGCGCCACCTGTTTAAGCCCCATTTGGGCTTCTGCCACATTACCTGGGGTAAGGAGAATCCATTTCCTTGCCCCTGGTTGTGCTGCAGCCAGCCCCAACACTGTGCTGGATACAGCACAGGCCGTCCAGCCTGCCTGTTCCAGTGCAGGATAAGATTGGGCTGCCAGTAACAATATAGAGACCAAAGTCACCCAGATAAACTCATGGTTAGGCAGTGACTTGAACCCCAGACCTTTCAGCTGTAATTCCAACATTTTATCCTCTACACGCCACTCTGAATTTATTAAGATGAAAAATGGCTGCAAGAAAGCCAGTTCCCTAGTGCATGGAAGGTTTGACTTCCAACCTTGATAAATAAACTAACAATACATTTCACCAAATTTCAAGAAAGGTGAGGAGACACTGTAACGAATTCAAGAAAAGGCCACAAAAAATGACCAAGGGTCCAATCCTATGCAACATCTCAGCCAATGCAGCTGCAATGCAGCCCTTAGATAAGGAAACAAATGTTTCCTTACTTTGAGGAGGATTCCATCACTCCCCCCCCCCCCACTGCAGGATGCAGTGCAAGTCCTATTGGCATGGCTGCATCAGCGCTGGAAAGTTGAATAGGATTGGGTCCTTTAGTGTTTAACTGTGTGTTCAACAGTGTATTGTGTAGATTTTTTGCTCATACTAGAATGTGACTGAATGTTGGGAAATGCCTTTTATATAGATGGTGTATCAAGCAGTTTTTATAAAGCATTTTCCTGACACATGTATCAGAACAAAATTTCCATATGACGTTTAGCGTGCTATTTGTAAATTACAGCACAAGCATTCATATCCACACCAGTCAAAGTAACATGCACAACAACCCTAAGATTGGTTTGACCTGGGCATGAGAGAGGACACAATGCAGAAAGGACCCATTATGTTCTATCAATGCCTCAGGGCACTTTCTCATATATCCAGATTCTGTTCATCATCTGGAAGACCTCCAGTCATTTTCGATGTAGCTGCCTTATACTGAGTCAGACTGTGGGTCCATCTAGCTCACCATTGTTTACCTGGTGACAGCTCCGGTTCACAGGTTTTCTCAGCCTTATCCAAGGATGGCAGGAAGCAAACCTGAGACTTTAAACCTGTAAAGTGGGAGCTCTACCACTAAGCTACAGCCCCTCCACTCTATCCACGTTCTGGATTCAATATACCATTCCAGTTGCTAAGATCTGCCCTATCTCAGTTTCTCAAGGTAGTTAATCCCATTTCAGGAACAGCATGATCTTGATTTTTTTTTGAACTATAAAAGCCACCTAACATAAATGCCATCCATTCTTGTTTTACTCCACAGAGGAAGTGGAGTTCCTTGTCACCAGAGATGACCAATGACTTTTTTTATACCTGAGGCAAAAAAAATCCAGCTGGCATTACACTTTCCAACCACTTGACCACTATGGTGGTACAGGAACATAATAAAAAGAGAGTAAAATTTACCTTTAATGGTCCCCTCCAAATATGCACAGCTGACCGTGCTTAGTACACTGTTTATGGATTTAATAAGATCAAGAGGGTATAATTTCCTCAACTGAACTCCAGTTTTTATCATGGCCACAAGCAATGGTTTCGTACTTACTAAGGTCAAAAACTGGCTGGGTATGATTGTCCAAGAACCCAAGGTCATTAGGAAGTACCTTCTGCTGCTCTTCT
This sequence comes from Tiliqua scincoides, assembly GCF_035046505.1. NCBI lineage: Eukaryota > Metazoa > Chordata > Lepidosauria > Squamata > Scincidae > Tiliqua > Tiliqua scincoides. Next base: position 126,587,584 of record NC_089822.1, on the reverse strand, counting down.
ACCTTATCCAAAAAACAGAAGGTTGGAAACAGGGCATGGACATACCGAGGACTTCTAACTAGTGTGCCAGTTGTAGTGATATTGTTGCCTGTTTTCAATTACCCCACATGATGAGATGTTCCAGGGATAGCACTACTCAAGTTTTGGTTTTCTTGGGAGGAGAGAGCACTGTAGACTCTATAGTGTTTGCGGGAGTCATCTCCCCCTCCCCCCCCCAAGCTCAACAGGCTAGCTCATTCAAACACTCAAGAAAGATCCCCAGGTATTTCCCAATCACTCCCACTGAGGAAATGTCACCTAGGCATTTTGGGTTATTTACAAGAAATTCCTCTTACAGAAAAAACTTCACCTCCAGTCATAACAATACAGTACTTTAACACACAATGTGGAGCTGTCCAGGCTTTCAGTGCCTGTTTAGGCTTGGTCTACATATGCAACAAAATGAAGTGGTAAACCTACATGACTGGATTCTGGACTGCATCATGTTAGATATCAGGTGGAAGACACTATTTCTGAATGCTCTCCCCATATGTTAAAAAAACCCTGTTAAAAATAAAAAATAAGACAAAAAAATAAAATGTTAAAAATAAAACAAAAATAGCATATCAATGAGAAAGATGTGTTCAAATTTTCTCTCTGGGGGGGCAACTTTACTATATGTAGGTCATATTTTACATAATGGGGTATGTCTTGTCCCAATTTGTCCTATTCTGCCGACTACGCCAATTTGTCCCGCCCAAATATCCCAACTCCCTTCTAATGCCCGCTTTTTGGCTAATTAACACCCTCCTTTTCCAAGAAACAACAGCTGTGGTGTGCAAAGGAATGAACACAGAACTCCTTATCTATAGCAATTAACAAGAATTTATTGCTACAAACACAGACACTCCCTGCAAGTCCTCTTGTCCAGAGGCTTTCCCTCCCCAAAACTCCACTTAACTCAGTGGGTGAAGGTTTGACGCCTCCAGTCCAAGTCCACAGTTCAATCTTCCCAGTAGCAGTCCAATGCAGCAGAGTGTGTGTCCAGCAGAGTCTCAGCAGTTCCTTCCTCTATCTTCTCCAGAAGAGTGTCTCCTCCAGCAGGGGCCTGGCAGTCCTCTCCTCTGTGTGTCCTCCAGCAGAGTTCTGGCAGTCCCCTTCTCCCAGTGTGAGTCCGTCCACGTGCCCCTCTGGGTCAGGGTCACGTCTCCCTCCGGGTCAGGGTCCTCCCTCTGGTCAGCGTCCTGCTCTGGTCAGGACTTTGCTCCTTCTGAAGCTGCCTTTTATCCTGCGGCCACTTGTTAAGTCCAAATGCAGCTCAGCTGTGAGCTACCTTGTTAGCTCGGGTCCCATCAAGGTCAAATGAAGCTCAGGTGTCCAACCAGGTCTCCATTGGCCTTGATTGATTACAGCTGAGGAGCCAGCCCGGCCCTTCCCAGAGCTGTCAACCAGCTGTCAAAACAGGGAATTGCTGTCAACATCACATCATCCACCTGATGATCTTCTGATCTTCCATTACAGGGTATTCAAGAGCTGAAGTGATACACTCCATTCTATGTCCTCAGAACTCTGTCCCCACATTCTGCTGCATGAGTCTCATTAAGCTTAACTCAGGGCTTTGAGAGTGGATATTTTATTGTGATTAGTTAACCAGGAGTGTTTTGCTAGTCAGTAATGTAGATTAGAATGACCATCATCTCATTCCTTAGTATAGATTACAGGCATGCCCCCGTATCTGTGGGGGATCTGTTCTGGAACCTCCCATGGTTCAGTGAAATAGTGGATATGGGCAAATGCCTCCCCTGGGCCTCCTAATGACTTATAAAGCATTAAAACCAGAAGTGACTTCTCACTCTTGGGTTCAGTCTGCGGCCTCTGCTGGGCTCGAAGGACCCCTCCAGAGGGGAGCGTGGGGGGCCCAGATCCAAACCAAGGATAAGTGAATCTGTGAATATAGGATCTGCGGATATGGCCCCCCCCCATACACATTTTAGTAAATGAGAAGCAAGATGGGAAACCTTCACTCTGTTCCTCATTTCATATAACAAAAGAATGGCTATAGAAAAGGATGTCTAATTCTCATTAAATAAACAAAAGCACCTATGATCCTTCCCTGAACCTCCCCCACTGCTTACCTACTTGCTCCTGTGGGATGTCTGGGAGCTGCTAGTACACAGGCTGCTGGCACATAAGCGGGGCCTCTGGCCATCTGGTCATGTGGCTTTCGCACCACCAGTTTGGGGCTTACAGTGGCAGATTGCAAGATCTGCCACTGTAAGCCCTGGACAGGACTGGGCTGAGGATTCCTTTTGAGCTTAGATCAACAGATCTACAGGCAACATTGGCAGATTTGCCTTTACTGGGCAGGGGTAGACGACCTATGGGGCTCATATCTAATGTCACTCTTCTGCAGAGCTATCTGTTCTATGTACTTAAAAAAACAAGACAGTTCAAATTCTTCTATAAGTTAGATTCTGCAACCTAGGCACATATTTGCTAGTTTGCATATTGCATTTTTTCTGCTACTAGGTGTGGGGCAAAAACATATACCACCTTGAGGGCTCCTTCAGAGTGGAGAAGTGTGGAACAAATCTCCTAATAAAACAATAAGTAAAAATAATATCTTCATAACGAGGGCACTCAAGCTCTGGCCTTTGCTCTCGGGAAACCTCATCGAGCAATTCCTCTGCTTCTGAGATTTCACTTGTCATCACCCTCACATCTTCACCATCATATCAGCTAGAACATTGTGCATTTTAAAAGAAAAGCAAGATTCCTAGGAAGCAGAAATCTCAGCTTCCATATTGTGGGGCTTTCCTGTGGCTCTGAAGAACTGTGGCATACATGCAAAACCCTCTTATGTTTCAGTCATTTCCTGTGTGTATGAGGAAGGAAGGAGTTGTTTATTTCCTGCCCTGTTTATTCTACTACTTTCTCCAAAGCATTATACAACAGCCAGGTACAGAACACTGAGCAATACAGTCTGGTGCAGAGGGGTACAGTCTGGTTTCCAAGAGAAAATGGCTGATGGTCCACTACAAACATGGGTTCCATGGGAACACCACTCAGTTCCAGCTCCCTACCCCAAGCACGCAAGGGCTACCACATACCTTCATTTGTTTTGTTTTTGAAAGGAATATAATGGCCTTCTCTGAAAAGAGGTTAAAGCTAGAACCTTCCAGTATGCTCCAATAAGAGTGCCAGAGGTCATTCTTGAGCACCAAATTTTCCATCACCACTGCTCACATCTTGCCCCCAACTGAATGGGTCTATTCCCAATCCTGATATTATTGTTATAGTTAATATAAGCTATCAGAAAAAAGGAAATGACCCAAACAAATGCTTGTAAAATATATTACCTTTTTTGTTTGTTTTGTTTTGGCAATTTGTAATCCAGTCCTTTGCAGATGTAGTAAGAAATATCCCACTGAATTCATTCATATTTACACTCTGCTTCCAAATGCATAGGTCTGCAGCTATACTCTACAGTATATATACTATGAAGCATTTGAACCTTACTGTGACTCTCTTCCCTCATGCATACACGTGTTTGAAATCCAGTGTTTCCCCCTTAACTTTCACTTAAAGTCAGTACACACAGCTCCAATATGACAGCAAAAAAGGGGGGGGAGTCTCTTCTCATTGCAAAATATTTCTGAAAGAAAAAAAAAGATAGTTCAGGTAAAGAACTATGTGACATTGGGAGATAGGAGCATACAAACTGAAAGAGCATACCTCCACTTTGTTCTTCTCAAATGTCCAGGTTGAGTCATTCCTGCAGATTCTATGATAAACATATTACAGGGTCAAGGCCTATCATGCTCCAAACATTGCTGGATTTCATTCAGATTGATGGCTGAAGAGAAGCAGATACGGAGCATGAGAGGAACAAGACAAAGAAGTGGATTTCAACACCAGGGCAGGACCGAGCCAGCTTCCCTACACCATTTCTCAAGGGACATACTGAGGAAAATGACATTTACTATATACCATCATAGTGAATGGGGAAAAGGAGCTATAGCTCCTTTTTCTACCAGAAAATCAGGTAGGGGGGTCTGAAAAAGCCCATGGCTGAGTTCTCATCAGGAACATCAGCACTTGGCTGGATGGAACAGTGGGCTGAGCCACTATAAGGGAACTCCCTTCACAACCATTCATCTAGCAGAAACTACAACATCTCATAGTTAATAACCAAAAGTAGATCAGATAACAGTACAGAACAAACACGAAAATAGAAACTGGATCCAGAAGTAGATCACTTCAGATAAACCTTTGTAATGGGACATGAAATTGGCAGGCAGGTCGGGTTGATAACTGAAATATATTTTATCTGATCACTTGGTACTTTTGACTTGGGTTCAGCATCAGATATTTTGTGGAATAAGAGCCCACTCTTAACTGAACCCTCTGGATGATGCAGCCACACCAAAGAAGCACGTGCTGCATCTTGCAGAGGGGCAATCCCAGAGGCCTCCTTGAGGCAGGAGGTCTGGTCTAGAGGGTAGAGCCTCCATTTGCCTGAAGATAACATCCACAAGGTCGCCGGTTCGAGGCCACCGGCACCGTGTGACCTTGAAGCAGCTGACAAGCTGAAGCCAAGCTATTCCATCTGCTCTGAGCGCGGGAGGATGGAGGCCAGATCAGAAGGAAACATCTGAATTGTTGTGGTTCTTGAAAGATAGAGCCTTCTTTCAATTGTAAAAATCCCTACGGGGATTTAAATTAGCCTGCCTATGTAAACCGCCTTGAATAAAGTCTTGAATAAAGACCAAGAAAGGCGGTATATAAATACCTGTATTATTATTATTATTATTATTATTATTATTATTAAAGGAACATTTGTTCCTTTATCTTGAGGCAACCCTCTGTTCCAGTGGGTCTCTTCAGATCTCCAGCCATTTTTCTGGCACAAGTCTGGGGAGAATAAGAGAGAAGGAAGGGGAGAGGAATTAGGATAGGATCCTGGCACATGCAACAGTTGCAAGGATCCACCCCTGTTCCACCTCCCACCCACCCCTTTCCATCCAGAAACACCCCTTTCTCCCCTTCCCTGCCCCATGCTTGCCACCGCCACCCACCATACTGACTCACCTGCCCTCCCACCACTATCTAGCAGTAGCAACAAGCCTCCAGCTCCACCACTGTCTGTGGCAGTGGTTCTGAAATGGCTGCCGTATAGCCATTTATCACAGTGGAACTGTTTTGTGGAGCGCTGGCAAAAAAAATGGCTGGCCTGCCACATCAGAGAGTTTGAGGAACACCAGTATACAGGGAGGAAAAACTATCCTTACTGGGCCATTGGCGTCTTCATTACAATGCCCCCTCAAGCAATGTCACAGTGAGCCCTGATACAACACTGTTGTCCAGTCAGGCCTCTGGGCTGCAATGACATCACAATCGGGGTTTTCAGACCGGGCAACAGAGGAAGCTCAGACTGGCCCCCACTCGTCTTTTTTCCTTTCCCAGGGCAGACACATGTTTTCATTTAAGAAACTGAACAGCAAAGCAAAGATGGGATCCAGCCAGCCAGCCTCTCCAACTAGCCCAACAAAAGGAATCCCACACTGGGGAAACAAATCCCACTGGGACTTGGGACTTGCACAGATTTTTTGTTTTTAAGAAGGGAGAGTAGTGCCAACCTTCAGTTGCAAAAAAGATACCTACAGGCATCTTCCTTTTGAGTCACATCTCCTTTATAGGGAACTCTCCACTTAAAACTGCAATTCAGTGTTGCTGGTGAAATGTGATCCCACCCCCCACCATGAGTACTTTCATTGTCACTGAAATTGTTATAATATATGCAGTGCAATTAGGTGATGACCATAGTCTCATTGACAATGCATGCAATATCACTGGTTACTAGAGGCCAGTTCCCCATGAATGCATGGGCTTTCCCCCCATCCTTTAAAAAATTATTTTTATTTAAATTTTTTCTATTGGTTTGCAGGGTGAGTACTGCAGCCACCGGTATTTCTCAACCACCGGTACTCATACCACTGGTGATACTTCAGGTAGTGTTCAGTGATGTGCATGGGACCCCCAGGCCCCCGCTGCCTGAAAGCGAGACCAGCAATGCAACGCAACTAGCAATGGTAGGAGGCTCGGCTCTGTGGACAGAGCTCCAGCATGTGCTTTTTGTGCACTCGAAAAAGCCCTCTCTTCCCCCTGAATCTCTTACTGGTGTTCGTTGCATTGCATCTGGCCTCCCACTCCAGAAGTAACTGGTGATATCATCTCCAGTTACTTCCGGTGGTACTTCCAATAGGTGAACCATATAAAGTGGTATGGTGGTGGGGGGGTTGAGAAATGCTGCTTACTGCACTTGTATGTCCTTTAAAAGAGGGGGTTCTCAAACTCATCGGGAGTAAACCTCTTGAGATAAGTCTTTGTGGGGGTGGGGGGAAAGGCAGCAATGCAATCCCCAGGATCACACCATTGCAGGGTCAGGGGGAGCTTTTGTCTAACACATCTTACCTCCTGCCAGGGTCCAGGGGGCACAGGAGCCCCACAGAGCACTCTCCACGGCTTCCTGCAGCTTGTAAAAAGCGAAAATAGCGATCGCAACACACTTCTGGGTTGCGATCGTGAAACCAGAAATGAGTTGCAATCACTTTTTACAAGCTGCAGGGAGTCCTGCAGAGCAACCCCTGGATCCTGGTAGACAAAAGCCCCTCTGCTTGCACAGTGGCGCAATCCTGAGGAACGCATTGCTCTCTTCCCCCTTCCCTCGTCCATTAAGTGGGCAGAAGCCAAAGCTCTCAGGCTGGGGCATCACAATGCCCTAGTTTGAGAACCACTGCTTTAAAAGAAAAAAAAGGTGAACTTCCGCAAAACTACCCCATATCTCAGTACCATACTCAGCCCTTTCAGTAACATTTCTTTTTTATATATTGGAGTTTTTCTTTGAAGGAGTGCATTCTACTCCTTTTCATTACATGCTGATATTAGTTATGCAGTCCCTGGAGGATCTTCTGAGTGATCACAGGGGGTAAGAGGGGATATTTTGCCACTCTTGCTAAAATGGAAAAACCAATCCATAAGCCCTCATTCACAGCAGCAGCTCCCTAAATATAATGGCAAGCGGCTGGGTGGGCAGAGGCAGATACTTTTGCAAAAGGACATAGTTTCCTGATGAGGACAGATTATTTCATTGCCTGGCAGCAAGCATCAAAATTTTCAGCAGCTCTTCCATCCCCATAGAGTGGGGGGCTGGGTCACTCTCATGCTTGATGTCAGATGCCTGATTCTACTTTGCTAGCCCCTTCTCTGAAATCTGAGCCTGTAGGTGGGTTGTTAGCAGGGAAGGGGGACAAGTTTCAGATCTTGAGGAGAGAAGCTAGTATGTGTTTGGTAGCAGATGGGGGACAAGGTGGAGTTGCCAGGTTGAAACCCAGAGGTTTAAGTTCCCAATGAAATGGAAAATTCAGCAGCTGCAACTCCTCCTGCTTGCTTTTCCCTTGGTCCTTTCATTTACCCCCTGCGTAGCCTGCTGCAGCAAGCAAAATATCTTAGCAGTTCCCACACAGGAGGCACAAGTGGGAAGCAGGCAAATGGAATCAAAAACATGGGTGGAGAAGCTGCAACTAAGTCCCCCGCTAAACAGGGACAGTTAGGACCAAATCCTATCCAACTTTCCAGTATCAATGCAGCTGTGCCAATGGGGTGTGTGCTGCATCCTGCTGTGGAAGGGCAGTCATGGAAGTCCTTGAGTCAGGACTGCTTTGTGGCTACATCAGCTCTGGAACGCTGGATAATACTGGGTCCTTAAACAACAAAAGAATCAAGTTTGAAGCTATCCTACCATCATACAAAAGATGGTAGGATTGGGGCCTGAATCTCAAATGTGCTCTGAAGATTGTATACTACAGTTGAAATGCTGTATCTGGTAATTCTGTTACCTATAAAAAATATACAAGTCTGGTAGCTCCACCCGTACCCCATAAATTTAGAACCACCCCCTTTTTCTATGCCTGTGCCCCCTTTTAAAACAAGAAACAGGTATGAAGCACTCTTCCGCAAATAAATAACCTCTGAGCATGGACAGAGTGTGTTTTATTTATCATTGAGTAACTGCAGCCTATTTGCATTAACTCACAATTAAGAAGCAGTGCTCCTGAGGCCTAGAAGCTCTCTAAGCACTGCCCCCACCTTTTGAGAATATGATTCAACACGTTGGCTGAAATGTTGAAAGGTTATAGCTTTTAGCACATTTTCTGTACCACTGTGAAACCCTATTTGTTTATTTGATTACTTGTTAATTAACTAATACACAAATTATATTTGTATTCCATCTTTCAGTTTGCAGGCGCAAAGTGGCTATCAAATCAGCCTCACATAAAGCAGTTACGTTTAATCAATACTAAAAGATAAGAACAATAAAAGCATTTGGATGACATGGCATAATAATAATCTGATAGAGAACTGAGGCTCCATTTGCTGGCATCAACAGTTATTGAGTGGCTGCAGCAGGCATGGCAAATGGACCAAAATACCAGCTTTAGTTTCTCCCTCTGCTACCCTTTGACAGGATTTCCAGCCTAACCACAGTCGTTCATTTTCATCACTGTTGTATCAGTGTGCATATTCCATGCATCTTGGCATGTACCACTATCATGCAGTGGAGAGTTTGGCTTTCTGAGCACTCCATCCTTCTTTATTTAAAGTATCCAGCAAATCATTATAATAGCAATAAACTGTGTCAAGTGAGCAGTTTTCATTTCAAGTTCCACTCCACATGTGGAACTCTTGCTGCAGAAGAACAAGACAGAGTACCCTGCACATAGAAAGATACGTGTGTTGAACAGAAACAGAGGGAGTGCATTTGACAAATGCTTTTGCCTCTGTGAGAAACATGCTCCCACTCAGTAGCATAGCTAGAGAGGGCAAAACAGTAAGTGCTGCAGGAGCCACAATGCACCATGTAAGCAGCCCTCCCCCCCACTCACCAGCAGAGCCATTCCAGGCAGAGACAGTAACCCCCAGGCGCTCACCAAAGCAAACGGCATCTCCTGCACATTGCATCTCCAAGAGCAAGTGGGTGGGACCAGTTACACGACACATTGTGGCGCCTGCAGTACTTATGTTTTGCCCCCCAGCTATGCTACTAGTCTGACTTTTAGCTATTTTTTCAGGGGAAAGCCATGAACAGGGTCAAAATGATTTGCAATGCATTTCCCTTCCCAGCACTCATTCAGAGCGAGGGCAATGCTTTCTGGTTGTCCTCGTTCTGAATTGGGTTTATGCCATCATCATGTCGCCAAATCTGATTGACTAGGTGCCATCATCACCGAGCCTGTTCAGAGTGAGCAGAAAGTACTCAGAATTGGCTTTGTCATGTCATCCTGTAGCCAAACAGTAGCCAACTGGATGGGATCATAGTCCTAGGAACAGGAAGTTAAGGAGAATAAATAGCTCAGAAGCAGCAGCTGAGAGAGTCTGTGAATACCACCAAGTAAGCATGAAAACATGTAATCACTGAGGAGCTTGGGGAACTTTTCCCCCTGTGATAGAAAACCCTCCAATTTCACACTCAAAATGTTCAGCAGAGAATATTCAGCATAGAGCTCAAAGATACACTCCTACTCCAAATGGCAAATTACCTCAAACTGCCGACCTGTTTGAACATGTGTCTGCCTGCTTCTGTGAGCAATTCAACATGCCTGGATTGCTGCATGTTAAAAACTTCTGCCTATGTGCTAAGAGACCCATGTGTCGTTTAGGAACAAAGACTGTGCTGCTTTGCCAGGCTCATGAAGATCCCCACACATCTGCTCTGCAGACCAGTGCGGGTGGTGGGGGGGAGGTATTGGTGCATGTTGCACACAGGTGCCATAGGCTATGCAGCTTGCATGAATAAGTGCACTCACGACCCAAGAGAAAACCCATGCGCACATGCCCTGTAATAAATGGCCCCAGTGAATTCATGAACTCTGTGGCATGTCTTCTTATTTAAAACAGACCTTGTTCATGAAAGCTTGCTCTTGACATCTGAATCAGGCCCTCCTAAGGAGGAAGAGAGAGTGCTTTCCGCCTCTCTCTCTCTCTCTCTCTCTCTGATTTTCAGAAGGCAGTTTTAGTCTGGCTGGTAAACTGCTGGGAGAGGCTCCTAATTATAAACAGGTTTAACTGGCAAGAGCTAACTCAGCACAGCCCAGGGTGTGGCTACAAGGAACAACACTGTAGAATGAAACATTTACACACACAAAAAGTGGATGAAATTGCAAGTGAGCAGGGAAGGGGGGCGGGGAGGAAAAGCATCACAGCCCTGGAACCTCAGCCTCAAACTTGACTCTTTTGTTGTTTCAACTTCAAGAAGAACAAGAAGAAAAAAAACAGGCGTGGATCCACACACACAAACCTGGCAGTGTTTTTTCCAAGGGGAGAATTTTTTATAAAAAGAAAAATCTGTGCCAAACCTTGGATTCTGGCAGAACGCGGACAGCAGTAGCAGAAGAGGGGAAGATGAGGTTGGCTTCAAAACCCCCTCTGAATGGTGAAAGAATCCACTACATAATGTGTATGCATGCATGTGTGTGTGTGAGAGAGAGACTGGCAATGCATTTTACTGATTGGAGCTCCAGATGTGGCACAGCACATTGCAAAAAACTTGGAGAAGATTACAAAGAGGTGGGCTGCTAGGGACTGGGCTGGTTTGAATTCACATAAGGCAGCTTCATAGGTTCATTCATTATAAGAACATTATTATGGGTGCAGATAGGATCCCAATTTTTTCCTCAGAAGGATGTTCATGTTGATTGGAGACACCTAAGGCTATCCCAGAGTTCTCTGCTTTGCATTCTAGAGAATAAATCACTTTTCTCTCTGCCATGACCAGAGGCACCCAGGAATAAGGAAGTTGGGCCAATAAGACAAACAGTGCAATCCTATGCATGCCTGTACAGAAGTAAGTCCCACTGTGTTATAGGCCTGGCTTCCTTGACAAAACTGCTGGATTGTTGCAAAAAATAAATCGAGGTGTCATACCTTGCCCAGAAGGGCAGCGCCAGTTGGTAGACAGGGGTGGGTCTGTCCAGTGCTGCTGAGACCAAATAAGCAAGACACTGAAAGGTGGAAGGCTATGAAGGCTGTTTATTGTTTCAGCAAGGCATGCCTGTGGCCTCTGGGAGACTCAGCTCAAATCCAGAAGGCCCTCTTCAGAGGGGTGGGATACTTTTATACATTTCTGGTTCTTTGTCCTAAAATCTATCCCATTGGCTGAAATTTCACATCATAGATGGGGCAAACTCCCAATAGGCTATAAATAACATTAGAGACAACTGATAGGTGTGTTTCAGGTTACAGGTTTCCATAAAAGGTAAAATTAGACATTTAAACATATTGAATTACAAAGTTTTCAAAAACTAGTAGGGTGTGCTATAATTTCATTTACCCCGTGTTAAACCTTATTCACATCCATCAATCCAATTAAGATTATTTTGACAGGTCTTCTTACCAACCTCATTAAAGGAGATGACACAATGTACTTTGCCTGGTACCATTATGTTATCTGCATACCTTTCCCCTTCGTTAATACAAACATTGAACACCTGTGGGGCCTCTCTGCAAGACTAAAAGCTTCTTGTCCTTTCTTAAGACTTTTCTAAAATCAAGTAACTTTTAGTCCCCTATGGCCTGATGCTAATGACTACTATGTCCCCATATGTGAATTACAATTTAGGGCAAAGACTATTTTGTCCTAGCTTTTGCCTATATGTGCCTTTTTCTATTTCAGTTGCAATTCAAATAAAGAGTCTCCAAAAGCAGAAGTTTCCCTGGTACTTTTCCACATCGTCCTTCTCATCTCACTTTGAATTGTTCAAGGATACTTGCTTATCTAATTAAAATGTGTGCTGTCTTCTAAAGTTCATCTCTTGCAGGTGTCTTGTGGTTAGCTAGCTAGACACTTTGTTAGTTTGCCAAGAAACATTGCAAACTGATAGGACTACCTTGACATTTTAGCAGAGCAGTTAATTTTTAAGCTTTCCCCTAAGTTCATGCTTTCCCTGTCCCTTCTTCCCTTCTCTGTTACACTGTATTGATGGTTGCTACAGGTTTGGCTATCTTTTCTTGGGAGGGGGTCTGAGACAGGTAAGCAGGCATCAAGTGTAATAATTAAAGCTCCCAATACCATTAAGTACCCAACCACAATGTCCAGGTCCCAGATGGGCACTTGTCTGGCCAGGGGCATCCCAGGGGGCGATTTCCCCCTCCCAGCTGGTGGCCAGTCCAACAAGTCTGCACAGCCCCTGCAGCAGGTCCCACAGCCCAGAGAGGCTGAGAACAACAAAACAGCTCTGGCTGGGGGTGCAGCTTTACAGCCCAATCCTGGAGGGCCCAGGCTTGGCGGCACTGAAAAGGGCTGCCACCAAATCCCGCACCTCCCACGCTACCACAGGAGGTTCCTTGGGAGAAGGGGACGTTCGTCCCCTTCCCCCGAGTAAGGTAAGCAGCCCCGCACTTGGGCTACTCACTTTAGGTCGGCGGTAGAGTAAAGGCGCTCGTGTAGGGCGCGCAGCCCTGCATGAGCGCCCTGGATCCTGTGGAGCTCAGCTCCACGGATCCTCCTCCCACCCGCCCCCACTGGCCTCCCCCTCCCCGGAACGCCTCCCCCACACCCCCGTCCACGCCTCTGCCTCCTATTCCGCAGCCCGGCGGTCCGGGAGACCGCCGAGCCGTGGAACTTGGGCCACTGCCTGGAGCTAGCCGAGCACCAGCCAGCGCTGGGCTAGCACCAGCAGGAGCCCGGCGGCGAGCCCTGCAAACATGTCTTACAGCACGTTTGCAACTGTGGCCGTCGGCATGGAGCCATGCCGCAGACCACAGGACTGGGCTCTTAGAGGGCAGAGGCAACATGGGCAGGGTACAAGGAGGAATCGAGGCACCAGGGGAGCAAGGGGGAGAAGGGGAGCAATATCCTGCAACAGAGCTTATCAAACCAGGGTGGGAAGAAGGGGCGGGTCCAGAGGGCCACAAACCCTTTATAAGGCAGGAGCAAGCCAGGGATGAAGGTTGGTGGTAATGAGGAGGCTGGCTGGTGAGTCTACAAGGAGCCAAGAGCAGGGAGAAGGAGAAGGATGAAGTAACCCCCTTTGCCTGACTGTTCATGGACCCCACTGAACCTGACACCCCTGGGGTGGTGGCCACCCCACCAAGGGCTGGACATACAGAAGAGGCTGCCTGTTTTTTTTCTGCATGAGTTACTGCTGGAGCCTTTCCTCCCTTCTCACGGGGGGCATTCCAAGTCCAGTGACTTACCCAGACTCACAGGAGGTTGACTCTTCTGTGGATGGATAATTCTTACTTGTTGGCAACCTTCAGTCTTGGAAGACTATGGTATCGCGCTCTGAAAGGTGGTTCTGGCACAGCGTCTAGTGTGGCTGAAAAGGTCAATCCCTTCCACACCGGGAGCAAATGCAGTCTGTCCCTGGTCTGTCTCTCTGGCTATGGGCCTTCCTTCTTTGCCTCTTAGCCTCAGACTGTTGGCCAAGTGTCTCTTCAAACTGGGAAATGCCATGCTGCACAGCCTGCCTCCAAGCGGGCCACTCAGAGGCCAGGGTTTCCCACTTGTTGAGGTCCACTCCTAAGGCCTTCAGATCCCTCTTGCAGATGTCCTTGTATCGCAGCTGTGGTCTACCTGTAGGGCGCTTTCCTTGCACGAGTTCTCCATAGAGGAGATCCTTTGGGATCCGGCCATCATCCATTCTCACAACATGACGGAGCCAACGCAGGCGTCTCTGTTTCAGCAGTGCATACATGCTAGGGATTCCAGCTCGTTCCAGGACTGTGTTGTTTGGAACTTTGTCCTGCCAGGTGATGCCGAGGATGCGTCAGAGGCAGCGCATGTGGAATGCGTTCAGTTTCCTCTCCTGTTGTGAGCGAAGAGTCCATGACTCGCTGCAGTACAGAAGTGTACTCAGGACGCAAGCTCTGTAGACCTGGATCTTGGTATGTTCCGTCAGCTTCTTGTTGGACCAGACTCACTTTGTGAGTCTGGAAAACGTGGTAGCTGCTTTAAATAAAAGTTGGTCAAATACCTCTAATTCTTACTTGAGAATATAGTATAAGAATATCATAGAAAGTAGTACTGTACAGCCCCAAACGTTTGCTACCATATTTGTTTCATATTCTACCTCTTCCTTAGCAGAACTACATACATTAGTTAAACAGTTTCAGTCCAAGTAGTATCCAAATCTAGATTGTTTGGCTTCAACAAGTTTGCTGTATCATGCACCTCAGTCCATGTAAAGCTGTTTGCATTCCCAGCTGTAGGAGCAGCACTCACAGTGGCCTGCTTAAGATACATGTCATGAGCCATCTCCTATCTGAGACTAAACCATCAGCTAGTCCAGCATAAGCTGACAAAGATCTCAGGAATGCCATGTGTCCAGGCAAATCTGGAGATTCACAGAGATCCTGAGATCACCTAGCAAAAGAACCTCACTGATCTTCCAAAGGAACACTTGGCAATAAGATCCCAATTCTCTGATTACTCAGTAAAAGAAGGGCACATCCTTTCTCCACTCAAAACCCCAGGGGACGTTCCTCACAACGTGACAGCTGTACCATGGAGTGCTGGAACAATCAATATCTGTCGCTGCCCCATTGCATGGTCATCTCACAACAGTAAATTAGATGATCAATGTACCATATTCTGGTTCTGGCGGGAGGGGGATTGGGGGCTTCTTGTAGTGGGGGATTCGATTATTAGAAACATAGAGAGGGGGGTTTGCGACGGATGTGAAGACCGCATGGCGACTTGCCTGCCTGGTGCGAAGGTTGCAGACATCACTTCTCGTCTAGACAGGCTGGTAGACAGTGCTGGGGAGGAGGTAGCGGTTGTGGTGCATGTCAGCACCAACAATGTGGGCAAGTGTAGCAGGGAGGTCCTGGAGGCCAAATTTAGGCTATTAGGTAGGAAGCTGAAAGCCAGGACCTCAAAGGTAGCATTCTCGGAAGTGCTACCTGTTCCACGTGCAGGGCCAGCTAGGCAGGTGGAGATCAGGGGCTTCCATGTGTGGATGAGACAGTGGTGTAGGGAGGAAGGGTTTAGATTCATTAGGCACTGGGGAACGTTTTGGGACAAGCAGGGCCTGTACAAGAGGGATGGGCTTCACTTGAACCAGAATGGAACCAGACTGCTGGCACATAACATTAAAAAGGTGGCAGAGCAGCTTTTAAACTGACCCCTGGGGGAAAGCCAATAGGAGCCGAGAGGCATCCGGTTCGGAACACCTCATCCCTATGGGAGGAGGATGGGGAGGTTAGAGAACAACAAGGTAAAGGCAGAGTAGGAGAAGAAATTGGGAATGGTAGCGTGATGGGATGTGATAGATGGTTTGGCACAGTGAGAGGATGCAGGGTCAAAGGAGCTAATAAGCAGCCCATCCTGGGACATTCCATGTACAAATGCTTTTATGCAAATGCCCGAAGTCTCCGAGCAAAGATGGGAAAACTGGAATGTCTGATGACAAGGGAAAACATTGACATAGTGGGCATAACAGAAACCTGGTGGAATGCGGAAAATCAGTAGGATACCACAATCTCGGGCTATAAACTCTACAGGAGGGACAGGGAGGTGCGTGTTGGAGGTGGGTTGGCCATTTACATTAAGGAAGGGATAGAATCCAGCAAAGTAGAGATTGAAGGCAGGTCCAACTCCACCATAGAATCTCTGTGGGTTAAATTACAAGGCCTGAGGAGCAATGTAATACTGGGGGTGTACTATTATCCTTCAGACCAGAAACCGGAAGGGGACCTTGAAATGAGGAAACAGATCAGGGAGGTGACAAGGAGGGACAGGGTTGTAATCATGGGGGACTTCAATTATCCTCATATAGACTGGGTCAATTTGTGTTCTGGTCACGAAAAGGAGACCGGATTCCTTGACGTGCTAAATGACTGTGCCTTAGAGCAGCTAGTCATGGAGCCCACCAGAGGACAGGTGACTCTGGATTTAATATTGTACAGTACTCAGGACCTGGTTAGAGATGTCAATGTTACGGAGCCGTTGGGGAACAGTGATCATGCTGCGATCCATTTTGACATGCACGTTGGGGGAAGAATACTGGGCAAATCTCTCACAAAAACCCTTGACTTCCGACGAGCGGACTTCCCTCAAATGAGGAGGCTGGTTAGAAGGAGGTTGAAAGGGAAGGTAAAAAGAGTCCAATCTCTCCAGAGTGCATGGAGGCTGCTTAAAACAACAGTAATAGAGGCCCAGCAGAAGTGTATACCGCAAAGGAAGAAGGACTCGACTAAGTCCAGGAGGGTGCCCGCATGGCGAACCAGCCAAGTTAGAGAGGCCGTAAAGGGCAAGGAAACTTCCTTCCATAAATGGAAGTCTTGCCCTAATGAGGAGAATAATAAGGAACATAAACTGCGGCAAAAGAAAAGTAAGAAGGTGATACGGGAGGCCAAGAGAGACTATGAGGAACACATGACCAGCAACATTAAGAGGAATAATAAAAGCTTCTTCAAATATGTTAGAAGCAGGAAACCCGCCAGAGAAGCGGTTGGCCCTCTGGATGGTGAGGGAGGGAAAGGGGAGATAAAAGGAGACTCAGAGATGGCAGAAAAATTAAATGAGTTCTTTGTATCTGTCTTCACGGCAGAGGACCTTGGGCAAATACCACTGCCTGAATGGCCCCTCCTGACCATGGAATTAAGTCAGATAGAGGTTGAAAGAGAAGTTTCAGACCTCATTGATAAATTAAAGATCAATAAGTCACCGCACCCTGATGGCATCCACCCAAGAGTTATTAAGGAATTAAAGAATGAAGTTGCAGACCTCTTGACTAAAATATGCAACTTGTCCCTCAAAATGGCCACGGTGCCAGAAGATTGGAGGATAGCAAATGTCATACCAATCTTTAAAAAGGGAAAGAGGGGGGACCCGGGAAACTATAGGCCGGTCAGCCTAACATCTATACCGGGTAAGATGGTGGAATGCCTCATCAAAGACAGAATCTCAAAACACATAGACGAACAAGCCTTGCTGAGGGAGAATCAGCATGGCTTCTGTAAGGGTAAGTCTTGCATCACAAACCTTATAGAATTCTTTGAAAAGGTCAACAGGCATGTGGATGCGGGAGAACCCGTGGATATTATATATCTGGACTTTCAGAAGGCGTTTGACACAGTCCCTCACCAAAGGCTACTGAAAAAACTCCACAGTCAGGGAATTAGAGGGCAGGTCCTCTCCTGGATTGAGACCTGGTTGAAGACCAGGAAACAGAGAGTGGGTGTCAATGGGCTATTTTCACAATGGAAAGAGGTGAAAAGCGATGTGCCCCAAGGATCTGTCCTGGGACCGGTGCTTTTCAACCTCTTCATAAATGACCTGGAGACAGAGGTGAGCAGTGAGGTGGCAAAGTTTGCAGATGACACCAAACTTTTCTGAGTGGTGAAGACCAGACGTGATTGTGAGGAGCTCCAGAAGGATCTCTCCAAACTGGCAGAATGGGCAGCGAAATGGCAGATGCGTTTCAATGTAAGTAAGTGTAAAGTCATGCACATTGGGGCAAAAAATCAAAACTTCACATATAGTCTAATGGGTTCTGAGCTGTCTGTGACAGATCAGGAGAGAGATCTTGAGGTGGTGGTGGACAGGTCGATGAAAGTGTCGACCCAATGTGTCAACAGCAGTGAAGAAGGCCAATTCTATGTTTGGGATCATTAGAAAAGGTATTGAGAACAAAACGGCTATTATTATATTGCCGTTGAACAAATCGATGGTAAGGCCACACCTGGAGTGTTGTGTCCAGTTCTGGTCGCCAGATCTCAAAAAGGACATAGTGGAAATGGAAAAGGTGCAAAAGAGAGCGACTAAGATGAATACTGGGCTGGAGCACCTTCCTTATGAGGAAAGGCTACGGCGTTTGGGCCTCTTCAGCCTAGAAAAGAGGCGCCTGAGGGGGGACATGATTGAGACATACAAAATTATGCATGCGAAGGATAAAGTGGATAGAGAGATGCTCTTTACACTCTCACATAAGACCACAACCAGGGGACATCCACTAAAATTGAGTGTTGGGAGAGTTAGGACAGACAAAAGAAAATATTTCTTTACTCGGCGCGTGGTCAGTCTGTGGAACTCCTTGCCGCAGGATGTGGTGACGGCATCTGGCCTGGATGCCTTTAAAAGGGGATTGGACAAGTTTCTGGAGGAAAAATCCATCACAGGTTACAAGCCATGATGTGTATGTGCAACCTCCTGATTTTAGAAATGGGCTATGTCAGAATGCCAGATGCAAGGGAGGGCACCAGGATGCAGGTTTCTTGTTATCTAGTGTGCTTTCTGGGGCATTTGGTGGGCCGTTGGGAGATACAGGAAGCTGGACTAGATAGGCCTATGGCCTGATCCAATGGGGCTGTTCTGTTCTGATGGTGTCCAGAACCTAATGCTTGACTCCATGCTTTCTTTCTGTGAGACAACAGAGTCTAGGATCAGTCTGTTTGCATAACTTTATTATGGTTCATAAAATATGAGCAATTCTTATAATTTGGCATCAGTCTGCAAGGTTGCTGTTTCCAAGATCTAATTCACTGGTCACTGCCTGTGGTCGGTCTGTGGAACTCCTTGCCACAGGATGTGGTGCTGGCGTCTAGCCTAGACGCCTTTAAAAGGGGATTGGACGAGTTTCTGGAGGAAAAATCCATTATGGGGTACAAGCCATGATGTGTATGCGCAACCTCCTGATTTTAGGAATGGGTTAAGTCAGAATGCCAGATGTAGGGGAGAGCACCAGGATGAGGTCTCTTGTTATCTGGTGTGCTCCCTGGGGCATTTGGTGGGCCGCTGTGAGATACAGGAAGCTGGACTAGATGTGCCTATGGCCTGATCCAGTGGGGCTGTTCTTATGTTCTTATGTTCTTATGTTTAACAGCTGAGCCCTAAACCCCTAGGATAGCCAGTTTTCCCCAAAATGACCCTGTTTTGCCAGCTTTTTGCTTTTCTCTCAGGTGGATGGGTTGTAAAGGTTAATTTCATATGGGGGGGGGAGCTCTGGTCTCCACCCCTTTACCATTAGGCCTCTTCTCTTTCTGCTGAGCCTTGTCCCAGGATCAGATCCCTCCTCCATTTTTCAAAGGCTGGAAGTCTTGGGACATCACCCAGCCCCACTGCAGAACTCTTAGATTTGTGGGTTCATTCAACCCTACTGATCGTATTTTCTTGGAAGTTAGATTAATTAAGTTAGATTAATTCCCAGATAATGGCATTCTTGTCCCCTAAGCCTACACATATATATATATATACTCTGAAGATGCAAATGTCCCTGGAGGCAATGGGACTTTTAATTCCCAGGTAAGTATGCATAGGTTCTGCAGTCTTAGCTCCAAATCCTGTTGAGTAGGTTGGATTCCTGGGTGGCCCCAGACAATTGCTATTCCAAACTTTATCTCTTCATCTGCGACATGGGAATAACAGTTTCTCATTATTACGGAAACACAGGATGGAGCTTGGAGAAATATCAACACTGAGTGGGAGCTGCCAGGTAGGTGCCTTGTAGCACCACCCAGTCATTGCTTTTCAGTTTGCAGTCACTTGAGGAATTGCAGTGCTCCTTCTATACCACAGAAGATACAGTGTATTTGGAGGACATGATAAACTGACCCTCCTCCTTTCACCCCTCCTAGTTCTATTACATTGTGCTGGATCTGGGCATGCACTTCTCCAAAAAGGCAGAAGAGTAACCCTAACATGTGGTCATTTCACAACTCTCCTGCTGTTGTCAAAAAAGATGGATTTTTCATGTTGCTTGTTCTGTTTCTTGACTGTTAAACACAGAGAAATTACAGGTGGGCAATGGATGGGTGAACCCACGCTAAATCATCATGTGAACCCACCATAAAGCATGAATCAACTACATATGACAATCCCAGACTAAACACCCCGTCTGGAAGTGTCTGCCATTTGTCTGCTGAAAGCCTTGAGAAATCCAAAGGGGAGCCAGCGGAAGCTTCTAGTTGAGTGGATAAGGATCGCAGTGTCTCTATTTTTGCTTGCTTCTCTGCTTGCTCCCTACAAACTCAGCCCTTTACCCCTGCAAATGTTTTGCCCCACCCAAATGGCCCAAGTATGTGCCTCTCCCTCCCCCACACCAGGCTCTGCCAAAAAATGCCCAATTGTGCAAAAACAAAGCCACACCTTCTTCCAGCATGTGTCCAATGAAAATAGGCACAGTTACATTAGGATTGTTTAAGAGACTAGCTCCTCACAGTGGGGCAACACGCACTTGGCATGAACAAACCACTTCCAAGGGGCCTGATGGCTGGCATTTTCCACTTGTAGGGTTGCCAACTCTTGAACTAAGCCCGGTTGCTGCCCCTTTGGCAGCAGTTTGATCTGCAGTAAATGTAATTAGTAGTTGATAGTGTTTGCCTCTGTGGCTTGGAAGACTTCACTTGCCAATTTCTGCATATCAGACTATACCTAAAGGGACATAAGCAGATCAGACCAGGTTTGTTTATTTTTTTCTTTCTGGCCACTTGGCAACCCTATACCAAAGAAGTGTGGAAAACTTGAACTGAAATACTATGTTTCCCTCCCACCAAGCTGACATAATTTTACATTTAGTTTTTACAAACTGTGCTTGTGTGAGTCATACAAAGTTAGCTTTCTGAAATAACATCATTTGGTATAATGTCATAACTCAGCTTATATAAATAAAGTTACTGGATCCATACTCAGAGTTAAATGGTAATTGGTACACATGGCCAGCCCCAAGATGTCCCAACACCTGAGGCAGCATGCCAGTGCTGCCCATCTCTTATCTGGTGTCAGTCAAGGTGATCTACTCCACCCACTCTCTGGATTAGGGGACAAAGTGGAAGAGGAAGTGTGGAGGAGAGTGGTGGACTCTTTACTTTTTGCATTCCAGGAAGCAGGAAGAGGAGAAGGAGGAGCAGTGAAGGCAAGTGGACAGATGGAGATGGGCACTCCTGCCAAACTGCTGCCTGAGGCAACCATCTCAGTTGGCCTCATGGATAGGCCAGCCCTGCTGGTACATATAGAGGTCTATCCTATGCTTCGTTGTATAGCAACTACTGGAAAGTGTAAGATAAAGCAATAAGGCCCAGCACTGGTGCAAGGGAACACTTGGCCACACCTTTTGTACTGGTGCAGTTGCTGCCATTAGCATGCTGCATGGATTCAGCTACATGGCTCAGAGAGCTTTTGTGAAACTGAAAGGAGGTGGAATAGAACACATGACAAGCATCCTCCTCTGTGCTTGTAGCCAAAGGCTTTGTCCACACAGTTTTGCAATGCACAGCCCAACTTTTTTTTTTTTTAATGCACAACGATTTCCCTCCTCCTCCTCCTCCTCTCAACCAATATGTTGCTGTAGGTGCCACTGGAATCAGTGTATCATTCATGACACACTTCTGCTCCTGGAGATTGGTGGTGATATTTCTAGCCTCGTCAATGCTCAATTGCTGGTTCTTTAGGTCTTCCTCAATGTGTCTGAGCCACGTTTTCTTCTGTGCTGCCTACTGAACCCTCTAGCAGGCACATTGTTCTCACCAAAGGAGATTCTGTGGCAGCCGACTGGTATTCATACTGCAAACATGGCCAAACCACTGCAGTCTTCATTTCTGGATTTGTACTTTGGCTTATGATCACATCTTATCCAGGTTGCGATGGCAATCTCAATGAGAGACACCCAGCCACTCCACCAAATGAGATCCCAAACCCGGCTGCAAAAGGAGGAGGGCCTTCAAATGCTGATAAAGTTAAGAGGTCCTCAATTCCTTCTGAAATGGTGAGGGGCAGTTGTCCTTCCAGTATAGTGTAAATCTTCTATCTACAGTAAGGGCCCAAAACAGTCCACTTCTTATATCCTGCAGTTAACTTCCATAATATAAGCAGATAATTCAAAAGAACGTAAGTATCAACAATATCAATTTTTGTTGTAATGCAGAATTAATACAGCTAATAACTTCTCCAAAAAATTGTATCGCTGTATATCATGTGCTTGAGTGATGCTTCGGGCAAATTACAATGCCAGCAATTAGATTCTTTAGTTTAGTCAACCCCTTAATATAAAGTCCAATAAACTTTAAACATAATATTTTGTTGAATTATTCGCAATTTCAGATCCATAGATATTGCAGTTATAGTAGTTAAAGCCATTTTCCATTGATTATAAAAGACAGTATGATCCAGCGCTGCATTCTATATCTCTCTAAGGCTTGGATATCATATTTAAGCAACATCAGATATGTATAAACAACTATTGCAGGCTTTTTTCCCTCCATTAAATCAATAAGTATTTCTAAAAGCACAGGAGACTGACATGGAATAGATGGTGCAAAGGGGAAGGGATGTTTTAACTCTTTCCCTAACCTCTTTGCTTGGTTCCCACTTGTGTACTTGCTTGTGTACTTCCCTTGCAAACATGTGAACTGGTTACTTCCCTTCCTGAACACCAGGGGCAAGCAGGCTTAAGCACTTTTTCTCCCCGACTGCTTCTCTGCTTCAACTTTGTGTCCGGCCAAAGCTGCTTTTCTTAGATACTTAGAAGAAGTATCTTTCAGAATTTTGCTATGAACATTGGCCTGTAATGTGTACCTCTGTCCTCTGCCATGAAGCTCACAGGGTGGCCTTAGCAAGTCAACAGCTTTCCTTTTAGCCTGTTGTACATAGTTGCTGACAAAGATTACAAAATCATAGATGGCCACACTAGGCCATTAGTAGAAAAATCCACAGCGTAAAGTAGGGTAATGCTTTTACTAGGATTCTTCATCAGTTTAGAGATAGTAAGAAAAATAGGAGCAAGGGGGATAGTGGGGATATGTTGTAGGCTCTCCAAAAGCAAAATATTGGGTTTTGGAAGTGTTCAGGCAGACTTGAATCTGCATCTGAAAGGTGTGCAATGGTTTTGCTACACAGATACAGGGCTGCCAAAAAACAAAACAAAACTGTGCACATTAACATAGTCCAGTCTCCACTGCTAATATGACACTCACAGGTTAACTTTAGATTCTCAAAGCCAGAGACATATTTAAGGTGTTATAATAGGCTGAAAGTCAGTGGCAGCCAACTTGGGAATGTTACCTTGAGTTGGAGGGCATTTCTCCTCTCAAATGTAGAGTCCCATTCTCTGATCGTATAAACATCCCTGTGTTCAGTTCAAAAGCCTCCCTCCTGGACAGCTAATTGCGGCATTCTCACAAACACAACACTGTAGGTGACTGTGATCCATACAAAGAAAAATCCACAGTTCAAAGACGATGCCTTTATTAGGACCAACCAGAAAGTAACTAGGTACCAAACAAATGAAGCTAAGCTTAGATGTTGTAACCTGCTTTGTCCCCTTGGGATGAGACATGAAATCCGGTCTCATTTGTCCTGATAGCATCTCTGAAAAACGAATCCCCTTTAGATAATCCAGATAATGGGGCTACGTTTATAACACTAAGTGCGCAATCCTAACCCCTTATGTCAGTACTTTCCAGCACTGGCATAGTGGTGCCAATGGGATGTGTGCTGCATCCTGCAGTTGGGTGTCACTCATGGAAGCCTCCTCAAAGTTACCCTGCACATGCCTGATCTCGTCTGATCTTGGAAGCTAAGCAGGGTCAGGCCTGGTTAGTACTTGGATGGGAGACCACCTTGGAATACCGGGTGCTGTAGGCTTATACCATAGTCATTCGAGACTGAAGGTTGCCAACCAACCAACCAACCTCAAAGTAAGGGAATGTTTGTTCCCTTACCTCAGAGCTGCATTGCCCTTATGTCAGTGCTGGAAAGTAGATACTGCGCTGGAACAGGCAGGGCAGGGGGCTTGTGCTGTATTCAGCGCAGGATTGTGATCATATGCAGCTCAGCCAGAGGCAAGGGGAAACATTTCCCCTTACCTCTAAGGGCTCCTGGCCCCAATGGGTCTCCTCGGACTTACCTCCTCTGGAGGTAGCGTAAGTCCAAGGAGAGTGGAGCGGCTTCAAGCTGCTCCGTTCTCCCCGGAAACAGGGGTTGGGATCCAGCATAACCACTGGATCCCAGCCCTGCCTCCTACTGCCTGCCTGCCCACCCCCTGGGGCCGCCCACTGCCCACCTTCCCCCCACCCAGGAATGCCTCCCCCCCAGCTACTTTTCTTTTTTCTGTCGGCCTAGCCAGGCCAACACAACGTCCAAGGAGGAAGTCAACATGGAAGCTTGCATTGGCCTTCACAGGCCAGCACTTCTTTGAGCACCGGTCTGGCTTTCTCCTGAGGAGGCGCAAACGTGCTTTACAGCATGGTTGTGACCCTCCGAGGCCGGTGCAAGCTGAAGTGAATTCTAGGATTACGCCCTAAGGGCAATTCTGAAATGATGAGGGGCCGGCGTAAGTGCCGTGGCACTTTCACGCCACTGGGACAGGACAGAGGCAGACGCATGGACATCGGGCCGGTGGTCCAGGTAAGTCCGTGCCGGCTGAGTCAGGCTGGCGTAGGGGTCTGGGGGAGGCGCAGGAAGAGCACGGAGGTGTTTCAGGGCAGGAGAAGGGCAGGCAGCAGGTAGGCCTATGGGCAAGTGGCGGGTGAGCAGGGGCAGGGCTAGGATCCAGCACTTGTGGATGCTTTTCCAGGCTTTTCCAGTTAGCTGTCAGCTATAAATATTTGAGTTTTCAGACGAGTCTGGTGTGTACCACTGTTCTCTCACCTATGCAATATACACCTGCCATGATTTTGCTGCTGCCCTGTCTGAATCTGAAACAAAATGCCCCAAGAACACTTGGAGAGGTGGGAAGAACAGCAACGAGAAAAAGACAGGACTGCATTTGGTTGGAGGTGACATCACCCGAATTCTCTGGAACACCTGAGACAGCAAATGATGTCAATTCCAGAAGAATTGACGGCTAAGCAACCTTACCTGCATTTTCATAGTTTTGCATGGAGTGGGAGGTGAGAATGGGTTGCCTTCTTTACAAAAAAAAGGGGGGGCTGCAACAGCTAGAGTTTTTTAGCAGAGGCAAAATAAAACTGAAGAAGCTCATGATGAAAGTGTATCCGCAGGAAGGATGAACGTGTAGGGCAGGAGGTCTGGCTCAATTGGTAGAGATGCCGCCTTGTATGCCTGAAGATCTGAGGCTGCCAGTTTGAAACAACCGGAAGTACCTGTAAACTGACGACACGCTGATATACTGATGAGCTGACCCTCGGTGGCAGAGAGGAGTTGCCGTCAAGTGAGGCGAAGGGCCAGAGAGAGGCCAGACCGGGAAGGAATCCAACTGGAAGGAGGAGTTCTATGAAAGACTAGAACTATTCAATTGTAAAAATCCCTACGGGGGTTTAGAACAGCCTGCCTATGTAAACCGCCTTGGATTAAAGTCCGAGGAGAAATCTGACAACCAAAGAAAGGCAGTATATAAATACCTGTATAAATAAATAAATAAATAAATAAATAAACAAACAAACAAACAAACAAACAAATAAATAAATATCTGATGATGAGTAGCGTGATGAGAGAGAAGGAATGGAGCAAATTAGGCACACTTGCAATTAAAAAAAAGAGACATTTGCTGAAATTAATCAGCAGAGTTTAAGAAAGAACAAATGGGTACTTGTTCACACAACCTAGGCCTCTCATTGCCACATGTTATTGTCACATGTTATACTGAATGGATTTCTTTAAAAAAGAATTGCATGGAGGGTAGAATATTTGGTGACTACACAGTAGCCTGAAGCTCTTCCTCCATGTTCAGAGGCTCTATAGTCTACTTATAGCTATAAGATATTAGGAACTAACAGCACAGGATCGCAATCTTGAGTTATTGTAAATCAATTGTAGGCATCTTTCTGGTCAACACTGAGAGGGATAGAAGCTAAATATGCTCTTATCCCTCGTCTTAAATATGAACATTGGGGAAACAGCAGAGAGTTCCATTGTTATTTGTTAGTGTGCATTAGTCCACTTCCCAATTTCTTTAATTAGTAATACATCCCATTCCGTCAATACTTCCCAGAGGCTTTAGATCCAATTCCTAGTGTGACTATTAGTTTGCATTATTCATAGAACAAACCATTTTTCACAAGCCTTTTAATTCTCTATGATGCTGCCCATGGGGCCTTAAAAATGCTGCAGTTTCATGTGACTCCACACACACACACACACACACACTTTGATACACATTCTAGGCTGAGGATCAGAGTCGACACTACAAGCCAACATTTCTCATCTAGAGAAGCATGACATAGTCAGGGAGCAGAGTAGTAAACTATGAGACAAGATTCTATCTAGACTGAGATCCAATGTGAATTTGGACTTGTATACCAGCGGATCTGTGAAGACCCACCAGCACAGATTGGATGGCAGGAGAGGCAAGGAGAGCTGGATGAAGGCAGAATGGGGGTAGGTGAGGGCAGGATGGGGGGAGAGCAGATTGGGTCTGGGAAGGGAGTGAATTCAGTGGCAGCCACCAAATCCAAACCCCATTCCCAGGCTCAATACCACAGCATGGGTCCATGCGCAATTTCGCTGGCACAGATCCAAGTGGATCCATCTGTGCTGCAGAATCTTAACCAGGGTAAGGGAATAAAGGAGACTTCTGTGACTGCCCCCCACCCCCCGCAGGATGCAATGGTGGCCATTTTGGCATCACTGCATCAGTGGGGGGTGGGGAAGGATAAAATTGGGCTGTAAGTCTAGTCTATCATAGCTCCCACTAATTGTTTGGTAGGTGTTAGTATAATTACTCCAAGCATTGCCTATATATGGTGTTTGTGTCCGTGTGTACACACACACACCAATTTTGTATTTTGGGCAGGGTTTGGAATGAGCAACACTGCAATGGGGATTTCACCTCTCTCACCTCTGACCTTTTCCTGTGGAAGAAGAGTAGAGGAGCACGAGGTTGAGGTCTCATCCAGGTCAGAATCCCATGACTTCTCAGGTATTAATGTGACAAATCCAAATATTTGCCATTATAACTCTTTGAAAGTGTTCATTATAACAGTAGTTCTCAAAGAAGTTTAGCACCGGAACCCACTTTTTAGAATGACAATCTGTCAAGAGTGATGTCATGGCTGGAAGTGATATCAAGCAGGAAAAACTTTAACACCACTGCCATATGACAAAATCAAGTCAAAGGCACAATCCTGAAAGCGCACTGGGCTGACACAAGTGCCTTGCGCTGGTCCAAGATGGTCGCAAAAGTGCCATAAAGCATTTTCGTGCTGTCTCTGGAGGATTGAGGCCGACACGAGCCTCACTCAGCCAGCCTAAGAGATGAGACCGCGTCAGCTGAGCTTGGCTGGTACATGGGTCTGGAGGAGCATGGGGAAGGCATTTCGGGGCGGGGGAGGGTGGTGGCAAGTGGGCAGATGGGCAGGTGGGCAATGGGTGGGCCCATTGGTGGGCGGGGCCAGGGTTCAGCAGTTATGCCAGATCGTAACCCCATTCCTGGGCAGCCCTGGGCAGCCCTGGGTTGCTTAGATCTGCACCACATCTTTAGATGGCGCATATCCAAGTAGCCCCATTGAGGCTTCTGCAGCGCAACTTGGGGTAAGTGGAAGCGATTCCCCTGCTCCATGCTGCACCAATTTCAGCCCCAACCTGGCCTTGGATGCTCCAGGGCAGGTTAGGATTGGGACGTGAGTAA
The DNA here is from genome assembly GCF_035046505.1 of Tiliqua scincoides. NCBI lineage: Eukaryota > Metazoa > Chordata > Lepidosauria > Squamata > Scincidae > Tiliqua > Tiliqua scincoides. The sequence continues at coordinate 126,560,024 of NC_089822.1, read as the reverse complement.
AGTAAAAGGTTACAATAAGTATAATTTTAAAAAATTATTTAAAATAAAGAACCACCTTCCCAAGCAGTTGTTGATCTGTTTGTTTTTTTTAAATCCCAAACATCTGCAATCCTATCCTCACTTACCTGGGAGTAAGCCCCATTGACTATCATTGTTAAAAGCATATATACATAGCTTGTTAAAAGAACAGATCTGTAACATTTCCCCCAAATGCTATCACATATCATGGTAGCATCAAGACTAATATACTAAAAATAAATACACATGGAAATGAATGGGGACCCACCTGAAATGGGGTCGCGACGCACCTAGTGGATCCCAACCCACAGTCTGAGAAACACAGTGTTGGAACATCCTTAGGAAGCCCTCCACATGTATAGTTGTATGCAGGGGGTCTCTTTTCATGAGATCAGGAACCTTGTAAATCCTCTGCACACACTGCTATATACACAGGAGCCCCCTAATGCACACACAAAGATCAGAGCCAACTGCCAGGGTGCACCTCCCTCCACCACAAAAGGCCCACTTATTGTACCTTAGGAATGTCTGAAAAAGGCTACAATGTTGTCATACCAGTATGTTCATCAGGGAGCTGTAATCTGCTGCTGTGCCTGTATACTCAGAGGCAAACCCAGGTTTGCCTTGGTGTCGCGTGTGAAATGTTCTTCTCTGAAGATGACTTGTTAGCTTAAAACGGTGTGGCAGAGGCAGTGGTCACCTTTTGGTTTGGGAGTTTCAGATGAGCCTTTTGCTGCTGATACTACTGTCTCTGCCTTGCACAGAAGAAATCTCCAATGGCCTCTGGAGATCATCGCCTCTGTTCTACTTTACCTCAATACTGTAGGGATGTTTGCAGCCTCACCTGGAACTTGCCTTGCGGGGGGCATTGAAAAATGTTATAAAACATGCCCCAACTCCCCCAGTTGCCAAGAACAAACGCATTCCCTGCTGGCCACGCCCCACCCAGCTGCTCACACAGCCGCAGCCAGATGCAGTTTCAAAGGGTGAGCTCAGACCTCCCAAGGAGCAGCTGTCAGGGCTTGCATGATGCTTCACTGATTGATGGGGGAAGAGAATAACCGTTCCACCCCTCCATAGAGAGGCAGCAGCCCACACTTCTCTTACCACTGTCCACTTCATCCACTAGCCCCGTCCACTGATTTTGATTAAATGGCTTTTTGGTTCGGTTTACGTACATAACACTTATGCTTCATAACAGACCTGGGCAATGCGTGGCCAACCACAGTGAATGCAGCCTACCAGTCATGTATCTGTCAGGTGCTTGGTCAGGCAGCCAAGGTGGGAGGTAAATCAGGCCCTTGGTGGAAGGCTATCAGAGCTGGCCTTAGGAGCTACAGAGCCCAACTGGAGCTGTGGGGCCTCATTAGAAACATTTTTGGCGGGACCCCAAGTTCACAGCCAAAGTCTGTAGAATCTTAGAAACATAAATAAAATTTATTACAGACTTTATTTCTCTATGGTAGAATGGAAAGCAATCAAAACGTGCACATAAAACGTGCATTTGAGTTAATGAACCAAATGGATCTAAGCACATTTTAATATAAAATTGCATACAAGATTAGATTGCCCTGTTAGGCGCAGGACCCAACTGGGAACAATTGGTCCAATTAGCTTAAAGCCGGCCATGATGACTATACATGAATGGTGGATATAGTAGCCAACAAATCAGATGAAAACAGTCTGACCTGCTCTTGTGCCTTTACCAGTAGCTTGATTTGCAGATATGAACAGGTGAATCACCAAGTCATGGTTGCGCATCAGGTTGCTGCTAAAGGCACATGGACAGGGGTTGACAACCCTACAGGTGACTGGTCTTTCATTTGGTGGGTCACAAGGTTTGCAAGCCTGAGAAAGGTAGGGGACCCACTGAAGATGAGGAGCACATAAAACCTCCCTCTGGTTAGTTTCATGGTCTTGTCCTGCATTATCCATTTCCCTGGAGCCAGGTTGCTCTAAAGCTTGGTCCAAAGTGAGTTCACATATGAGTTCATCACCCAATAAATACAACAGCAGATAACAATCTGCATGTTTCAAAGAATTTAAAACCAAACAATGCAGTACCGACAGAAATGTCCCTTCAAACCACAACCAGCTACCCAGCGTGGCCCTTCAGTTAGGAATCCAGAGTGGATGGAGAGGAATAGCAAGGGAGAGAGAGAAGGTGGTGCCTTACAGTGAGTCAAAGTCTTTGTCCAACTCGGCCAGCACCACATGCTCTTCAGAGCCTCTGAAGGACTTTTCTAGCTCAAATGCTTAAGATCCCCGAAATGAGGCCAAGGAGCAACACAGGGACATTTAGGGATGTCAACCCTCTTGGACTAGCCTGGAGTCTCCAGGATCAGTATCAATCTCCAGCTGATTACTGAAAGCAATCCTGGAGATGTTAACAGGCCCTCCTTGGCATAATGACATTCAGTGCAATCCTAACCCCTGGGTTAGGCCAGCACAAGTCACTTGTGCCGACCCAGGGGTGTCACAAACGTGTCATAAGGCACATTTGCATCAACTTAAGAGTTGGTGAGGCCAGTGCAAGGAGTTGTGCTGGCTTCCCTGCGCTAGATCCAGACCTGGTGGGGTATGTTAGCATCAACTGAGCTCGGCCAATCTAGAGGACTAGGGGGGGAGGGGGGAGGCAGGGAGGAGGCATTTTGGGGTGGGGGAGGGTGGACAGCAGGTGTTCCTGGGGGTGGGTGAGGAGTGGGAGGTGGAGCCAGGATCCAGTGGTTATGCTAGATTGTGATCCTGTTCCCAAGTGGTGTGGAGAAGCCTCTGGATACTCCAGTCTACTCAGATTTGCGCCACCTTCTGAGGTGGCGCAGATCCAAGAAGACCCATTGGGGCCAGTGCTGCATGACACAGGGTAAGGGGAGAGTTTTCCCCTTGCCTCGGGTTGTGCCGATTCTGGCTCCAAACTTGTGCTGGATGCAGCGTAGGCCCACCTGCCTTGCTTGCCTATTCCAGCGCAAGTTAGGATTGCGCCTATTATGTCATGGGGGGGAATCTTCAGGAACAGTTTCAGTCAAAGTTGGCAGCCCCAGGGGCATTCTGCTTACAGAGTATTGTGTTCTATACCTGAACCATGGTCTGAACGTCTAACTTAGTGGTGAGTTCTGCCACTGACTCAGAAAGTGATCTTGGGCAACTTCCTTCCCCTCTTCCCCACTGCAAAACAGGGTTGCTACTTTTAACACCACTGTTTGGTGGGGGAGGGGTGAGAAAGAGTGAGATTCAACATAACAAAAAGCACACCCTTGAATTCTACATGAATTCATCTGAAATGCAAGCCATGCTGGGTTTTTTGTTTTGTTTTTTAAACTTTCTGTACTGAAATTCCCATTTCAGCCATTAGTAAATATCAAAAAGGTAGTAAGTGGGTGGGGGTAAACTTGACAGTTTACTCAACTATCTTACACAAGTTTGAATGATGTGGCCTGTGACGCAATGTCATTTTACAGAGCCAACACAATCCAGTGGCAAAGCTTTTTCAGGACTGTACCACTTCAGATTGTGAAGGCCTTAGGAATGGACCTCAACAAGTGGGAAACCCTGGCCTCTGAGCGGCCTGCTTGGAGGCAGGCTGTGCAGCATGGCCTTTCCCAGTTTGAAGAGACACTTGGCCAACAGTCTGAGGCAAAGAGGCAAAGAAGGAAGGCCCATAGCCAGGGAGACAGACCAGGGACAGACTGCACTTGCTCCCGGTGTGGAAGGGATTGTCACTCCCGGACTGGCCTTTTCAGCCACACTAGACGCTGTGCCAGAAAACCACCTTTCAGAGCACGATACCATAGTCTTTCGAGACTGAAGGTTGCCAATACAAATACAGTATATACCATGCTAGTCTGTAGTATAGTCTGAGTAAATCCCTGCGTGGATTTAATAAGCCTGCCTGTGTAAACCGCCTTGAATAAAGTCTTGAATAAAGACCAAGAAAGGCGGTATATAAATACTGTATATTATTATTATTTATTTATGTACATAGGAAACTATTTTTGCATGGGCAGAACAGATAAATCCAAACACTTTGAAAGGGAGAAGGGGGATGAGGGTACATGCAATAATAATGATGGACACTCCTCACTGAAACAGACACATTAGAGACATTAGTGTCTATAATGGTTTGTGTGCGTATACAGTGTTCATGTGAGCAGTCACTGTAGCTTAGTAACCCCCCCCCCCAGCCATGCTTCTCTTCCTTTTCACCAAGAGACAACTGACATGACAAGCTGAGATTTCAGCATGCTTCTACAAGCACCCTAAGAGGGTGGGGCAGCGGTATTCTGAATCATACAGAGAATGTTTTACAACCTCTTCACCACAACCACAGTTGAATTCAGGCTGATGAAAAGCCTCAGTTGGAGAGAAACTTAGCAATCTGCCAGAAAACTGGAGTGTCAAAAGTGACAAACTCTAACCCAGCCATTTTCAACCACTGTGCCAGAGCACACTGGTGTGTCATGAATGGTCTGCAGGTGTGCTGCAGGAGATAAATGGGGGAGGGTCATTTATTATTAGGGCCATAGGGGAATGTGAACCCCCCACCAACATCATGGTGTTCCTTGTCAATTGTCAAAAAACTGATAGTGTGTCTTGACAATTTCAGTACCTTGTCAGTGTTCCGTGAGATGAAATGTTGAAAATCACTACTCTAACCGCTCAGGACACACAACACAATTCTTTCTTGCACAGGTTCCATTGAAATGTGCTACTATGGTGTCCCTGCATTTCTCCCATGCACTTCAATGGGGGCTTAAATAGATGCAACAACAGCTCCAGGCTTCAGTGTTCTTGGCAAGCTGCCCCCCATGGGCCTCCTTCTACTTGAGTGAACCCTGAAAAGGTCACTCTGTCACCACCACACAATGACTATAGGCACAGAGGTAGTCTGGGGGATCATCAGTGGACCCTCCATAGCTGGCCAATGATGTCAACCTCTGCGGCTAACCCAGCACAGGATAATTGTCCATGGGATTGTGCCTTTGTGTTCTCCCCTCCTCAAAATGCCAGATTCCATGCCCAACACCAGGTTCTATGCTGCATTACATTGCATTTAGCAGACTCACATGCTTGCGTATTTTCAAACCTTTTCAGCATTCGTGAGAGCTGCAGATCCAACACTGCATTATGAAAAAAATCATTATACAGGCATGTGCCACTTAACAACCGTTCACTTAACAACAGACCACATATGTGATAGTGGTCAAAGCACAATAAAGATGCTCTTAATGAGGCAATTGCATCTCCCATAGCCTGCAGCAGAGTGTCTGTTTACACAACAGAGAGGCTCTTAATGCAAAGAAGAGTCAATCTATCTCCAGTAGCCTGTGCAGCCAGCTAGTGTCTGGCAGGGAGTGTCTGTTTACGCAACAAAGGCAATAAATTGGACTGAATGTTCACTTAATAACCTAATCGCATAATAATAGGGATAGGAGAATATATCCCCATTGTTAAGTGGTGCACACCTGTATTTAATTTTATCACAACATTCCTCTAATGGCCACAGGGAAGTATTTAATTTTGTTTATTATGTGTATATTCTGTCTTTCACCCATTACGGAATTGAAGGCAGAATCCTTGGGGTTCCCAGACACTCACCAAAGCTAGAGCTTCTTAGCTTCAGTCAGGTGATTGTGCCCTGTGCCCTCACACCATGTCCTGGGACATATGCATGTATTTGCTTCATTTTATCCTCACAACAAAAGTAGATAGATAGATACTTTATTAACGGTCATCCGACCAGCTACTCACAAAACAACAAAACAAAATACACAAAATTAAAACCAACATCCCTTTACACATATATAAAATCATAAAATCATCGAACAAAAGTAGGTTTGGCTTAGAGACAGTGACTGGCCCAAGGTGAGTTTTGTGGCTGAGCTGGGATTTGAAACCAAGTATTGTTACTTTAAGTGTGACACTAACCACCATAGCACATAGATTCTCAGTAACCCAAGAAAGTGAAGACATGACTCAGCTGCCAGCAACCAGCGAGTGGTTGCCCAGACACTGCCCAGAGTTTGGTGGTACAAACTGCACCCGATTTTACTGGAATCTATCCCAGGAAAGTGGCAAAGATGAAAAGCTCCACCCAGTCAGCAGCTATCAGACCGTTTTGATAACGACCAATTGCGTTGACTGATTCAATTCTGCACAAGTGTCATCACTATCTCTCCGCTCCTCCCCACCCCCTTGTTGACCTCCTAACAGACTCTACCAGGCAGTTTGCTGGTAGCAACCACAGCATGTGTGTCAAACAGACTCTCACTATTACCAACTCTGGGCAGGTTCACCCACTTCTTCAAGCATGGCACTGTCATTCCTGGAGTGTTTGCAAGCTCCGATCTATGGCAGGCTGGCATAAGGCAAGAGGAAGTGGTAAGAGTAGGTGGTTTGCTCAGGCCTGGGAACCCATCTAGTTTGGATACTCTCACAGGCACTAAATGACACACAAAAGTCCCGGGGGTGGATGTTTACCAGAGACTGCAGCTTTCGCAGCTGCAGCTAGCCAATCTGTCAGTATGCCCTGCTGCAGCCTGTGATCCACCAAATCAAATCCAGCCTTGCACATATTGTTGCCTGCTGTGTGATTGATAACCCTCCTGTTTTTGTAGGCAGCACAAACAGGAGGCTTACGGTGTGCCTTGGTATGCTGCCATACATGCCTGGTGAACTGCCTGTATTCAGCTGGGTAGGTCAGGAGTAGTGCAAGTCTGTTCTGAAGACACCACTGCAAGATTGAGAAGGTCGGAAATGCATCCAGCACATATCCAACTTGGGAGCCCATATAAAAGGGTCAGAGGAATCATTATGCCAGTTGCCCTGCACAAAAGTATGACAACCAGCAGGTCTCTCTTTCAGCACATTTCTATGTATATCTACTCAATGGGCCTTATTCTCAGGAAAGTGTGCATAGGATTGCAGCTTTTGAGTCCTGTACTGTGAAAAACAATGGTAACTCAGGTTGAAACTAAATGAGGAAAAAAAAAAACTTTATAAGGAGAATGAATTCAAGAAAGACTGGCGAAAAAGTGGGGGGGGGGGGGTCAACCACACATGACCCAAGACATCCTAAACTGAACCTTTCAATATGTTCATTTTACTTAAAGGCTGCTGTAGGGAGCCTCAAACTGGATTGGAACAGCAGGGTGTGTGTGTTGATTTCAGGGTTTAAAGAGATTTCCTGAAGTTGCTATTACTACTGTACTTGCATTTATTGTTGCACTATTTGCACAGATTGATTGCAGCTTTCCAGGGTTTCAGAAAGTTTGATCCTTTCCTACCACCTGCGGATGCTTGGGACAGAACCTGGGACCTTCCTGCATGCAAAATAAATGCCCCTACCCTTAAGCTATGATGCCAATTCCAAAGGCTTTGGGAAGGTGATTTAGACCAAGGGTCTCCAAAACCCAGCCCGAGGCCCAGATGTGGCCCGCGGCAAGCCTCCATCCAGCCCGCGGCCAGCCCCTCATCCCCTGAAAGCCTCTGGCCAACTTGACCGAACATGACTGGCGCCGTGCTCTACTTGCATCTGGAGGGTGTTCTGAGGGTCAGAGAGATTGAATAAATCTCTTCCTCTTTTACATAAAAATGAAGACACCGCAAGAGTCCAGTTGGGGACTGCCTGCATCTTGTGTAGTGTAGCCCCGAGTCAAAAGGGAAAAAAGGGGAGATCTCTTCCCAAGGAAAAGAGTCATTTGTTATGTTTCAAGCATTGTAAGTCTTCGCAAGGAGTGATGCTGAAGCCTTGTCAAATGTGTGCATAATTGTATGTGTAACTAGGTCAGATAGGAAGTGCTTTATGGGTAAATAGGAAGTGAAAGGGTGGCAAAATGGGGTAATATAGCAGTGGAAAGAAGGGGCAGCTTATAGTTTGCCTCTGTTGCAGTTTGGAGCCCAATTGCCCCCCTCCCCCGCTATGCAACCCCAAGGTGCTTTTAGCCTTTAGCTTACTCACAGCTCACATTTTGCCTCACACCTAATTGCAAAATTGCCATTGCTGCATATATAGCTGGTATGGTCCTTCTCCTTTCAGGGCTCTCTCCTTGGGAGCTTTGATGGCTCACTTGTTCAAAATGTCAGCCAAAATGGATCTCCACCTCTCTAACAGCTCTAAACAGTCAACCATGCCGGGCTATTCACCAGCAATGTACTCAACAAGAGTAATTTCCATTTGGAAGTACACCACTTTGTCATGTGTGGCGTCCAAGCTCAGTGGATTGGGCACTGGCCAGGGGGCCAGCCCAGCTGACCTCTGCGGCCTCCCAAGCAACCCACTTTATGTGAGGGAGTGGTGGAGCAACACACTTAGCCAAGAAAGTCACTTTGTTGCTAAGTGTAAATGAGCTTCCTCAAAGGTCCCTGTGACCATGTAGGGATGTCTAGAAAGCCCATCCATAGATCCAAAGGGTGGGTGGAGATTGCAACAGAGTGATTTGCTCAAGAGAACAACTGTTGTCGTCCCTGGGGGAGTATGTAGATGCTCCTCTCTCAGCGGCATTGAGGAAAAAGTGTCCACCTGTCCCAACTTCATTACCTTTTTCAGGGCCCAATCCTGATCCTCATGCGCTGGCTCCCCACTGGCGCACTCTGTTGTGAATGTGCCGTAAGGCTTACAAGCCTTACTGCAGGCCTAGCACAGGAGCTAGACCAGTGCAAGCCTGCGCTGGGCCAGCTCTAGCGCTGGGCCAGCGATCCGTTGCCCAGCAGCTTGCCTGGACTGTCAAGAGGTGGAGAGGTGAGTGGGGACATGGGGGGAAGCAGGAGAGGTGTTGCAAGGTGAGCAGAGGGCAGGTGAAAGGCCTGGTGGGGAGGGAGCAGAGGGAGCTGGGGGTGGGAGCGGTGGAGCTCAGCTCTACCAGATCCAGAGCCCCATGTCAGGCAGGGTGGCCTTGATTCTGTGCCAGCTAAAGAGCCGCCGCAAAATCGAGTAGCCCCCTTGTGGGGCTACTTACCTAGGGAAAGGGGATGAATGTCCCCTTCCCCAACAAGCAGGTGGAGGCTGCCCAGCATGCTTTGGATGTCGTGGCAGCCATTTTGGGAGCCCTGTGTGCCAGGCAGCTCAGGATTGGGCTGTCAGCTGCTGGGTAAGGTAAAAGGAGGGTGTGGGGTTTGCAGAGAGAGGAGCATCTATCTTGCTTTTGCCATTCCAAGCCACAAGAGAGAGGTGAAAAGAAAGCAGATGAACACTCCTCTCAGTGCTGCTGAGGGAAAAGCATTCCCTACTTCCTTTTTATATTTTCTGGCCACCAGGGGAGGCAGAGTTTATGCACACACCATAGAAGTGCATGCATGCACCATAGGGCTGGGTTGGTCAGAGCATACTATAAGAGGCCCAGCGAAGGTCCTTGAGACCTGGCTCCAACCCTGCTCTTCAGCATGCATTCCAGTGATTGTCAGGTTCACTCTGTATCTGAGATAAAACTTGGAAAATGAATGAAATCATAAAATATGACAAGATATAAAACGTGAATGTAATTATGAACAAGAACTATAATTCTGAAATCTAAGACTGTGTAGAAAGCCAGCAAACCATACATAAGAAGGAAATGCACAACTATTTCTGCTCTCCTTGTAAAAAAAGAGGACAAGAAAGAGACAAAAAAAGAATACATTGAATAACAGCAGCAGGAGAACATGAAAGAAACTCTGTCATTCCTAAGAATTAAATAACTGAGGCTGCAATCCTAACCACACTTTCCTGAGAGTAAGCCCCATTGAACAAAATAGGACTTACTTCTGAGTAGACCTGGTTAGGATTGTGCCCTAGGTGTACAATCCTAACGGGTCTGGGAGGGTTGCAAACATGCCATAAAGCACATTTGCACCTTCCTCCGAGTAAGCCATGCCACAGAGGCCAGATTTAGCCTCTGAGGCAGTGGTGGCGGCAGCGGCAGCGTGAATTTGCGCCAGCCAAGCTTGGCCAGTGTGGGGGTCTGGAGAGGGCATGGGGAGGGCGGGGAGAAGGAGGGAAGGAGGCCTTTCAGGGCGGAGGAGGGTGGGTGGCAGGTGGTCCTGTGGGCAGGCAGGTGCCAAGCAGGAGGCGGGGCCAGGAACTGCCAGTTATGCTGGATCCTAGTCCTATTCCCGGGTGGTGCAGAGTGGTTTCAGGCTGATCTGTTCTCCTCGGATCTGCGCCACCTCTTTAGGTGGTGCAGATCTGAGTAAACCCATTGGGGCTGCTGCAATTCTCTCCAGGATAAGGGGAATGTTTTCCCCTTGCTCCTGGCTGAGCCTCAGCCAGCCCCAAACTTGCACTGGATACAGTACAGGCCCGCTGGCCTGCCTGTTCCAGCGCAAGTAGGGACTGTGCGCTAAAAGAAATAAAAGCAAATATTAAAAGCAAAAAATATTTAAAATATTAAAAGTAAATATTACAAACATTAAAAGCAAAAAATTTCAATTTGAAATATTCTGCATACAAAAAATATAAGTTATGCTCAGCAAACGTGTTTGAAAAGAGTTAAGCAGAAAAAGTGCTGGCTTACCAAAAACAGGAAGAAAGGGAGGGGAGAATTCTACTCCTCTTTCAATAAGAGAAGATGGCATTTATGGCATCTGGAACTCTGAAATATGGGTAGAATATTTGAGGGATGTTGTATTATTATTTTATACAAATCTGAGCAACCATGTGTGTGTGTGTGTATGTATGTATGTACCTACCTACCTACCTACCTACCTATTTGGAAACCCTGATGGCCCAATATTATGGGTCACTTACAGCACAATCCTAACTGCACGTTAGGCTGTGCAAGCCTTGGAGTGTCACAAACGTGCTATAAAGCACGTTTGCGTCTCCTCATGAGCAAGCCACGCCAGCACATGGAGGTGTGCTGGCACATGGAGACTGAATCCAGCCTCTGTGGCTTCTTGTGGGGCAAGACTTGCGTCAGCCCAGCTGGGCCAGCGCAAGGCTTTGGGGTGGGTGGGAAGGAGGCGTGAGGGAGGTGTTCTGGGGCAGGGGAAGGTGGGCAGCCCCAGCAGGTGGGTGGATGGGCAGCGGGAGGTGGGGCTGGGCCCCAGCAGTTATGCAGGATTCCAACCCCTGTTCCCTGAGAGCTTGGAGTGACTTGAAGCCTCAGGAGGTGGCACAAGTTCAAGGAGACCCATTGGGGCCAGGGTGCCTTACCCCTTATCTCTGGCTGAGCCACTTTGGGCACCTATCCTGCACTGGATACAGCACAAGTCTCTTGGCTTGCCTGTTCCAGCACAAGATAGGATTGCACCCTTACAGAAGCAAATCTAGTGATCTGCTGCTGCAAACCACTTTGCAACGGCAGAAACGTACGTCCATCGTTGCACACAGAGCTGCTGATGGAAATGACCAGAGGTTCTGTACATACACCAGAACCATTTGTACACTCCACCAGCGCAGTGGTAGAGAGGACAGTTCAGGGGAGAACTGGGGCAGAGAGTAGGCTGAACGGTGGGAGGGGTGTGTGATTTGGAGGTGACAGAGAGGGGGGGAATATTGGCAGTAATCACACACACTGAATCCCATCCCCCTTTCTTCACCCAGATCTGCCCCCTTCCTTTCCTCCGAGTTACACCAGCAAAATAGTAAGCAAATGTCCAAGGAGAGCCATTGGTGACCAGGCGGCCTACCAGGATAGCTATCCACTGATACTCTGAAGCTTCCCATTGCCAATTCAAAGGGGTTCACTCTAGTTCCAGGCACCCCTTTTAAGGTCTCTGATGCCTTGCTGAGGGTCTCCACTGCTGCAGATCACTTCAGGATGGCCGGGGATGGCACAGAGACTGCAGATAGCTGAGAACACCCTGTGAATACTGAGAGGTAGGGGGCAATCCTGCTCCTTGCAGATAAGCAAATCTGCAGGTAGCAAATCCATATGTAGAGAGAGATGACTATTTTTAAATGAAAAATGAAAATTAATGTTATGGATTGTAATCTAAGTGGAGGTTGTCGAAGGACATTCCTGTCAGGGATCTTCCCCACCCCATCCTCTTGCAGCAGCCCCCTGAAAACCTTCTCTGAATGGCAGAGGACTCTTAAGAATAGAGAGGCAGAGCCTGGAGTATGAGAGGCTGCAGGAGAAGGAGCAAATAACTGTATACCAGGCGGAAGCACCTTCCACAGTTCTAGACTGTGGGACTGTCTAGAGAAGGGACTGTTCTAGAGAAGAGGGGGGCAGAGAAAATCCCTTGAAGGATCTTCCTTTTGCATTCACTCCATAGGCTACAAACCTATAAAAAGAACTATGAATGTAAGAAGGCAAATGGAACATTGAATTAAACAATGTTTTCCCTTCTTTGGTCATTTTGCAGCAGTTACTATGACAGTTTTATTGCAATTAAACCTTTTTTTTTCTGACCTTGCCAATATAACTCATGGGATTTCAATTAAGAATATGGTAGAACTTAATCATGCATTTCATATGGAAGCAAAAAAAAAATATCTAGTATCAAAAAAGTCATCATGCAGAATTAAAACATGATGCAGTATACATATATGTATTTATTTCCAGTAGGGTTAATAGCAGCATAATATGAGGCTATACATCAGGGAAATGGCAGAGAGGAAAGAGTTAAGCTCCCTTTCCCCCACATCAGTAGTCAGATACAATTCAGAGCTCTTCTTCCTTCATGGTTGACTTTAAGTGAAAATTAAAACTCCATGGATGTCTGTTTTGGCCTTTAGGGTCTTGACTCTTATCTCTAAAAATGATGACATCTCGCACTTATAGTGCAAGCCTACGCATGTTTACTTAGAAGTAAACCTCAGTGAATTCAATAGGACTTGGCCCAATTCTATTGTGTTCAGCACTAACGCTCCTCAACTGGCTCTGGCCCAGCTGTTGCAAAAATGCCATAAAGCATTTTTGCACCAGCAGAAGGGATGCTGGGCTGGTGCTGAGGCCGTCGCCAGTAGGCACTGGGTTTCATTGCTGGAATGAAGTGTTGCTGGAGTGCTAAGTGTTAAGTTTCCCATTGGTGGCTAATGAGGCTTTTCGGGGCAACGGAGGACAGAGGGAGCCACTGGCTTGGTCTATGCCATGCTGCAGTGCCACCCAGATAATCGCCAGAGAGGGTCCTGCAACTGGTCAGCAACTGATCTGGGAGCCAATATGGGGGTAGTTGCCCTATATACCTGTTGTTTCAGGCTTGATTCCTCCATCTGAGCAACTTGTCAATGCAAAGTTGCGATTAACAACCCCCATGAGGTGTTTCCCTCCATCGGCTGCTGCCTGTTGGAACATGACCATCTATCTGACCATGTACACATACACATGCATGCCTCTGGCCCTTGTTTGCTGCTCTGGACAGCATACATACCTTTGGCTCTTGCAACCAGTCAGCTTACAGGCCCGACCCACAGGGCCAGGACATTTGCACCAATATGCCATGTTCAAGTGACATTGGTGAATCCAATCCTATCCAACTTTCCAGCACTGATGCAGCTGCAATGCAGCCCCACAATAAGGGAACAAACCTCCCTGAGGAGGTTTTCATGACTCATAAACTATAAAAATATAGAGCAATAATGCAGACCAGCCTTAAGAATACAAACAAGGGTAACTAATAGCCCAATCCTATTCAGCATTGGTATAACGGGGCCATATGGCCTAAGCTGTATTCAGCACTGAATCACGGCGGACTGGAGGTCTCATTGCAGTAAGTAAACATTTGTTCCCTTACCTTGTGTTGGGCCCCAGCCTGCCCAACTGGGCTACTTGGAGCAGTGCCAGCTAAATTGTTGGCGCAACTCTGAGCAGTCCAATGTAGAGCTTTCAGGCTCAGGACAGGGGTTAGGATATGGTGAAGGCCTGCTTCACTGTCCCCAGCCCCTTCCCCTGAACAGCCCCTCCCCACCCTCAACCATCCTGAAACATCCCCTCCCCATCTCCATTCCACCCTCCTGCCACCTGCCTCTCCGCCACTAGGTACAACCCACTTACCTGTGGGACACTGCAGGCCTTCCTGCCAGTGCTACCTACGTGCAAGTTGTCTCAAACATGCTTTGCAGCATGTTTACAACGGCTAGCACCAGCACCGCACCAGATGCGCCAGCGCTGACAAAGGTTAGGATTGGGCTGCGAGACTCAATTATTGCCTGTGGCAAAAATTTATGAACTTAAATAGCATAATTTTCACCTGGCACCTGAAGAATAATAGGGCGAGAGCTGGATGGGCCTCTGGTATAGAGACTCCTTTTTTTCTAAGTTTGGATTTTATGTTATGGATTTTGTTTTTGCACATTTATTTACAAATAAAGAAGAAAAGAGGGGGAAAGTCTGTTATAATAAAGATCTTGTTCTGCATAGCCATCAGCTGCACCTCTGACAGTGGTGGGGTGTGAAGTAGGGCTTCTACTGAAGACCTGCATGGGCAGCTAGGATTACTTGGGGTAGATGGTCCTCAGATCCTAAATCAGAACCTGATTTCAAACCAGTTAGGGCTCTAAAGGTCAGCACTTTGAATTGGGTTCCAAAACAGACCAGAAGCCAATTAAGATGATGCAGTATCAGAGGGGCTTGATTCAAAGATTGGACTCCAGTCAGAACTCTAGCAACAACATTTTGTACCAGCTGAAATTTCTGGACATTCTTCAGCAGCAGCCTCACACAACAGAGCACACTGTAGTAATCCAATCAGGTTTGAACAAGGCTTGTGTTACAGCGCAATTACCAGATATGCATTTTCCAGGAAAAAATGCAGCTGTCACAACCCCTAAGTTGTGCAAAAGTGCTTCTGGCTGCAGCTACCACCTGGTCATCTTAAGCAAGGCTGAGTCCAAGAGCATTTCCAAAATGCAAATCTGATCCTCAACCAAGGCATTTGTGACTGAAGCCCTTTAGAATTCCTTTTTCAAGTACCTGGGGGTTCTAACTACAATGTAACAAGCTGCAAGCTACAAAACAGTCTTTGGCTTTTAATACTGTAAATAAGTTTGGGTGAGGTAGGGTGGGGTGGAGTATAAAGCAAAGATATTGAAGTTATATAAGAGGAAAGGAGGTGTCTACAATGGAAGAAGACAATGGAGTGGTGGAATGTGGTTTTGCTGCAACAGACTAATTCAGCTTCCCATCTGGAATTTCTCATTATGAAAAGCATCAGATTTAGCTGCATTAAGTGGAAATCCACTAACCTCATGAAAAAATTCCGCCTTCTGACTAATAGTCCAGGATGCCTGGTATAACTGCTTTGAGTACCGTGAGGGAGATAAAGCGGGGTGTAAATTTGTGAATGAATAAATGAATAAAATATTTTCTTGGTGAGAGTTAGTGGTTGCAAGATAGTTGGTGACCTCTCTTGAGTGTTTGCCATCAAAACTTGGAGAAGCCTCCCCCTCCCCAATTTTTTTTTTTAAGGGGAGGAGCTGTTGTAAGGTATTTAAGAGTGGAGAAAACAGCAGTTTGCAGTTTGGGGAATGGGAGAGAACCGAGAGTTGGCTGCCGATGCGATGCAGAGGTGTGTCACTTTATGGGTACACTGGCTCCTCAAGTTACAGAATGTTCGGGTTACTGATGGCCGAGTCAGCGCTTTGGCCCAAGCACAGTACAATTTGTCCTTTAGTGGTGCTTTCGCACAGGAGTTATAAACACTTGGCAGGCAAGAGCTGGGTGTTTCGAGCTTCATACAGTTCAGCTTCAATACAGTACAGTTCAGAACGGAATACAGTACAATACAGTACAGATCTCCAGAACGGAAGTACTTATGGACCAATCCTATCTGGTGGCAGAAATGAGGTTCTGCTAAGCAAGCAAAATGAGGTTGCCAGTGCAGGTGGGCGGAGAGGCCACTGCCTGGCACCAAGTGAGTTGGCAGTGGTGGTGGGAGGAACGGAGGCATTTCTGAAACGGGAGGAGGAAAGGGATTGGGGAGGAGGCAGGAGAGGAGGAATCTGGCAGCAATGGCACATGCTCAAACTTAACCTCTGTTTTGTAAACCTCCCTATCTCTTTTCCCTCCTCAGACTTATGCCACCAAAAATGGTGATGTATGTGCACCAATCCCATAGCAGTCACAGGGCTTAAAAATGATTTTTGCTTACCTCCCATTGTCTTCAGATGGCACCCCTATAAGATGCAGCTTGCACCTTTTGGCACAGCTGCATTGGCACTGGTGGGGGGGGGATAGGATTAGGCTGCTAGCAATTTGTTTTGTTGCCCTATAGAAGTAAATATAGTATATATGCCATGTACTGTATGGCCATCACCTGATGTTTCACTTGCTTATTTGTAAATGAATATTGCTAAAAATCCATTAAGACTGTAGTGATCTCTCCTCTAAAGAAAGTCAAATCCACATAGCACTACCCCAGGACATCTCAGCGCTTAGAGGGGAACACATAATAACACTTAGCATTTGTTCAGTGTTTTTGAAGGTGCAAAAACCATCCCACATACAATGTCAACAGAGCCTTTACAGGTAAGCATTGTTATTCCCACTTTGAAGCTGGAACTGAGAGGAAGTAGCTTGCCCCAAGAGGTCATGGTAGAGGTAGATTTGAACTAGAGAAGTCTTGATTCATAGCTCAGTTTCTAAGCCACTACAATCACTCTCAAGCACAGCCATAGCAGCCTACATACGTATCCCCTTAAGGCAACCATTTCATGCATCTGGGGGATCATTTCATGCATCATGCGTTTCATCATGCAAAAAACAAAACAAAACTTATGCTATAATAAGCAAGGATCTTTGTTGCTTGTGCTGCAACAGACTGACACGGACATTTTCCCTGTGGAATGCTGGGACTCCGAGGTCAGGGGAGAGAGCAGTCTGGCTGTAGTGGGATGGGACACCATTGGTCAGGATGCTGTGGAGTTGGATGTACAGCATTGGCCTGACAATCTGGGAACAAATCTGTTTCATGACCGCAACATCTGCAGCCAAGTTAGTTCATTTCATTAGAGACAGAGAATCCTGTCATGCTGGTCTAGATTACTTCTGTCTGCTCAGGGCCAGAGGCTCTTCTGCTGTACAGGCAGACTGGAGGCCTGCCACCACCCAGCCTGTGGTCTAGCAGGATTTCCCCTGCTTCTCTCAGCTGACAGTTCTTTCACACACAGGAGAGACTTTTAAAGGTCCAGGATTTCACGTTTGTTCTCTCCTGTCCCTGACTTCCTCCACTTTTGCCCAAGAGACAGGGGAAGCCCCCAAAGCTTTTAATCAAAATAGATAAAAGTTGCCGGTGTGATGGCAGATGGGGAACTGAGAAGAAAAGTGACTCGCTTCAGTTGCACAGTCGGTCTCTAGCAGGAGGCATCTGAAACCACAACTCCGGCTGCCTAAACCACAGTTTGATTGTTCCTCCCTAGATACAGTAAATAAGAGCTGTAGCTATGTGGAGGGGGGTGGCTTCAGGGGCTTGATGCCATGTAGAATTCCAGGCCCCTTCCTTGGTAAATCTTTTTTTAAAGAACATCTTACAGAGATACAGTATAAGGAAAAACATGCAGATGTGTGTTCTAGCTCAGCAAAGAAATCAGTCAGTCCCTAGCTTCCAGTGTTCAGTCAACGAATTGCAAAAGCACTAGGATGGTTGACAAGCACACTGGCTCTTGACAAGTATTTTCAAATGTGATCACAGTGAAATTCTTTTAAAATTATATACATGCACTAACAATACAATCCTATGCATGACTACTCTGAAGTACATCCCATTAAATTTAATGGAACTGACTCCCAGATACGTGAGTTTAGGATTGCAGCTTTAATAGCTATTGGGCACAATCCTAACCCCTTATGTCATTGCTTTCCAGCACTAGCATAGCAGTGCCAATGGGACGTGTGCTGCATCCTGCAGTTGGGTGTCACTCACGGAGGCCTCCTCAAAGTAAGGGAATGTTTGTTCCCTTACCTCAGAGCTGCATTGTCCTTATGTCAGTGCTGGAAAGCACTGACATAAGGGGTTAGGATTGCGCCCTTAATGCAAACTTGTCAGAGTGTTTGGATTTAGGCTTTTGCATTGACTTTGTATGCTGTTTGCTCTTGAGCTCCATCATCTCTGGTGTGCTGGCTCCAATGAGCTTGCAGTCAAGGTACACATTCTGCCTCTAAAAACAGGAGCTGTGTATAAGCTCAGTGGCAGTGGCAGACTTACCCAGCCCCACACTTGGGGCTAAGGTCCATGATGCCGCCCCTCTGCAAGATGCCAACCCCCCCTCCCCCACTCACTGCAGTGAAACGGAGCCTTGTGCAACTCCAAGACCAAACAGGAAAGCATTCTGAGGCTTCCCCGGGGTCCTAAACTATACTTCCGGAAAACTGGAAGTACAGTTCCTGACTGTGTCAGGAACCTCAGTGAGGCTTCCCATGCGGTCCTAGAGGTGTGAGGACTCAGCACCTGGGGCATTTGCCCCATTTGCAAAGCGCTAGGTCCGCTGCTGCTCAGTGGAACAGTGCCTGTTTTGCATACAGGAAGTCCCAGTCTCAATCCCTGCCATCTCTAGGTAGGGCCAGAACTACTTCCAGTACAAGCAGACCAAAGTGAACTAGATGGACCAGTCAATGGGCTCAATAAAAGGCAGCAGCTTCATATGGTGTCACAGTGACTGCATGTCTCTGCTTATGGTTCAAAAGCTCTGTCTACACTACAGTAACTGGATGGCCTTTGTCAACCATTTCTGACAAGACAGAATTGTGTGCCTGTACAAGCTTCCATCAATACTGCCTTCAGTTTCTAAAATAAATGTTTGGAGAAAAAAAGAGCTTCTGAAGGAAGTGGTTTTGGGAGCTCCTTGCCAAAAATGGAGATAAACTGTAAAATAAATAAATTTTCCTTGAAAAGAATATGTAGCAGAGAAAACTTTTTCTGGACCTCCACTGCACAGCTACTTTGTCCCTGTTTGAAAAGTGAACTGACCTGTAGGTGAGTAAGGCGTTCTCAAAATCAACAGGCATTTATGACCTACTTTGCAACACAGTTCGCGTAATCCTAACCAACTTTCCAGCACCGAGGTAAGGGCAATGCAGGCCTGAGGTATGGGAACAAACATTCCCTTGCATTGAGGGTGCCTCCAAGACTGCCACCCAACTGAAAGATGCAGCACATGCTCCTTTGGCACAACTATGTCAGCGTTGGAAAGTTGGTTAGGATTTGGGCCTGTATTTATTAACTAAACCAGTGGTTCCCAACCTGTAGTCCGGGGACCTTAGGTGGTCCATGAGACCCTAACAAGTGATCCGTGTGGTCTCAGGAAAAGAGGACGATCACCTTTGATCACTTCCAGTGTCTTGCCAAGTGAGCACTCCCCCCATAAGAACATAAGAACAGCCCCACTGGATCAGGCCATAGGCCCATCTAGTCCAGCTTCCTGTATCTCACAGCGGCCCACCAAATGCCCCAGGAAGCACACCAGATAACAAGAGACCTCATCCTGGTGCCCTCCCCTACATCTGGCATTCTGACTTAACCCATTCCTAAAATCAGGAGGTTGCGCATACTCATCATGGCTTGTACCCCATAATGGATTTTTCCTCCAGAAACTCGTCCAATCCCCTTTTAAAGGCGTCTAGGCTAGACGCCAGCACCACATCCTGTGGCAAGGAGTTCCACAGACCGACCACGCGCTGAGTAAAGACCAACCACTAAAGTGTCAGCTGTGGCTGTAGGTATTCCGTTCTCTGCCCTCTCTAATGGTCCAGTGCTTGCTGAAGTGCCAGTTGAGAGAGGGTTTGTTCTCCACCCTTTCTGGTAGTTTGTGGAGGAGCGCTCACTTGGCAAGATGCTTCCCCATGGACCACTAGAAAGGGCGGAGAATGGACCCCCTGCAGCTGGCATTTCCAGTGTCTCGCTGAGTGCTCCCCCTTGGGCTACCAAATTGAATTGTATTTTTGTGTGCGGTGGGGATGGAAGGGGTTGCATGTGGTCCACAACAATTCCAATGTTTGCCTTAGTGGTCTGCAATCTCCTAAAGGTTGAGAACCACTGAACTAAACTAAACAATGTTGCTATAGGTACTCATGATTATGTCTCAATAAGGTCATATGTACACTATTAGATTCCTTTTCCTCCATGGACATTGTGACTCAAGCTGGGCTGTCCATACTATACCAGGGGAAAAGGGGGATACCCTGAGTGCGGTAAAGATTATGAGGTCTAAGCCTTTTTTATGGACAAATTGGTATGTTATGATACTTTTTATCCTACCCTTCCTCTGCGGAGCTCAGGGCAGCATACAGTATATGGTCAGCTGTCCGTTCCCTTTTATACCCTCAACATTCCTGTAGGTTGAGAGAGAGAGAGTGTGTGTAACTGGTCTCAGGTCAAGAATTGCCTGGACTAGAGCTAGCGGCTGCCCCGTGTGGTGAGATGCTGGAACTGCAGTTGCAGTAAAAGGTTCTCAAGTTCTGGACTGCCCTCCCTTCCCTATGAGGGTAACTAAGTCCCCTTGGCCAGGAAAACTCAAGCAAGTGGATCCTTGCCTGAGCAACAAGGTCTCGGTACTTCTGGAGTGTGCACTCTTATGATTCGTGGCTTGTCTCTTCTTCATGGCTCCCTGCTTGCTTACCAGTCCTGACATCTCACCTCCATGAATGCTGCCCATGGCCAGCAGCACATCCACACTGTGCGTTTTCACAGTAAAATGGAGACTTGAACCCAAGTCTCATTGGTCCTAGTAGTCCAAAACTCTAACCACTACACCATTCTGGGGAAATGAGCTTCAGAGATAAAATAGTACCATACCGACTTCACTGCTAAATTTCAGGAGGAAATTCTTGACAGTCAGGGCGGTTCAGCAGTGAACTTATTGCTGAGTGAGGTGAAGGATTCTCCCTCACTGAAGATCTTCAAGCAGATGTTTCATAGGCACCCCAGGAGATTTCCTGCTACAGAAAGGGGGTTGGATTAGATGACCTTGTGGGTCAGTTCCAACTCTATGATTCTATGAATTAAATTGTAAGCACACTCTAATGAACACCTGTGACACAAAGCCTTCGACCTCAATTACACAGTACTTTGCAATAACGTTAACTGCAGAGGGAAGGGAACTACAGGACTACACCGTGTTCCTTGTCAAGGATCAGAAGGTAGTACAAGTGTCACTTACATCAGTGTTTTTCAAATTGTGGGTCAGGACCTACTAGGTGGGTTGCAAGCCAATTTCAGGTGGGTCTCCATTCATTTCAATGTGTATTTTATTTTTAATATATTAGACTTGATGGTATGTGACTTCATTTGGGAAAATGCAGATCTGTACTTTTAACAGGTGACTATGTTTATGTTTTTAACAATGATAATGAATGGGTTTACTCCAGGGTAAATGTGGATAGGATTGCAGCCTTTGGGATGTATGGGGGAATTTTTTTTTAAAAAACCGATCAGCAACTGTTTGGGAGGGTTAGGAGGGTTCTTCTTGATTTTAAATAAATTTTTATACTTATTGTACTTTTAATTTACTTAATTGTTTGATTTTGTTATATTAAAAATGTTAAAAATTTTCCTGCTTGGTGATGTCACTTTCCTCCATGACATCACTTCTGGTGGGTCTCAACAGACTGTCATTCTAAAAAGTAGGTCCCAGTGCTAAAAAGTTTGAGAACCACTGACTTCCATACATTGGTGAACAAAGGCTGTTAGCACAATTACAAGCAACCATCTTCATAAAGTGTTATATGGACAAGACAGACACTGCAGCTCTGTGGAACCACAGCTAAGAAAGTTTTCTATTGTCACAGATGACCTCTCCAAACTCTAGACTAGATTTCAGAAACTGGGAAGGAGTAGCATTCAGGAGCCTAAAGAACTGGCAGATTTCCCTTTGAAAGCTATAGAAAGGTTGCTAAGCTCACCTGACATCATAATTATGCTCCTGCCCCCCCCCCCCCAAATCTTCCAAATGTAAGCAGAGGGTGAAATGATGCAGTATTTCCTTCCTGAGTCTGCAGACAGTCTGGGATGATGGCTCCAAGCAACATAAATGGGTATGCCACCACAACTTATATATTACAGCTGAGGCCTTCCTTACTATATGAAAGCAAAGAACTTATAAAAATTACTGGTGCTGTCCTTCATTAAGGACAGCTCAGCACATCGCATGACATCACAAGTTCCACACCTCCCCCATGGGAAGATGTGTGACTCCCCCTACATCATCTGTCAACCCAGAAGCATGGAAAGAGGAAGTGAGACCCATTCGTGGTGCAATAGTGTCCTCATTTCACAGGAATGATGGGAACTATAGACTGAGATAGTTTTCAGCATGTACTTGTGGACTGAAGTGGATCCTTCAAGGAAGACACATTAAAAGTTCCAAAAAGGGGGATGTCCAGCAGCCTCTTTCAAGTCCTAGGGTGAACCTGTGGAAATAGTTCCCAAGAAACGTAGGAAGTGATCAAGGGTCATACCATCCACTCTTTTTCTGGAAAGAGGAGAGACAGGCTATCCCACCTTATACTGTCCTTTCAGCTACCTGTCTTTGCAGGTGGATAGCTTTACTGTCACAAGGAAGGAGCAGCAGGCTGGAGTGCTTACTCATGAAAAATTTTGTTGGCTGGGAAGACTCCAGCCCATCATTGCAAGTAGGATGCTAGATTCCCCACCCCCCACCCCCCGCCAGCCACCTAACCTGCCACAATGAACGGCTTGATCCCTTCCTGAAGCACAAATATGTATTTGACTGTACAACACCCAATTGAAAGGGAGCAGGGAAGACTGCACTTTGCTTAATGGCAACATATAAAATGGCTTACTAAAAACACACACATACGTGTGTGTTATATTTTTATGTATTTTTTATTATTTGGAATTATATTTTTAATGTTCATTGTGATTTTTATTTTGGGTTGCATATCACTCCACTTCTTTCTAAAGAAGCAATTCACACAGCAAAGTCAATCACATCGTCAAATTCAACAACAGAAGATCAAAAGAGGAAACAACCTTGATGTCAAAAACAGAAGACAAAACAACCAAAGGAGCACTCAGCTCAGCCCTTCATGGACACAGATATAAATACAGTACATGTAAAACAGGCAGTTTCTAAGATTAGGTGAGAAAGATGGAGTGCATATTTAACTGTTATAGGGATACCACACAGTAAGACCTGTACAGTTATATATAGTCAAAGGTAGTTTCATTTTTGTGTAAGTCTGTCTTTTGACTTCCTTTTGCAAGAAATATGCCATAAAAAGTTGTCTTTTCATTTATTTATTTATTTTGTATTAACACAGACATACAAACATATAACATACATTTAGGAGTGCTAAATACCATATACCATTACTAATTAATCATACTATATCTTCTACTTACTCATCTATTTCTACCTCTTATTGATTTATCCATTTATTTATATAATATACAATAAATTTTCCCTAATACCCTATACTATATTTTCTAAATATTCACTTTCTACCAAGCGTAAACTAACTTCAATTGCTCATTAATATTAAAACAAAATAATCTAATTACCAAAATTATCACCTCAGCTATTTCAACTCCAATCTAATTACACTTTTTTTCTTTGACATAATAACCACATATAAAACAATTCTTCCACACGCTTACATTTCCAGCTATTTTTTTAATACATTCTAATTCATATTTATCAGTTTGATACATATTCTTTTTTTTTTTCTTCAAATAAATTTGGGCCATTGTTATTTGCTGAATAAATCCTCCAGTTTTCTTTAACCCTCAGATTACCCCTCAGATTACCCCTCAGATTACCCCTCAGGGTTCTTTTTCTTTCTTACTTTCCATTTTTTCTCCTTTAATAATTTATCTCTATAATAGAATCTGATAAATCCACACTTTCTTATATAGGGTGTGTTCATTCTTCCAGTTAACTGGGATATATTTTCTCCTTCTTGTTCCAACAAATTTTGTGATTTGTGCACTCCTGTTACTCTGTTCATCTTATCTTTCTTGATCTCCATCAGCGCCTCTCCTTCGTCCTGTTGATCATCCTGTTGATTTTCCTCCTTGTCCGCTTTTTCACTCCCTTGTTTATCTTCTGCTTGTTTCTTCACATCTTCCAATTGTTCCTTACAGACATCTATCTGTTGGGAAAGAGTCTCCAGACTGGCTTGAATCTGCAAGGACCAATTCAACTGTTGTCGCTCCATAACAAGCAATCTCTCCGTATTAATCAAGATTTTCTGTATCCACATTTCTGGAACAGAGTCCATTTTGCAATTTCTCTCTAGTCCACTAGATGTCCACAACATATTATTCTCCTCACTTCCACCACGTCATTACTACTCTGCCATCCACATTCCTTACATACCTCTTGCAGATAACAGTCCAGTGCAGTTAACGGAGAGAAAAACAAAATGAAAGAAAACAATCTCACCATCTCTGGTGCAGAGAAAACAAAGCTCTCTCAAATCTAATGAGAATTATATTTATATCCAATTATGTCCAAGAATAATTCTGGATTTTAGTTCACACCCAAGTTATAGTTGTAATTATAATCCACCACCAATGTATTCCACAACAGAGAAAAAGAGCACTTTCAACCTTCTTAAAAAGTCTCTCATTAATGCCTCCATTATATCCAGGGCTTTTAGCCAAATCAGTCAATCAGAGCCGGGGACAATATTAACACTTGCTTATCTTAAATTTCCAGCTTAAACTTTACACTTCACGCTTTTTTTTTTCTCCATATGGCATTTCAGCACGGAGCCAGCAGCTTGATTGCAGAGAAAAAAGTTCTCTTGGGGAGGGGGGGCGAAGATGTGTTGCTAAAACAAACTAAGCTGACTGAACCTCTCATTTTGTATCTCAGTTTTAAGAGTACTTCACCAATCTTATTTGCGAACATGTTCAAACATGACCGTGATAACAAAATGAACACCTCTGTGATATCAGAATATGTAAAATATGCATCCTGGGTTGTAGGGAAACATACATTTTGAAAGGAGTAGCTGAAATATTCTTTGGAAAAAGTACGTAACACTTAATGTCTTGCTCAATTGGTTTGCCCACTATGCTATTATGAAACCCTTCTGCTATACCTATTTTCATCTGTCAGTTGTCAGATCTAGAAGCAGACAAAATGCAGATTGCAATGAAGGTCAGAAAGGGGCTTGCTTCTCTCCTAGCTACTGACCAAATCACTTTAGAAAGAGTTGCTTCACATCCTATCACAGAGACCTGCTTCACTTCACTGCAATTCTTTGACACGAAAAGCATCTTTTTCTCATCATTCTTTTAATCAAGTCCAATGAAGGAGACACTGAGTTATGGTGGCAAAGTGACCCAAGTCCCTATTTCTTAAAAGAGGATGCAGCTGATGAACCAGCTGAAGCTTTAAAAGGTGTATATCACAAGAAGGACAATCAGGTTAGACAAACTGAGCTTGTCTAACCTCATCTAGTAGCATGATCATATCATGGTTTAAGGATCAGGGACCCCTCACAGGTAAGGAGGTGACAGCATGAGTCAATGGAAAGTCAGTACAAATCATAGGATGTGGGGCAGGAGGTATGACCTGATGGTTGAGCTGTCATCTGCCTGAAAAAAGCTAAGCAGGAATAATTGTGGTCAAGGCTTACAAGAGAGACTGAAGCTGACAAGCTGTTAGAGTGCGGAGAAGTGTGGAGGTCAGTTTCCAAGGAGAATGATTTATACCTTGGCTTATCTGTAGTTGCTCATGCTGAAAGCTCAGAAGGCATACCCAGCAAAAAAGAAAGGATGACCACACCATGAAGGGGATACATCTGGAAGAGTTCTATGAGTTTCTCCTGGAATAATAACTATTTTTAAAAAATGGGTTTGGTGAGAGCCTGCCTATGTGAACCACCCTGAGACTGTAAGACTTTCACTCAGGGTGAGAGTCAATGAGAAAGGGGGTATATAAATACAGGTCTCTGTTGGCAACCTTCAGTCTCGAAAGACTATGGTATCGCGCTCTGAATGGTGGTTCTGGCACAGCGTCTAGTGTGGCTGAAAAGGCCAATTCGGGAGTGACAATCCCTTCCACACCAGGAGCAAGTGCAGTCTGCCCCTGGTCTGTCTCCCTGGCTATGGGCCTTCCTTCTTTGCCTCTTTGCCTCAGACTGTTGGCCAAGTGTCTCTTCAAACTGGGAAAGGCCATGCTGCACAGCCTGCCTCCAAGCGGGCTGCTCAGAGGCCAGGGTTTCCCACTTGTTGAGGTCCACTCCTAAGGCCTTCAGATCCCTCTTGCAGATGTCCTTGTATCGCAGCTGTGGTCTACCTGTAGGGCGCTTTCCTTGCACGAGTTCTCCATAGAGGAGATCCTTTGGGATCCGGCCATCATCCATTCTCACAACATGACCGAGCCAACGCAGGCGTCTCTGTTTCAGCAGTGCATACATGCTAGGGATTCCAGCTCATTCCAGGACTGTGTTGTTTGGAACTCTGTCCTGCCAGGTGATGCCGAGGATGCATCAGAGGCAGCGCATGTGGAAAGTGTTCAGTTTACTCTCCTGTTGTGAGAGAAGAGTCCATGACTCGCTGCAGTACAGAAGTGTACTCAGGACGCAAGC
This sequence comes from Tiliqua scincoides, assembly GCF_035046505.1. Taxonomy (NCBI): domain Eukaryota; kingdom Metazoa; phylum Chordata; class Lepidosauria; order Squamata; family Scincidae; genus Tiliqua; species Tiliqua scincoides. Next base: position 126,533,589 of record NC_089822.1, on the reverse strand, counting down.
TCTGTAGACCTGGATCTTGGTATGTTCCGTCAGCTTCTTGTTGGACCAGACTCTCTTTGTGAGTCTGGAAAACGTGGTAGCTGCTTTACCGATGTGCTTGTTTAGCTCGGTATCGAGAGAAAGAGTGTCGGAGATCGTTGAGCCAAGGTACACAAAGTCATGGACAACCTCCAGTTCATGCACAGAGATTGTAATGCAGGGAGGTGAGTCCACATCCTGAACCATGACCATGACCTGAATCATGAAACATAAATACAGGTAGTGTATAGTAATTATAATAGCTGGCCAGATACCACAGATAGGTGATTACATCCTTGAACCCCTTCCCAACATTTAAAACAAAAAAACCTGCAATGTGAAAATTAATGCAGCAGGAAGCTGGGCTAGACTAGAATTTTTGTTCCTGATTAGCTAGTTTTTCAACTTGCAGGGAGTTTCTTATATGGAGCAGCATTCAAAAATGGCACTCCCCATCTAGAGTCTGAAGTGTACAGTCCATTTTACCACCCCAGAACTCTTCCATCTCATTCTGTTGCATGCGTAAGCTAAGCCACCTTCCGAAAAAAATTGGCCTATGTGCTACCACTAGAAAAATATGCTAGAATAGCTGGCAGTTCATACAATAGGATGGCTATAAGAAGTCTGAGATTTCAAAATCCTCAGTTGTTTACAGTGCTGGGTGGAGGGTTTGACTGATAGGGCATTTCCGACTTGACTTCCCCAGAAACAGCTGGGAGGGCGGGTAATAGTGAATAAATAATTTCTGCAGAATCATGCTGCACACATATATATGCTACACTCATGCATATATGGTTTGGAAAGGGAAAAGGGGGGCAGCAGTTCTAGCTGTAGAGAAAGCAAATCAAGTCAAATAAGAAGCTGAGGGAAGCAATTGAGTAACAGGCAAAAAACTAATGCATACGCCTTCAGAAAGCATCACAGATGTTGCTAGGTGTGGTTCTACAGTTACACAGAGGAAGGAGAAGACAGAATGCCTTTGCTCTGCCTGCTGCATGCCCTCAAGAGGGATAGTCCCAACTTTACAGCGCTGGGAGGATAACAGTACCAGGATTGGGGAACAGCTGTGAGCAGCCATATAATCCCCCACCAAGTTGACAAGCAGATCAGAGCATATAATAGAGTGGACAGTATTTTATTGCCTTGAGTCAAAATTCTCAGTTTGATGCTATTTAGCAGAGTAGATTCCAGAATGGAAAAAAACCTGTTGCTGTGACTCAAATGTATACAACCGTATGCATTTGGACCAAAACAAATGAGACATGGGAGACTTGTGATTGGATTTTCCTACTTTCTTCTCCTTCATCTTCATCTTCTTCATCATCATCATTCCCTTTAACACCAAACTTAGTCCCATGCCTTTGAATTTGGAAGTGAAATGGAGAGTCACCCAAAAATAAGATAGTGGTTTCTGCAAACAAAAGGAGCTCCCTGGTACACAGAAGTATACAAGTGTATAAATTAAGGGCAAAATAAATTTTTTAACCTGAGTTATGAGCTTGAAACAGTTGAACCATAGGATGCTAGAGTGCATGTAGGGAAGAAAATAACACATATAAAAATGGAGCCAGGAGAGAAAGAGAAAGAATTAGCCTCCGCATGACTGCAACAGTTTATTGTATATATCGAGGAGATAGGAAATGGGGTAATAAAGGGGATGTGTATTATGACGTTAAAAAAAAACTCCCTTCACTGTATGGGGAATGTCAAGGGGGGGAGAATACCATTTCCCTTTCCCATTGGCTAGAATCTCCCCCCACCCCAAACTACATAGCAATTAAGTGCCCAGGTTGGAGGGTAGTAGCTAGCCCCAACCAAAGCACATTAGCACTACAGAGCATGGTAGGAGGCGGCAAAACAGGAAAAGGGGAACCTGAACAGTACCAAAAAGTGCTTCCAAGCTGGCAGAACAGAAGCACTTCTAGAAACTGGGATACATTGCAACATTTTATCACAGGTCTCCACTTATCTTTAGTCTATAAGCTGTTGTCAGGAGCTCTGATTTTGAAAGGTGGTGGGGGTCATAATTCCCACACACACACACCCCATTTTCCTGATCCAAATTGCCCCCTGAAGCATGAATTAAGCCCACAGTGGAAGATGTGTAATACTTGAATGATAGTTGATTAACTGATGGAGGCCAATTTTAATAACTGAAAAGCAAAATTAATCAACGAGATTGCAAGTTAAGGTAATATCTTTTCCCTTTTAAAGGCTATTTTAATGGTAACTGTAACTGCAAGGGAGAAAGAAACTGTTAAAGATGGTCAGTATTTCTAACAATTAACTTGTAAATTCCTATATCTTACACTTCCTTCAATATGTCAGAAAGATACCTGTGCTGATGCTTTAGTTGTACACAGATGTATTTACAGTCTTCAGTTTGTCTACCAAAAGGCGTGTGACAGATCAACTCTAATTTTTTAATCGACTGAAACAACAACAGTTGTTGAAACAGTTGTTGAACAGTTGTGAAAGTTCTTGTTAAAATGAGTTGCATCCAAAGAAAGCCAGTTGAAACTGAAATTAGTGGGGCTTCAGTTAGTCACAACTATGGTAAGTGTTCTCATTGATTTTAATGATACTTAGAGCATGACTACTCAGAAGTACCATATATACTCACCTATAGGTCAAAAAATTTATGCCTAAAAATGGAGCCTGAAATCCTGGGTTGCCTTTTACCTGGGTTAATGCAGTGGGTGCGGCAGGGTCCTCTGGGAGGTGCTGGGAAGCTTATGGAAGTTCAGAGGCTGTCTGGTGAAGTGGGGGGGGGGCTGGAAATGGGCTGAGAAACAGGAAGCAGGTGGAGAAAAAGGAGAATTTTTACCAGTAATTACGGTATTCAGAGGCAGCCTCTTCTCCCAACAGGAAGAGAAGTGAAGGTGCTTCTGGGAACTGTAGTCTGTATGGAATGCAGCACATGCTCCCACAAAGTGTCCCCACAATTCCCAAAAGCCCCTTTGTCTCCCTTCCAGTTTGGAGAAGAAGGGAAATGCCTCCTTTTCTTCTTTTGCTGCTGCCTCTGAACATTCCTGGCAAGTCATTTGCAAAGAATTTCACCCCCACCCCCAAGCTTAGGGGTCTGGTTTTTTAAAACCCCAGGATGGGATCCTCATTTCCATCAGAAACAAGGTCCCAGGCTGCAGTGCACCTTGCTTAAGAATAACACCCATGTAAAGCAGTGGGTCTGCTTCTGAGTAAAGAGGGTTGCAACTGTGCGCAGCTCAGTCCTTGTTGCTTGTTTCCCTGCTGTGAACTGAACTGCATACTCCCAATTGCATGTTTTACGTTGCATGTTATATGTAGAGCCTCTGGCTTCACACACCAGTCACCTTAAAGAAGGATTTGACGAATAGTTCTACTGGTATGTTGTTTACAGGCACTTACCCTGACAGTGTTTACACAAATGTTGTGAAGACCAGAATTTTAAAATTTAATGAACAAAAATGCATCTTATGATCTTTTATTGTATTTTTAATAAATTAGAAACTGTACAGTTTTTAGGTAACAATTACTGGAAGGTTATTTTTCAGGCTCTGGCTTCAGGTAAAATCAGACAAAATTATAGTCAGACCCCCCCCTAAGTTTAACCCCCGACTTATCCGAGGGTCATAGAAAATTCCATGATTTGGGGCTCAAAACCTGCCCTCGACTTATCTATAAGATCAACTTATGGGCGAGTGTCTGTGGCAAGTCCCATGAAAGTATGGGCCTTACTCCCAGGTAAGTCACCACTAACAGCCCAATCTGTTTTCTGGGAGTGCCACTCAGTGTAAACAATGCAGGGGATTTCTCTCTCCTGCACAAGTTTCACAGTTCTATAGCGAAATGCAGTGACCTGTGTACAACTCAAACTAGCTAGCAAAGGGGTAAACAACCCTTGAATAGCTGAGTTTAACATTTCACAGTCTTCTGATATTTGAGGCATATCTGCTTTTCTGCATTAAAACCCTGGAGGCACACATTTCACTCTCATACTGGAAAAGAGTCATCATCTATATGTTCTTAAACAGCTCCTGGAACAACAGGCAGACATTCTCTGTGCAACTGCAGGATAGTCCAGTTAATATTGCCTCCTGGTGGCCCAACCCTTTGTCCAGAGATGAAATTATGCTTTCTGGGCAAGGAAGAGTGATGTTCCTGGGATTCCTCTGCGTTTGTCAGCTGTCACAAAGTCTGCATCAGAGAGAGCTGCTGCTTTTGCCTCCCTATCTTTACTCCCTCCCTTGGGATGATGCTACTACACCCATATATTAGGAAAGAGTTAGGGGAATCAGTGTTCCACAGAGTCTTTCCACTCAGACAAGCATCAAACACAGTGGCTTCATTTTTCATGGCACAGTTCAAACCACTTGGGACACACAGTTTGAAAATTAATTCCCAGGCCCCTGTTGATTAGAGTTTTTGCCTAAGGATAACAGCCCTGATAAGGCAATAGTAATAACTTCAATGAACAATTTCAAATTTATAGTGGACACATCAGGAATTATATCACTCTAATTCACAAACAGCATTTTTGTTAGTACTCCAGGGCCTTTTCTGCAGTGGCACCAATTGGATACATGAGTCCAGCAGATCTCTTCCAATAACTCAGCTACTCATTACTCACTGGGAAAGCCTGGTACTTAGACTGGCTTTAATAGATTTAATTGTTTGTTGTTGCCTATATGTTTGTTTATAATATTATAAGCCATGCTGTGGACTCATTACAAACTGAAATGAGTCAGAAATTTTAAATAAATAGAATTTTTGTTTACATGGTATCACTATGGTAACACTCTTTTCTTCAAGAGTTACGGTAATCTTGGTCTTGGTAGAAACATGCAGGCAGCCATTCCTCCCATGAGTAGGGTTAAAGGTGGCAGGCTGTGTTTGTCTTTGCATGAGGTGTAGCCGTGTGCCTGTGACACTGGCAGGATTTATGAGACCCCATAAAGCCAAGAAGATCACACCCCCAACAGAGAGAAACAGCTGGTTGGTTCGCAGGCCTCAGGGCTCATCCCTCAGCATGGCAGGTTCCTAGCTTCAGCCTCTAACTTTCCAGGTCTCTTGGGATCACTTCTCAAATTACTTTTAAACAGTGTGATTAATGCTGATCCTTCCAGTGCAAAAGGCCCAGCTGCTTCTCATTCACTGAATTGTCAGTAAAGGTACAGCTGACCAATGACTGTGTTTGGAGGTAACCTACATCTTCCTTGCCTGCTTTCCTACACTTGCCCTATCTTCCCTACCTATCCTGTCTGTCCATACTTTGTCATTTGTCTCACACACACACACACACACACACACACACACACACCTCTGTACAGTACCTGACACTCTGTAGCAGCAATTCTATGCACAGTTTTCTGAGTGTGCTTTGCACACTTTTTATTCTTTATAAACATGCATAAAATTGCTATCTGTGTCTATGAAATTAAAGTTAAAATGTAGTTGCTGTAGCAACAGGAGAAGCAAAACAAATAGTGACAAATAGTTTCATTGTTTTTGCTGCAACAGCAACACAGCTACCTTTCTGGTAGTAGCAGAATGTAACACTCATGCTGCCAAAGGCATTTGTGAGGCCCTGTAATCACAGTTCTCCTTCAGACAGCATGGAGTGTAAAAGAGCTTGTTACTTAACTGTTATAGAGCCAATGACTTTATAGTTCTGGCTGTAGATGGAGCATTCTCTCAACCAGCCTTAAAATCAAGTCCCCCCAGACAGTGGCCTGATCTAGACAGAGTAACCAATAGCAAAGACCAGCCAGGTGCACAGGAGGCATGAGCACATACACACACATGCAGAGCAAGCAAATATCCCTCACAGAACAACAACAACAACAACAACAGTATTTATATACCGCTTTTCAACCAAAATGTTCACAAAGCGGTTTACAGAGAAAAACCAAAATAATGAATGGCTCCCTGTCCCAAAAGGGCTCACAATCTAAAAACAGAACTCAGAGAAATAGTGTTCTAAGAAGCTTTAGGGAACTCTACAAAATAATTCCCAACTCCTTCACTAAAATACACTTTCCAAAGTTGTTTAGGGGAAAGCCCTGATCATTTAGCTAGTTTCAAGCCAGTTTACATTTGTAATGAGATATGCCCTCTTAAAAACACACACACACACACACACACACACATACACAACACACACAGAGGCAGCCACTTTGCAATCCTTTGGGGAGAAGAAAAACACTTTCAGTGTTTATTAGGGGTGCTTATCAAACAGAAGGTAATTATGGGTGTTAATTTAGATTAATAAGATACAAAGCTGTAATTAGAACATTCTGTGCTACACTATTAAAATACACTATTAGAAGTATTTTTTGTATTTCTCAGTTTTTTATATTCTTTATGTATCTTTAATGTTGTTTGCTTTTTCTTACTTATTGTGTCTTTCCTTTTTCTTCATTATTTTAAATAAAGAAAATTTTTAAAAAATTTAAAAAGATCAGAAGATAAGTAAAGGCAGACGCATTTTCCTGAACAGCTTGCTCTGCTCTACCACTGCAGTATGCACCCATGGGAGATGCTACAGCATACTCCCTCAGTTCATGCAGGCAGAAGTCAAGCTCAACAGGTGTGTTTGTTTGATGCTCTGGATGATCTGGGCTTGCCTTGGAACCATTTCCAGAATCCTCTCCAGCATGCAGAGATTTTATGATAGTTGCAAGGCAGGGTTCCTCAGCAGTACGACTGGAATTATTAGGTGGCTGCCAAGGATCCAGGAGCCTCAGAAGGGCCCACTGCTGATCCCTGAGACCATGTTTGTGCGCATAGTCTTTGTACATTGGTGGTGGAACAACTCTTTCAGGGTCTTCCTTGCCGAAGTTCCCCTGAAATCTGGAGCCAGGCTTGCTCAATAGACAAGTAAATATAAAAAGAGTTTCAAAAAGCTTGTTACCTTGCACATGCCCAATCTAGTCTGATCTTGGAAGCTAAGCAGGGTCAGGCCTGGTTAGTACTTGGATGGGAGACTGCCGGGGAATACTGGGTGCTGTAGACTTATACCATAGTCTTTCCAGACTGAAGGTTGCCAACCATTTCTTACCTATAAAAAAATGTGAAATGTGTTGTGCACTGCTTTAGTGCTTTCCAAATTACAATATAGTTGCTTTTTTTAAGCCCAGCACTTTGTCCTAATGCTTCTTCTCTAACTGTCACTGTTGTCCCAAGAGAAAGGAACACACTACTGGCAACAATAGCAATTCCTGGATAAATAATAGCCACAGAGGGTTTAATCTGGACCACAGTGTGGGGAAAGGGTGAAACCCCTCCCTCTCCTCCAGCATGCCAATGCTTTAAAAAAAGAAAACAGTGCAACACTGACACAAAGTCATGTCTAGTTTGATATTAAGATCCTGTATAGCGAGATTAAAAAAATCTTCTTCCTGTCCCCAAAGGTGATGAACAGCTTTGCTTCTCCTAATCATTCAGGTAAATACTGCATCACTTTGGAACATCATCATAAACACATTGCCTGTATCACAAAAAGTCACATAAAGATGGTTTATAGCCTTGGGACAGCACAGGAGACCGGCATGAGCAGAGAAGAGTTTGTTCTGCTTAAAATTCTCCAGTTAGGTTCTGCACTTGACAGATTCCTCAAGCGCTCATACTGCTTAACTGATTAATGCTATCAGACCTACTTCTTACACAAGGGCTATGTTTGTTTTGTTTTTCCTCAATGGGTGGATTCTTCATGGTTGTCAGTGGAGGAAAATTGTAAGTTGATTTGTGGAGCTGGAGGAGGCAAGGGGGAGGGGGAGATTATTGCTCTCCTCCACTGCTATTGAGGCAGCTGATAAAATCTGAATTCTTCTCTGGAGGACCAGCATCCTGAAACCAGCCCCTCTAGTGTGGAGAATGGAGTGTCATATGAAGGGAAAAGAGAGACCTCAGTTCAAATCCTTGTGACTGACTTTTCAGAAAAGGAAACTGGAGTAGGAAGAAAGATAGGCAGGATGACCTTGGGTCTGGCCCAAAGCATTCTGGTGCTAGAGGTGGATAATTTTATCTATCCTATTTATTTTAAAGCTCTTTAAAGGCTGTTTTTCATCCAAACGTTTCCAACACAGCTTGCAAAAATATGGTTGGCAACCTTCAGTCTCGAAAGACTATGGTATAAGCCTACAGTACCCGGTATTCCTGGGCGGTCTCCCATCCAAGGACTAACCAGGCCTGACCCTGCTTAGCTTCCGAGATCATGGTATAAGCCTACAGCGCCAGGTATTCCCAGGCGGTCTTCCATCCAAGTACTAACCAGGCCTGACCCTGCTTAGCTACCGAGATCATGGTATAAGCCTACAGCACCTGGTATTCCCAGGTGGTCTCCCATCCAAGTACTAACCAGGCTTGACCCTGCTTAGTTTCCAAGATCCGGCATGTGCAGGGTAATTATTTAAAATAAATCAAATAAAACATAGTAGTGAACAACACTAAAACAGCATCAATAAAACGACAATAATATTACATCACAAGTAGTAACAAAACACTAGAAAAGCAGCAGCACAATTTAAGTAAAACCAGAACAAGACAGGAATCAGGAAAAGCAAAATTAGCTGATAAAGCGGAGACCAGGGAGAAAAGAACGACAGGAACTATATTTTCAACTGATGCCATAAAGATAGCAAAGTTGATGCCAGCAAAATATAAATCCAATTGGCACTTCACCACATACACATTCATTAACATGAGGTATGATCCATCAGGAATTCTCCTGGGCAAACCTCATTGGAATGAATAATATTCATTCCTTATTATCTAATAATATATCTCAAATAATATCTGCCCTTAATATCTCAAAATGGAGCCCCTCTCCTGTCCATTATCGTACCCAAAATCTACCTGCTGAAATGACCATCGCATGGTAGAGCTTCTACCTCCTTCAAGGTGGAACTACCTGGGTTCCACCTTAGGTTGTAAAACAGTTGTGCATCACAGGAAATATGAAAAACAGCAACATCCCTGAACATATGAGCCATCTTTTCTCACTGGACATATCCCTTTGGCTTGCTCTGCCATACTATAAAGCCTTGGGCAGCTTGAACTGCTTGCTCCATTGGAATGCCTGGCTCCCATGTGCTCCAACATGAAAAGCCTGCAATCAGGGAATCTCTGTCAGAAGCTGAACCCAGTATTCAAGCCTGTGGCTTTGCTCATGAGATGGTGGGTCTTGTGGTTAAGACATGGGACTGTCTGCTGGTAGCCCTAGGCTCTGTTCCTTTCATGGACACTCATTACAATTGTAGTGTGATTTCCTGTAAACTCAATGACCCATTTAATTGCTCTCTGCATTCCTGTTTCTCTACTCCTGGGCTTGATGGAAGGTAGAATAAGGGAAGGCAGGAAAACTTTTTTGAGTAGTTCCAAAATACCATTCCTACCACAGCCTATTCAGCCGTGACCTATCAGCCCAAAGATTATTAATGTCAATGTCACCATTCCTTACCCTTTCACTCTGTGATTTTCAATCTTTTTCATATCATGGCGCACTGAAAGGCACGAAAATTGTCAAAGCACACCATCAGATTTTTGGCAATTGACAAGGCAAACCATGCTGTCAGTGGGGGGCTCACATCCCCTATTGGCCCTACTAATAAATGACCTCCTAAATTCCTGTGGCACACCTGTGGACCACTCGTGGCACACCAGTGTGCCATGGCACAGTGATTGAAAATGGCTGTTATTAAGTAAAACATAAGTGAAAGCATGTTCCTTCAGAAGCAGGCCTTCTGGGGCATACTCTCAGGAAGGTGTGCCTAGGATTGCAGCCTATGCAATCATGACTAAAGGTACATTCCAGTGCATGTCTCCTCAGTGCCATTGAACTCAATGGGACTTACTCCCAGGTAAGTACATATAGGATTGCAGCCTATAACTGCAATCCTATACAAACTTTCCTGGGAGTAAGCTCCATCAAACAGAATGGCACTTTTGAGAACACATGCATAGGAATGTTCTGTTAAGTCTCGTTGAAACCAATATTGTTTCTTAAGCAATTAAACAACTGTTATATTAGTATTTTGTTAAATTCTATAATACTTTCCTCCCAATTATTTCCAGGGGGAATAATAGAAGTACTACCGATTCTGGGCTTCCAAAAAAAAAAAAAGTAACGTAATGGGGAACCACAGCCAACAGCCAGTAGGTCAAGGGAGTCACATGTCAAAAAAGTTTGGGAACCACTGGCCTAAGCAATGTAGAGAGGTGTTTCAAGCACCTGCCTCCACTAAACTATGCAACTCCATTCCTAGAATCTCACTGAGGCTTGAATTTCTTTCAAAAATGTTGTAAATCTTGTTTATTTGCTCTGGCCATCAGCCAGTAGAGGACTGAGTCTCATAATATTTCGAGTTTACATCCATGGTTCTCAAACTGTATTCCAGAAACTTATCACACGTCACTCAATAGCACTGATGGAGGACAGGCATTCGACAATGAAGTATACCTGCCACAACTGAGCTTTCCCTAAAAGATGCAGGTGAATGTGAGTGCTTCTGCCAAAGGGGCAGCTCAGGACATGGAAATTTACAATGTCGGTGTGGCTGCATTGTCTTTTGCAAGGGGCCTTTTGATGTTGTTCACAAATACTTGTGACATTGAAATTTTACGAGTGAGTGACGATTTGGTGAGTGAGTCCATGTGTGTAGATAACACCTCCCTAGATCTGCAGGATTAAGTAAAAAGTAGCACAGTATCTCAAGCTGATAATTACTCATTTAGTGTTCTGTCACTAAAGTGGCCTAAACTGATGGTACCTTAACTCTTCCTGCCTGGGAGGGATCAATGAGCAGTTTGGGCAAGCAGAACCAATCCTGAGCTAAGAATATTTCACTGCAGCTGCATATATTGCAGAGGGATGGCAGTTACAGTTGGGTAGTCTGCCACATGTCCAACTTGAGCCTCAGTCCCTTCCTACTTCTGTAATACAGAGAGAAGTGTCATGATCTATCTATATGGCTGTCTGAAGATTGCCAAATAATTGTGAAGTGGTTTAAACACATTGAACCCAATCCTATCCAAATTTCCAGCACCAGTGCAACCGCAATGCAGTCCCGAGGTAAGGGAACAAATGTTCCCATAACTTAAGGAGGCCTCTGTGACTGTCTCCCCACCACAGGATGCAGTGCATGCCCCACTGGCACGACTGCACCAGCACTGGAAAACTGGAAAGGATTGGGCCCATTGTCTATACATTGGAACACAAAAAGGAGTTTTGTTGAAACCTCTGGCTGCCACAGCTAGACATCCTAAACAGTTACAGAGAAATAAGTTTGCATAAATATTTTTAAGGAGAAGCTACAATTTACTCTAATCCTCCCCCTCAGTAGTGGGTTTACAGCCCAGAACAGGCCTCCTTGGATGCCTAAATCTGGATGAAGTGTCCGCCTTTCCCTTTCAATGCATGACCCTTTATTAGAGGTTTGTGTAAAACTCCAGCAATGTGTTGAGAACTGATGCATAGTCCTACACCAGTTCATCCCTTGGGAGAAAGGACTGTTGGGGGTGTGGGGGCTACTTGATCTCAAGGCTAAATATTTCTCTCTGAGCTCACCCTGCCCCCCAGAAAAGGTTTTTTTACAGTTCTCTTTCCCAGACTGCTCCAGTTCCACAACATCTTATTAGAGTGAGTAGGAGGGCTTTTGGCAAGGAGGAGTGGGGATTGATTGTCTCTCTTTTTATGGTGGCAGATACTGTGGGCTGATTGGGTCCACTGCAGGGAGCCTCCCAGGTAATGAATGGATAATAGGATTACCTGGAAGATCCCAAGGGATGCTGCCACCTGCAGAAGCTCCATCTATTTATATCTGTTAGTCTGACTGTCCTGACAAGAGACTGAGGTCATTGGAGGGCCTTGACCCAATCAATGATCAACGCAGGAGGAGAGGGGTTTCACTTTATAGACATGGCCTGAGGCCTCAGGCTCCCTGCCCCCACCAATTTGCTCTGTTGGGAGTGAGGGGAGAACCAGCAGCAGGGCATGACAAGAGAAAGATGAATAAGCACAGTCATCAGGTAACTATGCTAGCGGTAAAGGACTGCAGAGTAACGTTGACTTGTGCTGTTTATAAGAGGAAATCTTCTTCCTCTTTGACTTTCCATTCCAGGAGAAAGATGTCCTGACAAAAAGTACTCTCCCTGAGCCAAACTGGGTGAGATATGGTGATAGGTGTTCTATGATTGAAGAGAGAGGGAGAGAGTATGTGTAAAAAACTTATGGGCACCCCTCTTCACATACCTCAAGATCTTGGACCACCCCTGAATATAACTTGTAGGTAGATGTGCAGAATCTATCAGTCAGTATCTCTGAGAGCACATTTAGCCAAATCATATGGCAGAGTCCTTGAAATGCAGTGCATCTGAGGAGTGGTGTTTGTTAATACCTCTCCTCTCTCCCACCTGCCATGAAAAAACTCTCTATATGCAGAAATATAGGGGGCTAGGCTATAATCATTCTCCCTAGTGGTAGATTTCTACTAGCAAAGGAATGCTGATGTGGGGGACCATTGCAAAACATCATCCTCCAGCTGTAGAATATCAGGGTACACTGTCATAATCACACCATGATTTGATGAATGTGCTGGTCAACTTTTGAACACATACTGCCACTTCCCTAATATGTTCATTGTGTTTGTTCCCCTGGGGGCTGGGGATAAGAATAGGCCCTCAGTTTGGCTGTACTTGTCGTAAGAGGCGACTAAACAGCCACCGGGTAGATGGGACTCGTCAGCCTGGGAAGGCAGCTCATCTGAGAGAAGGAAAACTCTGATCCCAAACCTCCACTGCCTTGTGGCTACATCCAGTTATGGAAAAGGCTTCAGGAGTCAACCTCGAGGCAAAATCCGGAGCCGGAGTCCCTGAGACAGTTCATGGCTGAACACAGTCACGTTCTGGCAACTCCTGCGACGCCGCTGGAACCAACTGTATTGGCCTCTGCCTTTCCATTGGACCATTTCAGCGATGTGGAGAGGGGGGATTTGCTGCATGGGTAACAGCCTATCCTCCATACCTGCTTTACCCAGGCTTCGCGCACTGGAGAGGACACTCTGTTCCAGAACCACCATTCAGAGCGTGACACCATAGTCTTCCAAGACTGAAGGATGCCAACTCTCATTGTGTTTGACCCATTGAACTCACTTGGTCTGAGTAGACATGCATAGGATGTGCTGATATTTACACTTTGTGCACAAGCATTGCTTTTGGTCTTGGGTTAGGGAGATTTAAGGCATGCCAGCAGGAGTAGAGACTTATTTAAAGTAAAGATCTCTTCTCTGGAATATCTGATCTCTTCGATAAAGGCATAAATTACACTTAACACATAAGTGTGTGTAACAGTAGCCTGGCAGCAGCTTTAGATGAAGAAAAGCCACTTACAGTGGGGGTGACTGGGGGCAAAGGAATGGTCGGGAAGGGGGTCACGTAACCGTTTCCAATTCACTATTTCCCCAATCCAGATCCCATACTCAGGGAACTCTGAAGTTGGCCCCTCAGACTTTGGTATCTCTTCTTGAGATCTGTGTGAGGGGGACCTCTTCCCCTTTATCCATTTTGTAGTTGTGGACCACAAATAGTGGATTTCAAATGGGATATCCAGGGCTACATTAGCCTCTTCTTACTTTTGTGCATGCACAAAATGCACCCATGTAAACTTTCAAAAACTGATATTGGAACTGATTTTAAGACAAGGGCCTTAACCTGAAGAAGTCCTTGGCAATCTGTTTTGGAGCAGGGAAAAAAAATTCAATAATTGTTCCGAAATGAGACCCATGTCCATGAACTGAACCTGCCAGCTGTCCACCTACCAAATGTCACTCAGAGTCTAGATGCCTGTCCGCCTCTCCAAACACATCAGAGCCACCTTCACAGCCCTAACTGGATTATATCCTTCCCAGAAGCCAGCCTATTTTGCTTAGTCCCCTTCTATAAACAGCTCACTTTAGACTTTCTTCATTTTTCCAAATCAAATTTATTTCAGGCACATTTGAAGGCATTGTGCCAGTTCTTGATTTCATTAGCCGGGCCCATGGCCCGCGGGGTGGAAAGGCCTGTCGGCTCGATGGAGATCTATAGTCCAATATCAGCCCAAAGAGCCATAAAGGCAGGTTCCCGGCAGAGAGATTACGTAGGGGACAATCTACTCCTGGCTTCTACGTGGTGTGTGATGGATTAGCATATAAATCCTCACACCACACATCAGGAATTGGGGGGGTGAGGGGAATAATTCTTTGGTCAGGCCAATTTATAAGCCTGGAGAGATTTCTAGGGCTGCCAGCTAGTCACTTGCCTTCCAAGTTCCAACCAGTAAAGGTTAAGAACATAAGAACAGCCCCACTGGATCAGGCCATAGGCCCATCTAGTCCAGCTTCCTGTATCTCACAGCGGCCCCACCAAATGCCCCAGGGAGCACACCAGATAGTATAAAATTAGGTGACAGTCTCTGAGGCTCATAAGGCCTCTGATAATTATGTGAAACTGCCTTATCCCAAGTGTGACCATTGTCCATCTGCATCAGTATTGTCTATGCTGACTGGCAGTGGCTTTTCAGGGTTCACACAGAGATCTCTTCCAGCCCTGGAGATGCCAGGAGATTGAACCTGGAACTGTATCCATGCAAAGCAAGTGCTCTACAGCTCTGAGCTACAGCCAAATGCCCAGTGAGATTTGCATTCACCTCATTGGGGGTGGTTGGATTCCACCATTACCCAGCTCTGTGCAGAGGAGGAATTGCAGGGTGAGCCCCCACATCAGTCTGATGGGGCATCTCTCCTATTTCTTCTATGGAAGACCAAGTTGTCACCACTGACTCCACCTCACCAACCTGAAGTTGTGCTAAGCCATCCCTAGTAAAGAGGAAGAGGGCTAGAACAAGCTTATCACGCACAGTTTCTTATGGTTATTGGGTATAAGGCCTCAGGAGTGAGGCAGGTCATGGGAATGGACTTGGGGAAACAGTTTTACTTTTGCAGCAGAGGTCTGTGTGAGTAGGTTGAGCTAGTATTATCTCCTCAGGCATCTGAGCAGCCCTAGAACCAGGTGAACCAGTAACCAGAGACAACCCTCAGTTAAATTGTACTTGTGGTTTTCCCCCATGTTCTGCCTTAGGCCATTCCAGCGAGTTGTGAACAATCAAAAGTGGAATGGTTGGAGAAAGTGTGCTGTTGTTCTAACATACCTAATAATTCTGACAAAATCAAAACCACAAAATTTCATGCTGTTGGTACTCTGTTCGCCTTTTATGCCCATGCTTGCTGTTCATCCTAAATAGCTTGTAGCAAGCAGGAGAGATGTGCATCTCCAGACACGCAGACATGCAGTGAACATCAATGAGGGAGCTGCAGGTCACACCCTAACCTAGGACGAAATTATGGTGAATTACATGATGGCACCGTGACCTTATTCTTATTGGACAAAGAATTCAGTACCTCCCCAAATCATAGCTTTTGTTTTGTTTGTTATTTTTGATAAATTTCTACATAATAAATATAAGCCTCCCAGAAATGAGAAGCCTCCCTCAACCATCACCTCCACCACAGAAATGGCAAGTCTCTAGCTCTGATTTACAATCTCTGACTTATAGATCTGGGGGGCGGGGGAGGGGAGGAAATTTAACATATTGATTTTAGCATGTTTATTCTTGATTGCTAATATAATTTACCTTCACATTTGTTACTGAGTTAATATATCTGGGGTTTTTCAAAATACAATTTCACATGAAATGTTCAAAAGTATTTGGAATTTAACAAGTCAAATTTGACATTTGGCCAGATTTTGTATTTTGCAGAACATCATTTCAATGGCTTTCATCATGAAGGCATTTATGGGTGGGGCCAGGGTGACCAGATGTCATAACCGCAAAAGAGGACAAGACACCCCAAAATGTAGGGCATCCAAGAAAAATGTAGGACATAACCAAACAAAAAACACTCATATATTGGTTTCATGTGGTTAATTTAAACACTATATTATTTTAATATTAAGGTTAAAACTATATACATATAATTTATTACATAAAATGTGTTAATTACAAGAAGGCTGTGCACTGCCTGCAGGGACCTGCTCACAGGGAAAAGGACATTTAATTTCTTTTCTAGGACATGAGGCTAAAAAAAAAAAAAAAGACATGTCCTGGAAAAGAGGAAAAAGGTCATCCTGGGAGGGGCTCAGGCCAGAAATTGATAAATCTCATAGGGTTGGGGGGATGATGGTGCCCCTGAAAGTGCTCCAGTGCTTCTGTTATCTTGACAACAAGGAACACCCTGGTCTGATAATGTGAACAGCTCCTGTTCAAGATCAGCTACCTCCATCTCTGGGCTTGATGCCTGTTAGCTCAGGCTAGGATATGCAGGATAGGTGTGTCATACATACCTCTCTTGCCTCATATATACCTTGTGCAGGACACCAACCAACCATAAATCACTCAGGCTGACCTCCCATTTGCCTGCAGAAAGGGT
Source organism: Tiliqua scincoides (assembly GCF_035046505.1). NCBI lineage: Eukaryota > Metazoa > Chordata > Lepidosauria > Squamata > Scincidae > Tiliqua > Tiliqua scincoides. Next base: position 126,517,129 of record NC_089822.1, on the reverse strand, counting down.
GAAGGTGAGATCGGTCCAGCATGTCCCATCTGAAAAATCAGAAGAGTAATACTTCTGCAGGATTCTTACATTTCAGATTTTCTTCCCTGCTTTTTGGAGAGTGCCATGATCCTGTAACAATGAAGCCGGAATGCAGGGAGCTTTGGAATTGTCCTTATGGCACTTCCACAAGCCTCTGAGAGTGTTTTTCAGCCTCTCTTACCATATCTGTGCACATGTGTGATCGCTATTAACATGTGCTTGAATGGAAAGCAGAAGAATGCAATTTTAGAAATCAAATTCACATTCTCTGTAGTCCAGCATTCAAAGTACAGACATGCAATAGGGCAGTAGTTCTCAAACTTTTAGCACTGGGACCCACTTTTTAGAATGAGAATTTGTCAGGTCCCACTGGAAGTGATGTCATGATTGTAAGTGACAGCATCAAGCAGGAAAATTTTTAACCATCTGAGACTGCAGTCCTGCTCACACTTACCCAGGAGTAAATCCCATTGACTATCATTGTTAAAAGCATATACATAGTAGCCTATTAAAAGTACAGATCTGTCACATTTCTTCAAATGCAGTCACACGCCACGGTAGCATCAAGTCTAGCATATTAAAAATAAAATATTGAAATGAATGAGGACCCACCTGAAATTGGCTCACAACCCACCTAGTGGGTCCCGAACCACAGTTTCAGAAACACTGCAATAGGGAAAAATATTCAAAGTGTCTTTTCTAGAATTGGACTTTGATAAAGCTGTACTGGAGACAGTACAGGAGAATGGTTTGAAAGAAACCATTATACACATCCCTTAATAGAGGTGGAATAATAGAGGTGGAATAATCCCTTAATAGAGGTGGGCAGGAGGTCTGGTCTAGAGGGTAGAGCCTCCGTCTGCCTGAAGATAACATCCACAAGGTCGCCAGTTCGAGGCCACCGGCACCGTGCGACCTTGGAGCAGCTGACAAGCTGAAGCCGAGCAATTCCATCTGCTCTGAGCGTGGGAGGATGGAGGCCAGAATGTGAAGCCAGATCAGAATGAAACACCTTGAATGTAGTCGTTCTTGAAAGAAAGAACCTTCTTTGAAATTGTAAAAATCCCTATTTAATAGGGATTTAATAAAGCCTGCCTATGTAAACCGCCTTGAATAAAGTCTTGAATAAAGACCAAGAAAGGTGGTATATAAATACCTGTTGCTGTTATTATTATTATTATTATTAATAAAACAGTTTTATTTTTCCACCAGATTTCAGTGTTTTCCAAAAATTAGAAGTGCAGAAAGTGGCGTTATGTATTTTTATTCAAAATTTGCAATACAATTATAAATTATAATCTCATTAAAAGTGTACTAGGTAGGTAATATAGGTTTTATAGTGTCAGCAGATGCAGTCATTGGGTCCAATCCTATCCAACTTTCCAGCACCAGTGCAGCTGCAATGCAGCCCCAACATAAGGGAACGAATGTTCCCCTATTTTGAGGAGGTCTCTGTGACTACCTCCCTACCACAGGATGCAGTGTATGCCTCATTAGCATGGCTACACCAGAACTGGAAAATTGGATAGGATTGGGCCCATAGTCATTACCCATGCATACCCACATTAAATAATAAATTGAAAACCAAATAAAATGGTTTTATTTTTTCACAGATTGTCGGGGAGGGGTGTTTACAAAAATGAGAAGCACAGAAAGTGGCATTACATGTTTTTATTTAGTTAACACCATTTTCTCCTACCTCTACCCATAAAGTACTTGAAGTATGTACTTTTTTTGTTTGTTTCACAGTCATATGTGGTCAAACAGGTTTGGCAGGTTTTTGAAATAAACACAAAAACCCTGCCAAATTTGTTTACTGGAGGCAAGAGTTGGACAAGTATGCACACATAAGTATCATGATCCTTCTACCAAACCTTTTCCAACTTTTGGGGAAAAAATGAATGCCTGCCTCAAGGCTTCTATGAGAGAATCATGACTTGTTCTCTCCCTATTCAGACTTGGCTGCTTCCTGCTTATTTAAATTCTTAGATGCAGCCATGAATCCTCAATAGGAATTGAAACACTACTGGCAGACACGGGCGAGGGGGACTGGCAAGGCATAAAAAAGGATGTAGGGAGGAACTTGTCCATGTCACTAGCTTATTCATGGAGGTGCTGACATTCAACATGGAGACACAGGTCAGCTCTTCTGCAATGCCAAGGTTTACTTGACTTTTTAGAGTCATCAGTGCACCAGGAAATGGGGTTCACATGGAGGGAAGTTTCGTGCCAACTCACTACACGGCACAGATCTTCTTTGGAGTGCAAACCACTTGCAGATGTGATTGGAAGGCAGGGAGAAGCCACAACATCTGGTAAAGTTTGGAGAAGGAACAAGCAGGGGGCTTGAAGGACTGGGTCCTCTTGTGCATGAAGCAAGAAGCAACCAACAGTCCTGATTTACAGATTGCCAAGTTATTTCATTTTGGATGGACACACTCCAGAAGTTCTACTGCATATCATCATCTGAGCCACATCCACAAGCTATGGAGAAGTAGCCATGTCATTTTAGGATCCTGTTCCTTCTGCAGTTTTGACAATGGTACTCAGTCAGTCTTCTCTCACAGCACTGTATTAACTCAGCCACAGCCTGTCTTCCCTTCTCTGAGAGACTGGAACTGCTTCAATAGGACAGTGCTGCAGAGAGAACAGGAAGCATATGTGTCTCCCTTTCCTTCTACATTTCTGCCTAGATGGCAGAGGTATAGTGGGGAGGGAGCAGAGTTCCAAGATTTCTACAGCTGGAGCACTGATGCCATCAGCAGGAGGCAAACTGAGACATTTGTCTAGAGCAGCGATTTTCAATCTTTTTCATCTTAGGGCACACTGACAAGACACTAAAATTGTCAAGGCACACCATCAGGTTTTTGACACTTGACAAGGCACACCATGCTGCCAGTGGGGGGCTCACTTCCCCACTGGCCCTACTAATAAATAATGTTCCCCCAAATTCCTGTGGCACACCTGTGGACCACTCACGGCACACCAGTGTGCCACGGCACAGAGGTTGAAAATGGCTGGTCTAGAGACATATATTAATATTGAGTCCATTATCTTTCACAAGGGCTATCCAAGAGTTCTTGTAGTTCTTGTAAATTGAGGTTACATTCTTAGGCAAATTTACCTGGGAGTAACTCCCACCAAACGCTGTGGGACTTACTACTGGGTAAACATGCGGAAGCTTGCACACTTCTATTTTTATTTGAAAATAAAATTACAGTATAAAAATATTAATTGCTATACCTTTGATTTTTAAACTATTACAACTGACTGCAAGACTCTGGGATGAAATGGGTTTCAACATTGAGTTTTGTTGTTCTTAGTCTTGGTGGGGTGTGGCTACGGCAGGGTGTCATGATGAGCTCCTGCACCTCGGAATTTACCACTGCGCACTGGAAATAGAATCTTTGCATCTCCCCAGGGGAAGAGGCAGCCTCTGCAATGTCATTGCATCCCAGTGACTTCTCTCAACTGACTCCTGCTGTCCCCTCCAATATAAGGAGAAACAATGTCATCAAAAATTGCTCAGCAATGCCATATAAATGAATAAATAAGGAGCTACTCTATACTGAGCAAGTCCTGCTATGGTGATGGGCAGCTGCAACAACTTTTCCAGATTCCTCCGCTCAATCCTGTGTCTGTTACCCTGATTCTCTCAACTTGCAATGCTAGAGATGTACCTGCAAACTTCAATACGCAAAGTGCCTTGCGCTCCGTCCCCTCATTGTGCCCCTCTCTTAGCTGAAGAGGCCAGCAACAGAGTTTGTCTTTGGCATTCTACGTGCCAAGGTTGTATGCCCTCATTGAGCTGTGGGAACTAGTAGGTTTTTGTGGCTTTGAGGGAGAGTCTCCTGGTAGCATGATAAAGGGCACCCTAAAACCCTGGAACCAGGCCTGGAGAAATATCCACTGCGTTCTAGGCTGAGAACCAAAGTACACTCCACCAAGCAGAGTCACTGAGGTAAAAGGCAACAGCTCTCTCACTAGAAACTTCCCTGCCAGTAATGCAAATCTGGGGGGGGGGGGGTGTCTAGGGATCCTGCCTAGCTGTCTTTAAACAAGCACTCAGGCTCAGTACTAAGGCACTGGGGAGTAATTCATTTGCATGCATGTCAATGAATTCATCCATCATGTGCCACAAACCAGCCAGACTGTAGGAATCCACTGAGCTGTGCCTCTGTGTGTGTGTGTGTGTGTGTGTGTGTGTGCTACATTGAATTCATATGTAGCCTGCTTAGGGGAAATCCAAATTATGTCACCAAGAAATTGGAAGCTGGGGTCAAAATCTGAGAAGGCACATTTGTGGCTGAAGAACAGGCAAAGGAAGATGGGAGCTGAGGACTGTGGAGGACAGGTTGGGCCAGGCAGTGGAGTCCATTATGAAGATGTTTGCACTGACTGTTGGCTGTGCAAGGTTTCAGACAGGGATCTTTTGCAGCTGTACAGCGGATGCTGGTGAACGAACCTGGGACCTTCTGCAAGCAGGAGAGCATGCTACCACTGAGCTATAACCCATTCCCTCTAGTCCTTCCTCCTAAAAAATTAAAGATCCAGCCACCTTATCCCCCTAGACAAATCTTTTCTCAGTGTTCAGTTGTTGCTAACAGGTTCTCTAGAATTGGAGCTGTGCCTTTCCCAGAGGGTGTACTGTATATCAGTGCACCTCTCCCTCAGCCAATCAGAAAGTCAGACTGGGAGCCTACCAGGGCCTGGGAAATCCTGCAAGAGACAGTCCACTGCTTGGCAGGCCTCTGGTTGAGCCCTCTGGATGCGGAGGTCTTGATTCTATGAGGCTGTGCATCTGATAAGATGAAAGAATTACAACTGGGGAGCTATCTAGGAGAACTGAGAATTACAGAATAGACCTGACCTCTGAACAGTAGCTTGAGCACAAGAGGTGATGTAAGAGCCACTGCTAAGTACATGACACATATGGGTTGCTGCAGGGACACTGCCAGGTTGCACTAGGTTCAGGGGCAACCCATGAGGAAAGGCGAGTGCAGTCAGGTAACCTCTCTCCCTGACCAGACTCTCCCACCCCCACCCCCACACATTTTCCCCCACTCTCCCCATGCCTACTTGGGAACAAGCTAATAAGCAGGTGGGTGCTTGTTCCCAGAGATGTCCTGTATCTAGCAGGACCCTTGGAGCTGCTTGCTTCGTCTGAATACGGTGCAGCATTTGCCTCTTCCTTCCCCCACCTCTTGGCCAAATCACACTTGGCAATGGAGTGACATGGTCTGCCAAGCACATGCCTTTGCTGCTCCCTATTGTAAAAGAGGCTACTGCAGGACTTTTGAAGTTGGCTGGATGAGTCTTCAGGGCACATGGACCCTTGGACACTACCTGATATGGCCAACCTCTGATGCTGCCCATGGGTTGCAGCTCGCCTTCTCCACCTTCCATCCTTCCCTCTCTCCCTCCGTCTTCCTCCTAGCTGTGTACACAAGAGCCCTGCCACCACCATGCCGAGAACGTTGAGGAAGAAACCACAGCTCATGAGCAGCACCTGCCGTGCCAGAAGCAGCAACACCTCTGCTTGGGTGTTGCTTCCAGTGGCATAGTCCACACAATGCATGAGCCACATGAGCCCCAGCACATTTTGCAGTGTCCCCGAGAATGCCAGGGCACCAAAGAACTAGCATTTCTGGGTGCAGATCTGTCAAATCAGGGGTATCCCAAAATTGGTAACATCCTGAGTAAATTGATATATCGGGGCTGGCCCAGAACATCCTCACAACTGAGGCAGCAGACAGCAGACCACTGCTGCCTCTCCTTGTTCCAGTCCCTGCGTCTCCCACTCCCTGACTATAAAAAGAAGAGAGAGAGGCAGAGTGGAAGAGGAAAGCGGTGGGCTAGAGCATTAGTTTAGTCCACTGCTCTTCTTTGTCCTCACCCTTTCACAGTCCTGGAGTGGGTGGAGGACACTGCAGTGGATATGAGGATGAGGATGGACATGAGTACCCCCCACCAGTCTGCTGCCTGAGATAACTGCCTCAATTGGCTTCATGAATGGGCTGGCCCCAGATATCACTGGAGTGCTTGGAGCTCCTGACAGTGTGTGGTTTAGAGTTCATTTTCATGATTTGCCTTGAGCTAGTAGCTCTGTGAGTACTGGAAACTGGAATGTGCTTGCTCTCTTCTTGTAGCACACACTGGATTGCAACAGGACAGAGATAGGCAACTGGCAGCTCTGAGGGCTCAGTGTAGACCCCAGGGAACTCTTTTCTGGACACCAGAATCTGAGGGACCCAGATCTCAACAACCTCCTGCTTTTTTGACACAGAGGCTGGCACATCTCTAGATGTGGCTTGCCACCTCAAATGCCAGGAGATCTAGGATTGGTCCTGAAGGTTTGCAACTGGAAAAGCTGGGAATGGAATTTGGGAACCGATGTATAGACTGTATGCTCTGTTCCACTGAACCAAGTCCTTCTTCAGACTGTGGCTTGGGCTCTTAATGTATAAACTGCTTTGCCTTATACCAAGTTGGTCTATTTAGCCCAGTATTTTCTACACTCTCTGGCAAAGATTCTCTAAAGCTTTTGCAGGATCTTTCCTGGTCCTGCTACCTAAGATTCTTTCAGCTGGGGACAAAAGACAATTGCTGTAATTGAGAGCTGAACTCCCACCAAGATGGTGCGGCCTTGCACTGTGCGTGGCTTTTTATCGAGGAGTGGTAAGGCCTCAGACCACAGAGTGGTGGATTGACAAGGGTGCCCACTACACACTAGTCATTTCTACCACCAGTGGGCCAGAGTGGAGATTTTATAGCCCACCACTCTCCTCTCTTCCATACATCACTTCCTCTTGCTCCATTTTAGGCAGGGAGCAGGAGCCAAAAGAACAATTGCAATGCTCATACTGGCAGGTAAGAGCAAAAAAGCTGGGAGTAGGCATGCACTTCATGATGGGGAACGATGGTACTGCATTGCCTCAGGCACTATGGAGCCTTTGGTTGGTCCTGCATGTGTGTTTGTATGATGATCTACAACTTTTGGGTTTCTCTCAATGCTCTAATTTTACTCCATGTTGCTTGCAGTGACTGATGTAAAAACTTAGAAGCTCCCCCTCCCACCCACGCTAGCATTCAGAGACTTTTCACTTTACACTAGGAGTATTGTCCTATCACTCATTCTAGATCTGCCCCTGTAGTGATGGGAGGGAGATACAGTCCTGGGGCAGGGGAGAGAAGGGACGCTCCAGTTCCAGAAACACAACTTAAGGAGACCTGTCTCCTTTCAGTCTTCTCTAGCTCCAAAGCTCTCAACAATTCTTGCCTTGTCCAGGCCTCTTGGCTGGCTCTCAAGTCAAACAAAGTCGATGGCTGGTTACCGCAAGCTGAGGTGATTCTGGGGGCTGCAGGACCAAGCCAGGCGACACAGAAACAAGGGGGCTATTGAGGGAAGGGGCCTTACCCTGGTGAGACAGAAACATTCATCTTGGCAGATTGCACTGACACGGCCTGAGGAGCGATGAGACACGTGGCAGGAATGGGCACCACATGCTAAGAGGGAAGGTGAAAATGGGACTTGCCCTTGCCAGAGCTCTTGAGAAGGGAGCAGAGAAATAACAGAAGGGGCCTTTTCTTTTCAAGTACCAAGGCTGGCTCTGCCAAATAACTATTTGGGCCTCAACCCTTTGCAAGGGTCTGGGCAGGCATTGGTACTGCTACAGCAGTGCCAGAACCTTCCTTGGGAACTGGGGCTGCATCCTTTAATCAATTAATTAGTTAACATTTCTGTGACCTGTTTAAAATGTGTTCCCAATTGATCAGGCTGCAGATTTTAAAATGTATATTTTTAAATCAAGATCTACAAGTGCCTTTATAGAAAAGGCATTCACCCTTCTTTGTCACACAGGAGGAAATTAGGGACTATGTGTAAACAGACTTCTTCCAATAGCTCATTTATTTACTTACAGCTCAGCAGAAAAGCCCACTGCACCGTAAGTGGGGAGTGGAAAAGTACAATGTACCTGAGGCCTGTCTTCAGTGTCTTTTATTCCACCCAAGCCTAATACTGTTCAGCTGCTCCCCTGAAGAGCTCATGGAGGGCCCGCCACTTACATAGTCTTCTGCTGCTAAAACAGTTTCTGTTTTTCTTCAGCTCTCTCACCTGGTCCTTTTCATCCTGAACCCTTCTGAACATGCCTCCTAAAGAGACAGTACACAGCTGGAATACTCCTGCAAAGGAAGTCAGCTGTTGAGACCATGTATGAAAAACCACACACATGCCCCAAGTGCTTGTGGACTTCCCAAAGGCGCTTGATTTGCCATCAGGAGAAAGAGGGTGCTGGCCTAGTTTGACCCTTCTTCATGCCCTGTTTGAATCTCCATGGCAAGCCCATCACAGGCATCTGTTGCCTCTTAGAAGGCTCATCTTTTTAGCACGGCACTGCAAATTTTATTTTCTGTTTGCAGTGGCATGTCAAAAGCTACATGGAGCTAGAAGTTCACAACTGGCAAGCCATAGGCTGAGGTTGAGTTGGCATGTGCAGGATTTCACCATGGTTACCAAGTAATGAAGTAGTTTTAAGTGGGCCTGGCTCTTGAAAAGGAAGAAATATAATGGGAGAGAGGACAACTGTGGTATTCACTGGCCTCTAGTGCTAAGAAATAGTCATTACACTTGTTGGGGTGAAAAGGAGAATGACACTCTTGAATAAAATACTATAACTACTACGGGTTAAACAAACAAATGCATCACCTCCCAGAAATACAGGGCTGATGTATGCATGAAGGAACAATACAAGGGACACACAAAACCATGATTCTTCAAGTATCAGACAGGGCTCACTAACTAAAAATTAGTTTCAGCTTACCAATGGTCACTTGTGTTTTGTGTTGCCCCCAACTCCATGCTCTCAGAAATAGTTACTTCTGTTTAAACCATTTTTGCTCAACCCACAGGTGTACACATTTGGTCCCTGTTATATATATGCAACATTGGGCAGAAATGGACAGACACTCATAGGGGAAAAGATGTAGTACCCTTACAGCCCTCCTATCTAATTTTCCAGTGCCGGTGCAACTGCACCAATGGGGTGTGCACTGCATCCCGTGGTGGGGATGCAGTCACAGAGGCCTCTTCAAGGTATGGGAACATTTGTTCCCTTACATTGCGGTTGCATTGCAGCTGCAACGGTGCTGGAAAGTTGGATAGGATTGGGCCCTTAGTATGGTCAGGAGCAAACCAATCATTATAACTTGACTTAGGTAGACATACTGGTAAGCCAAGCATTAGATTGATGACAATCCATTGCAAAGAGTGTATAAGACTTCAGTCATATCCTTCACCTTGCATACCAAATGGACCAGTATTTTTTTTTTTAAGTGGCATATATGCACATATATGTTCTGCCTTCATGTTACTCCAAAATAATTCACTCAGTGCTTTGGAGATTGGAAGAAGTGAGAAGGAAGAGTGTTGGTGATGCACAGGTACTGGCCAATAGGCAACCACCACAGTCAAGGTTTTATTCATTTAAAACTAAAGCATATTGGAAACTTTCAGAACTGTTAAATTTCAGAACTTACCTCAGTGCAAAAAAAAAAAAAAATACTTGTTTAGATGGCAGCCACAGCTCTATGAAACCATATCTGCATCTGTGATGAGAGAGCTCCCCTTGCACCCTTGTTTATCCCCATCTGCTTCCCTCTGATATTGTTGCCATTGCAGGAAGACCACATAGCCAGGCAGGTGCATCATTTTGTAGATTGCTCATCTTCTTCAGCTGACAAGAGAAGGACAGACCTTAGCCTGCCCACCTGCCATGAGCCAGTCTTTCCAACCCAGTTGGAAGGCAGGTAGGAATGACCAAGTTGTCATAAACATCCAGTTGGCTAAAATTGTAACCTCATTGAACCAAGGTCACTTAAGTCCAAGGAAGTTTATGTTTGTTCTATCCTGGCTCCCTTAGAGTATATCTGTATGACCAGTTCCACCTACGTCTGGAGAGGTGTAAAGGAATCCAACAATGGATACCTGAAGTAAGTACAGTTAAGCATCAGCAAGTTAGATAGATGTGGAAACTACTGTATCTTGATTTAAGGGTTTATCTGTAATTGCTCATCAAGATTCACAGCTGGGTATACACCAACTCCCAAGGAAGAACTTTGTAAGCCTGTGTGCTCTTTTTCTCTCCAGCTTGTATTCTGTTCCTCCCCATTTTAGTAAGCTGTTTGTTTTAACTGTTCATCTGCCTGTAGTCATATGAACTCAGAGCTTTGTCAATGTCCTCCTGGACCACTGGTTACATACTACAGTATAAGATTTGGTAGATTCCCCATGCAACTGGGAAGGAAGCTTTCAAATTTGGTCCTTCTTTCTGTCTGGCTTTTGTCTTTGTAGTGATAGCAATAAACGCCTGTTTTAGCCCTGGAATAGGGCAGATCTGGGGGAAGGGAGACACTGACAACAGGGTTCCCCACCACACAATCACCAGAATCCCCTCTCTTACTTTTAAACAGGTCTTTTCTATGAATGTGCTTTTAAGTCCTTTGGGGGACTTAAAACTATTGTTTTAATAGTTTTAATAACTGTGAGCTGCTTTGGGTGTTCTCAAAACAGAAGGTGGGGTATATATATTTTAATGAATATATTTTCTCATCAAGAGAACTGTTACAATGAGGATGAAGCTGTTTACTTGCAAAAGTACTAGCAAACTCAGTTCTGTTCCATCTCTTTTCAGGAGCCCTAGAAAGGAAAACTCTGGGATAACCACATTGGGTTACTGAACAAGAGCAGGAGAAAATTAAGCCATTTCTGCTAAACATTGCATATACGCAACAGGGACCAAATGTGTATACTTGTGGGCTGGACAAAAATGGGTTAAGATATGAAGAACACCTGCATAGTAACAGAACTCAGGCAAATCCTCCTGAATAACCTCAACATGAATATGCGACATTGTTGGCTTTTGTTCATGCAGTCACAGCCATGGATCAGCTGGCACTGCAATGTAATCCCCTGTGGCTAGATCGTATTTCAAGGACTTCCTTGCATTTTTCACCTGAGGAGTCCTTGCCTTCAAATAATGGGCTAAACCCTGCATGTCTAAAGATTTGGACATAAGGTAGTATCCAGGGACTGTTAGGAATATAAGGAGTGGCCTTATACTGTACTGAACCATTAGTGCACAGTCATCTAGGCAGCAGCAGAGAGGTCTTTCCCAGCCTTGCTACCTGAGATTGAGCCTTCTGCTGAATCAAACCCTTTAGTCTATCTAGCCCACTCTTGTCAACACTGGTAGCAGTGCTCTTGGGCAGTGTTTCTCAAACTGTGAATCAGGACCCATTAGGTGGGTAGCGAATCAAGTTCAGGTGGGTCCCCATCATTTCAATATTTTATTTTTAATATATTAGACTTGATGCTACCATGGTACGTGACTGCATTTGGGGAAATGTTACACATCTGTACTTTTAACAAGCTACTTTGTTTATGCTTTTAACAATGATAGTAAATGGGACGTACTCCTGGGTAAGTGTGGGTAGGATTGCAGGCTAGGATTGTTAAAAATTTTCCTGCTTCATGATGTCACTTCTGGTCATGACATCACTTCCAGTGGGTCCTGGAAGATTCTCATTCTAAGAAGTGGGCGCCGGTGCAAAATGTGTGAGAGCCACCGCTCAAGGGTTTCAGTCTGGGACTGAACCTGCAACCTTCTGAACATGTGAAAGCAGGTTCTCCACAGCTGACCTATGTCCCACTGCCATTCATGCCATGCAGCTTCAACAACGACACATGCTCATTTCTCTGTTAAGCAAGTATTTTATTTCTCTTTAAATGTATTTATTGCACTTCAATATTATAAACAAAAAATAAATTATCTCTGTTTCTTCCTTGACGGCCTCTTTTGTAAGTCTTTTGGACTCCCAGCATCAGCAGCAGCAGCAACAAATAGAACCCTCTCTATTTTCCCTTTGCAGCAAATATAGTCCAGTTTAGGGAGGGAACTCTTTTATATATCTATAACATACTTTTTTCTTCTAAATTCCTAAGAAAAGTGCAATGTTTGGTTTTTATTTAAAAGCAGTGTTGAACAGCAGCAACAGTGCCCCTCCCACCCTGCAAAGAACACACAAGTATCCCCCATATCATGCAGACAGGAGAGTGATCAAAACGTGCCATGAGAGCTCCTGTAAATGGGATGTAAAGATTTGATATGTATCAATGCAGAGAACAGGGCAGGGCAACTCTCAGCAAAGGTGGGATGCTATGGGATACTACTGGGGAAAAGAGGGAGTCCAAGCTCCCTTTTTGGTCACATCCCGTACAATTTTTTTAAGGTTGGCTCCTTTTTAAAAATCTACATGGTCTGGGTGTACAACCACTGGAAGAAACTTGTTTTCTGAATTACTGGGATCTCTGCGATCTACATACTGTAGTCTGTGTGTAATTCATGCTTGCAATTCCATCATGTTCCAAGTATGGAATTTGGTACCTAGTACAGAATTCAGCATTCTGAAAATCTCAGCTACCTTTTTTTCTGTTTTGTTTGAGAAAATCAAGTTTTTAGCCCTCATGGCCAAGACAAGGAGATATTCTTGGAAATGTTGGGCTTCGCTTAGCAGAATCCAAAACCCAACATACATGACAATGGCAGAGCTACTTCATCAAAAGTGATTGTGCCCCAATCATGTGTAAAGTCTGGTGGGGTGCAGTTTAGTGAACAAAGGAGTTGCAGGCAGCACTCACAATTTTTTTCTTCACAGCTCCCAGGTGGTTTTGACCTAGTCTGTATCAGAGTTTGCCTTGGTGCTTTCACTCTTACACACAACATGTGTTTATATGCAAACACACTCGGAGATTTACTTAGCAAACTTGCATTTAAAGAGGTAGTTCTGCCACCATCATGTGTAGTTTAGGCCTCAGAAACTCAAAAGAGGGCTGAGCAAAACTTCCAGAGCTCAAAGGGCAATGCTTCCATGCTCTGCATCACTTCTTGTATTTCCCCTACCACCCCCTTCCACAGCTAGTGGAAGTTGGATAAATTGTGCAGAATAAGCAAATACTGTACATAAAAATATGTTTCATTTGCATATCTTATTCAAGTGAGAGATTTGGGCATTTCTTGGCACAGAAGGATTGCTTTTTATTTTTAAAGTGCCAAGTACACACAACCTTATAGGTAAGGAAGGGGGATTACTGAAACTAGCACTAATAGGTTCCATCCTATCCCCTTCTGGGGAAGAGAGTCTAGTAATTATTAGGTAAGGGTGATTAGTCAGATGCCTGGGGTTATATATGCAAATCTGGAACAAAAGTGGGGTAGAGTCTTACAAAGGCAGCTTGCAGACAGCAAGGATTCTGGGATTCTATGCTCTGTCCTGGAACAGGAGCAAGACTGAGAGGTCATGCAGGATCAGGTGCTCAAGTGCTGGGCAGGAGCACTATACACAGGTTAAACCTTCAGAAAACAAACACCATTACCTGGAAGAACCAAGAAGATTGGACAGAATGGTATTAGGAGTGTTTGCTTAGCCCTTGCTTCCCAACAGCTGAATAACTTTTGCATATCTTCCTCCACTTCCCTTGGCATGGAAGAAGTCTTAGCAAATCTGAACTTTCTTCACCACTTCCTTGAATTTTCCAACTGCACTCATGCTCACACTCATGCTCCTCCCATTGGTACTGCCCTTTTGTGAAACTGACCAAATGACCTTGGGCTCTTCACAGCCTTCCTCCATTCCCTGGCCTCCAGAGCATGCTATGGCCATCTTGGAGAACCGAGCTTAACCTATGAACCAGTGGAAGCTCCTTTGTGTTTTTCCTGTTGTTATTGTTTGAGACATTTACAAAATATATACTACAAAGACACAGATACCCACATCAGACAAGACAAAGAGGACTATGGCCCCATTTGCTCAGCTGTAAGGGAAGGAGGAGTTAGAAACTGACCAACTTAAGTAGTTCTACCCACTAAAATCTATACTATATATTGAACATCTTATGGAACTGTGCAGCTCCTAGCCCCATATATGCTTCCCATTTTTCTGGGAGACAGCAACAAAGGTATAGAGGCCCAAAAGCCTAAGACTTGGAGCTACGGTAGCATGCAGTTTAAGGACAGGAGCTGAAGTTGTGATGGTCATTTCATCAGGGTATCTTGGGTTTTCCTGTTCCCGAGAGCTACCAATAATTTTTATTATTTACAGTGTTTATATACATAAGAGAACCTTGAGACTACACATACACACACACACACACACATATATATATATAAAAACACACACACACATTTAGAAACACGGTAAAACGCGTGTCCAGTTCATTTGCTTGATCTCCACTAGCAAATAAATGATCTTCAATCCACAGAGCACCGCAAAGATTGCGGGCCGGGAAAAGCGCCCTTCCTCCTGTACCTGATCTCCTCACCGGTGAGGGATCTGTTCTAGCAGATCCCAGCAGTGATGGGCTCTCCACCCTTGCCGGATCCCTTCTGCTCCTCTTCTTTCATTATCTTCTTCCAAAGAGCAAAATATAGTCCAGTGAGTTAGATTTGCTTGATGATTGATTCTCAATTCTTCTTCCCCAAACTCTGAGGGTTTCAGCGGCTGACTGGTTCAGCAGGCTTAAGGATTGATTCGGAAAGCAAGGAGCTTCTCTGAATGTTGGTTGTTGAGGGTCCTCAGATCAGGGAGACGGAGGAGCAGCTTGGGGAAAAGTGTGGAGTCATCTGGATGCTTCTTAGTTACCAGAGTTCTCAAGGCTCGTATTAAAGTCTCTTGCAGGATCTCAACTGCATCTACATCAGAGATGCCAGAGCGATCTGAAGCCCAGAGCAAAGGTGTTAGATTGCCAGAAATAGGAAAGACATGGAGAATAGAGTTTTCCGGGAGGCCTATTTGCCCAGAAATATATTTTAGGAAAAAATTTGAGACAGCAGGCCACACCAGGTGTCATCATCAAGAGGGATAACACCATATCACCTGAGCCTCCATTCTTTAGTCTGCTGTGGGCCCAGCCACCTCGAACTCTCACTGATGACCATGTTTTCACCACTCACCAGTGAGAACACAACTCACCACTCACCAGTGAGAACACCAGTGACCAGGCCTGGAGAGGAATGAAGATTGCCAAACCGAGGTGGTCTGGAGGTAGGCTTAATGTTGCATTAAAAACATTAATGTTGCACTAAAGCGCCTGGAAAGTCAGGGGAGATGTGAGTATGTCATGACACCACCCCAAACTTCCAAAACGCCAAGTTCATGCAAGTGTCAAAGCAGGTGACACAGGTCTTTGGAATGCTTTTGGTTGCAATATTTACTTGACCATCAATATCAAACTCACTTATCTTTACTGTGCTCAAAAATACTATAGAAAATAGACACACCTTACAATTGCAGTGTAGATACAAAAGACAATTCAACATTTATCTGTAATCTGTGCTTTAAAAAGAAGTGAAAATTTTGCCCCACCATGATTAGAATTCTGCACAAAGAACTAATTTCTGCAACTATGACTTTTTTTTAAAATTCTATTATTCATAATTTATTCTGATTCTCCAAAACAGAGAAAAGAGAGACACTGAAGCCCCACTATTGACTTTTGGAAATTTTACAGCCCAATCATATGCATGCCTATTTAAAAGTATAATTGAACTCAATGGGGTTTACTCCAAGGTAAGCTATATAGGTTTAATTTCTACCCTTGTTTGCCAGTGTGGGATCTCAGATTCCATATTGAACAGGTCAGACTTTCAATATGGTTACTTTAAGCGTTCTGAAACAGGGAGGAGTTCTATAGACTTCTTCCACCCCACAACTGCAGGGACATCCCTTAACAGAAGCTCCTGTCCAGGACAAGATGTGGCAACGCCACCCAGAACCCTAGCCCTATGATATTACCATGATACGGCACATGCTTACCTGCTGAGACAAGAACCACAGCCATGAAGAGAGCCATTTCCTGTGCATCCAAGCCCAGCGAGCTGAGTTTCTCACTGAACTCAAACATGGCATCCAGCAATGAGCCCATACCCATGGTACGTAGACTGCAGAGCGAGTATGTCTCCCCACTCAAGAAGGTCACCACTTTCTCCTTGGGGCTGAAGAGGGAGGAGAAGCGCACCATCAGCACCTGAGAAGGGATAGGAAAAAAAGAGAGGTGTAAGACATTGTCAACTTTGTCAAATATTCCAGCTACTTAAGAAGTCCTGCATAGCTAGTAACAAACATATTTCTAAAGCTAGGCTTTGGACTTGCCTGTTAAAATATCCTGTTACCAGAGGTGAGAAATGCATGAAAATCACGAGTGTCTTTTAAAAAGGGGAAACACAGATTGAACAAGACATGATGTGCATGTGCAACCTCCTGATTTTAGAAACAGGCTATGTCAGATGCAAGGGAGGGCACCAGGATGCAGGTCTCTTGTTATCTGGTGTGCTCCCTGGGGCATTTGGTGGGCCACTGTGAGATACAGGAAGCTGGACTAGATGGGCCTATGGCCTGATCCAGCAGGCCATAGTATGTTCTTATGTTCTTAGCATGAGCAGCAGATGCCTCCACTACCCACCACCACCTGGCACTTACATTGAATAGGCAGCACCTGAATTTTACATTTCTGGGCAAGACTGCCAGTGCCAGACCTTGAAAAGCACACCTGCATGGCACAGAGAAGTTTTTCTGTCTCTATAGTACTATGATGGGAGAAGCTGCATTTTTAGCATCTTCCAGCTATATAGGTATTGAAGGTAAAAAATATCAATATGCTGACCCTTCATGGGAGAATGTTGCTAAGTTATGACAGGGTTCTTTAACCCTAAGCTGTCTTGTGTGTGATAGCTTAGCACACCTCTGGCTGCTTAACACACCTCCCCTAAAACCATACCAACAGGGCTACTTCTCTTTGTGATGGAAATTTTCATTTCAAAGAAGAAAAGCAATGCTCTAGTGCAGGGGTGCTCAATAGGTGGATCGCGATCTACCGGTAGATCGCGAGGCAAAATGAGTAGATCGCGGAGTGCCGACCCCCCCCCCTTCAGGTGCCTCTGGGAGGAAACGCCGGGAGTAAGGCCCATTGTACTCAATGAGGCTTACTCCCAGGTAAGTGTGGCTAGGATTGCAGCCTCACAGCCTAATCCTAGGCATGTCTACTCAGGAGTAAGTCCTGTTATACTCAGTGGGGCTCAAGGTACACCAACATACATTGTACACATAAATGTTATATGTTATGATGGCGCGAACATTGTAAAAAAAACTCTGGTAGATCTCCGGGCCTTGCTGGGTTTCAAAGTAGCTCTCGAGCCAAAAAAGTGTGAACACCCCTGCTCTAGTGCTTGTAATTGAGAAGGAAAGCATATCTGCAAAGACCATATCTTTGCTCAGTCCATTCTTGTCACTAAGATTCTGTGATTCTGTTTACACGGGGTTTGGACTGTCTGGGTGCAGAATGCATCCAGCCACATCACCACAAGAAATATGCAGTTAGTGACTGACCTGGAAAGTGCCTGCTTTGAGTAGCATTACTTGGTCCTGCTGACAGAGCGACTGGAAACCTGGGATGCTCTTAGCAAACTCCACCACCTCCTTAACAGCTGGCGTGAAGCACTGTGAAAACTCTTCCCACACTTGCTGACTGCTCTTGCCATTGCTGCAGTATGGAGTGGCGTTCAGAGGGCAGGCCTGTGGGCAACAAGCATATCAACAATGAAAGGAAAGCCAGCTCAGTCAAATCAGAACCTCTTGCAAAAAAGGAGGGACTGTTAAGAAACAAGCCATGCCACATATTTGTGTTATTTATTTCTGAAATGTATTCCCACTCTATTTTATATAATCCCCACCACTTTCTACAACAAAATTAGGCTCAGAAAACAACTTGTAGAATCCAAATGCATAGCAAAATCAACTGCAATTAAAATTGACATAATTTTAATGTTGCAACTTGACATAGTCAAGTTTAAAAGGGGATTGGACAAGTTTCTGGAGGAAAAATCCATTATGGGTTACAAGCCATGATGTGTATGCGCAACCTCCTGATTTTAGAAATGGGCTATGTCAGAATGCCAGATGCAAGGGAGGGCACCAGGATGAGGTCTCTTGTTATCTGGTGTGCTCCCTGGGGCATTTGGTGGGCTGCTGTGAGATACAGGAAGCTGGACTAGATGGGCCTATGGCCTGATCCAGTGGGGCTGTTCTTATATAAAGAGAATATAAAGAGAGGACAGCCAATCCTCCTATCCTTGTACACACAAAACTGCTTATCTTAGCTGTTTTCCTTCCAGTCATGAGGTCACACTGGGAGAAAAGGGGCTTTGAAAGGGGGCTTTGGCCAGGGAAAAGGATTCAATACCTCCATCTATCCACCCATCCACCCTGCTTCCTTTCCTCAGGACTGGATTTCAAAGCAAACAATGCCTAAGAAATCAGACATGGGGAACAGGAAGCATTTTAGTTCTTATCATAAAATTAAATTGTCCTAAATCAAGTAGGCAATTTCTTTTAAAAACCTGCCAGAATTCAGGTGCCCAGAAGACATACCTCTTGTACAGGACACCTTAATCCCAGTTTATGGGAACAATTTGCAATTACAAAGCAGCATGTGAAAGACTGTTTATGGGCAGGGACACTCTTTATAATTGGTTCTCATGCTCCAGGGTTGAAGGTCTGGAATTTTAATGATGTTCCAGAACTGGTTCAAATTAAAACCTGTCCTGAATATAGGAAGGGGACAGTGACTCACAAAGTTCCTCTGGATGATCAATCATGCCATGATTTCAGATTGACATTAGCCCTTATTAATTTCTTATTATTTCAGTTAGATAAATTAGTACCCTATCTATACTGCAGTCTAGTTTAACAATTCCTTTTCCCCAGGCAACTGAACTCTAGGAGGTAGGCACTAAGGGCCCAATCCTATCCAACTTTCCAGCACTGATGCATCCATGCCAATGGGGCATGCACTGCATCCTGCAGTGGGGAGCAGTCCCAGAGGCTTCCTCCAGGTAAGGGAATATTTGTTCCCTTACCTCAGTGCAGTATTGCAGCTGCCTTGGCACAAGAAAGTTGGATAGGATTGGGCCCTAAGAAGTTTTAACAGAAGTCTCAGTACCCTCATGAACAACAATTCCCAAGATTCTTTGGGGGAAGCCATGACATTAAACTGGAGTATACCCACAATCAATTTGTTGTGCAATAAATGTACCTAATCTGAAGGAGCAAACTGTAATTTTGTAGTAGTGTTCCCTGGAAAGTGGAAGGGCAATTCTAAATGCTCCATCCATAATGTTCATGGTCTCAATTTAAGTATTCCTAAAATATATTTGCTACATTATTTGTCCTGTGGGTTCCGGGAATGGTTCACAGTTTTAAGTACAGTAAGTACAATAAATGAACAAACAAAATAAATACAGTTCTGTTGCTTATTACCCCTGCGGTTCCACCAGTTTGCCACAGAGGGCACTCCAGGCTTTGGAAATGAGATTTTTCTGTAGGAGATCTTGCTGCAGAATTACCAAGGAAAGACCTTGGTATGATTTGCAGCCCTTCTCAACTGCACTCTTCAGTCAGTACCCAATTTCTAAAATAAGACCTGCTGAAGACCCTGGACATTGCATGATGTCCCCTCAGAGCCCCATGTCCAAACTGCTATCTGTCACATCTGGAAATAACAGAACACCCCAGGCAGCTCCATTAGAGCAAGATGGAGGCAGCCATGCACCTGAAGGAAAGCTTCTGGACATGGAGGTCCCATCTCTAGCAAGCATGGCTTGTAGCCATTAATACATCTAATCTTTTTACATATACATAGTGATGCCTGTCACAACATCCTGTAGCAAGAGATGCCTCCGGTGTCATCATGAGGTACTTACAATGCCTCTGCTGGTGGTCCCACGCCAGGGACAGCCCCTCTGGGGATTTGCCTCAGGATAGCCATATTCAAAGGCTGGGTAACGGCCAGCGTTGTGCAGATAGCCAGCCTGCTGGGCTTGGAAGATGTCATTGCCAAAGCACCGGGGACTGTTGTCCATGTAACTGGGTGGCTCCTGAGAACCATAGTTGGACAGGCGCAGGGTGGCTGACTCATACTGCCCGTAGCTGTAGGAATTGTTCACCTCCTGTTCGTTGTAGTTGGTCAAGGAGCAGGCCTCGCTCCTGGAGGGTCCATTGTGCTTAGTGAGGTGGTCTTGCCCACTCACAAAGATGTCATGGTAGGCCTTTGAGATGGCACTGATAGCCTCCTCTTCCTGGGCAGTTGGGCTAGGTGGGGCATCTGACTCAGGGCTCATGACAACGTCCATCGGGGCTTCATTCAAGCTGTTCATGTAGCTCTGCATCTCATCAAGCAGCCGCTGCTTCTCCCGCTTAGGAATGCGCCCAAAGCGCACAGCTGTCAAAGGAAGGAAAGGAACACCATCAGTCTCTATGAAATAACCAGCAGACAAGTTGCAACAAAGGACTTCAGCAAGCACAACTTTTCTCACAACCAATGATGTTTCTGGAGAAGTTGAATCCGGAGAAGTTGAATCAAAATTTTCCCTTGAATTGAAGCTGACAGCCCTGTATATTGAAAACCTGCTGGTAGGCAGCTCGCTCTCGCTCGCTCGCTCGCGCTCTCTCTCTCTCACACACACACACACACACACACACACAGAGTGCAATGCTGATTGTTAAGCAACTGGGGGTCTGATGGCAGTTTTTTTATTTTTGGCACAATTCTGCCTTCCAAAAAGTGATGAGGGTCATATCCAAACCCGCTTCATCCAAGGAGCCTCTGCAAAGCCAAAATTAGCAACTGGCTTCTGGGTACATCCATCATGTGCTCAGGAGAAAAGTTGCGGCCATTAATCAAAGGATACTGTCTGCTCGCTGGGCATGAGTGGCTCCTCCCACATCCTTTGTTGCTCTAAAACTCCAGGCTCAGAAACATAAATCAACCCAGGGCTCCATTTATCAACCAGGGATTTGCTGACTCCGTGCCCTGTGAGAAAGCAGCAGCAGCTAGCCAAATGTTTCTGCCTTTGGGGGTGGCTTCAGCTTTGCACCACTGGGAACACTGATGATACAGCCTACTTGGGCAATTGCCTTCTCTCTCCTCTGGCCCTCCCCCTCATTAACCAGCGATTTTAGGGAATGGCACCAGGGTTGCCATTCCCTTAGAGAGTGCCTTTTACAGCACAGGTAATAAAGGCAACTGCTCTGTCTGCAGTCTTTTTAAGGAAAGATACACTGCACTTCTACGTTTTTTGCTGTTGCTCAGTTCATTTGAATGCACTTGAAAGAAAAACCACCAGTTTGGATACAAGATACATTTATAGCTCTAGATTGGGATCTATAATGGCTTCCCCAGAGTCTCCTGTCTACCTTAAATAGGTTCTGGCCCTGCCCAGATGCTCACCATCTCTTGACATGCCCACCGCCAGGCACTTCTTGAAGCGGCAATGCTGGCAACGGTTGCGATTCATTCGCATGATCATGCAGTTTTCATTCTTCACACACATCTTGTAGTTGATGTTCTGCTGTATGCTCCGGCGGAAAAAACCCTGATTGGTGGAATCAGAGAAGGGATGGTCAGTGCACAGGAACTAAGGTGGCTATTTCAGCGGAGTTAATTTTTATCACAAGAGGTGACGGGGCTTAAGCCTACTGTAAAGCCTAGAAGTTCTGTTTTCTAATTTTATATGTATGGCACCCATACTCTGGTTGCTTAGTAGTGATAGTGCTTGCACTCTGCATATGCTCAGATCCCTATATGTTCCAGATGTTTTTTGGCTGACTCCTGCCATTCAAAGGGCTCTGAAGCTCTGGCTCAGATTGTACTCCGAGTTGCAGTCTGATCCTCTCCTAAAGCATCTAGAGATGTGGATTACTAAATTCAATTGATAATAAGGTTTAAATATCAATTTAATATAACTAATTGATCTAGCAATTAATCTAATTTAATCTAAACACTGCAGTCCTAAGTATGAGCAACAAGGCCATCACTGGATAGAAGGAGGGGGTCTGTATAGGGCAAGGACCCTTGGAGAGTGTGGGGGGATATGCAGTGTCTCTGCACACTGCACTCCCCTGCCCCAGAATCCCTGGCTGTGGGGGCCAGGCCACCCAGTCCAGCTTTTATCTTCACACAAGCATCATTACAAATGCAGCACTTAACTTTCCCAACTAGCAATAAACAGAAATCATTTGCTTGCATAGGGAAAAACAAAGACATTATGCAGGCAGAGACACTGCTACAGTAGGATAAAGCCACACCCAGGATTTTGTGTCTTGATCTTAGAGTGTTGGGAATTGGCGCTCTCTCTCTCTCTCTCTCTCTCTCTCTCTCTCTCTCTCTCTCTCTCTCTCTAACTTTTAACACTCCTTTGGCAGTACAGGTATTTATTATTCATTTTATATATTTGTATCCTGCCTTTCTTGACATTGTCACCAGCAAGTGACTTACAAAAAATTTTAAAAACACAAAAATAATAGAAAACAATGAGGGGCATCAAATATTCAGTGTAATTAAAAGCAGCAGAATAAAAATAGAGAAAAATATGATGGCTGATTAATTCAGAACTGGAAATGCTCCTAGATTCAAAGTCTTTGCACATGTCTCTTTCTAAGTGCTGGTTGGAGATATTGTTAATTCTAGGAAATTCCCTAGTTAGGTCTCCCCCACAGTCCAAGAGGCCAGTTTGGATAGAAGGCAGTGCAGGAGGGACCAAATAGATTTGGAAGAAGAACTAAGAGCCCAATTCAGTCCCACGCGCGCCAGCTCACCACCAGCGTGCACTGTCTCAAACATGCTGAAAGGCACATTTATGAGCCTTACTGTGGGCCCAGCACTGGAGCTAGCCCAGCATGAACCCCTGCTGGGCCAGCTCTGGCACTGGGCCTATGGTCTGTCGCCCAGCACTCTGTGCAAAGCACCTGGCGAAAGAGAGGTAGGATGGGGCAGGGGGGAGGCAGGGGGGAGGTGTTCTGGGGTGGGTGGATGGTGGGGGAAGGTGTGGCAAGGGAGGGAGTGGAACTGGAGGGGGGTGGCTGCAGCTCAGCTCTGCCAGATTCAGAACCCCACGTCAGGCCATGTAACCAGACATGGGACTGATTCTGCTCCAGCTAAAGAGCTACCGCGGAATCAAGTAGCACCATTACAGGGCTACTTCCCTTACCTGGGGGAAGGGGACAAAAGTCCCCTTCGCCCGAGGAGCCACCAATGGCTGCCTGGTATACTCAGGATCCTGCAGTAGCCATTTTGGCATAACTGGAGCCCTGTGCACTTGGCAGCTCAGGATTCAGCTGCCCATCACCCCTTTATTCTTTCCTATCCATTTTTACTCCTAACCCTCTATTTTGCTAAAGAGTACAGTATAACGTTCCAGTGCTGAATGCAAATAGGGAGAAGAGTAGGGGAGAATCTAAATTACTCTTGCGAGGCATTTTAGAAATAACCTAGTCAGTGCAGCACCAATCTGGTGCTTTTCGTGGCAGGGGCCACCCCCTGCCTACTGCTCTCCTGACCCAGAAGTAATTGCAGTGACGTCATCGTGTCACCACAATTACTTCCATGCCACCTCTTCCTTTTTCCCCTTTAAAAAAGGGGGGGGGAAGGAGACGTGGTCTGGAACCATGCCGACAGTGGCTGTTTTCTCACAGCCATTATCAGTACAGTTCCTGGCTGATCTGAGAGCCACCCTCTTCTCCTCCCCTTTAAAGAAAGGAGGGCAGCCCTCAGATCTGCTGCAGAAGTGCAGCCACTATTAGCATGGTTCCGGACTGTGCGACAAAACCAGTGGTGGTGGGGGGAGTGGGTTGTGGCACCACCCCTCAAACCTGGCACCTGGGGCATTTGCCTCCATTGCCCTCCCCAAGGTACACCACTGAGTCAGTGAATGCAGAATTCACTCTGGAGAAGATCCATTATGTAGACTAGAGTCATGCTCAAGAGTCAAGAGTCAATGCATGTAATGTATTCTGAGTGCTGAATCTATTGGGTGCTGAATTCAGTGTCCTGAGATTCTGAGTGTCTATCTTATTTATTTTATTAAAAAGTGACTACAGAGATACATCTAAATATATAAAAGGGTTTGGAGCTACTTGCTCAGTAAGGTATAAAGAACCAACAAAAGCATGTAAAAACAACTGTATGTGTATACACAAACCCATTCTTCCCACTACTACTTATCTCTGGCTCTACCTTACCTTACATCCTTCGCAAGCATGGACACCATAGTGAAAACCTGAGGCGATGTCACCACAAACTTTGCAGAGCAGCACCATACCACCTGCCTCTGTTGGGAGAGACACAAGTTGTGGTTAGCTCTCCATCAGGCCCTGTGCCCACCTTCAGTTCCCCCTCCCAGCATCACTTTTAGAGCAACCACTCTTGGAAACTGAAGTTATTATTATTATTATTATTATTATTATTAACAGTATTTATATACCGCTTTTCAACTAAAAGTTCACAAAGCGGTTCACAGAGAAAAATCAAACAACCAAATGGCTCCCTGTCCCAAAAGGGCTCACAATCTAAAAAGATGCAAAGGAATACCAGCAGACAGCCACTAGAACAGACTGTGCTGGGGTGTTCCTATCCCAGCACACCAAAAAACTCTAGAGATACCTTGGGGGCAAACCATTCTCATTTTCTCCCATCTTTAAAATGGAGTCATGAATACTCCAAGATATTGTAAATTAAAGGAAATCTTGTCATCAGCCCCAACCAATTGGGACAGGGTGGGTTTTCACGTTCCACTTAACAAGGCAGATTCAACAATAACCGGATTAATAAGGAGTGGCCCCCTGGCCTTGCTCTGTTTGAAGCTCAGCCAGGGTGTTGAGCAATGGGCAATTTTTGGTCGATTAGTTAAGGGAGCATGCAGGAGTCTCTTGGGTCTGCCTGAGGAAATAAGAATATTTAGCACTTCTGTAAAATCTGGAGAGGGCTCAGAGTGCTTTGCATACCTTATTTTGTAATCCACAACCCCATCATATAGGTCATACTTATTATCCCATTATAGCAGAATGTGGGGACTGAGGCTTAAGAAAGTATGACTTGCCTAGGGCAACTGAAAAAGTTCATGGTTGAGAAAAAATCTGAGTTCCTGGCTCAGGTTGATTCACAATCTAAGCTAAACTAACTTTCAGTGCCCAAACCCTCTCTCACGCTGGAGCCCAAGTTTCCCACTATTCTTGCTTTTAATGCAGAAAATGGGACCCTCTGCCTTTTACTTTGCCATTGGCCTGCTTTTGCCTCCATTCCTCTCCCCCTTTGTTAAACAGAGAGAGTGGCAGATCACATGTCACTTACTGGTGAAGGTGCTGGTGGCTCCATTGGGTTTGGCAGCAGACACCCTACTTGGTGCTGGGGGTGACTGGCCCTTGCTGGGATAGCGAATTCCCTCAGGGAACTGGAAAGCAACCTTGGGTGAAGAAGGAGAGCTGGCTCCTTGTGGCTTGATGGCCCCAATCTCCGTGAGGGTCAGTTCTTCCAATGAGGAGGGCAGAGAGTGCTGGGGTGAAGGCACCAGATATCCACTGGGTGGGCTGCCTGGGGTGGGGCTAGAGCCAGCTGTTGAACCCACATACAAGATCACGCCACCTGGGAGGATGAAAAGAAATGGGGGGGAGGTCAGCCCTGGAAAAGCATAATGCACGAGAGAGGCAATTCAAATAATACTTTAAAAACATCACCACACCTGGGTTGGAACAATGAGGTCCTCTAAGGAGCATTCTGTAATCGGAAAACAAAGCAGCAAGCCAGAATCAGAATGCTGCACAGACTGCAATCAGAATGCCACCTAGTCCAACCCCTGCCCAGATGCAGGACTGATGCACACACTCTACAGCAGCAGAAGCAGAGAGCAGTTGCACTGAACAAATGTGGTTAGAGAGCAACAACTGAAGATGACTCCCACAAGGAAGTCGAGATAGACACTGCAGAATCCCTCCCTCAGAATAGCTAAGTGGATTGTTCCACTCGGTCAGGCCTGTATTGTGGCCCACCAAGTACAATCCAGCAGAAAATGCTTTGGGTATCATCTAGTGTCACCATTGCCCAGGGCCAGATAAGAAGCAAAAGCAGGCCTGGTTTGTGCAACCCATGTTGCAACTTCACAGAGTTCCTACATAACTCCTGTCCTACATAAGCCAGGGGCACCATTGATTCAAATAGATATAGGTCACTGGAGGCTTCTGCAGAGCACTCACACCCAGAAAAAAATGGGATATATTGCAGCTATCTGCCCCATCAACACATCTCCTGCCGCAGATTGCTGATGGCCCCTAGTCCTGAAAAGTGTGAAGACTGCTGATTTAGTCCAATCCCGTGCTGCCAACCAGTCCAACTTTTCCTTGCAAATCTCCACAGAAGGTAATTCTTCCATCTCTCTAGACAGCATGTTCCCATGCTGAACTTCTCTTACAAGGTGAACTTCACCACAATGAAAGCAATAGAAAAACACCCAATTGATTTTAATGGAGCTAAAGTGCAGTCTTTTGTCCCAAATCTTTGTGTGATTTAAAATCACATTTCCACATCCTGTCCTTGCTCTCCCTTTTCCTGACAGTCTCATAAATATTTGTGTCAATGGTCTGACCTGCCAAATCCTGCATATGCAGGGCAGAAGAGAGGAAGAAATGAGGAAGGTGGCCTTGAATGAGTTCAGTGCCACTGAAAAATCTCCCCACAAAACTTCCCTTTAGTCACAGCACTGATCCATAGCGGTATGGCTAGCAGCTGTGTCTGAAGATGTGAAGCTGCTGACCAACTGAATGTATGCAGCCTCCTTGTGGTTCCAAAACTACAAAGCCAGGGAAACAGCAGGAATGTGGTCCAAGAGACACGTGCTGTGCAAAACTAGGGCAAACGGATGGCACAGATACACAGGCATAAAACCCAGGCGGCCATCTGAAAGCCATTCCAGCAGGCAGAGACAGCGCCAAGACCCCACAAGAGGCCACTGCAAATGTCAAGTCCCAGATTCCTTTGGCTCACTTGCCCAGAGCAGGCCCCCCAAAGGGGACATTCAGAAAACTCACTCCATTAACTGCCCCTTAACAGTCTTTACCGCCTTGTCCTACCAGAGGCCCACAGTGGCACTTACTCAGAGCCAGGGGACTGTCAGGAGGTGATTCAGGCTGTGTGCAGCAGCTGAAGCCAAAAAAGCAAGCCAACAAAGAACCTTGTCATGCAAGGCTTCTATTGAGAATCTGCACTTATGTAGATAGGGTCTCTTGCTGCCTCCTGCCCCACCATCTGCAGACAATGGCAGCCTGTAAGTGAGGAGGTCCTTCCATTTCCTCATAAGAGCCCTGCTGAATCAGACCAAATGCTCATCTATGAGCATCTTTCCTGTTTCCCACAGGGGCCAAATAGAAGCTCTTGGGAAGTTCACAAGCAGGACATTAAGGTAACAACAGTCTCCTGTCCTTGCTCCCTCGCCATCATGACCAAAAAGCCACTGGTTAGATTTGTGTTCCATGAATTTGTCTTGTTCCCTTTTTAAAGTCAGGAAGGCTAATGCCCAGCACCACATATTCTGGCAGCACAGTCCATAAGTTAATTATGAATTCTGTAATGCATGTGTACTTGAGCATGAAACTTGGAGCACAATCCTATGCTTGTCTACTCTGAAGTAAGTCCCATTACAGTCAATGGGGCTTACTCCCAGGAAAGTGTGGCTAGGATTGCAGCCTCAAGCACACAGCTATTCTCTCTGTGACCACCTTGATGAACAAGGTAAAATGTGCATGAATCAGTAATGCTAATGTTCCAATATGACTGAATGTATGCTGTCACATTGCCAGATTTATAGACAAACCCTTTTCAGGGTGGGATTCACCAAGGATGGTTTGAAAGGGATATTCTGAAGACCCCCACTAGACAGTTCTCCTATTACCATCACTCTAAGGATCTGTAGCATGTGCCCTGAAACCACGGAGAACCATCACCATAAACATTACTGAGTTAGGGTCCAATCCTACCCAACTTTCCAGTGCCAATGCTGCTGTCGCAGTGGGGCGTGTGCTATATCCTGTGGTGGGAAGGCAGTCATTGAGGCCTCCTAAAGGTAAGGCACATTTGGTCCCTTACTTTGGGGGCTGTGTTGTGGCTGCACCAGCACTGGAAAGTTGGATAGGACTGAGCCCTAGGCAGTCAATGGTCTGACTCAGTGTCAGGCAGAATTTATGTTCCAAACTCTTTTCACCTTTTCTGATACCCATTCATTGTAACTTTCTACTTTGCTATTTCAATATTTCTCCCCAAAGCAGGGGTTTGCTCAACTGTGCAAACACTTTTGTGAAGCAGACCACACAGAAGCTAACAGGAACTGCACCATCTCCCCTGCCCCATTCCTGTCCTTGCCTTGTGTGCCTGAACTTGCACAGTACACACACTCGCATGCGACCTACATCTGGAATGGAGATGTACTTTCCAAGCAAACGTCTCTGCACTCTTGTTCTCTTCGTCTTTTGGTGACAGAATGAGTTTAATTTGCCACAAGGACCAATCATCGTCACTCAGTTCTGTCCTGCAAAAACCCCTGGCTTCAAAAACATGTGCCAAAAATAACAGCCTCTCTCTCTTCTCTTTTTTTTTTTTTTTTTTTTGGTCATGGGCATTGTGATGCTTATAAGGGCAACAACAGCTTGTTCAAGCTGCAAGCTCTGCCAGTTTTAAAAACAATTTTGGACCTGGGAAAAGATTATCCAGCAACACTAAAAGCCTTTAGCTCAGTGGGACATCAGGCTTCAGGGGCATTCTGGGCATTATTCTTTTGCCTGCTCTAGAACCCCATTTGATCCTTGGTCTTGGTCTAGGGACCATAAGGATCTCAAACTTATACCTGTCAGCCTCCCCAAGCTGAGGAAGTAATTGTCCACATCTCTCAAAACGTATTACAAACAGGAGGTAGATTCAACTTGATTCATCACCTCCTGTCCTCAGCAAGTCATTCAAAAGAAAAGGTAGGGAACTGGGTGTACCTGAGCCCACATAGACTTGATGTGTCAGACTGTGTGCCCTTGATTTCAATGTCAGTACTGTTGATCAATCAAGCTACTATCCTTTCTTCCATTCCCCCCCCCCCCAAAAAAAAAAACTCAAAGGCCACTTTGACATTCAAAAGAAGCTGCAAGAAGTACAACTGACTTGAGTTTTCTCTCTTTGCATTTCCAGGTCTCGGCTGCGAAAGCAAGGGTCTCCCCTGTACAGAGATGTAGTGAGACATCTGGAGAATGTGAAAGCACATGCAAAGATCTCAAGTTCAGTCCCCAACATACCCAGTTAGAAAGATTTCAGCCAGCAGGGTTGGAAAAGGACTCTGCCTGAGGATCAAACTAAATGTCACATTAACTGCATAGTTTGGCCTTGTGAGCTTGCTTTTTTTTCAAACTTAAATAGCAGCCACAGTGCATACTTGTGTCATCAGTACTGCAACATGGGAGAGGGGCTTTAACACTTCCACTACTGTTCCAATCCAGATCCCCTACTCCCATGACTTCCCTTTCCCTATTGAAAGAAGCTCCTGTTGGCACCTGGTGCTGCTGCCAGTCAGGGAAAGCAATATTGGGCCAACTCGCCCAATGGCTAGATTCATATCTACAAGTTGAGATCTGGAAATGTGAGCCTCATTTAATCTTCCATTTCTTCTTCTGAATGCTTGCAGTGGCTTCCAGGTTGGGGAGGCAGGAAGTGCCCAGCTGGTCAGTAACATCCACAAAAGAAAACAACTGGTGGCACTTGAATCAAGATACAGTGGGAGTGCAAGACTTCCCACATTAACTTATTGCTCCTCTATAGCCAGGCCACTGACCTGATGTTTTCAAAAACACCACTGCAAAAGGAGCTATTTGGGGGACCTGTATGCAGCAGACACTGGATAATCCACTACCTGAGCATATAATCATTCATCAGGCTTCCAAAAGCTTTCTTTTAAATGATGCCATATATTAGTGAAGTGCCTGTACTGCATCCAGGTGTGCTGGGTGGCAAAACAATGGAAATGACACGGTGGGAGGAGTCAGGTTATCTGCTCCTGAAGAATGAAGCAAAACAAGGGTGCTTCTTTCCAATGCACCCCCACCTCCCTCCAAAAAACTGAACAGTAGGGCAGGGTCAAGGTAAATAATCAGTAAATAAGTTGTATTCACCCAATATAAAACAACAGTTTTCAAAAATACCATCAAAATAAAAAGCTCCTTCTCAGCCAGCAGTGCCATAAGAACAGCCCCATAGGCCCAAGATCAGGCCATAGGCCCATCTAGTCCAGCTTCCTGTATCTCACAACGGCCCACCAGATGCCCCAGGGAGCACACAAGACAACAAGATACCCGCATCCTGGTGCCCTCCCTTGCACCTGGCATTCTGACATAGCCCATTTCTAAAATCAGAGGTTGCACATCAGGAGGTTGTGCCACTCCTGCAGTTTCTTAAATGCCCATGTACATGACTTTGAGCCCAAACCTATGCATGCCTACTCAGAAGCAAGCCCCATTATAGTCAATGAGACTTACTCCCAGGTAAGTGGGGACAGGATTGTGTGATTTGCTCCCACCCTCTTCCTAAAGAACCCCGGCCCCCTTCCTTGCCCCACATCCAGCCAAGGAAACTGAGCCACTCTTCACACTGTGGGGATTGCCCAGAATCGCCCCACTGCTGGCAGGGAATCTGTGCCAAGAAGCACAAGCTCTGTTATTTTTAGCGCCCGCCTGCCAAGAGCTGGAGGAGCGGAGGGAGAGAGCTCCGGTTCCCAGCGCCGCTTCGCCTCCCCTGCGGAGCGGAGCCTCCAATCGGGTCAGCGCCTCACGTGTCAGCCCCTGGCTGCTGCGGAGCGAGTGTCAGGAGCGAGCAACGTGCTGGAGCGCAGCCAAGGCGGGCTGGGGAGACACCTGACTCGCTGCTCACATGGCCCGCGCGGCACGGATCAGAACGCCGACTGCAGGCGGCGGCTCTTGCACGCGAACCGCAGGGAGCCCGGGAAGGCTGCGAGGGCGCGGGTCGACTCTCAGCCCTGTTTGCAGGGCAGCCTATGGCGAAGAATCACCGCCCCCGCTCAATGAGGGACCCGTAAAGCAGATAAAAAGGCAGTCTCTGAGCATGCGCAGAGTGTACCGTCTGTTCACGTAACAACCACCACATGTGTGGGGCTAGGGAGCTGAGGCTGCCATTCTATCTACGCTTACCTGGGAGTAAGCCCCATTGATTGTAATGGGGCTTACTTCCAAGTACACATGCATAGGATTGGGCTCTAAGGCTTCCAGAAAGCCTAGAATGAAAAAGGAAGGCATCTGAGGCTGCAATCCTGATCACATCTACCTGGGAGTAATCGCCATTGACTATAATGTGGCTTACTTCTGAGTAGACACGCACAGGATTGGGCTCTGAGGTTTCAGGCTGATTACAGGGGGAAAAAATCACATCATATCCTCTCACCCAGCATAAGATGGATGCAAAGCACTGCTTGCAGTTTCTCAGCAAAAGAGAGGCACTCTGTTCATGCTCATGAAGTGGCAGAAAGCCAGGGTGAATGTGCCTTGCCAGAATTCCAGTCAATCCTCTCCCTTCTGAGAAATGTTCCTTGACAATACCAGCCCTACAGTCCATCCATGTGCAAAAAAAACACATGCAGGACAGGAGGACTGCACCATCCTTGATCTGCACACGTTCAGCATCAGGTGAGAATGGGCTCTCTGCCATTGGAATGTCACCTCCACTATTCTATGAATTCTCATTAGGTAGCCTTAGGCAAGTCATCCCCCATTCCTCAGCTGCAATATGGAGATAATGCTACTTACCTTACAGGGTCTTTGTAAGGACAATATCAAGGTAACACATGAGAAGTGCTTTGCATACTCAGAGATCGCTTTATAAAAGTATTATTTGCACTGTCGAATTACACTCGGTCTTTCATGAAAGACTAGGAATCCTCTGTGTGTACAGGCCCTACATGCCTCTAGTTGTATGTGCTTGGAGCCCATTCTCTAAACTCATGGACATCAGGGTGGAGCTGGGGTCTGCTCATGCAATCCCACTCCCCTCTCTCTAGGGCAGTGGTTTATAAAAGTATTGGGGTGCAATCCTTAGGGCACAGTCCTAGGATTGCAGCCCTTAGGCACAGTCTAGGATTGCAGCCTTAGGTGCAGTCTTTAGGATTGCAGCCTTAGGGCGCAATCCTAACCCACTTTCCAGTACCAACATAAGGGCAATGCAGCTCTGAGATAAGGGAACAAGCATTCCCTTTCTTTGAGGAGGTCTCCATGAGTGCCACCCAACTGCAGGATGTAGCACATGTCCCATTGGCACCGCTATGCCAGTGCTGGAAAGTGGGTTAGGATTTGGGCCTTAGTTAATTAAGTAAGGGTGCAGTCCTAACCCCTTATGTCAGTGCTTTCCAGCACTGACATAAGGGCAATGCAGCTCTGAGGTAAGGGAACAAACATTACCTTACTTTGAGGAGGCCTCAAAGGATGCAGCACATGTCCCATTGGCACCACTATGCCAATGCTGGAAAGCACTGACATAAGGGGTTAGGATTGTGCCCTAAATAAATAAAAAGTGTGCCCCATACTGGTTAGAGGCACTGTGCTGGAGTGAAGGACAGTTATTCTCCCCCGCTACATAAATTGCATTAACGCCACCCTTAGCCTGACATATTTTATGTTTGTTGGGGGGGACACCATGAGAAGTTCCCCAAGCCATAGGAATGCTTCCCTGATTCTATTTTTCGGTTTCTAATCTGCTTGGTTTAGAAAAGCTGTTTTCAAAGGTGTACTTGGAAACCCTCAGGCTCCTTAGAAACTTTTCATTGCATGAACAGTACAGTAATGGCTAACAAGCTGCTCAAAAGAACTGCAATGTGCAGATGCTGGTGAGGGGCCATAGCTCAGCAGTAGAGCTTTGCCTTTTGAAAGTCCCAGGTTCAGTTCCTGCCATCTCCAGATAGAACTGGTAAGGACGGCGGGGTCTGAAATGGTGGGGAACTTCTGCCTCTCAGAATATTGAGCTAGGTGGACCAACTCTCTGACCTCAACAGAAGGCAGCTTCATTTGACTGTTGAGGCTGCAGTCCAGGATGCTTTCTCAGTCTAGTCTCAGGGGCAGCGATGAGGACCCATGGATCAAGCCACTCATTGCACAATGTGAACTAGACATGCCCACTAGAAGATGCCACACAAAATCATCTGTGACACATAGAGATTCTTTGGCACAGACATGTTGAATATGAAAAGTGTTCTGTAATAGTAGGAAGGCTGAAAATCACTGGTTTAAAACATGGGTGGTAGAATTGTGCCATGTGTGCAGGTGTCTATGTGGCAGGCCTGTAGGCCTAGCAGAGTCAGGCCTGTGCTCCTGCCTGCTGGCAAAATCACTTCCTTGCGAGTGGCAGTCCCTCATATTTGTAGCCTGGACAGATGGAGCACTCTCAAATGAGTTTTTTCTTATTCTTTTTTTTCATATCCCACTCTTTCAAGGTTGGCAGTCACTGGCCTGGAATAATACTGAGTGTGCCCTTTTCAGTCTGTTCACCCATCCCTGATAATAAACACCAGTTCATATGGAGTTTTCCTTCCCCTTGATATTATTCAGCCCCAGCTGCTTCTGAGTTTCACAGAGTCTGTGCCACCATCAATTTGAGCACCCCCCCCCTTCATCCCACTGTTATGTACTCCAGCAAAATGACTGGGCCACCAGGGATCCAAAGCTATTGGATTACAAGTTTAGAATTATTGAACTGACCAATGCAAAGAGGAGGAAGCACACACATGGACTGGAAGCATGCAAAGATCAGTAGAGCAGTGGTTCCCAAACTGTGGGTCGAGACCCACTGGTGGGTTGCAGCCTGATTTTTGGTGGGTCGATAAAGGGTGATAGAAAGATCAGATAACTAACTGCCTCAAACCCTGAGGCTATTCAAAAATCAGATACTGTAGTTGCTAATTATCCTACAAAGAGCTCAGCTTCTGCAGTTTGCAAGCATAAGGAGATAAATGCTTGAGGGTCTTTTCTCTCATTCTTATTACTTATAAATACAATATCATTTCTTTCTAGATCCCCCTTTTTAAAAGTCTGGTAAAGCTAGGTGGGTCCCAATAGAGTATCATTTTTAAAAGTGGGTCCAGGTGTTAAAAAGTTTGTGAACCACTGCAGCAGAGTGTTGTCATCAAAGGATGACCAGGAGCAAACCAAAGCACACTAAAAAGGTCGGTGTAGTGCTCAGACTATGGCAGAGACATGGGAGCAGAAGGCAGACCTTGTGAATTCCAGCAATGAAGAGAAGAGTTCATATGAAAATGAACTAAAATAAAATCTCCAGTGCCTTCACAACTGCCAGCTCATCCAAGCTCTTCCATCCTCATGCAACTTTCATTTTACAGAAGCTACTTGCAGCTGAATTGACAGACTCAGGCACAGCAGCAACCCCCACTGCACACCCCTCCCCTCAAGAGTGGCATTATTAGTGAATCCACTCTGTGCTGCCTCATCTGTCAGCACCGTCACAGCTTCCATGCTGCTGACACTGCAGTTGGTTCCTCTGCAGTGGGGTGGGGGGAGGCAATCACAGCCACAACTGGCAATCCTTGAACCTCTAGCAAACAGAAAATGGATTTCAGCTGTGCCACTTTACATGTTGAAGCAGGAAAAAGAACTGCTGCTGTCTGCATTTCCCAGGGACTACAGAAATCAATCCAAGGCACCCTCTAGAACCATTGAGCTGGAGACAGCTGCTGCAGTCGCTTGTACTTGGTGACCTGAATTCACCTGACAAAGGCAAATTCAGCAGCTCTTAGCAGTTCCTGTGCATGTTTATAAGGCACTTCAGTGCTGTCTTTGAGGCAGTCAACAGCTGGGGGGAGTCCTGGTGTTTTTCAGAATCTAGGCCAGGAAGTGGCTGGCTGCCCTCTTCTTTTTGAAGCAGCGCAACCCAATTCTCCTCCTGCTGCCACAGATTCAAGCAATGACCCTATTTTGGGCCTGCTTATCGGAATCACTTTGTAGCTGACTTTTTCATAAATTCTCCACCTCCCTCGATCTAAGTAAAGATTGCAGTTAAGCAGGAAAGAAAAACTGACTCGTGTTTTGTTTGCTCAGCAGATCAATTGGAAAGGCAATCCCTGGTAATCTTGGACAGGGGAATCTAAGCAGCCCCATTTCCTTTCTATCTCCTGCCTTAGAACCAACACATCTGGACTCCAGGTGATATCCAGTAAGGGGAGAAATGACTGCCTAATGAGGAAAAGGCACTGATGCTTCCCTGCAAAATTGTCAATAAATAAGATTACCCAAACATGGAACACAGGTCTAGCTGGGGTCTTAGCAGAAGCCTGCCAGGAGACACTAGCAACTCGTGCACGCTTTAATCTGCCTGCACGTTCCTTCATCAGTGGAACAGGGGTGGGAGGGGCAGGAGAGGAAAGCGCAGCTTGGTTTTTTGGCTTTAAGTAGGTTAAACAAATCAGAGTGCATCCGTGGGCTTGCTGGAACTGCAGCCGCGCTCCCAGAATAGGCAAAGAGCCTGGGAAACAAAGATACTGAATATGATCTCAGATATATTTGTTTGCTTCACTTGGGGGAGGAGAGAAAGGAAGCAAATGAAATGGACATGGGGACAGAACACAGATGGGGTCAAATACCCCTCAGATGAAATACTGAGTACCATCTACGTTTCCAGGGTTTGAGGTCTGTTTTGTTTTTTACTCCAGGTGTCAGATCAAAGTTGCAAGATAAAGAGATGTCCGTCCGTCCCCAAAAGGTAGCATCTGTTCTATAAAGTTGTACAGAGCGAGAAGATTTCAGGAATAAGAGTTCCCCATTATATGCATTTGGGTTTGTTATTAAACCAAGATGTTTAGAGGTAGGGAGAATTCAGTTTAATTGTGTCTGATGAACCTGTCATTTGACAAGCCCCCTGATACACTGGGTGGAATTTTCACATGCCAGTTACAGTTCACATGCCTGTTTTCACAAAACAGGTTAAGGAGAGTGTAATTTACATTGGAGAAGTGGTGGGAGAACTTAACCCTTCCCCTACCCACTGCTTTTCTGATGGATCCCCCCCCCCCCCGGCAGAAATCCCCATGGGGTTCTAGATGCATGTTTCTGAAACCCTGTGGGGGGCGGGAAACAGGACAGCATCTGTGAAGGTTGTAGAGGAAAGAAAAAGTTGAGGTAAGGGTTAAGACCC
This sequence comes from Tiliqua scincoides, assembly GCF_035046505.1. Lineage (NCBI taxonomy): Eukaryota > Metazoa > Chordata > Lepidosauria > Squamata > Scincidae > Tiliqua > Tiliqua scincoides. Next base: position 126,480,999 of record NC_089822.1, on the reverse strand, counting down.
CATTCTAAAAATGTCTTTGTCTAGAAGAAGCAGATACTATTGTGTAGATGTTGGTGTAATATATAGCTTAGTTCTCAGCAACACACGCACATACCACTTGTTTATATAATGTATTTTTTACTGCACCATTCCTCCATGGTTCTCCTTCCCCTACCTTTTAGCCTTCCAAGAAGCCAGCGGGGTAGGTTAGGCTGAGAGAGAAAGTGAATGGCCCAAGGTCACCTATGAAGCCATATGGGTTGACAGAGATTTGAACCTGAGTCTTCCCAACTCTGCCCCAAGAGTCAGGGTTCAGTACTATCCAACTTTCCAGTACTGATGCAGCTGTAATACAGCCCCAGGTAAGGGAACAAATATTCTCTTACCTTGAGGAGGCTCCGTGGCTGCCCCCCCCGCCCCGCCACCACAGGATAGAGCACACAACCTGTTAGCATGGTTACATCAGCCCTGGAAAGTTGGATAGTTTGGACCCTCAGTCTAACCACTATGCCACACCAGCGCCACCATGGCCAAGTCACTGACTTTTATCCTGCAGTCCACATCTGTCCTGCAATCTACAGGCCTCACTGTTTCTGGGCTAAGGTGTGAAAACTGCAGCTTTTTACACACCTCAGTGTTAAAAACATCTCAGTGGCTGTCTTTTGTTCAAGAAGGAAGGTTTGGTTCAAGGGGTAACAGCGATGAAAAGGGAGAGCTTTGCTCACCCATCACTCTTTTCTTCCTTTCTGCATGCCGGCAGTGAATCTTCCTGGCTGCTCTACAATCAAAGGAGTGGCAGGTTCACACCCTGCCCAAGTCTACTTTTGATCCAGGCACAGTGCATCCTGCCTGCTGCAATACATTTTTAGTTCGGCCTCAGCCTCCCTGGCACCTGGGAAAATGCTGCAGCAGATGCCTGGAGACAGAGAAGTAGGTCAAAGTCACTGCAACAGGAGAAAGGGCAGAATGAGATGGCACAGCTCCGAGCTAGGAGGAGGGACTGTTTCTGCAGTAGAACTAGCATCCCATTGGGCTGCACTCAGCGCAGGGGAAAGTCCCAGAAATTAGAAACAACAGCTGAAGTGCTATGCATACTTACCCAGAGTAACCCTGTGGAATTTCTGAGTAAACACACAGGACTGTGTCCCAATTCCATGTGAGTTTACTCAAAATTCTACAGGCTTATGGATAGTCTATTCTCCTACAGCAAGTAAACACCAAGTTCAGGGAATCTAGACAAGGGCTGTTTTGTGACCCAGATGAGATTTGCTTGTTGACTGATAGACTGCTTTTCTATCCTGCTCTTCCTCCAAGGTTTTTTCACCTACTCCCTTTTCAGTCTATCAAGACGACACAAATGACTAACGTAAGGATAATAAAGAGTCTTTCGGCAACTTAAAGACTAACAAATATATCTGTAGCAGTTCTTAACTGGCAGAAAAACTGAGAAGCTTGTGTTATCCCTGCTGACTGCAGTGGCAAATGGTCACTTTGCTATCTTGTCTACATTTAATCTTCACCAGAAGGATACCTCTTTGCATTTCATGACCATCTGGTTCTACTGTTTACAACCTTTTGTATATATAGACTCGCCAGCTGACCATGCATCTGACAAAGTGGGCTGTAGTCCATGAAAGCTTATACTTCCATCAATGAGTTTGTTTTTGTGGCAACAGACTGGCATAGCTATGCTTCTTTAGTAACAGGTGGGTGAGTGGATTTTGTAGACTTATTTGCACGGCTAAACATACAATATGTACTTACTAGGACCATCCCTATTTTTTACATCTGCCCCTGGTAAAACATTGTCTCTGTTTAATTTCTTGGAAAATGTTGGGGACACAAATGCATTTGAGTTCTTTGATTTCAACTCCTTTTCCTAGTCTCTGGATATTAAATATTCTGAGGGGAGGAGGGAAAAGAGGTGTATAGTGCACATGAATATAAAAACATGCAGATAGATACACAACACCAGTGCACTGCTGCAGTTCCCTAGAGTCCCAAGGACACATGATGCAGCCACTTTGCTAGAGCTAAGTAGGTCTCAACCTGGTCCGTGTTTGGATAGACAATCAGCTGTAGTTTGGTGGCCCAGGAGCGTTAGGGCTCTCTACTGTAGAATACTCAGCACACTCAATAACCTACAGTTCTCATGATTCTTTGAGGGGCAATCATGATGGTTAAACTGGTATCAAACTAACATAAGTTTATAGTGTACATGTATCCAAAGTGTGTGCATGTACCCTGGCCAAAGTATCAACTGGATGATCTGCTCCTACTCAGCAGACAACAGGCATATACACTGCAGCTACCTCCATCTCACCCAACCCCACTTTAAGACTTCTGTTCCCAGCTCTCCCAGTTAAGTACCAAAAATACCCCTGGGGGGGGCAATATACCTTGTACACAGCAGGTGGGAAGATGCTTGCTCTTGAAACATTTGAATGGAAGACACTTGTCATGTCTACATGATCATGCCCTAATCCATGTCTATTAGGTGCCCGCATGGCTAACCAGCCAAGTTAGAGAGGCTGTGAAGGGCAAGGAAGCTTCCTTCCGTAAATGGAAGTCTTGCCCTAATGAGGAGAATAAAAAGGAACATAAACTGTGGCAAAAGAAATGTAAGAAGGTGATATGGGAGGCCAAGCGAGACTATGAGGAACGCATGGCCAGCAACATTAAGGGGAATAATAAAAGCTTCTTCAAATATGTTAGAAGCAGGAAACCCGCCAGAGAAGCGGTTGGCCCTCTGGATGGTGAGGGAGGGAAAGGGGAGATAAAAGGAGACTTAGAGATGGCAGAAAAATTAAATGAGTTCTTTGCATCTGTCTTCACGGCAGAAGACCTCGGGCAGATACCGCTGCCCGAACGGCCCCTCCTAACCAAGGAGCTAAGTCAGATAGAGGTTAAAAGAGAAGATGTTTCAGACCTCATTGATAAATTAAAGATCAATAAGTCACCGGGCCCTGATGGCATCCACCCAAGGGTTATTAAAGAATTGAAGAATGAAGTTGCAGATCTCTTGACTAAGGTATGCAACTTGTCCCTCAAAACGGCCACGGTGCCAGAAGATTGGAAGATAGCAAATGTCACGCCTATTTTTAAAAAGGGAAAGAGGGAGGACCCGGGAAACTATAGGCCGGTCAGCCTAACATCCATACCGGGTAAGATGGTGGAATGCCTCATCAAAGATAGGATCTCAAAACACATAGACGAACAGGCCTTGCTGAGGGAGAGTCAGCATGGCTTCTGTAAGGGTAAGTCTTGCCTCACGAACCTTATAGAATTATTTGAAAAGGTCAACAGGCATGTGGATGCGGGAGAACCCGTGGACATTATATATCTGGACTTTCAGAAGGCGTTTGACACGGTCCCTCACCAAAGGCTACTGAAAAAACTCCACAGTCAGGGAATTAGAGGACAGGTCCTCTCGAGGATTGAGAACTGGTTGGAGGCCAGGAAGCAGAGAGTGGGTGTCAATGGGCAATTTTCACAATGGAGAGAGGTGAAAAGCGGTGTGCCCCAAGGATCTGTCCTGGGACCGGTGCTTTTCAACCTCTTCATAAATGACCTGGAGACAGGGTTGAGCAGTGAAGTGGCTAAGTTTGCAGACGACACCAAACTTTTCCGAGTGGTAAAGACCAGAAGTGATTGTGAGGAGCTCCAGAAGGATCTCTCCAGACTGGCAGAATGGGCAGCAAAATGGCAGATGCGCTTCAATGTCAGTAAGTGTAAAGTCATGCACATTGGGGCAAAAAATCAAAACTTTAGATATAGGCTGATGGGTTCTGAGCTGTCTGTGACAGATCAGGAGAGAGATCTTGGGGTGGTGGTGGACAGGTCGATGAAAGTGTCGACCCAATGTGCGGCGGCAGTGAAGAAGGCCAATTCTATGCTTGGGATCATTAGGAAGGGTATTGAGAACAAAACGGCTAGTATTATAATGCCGTTGTACAAATCGATGGTAAGGCCACACCTGGAGTATTGTGTCAAGTTCTGGTCGCCGCATCTCAAAAAAGACATAGTGGAAATGGAAAAGGTGCAAAAGAGAGCGACTAAGATGATTACAGGGCTGGGGCACCTTCCTTATGAGGAAAGGCTACGGCGTTTGGGCCTCTTCAGCCTAGAAAAGAGATGCTTGAGGGGGGGGGACATGATTGAGACATACAAAATTATGCAGGGGATGGACAGAGTGGATAGGGAGATGCTCTTTACACTCACATAATACCAGAACCAGGGGACATCCACTAAAATTGAGTGTTGGGCGGGTTAGGACAGACAAAAGAAAATATTTCTTTACTCAGCGTGTGGTCGGTCTGTGGAACTCCTTGCCACAGGATGTGGTGCTGGCGTCTAGCCTAGACGCCTTTAAAAGGGGATTGGACGAGTTTCTGGAGGAAAAATCCATTATGGGGTACAAGCCATGATGTGTATGCGCAACCTCCTGATTTTAGGAATGGGTTAAGTCAGAATGCCAGATGTAGGGGAGGGCACCAGGATGAGGTCTCTTGTTATCTGGTGTGCTCCCTGGGGCATTTGGTGGGCTGCTGTGAGATACAGGAAGCTGGACTAGATGGGCCTATGGCCTGATCCAGTGGGGCTGTTCTTATGTTCTTATGTTCTATTATACATTCACAACCTTGGCCACTCCTTCAAACTTTTCAGATGTTCACTGGGAGACATGAAGTGGATAAATGGCAAACTTGGATGATGTGTAAATCAGCCCAGAGTTTTTGGCCACATCACTAGGAGCATTATCTCATCAAGGAGCATGAGAACATTAATAAACTGATACACAATCTGATTGGATGATTCAGTGTTCTGGCAGGGCTGTTTCATAGAAGATGCCATGGTGGTGGTAGCCAGACCCAATCCCCGCCTATGTGTTTACACAGCAGTTGCCTTTACAGCTTCAGTTTACAAATGACAGACCTATGCTTCATTGGGGCTTTGTTGGGTCCCTTTGGGAGAAAGGCAGGGTATAAATAAAGTAAATTATAATAAATAACAGGGGCAGCTTTAGAGAGGGTGAGGTGGGGTGCAATAAGGTTGGTTTGTGCATTTGTGCCCTTTGAGTGGTATATAGCTCATGGGAGTCTAGGAGGTAGGTGCAAATATGTGCCTTTGGGAAGAGAAGACACACCACATCTTCCCAGGGAATGGGGATTTTGTGCTGCCTATAGGAGATATACCAGCAGCAACATGGATTGATTTTATTTTCCAACTTTTCTAATGAATAAGAATCTGCTCCTCCCTGCTACCCCTTTGCAGCTCAAGTTACAGTAGACAAAATAAGCGCAACAGGGATTTCATACCTTTAGGAAATGTGTAGAAATGTTTTAATATACCAGAGCAGGAATAAGAAAATCTGGACTTGCCAAAATTCCTCTTCCACATACAATTATTCTTCTCTACTGCCATTAAAGGTACAGATGCCTCATTGACTATGGCCTCTGACTAACAATTAAAGCACCAGCTCCAGTTGTAAATCAGTTACCAAGAGAAAAAAGGTGCTTATTTGCAAAAGAAAGTTCAAAAATAATTGCTTTCCTTGTTTGCATGCATTCTGTAATTCACAAAGAAGTCAAATTGTATTTACAAACAAAAATAAAATGCCGTTTGTTGCTTCAGAAAGTAACTACTGAACATGTGCCGATTAGTAGCAACATTTCAGTTGCCTGAACTTCATTGAATGTGTCATCTTGGATGCCTGTGGGCACAGTGCCAAATACCAGTTAATTTTCACCATGCAACAAGTGCAATGTACAGAGACCACCTATTGTTACAGCCTGGAAGTCTATAAATGAACAAGGATGTGCAAACTAGATTGTTGGCTGTATATAAGTCCAGAACAACATAGTGTATGAGACAGGTATTCAAACACTGATAAAATGCAGAAACCAATGCTTGGACAAATACAGGCAATATCCTCAGTAGACAGGCCCTCCATTCACACAGACTTCATTCATTTCAATGGAAGTGAAATTCCTACATAGTCCTGTGAAATGAATGGGGAAGTCACATTGTGCTTGCAGAATCCCTGGCATCACAGATTACTGGATCAAAATTATCAGGTTTAGTTTGTATAATCCCTTTTTGAAGGGGGAAGAGTCAAGACAGTCTGTGAATAGCACTTATTCTGTACCAAACAAAACAAAACAAAAACCCCACTTTTCCTAACTATTCTTTGTTATGGTTGGCAACCTTCAGTCTAGAAAGACTATGGTATAAGCCTACAGCACCCGGTATTGCCGGGCGGTCTCCCATCCAAGTACTAACCAGGCCTGACCCTGCTGAGCTTCCGAGATCAGACGAGATCGGACATGTGCACGGTAACAGTTGAAAAAAAGCCCCCATACAGTGGATAACAGGATAATAACAAGACTGCCCAATGGAGTAGAGCAGGGGTATCTAAACTTTTTGGCCAAAGGGCCACATCAAATATCTGGTACAGTGTCTAGGGTCAGAAAAAAAATTAAATATAAAATTTAAATAGATACATTAGAGATGGAACTTAGATGAATGAATAAATGAATGGGTTCAGTTGTCCAGGACTTCTCCAAGCATGAACGCAACCCAAGAAATACAGCACACACTTTTTATTTTTTAAATTTTTTTAATATTTTTCAAAAACAAATATAAACAAATATAAACAAACACACAACACAAAAAAAATAACACACAAAAGAGGGTGCAGGAAGTCATATATCATCATATATCACTAAAATGAATAAATCATTACATATCTTAATCAATTTCCTCTTCTAAATTTACCTCTTAATATCATTTTTCATTCATCATTCATCTATCATATCATATCAAATTATATATATAATACAATCACCTAAATGCCCTATCATATATACCTTTCAGAGCGCGATACCATAGTCTTTCGAGACTGAAGGTTGCCAATACAATACCTATCATATATTTCTAAAACTTCATTTTCAACCAAGCATAAAAAGGTTTCCATTGCTCAATTTGAGTTGGTTTTTGTTGGTGATCCAAAATTTCTGAAAGTCTGTCCATTTCCACCACATTCATTATTTTCTCTTTCTCTTCTTCCTCACTCTCCATGGAACATGTCTCAAAATTTTAACTTTATTGTCATCTGCTACCCATTCCTTTTCCTGTGAAGTCTTCAGTAATTTATCTCTGTAAAAGGTTCTGATGAATTTCACATAAGTTTCTCAGTAATTCATGTTTTCTCAAATAAAAAGTTATTGTTTAGTTAAAGCATCCACGCTGGCTTGGGTCTGTACAGATTGGTTTATTTGTTGCTGTACCATTGCCAACAGTTTTTCCATATTATCGTGCATAGTCTGTTTCCAGTCTTTCCCTTTTGATTCCTTTTGTATTAATTTTCCAAGTCTCATCTCCAATGCTGGCAAGCTTCGGGCTTTCGCTGTTCTAGCCACCATCTTTGTTAATGTTCTTTAAGACCACTAGATGTCCTCAGTGAATTATCTTCCTTGCTCCACTTATAAACACAAATCCAGTTCTTGCAATGTCTTTTTAAGTCCACTAGATGTCACTGGTACACTGTTCTTGTTTTATTTTTGTTTCTTATCTACTGTGTTTATACTTGTAGCCTTGGCAACCGCATTCCTCAATCTGCAAGAATGTCAAAACATCCAGCTGCACTCCCAAAAGATAGTAGCAAACCAAGGCAATAAACGCTCCGATGCACAAACTTAAATCCAAGGACAGTTAATTTATAATCCACTGAAATTCAAAGTTGCAAAGATGTAATTATATTTTCAGATAACCATAACAAGCTTGGTAAATCTCTTCTACGATTTCTCCTCACACTGATAAGCAGCTGGGGGGAATCTCCCCCCTTCTCTTCTTCTCACCAAAATCAGGTGATTTTCACTCTCAAGAAAACCAAATCAGGCAATCAAATTACTCAGTCCATTTGATTCAAAATGAATTCTTCACCATTGTTGCCAAGAAGGCGAAATCTGCTGGGAAAGCCCCCCTGGCTGGGCTTTATCTCCTCAGGAATTGTGCCATCACATGGAGGAGTTTGTCTCTCCTGACAAATAATCCTCGAATCTCCTCGGATCCACAGTTTTTGGGGCAAAACGGAGTGCCTTTCAAGAGTCTGCTCAGTGCTGGCTGGCCCCTCCCCCAATACAGCACACATTTAAATGGACCCCCATTCCTTCACCCCACAAGCACAACTCTGGTTGTGTTTGGTCAACTGGGCCAGAGGTGCTCAGGGGATCAGAGACTGTCCACAGGCTGGATAGAGGCTCGCCCTTGGCTGTATCTGGCCCCCCGGGCCAGAGACCCCTGGAGACCCCTGGAGTAGAGTGAGAGATGGTTCAATGAAATACAGATAAGTCTAATTGTCAGATAATTACACAAAAGGGCCTATTCACTGAACGTTCTGGGGATGTGGTGTGGGTAGGTTATCCATTCTGTTTTTCTACATGTACTTAAAGCATTATCCCAAGTGCACATAGTATGACCAGCTCACCACTGGCTGGGAGCCACCTTGGTAAGCACTGCTTGTTCTTTGTCTAACACACATCTGCATTCTGCATAGTATATTTAAGTCATGCTTCGAACGAGTTTAGTCATCATGAATTTACCCAACAGTTCCTGAAAACTGCAGTTAGGAAGCTGGGACAGCATCTTTTTGTTTTTAACTTTATTTTGATGGAGAAGGAAACTATGATTGCTAAATAGGTTTGAAACTATATTAAATGTATATTTATGGATGTGCCTGTAACCAAACATGCCAATTTTACAACAAGCAGGAATATTCCCAGGCAATTACTGCTTGATTGCTGCTGTAATGGCCAGAATAGAATTGCCTTGATGATTACTAGTGTGACTGCATTTCACTTTCTTTCATGAACCTCTGGCTATTGAGGGCTGGGCCAACCAGTTAATGGGAGTCATTGAAGGTGATTATGGGGCTCTTTCACACAAGTAAGGAGCCTCTCAATCTGGTGGTTTATGCAAAGATCCCTAGGAGCAACTCAGACTCCCCAGACTGCCTGCTTCTTTTGCTTTTAGAAATAATGTTGCTTAAGATGGCAAATGGCATTCCTATACTATTCTTCCCAGCAGAAAGTATTTATAAGCTGACTTTTTTTTTTTAACTAGGGTGCCACGAAGGCTTCAAAGAAATGAATCCTGTACAAGAGTGGCATCACTAGAGGGTGACATCAGAAAAAACTATCAGAGAGATGACACCTGGGTTTTCCTGGGACCTCAGTTGGCCTCAAAGAGAGTGAAAGACAGAGGCCAGGTCTACTAGGCAGATAGACCTGGGCTCTAGAGCCTCCTCTGCTGTGGTTGACAGTGGGGGAACTTTGGTCATAGGTACAGCTGCCATACCAGTGCCATGCAGGTAGACTTGAGATCCAGGGACTTTTTTGGCCATTGCCACACCCCCCGCCCCACTCCTGTTCTACCTGCCCCATTGCCACCCACTACCTTCCCCATTTTGCCTCCTTCCCTCCACACTGGTGACACCAACCTGTCATGAATATGTACAGTTTAGGCCTAGGTTAGCATGTGAAGCCTGAACCAAATTAAGTCAATAACGGAGAAGTGGCTAGCAGTTCCTAGCTGCAGGAATGTGAGCAAACAAACAAGAATTACAACCCATTGGAATGTTTAACACCTCAGTAGACTGAGGGGCACCTGATCAAGCGGAATGGAATGCAGCGATGGATCTCCAGTGGGGAAGGATAAGAACTAGCTGCCACCATGTTGTAAACTTAGGGGGGTTTGGGGTGCTTAGAGTTCTTGGTTCTCGAACCCTAAAGCCCTCAAGGCTCCCCTGTCCAGTAGTACTGCCATCACCCTGTATGTGCCAGTGCCTCAGTCCAGGGACACTGAGACCCTCTAGGCTCAACTCTATCCCTTGCAGGCACTGAGCTCTTTCTCCAATTAAAGCTTCAGTCCTCAAGTTACTAGACCTCAATGGGCACTTGGTAGCTTGCTGAACGGCTAGGCAGGATTCTGAACCTTTGTTCCCAACAGACAATGAAACCACTTGGTAAAAGAAATTTTAGTTTATTAAGTACATAAGGTTACATAAGGCCGCAAATGCTAGAGGCATAAACATCTAGGAAACATACCAGCAATAAAATAATAAAGCTAGCTGGCTATCTCTATTAATCCCTATCTCTCACCTGGGTCAGTTACTCTTGTAGATCTCTTAGCTCCAGGCTACCTGTGAGGCCAGATGCCCATGGTGGACAATGGAGCTCCCAGCGTGCAGGATGTTGCACCCAAAAACTCTGCCCAAGAAGAAACAGACACACCCCTTGGGGCACTCATTATCCTTCTTATGCTAATAGTACTGAGGTGACTTCATACTTATTTAGACTGTCCAATCTGAATCTTTTGAGGACAGAACCTGGTTGCTAGCCCTCCTAGTTCTTACCCCTCCCCACTGGAGATCCATCGCTGCATTCCATTCCGCTTGATCAGGCACCCCTCAGTCTACTGAGGTGTTAAACATTCCAGTGGGTTGTAATTCTTGTTGTTTGTTTACTCACATTCCTGCAGCTAGGAACTGCTAGCCACTTCTCCGTTACTGACTTAGTTTGGTTCAGGCTTCACATGCTAACCTAGGCCTAAACTGTACATATTCATGACACAACCATAGTGATGACACTGTGTACAAGGTGGCCTTGAATTTCATATACTGCTCAGAAAAGGAACATAAATTCAGATATGCACCAGCTCAATAGGTGGCACAAGTCCACATCGATCCATGCAGGAGGATCTGGGTTTGGATACAGAGTGGACTAGCACCAACCCCTCCTGGGCCCAATCCTCCCATCCGCCCCATCTCCTCCCCATTGCACCCCCTCTCCACTGTCCCCTGCCCCTGCGCTGGATTTCCCTACTCTGGCAGGAGTCCCTATGGCCACTAGTGTCAGCGGGGAGGCTCTGGCCTTCCTGTCAGCTCATCTAGGCCTTGCACTGTTGCAAAGCATTTTACGACACTTTAGTGACAGCATTCGCTAGTGGAAACACATGATCCACCAGCACAGCATTTAGATAAGATTGGACCATTAGTCCAATATTTAGAGAAGTAGATTACAGTACTTAATTAGTAGTCACAGAGTTAGGGTTACCTCATGGAAGCACGGTGGTTACCTAATAGGGAGAACTCAACAAGTGAATCTTTCCCTGATACGAAAATGCAGGAAGGAGTTTCACTTATGCTTATTATGCAGCTAGCAAAGACATGGGTCCTTTATCCATGGAACAGAAAACAGAAAATGGCAATCCTATCCATACTTGCAACAGGACACAAGTCAGAAACTGTACTCAATTCACAATGTGCCCATTTAGGTTTCTGGGCTATAATTACATATATTATCTGACCTATTAATTATTATGTGACCTATAATTTGACCACTGTGAACATAATTGGTCTCAGTCTTCAGTATGTGAACCAATTCTATCTTTCCAGTTGCTTGTATAAACTAGATTTACACTAGTATTTCTCTCCTGTTTCAGAATGGCAGAACGCAAGCTTTTTGTTGTTTGATTCTTTTTACACTATGGTAGAGTTTAAACCTACTTACGGCCCAATCCTATTCAACTTTTCAGCACCAGTGCAGCCTCAATGCAGCCCTGAGGTAAGGGAACATATGTTCCCATACCTTGAGGAGGCCTCCCCACCACAGGATGCAGTGCATACCCCATTGGCACAGAAGCACCAGCACCGGAAAATTGGACTGGATTGGGCCCTTAGTGTGCAATCCAGAAGCGATGTCGAGCCAGCACAGTCTCCAGGTGCCGGCTCCCAAGTGTCATAAACATGCCATAAGGCACATTTGTACCACATCTAGGAGTTGGCTGGGCCGGGACAGAGATCTGCGCCTGCACCCCCAGGCTGAATCTGGATTTTGCACCGTCTGGCAGGCAGGGGTAAGTTATGCTGGGCGACACAGGGGTTGGGAAAGGGTGGTGGGAGGGCATTCCATGGGTGGGGAGGGGGCTTTTTGGGACAGGGGGAGGGCGGAATGGGAGGTGGATCCGGCCTGGGAGGGGGGCAGGATCAGCTGCAGAAGCACAGGCTGGATCCTAACCCCCACTCCTAGCCAGGGCAGCCTTATACGGGCTGCTCAGATTTGTGCCAGCTAAATCACTGGTGCAGGTCTGAGTATCGCCACAAGGGTGGCTAAGGCTTTACTTGGAGTAAGGGGAAAATATCCCCTTACCTCAAAGTGACCTCCGGCTGCCTCATGTAACCTCCAAGGTGACCTGTGCTAGATACAGTGCAGGCTGCTGTGGTCTGCCTGTTCTGGTTTAGGTTAGGTTTGGGCTGCCATTGCACTAGGGTTGCCACAGATGCAAAGGAGGACAGGGCTTCTGTACCTTTAACAGTGGTGGGGTGGAAGTCTAGCTGTGGGCCGAGCCACATCTACTGAAATGCCCTGACATATACAGGAGAAGAGGTAAAACATGAATCCTTTGACTTTCCAGATGCTCAATCTGGCTTTGGCTTTGAGTCAGTGTTTGATCACATCCTCTGAGAGTTGGTACAGCAGGTTGCAACTCAAAACAGAGAGATACCCACACCCCAGGCTGGTCAGGGTGGCATGGAATTCAAGCCACACACCTTGAACTTCATGTGAACTGATTGAGATGAAGGCAGCCTTGTAAATGGAATCCACTTAAGACAATTTGCCAAGCAGGACACTCCTATCCCATTCCATCAGTTTTCAAAATAGCACACCTGAGTGCTGCTTCATACACACCCATCCATGTGCACCGTCCTTGGCAACATCCTCTGAGTCACCTCAGAAATCTTCCTCAAGCAGTGATTAACTGGTGAAAACCTGACTGCACGTGCAGTCAGAAGGGCTGCAATGCAGGATCAGAAGAATGCTCAGTCAGCTTAGTGCCATGCAAACAGGGATCACATGCAGGCATATCCAGAATGCATCCAAGAAAGGGATCTTACAGGACTGTCACTCCCACCCAAGAGATTATGGAGATGGATGCTAGTCCATGTGTTCAGCTAAAGGCAAGAGCCAGTCTCACAGGTGACCTTAAATGCCTTACAGCAGGGCTGCGTGACTGGCAGTCTGCAAGCAACTTTCAGCAATTTTAGCTAGCCCATCAGTACTACAAAATGCTAATAAAGATATGATTAAAACAAACCCCAGCACCACCAAGTTTTCCCATAGTTTTACTTATATGGAAAAGAATAAAATGTTTTCGGTTTGAAAGAATGACTCCAAATGACTGGGTGGCATTACAGCAACATTAAGCTCAACTGTGAAATGTTGCCATGACCTAGTAACACATCTCCACATGACCTTGCGCACTCGTCTCCAAACTCCGGCATGCTGTCACTTTCTAAAATGCTCTTTCCCATTGCAAATGGTCATGACAGAACTCCTTCATTTCCTAGAAACCAAAATGTTCCCTGGAACTAGAGATGCCCTGATTATTTTGATGTAATCTCACTCACATTATCTGAATACAATACATTTGGTGACTTATTCCTCCAATGGGTGGCTTTTGAGGGGTGGTTCCATTTAACCCTCATGATGACTCTTGAGGTAGTGTAGGCTGAGAGAGATGTGTTAACTTGCACAAGCCCAATTGTTTCACAGCTGAGATGGTTTCCCTGGTCCAAGATAAACACTCTAGCTAGCCACTATGCCACATTGGATCTTTCGGCCATCAGGAAATGACTGGGGGTTATCCCTTTGGTTTAACAGGAGATCTATTGCAAGCTAATGCTATGAAATGCTTCCCCTACATGGCACTCCAAAAGCTCCTTACAGATGATTTAGCAGGAACGAGAGCACACAGGGCTGTCCAGGCTTTGCATTTCTACAAATCAGGGTCATACTGCCTGTGATAATGAAGCTGAGGAATTCCCCTATGCAAGTCTTCTTTTCATTCCAGAGATCTGTTACATACTGAAGAAACCCAACATCAAAGACCTTAGCCAGGTTTTTATGTAGTCTGCACTAATGAAATAAAATCTGCACCAAGACAAAGTAATCTAAATCAAGAAAAGTTAAATTTTTAAGTGTGCATAAATTATGCAAATCACACATATTTGCATTTTTTGCTTTTGTATTATCTATTCTGCTTCTGGAAAGCTCCACTTCCTGACCTCTGAAAATCCCACCCACCCAATCTTGCTTAGACCTTCCCCCCAGCTTTTGAGATTTCATCTGGCACTGCCCACACATGATGGCATGAAGCATTTAATTTATTTATTTATTTATTTATTTATTTTATTTAAAGAAGCCCCTGAGATTCTCAGCAGTATGTTGAACTCTATGCCAGGTACCAACTTCTAGACTACTGTGTTGCAGTGGTGGAAACACACACAGCTCTGACTGTAACAGGGCAGAGCAAGAAATCTGCAGGTAAGAAGACTCAGATTCTGTACTTGACATTTTCAACTAAGATTTCAAGCTGGGAAAGACTGACTGCTCTACCTCTGAAACCCCAGAGCCACTGCCAGTATGGGCTTGATGGTCAGAATCAGTATATGGCAGAGTCAAACACCTCCCCCATATAGCTCTCTGCACTGGACCACCTCACTGGCTTACCTGAGGGCAGTGGCTGACCTGATCTCCTTTGACAATTCTGTTTGAATGCTAAATCATAAACCCAACTACTTCCCATTCTACAAATCTGCTACTACCACCATCTCTCACACTGCACAACATATGCAAGACCCGCTGACCCCACCTAGCACACCCCCCCCCCCACAAGCTGTGCAGTGAACCAGGTGGTCTCCAGCATTTTCTCCTTCCTTCCACACCAAGCTAAGGATAAAAGGGCAATGAGCAGTTTCCCAGAATCATCAAACAAATGTTTCCATGTTTGTTTACTTGAAGGTGCAAACCCAGCAGCACCCATGTGATTCAAACCCATGGCATCTGTCAAAACCAATGGTGACTATGTTCAGTGCCACACAGGTAGTGGTTTCATGTCCATGCAACCCACTCACCCCACCCTTCATGGAGAAAGGTTTGCAGCCCCCCGCCCCAATTATATCCAGTATTGCACCAATGATTTTGTCCTTGCATCCCCATGCATATCTCAGGCTGCTCTGTCTTTTGCCTGTGAAACGATCACTCCATTATTAACCCAGGACTGGTGAATCCTGTCTACATTTCTATGTCCTTCCTCGTTCCACGGGGGGAAAAAAACAACCAGAAACGCCTTTTCCTAAACCCACCCGCGATTCAGAAACGCACGCCTGGGGAAAACGCCAAGAGGCTAAAGATAACGCCAGGGGTTTCAGGGGAATGAATTAAATCCCAGGCTTGTGCCTCCGCACGCCTTCCGGTGTTGGGCTCTGCCGTAGCAACCAGCGAGCAATCCTCCCAGCTCCAGCTACGAGGCAGCAGGCAAGGCGGCGGGGGGCTCGAGCAGTTACACCACGGCGATTCCAAACCCTGCAAACGCCTGGAGCCCAATCCTATGCCTGTCTACTCAGAAGTAAGTCCCAGTATAGTCAATAGGGCTTACTTGTGTGCATGATTGCAGCCTTAGAGCCCAATCCTATGCTTGTCTACACTACACCAAGCCCCACTGTCTTCCATGGGGCTTACTCTCAGGAAAGTGTGCATAGGATTGCAGCCTTAGAGCCCAATCCTATGCCTGTCTACTCAGTACCAAGTCCCACTGTCTTCCATGGGGCTTACTCCCAGGAAAGCGTGCTTAGGATTGCAGCCTCAGAGCCGAATCCTATGCCTGTCTACTCCGAAGTAAGTCCCAGTATCGTCAATGGGGCTGACTTTCAGGAAAGTGTGGTTAGGACTGTAGCATTGGAGCCCAATCCTATGCTTGTCTACTCAGCAGCAAGTCCCACTGTCTTCAGTGCGGCTTCCTCTCAGGAAAGCGTGCATAGGATTGCAGCCTTGCGACGGGGGGTATGCATGCAAACCCCGGGCACGTCGCCTCTTTCCAGCCCGAACTCCCTCCCTCCGCCCCAGAAAGTGTTTGCAGAGCGAGAAAGAGCCTGACCGGAATTGTTGTCCATGCTGCGTCCGTCCTCAGTTACACCTGGCTCGGGGTGGCGAGGCGGGAACGGCGTCGAGGGCTTGGGCGCGCGCGAGCCGGCTCCCCACAGCAGGCAGGAGCTGCGATTGGGCGCGAGGAGGGCAGGCAGGCGCGCGCTGAGGGAACCCTCTGCGGCTTTCCCCCGCGGGCGCGCGAGAGTGTGTGTGCGCTGCTCGCTCCTGGGCTGCCGCGTTGCAGAATGGGTCGAGGCAGGCAGCCTCCTGTGACTTCCACGTGCTTTGCAGCAGGGCTCGGTGGAGGCTCTTACCCCTCTTCTCCCCTGCCTGCTTGCGTGTGTGTCTAGAGATGGATGGATGTGGGTGAGGGTGGCTGCTGCTGCTGCTGGTGGTTCAACCCGGGGATCAGCCAGCCAGCAGGGAGCGGGGGAGTGAGCGAGCGAGCGATTGGGGCGCTGGCGTGCCTTAGTGGCTGGCTCATGTGCAGCCTGCATGTGACAGAATCAAAGGCATGCCCCACTGACACACATTTCAGGCAGCCCGAGCGATGACATCAGCTCCCGGGCTGCACATGGGCAGCGGCAGGCGGGGCTTCAGCCGGGCTTCACACTGCAGCAAGATGGGGCGGGGGCGGGAGGAGGAGCAGAAGCAGAGCCCCCGCCTGGCACGGTCCCATCTGGGGCACAGGCAAGCGGCGGTTCCCAGGCCGTTGTCCACACAGAAAGGGGTCACGCGTCCTCCTTTGCCAAGGAACGGAGCCCGGCCGCTGCTCCCGGATCTCAGCCGGGAATGAGAGCCAAAAGGACGAGGCGTGATCGGCTCAGGCTTTGGGCAAAACATGGACTCTCAGTACATGCTCAGAGGCACTCTCGCCATGGTTACTCCGCAAATCTTGTGAGGGTAGTCACCTCAAACCCCCCTCCCCGCCCTTCATCCAAGGGGAAAATAAAAGAGCGGGAAACAAATAAGGAGAACACTCCGGGAAGCTCCACCTGTTGGAGTTCTGCCTGCCGTCGTGCACTCCAGCGATCGGTGGGGGGGGGAGAGGGGTGCAGTCTTTTACATCCTGCCCCACTGCCCTAGGTGCATGCTCCAGCCAAGTTAAGGATTTTGACTTCCCTTTAATGTCAATGAGAGGAGCATGGTTTCAGCACAGAGCAAGTCTACTCAGAAGTAAATCCCATACAGTTCAATCAAATTTACTTCCCCTGGGGGCTGGGGATAAGAATAGGCTCTCTGTACTTGTCCTAAGAGGCGACTAAACAGCCACCGGGTAGATGGGTCAGCCTGGGAAGGCAGCTCATCTGAGAGAAGGAAAACTGATCCCAAACCTCCACTGCCTTGTGGCCACATCCAGTTATGGAAAAGGCTTCAGGAGTCAACCTCGAGCCTAAATCAGGAGCCAGAGTCCCTGAGGCAGTTCATGACTGATCACAGTCACGTTCTGGCAACTCCTGCGATGCCGCTGGAACCAACCGTATTGGCCTCT
This sequence comes from Tiliqua scincoides, assembly GCF_035046505.1. Lineage (NCBI taxonomy): Eukaryota > Metazoa > Chordata > Lepidosauria > Squamata > Scincidae > Tiliqua > Tiliqua scincoides. The sequence continues at coordinate 126,463,545 of NC_089822.1, read as the reverse complement.
GCCTTTCCATTGGACCATTTCAGCGATGTGGAGAGGGGGGATTTGCTGCATGGGTAACAGCCTATCCTCCATACCTACTTTACCCAGGCTTCGCGCACTGGAGAGGACACTCTTTTCCAGAACCACCATTCAGAGCGTGACACCATAGTCTTCCGAGACTGAAGGATGCCAACAAGATGTGTTACACATCCTATGCACACTTTCCTGAGAGTAAGCCCCGTTGAGGATAATGGGACTTACTTCTGAGTAGACAAGCGTAGGATTGGGCTCAAAGTCTCCCTTTGAATTCAAGTGAGACTTCAAAGGTGCTTCACTTTTCTTAGATTGTGCCCACCATATTTTGAGTCCTGTTTGGACACTAGGACTCAACTAGACTAGCTGTTATTCATACAGCATGGTCGGTGTTTTGGTGGCTAATATCATCCAGTGGTTCATAAACCCAAAACAAATGCACACCTTCCTGGGAATAAGGTGCATTTAATATACAGTCATCCACTGCATAACAACCTTTTGGTCAATGACGGACTGCATATACAAGGATGGTCCCATAAGATTATAATGGAATTGAAAAACCTTTTGGTTCTTGTGTAGCTATGTAACCTTCTGTATCTGTAACCAGTGGGTAACCACCCAATTTTTGGTGGTGGGTTGTGGACTGGAACTGGCTGTGATGCCACAAAGCTTTCAGGGGTGCTACCTGGCTGCTGCAGCCAACAAAGTTGGTTGTGGCACTAAAAATATTGGGAAGCGTTGGGCTATACCAGGGGTGCTCAATAGGTGGATCGCGATCTACCGGTAGATCGCGAGGCAAAATGAGTAGATCACGGAGTGCCGACCCCCCCCTTCAGGTGCCTCTGGGAGGAAACACCGGGAGTAAGGCCCATTGTACTCAATGGGGCTTACTCCCAGGTAAGTGTGGCTAGGATTGCAGTCTCACAGCCTAATCCTAGGCATGTCTACTCAGGAGTAAGTCCTGTTATACTCAGTGGGGCTCAAGGTACACCAACATACATTGTACACATAAATGTTATATGTTATGATGGCGCGAACATTGTAAAAAAAACTCTGGTAGATCTCCGGGCCTTGCTGGGTTTCAAAGTAGCTCTCGAGCCAAAAAAGTGTGAGCACCCTGGACTATACCATATATAGCCTAGGTGTGTAGTGGGCTATATTACCTAGGTTTGTGTAAGTACACTCTATGATGTTCACACAATGATAAAATATCCTAATGACACATTTCACAGAATGTCTCCCAGTCATTAAGTGACACATACCTGTAGTGGGGCCTACTTCTTAGCATTTCACAGAATGTCTCCCAGTCATTAAGTGACACATACCTATAGTGGGGCCTACTTCTTAGTAAACATGTTTAGAGTTACACTGTGACGCAAGCATATGCCAGCCACAAGAACTGAGAGTTAGAACTGGGAGTCTTGTAAATGAATTTTCAGTTTCTGCTCTGTTCATCCAGAGGGCTCAAGGACCACAGGAGATAACTGCCAGGTAAAGACTAAAATGTATTTATGCACTATAAAACCACACCACATCTGCTTAATATTCTTCAGCACTATATCAGCCACAATTCTCATGGGAGCACTATGCTTGAGAAAGACTTATGTAAAAACAAAGTACTGCGCCAGACACAAAACCAGAGTGTCTCACAGAGGACATGCTCTCATTAGTATGTGCATGCAATTTGAAATGGCCCAAAGCTTATTTGAGGTGCAAAAAAAGCTCAGGTCTTTATTCTCAGGCATAATTTAGGGGCATCACAAGTTAAAACATGTTGCACAAAAGCAACACTGTATGGGAGACAAAGCTGGCAGGAATATGTGGCAGTTTGTGATCTGGGGTAGCTCAACATTTCTTCTCTAGGGTGCAAAGGTGTGTAAATTTTCTGATCCTAAGGCTGCAATCCTAACCACACTTTCCTGAGAGTAAGCCCCATTGAACAAAATAGGACTTACTTCTGAGTAGACCTGGTTAGGATTGTGCCCTTAATTGAGCTCTGTTGCTTATACAGCTCTGCTGAATAAGGCACTAGGAACCTCCTGAATAAGGCACTAGGATGGCCCTGTGAGTTTCAGTACAAAGAAGGGAGGCTTGAAGTGCTTGCAGAAAATGTTAATGCTCAGATGCTATGAGGGAAGGGAGATCTGCAACTGGGCATCTTAAATGGCCCCAGTTGTCAAATCTCATTTTAGGAGCTTCAGAGAGAGCATTAAGGGCATAATAATCCAAAGGAATCTGAGTGTTCTTAAATCCCAGTGAAATAAATGAAATTAAAGACATTTGTTTTGGATACTGAAAAACAACAGTTTCTTAGGCTGCAATCTTATGCATACTTTCCTGGGAGTAAATCCCCTTGAAAACAATTACTTCTGAGTAGACAAGCACAGGATTGTGTTCTGACTCACTCTCCCTTTCTTTCCTTCACAGCCACAATTATAGGTCTGATGTCTAAATACAAAACAGATTCTGTTTTTAACTGAGGAATTATTAAGTTTCCAATAGATGGAATAATAGTTAAAACTGAGAAGAATGCAAACCAGGGAGTCAGGGCACAGAGAAAGACCCTGTTGAATATGAAACTAGGACAACAGCTATTAATAGGACTCCACTTCTATTTTGAAAGCACAAGAAAACTGGGACAGTGCGATGTACCATTAATGCATTGCCAAGACCAAAGTTTAAAAAGGGAGACTGAAGGCAGAATGTCAGTGGTGGGTTTGGAGATGAAAATTAATTTATTTAATTTATGGCCTAAGCATCCTATGTTTGTTCTGTTCTAGAAATCAGGCTCAGGAATCATGTGCTCAGTTTCCAGCATGAACGCACAAGAACATCAGATTGAATTAAACCAGGGAAATATAACAGTTATTATTTATATAGTGCCATCAATGTACGTGATGCTTTATGCAGAATGAAGACAGGTCACTGCCCCAAGGTGCTTACAGTCTAGACCAGAAGTGTCAAACATGAGGCCCACAGATTGGATGCACCCCCCAGAAGCTTTGTATCTGGCCCACATTTTAATTGGGCTCTCTCTGAGCCACTTTTTCAGAGTGTTCGTGGCAGTTTGCAAAAATGGAAGGGAGAGACAGAAGGAGGCCTCAGAAGGCAAAGAACACTAGAAGAATGGGCAGATCAAAAGGGCTGAAAGAGGAAGACACTACCAAGGTGCTGGGAGAGCCCAATTATCACATGGGCTGCCCTTTCAGTGCTGAGGCATCACTTCGCAGACCACCTCTTAGCTGTTGGGCTGCAAAGGGACACTGTGGCAGTAGCAGCACTGCAGGGCAGGGCAGCCCATGTGATAACTGGGTTCTCCCTTATCTTGAAAATATGATCAGGATTTACACATTTTCTCATCTTTGCAGCTAATGGGTTTCTATGTAAGAACCAAGTGCTTCTTTATGGCCATTATCTGCTTAATGAGGTCACTTTCTGCTTAATGATGTCGCTTCTGGCACCAACAGGCATCATCAATGCTTGAAATGAGTTTGACCAGCAGCATAGCTGAAAGGAGTGCTCCCCCAGCTTGCTCACCATCACCACCCTCCCCACCGCACACCCTCTTTAAATGGAACCAGAGCTGTATTCTGGTTGTGCTCGGAGGGTGTTTTGAAGCCCACGGAGGCTGTGCACTGCCAAGGCATAAAACATCACTTCAGGTTCACCCCCCCCCCAAAAAAAACATAAGACCTCCCAAAGGCCTCAGAACACCCTCCAGTTGCAATCAGGGGGCACAAGGTTTAGCAGAGTGCCACCTGGGATGCTGTGAACCACTCACAGCTATACAACAGAGTTTGATACCTCAGTATGAAATAAGTGATTTAAATATTTAAAGGCTCCTCCTCTGAGCCCAGAAAAGTATCCACTCGCAGAGAAGGCTGCTTCCTGCATCTGTGCATGTTTTGCTGTTCTTGTCTCCTTCCAATTAGCCTCTGCTGTGGGTAGTCATTGTGCCCTGGCTCAGCACCAAGCCGGACTGGAATATTCAATCTCCCAATCTAGTAATACAGCACAATAATGCAACTTTTGAGGGAGGCTGCTTGTTGCATCTCTGCATGACTCACTCCCAGAGCAAGAGACATACCCAGAATAGTGACACATGCAAATGCACAGTGGTGGTTTTTTTCTTATGGGGCAAGAAATTTTTACTCTTCCATATATTCAAAAATAAATTTTTGGGTGTAAGAATGAAGAGGTTTCAGAGTGAAATGTATCTCCAGTTGCAGTTCAGAGGTTATCAGAAGGTTGAAAAACACTGGTCTATAGGATCTTTTATTGTTCAAGGCCCCAGCAATGGAATTTTGGAGTGACCTTGGTCCATGTAGTTAAGAACATAAGAACAGCCCCACTGGATCAGGCCATAGGCCCATCTAGTCCAGCTTCCTGTATCTCACAGCGGCCCACCAAATGCCCCAGGGAGCACACCAGATAACAAGAGACCTCATCCTGGTGCCCTCCCTTGCATCTGGCATTCTTGACATAACCCATTTCTAAAATCAGGAGGTTGCGCATACACATCATGGCTTGTACCCCGTAATGGATTTTTCCTCCAGAAACTTGTCCAATCCCCTTTTAAAGGTGTCCAGTGCTCTAACAGTCTTACTCTGTTACTCTTGCTCTGATCTCCCAGTCTTACCTGGAGATATCAAGGAATTAACCTGAGACCTTCTGCATGCAAAGCAGGTGTTCAGCTAAGGTCTAATCCTGCCCCCATTTTGGCTTAGTCCTTGCCTGACTGGCCCACTCCCCAGTCCAAAGGTTTCCTCTCCTATCCCCTACCAATTCCCCCTTTCCTGTACTGTCCCCAGTATTCCCTACTGCAGTCAACCTGCAGGTTACTCAAGGAAGAATTGTCTTCTTGGGTGGAAATGCATCTCCCAACTGAGGAGAGAGAAGGACTTTAAGTATTATTCACAGCTACAGTACTCTCAGAAGTAAGCCAAGCCCCTGCAGGGTTTGTGGCAGTTTGGAATTCCACTGCCTCTTCCCACCCTCTCCATGTGACCCAGATTCCTACATGCAACTGTGACTTTGTACCAAACAAACTGCAGGCAGAGTCACCATCCTTTTGGATATAAACAAAAGGAGCTAGAATGTTTGTTGCATCACAGATTTTTCTGTGATTTTCTATTATCTCAACACCAATACCTATATATACAGACCCAGGGTTCTTTCTCAGCTATCCAGCTGAATTGATTCTCTGGCAAGTGTGCAGATGGGTGTGAGATTTCTCCATCTATGATGCTTGCAATTCTGTGCAGAGGTAGGGTTGCCAGATACAGTGGGGGACAGAGTGCCTTTACCTCAGCCGACCTTAGAACCCAATGCCTGTCTACTCAGAAGTAAGTCGCATTAGAGTCCATGGGGCTTACTTCCAGATAAGTGTGAACAGGATTGCAGCCTTACACATCTGTGATGGGGGGGCGGGGGGAGTCAAGCAGGCGTTGGGCCACCATAGCTCTTTAAAATGATTGATCAAGCCTTCAATCTGCCGGGCGTGGGGGTGTTGTTTTGTTTTCATTTATCCAAAAAAACACCCCGCTTATCCGAGCTGGAGGGGAGGAGGAGCGATTAGTCGAAGAGCTTGAGCTGCCCTCAATCCTCTCCCCTGATCCACCCGCAGGAGCAGAGAGAGGCGCGACCTCCCCAACTCCACTTAGCAGCAGCACGTGCGCCGGGACTGGAGTCCTTTCCCTGCAGGGACCGCGGCTCCTGCGCCCGCCCGGCCCTGGCTGGAAGGACGCGGGGTCGGGGCAGGCAGGCAAGCAAGCTCCGCTCTCCAGCTGTTCCAGTCCCCCGACTCAACCTCCGGCAAGCTGGATTGCGCTAATTCCCCCAAGCGCTCCTGCTGGCACAGATCCGCCCGGGCAGCGCAGGATTAACGCGGCCCAGCCATGTGCCGAAGGGGTGGGGCGCAGCGTGACTTCCTCGCCGCACATGGGCTGGGACAATGTGAGGTCGGGCGAGGAAGGCAGGAAGGGGAAACCACCAGCACCGCCGCCCTCGCGGGGAAGCTGGAGCTGGGACCTGCCGCGCTTGTTCCGGGGAAGCGAGAATTCCCCAGGCCCAGAGTGATGCACGCCAGCGGGCTCATAGCTTGCATGTGCAAAGTGGGGGCGTCGCTAGAAAGGGGCCGGGGGGGCCACAGCATGAGCAAAGTGGGGTTGTAGCTAGAGGGGGGCCGGGGAGGTCATAGCATGTGCAAAGCAGGGCTGTAGCTAGAGGGGGCTAGGGGGCCCCACCCCAAGTCAACAGTTTGCCCACCCTCACATTTATGGGTCTTTGATGTTTCTCCATAGTTATCCTTTCATTTTGCATACATTTGTATGTATACCTGAAATATTTGCCCACCCTGAAAAAAATAGTCACCCACCCACTTCTAGAATCCTGACTACAGACCTGCTGCAAAGCTTCTACCTTTCAAGCAAAATACTCGTAAGTCCTCCTGGCTACCTGCAGAGGCAGGAAAATACCAATGGGTAGTGTAGTGGTTATCTACACAGGCGCTGAGCTTAGCCTTGGTAACATGGCAACCGGAAGGCAGGCAAACCTGCTGCCCCCCCCCCCACTGGCACACCAGAGTGGGCCAGTTGCTGAGTCTTTGCCCAGAGCCTGTAAACAAAGGATGTTATGAAGAAGCGCATATCTTAGGAATGTGTATTGCAGTCAAGCCAGAGCCAGCAGGTTTCTTAGCAGTGCAGATTTCAGCAACCTTCAGTAATTTTCCCTAGTGTCATCATGTGTTTTGAGAATGAATAAAAGTCTGAGGAAGCTAGCTGGGAGGACGGACTTCTCTCTCAATCTCATACCGTCCTACTTCCGGCTTAGCTCTCCCTGCATCAACCCTCTGAATGTCTGCTGTGTCTCTCATTGCTCTGACTTCTTGCTGCTCGAGTTCTAACTTTCAAACCCTCAGAGTGCTTCTGCTTTTAGCACTCTTCCTCAGGCACCAAGGTTCTAAACCCTGGGTGCTTCCCAAGTAGCATTGTGCTGCAACAGGGTAGCTTCCCCCCCCCCTTGGATAATAATCTGCACCTGTTGAATTCTGCCTGGTGAGAAACTGTTAATGGCACAGACGATCTTCCAAACACAGACATGGTCATGGATGGCAGCAGTACGGTATTATTATCTTTATTGCCAGCTAGCTGCACATGAGTGCAGCTAACATTCTTCCAGGAAATCTCGGAGCACTACTCTTTAAGGACACACCTCTTGGCTGCTTTCTGCCAGCTCTCCTGCTTCAAACAGCCACAGTATAAGGGCAAATGCAACAGGTATCATTTTGCCCATCTCTGTGCCAGGGAAGTGAGGCCAAAAAAGGTAACCTTAGGCAGCAATCCTATCCACACTTACTTGGGAGTAAGCCCCACTGACTATAATGGGACAGTTTTGAGTAGACATTCATAGGATTAGGCTCACACTTGGCCCTGTTTGAGAGTGATCTCTTTCACTACAGGAATATCTTTTTCAAAAAAAAATAACTGAGTATTACCATGACATGGTGGTATCCATCTACCTTGTATTTACTACCTTCTTCTAGTGAGCTTTTATTTTTCAGCAGAAAGCCAGATCTGGCCATTTTGTCTTCCCAGAAGCCAGCAGCTTCACAATCCTCAAGGGAGATTCAAGGCCTGCCTCCGCTCTCACTCCTAGAGGCACATTTTTGGCAGACTGGAGATAATTTATTGGGTGTGTGCGGCCTGTTACACATGGTTGCAAGTTGCGCAAGTTCAGCATTTTTTTTTTGTGGGGGAGGACCTTTTGTGGGAGAAGCCTGCCATTCCAAGAAGTGAAAGCTTATATGAACAGGAAATATGTAGATTATGAATTCACATGGATTGTTCATATTGAATTCATGTGAATGGCTTTCCTGGATCAGACCAAGCATCCAGTTTTCAGTCATGGGCAACCAGATGTCTCTGAGTGTTTATAATCGGGATCTGAAGCTGACAGAGGGTTCTTCTTTTGTTTGTAGTTCAGCATCTAGCAAGGAAAGTGGCCTGTATATGTTGGAACCATGGCTTAGTGGTGCAGCGCATGCTGTGCATGCAGAAGGACACTAATATCTAGGTAAGACTGGGGGGGGGGAAACAAACTCTGTATCTGAGACGCTGAAGAGCTGCTGCCAATCATTCAGTGTTGTGAAGACAATACTGAATGAGATGGACCAAAGATCTGACTCAGTAAAAAGCAGCTTCTTACACTCATCCTGACAGGTATAAGTATTGCTTCTGTGTATGGGGGCAGGTGCAATAACTATTGATAGTTCTCACCTGTGAATTTAACCAGATTTCTTAAAGCCATCACCACATCTAATGGCAGTGAATCCTGTGTGTTATTTACAATAAAACATATATAAAATTAACACAATGGCTTGCTTCTGAGTAGGCCTGCATAGGAGTGCACTGTTTATAATTACATTGCATAGAAATGTAATTCTTCACAGGTCCTAGAAGAGTGAGGGGCACTCCAATAGGTGGAACACCACCACCCTGGGACTCATCAGCAAAGTTATGAGTTCTGGTACTAGCTTACACTGCCACAAAGATGCACAGTTGGAAGGTACTCTGCACAAGTAGATATGGTAATATAGTGAGCAGCTTACATAACTGCTTTCTGTGTCCCTCCAACCCTCATTTGCCCCATGGCTCATGATAGCGCCTCAGCTCTCGTTCATCTGCCCACTCTTCACCATTCAGTTGTCTCTGTTTCTCTTTCTGTGCAAGTTCCCTTTTGCTTCTATAAATCTCACTTTCCAAGCTCTCTTACATATAGCTGCTGATCTTCTTCTGTCCCAAGTTATGCTACTGCTTTCTTCAGTAAACTGCAATCATTCCTCCCAAGCAGCTGTTGTGCTTGCTCATGAAACTTCCCATCATTGTTCCCAGGCTCCATATAATTCATTCAGTAAATGCCCCTTTGTAGGATTGTATCTCCCAGAGAGCAATCAGTGTATACAGTGTGTAGCAGAGTCAGCTGGGCACTGTGCTGGGAAGCTCACAGATCTGTGTTCCTGAACTGTCAAGTACAGAGGAGCTCCTGCTGAGTTGCAGAGGAGTTTGTGAGTGCTGCTCCTTCTCTCCTGGTCCCCAACAATTCATTTTTACCATATCTTTTGTTATGGGGCCATATCTTTTTTACATGCTGTTGGCAGCCTTCAGTCTTGAAAGACTATGGTATTGTGCTCTGATTGGTGGTTCTGGAACAGCATCTAGTGTGGCTGAAAGGGCCACACTTGGCCTTTTCAGTCTTTTTTACATATGGGGCCATATATTTTACAAAGGCTGAGGAATGGCCAGCAAACACTGGCTCTTATTGGCCCAGTCCCACTGGAGTGAGACATAGGAACTGGTCTTTTAATGCCCCCCCCACACACACACACACACACAACCCCGCCCCAGCAAAGGCAGCAATACAGGGTTTGTCAGAACCCTCTCTTCATTATGCATTTCAGTCACTGAGATCACCAGGTCTCTCACACTCCCTGCAAGAGCCAACACATAGGCTCACATAGTCTCAAACAGGAGTGAGTGGTTGGGGTGTTTAAGGAACTGTCCAGTGGAATGGACATGAGAATATCCTGTCCATTCCTAACAATCCTAACCCCTTATATGTCAGTACTTTCCAGCACTGACATAAGGGCAATGCAGCTCTGAGGTAAGGGAACAAACATTCCCTTTGAGGAGGACTCCATGAGTGACACCCAACTGCAGGAGCACTGACATGGATTGCACCCTTAGTTGCTGTTCACCCAGAGGGAAAGAGAGTTAAGGAAACCTTTCCTGTGTCTTGGTTTATATGGGAGGAAAGTGCAGAGGTGTATAATGGGGAATTTGGGAGCTGTGAGAAGACGTAGCAGATCAGATAGGTCCCACAAGCTGATAGTTGCTTATCCTTTCTACCGCTGTGTTCCTCCTCAATACCATTTCAGCTCCACAGGGAACTTCCTAGAGATCTCAGAGGATTATCATTTGATGGGATTATGGTGAGGAAGAGCACTTCAGAAGTGCAAGATACACTACCAGAATCAACATGTCCTCACCCACCCAGTCTTAATCTAGACCACTCTCATCCTCCTTGGTTCACTTCCCTCTTACCCAAGGTAGCAAAGCATGCTGGGATATAAGTAGGCCTCATAATGAGAGCTAGCCAATTACCTCATGGAAAGGGATGTACTTACTGGAGTTTGGACACCATAGTAGCTTTGTTGAGCCAGTCTTGCAGATTTGAGGTCTAGAGGAGAGAGGTGTCCAGGAGTACCAGCCAGATGGATTACTTGGTGCTGAGCCGTGTCCCAGGTCTCCGACAAGCTGGGCAAGAGGGGGTGCAATACCGGGAAGGAGGGCGGCAAGGAGGAGGAGGGCAACCTGGGCAGGGGGGAGGAGGGCAACAGCTGAAGCTACCCCAGGAGGGGTGAGGGTGGCAGCAGGGAGTAGGGGGGCGGTATCCACTGGAGCAGCAGCCTGAGCGGCAACAGGCAAAAGGGCAATAGCAGCAGGAAGGGCGGCAGCAGACAGAGCAGCAAGGCAGTGGGTAGCAAGCAGGACAGGGGGGCCGAAAACAGCCAGGGCAGCACATGGGGCAGGGTGGGGGGCAGCAGCTGATGCTACACATGAGTAGGGCTGCTGGGGGAGGGAATGCCCTCCAGAAGTAGGTGATGGCAGGGTGGGGAGCAACTCACCCTAGCTCTTTGCTGCTGGAGCAAAAGAAATGCACCCAACTCAAAATCCCCATAGCTCCTGAGAGCCTTCCCTGCTCAGAGAGGATTCCAGGACATGCACAGGGCCAGCAGGCCCACGGGACATAGCTGACTTGGCTGTATTTATAGCTCCCTAAGGCCAAGAGCACTGGCTCCTAAAGCTGTCTGAGCCAGCACGAGGACTCTGCTCACCAGGCTGCTTAAACACCAGGAAGAGCAACTGTAGGGATAAGCAGACTCACTGGCCCTCCATTTGATCAGGCCAAAGCCCAGCAGGCCTTGTCACCTGAAGGGACAGGGGGCTCTGTGCCTCTAGCACCTGTGTAATAGAAATCAACAGGTGAGGTACAGGCTCGGAGTGATGGGAAAAGCCTGATGGGTAGGGTTGCCAAACCTTCACTACTAGTCTGCAGTTCCATGAAAAAACATCAATCTTCAAGTGACCACTGAAAGCAATCCTGGAGATTTTAACAAGGCCTCCAGGAATTTCCACCAGGTTGGAGAAAAATCTCCAGGTATAGCTTCAGTTAGGGTTGGCAATTCTACTTACCTGATTATTTTTCCTTTGCTGTTAAAGGAATGGAATGTTTGTGTATAAGAGGTAACTCTGGTACTGCTGGGATCACCCAGCCGGTGCCACAGGATGAAAATATTGATTCTGTTCATGGAGAAAGTATCACATTGGCTGTTACGACTAGTTTAATTTCATGGTTTACTAGCTCCAAGAGAACTAGACACGCAATCTCAAATACACCATTCTTGAGACATGAAGGCAATGTTGTGATTTAAAAACTCTTGTTCTCATGTAAGTAGATAACATTCAGTGGCTGCAATTTGTTTATTATTTTATTGATAATGAATAATTTGTTACTTGTTTATATATCCCATTCTGCCCCAGATACTAAGGTGGGTAATGAAAGCAACTCCTCCAGCAGAACAGAATAAAAATTAATGAGGTTTATGAAGATTTCACCCATCTTTTCCCAGCTTGCTGAGTTCCAAATGCCAGCCAGCTCAACCCTTGGTCATATAGGTTGTAAGATACACATGCTTCTGAAAGGTGCTAAAGCTTGGGGTTTATTCATTCATTCATTCATTAGATTTATACTCTGCCTTTCTCTCCGAAGGGCACCCAAGTCTGCAATGGACAGACACTTCTATCAAGTCTGCAACAGAATGGGGGGACAGAAGAAAAGCCACCCAAAATGTCTCTTTTCACACTCTTGCTAACCTGATTCATAGATGATATCATTACAGACCAAACATCATGATACATTGGGGCTCTTGACAACTTATACTTTGAAGATCTAGCTCAGTGGTGTGAAACACATTTCATACAGCAGGCCAAAGATAGCAGTCATGGTGTCTGCTAATGGTTGGAAGTGATGTCATTAAGTAGGAAGTGATGTCATTAAGTGGGTGATGTGCAGAAATAAGCACTTATTTCTCAAGTAGGAACTCATTAGCTGTAAATGACAGAAAAGCAAATATGCAAATCTTGATAATATTTTCAAGATATGGAAAAGCCAATTATCACAGGGGCTGCCCTTTCAGCAATATTTCCTAATATTTCTAGTATTTTCCCTACTGTGTGGAGCAGTTAATGATCTGAGCAGTATGTAACCACTATCATCTTAAAATGGGCAGTGACTTTTCTGCTCTCTAGGCAATGAATGAGGTGCAGCTCATGCATCACAACTACAGCAGTCAGGTGGCATATTTACATAGAATTGTCAGACATGACATACAGTATTTCATGATCACTAGGCACCACTATTTGAAACTGACAAAAAATATCCTCCATCTACTGAGTGCTGGGTACTCTTCGTAAATTGTAACAGATCTCTGAAAACACAGATTTACAGCACAAGCCTATGCTTGTCTAAAAAGTAAGTTCCATTGTGTTCACTGAGGCTGCAATCCTAACCACACTTTCCTGAGAGTAAGCCCTATTGAGCAAAATAGGACTTACTTCTGAGTCGACCTGGTTAGGCTTGTGCCCATACTCCTATTAAATTTATTTTTTATTTAGCGTATGGCATATAATACATGGACTTGTATATCAATTAGACTAGATCAAATGTCAGTGTCCAGTTTGTCCAGCCATTCAAGGACAGTTACCTTCATTGAAAAAGTCAGGCCATAGGCCAGTATACACCCTCAGTTTGCAGCCAGACACAATGTGGTATATGGTCTGGTGAGAGAACCCGCACTCACACTGTGGGTTAGATACTAGCCCCCATTTAAACAGAGTCGTGACTAACACCATGTAGGATCCTGTTCAAAGTTTTCCAGTGCTGGCAAGGTAAGTCGAAACCTGGCACCTTAAGTGTAGGATTGTCTCTATATCTACTCATTTCTGGGCGTTAGATATTTGATTTTCTCTGTAAACCGCTTTGTGAACTTTTTGTTGAAAAGTGGTATATAAATACTGTTGTTTAGCTTTCCATTTAGCTTTCCATTGGGCATTGATGTTAAAATTGTTGTGCGAGTGCCAGACAAAGCTTCCTGGATTTAGGCCTACCGATTGATAGAGGAAGATCAGTATGCACTGGTAAAAGTGGGTTTCTGGTGATTTTTCTATATTCTTTCACTAAAGCCTCTTGTCTCCATAGGGTTGCTGGTGCTATGTGGCTCAAAACAGGGAGCCAACAGACAGGAGTGGGTCTTCTACAGCCGCTTATGATCCTCATGGTTTCATTTAATCTGGCATCCATCTTGCTAGTATGACAGCTGTCAAGCCATACTGGAGCACAGAATTCTCCTGCGGAGTAGATCAATCCTAATGCTGATGTTCTGAGAGTAGTGGCTGAAGCTCCCCATCTTGTTCCTATTAATTTCTGGAGTATGTTGTTCCGGGTATTGATTTTTGTTCTCAAGGTGTGACTTATAAGAGACAGAACTTCTATTAAAGTGTATGTAAGATTACATCCTTAGGGCCCGATCCTATCCAATTTCCAGTGTTGGTACAGCCATGCCAGTGGGGCATGCTCTGCATCCTGTGGTGGGAAGGCAATCACAGAGGCCTCCTTAAGGTATGGGAACATTTGCTGCCTTAACTTGGGGCTGCACTGCAACTGCACCAGTGCTGGAAAAATGGATAGGATTGGGCCCTTAGACTCTAAATCAATGTCTGTTACCAGAAATGCCAGCCCTACCTGGGTGAAGCCAAAGACTGAAGCTGGGAGTAGGACCTCATCCTTATTAAACTTCCTTAAAATGTTGTTTCTTTCTGGGTGGTACTAATGAAGATATTGCTATATTGTGACTTTTTGAGGTTCTCTTTTTCTGCTTCCCAGTCCAAACCATGTCTAATTTCACAAACCTACACCTTTTCCCCCCTCGGATAACAAACCCCTTATCATTTTGGTAGCCCTTCTTTGCACCTCTGTGCAAGGAACAGGGTTCTTTGTACCTTTCCCCACAATATTCTTTTGGAGAGGGGGCAAACAGAAGTGCACTTCTATCTGCCTAGCATGCACCCCTGCCTCACTTCCATCAGTGATCTGCACTCTTCTGGTTACCAACCATCACTTCTATCAGCAATCTGCACATACTGCAGGGCTTAGATAAGAAAAGAAAGAGATAAGATAAGATCCAATAAGAGCCTATGACAACTTCCTCACAGTTCATCAGCTGAGAGCAGATAATGACCTAATTCAACAAGCCAATTCAGGAGGGTGTTATGTTTTGACACCCCTGGCCTAGACATAAATACTCCTGACAAATTTCTCCTTGCCTCTTGCTGATGATATCACTCCTGGTCTAGGTGAGATTCCAGAGCTCTGCTCCTCCCCTAGCTATACCCCTGGTTCTACCTCAGAAGAGCAAAGGGCAGTGTACATGCCTCCTCCTTTCATCCTCAAAACAATTCTGTGAGGGAGGTTAGGCTGAGAGAGAGAGAGAGCGCAAGTGGCCCCCCAAATCATGTACCCCCCAAATCATGTACCCCCCAAATCATGTACCAAGTTTTGCAGCTGTGTTGGGATTCAAACCCAGGTCACCCTGCTCAACAGCCAACAATCTGGCTACTTCACCAGACTGGATTTCTCTCTCTCTCTCACTGGTTCCCAACCTGTGGTCCGTGGACTACAAGTGGTCTACAAGACCCTGAGAAGTGGTCTGTGAGATTTCAGGGGAAAAAAATTGCCTTCTATTGCTTCCAGTGTCTTACTGAGTGAGCACTCCCCCATGGACCACCAGAGAGGGCAGAGAAAAGACTACCCGTAGCCAGCACTGAAGTATCAACTGCAGCTGTGGATGGTCCATTCTCTGCCCTCTCCGATGATCCATGGGGGAGCACTGGCTTGGGAGACACTCACCCATGAGCCACCAAAGAAGTTGGAAAATGGACCACTCACAGCTGCAGCCAGCAACAAAAGCAGCATTTGACAAATCTCTATAAATAATGAATCTAATAAATCTTCTATAACAATTGCAAATTCAATTGTATTTTTTGTGTCCAGAAGGTGGGGGTTTCATGTATTCCACAATGATTCCAATTTTTGCCTCAGTAGTCCGCAGGCTCCTAAAGGTTGGGAACCACTGATGTATATGAGTGACAGAAATGCAGTATTAAAAGTGTGCTTGTATTAGGTTTTTGAACAGGTGATGGCCATACAGGAAGTTGGGTTTACAATCATAATTCATTCTTCCTGTGGTTTTGTCTTTTTGAACAAATGTTCTATCTGAAGCACATTTTTAGTCATCACCCGTCACTTTTTCCAGATAATTGTATACTTTTATTTACATTTTGACCTCTCCTTCTTATATGGAAGTCTCTTTGGTTAATGAATGGCCACAACTTCCTTAACAGATTCCTCTTCGGTGACCATGAGCATCTATGGCACTGCTGTCAACTGTGCTGCTATGGCACAGTTCTCCACAAGTTTTATCATACTGAAATTCCTAAACAACCACCCTGTGAAGAAGGTCAGTGTTATTATTACCCCCCTAGTGCACCTGAGGCGGAGAGAGAACAGCTTGTCTAAAACCACCTAGTGAGAGTTCATGGCCGAGGCAAGATGTGAAGTCCTGATTTGCAGCTCACTCTTTGAGCCACTACAGAACACCAGCTCAATAAGTTCAATGTGGTGGAAAGACTTCTGAGAACATAGTTGTTTCCAACGAACCAGCACAAAATTGTGCCTGGTCTACAATATCCTGAACCCCTTACAGTCTCTCTGTAAAACATTTATACCCTGTTACGCCACTATCACACCCTCAAGATGATTTACAAAATCAGAATAAGACCACTAAGAATAAAAGGCAAATAAAACTATCAAAGCATACTATCCAATGGAAAAAGCAGCATTTGAAAAAGTTGAATGCCCTAGCTGAAATTAAGCCTTGTTTTGGCCAGCAGGGCTATCCTGATCTCATTTCTCCCCCCCCCCCCTTATTCAGCAACCACTGCTCGTACCATGACTAAACTCTTTTGGAGCACTGGCTGCAATACAGGCCTAGCAAACAATTTAAGAGAATGCCTGTGTGGCCCCCCCTCACCTGGAAACAATGTAAAGGAGGGGCACACCACAGAACCCAAG
This sequence comes from Tiliqua scincoides, assembly GCF_035046505.1. Lineage (NCBI taxonomy): Eukaryota > Metazoa > Chordata > Lepidosauria > Squamata > Scincidae > Tiliqua > Tiliqua scincoides. The sequence goes on along the minus strand of NC_089822.1, from coordinate 126,447,285 downwards.
ATTTGAGCACGCTTGTCATGTCACACTCCACAGGAGGATTCTAAATATATCTGGGCCACAGCATAAAACTGGGTCAGGCATGAACGCTAGAGGCTGCTGCAAAAACAGGCTGTGGTTGGGGAACTGAACCTTACCTAACCCCTTCCTTCCTTTGCTCCTAGTGGCTTCCAAAGACCCAGTACACACTGTGCCTGGACTGCAACTTCCTGGACCCTTGCTGTTACTGCTTGCCATCTATTGCTTTAGAACAAACCATGTGCTACAAAATGTTCAGAATGCACAAAAGAGACAGTTCAGGACATGGCTATATATATATCAAATGGACACGACAGGCATGAGTAGTGTGAATGGGGAGAGGAAGCATCCAATCACAGTGGAAAGGCAGCAAGGTGAGGCTAAGGAAGACATTGCTACACAAAATTCACAAGGTCAGAAATGGAACACCCTCATTAGGATGAATGAAAAACAGCAATGCTGTATGCAGACTTTCAGGTTCCACATAATCTGTTCTCAGGTTGGATTTTCAAAGGCAAGAAGGATGTTTCAGCGTGAGGGACAATCTGCAAATAAGGGCTTGACTTCTTGTGGTGCAAAGTTAAGCCTGCTCAGCATATTGTTTCAGGCTTTTTCAGTAAGATGGTAAGGGAGAAAGATCTGCATTAGGTTCAAACAGTGTTTTGTGTTGAAATCTCAGGTTACCCAGAGGCATGCTGGGAGAAAAAAATATTATAATGCATACTGTACTCATGTTATTGTACACTTATTGGACACAGCATGAACACATATTCTTCAGGGGAACTTGCTTAACTGCATCAGAGTCAGGAATTAATTGGGAAGAGCTTCTTTTAGTTGGAAGATAAACAGCTTCTACTGACTCTCTGCCTCTCAAAACAATCCATAAAAGATACAAGATACTGATAGAAATGGTAACAATTCTACACATATTCACAGAAAACTGAAGGGAGTGAAAACACTAACTCTTCATAAAGACAAAGGTGGGAATTTGGATTGCCATTCTCCCCAGTGTCCTTCTTCATGCTCAGTCATGGAACTTCCACCAACATGCATGTGTAGTGATGGGAAAAGCTTCACTTGCTGGATTCCTGTCAGGCACAGCTCTTAAAGCCACTACAACTTGCCAAACAAAATGCTGTGATACTCAGGATGTCCAGTTCACAGGGTTTTTAATGGTTAAGTGCATTTTTAGCATAATCAGTAGTATGGGAAAATTAACAGCATCAACATTACCTATGCAGATGTCTTCTCAGACGGATTCACAGCACAAGTCCACTGTATGTTAGGCAGTTCAAATTGCCACTTAACTCCAGAGAGAGTTATATAGCCAAAATCTCCCAATGCATTTTACACCTAATATTAAACACAAGAAAATTTTACAAGGTTGACCTAGCTTTCTTAATTGTGTATTTTCTGCCACCTAGTGGACAAAAGTAGAATTTGGCTCTGTAACATTAAGATCTCATCATCTCATTAGAGAGAGTATTTGGCTCAACTCAGGTGAGCTTTATAGCTGAGTGGGGATTTATATCCAGATCTCCCTGGTACTAGACCAGGGGTGCCCAAACCCTGGCCCTGGGGCCACTTGTGCTCTCTCCCTCAGGGAGCCCCCAGTCTCCAATAGCTCTCTGGAGATTTGTTGGAGCCCACACTGGCCTGATGCAACTGCTCTCAGTATGAGGGCAACTGCTTGACCTCTCACGTGAGCTGTGGGATGAGGGCTCCCTCCACTGCTTGTTTCACGTCTGTGATGCAGTAGCGGAAGCAAAGGAAAGGTCAGCCTTGCTTTGTGCAAGGCCTTTTATAGGGCTTGAGCTATTGCAAGACCTTCATTCATCCATACAAGTTCATCTTTAATATATTCATTTATGTAAATTATGTAAATTTATTCAAATTTTAAATGTAAATTAATTACCACCACCCCCAACACAGTGTCAGAGAGCTGTTTTTGGCCCTCCTGCCAAAAACTTTGGACACCCCTGTACTAGACCAAAACTTTAAATAATCACTCCACTACTCTGGCTTCCATGAGACAAAAGTCTGGAATGTAGGGTTGCCCATGTTGGCAAAGACAAAAGTGGGTTATTATCAACCCTAGCCCAAGGCATAGCCAATACATGATGCACAGGCCAGCAGGCGTCAGGGAGGTTTTCCTTCAGTGACTTGCTGAGCCTGTTTAGGAAGGCCTGCCTCATACTTTGAGCAGCAATGGTTTTAAACTGATGGATTCAGCAGTAGAGTACATGCCTTGCACGAAGAAGCTCCCTGGTTCAATCTCCAGTCAGGGTTGGGATACAACCTTCTCTGCTCCAGGCAGCAGCCTGGAGAGCTGCTACCAGCCAGACAGTACTGAGCTGGATGGCCCAACAGGCTAGCTCAATAGAAGGTTGTTGTATTTGCTCACATACATGTACTCACAATGCATCAAGAAGAGGGAAGTGAGAGCACACTTTTTTCCAGAGGAGGAAACAGGAACACAAGTTTTTGCAGTGGGCTTTCAAGATGGAATGGCGGGGGTAGGGCATACATATGCCTCAGATCACAAGCTGTTAGCTTTGGGGGAACCTGAGGATGCTTTAAAGACAAGCACTGTCTGCCTGAGTGTTTGCCTGCTACATCAAGCTCACCTTGGGCACTGTGAACACATTGGTTGGGGGGGTAGTATAAAAATACCATAATCCTCTAGCTACAGTTATGCATGTTCTGGTAGGAGTAGGAGAAGAGTAGAGATAGAGTACCAACATGGCACTGCTTGCTGGAGCAAGACAGGACCAGAACTGGGAGTGGGCACCGTTTGGGGCAGGGAGAAGACTCAAGATCACAGGGCATAGTCTCCAGCAATCACTAGAAAGGCAAACTTGCCTCCACTACTGGAGAATTACTGAAGAAAGACTTCCGTTCTACCCAGAGGCTGTTACATTGGGGCTTTTTGGGAACAGAGAGGTTAAAAATACAATAATAACAATTATCTGGCATTTACTTGCAGCAAGCAGGATAAACTTGGCTAGACACAAGAGAACTAAACACATTCCAAGACAATTAGAGTGGCTGACCAAAGTCTGGGATATTATTCTTATGAAAAATGAACATAGTATGTTCATATATGCCAAGGGAAATCATAACTTGGCAACCTTTTTGTGCTTTTGGAGCATCAACTTAAAGCAAGACACATACATTCAGGATGCCATGTAACAGACAGATACAGTAGACTGAAGTGAGAGAAGAGACAATACTACTTCAGACTGCAGGTAGGGGAAATCACATTTTTAAATGCTCCCCTATGAAAGAGGAAAAAGAAACACTTCCTGCAAGTAAAAGCTACATTGCATGGAAAGAGATAAATGATAAAATCTTTTTCCACAAGGCTTTTACTTGAGATTTTTTGATTCCTTTTTAATGGGAGTATTCAAATTGTAATTCTCCTTTCTGCAAGTCTGAAGTGCTACAATTCACTCTGAAATCATAAGTAGGGTGTTTGGTTTTGGTATTTGCAAAACAAAATGAAATAAAGCTAATTTTAATCAATAAATCAAAATAAAGCAATTTTTAAAAATACAGTACTGTATTGCTAAACATCATCAATTTCACCCTGCCCCATGCTGACAGGTCGTTTCTTGGCCTCTTCCACATGCCTTCCATTGGCTCATCCAGCATAAGGCCCGCTGGGGTGTGACTCATAAGAACAGCCCCACTGGATCAGGCCATAGGCCCATCTAGTCCAGCTTCCTGTATCTCACAGCGGCCCACCAAATGCCTCAGGGAGCACACGAGATAACAAGAAACCTCATCCTGGTGCCCTCCCTTGCATCTGGCATTCTGACATAACCCATTCCTAAAATCAGGAGGTTGCGCATACACATCATGGCTTGTACCCCATAATGGATTTTTCCTCCAGAAACTTGTCCAATCCCCTTTTAAAGGCATCTAGGCTAGACGCCAGCACCACATCCTGTGGCAAGGAGTTCCACAGACCGACCATACGCTGAGTAAAGAAATATTTCCTTTTGTCTGTCCTAACCCGCCCAACACTCAATTTTAGTGGATGTCCCCTGGTTCTGGTATTATGTGAGAGTGTAAAGAGCATCTCCCTATCCACTCTGTCCATCCCCTGCATAATTTTGTATGTCTCAATCATGTCCCCCCTCAGGCGTCTTTTTTCTAGGCTGAAGAGGCCCAAACGCCTGACTCCCCAAGTGGACACAGGTCACAGGGACAGCTTCTGGCCTAGGCCTGACCAGGAAAGCCTTTGTCACCCTGTTGTCATGCTACACCAGCATGAATGGACCTGGAAGGTCATGGAAGATGCGGCTTCCAGTTCAGGTCAGAAGCAAGCATAGGTGTGCCTCTGCCAGTGTTGCGGGGGCAACATCCAACCTTGGCTGTATCAAGGAAGGTCACAAAGAGGCCTTATTCACCCCAACACCATGCCAAGTCAGCAAGAAGCTAGGACCAGCAAGCTTAGGTGCAACTCTGCAGGTGCTCTCAGGTAGCTCCCAACCTTACCCCTACTACCACACTAGCAAGTTTAGGTGCAAGTTTGGGCTTGACTCTGCAGGTGCAACCAGTGTGCCTCATTCCAGACCAAACCAGTAATAATCAGTACTGTTTTAAAAAATTAAATGAAAACCTAGGTTGTATTTTGACTAAAAACACAAAACATCATATTTTGTATTTTTATTCAACATATTTAAAAAAATCCATTTTCAAATGCCCCTAATCATAAGTCAAAAAATGCAAAAGTAATAGTGGGATAACACCATTATCAGGATAAAAAAAGATGCATTGTGCAAGTTTCAAGTTCACCAGAACCCTTCTTCAGGCTGGATGTTAAACCAAATAAAATAAGGGGTGGGAAGAAAAACTGATGTTCCTGGGCAACAGGGTTAAAGGGTTTAGGGCCCAATCCTATCCAATTTTCCAGCACCCGTGTAGCCACAATGCAGCCCCAAGATAAGGGAACAAATGTTCCCATACCTTAAGGGGACCTCTGTGACTGCTGCTCCATGACAAGATGCAGTGCATGCCCCATTGGTACAGCAGCACTGGCAATAGAAAATTGGATAGGATTGGGCCCTTAACCTGCACAGAGTGGGTACATTTATAGCCCAATTCAGTTTAGAAGCTGTGCCAACCCATGGATGCCAATGCAATGTCTGCTATATCCTAAGCCCATCCAGGCAATTCCACACCAGTACAGCCCTCCCAGTAACACTGGTGCAGCTCTTTCCAGCAACGCTGAGTCCATGGAAACTGTAACACAGCCCATCACCAATGGAGCAACATCCTGACATCTGCATATCTTTGGTGTGATGACCAAAGAGCCAAAGACTGCATCCACAAAGCCCCAATGCTGGCAGCTAGAGAAGTGTGCCAGAGTGAACGGAGCAGGGCGGAAAAAGTAGGGTCAATGCTGGGAAGATGCCCCCCTGCCAGCCACTAGGAATGAGCAACACAACAAAAGACACCCCCACTAACCATGGAGAGGTGCGCCAAGGGCACCAAACACACCCCACCACCCTGTTGCAGAAGTTACAGTGGCATCAGCAAAGATGAGGCAAAAACAAAGACCTGCTAGAAACCCCTACACTCGGGGTTCAAGTCCTCTTACCCCACCCACACAAACACCTCCAAGGAATACCTTTTTGATCACAACAAAGGGCAGAAAGACAGGTCCTTTGTAAGAGGGCAGTCAGGCATAACAGATACAACTACCTCTCCATGACAAGGGTTTGAGTCCCTGTGTGGGAATTCACTATCTAGAATGGAGTTTTCTAGTGTTTTCCCCTGCCCCATTGATCCTTATGGAGTTATGCTACCTACACAACTCTGTCCTTAGCGTAAGGGTTTTTCAGAGTCACATAGAGTCACATCCATCATCTGAGAACAGGGTAGGATACGGCACACATCAATGCCTCCTCATTCCACCCACGTCACCCTCCTCCTTCCACTAGCATCTGAATTATGGAGGTGCAGTGTCATGCTAATCTGTGGTGCATGCATCAGCAGGCGCACTTCTGCGCCAGCTGGGCTGTAGTTGCATTCGCATACACGTTATGCCCACATATCTTGAGGATAAGATTGGGCTGTTAAGCAGGCACAGCTGCAATCCTAAGCACCCTTTTCTAGGAGTATACCTCACTGATCACAGTGGGACTTATTCCCATGTAAACATGTGGTTAGAATTGCTTTGTCAGTTAAATGACACCATGCTAGGTGCAAAAAAGAGATAAGGCTATGGACAAAGTCTACCAGGAGATACTGTACCATTATAGATAGCACCCATACCTGGTCCAAACCATCGCCTTGGTAATTCACAACAGACACATGCGACATGCATTCTCCCCAAGAGCTTACAGTTAAATGAAAATAAATATTACCATCAGGGCCCATGGGAGGGGGTAAAGAAGGTAATTTGTACCTGCGTCTGGGAGCCAAAGAAGAGGGGCCCAGAAATTTCCTGGGATCATACATTTTCCAATCTCACCCTGACTCATGTCCCATGTGGGATGCTGGGGGGCTGCCACAAACCGAAAGCAATGGGCATACATGACCCTCCTTAACACAGTGACAAATCTGGGAGGAAACTGGCCTGCTACAGTAGCTCTTTGGCTAGTGGATCCACTTACATGGATGTAATGTAACTGAAGGAGTGTAGAGGAGCTCAGGGACACATCTACGGGACTACAGCTGCTGCAGAAGTATTTGGTGCAAACAGGATACTTTCCATTCTAGTGTGAGCCTTAATACCATGGTGCTAATTTCCTGCAATGATTTGCTATATTTAAAAGGGCAGGAGGTCTGGTCTAGAGGGTAGAGCCTCCGTCTGCCTGAAGAGAACATCCACAAGGTCGCCGGTTCGAGGCCACTGGCACCGTGTGACCTTGAAGCAGCTGACAAGCTGAAGCCGAGCTATTTCCATCTGCTCTGAGTGTGGGAGGATGGAGCCCAGAATGTGAAGCCAGATCGGAATGAAACACCTGAATGTAGTGGTTCTTGAAAGAACCTTCTTTCAATTGTAAAAATCCCTATTTAATAAGGGATTTAAATAAAGCCTGCCTATGTAAACCACCTTGAATAAAGTCTTGAATAAAGACCAAGAAAGGTGGTATATAAATACCTGTTGTTGTTGTTGTTATTATTATTAAAAGATTTTAGAGAGAAATTTAAAAGTGTGTTTGGTTTTCTGTATTACTGTATCTAGCTGCCAACATTGTGTGGGTGGGTAAACAGTAGACCTAGGTTTCAAAGGCTTTTCCAGCTGTTGCCACCCTCCCCGGCCCTGTTTTGCCCCCTCCCCATCCTGCCCACCCCCTCACCACTCTCCCATTGCTCTGTTTTTGCCACTTCCTCTTGGGGAAGGAGTCCAAATGAAACATTGTACCACCTGATAAAATTTATCTCAGAGACCCTGTCTACCTTCTCATTGTGGGTATAAACCCATGTTTTGGCCACCAGGACCACCAAGCTGTTAAACATACAAGACTGGGTGCCAGCAAAGACAAGAAACCTCAGGGAGAACATAAGAAAAACCCCTTTGGTTGGATCAGGCCAAAGGCCCATCTAGTCCAGCCTCCTGCATCTCACAGTGGCTCACCAGATGCCTCAGGACCCAATCCTATCCAATTTTCCAGTGCCGGTATAGCCGCGCCAATGGGGCGTGCACTGGATCCTGTGGTGGAGAAGCAGTCACAGAGGCCTCCTCAAGGTACTGGAAAATTTGTTCCCCTACCTTGGGGCTGCAATTGCAGCTGCACCAGTGCTGGAAAGTTGGAGAAGACTGGGCCCTCAGGGAGCACACAAGAGACCTGCATCCTGGTGCCCTCCCTTGCATCTGACATTCAGAGACAGCCTACTTCTGAAACCAGGAGGTTGCACATTACGCATCATGGCTAGTAACCTGTGACTTTACCTCCATAAATCTATCCAACTCCCCTTTCAAGGCATCCAGGCCAGATGCCGACACCCCATCTTGTGGCAAGGAGTTCCGCGGACTAAATTACACGCAGATGGACTCCTTAGGGGCGCCAATTAAAAGCGGTTTGATGGCACAAGGAGCTGCACAATCCTATGCACGTCTACTCAGAAGTAAGTAGTTCCATTGTGCCCAGCGGGGCTTACTCCCAGGAAAGTGTGGAGAGGATTGCAGCCTTAACGTTGAAAGCCAGGGGAATGCGCGTTTTGCAAAGACCACCTGCAGGTGCAGGTACAGCAGCAGCAGCAGCGCGCGCCCTACAGACAGCGCTCCAGCTGGTACAAACGCCGCGCGCCACGCCAGCGGGCTCGGCAGCGCCAGGAAGAGGCGAACGTTCCGGCGCCACGTGACAGGCGCCTCCAGCTGGTCGGCTGTGAAAGCGGAAGCGGAAGCGAGAGGCTGGATATGCAGCGTGCGCCCAGCCTAGGCGGGCAGGAGTGGAGCCGAGCAGCGCGGGACACCCAGGCAGGTCGGTGAAGGGGCTGGAGCGGCTCAGGCGGCACTCCAGGGGGCTTGGCCGTGCAGGAGGAAGCCAGGGACGGGGTGGTGGCTGGTCTGGCGTGCGCAAGGGGAGCTGAGAAGGGAAGGAAGGCTGCAGTCCTGTCTACATTTACCTGGGAGTAAGCCCCATTGACTGTAATGGGACTTACTTCTGAGTAGGCAGGCATAGGATTGTGCACTGAGGTTGCCATCCTATCCACACTTTCCTGGGAGTAAGCCCCATTGGCTATAATGGGACTGACTTCTGAGTAGACAGGCATAGGATTGGGCTCTGAAGCTGCAGTCCTGTGTACACTTACTTGGGAGTAAGCCCCATTGACTATAATGGGACTGACTTCTGAGTAGACAGGCATAGGATTGGGCTCTGAGGCTGCAGTCCTGTGTTCACTTAACTTGGGAGTAAGCCCCATTGACTATAATGGGACTGACTTCTGAGTAGACATGCATAGGAGTGGGCTCTGAGGCTGCAGTCCTGTCCACACTTACCTGGAAGTAGGCCCCATTGTCTATACTGGAGTGTACTTCTGAGTATAGGGTTGGGCTCTAAAGGGGTCCAGCTGGGAGTTCCCCTTGCAAGAGGCAGGGTCAGGAGGTGGAGGGAGGGTCTTGCGACTCCCTCCAGTTCTGTGTTGGAGTTCACTATAGAGCTCCAGGGGGCCTCTCAGCATTTAGTCCTTTCCTTTTCAACCACTGTGCCACAGCACATTAGTGTGCTGCAAATGGTCCACAGGTGTGCCACAGGATTTTGGGGGAAGGTCATTTGTTAGTAGGACCAATGGAGGATGTGAGCCCCCCCTTCCCCCATGGCAGCATGGTGTGCCTTGTCAGTGGTCAAAAACCTGATTGTCAAAAAGCCCTGACAATTTTAGTGCCTTGTCAGTGTGCAATGACATCAAAAAGGTTGAAAATTAGTCCATCTCTCTCCCTGAAGCAGGAAAATCCTTTCCAGATGAGGGTGAGAGATGTTTCTGAATCCATTGATGCCTGTAGGAAGCCTCTGAGGTGTAATGACGGCAACAGATACGTAAGCCTTGGGTGGAGTGTCTGTGTGGGGATTCTTGTGCACAGTACTTTTTACTTAACAGCTGCTAGCCTGTAGGTGATGACTCTTCTTTTTGGACTTGTTTGTAGTTTTGGGATTCTCTTGGTTAGGAGGAGAAACTGCTTCCAGCATCATTGCCTCTTCACCTTCATAGTGTATGGTATTCTGTGGCTGAGCTGTTCTTGTTTGGGAATTGATGTTTTACTTGCAGTACATTTCTACAAGTGTACCTTAATGATTTTTAGGTACTTGCCTAAAGGTACTTGCCTTTAGGTACTTGCCTTGGTGTTTGCCTATTTTTAAATAGGATGTGGGGTTTTCAAGTGATACATACTTTGGGAAACATTTTTTAAAAGATGAGTAATTTTAAGTTTCAACACACTTTAGTTTGCCAGACTTTTATGCTTTCCTCAGCTGGACTGTAAGAAATCAATAATGCCACTTTTAAAGATCTGTTTAGATTTACATTCTGTTTCTTTGAAGCTGGGGTGAGAAAATGATTTTATCCCTTATGTGGTAGGTGGCTTTATTTACAGCTGAGGAACTGAAGCTGCTTGCCCAAGGCCACTCAATTTGTGAGTCAAATGGTCTAATGCCAGCTTAATTCCCAGGGTATTGGCTAACGGTTTATGAAGCTGGCAAAGAGTTGGGTGTAACTCAGAAACTTGCATCTGATGGGCACTGGATCAGTATTAGTAGTGGGTGTCCATGAGGAAAAATGTTTGCAATTCCTCCATGAATGGCTACTGTAATCTTTATTAAATTAGTATTAATAATGTGTTAAAATATGCAAGAGATACCAAACAGTTTAAAAGCTAAGAAAAGCATACCTAATTTTTTAATACAAAACAAAGACAAAGAATTAAAATATCTGTCTTGTATTGTTGAATTTACACAAATGACATTTCTAAAAACCCATAAATTGTTTATATGGTCTTCAATAATCTGCTTCATGTTTACTCTGCCTGCTCATGTATGTGTGTCAATGCTGAAGTTGTGAGTTTTCCATTTCTGGTTTTCATTGCTTTTGTGTGATGCTAAGGTGAGGTGGTGTTGCCGGATACTGTTCTGGCTTGGGTTGGCATAAGAGCACAGAGAGTGTTGTCTGAAAGTTGCCTTTCAGGATTGTTCTAATGATGCCACACCATGAAGTGAGATTTTGTTAATGGCGTCTCTCTCCTGTCCTGACAGTAAAGTTCTTGAAGAAACTCTAATGATGGTTTCCAGTAGAGTCTCTAAGAGACATCATTGTAGACCAGCAGAACAGTGATGTTGAAACCTCTCAAGTTGTGGTGGTGGTAGAAATCAGGCAGCTAGTTCAGCTGGTAGTTCTTGTTTTTTACCTGTCATGCATGGAGCCACTGAAATTGTATTAAAGCTAGTAACCTATAGTAACCTTAAGATCACATGACCTTTCTTTTCAGTTAGGGCAGCCTTAGTGTGGAGAGAACACAAGGGTCCATCCTGCATCTATCCACTTTTGCTACTTCTGCCATATCCCTCTGTGGGGAATAATTGGTTGTCTGCACAGTAAAAACAGCAACAGTTTGGTGAAGAAATCAAATCTTTGTAAGATAATACTTTGTGTTAGAAAAGTCATGCCAGTTGCAAGTCAGTGGTTTTTGTTGCTACAGACTAATATAGCTACCCCTCTTGAAGTTTTAGGCACGTTAGGTAAGTGTAAAAGTAATGTACACTGGGGCAAAAAATCCACACTTCACACATAAGCTAATGGGGTCTGAGTTGTCTATGATGGCTCAGCAGAGAGATTTTGGGCTGCTGGTGGACAACTCAATGAAAGTGTCAACCCAATGTGTGGCAGCAGTAAAGAAGGCCAATTCCATTCTAGAGTTAGTTAAAAGGGGGCTTGAGAATAAAACAGTTAATATTAGAATGCCATTGTACAAATTGATGATACAGCTGCACCTAGAGTATTGTGTTCAGTTCTGGTCCCCACATCTTAAATAGGTTGTAGTGGAATTAGAAAAGGTGCAGAAGAGAGCAACCAAAATGATTACTGGACTGGAGCACCTCCCTTATAAGGAAAGGCTGCAGCACTTGAGGCTCTTCAGTCTAGAAAAGAGGTGCCTGAGGGGGGACATGATTGGAACACAAAATTATGTAGGGGATCAGTAGAGGGATGTTATTTTCCTCTCACACAACACCAGAACCAGAGAACATCCACTGAAATTGAGAGTTAGAACAAATAAAAGTATTTCTTTACTCAGTGTGTAATTAGTCTGTGGAACTCCTTGCCACAGGATATGGTGATGGCATCCAGCCTAGATGCCTTTAAAAGGGGATTGGACAGATTCTGGAGGAAAAGTCCATCACAGGTGCCGTGATGGGTATGTGCAGTCTGAGATTAACTGGTTGCTCATTATGAAGGCTGATAGGAATTTTTTTCTGTCATCCGAATTGGCCATGGATGGCAGTTTTTTTGCCTACCCCAGACTAGGGAGGGAAGGTATATTCAGTAGGTTTCATGCATTAAAAATTGGTCACTGTGTTTAATAAAGTAGCACAAGTTACCGGTAATCCTAATTCCAGTCTGGTGTCTTTGCTGGGGGGTGTGAGCATAAATATTATGCTAGATGCAGGGAGATGACACCAAGATGCAAGTGTCTTGTGTGTGCTCCCTGAGGCATCTGGTAGACTGCTGTGAGGTATAGGAAGCTGGACTAGATGGACCCTGGGCCTGATCCAGCAGAGCTGTTCTTATGAAGGCAGTAGTTTAGCTTACCAATGAGACTTAGTAGGCTTAGGGCATAGTCCTAACCATGTCTACTCAGAAGTAAGTCCTATTTTGTTCAGTGGGGCTTACTCTCAGGAAAGTGTGGTTAGGATTGCAGCCTTATTTATATGCAAGTGTCCAGAAAGGTCACTTCATCATTCTCCCTCCATGCATTAACATTCCAGGCAACAGACTAAATTTTGGTGAGTCCCAATATGCATACAAGGGTGAATGCAGTCTCCTGTATATTCATTCTGTCTGAAGCCCCTCTCCCCCACTACTGTGGTCGGAGAGCCAGGGCTTGAATGCCCTGCATTGCTGTCCATCCTCGTATACCTCATTTCTCCACATGGAATCTAAATTCAATGCACTTGCTCCTGCATTTCACCCTTTGCTGTGTCAAAGCTTGTCCCCATATTCAATTTTCAAGAAGTCACAATAAATCTAAAGACAAAATATGCCAACCTTGAAATAAATCAGAAATTAAACCTCTAAATGCTTTTCTTTTTTACTAGCTAGCTTATTTGCATTCTTGTCCTATTGTCTGTGCCCAACATCTGATGCTCAATAGTTTACTTGCTCTGAACATAGAAATCTCATAACAAGCATAATTTGGTCCTATGTTTGTAATTTCTGTTCCTTTGTAGCAGAAATGAGCATGGGTGACTTGACAATGTGAGATTAAAAAAAATGCAAGAGTGCATACTAAATATGGCTGCAATCCTAACCACACTTTCCTGAGATTAAGCCCCATTGAACAAAATAGGGCATACTTCTGAGTACACCTGGTTAGGATTGTGCCCTGAGTATAACATGGAGCAAAGCCTCCAAGGAGAGGAGTATGCTGCAGGTTCTACCCCTCTTCATGTACTACCGAAAAGCCATCTGCTACAACTGTCCTGCCCCTGTCTCACATGTTACTCTCTTTTTCAGGTGCTTCGGGAGCCAGTCTTGGGAGAAGCGCATGATGATTTGAAGCACCATGCTGGTCGCTGCCTATGTTGCCTTTGCTTTGCTCCTGCTGTTATGCATTGGCTTGGAGTTGTCCGCCTGCCGGTCCAAAGTCACTGGCAGGTCTTGCTCCAACCCAGCTTTCCTGCGATTCCAGCTGGACTACTACCAGGTCTACTTCTTGGCTCTGGCAGCTGACTGGTTGCAAGGGCCTTACCTTTACAAACTATACCAACACTATAACTTTTTGGAGGCTCAGATCACCATCATTTATGTCTGTGGTTTTGCCTCCAGTGTGCTCTTTGGGCTGGTCTCCACTTCTTTGGTTGACCGCTTAGGTCGTAAAAAATCTTGCATCCTCTTCTCTATGACTTACTCTATTTGTTGCCTCACAAAACTCTCCTGGGATTATTTTGTGCTGATTGTTGGGAGGATATTAGGTGGACTGTCGACTGCCCTGCTGTTTTCTGCTTTTGAAGCGTGGTATGTACATGAGCATGTGGAACGTTATGACTTCCCAGCGGAGTGGATTCCTGCCACTTTCTCTAAGGCAGCCTTTTGGAACAGCATCATTGCTATTGGAGCTGGAGTGGCAGCCAATGTCTTTGCTGAATGGCTGGGCTTGGGCCCAGTGGCCCCCTTCATGGTTTCCATTCCCTTTCTCATGATGGTTGGTATCCTGGCTATGAAGAACTGGGATGAGAACTATGGCAAGAAGCGGGCACTTTCCAGAACTTGTATGGATGGCTTGAAGTGCCTCCTCTCTGATCGTCGGGTCCTGCTTCTAGGCACCATCCAGGCCTTGTTTGAAAGTGTCATCTACATCTTCATCTTCCTCTGGACTCCTGTTCTAGATCCCTACAACCCACCTTTGGGCATTGTCTTCTCCAGCTTTATGGCAGCCAGCATGGTGGGTTCGTCACTTTATCGCATTGCTACGTCAAAGAAATATCACCTCCAGCCCATGCACATTCTTTCTCTGTCAGTCCTGATGGTTTTCTTTTCCCTTTTCATGCTGACTTTCTCTACCAACCCAGGGCAGGAGAACCCCTCCGAATCCTTCTTGGCCTTCCTGCTCATTGAGCTCTCTTGTGGGCTCTACTTTCCTTCCATGGGTTTTCTCCGGCAGAAAGTGATCCCCGAGAAGGACCAGGCAGGTGTAATGCATTGGTTCCGTGTCCCTCTGAACCTGCTTGCCTGCCTTGGCCTTCTCATCCTCCATGACAGTGACTACAAGACAGGCACCAGGAACATGTTCACAATCTGCTCAGTCATGATGGTAATGGCTCTCCTGGCTGTTGTCAGCCTCTTCACTGTGGTTCGTAACAATGCAGAGCTCAGGATGCCCAGTCCACGAGGTCAAACTGAAGCCACTTCTCCTGAGCTCTGATCTTCTAGTGTGTTGTGAAGCCTTCCTGGGGGAGAGCTATCTGGAGCTAAGCCATTGCATGGCTGTTCGTAATAGATCAAAGGTCTGGTGGTGTATAGAGCCATGGACTATGCAAAGAGAACACTGAGCCTGTGGTGAGTTCTGTGTCTTTTTCTACATGGGAGAAACTTTTCTCTACCCTCACCAATAATGTTGGTCCAGGTCAAACAACTTGACTGAATCTTTGTCAAGCATAGCTTTCTTCTTGCCACCTTGGAGTTCTTGGTTCCTGAAGCATCTGCAAGTAAACCTGGGGGTTGCTTTCTACTACTGCACCTAGTGGTGGTTGAGAGAGGATAAATGGTGACAGGTGATGGGTTAAAAGGACACATGGACCAGAAAGTGAGCAGTGGGGTTGATAAGACTGATCATCCTTTATAAGTATTGAACTTGATCATGATATCGGTCAAATTCCGTATTGTCTGCCCTGTGCTTTTTAAAAAATAAAATAAAACTTCTCTTCTGACTCAGTATTAATTTGGGGGATGTGGGGCCAAGACTGGAAAAATATTTCATATTTTAGAGCTGAAATTTTGAATTTGCAAGTGCAGGGAGTTGTTTTCTATGCTCCTGGCCTGTGAACAGTTAGGATTTTTGCAATTTGAACACCATCATTTTGGCCCTTTTGATCCAACCCAACTTTTGGAAAGATAGGATAAAATGTTTTGAATAAAGGCTCTGAGATTAGAAGGGGTAGGGTGCGATGGAAGAAGATTTTTTGAATGCTCAATTGGTGAGTTTGTACATTATATTTCTGCTTGAAGGAGCCAGGTCTTTGTATATATAACACTCTAAGAATATGAAGAGCCCTTCTGAATTGGACCAAAGATCCATGTAGCCTAACATTCTTTTTACAACAGCGTGCAATACATTCTAGGAAATGCTCAAGGAAGGTGTGAAAATGCTCTCCTTCTCGTTTTCCGCCCAGAATTTTGAATTCAGAGAGATACTGCCTCTGAAAATGTTTTGTTTTGTTAATAGATTGGAAATGGAACTATCTTCCATGAATATGTCCTGTATGAACATAGTGTGGTCACATATTGAATGCAGATCTCATTTCTAGGTTGAGCTGATTTGAGGTTGAGTGATCGATTCAGCCTTTTGATAAATTAAAAAGGTACCTTAATTTAACTAACAGATTTAAAATAAGCACAAAAGTAATAAGCACTGAAATATTTTTGAGGCATTCGCTCTTCTCTCACACACCATTTTAGAAAATGTTGCTTGTTGTGACATGTTTGCATTATCTAAAAGCAAATGTGCATGCTTTATATTTTAATAACATTTTAATATGAATCTAATTTTTGTTTTGGTACAACTGTGTCTGTTCACATGCAGGTTTAATGAGTGATCAAAAATGCGTATGATAAACTTGAATTGGCCAACACCCTATCAGTTAGTGATGAACTTGTTCTCTTACTCGTATTGTTGTTCCAAGGTACAGCAGTTCTAGCTAATATGATCAGTCCTGAATTTCTCCCCCTTGCTTTTTTCCTTATCCACACTTATTGTTATAAAGTTTTCCCATGGTGCCTCTTTAGAAAAGCAGGATGCATTATAGCTAAAAATGGGTTATATTTATTACACTTTTTCCTTTCCTCCAAGGAGCTCGGGATAATCTATACCAGGAGCAACCAAACTTTCTTAAGATAAGAACCACATACAATAAATTTCAGACGTTTGAAAACTGCAAGAGGAGATGTTTGAGAGCTGCAGTATTTAAGAAGCACTTAAATTCTTAAATATATTTACTCACCATGAGCATTATGTTTTAATCCAGTGGACTGTCAGTTTACACTTGGTAAATTATAAACCTTTAAAATTATTTGCCTTTTGTATTAATTGTGATGCAAAAAGGAGTTCAGCCAGCATATTTCTGCAAGCCTTGGATTCTATGTCAAAGAGCCACGTGTGGCTCCTGAGCCACAGTTTGGCCACTCTGGCCTATGCGGTTCTTCTCTCAGCCTTTGAATCTTCACAACAACCCTGTGATATAGGTTAGGCTCAGAATGGCTGGCCTTGCCCAGTCAAGTTCCCCTTCATGGCCATATGTGTGTTTGAATCCAGGTCTCCTAGTCTTGTCATCAATTTGAAGGGGGAAAAAGTTCTAGCTAAGAATGTGTCCATCCTTGTAGATCCCAGTCCCCACTTTCTCTGCCCCTATATACTGTCTCCCTATTAATATTCCATAAATTTCACCTCTCTTGCTCTGTATCACTTCTGCGCACCTTGCATAGCTCTTAACCTGCTGTAGTGTTCCTTCAGGAAAGCAATTTCAAACTATTTTTTCAAACAGGGAGACATTTTGACCTTCTCCTTTCCCAGCCTCCTGTTGTTAAAAAAAGAATTTGACTTCCTCCCTCAGTTTTTTTCCAAGAATACTTTTTGGCAGAAAGCTTTCAGCTTCAAACCAAAGGGTGGATTTTGAATGGGATCCCATGCTTATGTCATCAGCATTTCTGAGACAACAATGACATATCACTGGGATGTGGTAGATAATGTGTGCGTATATGCTATTGCTACATACTTACTTTTCAGGTTGCCTGATGTTTCTTGGAGTTATGAGCAAACCTTTAAGCATATCCCACCCCATGCAGAACTTGTTGGACAACTTCAACCTTCTTGCCTGTATTACAGCAATTTTCTGGGCTTCAGCCAAGTTGGTTTGCAACAACCCTCTCCACCTGACACACACATTTTACCTTCAGGGCCACAGTGCTGCATGTACCTAAGGGCTGAATAAAAGAGTGACCATAATTTGTGGGTAGAGCAGCCTTGCAAACACCACCACACTTTTTTTAGTCCATTTGTGTCTATTATTCCTTTGTTTGTATATTGATGGTCTTAAGTGTAGGGGGCTTCCAGATAGCAGAAGCTTTCCCATCTGGTTGTCTGAAGATAGTTTGTACCTGAGGTGTGGTTGTTGCCTTGACAGTGCCTCAGAATCCCAGAACACAGTAGAGCCAATCCTGTCCCCAAACCTTATACAGGGAAGCATCATTTGAATCAAGCAGCATTGTGGAGGGAGGAGAAAAAGGCTGGCTGGAGCAACTACAGAATCCTTTCCTCCCCATAGTGTATCATTCTGCAGCTTCTCTCTGGTAATTTATGCTCCCTTTCTGTAGTGTATGTATTCAAATGGTCCATTTGCATTACATACACATTACATACATGTGTATGTAATTACAAGAAGACTGTGAGAGCAGTTGTGCCTGGCAAACCAGTTGGGCCAGTCTACTTTCAGTTTATAATTCATCAGCCCACATGTTGTTGGTGGTATTTGTTTTGGAGACTTCTGAACACCTACACTTCACCAGCCCTGGGTAGAAATTGTGATGGGCTTGCCCTAGTACAAAATGATAAGACCTTGCATGTTAGAACATGATTGGATTGTGCCATATTGTCTGGTGTGTGTGTGTAAGCTGCTTGTGATACTACCACATTTATAAGATTGCCTAAGCCTGTACAAGAGACAAGGTCCCTCTTCACCTCACAAGGCAATTGTTCCTGTCTTTGAATGTGGTCTAATTAGCAGGTCTGGCTTATTATGAAGCAATAGGAGGCAGGTGTTTAGGTAATAGATTCCAGAGGAGAGTGCCCTATTTCAAACACTCACACCCACCAGCTTGACTTCTTGCCTTGGGTGCCAAAGTGCCTTCAGGATGGCACAGTAATTGCTAATTAATTTTTTTATTATTATACTAGGTAGTTTTTCCTCTTCTTCCAAAGAATGAGCAGTGGGAAGGAAGCTCTCCCGTAAGGACTGGTTTGTCCTCAAGGTCAGCAGTGAGGCCCTGCTGCACGTGCCACATCTAGTGCAGGCCGGATAGCAACAAGGAGCAGCGCCTTCTCTGTTGTGCCTTTATGGCACTCATACCCAGTGAGATTAAAAACAGTGCCCTCTCTGTTAGCCTCTGGGGGAGAGCTGAAAATATTTATTTCTGCTTAGCCTTACTTTCTTAAATAGCTGCCCTCAGGCTTTATGGTTGTATTTAAAACTTATTGTTAATTATTAATTATTAACAGTATTTATAGACCGCTTTTCAACTAAAAGTTCACAAAGCGGTTTACGGAGAAAAATCAAATAGCTAAATGGCTCCCTGTCCCAAAAGGGCTCACAATCTAAAAAAATGCAAATGAATACCAGCAGACAGCCACTAGAACAGACAGTGCTGGGGTGAGGTGGGCCATTTACTCTCCCCCTGCTAAAAAAAAGGAGCACCCACTTGAAAAAGTGCCCCTTACCCAATTAGCAGGGGTTACCATTATGATGTCTACCATTATTACACTTTGCATTTTATTCCTATTCTTTAATTTTACTCTTGTCTGCCACCTTAAATGTTCTTTTTATTCAGAGGGAAAGGTGGGATATAAGGACCAAATCCTATCCAACTTTCCAGCACTGTTGCAGCTGCATTGTAGTCTTGAGGTAAGGGAACAAATGTTTCCATACCTTGAAGAGGCCTTTGTGACTGTTCCACCACCACAGGATGCAGTGTTCACCCATTGGCACAGCTGCACTGACACTGGAAAATTGGATAGGGTTGGGCCCTAAGTCATTTAAAGAAAACACTATGTACCATGTCAGCTGTAAGAAATACTACTGTGGCTTGCAGAAGATGTGCAATATGTAAAAACTGATTATACATACATGCCTGGAATTTGCCCCAGTGGATTTTCTAGATGCATATATACAGGTGTCTTAAAAATTCATGTGCAAATATATATGGTGCCCATATGCCACATCCAGATTATGTTGTTTTAAAGTTGTATCTAAGCTTCAACTGCTTAAATCAACCACTGTGATTTAATCAACCCCCCTCATTCAAGAAATCTAGCAACTATGTGTTCTGTCAGATTCCCAATCCAAGCTTCACTTAGGAAATTTATGCCCACTCTAAGCTAATTAGCTCCCCTTTTGTTCCCCCCAACAATGGCCCCAGTTTTCTACTGCAGTACTGCTAGACTCTAAACAGGCAAGCTACCCTGGTGGTAAACTGCAGGGACCCAGTTCCTAAGGCAGCCTTCCTTCCAGGTATAGCAGCACACCTCAGCTCCCAGCAGCCTGTTCGAGTAGTTCATTAGTCAGTGAGCCAGATAATCAATTAGCCAGAAGGTCAGTCCAGAAGTCAGAGCCATAAGTCAACAGTCCAGTAAGTCAGTCTCTTCTACCTCCAAACTGCACTCCTACAACCCACGACCCCTTCCTGCCTCAGGTGCTCCTTATATCCTTAGGTACCTCATTGCCTCCAGTGGCTGCAGCTGTGCAGCACACCCTTTGCTGAAAGTCCAGGCCTTAACTCTTAAAGGGGCCACTGCAGACACCACATTCTACCTCCTTCTCCTATCTTCTGCAATTCCAATACACTATGAGATATATAAAATTCTGCATGATGGGGATGGAGTGACTAGAAAGAAATTGTTACCCTCAGGATAGCAGAACTTGGAATCACTCACAAAATTGATTGGTGCTAGGCTTAGGACAGATAAAGGCTTGGATGCAACACTGCTTGGGCATGACCTGTGCAATCTTGAAAAGGAAGATTTTCCTGGGCATGTCCGAGCACAGTTTTGGAGCCAAATCAAGGTCTGAATAAAAGCCAGTACATTATTTTCTTTTAATTTTTCCCCACAATACTGCCATAAACTGTGTTGATGGCTATCATCTTAAATGATTTTTTTTATTCTTAAAAAAGGATTTGACAAATTTTTGAAGAATGGAGTTAGCAGCAGCTGCTAGCTATGAAAATGAAATGATCTGAGGCAATTTATCCCCTCTGCTAGGTGCAGGGGACAAAGAGTGGGAGATGGTTGTATTGATGCTCATTGTGTTTCCAAGGGTATCCAGTTGGTCACTTCTGGAAATGGCAGGGGTGACTAGTTGGGCTCTTGAGTGTGATCCAGGCTCTTGTGTTCTTAGCTAATTCATTTTTAAGAGTGTTGAAAATTCTGTTGGCCCTCCCTTTCCAAACACCTATTATTCCCCCCTCTTCTTTCCAAGGCCTTCAGAGTGATCTGTTACTACTTGTGCCTTTTCCTTGACTTGCACTTACAGATACTTGATTCTCTTCCTGATGACATTCAGGAAGATGCATGTCTGCCCTCTGTCACCTGGGTGTGTGTGTGTTTGTCAGGCTTTGTGGTCAAATGATTTGCCAAGCTGATGTGTGGGACAGAGAATATGTGACTGGAGTGATGGAGTTTGGGAAAACTCCCAAACTTGGAGATAAAGGTTCAGCCTCCTGAGTCTTTCCTGCTGTAATTCTATTGGGATTCAAACCGATGACCTCGAGAGCAGTGAGTGGATGGAACTTGCTTGGGATGTTTTCCACAATTTGAAATCTCTTAGTCTGAAAATATTGTACTGTTTTCTGAAATACACAGAGCAAGGCTTTCCCCTTTCAGTTAGACCAGGGGTCTCCAAACCCCAGCCCGGATGCGGCCCGCAACAAGCGTCTGTTCAGCCCCTGGCAAGCCTCAACTAAATGTGACCAGAGCTGTGCTCCAGTTGAGTCTGGAGGGTGTTATGAGGGCCAGGAAGTCTATGTGCCTCCCCTCAGAATGCCTTCTAAAGGCCTAAAAGCATTGCTTCCTGGTTGTCCTGAAAAACCAGAAGTGATGTTTTGGTCTGTCTGAAGGCCTTAGACTCTCTGAAACTTTCTAATGTACGTACTTAAATTTTATATTTAAAATTTATTTATTTTTCTGGCACTCAACACCATGCCAGATATTTGATGTGGCCCTCTAGCCTAAAAGTTTAGAGGCCCCTGAGTTAGACTATGGGTCATTTCATCCTAGACTACACCTCAGGCAAATGCAATGTAGTTTCACCTTGCTAGTGGTTGAAACAGGGGTCACAGGTCTCTGTAACCAATTTCCAGAGAAATGAGGAAGCATTTTCTTTCACAAAGGCACTGTGTACATGCTCAAGGAGACCCTGCTCTTGGCTTTTTGAAAAAGGTCTTTCCCATGTGGAAATGAACTCTGCCCTGGCTCAGAGGCCTTCAACTCTAAAGGCCAGCATTTTGGGAAACAAAATGTGGTACCCCTGCCTTTAGTCTACCAACAGAATATGTGTAATAAAGTGTATCATCTGAACACAGTTTGGATCTTGTCTTTGGGGACACATGGCAATAATTGTGGCAATTATTGTGATTGGCAGACACACATTAATATACTAGTAAAATGCCTGTTCTTATGGGGGTAGGGTGTACATGCATAGGGAGGGTTTGAAGATTGGGTCCTGGGTGGCCACAGCATGTATCTGCATTTTACCAGAGACATTTTGCCTCCCTGTGGGCTCCCTGTCAGTAATGCAAAGCCACTTGGCACCAGGAATTCTACCACAGGAGCACCAAAAGCAGGTGTCGCCTCAAAATGGTTACTGAAAATGAGGGGTCAGGCACAAAAGGGCTGCTAGGGAAGGGACCAGGAACAAAATGAGAATACACACTCCCTCTCATCCATCCAAACACTAGCATGCATGCATCAGCCATCCATAATATTGGGAAATGATTTGTGCTTGCTGCTGCTGTAGCAGCAACACTTGGGTACATAAATGTAGATAAAGGCTGATCCAAAAGTCATCTTCCACTCATGGAATTCTGTTTCCCACTTAATAGATGTGTGTTACAAAAGACCTCCAAATCAGTAGTGTAGCTAGGGGGGCCACAACACGTTTTTGCAGGTGTCTGAATGGGCCATGCAAGTGACCCCTCCCCCTTGCAGCCATTCCAGGTGGTGAGAGCAAAATCAAGGAAACTTGCACAGTGTGTTTAGGTGCCTGCAAAAACTCAGTGCTGTGACCACCCTCTAGCCACGCTACTGCTCCTAATCCAGAGTTCTTCCATTTGCAGTTGTTGTGCAGGCTCTTTTCAAAATCTTTACCTAGAACTTATCTACTACAGCCTGTATCTTCCTTATTCATCATATTTTTCATCCTGTCATGCATTGTGGCTTTGCACTATGAAGTATTTTCCTAGTGCTTACACAAGAATTAATGGAGTCTTCTATTTACTGATCCAAGCCATGGCAATCCACAGTATGGTTTGTGTGAGCAGAGGAGCCTCCTTACCGTTTTATGTTTGTTTTAGTTCACTTCTTGACTGTAGCCCACATCATAAAGGATGATGATGGAAGATCCAGTTTGGTACCAATCAATTACTCCTGATCTGTACTTTTAATGTTGTACTGGCTTTAGCTTTGTATTGTATAAGATACATAAGATGTATAAGATGTATAAGAGGGATCTGAAGGCCTTAGGGATGGACCTCAACAAGTGGGAAAACCTGGCCTCTGAGCGGCCCGCTTGGAGGCAGGCTGTGCAGCATGGCCTTTCCCAGTTTGAAGAGACACTTTGCCAACAGTCTGAGGCTAAGAGGCAAAGAAGGAAGGCCCATAGCCAGGGAGACAGACCAGGGACAGACTGCACTTGCTCCCGGTGTGGAAGGGATTGTCACTCCCGGATTGGCCTTTTCAGCCACACTAGACGCTGTGCCAGAACCACCTTTCAGAGCGCGATACCATAGTCTTTCGAGACTGAAGGTTGCCAATACAATGTATAAGATGCTTTGAACACCTTCAGACTGGAGCAACATAGGACAATTTTTTTTCTTTTTTAAATAGAGCCCTGCCAACTGGTTTATAAGCTGTTCAGCTGGCAGAGAGATTTTGGGCACAGTCCTAACCAGGTCTATGCAGAAGTAAGTCCTATTTTGTTCAATGGGGCTTACTCTCAGGAAAGTGTGGTTAGGACTGCAGCCTTTGTGTCATAATGTTTGAGAAGTTCTATATAATTTCCCATTCAAACAAAAAATAGGGGTTTCATGTTCTCATTTCACTGCTGAAAAACAGAAACTGATCATGGCAGAAGTGGAATGGCAAAAAAGGCAACACCGCAGATGTGATTCAGAGCCCTTTTAGGAATGCAGAGCCTGCATGTCCCAACTAGGAGTCCCTTTTTTTCTGCATGGGGCCATAGTCAGTGAGAGAGCACCTGCTTTGCATGCAGAAGGTTCTAGGTTCAAACCCTGGGATCTCCAGAGAGGCCTGGGAAAGACCCCAGCTTGAAACTCTAGCCTAGAGAGCTGCTACCAGCCAGCAAATAGCATGCTAGAAAGACCAATGGTCTGAGCCAACAAAAGGCACCTGCCTGCTTCAGAACAGTTCCTTGCATGCATGAGAAGCTCCTCCTGAAACAGTCTGAATGGCAGGGGCAAATAATCTTTTTGACTGCCTTTAAAAAGACACTTGTCTTCCATGCCTGATAAACAAGGTTCATTATTTTATCTAGCACCCCTGAATCTGAATAAGTGAACTGGCCACAAAACTTTAATTACAGTATTGGGTATCTGTAATTACAGTAATTAAGATTACTGTAATAGGGAGTGGGAACACTTTGAATAAGAAGCCAGTCCTTTCCTTGAACCAGGATGGCTAAATTAATACAATAAATATAAAGGTCATTAATCAAACATTGGTAAGCCAAACAGTTCCGGCTTGAATTCATTCAAAGAGTGGAGGACGAGGGTTGCTTCTTTGGTCAGCTCTTTCTGTAGGCCTTCATCTGGAACCATGACCACTTGCATCCCAGCTGCCCGAGCCCCTTTGACTCCATTAGGGGCATCTTCGAACACGAGACACTTCACCGGAGGTGCTGGTGGCACGAACCTGTTGGCACAGAGCAAGAAAATGTCCGGCGCTGGCTTGCCATGCTTCAGTTCGGGGTCATCGCCCAACACAATATGGTGAAGTAAACCCAATAATTCTTGGTGGCGGACTTTTTTCAGGTCATAGGCCTCCTGGGACGAGCTGCTGGCCATGGCGATGGGCACCTGGTGCCGATGGAAATGGCGGATGAGCTTCTCAGCGCCTGGCATCAGGTCAACCTTTGGGTACAGCTCTTCCTTCCTCTTTTTGGTTTCGCCCATGATTTCTTCCACGGTGAGGGGCAGGCCCAGGGTCTCCCGGATGATGCCCACTGCCTCGGGCTCCGGTCTGCCCATGATGACAGACTTCACGTCCCAGCTGAAGGTCTTCCCATAACGGCTGCAGATCTCTTGGTGGACCGCGGTGAAGATGCGCTCCGTGTCCACCAGGGTGCCGTCCATGTCAAAGATGACATGAGTGACGGGCTGCATTGCCTCCTTGGTGGAAGTGGACATGGCCAGGCCTTGCCTTGCAGCAGCAACAGCGCCCCCGGGCGCCCAGCGGCGGAGCAACCGTCGAACAAAACGGCTCTCCGGGGTTGGGTCGGCTGCGCATGCGCAGTCCCGTTGCCTCTCGAGCCTGTGAGTTCCTGGCACATGCTCTGCAAACACCGTTCACTCTTCATAGGAGGCTGCAGAGAAGTTGCAACAGAATCAAAAGCATCCACGTCTGGCAGTCAAAGTATAAAGGGATAAGGCTACAATCCTGTGCACGCTTTCCTGGGAGTAAGTCCCATGGAGTATAATGGGACTTGCTTCTGAGTAGACATGCATAAGCTTGGGCTGTGTGGCTACCATCCTGTGCGCGCTTACTTGGGAGTAAGCCCCATGGACTATAATGGGACATACTTTTGAGTAGACATGCATAAGCTTGGGCTGTAAGGCTGCAATCCCGTGCACGCTTACTTAGGAGTAAGTCCAGTTGAAGGCAATGGAATTTACTTCCGAGGAAGCATGTATAGGACTTGCGCTGCAACAATCTGCTAGCTAGCCCTTATGAGGCTACAAACCTATCCACACTTCTCTGGGAGTAAGCCCCATTTATTATAAGGAGACTTGCATCTGAGTAGACGTGCATAGGATTGGGTTCTATGGTCTCCACAAGCCTGTTTTGTTAGGAGAGTCCCAAGGAGCTGCTGATCTAGTGCAAAAGAACTAGTGACTCATACGCACGAATTAAACTCAGTGGGGCTTGCTTCTGAATAGGCTGGCATAGGATTGTGCTTTTCGCTTTGGATTTCGTGGCCAGTCCGCATCATTCCCCTTGTTTCAACACGGCTGACTCCCCAGAAAAAGTGCCTAGGATGTCAACGTGAGAATTGCCTTCTTTAACGGTTGCAGTCTTTGGTTGACCACACTTATTTTAGGAGTAAACCCCACTGAAATCTGCGGGATTCAGAGTTCAAGTCTGTGCATGTCTACTCAGAAGTAAGTCCCATTATAGTCAATGGGGCTTACTCCCAGGTAAGTGGGGATAGGATTGCAGCATCAGAGCCCAATCTTATGCATTTCTACTTAGAAGTATCATGCCCCATTACAGCGTTTACTCCCAGGTAAGTGTGGATAGGACTGGTAGCCCCATTTCTTCCTTAGTTGTGCGGTCGGTGCAAGCACATCCGACCTGCGAGAAGACGAAGCCGGTTTATCAGACTGCACACGAACAGCCCTTTCCCTGCCAGATGCCTCCTCCAGCTCTTGACCTCTGCATAGAAAAGCGACCCTTTACAATCTCCTCCACCAGATACAACGAAGAGTTCTAGGTGACTCCATAAAGATGAGCACATGTATTGCGGCTGCAGCTTTAGCGAACTGCAGCCTATTTCCTCAAATGCAAGAGTGCGTTAAAGAACTGACAGACCAAGCCTGTGCTCGTCTACTCAGAAGTAAGTTCCATGATGGTCGATGGGGCTTATTCCCAGGAAAGGGTGCATCGAATTGTAGCCTCAGTCTGCAATCCTATCCACACTTTCCTGGGAGTAAGCCCCATTGACTATAATGGGACTTACTTCTGAGTAGACATGCATAAGACCGGGCTCTGAGGCTGCCATCCTATCCACACTTTCCTGGGAGTAAGCCCCACTGACTCTAATGGGACATTTCTGAGTAAGCATGCATAAGATTCTGCTCTGACACCCGGCATGTACCAAATGCAGACCAGGAGGGCGCGAGCTCAGCCCGCCTCTAAGGAGGGGGCCAATGAGACTTCCCCGCTGCAAGAAGTTGACGCGGCTGCTGCTCCAGCCATTCCCAGTAGGGAACAGGCAGGGAAAGGGGCGGGGCTCCAGTGCTGCAGCGGTGATTGGCCGAGGGCGGCAATTTGAACGGGGCGCGAGGCTGGTTCCTCTGTTCACGTTGCTTGCTGTAGGGGTGTCAGGAGTGCAGAGCGTTTAGGTGAGAGAGCGCCTGGCAGTAGCAGGAAGTGGAGGTAGGCTGTTTAAAAGGGGGACAGGGTCTCTGGGAGGAGTTTCACCAGGGGGTGCAAAGCTTCTTTGGGCGCTTTTTCCCAAAGGGGGCGGAGGAAGGAATGAAAGCAACGGGGAGGGGAGGGTGGTGATGAGTGTGGGCAGGACAGGGGTAGGGAGGGGGGTGGTGATAGCTGGAGAAGTCCTTGGAACCCAGGTCTGCTGGGCTTCCTACTGCAGAGCCCAGGTCTACCTACCTGTGCAGCACCAGCAGCTAGACACAGGGTTATAGAAAAACAAATGCACTCCTATGTCTCTCCAAAATCTTTCAGATATGGATAAGCATTGTAGGAAATTAGCATCATTGTATTTAGGCTGGCCCTGTAATGTGTGTCCTATGTTTACCAAAGTGCCCTATGCTTACCAGAAAATACCCCTGCTGTAGCCTCACAGCTGTGTCCCTGAGATCCTATATGCTCCTTCAAGGTAAGTGGAGCCACAAGCCAAAGAGCTTCTGTAGCAGGTCGGCTCAGCATATATGGCTTTCGATAGCAGCAGCAGCCACATACCAAGCATCACATGCATGTAGCGAGTCTAGGTGAGACTGGAAAATACAAGATCCCAGGAAATTTCTGGGCCCCCTCAATTGGCTCCTGAGGCCTCTTTTTTATCCTGGGCCCAGGTATGAATTACCCACTATCTCTCTCCGCCTGTGGGCCCTGAGGGGAAGGTTAGTGGGCATAGGCCAGAAAATATGGGAGAGAGGAGAGAGCCATGCTTTGTTTAGTGGTGTAGTTAACCATTGCATCCGCATGTGATGAAAGCATGGTCGGCTATACAGCAAACCAATTATCCTTTAAAACTAGTTCAGCTATTCTGGTTTCCCTCACTCTGAGGTACTCTGAAGTCAGTAACTCTGGTGGAGTTGAAGTTTCCTCAAGATGTTTCTCTTATTTACAGGAATTAAGCTTTCTGGCTTCTTTGAAAGAAATCCACAGCAGATACACTGGGCTTTTGCAGTATAGTGACACTGTGTGGTGGAGCCACAGGAGCACCTGTGAGTGCTCTTAAAAATAGAATTGATATGAGATTTGTAGTGGGTTGAAGTTTTGACAGAGACTGGGAAGGAGCTTGGTGTATGAAGAACTGGGATTGTGTTAAGAAGCAAGTCCTATGAGGCTGCCTTTACCCGAAGCAGGTGTTTGCTCACTGTTTCAGTCCTGCTTTGTATACCTGAACAAAGAAGAAATGTGAATGAAGAGTTGGCCCCACCACCATGTGTGTTTGTTTCTTCAGTAGTGCAGGAATGAGATGGTTCCACATAACTTCAGGAATATTTGCTTGATGCATCTTCAGTTCTAGTCCTGGCATGGTCACCTTTTTATTCTTGTGGCATGACTGCAAGAATGGAAAGTGAATGGGTCAGGCTAGGCAGAGTGAAATGCATGAGGAGCATGGGAACAGTTGAGGGGCTGTTGGGGTTGTAACAGTAGAGTGGAATTGCAGTGATAACTTTACTTGTTATTCTTATGAAACCTTCAAGATTTGTCCCTTATAAAGCTGCCTTGTATTGGATAGATCAACAGTCTCTGTACATGTTGCGTGATCCACTGACTGGCAGAGGCTCTCCATAATTTTAGATGGGGAGTCTACTGTACTAGAGATGTCAGTTGTTGAACCTGGGGCTTTCAGCATGTGAAGGAAGTGCTCAAAGTCCTGGGCTATGGCCCTCCCTCCACCACAGCTGCTTGTATCTCAGTGGCTGTGTGTTGTGAGAGGAGGAAATATGCAAGATGTTTGTAGGGTAGTAGTTCAGATATGGGACCTAGCTTGATGAGCTCACCTCTGTGCTTGGCATAAATTGACCTAGCTGGCCCTTAGTGTTTCATGGTTTCCTGTCTGCTGCCAGCACACAGTTGCTGCTGTTGTGATCTGGCCTGTTGTTTAGAAGTAAATATTGCTGCTTTAGGGCTCAGATGTGGCAGAACAATTTTGAGGTGAAGGATTTAGAAGTGCATTCAGATCAGGGTGAGAGGTGTCCTGCACAGCTCTGTGTCAGTTAGTAATATACGAGTCTGTTTTCCCCTTCTGCAGAATGCAAAATGAAGTTCCTCAAGGGCATGGATTTTGTGGCACAGACCAGCACTCCCCAAGAGACATTGGCTTTGTTGACTGAGCTGAAGGTAAGACTGCAAGTTGTGTTGACTGCTAGTTTGTTTTACTGACATAGAAACCTTTAAAAGGGAATTGGCTTATTCACAGAAGATGGATACGTTGACTAAATGGAACTTCTAAGTTCCAAGGCAGTGTCCGTATGGATACCAGTTGCTGGAGAACACATAGCTTGAAGGCTTTCTGGAAATATCTGGCTAGCCACAGAAATTGGGTGCTCAATGTGTTCCAAACTGTGGCCCATGGGCCTTATCTGGTACCCTTGCTAAACACTCTTCTGTATGAATAGAGCTTACTGTTCTGTGGGGGAGGCTGCTGTTGTTGCCGCTGGTTGCCCCTTATGTGCTTCATCCAGTGGCTTCTGTGTTCTGCTGCCCAGCAGACTCTGCGCTAGGATATCCTGGCAGACATGGCTGGGCGGAGTGAACATGGGGGGAGTTTGGCAGTGACATAGGCAGCCTCCACTGTGGAACAGTAAACTCCAATCACACTGGGGAGGCTGTTTCCAGTTTGAAGACCATTGGACTAGCATAAGGTGTTCAGC
The DNA here is from genome assembly GCF_035046505.1 of Tiliqua scincoides. Lineage (NCBI taxonomy): Eukaryota > Metazoa > Chordata > Lepidosauria > Squamata > Scincidae > Tiliqua > Tiliqua scincoides. The sequence continues at coordinate 126,417,816 of NC_089822.1, read as the reverse complement.
AGTTGTCCTGTCATGAACATGCAGGTGCATTGTGCACTGGAAGAACTACATTTGGCATACATTATTTTGCATGCCTTCCTCCAATAACAGTCTTAAAATTAAATGATATGGAATGTGTTAAGGTCCTCCTCCTCACTTTATTTAAGGCTGTACACTGACATTAAAGAGCTCATGTCTATTTCAGGAATGTTCAGTTTCAAAAAAGTCGGATGTTGCCAGCCAAGCCTCCAAATGGACAACAGCGTGTGACAAAATCCTGCGGGCTTGCATCCACTGGTTTGGTGAAGGTTTGGACTGCCCAGTCCACTTGGAAAATCTCCAAGCCCTTGCTGAGTTGGCCTATCATGGATATGTAACAGCTAGACTCCAATATGTTCCCCTCTATTTGGAAAGATTGCTGTACCACCTACTGAGGGGTGCTGCTGCTCAAGGCCTATCTGATGCCTGCCTGAGATTTGCTAATCTCCTCTACGCTGATCTGCTGAAGTACCAGCCTCCCCAAGTGCCTGCTGATGACTATGCATCTATTGCCAAAAGTGCCTTTAGTGTGCTCTGGAAGAGTACAGATGCCATGTCTGGTACAGAGAAGACGCCTGCTGGGTTGAGGGTTGTGCTCTCCACACAGCTTCAAGCAGTGCGTTTCTTGGTACTTCTGGAGTATGAGAGTCCTGTTTTGCTCCAAGAGCCCCCATTCTTTACTTCCATGGTGACTCGGCATGCTTCCAGTGCAGCTGTTAAGTACGAGGCCCAGCGGAGTCCACTGAGCATGACAGAGGCCTGTTTTCTCAGTGAACAGCTCTTTTCCCACCTTGTTACAGCCTTCTTAGGAAGGAGGGGTATGAATGAGCCTTTGGCTTTCCAGGACTCCCTCTGTATCTTTGAGCTCACTGTGGTAAGGGCCCGTTACCTCTGCAAAAGTGGCTGCTTCAGAGAAAGCAAAGAAGTTCTCCAACAATCCCATGTCTATTTGAGAGAATTGAAGAACAAGAGGCATTGTTGGAGTGCAGCTTTAGATATTCTCTCTGCTGGAGTAGAACTGAACAGAGTGTTGGCTCTTTCTGAGGGTTCTGTGGGGCCATTCTTTGCCCAAGCTGCTGATGTTTTAAATGCTTCATTAGATGCTCAAGAATTCCTGTTGAGAGCGCTGATTGAAAGCTGCCAGTTGTTCATAACCCCTCTATATGGACATGCTAGGAAGAGCAAACTGGGGGGCTTTAAGCTGCAAGATATTCTGGGGCTCTCTGCCTTCATGGAAGCCTACTCCAGGCTGCTGAGGAAGCTCGTGGATATTGTGAGTAAAGGTTTTCTTTTTGTCCTTTAGATCAGAGCCCTGGATGACAGGTCAAGGGCGACAGTGCATGACTGAGTCTTGGAAAATCATGGTGTTGGCTTTTGCACACCCCACAAATGCAAACTGTGCAAAAGAAAGCTAACAAAGCTCCTTTATGAACATGTCACTTTCAAAGCTTGTCTCCTGCACTGGCAGTCCTGACGGCAGTGCTGGTGGGGGAGAACAAATGCCGCCTCCCTCAAGTGGAAGTAATCACAGTGATGTCGTCGTGTCACTGCAATTACTTCCTGAACCATGCCGAGAATGGTTGAGAGTGCAGCCACTATCAGCGCAGTTCTATGCCATTCTGGCCCCCCACTGCTTCTTCCTCCCCTTTTTAAAGGGGGAAGGAGGGAGGTCCTGAGTGGCATGGAAGGGCTCCAAGAGTGGCCATGTGATTGCAGTTCCTGTTGGAGCCTTTCTGAAACTCCCACCTGCCTTACTCTGCTTTAAATAGGAGGAAGGAGGGACCTGTCCTGAGGAGGAGGGTGGGCTCTTTACTTGGAAAGTAGCTAGCTATGTAGGCAGAAGGTGGGAAAGATAACACAGGCCAACACACATTTCACCAATTCCTGGGTATGTTTGGGGTGCTGATTCCGAAAGTGGCATCAATTTTGCCCTATCACATCTAGTTTTGGAGATGCTGCATAGCATCTTTAGTGAATGGTTCAAGCAACTTCCTCATGAGGAAGCCTACACCATGTCTTCCTCATGAGGAAGCTGCTTGAACCATTCACTAATGAGGCTATACTATATCTCCAAAACTAGACATGATAGGGCAACTGGTTGGCAACCTTCAGTCTTGAAAGACTATGGTATAAGCCTACAGCACCCAGTATTCCCAGGCAGTCTCCCATCCAAGTACTAACCAGGCCTGACCCTGCTTAGCTTCCGAGATTAGATAAGATCGGGCATCTGATTCCATTTTTGAAATCGGCATCCCAAATTCATATCAAACTACCATAAAGTTTGGGAAAAACTTTTCTGACCCTCAGTTTTGTAGACCTGTGTAATAGAACTAACCTGCCATCCTGAGGTCTAGAAACATGGCTTAAAAAAAATGGAAACTTTCACACTCATTTGTTCACACTTGCAAAATGCAAATATTTGAGCTACATTCAGGAATATTTATCATTTTCTTCCAGTTCTCCTTTATTGTGTTTCACACTGGAGCTACTGTAAAGCTTTGAGCCAAGAATGCTAGGTAAAACAATAAATCTCCTGGATTAAAGATTCAAAATGGATCAGTCAGCCTAGTTATTTGTCAGCAAGGAATATCTACATTTTTGCCAAGGCTGTCAAGTAAGCACTGTTGTAAATAACCTGGCAGAGGTTTGAGTTTAAGGCTACTCAAGTGTTTTCTATTTCATCTGTCCCCCCACAGTCTCATTCTGACAACACTAAACAGCAGCAAGCTCTGAAGAAACTGCTGTACCATTACTTCCAGTTGTACACAACTGTGGTCTGTGAGTCACTTCAGACCCTGCAGGTATGGTGGAAAATCAAGAGGTGAAACACTGTGGAGGGGTGGAGGCCTTTGTGGTAGAATAAATAGCTTTAAAGGTTTTCAGGCTCTTAAGTTTCAGCTCAGCAGAGACTCCTTGATGACTTGGTGGCAATATTTTGCATGCTTAACGTCCAAGATTCAGTACGCAGCATACTGCTTAGACCTGCTGCTAGGCAGTGTAAGTGGTTTTTTTGGCTAAATGGACTTGATGGGGTATGATGGTACTCTTATCCCTTACCTGCTTTCTCCAGCCAAGATGGCTATATGGTGCTTTAATGAATCTTTTGGTATAAGGCCTGGAAATAGGCTTGCTTTTACCCGCTTGCCAGTGTTCTGTTATCCAGCCCTTTAGTGTTTTTTCAATGAGAGAAATGAGTGATTTAGACTCAAGCTGGAAACTTGCCCTTTACAGTAGAAGCAGGCTATTTCATACATTTTGGGGCCCAGATTACCTCCATATTTCCATCTCCTATACTTATGACTAGAAAATTAAAAAAAAATAACTGCCACCACAAAATCAAAGGAAAAAGGAAAAATTGCATGCAGGCTTAATATGCATCTCCATATTTCAAAACAAAACACATGCTCCAGTATTTAAAACGTGGCAGAAATGTGTGTTTCTGTCATGAACAAGCACCCTTTTCCTGAGACAATTCCTTTTCCCCCCCTTAAAAGACAACTGTCTGTGAATACAGAGGCTGACTTTAAGAGCATCTTGTCAGATTCTCCATGTTGATCAGAGCTCTAGTTACCCTTCAGGCACAGGACTCCCTCATCTGGATGTTAATTGGAGTCCGTGACTGCTTAGTATCACCAGAAAGCAATAGTCTTTGACCTAAAGCTAGTTCACACCTGGAATGGCCCAGTTTTGCTTGCCTCACTTGGAAGGGGGGGGGGAGAAGAGAGAATTGGAATGAACATCAGTTAAGTTAAAACCAGCCTTTCAGAGCTGAGGGGAGACTAAGCTCCCCAAAAGGGGATAAGGGAGCTGCCCACTTGGGTTGTAGGGAGTGCTCTGAGAAACTGAGTTCTAGTTCCAGATCCTCGGGCTTCATTTCTGGATCAGATGCAAGCCTTGCTTCTGACCAGCTAGGAAGGCATTGATCACCAAGATCTTTTCCTCCAGTATCCTGAGGATGCTGCAACTGGAAATGGTTACTGAAGTCAGGGAATTTTGGGTTCCATTACTTTGGGGGGGGGGTGAACTTGGCTCCTTAATTGCAAGTATTGAATTGGTTGTCTGTTCTTGTTCCATGTTGATCCTGATAAATCTTTTCCTTGAGTTGATTAAAACAACCTGCCTAGTGCTTTACCCATAGAGCAGTTGACTTCCCATTTCTGATGCTTTGTTCAGCCTTGCATGCTACCCAGAGAAGGCTAGAGTATATGTGTATGTGGCTGTGGGGATAAGAATGGGAAGTCTGTCAAGATACTCTCCATTCTTCTCCTCTACAGGTGACTCAGTGTGAGGACTACTATCAGTGGGTGGATAGACTCCCAGATGGGAGGAGGGCTGGAAATGTGACTCTTTAACCCTCATTTCTGGTGGCAGTGACTCCATCCTTGTGCAGTCAGAGTGCAACTGTACATGAGGTTTTGATATGATCTTGGAGTGGGAAGAAGCACTGGATTTCTCAGAGGGGAACATGGTCCTTAGTGCTACTCTGGACAGTTCTCTACAGTAGCTAACAAGAGTGTGCACATCTTAGCAAGCATATCATGGTCCAAGAAATATGATGGTATGGTGACCAGTGGCAGCCCTGGGAGACGACATACTCAAGGCCACGACTGCAGAGTGTACCCCCAAGGCTGTTGCCCCGTCGCTTACCTGGGCACTCTGGAAAACCCAGAAGTACTGTTTAAAGGGCCCTCTGGAGGCTCAGAAGCCTTTCTGGGATGCCGCGTGAGGCCTTGCTGCCTGATACCACATGGCCCCTTGGCTCCAGTGCCAGGAACACCTCTGTTGATGGCTCAACCTTGTACCTTGAATGAATTTTGATTTTTTTTCTGGAAGGAAGCCACACAGATCAGAATAGACGACAGTGTGTGCATGTTATAATCCTGTCAACATGTGAGTGTGCGTGGCGTGCATGTTCCAAGACATTTACAGGTGACATTTACAGAGGAAGAATAACATGTGGGTGAGGCAGTTGGGCAAAGGAAGCCTGTGTCTAGGAAGTCGGACCATGAAGTACTTTAACTTCCTATATGCTGGTGTAGTGCACAATAGTAGGTATGGCTATAGAGCTGTGCTCTAGTTAGCATTAAGAGGAGAATGGTGGGTACTGCTACTGATTGCCCTCCTATGAGTTTGTAATTGATTCCTATGGTAGCAGGGATACCATTTTGGTATGCCTTCCCCTCCTCCTTTAAAAGAAAACAAACTTCACTTCCAACCAGATTTGGGGGAGTGGGGAGAACAAAGCTTCCATGCAGGTTAATTTTCTCTAGAACTAGAGATAGTGACGTCCAGGAAAACCTTTTTACTGTTGACTGCATAAAGTGATCCTAGGTATGCTGAGGTTGCCCCAAGATGGGCCAAGGCAGTGGTTCAATGTTGATGGCAAAATGTTGCTGTGGCTTGTGGCTTCAGCACTGGTTTCTATATTCCTGGTTTTCTCACAGGGGTCAGAGTCTTCTGGATTGCCACAATTGCTGGTGTCTCTTCAGAGGGCTGTAACCTGGATGCTGGATATGCTAGAAGGCCTTCCAGAGAGAGAGCAGACTGAGTACCTGGATGTCTCAGGTTTGTATCAAAGGCCAAGATCAATCTTGTCACATTTCCCCCATCAATGGTCCACTTATGCCATGGCATGATGACAGAATAGAGCTAAGGAGATCTGCTTATCAATCAAATTGCTATGGGGCTGGGGGATGGCACATGGGTATGGGACTGGGTATGGGACATAGCACATTGCTATGGGACTGGGGAATGGCACATAGTACTCTGGGGTAACATTCCTTTGAAGGACTAAGCCTGCAGTCTAGGAGTCCTCCTGAATTCACAGCTGGCCTTGGATAGCCATGTGGCATTAGTGGCCAGAGGGGCTTTCACTCAGCTTCAGCTAGTGCATCAGCCGAGACTAAATTGGAATCAAGACGGATCTGGCCATAGTGGTCCATGCCCTAGTGACATCTCGCCTAGACTCCTGTAATGGGGCTTGAAGACAGTTCAGAAGCTATAGTTAGTGCTGAATACAGGGTGTTTCTGCTATGTTGTTGCTCCAATGGCTACACTGGCTGCCCCATACTAAGCCCAATTCAAGTTGTTGTGATAACCTTTAAAACCCTGCATGGCATAGGACTGGATACCCCAAGGACTGTCTTCCGCAATATAATCCTGCATGTGCCCTATGATAATCAGATAGGGCCCTGCTTAGGATACTGCTGCCAACTGAAGCCAAAGGGATGGCAGCAAAGTGCATAGCCTTTTATGTTGTGACTTTGGAACCAACTTCCAGTGACTCTGGGGACAGCCCTGTATATATGACTTCTCACAGGGTTTAAAAGCATTTTTCTTCCACTTCTCTTTAGAGGAGAAAGGAATCTCCTAGGGATCCCTATTTAATCGAACCCCTATGGCTCTTGGTTGCTGTTTTATACTATTTTAATTGTATGTTGCTGTTTGTACACCTTTTCATCTGCCCATTTTACTTAACGTTTGGATTGGTTTTATTTAATTTTTTATCAGTTATGTGGTATTGTAATTTTATTATCCACCACTTTGAGTTGTATAAATCTTTTAAATTTGGGCTAGATGTATGGGTTCCAAGAACACCTTTCTCCTCCAATTTCTCCTTAGCTGATACACAAGCAATGGGCTTTTACATCCCCTCCTCTTGTATGGAAAACAAAGATTTTTCTACCTCAGCTGCTCATGCAGCTTAGTTTGCATAGATGGGAATGAATGGGTCAAGTGCATACTGGGAAACATTTGCCAAAATGACTTATTCTTGTGAAAGGCAAAGGTCTCCTTTAGAGCTCTCTGAGTTTTGGTTTGTGTGGGAGTTAGTTGGGGTGTGGAGCATAAGTTGCTAGTCTTCATTCAAGATGCAGCTCTTGTTAAAACTTGCCATCCAACCTCTTGGCAGGAAACAAACAGTTCTAGCTTCTTGAGGCTTGTCGTCCTCTTCAAAGGCAGATGTCCTACACAGGAACTTCTGGTGGTAGCTTTCTAGGCTTGCAAAGGTGCCTACCAAGTCACTGCTCAAGGGATAATGCAAGCCATAATCAGATGTTCTGGATGCCAATGCATGAGCGGGGGAACAGATGTGTACTGGATAGCCACACCCGCTGTTCTGATGGGCAAAGCCAGCAAGCACCAAAGGCATCTATGTATTTGGCACTTGTCTGCAGAGGGCAGTGCCCAAGACACATGGAGGCCCTGAGGTGAGCTAGCTGGCATGCTCCTATTTGTCCCCTTGCACATTGCCATTCACAGTAGACATATTGTCTGTCTATTGCAGTTGACTTAATAGTACCCAGCCAAAAGATAGGCTTAGTAACCATCATGGGTGATTTAAGATTAACTTTGTTCTCTTAACAGCTTACTGCGTGTCCCGACTGGCCTACAGCTTCTATTCTCATAAGATGTTTGTGGAGTCAAACTCTATCGTAGAACCCTTCTGCAGAAGGTTGGCTGAAGAGGAACTCTTCCAATATTCAGAGCTGCCTACAGAAAAGGTAACTGTAAATTCTCCTTGTTGCTGGAATTGCTCTCATGAAGTAAGCAGGGATGCAACTTGATAAACTCCAAGAGCTGTATCTGCTAGGCAAACTGCTGTATTATCTGAACAGGCTTGTATTTTGTGTGAAGGGCCTAAATCAAATGTGGTGTGATGTAGTAGGTGGACTTCTGGGGTTGGTCCTAGGTTTAGACCTTCATTATGCTTATGGGGGGGGGAGGGAGGGTCTTGTCAAAGTCTATCCTTTATGACTATTTTCTCAAGAGGCTCTAACTTCAGCAGGGCTTGCACTCAGGTGCGTGTGTAGATCACTGCTGTCATAACCTAGCCTATATCAGTTTAAGATAAATTTTGGTAGAAGGCCTGCAGTTTGCCTGGCTATTTCAAGTCAATAGGTAAACTTCAGCCTCTTCCCTGTAGGCCTGACTTTTCTTGACCCTTTTCTTTGAAACATGGGATGGTCCCACACTTTTTTTGTTGGGGCCTGCTGCCTATTTATGACTCTGGCTGATCTTAGCAATTCTGCCACTGGTACCCTGACTTTCGGTTGCATTTAGAGCAGTTCAGCTAATCAGTTGCTTGAGACTTTATCACTGCAGGTAACCCCATATGCGTGACTCGGGGCTCCTCGGCAAATACAGACATGATGGTAATCTTTTAAATGTTGATGCTGAAGATTCTTGATAAGTGAACTTGGGAGAGAGTCTCTTCACAGAGTATCCCTGTCAGTCAGACATAACTGGGATAAGTGGGCCACTAGTATGATAGCTTAAGGCATGAACTGTAAGTCAGAAGAGTCGTGCGCAATGCACGATCTTCTTACTCTAGTTAATGGGGAGTCTGAAAACCAGAGAAGCTTTCTGTCCTTCTCTGTAGTGTGTCACTTAAGTGCTTTCCCCTCTCTACACAGCTGCACACCTGCTTTAAGCTGCAAGTGGAAAATTACAGGAAGCTGGGCAGGCTTGAGGAGGCTCTCAAGGCTGTGGTACTCTGGCTTGTCGCTCAGCATGGCAAGATCACGGAGCAATTGGCAGAGCCTGTCTCATCCTGGGCCAAAATCAAAATGGATGCCCACAAAAACGGAGCAGAGGAGGATCTGAGACTGAAGTAAGAATGGAATTGGGGGAGAGGTTTAACCAAGTTAATGCTTGGAATTGGGGTAATTTGCAGTAGTATTCCCGGGGAGGGGCATAGTACTAGGTTTTGCAGGTGCCTCAATACACTGAGTAAGCAGCCCCCTCTCCCTCCCTTTTGGAGCCATTCTAAACCATTCTAAGCAAAGTGCTCTCGCTGCCCAGAATGGCTGAGGGTGCAGGGATGCTTATATGGTGCCTACAAAACCTACCAATGTGCTTCCCCCTCTGGGAATGCTACTGACAGTTGGTCCTGTGTATGAAGGAATTGTCGCATGGCTGCCCCCACCAGAAGATGCAAGATGGCCTACTAAATCCTTGCACTATTTTTGCTTGCATAAAGGAAATGCAGTTGAGTCATGAAGGAATTGGTGCACTTTGGCTGACATGATGGCAGTAAGGAGAAATGGAGCAGGTGGCTGATGAGCCTGTTTGGCTACCTAACCAACTTTCCAGCTTGGACATAGCACATGTCCCATTGGCACAGCTGCAGACATGGAAGCCTCCTCAAGGTAAGGGAATGTTTGTTCCCTTACCTCAGAGCTGCATTGCCTTTTACCTCAGTGCTGGAAAGTTGGTTAGGGTTGTGCCCTAAGAGTTCCTGTAGAGTGCTGCACTGGAGCAAAAGCTCCTTTGCTCTACTTAAGCATAAATGTGCTCTTATTTAGTTGTATGACACTATAACTAAACTGCTTATTAATAAAATAAGCCTTCTTTTCTTGCCAGCACTGTAAAACACTCGGGTTCCCAATTTTGTTCTTTGTGGAATAACTTAAACAGAAATTCCACTGAGTCAACACTCAGAAACATGCCTATAACTCAGAAACATGCCTATAAACATGCCAACAGAAACATGCCTATAATGGTAGTCATGCAAATGCCAGACCTGTTGGTAGTGGAGGATTAGGACTATTGCTGCTTTTGTTTCTTCCTGCCATAGTTCCCCTTAAGTGTTCGTTCTCATATTGTGTAGGTTTGACCTGTTCTATCCTTGACTTTCCAGATTGGGACTGTTCGAAACTGAGCATTGAGGTGGGGCAGGCATACTTGAGTGACCAGGCACAATCCTACTACCATGCATCCATTCAATTATTAGAGGTGTGTGCCTACTAGAACTTTAGTTTCAGTATGTACACAGGCACACCCAGTTGCCTCCAGAGCTCTAGGGAGTTTTTGGCACACACAGACTCCTAAGGGATATTATGGAACTGTCCAGAGAGTGCTCTAGTAATAGAAACCTATATACAGTCCAACTTCAGCATCTTCGGGGATTCTGTTCTTGTTCGCATTGTGCTTTAAATAAGCTTTGGCTTGATCAAGCAAAGCAATGTCGTGTTCTCGAACCCATACCTTCCACTCTGGCTTTGTTCTAACATGTATTCTTGACTGTCTTGTATATTGACCAAAGGACTCTGAAGGAAGGCTTGGAAGACTATAGTTTACCTGCTGAAATCCTTCTAAAAGTGCTGCTGGAGGAACTAAAGGCCTACAAGGCTGTGCGGGTAGATACTGGCCAAGAGCGCTTCAATGTCATCTGTGACCTGCTGGACATATGCTCAGAAGGAAGCAGTTGGGTCCATGAACGGGCTGTGATCCTGACCGAACTAGCTCAAGTGCTGTGTTATCATGACTATAGCGAACAGACAGAATGGTGAGTGACCAGTATTGTTTGGTGCTGCTATCCTGACCTGTAGTTGAGTGTGCATCTTGCAGAAGAGAAGAGGTAAGCAGTTTAGATTATGTGCCTGGTGCATTCATGTGATTTGTCCACAAAAGTTTAATGCTGGAATTTTGTTAAGGTGCTGCACAAGTCTTTTCTTATGTAATGCATCTTCATGTGAACCTAATCCTGAAGATTAACTAGACTAAGTGCCCAATCCTATCCAACTTTCCAGCACTGATGTGGCTGTGCCAATGGGGCATGCACTGTATCTTGTGTTAGTGGAGCAATCATGGAGGCCTCCTTAAGGAAAAGGAACATTATTTTCTTTACCTTGGGGCTGTATTGCGGCTGCACTGATGATGGAAAGTTAGACAGGATTGAACCCTAAGTAACTTGACTTAAAATTGATGGTGGTACATATCAACATGCTGTAGGAGAACTGTGGTTAAGGCCACGAAAGGAAAGTTAATTGTGTGCTTAAAACCAGACTTCTATCAAGTGCCTATTTAGCATCACCTTAATTGTATTTCAATAACACATTCTTGAATTAACAAAACCCATAATGCTTTTTGTAGAATGGAGTAGTGATGTGGCAGGAGCCCCAGCTTTGGATAAGGCTTGAGTTTATGCAGCAAAATCTGAAAAACAGCTATGAAGGAGAAAATGTGCACACCCTTCATCTCTATATAAGAAACGTCTTCAGGCAGTGCAGGTTTTGGTTGCTGTGCGAAATCCTGGTTTATGTCTGGGTCAAGCTGCTATGTGTTTGTGTGCTCTGCGTAATGAGTCTTGCAACTCTCCCCAAAAGAGCATTGTGATTGATGACTGAACTCAAATGTCTTCTGTAGCTCTGCACTAGACTCTGTACGTGAAGCCCTGCGCCTATTGGACTCTGAGTCTAAAACGCCCCAGAATGAAGAGCAGCTCCAGGATGACAAGGCCCAAGCCCTTCTGTGGCTCTATATCTGCACAATTGAAGACAAAATGCATGAGGTGTGTAGCAGTAAACAAAGTGGCACAGGATGCTACAGCTGACAATTGGGGCTATGTGTACTTGTTGCTTAAGTGAAGCTGAATTCTCTGACTTGGGTATGAATATATTCAAATTGTTCTTATTGCAGAGTTATGCAAATTTCATTCTGTGTACTAGTCATGAGTAAGGGGCAAGGTGCTAAAATTTTCAGGCCATGAAGCTTCTGAGACCTTGTCAGGCTTTGCCCATATGTATTCAAGCATACCTCTGCAACCATGAGGGTCAGAAACCTTGTTTTTTTTTTACTCAGACTTATCCTAGGAGTGGTAGGGTAGATTAGCTGTGATACTAAAGTTATGATTCAGGTGAGTATTTTGTTGGAAGACCAGTGCCTGTGTTAAAACATTACTGCTACCCTGAGGGTTCTTGGTACAGTCTGCTAATGTATTTAACACTCAGCCATGAGCTATACATCAAAATAAGTTTGCAAATAGCTCCTCATTTAGGCAGTTGTAGCATCTTCTGCCAGTGCCACCTCTCACCACTGCTAAGCTTTATGTACCTGAGTGAAGGCCAACTGTGTTGCATGTCTTTGCAGATGGTGGTTGGGAGAATGTGCCTTCTGTATTGTTTATTCCCCCTGGACAGGCACACATCCTGTCTTCCACCTCATGGAGAATCTTATTCTAGGGGAACCTGTGTGAGGGTGCAGTCTTGGTGCTGGATTCCTAAAGACGTGGGTCCCCTCTATAGCAAAGATGGACAGGATGGGGCAGATCCCATTGTGCTAGTAATCAAGTGTTGTTGGCTAGGGTATCTCTGCTGCTTCCAGTTCAACTCTGGGCACACTTGTAGATCACTGCAGTGGCATAGGAGCTGTTTTCATTTGGCTTGTTGAAGGCTGCTTTGAATACTGAACTGTATTGATGGGATTGAATGACCTCATCTCTTACCAGATGAGTGGTCTCCATATGAGCAATGTATATAGAAGAACTGCATTGTTCATCCCATCTCATAGGTGCAGCATGGTATGATGCCATTGGGGAATCACTCCCATATCGCCACTGTCCTGTATGAATTGATATTGACAAAACAGAATCTGCTGCGGAGAGGGCAGTTTTTAAACTTGGAGTAACTTCTTGGCATGCATATGAGCTATGTGGGCTATGATGGTAGTCATCTGTGACCCTCTTGTTCTAGGCTGTGCATATGTGCCTCTACCCTCATTTTGGACACTGGAAGTAGAAACGGGTAACCCTGAGTGACCTGTACAGGTCTTACAGAGCATATTTTCCTTTTTAAATACAGAGCATCAAGCAAGAGCAGAGGGCCCAAAATGCTCACACTTGGGGGCAAAAGGGTTCTAAAGTCCTCGAAGGCTTTGAAACCAATGATCTTGGCTATGAGGATAAATCCCAGGATGACCAGTTTCTGTATCTCGGCATTGCATTTAACCTGTCTGCAGATTCTGGTGAGGAATGTTGTTGTACTGGGGCATCTGTGTTTGTCTATAACGGATGACAGGACTGCAAGAGGCCCTTCTACTTCACGGAGCATTTTCCACACATTAATACACATATGTGTTCATGCTTAACTGGGTTAAAGTAGATAGCCCTCCAAAGACAATTGCTCACATTGCCATTTATTGTGCATCCACTGTCGGAGAATGCCCTCCCCTCCCCTCTTTGCATGTATCTTATGTCATCCTTGAAAGATGGCTTTGACTCTATGTTGCTCTTTAATCAAATGCATATCTAACTGCCCCATAATGGCCCTCAAACTACTCCATGCTGCAGGGCTGTCTTTGTGTCAAGAGCAGGCAAAAGTTGCAGTTGGCTTTGGCATTTTGTGCAAATGCACTTAACAGTCACTTAACTGCAAGGAGGAAAATTTAAGAAATATGGTGGAAACTTTAAATAATGGTTGGTAATAAAATGACTGGAGAGCTGGTAAACTTTATCTGGACTCCTTTTTCAGTGCAGTCTAAGTGCTTGGACGATGCCCTTGCCTTGTGGAAGCCACTCCTGTCCCAAGGAAGGATCCCAGCTGTGCGTAGCACTGAGCAAACATCAGCGTCCCTTCACCTCATGGCAGCTCTGTACAGAATGATGGGAAAGGTAATGAGATCTCTGCATGCTGCGTGGTACAAGTCCATAAATTTTGATTGCCCTTCAGCTTCCTTGAATGTTGCTCTTTTATCTCTTGCTACCTGGATTTCTGGCATGTAATCTCTCTTGCCTCTTCATTTGGAGGGGACTGCCCTGAAAATCCTCAGAACAGTAGGATGAAAACTGCGGATAGGAACTGCATGTCGCCTTGTAAAAGTGCCCATAAAAACATCCTTCTGCCCCCACCTCAAAGTCCTGCCAGGGCCACTGAGAGCTGGGATTGGGCCGGTGGCAAGAAGCCTGATTGGGCCCCCCCTTCCTAAATTTTCCTACAAACTAGATGTTACTGTATAGTTTTGTCGCAGCCTGAGCCCTGGGATTTTGCCCTGCCCCCTCCTCAGGCCTCTGTCCTAGAGAGACAATTTACAACTGGGACAGGGAGCATGAATCATTGTCATTTTGGTGGTATCTGCCACAAACATGTCAATCCAATTCTAGCATTGCACATGAGTATGTTGGCCAAAGTGTTTCCTGAAGGACACTTTAAAGAGGATGTGATGTGCTTTGTGGGGGGGGGGGGAGAGTATTGATTCATTCTTTCCTCCCTCTAACCCCAGGGTCTCCAAACCCCGGCCCAGGGCCAGAGATGGCCTATGGCAAGCCTCTATCCAACCTGCTGCAAATCTCTGGTCTTCTGCAAGCCTCTGGCCTGCTCAACCAAATGTGACTGGAGCTTTGTTCCAGTTGCATCCAGAGGGTGTTCTGAAAGCCAGGGAGACTACACACAGCCTCCCCAGCCCTCCGAACATCTTCTAAAGGTCTAAAAATCCCCAAAACCGGAAGTGATGTTCTTGGGCCCTCTGAAGGCCTTAGGCTTTCTAAGGGTCGGGGAGGACTTCATGGCTCTTGGAACATGCTCCAGGGATTTACTGTGATGTGTTGGTTCTCAGTTATTTATTCCTGTACATTTAAGTAAGCTTCTTGTGGGGTGGGGGAATAGGAGTACGTTTGTGTACTTCATTTCTGTGGTGTGTGCTTGGAGAAACCCTGGAACTTTGAATGAATGAATGGGCTCATTTGTCTAAGTTCTGTCTCTAATGTACTTTAAAACTTATTTTTCCGACCCTTGACACTGTTCCAGATATTTGATGTGGTCCTCTGGCCAAAACGTTTGGAGACCTCTGCTCTAACCTATGTGGTGGTGGGAAGGCCAAAACTTGGGGCTATTGAAGTATGGTGGTACATGCTCTGAACTGCCCCATTACTACCCCAAAGAGGCAAGGGTAGCTAGAGGAGCACTTAGTTCTCACAGAAGAAAATGACATTGGAAAAGCACCCCTTGGTTGCATGCTGTCTCTGAAAAGGCTGCCCAATTGTCTCATTTCTCAACTTTTTTTCTTGTTATACCATTTCCTCAAATGTGTAACCCATGCTGCAGCAATGGAGAGAACCAGGCTTTCTCCTACAGGAATGTACATGAACACTTCTCGGTACTCCCCAAGAAGGCATTATTTAATCATTCTGAGCCACTGAATTCTCCAGATATCAAAAGCTGGTCATGTCTGCTCTACAGCAACATCTGGTCTTCACACCCTTATGTATTTCTATTTCCTTTCTCCTACTCTACAGCCTCTACAGGCCATGGAAACCTACTTCCTTATCACAAGACTCTCTTATGCACTTAAAGACTCTGTTGGGATGACTAACTCCTTATGCCAGATTGCCAAACTATTCCTCCTTCTGGAATGTCCCAGTTATGCAGAGGTAAGCATGAAGTAGCAGGTAACAGAATTATTTCAGTAAACCATTGTCCACCTACAGAGACTGTCTTGACATCAGAGGCTGGTTCTGTCAGACTCTGTGGCACTTAGCTTCAAAGTGCAGCCAAAGACAGCCAGACAACAGTGTATTAAGTCTTATTCTTTCTATTGATATTATTATTATTATTAAACTTTATTTATATGCCGCCCTTCTCCCCAAAGGGACCCAGGGCGGCTCACAACATATTAAAAACAGATTAAAAACATAATTTCACCACAAATAAAAACATATTAAAAACACATTAACATATACCCATAAAAACCATGGTCAGATAAAAAGTCAGATAAAAAGAGCAAAACGTAGCAAATCAGAGGAATCAGGCCTGTAAAAATACTAAAGAGATACAGAAAAGATGTTTAAAAAGGCCATGCACTCAGAAGGCTTCTTTAAACAAAAATGTCTTCAGGCCTCGCCGAAAAGTCTCAAGAGAGGGAGCCATTCTCAAGTCAAGGGGAAGGGAATTCCATAATGTTGGTGCCACTACTGAGAAGGCCTTATTTCTTGCCGCCGCCCCACGTACCTCCTTAGGCGGCGGCACTTGTAAAAAGGCCTTCTCTGATGACCTAAGAGGATGAGCCGGATTGTACGGAAGTAGGCGATCTCTGAGATACCCTGGCCCAGAGCAGTATAGGGCTTTAAAGGTCAAAACCAGCACCTTGAATTGGGCCTGGAAACGAATGGGCAGCCAATGCAGCCCCCGGAGAAGCGGGCTGACAGAGTCAAACCGCCTAGCTCCAGTGACCACACGGGCCGCCGCATTCTGCACTAATTGCAGTTTCCGAACCATCTTCAGGGGCAGCCCCACATAAAGCGCGTTACAATAATCTAACCTCAATGTCACCATGGCATGGATCACTGTGGCCAGGTCTGCCCGATCCAAGTACGGCCGCAGCTGGCGCACCAGCCGAAGCTGAGCAAAGGCCCCCCTAGCCACAGCCGCCACCTGTAAATCCAGGAGCAGCTGCGAATCCAGGTGGACCCCCAAGCTGCGGACCTGCTCCTTCAGAGGGAGTGCAACCCTATTCAGAGCAAGCCGATAGTCCAGTACCTGCATCGAGGATTTCCGAACCAGGAGAGCCTCTGTCTTATCCGGATTTAACTTCAGCTTATTAGCCCCCATCCAGATCCTCACTGCTTCCAGACAGCGCTCCAGGCCCTCAACCGCCACCCTGGAGTCTGGAGGAAAGGAGAGAGAGAGCTGGGTGTCATCAGCATATTGATGACACCCCACTCCAAACCCCCGGATGACCTCTCCCAGCGGTTTCATGTAGATATTAAATAGCATGGGGGACAGAATTGAACCCTGCGGCACCCCGCACCTCAATGGCCAGGGTGTCGAACAGGCATCCCCCAGCACCACCATCTGGGACCGACCCTCCAAGTAGGAGCGGAATCACCGCAAAACAGTGACTCCAACTCCCAACTCGGCCAATCGGCCCAGAAGGATACCATGGTCGATGGTATCGAACGCCGCCGAGAGGTCCAGCAGGACCAACAGGGACGCACTCCCCCTGTCCAGTCCCCGGCGTAGGTTGATATACGGAATAAGAAATAAGTAAAAACATACAGTGTACAGCTGTGTGCCACTTAATGATGGGGATATGTTCTCCAGTCTCCATTGTTATGTGATTAGGTTGTTAAGCAAACATTCAGCCCAATCTAGTGCCTTTGTGTAAACAGACACTCCCTGCCAGAAACTAACTGGCTGCACAAGCCACTGAAGACTGATTGCCTCTTTGCATTAAGAGCTTCTTTGCTGTGTAAACAGACACTCTGCTGTAGGCTATGGGAGTCCTGACTGCCTCATTAAGAGCCTCTTTGTGATTTGACCACCATTGTATATGACCACCACCTGTCATTAAGTGGAAGGTTAAGTGGCACACACCTGTATATGCATTAGATAAAGGAATGGCTACACATTGGTGATTCATTGGCAAAAGAGTTTGTGAACAGCATCCTTTCAGTGTGCTAGTCATTCTAGACAGCAGTGAACTGAGTCCAGTGGGACAAGTTCTGGGGTACATCTGATCAATTCCTCATCCACCAGCGAAATCCAAAGAATAGGCCTTCTTGCGGGGCTTGTATACTTTTACTGTTCTGAGTGGGAGGTGGGAGGTAGAAAGCAAAACTAAAGCAGCAAGAGGCCAGGCTTCTCCATTTAGGTTGGCATCTTAAAAACAGTGAAAGATCACTAGGAGTTGGTGATCTTTACAGTGAAAAGTTTACAATTTTTCCCCTGATACCAAACCAGTACAGAGACTTTATTAAAATATTTCTCCATTTCCAGAAAATGCTCCAGATATCTTACAATAGTCAGGTATCTTACAATAGTATAACTTAAAGCCATGTAATCAAGAAACAAAATATATTATTTTGACAAAATGAAGTCATGTCAATCATGCATTGATCAATGCATGCAACCATGCAAAGACTTTTCCAGAAAAGGTGAATTTTGACTCCGTACAATGAGGTCACTAGCAGGCAAACATGTGGATATACTTTGAGAGGGGAGCTCCACAATCTGGGTACTGCAGTCAGAAAGACCCTATCACATTTCTTAATGTGTTGCACTCTAGGTGGCGTCCGACTTTAAAGACTTGGTTTTTGAATGAAGCATCTGGACAGCCTCTTATGGAAGGAAGTTGTCCTTAAGATATCCTGGATATACAGTGAACCCTTGATTCAATGGGGGCAAGAAGTGTTGATAACAAATGCATTTAAAAGAGACATGCATGCATAACTCATTTTTAATGAAGCAGAAAATGTCCATTGTTTCCAAAGTCGGTTAAATCAAGGCTTGTTAAATTGAGGGTTCACTATTGTAGCAATATAGATGTTTCAGCTGCCCTGTGTCAAGATGGATCCATGATCCATTTAGCCCAGCACACACTAACTGGCACTCGCTGTTGATGGGCTTTCCCAGCTCTGTCACCTGAAATCCTTTTACGGAAAATGTCTGGAATTAAACCTGTGACTCTATACAAGCAAAGTGTATGCTTTGCCACTGAGCTATGATTTCTTAAGGTTCACAACCATGTTGGCTTCCACTTTAAGGACAGTTACCACCAATAGATCATTGCATCGGAGTACAAGTCTCTGAAATGTGAGAATTTCTACCAATTTTGGAGCATGCAGATGAAATCAGTTCTATGTCCCTGATGCTTGTCAACTGTCTCACGATCTTCTGCTAAAGCTGCTTGCCAAACCCTGCTGTTCTAGTGGATGTTTTGTCCCCTTAGTAATGCTGTCTGTTCTCTGTACTGTTCTAGACCACCTTAAAGGAAGCTGAAACTTGCCTACAAGATATTGACAAAAGTAATAGTTCCTGCTTGCTGACAGATCTAACACTAGCTGTGCTCCAGAGTAAGCTGTGCTTGGTCAACAACAAGGTATCTTTGGACGCGGCTGCCTTATGCATCATATCGCACTGAAATTGGTGAACAGAGGCCAAAAAACTTGGAGCTGCATTTTATGCCAAGGGGAAGAGACTCCAAAGCAATGTGAAAATGCTGTCTCCCCTCCTAAAGCGCAGGTCACTGTCTGATCACTCACAAGCATATTATGTATCTGGAACAAATATCTCATTCTTTCCTTGGTGTAATCTAGGAATGAACTGCACTAGTGAATTATCCTGGCAAGAAACTCAGTCACTCATTGTGAATGGGTTACCCACTGGTACAGGGATTTTTTTTCAACCACTGTGCTGTGGCACCTTGTGCCGCGAATGGTCCTCATGGGAGTTTGGGGGAGGGTCATTTATTAGTAGGGCCTTTGGGGGATGTGAGATCCCCACTGGCAGTGCGGTGTACCTTGTCAAACGGATGTGCCTTGACAGTTTTTGCACCTTGTCAGTGTGCCATGAAATGAAAGGTTGAAAATCACTGCTCTGGTGTTCAAGGAGCCAGTTCAGACACTACTTGGTTGCCCAACCAGTTTCATATGATGGGGGTGTGTGTGTGTGTGTGTGTGTGTGTGTGTGTGTGTGTGTGTTTGCTTGCAGTATAGGCACACCTGGCCCAGCTGCTGGGAGAACTTGGGGCATTTACCATAACTGCATGGTGGGGGGAGGATTTGTCTAAAATGCTCTTTCTACTTGTGCTGAAAACACTACTTTAAAAGTAGGTCTATCAACGTCTGTAGGAGGGCAGTTTGGACAACAGCTTCCCTGCCACTCAGAGTTGCAGAGCATGTCTGAACTGTCCTCAGAAGGGAGGGCAGAAGTTGCATGCATGTACGTCCTTTATTGTATAGAATTGGTTGGGCAATTGTATGTTCTCCAAACCAACTCAACATCTCTACACATTGCATACCTCTGTATTTCTAGTGCAGAGCTCCTGGGAATTGTATGAATGAGCTGTCCTTAGTTTTCTCTGAACGTAGAGAATTACTCCTTCTAAGGATCTGCCTAATTTGGCTCCTGGAGAGTTTGTGTTAATAAAACGGGGGGAGGGGGGAACCGTATAGGATTCTACAGTAGAAGTAGGGCAGGGGAGAAATGTGATACTTCTGAAAACTGGGTCTGTACCTTGCGATTCCATTAACTGCCTCTTTTTCATGCTCTATGCAAGTATCTCTGTTATGGGAGACAGAGTGCATTTACTACTGAACTTTACCTGGAACCTCTTGGCTTTCTACTTTTGCTAGCCCTGATCTTGAAGTTGTTTTCATGCTTTTTTAAAAAACATATTTTGGATATGTTCAAAAAGTGGTGGCAGAGTGCCAGGTCAAGCTGGACTATTCCAGTTTGAAGCCCACCCATGCATGCAACGAACTCCTTGACTTTCAGGAAAACTCTCCTGTGGTAAGCAATCAACCGAAATGTTTTTCTGCAGCGGTTACTTGTGAATAATAACTGACTCTCTCTGAAGAATGGTGTGCAGTCTTCTCCTGATAATTGCGTGTCAGTGACACTCCATTTGATCCTCTTTTGTTTTTTCATGGGCAGCCTGAAAAAGGCCTTTGTCTGCTACTAGAAATCCTACAGCACCAAGCCTTGCAAAAGCCATCTAAAGTGTGGTACCTGCTCCGAGCCAGCGCTCTTCAGTTAGCAGCAGCTTATCTTGGTCTACCTCCTGCCACCCTCCCACAGACACTCAGGCAAAAACTTTGTCTCCAAGGTAAGTATGCAACATACATGCCTCTGCTCAGTGTTAATCTGTGGTCCACCTTGCACTTAATACATCTGCCTATGAATGGAGGATTTGAAGATCTTGCAAGCCCAGGAGGGTAGCCAGGAACTTGTTGATAATGGTAATCCCTTATAGAGGAATGGCAGGATATGACATTTTTAAAAGTGCCAAATTATAAAAGTGATTGTTCTGGAGTCTCCTTTCATCCATAGGCTGGTGAGCAGCACCTGTAGTCCAAGTTGGAAGAGAGATGGCTCAATTCTTAGACAGCACTGCTTAATGGTCTGCAATTCTTGATAGTTGTAAATTGCATCCAAGTAGTCAAAATGATTGAGCCTTTGACAGACTGTTGACACTGCTTGTATGTTGTGGAAATATTGATCTACTGGGGAGCATAGTGCATTAGTCTTGTAAGGAATATTGCTGAGAATATCCAAATGCAGTGACTTTGTGTTCCCAATGAGCCCTTGAGTTTTGGGCTGAGATGAGTACTGGCAGACTTCATGATGGAGATATTGTGACTCCTAAAATTCATAGCCTAGAGGAGTATTGGGTGCATTCTAATGCACCCCAGTGGCCCAGTGTGCTTGGCTTGCTCTCCTCTCATCTGTGCATGTGCACTAGACATTTTCATAAATATCTACAGCATCATGTTGCAGATTTGCAGGGATTCCTTTCAGGAAGGATTTCCTGAAGCTGAAAGGTCTTAAACCCACAGGGCCAATATGCCATACTCTTTTTCTGCTTCCATACAGGATGGAAGACCCCCGAAACTGCTCTGAGTGATGCACACAAACTCTACCGCAGCATCCTCTTGAACTTCTCGCTGATTAGCAGTGAGATGTCTGCTAAAGAAGTTCTAGAGCTACAGTTCGTCGATTACGGTAAAACAT
Source organism: Tiliqua scincoides (assembly GCF_035046505.1). Classification (NCBI taxonomy): domain Eukaryota; kingdom Metazoa; phylum Chordata; class Lepidosauria; order Squamata; family Scincidae; genus Tiliqua; species Tiliqua scincoides. The sequence goes on along the minus strand of NC_089822.1, from coordinate 126,396,574 downwards.
GAGTACTGTCCCCTAGTACAGTGTGCCCATTCCTGCTGTTCCTAAGATCCTTTGTCCTTCACATCTTCTTGTATTGGAGCACAAAGATACATAGCTGGAAACTTGCTTCCATGTGCTGGTTCCAATAAACCACCATTTTGGTTGAGGTCTTAAGATGAAATTTTGTGCCTCATCCCATCCCACCTTTCAAAACCTTTGACTCTGCCATTCGCCATGCTGTTTGTTATGCAGTTAAAAACAACCCACAATTTGCTAGTCCTCACCTATTATGGTACTCTAGTAGCTCAAGCAATAAGGCTTTTAAAGAAAAGAACTTGTTCATCTTTTAACCCTTTTTGGAGGGGAGGGTGCATAATGGTAAAATTATTGGTTATACAACCCACAATTTTGTAATCAAAATGCACTCGGCTACATAATTTGCCTGCTTTCCTTTTTTCCTCTTTCTTAAACCTTTTCTGCCCAACATTGCATATATGCAACGGACCAAATGTACACATGTGGGATAGGCAGAAATGGGTTAAACATTATCCTAGTGTAGCATCCAGTTTCCTTGCTCTGGAGGAAAGAAAACTGACTGCTTTTGCTTGTCATTATGACTGCAATGGTAGGTTTGAAAACACATAGGCAGTAACTGGTTAAGAGGTGGCTGAAGGAGGCTTTTGGTTGGTCAGGGCAAAAGCTCATCACCCTATCCTATAATTAGCAGAACAAATATGGAAACGTGGACAAATGTCTGCACAACTTATAAAGGGTGCTGTGTTCTTGCTTGGTTAAGGCACCAACTCAGCCTACTCCTACATTAAGTTAGTGTATTAGAGTTGGGAGTGGGACTCATGCTTCAGTGATGTCTTGAGCAAGATTGATAATGGCTGCAAGCTGAAACAGTTTGCTCTCTTGCCTTTAACAATAGGCAGTGGCAAACCTGAAGCATGCATTCCCATATCAGATGCCACTGATGCAAATTCACAGCAAAATCAATCAATCCCTGTAATCCAGGGATGATCCAACTGATAACCCATAGGCTCCAAAGCAAGCCTGTCTAGCCCTAAATTTGAATTGTGCTAGTAATTATAGTACAGTTTCTCAGCTGTAATTATAAGGAAAAGAAGCAATCGCTTCTGTTCCTAAGGAATGTTTGTTCATTCACCATCTTGCAGACCTTCTGAAAAGGTCAAGAACCATGGCTGACCTCTTGAAGGGATCTTCCAGTAAGTTCACTTGTTGCTCAGCCCCTTCCAGTGGATGATCCCAGGATCTAGACTGAGGCACGTGATACGGTCGCTTTGCTTAAACTTAATGGGTCTGGTTAGTACCTAGATGAGAGACTACCTGGGAACATATGATGATTTATCATAGAAGAAAGGCATGGTGTAAATGTAACTTCCATCAGACTGCATCTGCTCCATATTTAATTGCAAGAAAAGCCACCTGTATTATACAACATCATATGTGAGCACACCAGGTCATGCCAGACTGATACTAGAGAATATTAGCTCCCTAGGAATTTAGCATGCTGAAGTGTGACAAGTCTTGGGCAAGGTGACTGCATGGAAGTTTCAGCTCTCATACCTAACTGTCCACTCCCTCAAAAAAAAAAATCTGTTTCCTTCTCAGGTGATAATCTGGTGCAGAAGTGGCAGGTACTGGCTGACATGTTTGTCTGTTCTGAGAGTTTTGTCTCCCTCCTTGGCAAAATAGAGACTGTAAGTGAAGCTAAAGCTTTCTGCCTAGAAGCTCTCAAGCTCTCCATGAAGCTACAGTCAATTCGATGGTAAGATGAACAGTTATCGTTATAACACATCTGTCTTCTGCGGGTGGAAACACAGGAAAGGAAGTGGCAAGAACTGGAGTCCAAGTGGTTCTCGGTGTGCTCCTTGTCAAATGTATCAACCCAAGAATGCTGGTTGTAGACTCTGCTTATTTGTGAATCAAGTCTGCTGAACTTGCCATGGCAATGTTGGCCCTGAAGGCAAGGCAATAAGACTACACGCTGAATGAACTCACTGTTAATTGGAGGGTGGGGAGGGCACAAACTACACTTGATGTTGTACCAAGCATGCCAAGGCTATTTTATCTTTAATCTGTACCCATGGGAAAGGGAGTGGGAGAGAGATCTGCACTGGGACTACAGCAGGGACAAAGTGTTGTAATTCCAGTCTGGACTGGGAGGCTCATGCACATGAGGCTTCCAGAAGGAAATAGCCCTGATGACAGTTGTGTAGTGTTTGACCCCAGCTCTTCTGATGCAGTACTGCATGTTAGGTTGTGGTGCGGGAACTGGTTAGCTGATGCCTCTTGCACATCAAATGTTGCAAAACCGATCTTGGATGCTTTTCAACCCTACTATTGTGTCCTTTTCAAAACTGTCAAATCAAATGTCTATTTTTAGACCACATTTCTAGTTAAGGAAACATGCTTTAAAACCTGACACTGCATTTAATTTGGAATGATTTTCAGAGAAGTGCAGGCTGCTTTCCTGCTGCTGAGGCTCCTCTAAGTGTTCCTGTTCTCTCCTCTCAGGTGTGCTCGCTTCTTGGTCTTGAAGAGTGAACTGGAGCTTAAGCGCAGCGATCTGGAACTGTGTCGCTCAGATCTTGAGCAGGTCTTGTTTCTCCTTGAATCGGGCACTGGTGAGCCATCACTTTACAACATCATACTCAAAGGCAGCAAGTTAAACTTAGTATGCCGAGGAGTTTGGAGCACAGCAGTTGAAAATCACTGAAGAACTCTTCTGGGTTCTGTGACCCTGTTCTTAGGGTATTTGTCTGTAGTAACAAGTTGCCTCTGCCTGCTCGAAGGAGCTGGCAGAGGAAGGAGAACAGAAAATTCATTACTACAGACAGTTGCCCTGGAAACAGAGCCACAGAACCAGGAAGAGTCTCCTGGAAGTGACATCATAAGAGATGAATACCATAGAGGTCAGTGTGCCATGAGAAGAAAAACATTGGAACGGCTGCTCTAGGAATTAATCTCTCATTGCAAGGAGAGGCAAACCTCAGTTGCTGCTTCCTGATAGAAATCAACCTGTTCATTACTTTTGCCTGAGAGGGTGGCAGTCTCTTGAGAGGGCAGGCATGAGTTGGACTGACATAGATTTGGCAGGAGAATTTATACAAGTTAAAGATTACTGCATGTATCATAACAGTTCTAGGAAGGACAAACAAGGATTGATTGTGGGAATTGATAGACTCTTCACAATGGGAAAGCAAAAGTAAGCTGTACAGGGCAATAAAACCTCATCCAACAGCTAAATGCCCCTTTTAGCTTCCAAAACATTTCCAGTTAGTCTCCACAGTTAGTGGTATTGGCATCATAATTCTCATAATGCCAAATTTGGAGCATCCATGGCTCAGTGTTAACCCATTTTTGCCTGGCCCACAGATGCACACATTGGTCCCTGTTGTGTATATGCTTTTAAAGTGCATACTCTTCAAGCTGAAGGCTTCCAGTTTAATCACTGGGGGGGGGGGGAATTCCAAAGAGCTCAGTCCTATAGGCAGTGCTAAGCTAGATGGATCAATGCATTGATAAGTCAGCTTCCCCTGTTCATGTACACTTACACCCAAGGAAGGCAATCCAACTCTAAGCATAATTTGTTTGGTTCCACAGTGCAGGTAGAAAGCCAGTAAACCAAGCATGTGAGTGTAGGTTCTTAAACCACTGATATGAATACGTGTTGGATTTTGTTAGCAAAATGTGTGTACAAGCTTAGTATTAATGTGTTTGGAGTCTGAGCAGCACAGATCTGTGGAAGGTCCTGAAGTGGTGAGAACTTGGGAATTCACATAAGCCTGGAGTAGGGTTGCTGCTAAGTTTGATAACCAGACATGCATGCTAAACCAGCCACTCTCTCTTCTGCTTCCAGTTTTTGAAACAAAACCAGAACAAAACGATGTAACAATCAAGCCCAGGAAAGGTGGAGCTAAGGGCAAGAAGCCTCGAGATCTGGGCTCAGAGCCTCTGGAAGAGGAGCAGCCTTTCTTGAGAGAAGTCTCCCTTGAGTTTGTTGACACAGTCTCCATGCAAAAGGAGAACCCTCTGACCACTTCACCAGTGCTGAAGCCAAGGCTGAAGAAGCGCCCCAGCTTCTTGACTCACCCAGAAACATGCAATTGTTCAGTGTGCTCTGATGTGGTTCTTTCAGCCATCTGCCCCTACTGGTTGTTCATCTCTGCAGAAGACGAGCTGGCCCTCGGAAACAGAGTAGAAGGGCTGCATCTCCTTGAGGTCAGTCTGAAACGGTGTGCTGTTGTGACCCTGCGCCTCTCTAGCATGATGGCATGTGTTTCTCAAGGCAATGCTAAGAGGGCAGTGGTTCGGCACCAGCCTGTAGTTGGACTTCTTGATGATCTGGTGGCCCATATCTATGTGGCTCTGGCAAGACAAAGCATGAACACCAGTCAACCGGAGAAGAAACTGTGGAAATTTCTGGAGGCTGGCTTGGTGTTGCTGTCTTCCAAGGGACCTCAAATGGCTGCAACTGAATACCAAAGGGCTAGCCTGCTGCTTACCAAAGCTATAGCTACTATCTCTGGGTTAGCTTCCAAGCATGATGCTTGCATGGCAAATGTCTTTTCTAGCACCTGGTTCTGGAAGACACCATTAGTTCTCCATGAGAACCAAGAAAACAAGCTGCCAGCGGAAGAGAAGATGCTCAATACACCTGCTACGCTGCCCCTAAAAAGTAAAACCCAGGGGCAGTCGGGACCTAACCGGAAAGCAAAACCTAAGAAAATCCAAGGGACCAAGCCTTTGCCCGAGAGTGACTCCAGTGATCCATTTGCCCTTGTTGATTCTGATTCAGAACTTCCTCCAGTTAAGATACTGACAGAACACTTCACCCCAATGCAGAAAACTCGTAGGACTGCCAAGCCAACCCAGTCTTTTGCTGCCAAGCCAACACTCGCTCCCAAGACTTCATTTGTAGTCTTTGAGGAATCTTCTCCAAGGCTGAAGGCTGAACTTCCAAAGGCTCCCAAAGTGTCCAAGAGAACAAAGTCTCGACTTAAGGTAACAGGCTATTGTAGTGAGCAGCGAAGAGCCCAATACGATCATGAGATGGCTTTGTGCATAGTTGGATAATAGTCCTCCTTAGACAATGGGGCTGTAGCTCGATAGCAGAGCACATACAAAAGTTTCCGAGTTCCATTTCTAGCATCTCCAAGTAGAGTTGGGGAAGGTCTCCTGCCTAAGAGCCACTTCATGTCATTTAAGGCAATGCAGAAGTAGAGGGCCAATTGACTATATCATTGTGATGGTCATGTGCTGTTGGGGTTATGCTTGTTCTGTATATAGAGGTTGTACTTGGCCGGTGCTTGCTGGTAAGAGGATAAAACAAATTCATAGAGGCTGAGTTTATGATCAGCTGTCTACTAGCAGCCAGCACCCCCCCCCCCCCAAAAAAAACCCCTCTTGTTTTTTATCTCTAATATACTACAAATCAGCTCCATTAGTTAAACCAAATTCTGGTATCATGAGATGTTAAATGCTTTCTCAAGACAGTTCACAGCTTACTAAATGTCTTTTATGCCCCTGCCTCGTCCTTTTTGTAAATTTTAGAACCCAATCCTATGCATGTCAAATCAAATGTAAGTCCTATTATAGTCAATGGGGCTTACTACCAGGAAAGTGTAGATAGGATTGTAGCCTAAAGCCCCAAATGCTGTAGTCTGTTTTCTCAAAGCATTGTTCCAAACCTTTGTCCATCTTGGTTTCCCTTTTCCCCATCTGTTACCTCTTCATTTAGGTTTCCTCTGCACTATGTTCCCTGTAGAGATAATTTGCTTTTACCTCAAATGTTTTGAGCCACCAAATATCTGTCTTCACAGGCCCACTTCAGTGACAACAGTGACCTTGAAGATCCTCCAGAAACTAAACAGGAAGCCAAGTTACCTGCCGCCAAAGAGCTCTCCTCTACCACCCACAAACCAGGGCGGAAGGCAGTCTCCAGCAGAAAGCAATCCAATATGACCCATGCTAAAATGGAGGCATGTGGTGCTAGCTCTTCAGATGACTGCTCCCAAATTGCAGATGCTAAACCCCGCCGTGGAAGGCCATGCAGCAAGAGAGCTGCCAGGCAAGGAAAGCAGCAAGAAGACATTCTGAAAGTTTCTTGTGAGGAGAAGACTCTTAAAACAGAGAGTGAAGAGGAAAAGGAGGTTCTGAGGACCATTGAAGAAGGGCTTGAGGACAGCTTTGAGCTCTTCCGGTGCTCTGATGAGGAAGAAGCGGTTGAAGGTAGGTTTGTCTGCTTGCGAAATCTAGTAGTGGCAAGCAGAAACCTAGGAATGAGCTGGCTGATGAGGCTATATTGGGGGCAGATAGTTAGTTTGGGTATGTGTGTGGGGGGAAGGGGGTTGTACATTTGCAAGAGAAGCTTTGAAATGAGGGGTGTAAAGAATAGGCTCTTGCTTGATGAGAAGAAGCTCAGATGATAAGATACATAAACAAGGACCCCATGACTATGTAAAACATTGTAGCCCACTTGTACTAGAAATTATGTTCAACTGCTAGTGTGACTACTGATCTTTGTGTTAAATGCTGAGATTTTTCCCTAACATATTTTTTTTGGGGGGGGGGGGAAGAGTATACTTTTGTGGCACCAGCTTTTGTGAATAATATTCTGGAAGTGCCTTAACTTTCTTGTTGAGAAGACTGTGTCCTTATATGGAAATAGCTACATCTACACAGTGCTGATAATAGACTCCAGAAACAACCTGTGATAACCTGGCATGACTTTCTACAGGAAGGAGAAGGCAGCCTTTCCTTAGGCCAAATGGCACAGAAGAGGAGCAAGAGGTTCTCCGGCGAGATGTCAGTGGTGACTTGCAGAAGAGTTTCCTGGCAGCAGGCAAGAGAGTTTCCAAGGACCTATTCAACTTGGACTCTCTTGCTACTTCTCTGGATACAGCTTCTGGTAAGATTTGGAGGAACCTTTCCGTGACTCTTCTTCCACATATCCACCTTATCCCCTTTTCTTAAAAAGTGTTTCCACTTTTTAAAAGCCATTTCTGCCCAATATTGCATATATGCAACAGTGTTTGAATGTGTACACCTGTGGGCTGGGCAGAAATGGGTTAAATGAGTCTGAACAGACCCTGGGTGTTGGGTATGTTTCAAATCAAGCTTCTATGCTAAAATAGCCAAATTCTGCAACCTGTTTAGGCCATGTAGGCAAATTCTACATAGTGCTCAAGATTCCCTTGACTTGCAAAATTCTTCATCTTCTACTGACTGTGGGAAGGGCGTAAGGAGCTTCATGGGACACAACACTCTGGTTAAACTACAATATAGTTGTGATTAGCATTTTCTCTTGGAAGTCTTGCAGAATTCCTCTTTGGTTTTTTGAGGATTCCCCAAAATTCATTTTTTTATTTCTGTTGATGTTACCCTTGGCACTTGTGAATATACTGCAGTGTTTACTGATGATCAGTCTGCTATTCTCCCCCCCCATCCCAGTTCACGGGACTAGGGTTGCCAGTAGTTAAGGAGCAGGTTTTGATTCTATATTCACCTTGAAAGAGTCAGCAATCTTTCAAGCTGGGAAAGCTCAGGAGGACAAAGCTTGGCCCTGAACCCAGCAATTACCCTCTGGGTATTTCATGGGCAAGGGTACACCCTTGACTTAGCCTTTGCAGCAGAGATGTGCTAGGAGTGAACCCTTATGGTGCTTCCATCTCTGCTATAGCCAGGTCCAGAAACTCTTAATGTCTAATGTAAGCATGCCAATGTTTGACCTCTGCATACTTCTTAAAAATCTGCCTAAATAGCTTGATTGGATTGAACCTTCCTTTGAATCCAAAAATTTCTCTTCTATCCTTATTCTTACTCTTGCAGACTTGTCCATGGATTCTGTATATAACTTGTTGCAAGCTGCCTTCTATTCCATTGGGCATTATCCTCCTGCTGCCCTCTATAGCCCTCTCTGCCAACTCATGGCACTATGTGTTGGGAACCAGGATCCCTTTGCTACTGCCTACCTGGTTTCTGAGTCGGTCTCTGTCACTCTCCGACATCGAATGATGAGCACAATTCACAAGAGACTCAAGTAAGAACTTGCTGGGGAAAGGGGAGGATGAGGGGGCATAGGGGTACGTAAAGCTTGAGAATGTGTCTTCTTAAAGGTGTACTTCTAGATTTTAGTATCTGAGTTTGGTAGGTGAGATGGCATCCTAGGGAGCACTTCTTTGCCACAACTTTTCCTCTGAGGCTGCTCTCTTGCCCTTCAAAGGCCGCTTTTTCTTGCTCATCACAAGCAGGTAGGGGGTTCAACTATATTAACCATGCTAGGGCAGTGGGAAATATAAGCCTTTAGTGTGACTTACCATGACACAATAGTGGTGCCCAGCATGCAATGTCAGAAAAAGATCTGTATCAGATTTGTACACAGGAGTGAAACTGGCATGAAATAAGGTTTCCCTCAGGATCTCTTTAGTATGAAATGGATGTGTCCCCAGTGAGTCTTCCTTATCTGTTGATTTAGAACCTGCGGATTTGACCCACTGAGGGTTCTAAACCTGCATGTGGAGGACCCACTGAGGACCTTATGGACACAACCAGAACCTTATTCCAGTTGCATCCAGGAGGCTTTCTGAGATCTGTAGAGGCCGTACGCGGGTCTAATTTGACAGGCACACTAATGGTTTTTTCATGCGATGACTGGTCTCCTTTCAACACACCTCCTGTTTCATCCTTAGCAAAATGAAGAAAGCATCCATAGACAATACAACAAAGCAACTGGAGAAACTTAACCTGAAAGATGGAAATGCTGATACTCGGCTCCAGCATCTCTTGGAACTACAGAAACTCTTCCAGTTCAGCTGTCCCAGCCCAACACATCTGGAGATGGAGAATTTCAAAGAACAGCTGCAACAAATCCCCCATGGTATGTGATTGACTTGATGTGAGAGGTAACAGCATTTGCTCTGTAGCAACTTGGCAGTTTCCTTTCTATAGTAGAACAGGCCTGTAGATGTCCAATGGTCTTTCTAAGGGATGTAGGTTTTTATGCTACTGTGGCAGAAAATCTGGAGAGATAAGTTGTGTTACTGTAGTGGAACCCTTAACGATTTGGCAGTTTGTAGTGCCCTGTAATCTCATGGAAGCTTGCTTTTACTTCTGGCAAAAGACAAGTGGGTGCAGAGTGAAGTTGCCCAGAGTCCTATCCTGGTCATATTTGGGGTTGGATCCATCAAGATATGCTTTAAAAATAGGTTTGTAAGACCTTTTGTCAGACAATGAGAAATATGTTCAGCTTCAAGGGGTGTGGAGGGACACAAAGAGAAGGTGCTATGGAGCAGAATAAATCCATGCTGAACTTGGGTATTGGGCACAACTGATGTGATTGTGCCCGTTGCATGTTTCTGCAAACAAGGGTTCCTGCAAATAAGGTTCCTTTTTAATGCTTGTGATGGTGTAATCCTCATAGGGCTCTAATTCTTAACTGTCCTCATTGCTATTCCTGTCGCAGGCATTACTGTATGTATATTGACACTGGTGAGCATTCAGCCAGGAGCTGTTGGGGACACCCTCTTGCTGACACGCTTAGAGAGGGATGCCACCCCAGTGACCATCCAGATCCAGACTATGCGTGCCAAGGTGAGGGCAGAAGGAAGCAAAACTTTCAATGGCTTTCTGAACCTGGGGCAAATATGGTGGTTTTTTGTGTGGTTTTTCATGAGGCCATTTTATTTCTCAGGTTCCTTTAAGTGCGGCACTCACCGAGCTTGATGCCATCCTACAGAAGCAGAAGGAGATTTCTAACTTGACAGAAAAGGAGGAGTGGTGGCTTGGCCGGATTGCACTGGACAAGAGAATGAAGGTGGAGAGGTTTATCCAGCCTAAAAGGAGTGAAGAAGATGGGGGTGGAGCAGTGGTCCTCTGGGCTTAAGGCCAAGAAGAAAAACTAAAGATCAGCAAGGCAGAAGAGGGGTGATGCTCATTGCAAAGTGGAAGCTTTCCAAGGTGGCAGCTATAGCTTTAGGGAGAAAAGCTCTTGGTATCCTAGAGTCAGACTCTTGCTGCTTTACCAGTTGCTCACAACTATTGCTTTCATTCACTACTTTCTCAACCTGCCGCCAAAAACTAGAACTTTCAGGCTTTGGCTTTGCTAGCACATTGACAGGCAGTGGTGGCAAATGAGAGTCTATGGGATATGAACTTCTGGGAGCAGAGGCTGCTCTTGTTCTGCCTCTTCTCTGGCTGTCATTGATGGAGTGAACTATTTTCCCCCACCTCCTTTTTCTGTTTTTCATTTCATAGGCTTTGACAGAGTCTTTGGAGCTGCATGTGCTGGGCTGCTGGAGGGGTGCTCTGCTGCCAGCCTGTGAGGACCAAAGCCTAGTCCTGGAAGCCTCTTGCCTTCAGGCACGTCTTGGGGAGTGTGGCTGTGAGGAAGTGGATCTGGCATTGCTCAAGGTGAGGAGCCTGGGTGGGTTTGTCTCCTGTTTCCAACAGCAACCAGCTGCTTCTGGGAAGACCATAAATGGGGCATAATGGTAACTTCCTGTTTGCCCTGAGCATCTGGCATTTAGAGGTACACTGCTTCAGAATCTGGAGGTCCTATTTGGCAATCACGGCTAATAAAGGGCACAATCCTAATGCGCCCCTGGGCCAATGCAAGTCCCTTCGCCAACCCAGGGGTGTCACAAAAGTGCCATCATGCACTTTTGCACCACTCCTGGGGGAGATAGGCCAGTGCACAGATGTACACTGGCCTCCCTGCGTCAGCGAGAGGTTGGGGCCAGGTAAGAATGCGCTGACCGATCTTGGCTGGTGCAGGGGTCTGGGGAGGAGATGGAAGAGGTGTTTTGAGAGGGGCAGACGGGCGGGGAGCAGGAGGCAGATTCAGCTGTTATGATGCATCCTAACCCCATTACCGGGCAGTCCCAGGCTGCTTGGATTTGTGTTGCCTCTTGAGGTGGCACAGATCCAAGTAGCTCCTTTAGGGCTGCTGCTGCTGCTTTACCTGCAGTAAGGGGAAGCAATTTCCCTTGCCCCTGGCTGAGCTGCTTTCAGCCCCAATCCGGCCTTGGATGCAACGCAGGCCAATCGACCTGCCTGCTTCAGGGCAAGTTAGGATTGGGCTGCAAGACTAGTAGTCATGTAGCTGAAAGACTAGTATCTCATTAATCTTTTTAAGTTTCCTTTTCTATGAGTGGGCATCACCCATATCTTAAAACAGTGCACTCTGTGTATTATGGGTGATATGAAGTGATTGACTTTTAGCAGAGTGCAGGGGTGGGGGGGGCATTTCACTTGAGTAACCCTGTATGCCTCTAACTATTCTTTCTGTACAATTCATAATTTTAATAAACCACTGTAATTTTCCCTCCACCCCATGCCCTTTCTCTAAACTGAAAAACCTCAAGTGCATTGACATTCCCTCACAGGGAATGTCCTGCAACTTCCTGACAGAAAATAGTTTATACTTCATTGTATCTTTGTGCAAGGACTAAAATCTATTGTGGCATGGGCTGATACTGCTGTGGCAGAAGTGGCATGCATTAAGTTTCTGTTCTCTCCTAACAGGCTATGCTGACAGGCTCACATCTCTTGACTCCACAAGATGTGCAATGCTTGGCATTGGGGTTTAACCCAAGTCAGCCCCATAGAGCCCAGAATGTTCTGCAGGAGGCAGTGGACAAACTGGGATCCTGCACTGGTCAGATGTCGAGTGGCCATTTGGTCCTAATACTGCATAAAGTGAGTGAAGAGCATTTCCATCAAGGATGGGCAAATATCTCACCCTTGGGGCTGCACCTGGATCACTTCCCATTTTCTTGCAGCAGGAAAGAGTTTGCTTCTTGCCTGGCATGTTTTCTTGTGCTTGGAAAATAGAAAAGCAGCATCTTGTATTTCATGGAAGGAGATCTTCCTGGTGAGAAGTGATCTGCTTATGTGCTGCTTTTCACCTGGCAAAAATCACACCCCTGATGAGCAGCACTCAAAAGTGCCACTTGCTGCACTTTCACTGGCCAGGTGAAAAATGATCAACCGGGTTCTTTTGGGTAGGGTAGGTTGCAGACAGTGTCTCTTGCCTATTCAGGGCTGACGACCTTAACACAACCATTGATTTAGCAGTATAGAATGGTCTTAGCTGTTGCCTCTTCCTGTGGAGATCTTGATTCCCAATCCTTTCTCCCTTTCAGCACCTGCAGAAGCTCCCCTGGGAAAACATGCCATGCCTGAGATCCCAGTCAGTGACCAGGTTGCCATCTCTGCACTTCTTGCTCAGTGCCTCTCTTTCAAAAAAGGTAAAGAATGCATGTCAATTAGAAGGCAACAGAGCATACCCCAGGGTAGAAATTTATGCCACATCCTTTAAAGTTAGCTTGATTAGCGAAAGGAATGGACATTGCCATAGCTAAATGGTAGAGCTTTTGCCTTCCTGGTGGCATCTTCAGTAAATGGGTTTTGTAGTAGCAGAGTTGGGAAAAGGACTCTTTGAAAGACCCTGGTGAACTAGATTAGAGATGGCACTGATCTACCTGTTTTACTTCCTCTGTGGCATGATGCTTGAGATAATCAGAGTTATGTGAATAGGAACACCTGCAGTGCATCTGCTTCCTGTGTTTGAGATGTCATTTGTGGCTTTGATTTTTTTTCGTAGGCTGGTTAGGAATGGGGAAGATTCCCAGATGATGGGCTTGCCATTGGGTGGGTTGGTGATGTAGAACGGAGTTTCTCACTCTTTTTTTTTTTCATGGGCTCATTTTGAACCTCATTTCATCCTATACCTGAAAGTTAAGTTTGAGTGGCCCACTCAGGAATTTACTGTGACCCCTAATGTTCTTTTTTTCCATGTGGCCCCCTGTGTGGCCATATGGCCCACATAGAGGGCCATTGATTTAGAGAGTGCCTTGGCCACCTTCCAGTTCTCATTCTAAGTGAGCCATTGGACTGATTAGTCATAATCAAAGTTGCATATTGTTCTAAAAACAGAATTCTGCATCATTAAGAATGAATTCTGTGGCTTGGTAAAACTGCTTGCCAAGCTGACTGGATTGATTGCTTGCTGTTGCCTGTGGGAAGAAATAGGGTGTTTTGCAGGGTACCCTGTATGTTTAACTAAACATAGGCAGGAAATCTGTCTGGTGCAAATTCTGTGCTGCTTCTCCCAAGCTTACATAAGGCTGTGTTTTCTTTTCTCCTCTTAACAGCATCAGCAAAAGGCTATCCTCAGTCACGGAGTCAATATCAGCAGCACCTTCTATGTCTTGAACCCACAGAAAAACCTCTCTGGGACTGAGAAGATATTCAAAGACTGGTTTCAGAGGTAGGGATCTGCATGCATGTACCCACACATGCATACCACACATACCAGGTCTCAAAAGGAAAAGGCCACACCTTGGTAGCAGAGCACATGCAGTGACCACAGAAGATCCCAGGTTTGATCCCCAAAATCTCCAGTTAATCAGTTGGTGGTAGAGGTTGGGAAAGCATCTCTGCCAGACAGAGCTGACAAAGGGCTAGATCTGGGGTGTCCAAACTTTTTGGCAGGAGGGCCACATCATCTGACACTGTGTCGGGGGCTGGGGAAAAAATTTACATTTCAAATTTGAATAAATTTACATAAATGAATATATTAGAGATGGATTTTATATGAATGAATGACAGTCTTGCAATAGCTCAAGGCCTATAAAAGGCCTTGCACAAAGCAAGGCCAACCTTTCCTTTGCTGCCGCTGCTGCATCACAGACATGAAACAGCAAGCAGTGGAGGGAGCCCTTGTCCCACAGCTTACATGAGAGGGTGAACAATTGGCCTTCATACTGAGAGCAGTTGCATCAGCCGAGCGCAGGCTCCAGCAAGTCTCTGGAGGGCCAAAAACTCATTGGAGACGGGGGACTCCCTGAGGGCTGAATTGGGAGTCCTTGAGGGCCACAAATTGCCCCAGGGCTGGGGTTTGGGCACCCCTGGGCTAGATGGAGATGTGATTTGCTACTGTAAGCACCTTCCCGTTTTTACATAATGGGTTGCAGGGTATGATCTGAAGACAAATGATGCAGTCATTTTATTAAAGCTGAGCAGGTCTGGGTCAAGCCAATGCCTGGATGAGAGATTGCCTGGCTATTCCATGGATACCACGTTGAATTTCACAGAAGTGAACATGTGACAAACTTAAAACACTAATCCCTTGGGTTAGTGTTGTTGGTGAGGTATGGGCAGTTCCCACACAGCCTGTCAATAAACTTCCTTTTGGCACTGGCATCCAATTTGTATCATCCCTTTGCAGTGAACCTGGCTGGACAGGAGTGGTAGGAGAGGCCCCCAGTACAGACCAAGTCTCTCTGGCTCTTGAAGAACGTGATCTCTATATGTGAGTACACCATGGAATCTGGTTCTGAGTTGATGGTGCAAAAAGAAGCTGGCACTACGTAATTTGAGGTGGAAATACTGTTAAAGCACGTGGTAATTCTTTCCCTGATGGGAGTAGGAAAATCTGTTTAGCTAGGATGGGAGCAGGCAGTTTTGTTCAATCTCATCCAGGAAGAAAAGACTGCCACAAGACTTATAAATGCGCTGAACCCCTGCCTTTTGACCCTGTGTAAAGGATCTCCAAACTCAATTGTTCTTCCCAACAGCCTCAAAAGTGGCCATGTTTTCCTGGCCAAACTGATTCCTTTGCTTTTGGAGCACTCGCTCTCTCTAATCTTCAATTGTGAAGTCAATTTTGTGATGAAGCTCTTGCAGTTACTAGGAGAGGAAAAAAAGTAAGATAAATGAGTAAATGCACAGAAGTTTGCAAAGCTCACTTTAAAGGCATTTAATGCTATCATCTGGTCCTGTCACTATTAAAAGGTAGATCCCACAGAGTGACTTGTGAAAGAAGGTTTCACAAATGAATGGCTACTTCTGCTTCATGAGACACGTTTCCTTTAACACTGAACTATCTTATCCTTCTACTGGCATCTAACTGCTACCATATGACTGAATGTCACCAATATATCTCTAGAATGGAGCTTTCTAAAATATTAAAGTTCTGCTTATTAACTCTTTATTCCTAGTGCACATATATTAACTAAATCAAATGCTGTCCTTGGGCTGACAATTGGACTTGATACACAAAGATGGTGGAAAGAAAAGGTAAAGGAGGAAGCTCTGTTTAACAGCAGTTTGGTTCCGATTTTACCTCTTCTGTCTGAGCAGCTTCATTAGCATTTCCTAGCAATTCCCCTCACTTTTCTGTTAACAATAGGGCAAATGGATACTCCAGGAACCCAATCCTTCCAGCGCCAATGCAGCCATGCGTTCTGTTGCCTCGAGGCTGCATTGCAGCTGCATCAGCAATAGTAAAGTTGGTTAGGATGGGAGTTAAGTTTAGTAATAGAGTAGTGGCTTGGACATGCATACCGACTAGTTCTATGAGGAAAGGGAGAGGCTTGAACACACACCTCTGTAAACAGTTGAGACCAGTTGAACAGACAAGGTGGTGTTTTCAATAAGTTCAGTGTGGAATGAAGAGCTTTATGAGGACTTAAATCCATTTGGAGCCAGGATGATTGGCAGCTACAAGGCAACTATGAGGTTGCAGGGAGCTGATCTAATGGCTGGAGCCAGGCATCTTCTCTCACCTCCACTTGGTTGCAGTGGACTTCCTTGAAGGGAGGGGTTGCAACAAGTGTTCACACACTGGGTGCACCTGGGAGCCTTGTTGGGCACAGGCCTACTGCCTGCACAGATGGATCCAGCTTTTTGCAAGGAGTTGCTGTGCAAGATGCCTCTGCATACAGACTAGTATGCAAATAATTGCAAGCTGCATCTCTGCTTCTACTGAGCATTGTCTCTCTCGTGTGCAGTTTGTTTGAGTGTTTGTTTCCTCCCTGTAGTTACGCCGGACATGGTGCAGGTGCTCGTTTTGTGGACTCCATACTTAAGGTGGACTGCAGAGCTGTCGCCCTCCTTTTTGGCTGCAGCAGTGCTGCCCTGGCAGTGCAGGGCAACCTGGAAGGAACTGGTGTTATCCTCAAGTTCCTCATGGCAGGATGGTGAGTGAGCTATCCCAACCTTGGATTAGTTCAGGGGTCTTTGCATTAGGATGATGATGATCAATGTGCAGCAGGCTGCAAGGAAGGCAAATTCCATGCTAGGGGTCATTAGGGAAAGGGGTAGAGAATAAGACTGCTAATGTTATAATGCCCTTATGTAAATTTAATAGTGCAGCCACATTTAGGCACATTGTTCTAGTTTCCACCCCTTAAGACAGATATTTTAGAACAGGAAAAGATGCAAAAGAAGGCAACCAAAATTATTAGAGGGCTGGAACGCACTCCTTTTAAGGAATGGCTACAACTCTGGCACTTTTGAGCTTGGATTAGATTAGGGTGAGGGGCAGGCTTGAGATTTGATTATGCATGGTGTAGAGGAAGAAGGCTTTGATTATTTCGACTCTGGAAAACATGAGATGCTTATTCTTGACTTGAAGATAGGAGGCTCACTTGACAAAAGCCATTCTGTAGGCAGTCCTGATGCTAAAATGAGATGGGACAGGGATTTGGTTCTTGCTGACTAGCAAGCAGAAAAGACAACCTTAATTGTATTGGCAACCTTCAGTCTCGAAAGACTATGGTATCGCGCTCTGAAAGGTGGTTCTGGCACAGCGTCTAGTGTGGCTGAAAAGGCCAATCCGGGAGTGAACAACCTTAAATAGACTCCTAAATTGGGTAAATAAAGGACCTGAAAATGTCTGGACATTCCCTAGTGCACTTGGGAGAAGCTAGTTCCTAAGATGGCATGCTTGATTAGAATAGTAGCAGCTATATTGGGATTTAAGTGACTGATGGCATGTTAACTTTTTTCTCTTACCTCCCAGTCCCCTGGTGCTGGGTAATCTCTGGGATGTGACTGACAGAGACATTGATCGTTACATGGAAGCGCTTCTGAAGAACTGGCTTAAGGCAGGATCGGGAGCTTCTCTGCTTCAATATGTCATTCAATCCCGCAAGGCCCCCAGGCTCAAATACATGATTGGTGCTGCCCCTATAGCCTATGGCTTTCCAGTCTCTCTGCAGTAAAAAACCTGGAAAATATGCAGTTTGGGTTTTTAGGATGTGAAGAATTTGAAAGGACTCTGACTTTTCCTGAGCCATGGCTTGAATTCAAACTCTTCCAGAAGGAGAGAAGACTTAAAAATGGGCCTAAGCAAGCTACTTCGGCCATCCATTTCTGCCTTGCTTCATCTTCAGTGGAAGGTCTGTTGGCTTTTTACAGGGGGTGTTCTTAATGAAGCTGCTGTTTTTTGACTATTTGCACAGCATATAGGTTTGCTGTATGCTCTGTTTAATTTATTGCATTAATGTTGTAAATGCCTGAATAAAGATTAAATCTAATAGGCTCTACTGGTACCTTTTTTAATTTCCATCTGCAACTTGAGACATGGAAGTTCTACCTTGGCTGATATGTGGGTGAGAGAGTCATCCTGTCTTGGCTTTCAGTGACTCTGCTGTATTAGTCTTGTCTTTAGTATGCCCTGAATTGCTGTTCTAACTTGCTCAAAATTCAAACTGCTAGTACGTAGACATTCCCTTTAGGTCTCAGAAAACTTTGCAATCCGTAGAGGACCCAAATTTTCCCAGCAGAGTGAACTCTATCTGGTTAAATTTGCCAAAATAAGCTTTGAACAGCACCACACATGCAATACTGCTATTAAAGACACAAGAGCCCGGCAATGCAACTTGGTTAATTCTATAGGGCTGCAATCCTGTGGTCATGTTCCTGGGAGTAAGGTCTATTAACTACAAGGAGACCAACTTCTGAGTAAACATGCATAGGGTTGGGCTGTAGGTGTAGTTCTTGGCTGAACTTACACTGTAGTCCTAAACACCATTGACTATAATTGGACTTGCTTCCTAAATAGTTAGGATTGGGCCCCAAGTCTGCTACAAGGCATGATTAACACTACTGCTTGAAGTTAAGAAGGAAGTAATAGAGTTCAATCTTCATAGTTCTCCAGTGGGCTACAAATTCAAAGTTGCACTTCACAGAATGCTTCATAAGCAGACCAACAGAGGGGGAAGATATATAAAAAAAAATTAGGCAGGCTTAGATGCTCCCTTCTGTTACCATTACTTTGAAATGTTGTACTCTTAATCGCAAGAGATTGGACCAGGAGGATTCTCTTTCCTCTTAGTCTTTTAAATGTTGCATGCCAAACAAAAATGTAGTGATGAGATGGGCTTCACTGTTTGCCTAGGTTAACAAAAAAACAGCCCCGCTAGATCAGGCCATAGGCCCATCTAGTCCAGCTTCCTGTATCTCACAGCAGCCCACCAAATGCCCCAGGGAGCACAACAGATAACAAGAGACCTGCATCCTGGTGCCCTCCCTTGCATCTGACATAGCCCATTTCTAAAATCAGGAGGTTGCACATACACATCATGGCTTGTAACCTGTAATGGATTTTTCCTCCAGAAACTTGTCCAATCCCCTTTTAAAGGCGCCCAGGCCAGATGCCATAACCACATCCTGTGGCAAGGAGTTCCACAGACCAACCACACACTGAGTAAAGAAATATTTTCTTTTGTCTGTCCTAACTCTCCCAACACTCAATTTTAGTGGGTGTCCCCTGGTTCTGGTGTTTTGTGAGAGTGTAAAGAGCATCCCTCTATCCACTTTATCCATCCCCTGCATAATTTTGTATGTCTCAATCATGACCCCCCTGAGGCGTCTCTTTTCTAGGCTGAAGAGGCCCAAACGCTGTAGCCTTTCCTCATAAGGAAGGTGCCCCAACCCAGTAATCACCTTAGTCGCTCTCTTTTGCATCTTTTCCATTTCCACCATGCCTTTTTTGAGATGTGGTGACCAGAACTGGATGCAATACTCCAGGTGTGGCCTTACCATTGATTTGTACAATGGCGTTATAATATTAGCCATTTTGTTCTCAATACCTTTTTCTAATGATCCCAAGCAGGTTCTAAAGGCATAGGAGTGTCTGCCTTCTTCTGAAAGACTGCAAGAGAAGAAGGAAATCAACAAGTTTAGTGCCTTACTGTAAAGAAGCTGGTGTTAAACCCGTATTTGCCCAGACACCTGACCTTCCCACACATCCTTAGGTATCTTCTAACAAAAGGAACTGCGACTGCCAGGAAGGGGAAAATGATACAGTACAAAACAAATTTATTACAAAATTTGGGTATCTCAGCTGATCCAGATTGCATTTTCACAACAGTAATGTTTCTCAAACTGTGGGTCGGGACCCAACAGGTGGGTCGCGAGCCAATTTCAGGTACATCTACATTCATTTCAATATTTTAGTTTTAATATATTAGATGTGATGCTACCATGGTATGTAACTGCATTTGGGGAAAAGTTACAGACCTATACTTTAAACAAGCTGCTATGTATATTGTTTTTAACAATGATAGTAAATGGAACTTACTCCTGGGTAAGTATGCGTAGGATTGCAGGCTTGGAGTGTTAAAAATTTTCCTGCTTGATGTCACTGCTGGTCATGACATCACTTCCAGGATTCTCATTCTAAAAACTGGGTTCCAGTGCTAAATGTATGAGAACCACCGCACTACAGCTTTAATCCACTTTCAATGCAGTTCTACTACTGCAATGCATTCTGGACACTGTAGTTTAAGGGTAGTTCTGATGCCTTAACCATCAACAGTCCCCCCCAGAATGTTCTGGGGGAATAGAAGTGCATTGGAAATGGTTTAAAGTTATAATAGTGTGGTCATCTCCATGAGCAACAACATGTATTAGTAGAGCGTTTCCCAAAGTGTGGGTTGGGACCCACAAGTGCGTCAGGAGCCGACTTTGGGTGGGCTGCAAAAAGTTTCTGAAGTGAAAAAAAAATTGCAGGAGAAAAATTGCAACAGTGAAAAATCTGAATGGAGAGTCCATTCTGTGGCTGGAATGCTAACTTGTGGTAAGAGGTTATCTTAATACCAACAAATTAAAATGTCACATTTTCCTATTCTCTAGTACTGTAATTGGCATGCCATAGATCACATGTGAACCCAGTTTCAGTCTTTTGCCTAGTATGGAAGTCCCTAACTTGCTCTCCAGTTCCGACTTCTGGGTATCCTGGAACAACTGTAAAAAGGTTTTGGGGAACTGTCCTTGAACTCCATTTCAGTCTAGCAAATGTCTACACTAGCAATTTTCAACCAGTGTGTTGCAAATGGACAACAGCTGTGCTGTGGGATTTTGGGAGATGGTAGTTTTATTAGTAGGGCCATTGGGGGATGTGAGTTCCTCACCAGCAGTGTGGCACACTTTGTCAATTATAAAAAAACTGATGGTGTTTCTTGACCATTTTATTGCCTTGTAAGTGTGCCGAGAGATGAAAAGGGCTGAAAATCACTGGTTTACACACATCTCATGCTATATATAAAGTCTCTAGCTGCCTTGGGAGAATAGGACCCTGATTATTACTAATTTTTTGATATTTTTTCTAGACTTTTTGTCTAGTAAAGCTATGTGGGTCATGACTGTCATTTTAAAAAGTGAGTCGTAGTGCTAAAAAGTTTGGGAACCAGTGTATTAGTGCAATTCAAACAGGGGAAAGTGAAACCTACACCTTCAGAGCAGAACTACTAGACCCCAGTAGCTGGTCACCCAGTTCAGTTGCAGAATTCCCAGACCCCAAAAAGTAAGTGCCACCTTTTGTTTTAGTTTGGTGTGTGTGTAGAACATGACACTAGCTCATTGTCTGAAGGTGAAATTAAAAGTATGGGGTACAAATATACTGTAAAGCTAGAGCACAGAGAAGAAAAAAGTCTAGGCAAGTTTATTTTAAAATCACATAGCACTGAAGGAAAGTGAAAGCCAGCCAGTGAATTATTATTAGAAGAAAAAGCAAAGAAGACTTTGCTGAGATAGACGTAAAGAAGGGCAGTAGCACTACTCAAAGTAAGGAAATTGTCCTATTCTGATGAATGTTTCCTTGGCATCTGTTGGCCTTATGGGTGGGCTGGCCCTAGCTCCCCCCCTCCCTGATTAAAACCTCAATGCCAAATCATCTCATTCAAATAAATAGGGCAATCAGTGTTGCTTGGATTAAGGAGTACTACAGAGTATTGTACATGGAATGCAGTGGGCCTTATTTCCAAGTACATACATCTAGGAATCCTAGCCTAGGATTGCACTGTACATTTTGAAAAATACTTAATCTGTTTACCATATATGTAAACAGATGAACCCCACATGGTGAGTGCTTAGCTAGAAACATCTTTGCCCGCCTACTTCCTTCTTTATTTTTATAAACCACAGACAGGGTGACCAGAAGTCCTCTTTTTTTTATTCTCATGTCCTAGAAAAGAAATTAAACATCCTCCTTTTCCCTGTGAGCAGCCCCTATAGCTATTGCATAGCCTTCTTGTAATAAATTATATATAATAATGCATAATATAGTTTTAAATTTATTGTACTAAAGCAGTGGTTTTCAAACTTTTCACACCAGGACCCACTTTTTAAAATGAGAATCTGTCAGAACACACTGGAAGTGACATCATCCAGCAGGAACATTTTTCACAATCCTAGGTTGCAATCCTGCCCACACTTACCCAGGAGTAAGTCCTATTGACTGTATATGCTTTTAACAATGATATAGTAGCTTGTTAAAAGTGCAGATCTGTAACATTTCCCTAAATGCTGTAGCATCAAGTTTAATCTATTCAAAATAAAATATTGAAATGAATGGGGACCCACCTGAAACTGGCTCGTGACCCACAGTTTGAGAATGAAATGAAGTGCTTAATTAACCCCATGAAATCCATATATGCGCGTTTATAGCTTTGTTTGGGCATGCCCTGCATCTTTCTTGGGTGTCCTCTTTTGGGGTTATGGCACCTGGTCACCGTGATCCCAGCAGGCTCCTTCAGGGAGTGCGTTGAGGGAGCCCTAAACGTTCGCACCCCCACTCTTGCCCTGCATTGAGTTGTCGTCTTGAAACCGGAAGTGAGGGCTGTGTGGGGACCATTGTCTATCTGACATCTCTTTGTAGTCGCGGCCAGGGAAAGGGTTCTTCCGCGAGGGGAACAGTGGGCGGACCGACCATAGACGTCGCTGGCTAGAGTGACCGAGGGTGGTGGACGGTCTGGCGCGCGCAGGGGCGGTTCTATTCCCTCCCCACCAAGATGGCGCAGCAGGTGAACATCTCGGAGCTCTCGCTGCCGCAGCTGGAGGTGCTGAAGAACCAGTTGGACCAGGTGAGGGCAGCCGGGGGGGGAGGGTGAGGAGCTGGCTCCTTGAGCACAGCTGACCACAAGGGGGGCTACCCCAGCCAAGCTCTTCCCACCTGCCACTGGGGTGCCCTCTGCCCTGCCTGGCACCACCTCTGGGCTGCCAGCCCCCCCCCCCCAGTGCTTGGCTCTCAGGAGCCCCACTCTCAGAGCCCCACTGCTTCTATAGGGGGAGGAGGTGAGAGCATCTCATCCAGCAGAGCTTCCCAGCCTTTATACAGCTATTTCCAGCCACTGTGCTATGGCACACTGGTGTGCCACGAGTGGCCCACAGGTGTGCCCCAGGAATTTGGGGGAGGGTCATTTACTAGTAGGGCCAGTGGAGGGTGTGAGCCCTCCACTGGCAGCATGGTGTGCCTCGTCAACGGTCCTAAACCTGGTGGTGTGCCCTGACAACTTTAGCGCCTTGTCAGCGTGCTGTGAGATGAAAAAGGTTGGAAATCGCTGCCTTTGGAGCCCGCAGATCACTGAGGCAAAAATTGGAATTGCCGTGGACCGCGTGCAAACCCCCACCCCATCCCCTGTACACAAAAAACACAATTTATAATAATTGGATAAGTTTTAGTAGAGATTTATTTTTTATAGCAGTAATTTTCAACCTTTTTTATATCACGGCACACTAAAATTGTCAAGGCATACCTTCAGGTTTTTGACAATTGATAGGGCACACCATGCTGTTGGTGGGGGGCTCACATCCCCCATTGACCCTCCTAATAAATGGCCGTCCCCTAAGTTCCTGTGGTACACCTGTGGACCACTCATAGCAAACCAATGTGCCATGGCACAGTGGTTGAAAATGGCTGCTTTATAGAGAAGATTTGAGGGTTGCTGCTTTTGTTTCCAGCTGTGGGCAGTCCATTCTCGGCCTTCTCTGGTGGTCCGTGGGGAAGCGTCTCCTGAATGAGCACTCCCCCCATGGACTATCAGAGAGTGCGGAGAACAGACTGCCCATGGCTGCAACCAAAACTTCAGGTGGAAGTGACAAAAGGTAATCTTTTTTTTTCCTCCAGAGACTTTGTGGACCACTTTTTTAGGGTCTCACGGACCACCTGTGGTCCACAGGTCACAGGTTGGGAACCAGTGTCATCCAGTAAAACTGAAGCACCCCTGCAACTCACTCACTCTTTCATGATTGTTGCGAAATGGTGGGGCAGCTGGCAGTTATGATCTAGCATACAATGAAATGGAACTGTTAGACAAGCAACACAAGTTCGATTGGTAGAAGAAAGCATGAGATTTGCCTTACTGTCTTTTGGTTTAGACTGTGATCCATGTAGGTCAGTTGGCAGCAGCCATCTCTTTCTGAGCAATGTGTGTCATTTGTACCCAGCAGTAATTATAAATTGAACCATTGTTTGTTACGTATTCCAATTTCCTTTGCCTTAGATCTAATCTAAATTAGAAAAACCTTGGCTTGGGTGTATAATGGCTAGTAATTCGAGTATTCTATATCCAAAGCAAAATCCTATATTCAGACAGGCATAGAATGTTCAGTTTGGATATCAGTTCTGCATGTGGCGAGAAGAGCAGGAAATGAAGTGTATAAGCCCAAAGATGTTCTCTCTTTTACTGTGGGGGGCGGAGGCCCACAGGAAAGTGCAGTGACTTGCAATGCTTTGTGGTCCACATCCATGATGACTCCACTCACTTCCTTGCTCTGTAACTTCTCCCCTTCAAGTGATTGTGATGTCACTGTGAATGTCATGCAGAGTTTGCAGGATTTTTTAATGAAAATGGATGGTTTAAGATTTCAATAAAGTTATCGGACTGTTACATTCTGTTACTGTAGAACGGGGTGGCCCCCACAAGGCCCTTTTTGGTGGCCCCGAAAAGCCCTGCTGCAGCCACCGCCCATTGCCTCCTGCCACTTCAGCAGTTTTTCTATCTCCCTGCTATGCTTTCACAGCTTCTCCTTTGGAGAAGCTGGAACAGTGCAGCATTGATAGAAAAGCCGTGCCACAGCCAACGGAGCCAGCCAAGTGATTGGCTTAGAACCCAGAAGTAATTGATGGTGACATCATCACATCACCACCAATTACTTCTGCACCTGCACATTTGGGGGTTGTGCAGCCTCCCAGCTGATAGAATTTGGACTGCCCTGCTGCAGAAGTTTGTGACATAGCTGCATTGGTAGTAACAAAATTATCCGATGCTAGTTTAAAATCCCTGAAAATAGTTTGTGGTGAGACTAAGGTCATGGGTCCTTCACTTTGGCTTTTGTATTCCTTTCTATAGGAAGTGGAATTCCTTTCCTCATCTATTGCACAGCTTAAAGTGGTGCAGACAAAGTATGTGGAAGCAAAAGATTGCCTGACCATACTGAACAAAAGCAATGAAGGCAAGTGATTGTTTTACTGCTTTATCTTTTAATTTTTAAGACAAAGAGGTGAGTTTCTCTTAGAAACACATCACCATATGCATATGAAAATAGTGAGATGTAATTGTATTTTATCAACTGTTGTTTCTTTGTTTTTGGGTTGGGGAGGCATTTATATAAAGATTTAATCATCCTCCAAACCACCTGGAAAAGCAAAACATGGCATATGCACAAGCAGGAATGAGAAAAATAATTTCACATTTTGAAGGCAGTCCTTCAGAACAGTTATCACTGTCCCAAACTGATCACTACCCACTACTGGTCCAATAAGGACATAGGTGAGACATGCAGCACCTAATTAATTTGATGTAAACAGCGTGTCATGGAGTCAGTAGTTTCCTCTCTGATAGTTTCCCAGTCTCCATCCATGCACATCCCCGAGCCTGTTCAGCTCTGTCACCCTTTGGTGATGAGTTCCTTTTAGTTTATGGATTCATTGTGCTGGTGCAGTCTTACTGTATGGCTTAATGCAATGTACCAGACAAATAGAAATTGGTTTTAAGCATCCTGTTTTGAGAGGTGGGTGAATCTTGAACTTGTTCCTCAGTTTTTCTTGTGAGCTGGAAAACACTCCTTTCCTTGTGCACAGTTCATCTTCTTTTACAAAGAGGGTGGTAGATATGGCAAGCATAGGAGCACTTCTTGTGTTTTCAGGGTTGCAGGTTCATGTGTGAGTTTCAGTGATCTGCTAGGATACTCTCTTGAACACACAAATTCCCAGCATTATGACCCTTTTACTTATTCTGATCATCTGGTTTCGTGTTGTGACCTCAGGGCTAGGACTGGAAAAGAATGATTTGAAGGTCCTTAATTTGATTCCTGGTTTTGCGACTGCCCTACCTGATGACTTTAGTCCAAGCATTTTTCCTGCTTCACTCCTTGGTTTCTTTGCATGAAGCAGGGGTGAGGTATACCATAATGCAGCGGCTCTCAAACTCACAGGAAGTTTGAGGACCGCAGGAAGTCCTTGTGGGGGAGTGGGGAAGGCTGCGGGGGCAGGGGGAAGGCAGTGACATGATTCCCAGGATCACGTCGCTAATGTGGGTGCAAGGACTGGCATGCACTTACCAGTCCCTGCTGCAGTCTCCCCGGGGTGCAGGGAATCCTGCGCAACCATCTGCAGAAAGTGGCCTAACCCTCAGAAAGTGAAAGCGGAGCAATCACGCCCCACCTCTGGTTTGCAATCGCAAACTGAAAGTGGAGCGCGATAGCTCTGCTTTCACTTTCTAAGACTTGGGGAGCCCTGTGGACGGTTGCGCAGGGCTCCCCACACCCCCCAGGAGGCTGCAGCAGGGACTGGTAAGTGCATGCCAGTCCCTGCGACCCCCGTTAGTGACATGATCCTGGGGATCACGTCGCTGCCTTCCCCCTGCCCAGCCCCTTAAGGGGGTAGAGTCCAGGGCCCACAGGTTGAGGCGTTGCGGCACCCCATTTTGAGAACCCAACCCTACCATAATGGGATGTTTTAGGCACTGGCATAAAAGTAATTTGAAGGACTTCAGTGGTGATTTCTGTGACTGAATTATCAAGTTTTCTTTGTGGGTTGTGGAGGGTGCTGTTGTGAAAGGGATAATTCTGGAGTTTTGGTGTACCTATACATTAATAGCCATGTATTTCTGTTTCATCAGGTAAAGAGCTACTCGTCCCACTCTCCAGCTCTGTATCCTTTCTGCATGGGAGTGATGTTACTGAAGCATTAAAACCTTTATGCTAAATCTTTTCTTCTGTAGGTGGCCTTTCCATTATCCTGTAACCAGAATTTATATGCAAATGAGGGCCCAATCCTATCCAGCTTTCCAGCACCAATGCAACCGTACCAACAGGGCACATTCTGCATTCTGTGGTAGGGAGCCAGTCACAGAGGCCTCCTCAAGGAACATTTGTTCCCTTACCTCAGGACTGCATTGCAGCTGCATCGGTGCCAGAAGGTTGGATAGGATTGGGCCCTGAGCGTCTAAAGTAGTTCAGGTTGTAGTATCTGCTGGAAAACTTCTACCATGTCTCCTCACATTACAGATGACGTATATGATCCAAGAAAGATTATCAGAAGAAAGGAAACATCTCATTTCTAGCAATCTGAACTGTAGTTCAGTCAAAGTGGATTTCTCTCTCTGTGGTTCTTTTCAAGCTTCTGAATGGAAGGCTTTGGCCTCTTACAATTTTTCACCCCCCGCCCTTTAAGTAGAATTTGTAGCAGGTAGCTGAATTTTTATCTTCAGCACCGCAGCACTCCCTTTCCCAAGGGCTTGATTTTTGTCCTTTTGTCTCAACTGTCTGTGGACAAATAAGTGGCTTTGGAATAATCAATATTTGTTATTTGCTTAACCATAATTTAAATAATTGCTGTTTATTGCACGATTTATTCTTTTGCTCTCAATCCTGTTACTGGTATTGAAGAAGAATGAAGAGGGATGGTGTGGCAGAAGTTGAAGAGAAGCTGTGGGGGGAGAGGTGATGCTTGATTACAAATTACTGAGCTAGGAGAGAACTTACACGTTTGTCAATATGATGGTGATCCAGGAAGGTACTTAGTTGGAATATGTTCTTTTAAGCAAGGAACATAACATTGGGATATCAATATTTTGGTCATGTTGGTGAAATCTTTTCACTAAAAATGACAGGCCATTGCTGGCTTCCATCTTAGTCATAACCATGACCAGTCATCATCATCATACGATAGTGCTCAGGGTGGGATTATGTAAATTGGAGCGGGTTCAGTTATTTTTGACCCTGAGTCCTTTGGGGAAAAATAAGCAGTTTGAACCCGGAGTTGCCACAGTCTCAGGTTGAGAGCAGTTTGGCTTCCTGTGGAGTACTCCCAGTTGTCCTCTGCCAACTCCCTGCCTTTCATAATAATGGGTATTTTGCATGTCTGTCATTATGGAGTCTGTAGCCCTGGGTAAAATGATGTCACCATCACAGTGATATCACAGTATAATGTGGTGCTGTGACCAGAACAGCATATCCTTTGGCTAAAACAACTCTCCCAAGCTGCCATTCGCTGAACAAGCTGAATGATCCTGCGCCACCCTCAAGGAAAACCTGAGGTACATTTTTTCCCCATGGGTTGTTTGTTTCTCAGCTTCAATTCTGTGTACCTATGTATTGCAATGCCTAGGCTTAAGAAGAAAACTAATAATATAACTTGGCACCGTTTTTAAATGTTATGATACTTCAGAGATCTGTTCAGGTAAGAATCATTCTTTAAAACTTGTATACATCTGCTTCATTAGAGCTTGGGTATTATGAGCACCTGTAGAGTGCCTGATTTCCATTCATCAGCTGCTGATTTTTAAATTCATTTTAAGATGCAAAGTTTAATCATTTTGTTCCTATTTGACTCTTCCTCCACTCGTGTGCATTTCCTTAATACCCCACCATCACAGATGTACGTCCCCGGGAAACTCTCCGATGTTGGCCAGGTGCTGATAGATGTTGGGACAGGTTACTATGTAGAAAAGGTAAGACTCTCATAATCCAAATTAACATGAAATTAGCTGCAGTCTAAGGAAGAAGCAACACATGATTTCATTTCACATGAAATGGAGGGGCCTGGGATGGTCTGATCTTTGACCAGTTTCTATCTGGAACTCTTGGATTGATTTGACTATTTGAGTGTACTGTTTGAACTGTAGCTATATTCTTGGGGCAGAGTGATGCTAAAGTGCTAAAAGTGTGAGAACTCTTGCCCTAGACTGTGTCCCAAACCGCTTCTGCCTAATGGGGGACTCAAAACTGGGGCTATAACTGATGCTGAATCCAGTATTTTGTGGGCCCTTGGGCAACTGACTATCAGAGAACCCTCAAAATCCATTTTGCTTCTTGTGGGGAAAAAATGTTGAGGTCTTTGAGAATGTAGAGTTGCCATGGCATAATCACAGATAGCCTAAAAGAGTGTGAGACTAAGGAAAGGGCTTCCAGGGTAAAGGCTGTGACTAAAGGAGCACCCCTCATGATATTTATGAAAACTATACCTAAGATGGCACCAGAGTTTCCTGTCTTGTGCATGGGAGATGGCAGTAGATCACTAGCATAGAGGAATATGGCAGTGAATCAGTCATGGGCCTAACCTTACTCATAGATGACATTAGCCATGCCTATGACATTTGTAAATGACTTGCCATGTGGATTGAGTGAATAGGACGGAGAGTCTCCCTGGCAAGCACCATGCCTTTGGAAACTGATGGCACAGAGAGACTACTCCTTCTCCCCAATCTGGGTTTGGCAACAGCAGCCACACTATCTGCATCAGATATGAATTGGCTCTTGGAGGGATGCTGAAATATGCTTGAAGTGAAATGCTAATTGAATTTTGAGATTCCTGAATGGGCAAGACATTGGAAGAATTGCAAGGGAAACCTAAAGAGTTGTGGTTCACTTACCTTGTTAATAAGGATTTCCACGCATCCCCAGGGATTAAAACTTACCATAAAGAGATTTAAGGGTGCAAGAGGGCAAGCCACTCAGATTATGCCAGAGTGGTTAGGAGCCTAACTGCACAATCCTATGGATGTCAGCTCAGAAGTGAGTCCAGTTCGGTCCAGTGGGACTTACACTCAGGTAAGTGTATAGGATTTCAGTCTAAGTGATCTTGGAATATGTCGTCCTAGTGATTGTGAGGCTCTGGTTTAACATTTCTTGTTGAGGAAGCCATTTTGGTGGTATGCAAGGATGTCATAGTACCTTTTGATTTTGCAGTCAGTGGATGATGCCAAAGACTTCTTCAAGAGGAAGATTGATTTCCTGACAAAACAGATGGAGAAAATTCAACCAGCACTACAGGAGAAACATGCAATGAAGCAAGGTGGGACTTGACACTGGGGAAAGACTGAGAAATTGTTGCTATGGTCAGAAAGGCATATAACAACACTTGGAATTAACTCTTGACTCTGTTTCTTTTCTTGAAGCTGTTGTGGAGACCATGAGCCAGAAGATTCAGCAGCTAACAGCAGCAGGGGCTTCGCAGGCCGTAACAACAAAGGCCTAGCAAACACCAGCCACCCATATGCCCCTGTACTCCTATGGTTCAGCGTTTTGTGGCATAACCTCATAATACAGCAGTTTAGGGTACAGCACTCCAACCAACTGCACATTGGGGGGGGGGGAGAGAGGCCAGTGCTCCTTGTTTGAACACAAATGCGACTCCAGTTTACTGAAAGCTTTTCTAGAGACAAGAGCATCCATTGAAGGCGCTGGACTTTTGATAGCTCTGTGGCTGGGCACTTGTGTTGCTGGCTGTCATATGGGATTGTCTAATTTTGAACCCCAGTGGAAATGTTGTCACTTGTAAATGGAATTGTACAAAATAAACAGGTAGGATTACAGAGTGAGTAATGTTCATAGGTGGACTGGTACCAGTGCCATAGCTAACGGGGGTGGGGTACATTGCCCTGGGTATAACACCTTGAGAGATGCCAACCCACAGCCCTGACAGCGGAAATTGAGCAGGCAGGGGCCTTTAGCAGGCCTTCTGAGGCCCAGGGAGGCTTTATGTGACTTCTCCGAGCCTCAGAAAGCCTGCTGGAGGTCTTAGAAAGGCAACTGCCCCTGCCAAAAGTATATGAAACAAGAAATGGTTAATCAAAGAAAGATACTAGGAATTAGAGATAAGGAGATACAGAAGACTTTAATTCACAGGACTGGTTTGACCCCCCCCCCCCAACAACTGACAGCACCAAATTTGTCCAAGTTCCTTCTCTTAACTGAGGGAACCTTTCTGCTTAGAGGTACAAATGTATGCAGCTGCCTTCTGCTGAATCAGATGCTTGCTCATTCAGGCTAACTGGCAGTGGCCATCCAGAATTTTAGGCAGGGGTTTTTCCCAGTCCTGCCTAGAGAGGCCAAGAATTGAACCTGGGCCCCTCTGCATGCTGAGCTCTACGACTGAGCTATGGCTCCTCCCTGTAACTTCCCATTCAAAATTGTTTTGTCCACCTAAGTCTCCAAGCCTTATTTTAACTGAAGATCTTTTCCCCCTCCCCTTGTAGATTTCTATTATGGCTTCTATCTAAAGAATAACCCCATATTATGTACAGTAGCAGCACCCAGGGCCTGTGGGTTCTCAGAAGAGGGAGGTGCGCATTGTGCTGTGGTTTGATCCTGCCCCACAGGCAAACTGCTATCTGAGCTCCACAGAGGCTCTCTCCCATCAAGTGCTTGAAGTCCATGCTCTGAGCCCTTATCTCTCCATCATTGTTTAGTGGTTTTGCTTGTAGGTCCTTTCAGGGGCTTTGATGTGGGTGAACAAAACCTAGGTTACAGTCAGTGTTTCATTCACCCCAGCTCAACCTGCTATTGGGCTCCAGGTTGCACACCTGGGCCTATGGTTAGCACTAACATCCCCACAGTGGCAAAGTTCAGCGCACAAATATTGGCTTGTGGACTCGCTTGTGACGGATAAGTGTGGTGCTCTTAGTGAAACACTCTCCACATTCCACGCAGATGAAGGGCTCAGATGGGGTCACCCCGTGGTGAGCAACACGGTGACGTTCCACCTCAGAAGGTGCCCGGAAACGCTGCCCACATTCTGGGCAAGGGTGGCCAATGGGAGAGTCTGTGTCATGACGCAGGCGCTGGTGTTTGACCAGGCCAGCAGTGTGTGCAAAGCCCCGCCCACACTCGGGGCATCGGAAGGGCCGGGCCCCTGTGTGTGTTCGCCGATGCTTAGCCAGGTTCTTGCTCTGGGTGAAGCTGCGGCCACAGTCCCCACATGTGTAAGGGCGTTCACCTGTATGGATGCGCTGGTGTTGGATCAAGTTGGAGCTCCAGCTGAAGCTCTTGCCACAGTCGCGGCAGACATAGGGTTTCTCGCCAGTGTGTGTGCGCCGGTGCTGCACCAGGTGTGAGTTCTGCGAGAAGCTCTTTCCACAGTCAGTGCAAGTGCTGGGGCGCTCGCCCGTGTGTGTACGCTGATGCCGCAGAAGCTTGGACCAGTGGCTGAAGCTTTTGCCGCACTCATTGCAGATGAAGGGGCGCTGCTTGCCAGAGCGCGAGACTACTGTTGTTGCTACTCCCACTTCGGTCTCGCCATAACTACCTGGGGGAAGCGGGCTCCCCTGCTGTTCTGTGGCCAAGTCCATCTGCTGTGAGCCTGCCTTCCAGTTGGGCTGTCCGTGCTGTGTGGCAGGCTGGATAGTCTCAGGCTCCAGATCTTCTTCACCCTCACTCACTGCACCTTGGTCAGCTTTGGGAGGAAAAGAGCCACATGGTTTAGGTACATAAGCAATGCACTAAAACCTATAGACTGACCTCCAGAGGCCAGAAGAATATCCCTGTAAAGCTTCCATAAAAGGAACCCACCAACCTTTTATGAACAGGGCTGCATGCACACAAGTGTTTTGTCTTTTATTTAAAAAAATTAATAATGCTGTACCTAATCC
The DNA here is from genome assembly GCF_035046505.1 of Tiliqua scincoides. NCBI lineage: Eukaryota > Metazoa > Chordata > Lepidosauria > Squamata > Scincidae > Tiliqua > Tiliqua scincoides. Next base: position 126,364,625 of record NC_089822.1, on the reverse strand, counting down.
AGGTTTTATGCTGAGAACTAATTGTGCAACCTACATGTTATGCTGATTTGCACATATTCCACAATGTTTACTTTTCCCCCCTATAGCTTAGCCAAGCAAAACAAGTTGGGTTTAAACTAGCCTGTTTGGCTGGCATTTGGTTTGTTGGTAATGCAGAAACTGAATGAAATCAAAATGGAAGCTGGTGTGCCTGTTCAGGACACTACTCTGCATTTCAAGTTCCGTTATCAGCTTGATCTCCATACCCATTTTCAGAGAAAGGACACATGCACACACCCATGAAGACCCATGAGTATGTATGCACTTACAACATTCTCCTTTTAAAGTCTGAACAGCTACTCAGTCCCTCTACGTGTTTCCAAGTGGATGCAAAATAGATTGTAATGCAGTATCTTAAGTAAGGCCTCTTCAAACACTGTACTCTACTAGTTTATTTGAATTCTTGTATGGGGGGCACAGCCACTAAAAATCAAGGAACTTCTTTAACTGCTGAGATTTCAACAGGCATAGCCCATAGACTTTCAAGCTCATCTTCGCAGTTGTAAGGATTAGAGACTTTGTCCCCATCAATAAACCTCCAAACTGAAAGGTAAGATTCTCAAGCTAAGACCTTCATGCAACACCACGTACAATGCTTTTTCGAAGCTCCAGCAATATACACACAGCCTTGCTAATAAGTATGGAACAAAGAACACGGGAAGCACATGTGCTCAGCTTCATATCTACATTTTCAGCTGCAGTTTCAAGTGAGATGAACATTTCTCACCTTTCTAGAAATAAACTCCCACCCACCTGCAATAGCAACTCATCAAATGGTAACCTCTCTTATATAGGTTATTCTGTAAATGAGGATGAAGGTGGCATGTGTGTAGGATTCCACTGAATGACAGGATAGTGGGTAAGGTGGCTTTCTAGATGTGCTATTCCATGTAGAGTATTCACTTCTAAGTGCAGGGTCATGTAATCTGCTAAGCAACAAGAGGACTGCAAACAAAGCTGTGCAACCAGTGTCAAGCCTCTCACCCACGTAGACTCTCCTGACGATCCCACCATCATCCGAGTCCTGGATCTCCATGATACCCAGGTCTTCACACTCCATCTCCAACGGAGATTTTACAAGCCAGAATCTTGCTGCTGGGTGGAGGAGAGAGCTAAAGTTAGGGAAGTTGTAAAGTATTTCTGAATTGGGCACAAGGTGTGCAACTAAGCAAAGCTGGATATGAGAAAGGGGGGACACACGTGTGACAGAAAAGTGAATATCGATGACCAGGTAACACCTGAACAAGGAAAGTTTCTGCTTGTAGCCATGTTGTTAGGCCCACGTACAAGGCCCCAGCTGTAACCAACTTCTAATTAGTGCATACCAGGCCTGAGAGACCTGTGGAGGAGGCCACTTCACAGGGCCCTCAGATACCATACCAAACTACCAAGTGGGCTCCAAGGCCAACTTGATTGACAACAGGGTACAGCTGTGAACTTCTCAGGTTGGGAGCGGGGATTCCACCATGAGTAAGAAGGCTTGTGGCATGTCCACCCCTAGTATGTTCGGCTGGAACCAAGTTCTGATTGGTGGATGGGTCAGGAGACCTATAAAGGTGAAGGAAAAGAGCTTTTCTTTGTTCTAGCTTTGCCTCTGGCTAAGGGGACCTGAGTTTTGACCATTCTGGCAAGAGGGACCCAACTTGACTGCAGCAAGATGGGTTAGACTGGACTTTGGAAATCTAAGACTTTGGTGAGTGATAGAATTAGGAGTTATCTCTTTATTGATTTATTAGTGCTGAGTGTTGTATTGTATTGGTATGCTCTATCCTAAATTCTAAAACCCTTGACTGATGCAGTGCTGTCTGTATAACTATTCTTTAAACCTGTTACAACTGACCAGATTATTGGAACTGGTGAAGCAAAGGGGACTGGTTGTGGGAGTTAATCCGGTGTGACTGGGTGGAACCTGGAGACCCAGTACTAGGAGCCTGTTTCAAGGTTTAAGCCGAGTCCAAGGGGGCTCAGGCTGGAGCATGGTTCAGGGGAGGGTTCCCCAAATTTGGCCTGGTTACCAGGACTGGAAGCTCTACGGTTAAAGAGCAATTGGTAACTGGAATTGGAAAGACCTGAGGGGTGTCAGGTGGTTATATGGGTTTATGGCCTTTTGATTACCCTAAGGGCAATAAACAGATTACACGGCCCATAAGCGACGGTCTTCTTGATTGTCACAGGAAAGGATGGGCTGGGCAGGACATGACACAGTGACATCCTGTGGTTGCACAGCTTTTCTCCTGTTGGGATTCACCTGGGCAAAGAGAAGACTACCTTGCCTTGTTATTCCAAGATCTCCCATTGTCATGGTTCTACACAGAAAAGAGCCAGGACTGATTGGTTTGGATAACACAAAAGGATCTAAAAGGAGTACCCTGTAACCTCAGATGCATGGAGTCTTTTTGGTGGTGACCATAATGCACTCTGCATACATTTAGCAACACTTTTTAATAGTTAGTTATCTAATCTGGGAGTGAATCTTTACATCATATTTGCATCAAATCAGGTCTTATGTTGTTAACCACCCTGGACAGGGCAGGACAGAAGTGTTTTGGATAAACAAAGAAAACATCTGGCCCCCTCTCCATCCATAAATGGAATTTTAAATGGCTCTCTGCTCAAGCACCCAATGAACTAATTCAACCAAATGCTTCTTGTAGGCAGCCCTGGGCATGGTGTTAGTCAATGGTTTGCAAACATTTTTGCATGGGGACTTACTTTTTAAAGGGACATTCTATCAGGACCCACCTAGCTTTACGAGGCTTTTTTTTTTAAAAGGAGATCTAGAAAGAAATTATTCATAAATAATATTTTCTTTCTTTACAAAGAACTTTATCAATTTCTCATAATAAGGGACCCCTAATGTACTTTAATGATGCCTCTCCTTCCTTTCCCATTTCTCCCTAGAAAAAAAGACAAAAAATTGTCTTCTGGTTTTTCTTTTAAATTATTGGGGGAATCAACTAAGATACATTTAATTTACACATGCTTGCAAACTGCAGGAACTCTTTCTTTGCAGAGCAATTAGCAGCTATCTGATTTTTTAGTAGACTCAGAGCTTGAGGCAATTAGTTATCTGTTCCATCACCCGTTTTCATTAGAGGCTCTGCTTAGCCACCAAAAATCTGTCCCAACCCACCAGTGGGTCATGGTCCACAGTCTGGGAACTGCTGGTTTAACGGGCACATGATGCCAAAGCTAAGCTCTCTTAGGTTTACCTCTTAGGTTCAATTACCCCTGCTAATTGGGTAAGAGGCACTTTTTCAAGTGGATGCTCCTCTTTTCAGTAGGGGGAGAGTAACTGCCCACCTCATCCCAGCAGTGTCTCTTCTAGTGGCTGTCTGCTGGTGTTCTTTTTGCATCTTTTTAAATTGTGAGCCCTTTTGGGACAAGGAGCCATTAGTCATTTGATTGTTCTCTGTAAACCGCTTTGTGAACTTTTAGTTGAAAAGCCATATATAAATATTATTATTAATAATAATAATAATAATAATAATAATAATAGGTCTAGCCAGCTCGTAGATAGGTGACCACCTGGAGACTCCATGCATGTCACCTTGAGCTCCATGATGGAAGGAACACGGGAAATAAGTTAAAACACATACACAAAGCATGTGCAATGGCAGAATCTAGACCTCAGGGAATTCTACTACATATTTATGCTGATTGATTGCCTAGGGGGAAAAAAAGTTTTTATTTTGTCAACAGAGACCTTTCAGAGACAAGCTCACCAAAACCACAGAGCTCACATGCAGGGCCTGAGAGGGTGATGGCAAAGGTGGAGACAATAGGCAACCTCCGTCCCCCAAAGACAGCCTTTGCAACAGGTGCCTGTGGGCTGTACCTTTTTGAACATTTCCTCTGTTAAAAAGAAAACAAAATGCATTTTACACTGCAAATTACCAGCAGCTCCTGGTGAAAGAGCATCAATCTGCAACATCTCTGAGGTCCTGTCTCCCATGTAATCATACCTCTGAAATGGTATGTGTCTCTTAAGGCAGAATATTGTTTCAAACTAACTAATTTGCCCTTACAACTAGGCAAGTAACTAGGTAAAAGTTACTTTTTCCCTGTAACTTTTGTTCCTCAATGTGCAACTATTGCAACTATGTGCAATGTGCTCTTCTGGGGAATAAATGTATTATTTGACCCAAATGTAAAGAAAAAAAATAGACTCAGTCAGCATCCCTGTTGATAATTAATATTGTCTGGCTATAAACCCATAATCATTCATTTTAATGCTCTGAGTCTCTGCAGAGCTGCCTGATAATACCCAAGTCCAGACTTCATTAAAGAGCATCTCAGGCACTTGCCACACATTTTAATAAAGCAATCACTTCACTTTTAAGCACTGCATAGAATACTGTCTTGTCTAGATACCTGAGGAAGAGCAAAGAATTGCCTCCAGGTAGCTAGGCAGGGAAACTTCATTAAAATAGATTCAAGCTGATCCTTCTCCATTCTCCTCCTTCCCCCCAAACCAGCAGCTATCAACATACAGAATGACTAATATAAATCCATGTAGGCCATGGACATTTGTGGACTTTTGTGAAATTATTTGTTCTCAAGTGAGAAGTTTGTAGGGGCTCAAGCCTGCCTAGAAATCATATGTTTCACCCTAGAATTTTCTACCAAATTTCAGATACATGAGGGCTATTCAAGATAGAAATGAAGGTACTTTGCATATGCTCAGAGGCACTCACTATTTTAAGTGTTCCAAGACATGAGCCTTGGGACTATGAACTGGCTACAGGGCTGAGCCCTGATCAAAGTAAGCACTGATGCCTTGGTGTCTTTATCTAAATATGTGTATCACTGTGCTACGGGTAGAGGTTTTTTTTTTTTTTTAAAGCACATAAAAACACAAAACACTGCCATTTCGTGTTTAAAACATCCAAACAAAAAACACAAAACACTGCATTTTGGTGTTTGAGGTATTTTCCAGAAGTTAAAATAGATTAGTTTTCCACTTAGAAATAATACTGTGGTTGCCTCTGCTGGTACTATATCACCTACCTAATACACTTTTAAAGTGTTTAAAATTAATGAAAATGAAAACTTGGAAGAAAAACACATAACAAGGCTTTCTGCCTTTTCAAATCATGAAATCTGTGAGAAAATAAAACCATTTTCAAAACACCCCTAGCTATAGGCCACAGCTTACACAACAAAACAAGACTGAGGGCAGGGTCTTTACGCCTAACAACGGCAGGATGAGAAGAAATCCAGAAAGGTAATCTGTTCCCACCACTGTCTTCCTATATGCTATGAAAAAAAGTTTACATGCTTGCTGAGTTTATTTTTGTCATGCAACAGTAAAAAGGCACACAAAAAAGCAGGAGAATGGCAGGAAAAACAAACAAACCAGCAGTGCTTACATCTTGATCCAATGCACACTTATTCACAAGTGGAGCTGCAATGTTTACAACTCAATCCTATACATGTTTACTCGAAGACAAGTCTCCTTTTGTTCACCGGAATGTACTCTCAGACAAATGTGTCTAGCCATAGGGCCAAATCCTATCCGACCTTCCAGCATGAATGTAGCCACGGTGCCGCCCCTTGGAGGCCCCCATGACTGCCCCTCCACTGCAGAATGCAGCTTATGCCCCTGTGGCACAGCTGCATTAGCCCTGGAGAGTTGGATAGGAGTGGGCCCATAGTTGATTTAATTCAATTAGTTAATTACAAATATTTTGACCATCTAAAGAGGTGTCTCTGATTAACTGAACATGTGTTTAAACCCATTTCTGTCCAGCGCACAGGTGTACACATTTGGCCCCTATTGTGTACATGCAACATTGGGCAAAAATGGCTTAAGATCATCATTTTAAAAATAAAAACTGCAGATGGCATGCATCTTAGAAGGGGCATTGCCTCCGACGTGCAAAAAATTGGATGCCGCTGCCAAACCAGCACTTGCTGGGACACATACATGAATAATCTCTCGACAAACTGGGGTGTTTTTTCTCCAAAACAATTATTTTATTCACATGCCAAGTATAACAAGGTGCATATAGTCAACTAAGGACGCAATCCGAACCAACTTTCCAGCACTGGCATAGCTGTGCCAGTGGGGCAAGTGCTGCATCCTGCCTTTAGGGGGCAGTCACAAAGGCCACCTCAAGGTAAGGCAATGTTTATTCCCTTACCTTGGAGTTGCATTGCCCTTATGTCAGTGCTGGAAAGTTGGTTAGGATTGAGGCCTAAGATGTCTTTAAATCACACCATGTGAGCAAGAGCTGTTGTGTTTTGACAGTGTCTCCTGCCAGGAAATTCTATGATGTCACAGCCACCTAATCAAACTACAGGTGTGCGCCACTTAACAACAGACATAAGTTCACCTATCCCTGTTGTTATGTGATTAGATTATTAAGTGAACATTCAGTCCACTCTATTGCCTTTGTTGTGTAAACAGACACTCTCAACAGACACTAGTTGGCTACACAGGCTATTGGAGACAGATTGCCTCTTCTTTGCATTAAGAGCCTTCTTTGCATTAAGAGCCTTGTGTAAGCAGACACTCTGCTGCAGGCTATGGGAAACACAATTGCCTCATTAAGAGCATCTTTACTGTGCCTTGACTACCATTATAAATGTGGTCCATTATAAATGCGGTTAAAAATTATAAATGTATAATATAACACATTATAAATGTGTTAACCAGCGCACACCTGCATTGGCACACACATCCTTTCACTGTAAGGTGGTCACCTCTTCAACGGTCAAACTGACACAAACTCAGTCCCACCCAGTGATGGCAGAGAAAAACGGGTACAACATCTAGAGCAGGGGTGCTCACACTTTTTTGGCTCGAGAGCTACTTTGAAACCCAGCAAGGCCTGGAGTTCTACCAGAGTTTTTTTTCAATGTTCGCGCCATCCTAACATATAATATTTATGTGTACAATGTATGTTGGTGTACCTTGAGCCCCACTGAGTATAACAGGACTTACTCCTGAGTAGACATGCCTAGGATTAGGCTGTGAGGCTGCAATCCTAGCCACACTTACCTGGGAGTAAGCCCCATTGAGTACAATGGGGGCAGTGTTTCCTCCCAGAGGCATCTGAAGGGGGGGGGGTTGGCACTCCGCGATCTACTCATTTTGCCTCACGATCTACCAGATCGCGATCCACCTATTGAGCACCCCTGATCTAGAGGCTTGTTGCAACCAAGTATAAAAATGGGAATTTAGTAATGACTGAAAACAGGTCACCATGCCTAATTATCATTCCCGCCTCTTCTTTGACACAGCAATTCCAGTTCTCAGAGCCAGGATAGCAAAAAGTATCATGCATTCTATTTCTTCAAAAATAGAAATATTAAATACTTTTTAAGTATACTTGCAATGCTGGTCTTTTCTGCCTGTCAAAATCTTTCTTCCATCAGACACATCATTTGGGAGCATCAGCAAAACTTATTCAGGCACTGTATCTGGCACCCTAAACACAAGGGGCAACTTCTTTTCACAAGAAGCTCTCTGTATATTGCTGGCAAATGCCCAATCCTCTCCAACTTTCCAGTGCAGGTGCAGCTGCTATGCAGGCCGGAGGAAAGGGAATCAACATTCCCTTACCTGGAGGAGACCTCCATGGCTGGACCCCTACCACAGGATGCAGTGCATGCACCATTGGCATGGGCGCGCTGGCGCTGGAATGTTGGATAGGATTTGGCCCAAAGTTCCCAAAGCCCTTTTCTGCTTCTGCATTTCCAAATGAGTGGCAATGCACCCACTTCCACGACCTGGAATAGAAACTGGCACACTTGCCTGAAAAATGTAGCCAGCTATACATAACACATGCTAGGGGGCGACTGTGTAAATCTGTTGCAGCAAATGCAAAAAACGAGTCTTGTGCAAACCACCTTAAAGACAAACAGATTTCTATTGCTATGCTTATGGCACAACAAATTGGTGCCACAAGACTCCTTTCCACTTATGCTATAAATAGCATTTTTAAAGTTGCCAAAAAGAAACTGTAGCTGCTCCTTCCTTGAGTCTGTGCAGCCCATAGCCAAAGCAAAAGGAATAACCCTCATCATTGTGCTCAGGCTAGAACTAGATGCCCAGCACGCTGACTGGCTGGCTGCACCCTGGAGCAGCAACTTTTAAATGACAGTTTTCCCTACAGCTTGAGGTGGCCATCTTGGGATCAAGCAATGTCATTTGGGGCAGCAACAGCAGCAAGCAGGTGTGTGTCCATCACAATTCTTAACCATTCTACTTCCCAGAAGAGGAAACAATTGCAAGCCAGTATATTTTTGGACAAAGGTGAGAGCAGTAGAAAAATCTAATTAATAAGAGCCCAAGCCTATGCAGGTCTGCTCAGAAGTAAGTCTGATTGTGTTCAATGGTGCTTACTCCCAAGAAAGTGTGGCTAGGACTGCAGCCTCAGAGCACAAGCCTATGCATGCCTACTCAGAAGTAAGTCCCATTATAGTTCATGGGGCTTACTCCCAGGAAAGTGGATAGGACTGCAGCCTCAGAGCACAAGCCTATGCATGTCTACTCAGAAGTAAGTCCCATTATAGTTCACGGGGCTTATTCCCTGGTAAGTGTGGTTAGGATAGCAGCCTGAGAGCCCAAACCTATGCATGTCTACTCAGTAGTAAGTCCCATTACAGTCCATGGGGCTTACTCCCAAGAAACTATGGACAGGATCGCAGCCTCAGAAGCTTGTTGCAAAGCCAAGCGATGGGGCAAAGCAGCCTTGCCCCCTTGCAAAGGGTGAGGGGGAGGAAGAGGAGGAGGAGATTATTCCGGATTGTCTCCGTATGTTCCTCTCCCCGCTGCAATCCGGCTTGTGATGCACCAGATTGCTTCCTACAGGCAACGCTTTCCTGCCCTTACCCACCCCCGCAGGCGCCTCGATTAAAAACTCACTTGCTCTGCGTTGCAGGCAGAAAGCCCGCAGCTCACCGCTTGGATTCTCTGCAAGCGGAGAGAAGGAAGGAAGGCTGAGTAGCCCCGCAGCAGCCACTGCACTCCAGCTCTACTCACAGCTCAGGGGGCTGCTGGGAACAGGAAGGTCCCAGTTTAATTTAATCCCCGATTCCTCCTCCTCCTCCACCTCCTCTTCTGCTATGTTTCCTGGTGATCACTAGGAGCGGGGAGGAGCTGGTAGCTCTATGGTTAGGGCTGCTAGTAAGCATCCCCTAAACACAGCCCCTGTTCGTGTGGGTGCATGATCTGCTGCAAGTTAACAAAACAGCTCTCTCTTGTAACCATGCGCAAAGAATATTCCTCACCCCCCACATAGCCATAGGAGATGATGGCTCTGGGATGGCTCACAGGCTCTGGGATGGTCACCATCTCTACTGAGATATGCAAGTCCCTCCTTGCAGGGGGACCAGATGTCATAACCACAAAAGAGGACAAGGCACCCCCAAATCTACGACATCCAAGAAAAGCGTAGGGCATGACCAAAGAAAAGCTAAAAACACCTATATATGGATTTCATGCAGTTAATTTAAACACTATGTTACTTCATTTAAACACTGTTACTTATTATTAAATTTAAAACTATTGCATATAGTTTATTAGTTACAAGAAGGTTATGCACTGCCTGCACAAGGTGACCAGATACAATGTTGGACAGAGTGCCTCTACCTTTAACCATTGTATAGAAGAGGGAATTTGGGCAGGTGCTGCTTTTTAAACCCTTCCATGTTGAGGTGCACCTGCCCAAATTCCCTCCACTATATAATGGTTAAAGGTAGAGGCACTCTGTGCCTGTAGGCCACCGCTCACAGGGAAAAGAACATTTAAGTTCTTTTCCAAACACTACTAGGCTAAAAAAAGAGGACATGTCCTGGAAAAAGAGGGTGTCTGGTCACCTTGCCTCTGTGGAATATACTGATGATGAGAAATGATCAATAAATTCCACGTTACTAATGCTACATTGATGCCTTCAGGATGACCCCCCAATAATTTTGGTGGAGTTATTTTGTTCATGCTTGGGGTAGTGTTTTATGAGTACAATGCACAAATAAAAAATGAGGAGATGGTCTCACCTGAAGTCTATCACTCTTGGAAGCAACAAGCTCCACTGAACTCAGTTTGGGCTGATTGTTTCTGAACACTTGCATTTCACTGAGACCATACGGCCATTTTTATGTATTTCTATATATTTTTATGTATTTCATAAAGCCATTTTATCTATTTCTGAATACGTACATTTCACTGAGATCATGAAGCCTTTTTTATGTAAGGGTGCTAACTTTTTTTACAGGCACTGCTCCTGTGCCTGTCATATAAAAAAATCAACCCCAACCCCCCCTCCAAGCTTTACCTGGCATAAAGAGAAAGAGTGAACTTTTTCTTTTTGCTTCTCTGGCTGCTGTTTTTTTTATACGTGCTGTCAGGGGAGTCACTGGGTTCTTCATTCAGTATCTTCAAAATAGTGCACATCTTTTGATTTTTTAAAATACTTGTTTTACTTGATTTAGAGCCCAATCATATGCATGTCTACTTGGAAGTAAGTCCTATTATAGTCAATGGAGCTTTCTGCCAGGTAAGTGTGGACAAGATTGTAGCCTTAATTGAACTTATTAGCTAAAAGCAAGGGTAGAATCTAGGAGTACTGAATTAATGTACCAAGCTGTGGGATTAAAGCGCACAGAAATTTTCTTCACACAGAAGTGTTGACCTGTGGAACTCTCTTTCACCAGAGATTATAAAATCAAATAGCTGGACAAACAATAATTTTAATGGTGTGTCAGAATATCTGCAGCAGTTGGGCAGAAACTTTGAGGTATCCATCCTCTACATCTCTGGTCCCTAACTAGTTTTCTTAAAGGGTCAGTTTGAAGCCTGTTGGAACACTATCCTTTACATCTCAGCACCAAGCCCTTAAGGCTCAAATAGGATATTATATTACCATACTGCCATTTGCACCTCTTTTGCTTGTAGGCTGACAGCATATGATAAATCAATCTGTTAATAAGTGTATGAAATATGCACATCAATCTTTGCATAAATTGGCATGGCAATGATCATGAAACTAGCAAGGAAGACAGGGCCCATGAGAGTGAGTTGAAAGGGGTAATTTGTATCCGAGCCCAGTGTCAAAAAGGGAACCCAGGAGCCAAAGGGGGGGGCCTAGAAATTTCCTAGGATCTTAATATTTTCCAATCTCACCTAGACTCGCTTCCCACATGGGATGCTGGAGGCTGCCACAACCATAAGCACCGGGCCAAGGAATGCATACATAACACTGCTTAACACAGTGTCAAATCTGGGAAGAAACTGGCCTGCTGCAATAGCTCTTTGGCTTGTGAATCTGCTTACCATGAAGGAGTGTATAGGAGCTCAGAGATACAGCCACAGGGCTACAGCTGCTGCAGAACCATGTTTTGGTGCACATAGGACATTTTCTATTCTAGTGTGAGCCTAAATATGATGATGCTAATTTTCCACAATGATTTTCTATACTTGAAACATTTTAAAGAGACTGAAGCATGTATTTAGTTTTCCATATATAAAAATATATCTAGCCGATGAGGCTGCATGGACAGGTAGATCTGGACTGTGCATTGTGAAGTCCTGTAGACTTGGACTCCAAAGACTTTTCTGGTTGTTGCCACTCTCCCTCTGCCCTGTTGTGCCCCCTCCTGACCCGTTCTGTCAATCCCCATCACCAGCCTCCCCCACTCTGTTTTACCCCTCCACTCTCCCCCTTGGAGGGGGCCCAAAAGAAACTTTTCCCTCTCAGATACCCTGGGGGAAGATATTACCTTTATGCCCTGCTTGTGGTTGTCCTGAAAGCATCCCTATGGCTGCAGAAGGAAGAGGATGCTGGTCTAGGTTGACTTTTGGTCTCCTCTAATCTGAGAGGGCTGATTATGAGGAAGACATTTGGGGGAATTGTGCTTGGTGTTTAGATGATGAATGCACGTCATTGCAGACAGACACCAATTTGAAAGAGGCATTTCCTTCTGCATGAGGCAGAAAAGGGAATTCCTTGTCTGAGACAGTGCCAGCAATTGACATTTGCTATGTAATTTATTTATATATCACCATCACATGGTTCTTTAGACAGCATGAAAAGAAGGGACTTACAAACTAGGCATTGACTCAAGAGCAGGGAAGATGGGGCAGCAGTAAACTGGAGCGTATGCGATTGTTGCAGTTACACATCCTTACATGGGTTGCCCAATCCTATCCTGCACTGGAATAGGCAGGCCAACTGACCTGCACCATATCCAGCACAAGGTTGGAGATACCTGGAGTGTAACTTGGAGTAAGGGGATATTTATCCCCTTACCCTGAGTAATGCCCACCACAATGAGGCTACTTGGATCTGCACCAGTTAAATCGCTGGTGCAGATCCAAACAGTCTGGAATTAGGCTGGGCTGCTTGGGAGGGGGGTTAAGATCTGGACTAAGTGACGGAGGCCAGTCCTCCCACCATTCTGCCCTCTTCCTGCCCTGAAACACCTCCGTTCTGCCCTCCCGCCACCCTTCCCAACCCCCCCCCCACTGGCCTTACGTGTGCACTATGGGCTTACGTGTGCACTGCATGAAGTAAAAGGCGCATCACTGCAAATTCTGTAGTCAGCCAAACAGAGAGAACAAATGATTTTGTGCTGAGGCCTTCTCTCTTGTGTACAGATCAGCCATTTTCAACCACTGTGCTGCGGCACATTGGTGTGCCATGAACGGTCCACAGGTGTGCTGTGGGAAATTGGGAAAGGACCATTTATCTGTAGGACCATTGGAAGTTGTGAGCGCCTCCCCCCACTGGTAGCACAGTGTGCCAGTGTGTCAATTGTTAAAAAACTGATGGTGTGCCTCGAGCATTTTCAAGACTTGTCAGTGTGCCATGAGCTGAAAAAGGTTGAAAATCACTGGTCTAGATTGTCAACTTTTTTTCTAGCAGAGCTCTCCTACTTTCAGCAGCTTTCTGATAAGCAGAAATTTAGCAGGCTAATTTTCATTTCCATGCCAGGAATAGTTTTGGCTGCCACATGTTTGGCTTACCAGCTAGAGCCTGTATTAATATGGTGGGATGCTGTCTTCTTCTGACGCTCACATTTTTGATAGAAAGGCGCACTCTCTCCTTTTGATGGTGTAAATCAGGTGGTTCCTGTACCTCAGTGCCAAAGAGAAAATCAGGCCCTGGGTGAGGAAGACTGCTAACTGACCAGAAAGAAATTTGCCCTGCTGTTGTGACTTTCTGGTTAAGCTACAAAAATTAGTGGGTAACACTAACCATGACAAGAAAATTATTCCCTACCGCTCATGTCTGCATATCTCGTGGCTATTAAAGGCACCATTATAAGTGTGATAGTTTTACCACATTATGAAAGGAAAGTTTGATCCAAGTGTTACTAAAATAGCAGCACCTGGTTTTGTTTTTTGTTTTAATACCAGTCCTTATTATCTTGGATATGTGACAACATCACCTGTCCTAAACTGAAGCCAAGTTCCTTTAATAACAAACGTTCAGTTCAGAATATTTTTACGGAAGAGCTGCCCCTATTTGGGATGTTATTTTGGCAGTAAAGCTCAAGTGCCCTAAGAATAAAACAACAATCATGCAAATAATGAGATTGACTTCTCATTGATTGGTGATGAGTTATGTATGGCTACCACAAGGAAAAGAGTCAGAAACAAGCAATTAAAGGGCTGATTTCAAGAACATCAGTAACGAAAGAAGCAGAACGAATGAGGCTTTACAACGCAAGCTTGAGCACACTGAATTAACAGCACCAAAGCAGCCATTGCTGTATCAAGAGGGCACTGGGAAGCAGCCAGAAGAATCCTTGGAGGAAGGGGACTTTTGTTCCCTTTCCCCAGGGAAAGCCCCAGCTCTGCAATGGGGCTTCACAAGTCTGTGCAGGCTGTTTTGCTGGCACAGACTTGAGAGATTCCATGTCAGGCCTTCCGGCCCAACATGAAATTCAGGATACAGTGGAGCAGTGCTAAAAAGCTATGGTATGGGAAAGATGAGATGCAAGTTTGTTTGGATCCCAGCCCTCTTTGCAACTCCGGAAGGCTAACTTCTCCTGAGGAAGAACACAGATGTTTGAAACATACTGGAAATTCCAGGAAACGTTAAAATCAGTTTTGAATTGTTTTCTTGGACTGATTGGTGTTACACATTTGTCATTGCTCTGCTGTGTGGTGCAGCATCTCTCTCAGGTTGCAGAATGGAAGCATGATATGCAGTGTTAAACCATGTTTTTGTATAAAGTGTGTTCCAAACATAGAAGTCGCTCATACTTTTGATTCCATATGTACTGTAACTAGACTCCAGCTGTCATTTAAAATGTGAGTGAATTCGAATGCCTGTGAGGAAGATAAAGCAGGGTATAAATAAAATAAATTTTCAAAGTTCAGTTTCTAGACCAAATTTTTAAGAGATACTTTAAAACAAAAATACTCTATATTTTCAGTGTAAAATCTGATACACCGAAGACCCAAATGTCTGAAGAAATATATTTTTTTCTAACCTCCCCCTAAATCCAGTAGCATCTATGAAGGAGAATACTGAAAAAAATGTTAAATTTAAAAGAAACCACCTTACATTTTTGCAAGGAAATCTGAGTTTGATAACATGACTGACACTTTCACCCCAAGAACATGTTTCATTTCTGTATAGTACCTATTATCTTTTCTTTATGCTATTCAGTTTGAGTCTACACTCCCCCCTATATTACATGCAGCTTCTGGTGTCTTCTGAGCTGTGATTTGTGTGGGAAACCCTCCCCACATTCCACGCAGGTGTGGGGCTTCTCATCCTTGTGGGTGCGCCGGTGACGGATGAGATTAGAGCTGATGCTGAAGTGCTTCCCGCATTCTGTGCACTTGTAGGGTTTCTCTCCGGTGTGGGTCCTCTGATGCTGGATTAGAGCTGAACTCTCGCTGAAACGCTTGTTGCAGTCAGTCCATTGATAGGGCTTCTCTCCTGTATGGATCCTCTGGTGGGTCACTAGGTTGGAGTGCTGGCTGAAATCCTTGCCACAATCAGCACATGTGTGTGGCTTCTCCCCAGTGTAGGTGATCTGGTGCCGGGTGAGGTCCGAACTGTGGCTGAAGCCTTTGCCACACTCACTGCAGATGGTGGGCCGGGTGTGTGAGTAGGACCTCTGCAGCACCAGGATGTCCTCCAGTTTCCAAATGCCTTTATTGCATTGAGTGGGTATACCAAGCCACTTCCTCACTGCTGGGTTCTTTCTTTGTTTTCTCTCTGGCCTACTCTGACTCTCACAGGCTCTTTCCTGAACAACGCTGTGGAAAATGCCATCCTGATAATTTTTCTCTGGCCCCTGAGGCCTTGTTTCTATGGGGTCAGTCTGGGCAGGCTGGTCCTCCATTCTGCTCTCTATTCCGCCGTCTCCTGGAATAAAATTTAAGTATCAACAATGGTGGAACCAGAAAAGAAAGGAGGAGGGGAGGAAAAATAGTAGCAAGGTGGACTCTGAGTGAATTACTTTTATATCATGTAAAAACATCTTGAGACTATATTTCTGCTTATCAAGGAGTATGTTCCTCTGAGCACCATGGAACTTATTTCTGAACAAACATACTTAAGATTGCACTGAATATTCTAGTAGATAAAGGAAGGATACACATTTTAAAATAAATATTCCCAGACATAGTTTAGGATCGCAGCCTTGGATAACATTCTAAATATGGGATTCTACTTGTTTTTCTATTTAGTTATAATCTTCACATGACCCTAAAAAATACAAAATCCTCCCCCTCCCCGAATGAGTATTTTTGATTGAAAAGATTTCTAGGCTGCCTTTCAGTCAAAGCTTCCTAAGTGGGCATTAATCAATCAATCAATTTTTAAAAGCAGCCCTAACAATAGTGAAGTGAACAGTGATACAAGTGATAGCAGCAGTTGTATAACTAGGGGTGGGCAGCTCTTCCCCAGGCACAGGGGGTGCAGAGAAGACTAAACTGGCACATGGCTTACCACCAGAAACCCCCCACTTCAATGGGTGCTCAAGTTGGGTACCAGGATCCACAGGAGCACTCTTGCCTGTAAATGGGTGCTAAACTTGCATGTCCTTGGGATGAATTGCCCTCTATAGTGCTGATCACCTATTCTTAAGGAGAATTGAACCAAGCCCACCAACTCAGCCTCTCCTGTCTTTCAAACATAATCCTGCCTCCTTGATTAGGTTTTTCAGGCGGGGGTTTATGCTCACCCAACCCCCATTTACTGTATATGCATGTTGCCTCCTAATGGGTCAGGGCAGGAACTGGGCAGACTGACAACTTTACCAGATTCACCTCTAGCTGACAGTTTGACATCTGGCAAAGTATTAAGAGTAGGCTGCACAACACAAAACAAAACATGCTTGAATATCAATCTTGATTTCAAAAAACTTCCCAAATTGCATTTTGCCCCTAATGGCACTGAAGGCTAACTTCTTCCCATTCCCCACTCCCCATATTGCAAGGATGTGCTCAAGGCACGGAGTCGGACTTGTGAATCGAATCCCAAGTCAATGACTCTGCAACTCAACTCATGAGTAATAAAATGCAGCCGTTGCAACTCATAAGAATTTTTGCATCTTTCGAGTTGAGTCATTTTGTGAAATGAGATGAGTTGCAAGCCAAGGGCTTCCCTGAGCAGGACTTCACAGATAAAAGGGATCTCTCTGTGTGTGGGAGTTCTCATTTAACACTTCCTGGATGTTCCCATCCCATCTGCACTCCAGTCAGTTATGCATAGAAGTTCTTTGCTTCCATTTATGTCAACAAAAGCTGTGCTGTTATTCCAGTTTAGAAAAATGATTGGTTCCATACCCAGCGACCCCCCCAGTTTCTCCAGTCTTGCGTAGCCAAAAAACAAACAACATAAACAAAAAAACCCCCAAACCCTTAAGTCTTCCTCTTCTCCTCAGTACCCCCCAGCCCCATCACCTTGAACCAAAAACCAAATCTCCCACTACCTACTGCTGCTGTCAGTCTGAAGGCTGGCTTCCAGATCCCCCATGAGCAATACAGAGCTGGTGGAAAAAAGTAAGCAACATGCAAGAACACACACACACACACATGACTTGAAATAGGGACGGGTCATTTCAAGTCTAGAGACTTTTTCAAGTCATTGGCCCAGAGTCATGAGTTGAATTGGGGTCAGTGGCATCCATGACATTGACTCAAGTGATCAAAAAATATTCTTTTGTGAGACTCGAGTCAACCCAAGTCGAGTACCCATCCCTGCCTGTTGAGTCTAGATGTACACTGAGGCAATGTACATCCCCACCCCTTTCACCTGTAAAATGGAAAAGCATAAGGTCCTGTTGTAGAGTGGCAGAAAACTAGATTCAGACTGGAAAGCACCTGGGCCAAGATGAAAATGCTGTGCAGGTGAAGAAGCCATACTATGCAAGGAAACCCAAACAGACCTTTTCTGAAAACACCTGTCTGCACACCCAGCATGGAGATCCCAGGAGTGGAAGGTTGATTCTGAGCATGTGTAAACACCACTGGTGAGGGGACATCTAGGGATGGCAGGTGGGGAAGGAAGGGCAAATTGCCACATTATTATTATTATTATTATTATTATTATTATTATTATTATTAATAACAGTATTTATATACCGCTTTTCAACTAAAGTTCACAAAGCAGTTTACAGAGAAAAATCAAATAACTAAATGGCTTCAGCTTCAGCTTACATCAGCTGAAGCTGAATATCAGCTTCCGGCAGGATTTATCTTTTCCTTTGCATTGTTTGAAGGCTTTTCATTACAATTTATTGCAAAGAATTAAAGCGACCAATCGGATCGTGTGACTGTCTGGAGTCCAGATACCCCACAAAATATCTCAGGCTGCAATCCTATCTACGCTTACCTGGAAGTAAGCCCCACTGACTACAATGGGATTTACTTCTGAGTAGACCTGCATAAGGACTGGGTTCGCAGGGATGGCAAGCAAGATCTAGATCCTGGGGCCTCTTTCACCCGCCTGGCTCCCTCTTCCTGCACACTCACCCATCTTGTAGCACACACCACTGCTCTGGCCGGCGCGGAAAGATTTCTTTGCTTGTATGCACAGGAGTGAGAACCCCTGCAGGCGCCAGAGAGTGGAGGGACCTGCCAGTTTCCACCGGCGTTCAGGTTCAGGGGATCTTCAGGAGGCGTTCGTTCTGGCGGCGTGCAGGGCTTTTCCCAGCCCGCTAGTCTTTGCTCTGGTGCCTTTGCTCATCGCTGCTCTGAGCAGCGGGTCTGAATAGAAGGCAAGCGCTGTGCTCGGTAGAAAGCAGCCAGTGCCGCCCTCCGCCATGCTGTCCTTTTGTTCACCTGAGCGTCCTCGCAGCCCAAGCCTATGCATGTCTACTCGGAAGTAAGTCTCATTCTAGTCAACGGAGCTTACTCCCAGGAAAGCGTGCATAGGAATGCAGCCTCAGCGTGTCTATCTGTGCATAAAGATGCCTTGCTTTTGCTCTCAACATTCTGTGCGCTCAAAGAGACCCCATTAGCGGATATCCCAAAGAGATCCCATTAATGGATCTTCCATGTTCAGAGGCAGTGTGCTGCCATACTAGTTGCGGAGGAGCAACAGTGGCAGCGGGTTGCCTTCAAGGAAGGGGTAACCCTGCTTCTCCCCCCCCCCCCCGTGTTCAAAGTCATCTCTGAGCGATCCTTTGGTTTCAATCTTGAAACACAGAATTGTATGCTGTGCGTGTGCACCAGTTTTCACCCCATGCCCCAGGTCAAAGGAAATGCCTATAATTGTTACAAAGGCGCACAGAACACCCCATAGGTCAGTTAAGGCAATCACCTTCTTCATATAAGGGCAGTACTGATTTTCTGATGCATTCTCAGCATCACCTGGCAGGACAAAGTTCCAAGCAACACAGTCCTGGAATGAGCTGGAATCCCTAGCATGTATGCACTGCTGAAACAGAGACGCCTGCGTTGGCTCGGTCATGTCGTGAGAATGGATGATGGCCGGATCCCAAAGGATCTCCTCTATGGAGAACTCGTGCAAGGAAAGCGCCCTACAGGTAGACCACAGCTGCGATACAAGGACATCTGCAAGAGGGATCTGAAGGCTTTAGGAGTGGACCTCAACAAGTGGGAAACCCTGGCCTCTGAGCAGCCCGCTTGGAGGCAGGCTGTGCAGCATGGCCTTTCCCAGTTTGAAGAGACACTTTGCCAACAGTCTGAGGCTAAGAGGCAAAGAAGGAAGGCCCATAGCCAGGGAGACAGACCAGGGACACACTACACTTGCTCCCAGTGTGGAAGGGATTGTCACTCCCGAATCGGCCTTTTCAGCCACACTAGACGCTGTGCCAGAACCACCTTTCAGAGCGTTATACCATAGTCTTTCGAGACTGAAGGTTGCCAACATATATATATATATACATATATGATTTTCTGGTATCTGTCCCATGTCTATCTAGTGACTGGTGAGTTGGAGCGATGACTTTTCAAAATGTTGTTAGGGGCACATCTGTGTGTGAGAGTTGCTGCCTCTCGTTCCTGTGCCCTTTTGTTGATGGGCGCCTTCACTGACTGCCAGGAGGACGAGCAGATTTCCAGTAGGAGGGGAGAAAGTTCAGAGGGAGCACAGCTTCTGTCCTTCATACTGGAGGATTCAGGTTTTGCACTGCAAGCCTATGCGTTTCTGCTCAGAAGCAAGGCTACAATCCTATGCTCACTACTTTCGGAGTAGGTTCCATTGAATATAGTGGGGCTTACTTCTGAGTAGACCTGCGTAGGATCGAGCTCTGAGTCCCATGGAGTTCAGTGAGGCTTTATATCAGGAAAGGGTGTCTAAGAGCCCAAGCCTATGCATGTCTGCTTAGAAGTAACACCAGAACCAGGGGACATCCGCTAAAATTGAGTGTTGGGAGAGTTAGAACAGACAAAAGAAAATATTTCTTTACTCAGCGTGTGGTTGGTCTGTGGAACTCCTTGCCACAGGATGTGGTGACGGCGTCTGGCCTGGGCGCCTTTAAAAGGGGATTGGACAAGTTTCTGGATGAAAAATCCATTACGGGTTACAAGCCATGATGTGTATGCGCAACCTCCTGATTTTAGAAATGGGTTATGTCAGAATGCCAGATGCAGGGGAGTGCACCAGGATGAGGTCTCTTGTTATCTGGTGTGCTCCCTGGGGCATTTGGTGGGCCGCTGTGAGATACAGGAAGCTGGACTAGATGGGCCTATGGCCTGATCCAGTGGGGCTGTTCTTATGTTCTTATGTCCCATTATAGACAATGGGGCTTACTCCCAGGTAAGTAAGGAAGGGTTGCAGCCTAAGGCTGCATACCTATCCACACTTACCTGGGAGTAAACCCAATTGACTATAATGGGACTAACTTCTGAGTAGACATGCAAAGGCTTGGGCTTTGAGACCCCAATCCTATGCATGCCTTCTCAGAGATACATGCCATTGTAGTCAATGGGACTTAGTCCCAGGAAAGCGTGGCTAGCACTGCAGCCTGGCACCCTGAACTCAGCGGGATTTCCTTCCTGCTCAATACAGTACAGGGAGGGGGTTCCCGCCTTTGACGGTTGTCAGGGTGTCGGAGGCGGGCCTACACAGAGATCTTGTCGGTGATTGGAGGAGAGTGGCTCCAGAGGCGAGTCCTATTGGTTAACCCGCCGGTGGAGCGGGAGGCGGTGCGTGGAGAAGCACTCGTGCGTGATTGGAGGAGACATGCGCGGGGGCGGGGCTTACTGCGGCGCCTGTTCGTTGGTGCATTTTTGGCCGCAAATAACAGTCGCTGGTCTCCCGTGACCGCTCGCTCGCTTCCGATCGGCGGGAGTTCTGCTTCCGGGTCGCGGCGGCGGCGGGTCGTACAGTCGCCGGTTGGGTGAGTGCGGCTTGGCTGTGACGTCAGGGAGAGGCCGGCATCTGCCTTCTTGTGGGCGGCGCGCGTCCTGGGCGTGGAAGGCTCCTGCGGCGCGCGCTCGCCCCGTCTCCGCAGGCGCCTGCGGGGGTGGGAGCGGCAGCCGGGCTCTCGGTGGCTACTCGAAGGCGCAGCGCCCCGGCAGCCTCGCAGGCGGCACCGCCCTTCACCGGCCGTCGCGGGGGGGGGGGCGCGGGCTGCTGCAGCGAACGCTGCAGCCGAGAGAAGGCGCGAGGGCTCGACTGCGCAGCTGATGACGAACCCGATTTTGTGCCTGTCTACTCGGAAGTAAGCCCCGTTTTAGTCAGTGAGGCTTACTCCCAGGAAACGGTGTGGAGAGGATTGCAGGCTCTGAGCCCAATCTTGTGCATGTCTACTTTGAAGTAAGTCCCATTAGAGTCGATGGGGCTTACTCCCAGGAAAGTGTGGATGGGACTGCAGCCTGAGTAAGGCCAGGAAGATTTTTAAACACCTGTCACAACAAATATATTAGCCTTTCAGGTGCTACAGGACACTCTGTTCTTGCTGTGACAGGCTAACAGAGCTGCTCTCCTGCTTGTGAAGAATGTGCAGTGACAAGAACAGCAGCATTTGGACACTCCCTGACTCACTGGTGGCTATACTAAGCTCAGTTTTACAAATAGGTTTTTACAGTACAGGTGTGTGCCACTTAACAACAGACCGCATATGCGACAGTGGTCCAAGCACAACAAAGGTCTCTCCAGAGTGCATGGAGGCTGCTTAAAACAACAGTAATAGAGGCCCAGCAGAGGTGTATACCGCAAAGAAAGAAGGGTTCCACTAAATCCAGGAGAGTGCCCGCATGGCTAACCAGCCAAGTTAGAGAGGCTGTGAAGGGCAAGGAAGCTTCCTTCCGTAGATGGAAGTCTTGCCCTAATGAGGAGAATAAAAAGGAACATAAACTGTGGCAAAAGAAATGTAAGAAGGTGATATGGGAGGCCAAGCGAGACTATGAGGAACGCATGGCCAGCAACATTAAGGGGAATAATAAAAGCTTCTTCAAATATGTTAGAAGCAGGAAACCCACCAGAGAAGCAGTTGGCCCTCTGGATGGTGAGGGAGGGAAAGGGGAGATAAAAGGAGACTTAGAGATGGCAGAGAAATTAAATGAGTTCTTTGCATCTGTCTTCACGGCAGAAGACCTCGGGCAGATACCGCTGCCCGAACGGCCCCTCCTAACCGAGGAGTTAAGTCAGATAGAGGTTAAAAGAGAAGATGTTTCAGACCTCATTGATAAATTAAAGATCAATAAGTCACCGGGCCCTGATGGCATCCACCCAAGGGTTATTAAGGAATTGAAGAACGAAGTTGCAGATCTCTTGACTAAGGTATGCAACTTGTCCCTCAAAACGGCCACGGTACCAGAAGATTGGAGGATAGCAAATGTCACGCCTATTTTTAAAAAGGGAAAGAGGGGGGACCCGGGAAACTATAGGCCGGTCAGCCTAACATCCATACCGGGTAAGATGGTGGAATGCCTCATCAAAGATAGGATCTCAAAACACATAGACGAACAGGCCTTGCTGAGGGAGAGTCAGCATGGCTTCTGTAAGGGTAAGTCTTGCCTCACAAACCTTATAGAATTCTTTGAAAAGGTCAACAGGCATGTGGATGCGGGAGAACCCGTGGACATTATATATCTGGACTTTCAGAAGGCGTTTGACACGGTCCCTCACCAAAGGCTACTGAAAAAACTCCACAGTCAGGGAATTAGAGGACAGGTCCTCTCCTGGATTGAGAACTGGTTGGAGGCCAGGAAGCAGAGAGTGGGTGTCAATGGGCAATTTTCACAATGGAGAGAGGTGAAAAGCGGTGTGCCCCAAGGATCTGTCCTGGGACCGGTGCTTTTCAACCTCTTCATAAATGACCTGGAGACAGGGTTGAGCAGTGAAGTGGCTAAGTTTGCAGATGACACCAAACTTTTCCGAGTGGTAAAGACCAGAAGTGATTGTGAGGAGCTCCAGAAGGATCTCTCCAGACTGGCAGAATGGGCAGCAAAATGGCAGATGCGCTTCAATGTCAGTAAGTGTAAAGTCATGCACATTGGGGCAAAAAATCAAAACTTTAGATATAGGCTGATGGGTTCTGAGCTGTCTGTGACAGATCAGGAGAGAGATCTTGGGGTGGTGGTGGACAGGTCGATGAAAGTGTCGACCCAATGTGCGGCGGCAGTGAAGAAGGCCAATTCTATGCTTGGGATCATTAGGAAGGGTATTGAGAACAAAACGGTTAGTATTATAATGCCGTTGTACAAATCGATGGTAAGGCCACACCTGGAGTATTGTGTCCAGTTCTGGTCGCCGCATCTCAAAAAAGACATAGTGGAAATGGAAAAGGTGCAAAAGAGAGCGACTAAGATGATTACGGGGCTGGGGCACCTTCCTTATGAGGAAAGGCTACGGCGTTTGGGCCTCTTCAGCCTAGAAAAGAGACGCTTGAGGGGGGACATGATTGAGACATACAAAATTATGCAGGGGATGGACAGAGTGGATAGGGAGATGCTCTTTACACTCTCACATAATACCAGAACCAGGGGACATCCACTAAAATTGAGTGTTGGGCGGGTTAGGACAGACAAAAGAAAATATTTCTTTACTCAGCGCGTGGTCGGTCTGTGGAACTCCTTGCCACAGGATGTGGTGCTGGCGTCTAGCCTAGACGCCTTTAAAAGGGGATTGGACGAGTTTCTGGAGGGAAAATCCATTATGGGGTACAAGCCATGATGTGTATGCGCAACCTCCTGATTTTAGGAATGGGTTAAGTCAGAATGCCAGATGTAGGGGAGAGCACCAGGATGAGGTCTCTTGTTATCTGGTGTGCTCCCTGGGGCATTTGGTGGGCCGCTGTGAGATACAGGAAGCTGGACTAGATGGGCCTATGGCCTGATCCAGTGGGGCTGTTCTTATGTTCTTATGTTCTTAAGGTTCCTAAAGAGGCAGTCAGGTCTCGCATAGCCTGCAGCAGAGTGTATGTTCACACAGCACAGAGGCTCTTAATGTAAGGAAGAGGCAATCTATCTCCAGTAGCCCATGCAGCCAGCTAGTGTCTGGCAGGGAGCGTCTGTTACACAACAAAGGCAATAGATTTGAATGAATGTTCACTTAATGACCTAATCACATCACAATGACACATTACTGCATTTGTTCTACTCATAGCCCTTCTCTTCCAGATGGAATCCTTTGTGGTCATCATTTCCAAGCTTCAGGTCAATCTGTTAATTATTCTTTTTTGGAAGCTGACTTCCCAGGCTGCTCCACATTCCTGCTGCATTGTTTGCACATCCATCACCCTCTCACAGTGAAGTCACAACAGCAACTCCTCCTGGCTGTTTCCTTTCAGGAGAGCTTTGTCCGTTTTTTTCAGTGTCCCATCCAGAATTCAACCAGGACTAGTCCTGCTTTACCATTCTTTGGGCAGCCTTCAGTTCAAGTACCAGACCATGCCTCCTTCCTCAAATAACCTAGTACAGTGGTTCTCAAACTGGTGGGTTGTGACCCACCAGTTTGTGTAACGCTTCCCCCGTCCCTTTAAGAGGTGGGGGAAGGGGAGGGAGGCAGCAAGGGGGGGGTGCTTTGCACTTACTTTTTAAATGTAGGGCTGCAGCTGGCTACAGGAGGTGCAGGTAGTCCTGCACAGCCCTCAGCAGTGCTCCCAGGGGTTTGGAATCTGCAATCAAAGTGGGTGTAAAGCACTTCTGTTTTGTAGGAGGAGCTTTGCGCCTGCTTCTATTGTAGCTTCAAAGCCTCTGGGAGCGCTGCGCAGGGCTCCCTGAACCTGCTGCAGCCCTACATTTAAAATGTAAGTACAAAACACATAGACGAACAGGCCTTGCTGAGGGAGAGTCAGCATGGCTTCTGTAAGGGTAAGTCTTGCCTCACCAACCTTACAGAATTCTTTGAAAAGGTCAACAGGCATGTGGATGCGGGAGAACCCGTGGACATTATATATCTGGACTTTCAGAAGGCGTTTGACATGGTCCCTCACCAAAGGCTACTGAAAAAACTCCACAGTCAGGGAATTAGAGGACAGGTCCTCTCATGGATTGAGAACTGGTTGGAGGCCAGGAAGCAGAGAGTGGGTGTCAATGGGCAATTTTCACAATGGAGAGAGGTGAAAAGCGGTGTGCCCCAAGGATCTGTCCTGGGACCGGTGCTTTTCAACCTCTTCATAAATGACCTGGAGACAGGGTTGAGCAGTGAAGTGGCTAAGTTTGCAGACGACACCAAACTTTTCCGAGTGGTGAAGACCAGAAGTGATTGTGAGGAGCTCCAGAAGGTTCTCTCCAGACTGGCAGAATGGGCAGCAAAATGGCAGATGCGCTTCAATGTCAGTAAGTGTAAAGTCATGCACATTGGGGCAAAAAATCAAAACTTTAGATATAGGCTGATGGGTTCTGAGCTGTCTGTGACAGATCAGGAGAGAGATCTTGGGGTGGTGGTGAACAGGTCGATGAAAGTGTCGACCCAATGTGCGGCGGCAGTGAAGAAGGCCAATTCTATGCTTGGGATCATTAGGAAGGGTATTGAGAACAAAACGGCTAGTATTATAATGCCGTTGTACAAATCTACGGTAAGGCCACACCTGGAGTATTGTGTCCAGTTCTGGTCGCCGCATCTCAGAAAAGACATAGTGGAAATGGAAAAGGTGCAAAAGAGAGCGACTAAGATGATTACAGGGCTGGGGCACCTTATGAGGAAAGGCTACGGCGTTTGGGCCTCTTCAGCCTAGAAAAGAGACGCTTGAGGGGGGACATGATTGAGACATACAAAATTATGCAGGGAATGGACAGAGTGGATAGGGAGATGCTCTTTACACTCTCACATAATACCAGAACCAGGGGACATCCACTAAAATTGAGTGTTGGGCGGGTTAGGACAGACAAAAGAAAATATTTCTTTACTCAGCGTGTGGTCGGTCTGTGGAACTCCTTGCCACAGGATGTGGTGCTGGCGTCTAGCCTAGACGCCTTTAAAAGGGCTATTGGACAAGTTTCTGGAGGAAAAATCCATTATGGGGTACAAGCCATGATGTGTATGTGCAACCTCCTGATTTTAGAAATGGGTTATGTCAGAATGCCAGATGCAGGGGAGGGCACCAGGATGAGGTCTCTTGTTATCTGGTGTGCTCCCTGGGGCATTTGGTAGGCCGCTGTGAGATGCAGGAAGCTGGACTAGATGGGCCTATGGCCTGATCCAGTGGGGCTGTTCTTATGTTCTTAAAGCACCCCCCTCGCCTCCTTTAGCAACGTGATCCTGGGGATTGTGTTGCTGCTCTAGCCCTTCCCCCACAAGAACTTACTGAGGGAGTAAAGCTCCCTCAAAGTTTGAGAAATCCTGACCTTGTAAATGTAAAGAGTAAGCATTTGAATTTTCCAGAACTCTTCAGATGATGTACCAAACCTGAAGACTAGTTCCAGGAAACTCAAAAAAGCAGGTGTATTACTTCTATGAAGACCAGACAAAACCATCCCAATGTAATACAGCACTGTTATTTTTGGCTTTTTTTTTTTCTAGTGGCCCACACAGCTGTCTGCTGGTTTTGGCAGCATATGCTAACATCATTGGCACAGGTTTTATGTACTAAAAACTCAAAATAATGATAGATAAAGGCTCTTTGGCTCTTGGTATTTTCTTATTGTGAAGTAATATCTTCCTAAGGTTCCAATCCTATCCATTTTTCCAGCACTGATATAGCTGTGCTAACTGGTTGTGCACTGCATTCTGTGATGGGGGAGGGGGCGACAGTCAAAGAGGCCTCCTCAAGGTAAGGAAATATTTGTTCCCTTTTAGTGGGTCTGTGTTGCAGCTGCATCAGTACTGAAGATGGATAGGATTGGACCTTCAGTCTGTGATCACTGCCTCCTGGTGCCTTGGCTTTAGGGTAATAATTTACTTTGAAGTTCTCTTTTCTCCTCCATACCCCAAAACAGAATTGAATTAATCTTTAAGACAACTACTGGGGTGCATAGACACAATTGCACCCTTGACATATTGGACTAATTGATCTGATCTAACCTTCACACTTGTAGAGTTATCTGCTTATTGATACAACTGGAAGATTGAGCTTTCCGAAGCAGCTGAGCATTACAAACACCATTGGATGAGCACTTCTCTGTGCTTTTTTTTGAGTGGTCAGAGCATGTTACGTAATTGTCTCAGACTTGCTGCGCTCTTGTAGAGTAGGTTGGTGATACTATAACACGGTGAATCTGAGAGTGGCTTGCCTATTGAGGCTGACTAGGAAGTTTGTGGCAGAAGTGAGATTTGAATGAGGGGCTTTAGAACTCTGTGTTGTAGGGGGCTTTAGAGCTCTGTGTCTTAACCTTTATGATAATGCTCTGCACTCTGCTATACAAATAATGCACAACTAATCTTTCTTGCATTGAGTTCCCTTTCAGAAATTGCAATGAAAGGACAAAAAAACTGTGTGAGCTTCATGCACATGCTTTATTAGAATGTCTGAAGTAGGTCTCAAGGATCAATAAATTCTGCAGTGGTTTATGTTTGACATCCTGATTGTCTTAAGGCCCTTCTCAGGTCTCTGATTGCCTGTAGGTGACATGACTAGATGCCATAGAAGAGGTAATTTCAGCAGATATAGCTGGTGTTATGATAGTGCTACAGGGACGAGGAGAGTTTTTAAACATGTAATGGTAAGACATTCCTGTCTCAGAGATGTCCACCCTCTGTATATCTGCCTGAATCACTTTTGGAACTTGTCTTCTGTTTGCAAGAAGACCAGCCTAGAACTCATGTAGAAATGTAACATGCAGCTTCTCTACAAGTAAATTCTCTGCATCGGGAGTAAAGGAATGGTTCTTTTACATTATGTGCAGCAAAATTATCTGCCCTCAAGAGAGACATTGAGAGGAGGCTAGAGCAGCATATTATCCAAATATGGGGAACCTCCTAGTAGCCTTTTTTATGTTTTCTTTTTCTTCTCATGGCATTCAGCAGTTCTCTTGCAGCATGCAGTTTGTTGAGAATTTCTGTTCTTGTCTGCTGTCTACTAATTGAGATATGGGGATGTTCATAATGTTGTGTATCCCCTCTTCTCCCAGGAACAGACAGTATTTCTTATATTATCCCCTATGTTTTCTGTTTGGATTTTTGGAGCAAAAAGGAAGAAATACTTTAGATTATTCTATATGTCACACAATTGCCTCCCAAGTTTACAGTGTTTGCACCACCCAGTTTTTCACCTTGCTTGAAGCTGTAAATAGGTGAGATGATTCTTGCATCACTGGTAGTATGAGCTTGTAGCCTCGGGGACCATTTGCAAGCAGGCAACTTGCAGACATTAATTCAGCAGTAGAAAACTCTAGGTAGAGCAGGTTATTCAAATCAGGGTGACTTGCTTAATTTTATTATAGTGGCAAAAATTGCAAGGTGTTGCTTTTTTCTTACACTCGATCATGATAGAATAACTTTGCCTGCAATTTGGTATGAACATTGCACAGGAGTTGCCTTCATAGAATATAGGTTTTTTTTAAGCTTGGTTTTGATCTTTTGTGCAAGTTGGTCTAGCTTTACAGAGCAGCACCATGTCTGCCCACCTAAGAGCAATGAATCAGGCTTGGTAGTCCTGAGAAGTATTGCATATGGGCCTCATTTTGTTCTGGCCTTTTGCTGCATCAACTTGGAGCTGCTGATCAAATCTTATACTGTATTGAGCCATCCATTGGGCCATATAGTCTAGAACTGTATCCTTGACTGGCAGAGGCCTTTCTCTACCATACTGTCTAACTGGAGATGCCAGGGACTGAACCAAAGGCATTTTCTGCATGGTAGCATGTCCTTGACTGTTGTGCTACAACTTCCCAAAATGTCTAAATGTGTATTGCTTTTTCCCCCTGAGCATAGGCTTGTCTGGGAATTGAACCCAGGATCATTTGCACCCAAAGTAAGAATCATGCCCCTTTCGGTGTCCTCAATGGATTTACCTAAAACATTGGGTGATTTAGATGCCTTATGAATTGTGTAAGATGTTTATGTAGGCAGTTGGTGTTATAACTGTTTTTCAGGAATGGCCCCTGAGAAAGAGTGATAGCTTGGAATATGTGGGACACAGGATCAAAGAAGGGCCGTATGTTGGTAGAACATATATGTTCGCAGAAATCCTGTGTTTAGGCTGGGGAAAAACTTGAAGACCCTCAATTGTTTTACCAGTTAGATGGTGATCAGACTTGGTATAAAGCAGGGGTGGCAAAGCTATGGCATGTATGTCCAAGGTGGCACGTGAAATTAATGTGTTGGCATGTGACATACAGTGCTGCTCACTAAAATGCAAGTGAGAATTGGATCCTCCCCTCTCCATATTCCTTTCTCACATGGAGTTTAACTTTGAAAGGGAACTGATTTTTTAAAACTTTGAATACTGCACAGAGTGCTTCACTACTCCACCCCTCATTCCATACTTGCATGGCATTTAAAATTTAAAGGGTTCCCTTTAAACTTTAAATACTGTGTGTGAGGATGGAGCACAGTGAGGAGGTAAGGAGCTGTAATAAGAAGGGGGGAAGGCTGATGTGCACTAGATCACCTCTTCCTGCCTAAAAATAAGCAAGGGCAAGTGATTTGGAGTCCAGCCCTTTTAGTTTATGACCTACAGCCTGCCTGTTCCATTCAGCTTACGTTTAATATGAGCAGAGCAGGCTGGAAACCCAAACTGCACTGCATCCATTTCAAACAGAAGTGATATGGTCCAGACAGGCTGCCGATTGCACTTCTGGTAAGTAAAAGCACCGGGTGTGCAAATGTTAAATTAAGAATGCTTTCAAGCATTTTGTTCTTTTAATGAAGAACAAACAAAATTCTAAAATACAAATATAATAAATGAGAGCATACTGTTCAAAGTTTCCATGGGCGCACACAAGAACTTTTTAGAAGATTACTGCCAATTTGGGCTTGTGATCTCAAAAACGTTTGCCATCCCTGGTATAAGGCAAGCTTCATATGTCATTCTCATAATAAATATTTACAGCACCTCTTTCTTTCTTGTCTGTGTAATGCCATTTTGTAGGAGACTTAGGACTGATTCACCATCCATTTAGTACTGACTATCTAAATATGTGAACTGACTCCCTTTGGAAAGCATTGTATTCAGACTGATAGGAAAGTTTTTGTTGTTGTTGTGGTGACTAATTTTATTCATGGGTATCAACATTTAGAAGTTGCTTTTTGGCCCCGAATGGCTAACAATAAAATGCTGTAAACACTTTACCAATTAGTAATCTGATTTTATAACTGTTTTTATAACACGTCTTTATGTTAATTGGTTTTAAAATTAAAGTCAGACGGGGTATTGGACAACGTTAATAGGGCCACCTAAAAACAGAGGAAGGGGACCTTTTGAGGGAGGAAGTTCCTGAGTGTATGCATCACAATCAAGAATGTCCTTGTCCCATGTACCCACCAATCTAACCTTGGACATAAGAATGGAGCAGAGCCTCTCTTCCTTATCTCCCGTGGGCAGACAATATCATGTGGAAGCGTTCATTCAGACATGCTCTCCATCAACTTGATCCTTGGTCATCAAATTTTGGATATGCAAGTCTAATCCAGTCCTTAATTTTCATGATGAATTATTTCTAGCCACTCTCTCTGCCTCTTTGTTGGTGTAATGTGATGAATTACCAGGTTTATTTTTTTTTATAGTTACGTTTAGATTTCCTGGGATTTTGTTGGGTTTAAAGCCTGCTTAAAACTTTCTAAATCTTGTTTTGTGTTTTCCAGGCAGTCTAGAGCATGTAAAATAACCCTGGGAATCTACATTCCAGTATGTGGTACATCATGCAGAGCATTCAAAGTAAATATTCTTTGTCAGAACGTTTGATCCGGACTATAGCAGCCATCCGATCCTTCCCGCATGACAATGTTGAAGACCTTATCAGGAGGGTATGTAGGAGGAGCAATGAGGTTGAACTTAGTTTTGAAAGCTTGTGTATTGATACTTCTAAAAGCTGTATAAGACTGGACTTAAATTCAGTTTGTGAAACGACCACAATGTTCAACAATGCTTCTTTTGTGTCTCCACTTTTCTTCAATGTCTTTTATTTATATACTGTATTTAGAGTATCAAATTTGACTGGGGAATGGTGGAAATGGAGACTTCAGTCCTTCAGTGACTCCATCCATAGGAAACTGTCTTTATGCATATACTGACTTTTTTCACAGCCTCTTCATGGTTTCACACCAGAGTGTGACAGAACTCTGGGAACTAGGTTTTATACTTGCAGGCTTTAGGCTCTCAGTGTTAGGAAGAGCACGAATATTGTGAGGAAGAGCACTAATATTGTGAGGGACAATGTTAGCTGGCTCAGTGATCAGATGGTTGTACTGAGACTGAAAACATGTTAATATAATTCTGTAAGCTACCTTGGGCATGAGTTGATGGGAAGAGGAAAGGGGAGAGATAAATATTTTAAATAAATAAATGTGACACTTTTAACCTAGTTACATGATTATGACTTTGTACCTCCAAGAACTCCAGAAATCTTAGATTCATGAGAATGCTAAGGCTCTAATACAAAATTCTTAATGTTGTCACAAATGAGCAGGCTAACACACTGTAGTTAAACTTCTAAAAATCAATTTAATGTTGCCACCTTAAATCTGTATTGAGTTTGTTGGATCCTTGTGAATTGGCTTAGCTTGAGGTGAAGCTCAAAGGGGCAATTGCTTAGTGGTGAAGTTTGTGCTTTGCCCGTATAAGGGCCTAGGCCCAATCTTTGGCATCTTCAGTTAATATTTTGACTTGCTTTGCTGTTAACTCCTAAGAACCTGAGGGTAGCTCCTTTGTGCAGATTCCTTGCTCTGGGCACCACTTCCTGGTCCCCAGTACCAAATAATTTTAATATGAGTGATGGGAGACCCTTCTAAAACTCTGCATCCTTCAGAATACAAAATACCAGACACACTATATCTATAATGAGCTGAATTCATGTGGGGAATGTGGCATGCTGATTGGAGATAGTATGTTTGTCCTCAGCAGGTGATAGAGTTCAGGGAAGTGAGGAAGGTAGAGAAGGATGGCCCCAACGCTGTTGTGAGAGAATGAGATGTAATCATGGGATGTGTGGCACTGGATGTTAGAGGGTATTAAAAGAGGGAAGTAAGCCTTTCAGAGGTGTTCATGCAGCCCAGGCATGCTGTTTCAAAATACATCAGTAACGGCAAACTGGGAACAGTTTTAAAACCATTTCCATGTCCAGAAAGCTTTTCATATGACAACTCTTTAGAGCAACCATTTTCAACCACTGTGCCGTGGCACACTGGTGTGCTGTGGATGGTCTGCAGGTGTGCCGTGGGAGATTGGGGAAAGATCATTTGTTAGTAGGGTCACTGGGGAATGCAAGCCCCTGCTGTCAGTGTGGTGTGCCTTGTCAATGGTAAAAAAAAACAACTGATGGTGTGATTTGACAATTTTAGTGCCTTGTCCGTGTGCCGTGAGATGGAAGGTTGAAAATCACTGCTTTAGAGAGACAAGGTGGTCTGTACGGAAGTTGACTGTGTCTGGAAGGTGGTTCAGTCTTTACAGGATGGAAAACTGTTTCCTGAATAGTGCCCCTCAGGCCTATGCAATGTGACATTTCTGTTCTTCAAAAGATGGTTTAAACTCTCTTCAGTTCCAATGGGCAATGCTAAGACTTCAGTTTCCAATTACTCTGCTCTTGTAGATGCAGTGTTCCAAATGAGGTTTGATTGATGCTACCAGCTGTGTTGCCATATAAATGTGCATGTATCTCACAACTGCCAGTGCCCATTAAATGTATCATCATTCAGCCTTGTGGCCAAAACACCCAAGCAAGCCAATAAGGTCCTTGATGTTGTTCACAGTACTGTGTCTTAACCTTACACTTAATGTAATATTGTTTCTAAAGAAATTATCATGTGCAATAATGAGAGCTGTCTATACAGCCAGTCTCTTTCAATGCAAGACTAGGTGCACAAGGGAAGGAGAGAGAAGGGAAGTAGCTTGAGGGAGGTATAGGAATGAGGAGGCAAGTATTTTTTTAACTGGCATTTAAGCATGAAGCAGCATTCTCTTTGCAAGGAGTGGAAAATGAACTTCGGTTGTTGGCCTTTGCCAGTCAGTCAGTTAACAATAACTTCCCAGCATGTGTACACAGAGTAAAACAAAGCTGCATGTGAAGTTGTCACACCTTAGAAGCAATTTCTTCCAGATAGGGCTAATGTAACTTATGAAGGGATTCTGAGAAAGTAAGCCATCTGGACCAGGGGGTGTCAAACATAAGGCCCAGGGGCCGGATGCGGCCCGCAGAAGCTTTTTATCTGGCCCTCAGACTCTCAGCTGCTGAGCAGTGCTGAGGTGTTACTGCTGCAAGGGCAGCCCACATGAAAATTGGGCTCTCTCATATCTTGAAATATGATCAAGTTTTGTGTATTTTCTCTTCTGTCATTTGCAGTGAATGAGCTAAATGAGAAAAAGTGCTTATTTTCAGTTATGACCTGTTTAATGACATCACTTCCTGCCTAATGACATCACTTTTGGCCCTCAGTAGGCATCATGAATGGTATTCTGCCCTTGGTATGAAACGAGTTTGACATCCCTGATCTGGACATTTAAAGATTAATCTTGACATCTGATTTTCCTGAGCTGATCTTATCACTTTTTGCATTGCCATATCTGATATTGCTCTGTCGGCCTGATTTCTTACATTTCAGTAAGTAGGATTTTAAAAAGAATTACACAGCTTTAGACCTAGAACCAATCCCTGTGG
Source organism: Tiliqua scincoides (assembly GCF_035046505.1). Lineage (NCBI taxonomy): Eukaryota > Metazoa > Chordata > Lepidosauria > Squamata > Scincidae > Tiliqua > Tiliqua scincoides. The sequence goes on along the minus strand of NC_089822.1, from coordinate 126,331,006 downwards.
GGTATGCAAAACTTCAATGTATCATGTTCTTTTATTGCCTGTTGTCAACCAGTTCCCTAGCAACATTTTATCAACAATACATTCAGTGCAATTAAATATGACTAAGAGCCAAATCCTATCGAGTTTTCTAGCGCTGGTGCATCCAGGCCAACAAGGCATGCGCTGCATCCTGCGGTGGGGGAACAGTCACAGAGGCCTTCTCCAGGTAAGGGAACATTTGTTCCTTGGGGCTGCGTTGCGGTTGCACTGGCGCCGGAAAGTTGGATAGGATTGGGCCCTATGTGAAAAAGAATTCCTTGTGTCACTGTGAGAAAGTCCAAAATGAAAACTGTGGAGAACAGACTGCAAGCAGAACCTTGGTCTTTTAGTACAATTTAACGTACAGAGAAGATGCTGTTACCTTTTTCCTAGCTTCCTTAGAGGCAGGCCTCATGAGATGTTGTCAGGTCTTCTCTCTTGAGTTTGAACTCCTTCAGTAATTTTACAGCAGTGTGTATAATATTGAACAGGCTGATATGAACCAGATCGTTATCTTTATTTTGATAAATTCTGCTGGTCTGTGTTTTTTCCTTGGGTTGCCATAAAATAGTCTTTTTGCTATTCAATGACAAGTGTGTATTGGGAGATATTCCTGTTGCAGTGGTTAGGAACAGATGGCTTACTAACCTCCCCTCTTCTTCTGTGTTCTTACAGGGGGCGGATGTTAACTGTATGCATGGTACCCTGAAGCCTTTGCACTGTGCTTGCATGGTTGCTGATGCAGACTGCATCGAATTGCTCTTGGAAAAAGGAGCTGAGGTAGGGAGAACTTGAGCAGTATCATCACCTAAGAACAGATACAGAAAATCTGCCAAACTTTGAGAGCCATGAAACACTTCTGAATGTTCAAAGCAGTTATTGTACATTAGCTCAGAAATCGTTGTAAGTAGGTCAGTACTGTAAGCTCTGTGTTGCCGGTGGAGGCTGAAAGATAGTGATATACAAAAGACCACTCTAGTGCATTTGTGGCAGAGGTAAGATTTGAACCAGGGATTCCAGATTACCAGCCTGCCCTCATAGCCACTATGCTATACTAGATCTCTGACCAAAAAAAAAGCAGTTTGAAAGTGGATTTCTTTTCCTGTGCGATAAACTTGCTCTTAGTTATCCAGTTTGCCAGGTATTGCAGTCTTAGTTATTGTGGGTAAGTTTGAAGCATCTTCAACTTGTGTCTTTCCTTTCGCCAAGAGAGGTAGGGAATGATGATCCAAAGCATGGCACATAACCACAGACTTGAGGAAAGTAATTTAGTCTAACATTTTCCACCATTACTCCACTAAGCAACAGTTTTCTTACAAGCACCGGCATTTTAATAATGTTGAGTTTGGATAGGTTGCTCTTTCTTAGTGAGGCACAATTCTGACAGCAGAGATTCAAATAGTTTAGGTGTGCCTAAGGGTTTGTGTTTGCCCACTGGGAATTTTCTTTCCTTTGAACAGCACAGTTCGCCGTCTCCATATCACAAAATGCTTTTGAGATGGAACTGTGCATTCCAGAACACATCATGCTTGCACTAAAAGCAGCAGTGCTCTGTTGAGCTCCCATTTATAATGTGTAACTTGACGCATCATACCTTGTGTCCTGACATCATTGTGCTGAGTGTTTACCTGCTGCTCATTGCCTGTTGCCAGCAGGAAGGAAGAAATACTTAGCAGAATGATGCCAGGACATATGGTTAGTTTATGGAGGGGGGGGGGGGACTTGACATGTGGCTATTCTTTGGAGTGGCTGCATTGTGCGTGCCTGTCTGCGCCTGTGTTAAAATATTTTTACTTTTCAAGATCTCCTATACCAGAATATAGATAAAACAAAGTCAGAAGATATAATAAGAATAATATAAAAATCCATATAGTAGTGTTGACTATGTGTCATTGTACTGCAAACTGCAGTGTTACGTGGAGGTGTGTTCTAACAGATCGAAAAGCTGGTAGGAAACACTGCTTTTCTAACACGAAGTTCTGCTTTGCATCTTGTGGGGTGAGGTGGGGTTGAGGCAGCGCGTGCCTTTCAGCAGTTACAAGCTTACAGTATAGATCTGTGCATGTTTACTCAAAAGTAAACCCTTCTGTGTTCAATGAGGCTTACTTTAGTGAGGATACTTACCTGTTAAGTATCACAGTAGTGCAGCTTTATACCAGCTTGGTCATTATGAACAACTTGCACATTTGTTGGGTCTATTACTTTTAACAGACTACTTGAGTTTGTGCTTTGGCTCAAAATTTACTTGCCTTTGTCCCTGATACAGTCAGATTTGTTGTTGTGCATCACTTTGTCAGATGCACTGTTGTCATTGGTGGACATCTTTTAGAATTCTCTTGGCAATAGAGAGAATTCTGTTGTGTGTGTTTCAGCTGTTTTTATCAGTCCTGAAACAAAACCTGCCTAGGTAGAGAAATACTGAGGCCACTAATCCAAAAATCACAAGGCAGCCTATGAAAGTGCTCATTTTTTAAAAGCATCAAAATGGAAGATGATCAAACTAAATAATTGTGAATTTCTTGAGAGACCTGTTAAATCACACAAGTTGCTATCCAATTTATAGTGGCGCATCAAACTCCAGGGAACCTAGGAACTGCCTATTCTGGATTGACCCAAAATTTCCTCTAGTTCAGCACTCTGACTTGACAGTGGCTAATCAAATGTCCCTGGGAAGCTCACTGGGAAAGCAGTATGGAGGCAGCCATAGGGTTCTCTTTGTCCCCTCCAGGGGCATACTACTTTGGAAAATGGAAATAGCAGTGGTACGATCTTTTAAGGATTTCCAATCTTTCCCAAGGCAATTGAGTAGAACTTAAATTATTACATTTTCATTCATTCTTGGGAGCTCAGGACAATTTACAGAACAATTCTATGACATAGGATAGGCTGTGTATAGATTTGAATCTAAGCTTCCTCTTTTCCTAGTCCATACTTTTAACTGTTACACCACACTGGTTTCCCTATGATTTTACAAACTTTATCAGGAAATTGAGATTCATGGAATAAGTATTTTGGCCTTAGTCCTGATGGGGTTATGAGATGGAAGCACGCTATTGTCCATCTTCTTACTGATTTTTTTTAAAATTGGATCGGACAAACTCTGAACTACCAGGTTAATGTTCCTTCATCCTTTTCCAGCCCATTCCCATGCGTGCTTACCTGGATGTACACTCATGCCCCTCCTCAAGCTTTAGAAATTGAAAGTGGAGCGATTGCATCCCACTTCTGGTTTGCTTTCGCCCCCGCTGCCTTCCCCGCTCCCCTGCACACACTTAAGTGGTTCTCGAACTCCCTGGGAGTTCAGTAACCACTGCTCTGATCTATAACCTTAGGTTTTCTTGATTATAGTTAGTGTTTGGCTTTACCCTGGTTCCTCTGTGTTTAATTCTTATTTTTAATTCCTTATTGTATTTTTAAATGTTGTGATCTGCCAAATCTTTTTAAGAATGAGGTGGAATTTTGTTCCATATGACTGGAGCAGGAGTTCTGGTCTAGAGGGTAGAGCCTCCATTTGCCTGAAGATAACATCCACAAGGTCGCCAGTTCGAGGCCACTAGCACCGTGCGACCTTGAAGCAGCTGACAAGCTGAAGCCGAGCTATTCCATCTGCTCTGAGCGTGGGAGGGTGGAGGCCAGAACGTGAAACCAGATCAGAGAGAAACACCTGAATGTTGTGGTTCTTAAAAGAAAGAAACTTCTTTCATTTTTAAAAATCCCTACGGGGGATTTAAATAAGCCTGCCTATGTAAACCGCCTTGAATAAAGTCTTGAATAAAGACCAAGAAAGGTGGTATATAAATACCTGTATTATTATTATTATTATTATTCATGTAAGTGTGTAGGACTGCAGCCTTAAATTTTTCACATCACTGAAAAATCCCTTCTCTCCCCTTTAAAGGTGAATGCCCTTGATGGGTACAACCGAACAGCACTTCACTACGCAGCAGAAAAGGATGAGACTTGTGTGGAGATCCTCTTAGAATATGGGGCAAACCCAAATGCGCTGGATGGTAACAAGGATACACCACTGCACTGGGCTGCCTTTAAAAACAATGCAGAATGTGTCCGAACACTCTTAGAAAGCGGTGCCTTGGTCAATGCTCTGGATTATAATGACGACACCCCCCTGAGCTGGGCAGCAATGAAGGGAAACTTGGAGAGTGTCAGCATCCTTCTGGAATATGGGGCAGAAGTCCGAGTTGTAAATTTGAAGGGGCAGACACCTATCTCTAGGTTAGTTGCACTGCTGGTTAGAGGGCTTGGCACTGAGAGGGAAGACTCCTGCTTCGATCTACTCCACAGAGCTGTTGGACACTTTGATTTGCGAAAGAACGGTGCCATGCCCCGGGAGGTCATGCGGGATCAGCAGCTTTGCGAAAAGCTTACCACACTTTGCTCAGTGCCGGGCACCTTAAAGACACTCTCACGCTATGCTGTGCGCCGCAGCCTGGGCGTCCAGTTTCTGCCAGATGCAGTGAAGGAACTTCCTTTGCCAGTGTCTCTGAAAGAATATGTGCTGCTGAAGTGAACATTTTAAAACTTTGTTTGGTTTTTGTAATCGCCCAGCTCCACTGTGCAATACCTTTCCTGGCACTTCCCATGGACTGTGGTGGCACATGAAGTAGATTTTGCAGCTCTGTCTGTTACCTTGCAGGCCAGTGGGCATCTCCTCACCCTGGCATTAGCTGATGTCTTTTTTTCTCTTTCCCTTCTGTCCTCCCCAGCTTGTCTTTTTGCTGCAGTTATATTCCTTCCTTAAGTGAAAGAGGCTGGAAGGTGCTTTCAGTGGGTCTTGAGGGGAACCTTTTTCTTCACCACCCTCTTCACTACCAGCAGCAAACCCTCCTCTTCACCACCACCAGCAAAACTTCCCTGGCATCCTTAGCTCTGACTTCTGCTAATAATCTTTTGCAAAACGGAGAGGTAGCTTCAGATGGAGCTTCTAGAGCTATTTAATGTGCTGGGGGGGGGGGAAACAGCAGTGACAGCAGCATGCTGTTTTTTAAAATGGGGGAAATAGGAAGAGAAACAATAGTTGAGAGCCTCAGGACATGAGGGGCTGCACTTTGTGATTACCTTCCTGCTTCTAGCTTTACTGTACATTTTTGATTCAGCAGATTTGCCCTGCTGTTTCATATTGTACTGGGAGGTAAACATTTTTTTTCAGGGATTAAAGAGAAGGTAGTGACATATTAGATTTCAAGAAAAGTACTCTCCTGTAGGGGTAGGAGGACATTGTGTTTCTTGCTGTCCTTCTGGTTCCTCCTGTTCCCCCACTGGGAGGTGCCAAATTAACAGGAGGTAGAAAATAAACACTGGATCATGTTACTTTGACCAGATCTACTTATGCAGTGGATTAGTGTAGTAAGAGCCTAAGGTCATGTTAGTGGGCTGTAGTACATAGGCTTACAGGTGGGGAATTTGTGAATGCCCTTTTGTGGGAGGTGGGAGAGATATATAGACAATTGACATGTCGGGGACAAAAGTTCTTAATTAGCTCTCTTCTGCTTTGCTAGCTTACTATTTCAGTTAGATGTATTTCAGGTAGGTTTTGTTTGGTTTTTTTAACCTATGAAAGCATTCAGAGATGTGCAGCTAGGGAATTGGCATTGTACAATGGTACACTTCATTCTGCCACTTGAGTTGGTTGTATGTGTAGATCCAGCCTCCCTCTCTTGGGAAACTGTTGTGCAAGCAAACCAGTTAGTGGCTGGAGGCATATAGACATACATGTTTTTTAAAAAATCAAGTAGTGAGACAAGCCCAAATATATGTACTGCCTTTGTATCTTGTGAGAAGAGGCTAGCTTCTAGCCACAGGATGTGTGTTTGTGTATCTGATTCTTCAACACACCATTCAGCTCCAGTGTGGTAGCTGGCTGCCTGCATTAAGCCTACTTTGCTACTTTATAGCATTTTCAGTCAAGTTCTGGTCTGCCTTCACTCCACTGCAGTTTTTGCAATACTCTGGTGATATGCATAGTATGATGGTCATATTTTCCTAATTACAGTTAATGATGCTGTACAGAAAAGTGTGAAGTTTGCAAGGTGTCTCCTTAGGTGCAACTTCCTTGGCAGCAAAGCTCCAGGAATGTTTATTACCACCTAATTATATATCTGAATCCTGCATTTTCTGGCAGGCGTATAATAGTTCTGATACCCTGTAAACCTGGATAGTGTCTCGGGAACTCCCAAACAAGTCTAGGAGTGGATAAGTTTATTAAATCTTTAATGCAGTTTTCTTAAACTCTTTGAACCTGAGCCATAGCGTCTTTTCTGGGTTAATAATAGAGGCACCCTTCATTCTGTACTCAAAACAATGCTTTCCTGTTGGATAGCCATCATTCTTGCAATTGCAGGATAATAGGTCAGTGCTCTGAGACATGCTTTGTGGGCAAAATTATGCTGTGGGCTTTCCTTGCAGCTGAAGTGTAGGCTGCTTGAGGGGGTCCTGAAAAGTGCCCTTACTCCCTCTCTCCAGTTGTCACTGCTTCTGTTTTAGTAGGGTAGGATCAATGGTGTACAGCATGACCTTTGAGTGTAGAAGATGCATCCAAAATAAGCTTAAGTTTAGGAATTGTTGCTCTGATCAGTTTGTGAAATAATCATTGGTATGAACCATGGTTTTGCTGAGACTATTCAGTGTATTAAAAAAAAAAGCCACAGGATTCAGTGAATTCCTGCATTTCTTCACCCTCCCCCCTTGTTCAAGGCAATTCAAGAAAACTTCTATTCTGAATCCCACCATTTGCCTTCCATAATGGAGAAAGCAAAGTATAACACAGTTGCCCTCCCTTTTGCTGTAGGATGGGGTCTGTCAGAGTACATGCTGACCACTCAAACCATTAAAAAATCATGTGTGACCTCAATGTCCTTTTTCCTGATGGCTCCGTTTCTGCACAGGAAGATTCCTTTACCAAGTAGGAGATTTGTATGGAATATTAAAGTATGCTGATTAAAAGTATGATGTGCTGGACAGCATTTATACTACTGTATTGAATGTATTGTCATTGAAAGACAAATGGTTGTGACCTCCTGTTTTCTCTTAAAATCTTTCTGAAGAGAGTCTAGTGTTAACTGACCTAGTTGGTGGCAGCCCCAGCTTATGGAGAGCTGTAATGGCACACCTTTCTCACTGCTTTGGAAAGCGCACACATGCACCAGCTGACCCCTCATGGTGTCTGGAAAATGGGCAGAAGCCAAGTGCAAGTTCTCCTTCATTCTGTAATCTGCATCTTGCCTGTTCCCTATCCAATTGCCATGTAGCTTTCTCAGCTAGATACCCCAAGAGGGAGGCTTACAGAGGGGCAGTTGGAAACAGGAGGCAGAAGCAGGCCATCCTTCTGCTCCTGCCTCCATGTTATATAATACTTCCTGAATATCCCAGTTTTCCATGTAGTATTGGGGGTAGGGTGAGGCGGGACATCTAGCAATGTAAAATGACACTAAGACTGCTGCTTCCCTACAACAACCTGGTAACCATCCCTTTGGGCTGTGTTTTATTGGAGGTTGGGGGGGGGGAGAGCACACAAACAGATATTTATATACAGCATTTGTTTTTATACTGCATTCAAGGCAGTTTACATAGGTAGGCCATCATTTTTAATGGGTTTTTACAGTATTTTCTGTGGAAGAGACTTACAGAACCCTCAGTTCACCAAATATTTCTCTCCTGGTGTGATTCTCTCTTCTGGCTGCATGCCATCAAGCTTCAGCAGGCAACTGTATATCAAGCCCAGACAGGTCCTCAAATCTGTTCTCCATTCTTAGCCGGCCGACCTTCTCACATACTCCCCTGCTCTCACTCTGGTGGCTCTTCAACTCAGCAGCAACTCTGTTTTACCACAACAGATAACCACAGCTTGTGTCTTCCTACTTAGCTCTTCAGGCAGTGTGGCAGTTAATTCATCAGATCACACCTCCTGCCAGGGGACCTTCAGAGAGTGGCCAGGCATAAGTATGGGCTCCTGCCAAATGCCCTTGCTGTGGAGCCAAACCTGGGTGTAATTTAATACCTACCTTTGTATAAATCAAGATGGGGTGGATTCTTGTTAGAACTGGAGAATGAAGTGGTAAGTGTTCACTTCTAGTTAAGGTGACAAGTCAATACATAGTTCCTACTGTGGCCCCATCTGCCATTTTACTGACTATTGTCACAAAATAGTAGAACTGAGCCAATGGGCTTTTGGAGACTTTCTATATGGTCTCCTTTCCTTGACATTTTCTTTTAAGGGGCACAGATTCATTAGCAATGTTTTTTATAAGGCCTGTTTATTCATGTACTTCCTTATGTAACTCCTCAATGAAATATCTACCCAGCTAACTTAACAAGGCCCATATATAAATCTTATTGCAGCCCAACATTTTTGACCTCAGTAAAAGGCTCTTTAACCCACTTTTGCCTAGCCTGTAGGTGTACACATTTGGTCCTTGTTACATATGTGCAAAGTTGGGCAGAAATAGCTTAACCCTATTTCTGGATGTGAATAGCTTTGAGCCACTCTCTCCCATTGGCCTGTGAAATGGCTTATGTACTAGGGGACACAGAGAAAGCAGCTTGCATCACAAATTAGAAAGAGCTGGCTGTTTCTAAAGAGAGAGAGGGACCCTTGGACTGAGGGATCATGCTGAAACCCTTACCAGGCTCCTCAGCTATTAACCATCTAGCCCTATTAAGTGTTTGTAAGGGTGCTTAAATTAAAAGCTGTAGTCAATGTTAAAATATTTGGGTAGTTGCAAACTGGTGGTCATCCTACCCTTCCTGACCTTTTGAGCTTGGAATGCCAATCCAACTTCATACTGCACTCTGCACCACAGCACAAAATAAAGAACACATTCCTCCATGCTTGCCAGGGAGTGTAGGGGAGTGGCAGTGGTAACCAGAAAGCTGGTTTTCCAGTCCTGTATATACCCCTGTATGGCTGGCTAGTTCCTTACTTTTCCCCTTTTAAAAAGATCCTCACTCCATCTCACAAAGCTGAAGGCACACAACCCATTTTTGCTTGGCCCACAGGTGTATACATTTGGCCCTTGTTGCATATATGCAATGTTGGACAGAAATGACATACAGTGATGACAAATCAAAAAGCCTACTGTTGACTATTCTCTGGTCTCTTCCAATGGCATGATCTCAGGCTGCATGATGTGAAGCACCCTTCTTTGATGGGCCTATTGTGCTCTGTTCAGCCCTCCTCTGCCTGGATCCTTACCCAGGGAGGGAGTTTATACAAACCTACCATAGCACAAAATATAAAAATGCAAATTTAATCTTAAGAAAACTGTGCTGCAGAACCAGGTTTGCTTTGGGTCTGTTTACTGGTGGTTAAGAGCCTGGCAGTAAGAGTATCTGAAATCTATCTCATCCTATGGGGAAGACTAAGGATTCCAGTTGTAGATGCTGCATAATGACCAGAAGAGTTCTAAGTTCACTGGGGGCTAATGCAGCTGCCATGGAAAATGCAAAAGTGAAGAGAACACACATGTAACAAGTCCCAACAACTGGAAGTTGCTACTAGCCTTCCAATTTTTTCACCAAGCTGTGGAACAGATTGCATCAGCCTTATTATAAGGGATATTCCCACTTAAAATGGGCCACTTCTGTAAAGGGTCAGGAGCTATCCCCCAGTTGCAGGGGTGTTATACTGTTAATCTACTGCTTGTAACTAGTTGAACCATCTTTAGCCAGTTGAAGAATGCTGGGGCAGAACTACTTATCTGTACCTTACTGCTGACAGGCAGCTTCATTCTGAAGTATGTCTAAGGCACATTACATTTTGTGCATACACCAGAAATTGCAACCACAATCAAAACACATCTGCAACTCATACTTCATACAGATAGGTTGTTAAAGAGCCAGTACTGGCTGCATGGTCAGTGGAACAATAGGTTTACTGCCCTGTCAAACAACATGTGAAAGAACCCTGAAGGTAATTTCAAACAATACACACAGTGGGTGCTTTAAATGCAGCCTAGGGGAAGTTTCCCCAAACAAGATTGTGCACAGATGTTGCAGAATCATAGCAAGGATGAAATTGTCCACATGGTGAACCCAACCATTTGCATGTACTCTAAAGCAAGCATCAAGTGACCACTTGGTGGTGCTGAGTTCTACCACACCTCCATTTATGCCTGCATTGTGCACACTGGAGAAAAAAAACCAAGAAAAAGCTACTAAGACAGGCGATCCACATTACAGCCTCTAGCCAATCAGGACTGGTTTTATTTTTGAGCACTTTGGAAGAATCTGAATTATGAAGGTATAGCTTTTAAGTCTCTGATACAACATCTTCTGGCCTAGTTGCCATTTAAACGGAAAACTGGAGACAGTCCCTAGCAGCAAAGTAAGGTATTTGTTCCAGTTGAAATGTTAACATGATTGACTGAATCTGTCTGAAATGTGCATACAGTAACTGTTTGGAACTGCCCCCCCACCCCAGAGACCAACACTGCAGAGGCCTAATGCGTGGTCTACCAACACCTTATCCTTTAGCAAAAGAAGTTACCTGGATGGAGACTGCACATAAGCTGCTCTGAATTTTCTTAAGGAAGAACAGGATATATATATATATTTGTTCTTCATGCATAAATGCAATACTTTCTCCACATAACGTTTGGCACAATGTCATTGTGTATTGTCCCTTAATCCATTTATGGCAGATATGCAGCCCTCAATGATCACACAAACACTAGTCAGTGGTTCTCAAACTGTTGGTCTGGGACCCACCAGTGGGTTGTGACCCAATTTTTGGTGGTTTGCAAAACTGACAGGGCACTTCACGATATGTGTATCAAGGGTTAGACAAGCTGCTACCTGGGGGGCTACTACCCAATCATTATAGTCACATCCTTTGGCATTTGTAAATCAGGCAGCAGCCCTGAGGGCCTCTTAAAAAGTTTGGGAACCACTGCACTGGATGGACAGCTGCATGCTAAACTGGGGAAGGAATTGAAATTTTAGAATTTATTTCAGAGGTCTCCTAAGGCATCATAATTCAAAAGGGAGTTGCTGATGGACTTGCCATCTGTTCAGAGACTGCCTTCACCAGACACTCTCTTGCGAGTGATGTGCTCTAAGTGGGCTTTCTCAGTGGTATCCAGCTCAATCTTGTATTTGGCAAGAATCTTCAAGATGGGACGAAGCTTCAGCCACCACTGCGTTTTGGGGATGCGGTGTCTGTTGAAAAGAAAAAGGAGAGTGTCTAATGACTGAGGGCCCAATACTATCCAACTTTCTAGTACTGGTGCAGCTGCAATGCAGCCTGGAGGTAAGGGAACAAATGTTCCCTTGCCTTGAGGAGGCTTCTGTGACTGCCACCCCACTAAAGGATGCAGTGCACACTCCATTGGCACCACTGCACTGGTTCTGAAAAATTGGATCGGATTGGGCCCCAAGTTATCAGCGGCTTTGTATCTTGGTTTCCCATAGCTGCTCACCTTTGTGAAACAGTCATTATCAGGGCCTCCTGAAGACCACATCAACCATTTTTCAAGATCAGGCAACAGTGACAGGCCAGTTATTTGGCCAAAAGGTAATTGGCTAAATCTGCATTTAATCAGGGCTCTGTGATGTGGCACTAATAAAGAAATTGTTATTAATTTCTAACCTTTCCCTGTACTGAAGCCCAAGGTAGCTTACAAATACCACATTAAAATGTACAATATGTAAAACAAAAAAGGCATAATAAGAACAATAAAACCATGGGGGGAACTATTTAGACTACAGCATTATGACAGAGACACAGACATCAGGTCAGAGAAAAAAGCATCACTCAAATGCCAGATGAACAGGAATGTTTTGAGCCCTCACTGAAATGCCAGGAGGGAGGGTGTAGCTCTTAATTCCCCCAGAAGGGAATTCCATAATTGAAGTTCTACTGTAGAGAAGGCTCACCCTTGCACCACCATCCCTCTAAGTTGGGAAAAAGGTGGCACTTGTAGGAGAGCCCCCTCAGATGACCTAAGAGGCCCTTCCTAGTTGACTAAGCTCACAGAGAAGACAGGATATAAAACTTACTCAAAATCTGTCTGTTCTTTGAGTTCAGCGAGAGGCTGGAATACAAGGGCCCGCCTGCGCATTCCCAGAAGGCAAGCTGAATCAGCAGTGTTGGCAAAGATACGACCTGAAAAAGAACAATGTAAAATGTTCCACAAGTTCACTGATTTGAAAAAAAAAAATCAAGTAGGATAAAGAATCTCTGTCTGTGTGCATGCAGGTGACCAGCCCCTATAGCCTCCCTCAAAATAAAATAAAATAAAATAAAAAAATCTCTGAACTACTAGAGTGTGTTCCACTTAGGGTGACCCTAAGTGGGGCTTTTGCAGGAGAATTTCCTGGTGGATTGTGCCCCATGTTAGTTTACATAAGAAAGGTGCCACTTGGCTTGTTCCCTCATGCTTCACAATGTTTTTGGTCAGTCTTGGTGATGGTGGTTGCTGTTGCTGCCACCAGTATCTGCCACAAAATAAGCCAGAGTGGTCTGATGGTTACAACAAGATGATTATCTAGTGCTCTAGGGACTGTGCAACAGGATAAATGGGGAGGGGGGGTAGAGATGGCATGGTTAAGATAACAACAGCCCTGCTGCATCAGACCAAAGGTCCATTTAGTCCAGGATCTTATCTCCCACAGTGATCAATCAGATGCTTCTGGAAAGCAGGTCATGGAGACAACAGCCCTCCTTCTCCTATAGCTTCCATACAACTGGCATTGTGGTACACTTCCTTCAGATGTGGAGGTTTCATAGCTAGTAAGAATTTACAGAGCTATCTATCATGTCTAGTCTCTTTTTAAAGCCATCTAAATCTGTGGCCATCAACACTTAAAAAGGCAGGGGATTCCATAAGTGAATTGCTTAATTATTAAAATATTTTTCCCATGCCTTTTAACCCAGTGGGCCTACATTAAAACAAACACTACCCCTGCTAACTGGGCAAAGAGGCACCCTTAAATTGGTGTCCTCTTACATTTAGCAGAGGGACAGCAACTGTCTGTCCATCTTCACCCTAGCATAGTGTTTTTCCAGCGGCTCTTGCTAACATCTCTCTCGCATTCTTTTTTTATACTGTGAGCCCTTTGCAGGCAGAGAACCATTGATTGATTGATTTAGCCATGTAAACTGCTTTGTGAACTACTTTTCGTGAAAAAGCAGCATATAAATATTCTTAAGTGAAAAAAAAAATAATGCTCCTCCCTTTCTCACACTATCCCCATCAACAACCACAGCTAATCCAAGTACATAACAGGTCAGCCAACAGAAAGCTCCCACCTACCATGTCGGGAACACTCCTTAATCTTGGTGGACAACCATGCCACTGACTTAGCGCCCATTTTTGTTCCAAAATTTCTGTCGAATGGAGTTGGTGACCCACCCTGTGAAAGAGAAAGGAAGGGCTGGTTTGATTTTCCAAGAGAAAACAGTAATGGTGGAAACACAGCTCATTGGGAGCTTAGGCTCAAAGGGAGGATTAATTCCACCAATGCTACTCCAGTTTGTTGGGAAAACAAGCTTAGCTGATCATCAGTATGATGGAAGTTATAGTCACTCATTAAAATCTGTCTCCAACCAAAGGCCCATGGAGCTTCCGTGGAAAGGAGCAATCCTTTCAGGCTTTTCCATTTGGTCTACCTTTCTCATGTCCTGGTTTAGTTTCCACAGATCTACTGACATCATTAACAACAATGCTTTGGTACCAAGAGTATCCCAGGTTCCATGACACCAGACATACCTGCTGCATGTGTCCCAAAACATTCTTTCTGGTGTCAAAGATGCCTTTCCCTTCCTCAGAATACAAGTTGTATAAGAACTCTGTGGAGTAGTTTTCATTGCATTTCTCATTTCTGGAGTGGCAGAAATAAAGATATTAAGGTATGGCTCAAATACTTTTCCAAGCCCACCTTTGTCTGCAAAGCCTTTGATTCACCCCCATAACCATCACCCCCAACTGTAACTAAGCTGAGTCATCCCTTGCTGTCCTTCCTTCCTTCCATCAGTGGTCTTGTCCACTACAGCGATTAGATGCTACAGTACATTTCTGGGGAGGAGGACCTTCCTTTTTTGCTTAGTTTACAAAACTCTGCAAAGCACCATGTGCGTTGTAGTGGCAGCCAACATCTCTCTTTGCAGAATGCAAGCTTTCTTTACGTACAAATATTTTAAGCTCTGATCTTGAGTTCTAGAGATAGTGAGGTTGATGAAATAAGATGGTAGGCAACTTCTGCTTAAATCACCACAAAACAGTTATGTGGCATCAGCTTTTCAGAATTCTACTCCCCTGCTCTTCAATTGCTTGTTGAACCTCATGCAAGAGATCTAGCCTAATACACATAAAGCAACTGAGGCCTTACCAACAGCTGTCAAAACACATTGTCTAGGAAATACCACAGTTCTCATTCAGGTAAAGTTTGACGCAGTGTTGAATGCGTCATAGGTTGAAGAACCTGCTTCAGTTGCTCTGTTAAACTGAGGCAGGTTCTTCAACCCATTATTGTAAACTTTGCTCACGTCAACATCACAACTTGCACTCCATATGTAAGTTGAATGCCAAACCAGTCTTTAGTTTCACACCTCCTCTCATACGTGTTAGGTAAAAGTCATTTTTAGCACAATACATGCATATTTATTTATGCATCCATATTTCATCATATCCAAAAGAAATCCTCCAAACATTTAAAACATTTTTTTAAAGGTTGTAAATTCCGATTTACATTTGATTTACATTTTGGTGGGAGAGGCAAGGGAAAGGATACTGTTGCAGGTGCAAGATAATAGAGTGAGACTTCCCCCCATTCAAGCTGCAGAACTTATTTTAGTTTTCAGAGTTCATCCCAGAACAGAACATCACCTGCTCCTACAATAGTATGCAAGGGCAGCTCATCCACTAGGCATAGTGTTGTGGGTTGCACCAGTGACAGATTGTGTGTGTGTGGGGGGGGGGGGGTAGGATTCCAGGTGCCCTTCACCAAGTCTGCTACTGTTGCCTCCATCGCTTTAGACTGCCATAGATGTGAGCTGTTTTCCACTCACTAAAAGTGCACAGAAAGTAGATTGCCTTGCTGCTGGTGCAGTTTCTTCAAACACAGAAGTGAGTTTGTGACTTCCAGTTGGATTTACAGGGACTGCAGAATGAAGGAGCTCCTTCCATTCACATGGTCTTTAAATCAAACTGGTCTTTAAATCAAACTTCTGCAACTGCAGAAATCACATGAGGAGCATAGTAAGGGACAATTTTGGGAGAGAGGTGCGCAGAGGCAAGGTGGCACTGTGCAGCATTCTGGGTTGCCCACACCTTGACTGAATGCCTGCCTTCTTCACTCAAAGCCAAGTAAACCACCTCTAAGCACCCAGTTTCCTGCTGCTCCTGAGTGTCAAATCTAGTCACATACCTCAATACTAGACCTCTCTTCACTGTGGTCTTCATTTTCTCAGTCAGATGCTCCACATTCATCTAGTAACCAAAAACAAGTATCACATGATTTCTTGAGGTTATTAAGGTTAGTGGGGCTCCCCATACAGGCCCCTGCTAGAGTACATCCTTGCAAAGCTGCTCTAGTGCTGCTGGGTCGATCAGCAGGGTGTTTGAACTCAGCAGCAAGAATTAGAATGTCATGTTTCAGATAGGGATATAAAAGGAACTAGATCTACTCGGTTCATAAAATCACAAACTGGGTAGATCCAAATCAATTTACATCAGTGGAAGCAATGCAGCACACAACCAACACCCACACATACTTGACAAGAACGAAACACTATGTTGTAGGATTATGATTGATGCCCAGCTTCCCCCCCCCCATTATTTGATTACACCCCTTCTTCTGAGTTTTAATATACTGTTTCTATTCTTATCTCATGCCTGCCTAATCCAGAAGTGGGATTGTCTCATCTCTAGACTGCTTGCACTTGTGCCTGGGTTTAAACAGAATCACTAATTTCTATGCTTTCCTGGGAAAGGTCTTTCTCTAGGGTTCCCCAATTTCTGGTTTCCCCAGTCTGGGATGGTGGCAACTGATATCAACCCATTTCCTCCCCCCCCCCCCACTGAGACACTAGATTAGTGAAGCTGAAAAAAGGGAACAGGTCTGCTGAGCGCTAACCACTAGATGCTACTTCCCTTGTTCTGCCTCTGGCTTTCCTTACAAAAATAACACAGATTCAATGTTTCCCACACTTCTGACAGATGAGTCACACTTTTCACCTGAAAGCACATGTTATGTAGCAATGTGCTGGCTTTGTCAGTGCAAAATAGCATGCACAGTCGGGGAGGGGGGTTAGATCCAGACTGGGACTGCACTGGTGGGCAGAGATTTTATTCTTTTGCCCCTGTTGCAGCCTAATCTGGACCAAGGCCTGACTGCTGCTATTAGACTAAGGAGGAAAGCCTCTATTGGCTATTATGGGAACTTTTCCCTGCAGTCACAAAGAAGCTGTGGGGGGGGGGGGAATACTGCTCTAATTTACAATGGAGGTTTCTCTCCATGACTTTAATTCACAGCAAAACAGGCACATTTTTCAGAGAAGACCACCCTCAGTTCCTTTGACATCTGCACAAGGTTATCACCTCTAAGTCATGGATGGTGAAAGGTTCTTCATAAATATAGGCAGCATCTGCTCCAGCAGCCAAACCTGCCATGGTGGCCAGATAGCCACAGTATCCTCCCATGGTCTCAATGATGAACACCCGTCTCTTGGTGCCAGCAGCAGACTGTTTGATACGATCACAAGTCTAGGGGATTGAACAAAACAATGTATCAAGGTGGTGAAGTTGGGGGTGGGGTGGGGTTTAAAAATTACAGTAGGGAAAAAGTTCAGTTTGCCATTCCCATGTACTTATTTTTGCTGCAGGTGGCAGCAAGATGGAAGTGTAAACCAGATGACAGCCTGAGTGGAGAATGAATGGATTCTGTCTGGGACCCATTCAGCTAAACACAGGCATATGAACAGCAAGGTACCAAGCAGTCTGCATCCTGCTATTTTACACAATACAGCTACTGCTACAGTATATTTTGAACTGCTTATAACACCTTATTTATAGGACAAAGATCTTTTATCTGCAGGCCCAGCATCCATGGATTTGAGCATCCCTGGATTCTGAGCCCATGGTTGGAGGGCCTCAGAGGACCTTCCGGACGCACTCAGGTCTTCTGAGGAGGCAAGGAGGTTGTGCGTGACTATCGGAGGGCCAGGTGCAGCCTCCAGGTAAATTACTGTGATGCCATACCCCCCCTCCCTGCAGATTTAATTATCCATAGCTTTCAGTATCCACAGGGAGTCCTGGAACAGATCCCCACAAATACCACAAGGGCCCACAAGGGCCAACTGTACAGTGCTACTTTAGATAGTTGTCAATTCCTGCCCTGTGGCAAGGTTGGGCCTCTATACTAATGTTACGCCACTGAAGTTGGAATGCAAACAAACACCTTACCGCCGTGATGGTGTTGAGGGCAGTGTCTGCACCAATACTGAAGTCAGAGCCAGGAACATTGTTGGAGACTGTAGCAGGAATAACACAGAGTGGGATGCAGAGTTCTTCAAATTTGGCCCGGCCATCAATCAACTCCAGGCTCCCTGTGAAAGCCTACAGAGAAAAGGGAGACCTGACTTCCATCAAAGTCCACAATGCAGATCATTTCCTTTGCCGAGTTAGCAAGGGAGCTGGATGGTAGAGAGAGAGAGAGAGAGAGAGAGAGAGTTTCCAGCCCACACCTAATACTGCATCTACTGAGAAGTTCTGCAGTGTGAGAACTTCCAAGTTAACATGAGCTGTTAGTCATACCAAACACAGTTTTACTTTCTCTATATTCCTTGTGCTCAAACAAGGATCTATTTGGCCCGAGACTTACCTCAAAGCCGCCAATGATGATCAGTCCATGTATATTGAAATTAGTGATGGTGTTGCTGATTTCCTCAAAGTACTTCTTTGGCAGAGTTCTGAAAGAAAATGAAAATATCCTTCTTGGGATGGCAATTTGGAATTCATTTTGTGAAAGAAACACCTGTGTCCCCTTGCTCCAGTAATTCCCATACAGCATGGGTAGAGGCACATTAGTGTGTGTCAAAAGAAACATATAAAGGCTCCTGAGCCCAAAGTCTCCACACCTCACAGAGGAGGCTATCTGCTGTAACTCTGCCTGATTCAATGCTCTGGCCTTGCCTCTTTTCAGTCAGCCTCAGCCAGGGGTAGGCAATGTCGCTGCATCTCAGCACTGGGGTGTGACTGGAACATTCAGTCACTTCCAAAGCAGAGAGGCACAGTTGCCTCCGTTGAAGGTGGAAATGGCACTTCTGCATATGTCACTGTTCTGGGCTTGCCTCTTTCCAGTCAAGAGGCACATCCAGAATCACACACAGAATCACAGGGAGTTCCCTCCACTGAGGGTAGAAATTCTTGCTCTTGCATTCTCTGAAAAGAAACTCTTTCAGGTGCAAAAGTCAGGATCAAATGACAAACAATGTGGATTTTTTAAAAAATCCCTGCTGCAGGGGTCCCCAGTCTGGGTCATTTCTGCACACATGGGAAAGAGAGAGTTGATCTTTTCTTCCTGCTGTGCTGCCTCTGTCCCAAGAGAGAAGCTGCCACTGCAGACTACCTTTTCCGTACAGCTATTATTTTTCATTTTTTTGAGATGAAGCTACGCCAACACATTTTATGCCGCATGCAGTTTGATCCTCCAAATCTCAATGTACACAAAGCTGTATCTCAGTTATTTCAGAACATAATGTTTTTATTTTATTTTGGCACCGAGTACACAGGTCCCTGGTCATCTCTCTCTCTCTCCCTCCCACATACCTCTTGGTTCCAAGGATCGATCCACCTTTTCCAGTCCAGCCACCTACTCCTCCCCATCCAATCTCTTCAACCTAAAAGGAGAGAGTTCCTTAGCTCCAGCACCTCTTCCAGAATTACGATACAATTAACATGCACTGCCCAATGCAGTGAATTAATACCTTTCCTTCAGCAAGGCCTTCAAATCCATCGTGCACAGCCAGCATCCTATGGCCATGGATCAACCCAATTCTGACGGCAGACCTCACAGCTGCATTCATGCCAGCTGCTGGTGCACCTACATTCATCACTGCCAAGTTGTAGCCACTCTGCAGAAGGAAAAGGGATTGGGAGACTGTTAAACCCACCATGTCAAGCATACACTATCTGCTTCTAGGTACCTCCCCAGCCCCCCCCCCCCACACACACACTGCAAACCTACAGTCCACTGGAGGACAGAAATGCATTCAGAGAGCAGCTTTGCTCCCCCTGCAATCACGGTTCTCAATATGGTGGTGCACACTTGTCTACAGAAGAGAGAGCAACCTCTTTGAGAGACACAAGCTCCTTCCTTTATTCGACAGGGCTAAGGACAAGACTGGAGGGATATGCAACCCCAAACTTCCAGGTTGCAGTTGAAGGCTACCATTTGTGAAGCAGAACACAATCTGAACAGGTGGAGCTGTTCCATTTGTATCTCTCTGTCCCTTCCCATTCAAAGAATCATTGAGTGGAAAGGGACTAATAAGTTCAGCCTCCACGAAGAAGTATTTGCCCACTTAAAGTACAGGCGCCAGTCTTTTGACTGAGAAACCTCATAAAAGCAGTTGTGCCGGATCAGACTCAAAGGGCGCAATCCTAACCCACGCTGGAGCAGGCAAGCCAAGAAGCTAGCGCTGCATCCAACGCGGGATTGCAACAAGCAGTGGCTCAGCCAGGGGCAAGGGGAAGCTCTTCCCCTTACTCCTGGGTAAGGGCTGCGCGCCCTTGTGGGTCTCCTCGGACCCGCGCCATCTCCGGAGGTGGCACAAGTCTTGAAGCCACTCCGCTCGCCCCGGGGACGGGGGTTGGGATCCAGCATAACTGCCGAGTCCCGGCCCTGCCCCCGGCTCCCCCCACCCAGTAATGCCCCCTCCCCACGCCCACCATGCCTACCTTTGCTGCTTGTGCCTCCATCTGGATGTGCCAATGTGGCTCCTGCCTAAGGAGGTGCAAACATGCTTTATGGCACGTTTGCGACTCCTCCAGAGCACCTATACTGGCATAAGTGCTGGTTAGGATTGCTCCAAAAGTCTATCTAAGCCAGCACCCCACATCTCAGTAAGCTCAGAAGCAGCATGTTGTCTTGCTATCGCTCCCCAGCAACTGGTAAACTAGAAACATACTGCCCCTGAACTTGGAGGCTCCATGGAACCACCATGCTGAATTTTTGAAATATTCAAATTTCTAATTTCCATAGTCATCTTAAAGTGATTTCCACTTTATGCACTTCCCCACCCCACTGCTTACCTTTGTGGAGGGTGGGCGTATATGGGCTAAAATCTTGTAAACATTCCAGTTATTCTGGAAACTCCTGCAAAATGTAAGAAGTCCAATGGTTAGCATCATCCAAAGAAACACACGGCATGCTCCTTCCTGAGGTCTTTGCAGGGAAAAGGAGTGCTTGTGCGTGCATGCATGGACACCCAGTATTTTCCAACAAGGCCATTTGAAAGTTGAGTTGCTGAAAAGGCAGAACAGGCTGCACATAGACTTCCATGTGCATACCAGGACAGTCGGCATATTGAAGTGACTGAACTATGAAGCCCCTAGTTTTAATCTCACCTCTGCCACAAGGTGATCTCACAGGTGTGTGTGTCACTTGAGGAATTTTTTTAAATTGACTAATCATCAACTCCTTAAACGATCAATTGAATTTGAATAAACTTGCACAAAACCCAAACACCAAAAGACTTAGTGAATACTACTTTAATAATGATATTTGTGATACCGAAGTGTGAGATTTAACAAGCCAAAGCAACTTCTCATTGTTAAGAGTAATCTTTAAACAGTTTCATTTCCATGCTCTGCTACAGCAATACATGTCTGTAACAAAACAGCCTCCAAAAACGAACATGTTTGACCTTAAGCAACCCACATCCATGAAAACGGACCCCATACTGATTGACCAGTTATTAATCTAATGACTGAAAACTTGTGGCTTACCAAATACGAGTTTTTAAAAAGCACAACAGAACAACCCTTAGCAGGTCTTGATTGGCTCCCACTCACCTTCCTCGAAGTTTAAGAGCGTCATCAAACCGTCCCTCATTCATAGCTGTTGTGACATCTTTTGTCTATTAAAAGATGCGAGAAAAGGTTACAGTTCCTTATTAGAAGCACTCAATCTCTCACAGCAAGAGGACCATTTTGGACTCATTCAAACAACATGAAAAACAGAGCTTTGGCACATTGACTAGCCAGCCAGAAGTGTGCATAATAACTGTTCTCTGCTAACTGGCTCAAGCAAGTATTATCCTCCTGATAATATTAGCTTCTAAAATAAACTTCTTTATTAAAAACTAAGGTTCTATCCCTCATGTTTATGAAAAAAAGCTTTCATATGTTTTTGCTGCAACATATGAACACCAGGAGTCAGTTCTGGCGGCACCTTAAAGACAAACAAATGTATTATTGCAGTGGTTCCCAACCTTTACTCAAAGATAAGGGAACTACCAAGTGCGTGCATGCAGAGGGTGGTAAGAGGGGGGTGATGAATCAGTGATGACAGCGGCAATAACACTTCCAGGTTTGCACCACTGCCATCTAAGTTTTAAAAAGGGGTTTTTGGAACTTAACCTCCAGCAGAGGCGAAAACTCAGGTTTTGTGGTGCCTCCAGCCACTGCCACAGACAAGTAAGTCCCCAACCGCTTTTTTTACTTAGTTGGCAGTGACAGCGGCGGCACAAACCCAGAACTGCCACTGCTACCGTTACTGCTGACTCGCCACTCCCCTTAAGGGGGAAAAAGGTATTTATGGCTCTCCTGGAAGGTCATAACCCCCAGGCTGGGAACCACAGTATTATAGCATAGGTGGCAGTGAAACCATATAATAACATTGTCAGTCTTTAAGATGCCACAAAACTTGGCAACGTCTCCATACTCTTCCCTCTTGTCATCCTTCTAATTTCCAATATTTTTTTCCAACATTATTTGATTAAAGGTGCAATCCAAACCTGCGTTGGAGCAGGCAAGCCAGGAGGCTTGCGCTGCATCCAATGCAGGTTCGTTGGTAGCAGCGGCTCAGCCAGAGGCAAGGGAAAACTTTTCCCCTTACCCCTGGGTAAGGGCTGCTGGCCCCAATGGGTCTCCTTGGACCTGCGCCACCTCTGGAGGTAGCGCAAGTCCAAGGAGAGTGGAGCGGCTTGAAGCTGCTACGTTCTCCATGGGGGGAGTTGGGATCTGGCATAACTGCTGGGTCCCAGCCCCGCCTCCAGCTCCCTGCATGCCCGCCCCCAGGGCCGCCTACCGCCCGCCCTCCCCCACCCCAGAAACGCTTTCCTCCCGCCTCCTCCACACCCCCCATGCCTAGCTTTGCCGCTTGTGTCGGTGCAGGTGCGCCAACACAAGCGGCTGTGAGCAAGCCGCCACGGAGGCTTTTACCAGCCTCCGCTTCCTCCCAAGGAGGCGCAAACGTGCTTTATGGATTTAGGATTGCACACTTAATGTTTAATATTTGAAATTTCAAATCAATGGAAGCAAAATAAGAGCAAAAAAAACCCCAAAGTGAAGCAACAGCATGTAAATATATCTATGCATAATTAAAATTCCAAGTTGCAGTTGAGGTGTGTTTTTCCTGCAGGATACACAAAATTCAAAGGAAAAAAGTGTTGGGATCTCAACACAGAAAGTTCTGAATCCCTAATGAAATAAAGAGTGACTCTAGATGCATTTCTAAACATATCAATCAATCAATCAATCAATCAATCAAACTTTATTAGGCATAAAAATTAACACATAATATCTCTAAACAATCCAATATATAAATATATGTTAAAAAAAGCAAATAAAGATAAAGGTTAAAACACAACAATTTACTTGTGCGTTAACTCCAGGTTGCTTAGGACCAACAGATTAGCCCTCTTCAAGTTACTCAGGTGTAAAAATTTCGCAACTGGAAGGGTCACGAGTTTAGAATCTCCCTCTAAACATATCATTTACCCTTTTTAAAAATGTGGTAAACAACAACTAAGGGGTGAAGGAAATGAGATTCAGACAGGGATCACGGCATGGAAGAGGGGGGCTGTTCCTTTCTCTCCATGCTGTTTTCCTAACAAAACTCTCTCTTCTTGCTGTTGTTGGTCTCAGGAGGGAAGCCACTACAGGTATTTGCAACCATTTTCCTATTGGGACAAACAGTAGATTGGGGGAAATGTGGGGAAAATAGTGGTGGAGGAAAGGTTAAACCCACACCATTGTCTTGAACTGGATCGGGGTTTCCCATCGCTGTGATTAAAAAGAAAATAAACGACCCCAAGAGGTCAGAAATGTAACAACATATTTCTCATCATATTTTGTTTGATCCTTAGATCGGTAAAATCTGGATTTAAATTCCCACTGAACAGTAGCTCAATGGATGAGTCACTGTCTCAATCTAAAAATTCCCACAGGTCTGCTGGTATCCTGGGTTTACTGAGCCATGATGTTCCTTAGAAGAAGGGAAGGTGGTAGGTAAATGATGTGGTAGGTAAAAATGTGGTAGGCAAATGATGTCCCATTTTGAATGATGTCCCATTCAAAAAATGATCTCAATGCATTCCCCTTACGCAGCCAAAGAAAATTACTGCAGACCTGAGTGTACTGCAGGTTTGTCTGAACCTACAAGCCAACTTCCCCAGAGAACATCTGAAGGAAGGAGACAATGAGAAATGTATAAACCAGCAATTTTCAACCTTTTTCGTCTCAAGGCACACTGACAAGGCACTAAAATTGTCAAGGCACACCATCAGGTTTTTGGCAATTGACAAGGCACACCATGCTGCCAGTGGGGGGGGGGCGCTCACATCCCCTATTGGTCTTACTAATAAATGACTTTCCCCCAAATTCCTGTGGCACACATGTGAACCACTCATGGCACACCAGTGTGCCATGGCACAGTGGTTGAAAATGGCTGGTATAAACTGTGTATCACTTTCACAACCAAGAATCCTGGGAATTGTAGTTGGATGGTAGGCACTGAGAACTCTTACAGAGAATTATCCCTAGCATTCCTCCTCCAAAGTACCATTTCAAGGGGTTCCCTAAAACAGTTGCCCCATTCTCAGATATTGAAAAGGGGGACATTTGAGCAATTCCCCCCCCCCAAGGTGTGCAATTGGAAAGTCTTCAGTAGCACTGGTGCTCCTCCCGACAGCCACCAGCTGGTGGGTACCATTTTCCCTTCCAGAATGCCCTTAAGAAGGAAGCTACATCATAGCATCCTTCTGGCAGCCAACAGCTGCTAGAAGAAAAATTACAGTTGTTGCTATAAAACAGGCAGAGGAAAAGGTAGGCCAATTTCATGCACACACCTTTTAGCCTCCAACCTCCACCCCTTAGTTCAGTAAAAGCTCTTTGAGAGCTTTCAGCTGAGTCTTAGACCTTAAGCCTGTAGCTTAGAGATTCTAACCTCACAATGCAGGGTGACAAGATAGACAGGCAGCAGGGAGACCTACCACTTGGACACACTCCATGAGAGGAAGGCGGATGGCTTGGTTACCAGACAGGCTGACGACACATGCTGGAGTATCAGGAGTTCCTTCAAGTAATGCCATGACTGCTTCTACACCCATCCTGCTTCCCTGCAAAATGAAGAAGGGAAACGGGTTTTGTCTTGGGGAGTGGAGAGAGCTTCACCAGAAGTTCTCAACAAGTGGTCCCAGAATGCTATTCACATCCTGTAGACTTCCTAAACAAAGGCAGCCTGTAAAAGAGCTGCTCACAAGGAATGAAGGCCTTGACGACTCTCCTATTCTTGCCCTATTGGAGAATCTATTTGGTATTTACTAAGACTTTTGTTTAACCAGACTAAAAAAAATTCAGACACACAACAAGAAATCAGTAATTGTTTAGAAACTGCATCTCTGAGCCTATGCAGAATACCTGCTGCTCACTAATGAGTAGAGTGTTTCCAGTGAGTAAGGACGACAGCGTATGCCTTACTTCTGAGTAAAATAAACAACACCATTTTCAAACACCTCTGCCAACAAGTAACCACAGTCCATATTCAAATATGTTATCTGGAATTAGCAAGATCAGTTGTGCCAAAAAGGCACAACTCTTAGGAGGGCCTGAGACATTGAAACGGGCAGCTCCAGCTGACCTGCTGCTCAAAATGGCAGTAGACGTACTGCTCACCTCTCCTCAGTTTTGCTGCTCCCCCCAAACCCACCACACCTGCACTCAACACCACCTCCTCTCCTGCGCCTTGAAAAGCTGGGGCCAGAGTAATCCTGTTCCTGAGGTTTACAATATCTCTACAAGGCGCTGTGGGGGAGGAAAGGCAGCAGCCTTTCTCCTGAGCATTCCTGACTGCTTAGGAGAAGGATAATGGTGGTTGAGCTCAAATAAAAGGTAAACCTTCCCCTCTCCTCTTTGAGTGTGCAAGAAGAAGATGGGTCAACTGCATGGAGAGGTTGGGCAAGCAAAAAGCCAGAGAAGGTGAGCACAGGTTTATTTGCCACCTCCCATGAACCACTGGCTGAAGCAAAATGTTCATGCCTGGGTCATCCCTGGCCCATGGAACAGTTTATATTTGCAATGGTGACTGGGCCTCGAATGAGGGTGGAGCATTTGAATTTAGGCTGAACCTGCAGGTAGTAGACTGATCTTGTGGTTCCTTTCCAATGCTCTCTCTTGTGCAATGTTACGGTAGCATATGGAAACATTCTTGAGAAGTCAAATTTTTTGTACCTCATGGCAATTAGTCCCCAGAGAGGATAACAGCTTGCCACTGCTAATAGTACCCCTCTACTGAAAGCACAGCCAAGTTTGCCCTAAACCTCCCCCACTCTAGTATCCAAAACAGCTACAGGCACAACATAAGCACCTGGCACAGAAACACATCACTTTTTTACCAGGATACGATCGAAGGCAGAGGGGGTCCCACCACGCTGCACGTGTCCTAGGATGGTGACTCTTGTGTCATAGCCCAGGCGTTTCACAACCAACTGTGGGAAGAAGAGAAGTGCAAGAATGGCAGCACTGATTTACAGTTTAGCAGATCCACTTGAACTCCTGATACTCCAGGTTTATAAGCTCCATGATTCCATGACAGCATCACATAGAAACCCAAGTGCATAAGTCAGCATCCAAGAGCCCCATCATTCCTTTCAAAAAAAATCAAACTTCAGCCCTGAAGGCTGCAGAGCCAGTCATGGAAAGTACACAGGACATGTGAACTCTCAGCAGTAGAGGCTGAGCAGAATTTTCAGCAGACCCCGAGAATCGATGTCAATGTTCTGCAGAAGTTCTGGCTTCTCCTCTTGACCAGAAGCAACAGCCAACATTCAAAGTTTAAAGCAGTGTGATTTCCTGCAACGCTCCATCTTAAGAATGCTAACTTGAATTTACCTCCCATTTAATTCCCTTGCTGGCTGTATGCTCCCTTCTTGTGCAGAGCCAGCACAGGAACACTCATCCATCTCCATATACCAAAAAGTGGCTGGCAGCACCATGGATAGCGCCCCTACCTGTGCATGGCTCTGGAACACAATAGTGTACTACAGGTGCTAACTGAGAGTGTGCATGAAGAGGACAGAATTCAAGCCAGGGTGTTTTATTTGTGTGTGCATTTAAAAAATACTAATCTTCTGGAAAGATCTGAAGCAACATCTCATGCCTTCTGAAGAGCAACCTGCTTTATTATTTTTAGAAGACAAGCAAGCAGAAGCCTTCCAGCCACTGGTACGTATGATCACCACAAACAACAGTTCACAGGCCAGGTCCCCAATGGATACAAGTCAGCAACATCATCACCACCATATCCCAAGTCAATAGAGGCTTCCTGATATTTATTGTCCTTGTCACCAGTCTTTTATCATGGCTAGAGAGCCACAGAAGGGGGACACAACTGGCAAGCCCCTGCTAGACATGTTAAAATACTCCCATTCCTATACACAAGAGAGCATTGAAATATGCAAACCCCCCCCCCCACCATCCACATACACACAAATATTTTTTAAAAATATTATGGCTTAACGGCTCGGGTCCGGGGTATTTGAGGGACCACCTCCTTCCCTACAATCCTGCCCGTGCTCTTAGATCATCTGGGGGGGGCCCTTTTGACTATGCTGCCAGTAAGTGATGTGAGAGGGGCAGCGGCCAGGAAGAGGGCCTTCTCGGTGGTGGCCTCTGAACTGTGGAATACCCTCCCCTTAGAACGAGAACTGCTCCCTCGTTGCTAACGTTTCGGCGTGGACTGAAGACCTTTTTATTTCAAAAAGCTTTTAATTGTTGACAGGCTGGCTGGCGTTCTTGCTTCTTATATGAAAATCCATGGGGTTTGTTTGTTTTTAGATTTTTTTAATTATTGTAAATTGTTTTTAATTATTTTTCATGTTGCACTTTTAAATTGTAAGCCGCCTTGTGTGCCCGTTGGGCAAAAAGGCGGGGTATAAATTAATAAAATAATAATAATAAAAACCCACAAAACCCAACTTTCTGCGCATGGGAAAAAAGATCTCCTGCTTCCATATGAACCAGTCTGAGAACTTCTAAGGTGTCCTCTTCAACCTACCACCATCTTCTGAAGCAAAATGGAAGCAACAAAACACAGGGCCTTTTTGATCATGGCACTTCACTTCTCATGGCAACTCCCTCCTTGTGTTCAACTGCCAGGCTCCCTCTCCATTGATTTTTAGAAAGAAAAACAAGCCATGACATTTCTTTTTAGCTTTCATAAGATTTGACACTGCTGCTGACATTGCTGATTGCTCTCCCTGTTTAAATAAATGTCTGTGGTAGTTGTAGAGTGATTATTAGCAGCCTTGGGGATCTGTGTAGTTAAGAGGTAGGACAGCAGTTCCCAAAGTCCTACTCAGACTTTGGGACTGCTCTAAGTTGTTGTGGAGGCGAGGCAGGAGCGGGGAGTGGCCCCAACGGTGCTGCAGTGATTTGCAATTGCGCAAACCGGAAGTGAGCTCTGAAAGCAGATTGGAGCTCATTGTAGCCACATGGAGGGTCGCAGAAGTGGTTACAAGCCTCCAGGACCCTCCAGGAGGCTGTAGGACATCCACAGGTATGTGGGGATATCCCTGGATCCCTGTGATCACTGCAGAGGCATTGGGGACCCATTCCCTTTCTGGTTCCCTTGGTGGTTTGTGGCCCACCAGTTTGGGAACTGCTGAGGTAGGACATAAGTAAAACAATAGCATACTAGGGAGACAGCTGGGTTAAAACCCTGCCTGACAAAGCAGCAATCCATAGGCAGACTGGGGATGGGGAGAAGCATGTCCAGGCATGCAGCCTCTCATGTAGTGTGAAGCGGTACAGTCCTCAAAAAGCTTTACCCCTTGGTTTCTCTAAAGGTACAAAAGTGGCTCTTTCCATGGCAGAACAGAAAACCAGACATTTTGCCACTCGCCTACTAGCTTTATTTCAGCTCAGCTTCAGCAGTTGAGGCGTGATCATTCACACAGGTGTTCCACACAGTCACGGGACTGTTGCTTACCTTTTTAATGTCTTCTGAGGTGATGGCCTTGCCATGCTTGTCGATTGCTCCTTCAGCCACAATGATGATGTTCAGCCTTGAGCCACGGGTTCTTGTCTGAAGGGAAGAGAGGGAGGGTGGGTAGTTGACTAAAGGTATGAGATGCAGCAGGTGGTCAAGCAGTGCCCTGTACACCTGAACAACAGTTATCTCAAATTGAGAAGCCAGGTCAGAGTTAGCAGGACTGGTTTTTTTGAATTATCAGATCCCTGCTGGGCTAGAAACTGAAACCTGGTTCTCTATAGTGGTAGCAGAGATGAGATGAGGTCAGCAGTTCTCTCTATTTGCATGACTGCCATAGGGAATGAGGCATCTCAACGCTGCCACCAGAATCCCTGGTTGGAGATGCCTGGTACATTACAAGAGTATGGAAATCAATTGGAATGTCCAGGACAATGAAAGGCTCAGTAGAGCTGTGGGCAGCCTGGACAGGGCTTTAGATTGAGCTTCAGGTAATTTGAGAGAAAACTTCAGCATGTTCCATCTTGGGGTTTGTCACAAACTTAGGGGGGTTTGGGGTACTCAGAGTTCTTGGTTCTCGAACCCTAAAGCCCTCAAGGTCCCCCTGTCCAGTAGTGCTGCCACCACCCTGTATGTGCCAGTGCCTCAGTCCAGGGACACTGAGACCCTCTAGGCTTAACTCTATCCCTTGCAGGCACTGAGCTCTTTCTCCAATTAAAGCTTCAGTCCTCAAGTTACTAGACCTCAATGAGCACTTGGTAGTTTGCTGAAGGGCTAGGCAGGATTCTGAACCTTTGTCCCCAACAGGCAATGAAACAACTTAGTAAAAGATAAGGTTACATAAGGCCACAAATGCTAGAGGCATAAACATCTAGGAAACATATCACCAATAAAATAATAAAACTAGCTGGCTCTCTCTACTAATCCCTATCTCTCACTTGAGTCAGCTTCTCTTGTAGATCTTTTAGCTCTAGGCTACCTGTGTGGTCAGGTGCCCATGGTGGACAATTGGAGCTCACAAGCGTGCAGGATGTTGCACCCAAAAACTCTGTCCAAGAAGAACCGGACACACCCCTTGGGGCACTCTTTATTATCCTTCTTATGCTAATAGTACTGAGGTGACTTCATACTTATTTAGACTGTCCAATCAGAAACTTTTGAGGACAGAACCTTCTTGGAGTGGGTCTGGTTGCTAGCCCTCCTAGTTCTTACCCCTCCCCACTGGAGATCCATTGCTGCATTCCATTCCGCTTCATCAGGC
The DNA here is from genome assembly GCF_035046505.1 of Tiliqua scincoides. Classification (NCBI taxonomy): domain Eukaryota; kingdom Metazoa; phylum Chordata; class Lepidosauria; order Squamata; family Scincidae; genus Tiliqua; species Tiliqua scincoides. The sequence goes on along the minus strand of NC_089822.1, from coordinate 126,301,281 downwards.
GCCCCTCAGTCTACTGAGGTGTTAAACATTCCAATGGGTTGTAATTCTCGTTGTCTGTCCTTTCTGGCCAGCAAAGGAGAGACAATCTTTTTGTTTGTTTACTCACATTCTTGCAGCTAGGAACTGCTAGCCACTTCTCTGTTACTGACTTAGTTTGGTTCAGGCTTCACATGCTAACCTAGGCCTAAACTGTACATATTCATGACAGGGTTGCTTTGCATTTCTTTCCCAGTACCTCCCTTTATAACATTCCTACAGCCAGTCTTGAATTATTGTATTTTATTGTTTCAATATGCACATTTTAATGCACATTTTATGGTAGCCACTGTGGATAATCACTTGAACAGTGGGCTATTCATCTCCTAAAAAAATTAAATACAGTGATGGATGAACAAGCAGGATGCTACATTTATTACAGCAAAAATAATGTGACCATTTTGGAAACAGGTAGAGCAGAATACACTACAGTGCAGAGTGCAGATACTGGAAAGGCATCAGAATTAAAGTCTACTTGCCCAAACCCGTAATGTTGGCGCATGGTTTAAGGATGCAGAAGCCCCTCTCCATGTAGTCATTAGGCTTTGTAGGACTTGCTTCTGAGCAACCCTTAAGGTCTGGGCAGTTAAGCCTTTATATTTGAACTCTTGTATCTGGCTACCTCAGTTAGCCTCCTGCACAAGTGATCCTCCCAGTCATCTTCTGGTGGAGATTCCGGAATGAAAACCCAGTCAGCACCACTTGCTAAGGCTGTTACAAGGGCAAGGTAACTGGAGGAAGAGAGAAAAGTGAAGATTCAGTTCTGGTTCATACAGGCAGCAGAATGAGGTTGGACTGAGGTGGTCTGTCGTAAACCTAGGGGGGTTTGGGGCGTACAGAGTTCTTGGTTCTCGAACCCTAAAGCCCTCAAGGCCCCTCTGCTCAGTAGTACTGCCACCACCCTGTATGTGCCAGTGCCTCAGTCCAGGGACACTGAGACCCTCTAGGCTTAATTCTATCCCTTGCAGGCACTGAGCTCTTTCTCCAATTAAAGCTTCAGTCCTTGTTACTAGACCTCAATGAGCACTTGGTAGCTAGGCAGGATTCTGAACATTTGTCCCCAACAGACAATGAAACAACTTAGTAAAAGAGACTTTAGTTTATTAAGTACATAAGGTTACACACTCTACAATGAGGCAGCAAATGCTAAAGGCATAAACATCTAGAAAACGTATCAGCAATAAAATAAGAAAGCTAGCTGGCTATCTCTCACCTGGGTCAGTTACTCTTGCAGATTTCTTAGCTCCCGGGCTACCTATGAGGCCAGGTGCCCATGATGGACGATGGAGCTCACACGCGTGCAGGATGTTGCACCCAAAACTCTGTCCAAGAAGGAACACACCCACACCCACACCCCTGGGCACTCATTAGTATCATCTTATGCTAATCGTACTGAGATGACTTCATACTTATTTAGACTGTCCAATCAGAAACCTTTGAGGAACAGAACCTTCTCAAAGTTGGCCTGGTTGCTAACCCCTCCTAGTTCTTACCCCTTCCAACTGGAGATCTACAGCTGCACTACATCACGCTTGATAAGGCGCCTCTCTGTCTGCTAAGGTGCTAAACATTCCGATGGGTTGTAATTCTTGTTATCTGTCCTTTCTGGCCAGCAAAGGAGAGACAACAATCCTTTTGTTTATCTACTCACATTCTTGCAGCTGGGAACTGGTAGCAACTTCTCAGTTACCTGGCTTAGTTCGGTTCAGGCTTCTACTGCCAACCTAGGCCTAACATGCACTTATTCCTGAGATGGTCGAAAGGACTGTACCATTTCAGCTCACAGCTGGTGAATCACATTTTTGATTGCTTTCGTATGCAAAGAACTTCCTGCCAGTAGAAAATTAACACAAAAAGGAAAGCTAAGTAAGACCTCCTCCTGCTCATGTATTAATGTGGATATGCAGGGTGTTTTGTTTAGATGGGGGAACTCTAAGAAGTGGTAGAGTTCTATATCAATTTATACCACCTCATTCTGCTGTGTACATAGACCGGATCTGCATCTTGTGCAAGAACAACAATTGGTAAACATAGCATAGCACTCCTACCAGCTCAAAGACTGAAACAGAGAAAGTGCTCTTCCCAAAATATGCCTGAGGCAAGACTGACTAGCCACTAAAGAACAATACCAAGATCAAGTGCAGTACTTCCTAAAATATAAAGCTCCGTACCATCCTCTCTGAGGAAAACTGCAATTGTCTGCATTCAGATATGGTTGCCCATTGACCTGAGAAGGGGAAACTTTTTTTCCCCCCAGCAGACTAATAAGCCTAGAATAAATGCACACAAACACATCAGAATCATAATAGTTTAGAGACAACTTGTGAACTGGTAACAAGTCAATCTGCTGGGATGGGGGGGGAGAGATAAAGAAAAACTTCTGCATAGGGTACTGGTACAGGTTCCTGGGTTTTGAGGTGGAAAATATTTCTTAACACCATGTCACAAAGGGTATGATTCTTTGACTATTCACAAAATTAGAAATTATGAAAGAAAAAGGTGACACTAATTGTTATATACATATGTACACACAAACATGGTTTAATTCTGGCTGTTTTCCAGAATAATTTCATTAACAAATCCACAGGTGGATAAAAAAGGCATAGCCTATGTAAAGAACACATACCCACAGTGACGACCCATCACCTCCAGCACAAATGTCCTCTGGTGGCTGCAAGACAAAACAGAAAGGGGAACATATAAACAGCACAAGGGGAATTATTTGCAGCATTTTAATGCTTTTTTTTCTTAAATCTTCAAAACATGTAGGTTTGCGTGAGAAAACCAACATGGGTAAACTTATGCAGTCCACACCTCACCCTATACCCTGGCTCAGACAGCATCCTATTTCTAAGTTGCTTATGGAAACTGTGGCCAAAAAATCCACAAAGACACATTAACAAAAACAACAATAAAAGAATACTTAAATACTGTTTTTCAGCAAGAGTAGTTCACAAAGCAGTTTACATTGTAAAACAAATCATGAAATAGTTCAATTAATCAATAAATGGCAAACCCTGTCTTAAGGACTAGAAAGTTGCCGTTTGTTTTTTAAGCAAAAGCCACAATGCTGAATTCTGGTCTCAATACCAGATTTCTGCACTTGTGCAGTTTTGCTTAACATCACTCCTGGATACACACAGCCCTGTATAACACCTATGAACCTTACCTTTGAGCAGTGGTGGCAATAGCATCCACTATCTCCATTATCCTGTGGAGAGCAGAGTCTGTGCCAATGGTCATGTCAGTACCACAAAAGTCGTTATCAATAGAGCCAACCATGCCGACAATGTTCAAGTGACTTGATTTCTGGGCTTCATCCGCTGTGATGCCACCTGAAAAGGCAACAGAAAGACCAGTAAAATATCTGTTGGTGGTAAAACAAAAGGCCCAATCCTATTCAACTTTCCAGCACCAACGCAGGTGCAATGCAGCCCAAGGTAATGTTCCCTTGCCTTAAGGAGGCCTCCATGGCTGTCCCCCCACCCCAGGATGTGGCACATGCCCTGTGGATTGGGTCCAGTCACTATAGCAAGTTCTCCCTAATCTGGAACAAGATGAAAAGAAAACATTCTTTAAATTCCCACTTTATTATGCAGGTCAGGCTTCAGAACAAAAGCACATCAGACCAATCCCTCAGTACAGTACTGAAACTCAGAGCCATGGCAACCCAGGCCAAGTGTGAATTCTGAAGAGGGCACTGCAAAACAAATATTTGGCTTGGGTATCATTCCACAGATTATGAAGGTGGGTTGCTGATCTTCCTCCCATCTTGCAGGAGTACACACGGAGCTTGCTTCTCCCCCCCTCTCCTGTTGCCACCTCCTTCTGCCTCTCCTCTCTCCACGCATGCCCCAACCTCCACCTTTGGAAAATACAGGGAGCAGGAAGAGGAGCAGCAGCACTGCTCATAAGGAGGAAGCAAGGTGAATGCCAAGTAATGCATCAGGGTGACCAACTGAGATGGCTAGTATGCAGAGTGGTTCCTGCCAATCTGCTCCCTGAGACAGCTGCCACACCACAACTCATCAGTGAGCCAGAACTGGGTTTGCCCTTAATCCCTGATAATTTAACCTCATATAAAGATCAGGGCCAAATTTATGAAATGGAGAAAGCATATATTGATCCTTTCAGACAACAACCCACTTTTTGGAATGCAGAAGCATACAACTTTAAATCTAACAGGAGCCATTTAGTGCCCGGATTAGAGCAAAGTAAAGTGAACAATAAGTCCAGTTCACAGAGACCTGGCTTCAAAGTTACTGTCCTGCCATCTTGCACCAGCTTTCTGGAGGTCCTGGGACAAAGTCGTGCACTAAGTCTCCCAAGGCCCCCCTATACCTCTTTATGGTGCACTGGGTGATACCACTGCCACCAGTACTGAGGGCTCAAACCAGCCAAGGAGACTCTCAGTCAATGCCCAACCTAATGTCACTTTTGCGACCACTAACCCACTGCGTGAAACTGGGTAAGCCCCTTGTTTCTGTTCCCCAAGTTTTGCAATGAGAACAACAGTGCAATTCTACTGAGAAGTAAGTCCTACTGAGTTCAATGTGACCAAATCTTAAGAAAATGTGTATAGGACTGTAGCCTAAGTCTCCCCCATTGAATGAGGACTCGCAAGTCAGATGAACAAAGACGCTACAGTCCTATGTCAATGTGGATTAACTTCTTCACATTGATGGGAAGGACTAAAAATGTTTCAGCATGGAGTTGTCCATACATCTACTCAGTATTCAGGTTTTAGCTTCCTCCTTGGCTTACCCATTCAAAACTGCAATACCTGACTTAACCAGCTCCTGCAGCAAACTGGACCATTCCGCCCGGAAGGTGTCTGCGCCAGTCAAGCTGCCATCACCCCCAATCACACACAAGTTTGTAATTCCTCTCTTGACCAGGTTGCGAGCAGCTTTCAGGCGTCCTTCGTGTGTGCGGAAGTCTTGGCACCGGGCGCTTCCAATCACTGTGCCACCCTGGGCGGGGACAAGCCAGGCAAGAGCGTGAACAGGAGTTGGAAGACAACATCATGACCACCTATCCAGGAACTGACTATGATCAAAAGAGAGACAGCCCCTTGTGCTCGTCTGTAAAGGTTTTTGGATAAAAACCCTTTGAGACCATCGGTTCCATCACAGGACAACTGATCCGCAAAAGCACTGCTAGGTCTCTTTTCAGACGAGCAGGCAGAGGTTCTTCACGAGGTGGATCTGTGACATCTTTTGACAATTGCCAGATATTTACAGTATCAGAAAAATCTGGTGGATCAGAAAAGCCAAAGATGGTACAGTGTCAGTAGATGCAGCCATAATGATTACCCACAATCATTACCCACGGTCTCCATTAAATAATAAAAACCAAATGGTGTTTCTGGTGCAGATTTGGGGTTTTTTAGTTTGTTTTACAAAAATGAGAAGTGCAGAAACTGATGTTATGTATTTTTTATTTCATTATTATCCTTTTCTTCCACCTCTAATGACAACACTTTGAAATTAGCACCATTGAAAAAACAGACCATGGCCAGGCAGGCAGGTTGTTTTGTGCCTTCTGTCTGGGTCTGGCCAGAACAATAGTCCCAGCCAGCCCGTCCGCTAAAACTGGCAGGCACTAGCCAATTGGGCATCCAAGCTCACATAATCAGGTCAGAGGGCAGGGAGAGATGCCCAGTGGCTTGTAAACTATCCAACTGGATAGACCAATGATATAAGTGAACTTGGGTATCTTAAAGTTAAACACAAGGATCTTGTGTGTGCTCTAGCCTGGCTCCTTCAGAGATCACATCTGTGCTCAGCCATGACCTTGGAGTAACTACAGTTCCCAGGGTGCTAATTCCCCTTAATTACTTCATTCCTTTTCACTGCAAAAGGAGTGAGCTTAAATGACTGACTTCCTCATCACCTTTTTTTTTTCAATTGCAACTAGCTCTATTCATAAGCACGCCCCTACTACAATTCCCCAGGTTCTCTGAGAAAAGAACCTGCAAAACCAGTGAAACTACAACCTTAGTCTATGGCAGGGGTGCCCAAACCCCAGCCCGGGGGCCAATTGTGGCCCTTGGGGACCACCAATCCGGCCTGCAGGAAGCCCCCAGCCTCAATGAGCCTGTGGCCCTCTGAAGACTTGCTGGAGCCCACACTGGCCCAACGTGACTTCTCTCAACACAAGGGCTGACTGACCAATTGCACAAGCTGCAGGCTGAGGGCTCCCTATGCTGCTTGCTGTTTCATGTCTGTGAAGCAGCAGCGGCAGCAAAGGAAAGATCAGATCAGAACAGAAACCTTTATTGCCCTTGCTTTGCGCAAGGTCTTTTATAGGCCCTGGGCTATCATGAGATCTTCATTCATTCATATAAATTCCATCTCTAATATATCCATTTATGTAAATTTATTCAAATTTTAAATGTAAATTGATTCCTTTTATCCATAGCCCCCAACACAGTGTCAGAAGGATGATGTGGCTTTCTTGCCAAAAAGTTTGGACACCCCTGGTCTACGGTATACCTTCTCTCCAAGGAATTGAGTGCTATATAGAAGCTAGTCTGATTTTCTCACTATTCAGGAAAGATAATAAAACGCTATTATTTCTCCTCCCACCACAAACATAGATTCCCTTCACTACAAAACAAGGCATCTTCGTAGTCCTCAAAAGCCATTTGCTACAAACTGAGCATTGAACACGTGACTCCTGATGGAGCTCAATAAATGAACCATAGCCCAGAGACAAGGCACCTACTTTGCACACTCAAAGGTCCCAATACCTTCAAGTGAAGCTAGAAAAGGCTCCTGTCTCAAACCATGGAGTACCGCTAGATCAGTATAAAGACAGTTTCATATATGAAATTTGCCTTTTGGGGATGGGATGATATATTTCGGCTGCATTTGATCTAGTATGTCTATAGCCATAGCCAGGGGGCCTAAACACCTAAGGAAGAAGCTTAGCTAGACCAGAATCTCTGCAATTTTGTTTGTGAAACCTGAACAGTCTCCAGCCAACCCCATCACAAGCATGGCGGCTGGCAACCATCAGCTCTGATTTCAAGTTATTTTGGGTCGCAGACATTCATTGTGACCCCAATGACAGAGGTAGCATTACACTTGACATATGTCCTTGCCAGTGACCCCCAACCTATGAAAAGGTCAAGATGTTACAACAATTTTCTTCTTGACATGAATACCTTTCCCTCAAACAGCCAATGACCTTTCACAAACTACAAGAGGAAGAGTTCTCCCAAGGGGCAAAGAAAAATACAAGGTTTCCTGGCAATTGTGCATGTCACCAGAAGCTTCACAGTTATTTCACCAGGTTAGGATTAAAATCTCACTCAGTAGCCCCTTTTTGTTTTGATTTCTTAATTACAGCATTTGATAAGGAATCTGCTAACTCACATACAAGTAGAGCCTGTTTATCCAAAGATTTTACATCCCGGGATCTAACTCAATGTGGATCCCCTGGACGCAGACTTGGGTCCACCTGAGCCCTCTGAACTAGTCATCAAGTTGTCCACTGTTTTTGGTTAGTTACTGATTTGTTGAGTGACCTGCACTGCTATATATTTCACTAATTAATTTAATTAATTAAGTAATTAAGGGCACAATCCTAACCCACTTTCCAACACCAACATAAGGGCAATGCAGCTCTTATTTAAGGAAACAAACATTGTTACTTTGAGGATGGCTCCATGAGTGCCCCCCCCCAACTGCAGGATGTCACACACATCCCATTGGCGCAGCAATGCCAGTGCTGGAAAATGGGTTATGATTTGGGCCTAAAATAAATGAAGTTAATGGGGGGTTACACTAACCCTAGTAATGCCACTGTATTTAAGCTGTGTATATGATATTGTAAGTTATTCTGTATTGTACGGTACAGGAGGAGGTCCTTCAAGGGGGTGACGCAATTAGCTCTTGCACCAGGTGATAAGAACATAAGAATAGCCCCACTGGATCAGGCCATAGGCCCATCTAGTCCAGCTTCCTGTATCTCACAGTGGCCCACCAAATGTCCCAGGGAGCACACCAGATAACAAGAGACCTGAATCCTGGTGCCATCCCTTGCATCTGGCATTCTGACATAGCCAATTTCTAAAATCAGGAGGTTGCACATATGTATCATGGGTTGTAACCTGTAATGGATTTTTCCTCCAGAAACTTGTCCAATCCCCTTTTAAAGGCGTCCAGGCCAGATGCCATCACCACATCCTGTGGCAAGGAGTTCCACAGACCAACCACATGCTGAGTAAAGAAATATTTTCTTTTGTCTGTTCTAACTCTCCCAACACTCAATTTTAGTGGATGTCCCCTGGTTCTGGTGTTATGTGAGAGTGTAAAGAGCATCTCTCTATCCACTTTATCCTTCCCCTGCATAATTTTGTATGTCTCAATCATGTTCCCCCTGAGGCGTCTCTTTTCTAGGCTGAAGAGGCCCAAACGCCGTAGCCTTTCCTCATAAGGAAGGTGCCCAAGCCCAGTAATCATTTTAGTTGCTCTTTTTTGCACCTTTTCCATTTCCACTGTGTCCTTTTTGAGATGTGGCAACCAGAACTGGACGCAATACTCCAGGTGTGGCCTTACCATCGATTTGTACAACGGCATTATAATATTAGCTGTTTTGTTCTCCATATCTTTTCTAATGATCCCAAGCATAGAATTGGCCTTCTTCACTGCCATTGCACATTGGGTCGACACTTTCATCAACCTGTCCACCACCACCCCGAGATCTCTCTCCTGATCTGTCACAGACAGCTCAGAACCCATTATCCTATACGTGAAGTTTTGATTTTTTGCCCCAATGTGCATGACTTTACACTTACTGACATTGAAACGCATCTGCCATTTTGCTGCCCATTCTGCCGGTTTGGAGAGATCCTTCTGGAGCTCCTCACAATCACTTTTGGTCTTCACCACTTGGAAAAAGGACAGCATTTTTTCCCCTGAACGTTGCCTCTTTGTGCGATAAATTGCCAAAGAGGTTCAGGAATGGTGGCCCCTACCCTGAGCAATATATTGCTGTGTAATGGGAAGGTTTTTGGAGAATGAGTATCCCTTTCTCTTTCCTCTCCTCTGGAAACTTCCCGATATACAGTGTTGGGATTTACACTCTTTGTACTCCCTCATAATACAATATATAACACAGGATTACATTCTATAATCACAGAATATTATAAGCAATTATGATCAAAAACAGAGCAGTTCCCTTCCCCCAACTCTTTCTCCAATTTGGAGAGTGGACACCCTCAACATTCCATGACTCAGTTCAATATTCTGTAAATCCTGGAAGTCAGAACATAGGTCCATTCTGGGTCAGAGTTTTTAAAAGCTATATTTTTCTTTTAATACACTTCTGCATATCGGGAAAGTCCACTGAATATGCAGAAACCGCTACCTTATTTCCGGGCAGCTCCATTCCACTTTTAAACTGAGAGGTCTAGGACCAAAGTTAAGCACTCAAGAGAAGGAAGACACTGAAGATGATGATAAATAGCTTCAGGTTCCCTTGGTGTGGTTAATGAGATCATCACCTGCTCAGTTATGTTGCAAGAACAAGACCACCATCTGGCATTCTTGCCGCACTTATACCCCATAGCCACAAGTAGACTTACAGGGAGTCTGTCATTCCATATACTTGGAGGACTTATGGTACTTCTGTTCCAGTAGCATTTCACAAGGCAGCTGTCAGAACACAAAAGGCAGTGCATTCCCTACGTCACTATGGTGCTCTAGCTCAGGAGTCCGATCCCTGCTTCGTCCCACAAAGAGGAACTATCTTTTCTGCTATGTTCCTCCCAGTCAGAAGAAACATCATCCTCTTCAAACAGCAAGCTGGGGTGTCTAACCATAAATCCATTTATCTGTGAGGATACTCCCCAGGTATAAGGCACATACACTTATTTGCTTAAACAGAAACATTTACCCCTTCGGTTGTGTCGTTTGCTCCTCTGTATTACTTCATGAATGCACAGATGCCTTGTACACAAATTACTTCGTGAGTGTACACAGGCACAAAAAGCAGCACAGGAACAAATGGAGAGCAGTACGGGATTAAAATCTCCCAAGTAAAACAATGAAACGAAATGATGCAGCAAGCAAATATACCCTAATTCTATGGCATCAGGCCCACCTAGCTCCCACAAGCCCATCTGAAAATCTTAGTAGTTGTGAAAACCGGTAAGGGGAGGACACTTCTGTAAGCCTCTCACAGTCTGAAGTGAAGGATGAAACCTGGCGACTGGCTTACCAATTGTAGCATCATGGACACACTTTCCCAGGTTGCTTCCCTAATATTGTCACCACCATCTACAAGGCCTTGGTAACCCTGAAATAAAATATACAAGAGATTATTTAAGAATAAGAGTTCAAGTCTTCTCTGCTCTAGATCTGACTGACATGAGATATACAGCAACTACAGTTGCCGCCATAATTTGCCGTAGTTACGAAGCAACACTCAAAACAAAATGCATTCCAAGTACAGTACAACGGCGGAGCTATTTGCAGCAGCAGGGAGGTCTGCAAAGAGAACTGTGAGCCCCCTGCACCCCGCTGGAGGCCAACATGGCACCCTAAGTAAGTGTAAAAGCCTCAGTTGCTGTGGTGCTGTCAGAGCCCTCATTTCTGCGCTACTCCCCTTAAGGTTTCCCTGGTGGGTTGCGGTCTACCAGTTTGGGAACCACTGTTCTACATGATCACACCTAGCCCTATACACTTTAAGATCCTAAACAAAACAGGAAAAACACATGTTACATTCAAAACCTCAACCTTGATGCATTTGGAGTATCATATGATCTTCCACAGCAAAAGTGTCCTGCCTGTGGAAATCTAGCATGCTAAAGAAAAGTTACTGAGTGAAGCCTTCTTCCATATACTAGCTTTCCACATGCAAAGAATTTTTGACAGGGAAGGGCATTTGAACATGTAACTCTACCATCTGCACTGTGAAGAGGCTTGAAGCCGGAGAGGACTTTTTTCTGAGAGTTGAATCAGCCCCTTTAGGAATTTTTTTGCTTAGCTTGTGGAAATAAAACTTTTTTATTTTATCCCACAGCAGTCTTGGAAGGTTGGGTAGCAGAGATAGCTTTGAACAGGGAAGCATAACCAGCACCTTCCACATGTTCAGCTAATGAGCTTTCCAGCAAGCCACCCTAAGCTCCATATATACCAACCAACAGTTCAAAGACAGGAAATCAGCACTGCCCTAAACTGACAGGCAGGAGGTCTCAGCTTGAATTCTCAGCATTTCCACTTAAAATAATTCTAGTAGTGGGCTGCAAAAGACATCAGCTTGAGATGTTGGAGAGACACTACAAGTCAGATATGAAGGGGCTGGATTAATGCTGCAGTCCTACACTCTTTCCTGGGAGTAAATCCAACAGAACATAATAGAATTTACTTCTGAGTAGACATGCCTAGGATTCCACTACTGATGAACCAATGACTTGACTCAAGAGAATGCAGCTTCACATGGAATTTCATGGATAGACACTGTTGTTTTCAAAAAGCAAGCACTTACTGTTAATTTTAATTTATCTCTCTATTTTATTACCTATCTTTGAAATAAAAAAACAGCTATTTACATGCCTGAGAGCAAGTGTGATGCAGCTGCTAAGAGTGTTGTGCACGAACATGAGAAAGCCAGGTTCAAATTTCACGGCATCTATTAAAATTTGCAGAGAAAAGTTATAAAATTTCCTTTTACATTTCCTTTTACAATGGTCCAGATACCAAAGGAAGTTTTGACAGCTTTCAGATAGTCCTGGCCTGGGGCTTCTGCATAGTTTTCTGTCTTTTTCTGTAACTATTGAACCCATGTACCTGACTAGGATTGTCAGCCTGCAACCTGGAAAGTCACACCATAGCTAGAGGTTGGTGAAAACGGCCTTATTTTTCATGGATTGCAAAGTTAGAAGTGCAGAAAGCAGTGCTATGTGTTTTTATTCCAAGGGTACATCTTTTATAAATTATAATCACTGTAAAAGTGTACTAGTTAGGTTATATAGGTGGTATGGTATAGTGTCAGCAGATGTAGCCACATGCATGTAGAGGTGTTAGAGAAAGGTTCTTTTGCAGATTTTTTTTTTTTTTTACAAAAATGAGAAGTGCAGAAAGTGGTGTTATGCAGTATGTTTTTATTTCATTATTACTGAAAGAATCCACCTCTAACCATAGATTTAAAATCTCCACCCAACCAGGTACCTACTACGGCAGCTTTATTTTCCTCCCCATTCCACTGCCTACTGTGTGATGTTTGGAGTCCTGCTCACAACAGATGTGGGAGAAGGAAGTAAAGGAGGATTAAGGTCAAAAACAGACAGGAGGAGAAGGGAAAGCCTCATTTCCTGATTCATGATGGGGGATTTAAAAGATACAGTGATCAAGGTTGCAGCTTACCCAGACACTCACTCCATGAAAAATATTCAAACACAAAACTGTTACAATACAAATACATGGTGTGTACATAATTTAGGTTTTCCCAATACAAAATGAAAGGGGATATTTTGGGAGGAACTGACTGATGCCAACCTGGATTAACACCTAGAACTGGATGTAATTCCTACATGAGCAAAAATGGCCACTTCTACATACCTCATGAACAAAGTACACTTTGGCTCCGGTGTATATCCCCACTCTGACCACAGCCCGGACAGCAGCATTCATTCCTGTTCAGAGAAAAGTCATTGATGGATTCTGGTTTTGTATAAATAACAATAAAATAACTGAGAGTACCCGAAAGGCATTTCTTTTGAGTGCTCCTTTGCTGTAAACCTTTAGTATGAACTAGATGATCATGTTTAACCAAGGGGGAGGGATGGGGGTGGGAACAAAAGCAAGGGCAGATTAACACAGATCCTCAATCTGCACAGCAATTCTTGCACAGATTGATTAGTATATGATAAATTGATCTTGAGCAATAGATCACCACGGCCACAAGTCACCAGTTCTTATAGCTTAAACACAACACTGCATCCTTACCATCATTTCTGTCATAGTGTTAGTGGGCTGTTCTGAATAGAGATAGAAAAGACTAAAAAGACAATCCTGAACTTCTGAGTCCCAACTGGAACCTGGGAGGAAGAGCACATAGTAGATGAGCACAGATGGAGGAGCACTTTGAATGGCATTGGTTACCCTGTGTACATGATGGCATTCCAGTAACTAGTCCACAGCACTACCACTCTATAGGTGTACGATTCTTAATTTTCCCATCTCTATGTTGCCTTACAGAAGGGGTGGTGGTGGTCCTTCCCCATGTCATCAGGTGTGTTTTGTTTGTTTTCAAGTCTCATAAGATCTGGACTCAGTAATGACTAAACATGTAATGAACGGGGTGAATTATGTGGATAAGAACATAAGAACAGCCCCACTGGATCAGGCCATAGGCCCATCTAGTCCAGCTTCCTGTATCTCACAGCGGCCCACCAAATGCCCCAGGGAGCACACCAGATAACAAGAGACCTCATCCTGGTGCCCTCCCCTACATCTGGCATTCTGACTTAACCCATTCCTAAAATCAGGAGGTTGCGCATACACATCATGGCTTGTACCCCATAATGGATTTTTCCTCCAGAAACTCGTCCAATCCCCTTTTAAAGGCGTCTAGGCTAGACGCCAGCACCACATCCTGTGGCAAGGAGTTCCACAGACTGACCACGCGCTGAGTAAAGAAATATTTTCTTTTGTCTGTCCTAACCCGCCCAACACTCAATTTTAGTGGATGTCCCCTGGTTCTGGTATTATGTGAGAGTGTAAAGAGCATCTCCCTATCCACTCTGTCCATCCCCTGCATAATTTTGTATGTCTCAATCATGTCCCCCCTCAAGCGTCTCTTTTCTAGGCTGAAGAGGCCCAAACGCCGTAGCCTTTCCTCATAAGGAAGGTGCCCCAGCCCCGTAATCATCTTAGTCGCTCTCTTTTGCACCTTTTCCATTTCCACTATGTCTTTTTTGAGATGCGGCGACCAGAACTGGACACAATACTCCAGGTGTGGCCTTACCATCGATTTGTACAACGGCATTATAATACTAACCGTTTTGTTCTCAATACCCTTCCTAATGATCCCAAGCATAGAATTGGCCTTCTTCACTGCCACCGCACATTGGGTCGACACTTTCATCGACCTGTCCACCACCACCCCAAGATATCTCTCCTGATCTGTCACAGACAGCTCAGAACCCATCAGCCTATATCTAAAGTTTTGATTTTTTGCCCCAATGTGCATGACTTTACACTTACTGACATTGAAGCGCATCTGCCATTTTGCTGCCCATTCTGACAGTCTGGAGAGATCCTTCTGGAGCTCCTCACAATCACTTCTGGTCTTTACCACACCAAGTTTGGTGTCGTCTGCAAACTTAGCCACTTCACTGCTCAACCCTGTCTCCAGGTCATTTATGAAGAGGTTGAAAAGCACCGGTCCCAGGACAGATCCTTGGGGCACACCGCTTTTCACCTCTCTCCATTGTGAAAATCGCCCATTGACACCCACTCTCTGCTTCCTGGCCTCCAACCAGTTCTCAATCCACGAGAGGACCTGTCCTCTAATTCCCTGACTGTGGAGTTTTTTCAGTAGCCTTTGGTGAGGGACCGTGTCAAACGCCTTCTGAAAGTCCAGATATATAATGTCCACGGGTTCTCCCGCATCCACATGCCTGTTGACCTTTTCAAAGAATTCTATAAGGTTCGTGAGGCAAGACTTACCCTTACAGAAGCCATGCTGACTCTCCCTCAGCAAGGCCTGTTCGTCTATGTGTTTTGAGATCCTATCTTTGATGAGGCATTCCACCATCTTACCCGGTATAATGTTAGGCTGACCGGCCTATAGTTTCCCGGGTCCCCCCTCTTTCCCTTTTTAAAAATAGGCGTGACATTTGCTATCCTCCAATCTTCTGGCGCTGTGGCCGTTTTGAGGGACAAGTTGCATACCTTAGTCAAGAGATCTGCAACTTCATTCTTCAATTCCTTAATAACCCTTGGGTGTATGCCATCAGGGCCCGGTGACTTATTGATCTTTAATTTATCAATGAGGTCTGAAACATCTTCTCTTTTAACCTCTATCTGACTTAACTCCTCGGTTAGGAGGGGCCGTTCGGGTAGCGGTATCTGCCCGAGGTCTTCTGCCGTGAAGACAGATGCAAAGAACTCATTTAATTTCTCTGCCATCTCTAAGTCTCCTTTTATCTCCCCTTTCCCTCCCTCACCATCCAGAGGGCCAACCGCTTCTCTGGCGGGTTTCCTGCTTCTAACATATTTGAAGAAGCTTTTATTATTCCCCTTAATGTTGCTGGCCATGCGTTCCTCATAGTCTCGCTTGGCCTCCCCTATCACCTTCTTACATTTCTTTTGCCACAGTTTATGTTCCTTTTTATTCTCTTCATTAGGGCAAGACTTCCATTTACGGAAGGAAGCTTCCTTGCCCTTCACAGCCTCTCTAACTTGGCTGGTTAGCCATGCGGGCACTCTCCTGGATTTAGTGGAACCCTTCTTTCTTTGCGGTATACACCTCTGCTGGGCCTCTATTACTGTTGTTTTAAGCAGCCTCCATGCATTCTGGAGAGACTGGACTCTTTTTACCCTCCCTTTCAACCTCCTTCTAACCAGCCTCCTCATTTGAGGGAAGTCCGCCCGTTGGAAGTCAAGGGTTTTTGTTAGAGATTTGCCTGGTATTCTTCCCCCAACGTGCACGTCAAAACGGATCGCAGCATGATCACTGTTCCCCAATGGCTCAGTAACGTTTACATCTCTAACCAGGTCCTGCGTACCGCACAAAATTAAATCCAGAGTCACCTGTCCTCTGGTGGGCTCCGTGACTAGCTGATCTAAGCCACAGTCATTCAGCACGTCAAGAAATCTGGTTTCCTTATCGTGACCAGAACACAAATTGACCCAGTCAATATGAGGATAATTGAAGTCCCCCATGATTACAACCCTGTCCTTCCTTGTCACCTCCCTGATCTGTTTCCTCATTTCAAGGTCCCCATCAGATTTCTGGTCTGGAGGACGATAGCACGCCCCCAGTATTACATCGCTGCACAAGCCTGGTAATTTAACCCACAGAGATTCTACGGTGGAGTCAGACCCACCTTCAATCTCTACTTTGCTGGATTCTATCCCTTCCTTAACATAAAGGGCCACCCCACCTCCAACACGCCCCTGCCTGTCCCTCCTGTAGAGTTTATAGCCCGGGATTGCGGTATCCCACTGATTCTCCGCATTCCACCAGGTTTCCGTTATGCCCACTATGTCAATATTTTCCCTTGTCACCAGACATTCCAGTTCTCCCACCTTTGCTCGTAGACTTCGGGCATTCGCATAAAAGCATTTATACACGGAATGCCCCAGGATGGGCTGCTTATTCGCTCCTTTGTCCCCGCATCCTCTCATTGTGCCAAACCGTCTATCACATCCCATCTCCCTAACTTTCCCAATTTCTTCTCCTACCCTGCCTTTGTCTTGTTGTTCTCTAACCTCCCCATCCTCATCCCATAGGGATAAGGAGTCCCGAACCGGATGCCCCTCGGCTCCTGTCGGCCTTCCCCCAGGGATCAGTTTAAAAGCTGCTCTGCCACCTTTTTAATGTTATGCACCAGCAGTCTGGTTCCATTCTGGTTCAAGTGGAGCCCGTCCCTCTTGTACAGGCCCCGCTTGTCCCAAAACGTTCCCCAGTGTCTAACGAATCTAAACCCCTCCTCCCTACACCACCGTCTCATCCACGCATTGAGACCCCTGATCTCCGCCTGCCTAGCTGGCCCTGCGCGTGGAACAGGTAGCACTTCAGAGAACGCTACCTTTGAGGTCCTGGCTTTCAGCTTCCTGCCTAAAAGCCTAAATTTGGCCTCCAGGACCTCCCAGCTACACTTGCCCACATCGTTGGTGCCGACATGCACCACAGCGTTGGTGCCGACATGCACCACAGGATGCTAGTAATGCACAGGGGCTTCTGACAAACTGACTGAGAATGGATGCCCTCCAGAAATACTATCTAAGGTGGATCACTGGGGTTCACTGATGGGATCATATTTTCAATCAAAGGTGCAAGTTTGCAAAACCAGCAATGAGGCAAAGGGAAACAGTTTGGTCATGCAGTTCAGACTGGGATTCCCTCAGAGCCTGCAATTACCTAGCAGAGAAACGGGTGCAACACTTTCAGGTTCTCCCTGGAGGAGGCGGCCTTGGCAGCTTCATGTCCTCCCCGCACCCCCCCCCCCGTTCCTTCTCCTGTCTGTGGAGGCTCCCCTTTGAAGGAATCAGGGTGGGGGAGAAATGTTTCAACTTGTGTACATCAAAACTTGAGGTCATAAACGTCACAAAACAGAGGGCTTTAAAGAAATAAAGATGAAAAGGGCAATGATGGCAATTTCAGAGGATGGCCTCAGACGTATCTGAAGACTTGCATCTTAAGCTTCATTACCATGTCACCTTTGGAAAATTAGATGTGTGCCAATTTCATATCTGCTGCATTCCTGATATAGTATGTGACTGGACAGCCTGCTAATAGATTGTTCAGAGTAGCTGCTCCAGAGTGCAAGAGACACATAACATCAACTCAGTCTTGTTTAGTTGGGCCCTTAGCAACTATGCTATGCTATTTTATGCAGCAAATCAATATGAAGTGTTTTGAACTCTGAGATACCAGTGCTAACTACTGTTATAGTTCTAAGTTACACCTTTGAGGACTTGTGACATGAATATGCAGTGTGGGGTCTGTATGATGGTTGTATCATCATGTGACTCTCACAACCCTCTGCTTTTTTTTTGGTCCCTGCCCTTCAGAGTGGGTGCGGTTTCTTACGGCTCTAGGTCAGGACTGACCCAGAATCTCCCATGTATCTGATCTCACCCTCAGATGATTTGCACATTTTATTTTTGACATGCTGACATTTAACGTAAGTGCCTCTAGCACTCTCTGCCAGCCCTCCGTACTTGCCGGCTCCAAAATACATCCACATGCAGGAGAGGAGATGTAATCCAATGCCACTGCATACCCAGAGAAACCTCCTTCCTCATGTGACTGCTCCAAGGAGAACTTATGAACATGTGTATAGCTGAGGCTTTGAAAAACTTGTGTCTTTGGAGACTGAAGAGGATGTGAAATTTTCTCAAGTTTCCTGAAAGTGACACATTAGGCAGGGTGGGGGGGGGGGAGGCTGTGCCAGAGGCAGGATCGGGCCCAGAAGGGCAGTGGAGATGGCAGCAGAGTCTGCTGCTGAATCCTAAGCCCTCTTGCTGGCCAGAAAGCCCAATACGGGCCTCCTCAGTTTTGTGCCAGCAAAATTGCTGGTGTAGCTCTGAGGAGAACCGTTAGGGCTACAGCACCTTTACCAGGGGTAAAGGAATAACAGTTCCCCAAGGAGACTCTGGTGCTACCCCAGCCCCTCTGGATGCAGCGGCAGCCATTTCGGCACTGCTATCTTCCTGGGTGCAGGGGCAGCATAGGATTGGGCTGCTCATCACTCAAAACCCTAAAGAAAGTGGGTTTTAGCAGTGCAATTCATTATTTTGAAAAAGATCCAAAAAATCAACCTGGAAAATGAACAGGCCAATTTATGCACGTGGTTGTATGGAATAAGATGACTCCCCAATTGCGTTTTTGTCCAGGCCTTATAAAACTTTATTTGGTACATGTGCAGAAACCCATAGCCCATAGTGGGGCATTTGTCCCAGGTGCCAGCTCCAAACTTGCCCTTTTGCTACCTATCACCTTGTAATATTCTGTTCACTGCTAGAATTAGTCATACCTCTGGGTTAAATTAGCAGTAACTACTCTCTGTCAGTTCGCACTATGCTATCCCTTCATAAACCCATGGCTGAGATTTCTGTTAAAGCACCCAAGGATTGGGCTTCCCTCTCCAGATCTTTAGGCCTGTACACATCATGCATACTTAAGGGTCCTGCAGCAACACGTCTGTGATGTCATATGGACCTTATGGACTCATGTTGCCATGACAGTGTTTCAGGATTAGGAAATACACTTAGGGAGTGCCAATTTCAATATTAGATCAACCATTCTTTCATGATAGAATTCTAACTGGCCAGTTCTTTCTGTTAAGCTAAGAATCTAGTAGGCTGGAATTCAGTAGGATAACAAGATCCAGGCTGTTGTTAAGCTAACAAGCTAGGGACTAGTTAGTGGTCCTTAACTCCTCCCTGACTGGCCTGAATGTGAGCTTCCATTAGGGCTCCCAGGACCTGTGCATCTACCTGAGAGGAAGGGCTAAAATGCAAGTGCCGGGTGATTCATTTCTCCTTGTGTGAGAAAAACAAAGACATGTTTTCTGGAAGAGGACGATGTCAAGACAAAATTTGATCTGAGAGAGCCCAAAATGGAAGCCAAGAGAAAGAGTGCACAGGTAGTGGCTGCGGGCATGCTTAAAAATATATATAACACTGATGTTGCTTAGAGTAGTTGGCAACCTCCAACTACTCGAGTCTACAGAGTCTCGAAAGACTCTGGTATCGGGCTCTGAATGGTGGTTCTGGAACAGCGTCTAGTGTGGCTGAAAAGGCCAATTCGGGAGCGACAATCCCTTCCACACTGGGAGCAAGTGCAGTCTGTCCCTGGTCTGTCTCCCTGGCTATGGGCCTTCCTTCTTTGCCTCTTGGCCTCAGTTGGCCAAGTGTCTCTTCAAACTGGGAAAGGCCATGCTGCACAGCCTGCCTCCAAGCGGGCCGCTCAGAGGCCAGGGTTTCCCACCTGTTGAGGTCCACTCCTAAGGCCTTCAGATCCTTCTTGCAGATGTATCGCAGCTGTGGTCTACCTGTAGGGCGCTTTCCTTGCATGAGTTCTCCATAGAGAAGATCCTTTGGGATCCGGACATCATCCATTCTCACGACATGACAGAGCCAACATCTAAATCAGGAGTGGCCAACATTTCAACCTTAGGGCTCCTGGACCTTTAACAATTGCGTAGAATTTCCGCAGATGCAGCTTGTGGTCTCACAGACGACAAGCTGCGCCTTCTGAAATTCCCTCCTCTGCGCAATTGTTAAAGGTCCAAGAGCCCTGAAGTTGAAAGATTACCCCCCTCCCCCATCTAAATGATCCAGCCTGTATATTTGTAAATAAAGCAGTTACGCAGGTCAACATACATTTCGCTGTCTTAAAAGTTATACCTACTCCTGAGTATTCTGGGGGTGCCGATTCCAAAAAATGGCATCTTTTTTGCCCTATCACATCTAGTTTTGGAGATAAAGCATATCCTCAGTTGGTTCAAACAGCTTCCTCATGAGGAAGCCTACACCATGGCTTCATATAAAACCAAATTCATACAAGACCACAATAAATTTTGAAAATAAACATTTTCTGACCCTCAATTTTGCAGGCTTGCGTTATTACAAAGACACAATTTGCTTCCAGTGCTCTTTCCTCCAAAGGAAGCCCAGACCCAGGAAACTGCCTCTGGAACTTCTCACCACTCAGGGAAGTGCAGCAGAAGCTGTTTTAGCAAAGAGCCTAAAACTCTTTGCTAAAAGAGCTGTAATGGTTGGCACATCAGATACATACCAATTACTTTAATGTAAAAGTCCCCCCCAAAGCCTTGAAAATTTCTAGAACAATCTGCTTACCCTGGGCATCTCCTCCAGAGGTCAACACGGCAATGGCCTTGCCAATTCCCATAGTGTCAGCATGCTCATGTTTTACCGGTGTTTGCGCCATTCTCCGAGCTGGAAAGTTAACCGAAACAGATGTTTTTAAAGAGGATGAAGAAAATGTCCCTTTCCCTCCAAAGCCTCCTCTCCCCTCCGCAAGGTTCACGCTGCCTGTGAGATCCAAGAGATCTTTGCAGCCCTCTGCTGTTGCTTTTCAAAGTTCACACTCCGCCCGCCCACCCACCCCAATAAATGACAAGTAAAAATGTCACACTGTAAATGATCTGCAAAGCACTGTCAGCCACATCTGATCCTAGAGGCATGTGGCCAGCCATCATGAGCACTGGTCAAGGCCTTCAGGTCAATTGTTGTGGAGTCATCCCTTCAATGACATTATTAAATGTGTTTTGTCTAGAAAAGACAAACTGGACATATGCAGAGTAGCGAGAGTCTGCTTAAGGAACACCAAGATCATTTGCTCCTCAGAAGCGCTCTTCATCTCCTTGCATCCTACCAGCATTGTAAGCTTGCTTTCCCAAGTTATCTAATGTTTCTAATGCTATCTGGCCAGGTGGCTCAATGTGTGCATTACCCTGGCCTATGAGGCCTTATCCCTCCGAGTCCACAAGGGAATCACAGCACACTCTGTGCACAGTAGAGTCACCTGAACTGCTCCTGGCAAATGCCACACCTCACCCCACCAGAGATGTGCAGGGCAGCCAAATGACCTTCCATCACTACTTATCCACCACTACAAGCTGCATGCTCATGCTTTGGCAGGTAGATTGTGCAATAGGTGATGCACAACTAGACTGGAGAAGGGCCAATTCCCTCTTAGACCAGGCAAACAGCTATTAGGAGATCCCATCCCAGGATGCCCTCCTCCACTGAGAAAAAACTTGGCCTTACCGCAAATGCTTTCTTCACAGTGAATGATAGCATCCTACCCACTCTCAGGAAGGTTTGTTCTTTCATTAGAGTAGTTCTACACTCAACATTCAAAAGTCACATGGGGGCAACTGTTAGTTCATCATATTTTCGAGGAGAAAACAAGGAAATAGATGCTCCTCAGTCATCAGGGCTGAGCTAGAATGAATAGTTCCTCCCATGGCTCTAAAAAATTGCTAATTTGCATAGCCCTGTATCATATCACAAACTTTTTTCCTGCTTTGGACCCTTCTAACCCTCCTGACAGAGGCTTCTGCCTCACAGTGCAATCCTATATTTATCCTCTGCCAGCACAGTGACTGCTGTTCCAGCCTAGAGGGTTGCAAACGTGACTTAAAGCACATTTGTGACTAGCGCAGGCAGTGCCAGTGGAAAGGCCTGTGCCAGCCTGCAGGTGCTCCATCCAAAGGAGTGGCTGCCAGAGGTCAGAAAAGTGTTGAGTGGTGCGGGGGACTTCGGGACAGCAGAACAGTGGTAGGGAGGGGCACTTCTGGGCAGAGGAAGGTGGAACTGTAATGAGACAGGCCTGGGAGGGGAATTGGTGGAGCAAGCCTTGCCATATCCTAACCCCCTACCTGGACCTGCCAGCCTTACACAGGGCTTCCTAGTTTTGCACTAGTGATTTAGCTAGCTCAGATCCAAGAAGCCCCATTGGGCAGGCTGCAGCTTTACCTGGCATAAGGGGAAAAATATTCCTTAACCCCACCTTATCTGCACTGGATACAGCATAGACCATGTGGTCCCGCTGTGCCAGCACAGGTTAGGATTGGGCTGCCCATATCCAAAAAAGGCTACCTAGTAATCCCAAGGTAGTAGCCATTATCCTGGGATGCTGTTCTTTGTTTGAGCGTCTTCATTGTCCCCTTAGCCAGTAAACAATGGAATTTGAATCTGAATCAGTTCACTGGAGTGAAACGCCCAGCTGATGTCCAATAGTGGGAGATTCAGTTCCCACTTCCCACTGATTTGCGATTGCAGATGCACTTATTCACAGGGAGCACAATTGCCACCTACCTCTACGTATTTGCAGGGTGTTCTCAGGCATCCATGGCATTGTGAAGGTCTCCGCTGCAGTCAAAATGCCAGCAGAGTCAAAGACCCTCAGAACACAGCGGCCTTCAAAACGGAGCCAGTGAATAGCAGGAGTAGCTTTAAAATACCAATGGGAAACTTCTGACGGTCTCTGCTGGCATTTTGAAACTATCCACAGCATTTTTGAAGCTTCCCATGGTCATTTTAGATCTATTTGTGCTATTCACATTTTGAAGGTCTCCGCTGCATCCTGAGGGTCTCCTATTGGCAGGTTAGTTAGCAGCAGGTCTCCTGCTGGCACCTCTCCCTAACCCCACTGATCCCATTTGGGGACAGGGAGCCATTACTTATTTGATTTCCTGTGTAAACCACTTTGTGAACTCTTTGTCGAAAAGTGATATAGAAATAAATAATAAGCTCAATGCCTCCCTCTCCATAGATTCAGTATGCACAGGAGTTTCCAGGAGCCTAACCCCCACAGATACCGACTATACACAGTTAGCCAGGTGAGGGATCTGTTTTGTTTTCAACTTGCCTTTTAATCTCTGGGTTGCCATACGCTAAATAAATAAATCAATCTTTGGGAAAAACTTTGCTGCCTGCCACCCTTCTCATTTTTTGATCAGCATCTTGCTTTGACCCCATGCTATTCCTTCCCCCCACACTTTTCTCCACTTACCAATTGCATACAGTGCCTCACTTTCACCCCTTCTTTCTCCATTCATTGGTTTGACTACTCAATCTTTTAATGATTAGTTTCTTGTATTTTTATTATTTTACTTTCCTGGTCTGTATTCACTCAAAGGGAGCAGGTTGCCACATCTCTCAGACCATCATGTTCCACTACTGCTGGTTTTAAGAGTCCCCTGGATTTGAGGGCTCTCTGCTAATCTGCGGGAGAAGCTCCCTCAAGGCAGCCTCTTTCTGCCTAGGCTTCCTAGCTTTGGAAAGTGGCACTGGAGATCTACCCCTTTTCCCAGTAAGAGTGCAGCAGAAGAGAGAAGGGTGCCATTGCTTACAAATGCTAGCCACTGCACCTGTTTACCTTCCAGCTTCCCTTATACCCTGGTCAATCTGCCACAAGGAGGAACCTGTTCGGGAATGCCATCTATCCATTGTGAAAACAAGTCTAATATTCCTTTCAACATTTAGTCACTTTTGATTTTCTTTCAAAAGATCTGAAATCTTTTGGTAGGGATTTTCTTGTCTGCCACCCCCACCAACCACCATTACCAAAAAATTTGCTCTCAGGCATAAAGCTGCATGTAGCCAACAGGAGGTAAATCATCTTCAGGGTAGCAGTTTAAGGGAAAAGAAAAACATTGGCAGAGAACAGCATTGGCTACATAGATGGAGTCAGCAGGTTTTCCTTTACCTAATACTGCCAAACTGCTTTCCCATATCTCTGGCTTTACTTCATGCAAAAAAAGGAAGTCTGTTTTAGGGAAGGGCTCCATGACTGTAGTTGTTGCCTCTACCTCTAGTCTACTTTGGAGGGTATCTGTCATGTATCATGTGATGTGAAATTGCTAGGAAACCAAGATATCTCATTGCTAGTTCCCAGGTCACAGTCACCAAACTGATGACATATCATCATTGACCAGACCTTTAAGTTCCAGCATGCTCATTTAGCCTGGGCACAGTATAAAGACACATCTTAAAATAGATGAAAGCATCTCTATCAGGAAAAAAAAATCCATCTGCCAGGAAAGTAGTATCCTGAGGAACAGTGGGCTTACTCTTCCATTTTATTACAAAAGATAACTAGTTTAGCATATAGCAAATTTCAAGAGGCCATGATGGGAGTTGCTATCTCTCATGCTTCAAACGTCAGATAAAATAAGTTTCTAACTCTCACTGGTGGGGTGTAAAATGGTAAAGATAGCCCAGGACACAATATCTAAAGTTAGCCAAGAACTGAGATTGAATCCCAAGTTGCTACAATGACAGACTGTTCCACCTTGCAGAATTGTCTGTCCATACTCCTAATTATGGATCTAAGAACACAGTCCAGAGTGATAGATGGGCCAGTGCAAGCCCCTGAACCAGTCCAGGAGCGTCACAAAAATGCTGTAAAGCAAATTCATGCCTCCTTGTGAGCAGGATCCAGACCAGGAAGAGGTGAGTTTGCGCCAGCTGAGGGAGGATGGTACGCGGGTTGGAGAGGGTGGTGGGAGGGCATTATGGGGATGGAACACTTTTGGGTGGGAGACTGAGAGGAGGATCAGAACCAGGAGGTGGTTGATCCCACCCACAGCAGGCTCCATCCTAACCCCCATTCCTGGCCCAAATTCACTGGTGCAAATCTAAGTAGCCTCATAGGGGTGGCTAGCATGCGACATGGGATAAGCTAAAAAAATCCCCTTACCCCAAGTTACCCTCCAGCCAGCACCTACCATGCGCTAGAAACAGTGCAGGCCACTTGGCCTGCATATTCCAGAGCAAGTTAGGATTGGGCTGTAAATTACAACTTTCCTGGCTTTAGCTATCATTAATCAAAGCTAAACACTGCATTCTGTTCCTCCTTGCTGCTGTGACTTTTACAGGACATACCTAACCTACTATATATGGAAGATGCTTTATTTCTCCTTCTTCCCTGTTTACAACAAATCCCAACATAAATAACATTTGCACAACTTGTGTCATTTTCAGAATTTATTGTGAACTGGCCAACTTTGGCTCCAGCCTTATAGAATTCCGAAGGTCAGAGGTTTTGATACTTAGAAGATGCTTCTCATTTTCCAGTTGAAATTTAATCTCAGTTATGTGGTTTAATCAGTAGAGGGTTGAATGTGATGGCCTCTGTATCTCTTCCACTGCACTGTGGTCTCAAATGTTTACAATCTGGGCATACGTTTAGAGAATCATATTATGAACATAAGGGTCAAACTACAAGATATGAAGAATTAGTTTGGACCTTTTTTTGTTTTTAAAAAATTAGCACAGGCAATGCCTTATGAAACATCATGTGGCAGGGTACAGTACTTAATGTAAATAGCACATGGGGGTATATGACCATGACAGAAATATGTCCCCTACATCATAATAGTTGCAAGGCCTTTTACATGTCCCCCTTCACTTTTTTTAATTTAAG
This sequence comes from Tiliqua scincoides, assembly GCF_035046505.1. NCBI lineage: Eukaryota > Metazoa > Chordata > Lepidosauria > Squamata > Scincidae > Tiliqua > Tiliqua scincoides. The sequence continues at coordinate 126,275,598 of NC_089822.1, read as the reverse complement.
AAAAAAAGGTGAATGCCTTCAAAACAACACCTAATTTGGCCTTAAAAGATCAGTACTGTATCACTTGTTCAATGAATAAGAAATGCTGCTGCCACATTCTGGACACAATGGAAAGCAATTTCTTGGATTACCTTTTGTAGCACTAGTAGCCGTGCCATTTGGTAGAAGTTCTTGTAAAGTGCACAGGATAATGCATCTATCAGTGATTCCCAAACAGTGTTCCAGGGTATACCAGCATATCACAAGAGGGACTGAAGAAAGTAAGGCTGGAATCTTATACACACTTTCCGGGGAGTAAATCCCACTGAACACAATGGGACTTACTTCTGAGTAGACATGCCTAGGATTGCACCCCAAGTGTAATAAGATGCTATGTCAAGTGTATCCAGCACTGGAGCACAAAGGCCTGCAGAGTGGCACTGACAACCCCCATTGCCAAAATATGAGCAGTAAACATCTCCTGAGAACACTGGGACAGTGGTATAGCCCCACATGTCAGACCAGAAGAAGGTGCAACATGAGGGCCACCAAAGATGGCAGCAGTGGGAGAAGCAGCACCAGTGAGATCACAGGAGGTCACAGCCCCAACTCCTGTTTCAGTGACATTGCTTGATGCTGCCCCATTCCCTTGAAGGCTCATCCTCCAAAGGCGAAAGAACCGGGCAGCAGTGAGATCACAATGCTGCCATCACCATGGCCTTCTCTTCCAGGAGAACACAGAAGTGACATCACAATGTGACCACCGCAGGTTCAGGGGCCTCTGGTGATGCCACTGCACAGGGATTCCATGATGCAGCCTTTGTCATAGCTGCCTGATGTCCTGAAGCATCATAATGCCCAGAAAGCACAATCACATCTGTGGCAATAATCACAGATTTTCCTCATGATTTCCACCTGGTTTGGACCTTCTTATCCCCTAGGTAGGTTCCAGTGGTGCACCAGCTTCTTCAAGTGGCAGCTAAGTTGTTCTTTGAGTTGGTAAACCAAGAACTTGGATTTAGATTGTGAAGCTCACTTTATTCCCAGCAGTGGGAAATTAAAGTGGTTCAGGTGACCTCCAAGTATCCAATCCCACAAGTAAAGTCTAGTTAATCTACACAGATTATAAAAAGTTGGGTTCAATACTCCCCCTTTGCACATTTGTCCCAATTAAGAGCATCTGATGTTTAATGGGGGCTCTCTCACCCAACTGGCCAGGTCAATCTGGACAAGGGCCATCAACCTGGACAAGCACGCGTACATAGAGCAGCGAATATACCAAAGATGTTGTTAGTGGTTTGTTTTAAACTTTCCCTTTAACCTTGCTTTTAATCCTCCATGCCATCCTTTATCCAAACCATCCATCTAAATCAACCTTTGCCTTTCCATTATTCATCATTTTCTTTTTACATTACTACTTGTTCCTAAGGTGCTTTCATTATTTTAATAGTTTTCCTGTATTACTTGCCTGGCCTCAGTTCATTTGGGAGAGAGTCAGTAGCCAACCTTTCCAGGCCACCAAAATTCACTACTGTCCAGTTTTAAAGGACACCCCCAGAAATCCCCCACAGCAGCCTCCTTTTGTCTGGTTTCTGTTGGCCTTTGGGACTAGCAGCAAGAACTACCAGTCCAGTTTACAACCTGTCACAGGACGTCAGTTACTTGACCCTCTGTCCATCTAACTACCACAATATTGCTTAGCCTTTACTGACTAAAGAAAGGAAAATGCAAGATATTTGGGAGGATATTAAGGGCCCAATCCTATCCAATGCTGGTGCAGCCGCAATACAGCCCCAAGGAAAGGGAAGAAGCATTCCCTTAGCTGGTGGAGACCGCCATGAAAGCCCCCCTACTACAGGATGCAGTGCATTCCCTGTTGGCATGGCTGCACCAGTGCTGGAAAATTAGTTAGGACTTGGCCCTAACTTGGCTATGCTGCAATAGCAAAGAAGATTCCTGCCCACTGTTTTGGAAACCGGCTGACTATTTATACAGCCATTTCTCTACATGCAAGAGAATGGGTTCAATTTTAAGTTAAGGAAAACACTGTTTCAGAAGTTGGGGAAATACATCTCCCAGCCAAGAAATCAAAATATTTTCAACTGATAGTGTACACAAATGTTTGCCTGACTAGTTATTCTCTTGAAGGCAGAAGACAAGTGAAGGTAATTATATGTTCTCTGTTTTAATTGAGAATCATAGGGTCCTTTTAGAGTTAAATGCAACAGCCAATGCATAGGAAATGGCATAGGATGCATCTTGGCTGTAATCACCAGTTTGTTCCTATTGTTAGGATAATTCATAGCAAGCTAGTAAATTGCTAGTTGCCTAGCTGCCTGCAGCAATTTAAGCCTCCCTTGAAGTCAACCAAGCAAAGGCATTTTTAAAAATTGGAAGAGAGTTATTGCCCTCCCCGATCCATCCTCTGCAAACCTTCAACATACCACAAATTATACTGACATATGTACATGTAGATGCACATATCAGAGAAAGACCTCCAATTCTGAATACTTCCTCAAAGAGGAAACATTAATCGATCTGCTCTCTAACCCTTTCTTATTCAATATTATTTTATCAATGCCATCCTGGGATTATAAGGGAGCTTGCCGTAAGTAAGTGGCTTTGTAGCTTAGCTGCAGAGGTCAACTAGATGGATGCACAGTTTGGTAGCAGAAGCAACACAGATTACTGATGCCAAATCAGTCAACTATAATATCTCAATACCAAATATATGATATTTCTGGTAAGCAGCACTCGTTCTCAAGAACATTTCATATGAGCAAACCAGCACAGTGCTGTCTACTGAATGAAATGTACCATGCAACTTGCTACAAATCTATAGCTGTTCTCAGAGATTTCAGCTAGTGCCTGAAGTTGAAGGACTTCAATAATTTTGATCTCCAATTTGTGGCAGAACTTCCTCTATCTCTGACAACTCACCTGCACCTACTTGGATCATCAGCACAGATGCAAGACACATGGCCTTTCTGCCTTGGGGCAGAAGCTATTGCTCAGTGTGTCTTCTGCAAATATAGGATCCCACATTTAATCTTGAGAGATTGCCTGGCATTGACAGTTAGGAGAGTTGACAGTCAGAGTTAACAGTGCTAGGTGTGCTGAAGCAGTGTTCCAATTCAGTCTCAGGTATCTCTTTGTTTTCTTAACATTTTTCCAGGTGGTTCAACAGATAATAGTAGGTGAGAAGAACCTGAGCAACCATGCAACTATTGAGTAAAAACAGAGACTGGGGCAATTGCTGCTGGACCAAATTTCTGGGGAGCTTTCAGAATCCTTGGGAAGTAACAACCTATGAAACAGAACTGTGGAGAGCGCCCTCTTTTGGCAACTCTCATCAGTGACACAAATTGGATCAAATTCACATTCCGCCCTGAAAAGTACAGAGGACCATGGTTTCACCCTGGAGGTAGTGGTGATGGAACTATTCTAAGATGTAGGACCCCCATTTTCCTACAGAGAACAAGATGAAAGTATCAAGCAAGCCTTCAAATTCACACACAACTCTCTATTAAGTAGAACTCTCATACTCTTTCACCAACTGAAGTTGTCCCCATCAAAAGGTTATCATTTTGCCAGTTTGGCAATCGTCTTCTTAAGAAGTGCAGATTCTACCTACAAGCTTGGCACAATACTCCTGCTTTAACTAGCTCATAGGACAGTTAGGATATTCACCCTGACCCAGCAGCAGAGATCCATGTGTGAATGAAAAACAAACAGTTTGCAAAGGCCAACTACAAAGGAATTACAAAGTACTACGTTTACATTACTATAAGATTTCTCAGCATGTCTCACAGAGCTTGGCATTCAGTGTTCTCACTTACAATATTTCTTTACATCAAGTTTCCAAGCTGCCTTCTCAAGCATTCATGAAGGTCCAGACTGGGACACTTTTTAACCACTTTAAGGATTACATTATTCAATGCAGGTGATCATCTTCTTGCACTAGCTCAGGATATATTAATATTTCTCCTAACCTGTGAGGTATATTGGGCTGAGACATAGCAAATTACTGAAACCACAGTCAGCTCCTTGTCTAAATAGGGATTTGAACCATGCCAGTGCTTCCACTGTGTAGTAAATTGCTATACATAGTATGCTAACGCCCTGAGATCTTTTCAACCAACTATATCAAACAAATCTAAAATATGCATCTTCACTAACCTGCTTTCCCTTCTTTTTCTTCTGAGAACGAGTAGATGGTAAAAAAGAAGATAACAGCAGCAAATGTAAGTGACACTGAAATGAAAAAGCTGGACCCTACTACAGAGAGGTCCAGGGGCGCCCACATTACCAGAAAAAGCAAGCTTTCCTGTATGATATTTATAGATGCTATGCCTGGCCTCTAGACAGCTGGCTCTCCTGTACCTCTTCCTTATTGGTGCACATAAAAGTCATGGCCTTACATTGAAGATGTCCCAGTCATGTTGCCTTGCAGTCTACTTTAAAGGTACAAGTCCACATTCTCCTTTATATGGTGATTCCTTTTACATCAGTAAGTTTTTTGACCTCAGTGGGGCAGCACAAGAACATGATACACTCACTCTCTGCTGAATAAAGGCAATTACCAGAATTCAAGCAGGCAAATTCAGGCGTTTTGAACCAAAACCTACATCATGCAGAAATAACTGTAATATAGACTTAACCTTAGCATCAAAATTAATAGTTTGCAGAAAAGGGTCTTAAGAAGATAAAATGTTCTGCTTTCGTCCCTATTAACCAGCACTCCATCTAAATTATATGAAAGAATTACACACACAACAAGATGCATTTAGATCAGTGTTTCTCATACTGTGGGTTGGGACACACTAGGTGGGTCATGAGCCAATTTCAGGTGAGTCCCTATTCATTTCAATATTTTATTTTTAATCTATTAGACTTGATGCTACCATGGCAGCCTAGGACTGTGAAAATTTTTTCCTGCTTAATGATGTCACTTCTGGTCATGACATCACTTCCAGTGTGTCCTGACAGATTTTTATTCTAAAAAGTGGGTCCCGGTGCTAAATATGTGAGAACCACTGATTTAGATAGATGGTGATGCCATAAAGAATTCTGAACATATACCTCTTCCGTGCAAAGTGCTGCTTTATAGGAAAAGCTATGGAAAAACCACCCTCTAAGTGGTTTTGTGTCACTGATGATGTGCCACCTCTGCTCCTCCCACTCCCCAATGGACTAACTTTTCTCCCCTCCACATTTACACTTCCTCTCCATTCCCCTTTTCCAATACAGGGAATGGACAGAGAAGGAGAAGCAGTGGAGGAAAGTAGGCAGAGATGGGAGTCTGCACACCAATCTGAGGCAACTGCCTCAGTTGGTCTCGTGAATGCACCGGCCCTGTCTGTAAACCAACCCCCTCCATCATCCAGGGGAATGAGGACATATCCACTTCCTCCGACTAAAACAGCATTAAGAACAGTGTTTCTCAATGTTTATCCTCCACTATACCACTTCACATGGTCCACCTATCTGAAGTACCACCAGAAGTAACTGGTGATGACATTGGGATCATTAGAAAAGGTATTGAGAACAAAACCGCTAATATTGTAATGCCGTTGAACAAATCGATGGTAAGGCCACAGCTGGAGTATTGTGCCCAGTTCTGGTTGCCACATCTCAAAAAGAATATCGTGGAAATGGAAAAGGTGCAAAAGAGGGCAAGTAAGATGATTACTGGGCTGGGGCACCTTCCTTATGAGGAAAGGCTATGGCGTTTGGGCTTCTTCAGCCTAGAAAAGAGGCGCCTGAGGGGGGACATGATTGAGACATACAAAATTATGCACGGGAAGGATAAAGTGGATAGAGAGATGCTCTTTACACTCTCACATAACACCAGAACCAGGGGACATCCACTGAAATTGAGTGTTGGGCAAGTTAGGACAGACAAAAGAAAATATTTCTTTACTCAGCATGTGGTTGGTCTGTGGAACTCCTTGCCACAGGATGTGGTGACAGCATCTGGCCTAGATGCCTTTAAAAGGGGATTGGACAAGTTTCTAGAGGAAAAATCCATTACAGGTTACAAGCCATGATGCTATGTATAACCTCCTGATTTTAGAAATGGGCTATGTCAGATGCAAGGGAGGGCACCAGTATGAGGTCTCTTGTTATCTGGTGTGCTCCCTGGGGCATTTGGTGGGCCACTGTGAGATACAGGATTAGATGGGCCTATGGCCTGATCCAGTGGGGCTGTTCTTATCTTCTTATGGGACTTACTTCAAAGTAGGCATACACAGGATTGGGCTCCAAGGCTGACATCCATCCACACTTACCTGAGAGTAAGACCACTGACTCTAATGGGACTTACATCTGAGTAGACATGCATAGGGTTGGGCTCTGAGGCTGCAGTCCTGTCCACACTTTCCTGGGAGTAAGCCCATTGACTAGTGGGACTGACTTCAGAGTAGGCATGCAGGCTGCTAAGGCTGGTGCAGCCTCGACTGCTAGAGGGACAAAGAAGCAGCTGCAGGAGGAGATGCCACTGCAAACCGGAGCACCGCTGCTCGGAGGCAGCCTCCACCCCTGAGCTCCGCATGCAGCGGGAGCGGGGCTGCAGCTGAAGCCATTCATACCCTGCTTGCGGGAGCCGCCTGCCACCGGGGCTCTCCTGCCGCTCCTCCTGAATTGAACCGGGCTGCTGCGCGCTCTTTGTCTCGCTCCGCATCTAACTCAGAGACGTCGTACCCTTATACTACAGTACTTACGGGAGAAAAAAAACACACGCGCAGCGACCTCACGCGCACACTGCTTCGCCGAACCGCGGCGCATGCGCACTCGACGCACACCACATTCCCTCCCGAGGGCTTTTGCCTCGCTAACTCGTGCGCATGCGCACACGCGCTCCCTCGGTCCGTCTTCTCCCCGCTCTTGTTCTTCTGCCGGAAGAGGCAAGAGGACCACCGACCGGGAAGTGACTTCCGTTTCCGGCTGTCTTGACGTTCCCGCCTCTTCGAATCCGGTTGGGAAAGAAAGAAAGACGGGACGCATGAGAGAGAGGCGCTCCTTTCATTTTCCCTCGGCGGCTCTTCTGCCTTTGTCGTCCTCGTCGTTGCTTCCGGTAAGGGGGGGGATGTCTGGGTATGGTCACCATGGTAATAGCTTTCCCCCCCGCTTCTCTGCCCCCCCGTTGCCACCCGTGCGACCAGCTCCTGCTTTGTCTCTGCCTTCAGCTTCCCGTGGGCAAGTCCAGCCGTCGCCTCTGCTTGCCTGTCAGTCGAGGCCAGCCGGGCTCAGGGCTGAACTTGGAGCTGCTGGCCTGGAAGTGAGTGTCCCCCGTGGGTCAGGCTTGGCTGCCTTGTTGGGTCTCTGCAGGGGAAGTCCTGTAGCCTGGAGGGCCTTGGGAAACCTCTTTGCCCTGCTGTGAACTAAACATTCTCAGGGGGCTGTGGGACACCCACTTGGCTCCTCTTGGCCCCAACATTCCCATCTTCAGAATGGGTTGAGGCGAGGGTGGCCTGCCTGCAGGTCTGTTGTGTGTGTGGCGCTAGGAGCCGTCAACGTGCCCTCCTGCGCTGAGCATCTCTTTCCGACTTCCACCCACCAGTGTCTCTTTCCCATGTTTCCCCCTCAGGTCCTGGAGGACGAGGCTGAGTAGTCTTCCTTCTCTTCTGCCCTGCTGCTATCTTCTTCAGGGGTCCCTCATGTAAGGTAAGTGGAGTTAATTGGACAGAAAGCATCAGGGTACTGTTATTTTGGACAAGGGCAGCTTTTCTCACCTCTCCTGAAGCATGGCATGACAAGCAGTACCTGCCTCCAGCACTGACAGAGGTGTGGGAGTTCTCACCGCTGCTGCTGCTTGACATTCTAAAGCGGATTTGGATGAACGCTGGAGTGTATAGTCACAGGAGGTGGATGTGCAACACAATGACTTAAGTTTGTTGGGCTGAACAGTGACTACCGGTTCAAGTGTCCTAACGTCACTGATAAGTAGTTCATCACCTACTGGCTCTTTCCATATTTTAAAGCAGGGGTCTCCAAACCCCGGCCCGGAGGCCAGATGCGGCCCCCGGCGAGCCTTTTATCCAGCCCGCAGTCAGCCTCTGACCCCCTGAGAGTCCCTGGCCCAGCTGACCAAACAACCAGAGTTGTGCTTGTGGGGTGGGGGAATGGGAGTTCATTTAAGTGTGCGCTTTATTTCTTGGGCTCTGTTCGTGCTTGGAGAAGTCCTGGACATTTGAGCCCATTCATTCATCTAAGTTCCTTCTCTAATGTATTTATTTAAATTTTATAGATAATTGTTTTTTCTGGCCCTCAACACTGTGCCAGATATTTGATACGGACCTTCAGCCAAAAAGTTTAGAGACCCCTGTTTTAAAGAATCTCCATGAGATGGTATGAGCTCCTACTATTTCCCTATGGTGTGCCCAGACGTTCACACCTAGGGCTGGCTATGTTTTTTTCTGGCAGAACTTCTGTGCCATTGTGAAGTATAAGATGGGCAGATATTCAGCAGGTGCAATTTTTCCCATCACTGCAAGGGAAAGCTTCATTTGCTGAATTTGGATAACGACACATTAAACTTACTTTTTAACCTTTTAATTTTTAATTAACACCATGCTTCCCTTTTGGCAAGCTGCTGCGCGGGGGGAATAAAGTAGTTGTATATGTATCAACTTCTTTGAATAATTTGTTTGTAAGACTTTTATGCTGATCAAATGAGAAAAGTAAACAACATGTCTCATGTTCTTTAAAACTGTCTAAGTACTTCTTTCAAGTATGTGTTATTGTAAGGAACATCCTCTACTTGTTATCTTTTTTTTTCATCATAAGGAACAATGGAAAAGTGACAGAACAAGATTGTAACTGCTGACTGGCTACTGACAGTACTTCATGCTATCCTTCCCATTCTTACTAACTGAAGCCATAATTCTGGAGCTTCTTCCATATTCCTATTATCTTAATTATGAGTGCCCATGTGCTTCTTCTCTTGTCTGTTAAGACATATTTGCTATTGTCCACATAAGAATTTTACAGTATTAGTTGCCTTTGCAGCTTCACCCTTTCAGGCATTCTTGAAACCGGAGTCTTTTTCTTTGACGAAGAACTGCTCTGCATTTTGTCTGTTTCTTTTCTAATGTAGCACGTGGAGGTCTTGTTAATACTTTCCCTGGTCTTAATTAGCTGCCTGACATCCTTCCTACAGTTTTCTTGCTTTCTTACCTGAATTTCCTCTTGTTCTTAATGACGCCACGCCCAGTTGCCTCTCGCATAACTTCCCCAAATTATGTCAATCCTCCCTGCCATTTCCCTTTTTTGCATAAGCCTTTTGACTTTTTCAGTAGCAATGGGAATTTTAACTTGATTCTCCTGCTTTTGTCCCTCAAATCTATTGGTGATAACCTAAACTTGTGACTTCTGTATATGACATTGCTTGAAAAAAGATCTCGTTAGGTCTTTTCCTTACTTTGCTCAGTTTTCTCACCTTTTCCCAGACTGTGGTAAGTGGTGGGGGATGTCAGTTTTACTTAAAGCCCAATCCTATCCAACATTCTAGCGTGGTGCATAAATGTTCCCTTATCTTGAGGAGCCTCTGTGACTGCCCATCCACCACAAGATGCAGCACCTGGCTGTCTCAGCGCTAGAAGTTTGGTTAGGATTGAACCCTCAGTCTGGAAAGAATGTACAACTAGGAAACAATACCAAAAAACTTAGGGTAATTGTTCTAGTTTTGCATTCTTTAATTATTCTGTCAGAATGCCAGATGCAAGGGAGGGCACCAGGATGAGATCTCTTGTTATCTGGTGTGCTCCCTGGGGCATTTGGTGGGCCGCTGTGAGATACAGGAAGCTGGACTAGATGGGCCTATGGCCTGATCTAGTGGGGCTGTTCTTATCCTAATTGTGAGAACAAATGGGAATATTGGAGCAGGGGGGAAGAGGAAATGACAACACACCCGACAACATATCTTGTGCTGTTCTTGTTTTGACAAAACAACCTATCCTTGATGTAGTAAAGTAGTTCATTTCTTTGCAAAATCAGCATAATGCAGAGCTCTTACATAGGCAATGACATTTTGAAAAACCAGTTTCACCTTCAACTTTTTGTTGCATCAGAGAATGTGGGAGGATGAGAGCATGGCATAGATACAAATTTCCCTTAGCATAGGGATGTCAAACTTGTTTCATACAGAGTGCTGAGGTTAGCATTCATGGTGTCTGCTGAGGGCCAGAAGTGGCATCATTAAGCCAAAGGAACATCATTAAGCAGATGATGGCCTGAAATAAGCACTTCATTCCTACATAGATCCTTATTAACTAAATATGACAGAAAATAAAATGTGCAAATCTTGTTCATATTTTCAAGATATGAGAGAGCCCAATGATCAAGCTGAGAGAGACCAGTTGTAACAGGGCTAGATTGATTGCTTCCAGAGGCTGCATTTATCCCGTGGGCCTTGTTTGACACTCCTGCCTTAGCGTCTCTGTTGTGATACGAGTGTAAACAATATATATTGCATCTGCTCTTATTTGTTACATTGGTTGCTGTATTCTTACATTTGATTTGATGGTTGCTTTGTTTTGTGGTCGGTTTTTGCTTGATGTTCTATTTTCTTTATTTTTTATAGGCTTCCTTGAGCTTTCTACTGGGTTGGAAAAGGTAGGATAAAATTTTTTTTAAATAATAAAAGTGTTATTGTTTATGCTTTTTAACAAAAAAAAGTTCACAAAGTGGTTTACAGACAGAATCAAATAATTAAATATCTCCCTGTCCCAAAAGGGCTCACAATCTAAAAAGATGCAGAAGAACTCCAGCAAACAGTCACTGAAAAGATACTGTACTGGGGTGAAAAGGGACAGTTACTTTTCCCCTGCTCAATATTAGGAGCACACTTGAAAAAGTGCTTCTTTACCCAGTTCGCAGGGCAAAATTCAATAAACAAATCATATTGCCGAGGCATTGTACATCCAAGAATTTGACTGACTTGACCTCAGTCATCCTGACACTATTTAATCAGAAATATTTTTTAAACATTTTAGTCAGCAATTTTTGAAAAAAAAACTGTATGCTATCTTTCTCAATGGAATGTGCAATTAAGTGATCCATATCTATATATGTGACCTAGGCTTATTTGTTTCTTGTTTTCTTTAAAAATAAATTGAAACAGATGAGAACAGTTTCTTGCAGCCAGTACTGGGAGAGATTCCTAACTGTAGCACATGCAAGGTGGCCTCACTGTTACTGCAGGAACGTTTTGGGTGGAAACTATGACAGACTGACAGAAAAACAAGAAAGGGATCCTGAAACCCCCTTTTTGCTTGGTAACATTACCATGGCTACTTTCTATAACACTGGATTTGTCAGGTTAGCGCTTGGTCCCCAGCAAACAACACTGACATAGCAGGATTTCTTAAAAAGAATTTTACTATAAACTTTAGAACAGTAAGGTAAAAATTGTTATGCAGGATTGACAGAGACCAATGAAACCAATGTAAGTTCAAGGCTTTTATTGTGAGGAATGGAACCTGACCCAAATAACAACAACCTTGCTCCAAATTCCCCAATTGAGTGAGGACCTGAGGCAGGCAGGAGGCAGCAGGACTTGAGGCAAAGGCTGGCTGGTTGCTCCCTGGCTCTCAGTGGCTCTCCCAGGGGCTCCTTGCTCTCTCCCTCCTTTGGCTTGATCTCCTCAGCTCTCAGGTTTCAGCTCTGCTCTGCAGCTCCTTCTCTCCCAGCTTGCCTGGCGATCTTTCTTCCTCTGCAGAGCTTGCTCTCCAAGGCTCCTCACAGCAGCTCTTCCCTGGTGGTCTCTGTCTGCTCTCTGCTTGTGCAGCCCCTTTTATAGGCCTCTGCACACAACAGCCTCTACCTTCCCTCCACTGGTACTGCAGCCTCCTCTCCTGCAGCAGTTTTCCCTCAGGTCCTCCTCAGACTGAGCCCAAGTTTTACACATAACAACATTAACATATTTTCTGCAGGAGGTTTGCTCCTCAGTGGGACTTTCAGATGGTCTTCAGGGAATGCTTCTCATATACCTCAGCTCTTTCCAACAATCTGCTCAGCAGCTTTTCCTCAGAGCCACTGCCTCTCTCCCCCACATTCTTTTCCAACTGCCTCTTTTAACTGCTCTTTCTTAACATTCCAACTGCCATTCCAACTTCTTTTCCCCAACTGCCATTCCACCACACAAAGTTCTTCTTTCCTAGAATGCCTCCTTGTTCCTCTCATCCTTTTCTTGCTTCCTTTGTATGCAACATCAATGCTGTTCCGCTCTGTCTCCTGGCACCATAGTGAACAATGTGGAACAAACCCAATATCTCCACCCCTAAATCCATTCTCAACATGCCCCTTTTTCAGAAATGCTTATTGTATACCAACAAACCTTTTTACCTAAGTTACTTATCTCTAAAACTAATTAGCTTTAATGTCATGAAACTCAGTACCTCTAAAATACCTTATTCACATAATTATCTTATACCTGCAGCTTATAACTTAAGCTCACAATAACCTGACTTACATCAGAATCTTACCAATTGTTTCTAAATCAGATACAGCAAAACCAGATAAACTTAGAACCCTACAAAAGATCTTGGGAAATCTATCATCTGGGATGGCACACTATTCTTAAATCCATGTCAGGGTACAATAAGGACACATTTCACTTGTAATACAAATTACAAACTTCCCCTTCCCCACTGCAAGAAAAGCAGTCTTGGAAATACCCATCTTCTAAAATTCATAGTACACTTCCTCATCACTTCCCAACTCTTAATGATCTCTTTGATTCCTGTCAACACTACATAGATCCGACAGATTTCCCATAAAAGAATAAAAATCTCATAAGAACATAAGAACAGCCCCACTGGATCAGGCCATAGGCCCATCTAGTCCAGCTTCCTGTATCTCACAGCGGCTCACCAAATGCCCCAGGGAGCACACCAGATAACAAGAGACCTCATCCTGGTGCCCTCCCCTGCATCTGGCATTCTGACATAACCCATTTCTAAAATCAGGAGGTTGCGCATACACATCATGGCTTGTACCCCATAATGGATTTTTCCTCCAGAAACTTGTCCAATCCCCTTTTAAAGGCGTCTAGGCTAGACGCCAGCACCACATCCTGTGGCAAGGAGTTCCACAGACCAACCACACGCTGAGTAAAGAAATATTTTCTTTTGTCTGTCCTAACCCGCCCAACACTCAATTTTAGTGGATGTCCCCTGGTTCTGGTATTATGTGAGAGTGTAAAGAGCATCTCCCTATCCACTCTGTCCATCCCCTGCATAATTTTATATGTCTCAATCATGTCCCCCCTCAGGTGTCTCTTTTCTAGGCTGAAGAGGCCCAAACGCCATAGCCTTTCCTCATAAGGAAGGTGCCCCAGCCCAGTAATCATCTTAGTCGCTCTCTTTTGCACCTTTTCCATTTCCACTATGTCTTTTTTGAGATGCGGCGACCAGAACTGGACACAATACTCCAGGTGTGGCTTTACCATCGATTTGTACAACGGCATTATAATACTAGCCGTTTTGTTCTCAATACCCTTCCTAATGATCCCAAGCATAGAATTGGCCTTCTTCACTGCCGCCGCACATTGGGTCGACACTTTCATCAACCTGTCCACCACCACCCCAAGATCTCTCTCCTGATCTGTCACAGACAGCTCAGAACCCATCAGCCTATATCTAAAGTTTTGATTTTTTGCCCCAATGTGCACGACTTTACACTTACTGACATTGAAGCGCATCTGCCATTTTGCTGCCCATTCTGACAGTCTGGAGAGATCCTTCTGGAGCTCCTCACAATCACTTCTGGTCTTCACCACTCGGAAAAGTTTGGTGTCGTCTGCAAACTTAGCCACTTCACTGCTCAACCCTGTCTCCAGGTCATTTATGAAGAGGTTGAAAGCACCGGTCTCAGGACAGATCCTTGGGGCACACCGCTTTTCACCTCTCTCCATTGTGAAAATTGCCCATTGACACCCACTCTCTTCTTCCTGGCCTCCAACCAGTTCTCAATCCATGAGAGGACCTGTCCTCTAATTCCCTGACTGTGGAGTTTTTTCAATAGCCTTTGGTGAGGGACCGTGTCAAACGCCTTCTGAAAGTCCAGATATATAATGTCCCACAGGTTCTCCCACATCCACATGCCTGTTGACCTTTTCAAAGAATTCTATAAGGTTCGTGAGGCAAGACTTACCCTTACAGAAGCCATGCTGACTCTCCCTCAGCAAGGCCTGTTCATCTATGTGTTTTGAGATCCTATCTTTGATGAGGCATTCCACCATCTTACCCGGTATGGATGTTAGGCTGACCGGCCTATAGTTTCCCGGGTCCCCCCTCTTTCCCTTTTTAAAAATAGGCGTGACATTTGCTATCCTCCAATCTTCTGGCACCGTGGCCGTTTTGAGGGACAAGTTGCATACCTTAGTCAAGAGATCTGCAACTTCATTCTTCAATTCCTTAATAATTCTTGGGTGGATGCCATCAGGGCCCGGTGACTTATTGATCTTTAATTTATCAATGAGGTCTGAAACATCTTCTCTTTTAACCTCTATCTGACTTAACTCCTCGGTCAGGAGGGGCCGTTCGGGCAGCGGTATCTGCCCGAGGTCTTCTGCCGTGAAGACAGATCTCCCAACAAACATTTCCCCTAAGAGGTTACAGCCGATTTTTAAAGCTACAGAGAGCTTGTTGTATGATGTAATTCTCTTCCCTTTTCAATATTCCACCATCAGCAAAGTTACAAATTTTAGACATCCTTGATCAAATTGGAATTGCTGCAGCCAAAAGACCTCTGCAAAACTCACAGTACAATTGAAGTAAGAACTCACAGCTCCCTGGGACACATTTGCTAGAACCAAACCCAAAATGTACACAAATAACTTTGTAAGTGTAAAGAAAGTTTAGGAACAAAAGAAAAACTGCCCTGGTAACCGCAAAAGATCTTTTAAAGCCATCCTCTCAACTTCATTCATTTCATGGTTACTAACATCCATGTAGTCTTTCTCCATGTTCTTCCAATATTTCTTGCTTTTCTGAATTTCTTTAATCCCTGCTTCGGTTTTATCAGTTGAATTGCCCAGATCATCAGATCGTGTCAAGGTATCCTTGACTCATTTCTGGTTCTCTAAACTGAGCCAAGACAACAGATCTTTGCCCAGTTCTGCTTTTAATGACTCTTGTATTAATTTCATAGCCTGCAGAGTTGCCTCACAAATCAACTTTGTGAGCTGCATTGATTAGATATAAAAGAAAGTGCTGTCTCTTCTTTCAACATTTTTGTCTCTGACAAAATGCTGTCTCTGGATGTTTTGAACTTCTTTGTTGTGTTTCAATCTGCTGCATTTGACTCCTGAACTGATCAATTTCATTTTAATCTTTTCAATATTTTTGCACAAGTTTTCATTGTGTTTTGCTTCAAGTTTTGCTAATTCTTCTGCCTTTCTAACGTCTTTCTGGAGTTGAAGTTGAGATTTTCTTGTCTCATAATAAAGCCCTTCAGTGGCTGACTTGATCACCTCCCACAGTCCATAGTAAAAGCTTTGGTCAGTTGGGTAGACATTTCCAAACTCTGACAAATAAGAGTTTTTCCAAAAAAAGTTTGAAAGCTTTATCAAATCTTGGATGGTATCTCAGTTTACTGATCATAGAAATAGCATCATTGGTTTCAGGATAAGCAGCATCTCCAACATCCAGCTTGTTCAAGGCCAGATAAGTTACTTCTCCAGGTGGATTCATTTTCTTGAATTCTGTTAATATTTTTGTACTAATTTCATCAGAATCTACGATGTAGTAAAATAACCTGTTTCCTGCAATAACTTCATCACTTGCATAGAAAGCTGGTTCACACTCAAGTTGTTCCTCACTTTCAGAACATGTTGGTTAATGCCTTTCCCCTGAAAATGCTCTGTTTATACTGTCAATGCCATTTAGGATAGCTTTTCCTGTTACTGTCTCAAGAAGCTGTCATTTCTTTTCCAAGTCTTCCCGCTTTGCAGCAAGAGCTTGCTGTTCTACATCCTCTTCTTTCCACAAGTAATTTCCCACTCTGCATTTCATCTTTTTTACTTTTCACTTCATAATATTTTCTGTCCAGTTCTTCAACCTGAGCCTCCTGCTCCAGTTTACTGTACTGTTCCAGAGTCTTCTTTCTATTAGCCTCTGTATCTTCAAAATCCTTGGGTATAGCAGAAATCTGCCGTTTCTTGTCTTTGACTACTTGCGCTAGGGATTTCAGTTCTTTTTTAAAAAAATCCACTTATCTCTCTTCTTTTGAAGTAAACCAACTTCCTCTACCTTGCTTTGCATAAAGATCAGTTCTTTCATAACCATAGGGAAACAATTCATGTAAAAAGTTTTTTTTTTTTTTTAACCTTGATATGCCATAAGAAAGACTCTGACAGATCATCCAGGTCTGGAAACAATTCTTCTGGGGAATCCTTTATTTCAGATAGTACTAAGAAAAGTCTAGGCCAGGGGTGCTCACACTTTTTTGGCTGGAGAGCTACTTTGAAACCCAGCAAGGCCCGGAGATCTACCAGAGTTTTTTTTACAATGTTCACGCCATCATAACATATAACATTTATGTGTACAATGTATGTTGGTGTACCTTGAGCCCCACTGAGTATAACAGGACTTACTCCTGAGTAGACATGCCTAGGATTAGGCTGTGAGGCTGCAATCCTAGCCACACTTACCTGGGAGTAAGCCCCATTGAGTACAATAGGCCTTACTCCCGGCATTTCCTCCCAGAGGCACCTGAAGGGTGGGGGATCGGCACTCCGCGATCTACTCATTTTGCCTCGCGATCTACCGGTAGATCGCGATCCACCTATTGAGCACCCCTGGTCTAGGCAGATCATAAATGTCCCAAAATGGATCTTCTTCCCCAATCTGCTGTTCAAGAGGCAATTAAGGATTTGGGATATACTCCTTTTGCTTCCTTTGACTTACTAAGCCCTTGAAGGGTATTTTTGTGCTTAGCAGAATTAGAAGAGTGTGCTAATGGCTCAACAACTGCAGCC
Source organism: Tiliqua scincoides (assembly GCF_035046505.1). Taxonomy (NCBI): domain Eukaryota; kingdom Metazoa; phylum Chordata; class Lepidosauria; order Squamata; family Scincidae; genus Tiliqua; species Tiliqua scincoides. Next base: position 126,258,638 of record NC_089822.1, on the reverse strand, counting down.
ACTTCCACATTCTTTTTCTCTCCAGCACCTAGCAATGCAATTAGAGTCTGTTCAACCCCTTCTTTCATCAGCCTGGGCAGTGGAGGGAGGAGTGAGTGGAGAGGGAGAGTGGCTTCTGATCATTCTGCTTGGAGGCAGGCTGTGCAGTGTGGCCTTTCCCAGTTTGAAGAGACACTTGCCCAGCAGACTGAGGCAAAAAGGCAAGGAAAGAAAGCCCTTAGCCAGGGAGACAGACCATGGACAGACTACATCTGCTCTGTATGGAAGGGATTGTCATTCCTGAATTGGCCTTTTCAGCCACACTAGACGCTGTTTTAGAACTACCATTCAGAGCGTGATACCATAGTCTTCCAAGACTGAAGGATGCCAACAACAACAACCCCTTCTTTCCCAGCAGCCTCCTTTCCAACTTCACTCAAGTCTTCCTGGGCCACAACTTGTGCCTTAGAAACAACATTTCTATTCCTAGAAAAGTTCTCATAATCAAATTCCGGTTGCATCACAGCTATACCTGCCTTCTCTTCCATAGGGACCCTGCCCACTTAAGTGTATTCTCCACTAGGCTTACAAGTCTGTTCCTTTACCAACCCCCTGGCATGCAGCTTATTCAGTCTCCAATTCTGGTTGAATTCATCTCACTTGCAACTGACCTGTTGTGTCTATCATCTGTTGCCTTTGCTTCCAGAGAGATTGTTCTGGGGAAATTAATTCTGTTTCTCTTACTAGCATTCCAAAAGGCTGAGGTATATAAGTCACCCCCTTTGGAAGAATTAATCCAGTCCCATTTTCCTTTGAAGATATTTAGCTTCCACTTGGAAATAGAGTTCTCATCCACCATCTTACTACTTCCCACATTTCCTTCTGCTCTACAATCCCATCCTTACACGTGGGACAGACTCAGAGCTTACTACTGTCCTAGGGCTGAATCCTATCCAACTTTCCAGCACTGGTGCAACCTCAATGCAGCCCAAGGTAAGGGAACAAATGTTCTCATACCTTGAAGAGGCCTCTGTTCCTGCTTCTCCACCACAGGATGCAGTGCATGCCCCATTGGCACAGCTGCACTGGCACTGGAAAATTGGATAGGACTGGGCCCCTAGTTAGCCTTCTGAAATCATCAATCACTGGCTGCTCAAATTCTCTCCTCCAGTTCATTTGGTACACCTTTTCTGAAGATGTTAGTGGTTCCATCTTTGGTAAACATCTCCAGTCCACTCTGCCCCTTTGTAATCACAGGACATATTTCTAAATCCACATTCCTCATCTGGTGGTGTTTGTAAACCAGTAAAATCTTCTTTCTCTCCTTGAGTTCCAAGTAATCTTACTTTCTCTCTTCCTCTTGGAACTTTGGGGTTTTCTCCGTATTCTTGTTTCTCTACTTGCATCAACTTTGCCTCTTTTCTCTCACTCCAATTCATCAATTTTTTGCTGCATTATTTGCAATTGCTGTAGAAGGTACTCCACTCTCTGTCTCTATCACCATTCCAGTCATCGTCTTCCTGCTGATTCCCATTTCTTCAGAGATGCTACCTGTTTACAAAGTTTCTGCAACTCTCATCACAACAGGTCTGCTGTCTTCCCTGAATAAAATTGTTCAGTGTCTCCACTTCCTTCTTGTCCCCACCTTTTGTCTGTCTTCTCCTTTGTGGACCTGTATTGGTGGCTGCTTTCATCGCACTACCAGCTGTTGCTTTATTATTTCTTCCCTGTCCTCTTTTACACTTGGAAAATTCAACAGAGCCTCCATATCTGTTAACATCTTTCTTTTTCTTCTTTTTCCATAGTCTCCCAATACCAATACTTCATTTCCTCATAAAAACAGATGTGGTGACACTGTCCATGCCCCGCACGGCATTCTTTACCCCTTCTCTTCCAACTTCAAATGTTGCTGCTGCAGCCTCAGCCAACATAATGATCCAGGAGTCTCCACATCCACTCCTTTAGCCCTCACTAATTATACTGTGCACTAGACTTCAACCCCAACTGTGCCCATGAAGTTGATGGGTAGAAGCGCCCCCAAACGATCCCAACACAGCCACCATGTAATGCAAAAGGGATCCTACAACCCGTTTTTTGGCTTGGTAACGTTACCGTGGCCACTTTCTATAACACTGGATTTGTCACGTTAGGCTTGGTCCCCATCAAACAACACTGACACTGGCAAGATTTCTTTAAAAAATTTTTTACTGTAAACTTTAGAACAGTGAGGTAAGTATTAACATATTTTCTGCAGGAGGTTTGCTCCTCAGTGGGACTTTCAGATGGTCTTCAGGGAGTGCTTCTCATATACCTCAGCCCTTCCCAACAATCTGCTCAGCAGTTTTTCCTCAGAGCCACTGCCTCTCTCCCCCACATTCTTTTCCAACTGCCTCTTTTAACTGCTCTTTCCTGACATTCCAACTGCTTTTCCCCAACTGCTATTCCACACAAAATTCTCCTTCTTAGAATGTCTTCCTGTTCCTTTTGCTCTTGCTTCCTTGGTGTGCAACATCAATGCTGTTCCCCTCTGTCTCCTGGTGCCATAGTGAACAATGTGGAACAAACTCGATTTCTCCACCCTGAAAATCCATTCTCCTGTCAGCTGTCTTTCTCCCGCAAAGTGCTATTTAGTGATCGATATCTATATACACAGACTAGGCTTATTTGTTTCTTGTTTTCTTTTTTTAATAGAAACAGATGAGAACTGTTTCCTGCAGCCATTTCTAGGAGAGATTTCTAACTAGCACATGCAAGGTGGCGTCACTGTTACTGTAGGAAAGTTTTGGGTGGAAACTGTGACAGACAGGGAGAAAAATGCTGGAACCTAATGTTATGTGTAAAACTTGGGCTCAGTCTGAGGAGGACCTGAGGGAAAACTGCTGCAGGAGAGGAGGCTGCAGTACCAGTGGAGGGAAGGTAGAGGCTGCTGTGTGCAGAGGCCTATAAAAGGGGCTGCACAAGGAAGGAGCGGGATAGACCACCAGGGAAGAGCTGCTGTGAGGAGCCTTAGAGGGCAGGCTCTACAGAGGGAGAAAGACCACCAGGGAAGAGCTGCTGTGAGAGCTGAGGAGAGAGCTGCAGCAAGGAGCCCCTGGGAGAGCCTCAGAACCAGGGAGCAAACACCCAGCCCCTTTGCCTCAAGTCCTGCTGCTTCTTGCCTGCCTAGTGCCTGCCTTAGGTCCTCACTCAATTGGGGAAGATTTGGAACAAGGTTATTTGGTTTGGTGTGGTTCAGGTTCCGTTCCACATAATAAAAGCCTTACACTTACGTTTGGTTTCAGTGTCTGTCAATCCTAGATAACACTGCATAATAGCAGTTTTAAAGAGCTTTCCAGAAGACATTTCTATGTGAAAAAGAAACGTTTTTTCATAACCAAATTTTCTTTTGGAGGGGCCAAAACAGGCACTTTTCAAAAAACAATTAATTTTGAGCCCTAGCCTACCATGATTCTCTGGGATAGTATAAATGACATATTTAAAGGCTAATAGATCTAATTTTTGGATAGAGTTTGAAATGACAATTGCATGAAATAAAAACTACAGATGCATGAAATCAAAATCAGTAACCTGTGAATTTTCATTATGTGACTTAGGGCGCAATCCTACCCTACACTGGAACAGGCAAGCCAAGAGGCAAGCCTTACAGCACATTTGTGACCCTTCTGGGTCAGTATAAGGGGCTTGCGCCAGTCCATGGGCGCGTCTGGATTGAGCCCTTAATTGCCCATGTATCTGAGTTTAATTAGACATAGTGTCTAAAAGAACCACAATTTTTTATCTGATGTTTCTAAAAGGCAGAAATAATTCTGTTAATATTATAGATATTTTAATGGTTCATTATGGAAGAACAGGTATAGCCTCTTTATCTGCGTTAGTTTAGTTCCCTGACTCGGCGTGATTAACAAAAAATGCGTTGTGCTACATCCCATACAGCCTGCAGCCTGACACTTCCGGATGGAAGGAAACTAAGGCAGCTGTTATCAATCCCCTCCCCCCTCCTTCCCCTTTCACAGGTGGGATCGTGAGCTTGCTTGGGAGTCCTCTGTGTCCCAGGCAGCCACCCGACAGCACTGCAGGTTCTCCTCCTCCTCTTTGCTGCTGCGGCCGCTCCTGCAGCCCTCCCTGGCCGCAGCCATCATGGAAACTCCTCTGCCCCAGAGCATTCTGGGACTTGTAGTCTGGCTCTCTGCTCACCCTCACTTGTCTCTCCAAGGCTTGGCAAACACTCCTGGGGTTGTTTTTTTTAAAGCAATCCCCTCTGTTGCTACTGTGCGTGCGTGCATGAGAGAGAGAGAGCGCCACCTTGCTGTACGTGTTCTGGCTACAGAGGTTTTTGGTCCCCCCCTTCCCCTCTTCAGCCTCGGCTGGCTGGGGTGGGCTCCAAGAATGTTACTGTTCCTTTGCAAGGGGAGCCTCTTCCATGGCTCCAGAGCTATTTCCCTGCCTGGGCGAGGTGGAGCCTTTTTGCAGTGTTTTGGGCTGTCTGGAAACGGATTGAGATGCCAGCTCAGGGCAAAGGAGGCAAAGATGTGTGTGACTTTCAGTACCCCCACCCCATTCATGTTGAGACAAATCCTCAGGTAAAAAATCCGTGGATAAATAGGCTGCACCTGTATGTCTCATTTTTTAATACAATATTAAATGACAATGTTTTTTTTTCTAAGTGTTTCAGGATACCCCCCAAGCCATCTCAGTTCTGACTTTCTCATTCAGGATCAGACAAAAATTGCATAGGTTTTGTCTCAAGTGCTCTTTCTATGCATCTGTTATGTTTTACTCTCTTCTCAGGCACTTGCAGCTGACATCATCTGAGTCAGTTATGTGAACGGTGTAGAAATGGGTGAGTGTATGTTGTGCCAACCCAGTGTGTTTACAGCCTTTCGTCAAGTTGTTAGAAAAACCTCCTCTAACAGAACTTCTCCATGAATTTCTATATTTCTGTATTTTTGGACATATTGAGACCTACCTTACAGCCTAGTCTTGTGGTAACACAGCAGCATATAGGATTAAGCGTATAGGGTCTCACCAGCGAATGCCCTTGCTTCAGTTTTGGGCCCTGACCATAGTCTTGAAGCCAGTGACTTACCTGCCCTTGCTGTTGCACACTTGTCCTACAGAAAGAGCAGTTGCATCATATCACTTTGGGGTGAGTGAGGAGATAGGGTTCCCTCTGATCCATCTGCTCTACATTTTGTGTGCCTTTTTCATCTGCAGATGCTACAAAGGTCACGGGCCATGTCTATAATAGTAAAGGTGCAAGTGGAAAAAAGATTTTGGCAAGATTGCACAACTCTTCTCCAGTTGTTAAACACAGGACTGGGTATTGGCTTCAGTGGCACAAGTCCTGCTTTTACTGCTACTAAAGCCATTTCATCAGATGAAGATAACGATTGAGACGTAATAATTACTGTTGTCTCCCATTTGCCTGCATGCTCTTTCTCATAGGCTGAACTTGTTGATAGTCTGCTGCCTAGCTTGTACTTTTAAGAAGTGAAAACTAGTCACCAAATCCAAGTTAACAGATATTAACACTATATTAATCATGGGGATCATGTCACTGCCCTTGCTCCTCCACTATAGACTTAGGGAATAAATCTCACTAAAAGTTTGAGAAACACTGCTCTAGAGAATCATGACCAGAAGAGTTTTTTTCTTTCAGATGAAACTGCTGATTTTATGAAGATGGATGCTGGAGACTATGTGTTAACTAATCACACTTCTGTATTCAAAACCCTTCCTCTACGACAGAATGCTCTCTCAGGGGATCAACTACTGTTGTCCGACAACAAGGTTTGGGAATCAGCTGCTTTTACTTTTTACAAACCTATGTGTGTTTGAAGCAAAGATTGTGTCAGAAACGAATTCCAAATTTTTGATGTTCTGGTATCAAAATTAATGTGATTAATTTTAGCTCTTTGAATTTTAAAATTTATTTTATTTGAAGACTTACAAAATGTGGTGAAGTTGAGGGATATTCTCCAGTGTTGTCCAGTTTTAAATTTATATCATAAAGTAATTTCTAAACATAAAATGTTGCAAATCATTCTCTTTGAATTTTGAAATGCCAAAATCTTTCCTGAACATATTTTTATATTGTAGCATTCTAGAGGTCCTACCTATATTGTAGCTCTTGTTTCATTTAGTCACTAATTTTTATTAAAGAGAAATGCATAGTTCATTTTTTTACATCCCAGAGTGTTTCCTCTTTGAATGTGATTCTTTCTTTGAATTTTTTTATTTTTATGTTCAGTTTTTATCAAACAAGTTTGGCAGTCTGGAGAGACCTTTCACTTGTCCAGCTGGAAATGCCTCCTGTAATCTCAATTACTATTCAGGTAAGTAATTAGCTTAAAGTGAGGGACCAGTTTTTGGTATCTTACTTGAAACCTTCTGTCTTTTTCCAGTTACTCTTTACACTGTATGCATGAATGAGATGCATACTGAGTGGAGATATTTGTATGGAGATGTTTGTAGGAAACCGCTCTTGAGACCAGTAATGATTGAGATGATATTGTTTTGTAATTGATTACCTGGAAGGGGAGTATTACATTCTTGTTTACTGTTCAGTACTTCTTTCCTGACAGAATTGCCATCCTCTGAGAGCTATCAAATAGCAGGCATGCCAAGGACGTTTGGAACAAGTGCCAATGGACAGTGGAGGATTTGTGGTCCTGCTTTACAGAAACCCAGAGCAAGTCGGAATGTATATTTTGAAACTCGTAAAAGCTCAAGGTAGAGAAGGCTTCATTTGAGGGTGTTTTGCATATTTATTTTATAACTGATTATTTTGTCTTATTTGAGTTGTACCCTTGCTTATACTCTCACAATAGCATAAGCCAAATTTCCCACCCTCTCATAGTCAAAGCAATTCCATGAGCTCTCTGGCAGGTAGAGGTAGAACATACTCTATCAGTGAAGCAACGTCCTGTGCCCTATCCCCCCCCTTTCCATGGTGAGATGAGGGCAACTGGGACTTGTGACTTTGAGAGCCAAGTGATGATCAAAGCAGGCCATTGTGTCAGATTGTCACCACTAAATAATCATGATGGGGGGGAGATCTAAGTATAGAATCCGTTCAGCAAAGCTGAACCTACTCCTCTCCCCCCTTTGCTTTGTCGGAATCCAGTGCAACTGAATTGGGTCTTGTTATACCTTGTTGCATTCTGAGCATGCTTGTGTGCAAATGCAGAAGACAATGTGTAGAAAGTAGAGAATTCCAGCCCTATCTGGTAGCCTAATTTATAAATTGCTAGTAGCATTCAGTTCAGCCATAAATGAAGGTCCAATGGTAAGAGAAGCCTTTAAGTTCACAATTTTTACAGTCACATCCTAGTTCACATACTGGAGTCCCACTAGTTTTCTTGTTTTTAAAAATCAATTGTTTTTCTTTAGGGGCATCATATCTCTTAAAAAGGGTGCACCTGTGGAGGCTGGGGGCTGCAAATTTAGACTGCATTCATTATTTTTTTTTTAAAGTAGCAGCCAAGAACACATGTTTAAAAATCCTGCAGTTTGAAAGTGTATATTGTTCTTATCATTTGGAAATGACCTAAGCTTGCCACATTTTTTTTAATGACTGCCTCTTTATGCTGTTAACAATGCTAAAATAAGCCTGATCCTTCTTCTAAATGCTTTCAGTATATCTGCATAAAGGTAAACTTCAGTAAATCTGGCAGAAAGGAGGGAAGCATCCTGGGTGCCTTATTCCTCCCATTCACAAATGCAAGCTATTCACACTTTTCTGGGCCTTCCCACTTAGAGGAATTCCACAATTCCTGCTTGCTTCCTGCTTGCTTCCAAGTGAACAGCATAAAGTTGGTGTTACAATGCCATTGCCCTGGGGACAATCTGTGCATTTCTTACTTTTTTTCCTGAAAGGGAACAGTAGCAATGGGTGCATTTATGGGTATGTTGATTTATGACCAGAGTCAACCAGAAGGCCTGAACCAACAAGTGGAGGTCATCTGATTTTTGTGTACTGAGCATGAGTCTGTATCCTAGTGGAAAACTCAGCAGAACCCCAACAGCTCCTGCCAGTGCTAACAGAACTCTTGTCACAGAGTAACATCTCTGGACCACACCCAGAGTGCCTACACTTGTTAACTAGGAGGCTGAATGGCAAATCTTAGAGACTCTGACTGCTTCCTAGGAGTAATGCAGGTTCACTTGGCCTTCCTTTGGAATTCCAAAAGCAGAATATTTGAAACTGCTTGGAAGATCTTTCTGTAGTGGTCCTGATGAGAAGGAGCTAAGCCTCAGTTGGCAGTCTGGAGGAATCCTGGTATTTTTCCACATGAAAGTGGAACAGAATTTCTACCTCAGTATCACTAAAAAGCAGACATTCTGAGTTTCATTAGCAAACTTATTTTAAGTGAGATGGATTGATTTTGTTCAACCTTTGTTTTGGAATTGGAGCATTTCCTCCCATGGATAGGATCAAGGAAAATGTAACTATTCCTGCCTTTATAGCAAATGGGAGGAGTAATTTGCTCTAGGATAAATAATTGGAGAAAGAAGGTGGCAGTACCTGTTGGTTGACACCCAAGTGTGGGGAACTGGGTTGCTCTGGTTTTCTACTTAACTTCATGCAGCAGTTAGAATCAGAATATCTTTGTAAGACTTTCTGGTGGACTAATAGACTAATATATTGCACTTCCTCTGCAGTGGAACATCAAATTCCTTTGTAGGCAAATCAAACCATCACTGCCACGTTTCTGCTTATGAAAAGTCCTTTCCTATCAAGCCTGTTACCAGTCCGTCATGGAGTGCTCCCTGTCGTCGGAGCTTACTGAGTCCCAAGAAATCCCAGAGGAGATTCATCAGCACTGCGGAAGAGGTAGATGAAAGGAAAAAGCAGAGGGAATTAGAGTTGCTTATGTAGGAAGGTTCTCATGCTTTGTTTTTTCTTGGGTAGGCAAGATATAAAAGACTGGGGTCCCCATACAGGGAGAAAAGTGGGATAAAAATTCAGTAAATATCTTCAGATTTAATCCTCATATTTATTGTAGTGTATGAATGGGTTTTCTGATGGAGGGTAAAACCTCTTGCAGTGGTTGCCTTCATTGCCATAACATCACAGAAAGGTGGTTCCAGCACAGTGGTCTCCAGCTGCGATTGGCTGAGCTACTATTATTTTAGCGACAAGGCAGACAGAACAGAAAAACCAGGACCTGAAACAGCAGTAAGCCAAGTGAAGTATTGTGAAGGGGATCCTAGGAAAGGAAGGTTGGAAGAGAGAGTGGACCAGGGGAGTGAGGGGAGAAGAGAAGTTATACAAATAAGAACTGCAAAACTCCACATTGATTTGAAACAAGCAGCCAAACATTTAGTTGCATGTTTTTCCCTTCTGAAATAATCTGGATTAAGGGTCTTTTTGGAATGATTAGCTGGGTGGTATCTCAATTAACTGAACACTGTATTTTATGGCATTGATTTGAAAATGCTGTGATCTGTTGAGTCAATTCTGTTTTTTGCTGTCATTTTGCTACCCTCAATTAGTCTCTAAGATCTTTAAAGGCTCTCCCATTCAGCCTATGCACACTTGCCTTTGTGCCTATTCTGTCTCTTTTACTTTCCTCCTAGGCCCAGAGGCTTATGAATATTTTTATTTTTATATCACCATCAATGAATATGGTGTTTTACACAGTGAGAGAACAGGAACCTTCTTTGAGGGACTTGTGATCTAGATAGGCACAAGAGAGGCAACAGAAGAAGGAGAGGGAAATGGATGCAGGGACAAGCAGGATAAGAATATGCAAACGTCTCACAACACAATCCTATCTATTTGTTGGTCTGCTGCAGCCCTCCCTGCACCAGTCCTGAGTATCACAAATGTGCTGTAAGGCACGCTTGCAATAACTCACAAGCTGACAGCACCAGCACAAAGCTGTGCACTGGCCTGCCGGCATCACATCCAAACCCTGCACCAGCCAAAGCAGGTAGGATCGAAGAGGGATAGCCAAAGTAGGGACGTGGGGAGGGCAGTCTAGAGGGGGGGATGTGGGGGAAGGCAAAATGAGGGGAGGATCAGCCCTGGGAAGGGGTGGGATTGGCAGCGGTCACACACACACCATATCCTAATCCCTGTTCCCAGGCTGGACAGCCCATACATGGGCTTCCTGGATTTGTATCATTTTAGCTAATTTGTGGAATCCACAATAATCCTGGATTTGTGGATTTTAGCTAATAGTTAGTGCAAATCCAAGAAGCCCCATAGGGGTGGCTGGCACTTTATTCAGGGTAAGGGGAAACATACCCCTTTAACCTGAGGAGACCTCCATCCAGCTCCTAAACTGCATTGGATGCAGCATTGGCCATGTGTGGCCTGGCTGCACCAGCACAGGTTAGGATGAGGCTGTCAGCTGCATATACTTACAAGTTATTGAATATCATCTCCCAACCAGAATGTCGTTGTTAATAGAGCCTCAAAACCGTTCTTTTTAGTTTGTGTTCTTGTCACGATGTAGTTTGAGAACTCTGAATATAGTGCAAAATGTTCTTAGTCTGTGCAGAGCAAGAATTGAATATTTGGTTGCTTGAAAAATGTGTGACTATTTTTCTGCAGACAGTTCGAGAGGAAGAGAAAGAGATGTACAGGCAGCTACTTCAAGTGGTTACAGGGAAACAATTCTCAACCTCCAAGCCCTCTTCATTGTCTCTCTTCCTGTGAGTTTCTAAAGTATATTGGTTATTGGCATTGTATTTTCTGTTCCTTTTTTGAAGATTTGTCCTTTGGTTTTATTTTCAGGCCCAAATATGCAAACTTGAGTAAAAATCTTGTGAAAGAAACGGAAAATAAGAGTAGGACACCAGTTCAAGTTTATGGCATCACTCCAGACAACCAGTCAGCTAGTTTTCTCAAGACCCCGGAGCAATATTCTCACAAATCACTTCAACACCCCATGCGTAGTTGCCCCTCACATGTTACCTTTGAGCCCAAGGACACCAGCACACCAGCTCAGCAAAATAATCTACCATCTTTGGACGTGCAACCTGAAGGTAAAAGAAATAGATATGAATTAAACTTTTTGCTGTCTTCCATTTTTCCCTGTCCCAGATAAGACTCTTTAGTTACTGCTTTCTTCAGTTTATCCATAGTTTGGTTTCTCATTTGTTCTTGCAAAAACTTGTCAGGTGGTCTATTTCAGTCTATTTCCAAATGACAATTTGGGGAAAAATCCTAACCTTATTTGGAAATATTTCCCACTTTCAATCGTGTTCAGACTTGCAACTTGAGGTTCAAGATAATCTAAAAGTAATATCTCAAGTAACTAATTTGAACCACAGTCTAACACTTTGTACACTGAAAAATGAATATTAATGGAGCAATTCCTGTTGGAAATGGAAATCAAGAAATGAACCAGAAGGATCTGAATGTTTTAGGGATTTTGAAAACTTATTTTTATAAAGCAGGATTCAACATTGATCTGTTTTGTGCCCCATTTAGGATCTGACTTTGTTATGCTAAATGGACAAGACTTTAATAAATCTTCAGCTCCAAGGTAACTGGGGTTTTCTTCCTGACCATTGCTTTGCTCTCACTGACATAAACTGGTGATATAAACTATTCAGCCTTCTCTGTGTCTGTCTACATTTCTTTTGGTGGTTGCTGCTCTTGGACAGTTTTTAGACCAGGGATATCAAACATTAGGCCCATGGGCCAAATGCAACCCCCCCCCCCCGAAGAAATTATCTGGCCCCAGTTATTGAGTTCTCTCAGCATGATAATTGGGCTCTCTCATATCTTGAAAATGACTTGCACATTTTCTCTTCTGTCATTTGCACTAATGAGTTTCTATGTGAGGACAAAGTGATTATTTCTGGCCATCATCTGCTTAATGATGTCACTTCCGATCCTCAACAGACACCATGAATGCTAATTACAATCCTCTATATGAAATGAGTTTGACCTCTCTGGTTTAGACATTTTGCCAAGTTGGCGACTTGTCGCCTGGGTTTAGCTAATCAGTGAAGGTCCTAATCCCACCACAGCCAAACATCAGTTCTCTTTGGGTAGAGTTGTTAATCCCAATTGCGTGAAGATAGCTTTGGCAGGTTTCCTCAACTGCACAACAGTTCTTGCATGTGTTTTGTAGCTTAGTTTTTCAAGCTGTAAGTTTGCACCCACAGGGCTCTTGCTTCTGTTTGCAGTGTATGAAAAGTAGGAAGGCAGAGAATCAAAGAACAGGGCCATAGATGTCTGATCTTAGGTTTCTGCCTAGAGCTTGTTACTGTCTAACTCAGTGCTTCCCAAACTCCTACAACGGAATTGGGAGCACTGTAAGTATGTGCAGGAGATTGCACTGCTGCCAGGGGGAGGGGTCTTTCACTTACTTAAGGGGGTACCAGCCTCTGGGGGGTGCAGGGAGCCCTAAAGACACCTCTGCAGAACTCCCCAAGCCACTGTAATAGTAAAAAAACTCAGTTGACAGCCACTTCCTGTTTATGGACAACAGGAAGTGGCTTTAAATCAAGTTTTTTTCCTCCCCTATTATAGAGGCTTGGGGAGCCCTGAAGAGGCATCTGCAGGGCTCTCTGCGCCCCCCCCCCCGAGGCTGGCACCCCCTAGATAAGTGGGGGAAAAAACCTCCTCACAGTAGCAGCATGATCCTGGGGATCACCTTGCTGCCTTCTCCCCTCCGCACCCCTTAAGGGGCCACAGCTAAGTGCTTCCCAGGCTGGTGGGTCACAACCACCACTTTGGGAACCACTGCTCTAGCTCAAACACTGCAGTTTTACTATAGCATGTTTGCAGTGCCGCCTAGTGAGGGATTCCCAGCACTACATCTCTGTCAGCCCCTTCTTGAGCATGCTGTTCAAGCTTTCAACAGGATCCGTTACTATCCTTTGACTTCCATTGGGCTCCCCAGTCTCCTGATGTAATTTTAAGCTGAATATTTTCTCAGTTTGATTGCAATTGTACAACTGAGCCAAATTAATGCCAATTATTTTTGTTTGTTTCTCTTCCCATTTCTTTCTCTTTCAGCATCCCCTTCTTTGAAGCTGAATTGTGGATCAAAGAATTGTAAGTGCTTTTTATTATGAATATTTATGACTAGGTTGTATTCATATAACCATTATACAATCTCATATTTCTGAGAGACATTTCTTTTAAACAAACTACAGGCATGCACTGCTTACCAACCTTCCGCTTAATGATGGACTGCATATGCAAAGGTGGTCCAAGCACAAAAAAGGCTCTTAATGGTCAGGTCTCCCATAACCTGCAGCAGAGTGTCTGTTTACCCAACAAAGCCACTAGATTGGGCTGAATGTTCACTTAACAACCTAATTGCATAACAACAGGAATTGGAGAACATATCCCCATCTTAAGTGGTACACACCTGTACATACCTTTCCAGACTATTATCACTGCCTTTTCATTCTGCTCTTAAAGCAGCAGAATCTGCTTAAGAATCTGCTTAACAATCTATTAAGGAAGCTGCTGTCAAAATAAACTTACAACTTTTTGTTGTAATTTTATCTCTGCTTTTGTTGGTCAGATGTTTCAAGGGTGCATTTTTGTTGCTTCAAGTAGGGGAAAACCTGGTTCCTTAAGTTTAACTCAACCTATTAAAGATTATTCGCATAGGTGTGCCATGGAGAGTGATCACAGATATCCCTAGAATAACCACCTTACATGCCTGTATTCATAGAGGATACTGTGATGCATTGTAGTGTTCTTCAGGGACAGAAGTTCTTGATTGTTAGATATAAGGAAATACAGGCGGGGCCTCAGTATCTGTGAGCGATCTGTGTTCAGACCCTCCACCAATACCAAAAACCATGACTGCTGAAATCCATTGTTTCAGCTCCTTTAATGCCTTTGAAAAAATCCAGAGCTGTGCTTTCTGAAGCCCTCAAATGCAGCATGTGTCTGCTGGTGGCTTCTGCAGGATTCAGAATCGCCAAAAAGGCCTAAAAATGTGACTTCCGGTTTCTGGAGAGAAACCAGCAGTGACTTTTAAAATGCCTTATAAGGCATTGGGAGACCCCCAGAGGCTTCTCTGGGCCTCCTAATGCCTTATAAGACACTTTAAAACATCACTTCTGGTTTCTATCCGGAAACTGGAAGTAGGGTTTTTTGGCCATGTTGAGGCCCAGGGAGGCCATGGGTGGACACACGTGGCCTCTGGACTTCAGAAGGCCCTCAGGAGGCAACTGGAGCACAGCTCTAGTCACTTTTGGAGGCTTCAGGTGAAGCCAAGTTTGTCTGAACTCGGGTCTGGGAGACCCGCATTGAGACAGATCTGCAGATATAAAATTTGTGGATAAACAGGCTCCGCCTGTAGCTGAAGAAGCTCATTCTGGTGGAATCCAAACTCCAGCTTTTAATTAATCTGTAGGCTTTTCATCTTGCATTCATTCCACTCATTCTTTATCTCATTAATCAGTGCTTTGCAAGCAGGGGTGCCCAAACCCCGGCCCTGGGGCCACTTGTAGCCCTCGAGAACTCAGTGCAGCCCTCAGGGAGTTTCCAGTCTCCAATGAGCCTCTGGCCCTCCGGAGATTTGTTGGAGCCCGCACCGGCCCGTCGCACCTGCTCTTAGCGTGAGGGCAACTGTTTGATCTCTCATGTGAGCTGTGGGATGAGGGTTCCCTCCATTGCTTGCTGTTTCACGTCTGTGATGCAGCAGAGGCAGCAAAGGAAAGGCCAGCCTTGCTTTGTACAAGGCCTTTTATAGGCCTTGAACTATTGCAAGCCCTTCATTCATTCACATAAGTTCATCTTTAATATATTCATTTATGTAAACTTATGTAAATTTATTCAAATTTTAAATGCAAATTAATTCTTTTTCCCCCGGCCCCCAACACAGTGTCAGAGAGATGATGTGGCCCTCCTGCCCAAAACTTTGAAAACCCCTGCTATAGAGGGAAACGGGGTGGAAATAAAGTCCTTCAATAAGTCTAGGTATTTCTATGTGGGCTTGCCCCTTTTTGCTAATTGAATTGTGGAGGTAGAGGTTGGAAATAAAGTCATTAAAAGGTACAAGGTTGTCTTTGTAATGCAGTTTCACATTGTGAGTGTGCATAAGCTAGTACTTTCTCTTTGCAGGAAAAATATGATTTTTTTGCATATATTCCAAAAACTGGCCACTTGAACCCAAAAGCCAAATCTGGTTCCATGTTGAACACCACTCTCTCCTCCCTGAAAGTACAGAGAGAGAGGGAGAGAGAGATGTGAAGAGACTTGTGGGTACAGTGATAGGACTTCTTGGCAAGTTATTGTGGGGTATAGGTTTTTTGGGATAAATTGACCCACTCTTCTCCATCTTTCACCTTGGTGTTCCTGTAAAATTTGACTAGATGCTTAAATAAATAACAAGCTTTATGGTACTGCTGAAAAATATATTGTTTCTGATGCTTTGTTTCATGCTGTATTCTTTTGTTTCCTGTTAAATGCTTAGTATGTGGTATGCAAACTTTTCTTTTTTTCTTACAAATATACTTTTTTATAGGACCAGTGTGTATGACACTCGAGCCCGTGAGAGATGGCGTCAGATAGAGGAACAGAAAGCTTTAACATTGCAGCTGCAGAGCCAGGTGAGCCAGCAAAAGTTGCATCCCTAGAGGTGTAATGTTTAATGAATGTATGTGGGGAGCTCCAAGTAGCTGCCCTGCATTCAGCCTCTAAGGAGGGAAAAGTCCTGAAGGCTGCTGATGTTGCTGCTCCTCACAAGGAGTGAGCCACAATTATCCCTTATGCCCTGTAGGTATCTGCTATTGCCTCCATGATCCACCTTGGTGTGGTGATGGAGTGATCTTAGAGCCCATTCTAAGGGGCTTGAAGGTGACAAACATGGCTTCTGTTTCCCTGACACAGGGTGACCGGATGTCATAACCGCAAAAGAGGACAAGGCACTCCAAAAGTAGGACATCCAAGAAAAATGTAGGATATGACAAAATAAAAGCTAAAAAGCCTCTATACTGATCTTATGTGGTTAATTTAAACACTATATTACTTATTAAATTTAAAACTATATTACATATAATTTATTAATTACAAGGCTATGTGCTGCTGCTCACAGGGAAAAGGAGGACATTTAAGTTATTTTCCAGGACACAAGGCTAAAGAAAGAGGACATGCCCTGGAAAAAGAGGGCATTTGGTCACCCTGGCCTAACAGAAGCAGTCCTAGACATGTAGAAACTCACCACCCTGTGTACATTTAAGGTGTGCCAGTCCCTCTCCTTTGGATGGGAAGGATTGGCAGTTGGATGGGAGCATGACCTCCTCTGCCTTGTGAAAAATGGACTAACTTTAGGGAGGAAAGATGGGACAATGTATTAGATGACAATGTATTAGATGACTCTGTTCTGCAAGAAGGATCAAAGCTCCTTGGATATAGAGAAGGCTGCAATCTTCAATATCCTCCTTGCTGATGAGATACCCGCTAGGAAGGCTGACTTTAAGATAATTACCCATAAGGGCAGGTTTCCATTGGATCAAATGGAAGTCTGGTGAGAGCCTTTAATACTAGAGATAGATCCCAGGGTGGAGCCCTTGGAACAGGAGAGGGGTTAATCAAAGCTACCCATTTGAATAAACTTCTTGATGTGGGGATGAGATGACAGCGACTTCCCTCTAGGAAAATCCAATATAGAAGCTATGGCTGCAACCTGTCTTTTTAGGGTAGCTATACTAAGATCTTTGAGACCTGATTGTATAAATTCTAGGAGCAGCTATTCTGTGCTTAGACAGTGTTGCTGACAGTGTTGTTGACAGTGTTGGATCACCATGCTGTAAAAATCTCTCCACATTGTACTGTAGACTCAATTAGTTGAAGCTCTGTGGTCAGAAAGAAGGGTGTTAAGAACCACCTCTGAGTAAGCTAATCTGGATAAGCCCTGCCATTCAGCTGCCAGGCAGTGAGATGTAACATTGTTGATTCGGGGTGCAGGACTGGCCCCTTGCTGAGGACATCAGGCCTGGACAGTATGTGAAACAGAGGAGTGATCGAGAGCTCTGCCAGGTCGGGGAACTACAGGTGTCTCAGCCAGTGTGCTGCAATCAGCAGAATCTCAGCCTTTGCTTCAGCTTACCTTGGGAATCAGGTGACAGATGCAAATTTACCAAGATTGGCCCCAGGACCAATCTTGGTAAATTTGCATCTGTTACTTCCACTTCCTTTTTTTATTAATTTTTTATTGTTTTTTCACAAACAAATAAACACACATAAAAACACAGACATACACAACAACATTGGGTTTGCAAGGTACCATAAACCTATTAACTAATATCTCATTCTACAAATAAAAGGGACAAACAAAAAAAGAGAGTATATTTATCTCTAGATACCCTGTGTCTATATTCTCTATACTTCTTTTCATCATTTCCATTATTACCTCTTCATTAAAATTTTAGACTCTTATCAATATCTTGTATACTAAATTTTACAACTGTTAATGTCATAATAACTGAATATATCATTTCTCTATCTATAACCTCTATAACATCTCAAATTAACCTATAAAATTCTAAAATTAATATATAAAAATACAATTTTTCAATAACACATGTACTCTAATCAATTTCTACATTTTAACTCAAAGCTTTAACTATAACTTTCCATCTTTTCCCACCATTCATTACTTTCCCTCTTTCAATAAAATTCTAAACGTTCATTAATACAACTTATTCTAATATAAATTATTTTACTAAATATATGTCATAAATCTAATTATAAACCAATCTACCAAATCGCTTCCATATACTACATATCTTCCCCATCTATAATTTCAAGTTCTAATTCATCAAAATTAACCTATAAAATGCTAACCTATATATTCTCTTATCCCAAATCAAATACTGTATAACTGCCAGACCATGTCATTATCTTAAGTATCAATTCACATCTTGCATATCATCTCTAAGCTTTAACTTTTCCATTTTTATTTTTCCCCCTGCTTTTCCTAATAAACTTCATACAAACACCTCTCAACCATTGCTTCTTTAATTATGACTTCTCCTTACTCCTCCCAACAAATCCAGGTCCTGGCAAGTCATCTCAATCTCTTGACCAATTTCTTGATCAATCCCTTCAAGGTCTATTAATCGAAATGTCTCTTCTCCATTCTGGTTCAATAATTCCTGAATTTTTAATGACTCCATTGATGACTCAGATTGTTGATCCTTAGTTATCCCCAATGTTATGTCTTTGACTTCCGTTTCATTCAACTTGGGTACATGTTGACTTAGAATTTCCAAACTAATTTGGATTTGTAAAGTCTGAATCACCTGTTTTTGGTTCATCACCAACAGTTCTTCCATCTGTCTCAGCATATAGTTCTGCCACTCTTCTTCCAAAAAACCAGTCATTTTTGCCTTGCAATTATCTTTTAGTCCACTAGATGTCATAGGCAACTCTCTTTTGCAATGGAATGTTAAGAATTTCTCTTTTCCTGCTGAAGACAAAGCAGACAAAAGCAGACAAAGCAGCTCTCTATCAGCTCACTTAACATTTCATGAGATCCTTCTGCAGTGTGAAAGAAATCCAAAATAGTTCCAAGTCCAGAGTCTGATAAAAGAAAATTTATATTCAATACAGGGTTGCACATTTATAAAATATATCAATGAAATCATGCTTCATAAGATACCAAATGCTCAACGGTCTTCTCAAATATAGAAATCCACAGTGGGGTGGAAGAATCCTCCCCCTGTCTCCTTTTTCCTCCAAAGCATTGAGCCAAATCAATCCTTTAAAACCGGGATTTACATAACACAAGCAGCACTTACTTTGTTCTTCCCAATGTCTTCTTTCAGTAGATGGTATCCCACAGGGGTTCAGCAGCCTCTCCTACTTTACTGCCTTACAGGCAAAGTCCTGAAAAGAAAGCCCCTCTAAACTTCTCAGGTACTTTTACACCATCAGAATAACAATGCCTCTCCTGGCAATCCTTACCAGATCTTCTAGATCTCCTAAATCCGCAGTTTCAGGTGAGAAACAAAGTAGTTTTCCAGGAGCTAAGTCCGGAAGACGTCCTGTTCGACCACTGCTTGGCCCCGTCCCCCCTGTTACTTCTACTTCTGGACAACTTTCCTCTGGAGAAGAACTTTGGGAGCTGGTAATCTTCCTGGCTTGCAAAAAGTTTTAGGGCCATTGTCCCAAACTTCCTTGTTAATATGCAGAAGATCTCCAGGTGCAGCTGCCACTTCACACAGATGATCTCCTGTCAGCTGACCCAGTCCACTGTAATATTGCTAAGCCCTGGAACATGCTGTGACCTGATGGAGGCTAGATTCTTCTCTGCCCATAAGGACATACTGTGGGCCGCCTCCTACAGTGACATCGACCAGGTTCCCCCTTGCCTGTTAACATGTTCACAAGGGCATATGTAATCAGTGTACCCCAACACATTCTTCTGGCAAGGGGAAACCTTGTACAATTTCTGTTGTGCTGGAAAGGCAGCACCTTTTCCTTCTACTTGTCTTTCTCAGTGGTCTTTAGGGCCACCCTCCTCCTCCGAGGGAATGACTGTGAATGAGAAGAGGGCAGCCATCAGACCATCCACCCCTAGTAACTGGAGCAATTACAAGACCTCTGCTGACCAGGAATATAACTTACTCACAAACCAGGTGTTACATTTCATTCTGGATGGTGACTCCCACTTCGACTCCAGGACTCTGGAAAGGCTCTGGGAAGGAGCCTAGGACCCTGCAGGAAGAAGAACTTGGAAGAGGGGCCATGTGAGGTGGATGCAGTAACTTCTGCCTCCTTGGGAAGATCTAGATCTAAGACTTGAACCACTTTATTCAATAGACGTGGGAAGAGATCAGAGGGAAAGAGCCTCATTCCCCCTGCTTTGGCCAGATCCTCTTCACACAATAATTCTCCCTCTTTTCTGGAAGCGGAAGGTGTCAGATTCCTTCTGAGGAGGCGGGGGTGTCAGATTCCTAGGGGTCAGAGAATACCACATCCTTAAGTTTGGCTTTACTCTTGCTCAGGGTGTGTGAGGAGGTCCTGTCCTTTGGGGCAGACTTCTGGGGGCACTTAGGGGCCTGGGGCAGCCTTTCAGGACTTATGTCCGCAGACTCAATACGGGGACTTACGCTTGCTTAGCCCTTGGGCACCTCTTGTCCCTGTGTGTTGGTTTCAGCCATAATCTCCTTGAGCCACTGCTTGATGGTGGCTTTGAAAATAACTTTGTCCTCTGCAAAGCTGTGCTGATGAGGCCCTCTACCGGCCCCATAAAATCATTACTTTCATCACCCTGCATGCTGAAAAGGTGAAGAGAAAAAAAGGCGGGAAAGAAAATCAACCACACTGAACTGTCTGAGGGGAAAAATCAATTGACTCAGAGCCTGGTGCAGGAAACTCACCTTCTCCCCACTTGTTGCAAACAAGGGAGGGGGAAGTTACCATGCGCGATGTGCAGTTGTGCTGTTAAAACATGGTGATTGGATAGACAGTAGTGTGTTGTGGGGCCACAAGCCAAAACCCTCAGCTGGCGAGGTGACTCTGCAACAGAGAGGCCACCCAACCAGCAGTGTTCGGGGGGAGGGGTGAGCAATGCAGCAGTGGGACCACTCACCCTCAGCTGGCTTCTTTGTGCAGGTCTAGGGGGAGGCAGCGTGGTATTCGGGCAGCTCTCCCACAAAAGGCTCCCTCAGCGTGAAGTGGAAGGGGAACAGCGTGGTAGTGGGGCCGCTTTCCCTTCTGGCTGCTGATTTTACCTCATAGTTGGGAGGCGTGGTGGTGGGAGCCTCCCACGACAGGCTCCCTCAGCACAAGGTGGAAGGGAAGTGACGCAGTAGTGTGGCATCACTTTGTGCCCTGACTATTCCAGCTAAGGGGAGGAAGATAGCAAAGGAAGAAAAAATTTTCTTTTTCTTTCTTTCTTTCTTTCTTTCTTTGTTTTTTTTTTTTTAAGAAGAATATGCTGAGCTATGGCTCAGACAAATCGAGACCCTGACTGACTCCTAAGAGGCGGAACTGGTCTGGGGAAAGGAACGCCCTCCCAGAAGCTGATGGGGCCACAATCAATGTGTCTAGCATTCTGTCCATGTAGCCAAAACCTGTTAGATCTTGTCTCTCAGCCACCATACTGTCAGCCAGGCTGAGGATGCATTAGTGGCCTTTCAGTCAGCATGTCTGCGTGGTATGGAAGCCTCCCATTTTTTATCTGAGCTAGAAGAAGGCTTTGCATCTTCATCCTTCTGCAGCTCAAGTGCCCTCACAACTTTAGCAAACATCTTTTGATATGTATCGGGTGAAAAAAAAGTGAGACCTCTGAGTCTCAGAATCATGATCCTCTTCAGAAAATTCACCCTCTTCTAAAGATCCTGGTGGCACTAAGCCCTTGTCTCTCTCAAATTCTGCCTCAATTGGGGACTGACCCTGAGACATATTTAGACTACCCTCTCCCACTATTCTGGTTGCTTATCTGGTGGGGCCAGCTCTGTTGCCTGAGGTGGATGAGACAATAGAAGCGGCAGGGTGTGGGGTTTCTGAGGGACATGTCTCTCCTATAGACTGTCTGTGAGGGGCTCCAGAGGCAGCCAAAGTCGCCTATACCATTTTAACAATCCTGGCATCCATCTCATCATATCTGAAGGGGGGAGGAGGTTCTGCCAGAGGAGCAGGCAGCTCCTGCAAGTCCTTACTGGGATTAGCCATTTTTAATGGAGAAGGACTCACCCAGTCAGGAGGACTTCTGGATACTTGTGCTTGTGGCAAACCTGGTCTTCGGCCCATTCAGGGGGAAAGGAAGACAAGACTCTAGTCGAGAGGTGGAGAAGGTGATTCCTCCTCAGACCATGTTCTTTCTCTTGTCCAAACGTGGCAGGGGGGAGGTTCAGAAAGATGGTGCAGCCCTCAATTGACTGTGAGGTCTCTGCTGTGGCCCAGAGGCGAACTGCATTGCGGAGGGAAGCAGCTGGGTGCTTTTCTGCCAAAACCGGATGGCCTCTCCACACAGCTGAGGGAAGGCTTGGCCTGTTTAGGTGCAGCCAGTGTTGGTGGCAGTGAAATGCTGCTTGGGCATGTTGGCAAGGACAAAGTTTCTGCAAGCCAAGCACTGGTAAGTCGCTTTGCGGGCTCACTGGCCCTTTACTTCTCCATGGTGCCTAGAGATGACTGGAGCTAACACAGCTCCAAGAAAAACCTGCCAGTGCCTTCAGAGGCAAGGCCAGTCTGCGGAGTTGGGAGCCCCTCCCCTTGGAAAGAGTTGTCACCTGACCTGCCTACCCAAGAGGAGGTGCTTCCCAACACTGAACACTGGCTATGTGCCCACTGGAGAACAGGGGACATTAATGTTTTGGGAAATGAGGAAGATTACTTAAGAGAGGCCTAGGGATAGGGACCAGGAGTTTGTGTGGTATGAAGGGGAAAGAAACTAGATGGAACTAAGTGGTCCACTCAGTGTGAGACCATGATTTAGGTCTTGATTGTATTGCAATATAAGTCCTACTCTATGGAAGTCTCAAAGGATTTCACATTTTAAAACATACCTTGGAGTTTATTGTAGGCTCTAAATAAATGTGATGACTGAGGGCCCAATCCTATCCAATTTTCCAGCACCGGTGCAGTGCAGCCTCAAGGTAAGGGAACAAATGTTCCCATACCTTAAGGAAGCTACTGTGAGTACTGTCCCACCACAAGATGCAGTGCACGGCCCATTGGCATGGCTGCACCGGCACTAGAAAATTGGATAGGATTGGGCCCTGAATTATTTGTGTGCATTACCTAATAAAAGTTCCAGGCTAATTAAAAAAAATCCCAAGTTGTAATGTGGGACACTAGTAACAAGGGTGTGTTTTTCAGAGATTGCAGAAGCAGGAGTTTTTGATACCTGATTCAGTAGACTTACATCTGCGAGTACCTCTTGAGAAGGAGATTCCTGTCACAATTGTCCCAGAAGATTCCAAGACAGATAATGGTGAAGAAGAATTTCCTGAAATCACAGAGGTAATTTTTATGTTGATAGTGAAAGCCTTGATGGTCTCCATGAGAGCAGGGTTTTCAGACCCAGTCTACAGGAACAGCAGATCATGTGGTATAAAATCATTCTTGAACTGTACTGCTTCAGGCTACAGTTGGGGGATTGCATGACTGAATGCTCTGCTTTCTTTTTTTTCTTTTTTTTTAAAGACACACCAAAGCTCCTAAATATTTTGAGAGACGGTTCTAGCCTAGCTTTTTCCCTGACCTGCTGGCTTTCTGAGTGCTAGGATTCCAACCCACCTTTCAAACATTCATCCCTACCACCTCCAGCTTTTGCTGTCTGAAGTGGTTGGACTTGGGAACAGTTTTACCATCTCATCAATCATTAGTCAAGTGGGGCCTAGTCTGTATAGTGAATGTTACCAAAGGTGCTTTGTCTGTGAAGCTGCTATAGTATGCGTGGATGACAAAAAGAAAATGAGTGTATTAAGATGGTTGATCTGTATAGGAAAGGAAATAATGTGGAAGTGAGCTTTCTTCTACCGTAAATTCATATAGCATGGGAGCGTGGGAGGTGAAGGGCCAGAGAGAGGCCAGACCGGGAAGGAATCCAGCTGGTACGAGGAGTTATATGAAAGACTAGAACTATTCAATTATAAAAATCCCTATGGGGGTTTAGAACAGCCTGCCTATGTAAACCACCTTGGATTAAAGTCTGAGGAGAAATCTGATGACCAAAGAAAGGTGGTATATAAATACCGGTATAAATAAATAAATATAAGATTGGGTAACAATCCTACATGAATCCTACTTGAATCTTGCAGAGACCAAACATGCCCACTTTGAAATGGACATTTGCCACAGAATAACTACCTGTTTGGAAGCAAAACTCATGTGGTTTTCTTTATCCGTGAGACAATACACCCCGGGGAGCTGGACTGCCATACTGTGGATATATGCTGGGCACTTGCTTCCACTCCTCCTGTGAGTGCATCTGGCTACCTACAAGGCCTGGAGTAAAGTGACCCCACTGGGGATTATGGTTCATTCATTGAGGGGGATGACAGCCCCACCTTGTAGGTTCCCCAACTTTGTGCATTGTTACATAGGTTCCTTTTGACAGCCTGTTCCTGCTGCTACATGGAGGGATTCAGAATGCTTGGTCCAGTCTGGGGAATCTGGGAGAGGTTTAATGGTATGAACTAGAGGAGTTGTAAACATGGAACAACTGTTGACTAAAACTGAGCATTAAGGCAGTGTTTCTCAAACATTATGAAGTCTCCCTTCCCAAAACAAAAACTTATTTTCTCCTTTGATCCAGCCACAGCCACTGTAAAAAAAACAAAAAAACTGAATATATCGATCTATACCCTCTGTGGCACTCTCCCATCTCTTTCAAATCCCTCTTCCCTGTACCTGAAGCCACAAGTAATCTGTGTTTCAAGATCCCTCTTCCCACTCTGTTATCCCAGGAAGTTATTTTGAGAAACTGAGCATAACTGTTCATGGGCCTTTTGGCTTGCATACAATTGTTTGTTCACCCTTTCTCTTCTGGTAGTCTGTGCTGTTCTACAAGAGACCAAGCCCCTTGTTTTTGGAAAAATGAACAAATCATTGTATAAAGGTGTTAGGATCAAGATTCTAGAGTCAACACTACTTGTCCCTGTTCTGTAGCTGTTACAGTGAATTAAAAAAAAATTATTAGTAAACTTAATTCCTAATCTGAATTTGAGTTTAAATTAAGGTATTTGGCTGCAGTAGCACCCAGTCCTGTCTGGGCTAAAATGCATAAATTTTGTTTGTTTCTTTAGGAAATGGAGAGGGAAATAAAGAGCGTATTACGAAGTGGGAACCAGGATGAGGTGCTGAGTGAAGCCTTCCGATTAACTATAACTAGGAAAGACATTCAAACCCTGAACAACCTCAACTGGCTCAATGATGAGGTAATCTAATCTTTACCTCGTATCTTAAGTACAATTTATAACTGCCTGGTCATTGTATAAATCTCTGAATAAAGCAGTATACCTGCTCAGATTATTATGATATGACCAGGCCCTCATGAATTTGCATTTTTTGTCATAACATTTTGTCTTATCTGTGAATGTTCCAGCATGCATCAAGATTGTGACTTGGCAAGTTCTGGAAAACTTACAGAAACATGAGTTGATCTGTGGCGTGTGCAATTTACATACATTAGATGGGTCAGAATCTCAGAAATGCCCTGTCATGGTCATGTGATTTAGTCCTGGCATTAGTAATTGTGTGACGCACTGACAGCCTGGATGTTAGATTGCAAAATGACATTTTGTAGCTAAAAGTGAGTATTCCCTGTTCCCACCCAAGGCTTAACTGAGCTATGACCTGCTCTGCTGCAGCATCTGTATCCACTGCCTTTTGCGTAGTCTTTTCCATGTTGCCTTTTCCATGTCAGGGCTCTGTTTAATAGGAGACCAAGTTCTGGGATATGTGGAGGAAGAAGAGTAGGTTTTTTAGAGCATGTGCAGAAGGCACTTCCTGCAACATCACATTATTTTATTCCCTGGTGGAGGCGGGGGCATTCCTCACCAATGGGTTTGGTGCTGCTGCTGGAGGCAGGGCCAAAGAAAAGGTGGGCGGAGCTCCACAAGCACAGGGATCCAGTCCCCAGACTGTCCCTGCCTTGCTGGAGTTAGGTCATCTCTTTTGGAGCTCCTCCTCAGCAATTTCAGAGCGAAGGGAAAATGGTTCTCTTCAGCCTGTATCAACTCCCCTCCTCAGTGAGGTCGGGTCAGTTGACTTTTGGAGAGAAAGGAGCGTTTTTGCCAACCATTTTCATCTTAAATGTTAATCAAGATGTTTTGAAGAAATCAGTTATTTTTCTTTAAA
Source organism: Tiliqua scincoides (assembly GCF_035046505.1). Classification (NCBI taxonomy): domain Eukaryota; kingdom Metazoa; phylum Chordata; class Lepidosauria; order Squamata; family Scincidae; genus Tiliqua; species Tiliqua scincoides. Next base: position 126,232,912 of record NC_089822.1, on the reverse strand, counting down.
ATCCAGTGAGATGAAAGGGGAAGAAACCACCTCAGTAAGACAACCAAATATCTGTTCTGAAATTAGGAAAAAAAAAAAGTTTTCATCATCCACTGGATGACAGATAAAGACAGGGCCAGGTGGATCTTCCTCATTCCAAAACTTTGGTGCCATAACAAAAAAGCCACAGTCTCTTATGCCCACATTTTGCATCTTGGACAATAAGGAAGTACTGAGCAGGGCCTCTGCTGTCATTTCAGTGTTCAGCTAAGTTCACATGGAGCATACCCTGTGAAATTGGCATGCACGTCACTTTCCTTTCTTCATTGCCCTGGTCACAATTTCCAGAATTCTGCAAGATTTCAAATGGTTTGTTGTGCAAATCAAACTTACTTTATGCGGGCCACCAAATATGCCAGTGTTTCAGACATTTAAAACGTTATGAGATACTTGCCACCTCAAGTTGACAAGCGGTCCCATTTATCTCATCAAGACAGAGAATCCAATTGCTCTGTCCCTTGCAAATGGCAGTATTCAGCATGTGTTAACGAATGTTTGTCTTATATGAGTGCAAAAGGGCTGCTTGAAAAATTATCAGTCACTTCTGAACTACCTGAAAATAACATTTGTATTTCTTTCAGATAATTAACTTCTACATGAATATGCTGATGGAGAGAAGTAAACAGAAGGGCTTTCCAACTGTTCATGCGTTTAACACATTTTTCTTCACCAAGTTAAAAACTGCAGGGTACCAAGCTGTGAAACGTTGGACGAAAAAAGTGGATATATTTTCTGTGGATGTCCTATTGGTACCTATTCACCTTGGTGTCCACTGGTGCCTAGCAGTGAGTTTGCTTTACATCTGTGTGTGTGTGTGTTAGAGAAAGAGAGAGAGAGAGAGATGCCAGTGTACCTAGCATTCAACTTTCCCTCCTGCCTGTCCATCATATCCTCTGAACAACTTATTGAAAATGACTTCTTCCTTGCTATACATGTACTTCTCAGCAAACAGATAATAAAGATACAATTTTTGTAAAAACAGCACTAATTGGTGTCCCAATGGGTACAAAATTCCCATTCCTATCTTTGGAGATCTTCAAAAATCTGCTACTGAAATTTCTTTCAGATAGTTCCTGTTCTATTGACAGCAAAAGCAGATGTTTGTTGATTGTAAGTAGATGGTTGTGTTAATGCCTTAATGACAGTTTCTGTCTTATTTAGGTGATAGACTTTAGGAAAAGCACCATCACCTACTATGATTCAATGGGTGGAATGAACAGTGAAGCTTGCAAGATACTGTTGTGAGTATCTAAATATATTGATTTAAATTCCTGTTTTCCCAATCACGGGTGAAGTGGCAATAAAAGCTCGAGAATTATGGAAAGCAACATGAATGATAGCTGCTGCTGTCATAACATGTAGAAAGGGCTAATTTCCTCTTTTCAGAAGCAGTGACTGAAAGCAGGCATGCTCCTATAACCCAAAAGGCAAATGTTACAGTTACCATTTCCTTGCATTCATTTTATTAGTTGTATCTTCCACCTTTTGGAGGCAAGAATATGTCACTGATTTTTATCCCATGACTTTACTGCAGTTCAGAGATACTGCAGATACTCAAGTATAAGTCAATGTCACAGATAAGTCAAGGGCAGGTTTTGAGCCAAAAATCATGGAATATTCTATCACCCATGGATAGTGGGGTGTCTGACTATAATTTTGTCTGATTTTTACCTGAGGCCAGATCCTGAAAATTAACCTACCAGGAATTGTTAGCTAAGAACTGCATAGTCTCTAATCATTAAAAATATAGTAAAAGATCATAAGATACATTATTATTCATTACCTTTTAAAATTCTAGTCTTCACAACCTTTTTGTAAACACTATCAGAGTAAGTGCACTGTAAACAACACACCAGTAGAACCATTAATCAAATTCTTCTTTAAGGTGCCTGATGTGTTAAGCCAGAGGCTCAACATGTAACATACAACTTATAATACATAACTGGGAGTGTGCAATTTAATTCACAGCAGAGAGACAAGCAACAAGGAATGACTGTGAGCAAGTGCACCTACACATCGTTGCAACCTGATTTATGCAGAAGTAGACCCATTGCTTTCAATGGATGTTATTCTTAAGTAATGGTGCACTGAATTGTAGCTTCTGACTGTTTCCAATGAAAATGAGGATTACATCTTGGTGTTTTAAAAACCAGACCTCTGCTAAACGTTTGCAAAATATTTTGCTAAACATTTGCAAAATGGTGCAGAAGGGTCAGGTATGATCCTACCACGAAGAATGAGGCTTGCTTGATTTAAATGGAAACCTTGAGTCCTGGTTTACTTCTGTCTTGGGAGGACCGAGAAGGTTAACTTTGGCTGCAGCTTTCAGCCTCGCTGTTCTGGAGACAAATAGCCCTCTATTTATCTCTGCATTGTCCTCTTGCTCTCCCCTGGCTGCCCTATGAAGTGCCTAAACAGCCCTGACTCCTGAGTGACCCGCAAGTAAGGGAAGGAGATGATTTAAGGGTGCAATCCTAACCCCTTATGTCAGTGCTTTCCAGTGCTGGCATAGCTGTTCCAATGGGGAGTGTGCTGCATCCTGCAGTTGGATGGCACTCATGGAGGCCTTCTCAAATTAAGGGAATGTTTGTTCCCTTACCTCAGAGATGCATTGCCCTTATGTCAGTGCTGGAAAGTACTGACATAAGGGGTTAGGATTGCACCCTTAGCCTAAGAAGACATTAGTTATGCCTTTGATAGTGAAGAGGTTGAAGTGGATATGCAGAACAATCCCTAACATGTTAACTCCTGTTACTTGCTTCTAAATTCATCCAGGTTCAATGGACTTTACTCCCCAGTAAGCATGTTTAGGATTTGCAAAAATTAGCGAGTGCCTCTTTATCTAGAATATTCCATGTCATTTATGAGTTAGGTCCAATCTTAAACATGAGCAGAAATTTGGCCTATTGTCACTAGGCATGGATGTTTGGAAGATAATGTTTTTGTTAACATACATTACAGTGTGAAAGAAAACATATGTACATACAGTAGAATATACTTTTAACAACCACAGCTTGCAAAGTGTAGTTCACATCTACTTCCAGAAAGTAATGTGGAATCTGATTCCAGAAACTGAAATAGATTATTAGAATGGTCCTGTGGTGAACAGGAACCTTTCAGCCTCTGCTAGAAACCCTTTTTGTGTCTTCAAAATTGAGATGGTTTGGCTTACCTGTACCTGCCGTTTACCTCACATCCCACATTCTAGCCAAGAAGCTCTTATAACACTACATTGCCCAACAGGAAAAGGGGCAATGAAATAGCATAACTATCTGGCATCTGTATCCTTCAGAGCAGGGGTCTCCAAACCCCGGCCCAGGGCCAGATGTGGCCCGCAGTTAGCCTCTATCCGGCCCATGGCCAACCTCTGATCCCAAGAGCATCTGGCCCAGTTGACCAACACAACCAGAGTTGTGCTTGTGGGGTGATGGAATGAGGGGCCATTTAAGTGTGTGCTTTATTTCTTGGGCTGTGTTCATGCTTGGAGAAGTCTTGGACATTTGAGCCAGGACATTTATTGAGTCCTGGACATTTATTCATTCATCCAAGTTCCATCTCTAATGTATTTATTTAAATTTTATATTTAATTTTTTTTCCTGGCCATCAACCCTGTGCCAGATATTTTATGCGACCCTTCAGCCGAAAAGTTTAGAGACCCCTGCTTCAGAGCAATGGACAAGAGTGACTCCAGTGATACCCTGCTGTGTTCAGGTTGCACCTGCCTGTTGACTGAGTCCACCCGATCAGGACTTAGAGAAGGCCCAGAAGTTGGGCTACCTCCTGAATTAGTCAATGAGAAAAGTAGAAACCTTATCCCACAATACCCTGTAAAAAGGGAAGGTTGGGTGGGAGACTGAGCTTGATTTGTCAGAAGCAGCGTTTGCTGTTTAAGCCAAATTGCTTCTTTGGTAGTTGTGAGGAGACAAGCTGCATCTTCAGGCTGCTTCATGGTATGTTTAGAGCAGGGAACGTGTAGTTAAACCCTCTGTAGATTTATTTTGTATTGCCCCTGACCGCAGAACTTTATTTTCCCTATTTTCTGTTTTGCCCTCCCCGCCCCCCCCACCCCCATTAAATGTTTTCTATATTTTCAAAGCATCCAGCTATCTGGTAAAAGGCATTTGCTGAGAGCTATTTGCCCTCTTGCTCCCTATTAGGCCATATGTTATAAGGATTGGATTATGAGTGCATGGGTGGGAGCAGACCAGTCAGTTGGCAACCCTTTCACTCCTGTAGCAAAGTAGGCTTCACTACTGAGAGAAGCCTATGCCAATGAGCTACCTGGCTGAGGAGAAGTTGAGACAAAGTCTAAAATACATCTCTGCAGGGAATAAATTTCTCCACCTACCACTGGGATTGATCAGGGGCATGACAACAGCATCCAGGACAGTTTACCATGGCATGCCTTGGTCTTCCCTTGAGGAGGCTGGTCCATGAAAACCATGGCTCATGAAGCACCCATGTATCTGCCCATTGCCACATAGTGATCAGCAGTTGAACCATCATAGCAGGTCTATTTACAAGAAGCTTCGATTAGAATATCAGCTGATGGAGTCAATAACTTCTCTCTTAAAAAATGAGAGAATAACCAGTTTTAGCAATTTAAAGTAGCTTTGTTGTTAAAATAAATAAAAATAGCAGATTAGGGAATTGTTAAGGTTCACTCCCTTGAGTAACTTTACCTTGGTTTTGACAAAAATTACATTGAATTTTAGCAACCGAAAATGCAAACTTAAAAAAAAAAACTACTGATCTGCACTTTGCAGGAAGGGGTGAAGAGGGAAAATATAGTGCCTGTTCATCCTGAGGCTGCCCACCCCCTTCTTGCAATTTGAAGTTTCAACTGTACCCTTTGTTGTCCTCTCCCTCTGCCCTCTCCTGAGCATTCCCTCATTTGTGATGTGATCTGGGAGTCTTAGATTATCCTTCTCGACCAACTTGGTCTTTAAGGCCTGCTGGCTTGTTTAATAGGACCCTCAACCATCTCATGATTTATCCAAGGCCTGTCTTGGGACAGAATGCACCCTATTGCTTCTGCAGTTGGATTGCTTCTCTCCCCATTGTCCCAGCACATCAAATTGAAGCTGAGATGCCCATCAGTGCTGCCCTGGTTTTGTGGTTGGGGAAGATTATTTGTGTGAGCAGAGCTCTCCTTCCATTCAGGGGAAAAGCTTCCCATTTGGAGGATGGAAGCACTAGTTGGGATGCTACTCATAATCTAAAAATATATTGGAATCTAAAATCCCCAGCAAAATAGCTAATTATTTAAAAATGTTATTCAAATTCCTAATGCTTGCCTGGATATGGTAGTAGGAAGATACTGTAGCATACCATCTTTGGTTGCTTACTCTTACCTGTTGTCTGAACTCAGAGCTGTTGTTTTAACTGTTAAAGGAGGGTATGAACCCAAGGTTTTGGTTGATGTTTGCTAATTCCAGGTTTTGCCTGGCATTAGCAGCTCCCTGTAGAAAACAACTATGATTACTAGTGGAAGTCACTTATTGTACCCCTGAGAGAGTAAATGATTGATCATTTCTGTAGATGCATATGGATTATGCTTTTTGGTTATCAGTAGAATGCTTTATAACTAATTGCTGGAATAATTTAGTTAAAGATTGGTGGCTTTTCTGCCACTTTTCTGCCACTTTAGTTAATGTTGGTAGAACTTCTCTGAAGGAAACCTGCTAATTTAACAATGAGTTATTGGAGTAATGCACAGAGCCCTGTGGTTCTCTGAGTACATGGGAAAACCAAAATGCATTCAGATTTGGCCTAGGGACATTTGTTCTAGCCTATGAGATGGCAGCATAGTTAAAACAGGAACTCTGCAGTTTGGGCCAGGTGACTAGTGGCACAGGTAGGGTAAATGGGATGCAGACTTGATGGGGGGAGGGCTCCAGCTGATTGATGCCCTTCCTGTAATTGCTTTTCCCTTTCTATTTCCTTTCAGGAGGCTTTAATTGGTTGAATGCAGTGGGAGGATCACACTGGGAAGAGGGGACAGAAGTCCTATTCACGGTTAGTGACCCTTTCATGCTTTCAATCTTTAGAGCTTCCTGATTTTTGGTGAGTTTTGATTGACTGTTTGCCCCTTTTTACTAAAGGGGGAGATTTATGGAGTTCCATAAATCTCTAGTGGCTTCTTCTTCTTTGAAAATATATACATGTTCCCTTTTAAAAATTATTGCAAACAAAGTATGGCAGATACTCGCCTATAAGGCGATAAATTTGTGCCCAGAAATGACGGAAGAATCAACCCCCCCCGTCTTATCTGCGCAGTCATGCAGACAGACTGAGGGGGCCATCTGCACCCTGCCTCGGTCAGGGAGGGACTCTGCGGAAGGAGGGGCAGCGGCGCCTCTTGAGGTCTTGCGTGGGGTTGTGGGATCCCTGGCAGCCTCGCCTCCCGTCAGGTCCCCCCATTGCGCAAGCATCCGTAGGAGCCATGGAGGAGGCAGGGCGGTGGGGGGACAGCCTGCTGGCCCGGCGCTCCCCCGCGCAGCTGCTGCAAGAACTCGCTTAAGTCCTGCTGCCCGCGGAGGCAGAGAGCGGAGTGGGGGCATCCTGGCTGCTGCCGTTGTCACCAGACCGATGGAGGGCAGGGAGCGTGCAGGGAGTGTCCTGCACTGCCTGCTCCCCACCAGATGCTCCCTGGGCAGGGGCAGCATGCCTCCCTCCGTGCCCACCACAGATGCAGCCAAGCGCTTGGGAGTAGTCAGCACAGGTTGCTCCCTGCCCTCCATCAGTCTGGTGATGGTGGCGGGCGGCAGTAGCCAGGACACCCCGCTCTGCTCCCTGCCTCCGCGGGTGGCAGAAACGAGTTCGTGCAGCAGCTCTGAGTGGGCGTGGGGAGCGCCGGGCCAGCAGGCTGTCCCCCCACCACCCTGCCTCCTCCAGGGCTCCTCCGAGTCCTTGTGCAATGGGGGGACCTGACGGGAGGCGAGGCTGCCAGGGATCCCACAACCCCACGCAAGACCTCAAGAGGCGCCGCTGCCCCTCCTTCCGAAGAGTCCCTCCCTGACCGAGGCAGGGTGCAGATGGCCCCCTCAGTCTGTCTGCATGACTGCGCAGATAAGACGAGGGGGGGGGGGTGATTCTCCCGTCATTTCCGGGCACAAATTTATCGCCTTATAGGCGAGTATCTACCATACTTTGTTTGCAATAATTTTTAAAAGGGAACATGTATATATTTTCAAAGAAGAAGAAGCCACTAGAGATTTATGGAACTTGTGCTGGGCGGGAGGCGTGGCTGCCAGGAATCCCAAAACCCCACACCCCAGGAGGTGCTGCTGCACCTCCTCCTGAAGAGGGTCTACATCTGAGTAAATCCGCTGCTGCTTTCCAGTTTCTTTCACTCCCCTTCCACCCCCCATCTAACTCCCTGCTTGATGAAATGAAACCCCATGTGCATCTAAATCTCCTCACTATGCAGTGTCTTCCCTGGGCATGAAGTGTTCTTTCCAGTTTCTTTCACTGCCCTTCACCCCCCCATCTGACTCCCTGCTTGATGAAATGAAATCCCATGTGCAGCTAAATCTCCCCAATGTGCAGTGTTCTTCCCTTTGCAAGAGGTGTTCTTTCCAGTTCTTTCACTCCCATGTGTTTTTATCAAAGAAGAAAATCTGTAATGATGTGGCCCTTTTCCCAAAAAGTTTGGAGACACCTAATCTATGAGATAGATCATAGTTTTTAATAAATTAGAGTCTGTACAAAAACAGTTTTTGCTATGCTAAGTATACATACTGTATATACTATGTATGTATACTGTGTTTTTAATACTTACTATGTTTTCAATAAATTGGAGACTGTATAGTTCTTAGATAACAATTACTGGGAGGTTATTTTTCAGGATCCGGCCTCAGGTCACACAAAACAAGACCCCCGACTTATCCGAGGGTCATAGAAAATTCCATAATTTTTGGCTAAAACATGCCTTCAACTTATCTGTGAGGGCGACTTATAGGTGGGTGTCTGCGGTAATTCCTAAGTGGCAGTGGTGGAATAAAATTAATCTTGATATTTTTTAGGATTTTGGGTAGCTTTTGGAAAAAAAAAGATTTTTGAAAAAAACAAAAAAGCTATTGCTTCATCAATACTTAGTGATTTGCTCTCAGTCAAAGTAGGCAATACTTGGATAGATGGGCTAATGGTATGGCTCAATATGAGGCAGTGTCATATGTTTGACCCATCACACTGGTATAGACATCTGAGATATAAGAGGCATTCCTGGTCATCTCAAAGCTTAACAGAAATGAATTGCCCCCCCCCCCCACCCGTCGGTAGAAATTAATAGCTTTAAAGTCTTCCTCGGTGAAAGTACAGAATGTACTTTGAAACAGTAGTGATGGTGATTCAGTGGGCTGGTACAGGCATTGTTTGTAAATTTGGTACTTCCACATTAATGTTTACTCAGTTCCTCCTCTCTGGAGCAATTTCCTTCTTCATCCCACTTCTTTTCCCAATGTTAATCAGGATTTTGTGTTCTGCGTACACTAATGCAAACCTTAGGCAGATGTTACAAGAAGTGTTGAAGTATGCATGCGTAAGTTGTGCTTCTGCTTTATGAGTCTTTATTCCCTTGCAAAGGGAGTTTTAAGGCAATGTACACGCTTCTAATGCCGGGACAACATATATTGCTTTGCCATGTGGACAGTGTCTTTCTTGTGCCACCTTGATAAAAATGTGTGTGCCATCCCAGTGTGAGTACAGCAGAACATGCTCCTACATATTCTTTTTATCTCAGAGAAGACAACCTACACTACTTTGATGTTTAGAGATGGTAGAAACGGTGTAAATAGATCCTTCCCTATTTAGAGACGGAAAACTCTTATAGGGAACCTGGATCCAAACTGAGAATTGGGACGCTATACTTTTCAAAACATTGATTCAGTATCAGCTAATGCTTGTCTGCTTCCTCTCTACATTTAGTTCGAAATTATCTCTGAAAATATTTTTATTAATTCAAAGAGTGACTCTCCTATTAAACTTGCCTAGATAAAAACATTGGCTGGAATCCTAAAGAACTACTGTAGACAAACCAATCGGCTTGTGTGCATCTAGTGCAGGGGTGTCCAAACCCTGGCCCTTGGGGCCAGATGCAACCCGTGGAAAGCCTCTGGTCCCCTGCAAACTTCTGGTCCACTTGACCATATGTGATCAGAGCTGTGCTCCAGTCTCATCTGGAGGGTGTTCTGAGAGCCAGGGAGGCCACCCCTCAGAAGGTCTAAAAACATTACTTTGTGGTTTTCTAAAAAAAAAACACAAAGTGTTTTGGGGCCCTCTGAAGGCCTTAGGCTTTCTGTGAGGGTCGAGGAGGCTTCCATGGCCCTCAGAACATGTTCTAGGTGTTTCCTATGATGTGCTGGTTCTGAAGAATTTACTCCAGTACCTTTAAGTAAGCTGCTTGTGGTGTGGGGGAATGGGAGTCCATTTGAGTGTGAGCTTTATTTCTGTGGTGTGTATTGTTGCTTGGAGAAAATTTGGAAATTTGAGTTCATTCATCCATTCAAGTTCTATCTCTAATGTATTTATTTAAATTTTATATTTAAAATTTATTTTTACGGCCCTTGACACCGTGCCAAATATCTGATGCAGCCCTCTAGCCAAAATGTTTGGAGACCCCTGATCTAGCGTAGTCTTTTCTTTGAACTACAACTCTCTGCCATGATCACAAGCTATTTTTGAGACTCCCTTCTGTTTCAGAAATGGTTTGTCATGCAACATAGGGATGGGGCCAAGAGGGTAGCCGCTATTCAGGAAAGACTCTTTTGAGCGTGGTAGGTTTGTTTCCTGGCTCTTTCAGAAAATCGGCCAGATGTCGGGACTTGGTGTAATACTATGACAGAGGATTAATATAGTCCTAGATCAGGGGTGCTCACACTTTTTTGGCTGGAGAGCTACTTTGAAACCCAGCAAGGCCCGGAGATCTACCAGAGTTTTTTTTACAATGTTCGCGCCATCATAACATATAACATATAACATTTATGTGTACAATGTATGTTGGTGTACCTTGAGCCCCACTGAGTATAACAGGACTTACTCCTGAGTAGACATGCCTAGGATTAGGCTGTGAGGCTGCAATCCTAGCCACACTTACCTGGGAGTAAGCCCCATTGAGTACAATGGGCCTTACTCCTGGCGTTTCCTCCCAGAGGCACCTGAAGGAAGGGATTGGCACTCCGCGATCTACTCATTTTGCCTCGCGATCTACCGGTAGATCGCGATCCACCTATTGAGCACCCCTGTCCTAGATGGTATATAGGGGATAAGAGTCAATAGCTAGAGGTGGGAGAAATTGGTGATAATGAAATAAAAATATCTAACACCACTTTCTGCACTTCTCGTTTTTGTTTAAGAAATAAAAACCTGAAATCTGCAAAAAAAAAAAAAAAGCTTTTATTTGGTTTTTATTTATTATTTAATGGGGGTTGCATAGGTAATGACTGTGGCTAAATATGCTGACACTATACCACCTGTGTCACCTACCTAGTATACTTTTAAAGTGATTATTCAAAATTTACATTATAATAAATTATTAAAACATGTAACACTGATCTCTGCACTTCTAACATGTTGAAAACACCAAAGTCCATGGGAAAAAATAAAACTGCCTCCCCCCACCTGTGTGCATTAGATATGTATAGGGATACCCCCGTATCCATGGGGGGGAGGGGTTCCGTTCTGGAACCCCCTGCAGATACATGAATGCAGATATGAGGCAGATATGGGAGATGCCTCCCCCCACCCTCCAGTCTTATTAGCCCAGCAGAGGGTGCACATGTCTGCCCATGGCTTCTGCTGGGCTCAGAATGACTGTAAGAGGTGAAAATTGTCACTTCTGGATATCTTTTTTTTAAAACCAGAAATGACATTTTTTCATCTCCTACAGTCATTCTGAGCGTGGCAGAGGCCACTCAGAAGACCCACCACTGGAGGGGGCATGCATGGGGGAACCCCACAGACCCGATCTGCGGTTAACTGAAACCACAGATATGGGATCCCCCCATACATGCCCTTTATGAAAATACTGTTGATTATGTGTCTTCTGATATCCATACTCATTTTTCCCCCCACATTTTTATACCACCCTTCCTCCAAGAAGCTCAGGGTGGCGTACATGGTTCTTTCCCTCCTTCTGTCCTCACAAAAACCCTGTGAGGTAGGTTAGGCTGAGAGTGACTGATCCAAAGCCACTCAGGAGGCTTTGTAGCTGAGTGGGGATTTGAACATGAATCATCCAGGTCTAACACCAGAACCACTGTGCCATCCTGGCTCTCATATGTTCTGTATCTCATATAGAAGCTCAGTTTGTTGATCAAAGTTGTACCAAGTTGACTTGGTTACATATATCTGGATGATGGGAGGGTTGGGTGAGGACGTATGGCTGCAAAGAGGTTTCTAATCCAGCTGAAATATTTGCCTGGGAAATAAGATGCAATATATTAACAATACAAATGAATAGCCAATGAAAATGGTTGTCAAGTGAGGCTGTTAATGCCCCTGTAACCATTCAGCTTTTTAGAAAGGTGTGGTTTAATAAACTACTGTTCAGTCAACTTGTGTACCTGTCCCTGAAAAAAATGCATTGAGACTGGGGCACTCGGCACCAAATAATATTGTTGATTCTTCCTAACTTCCCTCAGTAGCATGAGCTTCATCATTCAGTTGGGACCATCTATCATCTCTCTATATGACATGGAATTCTAGGTGAATTGATAGGAAAGAAGAATTGAAGAAAATAATGAAAATGGTAGCAAACTCTCAAAGCTTAATCTGCGAAGATGAGCATTGAGGGTGTGTGTACATGTAACTTTTGTGTACATACCCTGAAAATATTTTATTACACAATCACATAGATGTATCTGAAATGAATAGCAAGTCATCTGAAGTCTGAATTCAGCAAGTCATCTGAATTCAGTACTTAAATTGTGCATGCCCAGGTACAAGTTACCTATGTAGTACAAGTCAATGGGCTGACAGCATTTCAGATGTGCATGAGCAGTCTAGCACATGATCTTCACTATGTCTGCACAGGAGGCGTGCACATGTGTGGGTGGGTGGTGGTGGTTTGCAATGTTGTCCTCCCTAAAGATTCAATCCATTCCATGACCCATCCATGTGGGGAACCAGCAGTGTGAACATGAGTTGAGAATAGAAATGATGGAAAGAAGCTGAAATGCGCTGGGGAGAAGCAGCATGCTTGGGGTGGAATTCAGTGACTTTAACTTCTTGGTAGATTGAGAGTTCTATTTTCAGGGGGGCTTTCTAGCTAGAGCATCAGCTTACTATTGTCCTCTAATCAGGTGATTTCTATTGATATCTTGGCATTCTGAGGAATCTGAAGTTGTATGGATATGCTGAGGTTGAATTTGGGAACTGAGTTGAACCCTTAGATTGAACAGTGAGAAAGCAACTATGAAATTCAAAGTAATTTTTCAGAGGTAATTAACTGGAATCATCTTAATTGCTAATTGCAAGTTTGCTAAATATGTTCCTTCTCACTTTTACATAACTTCTGCAGGCAGTACTTAAAGAAGGAAAGCCTGGACAAAAAGCAGAAGGAATTTGATACCAATGGTTGGATGCTGTTGAGTAAAAGAAACCAGGTATGTTGTTCTTTATTTAGATGGCCACTGAAAAGGTCTGAAATGTTCCAAGGATTCATCATGACTTATAACCTCCCCTCCATCATGACTTGGCTGCCCTCCATGTGAGAGATGGAGCTGTTTGTCAGCCTGCGTGGGAGAACTGGAGGCCAGAAGTGAGACCAAACTAGGAAGATCCATTCTGAAATGTTGTTGGTTCTTGAAAGAGAAAACCTTTATGATTTTAAAAATCCCCTTGAGGGGTTTAGAAATGCCTGCCTATGTAAACCGCCTTGAATAAAGTCAGAGGAGTAATCCGATGACCAGAAAGGCGGTATATAAATACCTAGTTATTAGCTATTATTATTATTATTACCTATATGCACTTTCTTACTCCAAGGGTCTCTTTTCAGAGGAGGAAAGTTCCCTATCCCCTGGTCTACCCATGGTAGACTTTGTATGTAGCTGTTGGAGAACACCACATATGCACAGTATCTGACTAGCTAGGAAAACGTAGGCTTGGCTCAGCAGTAGCTTGTGATTTGATGAGCCATATGTTTAGAAATCTTTGCGTATTTGTAGTTACTACTTTGACAACATCTGCTACAGGCACCAATTGCTAGAGAGACTCTTTCTGACTCTTCTTTTCCCACCCTCCCAGGCAAAGTGAAAGCTGCAATCCATATTTGTCTGTCTGCCCTCCGACAGCGTTTCTCTTCTTCTGTCAAAGAGCAACAAAATATCTCCCTGCCATTTATCTTCCTCGTACTTACTGCTCTTTTCTGCAGTTGGAAAAATCAGCCTATGACAGAAAACTTTTCTGCCAGCTGAAATGAAGTGCTGCCAGAGTATAAGTGATAGCAGTTCTCTTCTAACCCGGAGTCTGAGGCAAGGATAGAAGTGGAAGGGGCCTCTCCAGCTGTGGCTGCTGGTAGCAGCTGTTGGAATTGATAGTGGTTCCAGGCTCAGAGGCCTCTGTATGTGTGGAACCTGTGGCATTCCTGCACCCTCTTGCCATCTTCACCCAAATGATAGTGGCTCATTTATTCCCACTTATTCTGAAGTCTTGCTCTTTCACATCTTCCCAGTTCCAAGAGGATGAAGGGCTTTTTTAGGTTTCTTCCATTACACTTTGAGGTTTATAACACGAGTTATTTGATAAAGCTAGTGTCAGATTTTTTTCACCATCTAAATAGAGACGGCTTGGGTTTATTTGTCTTTAAAGGAGATCCCTCAACAGATGAATGGCAGTGATTGTGGGATGTTTGCCTGCAAGTATGCTGACTGCATTACCAAAGACAAACCCATCAACTTCACTCAGGTAAACTGACCCTCATGAATGATATTGGCAGAATGTTAGGTTATCTGATTATAATGGTGTCTTCTGGGCTTAATTAGGAAAAACAAGCCAAGCCCAACCAGATTCATTAGCTGCATGAAAAGATTCAAATTAGGAACTCACATATATCTACTTATGGTGTTCAATTTGGATTTGAAAAGTTTGTCAAAGAATGGACTGGCAAGCAGTTGTTTCCCCATGACAGGACCCTGAAACTTGTACTTTGCACTCAGGCAGAGCCTTATAATTTTGTCAAGTGTGTTGTACCCTATACAGCAAATGTAATTCCAGGTGTATTGCCCCCTATGCACTGGTCAGCAGCTGCTTTTGTAACTATTTTCCAATGTTATTTCTTTATTTTTGAACAAGGTAGGTGCTAGAGGTACAGGATATGTGTATGTTGTTTAGTGGGACTGTATTATGATGGTCTTCATCCATTAACTCTTCTGGTCTCCACTTTGACAGCTTTCATTCCACTGACAGCCCAATGCTATGCTGTGGAATTGGTGCTATCAAGAGCAGTCTGGTTCTGTTTTTCATTTGAACTTTGCTTCAGCAGGGAATGTCAACTCAAACTTGAGTTTTGCCAGCTCAAAACATCAAAAGTAACTTTCTTTATGAAGCCATTCTAGACCCAGGACTGGTTCTTGATTGATGTGTGTTTTGTGCAACAGCACTGGGATAGAACTGCCTAGGTATGAGCGTGTGAACAGTTTGCCAGGATATATTAAAAACAATTACATTGATGTTCATTTTAAGAAATGTTCATAACATTTTCTCTTTTTTTATTAAAGCAACACATGCCTTACTTTCGAAAGCGGATGGTCTGGGAGATTCTTCATCGCAAGCTGCTGTGATTTCATGCCAAATGCAGGACCCTTCAGAGACTGTGAACTGTGCCCTTGCCCATCTCAGATGTGGACTGCATGGATTTTCCACTGATGCTTGCAAGAGACTGTACAATACATTTTTCTGGATTTTAAGACAGTAAATTTATTTCATGGACCAGTGTGCTGTGGAATCCTTTCAGAAGCACACTTGCCTTTTTTGTATTTTGAAACCCTATTTTTACAAGCAATTTAAGAAGACCCTGAAGAGCAAAGCCTTTGATCTCCAAGGAGTTTTCTTTTGTCTCTGTTGGTTCTGCCCTTTTCCACATAGCTGATTTATATAAACAACTGAAATCTGGCAGGTACTGAGTTGAGGCATATGGGATTGAACCACTTGCACAGTTATACTGTATCTATCCTGACTTGGAGAAAAGTTTAATTTGCAGCATTTAATAAGGGTCATACTGTGTGCTATAATTGCTGCAGGAAACACTGGTGCCTTTCATAGCAAACATGTAAAATATGGAAGTAAAAGATTCGTGTATGTGTGTCTTTTATATCCTTTGTATATATCCTCTGTACATGGTTGGGAGACCTGATTGGCCCTGATTCTGTGGTTTGGTTCTGCTCTTCATGTGTCTTCAAATAGCACTGTTTTTTCCTCGCAGCACTTATAACATTTAGTGCTGGCCTTTAGTTTGTCCTAAAATGAGAGATGGGGCTGTAACAGACACCAGCACATGAGATGAAGCTTGCCATACTTCTCCCATGACATAACGCTCCCTTCAGTTTTGTGACGGGATAGATAATGGAAGACAAACAATCCCCTTCTCACTGCTGCTCAATTAAGAGATCTTTCTAGCATTAGAAATCTAGTCTCTCCTACTGAATCCTTCCATTTCTTCTCTAAAAATCCATAGCTAGCTGCCTGTCTGTTGGAAAGATGAGACATTTGTCTGCAGAGGCATCAGCACTGAGAGTTGTCCTCTTGGATGCTACTGTCACTCAGTGGCACACTGTGTACATGGAGTCTGATGGAAGGAGGTAGCTGAGTGTGCAGATCACTTTTTGGGGTCCTGTTCATTCTGCCCAATTGCCTGGGTCAACCTATAAAACCAGCACTTTTTCCATATTCTTGGCCTATTGTCGGAATCTAAGGGGGTCCTGAAATTAGGAAGAACTGTCCCCTTGCGTCCTTGAGACAGAATAGAATTTGTAAGCAAACTAAGTAGTTGTAAGTCAAATGGATGCTCACCTGACCGGAGGGTGGAGCTAAAACTTTGTAGAATTTAGGTACAATTTGACTTGCTTAAAATTCTTTTATAATTATTGGTAAGCTGTTTTTTATACCGTATATATTTATAAACCTTTTGCAATGTTGCAGTGAACAAATGTCTGTTGGGTTTTGCAGCTCTTCTCCTATGCTCTGTTTTAACTCTTACGGGTGAACTGAGAACCTGATTTCCTGTTTTTCAATCCCTCCCCCCCCCCATACATATATACACGTGTGCTTGACAGCCATTCATGATGGGAGGAAGGTCTTCCTAAACTGGAACTCTTCCTTAAAGTCTGCACACGTGTGTGCATTTTGTAATGTAGGACAATATAGCAAATCTATTCAGCAATTGTCAGTTACCCTTCCAGCAGCAGCAGCTTTGTCTTGCACACAAGCAGATTTGTTACACCTTGATTCTCACCAATTGGCTTAACTTCTAGTTCAATATCTGGGGGACAGTACTCCTATAGGTTCCACTGAAAAGTCTTATCCTTCACTGCTGCTAACCTATACTAAAGGCAACTGTGCATAACTCCTGTACAACCTACATTTTGTTTCAGTGTGAACCCAAGGTGAGTCCCACTTATATGAATGGATGGTGCACAACTGCTCTGCTTGGGAGCTGCACCCACTGTCGGCTAACAAAGTTGGGTGCAGTTGGAATTCCTACCAGAAGGTTGCAGAACTGCTTACCAAGTTCACAAGCCACGCATACCTCTTGATGTATCTTTTTCTTCATTCTAAAGAATAAAAGAAGTAACTTCCTCTTGTATTTTTGCCACCAGATAGGGAACATTTTATATATTCTGTACCTGTAAACAATAGTTTTGTACAAATTCTTCCTTTCCCTTCCCTAAGTCGTGCTCTTTCCAGAAAGCTTGTTCGTATCTTTTTTGAGTTGTCTGTGTGTTTTTATACCAGTCTCTTTGGTACCCTTTTTCTATGTTTTTCTGCAAGTACTGAATTTAAAACCTGAAATCTGTATTTTTTTTTTGTAATGTGTTATTCTTAAATAAACCCAGCTGTTAAAAAAAAAAAAAGGTATGCCTTATTCTCCCTTTTTTCCTTCTGAGTATCTAAAGGCAGGACTGCATGTTATCAAAAACAGAACTGCTATCCAAATAGTTACTTCATGTTGAGCCCCTCCCTGGCACCCTGTAGTACAACATACTTCATGTATTTGACATTCATCTTCTTGGGGTTTTCCTACCTCTTTCACATAACTGACTGGTGCTGTATATTATGGGTTGGGGGGCAGGATTCACCATGTTTTCTGTGGCAGCCTTGTGTGTCTTAATGCACAAGGCTGATCAGTGGAGGCAAAGTCAAACAATTTTTAATTACCTACAGTACTTGACTTCCCTTTGCAAATCAATACAAGTAGATGGGCAGGTACTATAAGCCTGCCCCACATGCACAGATATATCTGCTGCTGGTAGGTGGCAGCAGTTAATCAAGCTATGTATTTTTCAAGAAAATGTCTAGTGGGGTCAAGCTATGTATTTGTAGTATATGCTGGTGGGCACATTAACAGGCTTGTTTACTGTAGTTAATAACACTGAACTTGTTCTTTTAATTAATTTCTTCTAATGTGCAAAAGTACTGGCTGGTATTCAGATCTTCCTCCAAAATCGTTGGGGGTAGACGAGTGGTTCCCAAACTATATCCAGGACCCATGAGTGGGTCATGACCCAATTTTTGGTGGGTCATGAAACTGACTAGGCAGATTAGGCATCAAGGGTAAAACAACCTTCTTGGGGGGGGGAGCACTGATGCCCAATCCCCATTATAGTCACAGAGGCATGAGTGGCAGGTAAAGTGAAACTTTTTTAGGCGGGTCCCGATGCTAAAACGTTTGGGAACCAATAGGCTAGAAACTTGTGAAGTGGTCTGTTACTACTAATCTTAGAGCTGGCAGGATTTTGAAGAAGTAATCCAAATTTGAGAATTTCAAATTGTAGAGCAAGTTCTGAGTGCTCTTTCCTGCCTTCTGCCTTTTCATAGGTTGAAAAAATAAAATGAATTCTGTTCCCTGGCAATACGGTAAAGCTGGGGGGAGACAGAACACTCCACCAGCAGGTGTATGTAGCTGCAACCCAGACTTCACCCTGTTTTCCCTTGGCAATGATAATCTATTCAGTCTCTCTTATCAACTTGTGTATTCTTATAGGCCATCCCATAGCTTGGAATATGCCATCCCATAGCTTGAATGAATGGCATGCACTAGGTTAAATAAGAGACACTTGCAAGATAGGAAGTCTGATGTGCTTGCCAAAAGGCTACTAGCCTCTGGGGTCTTATACTATAACATTTGTATATCTTACTTTGGGGGGGGGGGGTGTTATGTTAAAGAGCAAAGATTTTATTCTTTACTGCCCTATGAGTTAGGCTGAGAGGTTATCCAAGGCCACATGAGTGATCCTCATGACCAAGTCCAAATTTGAACCCAGGTTATCCCAAGTGCAACATTTTGCCACACAAAGCAAGGCAGTATATCCTATCTCTACTGTGTACCTGACCAATGTTTTTAAGTTAATAAGACTGAATGCAGTGGCTCTTGAAAGCCTGTAAGGAAAACTGGGGAACATATAACTTATTGTGTCTCTTTCAGTTTGTAGAAAAATCATATGGACTCCTGCTTACTCTTCTCTTTCTATGGTTAGAAAGTCTATGTCTACAGTTGTGCGCTTGCTTCTCTGCCTAAGAATATTAAAGCTCTACTTAATCAGGCCAGCATCCATACAGTATAGCATTTGATTTCTAACTCAACTGAGCCTGATGCTCCTAGGAAAGGTTAAAGCAGGGCATAAGGCCTCTTCTTGTATGAACGCAGCACCTGTTGCTCATGGCCTTGGTACATGGATGTCCCATTTAGCTATCATAGCTCATCTCTGTTATGAGTCTGCCATCCATTAGTTCAACCAATCTTTTTTTTAAAAGCTGTCTAAGCTGGCAACCACTATCTCAGCAAGTGCTATTAGTTAACATGGTGTTGAGTACAGAACTTGGTCTGAAATCCGCTACCAGTCAAAGTCATTGAATGACTCCAAGTTCTGGTAGGATGTGAGGAGAAAAATGTCTTTGTACCCACTCTGTCTGTACCATTCATACTTTTCTAAACCTCTGTCCAGTCCCTATTAGTCACTGCTTCAGAAATAAATAAGAAACTTTCAGTCCCTTTGGCCTTTCCCCACTAGGAAACACATTCCAAACCCTGGTCATTTAGATTGTACCTTTTCCAATTCTGACATTTTTTCTCTGAGAAGGGTGCTGGATGTTTTGTGTATGAGAAAAGGGGTGGGTGTGGAAAAGGTTCAGTGAGTAGAAAAACTATATTACAGAACAGGGCAATAATGGGGCTCTGGGGGGAGCTGAAACTATGATGGGGGGATAGCATAGAAAGCATAAGAAACCTAACGTAAGCATTCAGTGTTTAATTTTGTTCTTGTTCTTTTTTTTTAAGAGAATATTATCCAGCCTGTCACTAGCTAGGGATTTTCAGGTCATGTTGACTCTCTTGTCCCTGCAGCCTTGTTCCTAGACTGAGCAAGGCCTTACCCAACATTTCCAAGCAACTAGTCATTAGCATCTTAAATCTCTCCCCCCACACACATACACACATAAGAACAAGCAACTTCTGTAAATATACCTTGAGCTGAAGAGACAATGTTCCATTTATTCCATTCCTGCTGCTCTCAACCCTTTCCTGAAGAAGACAGGAACTATTTATCCCATATTTAAATAGAGGGATAATTTAGACTTCCTACACCAATCATGACATTGCTCAACCAACATCTCAGTGTGCCTGCCTGTCAATACACAGTACTACAGGGGCCCTGTAGTCCTGTGGAGTAAATACAAAATAATAATAATAATCTTTATTTATACCCCGCCCTTTTCCCCAAAGGGACCCAGGGCAGCTTACAACAGTTAAAAACAAATTAAAACATAATTTAGCAAAACAGATAAAAACATAATAACACATTGACAAATATGATAAAAACAGTAGACAGATACAAAGTCAGGTAAAAAAGAGCATATTGCAGCAGAATATAAGGAATCAGGCCAATAAAAAAATACTAAAAGATATAAAAAATTTGCACATTGGATCTTTCTTACAAAGTAACAGGTGAGTGAGCAGATGCATAGCTGCTGGCTGGTGTCGTGTAGTGACAAATGATCACACATATAGCAGATAAGGTAAGAAAAGTGTTCCTGGCTGGACTGTACCACTTAAGATTGCAAATGGAGAGTTCATATGATTAAACCTTCCTCTGTGTGGGAAACTAGACCAGGGCCTAAACCCCAGCCAGGGGCCACTTGCAGTCCTCAGGGGCTCCCAATCCAGCCCTCCAGGAGCCCATAGTCTCCAATGAGCCTCTGGCCCTCCAGAGACTTGCTGGAGCCTGTGCCGGCCCGACACAACTGCTCTTAGCATGAGGACAATTGTTCAACTTCTCACCTGAGCTGTGAAACGAGGGCTCCCTCCATTACTTGCTGTTTCACATCTGTGATGTAGCAGTGGCAGTGAAGGAAAGGCTGGCCTTGCTTTGTGCAAGGCCTTTTATAGATCTTGAGCTACTGCAAGACCTTCATTCAGTCATATTAAGTTCTACCTCTAATAAATTCATTTAAGTAAATTTATTCAAATTTTAAATGTAAATTAATTCTTTTTTTCCTGGCTCCCAACACAGTGTCAGAGAGATGATGTGGCCCTCCTGCCAAAATGTTTGGACACCCCTGCTTTAGACCATGGAGAAAAGTTTAGCCTCATTTCCCCCTTGCTTACTAAGGAACTGAAGAAGCTTGAATTTTATTTTGGTAAGCATCTGCCAGGGCCAACTCAACCATGAGGCTGCCTGAAGTGGCTACTTCAAGCAGTGGGCTGGAGGAGATGGTAAACTGACAAGGGATTCCCTTTACCCTGCATCTGCCTGTCACCCCCTTCCTGATCTGCCACCCACACAGCCACTTCACCCCACACTCTGATACTCTTCTTGCTCACTGAGAGCAAGTGAGAGGAGGATCAGAGCAGTGGCAAACCACCTCTTCCTTCAGAGCTGCCAAGGCGATCCTGTTCTGATTGTGTGCTTCCACAACCACTCAAAACAAGATTGCTCTACCTCCTTCTTGCCTGGGAGGGGCTGCTTACATTAGCGCAGATTTGCTGCTTCCTCACCTTTCTGGATCACTCGCAGCTTGAAGAATGATCTGGACGAATTGCAGTGAGGGGCAGCCCAGTTTGAGGCCAAGTGAGCAGCTAGGCAGATGGTCAGAGCCGGCAGTAGACAGGTGGTGAACCCCCAGTTGTTTACCACCTTTCCCAATGTGCTGCCTGAAACAGCTGCATTGCCCCATCTCATGGGTGGGGTGGCCCTGTCTAGGTGTACATAAGAAGGACTCAGTTCAGTGATACAGCACTTGTTTTGCATATAAAAGTGCCTTAGTTCAATTTCTGGCATCTCCAGAATGGACTTGGAAAAACTTTACTGCAAACCCTGGAGAGCTTCTGCCCATCATGGATCAACCCACAGCTTCATATGTGCTTGCTTCTTTTGTTTCTCTGATGCCTTTGTTTGAGCAGTTCTTGAAACAGTGCAAAAACTTCCAATTTAGCAGACTAGGGTTGTCCGCAATGAAACTGCATTCCATCAGCTTTGGTTCTGCTTTCAAACTGATTTTGACTTTATAAAGCAAAGTATTTTCTGTCTCTCTAGCTAGACTAGCATGGACATTGAACTAATGGTTACCAAGCCTATCATTTCCACTAGAGGGCAGTTTTTCCTTCAGGTAAAAATTAGAGTAAGATAGGATGCTTGCCAGGGACTCTATGTGCCCCTAATATTGTAGCTTAGGCCCATGACCAGCAATAGTGAGACTGTAAATTACTTAAGGAATGGAAGTTTTTTTTTTGGGGGGGGGGGGGTGCAGAAAGTTAGGATATTCTTAAATACCTCGTATTTACTTTTCTCCTCCTGGGCAGAACATTGAATAGTGTCAAAAGTAGCTTCCAGTGTGGTTAGGATCCTGCTCCTGTAGAGTACTTAACATAATGGTTAATCATGTCTTGCCACTTTTCTTGCCTCTGTGCTGAAAAGGACTCAAATTCTGCAAAAATTCAAACATCAGATGCAAAACAAAGTGAGCAACTGGAACAGGTTTAAATCACCATACATTTTAATTGCCTAATTTACTTTGAGTTGTATACTTTGGCTTTTCTTGTTGCAAGAAAGCCATTTTTGTTGGTGCATAGTCCATGTATCCTGACTGTATTTCCCGCCTTCAAACAAAGTCCCCTTAGAAGGAAAGGTGCTTCTTGTCTTCTGGAGCTTCTGCCCTCCCCAAGCAAAGTCCAGCTTTCCCACCTGTCTCCAAATGGATCCAATATTGACCTTGACAAGGTATGTTCAAACACAGGGGCCGCCAAATGCCACCGCCAAGACCTCTTTCCTTGCTACTCTATGAATATGGTGCCTGTGTGCAGAGATTCTAAACTTGTGCCCAGCGAAAAGATGTAAGGCTGGACCTTCTTGGGTTTATTCAGTTTGTCAAGTAAACACAACAGCGACTGCTCTGTGCAAAGTGTTCTGGCGGGTATAAGTCGTATGAAGCTACCTTGTACCAAGGAAGGCCGTTGGTGCATCTAGCCAAGTACATTCTGATTCTGATTGGCTGCTGCCATCCAAGGTCTCAAGTAGAGAGGAGAAGCAGAATTTGTGACAAATTCTGTGGGCCATTCATTTGATTCTTTACCTGCAGTCTGAAGTGATATAATCCCTGTCCAGACTGGATACAGCAGCCCTGCAGCTGATGGCCAATTAAAAACAACAACTTTTTAGTCACTCAGTTGCAAGTATTTTAATTCACGGCAGGGCTGGAATGAAATGTTGCAAAATATCAGAATGAAACAAACATGTAAATTTTAAAAGATTTTGCAAATCTGAATTCAAAATCTAACAGTAAAATCATGGAATTGGAGTTTGATCCCAGAATGTTTCTATTTTGATTGACTGGTTCTAATGAATGAATGGTATTCCTTTTGCTTACCTGTGTGGAGTGCTTTGCCCAGATGGAAGAACAGAGGGGAGATTCCTGTTGGGGTGGGGTTTCTGTGTAGATTCCTGAGACAGAATACCTGTGAAGTCCCTGTGAGGGTTCTGAGAAGAGGGATGTTAGCAACCTGCTCTTCCTATAATTGTTCCGAGGCCAGCAGGCTCTTTGTGCAGGCTGTTTGGTACATAGATAAATTTCTTTAGGAAAACTGCAGCATTGTCCTAGGAACTGAATGACCTCTTGATCCTTACAAGGGCATGGCTTATTTAGGACAGCTTTCTGGGCAGGCCAGCATTCCTTGCATTCCCAGTGCTGAACAGACAAATTCCTGTCCAAAGGGGAACTGAAGCAGCCAGGGCTGTGTTTCTGCCTTGATATCATTCACCAAAGGAGATGGTCTGGCGTTGCTAAGGAACAGGCCTTCCCCCAAGACAAAGGGCCCACTGTCCTCTGGACTTCTGCAAGCAAATGTGCTGCAAATAAGAGCCCCCAAGGTTTAGTGAGGGAGAAAGAACTGAGAGATGTGTGACCTCCTTTGCACGTTCTACGGCCTGCTTATTGATTATCAAAGCTGGGGAATCCAAGAAGCCAGCGAGGGTACTCCAGTACAGACCATGTGGCCATATTTAGACCAAAATGTGCAAGGCTAAATTGATTTCTGCTCTAGTTATTCGATTAATGCTCTATTATTTAAATTGAAATATGTGTTACATTAGAGGCACTGCAATCAATGGTACTGCAGTATAATTTCTGCAGAGTGATTTTAATTGTATTGATAGTTTACTGTGTACCGTGAGCCTCTTTGGATCTCAAGCAAAGAGTTGCAATTTTAAAGAAGAAATAAAAGAAATATAGTCCAGAGGCAGATCGCACTGGTGTGATGCTGAAAGAGAAAATGCAAATGGCACCTGCTATGGTGATAAATATACATAATTACAAGCGTTCTAATATTTCACAGATGGACAGGGATACGCCTTGGGTTCTTAAGCCACCTTATGGGCCTGCTTGAGCCAGACTAGCGGTGAATATGTTTGCAAAATAAAAATTGAATTAGACTATCTAAGACACATGGATTTCTAATTACATGGTAGTCAAAAATTTTTCCCTCTTGTTTATTCTGTTTTCTCTTACTCTGTCTTGCTGAATTCACTTAAATGCACAAGGATACCACAGCACTCCTAACCTTCCTACAGTGCTGGTAGCTCATTGCACAAAGACACAGCTGGGAGCCAAGCAAAAGGTTTTGAAAACAGCCAAGGGACTTGACCCAACCAGCAAGGCACTCACCTTTTGCATGATTGGCCAGAAACACCCATGGCAGGGACAAAAGAAAAGGGGAAGGCAGGTCTAGAACTGACTCCAGCCATTCTGCAAAACCGCCCAGTCACAGCAGAAGGCAAGCCTTGCATCACTACAAACAGGCATACCAGGCTGGGAGGCTGGAGCACATGGAACTGTCAGAGAGAAATGGCAAATTGATTTGCTTTCCTTTAATTAGATGCCAAAATTGTCCATCTTAGACTAGGCTGCCTCACCTAACCTAATCTCAGTGCTGGCCCTGGGAACTGAATTTGAGCTTTCGAATACAACAGTTCTTCTGATTTCGCTCCCAAGTGGGCATTTTGCTTCACACTGCTAGTGCCTGTTTTCCAGTCAAAGTTATTCAGTTCTGCACTAGAACAGGGGTCTCCAAACTTTTTGGCCAGAGGGCCGCATCAAATATCTGGCATGGTGTGGAGGGCAGGAAAAAAAATTTAAGTATAAAATTTAAATAAATAAATTTGAGATGGAACTTAGTTGAGTGAATAAATGAATGAATGGGCTCATTCATTCAACCTCTCTGGCCCTCAGAACACCCTCCAGACACAATCAGAGCACAGTTCTGGTCATGTTCAGCTGAGTGGGCCAGAGGTTTTCAGGAGACAGGAGGTTGGCCGCGGGCCAGAAAGAGGCTGGCTGCGGGCCGCATCTGACCCCCGGGCCGGGGTTTGGAGACCCCTGCACTAGAAGACCAGATTCTGACTTACAGCATTGCCACAGTTATGCAAATTCCACCCATCTTAGATGCATTCTAAATCAGGAACCACTACAAACCTAACACCAGAACTATATCCACAAACCAGAAAGGCAAGATTATCATAAGGGGGCTGACTCTGCCCTAAAGCACAGCAAACCTAAACGTCAGGACTCTCAGAAGGCAAATTTGGGGTTTCCAAATGGCCAAGAATATATATTCCATATGTCCCTATTTATCAATAATAATGCATCATCTGAAAACAAAAGAGGATTTTTCTGGAATGATTTTATTTTATCTTAACTCAGATGATAAAGCTTGGCGGGTCATAGGCCAAGTACGTAAACTGAATAACCCAGGTAAAACTTACAGGTATTTTAGCAACGACATTAGTTGTGGGAAACTTGGCAAGACATAAGTCTCCAGCATTTAGAAGTCAAAGATTAAAAACAAGACAAAAAATTTTTTAATTAACATTTTATTGGACAATTTAAATTTTACACAATGCATAGTGTCAGGAAATTTGGCAAAGTACCTGAAGTTTTCATATATGTTTAAGGAAGTACAATGTAATTAACTTCCTTTCCTTGTGGAAAAAAATACAGCTGTAACTGCAAAAAGAACTATTGACTCCTGCCCTCAGAACTGTGGTAGTGACTAAGAACCAATGAGTCCAGCAAGCAGCCATGACTGTCCCCTGGAACCTGTGTGGACTGCTAGGCCTCAGCCTTTGAATATGTGGAATAAGGCTCAGCTAAGCATGTGCAAAGTGAAATTCCATTACTGCTGAGTAACCACAGCACGTGCCCCATTATCTAGGGTGTGTGGTAGCAGGGTATTCAAGACAGGCTTGAGCTGTCAGTATCTTTCATTATGGACATGGACTACAACTTTGGGCTAATCTGGGTGCTTTTTGGAAATGTGCTGTTCTTTCCCTGTGGTAGAAAGGAGGGTGTTCCTTTGCTCAATGATCGTTTCAGGTGGGGTTCAAAATGTTCCATTCCTAATAAGTCACCATAGTAACAACATTAATCACCGCATCACATTTCTGAAAGTGGGCTTTTGGGAACAAGTCCCCACTAAGTCCTTCTAGATGGTCCTACTGGTTTTGAGGGATCTGGACTTTGGCAAAGGCCAGTGCACTGCTCTGGTGCCCAGCTGCTTGGGAAGAGGACTGCAGCTGAGATTAGACGATTAGGAAATGCATGAAGAAAGCCAAGAAGAAAATAATTAAGAATAATTAGAGTCAAATGTTCCCTGAACTGTGTTTAAAGCAGAAAAGAAACCAGGGGATCAACTCCTTGGAGGAATGTGCAGGACACAAATAAAGAACACCCAACAGTACGAGGATGAATATTTTCTTGACAATTGAACTGATAAGTGTTGTTAGAATTTGGGCTGGTTCATACATGCACGGTTCACTCCTTGATGACAGAAACATCAAAAAATGACTTGAGTGCATGGGTCAGTCATCTCAGACTTCCGTGCCACAGGTGAATCATTCATATTACTGGAAACCATTTCAGCCACAAAACTGTTCAGTTGAATCAGTTCATACATTCAGTTGCTAGGTATTTTTTTGGGGGGTAACTTTTGTTGCAAGGCTCACTTAGGGTTTTTAGAGAGAAAACTATATTTAATTTGCCTAGCTGTAGCCTAATTTTGGGCCAATCCTATTCAACTTTCCAGTGCTGATGCAGCTGCAATGCAGCCCCAAGGTAAGGGAATTGTTCCCTTACCATGTGAAGGAGACCTCCATGACTGCCCCCACCACCACCACCACAGGTTTGCCCCCCCCACCACCCATTGGCACAGCTGCATTGGCACTGGAAATTTGAAAAGTTGAAACTGGTAAAATTCATCAGCAAGACTCAAGGTTTTGCCAAACTAAATGCCATAAGCAAAATTTTGTCATTCAAATTCTGAAATGTTGAATTTGTATGAAGTTGCATTCTGTGTGATGTTTAATTGATTCTCTGAAAAAAGCTCCATGCGTTCAGAGAAAACTTGGGAAACGGAAACCCCATAGAAAATTATCCTGCTAACCAACCAGCTCCCACCTCTTATACAAACAGGACACAAAAAACAACCAAAATTATTCAACTCCGCCTTGATTTGAAGGCCTTCCAGTACCTGGTGCAGTACATTCCAGAATTCCAGTTTGCCAAAGCATACATCCTGGCCTCTTTCCCTTCTCCCTCCCACCAG
The DNA here is from genome assembly GCF_035046505.1 of Tiliqua scincoides. Lineage (NCBI taxonomy): Eukaryota > Metazoa > Chordata > Lepidosauria > Squamata > Scincidae > Tiliqua > Tiliqua scincoides. The sequence continues at coordinate 126,205,569 of NC_089822.1, read as the reverse complement.
GCCACTTCTCTTGCTCAGGCTGGAATCTTGTTGTGTCATCCAGCCGTACTTATTTCCAGTAAGCCCAGTCACCGTTGAAGCCACGGGACCCTCTGTTAACATGAGCCGGACGAGACGCGCCTCCCGCAGCTCTGGCTAGCTTGCATATTTTTCAGCATTCTTTCGCCTGCTGTGCAAAGATAGAAGGCTGCTTTGTGTGAGGTCATCAGGCTCACAACGAAGCCTATCAGGGCATCCCAGCCAGGGGGTTTGGAAACATTCCAGATGCCAGCTATTTGAAATGTTTCCACTGCAAATACTGTACTTTTCTTTTGGGAATGTCATTTTTTCAAAGGGCATGGAATCAAACATAGGGAAGGCGCTAGCAAGGTTGGTACTTTCTGAGGAAACTGAGCACCCGTCTACAGGGTGGCAACATAAGAAAGAAAATGAATGTTTACGCTCTTCATCAGGCAGACAATGACCAGAACAGCAACAAAACATGTCTGTAGTTTGAACTATTACATGTTAAAAATTCTGTAGCACCAGGCCAACACAGATATTCAGCACAAGCTTTCACAGTCTAGAGTGGCAGCTCGATTCATCAGAGGCAGTCTTCCACCTGATGAAATGGACCACAGTTTCCAAAAGCTACTGCTGAAATAAGTGTCTTTGTTTTTAAGGTACTACAGGTTGAGACTATGTGGGTTCCCTTCCAAGCACTCATGTGGATGGCAAAAAAACACACTATAGCAAATCAATTTAAAAAACAAAGTTTCTTTGCTCCATTGATTTTAAAACAGCCTTGCTGACCTTCTGACTCTAAGATAAGAGTCATTAAGAAGACAATCCATCAATCAGTCCTCCTCCAACCCCTTCACTCAGCCCCTCCCTTCATCAATGGAAATGTGCTCAGGGGGAAGGGAGGGTCCGATGGAGAGAGAAGGATTGATGGATTGTCAGCCAGTTGCCCTCTCTCTCTCTCTCTCTCTCTCTCTCTCTCATTAAGGAGGCTGTTGTTCAAGGACTATTCAGTTTTTTAAACTGATTTTAAAGGGGTGCATTTTCCCCTTTCTCCAGGGAATCAGCACATTCCTTCTCATTTGCAGTGGCCATTCGTGTTGAGTCAAATCCGTGTATAAAAAATCCGTGTATAAATAGGCTGGACCTGTATTCTTGTTTTCCTCCCTACAGCTTAACATAGCTACCCCTTTGGAAATGGTAACCATTACTCAAATTTGCCTCAATAATATGATGCAACAACAATCTCCGTGATGAATGGGATGTTGAGGTGACTTTGCTATCCTTTTAAAAAATCTAAATCCCCTACATGAAAGAAGCTGAATTCAGTTCCTGAGTAGGTAAACAAAACATATTTGCAAACCCACCAGATTTGGCACCCTTTCTGCTCAGCCCTTCTTTGGCTCCTGGAATTTCATCCAGTATTATCTACCTATTCTCAAGTTAATCTTCATTGAAAAAAGAGATTAATAAAAAAATTCAGTGGAGATTATCCAGATGCTATGCTTTGCATCTGATAGCAAATTCTACTTTTGAGAAGAGCAGTTTTGGATGCTTGGAATGTATATGGCTTGGAGCACATACAGGAGGTAATTAATACTTATTTTTAAGAACACAAGAAAAGCCCTGCTGGATCAGGCCATCTAGTCCAGCTTCCTGTATCTCACAGTGGCCCACCAGATGCCTCAGGGAGCACACATGACAACAAGAGACCTGCATCCTGTTGCCACTCCCTTGCATCTGGCCTTCTGAGGTAGCCTACTTCTAAAACCAGGAGGTTGCACATACCCTTCATTGCATTTTAAATTATGTATTTTAGTTCACTCATCTTTAGGCATTATGACCCCAACAGAGTCTGACTTTTGTCTCTGTGTTGTTTTGTGTTCTCCTTGCTTACAGAGCACTGTTCCATGAGAGGGGCTGAAGTGTGCCTTGAAAAATTAAGACATCCTTTCCCCCCATAAGAGTAGGGAGGTGATGTGCAGCATTGATCTTGCCTTCTTTTGGCCAATATATGGATAACAACATCATTTAGAGGGTGAAAGGAGTTCTCTGGAATTTCCTGGTGCAGCCTGTGTTGCAGATGCCAGGGAATCGAAGAAGTAACATCAGTGCTCAGAAAGCACAGTCCCATCCCTGAACTCATGAGGCAGGGTGAAGAGCCAGGATGGTGTAGTGGTTCCAGAGCTAGACTTAGTTCTGGAAGATGCAGGTTCAAATTCCTACTCAACCAGGGAGCCAAATTCCTGGGTGACCTTTGACCTTGGGTTACCTGATTATCTCTCAGCCTCACCCATGTCAAGAGTTGAGTTGTTGTGAGGATGAAAGGAGGGGAGGAAGCATCTCCAGGTGGCAGATTGTGGGCCAGGTCTCAAGGGCACCACGGCAGCCCACTTAGCACCTCCCTCCATTGAGGCCTACAGAGGAAGGAAGGTGAAATGGTCCCACAGAGCTTTTCCTCTTCCCTTCCTAACAAAAAGTGAAGAGAGAATGTTAGAGATTTTTGACAGAGAGAAGGAATTGGGGGTGTGAGTTTGGTTGGTTGGCGACCTTCAGTCTTGAAAGACTATGGTGTAAGCCTACAGCACCGGGTATTCCCAGGCGGTCTCCCATCCAAGTACTAACCAGGCCTGACCCTGCTTAGCTTCCAAGATCAGACGAGATCAGACATGTGCAGGGTGAGTTTAATGAAGAGAGAAAGGGAAGGAAAAGATGCCTGATTCTCTGCTTCTGGCAGCAAATTGTTATGGGTTAGTACTGCTGTTCGGGCACAGGAGATATGGCGAGGCAGTATTAACTGGGCAGTCACAAAAGCCTGCTTGTCCTTCTGGGAGCAGATCAAGAAAAATATATGCATGTTCCTGAATGTAAGAGAGAAGTGTGCTTTATAATACCCCAAAATATGTGCCTTAGGTATCTAAAGTTTGAGAAACCCTGCTCTAGGCAAGCTAGCATAGCCCTCTTTCAGTTATTGGCTATCCATTCCAGCTTCACATCGTCTACACCCACTGGTGGGTTAAGCTGGCAACACTGTAGACCCTGTCGTCGTGCCAAACTAAGCTGATTTCCCAGCATCACCCCCCCCCAGCATGCTAGACTACATTGCAATGCCAACCATACTGGTGGAGCTGCTTCTTTAAATATTATTCTGTTTGACCTTCCGACCACTCTGTGGTACAACCAGTGGCTTTCTCTCTTTGCCTGCTATTTATAATCCCTGTAACATTAACAGCAATTCACTGGCCTGTTTTTGTGCTATGTATCCTCCTCTGCGTTGCACAGGCGGATGTTTCATGAATCCCTTCGTTGGCCTGCAGTTACTGGTCCTATATATTTACCTGCAGCTCTAGGGACTCACATGATCGCATGATCAAGGGGCTCAACAGGTTATGACAAGACAGTGGCAGTTGGAGACCCTTTTATGCTCCCTTCCAGAAAGCCAAGTGGCTACAACACCACCTGCTTCTTTGTGAAGCAAGGGAAATGAGGGACCTGGGAAATATGCTCTCTTGTCTGAGTGATATCTAGAGACCCCAAAATGGCAATGTTGCAGTAGTGATTATTGCAATTGTGAGTAACTGAGCACCATGGTGTATGGTTGCTGGGAAACTGCAAATGGCAACCTCTGCCGCCTTTCTTCATGCTGGGGATATGATTATCTGGAAAGGGACAAAACGCACGAACTCAGCCATGGCCTGACATAAGGGTGCCTGGTCTTTTGTAGATCACGCCGAGCCGAGCCACAGTGTTCTGGACCCTTTCTGAGGTTTTCAGTTCTACCGAAAAGCAGATCATGTGTTTTCACAAATTACCCGGTACAAGTATTCTCAAAGGCCTGTCTTCCACACTTTTTTGCTGAAGGAGGAAAAAAGTTCCCCTTCAGCAAGGCTGGCATCAGCTATTGGGCAATTGCCAAGGGTCCACTGCTGATCCCTATGGCTTGAGAAGCCCCATTGTGGGGCTTGGGGTTTTCCCCATGGGAAGGGGACAAAAGTTCCCTTTCCCTGAGGAGAACTCTGGCAGCTGCTGCGGTACCACAGGATGCAGCCACTTTGGCACCCCTGCACCTCGTGGCGCCACCGCCTTTAGGATTGAGCCCTAAAATACCTTAAAACGGTGGTTCTCACACATTTAGCTCTGGGACCCACTTTTTAGAATGAGAATCTGTCAGGACCCACCAGAAGTGATGTCATGACCAGAAGTGACATCATCAAGCAGGAATATTTTTAACAATCCTAGGCTGCAATCCTATCTACACATACCCAGGAGTAAGTCCCATTGACTATCATTGTTAAAAGAATATACTTGTTAAAAGTACAAGTCTGTAACATTTCCCCAAATGTAGTCACATGCCATGGTAGTATCAAGTCTAATATATTAAAAATAAAATATTGAAATGTATAGGGACCCATCTGAAATTGGCTCATGACCCACCTAGTGGGTCCAGACCCACAGTTTGAGACACACTGCTTTAAAATAATTAAACATGGATGGGTAATGATCTCTGCAGTAACTGGTGTGTCAGTGGGTGAGAAATTACTACAGTTGCCTGACTTCAGTTTGGTGAATCTGCCTAACAACTGATGTGCCAACCACAAGCATAATATGCCATTGGCCGGTGTTTTCCCATGTTCTGGAAGGTCTTTCCCCGTGTTCTCTGACCAAGAAGATTAAGGGCCCAATCCTATCCAATTTTCCAGTGCTGGTGCAGTTGTGCCAGTGGGGTGTGCATTGCATCCTGAGGCAGAGGGGTAGTCAGTGGGGCCTTCTTAAGGGAATGCATGTTCTCAGATCTTACCACAGGGCTGCATTGTGGCTACACCAGAGCTGGAAAGTTGGGTAGGATTGGGCCCTGTGTTCTTTCCAAGCTGATTGATTACGGGTCACCCAGGATGACCTACCTGAATGGGACAGGAAAGGGAGTTGGTGGGTTGACAGGTGGGAAGGTTAGCACTGCTGGATCTGTGTGATTCCTGCCAAAAAGACGAGAGACGTTCTCTGTAGATACTTTAGTGATGAGGGGCTGGATTCATTAGTAGTTCAAATTTTTTAAAAAATATAGTTTTAAAAAAAATAAGCAAAGGTTTATTTTTAAAACCCTTCACTTGTCAATAAATATTCCAAAATAAATTTGGAATGGTTTGGTTGCTGCATTCCAGTTCATTCCACACAAAACAAGTGCCTCATTCCAGTTTGCAAATGCACACCAAAAAGGTACTGTGTTCCATTGTTACATCAGGTAATTACAACAATAGGTATTTATACGTGTGCAGGAAACAAGTGCTGGCAAATGGGTTCACAGAGGGGGGCAGTGCAACCCCTCAGTGTTGTGACCTCCTAATGATTCTCCACTCCTCAGCTCATGCCTGGCCATGTAAGCCTCCATCCCAATGGTTTGCTTCTTCATGAACTCACAGTGAGCTGAGCTGAGTACCCTCAACAGTCCCAACCAGCAGTCCCGTGACCTTTGCTGTGGTGGTGCTGCGTGCCTGCTAGTCGTATTGCCCAAGGCTTGCTCCTGCTGCCCACTGCCATCTCCATGCATGTGTCCCATGGCACAAGGCCTGTGTCGTAGAGGTGGTCAAAGGTCTCCTTGAGCTTTTTGATAATCTCCCAGTTTGCTTGCAACAGCTCCCTGGAGAGAGGGAAGGCTCTGCTCTTTCTGCCTGCCTCTCAGATGCCATGTCATCTGAGGACTCCATGGCTCAATTTCTGTAAAGGAGAGCACAGTTTAACTAATACAATACCTCTGATCCTTACTATGTTGGCAACCTTCAGTCTCGAAAGACTATGGTATTGCACTCTGAATGGTGGTTCTGGAACAGCGTCTAGTGTGGCTGAAAAGGCCAATTCGGGAGTGACAATCCCTTCCACACTGGGAGCAAGTGCAGTCTGTCCCTGGTCTGTCTCCCTGGCTGTGGGCCTTCCTTCTTTGCCTCTTTGCCTCAGACTGTTGGCCAAGTGTCTCTTCAAACTGGGAGAGGCCATGCTGCACAGCCTGCCTCCAAGCGGGCCGCTCAGAGGCCAGGGTTTCCCACCTGTTGAGGTCCACTCCTTCAGATCCCTCTTGCAGATGTCCTTGTATCGCAGCTGTGGTCTACCTGTAGGGCGCTTTCCTTGCACGAGTTCTCCATAGAGGAGATCCTTTGGGATCCGGCCATCATTTCCACTCCTATGCCCTACTGTGAAGAAAGTTTTGCTCTAAGTCATTGCAGACGGAACCACTGAGAGAGGCAGGACACGGTGCAGTAGCTCTGTTGAAGATCCTTACTATAGTGCCAAAGATATGGAAGACATCACCCTCCTTTCATGCTCTCCTTGCTCCTGCTACGTGGCTACCCACCCTTACTTTCCAAAGCATTGGTTTTAAGTAGTTCAGGACTTGTCTGATCCTTACTGAGATCAATGCCAAAGGCAGGAATGACATCCTCCCTCTCCCAGCTCTCCAAACTCCTGCTCACAGGCCACCCCCCCCCCCAATTTTCCAAAGTATTTTTTTCTAAGTAGGGAGAAATTACCTGCTTCCGAAGGCATCTATTATGCCAGTTCAAACAGCAGTGGGCTATTTGCATCACCCATACTTTGGGACTGCTCATCAAATGCAGAAGGTTCTTTCTGTGGGGAGGAAGACTCCTCTGAATTGACAGAGACCAGGCTCAAGCCCACTTCTACTTCTCCCCCCTCATCTCTTGGCATAGCAAAGCCCCTCTGGAGGCAGGGTTTGCACTAGCAGCTATAGAATATCCCTTTACCTCTGCTTGACAATGAAAGCTTTTTCACAAACATGCAACTGTCATCTCTCAAGACAGAACCTGCCTGGCAGGAATAGTGGAGTAGATCACAAGGTTACGCATCTGCATGTTTACATAGGAGAAAATTCTCAATGATGCCGTCTCAGTCAGAATGACAGCAGGTATCATGTACAGTGGGCTTCCTACCTAGCAGCCACCATAATCTTTATTATCTTGTGTACCAGAACGGGTCTCTGGAAACCTGGCAATTCTAGCCCAAAGTCATGGAACGAAGAGGGAATTCACGTGCAGGATTGGGCTTCTGTTGGTCTGGTATTTCTCCAGAAGCAGAAGTGTGCATCTAAACTTGTTAAATGTACATGTTTCCAGAAAACATGCTTAAAGGTACAATGCTGAGAAATGCATCAAGCGCCCCCCTTCAGATGTGGGCATATCTGCATGATAGGGGTGGTGCAGGGTGCCACCAGACAGAAATAAACCCAGTTTTGCACATGTAAATCCACCTAAGGATGGGCTAAGATTGATAGCTTGATCTTGACTTTCACTAGACCAAAGGCCTCTTGACCAAACTCCCCATTAATGGCATTTCACTTCTATAAACAGGCATTAAGGCACAGAGATGAATAGATTCTCTGTTCCCAGCCCAATCGTTTATTTAACCTCCAAGGTGGCTTCATCCCCCAGCAGAAAGTAGAGCAAAATGCTTTCTATTTATATTTCCTTTCAGACACAGTCATCCTTGTCTCCGAGCTTTATATTTGACACCCATACATACTGCCGATTCTGTTGTCACTTGCGCAGCAGTGTAAATTGACAGAAATGGAGAGAGTTACAGCAGTATAACATTGGTGCAACTGAGCCCCAAATGCATCCCAGGATGCTAAATTAAGCCAAAAGTATGAATGGAGGAAAGGACACAGAGGTAACCAGACTTCTTTCCTCCTCCCTACTCCTTGATCTCTGTTTAGGGAAGGGAAATGTCATCGTCCTGGGCCTCTATCCCAGTAATGTTCTGCACGTGCAAAAATCTTATTACCGTAATTTGCCTGTTGGGTTTTAGGACTGAATTTCTAAGGGTGCAATCCTAACTGCGCCCTGGGCTGGCACAAGTCTCTTGCACCAGCCCGGGAGGGTCACAAACATGTGTAAAGCACTTTTACACCTCTGTGGAAGTAAGCTGCACCAGCACACAGAGGTGCACCGGCCCCACTGAGGCCAAATCTAGCCTCTGTGGCGGCAGGAGAAGGGAGGTCTGTGCCGGCCGAGCTTGGCCAGTGTGGGGATTTGGAGGGGGCAGGCAGTCGGGGGGGGGCAAGTTAGCATATGTAGAAAACCAGATCCACAATCTTAAATTGATTCTGTGGCATTCAATTCAGAAAACTCTGATGCCAGCTAGAACAGAGACCCAAAGAAGCAGTCGCAGGAACATAATAGAGAGGAAAGGAAAGGGGCTTCACTGGAAATAAGAGATCAGTGTGCTAGGTGTGGGGAAAATGTGAGGCCTATTTCAGTGTGGTAGATGTGGGGGACAGGCATATGGGGCGTGGTCAGATGTTTCGATAGTTAAAACATTTTCTTGCATCTGAGCTCAAGCATGGAGCCTAACTTCAGAGGTATTGCTCGTGAATTTGGCCTAGTTCTGGAAGCTTTCCCATGGAGATTTCGAACAAGATTAGTCCTTCTGCTTCAGGACTGAAGTTAGCCCAGTGGTTCCCAATCTGTGCATCATGATGCCCTGGGGCATCTCAAGGCACTTGCTGTGGCAGCAGTAAGACCACAGCACAAGCCTCCAGTCAGTGGCTGTAGACTTGGCACAGCAGGCAAAGCTGAGACACGCAAAAACTGTGCACTGCAAAAAGCCCTCCCACTTACCCTGACCCTCTTACTGCTGTTTGGAGGTTCGCATTAGGTTTCCGAACCCAGAAGTGAATGACAGTGACATCATCGCATGACACATTTCACATCATCGTCATTCACTTCCAGGTTCAGAGGGTGTCACAGCAGCAGTAAGTTCAGGTAAGCACCTGATCTGAACCAGCAGGGGGAAAGGGGACTGTGCTATTTACATTTATCAAAAATAAATACTGTACATAGGCCCCAGTCATACAACCTGTGCATCACTCAGATTGGTCTTCAGTGAATGCACAGTGCCACAACTTCTGTTTATTGAAGACCTTATGCTACGTGGAGGAGACATGATGGCTTGCAAGCCTCATTGGATTTTTAGGACACCAACTGTTACTGCTGTAAAGAATCCACAGAGCTATAATAAAATACATAAATAAGGTTCAGAATGCTCAGTTGTTGAAAAACGTTAGCTCACACCCCCATTCCCAGAGGTTGCTTTTCTCAACTGTCTATTTTGAAATATGTAGCTAAATTCACAAACCCACAAACCCACCTGTCCTTCCAGGCCACAAAGGCAGCATTCTCTACAGGGGCAGGCCTAGGCAGCTTGTGAATTATAACTTCAGAGGCCAAGTGGGCTGCGAGTTGTTAACAGTCACTGAGACAGAGGATGGAGCAGACAAATTACCCCACCACACGAAGGATGGAACCTTGGATATTGTTTCCAAGCCTCCAACTGTGACAGTGAAGGAAACCAGGTGAGGCTTCCTTCCTTGGTACCAAGAGAAGATATTTCACACCTTCCGTTATTTTCAGTTAAAATAATCAAGGCATTTAAAAGAAAATATACTTGGGTTTGAAAAACAAATGCCATGTCTATGCTTTCCATGGCATGATCTTCCAAACCAATCAGGAGGGGAAATACGGGCTGATGGATGCTTTTGAATGGTTCTGTGTTGGCACCAGGAGTCCTTTCAGCCAAAGATGTTCCACCGTTTTGCTGATAGTAGAGGAGCAGAGTAGACTACCTGAAGCACATACTGCAGATACTTTGTAGGAGCAATTTTTACCAAGGAGATGATGCAATGGGAACTCCCCGTCTTCCAAAGTCCCAAGTCAGATCACCCCCCCCCCTTTTAAGCCATTTCTGCCCAAAATTGCATAAATGCAACAGGGATCAAATGTGTACACCTGTGGGCTGGGCAGAAATGAGATAAACTAAAGAGGAACACTCTTTATCACTTAGAGCGCAATCCTAAGATAGTCAGTGCAAGCCCCCTTGCTGACTCCTGAGTTTTGCAAACATGCCATAAAGCACATTTGTGCTGACTCGGGAGCAAGCCATGCTGGTGCATGGATGTGCCTGGCCTGTCGGCACCAGATCTTGTCCCTGCACCAGTTGAGGAAGGTAGGTTCATGCCGTGTGGTGCAGGGGGTGGAAGAGGATGGTGGGATAGTGTTTTGGGAGTAGAGAGGGGGAGTTTCTGGAAAGGGGGAGGGCAGGAAGGTGAGAGGACTGGGTCTTGGAGGGGGTGGGATCAGTGGCGGCAGTGCAATCCATATCCTTCCTAACTCCCAGCCCCTGCCTGGGCAGCCCTACGTGGGTTGCTCTGATTCGCACCAGCTAAATAGCTGGTGCAGATCTGAATAGCCCAATAGGGCAGGTTGGGGCTCAACATGGGAAAAGGAGAAAAATATCCCCTTACCCCAAGTTGACCTCCAGTTAATGATAAGCTTAATGTAATACTGTATGTAGTTTACCCCGATATGTCCTGGTGTAACCATCAGTAGCGTGAACACATGCATGATTTTGGTGGAGTTCTGATCCTCCAAGCATAGTTTTACAAGCAGAGGTCTCCAGGTTTGAGTCCCTGAAGTACAGCATCTCCCTATGAATACGTGAACACTTGCGAGGGACTTGCTAGCTCCATTCTGAACTTTCCCTTTCTCCAACAAATTTTGTTTTAAAAGTGCTTCGTCTCTTCTCAAAGTCTCTTAGCACCTTCAGGACTATAGCCGTTGGAGGGTAACCCATGGGTAACTTCTCAGTGGCCCTTCCCTGAATCTTCAATTTCAATTTAAAAAAACCTAATCCTTAGTTCTTTTCTTATTTATGGAGCTGTATGAGGAAATGTGCAGACAGTATGGGATCCACTTGCTCAGTTAAGACATAAACTCATTTCCACTTGGTTCATGAGTACAATGGCACTGGGATGACTGACAAGCACTTGACACTTATTTTTTTGACTAAAATGTTATTATTTTAGTTTATTATATTTATATATATTATATTTATTTTGACTAAAATGTCTACAATTATTTGAAAACCACCTTTAAGCATCTATGCATTTTTGTTTTTGTTTTTTATGATTTACAGTGCTTTCCCTCCAATCTAGCCTTAACTGCTGCCCCAATTTTTGGCTGCCGGGATGGATGGCCTCTATCCATATAATCACAGTCAAGTGTAAAACATCCGGGACTGAATTTGAAGTCTGTGGCACAGAGAAGTGGACTGCATGTGAAAATCTGTGTGTGCATATCCACCAATCAGCTTTTAAGTCAATGTAGGTCAATGTAGAGTCATACACATTGGGGGAAAGACTCAAAACTTTATTTATAGGCTAATGGGTTCTAAGCTGTCTGTGACAGAACAGGAGAGAGCTCTTGAAGTGCTGGTGGACAGCTCAATGAAAGTGTCGCACCCAATCTGCGGCAGCAGTGAAGAAGGCTAATTCCATGCTTGGGATCATTAGAAAAGGTATTGAGAATAAGACGGCTAATATTATAATGCCGTTGTACAACTTGATGGTAGTGCTACACCTGGAATATTGTGTCTAGTTCTGGTCGCTGCATCTCAAAAAGGATATCGTGGAAATGAAAAAGGTGCAGAAAAGAGCAATCAAAATGATTACTGGGCTGGGGCACCTCTCTTATGAGGAAAGACTACAGCGTTTGAGGCTCTTCTAGAAAAGAGACGCCTGAGTGGGGACATGATTGAGACATCAAAATCTTGCAGGGGATGGACAGAGTGGATAGAGAGATGCTCTTTTCCCTCTCACATAACACCAGAACCAGGAGACATCTACTAAAATTGAGTGTTGGGAGAGTTAGGACAGACAAAATAAAATATTTCTTTATCCAGCATGTAATTAGTCTGTGGAACTTCTTGCCACAAGAAGTAGTGATGGTATCTTGTCTAGATGCCTTTAAGAGGAGATTGGACAAATTTGTGGAGGAAAAGTTCATTACGGGTTACAAGACATGGTAGGTATGTGCAAGCTCCTGGTTTTAGAGGTAGGCTACCACAAATTGCCAGATGCAGGGGAGGGCACCAGGACGCAGGTTGTGTCTTGTAGTCTTTTGTGCACCCTGAAGCATTTGGTGGGCCACTGTGAGATACAGGAAGCTGAACTAGATGGGCCTTTGGCCTTAGCCAGCGGGGCTCTTCTTATGTTCTTAAGTCAGCCAGCCATAGGCACGACATATAGGCATGCACAGGCAACCAAACCTTTGGCTTGCACCTTGGCAACCCCAAAAGATGGTTGAGCCATTTCCCCTCCACTGAGACACATCCCTAGCAAGAGTCAAACCTTTGGGTGCAGAGATGCTTCTATAAATTTAATTGTAGCTGAAGAATTATGACAATGCAGTAAACAAAAGCATCATAGTGTCTCTGGACAACATTGGCTTCTTCAAGCCATACCTGTTTTTAGTATTTATTTTGCTTCCTCGGTTAAAGGAAATAATGACAAGGAGTTTCCTATATTTCTATTTGCAAACGGCTCCACAAACACAAGTTGATCTATTAAACAAAACTCTTTCCAATACCAATATGAGCTGGGCAGAAGGGTGATTTGAGTGCAGAAGGAAGGCTTGATCCAGAACACGTAGCATGGCCAACTCAAAGAAATTTGGGCAATAGGAAGATCAAACCTTTGGGCTTGTCCATCAGTCTTTCCATTCAGTTGGTTTTCAAGACAGGATTGATATTTGGATAAATTCAAGTTGTCTATCTCTCTTTCCTTGCAATGTGAATTACTATAAGATGCATCCTTCAGCTCAGTGGTCTTCGCCTTTTCCAAAACTGCAGCTTACCTTTAACGTTGCCAGCTTGCAACCCAGAGGTCTGTCCTCTGCATCCCTGTCAGTCTCATGATGGTTCAGGAGAGAGATGAGGGAAACATGGCTTCTCCTGTCCATTTCTACCATGGTCTTGTCCTGCCTTCACCTAATGTCATGAACGGGACCCCAAGTATGCTGCACAAGAGGATAGGGAGGGTAATGAGGATGGGATTCTGCATGCCCAGAATGCCCAGAGTCAGGGGTGTGGTCCTTCCCACTGCATGGGAGGAGGTCTATCATGGGGACGACGTGCAGGCCTTTCGCACCGGGTGATGCAATCCATAGTGACACCACTGAGATGAGTTGATACCTCTGTGATTACCTGGGGCAGATGGGTGGAGATGGGTGGAGATGGGTGGCATCTGTTTCCAGGAAACTGAGGACCCAATCCTAAGCAACTTTCCAGCACCGATGCAGCCACAGTGGAGCCCTGGTGTAAAGGAACAAACAGTCCATTACCTTGAGGAGACCTCCATGACTGCCCCACCACAGGATGCAGCATGCACCCCATTGGCATGGCTGCATCTGTGCTGAAAAGTTGGATAGGATTGCACCCTGAGAGGCATAGGGTTGCACTCTGAGTTGCACACTTTCTCTTTCTCTTGCCTTATCTTCCTCTCTTTCTCACCAACATTCTGCTGGTGACTGTATCATGTAAGCAGGCCAGGACTTGGTCACTGACTACTTGCTGTACCAGTGTCCAGTAGCTGCCATTTTAGATTCTGTCCCCACATACACACTGTACTTCTTTGAACCCTCCTTCTTGATGAAGATGAAGTCAAAAGAATAAGCAGGTCAACATCCTGTGGGACTTCAAACTGACCAACACCTCAAGCATAATACATCGAATATAACAATAATAATAATAAAAGAAATGTCTGGATAATTGATACTGCAGTTCTGGGAGATGCCAGAATCGACAAAGAAGAGCTCAAAAAACTGACAAAATACTGAGATGCTGGACAAAACACACAAAAGCGGTCACCATTATCATCAGGGCACTTGGAAAAATTTTGTGAATTGTTTTAAACAACTGCAGCTTGCTGAAAATAACACCATCAGACCTGCAAAAAACTGTACTTTTAGGAACATTGTGCATACCTTGTTGATCCTGAGGTCTCAGGCTGAAACGTGTATCAACTAAATGCCCATCAATGATATTTTCAATTTTTGTTTGTGCTGTTGACTGTGTTTCATGTAGTTTTTAATAATAATAATAATAATAATAATAATAATAATAATAATAATAATAAATAGCATGGACTAAATTGGACTAACCATTTTGCCCTTGATATTTTACTTTTCATCACAGCATTAAATAACAATTTTTTTTTTCAAGATTTGGTTCAATAACTCCAACAATACCATGTACTTTACAGGTGAGTGCACATGTGGAGGGATATGTTTACATCAGTGTCTGCTTTTGGAGGGAGATGGAGTTTCGTCTTGTCTTGCAGACAGCTTAGGGCTTGGCTAATGAGCCTGAACTGTCTTCAGACCTTATGGCCCTTGTCTGCTCAGTCTAAACTAAGAATTAACAAGCAGTTCCATTTGGCTCCAGGCAGAGATGCAGTCACATGATTCTCTGAGATTGCTTAGGGAGGGTCATAGCTTTGTTGAGGAGCGACACACAGCTATATCAGTGTAATGTCAGGACTGGCAGCCTGCAGGTCATCAGTTTCATTGTGATCTTTCCTTGTTAGAAAAAACATATCATGAATCAGTTTTGAGGTGGAATAAAAATGTTTTAATTTAAATAATAAATGAAAAAACAACAACAAAAACAAAGCATGACAAAGCAGAAATCACAGAGGTATCAACTCATCTCAGTGGTGTCACTATGGATTGCATCACCCGGTGCGAAAGGCCTGCACGTCTTTCCCATGATAGACCTCCTCCCATGCAGTGGGAAGGACCACACCCCTGACTCTGGGCATGGTGACACGTCATCACCCTGCCCCTACATCATCACCCTGCATCATTACAACTGTACCTTTAAATTACGATATCATATGCATAGCCTAAATGTATGTACTTAGGTATTTATTTCTGTAAAAACGAACAGGAACAAATAAGCAAACTGTGCAAAACTTGGTGAGCAGCTCCAGAGGCCCCATTAGGGTTTGGTCACCTGGTGCCAGAGCTCATTGCATCACCCCCATGATGGACCTCCTCCCGTTCCAGACCATACAGAATAAATTATATGCACAGCCTAAATGCAGTGACACCACTAGGGTTGGGGTAACCCCCATTAACATTATTTTAATACATAATAGTATAGGTCGCCCAACAAATCAGTAACCCACAAAAAAACCAGTGACCAACTTGCTGACACCCTCACAACTGAATAAAAGTTCTCGTATGAGCTTTGAAACATGGAAATGAGAGCTGACTCATACTAACACCTTATTGGTTCTCTGCTGTGTCATAATAACATTTCATTGGAGCAATCAGTCTTATTGGTCAGTTTTGAATTAAGGAAACTCACTGTTTGTTACCTAAGGCAAACCATTACAGCTGGGTTTTTTTGGCTATAACATTGGATAAAGATATTCCATTGTGGTTTGTTGCATTCTGCATGAAATTCCACATCACATGATAGTATTATTCAGAAATACAAAGATTTTAACACTTTGACCAGTAGTGGTGTCACCCCCCCCCGTGCACATCACCTGATGTGGCCCATACCCCCTGCACCCATCTAGCAACGCCACTGACTCATAAGTGTGTGTGTGTGTGGGGGGGGGGACTAGCATTATGTAAAAAGCAAAATAATACAGCACTGATTTTAATGTCTACCTGAAAGTTCAAAGGGGTAGCACCTGGAGATTCAGCAGAGGAAAGCTGTTCCAGATGTAAGGTACCATGACTGAGAAGACCATGCTCCTTGTTGCCACTCACCTAATTTCTGAAGATGGGGGAACTCTGAGGAGGAAGTTCTCTGAAAACAAGCCTAATAGTCAGGCAGGTTCATGTGAGAGTAGGCAGTCCTTCAGGTACCCTGATTCCAAACCATGTCAGCAAAGAAGGGGCTGAAGCAAAGACTTGCTGGGAACCCCTGCACCCAGGGATAAGACCCCTTATCCAACCCCACAAGCACACACATCCAAGGAATTCCTTTTTGAGCAGAACACTGGAAGGGAAGAAAGATAGCTCCCTCAGAAGAGGGCAGCCCTGTGCAACAAAAACAAAGGTCCCTCCCTGGCACAGATACAAGTACCTGAGATGCTTATTTATTATTTATTTAACTACGTAAACCATTTTGTTGTAAAGCGGTGTATAAATATTCTATATATTAATGTGGTCATTTCATTTTTTTAATCTCTGCTGCTGACTGCATTTTACCTGTATTGTCACTGCTGGCTGAGGTTTTACTAGGTTTGATGGCATTGTTCACGTATATTTCATTCTGTTTTTATGTGTTGTTTTTTTTTACAACTATGTTGTAAGCTGCATTGCAGGTGGGTAGAAAGGCAGGCTAGAACTATAAAAATGAAAGAAAAGAAAGTGCAATTAATTAAGTAAAGAACATGTTTACACATGAAACTTAAAATGCTTCAATTGTGTCTTGCACAAATGCATAATCCTACAATGGCCACCGGGTAGATGGGACTCGTCAGCCTGGGAAGGCAGCTCATCTGAGAGAAGGAAAACTCTGATCCCAAACCTCCACTGCCTTGTGGCTACATCCAGTTATGGGAAAGGCTTCAGGAGCATAAGAACATAAGAACAGCCCCACTGGATCAGGCCATAGGCCCATCTAGTCCAGCTTTCTGTATCTCACAGCGGCCCACCAAATGCCCCAGGGAGCACCCCAGATAACAAGAGACCTCATCCTGGTGCACTCCCCTGCATCTGGCATTCTGACATAACCCATTTCTAAAATCAGGAGGTTGCACATACACATCATGGCTTGTAACCCATAATGGATTTTCCCTCTAGAAACTTGTCCAATCCCCTTTTAAAGGCATCTAGGCTAGATGCCATCACCACATCCTGTAGCAAGGAGTTCCACAGACCGACCACACGCTGAGTAAAGAAATATTTTCTTTTGTCTGTCCTAACCCGCCCAACACTCAATTTTAGTGGATGTCCCCTGGTTCTGGTTCTGGTAAAGAGCATCTCCCTATCCACTCTGTCCATCCCCTGCATAATTTTGTATGTCTCAATCATGTCCCCCCTCAGGCGTCTCTTTTCTAGGCTGAAGAGGCCCAAACGCCGTAGCCTTTCCTCATAAGGAAGGTGCCCCAGCCCAGTAATCATCTTAGTCGCTCTCTTTTGCACCTTTTCCATTTCCACTATGTCTTTTTTGAGATGCGGCGACCAGAACTGGACACAATACTCCAGGTGTGGCCTTACCATAGATTTGTACAATGGCATTATAATACTAGCCGTTTTGTTCTCAATACCCTTCCTAATGATCCCAAGCATAGAATTGGCCTTCTTCACTGCCGCCGCACATTGAGTCGACACTTTCATCGACCTGTCCACCACCACCCCAAGATCTCTCTCCTGATCTGTCACAGACAGCTCAGAACCCATCAGCCTATATCTAAAGTTTTGATTTTTTGCCCCAATGTGCATGACTTTACACTTACTGACATTGAAGCGCATCTGCCATTTTGCTGCCCATTCTGCCAGTCTGGAGAGATCCTTCTGGAGCTCCTTACAATCACTTCTGGTCTTCACCCCTCGGAAAAGTTTGGTGTCGTCTGCAAACTTAGCCACTTCACTGCTCAACCCTGTCTCCAGGTCATTTATGAAGAGGTTGAAAAGCACCGGTCCCAGGACAGATCCTTGGGGCACACCGCTTTTCACCTCTCTCCATTGTGAAAATTGCCCATTGACACCCACTCTCTGCTTCCTGGCCTCCAACCAGTTCTCAATCCATGAGAGGACCTGTCCTCTAATTCCCTGACTGTGCAGTTTTTTCAGTAGCCTTTGGTGAGGGACCGTGTCAAACGCCTTCTGAAAGTCCAGATATATAATGTCCACGGGTTCTCCCAAATTCACATGCATGTTGACCTTTTCAAAGAATTCTATAAGGTTCGTGAGGCAAGACTTACCCTTACAGAATATTCTGCCTCGAGGAGTCAACCTCGAGGCAAAATCAGGAGCCGGAGTCCCTGAGGCAGTTCATGGCTGAACACAGTCACGTTCTGGCAACTCCTGTGAGGTCGCTGGAACCAACCGTATTGGCCTCTGCCTTTCCATTGGACCATTTCAGCGACATGGAGAGGGGGGATTTGCTGCATGGGTAACAGCCTATCCTCCATACCTACTTTACCCAGGCTTCACGCACTGGAGAGGACACTCTGTTCCAGAACCACCATAGTCTTCCGAGACTGAAGGATGCCAACAATGGCCAGAATGCTCATACGGTTGTCTCCTGTATGTGTAACAATCAGATGTTACATGAGTAACATCTGTAACAATCAGTAACATCTGTAACAATCAGATGTTACATCAGTGGTGAAAGAGAGACTAAAATGTGCTGCGGCCTTTATGAAAATGCTCAGAACCTAATTTTGCAGCATCTCTTATCAACATGGCACCCCAGAGAGGTGAATTTACCAGCACCTTAATCATTACCGCATAGCAGATCTTAGAGCATAATGAACATATAGACAAACATATAGACAAACACATAGACGAACAGGCCTTGCTGAGGGAGAATCAGCATGGCTTCTGTAAGGGTAAGTCTTGCCTCACGAACCTTATAGAATTCTTTGAAAAGGTCAACAGGCATGTGGATGCGGGAGAACCCGTATTGAGAACAAAGGTATTGAGAACAAAACGGCTAATATTATAATGCCATTGAACAAATCGATGGTAAGGCCACACCTGGAGTATTGTATGCCAGATGCAAGGGAGGGCACCAGGATGAGGTCTCTTGTTATCTGGTGTGCTCCCTGGGGCATTTGGTGGGCTGCTGTGAGATACAGGAAGCTGGACTAGGTGGGCCTATGGCCTGATCCTGTGGGGCTGTTATTCTGTTCTTAACCTCCCTCTTTTTGTCCCTTCCTCTTAAATGTCCAGGTATGAATATTTTGGCCCTTCAGAGTCTGTTTCATTCACTTTTTCCTGTTCAGGTGGAGAGGCTTGGTTCCTGGCTTCTGCTTCTGTTACCATTGGAGACGAATGAAAAACTACCCATGAAGGACAGTCTGTTGAAGTGGTGTTTATATTGGTGTGCTGGTATATAAACTTCATAAAAGGAGACAATTTTGCTCTGCAGCCTTAAGATAAAACCGTGATTGACTCAACGGGAATTTTGCTGGGTGACAGACTCAAGGAACAGGCCCGTCAGAGGAATGGAGGGTGTTGACATTGGTGCGTTCTGTCTAGCATTTTTATTTGTGCTGTGTCTTCATTTTCTTCTTCCCTTGTGTAGGGGCATGTTTGGAGGCAGGATCATTGCTGCTCCAAATCCTTAAGGCAGAAATCATCGTGTGAAATGACCCAGAAAGAAGACCTGAGTAGCACTTGATTTTCACAGTGGTGCAGTTGCAATGTTCCCCATTCGTGCTTATGATTCTCTTTTGGGTCAGACATTGCAAGGAGCGCACCAGACTCTACTCCAGTTACCCGTAATGTAGCCATTTATGATCTATGTGATCAAGTCCATTGGATACATGTCTGATCTTGTTCTAGCTGTTGCATGGACACAGCCATCATTAACATAAATGCCAGCTACTGCAGCAAGCTGGACTCCAGGTTTTGTACTGTGGTTTGTGTTTTGCATAGAGTAATAGAGTTGGAGGGGGCCTTGTAGGCCCATTCCCTATTCAAGCAGGAAATCCAGAACTAGATCAACCCCAGCAGATGGCCATCTAGCCTCTGCTTGAAGATCTCTAGTGAGAGACAGCCCCCTTGGACAAATGGTTTCACTGTCAAACTGCTCTGACGTACAGCTGAAACAGAGGTGGTATCAGGGCTCAACCAGGCCAGGCACTGATTGATGGCCTGTTCCCATCAGAGGGCCCACCTGACCATTATAACCTCAGTACCAGCGCCAGTGGTACCGCCCTGGGCACCATCGGGCACCCTATTCAATTCTTCCTCCTCCTGTTTCCACAGTTTTTAAAAAACAAGGAGGCAGAAGCCAGAGCAGACCCCATTCTTAATAAATTGGTTTTCTTCATAAGAACATAAGAACATAAGAACAGCCCCACTGGATCAGGCCATAGGCCCATCTAGTCCAGCTTCCTGTATCTCACAGCGGCCCACCAAATGCCCCAGGGAGCACACCAGATAACAAGAGACCTCATCCTGGTGCTCTCCCCTACATCTGGCATTCTGACTTAACCCATTCCTAAAATCAGGAGGTTGCGCATACACATCATGGCTTGTACCCCATAATGGATTTTTCCTCCAGAAACTTGTCCAATCCCCTTTTAAAGGCGTCTAGGCTAGACGCCAGCACCACATCCTGTGGCAAGGAGTTCCACAGACCGACCACACGCTGAGTAAAGAAATATTTTCTTTTGTCTGTCCTAACCCGCCCAACACTCAATTTTAGTGGATGTCCCCTGGTTCTGGTATTATGTGAATGTGAATTATTTTCACATTCATCTGGGGTGAGGATGGCTTGCCCTTCAAGGGTAATTCGCCCTTCACCTGGCAAGATTAAACATATTGTCTGGGGTTCAACATTTGCAGGCCCCAGCAATGAAACCAGTTACAATAATCAACTGGCCACAGAAACAGAGTAGACAGATATATGCTGTGTTGTATATAGGCTTCCCTGTACTGCTCTGTGTTCTGTTATCTGTGGCAGCAGCACTTATTTACTTTTTTTGCAGACTTTCATGTCTCCTTTCACCCCCCCCCCCCACAGGTCCCAGGGCAGCTCACATCAATTAAAGTCTTCAATACAATGATAAAAACATACCACACACTGTCGTTGTCCTCCTCCTCCTCCTGACATGGCAGCTGGTGTGTTTCTGTCACCACTGTGGGGGGACACGCAGTCAAAGCCTATGAAGAATTGTGGCCCATGCAGCTGGCAATGCTGATCTTTACCCTGCTGGCCTCTTCTCCTCCTCCTCTTCCTCCTCCTCACAGTGTAGATGGTGGTGGTCTGGACCAGGGGATATGGCCATTCTCAGTGTGAACACCTAGACTGTGGAATTCCCATCTCCAGGGAAATAAAGCTGGCCCAGTCATGGACAATTTTCAGCAAACCCTAAAGACCCACATTTTTTGGCTGGTGTTTTATTGATGCACTCGTAGTTTTTAGTTGGTGTGGTGTGTCTCTCCCTTGTTAAGTTTACTTATTATAACTTGTGCTTTTTTAACATTAGCTTTAATCTTTCTTTTGTAAGCTACCTTGATAGTCCCTTCAGAAACAGAAAGGTGAGGGCTCAATGTTTTAAATAAAGAAATAATATGTGGGGGAGGAGAACCTCTGACCTCTTTGCAATTGTTTCAGATAATCTTCCATTCTTCCTGAACAAATGTTATTGGCTGCAATCCATGAATATCAAGCCTAATTATTTCAATGGTCTCAAGTGTACCTAAGTGCTGGATCATGGCCATTGGCAATTAAAGTAAATGTTCTGAGGGTTGGACTTACCTCGCATAACAAGTTGCTAGGTCAAAACAGGAGTCTTCAGAAGATCTCAGCTCCCTTGCAAGGTAATGGAGATCAAAGTTCATAACCCCGAGCTCCTGTGTCATGGCTTGGGGTCAGAGTACCCTAGAGAGTGCCTTTATCCATAAAAACCAGCCTGCCAACTTTGATCATCATCAAAGAGACCCAATGCCCTCAATTTTTCCCTTTCATTGTTTGTGTCTTTGGTAGAGCAGAAGGTCCCTGGTTCAGCCCCTGACTTCTCCAGGGAAAAACCCTTGTCTGGAACCTTGAAGAACCACTATTAGTCAGTGTAGTGAATGCTTACCAAGATAGACCAATGGTCTGATACAGGGTGGGGTACACCACAGCCTGGGGGCCATTTGTGGCCATCAGGGACTCCCAATCTGGCCCTCACAAAGCCCCCCAGTCTCCAGTGAGCCTCTGGCTGGTCAGAGACTGTTGGAGCCCGCTCTGGCCCACAACTGCTGAAAAGTGTCTCACTTCTAGGCAGGGAACAGTAATGAAGCGAAGGTTCAAATCCCCCAACTTCTGGCAGCTACGATGCAAGTTAGAACTGAATCTTGCTTGGCTATCAGATTGGGGAGGCCAGCAGAGGGGAAACTGAGAAACCAACAAGATTGTGATGGCATTGGGGGAGGAGGGGCATGAGATAGACAATGAGACGTTCAGTATTGCTGGTTTATTCATGCTGTATGGAGCGTCCAGGTTATTTTCAGACTAAACTCCATCACCTCTGGTTGGGATTGGGTGAAAGAGAGGAGGGAGAAGGAGAGAAATGCCAGTTGTTGAGCTCTGCCTGTCTATGAACTGCAGCATGTAAATTCAAAGGGCCCCTTTGTTTCACCACTACCTCCATCCCACCCCCACCCCCCAGTTGACTTTTCATATTTCACTTCTTTGGAAGAAGTCACACACACATACACACACACTATGGGAGTGAAATTCTTCTCCCTCCCTCTCTCCTCAACGGAAGACAAAATATGTTGCAAGGATAAAAGAAGCATTGCATGTAAATTCACCTCCCCCTTGTCCTCCCGCCCTCGTTTTGAGAGCAGCAGCTGGAGGATGCCAACTTTCTATGGACAGTATTCTTTAAGGTACATTTCTGCTGCAGCCTGCCCAGGGAACATCAGTCAATGCCCACGCTCCCCAGTTGATACCGAAGGGCTCAAATTGTCAGGTAATGTAAATGATGTCAGAGATATTCTAGGTTCAAATAAGATGATACTATAAATGTGTAACAATTTCTGTCCTGCACTTGTTTTGCACACACCTTAGGCAGACTAAATCTTGATTGGGATCATGGCATGCAGAGAGGAGGATCTGACCCTTTCCTTTGCACAGGTTTCTCTTGTCAAAAATAACCCCCTGAACCAATTTGCCTCTCAGTGTGCAACTGCCCAATATTGGGGGGGGGGGGGGCGCCAGACCCTACTCCCCATATGCCACGTGTTCCTGATTTGGGTTGCCACCACCCCCTATAGTGGCTATTTTGAAAGTAAAAGTGTGGGAGAATCAGTTACATGTTTTATGTATCAATCTCCTGGAATTTAAAACTGCTAAACGCTTCCCTGAAATGTATCAGTCTAGAAACCAATGGTTCTCAAAGTGACAGAATGAGGGATATACAGTTGCTAAAGGAGGTGTAACTCCTCTCCCTGCCCCCCCCCACACACCAGTGTCACTTCAAGTCAGATCACACTTTTCCTCCAGTATAGCAGAACAGAAAGTTATGTGTGCCTCACTGTTGTTTTTCAGTTGTTGGACCTCTGGAGTAGCATACTCTTTTTGGCACTCTTATAAGAAATTTTAATAACCCTCCCTCTCACCAGTATAAATAATCATAATTGCTATAGCTGATGACTTCACTTTTTTTATTTGTGAGTTCCTTTTCAAGTAGTAAACTTGTCTCCCTCCCCTTGGATAAATCCCAGTTTGAGTGTCACTTGACTCCTTTCACCTATAGTATGCCTCTGCCTATATAACACCAAAATAATGCAAAGAATAAAGAAACTGAGAGTGGGGAGTAAAAGCCAGCCACAAAAGTGATGGAGAAACATGCAGAGGGAATTGGGAGATTTCATTCTGTTGCTCTAAAGGGGGTGCCTTTCAGCAGGACTTGCGAATAAAGAGGCATTTCACCCAGCAAAAGCCATGGCCCTTTTCCAAACTTGGGAGGGATATGGGTGATGACACATCCAAAGTCAGAAAAAGGCATTGCAAGCCCTGAACTGGACCATTCATTCCTCCCGCCCCCCTCCCCCAACAAAGCATCACATCACTACAGTGGCATGAAAGGGCTCGCTGCTGAATTAACAGGCCTTCGAAAGTATTTTGTGGGTTCGGCCTGTAGACAGAGAAGGCTGCCCTGGAGATTTGCTCATTCCATGCCTGGATCTGTGCTTCATGCTCCTGTATCAGTGAGCATGAAGCAGGAACGCTCCTGAGCTGTATTCAGGGCTATGTGTGTAGCTCATAATTTGGGGCAAATGCACAAAATGAGCAAGATGTAGAACTAGGTGCATGGGCAGTTTCTTGAGAATATTAGCTTTTAAAAAATGTTTCTAGCCGTTATGATTGTGAAGTTGTACTTGAAAGTATGTGGGCCACACCTGGTGAAATTTTCAAAGCAGGGCAGCAGGATGATGACTAAGGATGCGATCTTATGCACACTTTTATGAGAGTAAGAAGACCCACTGAACAAAGTGGGACTGACTTGTGTTCAGTGGGGCCTTCATACATCTTACTCTCATCTTTCAGCACAATCTGTTACTTGTTTAATTTCAGGGATGGGAATTCGAGTCAGGTGACTCGACTCAGAGTTGTGAAAATGCACGTTTTTCGCTGACTCATATACTTGAGTTGTGTGCGTGGAAGACTCAGAAAAACACTCAAGTCAAGGGCCCCTGACTCGGCACTTGTCCCCATGCATGCAATCTCGAGTCTGTCTGTGTCTGGGTGTGCTTGCATACTGTTTTCATGGTGCAAAAAACCTCATGGAGTCACCATTTAGACCAGGCGAGCAGCAGGGAAGTTCCAGCCAGGAGGCAGGGAAGGGTTAATGTTTTGCTTTTGTGTCTGAGCAGGAGGGGGAAGGTGAGAGTGAGCTCTTTTGCCCACTGATAGGAAGGAAGGAACCAATAATCATTGGATAAAGGATGGGTGGTCTGACTTGTTTCGTTGACTGAGGGAGGGCAGAAGGAGCAGCCTAAGGAGGGTTCTTGCCTTACGATTGGCTGGAGAAGTCCAGGGAGGGGACGGAGACAGGGAAGCTGGGGGGGGGAGGCAGTTCATAGCGATCATGCTTTCCACCACATGGCTGCTGTGAGCTCCATTGTTACTTGGGGGGAAGAAGCCCCATTGAATAACTGGCCACGGTGGGACTACTTTTGAGTAGAGCTGCCAAGGATTGGGTCATCCTGGTAAGCCTCACAGCTGCTGCATGTGACTGTCCTCCCTCTTGCCACTTCTGTCCCCACTCTCAGGCAGTCCCTCCCAACCCATCCCGCTTTGTTTACAGATGGGATGGGGACAGCAGGGGCTTGGTTAAAGAGAACTCACACACGCACACCAGGCAAAAGCCCCATTTTCCCCCCATGACTGGTTTTTTAAAGGGGGCAACTCAACTCCAGTCCTTTAGAGTAAAAAAACGGCAACTTGGCAACTCGGAAAGTGCCCCCATTAAGACTTGTTTTTGAGTCAAGTTGCAGGGTTGCGGAGACTTGGGACTCGACTCGAGTCAAGCCGTGCTGAATTTGCCCATCCCTGTTAATTTCTGAACTTGTATCAGATTATGCTGCAAGATTTCCAGAAGTTAGGGGGTGAGGCTTCCATGCCCTGCATATCTCCTTATCCTAGTCAGGAATAACAGACCCTGAATAAATTATGCATAATAGTAAATAAATGTCTGCAAAAATTGCAGAAATTTTACAGGTTGCAGAATTCTGGTTTTCATGACACATAATTTGAGTTATCTGAGTTCAGAATTTGTTTTAATATAACGTAGTATACATATCCCTGGGTATATTGTAAAACTGGCATGATGTTATTTGATATGCAATTAATCTTGTTGGGGGAGTGTATCACAACTTCAGCCTAGTGTTCTGTCTGTCTGCAGTGTAGAGTCCTGTGCCTTAACCTCCAGAGGGCCCTGGCTTCAGGTACGTAGGCAGGTGATGAATGCTGTGCTGACAGGTCTCACATCGCATTTTAGTTGCTTCAGGGCAGGAGATTAAATTAGGTCTTGCCTAAACTACCAGCAAGGGGAAGTTTGAACTGGAAGATACTTGAAATATACTGCATGGACAAGTCTGCCCATCACCACATAGCAGTCCCCCATCTCCCTCCACCACCACCCCGATCAATCTGCTGGTTGCACTGGAGAGAATATCAGAACAGAGACTGGTCATATGATTTGGTACTTTTCCTCAGCCGAAGGCAGTGTTCTTCAACCTGTCGGTCGTGACCCCAATGGGATCGTGAAGCCTCATTTGGGGGGTCACGACAACCTTTCAAAGCATGTGCAGAGAGGACTTGGATCCAACTCAATAACGGTACTGCCTTATCAAAACTGAGTTCTTGATATAAGCCTGCATAGTCTCTTCTTGCTGTCTTGCCCTGCAGCTCCTAAGGCCAGCCCTGCTAAGGCTGTTACCTCACAGGGTTGTTGTAAAGACACAAGAGTTAAGGGAAATGGGATGGGGTGGTGGGCAGATCAGGTCCCGGGAGGAAGCAGGATTGGTGGTGGGCCCCCAGCCTTATTTATTTATTTACTTATTTATTTGGGTCATGGCATGAAAATGTTGACAATTACTGGCCTAAGGCATGAACAAATAAAACCCTGAAACAGTCAGATACTGAATTACCCCATTGCTCTTTGGTGATTACATGAACTCTGCTGCTTCTTCCCATCAGACATCCATCAATGAAACTGACAAAGAAACAACAGTAGCTTGGTGAGGTATTTAGAACAGAGGTCAGAAAGGTTAGCAGGAAATGTAGAGGTAGCATCTAGTCCTTGTTTATGTAATTAAAATATGTATATGTTGTCTTTCTCCTCCTTCAAGGGGACCTAAAGCAGCTTGCAAATTCCAATGAAATGTCACAACAATTAAAAAAAAATCAACACACACACAGGGCACCAAGCAGGGCAAACCAGTGGTATTCCTGGCAACTGCCCCACCCAGGGCACATCCCCAGAAGTGCCGCATCAACCTGGAGGTGCTACCCACTGTGCCCGCTGCCCTCCCTGGTATTCTGAGGGGCTAGGAGACCACATGCAGCCTCCCGGCCCTTAAAGACCTTGTAAAGCCTTCTGGAGGTCAAAGATCGTCACTTCCAGTGAGAATGTGGGTGCCACAACAGAAAAGGCTCTCCTATACATTCATAAATGATGGCATGTGAAGAAGAGCATCCTGATGGCCTTAAGGGAGGGGCAGGCTCCATGCACGGAGAGGTGTTCCTTCAAGTATCTGGATCCTAAACTCAAAGGTAACTTCTAGCACCTTGAATTGTGCCCAGAAACAAATTGGCAGCTGAATCAACATGGGCGTAACACACTCCTTCAGGAAAGAAATGAAAATATCCATGCCCATCACAACATGAAGATCTCCATAATGGTTTTTATTACACAATGCCCATGAAATAGCAGAGGGATGTATGGAACAAAGCTTAGTGATGGGTGGGCTTACAGAATAGGTGCTTTGGGCATCTGTGCAGTTGAAAAGTGGGGTTTATAAGGAATACATACATAAAATAATGAGCTTTACAGAATGACTTTTTAGGGGGATGCTCCAAACCTGGAGCAACATATTCCTGCTTCCACAAGTCTTGCTCTGTGGCTCCGTAGCTGGTTTTCCAGTTGTACAGTACTTGTGCTGGTTGTTGCTCCCCTTCTGCATAATTTCCTACATTTTTTTCTTGACCTTGTTGCTACCAACTCAGCTAAGCATGGCAGCCTCTGGGCTGAACCAGATGTGACATGTGAAATGGAATTTCCAACATCTTTTTCTTTTTGCAAAACCCTGTGTGTGTGTGTGTGTGTGTGTGAGAGAGAGAGAGAGAGAGAGAGAGAGAGAGAGATTTGTAGTGGGGCTGTGAAATAGAGGAAAGTGGGGGGGTCTAATCTTTTGTTCCCTCACTTAAATTGCCCTCAAAGCTGCTATTAGCCATGGAAGGAGTGTTTTGAATCAGGGCCCCAGTGCTAGGCAAAAGGACTAGACTCCCTCCCTGCATCATTGTCCTAATCCCAAAACCCCCAGACTGCTTTTTCCGGACGGAGGGGGGGGGTAAGAGCTCCAATCACAGAACTCCCATTCATAATTTTGCCTTTAGCCCCATCTCTCAGGACCTCATCTCTCAGCCTCATCTCTCAGCCCTCATACTCTCAGGAGTATCTACGGTATTTCTTTACTCAGAGTGTGGTTGGTCTGTGGAACTCCTTGCCACAGGATGTGGTGATGGCATCAGGCCTAGATGCCTTTAAAGGGGAATTGGACCAATTTCTGGAGGAAAAATCCATTACGGGTTACAAGCCGTGATGTATTTGTGCAACCTCCTGATTTTAGAAACGGGCTATGTCAGAATGCCAGATGCAAGGGAGGGCACCAGGATGCAGGTCTCTGGTTATCTGGTGTGTTTCCTGGGGCATTTGGTGGGCTGCTGTGAGATACAGGAAGCTGGACTAGGTGGGCCTATGGCCTGATCCAGCGGGGCTCTTCTTATGCTCTTACTTAACTGTTTCAGGCCAGGAAAGGCAGGGTGGGGATGGAGAGGTTGTCTTCCCTCCCATTGCATTCCTGTGAAGCCAGGTCTGTGGATGGCTATCTTGCCATGCCTAGTGAAGTATGAGGTACATTAGTTATTATTAGGTATGCAAATAGGTCTGAGGGGGATTGGTATAATGGCTGCTGATGTCACCAAAGCTCCCACTGGCACCCATTTGCACTGAATAGCTCAAATTAATGTTCACATTCTGTTAAGCATCCTAATTATTTTTATCACCTGCATGTTTCATAGTATTTAAGGGGGCTGACATCCCATTCAGATTTGCTATGGTCCTATGAAGGTTTACTCGAAATAACCCTTTTCTGAAAGAAGAATGTATAAAACGGCAACCTCTGAGTTTTAGAGATCACCTATCTCTGAGTGTTAGATGTGTGTGTGTGTGTGGGGGGGGTGACAACAGGGTACAGGTCTCTTGTCCTGTGTGGCTCCCTGAGTCATCTGGTGGGCCACTGTGAGATACAGGAAACTGGACTAGATGGGCCCTTGACCTGATCCAGCAGGGCTCTTCTTATTGTCTTATGATTGGTTGTAACAAATAAGGCCGATGAACTTGTTTGACCCTGCCATGCAAATTGGCATGGTGATATGAATTGGAACTCATAGATGCCTCCATGACACTATCCAACCATCTCATCCTCTGCTGTCCCCTTCTCCATTTGCCTTCAATTTTTCCCAGCATCAGCAATTTTTCCCAGCAACTGGGTGACCTGTCCATCTTGGGTGTCCCTACACAGCATAGATCATAGGCTCACTCAAGCCCTTTCACCATGACAAGGCAGTGATTCATGAAGGGGTAAACCTATTTGCATCACAATGGATTATACTGAAACCAACCAATTAAGAATCATGTATATAAAGTGATTCTGGCCACAAAATTCAGTTTTCCCCTTATTTAAAATAAAAGGTTTCTAGGTTGTGTAGCTACAAATATAAGACTGAAAGTTTGTGGTCAACTTCTGGAGAAATCAAATGACATTAAGTACGACTTCTAGAGATCAGAGTCAAAGCTTCCATGGCCTGTACAGACCTTAACATAGACCTTCCACGTATAGCAGAAGCAGTGAACTGGGACAGCAAAATGGCTAAGAAACTGAACTGGGAATCAAGAGCTTTCTGATTTGAACCTCACCAGTATGAGGAACTCACTGGGTGTCTTTAGGCAATTCATTCCCTCCCAGCCTCGACAAACCAGATGCAATGTGGGGATAACACAATTAACGGCGCAATCCTAACCAGCATGTTGCAGCAGCACAGACAATTGCTGTGCCGGTACTAAGGCCTGTACCAGCCTGCCAGCACCAGTTGAGGGCCTGCACCCACCACAGCAGGTAGGCTTTTCAGACTGGCAAGAGGGCAGAACAGGAGGGGGTGTACAAGGGCATGGTGTACAACTAGCTTGGTGGTGTGCCAAGCTAGTTGTCGACCCTTTACTTAAAGAAGAAGCGGATTGCAAAATAAAATAAGAAGATAAAATGGAATGTGCAAAATTGCCCAGTTAAAAAGATATGTTTATGGAAGGCTTGAGAATTGCTTGAAAATGCCTCCTGTGTTTCTGAAGAATGACTTAAACAAACATAGAAGTTCTTGGTTGA
Source organism: Tiliqua scincoides (assembly GCF_035046505.1). NCBI lineage: Eukaryota > Metazoa > Chordata > Lepidosauria > Squamata > Scincidae > Tiliqua > Tiliqua scincoides. The sequence goes on along the minus strand of NC_089822.1, from coordinate 126,175,870 downwards.
GGCAATGGAGAAATAGGCTAGGAGAAAGTGGAAACTTTTGGTTCTACCAGTGGAGATCAGATGAGGAGATGAGCTGCCAGGCATTTTCCCGTCCAAAAGATATTCATCCTGCTTATTTCCTCATTTCATGTTCTTTGCTCTGAAATTAGACTGCACCACGGATCCAGAAGCACATTCCATTCTGCTGCTCCAGAAGTGTTGCAATGGGATTTCTTGGACATCTGCTCCGAATGCTTATTTACAGAGCTGTGGGGACCATGCTCTGAGACCATGAGACAGCTTTCTTCAGAGCCTTGCTTTCTGACAAGGATCCGTTCTGCTAGACGTTTCTCATGCCTGCCTGTTCAGCCAGAGGAAATATTTTGGGGAAAGTCTGAGGTTAATTGAACATGTCATTTTGGACTTGTGTAGCTTGGGTCAGCGGGGGAGAGGAGACAGTTTTGCGCTTGATGAAATGTTTAAACTTTCTTCCTATTTGTCCACCTATCACTCAAATACAAGTTCTTCACTGCACGCTGGATTTTGCCTAGGCTGGAAGATTTTGCCTTTGGGGGAGGGGAGGCTCAGGACACAGTGAAAAGTTTCAGCAGCCTTACATAGGATTTGTGAGAAGATAGTAGAATGTCCAGGTTTACGCTGGGGGCTTTGCCCCAACAACACTCCAATATCTCTTAGAGGAAGCTGCCTTCGCCTCAGTCAGACCGTTGATCAATCAAGCTCAGTGTTGTCTAAACTGCCTGGTTTGCCCTACCTAGAGATGCCAGGGATTCTGCATCTGAAGCAGTTGCTCTACAGCTGAGCTAGAATCCTAGCTTGGGAACAAGGAGAAAGGAAGAACGTACTGTACCTTTCATTGCTTCTTTTGTGGGGAGACTGTGGGCCCAATCCTATCCAATTTTCCTGTGCAGGTGCAGCCATACCAGTGGGGTGTGCACTGCATCCTATGGTGGGGAGGCAGTCACAGAGGCCTCCTCAATGTACTGGAACATTTGCTCCCTTACCACAGGGCTGCACTGCAGCTGCACTGGTGCTGGAAAGTTGGATAGGATTGGGTCCTCAGTGTGGAACTACAACCCAATTTATATTGGAGTCCTGACCATTCTTCAATAGGGTTGCCAGTTTACTGGCAGTGAAAGAACTTGGTCTGTTCTTGTGCTTTTAGCAGCAGTTTGGTATGCAGCAATCAGTAGATACATTTCCCCTAGCGGCTGTACATCTAGCTGCTGCTCAAGGCATGGTTGCAAAGGCTGCCTGAAAAACAGTCTTAAATAGCCCAGTAATACAAACAAAAAAAAACACCCAATGCTCATGAATCTGGCTTGGGGAAGTTAGTCTGCCCCATCTCACCAAATGCCAACTTCCCCTCCTCCTGAGAATAGCAAGAGTCAAGTTTCAAGGCCCATTTTATTGGGGTCTAGCGAGCCAGCCGCACATGGTGCTTGTTAATATTTATGGGATTTTTCTGGGTAGTAGAGTTCATGCGCCTGTTTCACACACTCCTCCATAGCAGCTTTATCTTTCAAAAGCAGCCTGCAGAAGCGGAGGCGCCTGCCCGAACACTCAAGGCAGTCAGTCAGCCAGACGGCCCGTTTCCTGCCCTCTGTATATATGCAGCTAAAACCAACACAAGAGTGTATTATCACTCCAGCTGGGAGGCAGGGAGAGAAGGCGAAATGGGCTCTACCCCCCATCCCTGAGGGCCGCTCCGTAGAGAGCTGACTTGCCACTTCTGAGTCATGACTGGTGTGCACAAAACAGCCACCAAGGTGTGGATTGGCTTTAAACTGCAGGTGCTGTCTTCCATGTGGCTCCCATGCAAATAGGGAGATTTTCACCATGATACCCAAACCTCCCTCCCCTCACCACGTTTTGCAGTGGTGGGAAAATTAATCCAATCTTCATGTCAACCCAGTGCACGCAACCTGCTTGCTAGGTGAGGCTACTTCATTTCAATAAATGCTTTATTTGAACAGATTTTGCACAGGGCAGGAGGGAGAGCCATATGCTACTCCCTTACCCTGTAGCATACTGCATCTTCTCAACCCCAGGGAAGTGGAGATGAACAAACACAAGTGCCCCACCAGTGAAATTTGGCAGCTGGGGCCCATAAATGTTTGCCACCCCCCCATGACAAAATCATTTTCAGTCATAGTCATGACATGAAATGAATAATAATAATGGCCAGAGAAGAAGTGCAGACAGTGAATATCTTCTTTTATCGAACTTTATGTAAGTTTGTGTGTGTGCATGTGTGTGTGAAAGTAAGTTACAAACTTTGCAAGTTTATATATTTATATTTGTAGATTTCTTTTGTAACTCCATGTATAACAGCGGTACTCAAACTGTGGGTCCAGGACCCAGTAATGGGTCATGACCCAATTTCTGGTGGTTTGTGAAACTGACAGGGCAGGTTAGGCTATGTGCATCAAGGACAGGTTGTCAAGCTACAATGGAGGATAGAGTGCCTCTACCTTTAACTATTGTAGAGAAGAGGGAATATTGGCAGGTGCAGCTCAACATGGAAGGGTTTAAAAAGCTGCACCTTCCAAAATTCCCTCTCCTATACAGTGGTTAAAGGTGTAGGCATTGTATCCTCCAGTGCATCTGGTCACCTTGATGAAGGGTTAAACTAGCTGCTACTTGTGTGGGGGAGCACTACTATCCAATCTCCTTGGCATTTATAAATCAGGTATACCCCTGCCACTGCCACCATTTTGGGGCAGCCTCTTGGATACCCTCAGCCACCAATCTGTCCCCACCAATCTGCCACCAAAAGCGACTATCTCAGTCAGTGTCCCCTGGGTTACCTGATAAAATCATTCCTCTCTATGTCTCCTCCTCCATCAGCAAGTACCCACTCCCAATGACCTGAGAGATGTCCCTCCATAAGGCTTGGCATTAGCCATGGTGCCGTGATTGGAGAAAGTCTGATGATCAACCATGTGGCATTGAGTGTTGGGCTAGAACTAGTTGTGATTTGAAACTGACATGAATGAAATGCCAGAAAGTTCTGAAGCAAACAATAGAAGCAGTGAACCAATCAGGATGGGCTTTGCGTGTAGAACAAGGTCCTGATTTGCTCTTTGCTTCTATAGTTTCCTTCAGAATTTTCTGGAGCTTGTTCACACCAGTTGAAGACCAACGCTAGTTTCAGAACCTGGTTGTTCATTTTGAACACAGAGTTAGCAAAAATAAATTAGCCACCACAGAAGAAAATAATAACTTCCAGTCAAGGTCTCCAGTCAAGTTGTCTCACAGTTTAGATTCAGTAAAGTTTTTATCTTAATAAATAAGCAAGAACTGAACTTGCTAGAATAAGGCAAGCCACTTTGCAACTGAGTTGAGAGCCTCTGCCAAGTACCAATTCCCTTCAGTCTCTGCTAAATCCGTGCTGCTTTGAGATCTAGTGAGCCTCTCCCCACTGTCATCAGGCTGCGTAATTTTCTGTCCCCAACAAGGTCTCTTTCATTTTTGCATTTCCACAGATGAGTAGGCAGCTTTTCCCCAATGTGCTCCTAGATACACTTCCTTTCAAGCCCACTGGACTCTTTATCCACTACCAGTAGTGGATATGAACGGGGGGAAATGACTATATTCTTTATAATTTTACATGCTCCTGCTGCCCCACTTTTCCATGTCCAGGAACTGCAATATAGCCCAGGTTCAGCCTTCTTTTGGAGGAGAAATCACTGGAGGCTTATGGATTGAGAGGCTTATGGGTGCCTTTTGTCATGAATACGTACAGTTTAGGCCTAGCAGTTCCTAGCTGCAGGAATGTGAGTAAACAAACAAAAAGATTGTTGTCTCACCTTTGCTGGCCAGAAAGGACAGACACCAAGAATTACAACCCATTGGAATGTTTAACACCTCAGTAGACTGAGGGGCGCCTGATCAAGCGGAATGGAATGCAGCGATGGATCTCCAATGGGGAGGGGTAAGAACTAGGAGGGCTAGCAACCAGGTCCTGTCCTCAAAAGATTCAGATTGGACAGTCTAAATAAGTATGAAGTCACCTCAGTACTATTAGCATAAGAAGGATAATAATGAGTGCCCCAAGGGGTGTGGCCAGTTCTTCTTGGGCAGAGGTTGTGGGTGCACATCCTGCACGCTGAGAGCCCTATTGTCCAACATGGTTATCTGGCCTCACAGGTAGCCTGGAGCTAAGAGATCCACAAGAGTAACTGACCCAGGTGAGATTCAGGTATTAATAGAGATAGCCAGCCAGCTTTATTATTTTATTGCTGATACATTTCTTAGATGTTTCCTCTAGCATTTGCGGCCTTATGTAACCTTATGTATTTAATAAACTAAAATCTCTTTTACCAAGTTGTTTCATTGTCTGTTGGGGACAAAGTTTCAGAATCCTGCCTAGACGTTCAGCAAGCTACCAAGTGCTCATTGAGGTCTAGTAACTTGAGGACTGAAGCTTTAATTGGAGAAAGAACTCAGTGCCTGCAAGGGATAGAGTTAAGCCTAGAGGGTCTCAGTGTCCCTGGATTGAGGCACTAGCACATACAGGGTGGTGGCAGTACTACTAGACAGGGGGAACTTGAGGGCTTTAGGGTTATTATTATTATTATTATTATTATTATTATTATTATTATTATTAACAGTATTTATATACCATTTTTCAACTAAAAGTTCACAAAGCGGTTTACAGAGAAAAATCAAATAACTAAATGGCTCCCTGTCCCAAAAGGGCTCACAATCTAAAAAGATGCAAATGAATACCAGCAGACAGCCACTAGAACAGACAGTGCTGGGGTGAGGTGGGCCAGTTACTCTCCCCCTGCTAAAAAAAGGAGCACCCACTTGAAAAAGTGCCTCTTACCCAATTAGCAGGGGCAAATTGGGTTCGAGAACCAAGAACTCTGAGCACCCCAAACCCCCCTAAGTTTACAAAACCTTTGTCATTTTTGCTTTACTTACAAATATTGTATATAGGTTTGAGCATTAGATGGAGTTAGGTAGCATGCTCCTGCAAGCAGCATTGACTTACATGTGTCGTCTAAGCATGTCTGCAGCTGCTAGCTGCCAGTTCCTTCACTTAGGTTCCACAGCAGTCAATCCCGGATCAAATCCCACCTTTTGATTCCACTGCAGCCTCTCTCTCTTCACCCCAGCATGGTCTCTCTTCTGCATCTCCTTCTAGACTGTGAGCCCTTTGGGGATAAGGAACCATTAATCAATTTATTTTGCTTTGTAAACTGCTTTGTGAACTACTTTTTGTGGAAAAGCAGTAAATATTTGATGATGATGATGATGATGATGATGATGATGATGATGATGATCCTGTCTTTCTCACTGATCACACATAGGGAAAAGTGAGTTGCCTGAAATACCTCAGCCTCTCCCCTTAGGTAAATGTCCTGAGGGCTCTAATGGAGGCTTCCCATTCAAGAAGATTCTTGGGTCATTCACATTTTTTATCCCTCTTTTGTCCATTTCAGGTAACTGGTTAAGCATTCCCTAAAGGCCTGGATATAGTATTATATTCACTCACAACATCAGATCCCAGTCTCACAACACTATATTAGTACAGTCAGAGGCTATGGAGCTGTGGAATTACATGCACCAATTAAAGATCAGCAGAGGGGCTGTCCAAAGCAAGTTGCCAACTGAACGGAACACTCCCAAATTCAGTCCCTTATCTCCAAATTCCTGTGCACCATTGTTCACTCACATGCACCACCCAGAGGACGCACTTTACACATTCTGCCCCACTGCTGCTGCTTTTTGTAATTTGGCTTAGATGGGAGAATCAAGGAAATGGAACCTCTTTGCTCCCACCATTCTCTCTGCTAGCCATTTTACAAGAAGCAGAATTGGAAGTTGGAGGACGAAAGCTCTCCCCATCATCCTCTCTGAGTGCACAAGAAGGGAATGGAGCTGCCAGCCAGGTGGTGGGCTGAGGAAGTGGCAGACAGGCAGGGGATATGGGGTACCTCTGCTGGTTTGCTGCCTGCCCCAGCCTGCCATCTAAGGCAAAGCCTTCCATTGGCCTCAGCTGGCAAAGCCTTCCACACTGGCCTTACTCTTCAACTGACCTCATGGCTGGATTGGCCCTGGGTTAACTGTACAAAAGACTGCCATAGAGTAGGGTGAATACATCAAAGGGCGTCTGTGCTTTTGTGTAGACAAGGAGGTTTTGTCCCAACAGTTTGCATTGCTGAAGTGAGAAAAGCTGTAACTTCCTGCATTGCTATTAATGGCATAGGAGCCCTGTCCTTCTAGAGGTCTGGTCACCTACCCACACAGTAGAATCTGTTATCTGGCAGAGCTCCTATTTAAAGCAATATTAGGCTCTCCAATGATGGAGTCAATGGGTATCTGTGTTAGGCCCTGTTCGATGTCATTTCTTCCATTGTCACTGTGTCAAATTCCAGACTCTGCCAGTAATGCTTTTGCTAGCATTCCTTAAAGAAACAGCTGTACATCCCACCCTTTCATACTTGATTAGCTTTCCAGATATTTGCCTGCCACTAAGAAGGTGGGGGTGGGCGGGAGAGACAACGACCACTTCTGTACGCATAGCACCTCTTTTTCTCTGCTTCACTCAAAAATGGAGTTATTCTCAGTAGCTTATTTTTGTCCCACACTCATGCCAGATCCCTTTCTTAAAAATAAATAAATACAGTGTCACAACGGCCCTTTAACTCTTGCTCTTTCTCTCCCTTCCACTCAGTTCTCAGGAAAGAAAGATTTTGTATCTGCAACAAGAAGAGTAACTTAAAATAAGTTCGGAAACAAGCAGTTTGTTCACCAGGATTTGGAGGTTGAAATCCTAGCAAGTGACCAAGGATCCAGCAACATCTACACAGAGGAAGAAGAAAAGGAGGCTGGGGAGTTTGGACTCTAAACAATAATGCCCTATGCATTACAAAATTATGTCTGAAGTTGTGGTCGCCCACGATTAGGCTTTAAGAATATGGAAAAAACAAAAACAAAAATAGCCTTGAAATTTCAGAGTGAATGGGACGCATCTTGATTGTCAGACACCAGGCCAGTAGATGGCGCTTGAGAGTACAACAGTGAGTTTATAGGACCTCTTTCTATTAAAGCCAGTTCTGAACATTTTGTCATAATCTCCCAACATTCTAGCACACTCTACTGAGCTTCTATCATGCTAAGAGATAGAGCCCTACCACTGGTGTGCCATGAAGGGTTCACATGTATGCTATGGGAGGTAGGGGGAGGATCATTTATTAGCAGGGCCATTGGGGGATGTGAGCCCCCCACCAGCAGTATGGTGCATTTTGTCAATTGTCAAAAAACGGATTGTGTGCCTTGACAACTCTAGTGCCTTATCAATGTGCTGTGAGATAAACAATGTTGAAAATTGCTAATCTAGGGAGAAGACTTGGCCATCACCCAAAAATGTACTTCAATTACTCCTTTTGATTCTCCCCTATCCATAAATGGTCACCATTCACTTTTGTCGGAATGGACAGTAATACATTTGGGAACACTGTTCTGTGGAGGGCAAAATCAGCCCCCATCTCTAATATTGGGAGGCCTGGTCAGTGATCTCAGATTGGGAACCCATGAAATATGTCCCACTTCGCAGAATGTACAGAGACATCGTTCACGTCCATAAGACAGTTGCATACAGTTGTACAATATACATATAGTTATACAATATACTGTATAAGATGCTGTCTTATACAAACACACCACAACCACAGCCAAACACACCACAACCATCATAATCAGGGCCTGAAGCCTTTACATGAAGTGGCAAGTTCAAGGAGGCTGCAAATAAGGGAGAAGAAGGACCCCATACTCTGTTTCTTCTTGCTTCTCCCTCCATGCTGCCACAGACAGAGACACTCCTGTTTACACTCTGATCCCCTTCCTGCTCACTCAAGTGGATGGGAAGACAATCTGGGTAGTGACAGACCTCATTTTCCTCTAGGCCAGGAGAAGGGGGGAAACCCAGCAACAGCTGTCTCTCCATCAGTCCACCCCCCTGGATGTTTAAGAAAGCAGCCAAGTGGTCCATGAGATGGAGCACAGAGCCCCCCTCTCTTTTACCTACAACTTCCAAAGTCCTGAGTATGGTTATGCATGCTCTGATAACATCTAGATCTGACCATTGTAATGTGCTCAGTGTGGGGCTACCTCTGAAGATTACTTGGAAACTTCAACTTGTATAAAACAGGGCCTCTAGACTCCTTGCAGGAGTCTTCATCTTCACTGGCTGCCTGTATGAGCACAATACAAAGTGCTGGTAATAACCTATAAGGCCCTTGTTGGCATCCTTCAGTCTCGGAACACTATGGTGTCACGCTCTGAATGGTGGTTCTGGAACAGAGTGTCCTCTCCAGTGCGCGAAGCCTGGGTAAAGTAGGTATGGAGGATAGACTGTTACCCATGCAGCAAATCCCCCCTCTCCACGTCACTGAAATGGTCCAATGGAAAGGCAGAGGCCAATACGGTTGGTTCCAGCGGCGTCGCAGGAGTTGCCAGAACGTGACTGTGTTCAGCCATGAACTGCCTCAGGGACTCCGGCTCTGGATTTTGCCTCGAGGTTGACTCCTGAAGCCTTTTCCAGAACTGGATGTAGCCACAAGGCAGTGGAGGTTTGGGATCAGAGTTTTCCTTCTCTCAGATGAGCTGCCTTCCCAGGCTGACGAGTTCCATCTACCCGGTGGCTTAGTCGCCTCTTAGGACAAGTACAGCCAAACTGAGGGCCTATTCTTATCCCCAGCCCCCAGGGGAATATAAGGCCCTAAATAGTTTATAACCCAGATACCTGAAGGCTCATCTCCTCCTGCATGAATCTGTCAATCTCTTGAGGGCATCACTATCTCCTTTTGATGTAACCCATAACAGGACCTTATCTGTGGTGGTACCTGTGGAACTCTTTCCCCCTCAAATTTAGGATTATCCCCTCCTTGCTGCCCTTCTGCTATGGTCAGAAGACATTTTTATTTTGCAGCACTTTTAATTAGGGTGTGACTGTTTTTTATTGGCTGCTTTTATCATATTTTTAATTGACTTTAATGCTTTAATTAAGCACTATATGAATAAGTTGTAATTACTTCATTGTCATAGCTCTAATGCCAAAGTGACTTTTTGATGATGTCATGCCTCTGCATGACATCATTTGTTATGTCCATATTAAACAAGTACGTATCTTCTCTCATTCCTTCCTTTGCCCACCATAAATGTTTTCTTCCTTCAAATCCTACAGTTATAGGCTTCTATCACCAGAGGTCTCTCTTACATTTGATTGGGGGGGGGGGGAGGAATGAAGGTTGCCAATCATTCAGCCAGAGGTGGCAACCTGGGGAACAGGGGGTTTGCAAGAATTCAGTATCTCAAAATGTACACCTCCTTCCATATTTAATCAAATACTGTACTGTAATCAGTTAAAAATCAACTAAAGTTTCTCAAATCGGTTGACAGCCTTACCAAAAACCAAGCAAGTTTAAACCTGCACTTTCTTGCATCTTTTGGATATGTGCCAAGAAGGCTCTAACAGCTCTACACCTGGACCCCTATGTCAGATGTGATGGTCCTCAACATCTTTGCCTGTCTGTGTTTTTAATTATTATTGATGTTAATTATTATTGATGGGCAGATCTTTCTCTAGGGAGTTGCTGTCTGGAGGAGGTAAGCCCCATGCACCTGGGCTGCACATTCCTGGAGCTAGAGCTATACTGTGGCTCTTAGGGTTGCCAAATGATCAGAAAAATGGCCTGCCTGTTAGCAACAATCAAACGTGCAGAAAAGCTTTTTTACAGCACATAGATAATAGGCATTAGCAACTGTTGATATCTGCACATCAAGCTATTTGTTCAAGGCCCAGGTGACATGGCTAGTGGAAAAACCAGCAACACCATTAGGAGCCCTAGTATAAACTGTATATCATGGCCAATGTGGTATAAGATGACCCAGTGCTAGGGTGTAAGCCTCATATGTTTACCCTAGGTATAGGGGGGTGGTTTTGAGAAAGGCACTCTGTATATGTTCAAAGGCACTTTCTGATTACAGGTAGGACATCAATATCCGTTTATTTGGTATCCACTGATTTGACTCACCACTGATACTGAGTTATACTTTTTAATGCCTTGTAACAAGGGGAAAAAAGCACCAAAATCCAATTGCCTACCTTTGTGGTGTTAAATAATTATAATTTCATTCCACTAGATTCCATTATTCACCCCATCTAGCGGCGGAATGTGGTATAGTGTCTATACCAATGCATTCTGGGGCGACAACAGAAGAGCAAGAAACCTGGAAGTGGGTCTTTAATGTTATTTTTTTCACTGATTTGGTAACTACTGATTTTTTTTTAATCCACTGGGGTTCCAAAATGGAACCTTGGAGAATAATGTGACATGACCTGTGCATTCCATTTATTACATCTATGTTCTGGCACTTAAAACAGATCTCTAGAGACTTGTCATCTCAGAAATCCATGAGAAATTGACAGTTGTGCTACACATGAATTCTAATCATACATTAAGGCTATAATCCTATGCACACACTTACCTAGGAGGAAGTTGATTGAACTCAATTGGACTTCTGCTTAGACACACACATAGGATTGTGCTGTAAATCCTCCATTTTCACTCAGATTTTGTTTTTTAAAAATGATAAAAGGTATTTGCTTAAGTCACCAGGTGAAGATTGTAAAATGAAGAAGAAAAATGGGCGTACTGTGTAAAGGTCAAAGAGTGAAGAAGGCAAAATGAAAGCCAAATGAATATCAGGGTCCTTTTGGAATGAACCTCTGGGACTGATTTATCACAATTTCACTAGACAAGTGGCAACAGTCAGATTCCTAAATTAGCTTTGCTTAAGGTCCAAGAGGTGGTGTTTGCTTTTGGGATTCTAAGATAGCACAAACAAACCCTATGCAGAAAAACCAATTGATAATCCTGCAAGTTGCAAAAAGTTGCACTGCAGATGTCCAGCGATTGTGTAGGATTGTGTGATCACCCAAGAAACATCTAATGGATATAAGCAGTCACGGGTATCTTCCTTACTTTCCTCACTCCAGTTGCTTTCCATATTAATATCCTGCACATCCAGATGGGCATAACCCCCCCCCCCAGATTCCCAAGGTGTGCATGAACTCAGCAGATCAGAGAGAAGAAGGCGCTGGGAAAACACATTCTGTTGCCGGTGCTTTCATGTTTCTTAAGAAGGGCAAAGGTCTAAGGCACACAAATTTTCCCACAGAAGCTTGGAGCTGGGAGACCTTGCAGCAGAATCAATGTTGGAGTTTGGATTTCTTTTTTAAGCTATCCAGGTAAGGCCAAAAAAGCAACCCATTTTTAATATATCACAAGGTTGCCAATTGCCCAAAAATCAATTCCCAGCAACCCTTGGATTGAAGATTGATTTCGAAAGCAGGGACTTTATCACTGGTTAGTTTTTTTTTCATGATTTATAGCTCCTTTGCTTTTTTGATATCTGATCCTACTCCAGCTACACTTTCAAGCTTTACTCTCTAATCACAAAGGTCAGGCCCTGTTCAGCAATGCCCAGAGGTTTCATTCCCATGAAAAATGCCTCTGTTTCAGGTTTAACATTTTTTATTTTAATCATTTATGAGACATCATCATCTTTAAAAAAAAGATTTATTCTGCTAAATACAATCCACTTCATGTTCCTGTTTCAATCCAATTCCCCTGGGTCAGAAATTTCTGTATTTTCTAATTGATCTATTTGGTATGCATAGGGCTTATATTTAGGTTGCCTGCAGGAGGTTTGTTTTCTGTGCCAGGATTGGGTGGTGTGTGTAATGAAGCCAATAAAGGAACCCAACCTGTATAAATTTGCAAGCTTTCAAGATTATAATACTGCAGGAAGCTCCTGAGATTGCTGTGCAGCAGCACCTTAAAGACAGCTCTACACATTATGTGACAAACCAGATTGCTGCTACTAATAATATTTAGATAGCACACACAATTCAGGGCCCAGTCCTATCCAACTCTCCAGTGCTGATGCAACAGTGCCAATGGTATGTGCATTGCATTTGGCTGGGAGGGGGAGTCACAGAGACCTCCTCAAGTTAAAGGAACATTTACCTTACATTTGTTCCTTTACCTCAGGGCTGCACTGTGGCTGCATCGGTGCTGGATAGGATTGGAAAGTTGCAAGACAGCATCAGTTTGCATGACAGCTGCTAACTGTCCTGCAAAGAGCTGAGCTTCATCGGTATGCAAGGAGCTGAGCTCTTGCAGTTTGCAAGCTTGTGTAAATGAAATAAATGACTGAGCATCTTTTTTCTGGTGTGTATCCTTCCAAGTCCCTAAATGACAGGTAGTGGGGGCAGGTAAAGGCAGGGTCACATAACTAAGCCCCTCAAGGCTGGTGGCTATTCATTAATGCTGCCTCATTACAAGAAATTGATCGAATTTTGTTTTCCCCTCAAACAAACAAACAAACAAACAAACAAACAAACAAACAAACATTAAAGGTAAATCCCCCCCCCCCCGGTGTTAAGCCTAGTCTTAACTCTAGTCTTAACTTGTCCAACTCTAAGGGCAATGCTCATCTCCTTTTCTAAGCCAAAGTGCCAGCATTTGTACATAGACAGTTTCTGTGGTCATGTGGCCGGCATGACTAGACACCCAAGCGCACAGAACACCGTTAACTTCTCACCGAGGTGGTACCTATTTATCTACTCGCATTTTTACATGCTTTCGAAGTGTTAGGTTGGCAGGAAAATAAAACATTACTTGTAAGTAAATACAAATCTTATTTCCTCTAATCACTTCTTTAGGTCTCATAAATGTAGGTGGGTCCTGTTAGAGTGTCATTTTTAAAAGTGGGTCTCGGTGCTTAAAAAGCTTGAGAACCAGTGGGTAAATAAGTTAAATCCAGAAATGGCTCTTAGACTGGACTGACCCCTACAGGGGATGAATGGTAAAATCATATGCCTCTGATTTTCTTCTCCACTGCTGACAGGGTTCAATGTTTGAATCTGCTTTACTCTGTTAGACTGAGTAATGAGAGCCAATGAGAAATTGCAGCCTGGTCTGCTGTCCTCACTAAGCCTCTGGGTGAGCAGATGTCTGGCTGTATCACCGTGAAAACATACTTCATTGCAAAGAAAGCACAACATTGTTCCTCATTAATTTTGCAACTGATGTCCAGTTTGCAACCCTATCCTGGATGATTTGTGCACATCACTCGTTAAAGTGATACAATTAAGGAGGAAATTAATTAAATAATGATCAGTGCAACGTTAGACACTATAATTACATTAACAATCATTCCCATACTCTTGTTCACTTGTGTCTGTGTTCTTTCAATTGCTGCGTGAAGAAAGGCAGGTATATTTTTGGGTGACCCAATGCCTGGCTGTAAAGATTTCCTCTGTGCATTTAATAGAAGCACAGCAGGGAAGATCCAACTGATGTAGCTTCAACTATCACTGCAGCATTGCAATGAGGTGGCCACATCTGGTGAATGTCTCCATGAAAAACCCAGATGCTTTTCCTGCATCTATTCAACCCCAGCACGGTTGCTCCACTCTGGCTCACAGTGGGGTTGTTTCAGTGGACTTTTAAGACTTTAACCATCTGTTAGACCACTGCCTGGCAAAGACACAATTGTTTCACAAACTCTTTAATCTGTTGGTGGTTTATATAGTTATGATGGCTGTATTTTTTGTTTATACCCAATGCTTGCTCTTTCTTTCTTTCTTTCTTTCTTTCTTTCTTTCTTTCTTTCTTTCTTTCTTTCTTTCTTTCTTTCTTTCTGTCTGTCTGTCTGTCTGTCTGTCTGTCTGTCTGTCTGAGTGGTTCTCACACATTTAGCACCAGGACCCACTTTTTAGAATGAGAATCTGGCAGGACCCACCAGTAGTGATGTCATGACCAGAAGTGACATCATCAAGTAGGAACATTTTAAACAATCCTAGGCTGCAATCCTACCCACACTTACCCAGGAGTAAGTCCCATTTACTATCATTGTTAAAAAAATATACATAGTAGCTTGTTAAGAGTACAAGTCTGTAACATTTCCCCAAACTGAGTCACATACCATGGTAGCATCAAGTCTAATATATTAAAAATAAAATATTGAAATGAATGGGGACCCACCTGAAATTGGCTCGCAACCCATCTAGTGGGTCCCGACCCATAGTTTGAGAAATACTGGTCTGTCTGTCTGTCTGTCTGTCTGTCTGTCACCCTGTGCTCCCCTGCCCTGCTCTGCCCTGTGCTGCCCTGCTATTTTCAACTACAGGCATACTCTCGTAACTGTGAATATGGGGGACGTCCCCCTACCCCACTCTCCAGCTGACAAGATTCCCAGGATGGCTTACAGAAAAGCAAGCATTAAGCAGCCCTGAAAGAGGTGATCAGGATTGGGAGCACAGTGCACAGGGAGGGGTGTTAAACCCTTTCTGTTTGCACGATGGTCCTGGCGAAAATCATAGTCTGAAGCTTCTATAAGCCTCAAAGGGTGGGGTTTCCATTGGCACCACTAAAGGGCACAATTTTTATTGTGACCATAGCACAGCAGGAAAGGATTAACCATTACATTATCCCCTTCCTGGGTGTCACGGTCCTCATCCTGATCAGCTCCCCTCATACCTTTAAAAAAGCCACAAGGCCAAATTATGTGTTTATTATAATATGGTACTTTGCCCCTACAAAGTATACTTACTCCTACTTCTAATGTTCTGGCCAGTTAGTGCAAAAAGGCTGGAATATAATTGTGAAGCACAAGGCCCTTAGTTCTAAATTGTAATTCCGTGTATATATATAATACCACCAAATAGTGTTTCACGTATCAGGTTATCTGTACCTCCGTGCTGGCTATTTTACCAGGTTTCACTCTCCCCTTAGACCCCCCCCCCCATCATAAAATGTTTGGCTAAGGGCCCTAGACAGTTGGGGGAAAAAAACATATTGGCACTCCTATGTTGAGTTGGCACTCATCCATTTAAACTGAACCACTCCAGAAAGCTGTGGAACAGATTTTGTTTTTTCACAGCTCACCCCAGGACAGAAAAAGGTATGTTTGGATGGAGCGTGGTGACAGCGCTTCCAAACCACACCGGCTGCTCTACAAATGGCATTTGAATGCCTGTCTTTGCCCAAGGAGCCACATGGTCTTCCATCTTTCCAACTCTTCCAAATCGTCTCCTGGAACTAAGGTATACAACCTGACCACTTGAAGCTCTGGCAGGAACCATCACAAGGCTCTGGAGAGCTGTGGGGCATTTTCACGAGTGATATGATGCCGTTTTATTTTCACCTCTGCCTCCCTCCCTCACAGCACAGATTCGTTTCCGGTTGAGAGACTTAACTTTGTTGCAGATTTTGGAGCTCCCTGCCAGGACACAGAGTGGATAAAATGGGGACATCCTAATGACAGGGTAAAAGGAAAAACAGGAGGTACAAAACCACACAGGCTTGATGTCCTATCAAAAGTCAGCTGCAAGCATTGCAGTTATTTCTAAGTCTTGGCAGAAAGGTTTCCCTGTTTTACCTTCAGCAGGGTGGGGTATAGCCATGCAGTCCTGTGCAGGAGAAAATGGGACAGCTCTGTTGATGGTTTCTGGACAGGGCACGTTTGTAGCATCCATGACCAAACAAGGGTAGAGCACACTGGGCCTTTTAATGAAAAGACCTGGTGGGAGGTTCACAGTGTTCCATAGCAATGTTTGCCACATGCATGCCAGTCAGCTTTCCATAAGCTTTTGCCAGTTCAAAGACTACCTAACATACTTCCAGTGCATCAGGCAAGCAACAAAGTCATACCTTTGTCTCTAAACATACTACAGATGTGACAGAATGATATGGATGGCTTTGAATAATGTCCCTTCCAGCGTGTTTTTGCTACAAGGTGGCTGAATGTTTTTGGTTCCTTTCTAGTTCTTCTCAAGCTAGCAAGGAAATAAGATACTGGCTTTTCATAGAAAGCCAGAGTAGTAGTAGTAGTAAGTAGTAGTAACTTCATTGTCATTGTGCTACAGCACAACGAAATTTATGCACCTTTGAGATACAAGCATAAATATATACTACAGTTCCAACAATCACACTCTACACACTCAACTACACATTCTATACAACATGCATCATAATACAAAAACTGTATAACAGACCATAATGCCTAGGAGCATGGTAACAACTATATTGCCTTATTCAGCGTAATTATGGCTGTGGGATAAAAACTATTCAGGAATCATGTGGTGCTGCTCTAATAGTTCTGTATCGTCTACCTGAAGGCAACAGTTCAAATAACTTATGAGCTGGATGGAAGGGGTCTCTCAGAACACTATGTGACTTCTGCAGACAGCGAGATGTATAGATGTCCTCCAAAGCTGGTAGATGAAGGTTGATGATGTGCTGCGCGATCTTAATAATTCTCTGCAGAGCATTTTTGTCCCCTGCAGAGCAATTTCCATAACACACCAAGATATCATAGGTTAGGACACTCTCAATGGTGCAACGATAGTAAGACACAAGCAGCTACTGTGACAAATGTAACCTCCCAAGCTTCCTCAGAAAATATAACCGCTTTTGTGCCTTTTTTATCAACATGCTGGTGTTAATAGTTCATGAGAGGTCTTCTGTGATGTAAATACCTAGGAATTTGAAACTAGCAACCCTCTCCACCTCCTCACCATTTATGTATAATGGTGTGTGTACATCCCTCTTTTTCCGGAAGTCAATTATAAGTTCTTTAGTTTTTTGATGTTAAGTGAGAGATTATTTTCTTTGCACCACAATAACAACTCCTGTACCTCCTTCCTATAAGCAGACTCATCATTCCTGCTAACAAGCCCCATCACTGTAGTATCGTCTGCAAATTTTATAATTTCATTGGTGTTATGTGATGGGGTACAATCATGTGTATACAGGGAATAGAGGAAGGGGCTCAGCACACAGCCTTGGGGAGCTCCTGTATTTAATATCAGAGTGGAAGAATGATAAGAGCCCATCCTATCTGACTGTGGCCTATTTGTCAAAAAGTCCTTTATCCACAGACAACTCAAGAAGGGTTGCCCAGTTGTTTACCAGCCCCTGCTCTTGTGCATTTAAGATTTGCTAACAGGTGGCAATGCTTACTCACATGTTGTGGAAAGTCTCACCTTCTGGTTTTTGGCAGCTCAAGCTGCTTTTTAAGTCTCAGAAGTGGATCGTGCTGGCTTTTAAAAATCAGTTGGCAGCCCAATCTGATAAGGAGAATATTAGTTTTAAACCAAGGAGTTCAGGGTTTAAATCACAACTCATACCAAATTCACAAGATTGTACCATTTGACACTGATCAATCAGTCTGGAATAACTAGTGGGTCCATATATCCAAGAGCTGGAACCCAAAGTTTCCCGTGCAAATACACTGGAATTTTCTGGATTCCTGTCCTGGTCACAGCTTCCAATTATGGGGGGGGGGGGGGTGAGAGGGAAGCTGTTTAACTCTTTCCTCTCTGTCCATTTTTCAGCTCAGAAAATCATTTTCCCAGCTGCTTTTCTTCCTGCAGGAGAAAATATACTGGTGCCTATATAATTTCCATCCTGTGTAGATGTACATCTTGTGATTTGAAAGTAAAAGCAGCTGGAGCGCAAAGGGTTGAGTAGCCCTTCCTTCTTCCTACACTCAGTTTTTCAAGTCTTCTTTGGGGGGTGGGCTGGGGTGAACAGAGGATTGCTTGCTGCATATCATGGCTTGCTTGAGAAGAGAGAAAGATCAGCCCTAAAGTAATATCCCCCATCAAAAATTAGGCTGAGTCATCAAAAGAGAGTGAGGGAACAGAGCACCACACAGTCCTTTCACAGAACCATGATGGCAGCACAGAAAAGGTAGATCCACATCCCAGGGGTGTAGTTGAGGAGGAATGGGGAGAGCTAAGCTCCAGGATGTCTCCTACAGCTGGAGTGGTGATGTTACCTGCAGGAATGCTCAGATGTTGCCTATGAAACTGTTTTCAGAAACTTTAGCTGAAAAGAAGTATTAGGCTCAGCAGGAGGCAAGCTGAGAAACCTGCCTAGGGGCATTCATTAAATTTTTCCAAGGGCTACCCAAAAGACATAATACAGTTGATGTTACATTAACTACTTGATCCAAATAGGCCAGCCAGCCAATGGAATGCATATTCCTCCGATAGGAAGTGCCAGCCCACCAGTGTGGGTGACAGGTGGTATCACAGGTGGACCAGCAGGGAGGCCTCCTCGAGCAGCATAAGTACACTGGCAGTGGGGGTGGGAGGAATGGGGGAGGGAAGGAAGTTACTGGCGGCATAGGGGCATCCAAGACTTCCTTCGTCCAAACCCTCTCCCTTACTTTCCTTGGCTTTACTCCAGCAAGATGGGCATTACAGATCTGAGGAGACCCACCAGGGTAGCAGAGGATTTCCCCAATGAAAGGGAATGAAAGTTGCAATGTGACCAAAATGTTTTGTGCTGTCAACACCCCCATGGGATGATCTGAAGGAAGCACCAATGGAAACTTCCCTCCCTCTTCCTCAATTTTCGTAGAGGCTGCAGCAGGAGAAGGAGCCAAATATCACCCCTAGTGCATAAGGGCTCTAATCCTGAACCCCTATTTCCCTGCCACTACAATATTTACATTTAAAAAAAAAAAAAAGAGGGCTAAACGCAAACATGTAGTTTGGCCCTCAAGCAGCCAGATACAAAAAGAGAGGAAACAAAAGTTGCTGGACTTCAACAGATCTTCCAACTTTTCCTTATAGACAAAGGGTGCCAAAAAGAGGAGGCCCCTGTTACAAGTTTGTACAGGCCCCCAGAGAAATCATGCCTGGATACTGGAACCCATTGCTTCAGAATATTTTTGGGCCTCTATGCAGGGACAGCAAGCATAGCCGTCTCCGCCAAACTAAGCTGTGACCTCCCTATTTTTTTTAATCTAGCAAACTTCTCATTAAAGCCTTGCCCTCATCTCCCCTTTACTACCAACAGAGTCGTTGAGAGCTGGCATTGGGCCAGGGGCAAGATGCCCGATAGGCCCCCCCTTCCTAAATTTTCCTACAAATCTCCAGAATGCATTGCGGTCATAGAAGTGCACCGAGAGTGGATTAAAGCTGCAGCAAAAACGCTGCACTGGATAGGCCGAGATTGAGGCACCCACATTTATTTTGTAACAATTTTTTTTTGTACCCGATAGTTTGTTTTGGCATGGCAGGGTGACCAGATACAATGGAGGACAGAGTTCCTATATCTTTAACCATTGTATAGAAGAGGGAATGTTGGGAGGTGCAGCTTTTCAAAACCTTCCTGTTGAGCTGCACCTGCCAACATTCCCTCTTCTGTACAATGGTTAGAGATATAGGAACTCTGTCCTCCATTGTATCTGGTCACCCTGCATGCGGCATGGCCCAGGCATAGGCCCATCTAGTCCAGCTTCCTGTATCTCACAAGAAATGCTCCCACCAAATGCCCCAGGGAGCACACAAGACAACAAGAGACCTGTATCCTGGTGCCAGGATGGCAGCCTTAGCCTGTGGTCTTGCCGCATGCAGGGTGACCAGGGTGGATGGGCCTATGTCCTGATCCAGTGGGGATGTTCTTATTTTCTTATCCTATCCACACTTAGAGTAAGCCTCATTGACTATAATGGGATTTACTGTTACCCTGCACATGCCCAATCTTGTCTGATCTTGGAAGCTAAGCAGGGGCAGGCCTGGTTAGTACTTGGATGGGAGACCGCCTGGGAATACCGGCTGCTGTAGGCTTATACCATAGTCTTTCGAGACTGAAGGTTGCCAACCAACCACTTCTGAATAGACATGCATAGGATTGGGCTCTAGAACACATACCAAAGCCGCCTGGTTCCCTCTGGCTTGTGATGCTCCAGGCACTGGTAGGATGAAGCCACCCACCCTCCACTTAATGGTCATTTACATTACAGTCAGCACAGCACATTGGGGTTGATTTCTGAGTACTGTACACGCGTGTTAGACGATCGGGCTCCACTCCAGGTCTGCTTCTGATAACCCCAGGCACTTTCTTCCCCTCTAGGACTGTGGTCCTTTATCCTTGCACTTTCCTCCCCCACCCCCCGTTTCCGGATGCCGGGGAAATCAGGCACCGAAGGCTCTCTGACCCAGTCCAGGAGATTCCATCGAGCACCGGGAGGAATCGTGGCGGGCGGGGTGGAAGGGCAGGGCTGCGGCGTCAGTAGCCGTCGGGCCACAAGCTGCCCCGTAGCTCCGCACACTGACGCTCCTTGGCCAAAGGGGGGTGGGGGGAGAATGAATGGAAAGTTCTCGCCGGTGGACCCTTTGCTTTGCCCACTGCGGTAGATCCGCCTGCTTGGCCTGGGGGTGGCGCTGCGCGTGCGCCAGGGACACCCACAAGCGCACAGTAGTGTCCATTCCCCATAGGTAGGGTGGGGGGATAGGAAGAGCTGACTCGGGACCCTTGCGCGCCCCACTTCTTGCAAATGGTTCGCACCCTTCCGACTAACCCCCCCCCCCGCCGCTCGCTACCCCATGCACAGTGCATCAAGCCAAGCTCCCGGGCCAAGAGGCCAAGAAGAGGGGGCTTTCAGGAGGTTGAGCGTGGGAGAAAGGAAGGGTCACCCCGAATTAATCATGGGAGAACCCAAAGAATGCAAAGTGTTTGGGGAGAGCAGGCTAGAATCTGGGGGGAGGGGGGAAATAATCAAAGAAGGGATCTTCTAATTAGAAGGGATCTCCCAATCAGAAAACATCTTCTAAGAATAGATCTTCCAAGAAAGGGATCTTCCAATAAGAAAAGATCTTCTAATAATAGAAGGGATCTTCCAATAAGAAAAGAAGGGATCTTCTAATCAGAAAGGATCTTCCAATAATCAAAGAAGGGAGGGATCTAAAGAAGGGATCTTCTTGGAAATGGATCTGAAACATGGGAGCAGAGAGCCCCCCCTTACCCCTTCAGCCCCTGGGGGCCGGAGCGAGAGAACCAGGCAGCCCCCCCCCCGAGGCGAAGCGGGGTGTGTTGGGTAGCAGAGGCTCCTGGTAGTCCGGGCCAAGGAACAGCCGAGGGGAGGGGAGCCGGTTCCAAGGCATAGCGCGTCAAGTCGAAGGAACCGAAGTGACCCCGGATTGGCTCCGGATTGCTGAGCAGGTGCGGAGGGGCAGCAGCGGAGTAGCGAATGCGATCAAGTGGCGCCTGCCCTGCCCCCTGGATCCCGGCTGAGTCAATGGGATGGCGGGGACCTCTCCCACCAGCCTTCCCTCCCTGCATCCCAACTTCTCCCCGGGGTGGGGTGCGTGTGTGGAGGGAATGGGGCTTGCGGGCCAGGTGGGACGCCCAGCCGGCTTGCGGGAGTGGAGCAGGAGGCGCGGGCTGGGCGGCTTCATCGGCCCGCGGCTGCCCGCCGTCGAGGTCCCGAGGTGGGAGGGGCTCGGGGGGCTGCGTGTGCGGGAATGGGGCCAGCCCTCGCCTGGTCGCCACCCGTTTTGGCTGGAGGGCTCGCGCTCGAGACGGGCCAGGAGGGAGGGGTCTCTCACTTCGGGGACCGGGCTCAGGTTTCAGCTCGGCTGGGGGGCAGGGGAGGACTGGGACCTGGCCATATACGCGGGCTGCGGGGAGGCAGAGGGGAGCATAAAGCCGCCGTGCCTCGCTGCGCACTAGACGGCCGCCGACTTGCTGCTGGGCCGTGGGCACCTCGGATTCTCCTGCTGGGTTGCAAAGGGAAGGAGGATCCGGCTGCATGAAGGCTCGGTAGCCACTGGGGAAACTACCACCACCACCACCACCTCCTCCTCCTCCACACAAAGGTCCTGCATGTCTAACATTTAGACATGCTCAGCTTTGTGGATTCAAGGACGCTAGTGCTACTGGCAGCCACTCAAGTCATTTTATTAGCCCTTGTCAAGTGTCAGGATGAGGACATACGTAAGTTGCCTCTTTCTTCTTCTTCTCCTGAAAGAGGGTGCAAAGGATGTCCAGTGGGAGAAAGGGAAATGGGGGGGGGGGGAGAGAGAGCGAGAGAGCGCAAGATAGACAGAGAGAGAGAGAGAGGATTCTTTTTGGGTTGGCAGGGGAGAGAGCATTGGGGCTTGCAGAACTCAACTTTTGCTTAGGACTTGGCCTTCTTCGCCTCCTTCCCGCACTTGACTTCCTTCAGCTCCCAAGATTCTTTCCCTCCAATAAAAGCAGCTCAGCTGCCCGTCATCCCTATGAGTATAAAATGCTGCTGTGTGCTCAGGGAAGTCCCTTTTCGAGCCATTGTCAGGCTTGCTGCTTGAGAAGAGGCGGTGGCACCCTGGCTCTCAATTCCTTCTGCCCTATTCATCTCCTGTGGGCCTTCTAGGAGTCAGGCGAGGTGGGGACCAGCTTTCTGAAAGAGCTGGCTAAACCACTACGTGCTTCCCATTCAAGATTCTCTCAAAAGTCAGAGGCTGATTCTGAACTCACCCAAAAGGGACAGAAGGGAGAGCAAAAATCGCACTCGCTTGCATGTGTGCTGTGGCAGCGAAAGAGTTAATGGAGTGAGGTGGGGGTTTCAAAGGGGGATCCAGACAAAAGGGAACATTCCGGGACAGACAAGTAAGACTCTTTGAGACTTTTTTTTTTTTTTTGGTTTTACAAAGAAAGACCTTTGTGCACCAAATCCACCCTCCTCTTTCCCTCCCCTAACTCAGTTAGGGATGTGAAGTAAGGTGCAGATGGAGGTCCTAGGGAATTTGATAGCTAACAGATTTTTGTTGTTGTTGAAGGAGCAGAAGGGAAATTTTCCCCAACTCAAGAGGCCATCTGAGGGGTGCAAAGCATTCCAGAGGCACACCAGTCCATTTGTTTTACTCCATCTTCACCCCATATATGTGCATGCATGCCCTTAGACATGCACCCTTCAACCAAGGTGGAATGCTCCTTCCAAATTGGGTGCTGGAGGATTTATTAACTTCTTCAGGCTTAAAAGGTCCATTTTTGTTATTTGCTCCCAAAAAGAAAATTTGACCAAATGAATTTCTCCACCAATAATGACAAAGTTTCATATAGAAGGCAGCCATATAGGCAGCCTGTCCCTCCTCCCTTACCCAGAGAGCTTCTGTTGTCTGGGATTTTATTCAGGGTTGGAAGATGGAAACTTTATTAGGTAGAAAAACTTCTCTGTCTCTCTTTTTTCTTTTTTCACATGTTTGGGCAGGTTTCCTATTGCTTAAATTCCATCCCTGTCTCCATATGCTCCAGACTGTAAATCAATTGCAGGGAATACAGTTTGAAAAGAAAAGGGGGAAAAAGACCTTTCTTTTCTCCCGATCCCAGGCCATACGTCTCTATCTCACAAGCAGCCCCAGATTCCAGTAAAAAAGGACTTGAATTCCTTTCACTCATGTGCAGAAGTCTGCAGTTGAGTTTTCAAAGTTAGTGTCTTTGGAGGCCCTCTGCAGTGCCTGTGCAGACAGAGTCAGGTGCTTTTCTTCCACAGCTCTCTTTAAATGATTATGATCAGCCAGCCTGGCTTTGCAGAGCACAGTGTGATTCATTCCTAAGCCTGGCACACTCCTCCCCCCTTGTCTTGAGTGATTTAGGCCAAAACGTCTGTTGTGTCTTTGAATTTCAGGGCAAAGTATAGCAAAGGGGGAAGGGAATTTATCACCTGGATGCCTTCTAATTTTTTGAAAGCATCTTGTGGTATGTTATTGGATAAAGCATGAACAGGGTGCGCATATATACGTATCTTTGCTTATGATGCCTTTGATCCTTGCACACTTTTTGACGTCTTCAAAAATTCATTTCTTTTGCAAGCATTCTCCCAGGTCAGAGAGAGCAGAGCTCAGTTCCCACTCTGTGAACGTTTTGTTTGCATTTGGCAGCAATCGCTTCCAGATGCTGAAATGCTGCCCATATTTATTTAAACGGATCCCTAACGGAGCAATGTGAATCGCGCTCTGTGTGTGCTCGAGAAAAGGCCCATTCATGAGCGGATGGGTCCCTTGGGCTCCTGCAGGTTCCCCTGCCCCATGCACAATAGCCCCCCTGTCATCTTGCTGCTGCTATCAAGCCTTCACTGGGACATTTTTAAAAAAGCATATGCCAAAGGGGCATGTTTTTAATGGGTTTCTCCTGACCTCTTCTCCAACAAGAATCATTTCTATTTAACTGTCATAACTGGGGGATAAATGTTGTCAGCTCTTCTGATTAGAGCACCTCAGTCTACAGCTTGCTCAGCTTTCCAAACTGGACCCCTTTCTCCTCCCCTGCTGCCCTGCCAGAAGCTTCACAGATCTGACATAAGTCTGCTACTGTTGTTAGTGCTTCTTTTTTTAAGCTGTGCTTTTGATTAGAAAAACAGCCTTCGTTCTCTCCCTTACACGTATGGAGTCAGTTAGGGTCATCGCTTGGCATCAAATGCAGAATCCACTCTGCTGCATGTATTCCAGAAATGGGTGGGCAGGTTGGCAAGAGTGTTCTCCAAGGGTCTCTAACATGCCCCTTCCCCCGTGTTCCCAGGTTGTTCTTATCGCCATTGGTCAGACATGGCAAACTGTGTGGTCTGACGGGATGCTCTTCTTTTGACTGGCATCTCTGGGTGATGGTCTGTGGGCTTGAATCTTTCAAGTGTGTTACATGTGAAACTAGGGTGAGGCCGGAAGAACACATAGGCCTTCAGAGCAGAAATGGGGGGGGGGGAGTTTCATCCCTGAGGGATTTGACAGAGAAGTTTGCCAAGCAGATTGATCAGCCACTTAGCACAGGCTTCCCTGTAAACTCAAGCTCAGTCAGCAAACTTGCTTTTGTGGGCTGATGTATGTCCAGAAAAAGTTAAAGATGCGCTGAGGTGAAGACTGAGAAACAAGCTGGGACCAAGGGTCTGGCAATAGGCAATCAGGGTCTGGCAATCAGCCTAGGCAATAGGGCTAAAAACCTGTGACCTGGGTCCAGAATTGCCAGGAGCCTGTTTTGAAAGTGGCCTTCTATATGCTGTGCTGAAGAAAGGATGGCAAAGATAGCAAAACGTCTTTGGATGTTCTAGACTCACCTTCACGTCCTTGCTCAGCAATGAAGCCCACTGAGTGGCAGCTAAATCTTATCTCACTGGTGACTTGGACCTCCCAAGTAACTGCCATTCTACCTGTGCCTCAAAGTATTATTTTACTTTGAGGATAAAGTCAGGTAAAGGTTTACAACGATACCTGCCCTGAGTCGCAGAGATCTGGTGGAAAGGAGATGTACATCAGTTGTTCAGAATTCTACAGTGTTCTTGCATCTAGTAACCCAAGTGGAGTTCGCAAATCTCATCATCAGAAGGAGTGCAACACCGGAGGGCTGGGTGGGGTAAACATCTTTCTAAAGGTCTCTGTGCTATGCTTGTGGGTAACTTTTTACAAAATTGTTCTCATTGCTCCAGGGAAGATGTTCTCGAAGGTTGCTGGCCTGGAATGTAGGAGGAAGCCGCTTTTGCACATGTGATGCCAGGTTGCTCTACTAAATGCTGATGCTGTGACTCTGTTTCTTCTTTTCTTCCTTTCCTCTGGTTTTTGCCTCCTTGGTCCCTGACCCTGTTCTTTCCTTTTGCTTCCGGCACAGAGGAGGCAGGCAGCTGTGTACAGGATGGGCAGAGGTATAGTGATAAAGATGTGTGGAAACCTGAAGCCTGTCGGATCTGTGTCTGTGACACTGGGAATATCCTCTGCGACGACATAACCTGCGAAGACATGAGAGAGTGTCCCACCCCCGAGATCCTCTTCGGAGAATGTTGTCCCATCTGCCCAACTGACCAGCCTGCCGCCAGTGGTCGTAATTTATTTATTTCCGTTCCATATAAATAAATTACCCGAGAAATAATAGCAACAAAAGGAAAGATTGATGGCAAAGCCATGGATGCCAGACCTGTGCCCTTTGGCATCCATGGGAAGGCTATTGCTAGGAAAGGCTACTTCTCATCATGATTAATTGAGCTGGGTGTGCTCCTTTGGTACATGAAAATGCAGGAAAACCTGCAATTGACAGTTTGATTGAGCTGCACATGGGTGAGGGAAGGGGATTGTGGTCAGCATTATTGGCAAAAGACAGACTTGTCTAAGACAGTCCTGCTAACAAATCCATCAAAGTGACTGGCCCACCAAATACTTTTACTAGTCACCTGTATACAGTAGCCATTTGTGGCACAGTGAGGACTTGAAAGAAAAAAGAACGCTTATCTACCAGTTTATCTGCCTCCAAGTGGTTGCCAACCACAGTCAAGTGACAAATCTAGCCCAAGGCTTTCAAGTAGCCAAGGCTTTCCGATCCAGGCCATGAATCAAACTTTTCTGGGCCCCATGTGGCAGCACTGTACCATTGCCTACTATCTTTTCTGAAACCCTTGGGAAATGAAAGGGGAATATTCACAGTGCTAACTATATGTTGTGATGATTTTTGTTCCCTCTGCACAGTGTTTGACTGTGATTTCACTCTCAGGGTGGTCTGAATAGGGAAATTTCCTTTACAGTCTTGCTGAGTCAAGAAAAACTTCTAATTGCAATATAATCAAGTGCAAAACTGCTTCCTTTATGGGATTTTTTTCAAGCATTAGCCATCCCATTCTAAACACATTAGATGGAAATGAAGCTCTGATGAAATCAGTAGCACTACACAAACTTAACTACCAGTTGTTGCAAACCAAAGAAAGTTAAGTGATGGTGATGATGATATCAATCTAGCATTTATATGATGCTTTCAATTTTTCAAAGTGCCTTGTGGAGTAATCTCAGTAACACAGTACCTAAATCCTATTGAAACCAGTGGAATTTAAGCCACTGGTTAACCTCTGAAGTCCCATTAATGTCAGTGTGATTTAGGTACATGTATTTTTCCCCCCTGAATCACTCCTAGTTGTGTGTATAATTCTTTAGTTGCATCTACTTAAGCAGAGCAGGGTATAGGAAATGGGAAATTTTTTTTTGGCAAATTATAAACTTTAGAACCTGTGGGAGGAAGCAGGGATACAAAGGATCATCCTCTCTTATGGCGAGCCCCCTTCATGGCAGCAGTGTAGAAGATGTTGTTGAAAGAATGTTTGGCTCCCTCTTTTTTTTTAATTTAAAAGTCCATTTGCTGCTGCTGTCTCAAGGGTCCCTGAGTTTACTGAAATACAGGTGTCAGGGTCAAGAGGTCAAGATTTCACCTTGTGAAAAAAATGGCAGTTGAGGACTAGCTATCATCCTTGAGATATTGGGGTTGCTTAATGCTTCCCTAATCCCCACCTCTCAAAACCCTCAAGGGGAATGTTCTGCAAAGTGATGACAATTGTCAAGGGTGTCAGAAAAAGAATCTTAGTATTCAATGCAAGTTCTAAAAATTTCTGTCCAAGAAATGCAAACTCAAACTTAAATTACTTTCTTAATTGTAGCCCAGAAGTCATGTTAATATTAGAAGTGGCCTTTTAAAACCCTCTTACCTATGCTGGCTGCCTTGGAGGTTTCTCTGATTTGAAAAATGACATTCCAAGGCTGCCAGTATGCATAAAGGGTTGAAACTTGCAAGCAAAAGTTAACCGTATCCTTCCCTGTGCAATGTTTATTTGCAGTTCCGCTGGATGTGGCTTTTAACCTCTGTATTTTGCGCCATGCTTGCTTTCTCTTTAAAAAAAAACCGCATTGTTTTTCCCTAAAGCTCTTATTCTGCCCACATTTTATTAAGCTTAGCAGGCTGATCCTAACTATATGTGATTGACAGCAACTCCAGGTAATTAAAATGTGGACTTGCTTCTAAGAAAGCAAACTAGGAGTAGGCATGTCTACTGAGAATTAAGGCTGCAATCCTATCCACACTTACCTGAGAGTAAGCCCCACTGACTATAGTGGGACTTACTTCTAATTAGGCAGGCATAGGATTGGGCTGTAAGTCCCACTGAGTTCCATGGGACTTGCTCCTACATAAATGTGTACAGGACTGCAGGCTCAGATTTGCAGTTCAAGTCCCATTTAATGTACTGGAATAGGCAACCCAATCCCATGCATGTTCATTTGGAAGTAATTCCCACTGAATTCAAAAGGATTTAGCTCGAAGTACGTGTGCATAGGATTGCAGCATTTGACACACATATCCGTGCACAGGATGCAATAAAATGTACACAGCTGTAATTCCTGTGAAGTAATGTGGAATGAAATGGAACAAGCCTGTAATTTGGCTTTGCACATACAATCATTTTTTCAGGACCCTACATTATTCTTTCTGTGCTTTTGCATTTTGCATGGGACCTTTTGCAGTCCAGGCGTATACAGCTCTGTACAGGTCATTTTCCTGGGTCAGCAACATCACTGGTACAGCAATGATTCCTAGTGGATGGGTTTAGAAAAGCAAAGGTTTCCCCAATCCTCACCACTCCCTACCTTGTTTTCCCATCCCCTTGTTTTGTATGCATCTTCTGTGAAAAGATAAATTCACTTTATTTCCTGAAATATATGATACAACTTGGTTCTGATACTTTCTTTCTCTCCCCTACCCCCTTGTTCCTAACAGGGCAACCTGGCCCCAAGGTGAGACAACTGAATCATACTTATAACCACAATTTTATTTTAGTTCTTCTAATGGTTGCAATTTTTACTTTCTCTGGTTCCTATCCCTTTAACAGTAACTTGCTCTGCAGATACTAGCTTCTGAAAATGCTAATTTCCATAGCTTGAGAAATTTCACTTGCTGATTTTTGTATGTCAGTTTTGTAGTCAAAAGTTCAGGAGGGAACTGGGGCTTTTTTTTCTTTTTTTTTACTCCCTCTCTCTTTTTATGCTGTCTCACTGATAACCATATTGGCCTTTTTTACACACACATCACATTCCTATGCTTATGTTGGGTCCAATTCCTTGTGAAGGAGAAAATTTGCAGAAGCCAATGGCACTACCCCATTAGATGGCTATCCTGAGTTACTGCAGTTACTGTCTCTGGGGCATGAAATGTGAACTGCAGTCTCATAACCTGACTTGGTGAAAAAGCTGAAACATTTGCTTCAGACAGATGAATACTTCCATTGATTTCAATAAGACTATTCATACTTTAGATTAAGATTATGCATACCTGTCTTGCAAAATCAAGACCCAAATATTCTCCATCCCTTCTAAATATACAAGCCCCAAAGGCCTGACAGCAATTGCACAGTGTTTTAAGTGTAGCTCTAAACAGAGGTTGACATTGTGCTAGGTGGAGACACACAACACAGTGTATCTTTTGTGTGTGTGTGTGTCCTGATTTCCTGGCTTTCTGTTTTTTGGTTTTTATTTTTACTGAGTGCACCCTTTGCATTTTGCAGGGACAAAAAGGAGAACCTGGCGATATTAAAGATGTAAGTTGCATGTTTTCTCTGTGCATCTTTCATAAGCCTTGAAAACCAGTTGTATGAAGTGTGTTTCTAATTGAACTTACGTTTTGTGTCTGTGTCTCTTTCTTGTCCAGGTTGTAGGACCAAGAGGCCCACCTGGACCACAGGTAGGGAACTGACTTTGACTGCAATTCTAAACATAGTTACAAGGCAGTAAGCCCCACTGAATATAGTGAGACTTACTTCTGAGTAAAGATGTATATGATTGTACTGTATTTGCCACATTGTTTCAATACTCTGGAAAATGGGGTGGTGGAAATGCAAAACATATGTGAACCCTTTGCTGTAATCACCTGTTTCAGGGGCCTTCCGGCGAACAAGGACCAAGGGGAGAGCGTGGAGAGAAAGGAGAAAAGGTAAGAACAACTATTCACAATTATACATACCTCATCTGAGGAACTAACAGCTCAGTAAGTAAGTCCCATTGTTTTCAACAGAGCTATCGTAACTCTCAGGAAAGTGTGTACAGGATTGCCGCCTAAGAAACTTCTGAGATCATCAGATTTCCCCTCACTTAGCTTTGCTGATTTTAAAATATCTTGCCATTCTTCAGGGCAGGTGCACGCATTATACAGCTCACATTAAGGTATTATATTAGCCACAAGGATTCCAGAAGGTCAGTTCAACAGTTATGAAGGTTATAAGCTGAATATTTGGTAATTTGAAATAATCTGTGACTTTTTGCATTTATCTAACTAAGGGCCCAATCCTATCCAATTTTCCAGTGCCATTGCAGCCATGCCAATGGGGCATACATGGCATCCTGTGATGGGGAGGCAGTCACAAAGGCCTCCTTAAGGTATGGGGACATTTGTTCCCTTACCTTGGGGTGGTATTGCGGCTACACCGGTGCTAAAAAATTGAATAGGATTGGGCCCTAAGTGCGCAATCCTAACCAAATTTCCAGCATCGAGGTAAGGGCAATGCATCTCTGAGGTAAGGGAACAAACATTGCCTTACCTTGAGGAGGCCTCTGTGATTGCCCTCCCCCAACTGCAGGATGCAGCACATGACCCACTGGGACAGCTATGTCAGTGCTGGAAAGTTGGTTAGGATTGCACCCTAAGAGAATAAGGTTTCAACAATATTTCTGTTAGAGCCAGGGTTATGTAGTGGTTATACTTGGAAGAGATCTGGGTTTAGATCTCTGCTGAGTGAGGGAATCTCAGTGAATCTCACTCAGTGACCTTGGGCCAGTCACTGTCTCTGAGTTCAGGGCTGGCCTTAGGAGCTGCAGGACCTAATTAAAAACATTTTATGTGGGGCTCAGAGGACAGGCGGGCCTCTCGCTATACACCCTCTCCTATTCACCAGAACAAGCCATGGACTGGGGCTGATGGTGCCTGGCGTGAAGCATGCCCTCTCAAAAGCAGATGGTGGTGACGTGATGATGTCACCACCAACCCCTTCTGGGGGGCTGCTTTTGGGCCAGTCGGGCACAGGAATGGGTGTGCAGGCCCACCAAGGGCGAAGCTTCACTTGCTGCACCAGCCTTGTGGCGCCTTGGTTCAGACGATTCCATGCTGGAGCTTCAGCAAGTTGCTAGCTGTGGGTGAGCTGCTCACCACCCTAGCATGGGCCTTCCTCAGGCGAATCAGCCCAATCACCCTAAAACCAGCCCTGTCTTGAGTTTAACCTACGTCACAAGGTTATGGTGAGAATAAAAGGGGGTAGGATAGGAAAATGTATGCCCACTGAACTTCTCAGAAGAAAAGTGGAATAAATATGTCATATAATAAATAATATTACTCTGTATTACATATGGAACTGTGCAGTATTAAGTACTAATAAACAACTGTAGCCTTACAGCCCAATCCTATCCACACTTTCCTGGGAGTAAGCACCATTGACACTAATGGGACTTACTTCTGAGTAGATATATATAGGCTTGGGTGTTAATCAGCACCACATTTTGTACTGAAACAGATTATAATACTGGTCACTTGGCAACAATGTTTGCTCACCACAGGTGACCAGAAGAACAGATATATTCAAATCAAGTGTTGTATTTTCCAATGGGTACACTGTCACTCTGATTTGATTATCCATTCCAGGCACGTGGGGTGTGATACTCCCATAGTGCTTGTATCTTTGCAGAGCTTTTCCTTTGCATTGCCATGGAGGAAGTAGATTCTAATTTGCATTCTTTTGCACACACAATTCTGCTCCCTCCACTGGATGAAACGGGGCAGTCCTTGCACGTGCAAGAGAAACTTCTGAGTGTTTCATGTTCTGGACTGGAGAATGAACATCTTTACTTCAGTCCTTGCACCCCATACTAAACATGCTTTTCAACTTATCTGACCTCAATGCCACTGAAATGATGCAGGCTAAAGATTGTTACATGAATGTAACATCACATATTGGGATGCATTCATATAGTTGTTGGTATATCCCCAAGTATTGGGAGAGAAGACATAGATCACAATCTGACTTCCTTTGGAGAGGGGCCATTAGCTCACTGGTAGAGCACCTGCTGCATATGGAGAAGGTCCCAGGTCCAGGCCCAGCCATCTCCAAGTAGGAATGGGAAAGATCCCTGAGCCTGAATCCCTGGAGAGTGGATCAGTATAGATGATAAATTATTTAGGTGAAGCAATGGTCTGACTCAGCACAAGGCTTCAGTTTCATATGTTGCAAAGCAGTGGGGAGTGGCCAGAGCTCAGTGGGAGAGGACCTGCTTAGCCTGCAGAAGGGCCCAGGTTCATTTCCTGGCAGGGGAAGACCCCTGAGCCTGAAACCCTGAAGAGCCTCTGTCAGACAGTGTCGGTAGCACACTGTGCTTGATGGTCCATTAGTCTAACTCAGTAGAAGGCAGCCTTGTATGTTGATTGTTTTCTTCCTTGTTTCAACAGGGTGCTCCTGGCCCACGTGGCAGAGATGGCGAACCTGGTACACCTGGAAACCCTGGGCCTCCCGGACCCCCAGGTCCCCCTGGTCCCCCTGGACTTGGCGGAGTGAGTATCCTAAACTTGGCCTTTTTTCTCCAATCTCGGTGTGGTTACAGCAAGTGATGAAAAGAGGCCTTTGCTACCCGTCAGGATTTCCTGATGTTCTAACTCAGCCAAAGCCTGAATTAAATATGGCATGTATGATAGACTACCTAAAAGTGCCCATCATTCAGAGTGCAAAATATTGGTGGTGATTTTCTGTAAGTAACCTAAATTGCTTTCTGGATTCTTTGTCACTTGTGAAGTTGTGGTACTTTAGAGACTTTGCCCTGGGGAATACTGGAATTCCTCAAGCATGTAACAGGAGTTATACAACAAGAAAACCAGTAATGGTGGACACATAAGAACAGCCCCACTGGATCAGGCCATAGGCCCATCTAGTCTGACTTCCTGTATCTCACAGCGGCCCACCAAATGCCCCAGGGAGCACACCAGATAACAAGAGACCTGCATCCTGGTGCCCTCCCTTGCATCTGGCATTCTGACATAGCCCATTTCTAAAATCAGGAGGTTGCACATACGCATCCTGGCTTGTAACCCATAATGGATTTTTCCTCCAGAAACTAGTCCAATCCC
Source organism: Tiliqua scincoides (assembly GCF_035046505.1). NCBI lineage: Eukaryota > Metazoa > Chordata > Lepidosauria > Squamata > Scincidae > Tiliqua > Tiliqua scincoides. The sequence goes on along the minus strand of NC_089822.1, from coordinate 126,143,120 downwards.
CTTTTAAAGGCATCCAGGCCAGATGCCGTCACCACATCCTACGGCAAGGAGTTCCACAGACCGACCACACACTGAGTAAAGAAATATTTTCTTTTGTCTGTCATAACCCTCCCAACACTGAATTTTAGTGGATGTCCCCTGGTTCTGGTGTTATGTGAGAGTGTAAAGAGCATCTCTCTATCCACTTTATCCTTCCCATACATAATTTTGTATGTCTCAATCATGTCCCCCCTCAGGCGTCTCTTTTCTAGGCTGAAGAGGCCCAAATGCCGTAGCCTTTCCTCATAAGGAAGGTGCCCCAGCCCCGTAATCATCTTAGTCGCTCTCTTTTGCACCTTTTCCATTTCCACTATGTCTTTTTTGAGATGCGGCTACCAGAACTGGACACAATACTCCAGGTGTGGCCTTACCATCGATTTGTACAACGGCATTATAATACTAGCCGTTTTGTTCTCAATACCCTTCCTAATGATCCCAAGCATAGAATTGGCCTTCTTCACTGCCGCCGCACATTGGGTCGACACTTGCATCGACCTGTACACCACCACCCCAAGATCTCTCTCCTGATCTGTCACAGCTCAGAACCCTTCCTTGAAACACAGTTTGCCCATCTCTAACAAGACCCTGCAAACAGCAACTGCAGGCATATGTTGGGAATATTTCAGGATACTTTGTAAGTTCATGCAGGAAGTGTAAACTCTGTGTCCCCCATGTCCCAGAACCCAGTGTGAAGCACTGGGTTCCATGGCACGCATACAGGGGCTCTCCAACATATAAGTTGAGGCGGAAAGAGTTTCTGTAGTAAAAAAAAGTTTGAAAAAGACTGTAAGAGAGCAGATGATGATTCAGGTGGATACAGACTTGGGCTTCAGTTCACTATGGAGTTACACATGTACAAGCTCAAAGGTCTGGCCCAGACAACCAAGTGCTATCCCCCTTTTCTGGCCTCATCTGCTGACACTGATCTGCTTGGACTTATGTTGGTGAATTGCCAGACGCAGGTCTGAGTAGACCTGTTGCAGCAGCTGGCACTTTCCCCAGGGCAAGAGAACAAATGTCACCTTACCTAGAGTTGACCCCCAGACTGCTAAATTCCTCCATGGGATACAGCACAAGCTGCTTTGGCCTTGCTGCATCGCTGCAGGGGAATTTCAATAAGATTGGACTGTGAGCCACTTTGGGCCCAATCCTAGTGTTGATGTAGCTGCAATCCAGACTTGAACAAACATTCCCCTACCTTGAGGAGGCCTCTGTGACTGGCTCCCCACCGCAGGTTGCAACTTACACCGTATTGAAATGGCTGCATCAGTGCTGGAAAGTTGGATAGGATTGGGCCCTTTGTGATTTACCTAAATGGTGTTTCTTAGTAGCACTTACACAGTGTCAAAGACAGAGAATACCAATATAAAAGAATAATGTTGTGTGTGTGCCATCTCTTGTTCTATAGTTGCAGTAGCTAGCATCAATTTGTATGTGTTGCTCCACAGGTAGGCCACAAGATCATATCCCTTTACTCCAGGTTACTATGGGATGATGTCAAAACCTGTACTTAACATCCACTAATAAGTATTAAACGTGCCTTGAAAACAGTGGAAAACACCCACTTTTGCCATGGTTTAATCATCCTTTTGTGCATGCCAGATTGGACAAAGGGAATGTGTTACAGAATAACTGTTCTTGAGGTTGCATCTTTAGACAAGGAACCCTTTAAACCTACTGATGGAGGTTTCTGAGTAAAACTGAAGGGGAAACCAAGCGAAATCTTTCTGTTCACCATTGATTGCGTACATGTACTTTTTTGGGGAGCCACGTTTGACTTGGCAGTGTCCATTTTTGAGCCACCCTTCCTGATTATTCCAAGCGTACTTCAGTATCTTGAGATTTCCTGATGTACCTGTACAGTACAGACTTCCCGTCTCCAGGTGTAATGAATCACTTTTTGTAGTCACAAGAAGCTATTGGAAAGTGCGTCTACCATCTGTCTTTCTTCCCTTGACTGATTTCTATCATCGTAGACCTTTTCCCTCATTCTCTGTGGTGGCCAGCACTGAAACAAAGCCTTTGCAGTAGTACATTTGCTGCAAACACCTACCTTAGAGAAATCCTTCCTGATGAGATTCTTTCCACAAATGCCACCTAATAAAACTTTTGCACAGAGGTCTGTAGCCCCAAGGAGAGTAAGAGTGTAAAAAGAGAACCCGCTTGCCCTCATTTCTTCCTCTGTGACGTGGGTATGATTGCCCATCAGATACTAAGGTACGCTCTGGGCTTTTGAAAAGCACTCTCATGTTCCCCATTGTGCCGGTGTTCTCCATCTGATCTCATCACGTTCTGCATCCCACTGAAATTGCTTTTCTGAGATGTTGACTGGGCATTTTCGTCTTGCCGTTTTACCTTTGCAGAACTTTGCTGCTCAGATGGCCGGAGGATTTGATGAGAAAGCAGGAGGTGCTCAGATGGGGGTGATGCAAGGACCGATGGTAAGAACTGGACAAGTTGCCAAGTCCCTTGAGAGCATGGCTATACCACAAGCGCATATCAATTTTGTGCCTGCTGTGTTGAATGTGTAATGTGGTCCTGTGTTTCTTGTTCCTTTTATGGTAAATATCTCATGAGAGGAGATGAGTCTTTAAGACTTTGCCCTGGTGTGGTTCTGATCTCAGTTGAGGCTCTCTCCCTGTTTGGGGTGGGGGGGGAGCTTCCATTGATTCACTCATAGAAGGGTTCCCTGATTCCCTAGTCCTCCTTATGCAAAATGAGGGCCCTTTACTAGTCTTGCTGCTTGGACAAATGCCTGACCTTGCTGTCCTTGGAGCCAGCTCTTCTTGCAGAAGGGGAAGGACTGTTGTTACACTAAAATCATGGACTAGATATGCCCAAGGAAACCTGGCATTGGCCTGCACCTTCGTTTTGCGTTGGAATATTGTGCATTTTGCAAAAAAGCACTGAGAAACTAGCCAACCCTGCAACCTTTGTAGATGTCAGTGAGCGTGTTTTCTCATTGGTGATTGAGAAAACAATTTAAATTGGTGGTTCAGCTGCCTTAAGAACTAGGTCAAATGTGCACTTGGATTACAATCCTGAGCGCACTTACTTGGAGACAAGTTCCACTGAAACTGGTGAAACTTTTAAGTAAAAGTTACAGGATGATGTATTTGACGTCATCAAGATGACTCTAAATTTGGGCCATAAAAGCATACCCTTGTATGCTTTTCATTTCTTGCCCCTTTCGGACATGCAGAACACTGTAGTTCATTTAGTCCATGCCAAGTGGAAGTCACACATGGTGTACCTGTTGTTGGGCTGTACCACTGGGCTCTTTCACATACAATTCAAAACTAGCACATGGAAGGGAAAAGCTCGCCTAAAATTCTTATTGGACTACGTAGGAAGATTTTATGTGTGGAAATATTCAAGCATTTGATCCCCCCCCCATTTGCAACGCGAAATGGTACAACCAGAAAATGATATGTCATGTGGGGCTTCTGCTTGTCTGTTTTGACTCAAAAGGCAACTTGGGACTAGCATAAGTCAGTGGCGAACGCACCCCTTCCTGATCTCGGGGCAAAGGTTCACGAAGCTGCCCCTGTGAGATGCCCCCCTGCATGAAGCTGCCCCCCTCCTATCTTTGGAGCATGACAGAGCCTTGCTCAACCTTAGGACCAACCTGGGAAAGCCTTCTGAGTCTTCCCTGTGATCTTAAAGTGCACGTCCGGAAAACCAGAATGCAGTTTCCCACTGCGTTGAGAGCCTCAGTGAGGCTTCCTATGCAGTTCTAGAGGTGTGCGGACACAGCCCCTGGGGCATTTGCCCTGTTTGCCCAGCACTAGGTTTGCTGCTGGGATGAGTCTTGCTGACGGCTGCTATCTGACGTATTGTTATCCTTGCAGAGACATGCTAATGGAAAGAGGTACTCGTCTTATGTCTGGAATATTTCCCCCACTCGTAGGGCTGCTTCTTATCTGGGAATCATATCAGTGTAGAGAAAAATGTTGTATGCTTGGGTTCACTATCATGTGAACGATCACACAAGTGTTTTATTTTCACACAACCATTATGTATGTTTGAATGGTCTCCATGTGGGAGAATGCAATGTATAAAGTGGTCCTCAGAGCTGAACCAGAAGCATAAAAGAAAACAACCCACAATCCAAGCAAACTTGAAATGTCGCCATATGTGAGACTAAAGCAAAGGAGTATTTGGAATGCAAAAGAGCATTCTAATTTGAATGAGAAAATCCAATGAAGAGTTTTACATCTGTGTTACTAGAACAAGAACTGCTTCAAGCCTCACATGTGAAAGCATCCTTCAGTAACACTGATTTTGTAGACCAAGCCCCACCCTATGTAGCCCCATTGGACTGAATGGAGCCACATCCCTAATAAATGATAGTAAGTCAGCCAGCAGTGTTCTAATGAAGCCAGTTAGGGAAGATCCGTTTCAGGTGTCAAGCCAGAGTGACTTCATCTAAGTTAACCTTCCTTAGTGCCTAACATTACAGCAAACCAGGTCTCATTATAAATTAGGTCAGTTTTTAAAAATTTCTTTTAACCTTTATTAGTTTGCCTTTCCAAGATGGCTCAGACGCTTCTAGCAGGCTGCTTAATGCAAACACTGACTTAGGGACAGCTCTTTGCGTCTTTAGATTCCTTGCCAGAACGTCCCGAGCTGTGTTCCAAAAGACTTGAAACAGATGATTATGGACAGGGAAGTAATAGAGAGATTTGTTTAAGGGGCTGAGTTGCTGTTGCATCTGGATCAAGGGCTGGAGTATGCGCAAGCAGACAGCAGCTACTGTTCTTCAAGATCCCACAAGGCTTCCAGCAGGAAATTTTTACTCTCCAGCATTTCTTGGCAAGCTGTAAATGAAATTCAGGCTTAGTAAACATGGCCCATTTCCAAGAGAAAGCAAATGTGTGTGTGCGTGTGTGTTTTTCGCCCTGGAATGACTTCTATAAATAAAAATAGTCCTGGATAGTGCTTAGAGAGAAGGAGAAAGGAGCCGTGTTAAGGTGGCAGGCATGGAAGTAACCGTACTTGGTTTTTAATGTCCTTTAAGCTTAGGCCAAATGGCCCCCTTTGTGCAAGGATTAGACTTCTTTTTTTGTGTAATGATTGTGGTCTGTTTTGTTTTTAATTTCCCAATCTAGGGACCTATGGGACCACGAGGCCCTCCAGGACCACCAGGATCACCCGTAAGTTCCAACATCTTCACTCTGGTTGGATGATCTGTTTGAAAAAGAAATGAAAGGGAAGAATCATCCTTTGCTAGGTTAACCATTGAGAATGTCTCTGTGATCTTCTTTCAGGGCCCTCAAGGATTTCAAGGCAGCCCTGGCGAACCTGGAGAATCTGGCGCTAGTGTGAGTATTTTGTCTTTTCCAAAGGCAGGTCGATTACATTATAGTGCAGTTGACACATTCAAACATTTCTTTTTTTCCTTGCCAAGTGGGCCTGCAAATCTCCGACAGGCCTCCTGTTTTCTGTGAACCTAAAACCTGGAGGGAGTAACTGGCCATGTCATATACAGAGCCATTGCTGATGACTGGACAGATTAGAGGTCATCCTATGCAGAGTTTAGCTGTAGTTGGAGTTACATCTAAGTTGCTGGTTGCATAATTGCAACCATAAATATATGCATACAACCCTTGGTCAATATGCATTATGGCCAAGCCACTCAGAGATGTAGGAACTGCTTTAGCCTTATGGGGTTTGATATAAACAGGGCTATTTTTACAGCCTGGTCCAAATTTCCCTTCTTCCCCTAGGTAGAAAAAGGCTAGAGAAGCATACAAACTGAATTTTCAGTCTTAAATGGAAAGTTCTGATTCTCTGTGGGTGAATACAGGAGTATCACTTTGTGTTTCTCTGGCAAAAGCCTTATGTGGCAGTGAAGTGAGTTTAATTTAATTGAATCCTGGAAGTGCCAAGAAAAATTGTGTCGGGACTGTACCCCGTTGCTCCCTCCTGAAGTAATTGGATGCTTCCTGAGTATAAATGTTTATGTTAGATATGGCCTAAAGAACTCCACAGAGTTCCTTCCTCTTTCTTTCAGGCAGCAAGAAACAGGATATTGTTCCTACTGTGAAATGTCTAAAGGACAACTTTCCTTCTCTAAATTCACATTCCTGGAGTGGGGATTCATTGTAGCTTCCATATCTAGCCTAGGGATTCTCAAAATGTGTTAGCTTTCCTAATGGCCAAACTAGACATCAACTGTCTACTTGGGGAGTTGAAAATCAAAAATTGCAGCGATTTGAGGGTCTGGATCAGCACTGTCATGTGGTAGTAGAGTGTGTTTATTCAATGTGATTCTGTTTCATTTTCCCACTGAAAATCATGCCTTCAAGGCTGCTGTGGGTCCCAAAAGCATCACTGTAGCAAATAACACCTTTGGGGACCCTGTAGCAATCTGGTGGAGGGCACTGGCAGGAAAACAATGTGGAATTAAAAGGTTAAATGACTTGTACTTCCATACCACAGTGCCTGTCTGGATTGGCCCCCTGTGTAGCTCCTGAAATAGACAATGAGGATTCATTTTTACTGTGACATCTAGTTTGGTTGTGTTTTCAGTTTTATAATTGAGAGAATCAGTATAGTATGGGTTAAACTATGCCCAATTGAAAGAGTTCTTCCCAGTCTCCAATGCTGATTCTTTCCTGTAAGTGTTTTGCTCCTGAAATAGCATTATAAGACAAACATGGGGTTGGGAGCTCTGTGTGTGTCCTTTCTATTTTCGCCCTTATAGTAACACAACAGAACCAAAGTAAAACTTTAAAAAAAAAAGTACCCTTATTTCACATCCCTACCAGTTAATATTTGCCTTCACTGTTTCAAATTGGCCTCAAATATTTTGTTTGAGATATTCCAAAAGTTTTAGTTGGAGAAAAGGGATGTTCTGTCATTTTCCCTGCTGCTGGACTAATCCTGTAGTGGGGGCTTCTGGACACTTGTCTTCATTTTTAAAACATTTTCCTCTTTCTCTGGATGGCTATTGTATTAAAAGGGCCAAAATAAATCCAGCAGGTGAGGTTCCCTGTCCAAAAAACTGGAGTAAATCTGGTTGTCTTGCTGGGATGATGATGAGTTGTGTAGAATGCTCAGTGTATTAGCTGGAAATGGATATGTAACAATGAGTGAGTTTTGTCCATCACAGAGTTGCTGAGCAACTGTTGCTTGGTGGTGATTCCAAAGTGAGCTTCCTGCATGAATTGATCCAAGCTTAAGTTAAGGGTGTGTGCAGAAGTAGCTGGTCCCAGTGGAATTGTTCAGGGCCCTTCTTCCTATGAAATCAGGGGTTGTCATTGATGTATCTCAGGTAGAGGAGAGGAGGAGGTGTTGCTCCAAGTCAGCTATAAATTATGTTGGCGCATTGTGGTCTCATGTGAGTAGCCATAGTGAGGCTGTATTGACTTGGATAAGATTTCGGATGACTTGTAGTCCATCATTGTGTGGGATGTAGAGCATTTACATCCATTGTTGCTAGGATGGTGTTTTCTGGAAGATCTTTAATGGACTGCAGTCTCTTCAAAAAGCCTGTCATGCATGGACAATAACTTGGGGTTATATCCAAGTGTACTGGGGTCTCAGAGTGGAACTAGAAGTGACATTAAATATGGGACGCTGCTGAAAATGGTCTTCTTGATGGAGAAAGCTAATTGATGTTTTCTGCTGAGCTTGCATCTTTAAATATTGAGGAAGTGGAGGAAGAAACCTGGGCTACCTCCCTCACTGAAAGCCTTAGAGGATATACGCTTTTTCCCAAAGTTACCTGTGATCAATACATGAACAAAGGGAAGCTTTGACTTCTGCAAGAACAGCTAGGATAGCCTTTCTTTAGTGCATGGTGTCCTCAACACAAATTAACAACATAACATTTACAATAGATGGGTGCTTGACAGATTCCCGATACAGCTTCATGTAAGGCTTGCCTAACCTGTGCAGAGAGAAACTTCTGACCTTAGGTTGACTTTCCACAATTTTAGGTGAAAAGGTTTGCTCTGCCTGTCTAAATGTTACAGGAACTTGATCATAGGCATAAGAAAATATGCCCTGCAGCAACCTTTTGTTCAGTGTTGCATCTAGTTCCATTCTGGCTTTACTAAAGTGAAGTGCTTCCAATTCAAGAAGCAGTTGTAAGACAGCTGGTTGAGGGCTGTTTCCTCCCCTACTGTGAACCACCTTTTTATCTGGAATTTGCCAGTGATGAATGTTGCTTATATATTTATTTGATAAGGGATTTCCAGCCCACATTTTCACATACGCAGCTCACGTAAAAGATATACCTTAAAAATAACATGTAATTAAATAAAAATGCAAACATTAGAAAAAGAGTGATGCAGATAAAACCACAACTAGCAGTGAGATGAATCTACTATATCAGTGGTTCCCAAACTGTGAGTTGGGACCCACCAGTGGGTCGCAACCCAATTTTTTGGTGGGTCACAAAACTGGCAAGCTGATAGCTAACAAGGAAAATGTATTCAGCCGTATGGAAGCTGAAACAGAGAAGCACGTGCACATTTACCTGGGAGTTAGTCCACCTTGAAGAGCAGGCCAAGGTGTTGTGAAGCTCAACAAAAACTCCAGAAGGTGGTCTCCCCTACCATAGTAAAAAAGATAAAAACAGAGGCTTGAGCTGCTGGTAAAGTGAAATTTTTTTTAAATTAGTCCCATAAAGCTAGGTGAGTCCCAATAGATTTTCAGTTTAAAAAGTGGTTCCTGGTGCTGTAAAGTCTGGGAACCACTGTATTATATGTTAAAGACCTGCTTAAAAGGAAAGTTTTCAGCTGGTGACTGAAGACCACGAGAGAATGTTGCTAATGCAGAATAGACATTGGTAGAAGGAAGACTTTAAACGCACATACTGACCCGTGTAGGTTTTACATTTGAATCAGGGCTGCTTTTTTGTGTTGACCAAATTTCACATGAAAGACACTTCTTTGTAGGAAACAGCATGCAGATTAATATCTAGTCACGGGCACATTCCCTAAGTTCATGAGGTAACCTGAACTTCATTATGAACTTAGTAGATAAATTACTTGTTATCTCAGCCTCAATCTGCCACCTGCGGTTTGTGGATAATTTTACTAGGATTATTGAGGTGTAATGGATTGTATCCAAAGGGAGTGAATCATGACTAGCAGTACAATCTTGTACATGTTTACTCAGAAGTAAGTCTCATATTGTTTAGTGAAGCTTACTCCAGGTACGTGAGTTTGGGATTCTGGCCTAAGACCAATTGCCCTGTCTCAGGAAGGTCATCCATCTCAGACCCATTTAAAAAAGGATACCGTAGATCTCTCAGTGTTTGAGAATTTGGGGGCACATGTTTCTTTTTCATTCTTTATGTATTTACTGTGATAAAAACAGGTTAAATATTGGTGCCCCCACCCTACCCCACTCCATACAGTCCCCATTTAAAGTCTGAAGTGGCTCTTGTTGGCATAGAAGTTCAGCTACACTGGTTTGACTGTGTAATGAATACCTTTCTTAGCAGTTATCTGGACCCATATGTTCTGTCCTGCATGGTCAATTTATTTGACGAGACCCTGCTCTGAGTCCCTGAGTTCTATGGAGTTGAGGCTGGCCAAATCATGAGGAGTGGGGCCTTGTCAACAATGGCACCTACTTGTTGGGATTTATTACTTAGGAAGGCTTATCTGTTTCGCTACCTCATAGGATTGAGAAAGATGGCTAAAGTTTGAAAACGTATTTTGGAGGCCTTTTGGAATTATTGACTGATTTGCTTTTTCTTTTCCTGGTTTAATTTGTGTTACTGTTTGTGGCTCTTTTTAATATTTCATTATTTTTAAATTGGGTTGGGTGTGAGCTCTGTTTTTAATGGCTTTTTATCAGAAGCCATCTTAAGAGGCCTCTTCTGTTTCAAAAGTATAAATGATATTTTTTAAAATTTGAAAAATACAGTAACACTAAAAAAAAAGTAATAATAAAAAGGGCATGAAGTGGAAATATTACAACCCTCACTTTGATTAGGTGGAACCTGCAGTGGATCCAGTTTTTGACCCCAGTAGCCCAAGCCTGAGCTCTCATGATTAACTCTCCAAATTACCAGAGGAACCAATCCTTCCTGTGCCAGGAACCTTACACTCTGCAGAGACTTCATGCCAGCACTGGCAGTGGGCAAGACAGGATGGGACTGAGAGGAGGTGAAATGCATGACTTGAAGTCAGAAGGCTGCCCCTTTCCCACCCTCCGAGCAGGGAAGTGGAGACCAGGAGAGCCAGTCTGTGGGGGAGTATCTCAGCTTAACCCTAACTTTCTTGGAGGAACTTGCTCCCTTGGAGCTGACCAGGGTCCTGCAACCCTGACCAGCCTTGCCATTCTGTCCCAGCCTAGTCTCACCTTGTGGATCTCTGCTCAGGGTCTGGACACAATTAGCAGTTTTCCTAATTTTAGTGTTGGCCTGAATTCATTCCAAGTACTGGTCTATTATACAGACCCAGCAGAGGGTGCAAGATTTATTTATCCTTGTGTTTGTGGCTTCTAAAATAGTATACAGTTGTAACTATAGGCACAGTATCTATAAGAGATTTTGTGATATATGCTTATTCTGCAATGTATATCCTGCCTTGCTGTATGATGTATACTCGAGACTTGGCATGTAAAATAAAATAATACAGTAATACGTCTAAAAAGAAAGTCAGAAGTAAAAATAAAGAAGCAGAAGTTGAGTTCAGCAGTAAGTAAGACTGCATTTCTATATATTCTTACCAGGCAGCAACCCCCATTAAACACAGTGTGAATAACTTCTGAGCAGACACATTGGATTGCGTTGTAAGAGATCCTATCTTAAAAATATCTGTTGAATCAAAATGGCCTTCACAGTTTGCTGAGCAATGAAGGTGCTAGATGTGCCTCTGGGGAGACTGTTACACCTTCTGAGCACCACAGTCAAAAGGCCTCAGATGATGAAGAACAAAGTTTTTGGGCAGATTTATATTGCAGTGGGGGAGGGGGCTTGGGTTGATTCCTGAGATATTCTGGTCGTTGATAATTTAAGGCTCTGAAGGTCAAAACCAGTCCCCTGAACTGAGCCCAGAAACAAATTGGTAGCCAATAAAGCTGGTAGACAGTTGGCATAATCTGGTCCATCCTACTGGCCCCAAAATTGTGAACCAACTGCATTTTGAACCAACTGAAATCTGTGCATTGTCTTCAACTCCAGCCTTATGAAGAGTGCGATACAGTCGTTCGGTCTGGAGATTAGTAGGGTTTGATTCACATCAAGTATTTTCTTATCCTTCACAGGGTCCGATGGGTCCTCGTGGGCCACCTGGGCCAGCTGGAAAACCTGGCGATGATGTGAGTATTCTTTATGTTGGCATGACTGAATCACAGTAGTTGGCCCAGTCTGAGGTATATACAGTGAAAGAGAAGTTTGCTGCAAAAGTCACATTAATGTGAATTGCAAGACCATCGAAGAATTAAGGCATTGTGTGTATTTGGGCGCAATCCTAACCCATTTTCCGGCACCGACATAAGGGCAATGCAGCTCCTAGGTAAGGAAACAAACATTCCCTTACTTTGAGGAGGCCTCTGTGAATGCCCCCCCCCCCAAGTGCAGGATTCAGCAGACGTCTCATGAGCACAGCAATGCCAGTGCTGGAAAGTGAGTTAGAATTTGGGCCTAAGTATCTCCGTGAGGTAAAACTACAGCCAGAAATGTGGTGGTGGTGGAGGTTGGTCTATTAGTATAGTGTGTGTTTGTGGGTGGGGGGGGGGAAGGATGCAGGAGATGTAAGTCAATACAAATGAGGACAAAAACTCATTACTAATATACTTAATAGGTAAATTGAAGAAAACGAGAAGGGCGTGTACTTTGTCCTTGCCAGTAATCTCAGGGCCTCTGTATTCACTGACTCCAGCCCTGGATGGCAGGTCTACATCCTCTGAGCGCAGGGAGTCACTTATTTACATTTGTAAACCACTTTGTGAACTACTTTTTGTAGAAAGCTTTGTATGGATATTCTTAATAATAATAATAATAATAAGGTGAGATAATATATGAGTGTCACCACACAGATTCCACAAGAGTTGTTTGTCTATCACAGGTTTGTCTAAACCTTTCAACTTTAGGGCTCCCAGACCTTTAACAATTGTGTCGAAGAGGGAATTTCAGCCAGTGCAACTTTCCATTGTTAAAGGTCCAGAAGCCCTGAAGTTGAAAGGTTGGCCACTCTGGTCTTTCATGTCCTGCAGTGAGCACTGTAATGTGTGAGGGGAAGCTGCATGTCTGAAAGCATGCAGTAAATACACAAGTGGGGGAAATTATGATGGAGGTAGGTCGGATCATGGAGGGTCCTAATTGATCAAGGTTCTTGTGATTGTGTTTACTGCATTTTGAGATTAATGTCTCTGCTCCACATATTATGGTGTTCATCGTATAGCCAGACATGGACCAGCAGAAACTCACCTTTTCTGTAATGTGTGAAGATGCCCTCAATGTATTTGATAGTCAAATATATTTAAAATGAGCAAGAGTTTTCTCTTTGAATGTATCTGTTCAACAGACTCTAAATGGGTTTAATAGTCATTTCTTCTCTCTGGGGAACCCTGGGACCTGTAGTGGTTTGAGGGACTAATATTTTGCATTCATTCAACACTCTTGCCAGACTACAATACCCAGGATTCTTTGGGTGAATTCAGGCCTATTACACTAATGTAACATGATAGTGAAGTAGTGAAGATATGTTTTTTATAATAGTTCAGCAAGATTTGGACATTTTTCCCAGGAATGTAAAGTGTTCTGACCTGAAGATATGTAAATGTGAATTTAGAAGGGCAGCTGAAGGGATGAGGGGTATGATACAACTTCTGTGTGGAGGAAGTTATAAAATATGGGGATTCTTTTGTATGAACCATTTGTGCTGAGTTATTGGTATTCTGATTGTTAATGCTGAGCCAGTAACATTTGGGGTGTGTGTGTATGTGAAATTTATTTGAACTGGCTGTTTAATGCATGGTTCTAATCTGTTGATATGTGAAGGGAAGCAGACTACAAGGTGTCTATACAACATAATTAGGGCAGGCTGGGAATTTAAATAAAATGCATAAGAACAGTGTCTTGGGTGGGGGGGAAATACGTTGAAGGAGACAAGTGTGATCATGAAGGGAACGGCAAGAGACAAGAACAGTTGCCTGTTATTTTTTCATAAGAAAACTAGAGGGCACCTACTTAATACATAGTGTGGCTAAAATAAATTAACAGGAAACAAGAGAGTAACCAATGTAAGGATGACCTATTCACAGTGTGCAATTTTCCTGTGGAACTCATTGTCATGAGGGGAAAGCCCATACAATAACTGTGTGGAAAAAAGATTTAGCCAAACTCATGGAGAAAGTTGCTGTGATCCAAGAATGGGTAGAGAAAGAAACCATGCTCAGATCTTCCAAATACACCTCTGAGACTGGGACTAGAGCTGAGAATCTAGAGAATCTAGAACTCATAGAGAAGGAAACCATACTCTAGATCTAGATACTTCTAGATCTACCTCTGAAGAGGAAAGCTCAAAACCTCAGAAGGTAAAGAGTAGATACCTTGTAATAATTTTGTTTGGTGATAGAATTCTGAACGGGATTGGACTGTGAGTCTGACCCACCATAGGACCTACAGTTGTTTTATTATTCTCATATTCTCTTCTGATTTTAGGTTTTGTAAAAATGTTTTACTTTTAAATAAAATATGTGATTTTTTTCTCATCTCTTTTCAGGGTGAATCAGGCAAACCTGGCAAACCTGGAGAGCGTGGCCCACCTGGGCCTCAGGTATGGATATGTCCAGCATGTTACCACTATCAGAGTGCAAACAACTAGATTCAGAAACACTCTGGAAACCTGATAGCTAATTTTGCTGATGCCACCACCTAGACAAGTACAGTTTTGGAAAAGTAGGATATCTTCTGTGATTTTGACCAATGACCTCATTACTCTTTCTGGGGACAGATTTAAAGCTGCAGGTTTCCCCGTTGGTCCAAAATTTAGGTTAAGCAGATCTGTATTGCTTTACTTTTTTCAATTTGTGTAATTTATTTTGTTTTTCTTAGCCTTGGGAAGGGACAGGTTGCTGTGATAGGCTCACAAAAATCCTGAAATCCTATTTGGGCGTTGGAAATTTCACCTGTCATTGGCCACACACTTGAAGACCTTTCTTTGTAGCCATGATAAGTTTGCATTAAAAAAAACACAGTGGGAAGGAATGCTGAATCCTGCAGGCAGCACCAAATTCTGTGACTTTTGGCACTTTTGTGTTGAACTGTAGAATGTGCACATCAACTTGTCAGTAGCAGTTTGTGTGAAAAAATGAAGAGCTTAGGGCATTTTTTATTATCATGAGCTGATGTTATGATGTCAGTGGCTGACATTACATTCTCATTCTGCTTGCCTTTTCATGCTAAAGGGAGCTGCCAGATTATAGGTTGTTGAAAGCAGGATATGAATGACATGAAGCAGAGGGTTCCATTGCTGCCTTGTGCATTTATTGTTAGATGTCAGGAAAAGGCCACTGCTTAACGCAGAAAGACTGTTTTTCTGTTTCTACATTGTGCTGTTGGATACAGTCCCGTATATGTTTGTGGACTAGGTTCTCACTCTGGGTGAATAACTGCTCGTCCAGAAACTTCTCCTCTGTGCATCTATAATAAATTTTTCAGGTTTTGTGAAGTTATACCCTAAAGAGAATCAACACGTGTTTGAAATGTCTGTGCTTTTTACCTTAGCTGATCTCTCATTTACTTTTAGGGTGCTCGAGGTTTCCCTGGAACCCCAGGTCTCCCTGGTGTAAAAGGTCACAGGGTAAGCACACAGTAATTATGTATAGCGGTTTTAAAAAGACGCTTCATTCTATGCTGGTTTTCTAGGAGATCCAATGTGATTCTAATGTTTTCCTAGGGTTATCCTGGCTTAGATGGCTCCAAGGGTGAAGCTGGTGCTGCAGGAGCTAAGGTAAGAAATATACTAGATAAATACAGTATTTGGTGTTATTAAACTCTTCTAAATAAATCCCCTTCGCCCAAAATATCAAACTGTATCTTAATAGCTCTGAAAGTCGAATAGCCAAGAAAATAGTAAAATGCTTGGAAGAGTAGGGGCTAGCCACTCTTATATGGAATGTTTCAATTTATTTATAAAATATTCTAAACTGCTCTTCAACTAATGCATTCAGACATGTGCGTGGTTTGAAAGTCTTTCATTTCATGGAAAAGGTGTCCTCTTCTTCAAGGAAGTCATAGAAAAAAATTGGCATTGATGTGGCAAGAAAAGAAACATATTCTAGCCACTTGGCTAGACATTCTAACCACTTATCTAGCCACACATGTCTAACCACATCTGCTAGACCCCAAGCTAATTGGTATTAGGAAATAGTTTCTCAGGGACACAGAGATGCACACCAAAGATGGCAAGATGTATAAAGCAAAAGTCTGTTTGCAGCAGCGCTCAGTGAAAGCTATTGTACTACTGGAAATCAACATGTTCTTTGATACTAAACTACATAACAAGTAGATTAGTAATTAAGGCCCAGATCCTAATCAACTTTCCAGTACTGACACAGTTGTACCAAAGGGGCATGTACTGCATCCTGCAGTTGGGTGGCAGTCACGAAGTCCTCCCCAAGGTAATGGAATGTTTGTTCCCTTACCTCAGAGCTGCATTGCCCTTACCTTGGTGCTGGAAAATTGGTTAGGATTTAAGCAATTTACAGCACAGTCCTATTCAGGCTTACTCAAAAGTCCTGCTCCCCTGGATCGTGTGCTCTGTGTTGGGCTGAAAAACTTGACGCGGAGCTCCTCAAGTCTGCGCTGGCAAAATAGCTGGCTCAGATTTGAGGAGACTCATTGAGGGGCCTTTGCCCTTACCCAGGGGAAGGAGATGAATGTTCCCTTCCCCCAAGGAGACTCTGGAGACTGCTATGGCGCCCATAGGTTGCACTAGTAGCCATTTCAGTGCCGCCGCTCCTCTGGGTGCTGGGCAGCTTAGGATTGGGCTGTAGGCCACTTTCAAATGAACGCTGTATGGTGTCCTTTCTTACCCATTCCCAGGTCCTGCCTCTTCTCCACTTCTGTCTTCCAGCCAAAGATGGCATTACTAGTTGGAATACATAGCCATCTGGGGACCATTGATATGGTCTTGCATGCTGGTGGAGCGCCCTCTAGTGTTTAACCTATGCGAATTGCCAAGTTTGGCGAGATCTCATGCATTTTCCTTCACTTAGAAACAAACATCCACTGCATTTTTTGATAGGTTCCAGTAGTTAATCATTGTTGCTCCTCAATGCTCCAATTAACTCAGCATAGCCAGGGTGATTATTGTTGTTGTGAGTCATCATCGTACTTTACACAATGAGGGTCATTGACTTTACATCCTCCATCCATAGCCCATTGATTCCACCATTCACCATGTTTCCTCTTTGTTTCTCCACCCCATGTATGTATTTATTGCTGTTATTGTTAATGAATTTAATGATTTTAGTTATTGTCTCATATATTGTATATTTTAGTATGGATTGTGTAAATCGCCTTGGACATTTCCATTGGCATGGGAAATGCGGGGTATAAATCTTTTAAACAAATAAAATAAATATGTATATTTGACCATGGCGGATTTCACTCCATGCATCTGACAAAGTGAACCCTAGTTCATGAAAGCTTTTGCTGCATGGGTTAGTCTTTAAGGTGCTCTTGCTTTAAGGCTCTTGCTTGTTTTTGCCACATTTCCATAAAGTGTTGTGTCTCGGGTACAGTGTTTGGTGACAAAGACATAACAGCAGTTTTAGTAACCCTTTGTCTTTCTTTTACTAGGGCGAAGCTGGATCTCCGGGTGAGAATGGTTCTCCTGGTCCCATGGTGAGTATGAGCTGCTCGGTGTTGCTCTTTAGAAGGTCTTTGGCACTTCATAATGGGTTGGGCAATGTCCGTACATAATCATAGAGAATGCCCTTCCCTTTTTTTCAAGAGTGTATACAACTAGAATATATTTATATTCTGTCATCTATGGAACCAAAGGTGAAGTTTTGTAATATTCTCAGTGTGGTCTCTCAACCAGGCATTCACAGCGTACACTTGCTTGACTTCTGCAAGATTGCTGCCTTGTGTATCTTCAGGCTTTGCATGGAATAGGATAGATATTATAAGGATTGAAAAGGGAAACCAGAGAAATAAAAGGAGTCTTGCCCAAGGTCACACAAAAGGTCACTGGAAGACCTGAGGCTAGAACTTGTTCGATTAAACTTCATACTTGGAGTTTGCATCTGTTTCTTTAAGAACTGAAGTCCTCTTCATATTCTATATTTTTTTAGATGCATACCTAAACATACCCACCACCCCTGACCATGTGTGGCCTGATGGCACTGATAGTGGTATGTGTGTATGCCCACAGTGCCTCTTTGCGCAAACAGGAATTGCATGGGTACACAAACCAATGCTATCCATCCTTGCAGTATGCAGGCCTTCCCTCAGTGTCTCCCCATCTATGTCTTCCCAATTCATCAAAATGATGGGCATTTTGCTAGTCTACCGATATGCAGAGAAATGTGGTTTGTTAGCACATGGAAGGCCACACTTCAGGAGACTTGAAGAATGTATTGCCTGTGTAAATTTTGTCCGCTTTCTTTTCCAGGGTCCCCGTGGTCTTCCTGGTGAGAGAGGACGTCCTGGCCCATCCGGTGCTGCTGTAAGTATGAGTGTTGCTTGCATGTTTCAAGTCCTATCTCCTGGAAATGTTGCTTGGTTCTTGTGGCTACTGCAGAATAAATATAAGTACCCATGCCTGCATCCCCTCCTCATTCACCCAGACCTATCCTTTCTTCTGGAGTAATGGTGAAATGAGATCTTTTCAAACTTCCAATGAGCAAAGTTAAGCAGAGTTAATGCAACAATATGGTGTTTGCAATATTCAGCTCTCTCTCTTTCACTGTCTCTTTCCCTAGGCCAGAGTGGTCCAACTTCTATCAACTGGGGGGTGGGCCACAATCCTGATGTCACCCCTCTGACTGTGCAGACACAGAAGTAATTGGCAGTGACTTGATGATGTCACCACCAATAACTTCCAGGTTCTGAGCCGCCAAAGTCACTTGGCAGATTCATTCTGCAGGAGGTGGCAGAGGTTGTGGCACGGCTTTTCAATATCCATGCTGTGCCGTTTCTGCTTCTCCTTCTCTAAAGGAGAAGCTCGAATGGCACAGCAGGGAGATCAAAAAGCCGCCAAAGCAGGAGGAAGAGGTGGATGGTGCCTGTGGTGGGGCTTTTGAAGGCCACCAAAAAGGGCCTTGCAGGCTGCACACAGCCCATGGGCTGTGTGTTGGACCACCCTGCCTTAGACTTTAAAGCTACAAAAGAGAAAAACAAGAACATGCTACTGGCTCATGACTGTGCTCTAGTAAAGCAACACTGAACCAGCCACATTTGTGGCACAGGTTCATTCCACTTACTTGCCTAAAAGTGCTAGTAGTGGAGCTGTTGTGCAAGAATAGGGAAGGGGGTAGAACAAACAACTGCAATGTAGGTGCCTGGCACAGATTGTGAGATTCTACTTCCCCCTAATAGCTAATAAGGTTTCTGGAGGCCTCGGAACTAGTCTTCTGTCAGTCTATCTTTTCCCACCATGTGGCTCTCCCAGCCGTTGTTAGTACAAAGTAAGTTGTTTGCCTGAATGAAGGCATGCCCCTCCCCCCCTGACAATCTTGACTTTGGACCTGAAGTGTGCCTTGTTTGCAATCTGGTGACTTTCTGTTCTTGTGCCCTAAGATATATGACAGTGGCTTTCTGCCCACCAGCAGATTTTTGTTTTATAGTGGGAATTGTCTTTCTGAAAGTGGGGAGCATGACATGCTTTTTTGCGTTGACCACAGAGGGCAAGGAGAAAGCGCTTTGCTGCCTAGTTCTTAGTGAAGCTAGCATCTAGTTTAAAGTGAATTTATTGTATGCTTGTCTTCTGCTATTGA
This sequence comes from Tiliqua scincoides, assembly GCF_035046505.1. Classification (NCBI taxonomy): domain Eukaryota; kingdom Metazoa; phylum Chordata; class Lepidosauria; order Squamata; family Scincidae; genus Tiliqua; species Tiliqua scincoides. The sequence continues at coordinate 126,124,163 of NC_089822.1, read as the reverse complement.
AAGACGTCCCTCTCTCATTAAATCAGGGATTTGAGAAAGAAAATTGTTTTTAAAGCATAGTGTGTGCACTATGGTGACTGGCACTCCAGAAGAGCTGACCTCATGAAATAAGGTATAATGTTGTTACACGCTCTGTAGAGTGTGGCAAAGATATAAATAGGGGTGCTTCCAGCAGTTCTTGAGACAGAAAGTAGATGTTGTAGTAGACGTTCAGTAAATTTGTAATCATGATATGCAGTGTTAATGGTTCTTAAAGGATCTATACCAGTGTAGGAAGCAATTCAAGCTGCTACTGTCTTGTGCTTGGTACAACAGTAGGGACTAGTGCATTGACTGGATAATAGAAAAAATGCAGGTGCCGATCGCCTGTAGCACTTAGACATGTCACTCCTCAGTGAAGCTTACAGCGACAGGCATATCTGTATGCTATAAAACAAAGCTGTAGTTTCAGGCACAACTAGGCATGGTTTAGCAAAGCTGTTGGCCAAATACACCATGCTCAGGCATGTTTCCAGAATTCCATTCTACATCTCCAAAGATTTAACCCGTCATCTGATACTGCAATAAATGTAGCGTGAAATTCCCTCTGGCCATTTGTTCAGCACATGGCAAGGCCCCTGTGGGGCTGACTGTGAAGCTCAGCAGGAGAATTTCAGCTGAGAACTCTCGTGTTTGTATCTGTGCAACTTTAGAATGCTTAAGGGAACTAAACAGGTAAGTAACCGATGGCCCAACCCTATCCTGTTATTTACAGCAGGGGACAGTATCCTGCTACCGTAGATCAGCTTCTGATTATGTGGTCACTGCCAGCAGCCATTTTCAACAGGTGTTGCAAAGGGTTGGCAGCATCTTAACCCTGCTGCCATAGCTGGCAACCTGGTCCAGTGCAGGTTCCACTAAGCTGGTGGCAGGGGTGGATTGTAGATAGGGAGGGGGGAACAGGGAGTGTTGGGGAAGTAATTGGGGGTGGGGGTGGGAGGGGGTAGATTGTGCACATTGTGCATGCCAGATCTTACCGCCTCTTTCAAAAACCTCTTGGCCCCTTTTCCCTCCTTCGAGGTACACCACCAAAATAGGTGGCATATGTCCAAGGAGACTCATAAGTGGCCTGGGGGCTTACTTCAAGGTAGGTAAAAATGTTTACTGGCATAGCTGGAACCTGGGGCCATTACTGCTTTTCTTCTGCTTGGAAATAAGCAAATGGCTGCTCAGAGAAGCTCATGGCAGGGGAATGCAGGAGAAGGTACTGTGGCAACAAGGAGACCTTGCCGTCACAGTATCTTCTCCTGCACCCACACTTCACAATGCTTCACCTCAATGCAGGCCTGTAGCTGACTGCAGGCCCGTGAGGGGGTAAGGCATCCCTGAGACCTCCTCAGGTGAGGTACCTGGGGCCCTGTACTCCTTGGCCTCCCCTTAGCTATATTTGTGCAGCATGTGCCTTCTTCAGAGAGGTTCATTCCATAGTGACTATGTTCAGAATTGTTCATCCTGAATCTCTTTTAAAATAATAGTTTATCCCTTCGTTTTTGCATATACTATCATCTGTTGTTTCCCACACGCAGTCCAGTTTGCATTGACCAAATACAGTAAGCTTAAAAACAAACAAAAAAAGTAACTGCATAGCATCTCTCACTACCACCTCATTCTTATAGTCCTACGTATTCCATGGTTCATGTCAAAAGATATTCTATTAAGGATGACCAAATTTGTTTGGTCATACTTAGATGAGGTCTTTGGGCCTGGTCCTGAACGTTGCATGCTGGCTCACCGCTAGCACACAGTGTTGCAAATGTGCCATAAGGCATGGTTGGCAACCTTCAGTCTCGAAAGACTATGGCAGGGGTGCTCAATAGGTGGATCGCGATCTACCGGTAGACCGCGAGGCAAAATGAGTAGATCGCGGAGTGCTGACCCCCCCCCCCTTCAGGTGCCTCTGGGAGGAAACGCCGGGAGTAAGGCCCACTGTACTCAATGGGGCTTACTCCCAGGTAAGTGTGGCTAGGATTGCAGCCTCACAGCCTAATCCTAGGCATGTCTACTCAGGAGTAAGTCCTGTTATACTCAGTGGGGCTCAAGGTACACCAACATACATTGTACACATAAATGTTATATGTTATGATGGCGCGAACATTGTAAAAAAAACTCTGGTAGATCTCCGGGCCTTGCTGGGTTTCAAAGTAGCTCTCGAGCCAAAAAAGTGTGAGCACCCCTGGACTATGGTATAAGCCTACAGCACCCGGTATTCCCAGGCGGTCTCCCATTCAAGTACTAACCAGGCCTGACCCTGCTTAGCTTCCAAGATCAGACGGGATTGGGCATGTGCAGGGTAACAGTTGGACTCCATGCCTGTGACAGTTACTGCCCGGCCAGCTCAGGCCTGCACTGAGCCAGGTTGAGGACAGGTGAATGCTGCCCTGAGCTCCAGGCAAGTGTAGGACGGTGGAGAGGTGAGTGGGAGCATAGGGAGAAGTGTTCTGGGGTGGGGGAAAATGGAGGGAGGTCAGGGAGAAGGCATGATGGGGAGAGGGAGCTGGGCAGGAAGGGACAGAGATGGTGGCAGGCCCTGCCACCATATCCTGATCCCACTCCAGGCCAGGGAGGCCTGACATGGGTCTCCTCAAATCTGTGTGCGCTCAATAGCAGGCACAAGGAGACCCATCGGGTCTGCCTCAGGTTTCCACGGCATAAGGGAGCATAAGCTACCTTACTTCGAGTAGCCCTGGCAGTCCTTCTCAGCCCCTTGGGATGCAGTGGTAGCCATTTTGGTGCCGCTGCAGCCCTTGGCACTGGGGATTGGGCTGCCTGTCCTGCGACTTTTTCAGAATAAAGAAGAAAATAAGCAGGGCAATAATGTCCGGGTTTGTCTCCCTAATCCAGGGGTGTCCAAAGTTTTTGGCTGGAGGGCCACATCATCTCTCTGCCACACAATGACACTGTGTTGGGGGCCGGGGGGGGGGAGAATTAATTTACATTTAAAATTTGAATAAATTTGCATAAGTTTACATAAATGAATATATTAAAGATGAACATATGTGAATGAATGAAGGTCTGTCAATAGCACAGGGCCTATAAAAGGCTGGCCTTTCCTTTGCTGCCTCCGCTGCATCACAGTCATGAAACAGCAAGCAGTGAAGGGAGCCCTCATCCCACAGCTCACGTGAGAGGTCAAACAGTCACCCTCACTCTGAGAGCAGTTGCATTGGGCCAGTGCGGGCTCCGACAAATCTCCAGAGGGCCAGAAGCTCATTGGAGACTGGGGGCTCCCTGACGGCCGCATTGAGAAGCCATGTGGCCCCAGGGCCGGGGTTTGGGCACCCGAGTCCTAATCTCTAGCGCTGCAGCGGTTTTATTGCTTGCGACCCCCCCTCCCCCCGAGTGCTAGGACTTGGCTCAGTGCTGCACTAAGCCAGAAAAAAAGGGGGTGAAGGGTAGTGGGATTACTGTAGCAACCAGAGCAGGAGGATAATGAAACTGCTTTACAAGAGGAACTCCAAATGAACTTGGCAATAGTAACCTTGACTGAAGCTGAAAGTGAGAAGCTGATCTTGTGAGGGGGACTGCAAGCCCCTCCTTGTGCCTGCGTTCACTCAAATAATGCATGTGCTTTGAGACAGAGTGTTGGCCCACACTTGCTTCCCTATTATTGTGCCATTTCATTTGCATTGATTGGTGGTACAAGAGCCCAATGGGGAAAAAAGTATCTTATACTGATCATTGGTCCATCTAGCTCAATATTAGCACCTGTTTTTCAAGGTCTTTCCCAACTCTGATACCTGGGATATTTTTAAACTGGAGATTGAATTTGGAACCATCTGCCTGCAAAACATGTGCTCCATCCAGAGCTGTCCCTAGGGTATGGTGAAGCCATGTCACTGCCCCAGGCCCCATGCAATGGGAGGCCTGGTTCAGGGGCAGCAGTGACCCTCTACCAAATCCTGTAGCACTGCAGTTGTGATAGGGACAGCAGAGATAGATTGCTGTGATCCTGTTTGGATTGCAGTTCTATAGTAATCAGAAGAGGTTAGCACCCTTCCCTTCCAACCACCTCTTTCTTTCTTCATTACCTGGCTATTTCTTTAAGCCAGGTGAGGCAGAATCCATTTCTGCTCTCAACATGCCCCTGCACTCTCTTGTTTGGAAGAGGTAGCTGTGACAGTGAAGGCGGTGGTGAGGAGAAGGTTGGAATGTGAGTGCTTTTTAAAAAAATTTGGTAACCTGATCTGGCAGCCAAAAATGTCCCGGGCCCAGTTCTCCCCTCCCCCCCCCAGTGGTCCTGACTTTACCACTGAGCTATGGCCCTATATTTTTAGTTGGTTTGGTGGCATTCCCTTGATGGCCTTCAGCCATGAAGGCTGTCATGGTTCATGTGTCCTTGCTAAATTACTTTTCTGCTCAGCTGCTTGGCTCATTGCCTGGGACGTGAATGAGAGCAGCCAGGCAATTCGACTTGAGTTACATGAGGGCAAGGGTGTCAAACCATTAGCTGCAGAGGCTTTTCATCTCAGAGTTCCTCACAAGAGGCCCTGCTCAAGCCAGGTTCTGAATTTGTGTTAGAACTGCAAGTGCACAAAGAAAAGACTTTTCTAGAAGCTGCTACCCAGAGAAGCCTACGGGCACAGTCTTCGCTTGTGATTTTTAGGTAGCTTCTAAAGACCTTTTGGTTCTGCAGCTTTTTGTGAATTGCAGGGTCTGTATACCTTTCCGCCTTTATTTTATGCTGAATTTTATTAAACTTCTAGTGACACATAATTTTTATGTTTTCATACACTCCCTTTCTAGTCTGCTTTTATCTAATCTCTGTTTCATCTAATCTCACCTTATATTTAACCTTTTTGTATTAAAAAAAGAAAAGAAAAATGCTTAGAATGTGGTTTTGCTTATATGTCTTCAATACATAACCCTTCTCTGAAAGGGTTGTATCCACCTGTTTGATTATACCTCTGTATAGTCTAAGTGCAATAGAATTATTATAAAAGATTTGTTTAGTCATTTAAGAGTATGTTCTGACAAAACAAGGCCAAACTTTGTTTACTCTTCCTGGAACTTGCTCAGGAATCAGTACTGTTACCCTGATCTACATATTCTTGTGATGAACCCCAAAGAGTGGAATGAATACATTTCTTCCTCACTTTGTCTCTTCTTGCCTTATGAATGCAGTCTGAATAGTGAAGAAACTAAGAGCTTATATGCATGCCTAGAATACTTTTTTGGAGCTGTACTACATCAGAATGTAGGTGAATCATATGTTTCGGTGCTCCCCTTGTGAAAACCATCCTGAACCTAGAAAAATAATGTACAATGGAGATAGCTGACCTAGAACCTTTCTCCCTGATGTGCAGGTTTTCTGGAGATGGGGTGGTTCAGATGTGTGTGCATTGGAGCACTGGGGAGCATTCAGTTATGTCTGACTTCTCCCATTTACACATTGCATTTTGAAGTAGGATAGCCTTGTGTGGCTTTATCATACTGTGGCTTCCATCTGTCTCTATGGTGTGGAGCATATAACTTGAGGAAATCTTTGTTTGTTTAGGGCGCAATCCTAACCCCTTATATCAGTGCTTTCCAGCACTGACATAGCAGTGCCAATGGGACATGTGCTGCATCCTGCAGCTGGGTGTCACTCATGGAGGTCTCCTCAAAGTAAGGGAATGTTTGAGGAGCTGCATTGCCCTTATGTCGGTGCTGGAAAGCACCGACATAAGGGGTTAGGATAGCGCCCTTAGTGGCATAACTGAGAACACAGCTATATTACTGTTTAATTATGCTTCCTTGTCTGACCCGCAGTCTTTTGTCCATTGCAGGGTGCTCGTGGTAATGATGGTCTTCCTGGCCCAGCTGGTCCACCTGTAAGTAAATTTTCTTTTTTGGAATGAGTTTCTAAAAGTGACTATTTTCTTCCATACTAAAGATTGTGTTTTATGAATTAGATATGTTATTAATGCAAATGCCAAACAGATCTAACCCAAAAAATGTTTATTTCTTAAAAATTCTATTCTTCCCCCCCTCCGGTCATGTGATTTTAGACTCTGGATTGGTTCATATGATATTTATCCCATCCAACTGACCCCATGCATTTAATGGTATGTGCGCTTATGGCATGTGCGTGTCCTGGCCCCTTCCTTCACTTTTTCCCCATCATAAATACTATATATACACATGTATAAGTTGATCGCATGGATAAGTCAAGGGCAAGTTTTAATCCAAAAATAATAAAATTCAATATGAATTAAACTGGATAAGCCAAGGGTAAAACTTAGGAGTATATGAAAGTCTTTGAATTACGTATAGTAATTTTGTCTGATTTTACCCAAGGCCTGAAAAATGACTTACCAATAATTGTTCTGAAGCAACTATTCTCCAAACAGAAAGAAAGGTTAAGGCGTTATGGAAGTTATAGGTTTTGTGAGGAGTACACTACTTCCATAGCAGTAGTCCTCATAAAGACTATGGCTCCCACAAGCTCCTTCACCTTCCTTCCTGCTTGGAGAATACCTCCGTTTCTGTGGTGCTTCAGAACAAGATAAAATAGCTATGGGTTTTTTTTTCCCTTTTCCCTGCACGTCCCACTTCTCAGTCTGTACTCTTCAACAAGCATGAAGCTGTGACTTTTTAGTCCTTCTTTTGGAGAGTAATTGAGGAGAGGAAGGCTTGTGAGGGAAGTTGAGCACTTTTGAGAAGGGGATGAAATGGCTCTTTTGAGAAGGGGAGGTAGACAATTCAATATTAATCTAAGTTGGTGAGCAGAAAGAAGTGGCCATAGAGATCTCACATGACTCAAACCTTCAACTTGGCTGAATCCTACATATGTGCCATTGTCTATCCATTGTACCAATCATGCCCTGTTATAGAATGTTTATGCACTCTTTGGACACGTGTTTGTAGGAACAGTCCTATATTAGCCAAAACCTTTATTCTGGGTTATACTATACAGTAATATCTATTCATTTATTAATGTGTTAGGATTAGGGTTACACCATATACCACTCCTTCTTTTCGTGGAAGCTGAGAGTAGAAATCATTTTTAGTTCAAGAATGTAACCAGCATTCTTTGTGCTTTACTAATTTTTGAGGGTTAGCATTTTGGATTTCCTCCAGAAAAACATGGATCAGTTCTTATCTTGCCCTTGGGTTTACTGGGGTTCTACTTTCTGCCTTTCTTTTCCGTCTGTAAAATTTGATTCCAAGAATTGCAATGGTTGTACCTTAGGATTGGGAAGACTTTGGCACCCTAAATATGCCATAGAGAATTTGAATAATATGAATTCTGTTCTGCTTATCTCTGACTAATACCATGTTTTTCCTTTGTTCAGGGACCTGTTGGCCCTGCAGGAGCCCCAGGTTTCCCCGGTGCACCTGGTGCAAAGGTAAGTAATGCTTGAAGACCAAAATTAGTCTTTTGTACCAGACCAGCTTGTCATGATTCCGCTCCCACCTTGCATTTCCTGAGCAACCATATCCCCTCCCCTCTGAACTTTTGGTCCTTTTCTGTTACGGGAAGGCCTGAAGCATTTCACTAAATTTACCTACATTAAAAGTAAGGAAAAAATGGAAAAACTGACAGCAATTAAGAACAAGCAACTTGCACATTCATGTTTCTCTGTGTGGGAGGGAGATTTTATAGGAAAGGAAGCACCGAAGGGACTGAACAAGGACTGGAGAAAGTTATGGCAAATATGAAAAAAAAATCTATAGGAAATGAAAGCAGGAGGTGGGGGAAGAGAGAGAGAGACAAGCATATCTATGAAGTGAGGGTATCAGAAGTTTCAGTCCTTAAAAATACTTGCGTTTGCTCTGATCTTGTAAATTTTGACATTAAAATCATTATTATTTGTAGACCACAGTTTAAAGCTGTATTTAACCCATTTCTGCCCAGTCCACAGGTGTACACATATGATCCCTGTTGCGACTATGTTCTTTAGTGCACCTTAACTATTGTTTCTGCCTCATATGTCAAAAGGAGACTGAGGACCCAATCCTATCCAACTTTCCAGCACTGGTATAGCTGTAATGCAGTCCCAAGGTAAGGAAACAAATGTTCCCTTACCTTGAGGAGGCCTCTGTGATTACCTCCCCACCACAGGATGCAGCACACGCCCCATTGGCACAGCAGCACCGGCACTGGAAAATTGGATAGGAAACTACTTGGGTCTAGTGTGAGAGTCATGGATTACTCTTACAGACACATGCTGACACACTTACGTTGGCTGGGGGCAGAGGTACCATTTCAGAATTCCCTTGGAGACGGAAAAGTTTTCCATTGTGGGAAGGGTCAAGATTCTCAGCAAGGCTGAAAGGCCTAGTCATGGATATGTTCATGATTTAAGGGCGAAAAAGCAGTGTGCTGGAAGAGTGCAGCTCCAAAGAGCCATGCCTTTTCAAAAACAAAGGGACTTTTGTCTTTGACATGCATGTTTTGAACATAGGCCTGTTGTTTATATCACAACAGTCAAGATGCAGAATGAGTTGATCGAATATATAGATGCTCTTGAGGAGTAACGTAGTATGGAGAAGGAAAGCCCCACCATTAAATGGTGCCTTGACCAGGTGCCTTACTCCCGCACACCACTGCAGTTTGACTTGAGAACATATAAGAAATCTGGAAGTCTCTGACCTTGAATGTTACAAAATAAACACTACTAACCCTGCACAGTCATTCCTGTATCCAACAGGCATGATTTTGTTCATGTTTGAAGGGGCACTGGCACAGACAAAATGTGTGTGACGTGGAAACACCTTAGAACAGTGTTTCTCAAACTGTGGGTCGGGACCCACTAGGTAGGTCGCAAACCAATTTCAGGTGGGTCCCCATTCCTTTCAATATTTTATTTTTAATATATTAGACTTGATGCTACCATAGTATATGACTGCATTTGGAGAAATGTTACAGACCTGTACTTTTAACAAGCTGCTATGTATATTCTTTTAACAATGATAGTCAATGGGACTTACTCCTGGGTAAGTGTGGGTAGGATTGCAGCCTAGGATTGTTAAAATTTTTCCTGCTTGATGATGTTACTTCTGGTCATGACGTCAGTTCCGGTGGGTCCTGACAGATTGTCATTCTAAAAAGTGGGTCCCAGTGCTAGATGTGTGAGAACCACTGCCTTAGAAGATGCACCACCAGCTGGTTATGGAAATGACTGAGCATTCAGTTAGTGGTGCATTTTTTGGTGGCAGCCAAAGTCCTTTTCTGTGAAAATGTCTCCCAGACAACAAAAATGGAGGTGGTTAGATTCTGAATGATGTCCGGCCAATGGGTTTTGTCCAGAGGGTCAAGGCAATTGGATGATCAACTGCCCACGAGAACAGTGCAATTCTTTTCTTTCTGAGGCATTAGTGCAGTGTCAGTGTGTGCTTGCCTTCCCTTCCATCCCAGCTCAGCATATCTGCTTTCCTTAATATGGGGCCTTATTAGGGCAAGTACAAACAGGGAGACCCTCTTTTGGGAATTCCCCTGCCTATGTGTCCTGCTTCAGGTTGCTAATCTCTCTGAGGCCTGGTTTCTATGGTTACCACATAGTGAAGAGGCAGTGTGGGGCAAGAGCTGTGGCCTTTTGTGGAATGTCTGACAGGAATTGACAATGGGCTTTCAATAGCAATCAGCGTCCTCATTATGAAAAGATGGGGGGTCTACAGCGTTGGAGGGCTACTCAATAGTAAGATGGAGGGCACTGAAACAGGAAAAGGGGGAGATGAGAAAGCTCCGCGGTTGCTCAGTGAACTTTATTTTGAAGCAATGACCTTTCACAATCATTTTGGTACATCCCAACTCCACAGCATTCTGTTGAAGAAATTTCACAGGTGCAGAGAGCCTCTTGGTTTTGAAATTTTGATGGGAACCTCAGTGTGGTACAGTAGATAGCTGTGTGGAGAGATGTTTTGAGGAAAGATGACATTTTAAAAGCATCAGAAAGTTGTGTCTAAAAAGCAGTAAAATTTGGGGTAACTTTGGGTACTGCCACTAAAATATTTCTGAAATACTTGCTACATGAGGTAAAGTATGAATACTGTTTGCTGTAAACCCCCCCCCCCCCCAAAAAAAAAAAACTGGTTCCAACCATCATACTGGTGATGCAGTCACATGATCACTTTGTCACATACCCAGAATCAGCATAGTTTTTTGCCCTCCCCAGCCAGGTGAAGGTGTGTAAACCCCACCTCATGTGCCATTTAGGCATGCCTTCTTGGTGTCCTGGGGAGAATTTAGCCCTGTGCAGGCTTTACTGCATCCATGGGGATCATTGTGTAGTGCCAGGGAGTGAAAGCATCCAGCCAAGCCCCATCCCTGTGCTGATGCACTCCAAATCCTCACAGCTGTACTTATCACTTCTGTCTGAAGCAACTCATGCTCTGTGTGAGGAAAGACCCAGAAGACCAGTATCCCTCATCACAGGGAGAATCTCCTCCTGCATACAGTGCTAGTTGCTTCAGACAAATGCTATAAGCTTGGGGGTGTGGTTATGGTTTGCTAGTACCTTCCGGGATATATTGTAAGTGTGGAAAAGTCACCATGCTTACGGTAATGTCTGCACAGGCTTCTCTTCTGTCCATGTGATTTCAAACCCTGGGCATTTCAGGCTTCTAAGTCATGTGGAGGAAGTCTTAGGGTCAGCACTATTCTCTTCAGACAAGTGCTGAACCCTGGGATGCTTGGATGGCATGGCCAAATAGTATGTAAGGGATGCTTGTCCACGCTTTTAGACATCACGTGGCCCAGAGCAGAGCTGAATTTAACAAGGATATAGCTAATTTGGGCCAATTTCGTAAGATCTGAAATTACAAAAATGCTAGAAGTGAAATTACTAGCCCAGAGTCACCCAGATTAATGGCTGTGATTGATTACAAAGAGACCAGTTGTGCTTCCTGCACTGTTTTCAGATGTTAATCAAGCCTGCTTGCTTGTAGCAGAAAAAAATGCTAATAATCTCTCATCCTAATGTTCCTTTCCTTGTCTATTTGCAGGGTGAAGCTGGCCCCACTGGTGCCCGTGGCCCTGAGGGTGCCCAAGGCTCCCGAGGTGAATCTGGAAGCCCCGGCGCTCCTGGACCTGCAGGACCTCCAGTAAGTACCTTGTTCTTCAAATGAAAAGAATGAGAACGTATTTGGCCCTTCCAGGAGGTAGGAAGATTATTTGGCTTTATTAGAGCAAGTATCTACTGCACTTTAGTCTGAGATCCCCTATTTTATAATCACTTTTTCCAAAGATGGGCAGAGTTCTACTGGAATACTCTTCACCATCAAACCACAGCAAGCCCCCAGTTTGTTTGGGTCATGTTCTGTAGAGATGTGGAATAGTGACAGTTCAAACCTGGCATCATGATCATTGGAATCTTGTCTGGAACTAGCCTGGTTAACACATCCTCCTTGGCAAGTAGAGGAAACCACATATATAGTCTACCCCACCTAAACAAAAGTTCGTCAAAGTACTGTCAGACTTGGGGCCCAATCCTATGGTCCACACTGTGCCTCCGCGGCGCGGACCACAGTTGCAAATGTGCTGTAAGGCACGTTTGCGGGGCTTACCCCCAGACTTCCACTGGAGGTGGCTCAGCTCCAGCCAGTGCTGAGCCACCGCCCGGCGGGCGCCCGCATTCCACAGCTCGGCGGTGCCTGCCACTGCTGTGCTGCGGAATGGCAAACGGGGCAGGAATGGGGGCGTTCTAGGGAGGGGGGAGTCCAGTGTGATGTGGGGAGATGGGCGGGGAGGCCGGCGTGATGCCCAATCCCGTTAGGATTGGGCAGTCGGTCTGTTTCAGTGTAACTGGTTCATAGTAAGCATATCCTTTTGATAATAAGGCAACTTGATTGCTGCCTTGCAACCTCTCTCTTTTTCATCCTCAGTAGATTGATACCAAAATATTCCTTCTCCTTCCAGTGGCTTTGTTGCAGGAGACACCCAGTTAGGTCTCAATCAATAGGAGTAGAGCTAGGTGTAAGTACACAAGCCTCCAGTGGATGGCAGTGTCAAGGGAGGATTCATACAATGTGGCTAGTTCCTTCCTCTTTTTAACTAAATACTTTTCCATCAGCCAGAATTGGGTAAGCAGCTAAAAGGACTGGGGCAGTTCTTATGAATTGTGTTATGAGGCTCCCCTACCTCTAGTCCTGTGGCTTGATCTACATAGTCACATGCAACAGAGGACACAGAAAGTGTATGTACGTGCACACAGTCGAGACTTCTGTTTCCTCTTGGACAGATTACCAGAATTTAAAATTTGTCTATGTTTGGGAAAAGTGCCCCTCCTCATTAGACTCTCATAGGTTGGCAGCCACTGTATTAGTAACAGAGAAAGCTACTTTCTGCTTAATCAGACCATTTAGTCCGTCTAGCTTGATATCACAAAAACTGACTGGCAGAGCTCACTAAGGTTTCAGCTTTTCCTCTGTCCTCCCTGGAGATGCTGGGGATTGAGCCTGGTCCTTTCAATGGTGCTCTACCACTGAGGTATGGTCCTTCCCTTTATTATGAGTGGCAAGAATTTTCAGGAAGTTCAGAGCAGACAGCCATCTTTTCCCATGTGGAAAATTCTAGTCAAGTACACCAAAACAGGTCCCTCAAGAGTCTGTTCTGCAATTATTAATTAATTAATAGTATTTATATACTGCTTTTCAACAAAAAGTTCGTAAAGTGGTTTACAGAGAAAAATCAAATAACATTGGCTCCCTGTCTCAAAAGGGCTCACAATCTAAAAAGATGCAAAAGAACACCAGCAGACAGCCACTAGTAAAGACACTGCTGGGGTGAGGAGGGCCAGTTACTCTCCTCCTATAAAAAAGAGGAGCACCCACTTGAAACAGTGCCTCTTGCCCAGATAGCAGGGATATCTTACATAATGATTAATTCAGCCCTGGTCCAGATTCTGGCATGATAAGCATGGCAGAGAAGTTATTTCATCCTAGTACCCTTGTGGGCTTACATTTCTCCTTTACAACAGTGTGATTTAGCACCCAATCCTATCCAACTTTCTAGCGCTGATGCAGCTGCAATGGAGCCCCGAGGTAAGGGGGCAACCATTCCTACCTTGAGGAGGTATCTGTGACTGAAGCACGCATCCTATTGGCAAGGCTGCATCAGTGCTGGAAAGTTGGATAGGACTGGGTCCTTTACTGCTTAACCTTTTTCAACATTTAGTGTACTGTGTCGAGAAAGCAAATTTACAGAAGAATTGCAATTTCCAACATGTTCCTGCTTTCATTTTTTCCAATCATTCCCAAATTGGAAGGTGTGGGGGAAGTCCTATCCACCAATGATCCTGCCACAGCTGGCTTTAGCTGACTCTTAGACCTCTTTGTTTTTCCTTCACTAGTGAAGGAGAGAATATTATTTGGTGTGATTTGCAAATGCTGATTGTTAAAATTGCCAGTGTCCTGATACTTGTTTGACCTCTTAGAGATGGCCCAGGGCATTGCATACAGTGGTAAAATTATAGTGGTAAGCTAGTAGCTCAATCCAGTCTGCCGTTTATGATGGCAGAATGTTTGTTCTGCCATTGTAAACAATGCGACACTGCTGCAAATGGCACACTGCTTCCAAGTGCAAAGGAATTGCCAGAGGAAACTGCTGGGAGCTGCCTGCTCACACCAACAGCCCGCTCAGGCCATACGAAAGCAGATAAGGTGGTGGCTGGAGCGGGCTGTGGTGGTTTGGGGAGGAACCAGGGGTGGGAGGGGTAGATCTCAGTGGCGGTAGTGTGCACTAGGTACTATCCCTCTTTCCCAGGCTAGGATCACCCCCTTCCTCTCCTGTATTAAAACAGATGCTCTGTATTAACACGTATCCTGCCAAGATGGAGATGCTGTCCTCAGACTCTGCCACCTACAGGTCTCCTCAGGCCCATGCCACCTGTATAGCTGGCGTAAGTTCACTTATACCAGCTACCTAGATGGCATGGTTCTGAGGAGACCAGTAGGTGATGAGAAGGCCTACCAAGAGGTAAGTAAAGTTTTGGCCTTCTGATGCTCCTCCCACCATAACCTGCAGCACATGTTCCATTGGCATGGCTGCATGCTATGGAATGGTAGGGGATAGGATTGGGCTGCTATTGATTTACAATTTTCTGTCCTTTAATGGTGCTGCAACATCTTTTGCTTGGGTGAGCATTCCTACTAATGAGGAAGTCCATTATTATTTGGGTTTGGTCAGTCCCTTGTTATTGCTCATCTCCTCTTTGCTTGTTTGTGGTACGTACAATCTTACTTCTCTTAAGATATTGAACTTGGGTTGTGTGTTTTTTAAATACTAAATACTTGCAAGAAATGGTGCACGTATGTGCATGATAATCATTTCGATAAGTGAATTTTTATTTTTTTCACTGTATGTCAAAGGGGAAAATCTTGAGAAGTGTCTAAGCTAGGATAAGGGAAATGCAAGATACTTGTCTAAACATAAGCAGGGGGCATTGTAGGCATTAGTACCATCTTTGTGACATATTATGACGTAAGACCATTCACTTCCCCTCCTCCTAAGAAGAACCTGGATGTGGGGAGTGAATTGGGGCAGATTATGCAAAAAAGTGTAGACTGCACTACAATTCCCAGTATTTCCATAATCATATGAGAGTTGGCTTGTCTGGAGGTACCTTAACCATACTGAGGCTTGTCATGTAGCCCCCATACTTCTTCTTTTCCAGTATCACCATTCCCAGATCACCCATTACTCCTGTTTCTTTACTGAAGGCTGCACCATTTTGTTCCAAGATTCTCCCTGTGATACCTTGCTCCTGAGGGCAGCCATCTTTCAAGAAAAGAGGGTTGGGATACAGCAGCCTTTCATCAGAAAGAGTTTTGCTTAGTACCTTCTTCTTGCTTTTAGGGTAATCCTGGAACTGATGGAATCCCTGGTGCCAAAGGATCTGCGGTGAGTACTATATTACTCTGGTATAAAGACAGAGAAGAATGATAGATGGAACTGATGTTGTTTCCAGAAGACCTTGAGAACTTTCCAAAACCCTTAGTCTCAGCTAAACACATGAAAGTATTGAGCATGGATCTATTCTATAGAGTAAATTGTCCTATGTCTCAAGCAACCTAGGTGTCTCACTCAACCTTTTGGGTTTTTTATACTATCAACAGGGTGCTGCTGGCATTGCTGGTGCTCCTGGATTTCCAGGCCCACGTGGACCACCTGGGCCTCAAGGTGCAACTGGGCCTTTGGGTCCCAAAGGTCAGACGGTAAGAAACTCAGGCAAATGTGGGGGTAATTTAAAACTTGTAAGTATCCAACTCTTCAGACTGATCTACCCAGGGCCCAGTCACCTGCCCTGTACCTTAAGTGTCATGTCCTGAGATTGTACTGGACATAATTTCTCTCTCTGCTCATATTCACATTTTAACAAATATTTGAATAAATGGAGAGGGTGATTGTAGGGGTCTAGAAATTTTGGCTGCCCTTGATACGCCAGGCACATGCAGATGTATCAGGAGAGAAGTGGAATCCATTTCTTACACCATCCAGGACTTCAGACATGGGAGTGACAAGAATCCCTCTCATTGCTTCTTAAGCATATCCAAAGCAAGGTGCAAAAGAGAAACCGTCCTTCCCTTCTCCTTACTCCATTGTGCATACCAGAGACACAGCATCAGGATCTGTCTTTCCTACTCAGCACAGAGAGATTTCTCTAACCTCCGAGTTCTCTGTGATGTGTAAAGAACTTGAAGAAACAGGGGAGTCTTTCACTTTGTACTGGGCAATTAAGTTTAGATGGTTTTCAGAAAGATATATATGTTTAGAAGTGATTTGTAATGAAGATCCAGCAAGAAAACTCAAGTGATGATGAAGTATGTGGTGATGGCACCTGGCCTAGATGCCTTTAAAAGGAGTTTGGACAGATTTATGGAGGAAAAGTCCCCCTTAGTGAAGAGAAGTAAACAGAAGACCTCCTTAGTGTATCTTTCAGAGTTTAGTATTCCATAATTACTCTCTTCTAGGCCTCCAGTTCCATGGAGATGATTCCCTTTCCATTTTCCACATAATCTTAGTTCTCTTGCCTCTTACCTACCCTGACCTATCTGTAAGGGAACAAACCCTTAAACCTCCCCTACTACTGAACGTCCTTCAGATCAGAAAGTTGAAAGGATGCTGTCTTGAACATTCTGCTGATACTGTCTCAAACCAGCAATTGATGTGAAATGGTTGAGAAATTCAGAATTTGCCATACTTAAGATGTTCCTCTTTCTCTCTGTGTAGGGAGAGCCCGGCATTGCAGGCTTCAAAGGTGAACAAGGCCCCAAGGGCGAACATGTAAGTATCTAATGATGTGATTTTATACTAACCTGGCATGTGAAATTATACCATGTATAATTTGCCCTATTTTTAAGTTCAGTCTTTATAGCAGGATTCACTGGCCCTTATTGGCCAGCAGTAACATTACAGCTAGAGCCTGTTTATCTGTGAATTTTGCATCTGCGGATCTGGCTCCTCTGGACCCAACTTGAGCCAGACTTGGCTTCACCTGAACCCTCCAAAAGGGGACTGGAGCTGCTCTCTGGTCCCCTCTGGAGGGCTTTCCGAAGCCCACAGAGGCTGTGTGCGTCCACCCACGCCCTCTGTGGACTTCAGAATGGCCCCATAGTGCAAAAATAGCTAGTTCCGGTTTTTATCTGAAAACCAGAAGTGACTTTTTATGCCTCCGGTCCCCTTCGGAGGGCTTAAGTGGCCAAAAACCATGAATTTCCTTATCTGTCTGAGAATGGATCCCTTGCAGATACTGAGGCTCCACCTGTACTAGTACTACAACTACAAACATTTATATATCTCTTTTCAACAAAAAACGAAACTCACAACACTATTTACATAGCATAAATGGCCCTTTGTCCTGTGAGGACTCATAATCAAAAAAGAAGCAGAAGAAAAACTTGTAAACAACCCCAGAAGAGCCTCTTCCCTGGGGTGAATAGGGATAGTTGCTCTCCCCCTGCTAAATATAAGACATGTACTGCTTTAAGAGGTGCTTCTTTGTCCAGTTAGCAACTCTTCCCTGTGCATGCCAGATCTCATCTGATCTTGGAAGCTAAGCATGGTCAGGCCTGGTTAATACTTGGATGGGAGACCGCCTGGGAATCCTGGGTGCTGTATGCTTATACCATAGTCTTTCGAGACCGAAGGTTGCCAACCATTAGCAACTCTTCAGTTGCCTGAACTCATTAATTGAGCAATTGGCACATTTTATCCAGCAGAGGGCAGTAGTACATACATCAACCAGTTACGCTTCCATAAAGGAGCCCCACGTGGACTTCTGTTATTGCTCCTTTACCACAGCAAGAAGCAGAAGTAGAAGAACTAGCTCCCTTTTTTAGTGCTGGTAGTGATAGAAACTCATTAGAGTGCTCTGTGTTAACACAGATCCTGCCAAGATGGAGATGGTACCACACACAGTAATCCCAATCTCTGAAATAAGTGCTCTTCTGACTACACTTATCAAATATTCATAATAAACCCATGAATAAGGATACTTCACCTTTCATCCTGGACCCACCCAAAGGACACTTTTAGGAAAACTTGTAGGAAAAGGGTGGGTTAGGGCCATGCAGAAAACCTTGTGATCTGATTAGCCTTCTTGGATCTGATGAAAAACTTGGGATATTAATTGGGGCATAAGTTTCTGTGTTATATTTTTTCTCCAGGGCCCTGCAGGACCACAAGGACCTCCTGGACCTGCTGGTGAAGAAGGCAAAAGAGGTGGCCGTGGTGAGCCAGGAGCTGCAGGGCCAATTGGGCCACCTGGAGAGAGGGTAAGTAACATCATTTGGCGTGGAACCTTCCTGAACAAACAGCAGAAAGCGTTCCCCTATATGGGGAAAATGCCTCTATGGCATGAGTCCCAATCAAGACAAGTCCTGCTCTTAGATTCACTTGGGAAGCTGCCTAGGACACAACTTTGCAATCGGTAACATTTTTGGCAAACCATACTGGAGAAATTTTGCTTTACTGGCATCACTTTTTGTACCATGCACAACCAGCTGCTTCTGCTCTGGCTGAACAGGTGTGGCAGGGCCAACCACAAGACCTCCTGAGGCAGCAGGCCAAATGCTGACCTCCCCCTTACTCAGTGTTCTGCCATCCTCTGTTCCTCCTGCTCTCTTATGTTTGAGCTCAGTGTCCCCTCCCCTCCACATTTCCTCTTCCTTTCTCTCCCCCTCTTCTTTTTCTAATCCAGGGAGTGGGAGGAGGGGCAGCAGCAATTGAGACAAGTAGGCAGACAGAGATGGGCACCCCCCCCCCCAATCTTCTGCATGAAGTGACTACTTCAGTATGGCCTTATGAATGGGCTGGTCATGTGTGGTGGAGCAAAAAGGCAACTCGCTGTATTATTATTATTATTATTATTATTATTATTATTATTATTATTATTATTATTAACAACAACAACAACAACAACAACTTTATTTTTACCCCACCTTTCTCCCCGGAGGGACTCAAGGCGGCTAGTAGTAATAGTGTGTAGAGTTTCAAGGAGGAGTTTGCTAGAGAGACCAGAGAACCAGGAGGAGATTAAAAAAAGATCTAGACGCTGTGCTTGGTATCCATATGAACAGAGAAGCAAGGAAAAAGGTGGATAGTCTATGGATAAGGCAAGAGCAACTCAGCACAGAATTCTGAAAAGGCAAGGCAAGGAACTGCAGCTGGGTTCTGGAAATCTAAGGGGTTGTGGAGGTCTTACCTACAAGACAAAAAGTGGGTGAAGGTAGCTTGTTGAGCAACAGTAGATTCAAGGGCAGGGTAAGAGAAGTTAGCATTTTAGTGATTTGCCTAGGTAACCAAATTGCTTGAGGCCAGAGAGTTGTAACCTCACAAATAGGGCTGACATAGTGGCATCATCATTTGGGATTGTGGGACAGCAACCACTGTGGTACATAAGCTATGACTGAGCATATTTTTTGCCATATTCGTCTTGGGACTTCCAGTACCATATCTTTTTATTTAAATATAAAATGTAATTTATATCCTTACACATAATTACAAAACATTAGAAGATACAAATACAGACATAGCTAACAAATGTTACAATATCTTTTACTATACACGCTTACAGGCTTTAAGGCAATTTCCAGAGCTGTCACTGGAGGAAGCAGCATCCAGGGCAATGATGTCATGAGGTCACAATATTGTGACATTACTTCCAAGTTCCACTTCCTAGAAGGAGGTGCTGGGGATAGTGACCCCTTTCATGTGGCACCCAGGGCATTTGCCTAGATATACCTCTGGCCATTTCACACCTGCATAGGCAAACCTTAGTTTGCAGATAGTGTGTACTCAACAGGGAGCTGCAGCCAGTCCCAGATTGTTGAATGAATATGATCATCACATTTGCAAGCATGCATTTGTTGCACTCACATTTTTAGAGATGCACTTAAAGCATCTTCAGTGTACACATACAGAACATGGTATGTGAAGTGGCCCCTAAGCTATTCAGGGTTTTGCTATGCAAAAGTGTAGATCAAATCTTGACTGATGATAAATTATTACTCATTTCAATTAAAAAATTGTCTTTTTCTTTTATTTACATTCAGAGCAAACCATGCAGAAGTTCAGGAAACAGTGCAGGATTTGCCCCACCTTTTAATCTAGTGGTAGTATTAGCCCATGCAGTGTTTTGTAGTGATGAAAAAGCTGTGTATATTTGTATTTAAAATGGAAGATATTAAAGGTCCGCAGTTGATGCTGAATAATGTTGTCCTGGTATCATACTCGGTTCACTCAACTGTTGCAGTCCCTGATGCCATAGGCTGTGTTCTAATTCTTGTCTTCTCTTTAGGGTTCTCCTGGAAATCGTGGCTTTCCGGGTCAGGATGGATTAGCTGGTCCTAAGGTGAATAGTGTATTTGTTGCCTTCCAAATTAAATGAAGTAACAAATGTTAAGGGGGTAGGGTGTGTGTGTGTATGGGGGGAATTTTAAATTCATTTTTGTATTTGCATTCACTGTGTTGGTTGTGGTATTTTAGTAGCTAAGACAAATGGAGTTCAAAGAGACTGAAAGGAAAATGGTATTCCAGTCCCTGTTGAGTGAAAAAAAACAGCATTCTTTCACAGGCTTGAAATGTTGAGTTTAAAAATTTCCAATCTCAAATGTTCTTTCACCTAAGCCCTATTAGAGCCCATTCCTATGCATGTATACTGAGAAGTAAGTCCAATTATTGTCAGTGGGGTTTACTCTTGAGTTAAGAATGGCTAGGATTTCAGACTTAAATAGGAATGCCTCACAGAAGCTAATATCAGTAGTTTTTGAACGGTTAAAATACCCAGTTAGCTCTCAGGAAACTGAATCTAACAGCCCAATCCTATCCACACTTTCCTGGGAGTAAGCCCCATTGACTCTAATGGGACTTACTTCTGAGTAGACATGCATAGGCTTGGGCTGCAAGTCAGTAACAACATTAGAATCCATTGATTTCAGCCTGATGTGGATAGTTCTGTAACGAAAGTGCTTCTCTTCTTTGCAGATTTAGGGTACAAATACACTACACATTTAACCCATTTGTGTCCGGTCCACAGGTGAACACCTTTGGTCTCTGTTGCATATATGCAATGTTGGGCAGAAATGGCTTAAAACTAGCTTTGAAATCCATTTAGCTGTCATGAATTCCTTTAAAGAATTTGAGAAATGTTAGTTTCGCCAGGGTTGTGCGAATGTCTTCAGGCCCTTCATAGAAGTAGAGTTGTGAAGTTTCTTATGAAGCCATGATAACTAAACAGGTTGGGAAGTAGTTTAAATTTGTAATGTAGACATGATTAGAATTGGACGGTAAACAATGGGTCCAAGTAGAATAAGGAACGCTTTTCCTAGTATCCCCTCAAATAGTCTTCAGTTAACGTATTTCTTGCTTCCTCTTCCCTGAATAGGGTGCTCCTGGGGAACGTGGACCTCCTGGCCTTGGGGGTCCCAAAGGTGCCACTGGAGATCCTGGACGTCCTGGAGAGCCTGGCCTACCTGGTGCTAGGGTAAGATGTAAAACAGAATGTTGATATGGGTGATTCTAGAGACGACAAAGCTACAAACTCTCACCTCAGCATGGGGGGGAATGTTATTCACCTGCCCTTCAAATGCATTGACAATCTATATAATTTTGCTAAGCTAGATTGTAAAATGTATAGTACATCTGACATACAATATATATCTATTGATGGAAAGACTTCTCTTTGAGTGAAAGCCCATCCTTTACCATTTCTGCACTGCATGTGTGATCACTTGAAGAGTTGGGTCTGAACTGTGATGTTTTTATTTTATGCCCTTGCAACAAAAAATGTGGGAGAGGGGTTTCCCATCTGTTGCTGATTATTTTCAAAGAGTCAGAGATGAGGAGAAACTGCAAGGATCACAGTAAATGTTACCAAAAATGTACAATCTGCGTCTAAAAGGACAGTTTCATGTCTAGCTCCTTTCTCACTCTGTAATCTATCAGAACCAACATGTGACTTGATACCATGATATTCTGGGTTTTCCCAACTCTGCTCTACATCATTGGCTACTACTGCTTATGGGTGGGGAAAACACAGTATGGTGTGTTGTTGGGTCATGAGTAAGCCCCGGTTGCATTGGGACAGGGGGATGGCGAAGCTATACATGTGCTTGCTATTTTGTAGGGATCTATAAATAATTGCCCCTTGAATAACTTCTCTGTGAATTGCCTCTTGCCAGTTTCTGTTCCCACTGGCTGGTGGGGGAGTTTGTAATATCAATCAGTTATTAGGTATAATTCAATTACACCATTTTGCTATTCCAAAAGAAAAGGGGGAAAAATGAGAAGAAATCAGGAATCAAAGATTCCCCCCTTCCCTTTGAGGACAGAACCTGACATGAGTGAATTCATAGAGAAATTATGTGCACACACACAATTTTGAAGTTGCCTGGGTCTTTTGTTGAATGGAACTTCCCTGTGATAGACATTATGGAATGATATTGACCATGGAGAAGGTCATTAATATAGTGCTTGTTAATTTAGCATTATATTACATTAAGTATAGAACCTGCATTTTAATTCCTCTTGCAGCTAATTGCTGAAAAGCAAAGCCTCAGTATTGCTTAAATGCTTTAGTTTGGAAACTACTCCTAATTCCACATGAAACTTTATTTTTGCAAGTCTCCCCATACAACAGCAGATGGCAGTAGCAATTGAATACAAGTATGCCTTCAAACTTTGGACTGGCAGGACTGGATAGCATTTAGCATTTCTTGTTCCTTGCATAATGTGCTGAATGCTTCTCTCATCTGTAAAAGCAGAGAAACTTTACATTGAGCATAATAATCTCCCATCCACCCATTTACAAAATTCAGCACTCTCTCCTCCATCCAGGACAATAATGGACAATTCCTTTCTATCAGGCATTCTTCAATTAGGACTGCTACCTTTCATGACACAGGAGATCTTGCCATTGACTGCATTTCCTTCATTCCCATGCTATGAAATGAGCTGGAGTCCTGTTATGCTGTGAGAAAAGGAGGATGGGCAACTTGACTGCAGCAGCTGCAAAAGGAGGGGATCAGACTCTGTTTTCCAATCCTCTCTTGAATGGCAGGCTTGGGCACTCCAACTGCTGCAGCATAGTGCAATTTACAGACAATCTAATTTTATTGTTATTTTAAAATCACACACTCTGCATTTTCTCTGAAGAGTTCAGTGTGGCTTATTTATGGCCCTTATCCAGGAGGTTTACAGGGTCGGGTCAGCAGGCGAACTGCATTGTGTGGGCATTTCTAATTCTGTTTAAAGGTGACATGTTTCAAATTAGTTAAACCCAGATTAAGAGTGTCTGATGAGAAGTATGAAGCAGGTTTCATGCTACCTCTTTCATTATTCTCAGGTAGCACTAGTATTGAACTTTGGCCATAGCAAATTCAATATGGGTATCTCATGGTATTGTAATGGCTGCTGACAGCAATTTCTTTTGTTAGATGAAAACCTGACTAATAGTGAGGTAGCTAGTTAATATTCCTTAATGATTAGTAGAATTTGCTTAATGGGGCCCTAGAACTTCTCATTGTTTAGGGAAGTGGGGATTGTGTGGTGTAACAGTATATTACAAACAACCAGTCAGCAATGTCAGCTAATTCCTAATAATTTATCCTAGAAAAAATAAACTGGGATATAAAATTTGTTTGGCCAATATCTTTGCTGAGCCAATAACAGAACTGATTATTGAGTCAAGCAAAAGGTATCCTCTGAATCCTTTTTTGGTCATTTTTGGTTACCATCATTAGTTTTTAGTTTTTCAT
Source organism: Tiliqua scincoides (assembly GCF_035046505.1). NCBI lineage: Eukaryota > Metazoa > Chordata > Lepidosauria > Squamata > Scincidae > Tiliqua > Tiliqua scincoides. The sequence continues at coordinate 126,100,949 of NC_089822.1, read as the reverse complement.
TTAAAATTTCATACACACTTCATTGTGGGCACAATCCTAACCAGGTCTACTCAGAAGTAAATCCTATTTTGTTGAGTGGGGTTTACTCTCAGGAAAGTGTGGTTAGGATGGCAGCCTGTTACACTTTGCATTCTTTGCTTTCAGCATAACTTTAAACAGCAATTTTCCCATTTCTCTATATTCTGAATATAGAGATTCACAAACTTCTGTGGAGAAATGCCTGAGCAACAACAAGGAAACTGATTAAGGAAACATATGAACTGCTTTTCTTCTTTCCCATACTCCTAGGGTCTCACTGGTCGCCCTGGTGATGCTGGTCCTCAAGGCAAAGTTGGTCCATCTGTAAGTGTTTTTCCTCATCTTTTCTCACTATAGGGGAATTAGTCTTCAGGAAAGGAGTGACAGCTGGAATGCGGAGGCAGGAAACAGTGGGTTGGTAAGCCATTTTAGGAGAAGACTGGTATGTGAATATGGAATAAGGAACTGCAAGAAATAGATGGGCACAGAGTTATGGGGGCAGTAGTAATGTTGCATTTGGATTCAAAGATAGTATGGGCAAAGAAAGTGGGTATGGAGTTTCAAAAGATGCTAAATGAAATCTGGGATATTGTGAGTTGAGGAAAATGCTGAGTCTATTTATATGAGGAATATTGCTGAGTAATGGATGGGTATTAATGCTGCATAGCTTTTCAGAATTTCTAGGAATTTTCAGAATTTCTAGGAATTAGGTCGCCTCCTCTGATAGAAAAGGCCACAAGAGTTGAATAAACAGTACAATACATACCAAGCTTTTGTTGGTTTCTCAGAGGCTAACAATGAGTTAGGTTCCAAAGGAACTCTGACAAGGCCAGACACCCACTTGTCTTAGTGAAGCACTTTCAGCAAGGTAGGCTTACACAAGGGGCACATTCCTTGGCTTGCTAACATTTGTAACAAGGCATGTATGTTTTTGAACCTCTTTACAGGGTGCCCCTGGTGAAGATGGACGACCTGGCCCACCTGGTCCTCAGGGTGCTCGCGGTCAGCCGGGTGTCATGGGTTTCCCAGGCCCAAAAGGTGCTAATGTAAGTAAACTTGCATGCAACAATTATTGACAATATGCCTAAGCAATAGTACATGGAAAGTTATGAAAGGAAATGGGAAAGGGGCATACCATGGAATAGCTGTCCTTGATAACTGGCACAGTAGGAAGCATGCTGTCAAAGGGAAATGGCCCAACCTATACTATTCTGCTTATCTTCATTGTCTGTTATTTTCCTCTTAATGTCTCCTGAAGCCCCTTGCTCTCCCTCCCTGGGCCACTGATCCTGTCAAACCATACACACTGCTTATATCAATAGAGAGAGTTGAATGGAGGAAGGCTGACTAATAGAGCTTTCACTCCTCACTAGATGGAATGTTTTCCTTTTTACTTGAAGCTCATTGGTTGCCTTTCTTGTTTTCTTTCCATCTAGGGTGAAGCAGGTAAAGCAGGTGAGAAGGGACTTCCTGGTGCTCCTGGTCTAAGAGTAAGTGGGACTTCGAATATAGTTATTCCTTCCCATTCCGATCTGTATATAAAGTTAACTCATCCCCTAACAGAAATATCTCAGTCTTTCCCTGCTTGCTTGAAAAAGACCCAACTCACTCACTCACTCACTCACTCAGCTACTTACTGATAGATGATGTGCAGCTTTGCCTGTGTGCAGGAGGATACAGTACTCACAACAACAAAAAAGTTACTGCAGATGCAGCCTTAAACCCAGACATATTGTACATATTGTACTGTAAACCCATCAAAACATATAGTGCAATGTCTACCCCCAAATGGACCACTTCTCCTAGGGAGTTTTGCAAATGCCCAATGCCTGGCTTAATCTCAATAAAACAGTTAAGATAAGATTTGGTACCTGAATTTGCTCTCCCTGGTGTCATGTTTCCCTTTTGTTTCATATCTGTTGGATTTTAGCCAGCTGGTAGAGCCTGTGTTGTTTTTTAATCCATGTACAGCACCTAGAAAAATGTACCATATGAGCTTTATACTTTATGAAGATGATAATAAACGCGCTTACTTTATGGTCATAAAATTTTCTTATTAAATGCTGCTGTTGCAGTGTGCTCATCTTAAACACATCTGACAAACTTCTAATCTCATTCCTATCAAATATGTTATGCCTGTTAAACAATTAGAATGTAAAAAATATTTAGAGAAGGGTGCAGAGTATTGAACTATTGAAGGATCAATATTTTTCTACAACCGATCAAGAATTACTAGACACAAAGGAAACCTCAATAAACCTATGCATATACATCAGAAGCCACATAACATGGCATGAGTCATTGGGGTCCCCTTCCCCTGTAGAAAGTGTCACACATGCACAGGATACTCCAGTACCCACAGATATGATTTTGAAGTATTCTGTGCATTCTTGTAGCTTTGTTGTAATCATCAGGGCAGTGGGTGAATAGTTCAGTGGGATGAAAGTATCCACCAGAATATGATGGAACAGAAGGAATTGTAGACTGACATTTTCATTCAGTTTGGGAAGCTTCTAAATTCTTGTTCTTTTTCAGGGCTTTTAGCACAGATTGCTCTACAAAGAGTTTGTATTGCAAATAGTGAAGTTGGAGGATCTCTTCGTTAATTGGGGCCAGGGTGCTCTCTAAGCAGGAATGGAAGCAATATACATTATTTCATATGCAATGGTCTATGAGCCCAATCCTATCCAGTTTTCCAGCGTTGGTGCAGCTGTGTCCATGGGGTGTGCACTGCATCCTGTGGTGGGGAGGCAGTGGCCAAGGTCTTCTCAAGGTAAGGGAATATTTGTTCCCTTACCTCACGGCTGCATTGCAGCTACACTGGTCCTGGAAAGTTGGATAGGATTGGGCCCTAGGGCCGTTACCATTTCTGCTAATAGCATCAGAAATTAACCCATTTCTGCCCAGCCTACAGCTGTACACATTTGATCCCCACTGCGCATATGCAACATTGGGCAGAAATGGCTTTACTCAACCATATCCTCTTGCTACCTCCTTAAAGTGTGGGACATTTCTATTTGTGGGACACATTGTTAACCAAGGCATATCCAATATTTATATATATTCAATGTAGCATGCATTTCTTTTTATCATTAGGGTCTTCCTGGCAAAGATGGTGAAATGGGAGCAAGTGGACCACCCGGACCTGCTGTGAGTATTTGTGGTCTCTTCTGATTTTCTGGAATATGTGGTCTATAGACTGGGTAGATAAAAACATTCCATAAAAGTGGGAAAACTGAAAACCTGCATTTTGCTAGGCAAAAAAATTGCATTTTTTTGGCTGTTCTGCTGATAACCAATGAGATAGTTGGTGGATAAACGGGAATAAGCAGGATATAAGTACCCTATTTATAAGGAGACTTTACACATTTTATCCTGATAAAAGGATAAAATTTTCCTTTTGGATAAAAAGGAAGTATCTGTCCTGTTGCACGGGATTGTTGGGAATACAACTCATTGCTGCTCATTCTCCTTACATGGAAAAGTTCTGTACTATTAATGCTGAAGCCTCAGCCCTAGGACTTGAAGGCACATTATCTCATTCTTGTGAACAGTGAAGTTTCCCAATCTTCTCTGTGACCAAAGAACCATCTTCCATGCCCTGCTTCAGCACTTTGCTGCACTGTTTCAGGAAGAAATCTGAATTATGAATGGAATGACTAACCTAACCTATTTATAATACCCCTGCTAACTGGGTAAGAGGCACTTTTTCAAGTGGATGCTCCTATTTTTAGCAGGGGAAGAGTAATTGGCCCACCTAACCCCAGCAGTGTCTTTTCTAGTGGCTGTCTGCTGGTGTTCTTCTGCATCTTTTTAGATTGTGAGCCCTTTTGGGACAGGGAGCCATTAGTCATTTGATTTTTCTCTGTAAACCACTTCGTGAACTTTTAGTTGAAAAGCGGTATATAAATACTGCTGTTAATAATAAATAATAATAATAATGAATGAGATGGAGATGCAGAGATGGAGATTGTGGCTTGCTTGTCTGTTCAGAGAGTTGAAAGTAAATATGGTAGGAGCATCTTTATCCCTCATGGAACACAGGTCTGCTTTTATCTGAGTTCAAGATTTTGTATCTATTCAAAAATCTGCAGAACCTGCTTGGCTAGAGATGACAGTGGAAAGAAAGGAATGAATGTGTACACCTTGAGGAAATTGTGCTTCTAACATAGTACCTTAAATTCTCTGAAAAACTATTGTCAGACTTTTAGACCACAAGAGCATGGATTCCATGTAGTAACCATTTCTGGCTAATGGGGAAATTTTTGTGTATGTTCTCCCTTCTGCAAATGGCCGGACCGGGATTGTTTTGTTTTTTAAAATCTTCTCAACTTTTATAGAAATTTTTATCTTACTGGAAACTTTTAAGAAGATTTTTAAAGTTTTGGGCAGCTTCAGCATTTGCATTTGTTCTATGCAAAAATGTTTGTATATATGCATCAAAATCTCCATGCATAATATTGTACATGTGTTTTTTATGCTTTTTACTTCCAACCATGGCCTTGTATGTACCTGAAAATATTTAAGATTGAAGTGTTAACATATTTCTACTTATGTTTCAATTTGTATTTTGGCTTAGTATGTCCTACATGTTGCTATGCCATAAACCACCAATCTTATCTACCTAAGAACATAAGAACAGCCCCACTGGATCAGGCCATAGGCCCATCTAGTCCAACTTCCTGTATTTCACAGCGGCCCCACCAAATGCCCCAGGGAGCACACCTGGTAACAAGAGACCTGCACCCTGTTGCCCTCCCTTGCATCTGACATAGCCCATTTCTAAAATCAGGAGGTTGCACATACACATCATGGCTTGTACCCCATAATGGATTTTTCCTCCAGAAACTTGTCCAATCCCCTTTTAAAGGCATCCAGGCCAGATTACATCACCACATCCTGCGGCAAGGAGTTCCACAGACCCACCACACACTGAGTAAAGAAATATTTTCTTTTGTCTGTCCTAACTCTCCCAACACTCAATTTTAGTGGATATCCCCTGGTTCTGGTGTTATGTGAGAGTGTAAAGAGCATCTCCCTATCCACTCTATCCCTCCCATGCATAATTTTGTATGTCTCAATCATGTCCCCCCTCAGGAGCATCTTTTCTAGGCTGCCCAAAACTTTAAAAATCTGAGCCTCTTTTCTAGGCCTTTCCTCATAAGGAAGGTGTCCCAGCCCAGTAATCATCTTAGTCACTCTCTTTTGCACCTTTTTCATTTCCACTATATCCTTTTTGAGATGTGGCGACCAGAACTGGACACAATACTCCAGGTGTGGCCTTACCATTCCAGATTTCTTACCTTCCAGATTTGTACAACGGCATTATAATATTAGCCTTAAACGGCATTATAATATTAGTTTTGTTCTCAATACCTTTTCTAATGATCCCAAGCATAGAATTGGCCTTCTTTACTGCCTCCGCACATTGGGTCAACACTTTCATCGACTTGTCCACCACCACCCCAAGATCTCTCTCCTGATCTGTCACAGACAGCTCAGAACCCATTAGCCTATATGTGAAGTTTTGATTTTTTGCCCCAATGTGCATGACTTTACACTTGAAACACACCTGCCATTTTGCTGCCCATTCTGCCAGTTTGGAGAGATCCTTCTGGAGCTCCTCACAATCACTTCTGGTCTTCACCACTTGGAAAAGTTTGGTGTCGTCTGCAAACTTAGCCACCTCACTGCTCAGCCCAGTCTCCAGGTCATTTATGAAGAGCACTGGTCCCAGGACAGGTCCTTGGGGTACACCGCTTTTCACCTCATACCTACATACACCATCCCTTTTTTCAGTCCCTACGTGAAGAGTTCCTTAGAATACCTGTCACTGAGCACCTTTCTAGAACATAAACATAACTTAAGAAGAGCCCCGCTGGATCAGGCCAAGGGCCCATCTAGTCCAGCTTCCTGTATCTCATAGTGGTGAGATATCTGTGAGTGTATCTCACAGTTCTACATTTTACATGACCAAAAACCAAGGTTTATGTCTGAAGCTTACATTTGATAGAGGACTGCTGCCAAAACACATGAAAAATGCAGTGAGTGAATTGACACTGCCTTGCATCTCTACACTACTTGGTTGGAACACATTGGAATACACGACCTTCCCATGCTGCGTAGATGATGGGATGTGATTTTTTTTTTAAGGTCACATCTTGTCTGCCATTAATAAAACTGAGGAAAGTTAAAATGTAAGTCTGCAATCTTATGCACACTTTTCTGAGAGTAAGCCCCACTGAATACAGTGGGACTTACTTCTGAGTAGATATGCATAGGATTGCGCTCCAAGAAAACTAAACTTGTGTCTAGGTAATGCCAGACTGAAATTCATCTTTCAGGAGCTGCAACCACATCATTAGGCCTGCACTGAATCTCTTTTTCTTTCTCAGGGGCCAGCAGGTGAGAGAGGTGAGCAAGGTGCTCCAGGACCTTCTGGATTCCAGGTGAGCAGAGCAAAACATTTGTGCTATATATATATAATTCTCCACAGAGTCAGTCCTCCAACTCTGACAACTGTCTCTGCTGGGGCAGGAGCAGCATGCGTGGACATGTGAGCTTAAATTGGAGGGAGGACAATTAATTAGACAGTTAATCATAATGTATTTCTGTCAGAATGATCTGAGATTGCCATATAATGGAGTTGTCTTTCTGTCCATCTACCAAAGATCAGTCCATGTCCTCCATACTTTTATATCTCTTGAGTAATTGTTTGCCACACTGTTATCTGGGTTTCCAGATCACAGAGAGCTCCAGGAAGCTTAAATTTTCTTCATTATGTTCAACCTCCTCATTTCATTAGATCCCCTGTACATCCCAGGGTCAGGTGCTTTATTTTTGGAAACACTGAAATAAAATATTTCAGCTGAGTTTGTGGGGATAAGAGCAGGTGTACTGGGGTTATACAGGAGACTTGGGTGAGTGGATATATCTTTGTTCAGGATGTCTGGGAAGCGGTATGTCCTTCCAAAGAATTTGTCTCCAGTAACTCCAATATTTGAGCAGTGATACTGTGTTTCCAAGTGCCTGATACCAGACTTATTTTATGTTTAATAAGAAGTTTGTGATAACCCATTTAGTTCTGGAAGTTTCCCTTATTGTATTGACCATTCTGGTCATTTGGCAGGATGCTGCTTCCCCAAGAGGAACTATGCTAACACTGAAATATATCTTGCTTTCAGGGACTTCCAGGGCCCCCAGGTCCTCCAGGTGAAGGTGGAAAGCCAGGTGACCAGGTATGTAAAAGAATGGATTGCAGCCCCCATTGCACACACAGGTGCATCTCACCCTGGACTGGAGCCTTTTCTGTTTCATGTAGTTCTAAAGTAGTTCCTAAATAAGGAGGAACATACTCAGGCAGGGACCACTGGTTTGAGGTATCGAAAAGTTTCTTTTTGGAGCCATCCCTTCCAGATGCACTAGCTAAATGTTCAGTAAGATAAAAGAGGAAAGCATAGCAGAAACATATTAAATTTTAAATAAGCTTCCAGAATGGGCAATTAATGATTCAGACTAATTGTTAGGGGAAAGATGGGTTATCCATTATTGGAAACTCACAAAACTTTGGCACAATAAAACTCTACAGTGGTACTCATTTGTGCGTGTCTTGCTATTGTCGTAGGTCACAATTCAGTGTGACACATTTTTTAGTCCATTGATTTCAGTGGACTTGTAACTCTGTACTGGATTGTGAACACAGCGTGCATGCCTACCCCTCAGATTAGCTGGTTTAACTCCTGTCTGCTCAGGAGATGTGGAAAGATAGAAAAGTAGATCTGGTTGTTAGGCTTGTAGGCTCTCTCTTTCTCCTTCCCTTCTAACTCTCATGTTTTTTTGCTTTCAGGGTGTTCCTGGAGAGGCTGGTACTCCTGGTCTTGTTGGCCCCAGAGTGAGTAGTGTACAATCAAAATGTAGCATCTTTGTTTAAACAGACTATTTTAGAGCAAAGCCATGTTCAGGGAACAGCTACTGGTCCTTTGCTCACCTTGAGCAGTTTCTCTAGCTCTTACAAGCTCTATCTCTCTCTTTTCCAGGGTGAACGTGGCTTCCCAGGTGAGCGTGGATCACCAGGCTCCCAAGGCTTGCAGGGTCCCCGTGGGCTTCCTGGCACTCCTGGTACTGATGGACCCAAAGTAAGTTGCATTACTTTTTTGCATTACTTCCTATTTTGCAGTTCAGGCTTTCCCTTTCCTTCTCTAGCAGCTACAAGGCACAAAAAAGTTCATGATCTCTGAATCCTTCAGACATCTTTGGTCAGCTGGTTTCAGAGATATAAGGAAAAGCAGCTGCGAAGCCACTTAAAGAGGGATGTTAAGCATCCCCATCAGGTGCTGTTCCTATCAAGTGACTTTGGACCATGCTGCTTAGTGAAAACAAGATGTGGTGTGAAAAGGCAAGAACTTCTTCCCTGATTTCTACAGCCTTTGATGTATATTAAAATCTTAGCTGCCATGATTGACAAATATATTGTTGAAGATTATCTATCATGTGAGGGACATTTTTGCTTAGAGAAGGGATATGTGCAACCTCTTGTTAAAGCTAATTTTGATTAATAATGATGTGTTAGCCCATTAAGAAAAGTCTAGGTCAGTGTTTCTCAAACTGTGGGTTGGGACCCACTAGGTGGGTCGTGAGACAATTTCAGGTGGGTCCTCATTCATTTCAATATTTTATTTTTAATATATTAGATTTGATGCTACCATGATATGTGACTGCATTTGGGGAAATGTTATAGACCTATACTTTTAACAAACTACTATGTATATTCTTTTAACAATGATAGTAAAGGAAATTTACTCTTGGGTAAGTGTGGGTAGGATTGCAGCCTAGGATAGTTAAAAATTTTCCTGCTTGATGATGTTACTTCTGATCATGACATCACTTCCGGTGGGTCCCAGCAGATTCTCATTCTGTCCCGGTGGGTCCTGGTGCTAAATGTGCGAGAACCACTGGTCTAGGTCACCAATCTCATTTCTGAAAATTTGGTGTTATTCATACCCATGAAGCAAATAGTGATTGTGGTCTTGCTTTTCCAGGGTGCAACTGGTCCTGTTGGCGCTGTTGGAGCCCAAGGGCCTCCTGGTCTACAGGGAATGCCTGGTGAGAGAGGAGCAGCAGGTATCTCTGGACCAAAGGGAGACAGGGTAAGTGATGGTTTCTTTACATCAAATTTCCCATAGAATTCCCCTGGGGATGGGCGCCTACAATACCAAGTATAATATCCCCCCTCAGCCATGAAGCTTCCTGGGTGGCCCTGGGCCAGTCACTTTCTCTCAGCCTCACCTACCTCACAGGGTTGTTGTGAGGATAAAAGGAGGGGAGCAGCTGTGTACACTGCCCTGAGCTCTTTGGAGGAAGGGCAGTATAAAAATGTGAAAAATAAAATAATAGAGAAGCACTTTGCTCTGCTTATCTTCTCCTTTGTCTTTGGGATGGTTACCATGAACAAAGTGGGCTTTCAGCATTATCAGTTTATATGGGATACTTACTGACAGTCTTTCTTTGATGTCCCCCACCAGGGTGATGTTGGTGAGAAGGGTCCAGAAGGTGCCCCTGGCAAAGATGGCGGCAGAGTAAGTGTGTGTCAAAGTCTAATTTTTCCTACCTTAGGACAACATAAGTGAAACAAGGAACTGAAGTTGAAGACTACGCTCACAGTCTTTATATGTTTCTCTTTGTATAACTATACTCTCTCTCTGCCCCTGAATGCCCATATGCACAGTGTTTTCTTTCCTTTTTAAAAGCTATGATGAGAGGCCTTTTGTTAAAATTAACTAGGCTCCTGAAACTTTGCATGAGTCATTGGTAAACCTTAAACACAGCATGAAGAAGAATTGCCAGGTGTTTCAGGCCATTCTTACCAAGGCACAACTTGAGTTTAGATATCTTGTTGCTTTAAAAATGGATTGGACACATTTGTGGAGGAGAGCTCTTTCAATGGCTATTAGCCAAGATGGTTGTATGGAACATCCATATTCTGTATGACACTGAAGATTGGATGTTGGAGGACAAACAGCAGCAGAGGGTGATTACCTTCATATCCTACTTGTAGTCTTCCTAGAGGTATCTTGTCAGTCACCTAAGGCAACATGATCACCCTTGGGATGATCGCCCTTTGGTGTGGTCCATCAGAGCTGCTCTTAGGTTCTTAGCGCATCAGATCCCATATGAGCTTCAGAAAGAACAATGACATATTTTGAGATCCTTTTGTCCAGCTCATATCAAATCACTTAGATTTTTTGAAAGACTGGTTTGGATGAAATACGATTAGCTAATGCCAGCTTTCCATATCCAGTGTACTGGATATAAGAGGGAAGTCTGGATGTAAGAGGAAATTCTCAATTAAGTGATGGAATAATTATGGGAATGTACAATGACTGCGTAATCGGCTGACCAATATAAATAATTGCCAAATGGTGTGCCAGAATCATGAGAAAACCACTAACATACTGTGTATAATACATTAATCAAACAATTAAAGGCTCTGTAAGCTCAAAGTACTCACCCACAGAGGTGTTTGACTGTTATCTCTACAGGATTTAGAGCCCGATCCTGTGGTCCATGCCGTGCTTCCGCGGCACGGACCACAGTCACAAACGTGCCATAAGGCGCATTTGTGGGGCTTACCACTGGGCTCCCACTGGAGCTAGCCCAGCTCTGGCCAGCACTGAGCCAGCGTGTAGCGGGCGCCTGGGTTTGGTGTTCTCCATGACTGCTGGACTGCGGAATGGGATATGTGGGCGTGGTCGGGGGTGTGGGGGAGGCGTGTCAGGGAGAGGGGGAGAGGCGGATCTGCGGAGCCAAGCTCCACAGGATCCAAGGCGCTCGGGCAGGGCTGCTCACCCTACACGAGCGCCTTTACTTTAGTGGCGACCAAACAGTCGCTGCTAAAGTGAGTAGCCCTGTTGCAGGGCTGCTTCCCTTACTCGGGGGAAGGGGATGAACGTCCCCGTCTCCCGAGGAGCCTCCCGTGGTAGCATGGGAGGTGCTGGATCTGGTAGGAACCCTCCGTGGAGCCACTGAGTCCTGCAGCTCCGGGCAGCTCAGGATTGGGCTGCCCGACTACAATCCTATCAACACTTATCTGGAAGTTAGCGTCTCTAATTCCCATTATAGGCACTGGAGCTTACTTCCAGCTAAGTGTTGGAAGAGGGCAGTTGGAAGAGGGCAAGGCTAGAGCAGTAAGAACTCAATCCTATATGTATGTACTTAGAAGCGATACATGTAGGATTGGGCTCTTACTGCTCTAACTTTGCCCTCTTCCAATTAGCTTCCCATGTGGGTAGTTCGTCTTTTTGCATCTTTGAACATTTTGTATTAGTCCTGGTGCAGAGATGCAACAGAATTATCTAGAATCATCTACTTCTGGAGAAGCTGCCCAGTGAGTCTCTGCATGAGTCATTGTTCTCACCTCCTTACAGTCAAATGTTAACTTACAGTCAACTTACCTCCTTACAGTCAACACAGCAGAATTACCTTCCAAGCACAGCAGCTTACACAGCCTTACCTCAGATGAAGGCAATACTCTTTGCTTCTCAGCCTGAGTCACTAATCTGGGCATGGCTCTGATTGGAAGGAGACAATACTCAGAGCCTCTGGATTCCCCTGAGAGTGTGCTTCACTCATATGTATTCTAACAAAAACCTTTTAAAGTTTTAGACTAAAGTAAATGTCAGGTTTAATCCATAAATGGACCTCAACTATCCAAATTTTGGGAAACTCTAGTTTGTATAAATGTGTTTTCCTTTAAAATAAATTGTAGGCAATTTAGGATAATCTTTTTCATGTTCCTTTGTCAAAGGCAAGTTGGCCCAGTTTGTCTTCCTGCAGCAGAAAGGTGGAATGAAGCTATGTTTGCAGCATTATATGTGACTTTGTTTCTGTTCAAGAGGGAGAGTCATTAAGGATAGCTGGAAGGACTGGAATTGCCAGGCAGTACAGCTAAGTACTGGGAATCTTGCACCCTTAGCAGCTCTACAGCACCAGTTCATTCAATGACAATTCCATGATTAGAAAAAGTACTTGGGACAGTTGAACAGAGAAAGAAGTTACAATGAGAACCTTCAGATAAATGCTGCTAGTGAGCCCAAGAAAAATAATCATTGTTCATAAGGCAGTGTACCAGTTCTGTTTTCTGATTGGGCAGATTAGACAGGATGCCTGGAGGGGGTGTTAACTGGGTCAACCTGCAGTGGCAGGGAAGATGCTTGTCCGAGAGGTGATTGAAGAACATGTTTATTTTAGTGTGAGATTAATTATTGTATAGCAGGTACCCAAAGGTTGGGAAACACTGAAACAATGTCTTATTCTGAATTTTCCAGCAAAGCAGGGTACCTCTGATATAAGCAGGCAGCAGCTGCTTTTCACTAGCACACCTAAATGCTTACTTCTCTTTTGCCAGGGTTTGACTGGTCCCATTGGTCCTCCTGGCCCTGCTGGTCCCAACGGCGAGAAGGTAAGATAACCTGTTTCTTCCAGTTGGGTTGCTCGTGACTAGATGGTGTGGCAGGGAGAAGAGGTCTTGAGAGTATGCAAGTTCTGTGACTATTTTTGCTTCTTCCATCTTTCCCTCAGCAGCAGTCTCTTCTATGTATCACAAAGGAATATGGGCATCCTTTCGGCAGACTAAAACCAGTTTAATAGTGATTTTCTCTCCATAGGGAACTTTAGAAATTATAGTTTTGTGACAGGGTAACTGGGGATCTTGAGCTGATGAGTGTCCTCATCAACCTTCAATTATCAGGGTTCTTTGGGGAAAGCCATGACAGTTAAAGTAGTATTAAAAAAATATGCATTAGTGTAGAGCAGGACTGTCCAAACTTTTTGGCAGGAGGACCAGATCATCTCACTGACACTGTGTCAGGGGCCAGAAAAAATTTAATTTACATTTCAACTTTGAATAAATTTACATAAATGAATATATTAGAGATCAAACTTATACGAATGAATGGTCTTGCAATAGCTCAAGGCCTATAAAAGACCCTGCATTTCACTGCCACTGCTGCATCACAGATGTGAAACAGCAAGCAGTGGAGGGAGCCCTCATCCCACAGTTCACATGAGAGGTTGAACAGTCGCCCTCATGCTGAGAGCAGTTGCGTTGGACCAGTGCAGGCTCTAGCAAGTCTCCCGAGGGCCAGAGGCTCATTGGAGACTGGGGGCTCCCTGCAGGCCAGATTAGAAGTCCTCGAGGGCTGCAAGTGGCCCCCAGGCCGGAGTTTGGGCAACCCTGGTGTAGAGGGTGCATCCACTGAAAAAGAGTGGATTGAAGCTGCTTGGAAAACCCTAGAAAAACTGTAGCTTATTCAGAGGGGTTTTTGTTCTTTGGCAATGAAACAGAGAACTATATTATTTAAAGTTGCTTGAGATGAACAAGGACTTCTGAAGCATTCAGTTCTGGCAAGTGATCTAGTGAAGTCAAGAGATGTGAATAAGTGTGAGTTGAGCCTCCCCATCAGTGGCAGTATCTGGTTGTTGGGAACCTGGAACAGAGTCCTGCACTGGAGCCCCCTGGTGGTGCATTTGGAGCTATCACTGCCACTAGTACTAAAAGGGTTAACCTGGCTAGTCGAGACCTCCGATAGGTCCTTGGCCAGTGCCTGACCTGGATGATCTGTGATATAGCCCCTGCTTTCCATGTAGCATGTGACGACTTACTAGCTTGAACCCTCTGACCTGATTGGCTCTCCATGCAGGCACTTTAATGTGGAATGTCTTGTCTGCTCTCACTCTCTGCTTGTGGCTCAACAGAGCCTAGATTGTGTGGACTAACCTATTTAGGGTTGGTATGTGGAGGATCCAGCCTTGGTGCAGGGACTGGACACCTTCTGATGCCTACAATCCTTTTAAGATTCTGTAAGGAAGTTGGATGAGGTGGTAGCATTGTGCATGCCTCAGCTGGAGCTGAAGATAACTCACATTTTGAAAGAAACTTAATGAGCAACATAGTGCAGAATGATGTGTAGTAGTACTCAGACTTGGTGTGCAAGATGTGACCCCTCAGTGAGAGTAATTATGCTACTTGACACATATTGAAAGGGTTGATGGAAAGACATATGGGAAATGAAACAATTGAATGAAACAATTGTATGTCTTGGAGCTGCAGTATTGACCCTGTCATATTGAGCTTCTTCATTTTATTGATCCCTGTGTATTTGATACCCTCTCCTGTAACTCAGGTAGGCGTCAGTAGATTCAAGAAATGTTTAATAGGAGAGTTGGCAAGAATTGTTTGGTAGAAGCAGCTGAGTGACCATTGATTCCATGGCCTATTTGTTTCTTCTCAGATGTCATAGTCTTTAACATATTTTATCTTCCAACATCCCCTCTAGGTTAACTAGATAGGTGTCCACATAGAATAGGCGTTTCACCCAGTGCATCATAGGATAGTATGTTGTTGTAAACTTAGGGGGGTTTGGGGCGCTCAGAGTTCTTGGCTCTCAAACCCTAAAGCCCTCAAGGCCCCCCTCCCGTCCAGTAGTACTGCCACCACCCTGTATGTGCCAGTGCCTCAGTCCAGGGACACTGAGACCCTCTAGGCTTAACTCTATCCCTTGCAGGCACTGAGCTCCTTCTCCAATTAAAGCTTCAGTCCTCAAGTTACTAGACCTCAATGAGCACTTGGTAGCTTGCTGAATGGCTAGGCAGGATTCTGAAACTTTGCCCCAAACACAATGAAACAACTTGGTAAAAGAGATTTTAGTTTAATAAGTACATAAGGTTACATAAGGCAAATACTAGAGGCATAAACATCCAGGAAACATATCAGCAATAAAATAATAAAGCTAGCTGGCTATCTCTATTAATGCCTATCTCTCACCTGGATCAGTTACTCTTGTAGATCTCTTAGCTCCAGGCTACCTGTGAGGCCAGATGCCCATGATGGACAATGGAGCTCCCAGCGTACAGGATTTTGCACCCAAAAACTCTGCCCTAGAAGGACCGGGCACACCCCTTGGGGCACTCGTTAGTTTACTTCTTATGCTAATAGTACTGAGGTGACTTCATACTTATTTAGACTGTCCAATCAGAAACTTTTGAGGACAGAACCTTCTTGGAGTGGGTCTGGTTGCTAGCCCTCCTAGTTCTTACCCCTCCCCACTGGAGATCCATCGCTGCATTCCATTCCGCTTCATCAGGCGCCCCTCAGTCTACTGAGGTGTTAAACATTCCAATGGGTTGTAATTCTTGTTGTTTGTTTACTCACATTCCTGCAGCTAATTCTGTAGTGTGCAGATTGTACTGTAAGTTTCACTGGCACCTCCACAATCTTAAACCTGCCTCTTACCCTGTTTTATCTCTTCTAACTATATCAGGGCATATCCACATTCCCAAGAGACCACAAACTGAAGTTAATTTCTCTATCTTTATGTCAGCCTTGAACCATGAACTGGAGACTCCACAGGCTTACCTCTTTTTTCTTTATCTCCCTCCAGGGTGAATCTGGTCCTCCTGGCCCATCTGGTGCTGCTGGTGCCCGTGGTGCCCCTGTAAGTTTGATGTAAATACGAATTCTTCTAAAGGAGTATGTTGGAACAGAGGAGAAATTCAGCTTAGCTTATAACATCATGGAGAACATAGCGTGGCACCCTTGGAACTCCCACTCCTTCGCAGGGTCTTAAATATTGATAGTATGGGAATAAATATGCTTACAGCTCCTTAAGATTGTTTCATGCTGAGTGGGGCTGCTCTGGTTTCATAGGGATCATCTTAGGGGAAATTCTTATTGTTTTGGCTAGCAAAGCCAATTAGAGACCTATTCATTTCACTTGAGTTGTGTTTTTTTCTATTGGAACAGTCATCCATTCTTTGATGTTTCATTGTAGCTAACTAAAAGGAGAAAAAAATCTCAGTATTGGAAGGGCTAGGCCTCACTGTGCTAAGACAGTAGCTCCCTGAGTCCCAGCAGGACTATGGAACTTCTGGTATAGGGCAAGGATGGCAAACTGATGGCTTACAGCAGCGGTTTCCAAACTGGTGGGTCATGACCCACCAAGGGAACTGGAATTGGGCCATTCCTCCTTAAGGGGAGTGGTCCAGAAATGAGTGCCCTGATGGCTCTGCAGCAATTGTCCCCTCTGTGGGCCTCCCCAATCTCTCAAAATCTCTCTGATCAGCAATCAGAGCATACTTCTGTTTTTCAAAATCTGGAGGTGTACTCCGATCACTGATAGGAGTGATATTGAGCACCAGGAAGGCCTGCAGAGGGGACTTTGAGCCTCCCAAACCCTCCTGATGGCCAGTGTGACCCCCCAGGTAAGGGAGAAAACTCATTGCTCCTGGTGGCGCTGTGATTGCTGCTGCGCTGTCAAGGCCTTCCCTCACCCCTGCCCTATTCCCACTAAGACTTACAGCAATCCCAACGCCCTTGCAGGAGTTTGGGAATCACTGGGCTACAGGCTAGAACAGAACCCTGAAGCAGTTTTATTTTTTCCCCACTGGCCCTACCAAATTTTAATCAAGTTGCAGTTAAAAAGCACATCATACTCATGCAGTTATTTATAAGAAACAATGAATCTTTGTGTGTAATTCCATATTGTTACTTCTCTATCTCATGCATTTTTCTAACAGCTGCTAGTTTCTTTATTTCTTGTGGGAATATTTCAGAAAATGTATTTGTTCCTTAGGGCCTCTAGTCAATCACCAACAGTGTCTGAGTAGAAGCCTTGATCAGACTGTGGGAAGAATAGGCAGCCATTATCTGATTAGATAGGGAGCATGTCCCATGGTCGCCCTCCCCCCTCCTCATGAGCCTGCCAGTTCATCGCATTCAGAGATTGGAGAAGTAAGTGGAGGCCTCTTCTGGCCTCTGCAATCAGCCACAGGATTATGGGACCCTGGGAGGTTGCTTCCACCTCTCAGGATGAACATCATGGCAAGGGGAGGGTCATCCAGTTGGCCAGGCAATGGAGTGGCTACAGGGAGCTGGTTTAGTCACTGCAGGCAATGAAAACTCACTTGTTTCATTTGGCATTCCACTGATGCTGTATGGTGTTGTTGATTCCTGCTTGTTGGTTTGTTGATTTGTTTCATATTTTTCTGTTGCCTTCCTGTTATGGTCCTTTTATCCTTGTTTTACTGATCGATGGGTTGTTTTTAAATGTTATTAGGTGATCCTGTCTAGGATATAAATGTTTTAAATAAAATAAATAAATGAGGATTAGAGTGGGTGAATCTGATAGAAGGAACTGAGACTGTGTCTTGACAATCAACTTCATTATAGAACTGGCCATTCATGAGGGGGTATTTATCCCCTAGAACAACATCTGGAGGAAAGAGTTGCCCCCATGAATACAAAAGTTGTCTGTTTCTGGCATTTGGCATTCAGAGAACTAGGTGAGGGTCTTGATTTCTTTGGCCCTTTCCAAGTCTGATGTTTTGTCTATTTTAGGGTGACCGTGGTGAACCTGGTGCTCCTGGCCCTGCTGGATTTGCTGGCCCCCCTGTAAGTTCTGCATGGTATTTCGAGATGCTTCACACCCCTTTCCTTTTATGACCACACCCATAGCCCTGTATACCTGCCTTATCATGCACACTTTTCTTTCTCTTCTCTGTGCAGGGTGCTGATGGCCAACCTGGTGCTAAAGGTGAACAAGGTGAATCTGGCCAGAAGGGAGATGCGGGGGCCCCAGGCCCACAGGGTCAATCTGGTTCTCCTGGCCCACAGGTTGGTAAATCTGATTCCTAATATAGGGTTAGCAGTCAGTGAGTAGGAAGATCTAGGAGGGAACTCTTTGAGAGTCTGAAATAAGATCTAGGCACTATGGCCAGCACTTAGAATCTAGGTTGAGGCCTATTGTTTACATGGTGTAGCAGAATGATAAGCTGGAATAATTCATATGGGACTGGGGGCATTTTCAGGTTGGATGAACAGGTCTGTCGACAGATATTAACCATGATAGCCTCATGGAATCTGCATGTATACATGCAATGTATCTCTGCTATGTACAAACAGTGGTAGGGGGCACAGTTCAGTACTTGTGCACTTCCCTAAAGCATCTGGCTTACCAGTGGCGTCACTAGGGGGTGTGGGGGGTGTGGCCCACACTGGGTGATGAGCATGGGGGGGCATGCACTTGGAGGGTCACACGCTAAAATTGTGGTTTGTAGGAATAATACCATCATGTTATATACCATTCGATGTGTAACTTACAGCAGAATGCAATGGAAAGAACTGGAGTGAAATATCTCCATTCTATCAGAAGTTATTGTCAAAAAACCGGGGGGGGGGGAATGCAAGTGTCTTATGTAACAAAAAAGTACATTTCCTTAATTCAAAATGGACCAATGAGACTGATTGTTCAAAGAGCCCATGAGAAGTTATTATGAGACAGCATGGAACCAATGTTAGTAAGGTGATATCCTTGGGGGGGGGGGGGGACGACGACACACCACTAGTGACCAAAATTGCTAAAATTGCACTTTGTAGGAATAATACCTACGTTTGATATGTAATTTACAGAAGAATACAATGAAACAAACCACTTTGAAATATCTGTGTTCTATCAAAAGTTATGGCCAAAAAACCAACATAGGTGGGGTGATGTTACATCACCTCGCCCACCAACCAGGTTTTTGCCCCGCCCATTGCATGGGAGGAGGTCCATCATGGGGGTGACATGCTGGCCTCCTATACCAGGTGACGCAAACCCTAGTGACACCACTGCCACTGTCAGAAGCAGGATGTTAGACTAGTTCGGCACTTGGCCTGATACAGCAAGTTATTCTTATGTCCAGTTTCTCAGCAGAATTAAGCTGGCCTTTCTCCATTGACTTCTCTTCAGACTCTCTGTGGAGTCTTCAGACTGGCACTTCCCAACACTTAGGTTTGCCTCTGGTGTCATGAAGTTCACAGATGTCTGATACCCATGGGATAAAATTGGTTTCAGTGCAGAAATAGTTTCAGTGCTGGGAAGGGGTGTGCTGATTTCTCTTTGCATTGCCTGTTTGTTAACAGAGGATAGCAGCAATCATTGCCAGATTACCCCCTGGACTTTGTAGATATCAAAACAAATTTTTTTAAAAAGAGGCAAGCCGTCTGAAGTATAATTAAGGCTTTGTTCTCACACTTTGCAGTAAGCTTGTTACTGCTACTGGACTGTAGCACCTCAAAGTACAGATAGGGGTTTGAATCATTGAATGCTTTTACATACATTCCTTGTGCTTAGAAAATGAGATATCAGGGAAACTGTTTAGTCCAGACTTCTTCCTGACAGCTGATTTTTTTGGTGAGTCAGAATCTCTTTCTGTGAAGGAATGTTCTGTCCTGCAAGGCCCTGTGTACAGTCTGAAGAGGTTCAGTCAGCTTCATCTGCTGTTTGTGAAAACTAGTTCTAAGATAAAACAAACTTCAAGAACTGCTAATGATTACTTTCTGTAGCCATTTCAGTGTTCAGATCAGAGCTATGGTGCAGTGATGGAGAGTATATAACCCTTTACCTCTGTGCAATTTTTCTATCTAATATTGTATCCCAAAGCAACTATTAACCCTTAAAATGCCTTTGTAGCAAGTAACACTAGTAAGCGTTAAATAGCCACTTCCTTGGTGTAATATTTGTTGGGAAAATGGCAATGAGGGTAAAGGTTACATACCTTCTATCACAACATCACAGCCCCAATTCAAAATATGCCCCCATGTGGCTGTTGCAAGGGAGTCAAAACAAACTTTTAAGGACACACCACATGGCAAATGTAATATGTAGTTTCAGTCTCAACAATAGACAAAAAAGTGACAGAGGTTAGTCACTTGAAGGATGATGGGAGGGCCAGCCTGTCAGGAAGGATGCTGGAGCCAGAGAAAGGCTGTTTGCTTCTCTTACTGAGAAAATTGTCAGAGGCTGAGTTCAAGGATTCATCATTATCTTCATCCACCTTTGTTTTTGTTTCATCTCTCCTAGGGTCCAACTGGTGTGACTGGTCCAAAGGGAGCACGTGGTGCGCAGGGACCCCCAGTAAGTGTTTTGTGAATGATTTCAAGTTATTTTTGCAATATGCATGCCATTTACTTGGACTGTCTCCCTGCTCTTCCAGGCACTGCTGTCAGCGATAGAAATGTTTCCCCTCCTTTAGAGTGATTGTCTGCTATGACGTGCTTTCTTCTTAATAATAATTTCGATTAGTTTGTCAGTTAGAAAGCCTCCTGTATAGACCATATTGTTCAGCACCTTGGAGAGCAACAGTTAACAATTACTCCACTTGACTATGTAACTTATATCTGAAGACCAGTGAAAGGGAACCTGTCTCTTCTCAACTTTCCAGCTGATATGTTTAAAACTACTTCCTGAAACATATATATTTGGTCCCGTTCCAATCTCTTGGGGCTATGTCAACCAGATGGGGTTTTGTGAGGGACATGGGGCAGCATTTCCTGATGCAAAAGGATTTTCTGCACCTGTTTTTTAGTTCCCCACAGCTACTTCCTCTTTGTATTTGCTCTGCACATGCCTGCATTCCTACAACTTGGTTAAGAGAGAAAGGCATGCATTTGTATTTGAGAAATAATGTGTACGATAGAACAGAAGAAAATAGACTTAATTTCCACACCCTGCTGTAGAGACCCTGCCTGGCTAATGATGAAAGCACCGTGTGTGTGTGATTGGGGGGGGGGGGGAGAGAAGAACCATAGCTCAGTGACACATGCTTCGCATGTTCAATCTTTGACATTCTCTAGATAAAAGGCCCTTAGATAGCTGGACCAGAAAGGACTTCTGCCTCAGACCTTGTGTGAATGCTGTTAGCAGACACTGTATGCTAGCTGATAACACAGTCCTTGTGCTCTTATTAAATAACCTAGTAGGCATTAACAAATGTATTCCAAGATGAAGCACTTTTAAATAGGAGGGTTCTGTTTTAACTGACTTTTCCAAGGAACCAGCATGTTTTATATTGCATGTTAGAGAATAGGTACCTGCAGCCCAGCTGCCTGGGAACCTATGAGCTTACTGCCTGGCCTAATATATTTTTTTAACAACCTCGGTTATTATGGCCAGCCACAAATTAGATTGAACTGTGACCGTGTAGTAAATTAGGATTTGGCTTGAGCACATAGGCTGTTCAATGGAATCAGTGCCCTACAAGCAATCATTGTGTTGGTGGAGGGAACCCCTCCACCCTCCATTGTGGGAAACCAGGGAGATGTATTATCCCCTATTCTTGCCCGTAGTGCCAGCAGGGCACTGGTATGGAGAATGAGAAAAGTAGGACTCCTTCATTCAGCCTGCCCTCTAATTGACCTCAAATGGTCATTTGGAGACCAAACATAGTTTCACTTGTACTTTGTAAACACGGTGATGTTTCAACAAGCACTTGGGACTTTTTATAAGCCAGTAAATCAGGCCGAAAACCAAGAGGGTAGTAGTGATGTGACAAGCCTCTGTGATGCACTCTCCATGGTTATTCTTTCCTTCCTCTTTTCTAGGGTGCCACTGGATTCCCTGGTGCAGCAGGACGAGTTGGACCACCAGGCTCCAATGTAAGTCCTGGGTCACTTGGTACTGATTTTTTGTTTGTTTGGGTTATTAACTGTCTGGGTAGTGGTATTGAATGGGCTTTAACTCTTTCCTGGCTTTAACTCTTTACTGCAAAGACTTGGGGCCCAGTCCTAAGAGGCCACTGCATCATCGGAACTCACATTCCGGTGGTGCAGTGGCATTTCCGGCATTGCAAAACATGACATGCTGTCATATGGAACAAAGCCACTGCTGGAAACGGTGAATTGCAACAGCCTCATGACAGCGGCCTTTGAAAATGCCCTGGTGCTGCTAAGTTGGTGTGTGCAAAATGGGGCAGCGAGGGGGAAGAACAGGGTTGGGCTCAGGGACCAGGGTGGTGAGGGGGCATGTCAAGGGTAGGAAGGGGGCAGTTATTGGTGGCAGCAGCTTCACCAATATCCTATCCCCCTTTCCAGCCTCGATCCACCTCCACAGGTTCACTCAGAGGTTGCTCCAACCAAAAAGCTGGAGCAGGTCCAAGTAGACCAATTGTGAAAGCAGAGGCCTATCCTGAATGTAAGGGAATAAACATTCCCTTACCTTGAGGAGGCTTTTAGGACTGCCCTCCCACAGAATGCAGCGTGCACCAATTTGGCACTACTGCATTGGCAGCAGGGGGTTTTAGATATGATTGGGCTGCACCAGTAAATCGCCTGAAATGTGTGCTGAGTGAATCTGTTTGTGAAACAAAATAGGATGAAGTACACTCACTCTTAGGGGATAAGATTAGATAGAAATCAGAACTATTCTGAAAAATCTGACAACTGTTTTGGGATGAATCAGATTAAATGCAACAAAGACAAATGCCAAATACAGGTGTCTGCCACTCAACAACTGTTCGCTTAATGACAGGCTGCATATATGACGGTGGTCAAAGCACAATAAAGATGCTCTTAATGAGGCAATCTCATCTCCCATAGCCTGCAGCAGATTGTCTGTTTACACAACAGAGAGGCTCTTAATGCACTTGATCAGACTGTTGGGAGAATAGACTGTTCAGAAATTTATATCCTGTCTGTTAGCTGTGTAAGGGCTCTTAGACAAAGTAAAGCCCAATCCTGTGCATGTATATTCAGAAGTAAGTCTCATTATAGCCAATGGAACTTACTCCCAGGTAAGTATGGATAGGATTTCAGCCTTAAAGTGACTTACTGTACAGTTGAAATGCATATGAACGCTGTTGCCAAATCAAAATAGATGCATCATTTTTAAATGAACGCAGCAGTCAGCCAGTCAGAATAAAACCAGAAACATCAGTGATAATCAAACAGCCCAGTCCTATCCTGGGCCAGCCCAGCATTGCTGTCATAGCCTCCACTGCATGCTGTGATCCTGCCAGGGACCAGGCAGTGGTGGAGAATTTTTTAAAAAAAGAAAAGAAAAAGAAAAACCCTTCAAGCCCCAAAATTTACAAATTCTCTTAAAATCTCTTTGTGCCTCTTAAAACACACATCGGTAGGTAAAACAATTCAGCCAGTCTTGGTGATTGGTGTGTCTTTTGGAACCAGGTAACACTTTTGAGTCCAGCACCTCAAGTGGCTGGCTCACAACTACCATGTGGAAAATAAGACGTTAGGTCCTTGGTCCAATCCAGGTAATGGGCAGTCTGCCCATGGGGTTAGGTCCTGTTTTACTGCAGGGAGGAAGTAGACTGAATGGGCTTTGTGACTGTTTTGAGATGTGGCTCTTTTGTGAGTTTCTGGAAGAAATGTTTCCTGGAGTAACCTTTAACTATCCAGGGAGTTTCAGACATTTGAGAGGCATTATTACTATTAATATGACTACCTTTTTACTATTAATGTGTCTACAAAATATTTTACTTTCTACTAAGTGATTTGGGAACAGAGAGTAAAGTTTTCCCTTCCTGTTTTTTGAAAAACAAACAAGCAAACCTCTGTGTGACCAAAATAATCTGCCTGGCAACTCCTTTCTGGATAAAATTTTATTTATAGCCCAATCCTAACTTGTACTGGAACAGGCAGGTCAATTGGGCCTGCTCTGTGTCCAGCGCAGGTTTCAGGCAGCCAGAGGCTCAGCCAGGGGCATGGGGAAACTTTTTCCTTTACCCCAGGGAGAGCCACTGCAGTCCCAATGGAGATACTCTAATCTGTGCCATCTCAGGAGGTGGCGCAAGTCCAAGCAGCCCAAGATTGCCCTGGGCTACCCAGGAACAGGATTAGAATTTGCCTCCTGCTCCCTGCCTGCCCTCCCCTGCCCCGAAACACCTCCCTCCCACCTCCTCCCTGCCCTCCCCATGCCCCCCAACCCCTGTGCTGGCCAAGCTCAACTGACGCAACTCACCTTTCCCCAGGGCCCACATCGGCCCAGAAAGGCAGGCGCACCTCTGTGCACCAGCCGATCTCTCCTTATGTTGGCACAAAAGTGCTTTACAACACTTTTATGACAACATTAGTTGGGTGCAAGGGACTTGCATTGGTCCAAGGGCACCAATTAAAAATTGTGCCCTTATTAAAAATATTTATATCCCCTCCTCTCCAACAATGGGGTGCCCAGGGTGACTGTGAATTCATATTCTCACACAATAGTTTTTGTGCAGAGGATAATTCTTTTGAATTTGTATACAGCAGTGAGATATTGTATCTTGTACAAACTCATGTCATGTACGCTTCCTCCCTCTGATCCTTGTGTTCTTCTAGGGCAATCCTGGTCCCCCAGGTCCTCCAGGTGCTGCTGGTAAAGATGGTCCCAAGGGTGCTCGTGGTGATGCAGGCCCAGCTGGGCGTGCTGGTGATCCTGGTTTGCAAGGCCCAGCTGGTCCCCCTGGTGAAAAAGGAGACTCTGGAGAAGATGGCCCTCCTGTATGTATTCATCCTGTCTTTTTGTGTACACATTTTATCTGACTTACTGCTACTGCATCTGGAAAACACCTCCCATCTCTGCCTTTTTTTTCCTTCCTAGGGTGCTGATGGCCCCCCTGGTCCTCAAGGTTTGGCAGGTCAGAGAGGAATTGTTGGTCTCCCTGGTCAACGTGGTGAGAGAGGATTCCCTGGTCTGCCTGGTCCTTCTGTAAGTACTTCAGGGCATAAAAGTTAGGAGAAAAATACTGAGATGTAGCTTCCATCTCAAGGTTTTGATAGTGTAATGTTTTTTGTTTCCTATCATTATTTAAAACTCTGATGGATTCGCTTTCTCAGCTGGAGGCTTCATCTTAAACTTAAGCTTGAAATTAAGGCACATGGAGAAGAGGTGACCAACCTTTTCCCATAACCTGATCAACATCTCCTTAATTACAGAGCTAAACAAAGTTTCCATATGTTTGTTCTGTTCTTAATTCTGCATCAAGAACATTTATAATTTTGTGTGTGTATAAAATAAAAATAAAATAAAATATATAAAATAAGAAGTTTATATTTTGAAACAATGATGGCCCAATCCTATTCTCAGCCATCCTGCAGGGCACAGTGGTGCTGACACAGCCTCCACTGCACCCTGTGGGCTAGCCAGAGACCACAATGTGATAGAGAGGTAAGTAAATGAAATTCTTACTTACCCACTCTGCCATGCCATGTTTCCCAAGGGGTCCGCTTAGATTTTTACCAGCTCTTTGGCTGGCACAAGTCTAAGTGGACCCAACAGGGTGCAACAAGGCTAGTCAGGTGGCATAGGATATTGGCAGCACTATTGCTGCCAATATCAACTCCCTGCCATACCCCAACACACCTCCCAGTGACTCTGATCCTCCCCCTCCTTGCCCACAGCCAAGCGCCCCCATGCCAACTCACCTCCTCCAGTGGTGGCTGAATGATCCAGTAGCATGCATGGTTGTCAGCCTTTCATTCTGGCAGCCCTGCTTTGCACATTGTTGCTACAGCCCCAGCATTAATGGAGTGGGCTTTCCACTGATAGAACACTTGTTCTGTCAAATTAGTTCTGTTTTTGCCATAAATGTTTCTCCTTACCTTACCACAGAAGTGGAAATGTTTGAGCAGAGCTATCATACTTCGGCACAAAGTAATAAAAGATCTAGGCAAGCATAGAGTGAGAGGGAATTCCTAGGTGTATAGGAATTCAGACTTCAGTCTTCAGAAGATGATTCCTCCTCAGAGTTCATTCACATAGGAAGTTGTTTTTGTGAAAAACAACCCTAGGTTATTACCAAGCCCAGCACTATAGTATCATCAAAGAGAAGTTTTGATTTTAGAGTTTTATATGGTACTTGAATTAGTTTGTATTTCTCTTTCTTCCTTATTCCTTTTTCATTTTGGATTGTTTTTGTTAGATTGTAAGACAGTGGTTCGGACCTACATAATTTTTAAACCGATGTATAATGCCTAGAAAATTTTAAGCACTTCATTAAAAAAGATTAATAAAGCAAAAAGCACAGGTTTGCAGTCTAAGGACCCAGTTCTATCCAATGTTCCAGCACTGGTGCAGCTGCAGTGCAACCCTGAAGTAAGGAAACAAATGTTCCCATACCGTGAGGATGCCTCTGTGACTGCGTCCCCATCACAAGATGCAGTGTACGCCCCATTGGCACAGCTGCACCAGCATTGAAAAATGGGAAAGGATTGGGCCCTAAATAAGACAAGATACAAAGAAAGGGGATGGAGGGAAAAGGCAGATGTACAAGATCAACCAGAAAAAATTATAGTGAAGAGACAAGGAATTCCCTCCCCCCTTATGTGAAACATGTTTGACAAGGACACTTTCAAGCAAACAGCCCCCTACATAAATTTGAGGTGGTACAGTTTCCAGATGAGGACAGAGCTGTCTGTGTTATGTGTGTCTGAACTGACCTATTGATTAAAGAAAGACATTAAGAGGATTCTTGGAAGATGCTTCTAGACAGGGCACAGTCCTTTACCTGTTTCTCCTAGGAGTTGGACCATTTTCATGCTTGTTCCTCCAAGAGGCAAAGGGAGGATCTGGCTCAAAAAGTGCAGAGAAGGAAAAAGAAGATGCAAGGCTGGCTGTGTAAGGGAACAAGAAGTGGGATGGCTAGCATGAGCAGGAAAGAAATGAAGAGGAAGCTATGTATTATAAGGATTAATCAGGGGCTGTCATCAATAATAGCCAACAACAATAACTTGGTAATACAATATCTGTTGAAGAATCTGCCCCAGGGCCTCAGCTTTAAAACAGCTGCATCAATTCACAGCCCTGTACTGGATCCCCTCAAGCTTCCCAGCAACAGCAGCAACTCTTCCTAGATATATCAGGGAATAAGGGGAAATCTATTGAGGCAGGGGTCCAAAAGGCCAGCTTAGCTGGGTGGAGCCTCATCAGCTTGAGTCCTCAGCTATTGCCTGACCTGGCCAACCTCTGAACTTACTCCTAACTAATAAAATAGCCTGCCTTGAATGCCTTTTCTCTCCTGAGCTGAGCTGTCTCTGTTGCCTTTTCTCTCCTCAGGGTGAGCCTGGTAAACAAGGAGCTCCTGGAGGTCCTGGGGACAGAGGCCCACCTGGCCCTGTTGGTCCGCCAGGTCTGACCGGTCCTTCTGGCGAGCCTGGACGTGAGGTGAGCAACATAGCCAACTTTCCATACAGGTGACATGGAAATGAAAGGGAAAGTCCCCTATCCAAGGGAGGAAGGTCCCTACCCTCCTCCTCCTGACTAGCCATGTATACCTGAGACCTAAACATCAGCAAAAAATTTGAAGGACCACAACAAAAATCAAACTTTTTTTCCCTGATGCTCCACAATGGAGTAATATTTTTTTTTAAATCTGAGTATATTATCTCTCAGCATGAACAGTGGTTTTTAATTAAACAAGGAAAAAAACTTTGTTGCAAATGCATTACTGGAAAAGCCAACAGTTTTCTTTATATTATTCCATTGGATGCTAGTTTTGATAATAATTTGTCATGCTGCAGCAACCTCATGCTGAATTTTTTTATTTTTTTTTTGGTAGAAATGTTTCATGGACTATTCCAATTAATATCGGTGGGCCCCTATATCCATAGATCTGGCATACACAGATTCAATTAGCCATGGTGGGGCCTGAGCCCCTGCCAGCCCCTCCCCCTGGCCCTCCGGGCCCCATCTCCCATTAATGTAGTTTGGAACCTTATTGGAGTGAAAATGATCTTCCTTATGCAGGTCACTATAAGCATCCAAACTTATAGTGACATTAAGGCAGGCTGATGGCAGCTTGAATGCTTGAAAAGACTCTATTCTGTTTTCTGTTAACCTTGATAGAGTCTTGTCAAGCATTCAAGCTACCGTCAGCTTGCCTTAATGTTACTATAAGCTTGAATGCATATAGTGACCTGTATAAGGAAGATCCTTTTCACTCCAGTAAGGTTCCACACTGTGTGAATGAATGTGGAGGACACATATCTGCAGTTTACGTAGCCACGGGATGGGGTGGGGGCTCCCTGGAACAGATCCCTGTGGATACAGGGGGAGGACGACTGCCTATATTATCTGCGTTCTGTATAACATGTTTATCATTTTAATGCCTTCATTCTAAGTAGATTTTCTGAAGAATGGGGTGTTTCAGTTTTTCTCAAAAATCCAAATCACAATCCTGAAAAGGAACTCATTGTCAGTTGCAACATTTCTAGAACTTTTACATGCCAACCGTTCCAGAAGCAGAATTCCAAAGTTGTGGGCAGGGTTTTTCTATGAGTGGGATGTTTTCAAACTGGATTGAAAATGAAGGGCAGTGTTAGCTACATGTGGGAGTAGAAATATGAACATGATTGCACCTTAACTAACATTTAGAAGAAGTGAATTTGAGGAGTGAACCATGGAGTCCTCAGTGAAGGCTAAAGGCTGGCTCCTCATCAGCAATTTGGGAAGCATATCTTCTGGTTTGGAGGCAGCAGGAGCTGCTGAGTTGCTCTTGAATGTAGGATTAAAAACTACACACCTGGACCAGTGTCTACCAAACTTGATTCCCATGTTTGACCTTAAAGGAAGTAGGCTAGGAGGAGATAGTAAGTTTCTTGCAGAATTAGAGAGTGAGAGGGAAGTTCCTTTATATGAAAATGATAAAAGGAACTGTCCTCAGGACCCTAGCTTCCTGGAATGAGCTCAGTGTCTGAGATCATTGGTATTGATAGAGGCAACTACCAAGTGAAAGATATGTGATAAGAATAGTTTGGGCTGAATATGGTTCACTACCCTGGGCTGTTGCTATCCTGCTGCTCCTAAGAAATAATCACCCATTCTTCTCATTTTCAGGGCAATCCTGGTTCAGATGGTCCCCCAGGCAGAGATGGTTCCCCTGGAGTGAAGGTAAGTGTCCATCTCGAAGTAGTGTTAATCATTGTTGTTTTGAAGGTGGCTAGTTCACTTCCCCACTCTCCTTTTACTTGTTCAGTGATTATCTAAAGCAGGTATAGGCATTACATTCCAGTTGGTGGTACCCGTAAGGAAATTAAAAACAAACATGTAGCATCAACCTCATGCTCCAGGTTGGGATAGGCTCTCTCCCCTCCACAGTGGCGTCACTAGGGTTCGCGTCATCCAGTGCGGGAGGCCAGCACGTCACCCCCATGAATTGGATGGGGCAACACTCCAGGTGATGGGCGTGGTGATCTACCATCACCCTGCCCCTTCTGGTTTTTTGGCTGTACCTTTTGGTAGAATAAAGATATTTCAACACAGTTTGTTTCATTGCATTCTGCATGAAATTACACATTGATTGATTTATAACATGATGGTATTATTTTTACAAATTGTGATTTTAGTGATTTTGGTCACTAGTGGTGTCACCTCCCCCCAGGGTGCCAACTTACTAATACCTTATTGGAGCAGTTCTTATACTTTTAGCACTGGGACCCACTTTTTAGAATGACAATCTGACCAGGACCCATCATAAAGCAAATTAAAATAAATAATTATAAATAATTAAAGTAAAACAAATAATTAAATAAGGGGAAGCCAGCCCTGTTCCACCAAGCAAATTTTCTCTGTAGCCTGCCTGCAATAACCCCCCCTCCAAAAAAAAAAAAATCAGTAAGATTTTCACCCCTACCCAGTATCCAGTTCAATTTAAGTTATTATATTTCAAGCATATCACAATCAGGACCCACCTGGCTTTACAGGTCTGACAGCCCAAGCCTATGCCTATCTACTCAGAAGTAAGTCCCATTATAGTCAGTGGGGCTTACTCCCAGGAAAGTGTGGATAGAATTGCAGCCTAAAACAGAAAAAAATTCACCTTACCATGTCAAGCCTCTGTTTAATTTTTATGGGAGGGGCTGCCTTCTGGAGCATTTATTGAGCTGTTTTCTGGTTTTTTGCCAATAGCTTTTGATAGAAAGGAGATATTTCACTCTGGTTTTTTCCATTGCATTCTGCTGGAAATTCCACATCCAACGGTATATAACTTGATGGGGTTACTCCTAACCACCGTGATTTTAGCGTGTCACCCCCAGTGCACGTCACCCCCCCTTGCGTGTCACCCAGTGCAGCCCACCCCCCGCACCCCCCTTGCAATGCCACTGCCCCTTCATATTACCCTGCCCACTTGTATTGTCAACACCTATGCTCCAAAGTTCCACATTTTCTCATGCTTCTCTTCTACCACTCAACTTCTGCCATAAAATCTGAATGCTGCAGATAAAGTTTTGAAGAATAAACTATGGACATTCATTTGTGCAAATTGAATTACTGCAAATAAACAAATCGTATAATTTATTCTGATAATAGAATATAACTTTACCAAAGTGGGCAGGATGCCTAGACCCCAAGGGAAAGAGAGTTTCCCCTGCTCCATGGCAGTAACTTGTTCCCGATACCCATGCACGGTGCTCAACAACAAAAGATGTTCTGTACCTCTTCTCCTTGAAGTCTTCCCCTTGAAATATTCCTTGAACTCTTTCTCGAAGTTTCATCCCTAGTATCTGCTACATCTTCTAATAATATGGAACCAAAGAGAAAAATGAAACACCTGTTGGGCTGCTGATCTTCAACAGGATACAAAAGTTGCATAATTTGTCTTTGATACATCAACACTCTTTCCCTGACAGGGTGATCGTGGTGAGACTGGTCCTGTTGGAGGTCCTGGCGCTCCTGGCCCACCTGGCTCTCCAGGCCCTGTTGGTCCAACTGGCAAACAGGGAGACAGAGGCGAATCAGTAAGTACCCAGAAACCACACAGTGGGACTTATTTTGTTGTGCTTGTTAAATATTGTTGGTTGCTTTTCAGAAAAGCCCCTCGAGTGGTGTACAATTAAAATTAAAATACATTAAAAATAACAAAACC
This sequence comes from Tiliqua scincoides, assembly GCF_035046505.1. Lineage (NCBI taxonomy): Eukaryota > Metazoa > Chordata > Lepidosauria > Squamata > Scincidae > Tiliqua > Tiliqua scincoides. The sequence goes on along the minus strand of NC_089822.1, from coordinate 126,070,259 downwards.
ATCTTGTATGTGTTTATCAAAAACAACAGTAAATAGAGAAATGTCAGCAATGTAAAGCGCCAGAACCAAATCAGGGGTTAATTTTCCCCATCTCAAGGAATTCTGGGACATTTAGGGAGTTCACTTGGAGGGGAAATGTCCTCCATGACAAACTATCACTGGGTTAGCATCGGATTGAAAGAAATTTTGATTGACTATCATAAATGGGTTCGATTTTTCATGGACTTTTTGCTCCTTCTTATAATATTCAAAGTTGGGTTCAACCAATGAAGCTGCTTGTAAGTGGATTCAGGATTAACAAAAGAAAGTAGTGCTTTGCATAATGCTTAATTAAATTATAGAATTCTCTGCCACAAGATGAGGTGATTACCAGTGGCTTATTAGGTGTAAAAGGAATTAGTCAATGTTATGGAAAGTGGTCTATCAAATGTTAACTCTGATAGCTAAATGAAACCTTCATATACAGAGGAAGTACGTATAATCCTAATTATCTGTTGCTGAAGACAAACAATAGGGAAATCCCACTGCCTTCATGTCCTGCTTTTGGGCTTCCGGTGGCCTGTGGCTAACTGCTATTGAAACAAAATGCTGGAATAATTGGACCCTTGGTCTCACCCAGCAAGACAATGAAATGCTGTAGGAGGTTACTTTCAATTGTTAAGTGTAGCCTCAATCTCTGGCTTAACCAAACTTTATTCCTCTAAAACACTGGTGCTCAAAGTGGTGGGTTGTGACCCACCATAGGAGCAAAAAGCAGGCCATTTCCCCTTAAGAGGAATGGCCCAGGAATGGGTGCCCTGGCAACGCCAAAGCTATCGCAGTGCTGCAAGCACCCAGAGGCTTGTCTCCCTACCTGGTTGGTCAGCTAGCCTTGGAGAGGGTCTGGGAGGCCCGCAGACCCCTGTGCCAGTCTTCCCCAAGCTTCATTTCACTGCAGTCTGCAGGTTGGAGGAACTTCCAGTTTACCCTGTCTCCTGGTAAACCAGAAGTTGCTCCATCCCGCAGAGTGGAGCGAGACAAAACTTAGGAGAGACTCGCAAAGGAGGCTGCAGGCCTCCCAGACCCTCTCCGATTTTGCTGACCTCCCCAGGTAGAGAGACAAGCCTCTGGGTGCCCATGGTGCCGCAATTGCTGCGGTGCTGCCAGACACACACACCCTCCCAGTCCCTGTCCTCACAAGCGCTTACAAGCAGTTCTCGAACTCCCAGTGAGTTGAAGAACTGCTACTCTAAAGTATATAGATCCTCTGGGTTTTCTCAGTCTGGGTCATGCCAAACATAGCAGAGTATAGTTTTTCCTGAAGTTTTCTTTGTTTAAATAAATGTAATGACAGAAACTGCAATTTTCAATTGAAGGGGGAGGGAAGGAAATTGTTTTTTCTACTAACAATTCCCCTGCATCCAAAGCTGCTTTTCCCTCCTTGGGTAAAAGTCATTTGCCTTGGTTCAGTCTCTGAAGATGAGCCCTGTGTCTACCTATATTCAAATGCCTCTAGCTGACTCCAATTTCCTCTCAGAGTGGATGAAGAAATCCACCTTAACCTTTTGGATAATGCATAACCCATCAATGTGTTTTTCCAGGGTGCTCAAGGTCCAATGGGTCCATCTGGTCCTGCAGGTGCACGTGGCATGCCAGTAAGTATTTGCTTCTCCTTTGTCTCACTTAATTTTTCCTGAGTTCCCATAGATGCTCAGCTGAAGATTTTTAGCATCCCTGAGACAGTAGTTAATAGCATTGTCATAAAAGGCCCAAAGAGGGAGGACTGTCTGTTTTCTCATTTTGGGCTAATAACTACAATGATTGTATGTTACTGAGTATGCTTAACATGTAGCAAAGACCATCCCAGAGACAGATCTGGATCTTCCAACACGAAAGCCTGCCATTTAAACAAAAAGCCTGTGTTCATTTGAATGGAGACAAACAACAATAAGTATAGTACTTTTAGGGGAAGGGTCATTCAGGAGTAATTGCCTCTTGCTGTACTATTCACCTACAGAAATATCTTGCTCACTTCTTACCAAGGAGCATCATAATTCAGTGATATGTGAGTTTCCCAACATGCTCTTCAGCCCTGCTTTCTAGGCAGGAAAGTAATTATATCCTGCAATGATGTAGTCCAGGGGTGCTCACACTTTTTTGGCTGGAGAGCTACTTTGAAACCCAGCAAGGCCTGGAGATCTACCAGAGTTTTTTTACAATGTTCGTGCTATCATAACATATAACATTTATGTGTACAATGTATGTTGGTGTACCTTGCATAACCGCATGAGCCAATATTGCACAACACAACATAATTAACTATAAACATTTTTATTGTTTATAAATAAACAATATTTTATTGTTTTATAACAATATATTTTATTTATTTTACAATAACAATACATTTTATTTATTTTAAACTTGTAATTACTTTGTAATGCCTGAGCTTGCCCAAAACCCCCCAGGGCACACCTGAGGACCGTTAGTGGCACACTAGGGTGGTCTAGCCAAGCCATCCTTCTTACTCAGGCTTAAGTGGCTGGGGGGGGAATAGATGAGTGAGGGCCAGGGGAATGGATCTTGAGTGGATGGGACAAGGGGGGGGCACTGTACAGGGGGGGCACAAGTGGGGGGTAGAGTGAGTGGGGCAAGAAGGCAAGAGGGGAATAGGGACTTTTCCAAGCCAGGACCCCCCCCCCCCCAATTGAACTTTCCTCCCCAGTGTCTGATTTGGGAGCCCACCACCACCATCTTCCTCATCCTCACCCCGGTCCAACTTTGTGCCCGAAGTTTGCCACGCGTGCCCACCTCTCTCTGGGTCTCGGCTCCCTCCCCCCAGGCCGGCAGCGCCTCCTGGCCGCCGCCCGATCAGTGTCGTGCGCCCCCCGGCTCAGCGGCACATGGATCGCCGGCCTCAGTGACCCAAGCGCGCAGCTCACAATCGCCTCCTGTGACAGCCCCACGGGGGTGGGCGGCGGGGGGAGCCCCTCCCCTCGGGTCCGCTCCTTCCTCCTCCTCCTCCTCCTCCTCGGGCACGCCGCTGCCGGGCTGCGCTCCCTCCTCCCCGGCTGTCCTCGGCTCTGCAGACTCCCGCGGCTTCCTTCTCTTCCTCCTCTGGCATCACCTTCTCCGATGCCCCCCAAGGAAGCCCCTCAGCCAGCATGGTGCGGAGGAGGGAGCCTGCCAGGCGCCCGGAGCTGCCCGGCCAGCCACAGCCCCGATCCTCCGCCCTGCCGCCAGCGCGATCCTCGCGCGCCTTGAGCAGCCTCGCCTCGCAGGCTCGGAGGCTCCTGCGAGGGGGCAGAGTTCGCGGGGGAGCCCGGTTGGGTGACTGCGGCTTGCCAGCCCTCTGTGTGTGTGAGTGCCTACAGACAGGGCGGCGGGGGAGCCCCTCCCTTCGGGTCCGCTCCTTCCTCCTCCTCCCCAAGGAAGCCCCGCAGCAGCATGGGGCGGAGGAGGGGGCCTGCCAGGCGCCCGGAGCTGCCCGGCCAGCCTCGGCCCCATCCTCCGCCCTGCGGCCAGCGCGATCCTCACGCGCCTTGAGCAGCCTCGCCTCGCAGGCTCGGGGGCTCCTGTGAGGGGGCAGAGTTCGGGGGAGGGAGCCCGGCTGGGTGACTCCGGCTTGCCAGCCCTCTGTGTGTGTGTGTGTGTGTGTGTGTGTGTGTGTGTGTGTCAGTGCCTACAGACAGGGCTCCGTGATCGACTGATTTTGCCTCGGGATCGACCGGTCGATCCCGAAGGACGTATTGAGCACCCCTGATGTAGTCATTCTTGGATGGAATGAAGAGGGTTCAATCCTCACACAAACAAGTTGAAAAGTAGCATCGTTTGATTCAAAGTGGTTTATATGTTACTTCTTCCTGATCACTTCAATGCCTGCTCATAGGCATTAGAATGAACAGAGCACTTGTAAAATGTTGGTAAGCCCTGATCGCCTTAGACATTAGAGGCCCATGAAAGCTCTTTACCTTCACACAGCATCCACTAGAGGTACTAGAGAGCCACAAACTTTGCAAGATATATAGTGGGTACTATAAAAGATCCAGCTCATTGCACTAACTGTAAAGGAAGACTTCGCACCAGAGCCCCTGTACCCCTACCTTATGGGCAGCGTTATCTTGTTCCAGTGAAGTAAATGTGGTCCAGCTCCATTATGCTCAGTTTAAAGTTGCCTATAGGAACTGGAATTTTCCTGTTCCCTAAATGGTCAGCTCCTCATCCTAAGGTTTGCAAAACATTGGAGCAGATGAGCCAAAGGCAGTCAGAGGTCATGTAATTCTGATGTCATAGAAGCCATGGAAACATTGTGCAAGGCAGCTTAGTCAGTTGCAGAAGTAACAGAGGCCCATTGTGACATCAGCATAAGCCAACAGGATCAAGAAATGCTGTCCAAGCTAACATGAGGATAGGGCTGCCCAAAGGGAAATTCAGCAACATTCATGCCATGTGGTACAGAATGATCCTCAGCTAGTGATCAAATATACAGGCACCAAGGCACAGAGTAACATCACTATCATGTGACCAAGTTTCCCTAGGTTGCTGCATGTGTCACATATGATTGCTGTCTATTCTGTTAATGATTTTGACCCAATTGTTTCTTCTGTACTCTTTCCAGGGTCCACAAGGTCCTCGTGGTGACAAGGGTGAAGCTGGCGAGGCAGGAGAGAGAGGTCTGAAGGGTCACAGAGGATTCACTGGCCTGCAGGGTCTCCCTGGACCTCCTGTAAGTTTTGATGTTAGCATATCACAGGGTAGGATACAATCCAAGATGTGTGATTCTAGGAGTGCCACAATCAGAGGGGTATTCCAGGTTTTCTCCCTACCACTTGCAGCAGGAATAAGAATCAACATTTAATGCAAGAATATATATTTCTCTCTAGTAAAACTTATTATGTAGAATCTGATAAATCTAGTGGTTGTCAAATTGTGTTCCTGAGAACTTGTGAGTTTGGGGGGAATCTTATCAAGGGTTTCTCAGTGAGAAGATTAGGAATGAAGGACAAAGTTCCCAGAAAGACAGCTTGCCCATCATTATGGGTCTTTGCCTAAAATACACTGTATTCTAGGGTGCATCTTCAGTTTATGCAGGGCAGTGGTGAGACTCCAACAAATTTGACCAATATCACACATGAAATTAGTGTGTACAGGGACTGAGAAATGATGATGCCATTTTTCCCCCCTCTTTCTTAGGGTCCTTCTGGAGATCAAGGTGCATCTGGCCCTGCAGGTCCTTCTGGTCCCAGGGTAAGTTCATCCCAAGGGCACAATGAGAAAATCTCATTTCATTAGGGAAGAAGCAGGGCAGTGTTACAGCCTGGTGTTTGGATCTGGTGCATCAACGAATGTATTCAGGCGTTCTAGTTTTACTGTTGTGCAGTAAAAGAAGCTGTATGTATTTGTATAGAGTGTAGTGTAGTGGGGAGAGTGTAGCTCACTGGTGGAGCACCTGCTTTGCATGCAGATCATCCTGGGTCCAGTCCTTGGCACCTGCAGGTAGGACTAGAAAAGACCCCCTTCTCTGAAACCTTGGAGAGCTCCTGCAGATCAGTGCAGACAATACTGATCTTAATGGACCAGTCTGACTCTGTAGAAGACAGCAGCCTCACACGCTTGTAGTAGAGTATCTGATAAGTACTGGGGAATTCCAGTTTCATATCTTCACTCACAATGTGATGTTGGGCCCAAACTTGAGGACCTTGTTCTACCAGCTTAATCTCCCCCTTAAAGTTGTTACAAGGGTAAAGAGGGGGCTGGATTCTGTACATTACCACAAGCTCTTCTAAGGAAAATTAGATCTGAAAATCAGATGGTGTTTGTGTTTTACTTCAGCCTGATGGAATTTGAAAGTCTATCATTATGAATCCTACATGACTATAACGGGGCTCCTATATATATATGTTCTTCATAGAAACTCATGCTGAAATTGTGAGTCCTCTGGGATAGAGGGCCACTTTTTCTTTTATTCTGCAACATAATGTGTAAACTTCTTCTTATTGAAAAGTGGTATATAAATATCTTTAATAAAATGTCAATGATGGAAAAGATATATGGGTCCTGTTGTTGTAGCTTAGGGCTTGGGCAGCACCTGCTATGTTTTTCACAGCTTCATAATACTGGGAAATTTTGCATATGGTAATGTCAAGAAGCCCATGTAATGCATACCTGCATTCACTTGAAGCCTGGTTCTCACTCATGTTTGTTCTCTTAGGGTCCCCCAGGCCCCGTTGGCCCTTCTGGCAAAGATGGCTCTAATGGAATGCCTGGCCCCATTGGTCCTCCTGGTCCTCGTGGTCGTAGTGGAGAAACTGGTCCTGCTGTAAGTAACTGGAGAATCTTCAAATACAAAACAACTTGCTATCTACTCTCCACGTGCGCTTTAGCAGTGGGGCTTGAATCTCTCCATCGAGCTAATTTTAAATTTCAGTGTCAGGGTGGTCCAAACTTTTTTTTCCTTTTGAGGATGACCTAGAGCCCTCTGTGCTGAGAGAGGACTGTGTTTTTCCATCAGTGGGAATTGTGTGTGGGGTGGTGGTCCATGGACATGTTCCAGTATAAGATTTTTGTTGAATTATTTTAGTGGGATAAAAATAAAAGAGCTGGAAAGGATGAAGTGGCAATTGACTCTAACATCTTGGCCCCAAAGCAGGTCTTGAACCTAGAAATGTTGTTATAAGCCATGCTTGCCTAGCCTATCCCATTTTGCAGTCAGCAGAGTGAATAGTACATAGAGAGGGTTTGTGGAACCTGACAAGAGTGGCATGGCAGAGAATTGCTTTTACTTGGTAGCAAAGATGACAGGACTATCCCCTTTCCCCTAACCCCACAGGGTCCCCCTGGAAACCCTGGACCCCCTGGTCCTCCTGGCCCACCTGGACCTGGGATTGACATGTCAGCCTTTGCTGGCCTGGGTCAGGTTGAGAAAGGCCCCGACCCTATGCGCTACATGCGATCAGACCAGGCTTCTGGCAACTTGCGGCAACACGATGCTGAGGTCGACGCCACCCTGAAGTCACTCAACAACCAGATTGAAAGTATCCGAAGCCCTGAAGGCAGTAAGAAGAACCCAGCCCGTACCTGCCGTGACCTCAAACTCTGCCACCCTGAATGGAAGAGTGGTGAGTGTATTGAGGCATGCCATTTGTGATCTGTGTAAGGGAGACTGACTTTCTGCTCAGTGACATAATAACTTAGCCAGGGAGGAGCAGTGTATATCACTAACTTGATATCACTAAGTGTATATCGAGTGATGCTCATTGCAGGATCTGAGACCATGGTTTTAGCCTTTCTGATGTCTACTATTTAAATGTGCAGGATACTTTAGCATCAGCTGGCTCACATAGATGTACTGTTCAATCCATATAGCAGATGCCTGTGAACATATTGCTTCTCCCTAAAATCAGTGGACACACACTGCACTGAGGGTAGAAGAGACACTAACTATCCCTTTCCCATAGCACCAAACGTGCTGCTTTTGTAAAGATATCAACAGAGCAAAAACCAGTTAGACTAGATCAAAGTATTTATCATGCTTACTGTAAATATGACTCTAGTAACTAAATGGGAGTTATGTTCATACCAATATGTCTACATATCAATAAAACATATGCTTGTAAACCAGTAAAGCAGAATAGCAATTGGCAGAATGCATGTTCATGATTGGCCTCTAGCAACAGCTGCAAAATTGAGAGACTCACACTTCCATTCCTCAGAGATTGCAAAGCAGAATCATTAGCTTTCTGTTTACAGTCAGGCACTACATGTTCCATTTTTCTAACATAGTATAATTGCCTATGCCAGGGGGTGGGCAGATGGCAGGTTTGTGGGATCGACTTTGTTTTTTCCTAGAACCCCCAAGATCAACCTTCCAAAGCAAGGGGCAAAATAGTGGCAGGGGGAGTGGATTTCTGATTAAGGAAAGGGCTACTTCATAGCAGCTGATCAAGAATCTAGTTTCAGTTCTAAACTTGGGTCACAGCCTTTTTACAGAAACTACTCCTGCCCCCCCCCCCAAGTTTGTTTCAGCAGCTTATTTGGGAGGGGAGAAACCTCTTTGTTGTTTCTTCTGTTAAGCAGTTTGGAGTCCACAACTCTTTACTTGCCAATCTACTGCAAATACACCCAAAGATCTGTCAGTAGATCCTTATGTACCATTTGCCTGTCCACAGCCTATGTATCTGATGGGTATGCTGTATCTACAGGATAGGAGGTCACATTGTGCAGGAAGCCTGGTGAAACCAATAGGCGAGAGAGAGACAGAGAGAGAGAGAGAGAGAGAGAGAGAGAGAGTATCCTGATTACTGTTTTCTTAATTGGGCAGGTGACTATTGGATTGACCCGAACCAGGGCTGCACCTTGGATGCCATCAAAGTTTTCTGTAATATGGAAACGGGTGAAACTTGTGTCTATCCCAAGCCTAGTGGCATTCCCAAGAAGAACTGGTGGACAAGCAAGAGCAAGGAGAAGAAGCATGTCTGGTTTGGAGAGACCATCAATGGAGGTTTCCACGTAAGTGGCCTTAGAAGGAACCAGGCCCATCAACTGGGAAATTGTGGATGGAATACTAGATGAGCATCCAGTTGTGTGCAAGTGTCTAGATTTAGGACCTTCCCTTTCAGTTTTTTTACCCATCCAATGCAATTATCCCCAGATACACTTGTTGCTTAGTAACCACAACTTCTCAATGACATTTTGAAACAGATATGCTAGGAATATGTCACATTCAGAAGAAATAATAGTGTTCAGACATGCCACTCAGCCACTCAGATGCATGTTAAAGGCCCAGCTAGAGTTACAGACCAATCCTGTCCTGGGCCAGACCAAAGAGTATAGTGGTGCTGGCACAGCCTCTACTGGGTGCAAAAGGCTGGCTGGGGACTAGGCAGTGACAGAGAGGCAAGTTTAAAAAAAATTACTTACCTTCTCTGCAACTACCATGTCCGCAATGAGTCTACTCAGATCTGTACTAGGTCTTTGGCTGGCATAAATCTGAGTGGAACCAAGGGAGTGTGCCAAGCCTAGGGAGCATAAGATATTGGCATTGCTGTGGATATACACTCCTGGCCTGCCCTTGACCTTCCCCGAACTGACTCTGGAACACCCCCTCTGCTGATTTACCTGCTCCAGTAGAAGCTCCAGAGATGGTTGGCACGTGCCCACAGTCACCAGCCAATTCTGCTGGCAGCTGCAACCTGAACCCCATCACAGCAACTGCCATAACAGCAGCCTGGAACTTGTCCTGATGGATCGTGAGTTCTGTAAGCACAAGGCCCGGGTCACATTGTGCTGTCATTGAAATTCTGCAGATTTGGAGTGAAGATTTTAGTGAGACCGTCCCAGAATTTGTTTCACTTGGATTACTGAAATTCATAACCCCCCCCCCCCTAAATATCTCTTCCTTTAAAGGAAGGTCTCAAAATATTTCCAGGAGCATTTAAGAGCAAAGAAAAGTTTTTTTTTTAAATGAAAACTTTCTTTGGATGAATCATTTTTCACCACAATTTGAGTACTATCATAGATGGATTCAAAGCAAAAATCTTGTTCTCCCCTCCACTAACTGAAAATTAATTAACATTAAATTCTAATATCAAATTTTGATTTTGGGAATTTTCACCTGTGTTCATATGTAAAATCAAATTTGACTTTATGGTGAACATTACTGCATGCAGATTCGCAGGTTGTAACTTTAGGAAAGAGTCCTCCTCTTCCCAGATTTGATTTTGGTTTTAAGTGGGTTCCTGGTGCAAACTTTGTTTGCCCATAGTGATCAGCCACTGATCCCTAATCATTTTGGGGGACCTCTCCTTTTGTGCTCATAAGGACGGTTAGGACATTTTGTTATTTTTGCCTTTTAAGATTTCAACTGATTTCAAGATTCAAGATTATTCTCCAACCTCTAATTTGAAGGGGGGGGGGGGAATTGAGAAACAAAATGATGCCTAAAGTTGTGGTAGGCCCAGAGAGTGGAAAGAGAGACATCTTCATAACGTTAGGGTCGTTTAATGAAACTGATTGGTAATCTGTTCAGTTCTGTCAACAGGATGTACTGTGTTACACAGCACATAAATGATGTCTGGAATTCACTGCTAGGCAATGTAGTGATTTCCACATGACATTAAAAATATATAAATGAATTCATGAAGGGTAGATCCATCACCAGCTATTAGTCATGTCAGCTAAATGAGACTTTCATCTTCAGAGGTATGTTGTGCCCTCAAAACGTGTATTTAACTATCATGACAAATAGCAGTTGAAAGATTCCAGCTGCTAGGAACAGACAGTAAAGAAAGTGCATCCTCTTCGTGTTGGTGCAACTCACAGCGCAGTCACTGATGGAAACAAAATACTTGGCTAGATAGATTTTGGCTCAGTCCAACAGAGCAGTTACTCTTATCTTTAATTAATCCACCTGGCGCCTAAATGTTCAGCTTTCCTTTGAAGATTGTTACCCCCACTTTTGTCTTTTTGCCTACTGTTTTTTGCTTTCCACTCTTACTTTCTAAAGGCATCTCTATCTCTGCCATGTCCCCTTGTAGTTTAGCTACGGAGAAGAAAGCCTGGCTCCAAACACTGCCAACATCCAGATGACCTTCCTCCGCCTCTTGTCAACGGAAGGCTCACAAAACCTCACCTACCACTGCAAGAACAGCATTGCCTACATGGATGAGGCTTCTGGGAACCTTAAGAAAGCTCTCCTGATACAGGGCTCCAACGATGTGGAAATCAGAGCCGAGGGCAATAGCAGGTTTACATACAGTGCCTTGCAGGATGGCTGCACGGTAAGTAGGTGGGGACAGATGTTCAAGGGGTTGATGGGCCCATTGCAGATTCTGCCTAATTGGCATGATATCTGAGACTTAGAGAGTGCAAAATGTACAGACCTCTCCATTCCTGGTGGATGACAGCATCAAATATTGCCAATATAGAGGCTGCCCCTTAGGATGCTTTCATACACTACTCTGAAAAGCACTTTTGAGTTTCTCTCCTGCTCTGTATATTAAATTTTTGTTCAGGAGGCAGTTCAGGTAACCAGATGTACATTGCAGTTCATGCAACTTCTATATTCACATTGAAGCCAATAGAAAACAAAGTTGGTTTAAATCTCTGCAATCTTTGTTACAGTGCCCTTGGCTTTTTGGGATTCCTATCTCAAGGATCCAAACTTTAGAGAGCCTTTAGGGAGCCACTGTTCTAAATTATACATAAGTCATGGAGAACTGGGTCCTTGTACCATGACACAGTGAAGATATCCAAAGCCCCTTTAGACTATGGTATGTTAGCTCTCCAGTGCAGAGTTAATTCCTTGTTAACATAAGACCCAACAAAACAGAAAACTTGGAGGGAAAAAAAACTTGGACAGCAGCTGTCCTGCACATGTCTGATCTCGTCTGATCTCGGAAGCTAAGCAGGGTCAGGCCTGGTTAGTACTTGGATGGGAGACCGCCTGGGATACCGGGTGCTGTAGGCTTATACCATAGTCTTTCGAGACTGAAGGTTGCCAACCACAAGAAATAATGGTCAGACTGCAACATCTTTCGCCTGACCACGGGAGGCTTCTTTCCTGTCTTACTTAAGGAGCTCAGCATTAGTTACAATGTATCTGTTGTTCTCATTATATCTTCTCAAACTAGTGAGAGAGGTTAGGCCGAGGGGGGGACAGACATACCGAAGAGTACCTAGTATGCTTCCTGGCAATGCAAGGAATTGAATTTGGCTCATTCATATCCACATGCAGTTATTTATTCACTGCACTGCAGAGGTGGAATCGACTCTCCTCTGGGGCATACGTATGCTACAGCCTTAAACTGGTTTCATAGTTGTTTCCTCTCCCCAGAGATATTTGGCTGTTGCAGTTCTGGATTCCTTAGCTGGAACCATGACACTGAAGCTGGTATTAAATAAGTGCACATTTATGGTGTGAGCATACCCTTTAAATCCTTAAAACAAAACTCAGATTTCCCTCTTCTGAGAGTAAGAGCCCAATCCTAGGCATATCTTCTCAGAAGTAAGTCCCATTATAGTCAATGGAGCTTACTCCCAGGAATGTGGATAGGATTGCAACCTCAGTCCAGCTGAGCCAAGAATTTGAGGTTTTATACAGAAATGCTTGTGCAAGAGTAGGGGGTGATCCTAATTTTATAGAATTATAATTTAGGAAATTCAGTGGTATTTCTGCCTGTTCACTACGATGCTTTTGCTGCATTTAAGGCCATGGAACCAGGGCTGGAACTAGTAATCTGCCAGGTTGTATGGTGCCAATACCCAGACTAGTGAGAACCCTGAGACCCTTCCCCAGCCTTTACAGTGCATGGTACTCTGGGGCACAGTTTCGCTGATGTGTTGGCTCAAATCAGGGTGGGACCCACATCAAATGGCTCCATTAGCTCTGCTGGTAGGCTGCTACTGGGAGAGGGCAGAGAAGGGTGAGAGTGGTATCCTGTTTGAGGGCCCCATAAAAAAAAAACTAGAGCCATCCCTGCAAGGAAACCTTCTGCTAAACTATACTGTATTATTAGGCAGCCACAGAAAATTTACTGCTGTGAGCAGATGAGTTGTTGGGATTAAAGTTCAAAAGGTATGTGATATACAAGGCAGGATAACTCACTCTCCTCTGATATGGATTCTTTGAAGGTCTTGCTCTTTTCTAAATTTACCTTTATGACTAAAGCTGCCTGGTTTTACAATCACATTCGTTCTTTCAAGCCTTCTGTGCTGGACATGGGAATTTGCTGGATTTGTAAAGCAAAAAATAATTCCTCTGAAACATCTTTCTTTGTTCCAGAAACACACTGGCAAATGGGGGAAGACAATCATCGAATATAGATCTCAGAAAACCTCACGCCTGCCCATCATTGACATTGCACCTATGGACATTGGTGGAGCCGATCAGGAATTTGGTGTTGACATTGGCCCAGTGTGCTTTTTGTAAAATAATAAAAACAAATTATTTTTTTAAAAAACCAGTACAGTACCATACAAAACCAACCCAAGGACCCAAGTACTTCCCAATCACTTGTATGATTTCTGCACTGAACAGTTGAACCAAACTCTCGTCCCTTACCAAAATTCTGCCCATCCTTATGCTTACATTTTGGACTTTCTATCAGTTTCTGAGGCCGCCATCACTTGGGCAGACCAAGAAGCAAGCAAAGGAAAAAAAAAATGAAACAACAAATGGTATTATTTATTTATTGTCTTCCTGTAAGACCTTTCTTGGGTCAGGTGGAGGTAGGAAGCTAATTAACATGCATGAAGGGCCCTTCCCTCCAAGGTGCTGATGTCCCAAATACAGGTTGTAGCCAATTCTTCCCCCTTGCCCCATCCCAGTGTGTATCACAAGCAAGATTACTGTGTATAATACTAAAGATGGTGCTATTATTGTAAAACAAGTCTGTATTTTTTAACATCAATTGATATAAAAGCCTACATTGGAAAGTACAAGTTGATCATTGTTTATTATTGTGCCTCTGTCCATCATTCTGACTTCTAATCCCCGCCCCCCTCTTTTTTCCCTTTTTTTCCATCAGCAAAATGAAGTCATAGGGTCAACTCTCAAACTTCCCTGGTTTTTAAGCTACCTCACACTAAAAAAGCAAAAGCGTTTTTTGTTTTAGCGTGATCTTGTACGTGATCGCACTGCCAGACATAGAAGAGCTGAGGTGCGGGATGGGGGGGGGGAAATATTGTCATTCCTCTCCCACAAACACAGTGGTGCTAAAGCTGCCAAGACATTGCTCTTGTTTCCCTCACCTGAGCCAGAACTTGGTCAACAGCTAGTGCTTCTTCCTAAACATCTTTGACAAGTTTGTTCAGCCATTGTTCCGAACTTAAAAAAAAAAATCAGGTGAAGCAATACAAAACTCTATGGATCTGAAAGAAGATAAATGTTTTATCTCCTTTGGGACCAATTTAGCAATGACTAGCAATCTAGATCTGGGCATGCAGAGTAACCCACACATTGTCTACCTTTATTCATTCTCTCTCTCTCTCTCTCTCATTCCTCTTTTTCCCTGTTCCTTCACTGTTAAATCTGTAAACCAAGAGGGGGGGAAAGGAGAGTAGAGCATTTGGGGTGCAGAGGGAAAAGAGCAGGTAGGGTTTGTTTTTTTAATCCAACAATGTCTTAGTTGTTAATTTGTAAAATACCTTTGTAAACATAGTCAAGCCCATGCCATCACTCACTCACACACACGCCTCACTACTGTCTTGACCACCCCCAATATCAGCCATTTTCTTCTTCATTCCTGCTCCACCCACTCACCCTTGCACTCAAGGTAGAATGCTTTCCCTATTCCAAATAAATACAACTTTGTTGAATTTGTTCTATGTGTATTAATTCTCACCCTATGATGTAATCTTTGTTGAATTATGTTTATCTTACCTGGGATAACATTTTCAAGAAAAAAAAACTGAAACACCAGAAATAAAACAAAAAATTTGAGAAAAGAGTGGTTTTTATTTTGTGATTTTGAAACAAAAGAATTCTTCTTCCAAACTGGCAAGACCATCTCAGCATTGGAGGAAGTTTTCTTTTTAACTCTAGCAACAAATGCCTCATTTTCATAACGCTGAAAGACATAAAAATTAAAGGGCAGAATCTTGCATGAGTTTAGAATGTTTGCATTCTGTTGCTTTGCATTGACATCATTAGTAATGTATGAATGCTTCATCTTGGATGGATTGTGCCCCAAGTTCTTCAAAGCATTTGCATATCGCAGCCCTTCAAATAAGTTATCCAAAGTTAGAAACCCACAGGACATTTTTGCTAATTCACATCCACATGTTTGGGCTCAATCCTATCCAACTTTCCAGCAGCGGTGCAATCGCAATGCAGCCCCAAGGTAAGGGAACAAATGTTCTGACTGCCTCCCTACCACAAGATGCAGCACACACCCACACCAGTACTGGAAAATTGGATAGGATTGGACCCTTAGTCTTTTGTGGTCTAAGAAGGGAGCAAAACATCCCTGAAAACTTACTTTCTTACTACAAGCAATTTTCCCTTGCCACAGATGATTAACCATGTTATCCTAATGAGCTTAGTATACAGCTTTTCTGTTGACCAAAACCAAAGCAGTTTACAACATTAAAACTGACTGATTTATTGTTTATAAAACACAAAGGCCAGCATAGTTTTAACATCATACCACTCAGAAGGGAATTGTTCCTCTAGTACAGAGTACAGTACATTTGAAGTTGTCTTCTAGTAAACCAGACCATTGGGTCAGCTACCCTCCTACCTGAGAGCCTGAATGTATTGCTAGGGATCACGCTAGGACCTTCTGCATGCAGAATATGTGCTCTACAGTGTTTCGGTGTTGGCATATAGTTGCTTAACTACATCCACTGGACTAGGTTCCTTGGAAGAAAGATGGGATATGAATGTCCTAAATCAGTGGTTCTCACACATTTAGCACCTAGACCCACTTTTTAGAATAAGAATCTGTCGGGACCCACCAGAAGTGATGTCATGACCGGAAGTGACATCAAACAGAAAATTCTTTGACCATCCTAGGCTACAATCCTATTCACACTTACCCAGGAGTAAGTCCCATTTACTTTCTTTGTTAAAATAATATACATAGTGGCTTGTTAACAGTACAGGTCTGTAACATTTCCCCAAATGCACTCACATACCATGGTAGCATCAAGTCTAATATATTAAAAATAAAATATTGAAATGAATGGGGACCCACCTGAAATTAGTTTGCAACCCACCTAGAGGGTCCCGACCCACAGTTTGAGAAACACTGTCCTAAATGAAACTTTAAACCTTTTTAGAGGTTTTAAACCTGTACCATTCTCAACCAATCACATTTTGTAAGAGATCAGGAAGCTTGAATTTTCTGAACATTTTCTGTTACTTCAGAATCACAAGATACAGAATGTCTCTATAAATTGGATTGAAAACATGCACATCTATTTAAGATAAAACTTTATTTTTCACAAATGCAGTTTTTTTAGTATTCCTTTGCTATAAATAAGGTTAAAATTAAATTGCAAAGAAAATAAACTAAATGGCTCCTTGAAGTTGCAACATCTTGGGCCGGGGGTGGGGGGGGGAGAACTGAGAGACAAAGTCCTGACTACATGACTCATAGTTGGCTCCATACAATTGCTGGAGCCACTTCCTTTGCAGGTGCTCTAACCCAGCCATTCTCAATCTTTGGAAGGCAGGGTCTATGGCCCCTTAAAAGCCCCTTAAAAGCTTTTCTCAGTTTCTAGAGCCCCCCTGTCAAACACAAATACAGTACAGACAGATAAACATAAAACCCCTTCTCACAGTTTGCAATCTGTAGTCCCCTTCAAATGTGACGGGGCTCCCCTGGGGGCTATATAGTTCCCATGGAGAATGGCTGCTCTAACCAACCTTGCATCCAGCCTCTGATATTTGCTCTTCTGGGTGCTAACCAACACTTCATCTCCTGCACTTAATCCTCTTAAAGTACCTCTGGAGCCCCACAACACACATATCCAGGTGATTAACAATGCTTGTCCTGATGATATTTTACTCTCAGCATGATGACTTTAGAATCAGGGGTGGGGGTGGGGGGTAATTATGATAGCTAGAGCCTTCACAGAATGTGCAAATATTGCTACACAGGTATAGTTACACTGTTGTTGCTCCCTTGCTCCTTTTTAGAGTCAGAGTATCTACACGTAAGAGGATAGTGAATAAGTGAACATGAAGGTGGGAAAGCAAATTTCTTTTGTTTAGCTTATGGAAACTTGATGGAACATTTCCCCGGCAAAAAGAAACATAACAATTGGAGTGGGGCCACATTCAGACACTCCATATCACAACCAGGAAATCCCTACTACAACCAAGTTGGCTCCAGATGTATTGACAACTGCCCTTTCTCCAGGTTCGGCCTACAATATCAGGAGGGAAGCGTAGTTGCTGGACAAGTCAGAGACTCCATCGTCATTGTAACCATGCCAAGGACACTTCTTCATTGCTTTCACCCAAGTCTGTTGCCTTTTGGAGAAGACCAGTTGCTAACAATATGAATTGTTCAGCTTCTGCCATTATAAACACAGGTAGTATTTTGGCCAATGATATGAGTCTCACCTTGTGATCTATGACGCTGAACATTTTTTTTTCTATTCTGCTGACAAAGAGCTCTAACAGCTCAAAAAACCCCAACAAAACACACGCACACAAAACCAAATAGCAGCATGCAGCTTCACCAACAAAGGCTGTGCATCAAAAAGGCATTAATGCAGCCATAATGGGCTGTCAAGAGCCACCAGGGGGCACTTGGGAACACCAAATTATCTTAAGGAATTAGCCCTGCAGGCCAGAGGCGGGAAAACCTTGCATATCCTTTAAATCCAATCAGACAGCAATAGTAAGTGATGCTGTTTATCCTCATACAACAAGTGTGTTTCTGTCAATAAACATGTACACCCTGGCACAAATCATCACTTTCTTAGTTGGGAGATAACCAAGGACCCAGTACTATCCAACGTTTCAGCCCCGGTGCAGCTGCAATGCAGCCCCTAGGCAAAGGAACAAATGTTCCCTTACCTTGCGGAGGCCTCCATAACTACCCTCCCACCACAGGATGCAGCACAAACCCAGTTGGCACAGCTACACCAGGGCTGGAAAGTTGGATAGGGTTCGCCCCAAGGCCCTCAGCACCACTTCCATCACACAGTAGCATCCATGTAGAGCTGGGTTGTCCAAAGCCGTTCACACAGACAGCTCACAGCAACCATATTCTGCTGTAACAAATTTGCATAATCTGTAACAGAGTTTCTCTTCTCCCCACCACTACACAAGCTCACCTTCTCTAATCAGCACATATTGAAATGGTAGATGGCATGAGAAGATGCAGCCCAACAGTGGCAAGAATTACAGGAACAGTGATGGAATGGAAACAACACTTAACGCTTGCCTACTGCTTTGCAAGTTCAAAGTGCTTTGCATACATTATCTTGCTGTAACCCTTACAACAACCCTGTAAGGTAAGTATTATTGTCCCCATATTGCAGCTGAGGCTAAGAGGGAGTGATTTACCCCAGATCATCTGAGACCTCATAACAAAGGTGGGTCTTGAATCAGAAACTTCTTATTAGCACAATCTCTTAACCACAAAGCTATACTAGCTTAGATCTACCAAAGAGTTTATCATATTGGGATATTACCTCTTCTCCATTGTGGAACCAAAACAGTTTACAAAAGGTACCATTAATGAAGCCTGTGTGCCCCCTTTTCTCTTTGCAGTGGTATGATCCTGGTTTCCCTCTACCACAATAAAACCATTCACTGTTAAGGCAGAATAGTCAAAATCCTGGCTGAAGTCGCAAAATCCAAGCCCCTCTGGGACCCTTTTTGCTCAGGCTGAAATGATGCATTGCATTCTGTGCCCAGTTCACCCAAGAATAGCATGAATCATGTTCTTCTACAGCCTGCTGGGTTCTCCAAGAGGTGTTTGTCAAAACAAACCCCAAATTCTTTCCATAATTTTAAAACCAGCTTTCCTTGCTCCAGTGCTCACAGAGAAAATACCAAGTAGCAAGCCCAGCTCACATCATGCAGAAAGTTTGGGACTTCAACATCAGAGATAGTGGAGTAGAAAGACTCTCTAAGCACAGGTCTCCAGTTTGCCAAGGGAATGAGAGCAAACATGGAAATGGGCTCCTTTGGTAAAAGCAACACAATGTTAGGCCTGATCTCACACTTCTCTCAGTACACAATAATCTAAAATGAGTTCTCTGTCATATGCAACCTCCTTGTTTGGTAAGCACACATATATGTACAAATGGTGGCAGATGAAAATAAATAAGGCCAATTCAGCTCTTGTTTTTCTGCAGAGACGATTCTCATTTAGTTGTGGTCCTCAGGCCATTGCTCAAGTCAATAGTCAGGACCCTGGGGTACTGAGGCACTGGAATGATTGACAGCAAGTCTCATCAAATGATGGCTCAAGATTCACGCGCCACTCTGCTCAAGAGTCACATGCCAGGTGGCTGTTGCTACATATTCTTCTCAGCCTGCAGCACTGTAGCATTGGTTCTCTCCAGAGGAACTCCCTGTGGGTGAGGCTGGAGATGAGCAGCATTCTCAGGCAAAGGTGGATGGTAGCGATAGTGGTAGCCATAGGCACGGAGGTGATAGGTCAGGTATTCCAGGGTGTACATCAACTCAGAGCTCACATAGTGGAAGGAGACAGCCAGGTCAGAGCAGCACTGAGGTCCCTAAGGAGAAGAAGATGGTCAAAGTTAACTGAAGAACCCCAAGGCAGGGACCTAGCTTTGAGGAACGCTATCCCTTCACCACCACTTCACTCAGTAAAATAACTACTGTATTTTTCAACGTGCAATGGAAAGCAGAAGCAATAAACCATAGAGAAGGGAAGAAGCGGAAGACAAAAGTGAAGATGCTCTGGCTCAGACTGGATGCTGTGACAGAGGACTCACCAGACAGCACAACTGAGTTTGCAGAGCTGTTTGCCAAACTACTCCATCAGTAGGGAGCATGTGTTGGATCCAATACCAAAATGGGAGTCAGAAAAGAGGGGGAGAGACTATTGGACGGCCATTCTGGAGTTGTACTGACTATATTGCTGATTTCTAGTGTGCAGTGTGTGGATACACAAGGGACTGAAGCTTCTGGCAGGCTTTCAACAAAATTGGCCAGGGATTGCAAAAAAGTCACAGTGAAAAGGATCTAGGAATGGGCTTAGAATGACACAGTACACAAGTGGAGGGGTGGAGGCTTAAGGCAGAGCTGTGAGCACCAAGCATGGTTTCCTGACCACTACCCATAAACTTAAGCAGGTCTGTGTGTGTATGGATGCAATTATGTTGTAGGTCCTTTCAATTAAGTGCAGGAATGAACTCCCAACATACAGGGGAAGCCCCAAGAAAGAAACAACAAAGTCACCTGGGACCCAAACACCCTACTGGAAGCAATCCTGCTGGCTCTCTTCCACAGCAGCTCACCGCGAACATTAGCTAAACTCCAATTAATCTAATCACTTAATCCCTCCTCAAGTTGCCAAATCCCAGCTCTGGCTCTCAGGCCAAACACAGCAGCAGCACCCTTTCCTTCCACATTTCTTAGACCCAACTTCCTTCAACAGGAGCTTGGGACATGTAAGATGATCCACGAGTCTCTCTAATTTTTTTTTACTCATATGCCCAAGAGGAAAAGCCCCCTTGCTCCACCCCTTGCATCCTTCTGAGTAAAGCAGCTCAAGGCAGGCAATGCCGTGAACTTTACCAGCTTATCCACAGGGCACTACAAGCCACTGCCAACTCAGGATGGAAAAGTACCAGGCAAGCTAGGAAAAAGCCTCCCCTCAGCTGTTATATAGGAGCCACATGCCAAGGTGTAGTGTAGTGGCTAGAACGCTGGATTAGCAGAGAAGGCCTGGCTTCAAATCCCCCTTCCGCCATGATGTTCTCTCTCCCTCCCCTCTCTGCCTAACTGTGTTGTAAAATAGCATTGTAAAACAGGAGAAGGATCATGTTTGCTCTCCTGAGTTCCCTGAAGGAGGGGCAGGACAGAAGTGTAGCCATTGCTGGGATGATAGAGAAAAGCACTGGGAAGGAGTAGACATTCTACAAAGCTACATTACTCTAGTACAGAGATTTTCAACCAGTGTGCCACAGCACATGGGTGTGCCGCAACTGGGCCTTCAGGTGTGTCAGAGACTGAACAGATGCTCAGGGATTAAACAGATGCTTTCAGTGGAGAAGGTGCCTGCTCGGCCAATTGCAACTGACACGCACACATTCTCAAGAGGGCATATTCTGGCATTTCCTCTCTCTGGGCTGCATTCATATGAATGGGAAAAAGCAGCCCCTCTCTCTGCTATGATGGATGATGCCCTTCAAGAACCAGCCTCCTTACCTCCACAATGGGGTAATAACAATAGTTCCAGTACCAGAAACTTTTTGAAAACTTCCCAGTGAGATGGGATTCTGGCACAAAAGGATGGAATGTTTCTCTCCCCTCTGTGTCCCGTGAGTCTCCAGCCTCCACACCCATCTTCTCCATGCACTGGCCCAGAGCAAGGTCCTCCACAGAGGTTGTGTGGCTGCACACCTTGGAGTCAAAACCAGCCACAAATCGCCGCAGGGCCTCTTTGCTAAGCACATAGCCTGCACCTCCGCTCATGTAGCCCTGCTTGGCAAAGGGACGGAAGCGCTTCCCAAAATAGATGGGTCGGTCAGGAGTGTAGTTGGAGAGCAGCCACCGGAGGTTGTCCACCACCACAAAGGTGTCATCGTCGGCCTTGAGGAACCAATCTGCCTGCTCAAAGTGGTGCTGCTGCACATACTGGAAAGCTCGGATGGTTTTCCAGTAGAGTTGATCCCGGCCTTCCTTGGTTTCCAACCCAACTGTGGGGAAGTTCTCATCTTGCTCAGAGCTCATGAAAAGGACAACGTTGCAGTGGCGGGACCAAGTGGCCTTGACGTGACGGGCCTTTGTCTCCAAGTTCTTGGGACTCGTCATCACCCAGCACAGGATCCGGACCTTGTCATATAGCTCATCAGCCACAGTGCTCTCCTCACCTGAGGAACAGACAGACCCAGAATTAGAAACTTTTCCACCACAGGCCCTTCCAATACAGGGTTTGTGGCTCATTATGCATAAAATATTTCCAACCAAGTCAACTTGTTCCTTGGCAATTTCCAATTGTTTTCAGCAATTCCACAGGTCCACTTCCTTGTCCCAGTTCAAATCCAAATTTCCTAACTTCCAGTCCCTTTTCCCGTTGACTGCTACTTAGTTGTGTGCCTTATTCCTGCTTTCCCAGGCCCATGTTTCTTCTCCCTCTCTTCTCTAAGCCCTTCTGCCTGTCCTGCTCTTTCTGGCTTTATAGCAGATCAGTCAATTGTTGCCAGAGGCTCTACCACAAAATCTAGGGGGTCCACAACAGTGGCGTAGCTAAGGCGGTGCAGGGGTAGCAGTTGCACCGGGCATCAAGCTTTAGGGGGGCAACAAGCTGAGCTTGACGCTAGTGACCAAGACTGTGTAAATCTTGATATGAATGAATAATACCATCATGTTATATATCATTGAAAAGGTAATTCAATGCAGAGTGCAATGAAACAAATGGCACTGGAATACACGTCCAGCCTTTTTATACACAGATTTGACTCAACTTGAATGGCCACTGCAAATGAGCTGATCCCTGGAGAAGGGGAAAAATGCATCCTTTTAAAATCAGTTTAAAAAACTGAACAGTCCTTTAACAACAGCCTCCTTAAAGAGAGAGAGAGAGAGAAAGGGCAGCTGGCTGACAATCCATCAATGCTTCTCTCCCCAGCGGACCCCTCCCTTCCCCTGAGCACGTGAAAGAAAGGTGATCACTTTGCATTAGTGAAGGGAGGGACTGAGTGAAGGGCCTTTCTAAGCACTTCGAGGACAACTGATTGATGGATTGTCTTCTTAATGACTCTTACCTTACATCACAACGGTCAGCAAGGCTGTTTTTAAATCACCGGAGCAAAGAAACTTTTTTGAATTGATTTGCTATAGTGTGTTTTTTGCCATCCACATGAGTGTTTGGAACAGAACCCACTCGAATAATGAGGCTCAACCCGTATCTGTTTTCTATCAAAAGTTATGGCCAATTAACCAGAAAATGAAAACACAACTGACTTGTGGAACAAAACGTGAATTTGCTTAACTCCAAACTGACCTATGAGACTGCTTGTTCTGAGTGCCAATGAGATGTTATTATGATTCAGCATGGAACCAATAACTTCTTATTTATTAACTTAATTAAATTTGATTTTGTCATGTGGGGGGCTACAAAATCTTCTTGGCTGCAGATAGATACCTTAGCTATGCCACTAACTGGGGGGAGGCAGCAGAGCAAATGGGTGGTGAGCTGCTGGGGCAAGGAGGTGGGTTCCTCCCAATTGTCACTTTTTAAAAAACCTGGGTGTGATGTCACTTCCGGTTGTGACATCACTTCCGGGGCAACATTTTGAGCTTGGCACACGATCGTTAGCTATGCCACTGGTCCACAAACATCAATAGTTAGACATTTGTGCTCACCACCACCAAAAATCAGATCTGGGAAATGACCTAGCCCAACTCAAGGCCCTATTTGGATTTCTCCCCAACATCCTGTCTCCCCTCTCGAGTCCTTACCTGCCAGGTGTGGGTGTGCCACACTGAAAAGAGCCGACCTTTCAACAATCCATTCGGTATCCACTCGGAAGCCGTGTGGCGGCTGGGTGCCTGGGCGTGGAGTCCCTTCTCGTGTCAGGTTACCCACAAGGTAGAAGGTGCTGATGAAGCCTGCAATGAGGCCCAAGTGGAAGGCCAACAAGGAGCTCTTGGAACCAAAGTATCCCATCCTGCCTGGTTGTCAGGAGACAAGAACTGCAAAGAGAGGATACTTCACGTGGCCTGAAGTGGGAAGAGAGCAAAGTAAGGTAGAGCAGCCTGAAGGCAGATATAAAAATACTCCCTATTATCTCAGGACTTGCATTTGCAACTCTGGTAAAATAGAGGATATTTCTCACTATTTACTAAAGTGCCCTTTATATGAGCTTCCTAGATCAAAATATTTATTTAACATTATTGCTCTGTTCCAAGAGAGATCCACCTCAGCTCTGATTTGCTGGCTTCTTGCTGACTCTGACCCTGATGTCACCTATAAAGTGGCTATCTTTGCCCTTGTGGCAAAGAAAATACAAGCTAATTTTTTGTTGCCTTAAATTTAAATTTTCTTGTCCTCTTTACTAGTTGGTAAGATCCTGAAGGTTGAAGCTTTTCTCACTTTTGAATCATTTTAAATAGTTTATGATTCTGACCCATGTTGAGTATTAATTTTCTTTGTCTCATTTTATGTGTCTGGAAGGCTGAAACGTTATTGCATGTTTTATATGTGTATACTGTAGTATGTGCTTTTATACATTGTAATGACCAATGGTTATACAATAAATTCCTAAATTCAAGGTAGAGCAGCCTTGGTTCAAGATCACACAGCTGCACACCCAGTGACAACTAGGGAGTTCATTGTTAATCTGCTCAAGCTACTTCAGTCACTACAGAAACTAGATAAACTGGGAGTAAAGTCAAAAGACAAATATCGTTAGGCACAGATTATAATGTATACATTGGCTCAAAAGGGCTCTCAAAGCTATTAATCATTTTTAAAAGTTCCCTTTTGCTCACTCTACAAGTATTGGGGGGGGGCAGAGGCTTTCCATCTCAGTAGAGATGCACCCTGACTTACTTGGTCTCCTGAACATTCACAGTAATTACAACCCAAGACAGCAAATCTATTTTATGCCTTGTAATCCAGTCACCGCGTTGCCTTGACCCAGTATATCACCTCATGTTCTTTTCTCCCCCCCCCCTTCAGATGTATTTGAACTGAATGCAGCCTGCTTCAGGCTCCTCAATAGCGCAGGAATGCCTGGCAAGCAGGGACCAGAAGTCACAGCACATTTCAAGAGTTTAAAGCCACTAGGTTGTTTTCTGCTCCACAGTCCAGCTTCCATCTTGGCGGGCAGAAGGATGTCTTGCCCAAGTGAGCCTCTCCCAGCAGCAGAGCAGCGCTTAAGATCCAGCACCATCTATTATTAATCAGATCAAAGCGCCTGCTAATTAATCCTTTAGTCCCACCGGGCTCCAACAACTAATAACCCAAGAGGTTGACAAAACAGGAGCCCTCAGGGTCAGGAAAGGCAGGTTCCACTGGAAAAAAACACACAAGCCCACTGGGAGACAAATAGGGGCAGGACTAGACTGTGGTTGGATACAGAGTAAGAATGCTATGTTATTTGTACACTTTGGTGTGTATCAGAGCTGCAAGTGGCAATCAGGAAGAGCAGCAGGGAAAGATAGTGCTAGACACACAGATTCATTTGCCTTCCCCAGCACCAAAGCAAAGCACAGTACTAATTAAGGGACAGAGAACGCAATGAATGAAGTGCAACTGGACACAGCAGGATCTTCTAAGCTGGTCAGGAGTGAGTAAGTCAGAGAGAAATCTCTTCCTTTCCCCATATTGACAGTGAGCCTTTTCTAAGAACATAGTTGCTGCCCTGCTCACCTGCGGCTTCACTGGATCAGAAGGGGGCAGGGCCTGCCCTAGGAAAGCACTTGGGCAGAGCCAGAGGTTTATACACACCACTCCGCATGCTCAGGAACCTATGCTGAAGCCCCCACGGAATATGGATGGGGGCCACTTTGGGTGATGGTGGGGTGACTAGTGGCTGGTTGCCAGCTGCCCCACACAAGCAAAGGCGTCCCACTTGGGCCAGCTGGATATTTTCCCTCATGACCAGAACTAAGGGTCTCTTCAGGGAGGACACAGTCATGAACTTAGAAAGAAGCTGTTCAGTTCCACAGCAGGGCAACGGGGAGGTGAGCTCACATGTTTTCAGCATTTGCTAAGCCTCACATATGCCCTCATATTTGCCCCACCCCTGGAGGCGTAGCTGGAGGGGGCGGAGCACCCAGTCTGGCGGGGGCAAACGGCCCCTCCCTTTGGAGCCATTCCCGGCGGGGGGGGCAAAACGGAGCCATACAGCTACATTCTGAAGGACTAGGTGCACCGCCCCCCTCCAACTACGCCACCACTCACCCCTATGCTCTCTCATGCTCAGTGCCTGGCAAAAACCCCTGAAATGGAGAACCCACCACTTACTGGAACTGAGAAGCTCTCGATCAGACTGGAACATCCTGCCGTCAGAAAAGAAAAAAGGGAGAAATGTTTAGTAACCGCTTAGATTTGAACTGCACTCCCAGATGAATTCCCCTTCCCAGCACCCTCCCCCCCCAGCATTGAAATGCTAGGGAGAGCCCCAGCCTGCTGGCTGCCAAGGCAATAACACTGGAAGTGGTTTCTATAGCAACTGAGGGGACATCACTCAACCCAACAGAAAGCGACACAGAATGGAGGGGAGCCACTAGTCAGAACACTCTGCAGCCAAATTAGAGCCCAAACCTATGCCTGTCTACTCAGAAGTAAGTCCCATTATAGCAAGTGGAGCTTACTCCCAGGAAAACATGGATCGGATTGCAGCCTCAGTCTTTCCCAATCTTCCCTTCCAGAATTTTTTCCTCTAGCCTTTCAAATGCTTATGAGCAGAGTCAGGAGTCTGAATCTGGGTTAGGGGCTATGCACAAAGAAGGCATCCCCGGGAAGGGCAGGAGAAGAGCCCTGTCTGAAACCCTGGAGAGCAGCAATATAGAGCTTGATAAAACAGGGGCCTGACTCCATATAAAAAGGCAGCTCCCTAAAAATTACAAGCACTACTGAAAAATTGGAGGAAATGATCACATGGGATAAGTAAGCCCCAAAACCAAAGCAGTCTTACGAGTGTACCCCTGAAACACACAACCACATGACACAACTGTCCCTTCCAAGGCAGCTTTGTCCATGAAGTGATCCCTGCAATCCTAGCCCACTTCCCTGCAAAATTCCTAATCTACTGCTTCCTGTACACACAGTTCCACAACACACCTTTCTAGCACTTGCTCTTTGGTGTTGAGCATATAGATGTCCTCCATAGGCTCTTAACCCAGAGACAGACTGGGGTACTTTGGACTACAGCAGCTTACAAGCCCTTCCGTGTGACAGACAAGGACATTGTGGGGGGGGGGGGAGGCACTTTATAGAGCCACCTTGCTGAAGTCACATATAACTACCCAGAATATAGCTCTAAGGACACACCTACTACTGGCACTGTCCCAGCAAATCAAGGAAGCAGAAGAAAAAGTTGCAGAGCATTGTCTAGAAACACCACCTCTGGAGGCATGAAGGGGCCAGAAACAGCCACCAGACTGGACTGCAGAGCACATGGTGTGGGTTTCACGTGCACCTCCATAGGCAGCCAGCACTAAACCTACCTGCAGAAATGCACCCTGATGGAGACAGTTCATCCAAATGCCTCCCATGATTCGCAATTCAGCATTCTGACACACTACAGCAGTGTTTCTCAAACCGTGGGTCAGGACCCACTAGGTAAGTCATGAGCCAATTTCAGATGGGTCCCCATTCATTTCAATATTTTAATTTTAATATATTAGACTTGATGTTACCATGGTATGTGACTTCATCTGGGGAAATGTGACAGATCTATATTTTTAACAGGCTATTGTGTATATGCTTTTAACAATGGGACTTACTCCTGGGTAAGGGTGGGTAGGACTGCAGCCTAGAATTGTTAAAAATTTGCCTGCTTGATAATGTCATGACATCACTTCCGGTAGGCCCCGACAGATTCTAAAAAGTGGGTCCCAGTGCTAAATGTTTGAGAACCACTGCACTACAGGGAATAGGAATGCAAGCTATAGGAAGGCTCCTGCTGCATTCACTTTGAAAAGCCAGTGATGCAGACTGCACGCTCTGGCAGCAGTCCAGGTCACGCAAGATGGGTCAGCAGAAACTGAAGCACCCTCCCCCTTGCACAGTACAGATCAGATGCACTGAGAACAGCTCATTCAGGTTGCAATCCTAAACACACTTACCTAGGAGTAAGCACCATTGAACAAAATGGGTCTTACTTCTGAGTAAACATGTATAGCATAGTGCTGTCAATCTCCTATTTTTTAACTACAGTAACATATTTAGAGGTACCTTTACAAAACAGTTGGAAGGTAGAAGCAACTGGGGATGAGTGGATAAGGAACAGAGTGGGGTGGGGGGTCTCATGGAGGACATCAGTCAGAATTGGACCTCCTTCCTTTTCCAGAGAAGCAGGCTGAGACAAAGATAATCTTATACAATCTCCTAGGATTTAGGCAAAAGAGGGCAAAACCAGTGTTCCAGACTAGGGAGATGAAACATCTAAGCCCACTGCTATCCCCACTCCTTGCTTTCTGCTGTTATGACCAGGCTGGGCTATTAAGGGCAGCTGCTAAAGAAAGAGGGCAGGGATGGGAAGGAGCGAAGGAGAGAATGAATTCCAGTGTGCTTAAGCCTCCAAGGGTTATGCTCCTGGGGAAAGATAGATCCAGATGTTTGGGGTTTTGTTTTTTTCTCTCCCAAGCAACAGTGTGATGGGGGGGGGGGGAGAGATGTACAGTACTTATCTTTCAGCTCAATGCTATGCTTGTCTACTCCGAAATAAGCACCATTGAGTTCAGTGGGACTTCCTTTCTGGTAAGTGTGGTTCAGTGAAAGGATTACAGCCTTGCGGGGGGGGGGGGAGGCAGAAGGCGACAACGAGGGTAAAAGGTTAGGGAGATTCCAGAGACAGTAGATCATGGGGAGCTAGTTATTGGGGGTGGGGAGCACCGTGGTCTGGCGGCAGGTTTAGATGGGGGGGAGGGACAGGCTGTCCCCCGAAGAGTTCAGTTTACCTCTGATTGGGAGGGAGGCAGGGACAAAGTTGCAAGGTATGAGAAAGGATGGTGATTGCAAAGGGATGGGACGGCCATCAAGTGTCCCCCTGGTTGTCTAGGGACTGGTGGCTTGGGCAGCCCTCACAATCAGGGTCCACTATAGAGGAAGCCCCTTTATGTTACCTTTTTGGATGCTCCAGGCAACGTGTAGGAAACAGCAGCTCACCCTCCTCCAGACACCTTCTTCCCCACTAAGCCTCTGCACGGGAGACAAGGAACTGCTAAAGATGTATCCATTCTGGGCCAGCATGAGCGCGCCCATTGGCTGGGAGATTGCATGCCCTCTCTCGATTGGTGCGAGGGCTCCTCCCGCCCCTTCCCCGACAGAGGGGTAAGAGTTCTGCTTGTCTGGACGGAGGGACAATGAAAGGGCAAGGCTGGGAGACTGTTGCAATCAACTTCAGGGCAGTGGTTGCAGGTAGCCAAGCCAGGGGGAGGCAGCAGCAGGCATGGGCACGAGGCTTGAGAAGCTGAGCCAGGGAGCTTAACGGGAGTCTCAGGGCCCAGTCTCATCCCTGTGATCAGAATCGGAGTTCTCCTGCTCATGTGCAGAGTGCTTTTCCCTATACATGGGCGTGTCGCAGCGCACTTTGCACAGTTTGGGGCCGGGTTAGACTCCAGCCTGGTACTTCTGAGCAACCTTGAACTCTCCTGTTGAATCTCTGCCTGGAAAAGGGTGGAAGAGAGCAAGGAAAGCATCCTTCCCAGCTTTGTACTTGAAAAGAAACATCTGGCAAGGGGGGGGGAGTGGAAGCAAAACTGGGAAAAACCTAAATACAAGATCATCATCATCAACAACAGTATTTATATTTTGCTATTCAACGAAAAAGTTCACAAAAGTAGCCAAATATGCCTAAGATAAATTGATGTGATTTAACTATTTGATTAATAGCTAATAATTCCATGTTTAAAGGAAGAATAGTGAGAGGGGATTTCCAGAAAGCTGTGGTGCAAAGCTGGTTGTTGTTAACAAAGGTGTGCCCCTTTCTAGATTTTCCATTAGCACTACCTGTTTTTGTAACCAGAGTGTCCTATCTGGGTTAAACGGGAGCACGTTGCTAGTTAAATTTTTATCGCCATAGCTATAAAAAGCATATAGTGGAACCAGAAAAGGTGCGGAAGAGAGTGACCAAAATGATTAGTGGACGAGGAAAGGTTATGTTAGGGGCTGTTCAGTCTCTAACACTGGTTCCCAAGCTGTGGTCTGTGGATTGGAGGTGGTCCGCAAGACCCTGAGAAATGATCTGTAAGGCCTCAGGAGAAAAAATAACCTTTTATCACTTCCAGCATCTTGCTGAACAAGCACTCCCTCATGGACCACCAGATTGGGTGGAGACTATCCATAGCTGGCATTGAATGTGGTCCATGACTATTCTAATTTTTGCCTCAGTGGTCCATGGGCATCTAAAAGTTGGGAACCATTGGTCTAGAAAGAAAGGTTCTGGGGTGGTGGTGGTGGATGCGATTGAAGGCCCAGTCCTATCCAACTTTCCAGCACTGATGCAGCCATGGCAATGGGGTATGCACTGTATCCTGCAGTGTGGGGGCAGTCACAGAGACTTTCTCAAGGTAAGGGGTCATTTAAGATATATAAAGTTATGCATAGGATGGATACAGTGAAGTTCTTTTCTCTCTCACACAGCACCAGAATCAGGGAACATCCACGAAAATTGTCTGATGGGAGGGTTAGAACAAACAAAAGGAAATACAGTATTTCTTTAACCAGTGTGTGATTAATCTGTGGAACTCCTTGCTACAGGATGGTACCTGGCCAAGGTGCCTTTAAAGGGGGATTGGATGGATTTATGGAGGAAAAGTCCATCACTAGTTCCAAGGCATGATGACTATATGCATCTTGCGAGTTTTAGAGGTAACCCATCTCTGAATACCAGGTGCGAGGGAGTGGCAACAGGATATGGGTGTTTTGTTGTCTTGAGTCCTCTCTGAGGCACTTTTCCCTAGTACCATTTTCTTGTTGAAAGTCATTGTTCAGCTAAAACTATTTGCCCTAGAAGGAAAGCTGTTGTTGGTGCCAACAGCAGCCTGTGCATTTTCATTAAGAAAGTGGGGTGAGGGGGAAGAAGGGTTTACCTTTCTCCCCCAACTCTGCAGTTCCAAATCTGGATATGAGTAGCTGTGTGGTTTGTCCGCAGAGGAAGGGGGCAAGTGAATGGGCAGCAGTGAGAAGGTGACGATGGGGGTCCACGCAGGGAGGAGGTCATCTTTGTCCAATGTAAGTAGCAGGTTGCTGAAAGCCCTGCACAAGCCTCCCCCCCTCCATAGCACCCACCCCACTCCCAGATGGTGTATTGGGCATTACCACTGGTACAGAGCGTTCAGGGGTCAGCCTGACCAGATGAACCTTCTAATGGTCGTGAACTTTTGTCTGTGTCCAACTTGGTCAATGCTTGAAGTTACCCCAAACCTCACCTCTACACAAACGCTGGAGCTGGCAGGGTCAGGGTTGAATGAATGATGGATAGACTTTCCTGGGAAACAAGTATGTAAGGTTAAAAGGAGACTTTTCA
Source organism: Tiliqua scincoides (assembly GCF_035046505.1). NCBI lineage: Eukaryota > Metazoa > Chordata > Lepidosauria > Squamata > Scincidae > Tiliqua > Tiliqua scincoides. Next base: position 126,039,422 of record NC_089822.1, on the reverse strand, counting down.
TGCTACCCCACCCTCTCTTATAGAGAAAGATCTGCTAAACCATCAGTGGAATACCTGTACAAAGCATCATTTCTTTCAGAAGCATCTATTTGTGTATTGTTTTTGCTTCCCAAAATAAGACATTGTTGAATGCTTGGAGTCAAGAATCATTTTGTATTAGCCTGCCTGCCCTGCACCCATAATCATTTCCCAGTTAACACAAGCAAATCCCCAGAACAGGAGTAAACACTGTCAGCAGTCCAAATGGGTACTTAATTACTCATATTTAAAACATACAATAGCCACCTTTTGGCCAAATGAAGGAAGCTCTGTACTCAAGTAAATGCCCTGAACTATCTGTCAAAAAACAAGAGAGCACAAATGAGTAGTTTAAGGCTCCAAGGTGTTTCGATCAGCTTTTCTCAAACTATGGGTCAGGACCCACTAGGTGAGTCGTGAACCAATTTCAGGTGGGTCGCATAACACCTAGCTCAGCCGCCATTGAAAATACAGAACTGAAAAAGCAGGGTACAGAGCTGCTGGGCAGGCTGCTGGTGGGAGACAGGCATGGTGCTTTGCCCTGTATAGGTGGGAAGATGGGACACTAGAAAGGGGGAAGGGCTATGTGGTTGTGGAAGGACTCAAGTCTGCATTCTGCTTTGACTTGTGAGCTGGAATGTTTGAATTTCGAGCTATGCAAAATAACAGCATGAGTGCGCTGTGTAATGGGTCCTTTGGTTGATCACGGCTTAGGTTTGATGCCTAACTGGATGATGTCACTTCAGTCCATGACATCATTTCCAGTGGGTCCTGACATTGTTATTCTAAAAAGTGGGACCTGCAAGGATGACCACCCATTATGCCCAGGTGCATGACAAAACAGCATGAATGAAGACTGCATCAACCTTCAATAATAATAATATTATAACAGGTATTTATATACAACCTTTCTTGGTCTTTATTCAAGACTTTATTCAAGGCGGTTTACATAGGCAAGCTATTTAAATCCCTGTAGGGTTTTTCACAACTGAAAGAAGGTTCTATCTTTCAAGAACCACAACATTCAGATGTTTCTTTCTTGATCTGGTCGCACATTCTGGCCTCCATCCTCCCACGCTCAGAGCAGATGGAATAGCTCGGCTTCAGCTTGTCAGCTGCTCCAAGGTCGCACGGTGCCGGTGGCCTCGAACTGGCGACCTTGTGGATGTTATCTTCAGGCAGACGGAGGCTCCTCCCTCTAGACCAGATCTCCTGCCCAAATGCACTTAAATTGCATTTAAGTCCTCAGAGGATGAGAGCCAACAAAGGTCTTGGAGCGCAGGCTTGTGGCAAGCCACACAGGGAGGCTGATGCCAACAGGATTGCCTTCATTCATGCTAAGGATGGGTAAATTTGAATATCTACTCTTACCTATTGAGCAAGTGGCTAGAGGGGTGTATATATCAAGGTGCCAAAGCAGCCCTATTTGGCTGTTAAAATACACATGGACACAGTTCACTCATGGGGGGGGGGAGGTTGCAAAAACAAGTCACATAGCCTATTGCACTCCTACACCTGTTCAGAGCTGTAACTACTTTTTGTTAAGAGTACATATTTGCCTAAGCTTGACTAAACAAGAGTGAGTGTTAACTCTCAGCTGACACGGATACACTTGTGTTAACCGGTAACTGCATTGCAAACAATTGCCCTCATATATAAAGCTGGATGGCCGAAGAGAAGGTTTATAGGTGCTCAACGGATACATTTCACTGACAGCCTAAGGCAGTGGTTCCCAACCTGGGCTATGTGTACCCCAAGGATACTAGCCAGGATCCTTATGGGTACTTGAAAAAATTGAATAATGATGGGAAAAGGCAGGTCTGTATTAGAATGCCTTACAAGGCTGGCAAGGCAGGAAGGCAGGCTGCCTACTGGCTGCAAAAGCCCCACCAACTGCTAGTTTTTGGTCATCAAATTGTGTGTTATCAAATATGGACCAGTAGTTGAAAACATATAAATTCAAAATAACAGCAACTATATTAATTACCGTATTTGCTGGCATATAAGATGACTGGGCATATAAGACGACCCCCCAACATTTCCACTCAAAATATAGAGTTTGTTATATACTCACCGTATAAGACTACCCCCTCTTCCGCACACCTTCCACACACCAAATAAAAGGTAAAAGAACATCAGATTTGATTTCAACATGTTAAATTTATCTTGATTTCAGTAAAGCGTTCAACAAGGTTCTCCATGACAACTTGATTAGCAAGCTAGTAAATTTTGGGCTAGAGATGATACAAACATTAGCTGGATATAAAATTGGTTGGACAACCATAGATTATCAATGGTTCCTCATCAACCTGGAGGACAGTTTTGACTAGAATACCTCAAGACTGTCTTGGGCCCAGTTTTCTTCAGAGTTTTTTATCAATGACTTGGATAAAGAGATAAAAGAAAGGCTTATCAAATATGCAGATGGCACTAAGCTGTGAGGAACATCGAACACTGCAGAAGACAGTAGTAGCATTCAGAAGAGAGAAGAGACTTTTAACTGTGCTTACGTATTGCAGTGGGATCTGCTTTCTTTTCCTAAGAGATAATTTAGAGACAATAGTATGTGGCAATACTTCCCAATCTTTTTAGTACTGTAATGTACTTTGTCAGCTGCATTGGCCATGTAGTACCCCAGAATGCCTTGCAGCACCACAACAGGTGCTAGCCCGCAACTTTTTTGCAACCCACTGCTGGCTCGTGAACCACAGTTTGGGAACTTTTGCTATTTGATATATTATGATTAAGGGTTTGAGAGGATGAACATATTCATCCCCCAATGGCCAGCCTGTTGGTACAATGCTATACATCTGAAACATCAGTCTGAGCAGCATAGGATATGCAAATACCTTAGGATGCCAGCACAATGCCAGCTATATCAGCCCAACTACAGTTCTGCCATTGTAGCTTCAATTTCAATGATGGACCATGGCAGGGAGAAACACCATGTTGATCATAAGCCTGGCAACCCTGACCCTACCATGTCATTAACCAAATTGGAACGGAGTCTGTGAGAGTATCCTGCTTACATACAAAGGAGAATGTACTGTATAGCACTCATTGTTTGATCATGCGGAAAGGCCCTGTCAAGTACTCAGCTTGCCAGCCCACACAGGTTGTTTAGTGATAGCTGTATGAAATATTTGTTCCTTTTTCAGACTAAGCTGGGACTTTGAGGCTTACAATGTAATAGAACAGCTCTCATCCAGTGCTAATTAAGAGGCATTTTGCATACACAGTGTGCTAGTAGTGATTGTCTGTGTCCCCAGCAATGGATTTGTTGCTAAGATTTAGCAAAGGGGAACGCATGGAACTGCACTGTACCTGGAAAAGAAAGTATCACCTGTCAGGGCAGGAGGAAATATTTGTGCTTCACAGTTCTTTCCAAAACAGAACGAAAAAGCTCAGTTCATCTCTGTGCCTGCCCCAGGCTGATGCAGTCCAAACATCAAACATCTTGCTAATATGAGGAGTATGGGCTTCCAAGGGGTACGCAAGTAAAAAACATTGCGAACTACCGGCCTAGGGGAAATAAATGTTTCCCCAAGCTCAGGGAATCAGATGGCACCAGGCCAGTCCCAAAGCAGCAGAACAGACTGGCGGAACCAGGAAATCAAATGAGTGTCAGAGAATCGGTCTGTGTTACACGTCAGTGGTTTGGAGAGCCACTCCCTGCCCTCCTACCTATTGCCCCTTAAACAAATGTCATTCCACCTAACATTCTGCATCTTGATAGCTGAAGTTTCCTAGACTGGGGCTGTGGCTGCATCAGTCCTATGTGGCCTACTTTGTGTTAACTAGCATGGCTGCAGTTCACTGAGATGCTTTGCACATGCCTGATCTTAGAAGCTAAGCAGGGTCAGGCCTGGTTAGTACTTGGATGGGAGACCTCCTGGGAATACCAGGTGCTGTAGGCTTATACCATAGTCTTTCGAGACTGAACGTTGCCAACCATTTAAATTGAAGCAGCAAAGGGAGATATTCTAATCTCTCAAGGTGTAGCTAACCAGTGTTTTTATGTTCCCAAGAATGCAGTTTTGCTCAAAAAAACTTAAGACACGCAGCAGTAAATCAAGGCTAGGTATTCCTCATTGAACATTTTTGGCAAGACTGAGCAAGAAGTGGGCTCTCCAGAAGTTGGCTACTCGTCCATCAGCATACACATGGTCAACTTCCTGCCCCTCATCTGTGATAGCCAATATGGAGATGATGGGAAAGGAATTGAGCTAGTGAGTCAAAGCTCAGCTGCTTCAAGGCGCAGAAACTGCAGTTTCTGAACTGTCTTCAAAGGCAGTCCCACACAGAGTGCAGTACAACATTCTAATCTTGATGTCAGCAAGACATGGATCACTGTGGCCAGATCTGCACAATCCCAGTACAACCACAGTTGTTGCACCAGCTGATGCTGGGCAAATGTCTCCTTGGCCATAGCCATCACCTGGGGATCCAGGAGCAGCTGTGAGACCAGGCAATCCACTGAGCTACAGACCTGCTCCTTCAGCAGGAGTGAAATCCCACTCAGAGCAGGAGAATACTCTCGCACCTGCATCATGGATTTCTGAACCAGAAGAAGCTTGTTCAGATCAGTGGTGGTCTGGAGGGGGTGGAGACGCAGGCACCATGCCTGCAGGCCGAGTTGGGGCGGCACTGCCTCTGTCCACCAAAGAGCCGCCTGCCACCTCTGTCTGCCCTCCGGAGCCATTCCAGGGGCAGACAAAGCACTGCGCTGCAACTCCTCAGCATTCCAAAAGCTTTTGGAGCCCCAAAGAGAGTTGCGCAAGGCTCCACAGCAGAGATAAGTATCCTGGGGGTGGTGTGATGCAGACCTGGCCCAACGGGGTGCTCTCCTCCTGTCCAGTCCCTGGCATAGGTCACCCACCAAGGTAACCAAAGCTGTTTCTGTACCAAAGCCTGGTCTGAAACCAGACTGAAAGAGATCTAGATAATCCACTTCATCTAAAGCCCTCTGGAGTTGAGATGCTACCACCCACTCAATTACCTTACTCAGAAACAGGAGGTTAGAGACTGGCTGGTAAATTATACAGCACAGTGGAGTCCATGGAGGGCTTTTTCAGAAGGGGACCAATCACCACCCACTTTAAAGCAAGCAGTAGCACCCCCTCTATCATCAGGGCGGAATTAACCACCCTCCTTGCGTACTTGGCCATCCCATCCTGGGCAGATCTAGTAAGCCAAGCTGGGCAAGGGTCTTGTAGGCAGGCAGATGGCCTTACATACCAAAGGAGTTTGTCCACATTCTCAGGCTTACAAGCTGAAAAGAATCCCACAAAACTGGACACCAAGGGGACATCATCAGATTGTGGCATCCATAATGAATGCAAGCAATTTCATCTGCAAAGTGCTTTGCAAACATGTTGCAGTGGGCTGCCATGTGTTCCTCTTGGTCTGTCGGACACCTATCCCAGGGGCCTCAGCATGAACACTGAAGTCCTGCAGCACTAATAGGCAGAGGGACAACAATGGCAACCCCAGAATCAACCCTGCCAGCTCACTCAGGGAGACTGTTGGGCTGCAAGGCTGGCAGTACACCCACAGAATCCCAATCCTGTCTGGCCCTTCCAACACAGCATGCAGTCACTTGAACCCAGTGGACTGCTAAATAGGGTACCTAGCAAGTAAGATTGTTTCCCAACAGGTCATTTCAACTCCCCATCCCTGCTGTAACACCTGGAAACCTAGAGGTCAAAGCTGGGAGAGACCTCCTGCCTCATCCAACCAGGTTTCTGTAACACACCAAGTTGATGTCCTCATCCAGGATTAGATCCTGGATGATATGGGTTTTATTATTCACTGACTTGGCATTCAGAAACAGCAGCTTCAGACTCAGGGAATCACTGCCAAGACCCCTAGCCATCCAAGAGTTGGGGGAAGGGCCAGAAGGGGGGACCATCTGTCTATGATGGACCCTCCTTCTCCTGGAACAGCATATCTGACCCCAACCACCATATCTTCCATGGCCCATCACTCTCTTGATAGTGGCACTGCTCCCCTCCCCTAGGAAAAATAACCCTTCAGCAACTATGTAACCCTGAAGTCATTGCAGCAAAAGTCATTCAACAGACTCCAGAACAAAGGATGTGAACAAAGGATGTCAGCAGGTTCATATGAGATTAGAATAAAACAGCAGCAATGCAGTAACTTAAGTGTTATATTCCTTCGACCTTATTGGATTGAACACGCAAGCTCAACTTAACTTTATGTGAAAAGAGCGGAAAGGGGGCCCCATCATTTGAAGGGAATTACAAAGCTTGGGCACCACTGGCAAAGAGGTCCTTTCCCAGGTCACCACATCTGACCTCTGGAGAATCAGGTCCATCTCCCATCAACGAGACCTCGACAAGCCAGCAGTTCAGCAGTGGACCCAGCGCTGGGCGAACTGGGCAAATGTCCTGGGTGCTGAAGCAGTGTGCCTCTAAAACCTCATGGGAACCCTCTCTGAGGCTCCCAAAGTGGTTAGAAACTGCACTTCCGAGTTTCCGGAAGTGCAGTTTAAGACCACAGGGAAGCCTCACAAGGCTTCCCCAGTCAGTTCTGAGATCACACAAGGCTTCAGAGGTGGGGGGCAGCTTCATGCGCAGGAGGGTGGCTTTCGTGGGGGGGGTGGCTTTGCGAACCTTTGCCCTGGGAATGGGGTGGGGGAGGTCCACCACTGCAGCTGTTTGTTTCCAGATGCAATTCCGAGAGAGCTGCAGTCTAGGAATTCATCTGTGACCCAAAGTGGTAAGTCTCGATTAACAAACTTGTAATTGCATTCCAGAGTGGTTGTCATTTCTTAACACTTTCCGAGACAGTGCCACACAAAGTCCGTTGCAGCAATCTAACCTGGAAGTTGCCAAAGCATCAATATAGTGGCGTGACCTATGCTCTATCACTGATTCCCGTCCCAGCTAAGATGAGTTTCAGAAACCATTGGAAATAAGGCATAGAGGGAAAGCTGTTGGAAGGAACAAACACCAGTTCTCACTCCTTATGCACTTCAATGCTAGTTTTGGATCCCAGTCAAGAATTCATGATAGCCGATAACTGCTTCCTGGAACAGCTCCCAGTAAAATTTACACAAGAGGTAGCCACCTGCAATTAATTCTAGAGAATCTGGTGCAAAAGTAAGATAAGCCCAAGTTTCCTGACCGGGAATCCAGTAACCCAGTTAACGTGTTTGTAAGAGGGATTATAAAATGTCATCCTATGAGCAAACAAGAAGTACAAAGGCATGCGCCATCAATAGCTAGTCATTCACCACCATGTTAGGGCTTGCTTTTCTAAGCTTTGCTTTATAAACATTCCTTACCAGTGCTGAAAAAAAAAAAAAAGAATTTGCCCCTGCTGTTTCTCTGTTGCAATCTGATAATGTGACATTCTGCAAATGCAGGGCAGGTGTTTTTCTATAGTTCCTATATATTTGTTTATTTTCCACATGTTTATACTGTCCCTCCTCCAAGGAGCTCAGGCTGACTTAGATGGTTCCTCCTTCTCTTTTGTCCTCACAATAGCCATGTGATCTAACCCAAAAGGTGCTCCCAAATTAGTCTAACAGCTTAGATCAGGGATGTCAAACTCATTGGCATACAGAGGGCAGACGTTAGTGCCTACTGAGGGCCAGAAGTAACATCATTAAGCAGATGACAGCCAGAAATAAGCACTTTGTTCTCACGCAGAAATTCATTAGCTGCAAATGGCAGAAGAGAAAATGTGCAAATCTAATTCATATTTCCAAGATGTGAGAGAGTCCAATTATCAAGCTGGGAGAGCCCAATTATAACAGGGGTTGGATAAACTGCTTCTGGAGGCAGCATTCGGCCCGTGGGCCTTATGTTTGACACCCCTGGCTTAGATCAACTATTTTCTGCCTTTTTCAACTTATGGCACTATTGAAAAGGCACTAAACTTGTCAAGGCACACCATCAGTTTTTTTAAGGATATATTTTATCATGTATAAAGCAACTGTTAAGCTATAGAAAGGAAATGGATTAGCACAAGCTTACACAGAACACACCCAATCCAAACAGCTGCCTGAAGAATGACTCAGGTTCCACCCTCCCTCAAACTCTCCCAATGGCTGTACTAATAAATGACTCCCCCCCAAACTCCCATGGCATAGCAATGTGTCATTGCACAGTGGTTGAAAATCACTGGTTAGCTCAACTACACACTGCAGCCCACACAGTGAATGGTAACTACTTGAAGGCAGAACTATACATAACGAAATTATCTGGTTACATATCTCCTCCATAAACTCCCAACCTAGTTCAGGTTATTCTTTGGGTGACGCTAAACGAAACCTCCAGTTGAATAAGCCTCTCTCCATCAGGAAGATAATCCTTTCCTTGATCATCACCCTCTACTGCACATAAACCGTTCTGTTCCCCCTTGGATAGAACTGTTTCGGGTAGAGCTAACCAGAATTGCATTAGTAGGTGCAGTTTTTTTTAATAGCCAAGTCACAAAATGTATTCAGCTGTCTTGTAAAATGGTATTTTGAAAAATTGATCTGTATTTTATCTCATAGAAAGATTTGCAGTTATATTAGTGGAAATTGTTGACTGGTGTGTTAGGCAGTGTTTCTCAAACTGTGGGTTGTGAGCCAATTTCAGGTGGGTCCCCATTCATTTCAATATTTTATTTTTAATATATTAGACTGGATGTTACCATGGTATGTGACTGCATTTAGGGAAATTTTACAGACCTGTACTTTTAACAAGCTGCTATGTATATTCTATTAACAATGACAGCCAATGGAACTTACTCCTGGGTAAGTGTGGGTAGGATTGTTAAAAATGGTCCTGTTTGATGATGTCACTTCCGGTCATGACATCACTTCCGGTGGGTCCTGACAGATTCTCATTCTAAAAAGTGGGTCCTGGTGCTAAATGTGAGAACCACTGTGTTAGAGAATTCTGCCTTGATAAGAAGTTTTTTTTTTTGGGGGGGGGGGGGGGAAGAAGCTACATGCCTTTATTATTGCAAATGAAATAGCACTAGCACCAGTAGAGCCTTGATGATCCAGAATGATCACCACCCCCAAACAGGGACTAATGTTTCTGACTCATCTTATTTCATGGTTACTGGGTGGCTGCTTCACACATTACAAAACATTATGAGTACTGCCAGACTGAATACATGAACTATGAAGAGATGCTGCATGTCCCCAAACACTTGTGAGCATGTCCCAGAAGCTGTTGGGTGTCCATTGTTTGCAGGCACTTACATTCTCCTCATATGTCAAAGAAGGGCTATAGTATTTATTTTAATCTCTTAGATTGACTACAAATGTACTCCTGATCAATCTGGCAATTGTATTAAAACTTTTTAAAAAGAAATCTTTATAAAGCCTGCAGGTGGCAAGGAAGCTCTTTGAGAAACATTTGTGCACTCTCACGCACATACAGGAATGCACTCTCAACGCCCAAGTGTCGCAAACTTAGGGGGGTTTGAGGTCCTCAGAGTTCTTGGTTCGCGAACCCTAAAGCCCTCAAGGCCCCCCTGTCCAGTAGTACTGCCACCACCCTGTATGTGCCAGTGCCTCAGTCCAGGGACACTGAGACCCTCTAGGCTCAACTCTATCCCTTGCAGGCACTGAGCTCTTTCTCCAATTAAAGCTTCAGTCCTCAAGTTACTAGACCTCAATGAGCACTTGGTAGCTTGCTGAATGGCTAGGCAAGATTCTGAAACTTTGTCCCCAACAGGCAATGAAACAACTTGGTAAAAGAGATTTTAGTTTATTAAGTACATAAGGTTACATAAGGCCAAAAATGCTAGAGGCATAAACATCTAGGAAACATCAGCAATAAAATAATAAAGCTAGTTGGCTATCTCTCTCTCTCACCTGGGTCAGTTACTCTTTTAGATCTCTTAGCTCCAGGCTACCTGTGAGGCCAGGTGCCCATGATGGACAATAGGGCTCTCAGTGTGCAGGATGTGCACCCACAACCTCTGCCCAAGAAGAACTGGCCACACCACTTGGGGCACTCATTAGTATACTTCTTATGCTAATAGTACTGAGGTGACTTCATACTTATTTAGACTGTCCAATCAGAAAAGTTTGAGGACAGAACCTTCTTGGAGTGGACCTAGTTGCTAGCTCCTCCTAGTTCTTACCCCTCCCCACTGGAGATCCATAGCTGCATTCCATTCTGCTTGATCAGGTGCCCCTCAGTCTACTGAGGTGTTAAACATTCCAATGGGTTGTAATTCTCGTTGTCTGTCCTTTCTGGCCAGCAAAGGAGAGACAACAATCTTTTTGTTTGTTTACTCACATTCTTGCAGCTAGGAACTGCTAGCCACTTCTCTGTTACTGACTTCGTTTGGTTCAGGCTTCACATGCTAACCTAGGCCTAACATGTACATATTCATGACACCAAGTCATTTTGTAAGCCTTGTATTTTGTAAGCATTTTGTAATTCCTTGCCTTATTTCCCTATTTCTTTTAAGAAGCATGTTATGTTTTAACTCTTCACTGGCCTGTCGTCAACTGAACTCAGCTTTGCCCTAGTTCTCCTGGACCACTAGCTACATGTTATGATCTAGGCCAGTGGTTCCCAAATGTTTTTGACTAGCGACTCCCTTGACCTGGGCCCATTGGCTGTGGCTTCCCATTAGGGCTACAATTGTATACATTATATAGAGCAGCAGGTTTTTTTTACTAGGATTCTACAGCTCCCCTGGCTGTTTTCTATGGCTCCCCAGGGAGCCACAGCTCACAGTTTGGCAACTACTGGCCTAGGCTTTCAAAGTCTCCATACACAGCTAGGAGAGAGGCTTTCAAAAGTGCTTGCTGTCTCTTTCTCTGGTTGGCTTCTGTCTTTGTGGTGGCAGTATAAAGTGCTAGCTTTCAGCTGGGAAATAGGGTAGATCAGGGTGAGGGGAAAGAGCAAGGCTCCACTACAAGGACTTCTTCCCCCTATCACCACAAGGACAGAAGTCTATCACATTTGAATAGCTGTTTTTTGATCATACTTGTTTTCAAGGAGACCAAAAAAGATGATGAAACATGTAGGATAACCAGTGTGTTTTTTTTGTAAAAAAAAAAAAAAAAAAAAAAAAAAAAAGGTGCAGGAACTCACAACTTGTTAATCTTTTATTTATTTATTTTTAAACCATTTTTATTGGAGAAATAGGTAATAAGATACAACTAGACAACACCTGATTAACATGTACAGAGAGGATTTATTAAGAATAAAATATCTAAATGAATGGGAACCTACCTGAAATTGGCTCATGACCTGTTAGAAGGTAACAAGGTAAGGAATGCTTACCTGAAACATATGTTGTTGATTGGTAAGAGGTGGTGTCCAAGCAGGTTGGAATGGAAGGGTAAAAGGGACGGTTTTGGTTTCTCACAAGCATTTGGCTGGGATTGGGCAGCCTGCCACAAGATGTTCTCTTAGAACAATGTTGATACTTTTGAATGCAAGCACAGTGAATGTTCCTTTGTTTTCAGAGCACAGAAAAAAAAAAGATATATATTTCAGCAGTTTAAAATTTGACTTGAAGTTTTATTATTGTTTTAAGTTTAGATAGATGGAAGATGGAAGATGGAAGATGGATGGATGATAGATTGATGGAAGATGGAGGATGGAAGATGGATGGATGATTGATAGATGATAGAAGATAGATGGATGATAGATGGATAGAAGATAGAAGATAGATATGTCTGCGTGACTTCCTCTTTGCCGACGATGCAGCTGTCACTACCCACTCTGCCAAAGATCTCCAGCAGCTCATGGATCGTTTTAGCAAGCCCTGCCAAGATTTTGGACTGATGATCAGCCTTAAGAAAACACAGGTCATGGTTCAGGATGTGGACTCACCTCCCTGCATTACAATCTCTGCGCATGAACTGGAGGTTGTCCATGACTTTGTGTACCTTGGCTCAACAATCTCTGACACTCTTTCTCTCGATACCGAGCTAAACAAACACATCAGTAAAGCAGCTACCATGTTTTCCAGACTCACAAGGAGAGTCTGGTCCAACAAGAAGCTGACAGAACATACCAAGATCCAGGTCTACAGAGCTTGCATCCTGAGTACACTTCTGTACTGCAGCGAGTCATGGACTCTTCGCTCACAACAGGAGAGGAAACTGAATGCATTCCACATGCGCTGCCTCCGATGCATCCTCGGCATCACCTGGCAGGACAAAGTTCCAAACAACACAGTCCTGGAACGAGCTGGAATCCCTAGCATGTATGCACTGCTGAAACAGAGACGCCTGTGTTGGCTTGGTCATGTTGTGAGAATGGATGATGGGCGGATCCCAAAGGATCTCCTCTATGGAGAACTCGTGCAAGGAAAGCGCCCTACAGGTAGACCACAGCTGCGATACAAGGACATCTGCAAGAGGGATCTGAAGGCCTTAGGAGTGGACCTCAATAGATGGGAAACCCTGGCCTCTGAGCGGCCCGCTTGGAGGCAGGCTGTGCAGCATGGCCTTTCCCAATTTGAAGAGACACTTGGCCAACAGTCTGAGGCAAAGAGGCAAAGAAGGAAGGCCCATAGCCAGGGAGACAGACCAGGGACACACTACACTTGCTCCCAGTGTGGAAGGGATTGTCACTCCCGAACTGGCCTTTTCAGCCACACTAGACGCTGTGCCAGAACCACCATCCAGAGCGCGATACCATAGTCTTCCGAGACTGAAGGTTGCCAACAACTAGATAGCTATACAATATTATTAGAGCAACAGGCTGTATACACACACACTGGAACAGTATTATACACCAGAACCAGTTTTGGTGCATAAACACATGTAAGTAACGTTAGCCTAAATTAGTTAATAGCCTAACAGCAGTAAAAGGTTTAAGGTCCACACCAAAATGATTTCCAGGTTAACATCAAAGGTCAGATTCCCACAGAAAATCATTTCGCAGCAGTTTTTAGATGAACACACACACCGTGACGTCAATAGCAAGTATGTTGCATTTCACGGGCTGCACACGAAGGCCACAGTGGATCATGCGATGGTTATGAGGTGAGGTAACTTGTGTGTGCAGTGCCATTGGCTAACTGCTGGGGGTATATTGTATATGATGGATATATAAGCTGGCCTATTATAAAACAACAGATGTTTTGAACCCACCAATGAATTGTTTCCAAAGAGAAATGTATGTGTCTCAAGGAGAGAACCCCAGATTGTAATAAAAGTCAGCTGAAGGGGGCGTTACACGCTTCTCTTCTTCACACTTCCGATGCTCACAGTCTCCTTTGGGGCTTCTCTTCTTCACACTTCCGATGCTCACAGTCTCCTTTGGGGCTTCTCTGCTCCCCATTTCTGATTCACACAGTCTCCTTTGGAGACGTGGATGGATTTACAACTTTTTGCTGATGGAATTTACAATAAAGGCCTGGATTTGATCACCATGGTCTACTGAGTTTGCTTTGGTACCTGGGATTACAGTGCAACATCTGAGATCTCTTGTAACATCTAGGATCCCCTGTAACATCTTGGCTTTTGCACCTTGCAACAGACCCACCTAGTGGGTCCCGACCCTTAGTTGGCAACCTTCAGTCTCGAAAGACTATGGTATCGCGCTCTGAATGGTGGTTCTGGCACAGCGTCTAGTGGGTCCCAACCCACAGTTTGAGAAACACTGTTCCAATGTAAAATGCACTAAAATACACTGCGCGTACAGTTATCAAGTTAATCACTCTTTGCCATTGGCAAAAAATAGTTCAGGACGATCTTTAATCTATATCAAAGACTTGCAAAACTGAGGGTCAGAAAAACATTTTATCAAAGTTTATGGTGGTTTTTTTTTTATGAATTTGGGTTGCTGATTCCAAAAATGGCCATAGCATATGCTTCCTCATGAGGAAGCTCCTTGAACCATTCACTAATGAGACTATGCCATATTTCCAAAACTAGAAATGATAGGGGAAAACTGATGCCATTTTTGGAATCAGCACCCCAATGGCGTCACTAGGATTCGCGCCACCCAGTGCGTCACCCCATGCGGTGGGCTGGGCAATGCCCCAGGTGGTGGGCGTGGTGATGTACCATCACCCTGCCCCCACTGGTTTATTGGCTGTACCTTTTGTTAGAACACAGATATTTCAATGTGGTTTGTTTCATTGCATTCTGCATGAAATTACGCATAGATTGATATAAAACTTGATAGTATTGTTCCTCCAAATTCTGATTTTAGTGATTTTGAAAACTTGTAGAGTCACACACACCCCTGTGTCAACTTATTAACAACTTATGGCATCAGTTCTCAAACTTTTAGCACCATGTTTTGCCAGATTCCAAGGCCAAGCTCTGCCTGGAGAATTATGCCCACTTTAAGCAAATTAGCTCCCCTTCTTTCCCCCAACAAATGACTCTGGTTCTGCTCTGCAGTCCTGCTAGACCCCACCTCCAGGGTAGCTCGCCTGTTCAACCTGCAGAGGTCCTCTCTCCTGCCAGCAGCCTCCCGCCACTACAGCAGACCCTTGGTCCTCAGCAGGTCTTGGGCACAGCAGCCACACACCAAACTCCAGTGTCTCCAGCAGTCTCCAAAGTCCATTCACCAATCAGCCATCAATTCCTTAGTCCATGCCTCCAGTCTGTCCTCCCTCAAGCTTTCCTTCTTCTGCTACCCACAAACCCTTCCTGCCTGAGGTGCTCCTTATATCCCTGAGGGCCCTATTGCTTTCAAGTGGCTGCTGCTGTGCAGCACACTCTGCTGGATGCCCAGGCCTTACCCTTAAAGGGGCCACTGCTGACACCACAGCCTACCTCCTTTCCAGATCTACCGAGATTCCAATACACACCGGGACCCACTTTTTAGAATGACAATCTGTCCAGGACCCACTGGAAGTTATGTCATGGCCAGAAGTGACATCATCAAGCAAATTAAAATAAATAATTAAATAAGGGGGAGCCACTCCTGTTCCCCCAAGTGAATCTACTCTGAAGTAAGTCCTATTGTGGTCAATGGGGCTTACTCTCAGGAAAGTGTGGGTAGGATTGCAGCCTGTGAGCCCAATCCTATGCATGTCTACTCTGAAGTAAGTCCCATAGTGGTCAATGGAGCTTACTCTGTAGCCTGCCTGCAATAACCCCCCCCCCCCCAAAAAAAAGAATCCGTGAGATTTCCAGTCCTCCCCAGTGCCCAGTTTAAAGTTCTTCTATTTCAGGCAGATCAAGATAAAGACCCTCCTGGCTTTGTAAGTGCAAAATAGAAAACTTTCCCCTTACCACCTGAAGCCTCTTTTTTGTCCTTTTTAGTGAGGGGGGGGCGGGGGGGGAAGAGGCCGCCTTCTGGAGTATCTCCAGCTCCATGGGATCTGGTGGACACCATTCTGGTGTCCTCACATTCCATAAGAACATAAGAACAGCCCCACTGGATCAGGCCATAGGCCCATCTAGTCCAGCTTCCTGTATCTCACAGCGGCCCACCAAATGCCCCAGGGAGCACACCAGATAACCAGATAACAAGAGACCTCATCCTGGCGCCCTCCCTTGCATCTCCCCTTTGCCTGGCCTGACCAACAGCCAAGGCACATCTACCTACTCACAAGTAAACACGACGTGAGTCTGCTTGCTTTCCATAGGGCTCAATAGACTGCAGCTGGGAGGGCAGCTGCCCCTTTTGTGTTTTTGGGGGCTGCATTCATTGGATCAGGACCATTCTGACGTCCTTGGAGTCCTCTCAGCTGCCCTTTCCGACAGACTACTAGCGAGTAAACGCGGCCACGTGGCTTCCTTCCTGGCTCAGGCTCGCAGCTGGGAGGGATGGGACCTTCTCAGGTGTTTTTGGGAGGCTGCATTCATTGGATTGGGGCCATTCTGGTGTTGTTGGATTCCTCTCGGCCTGCCCTTTCCAACGGACTATGGCAAGTGTGCCTACTCGTGAGTAAACGCGTGCTACGGCTCACTTTCACTTTCCATAGGGCTCCATTCATTTTTTCCTGCAGGGGACTGCATAAAAAAAGATGCAGGAATGCCGTTCCTGTACGTTCTATTACCAAAAAAGCCCTGAGTATAACTACCATAAGTCACACCTGTGAGCACACACATCAAAAGTGACACTTGGTTATGTACATTTGAGGTCAGTTTGTTTAAACTGCAATTGTCACCTCACTACCTCCATGTACTTTTTTTCACCAGGAAGGCAATATTTATTCATTCAATTCATATTCTTCCTTTCTCCCCAAAGGGTAAATATGTGAAGTACAGTGTGAAGCAATGTATCTGATGGACTAGTTTCAGTGTTTTGTTTTTTGTAGTGGGTCCTGGGGAAGGGAAGCGAAAGACTGAAAAATGTTTCCAAAAGGTTTTGCAAACCTTCATTTATCCTTCATGTTGCAGATTTAATCAGAATTAAGAGAACCTGTGTGGAATCATCATTTCTTTAGTGGGCAAACAAAGTCTACTATTGTAGCAGCACTGAGATGCAGAAGGAACACGCAAGTACCGCTGTGTAATACTAGTAATACTAGTACTAGTCCTTTAAAACCAGTTTGTCTTGGACAGGTAAACTGAGTTGCAATGCTTTCACAATGACAAAACCCTCAAGCACCTATTTACTTTAGCAACCCTTTAGTCACTAGCAACACCATAGTATTAACTGGGACACAAGCCATGTTCAATCAATACACAGCTGATGATGTTGCAGATAGCTTTTTTCAGAACCAGTGATCAGATCAAACAAAACCTGGGGAAAAAAGTGGCCAGACTAACCCCTTTCTCTTCCTCAAGCAGAACAGAACATGGACCATAATTATACTAGGTTTTACTAAGTCTCCAGCAGGCCAGTCTCCTGTTGTTTTCTGCCTTTGAGAAATATTAGCAAGTCTGATGAACCCAAACAAAACCTTCAACAGTACAATATAAATTTTAGAAAACAGTGCCAACAAACAAACTGGATGCAGGTTCCATACGTAATGAAAAGCGAACCAATAGATGGAGTACTTCCACATATGTTTTGAGGGTCCCTTGGGCCTATATATCATGACCTCTAACTATCTAGTCCTCAAGTAGCAGACTTGAAGATAGTGAAGGGGATAGTGTATTTGTTTACTGCCTCCCAACTCTTATTGTGCACAGTTTCTGGAGCTCTGTGGAAGCCTTTTCCTTAAGCCAGCAACACACAAGTATCTAGAAAGCCTCTTATAGATGGCTTGCCTGTGTGTGCCCAGCCCTGCAGAATCCTAGGAAGTGCAGAGTATTCAGTGCCCAAATCTATGACTAAGAGAACCAAGATACTATAGAGGGGCCATCCAGCGACATGGGCACAACAAACTCCCATGGCCTTGCTCACTAGTATTATCAAGAAACCATAGCCAAGTCAGTATCAGAATACAACCGTCAGTTAAAAGGTTCCCATATGAAAAAGACCTGACTGGTTCAGGCATGCTAGACTGGTCATCAAATAAGCATCGGCCTGAATGAGACTGTCAGTTAGAGGTTTTCTGGTGCACGGAACTTAAGAACAGCTCCACTGGATCAGGCCATAGGCCCATCTAGTCCAGCTTCCTGTATCTCACAGCGGCCCCACCAAATGCCCCAGGGAGCACACCAGATAACAAGAGACCTGCATCCTGGTGCCCTCCCTTGCACTGGCATTCTGAAATAGCCCATTTCTAAAATCAGGAGGTTGCACATACACATCATGGCTTGTACCCCATAATGGATTTTTCCTCCAGAAACTTGTCCAATCCCCTTTTAAATGCATCTAGGCCAGATGCCATCACCACATCCTATGGCAAGGAGTTCCACAGACCAACCACATGCTGAGTAAAGCAATATTTTCTTTTGTCTGTCCTAACTCTCCCAACACTCAATTTTGGTGTATGTCCCCTGGTTCTGGTGTTATGTGAGAGTGTAAAGAGCATCTCTCTATCCACTCTGTCCATCCCCTGCATAATTTTGTATGTCTCAAGTCATGTCCCCCCTCAGGCATCTCTTTTCTAGGCTTTTCTAGGCACCTCATAAGGAAGGTGCCCTAGCCCAGTAATCATCTTAGTCACTCTCCTTTGCACCTTTTCCATTTCCACTTTGTCCTTTTTGAGATGCGGCAACCAGAACTGGACACAATACTCCAGGTGTGTCCTTACCATTGATTTGTACAACGGCATTATAATATTAGCTGTTTTGTTCTCAATATCTTTTCTAATGATCCCCAGCATAGAATTGGCCTTCTTTACTGCCACCGCACATTGGGTCGACACTTTCATCGACCTGTCCACCACCACCCCAAGATCTCTCTCCTGATCTGTCACAGACCTCTCAGAACCCATCAGCCTATATGTGAAGTTTTGATTTTTTTTGCCCCAATGTGCATGACTTTACACTTACTTACATTGAAACGCATCTGCCATTTTGCTGCCCATTCTGCCAGTTTTCTTCCATTTTGCTGCCCATTCTGCGCCTTTGAGATGCCATGAGAAAGCTGAAGGAAAGGTTGGAGAGACTGCTTGTGGCATTCTTTGTTGCTCCAAACAGTCCTACCACTACCTGAAAGTGGAGTAAGGGATGAAGGGTGGGAGGTATACAGTTGCTCAGTTCAGGCCCACCTCTTCTGAAGGGTGCTCACACTTCAGCCCTCACCTGTGCAAGTCAAAATGAGCATCAACCCTGCCTGCCTCTTGTAAATCTCAACCCACACCTCTTCATATCCCTCTTGCACCTTTTCATGTTTCTCTCTCTGGAAAATTGAGATCACAAGGGAAGCCAAAAAAAAAAAGTGCCAATTATTCCTCCCCTCTTGAGCTGGTATGGTTGGTTGGATTTTGCTTCAAGTTTCCAAGTTTACTTTGGAAACTGCATACATTCTCAAAGGGGCACATCTTTTGAGGTTATAATAATTAGAATGTAACAGTACAGTCTTATTGGTGAAGCAGAACCAAGACAGTAGAATGGATTGCTCCCTGTTAAGATTAGGCAGGAAAAATCCCACAGGAGACCACAATCTGAGCTAGACACACAGAACTGCAATGGATAGTGAACACCCATTATCTTTGCTGTGGTTACAACAGCTTCACACTTTTCATGCGAAAATCATTACAGAGTTTATTACATTCATCCCCACAACTGAACTCGTAAGGAGAAAGAGCAACATAAGGCAGTTTCCCAAGTGCATACATTATGGCATAATTAAACTTACATAGCAATTTGGCCCTCACCTAATTGGCAGAACAGACAAGAGACTCCAGGAGCCAGGACTGAAAGACTCATTGTTCTGCTGGATCAGCTTGTCCTGTGCTGTGCTTGTGGGGGTGAGGCTCTCAATGCACAATACATTCATTAGGGCCATGTTAACCAAAACAAAATCCAGCCATACCAGCTCAAGAGGGGAGGAATAATTTGAAGTACACACTGTCTTTTTTTTGTTTGCTTCCTTTGTGGTCTCAATTTTCCAGAGAGAGAAACATGAAAGGGTGCAAGAGGGATATGAAGAGGTGTGGGTTGAGAGACAATCAAGAGATTTGCAAGAGGCAGGCAGGGTTGATGCTCATTTTGACTTGCACAGGTGAGGGTTGAAGTGTGAGCTCCCTTCAGAAGAGGTGGGCCTGAACTGAGCAATTGTATACCTCCTACCTTTTATCCCTTACTCCACTTTCAGGTAGTGGTAGGACTGTTCGGAGCAACAAAGAATGCCACAAGCAGCCTCTCCAACCTTTCCTTCAGCTTTCTCATGGCATAAGCAGCTATGCATGCTACCCCACCAACATCAGTAAGGGAGAGCACTGCCCACTCTAGGCAGTGGTTTAGTGTCATGAAGTGAAAAGGCATTGGACTAAGATCAAGGAGGTCTGGATACAAACACCCATTCAGCTATGAAACTCATAGGGCCAGTATGGTCACAACATAACTCACCTACCAAGACTGGGGTGGGGGAATGACAGCCTTTTACGTATATTCCTGGCACTCCTAAGAAAGAGGAAGTGCAACAAGCAAGTAGGCAGTGTTCTGTTCACACTTTCTCAAAAAACAGTGGCAATTCCAGAACCTCCTCTCACTCCCCCTGATGACACCTGACCTAAGTGCCTTTAAAGGAGAATTGGACAACTTTATTTAGGAAAAGTTCATCACCAGTTATAAGTCACAATAGATATATGCAACCTCCTGGTTTTATAGGAGGCTGCCTCAGATTCAAGGCAGAGGCAACAGGCTGCAGGTATTTTGTTGTCTTGTGTGCTCCCTGAAGCATCTGATGGACCACAGCAAGATACAGGAAACTGGATTAGATGGGCCTATGGTCTGATCCAGTAAGGCTTTCCTATGTTCACTCCTTGTGAACTTCAGACTTCTTTGATTCCAAGCTAAATCAAAGGGAACATTTAAAAAAGGAGAAATGGATAAGACGATGGCTTTCCTTCCAATAGAAAAGTGGTAGGTAGCAGGTAAAGCAAGCAGTCAGGAACACCCTCAGGTGTGGCCCATCGCTCATAGTGTACATGCTTTTGCATGCAATCCCCAGAGCCTCTGGTTAAAAAACAACAAAACCCTTGGGTTACAGGGCTGGCAAGACCTCAGGGACTATTCTGACTCTCTGAAAAGACAAGACTAGGATAGATGGACCAACAGCGTGACTCAGGCAGGCAGTTTTGTATCTCCAACCAATCTCAACGTTTTAAATTCAAATATTCAGCAACTATTTTTAGACCTTGTTGTGAACTAAAGTGGTGCATATTCCCAAGTGTGCTACAGATAATTAAAGAGACTCTCCTCCTACCAGCAGGTTACACTTTTTGCTCATCAGGTTGTAAGGGAAATGGTCCCTTTCCTTTTAAGCTCCTCAGTAAAGGCATCTTCACTGTAGCTTTGCTTAACTGAACACTGAAGCACTCAGAATTGGATAAAAACATCTGTCTTCCATTAGTTCTCCACTCCCATTGCACATATTACTTCAAAATATGGAAAAAAAACACAAGGAAAAAGAATGAATCACTCTACCTGTTACAAGTGTGATCCAATGTCCTGCTCAGATTATTCACAAAAAAACCCCCAAAATAAATTAAAAAAAACACACGCACACACAAAAAGCAGACACTAATCTAGGCTGGGTAGATCTGAATTTATTGATAGAAAAAAAGAGTTGTGAATCATCTTAGATATGCCTAAGCAGAGGCTGGATTGTTCTCACCCTTTCCTTGGGTAAGAATTGCCCACCTCCAGTCACTCTTTAAGTAGGCCTGATTGTTTAGCATTCCACTGCAAGAGAGATCTCAGCCAGGCTTATGGATAAAGAGACTTCACAGAAGTAAGAGCCAGCCCTTACACATGGCTTTGCCACAGGGGCAAACCTGTATTTTTATGTAGTCCACAAACTCCTATGCCTAAAACCCCAGCACACCTGAAACAAATTAGAGAGAACTACGACATTCGTTTTCCTCATGTCTTTCCTTCAAAACTACATTCTCTCTACTGGTTTCACTAGCCCAAGGCTGCAACCCTGCATGCCAATTTGGTGCTGTATGGAAGAGACAGGTGAGGAGTAAAACTATACAAAAGGAGCAGTTTTGCCCTCAGTTCACAGTTTACAGCACAGACAAAAAAGGGAAGGGGATGCTGAAAAAGGCCCAAAAGGGAAAGAATGCCCGTTCTTTCTCTCCCTCATCCTCACCACCACCTCCAATTCGACATTTTCAAGGCACACAGGTGAGACACTGCCTTGTGGGGACGTTTCTGTCAAATACATGAAAGCTTTGGGAAACTGAAAGGCAGTCATTTCAGCTCTTCCCACCTGCTCCATGTTGAACCCAAGAGCATTCTAAATGGGGTTCCTTTTGATGCTTGTGCCCCAAGTTGTTTCAGGTCAAATTTAATGGGAGCCCTCAAGTCAGGTGGGCAGTCTGGTTTGTGTGTTCCCAATGCTGACAGAAGGGACTGAGGCCAAAGGCTTGGCCCAGGAGGGCACTGTAGTTTCTGCCCTGAGACACTGGGCCGGTGAAAGCCTTTTACAACGCAACGAGGAGAGTGGCTGAGAGTTCCAAAGAAATTCATGCGACAGGAGCTGGTCTGTGGAGACAGTTTGCCCCTATGAGAAAGACGTCCTTCACACTTGCCACTTTTTATACAAAAGGGATTTGGCCACTTTGGGAATGCACCGGTCCTCCTCATGAAGGAGTGAATGATGCCAGCCAAACCCTGCCGGAGAATAGCCACAATGCCCGTATTCTGATGTTTGGTGAAGTTCAGAAATCCAGTTCATCCGAATCAGTGCCACCAGCAGCTGGCAGCTCTTCCTGGCTGCGCCCCCATACGAAACGATAGTTGTCTTCTAGCTGGCGCTGCCGCCGCTGTTCCTTGTGAGCTTCCTCTGTGCCTTGGATCTGGGGAGGAAAGAGCAAAGCAAAAGGGGGAAGATCCTAGTACGCAAGGTGGGTGACAAATTCTAGGATCCATGCCACTGCCGAGGATATTTTGGTGTCTGGGGCTCTTCTCAATAAATGGAAATGAAGCACAAATCTTTGCCTTTGAAGCAAGGAAGAGGATTAACTCGCTTCAAAAAAGCCTCTAGTACTGAAAGCAAAATGGCACCTGCCTCTTCTCTTCTGTGACATAGGACACAGGGAGGCTGTAGTTTTTGCCAGAGGAAATGCTGCCATTGATCTACTGGCATAAAATGCGCACAAAATCCCAGGAGGCGGTCTCTTGTGCAGGTGTTGCTGAGACAAATGGGAGCTGCAGTCCATTCATTTCAGGGAGGTTTGCCAAAAATAACTCCCGGTGGGTTTGTACTCCATATATCAGATCCCTCTCTGCACCCTTTAAGGGAACCTAAAAAAGGTAGCAATCTCACTTTACCTCATGATTGGGCTGCTTCTGAAGCAGTAACAAAAGAACAAGCCTTTGAGCATGTGCAGAGTGCTGCCCTTCCCACAACCATAGTCAGCTTTCAAGCTTCTTGCATTAAAGAAGAGAGGCTTTCAAATTGAAGGGTGGGGTTTGCAAGCAGATGGGAGTTTTATCCCCCACCCATTTTAGCCCTGGGAGAATAGGAGGACAGCCCCTTAACCTATTATAACTACAAATGAATCTTAGGTCCTCACCAAAATATTGAAGAAAATGTCCTTGAGATTCTTGGTGTCCTCTTCTGACAGCCAGTGAGCATCATCATCATCATCTCCAAGACTGCCAGTTGTTACAATCTTGATCTCAATTTTACCTGCCAGTCACAAAATCAGCCAAAATGTTAGCTGGTCACTTTTAGGAAAATGGCACATGAAGACATAATGCCACCATGGGAAGGTTTAGGGTCCAATCCTAGCTACCTTTCCAGCACTGCTGCAGTCGCAATGCAGCCCCAAAGTAATGGAGCAAATGTTCCCATACCTTAAGGAGGCCTCTGTGACTGCCTCAACACAGGATGCAGTGCACGCCTCATTGGCACAGCTGCAACAGCACTGGAAAACTGGACAGAATTTGGCCCTTAGCTGGCTAGGAGAACCTTCCTCAGTGCCACTTTTAAAATGCAACTGCCACCAGCACATCTCTTTCCTTCATCTCCCTGTAATGAGCTAAAGCAGAAGCACAACTGGACCTCACCGCACTGAACCTACTGCCCTCCATAAACCCCAGCGAAGTAAAAGGAGGTGTGACAGGTAAATACTGTGTGCAATGATGTCATGGCAAGCATTTGCGTTGCATCACTAAGGCCCAAATGCTATCCAACTTCCCAGTTCTGACACAGTCATGCCAATAAGGCATGCGCTGCATCCTGCAGTTGGGAGGTGTCATGAATAAGTAGATGTTAGGCCTAGGTTAGCATGTGAAGCCTGAACCAAACTAAGACAGTGTAACTGAGAAGTTGCTAGCAGTTCCCAGCTGCAAGAATGTGAGTAAATAAACAAAAGGATTGTTGTCTCTCATTTGCTGGCCAGAAAGGACAGATAAGAATTACAACCCATTGGAATGTTTTGCACCTCAGTAGACAGAGAGGCGCCTGATCAAGCGTGATGGAGTGCAGCTGTGGATCTCCAGCTGGGAGGGGTAAGAACTAGGAGGAGCTAGCAACCAGGTCCACTTCGAGAAGGTTCTGTTCCGCAAGAGTCTGATTGGACAGTCTAAATAAGTATGAAGTCACCTCAGTACTATTAGCATAAGAAGATAATAATGAGTGCCCAGGGGGTGTGTGGGTTCCTTCTTGGCCAGAGTTTTTGGGTGCAACATCCTGCATGTGTGTGAGCTCCATTGTTCATCATGGGCACCTGGCCTCATAGGTAGCCCTGGAGCTAACAGATCTACAAGAGTAACTGACCCAGGTGAGAGATAGGCATTACTAGATATAGCCAGCTAGCTTTATTATTTTATTGCTGATATGTTACCTAAATGTTTATGCCTCTAGCATTTGCTGCCTTATGTAACCTTATGTACTTAATAAACTAAAATCTCTTTTACCAAGTGTTTTCATTGTCTGTTGGGGACAAAGGTTCAGAATCCTGCCTAGCCGTTCAGCAAGCTACCAAGTGCTCACTGAGGTCTAGTAACTTGAGAACTGAAGCTTTAACTGGAGAAAGAGCTCAGTGCCTGCAAGGGATAGAATTAAGCCTAGAGGGTCTCAGTGTCCCTGGACTGAGGCACTGGCACATACAGGGTGGTGGCAGTAATACTGAGCAGAGGGGCCTTGAGGGCTTTAGGGTTCGAAAACCCTGAGCACCCCAAACCCCCCTATGTTTACAACAGGGAGTAGTCATGAAGGCCTCCTCAAGGTAATGGAATATCTTTTCCCTTACCTTGGGCTGCATTGCAGCTATATTGGTGCTGCAAATTTGGTTAGGATTGCACCCTAAGAGGTGCAAGAAAGAAGCATACAACCTTTTAAGGAAGTATGTAGTTGCAAAGCTTGCAACTTGCAAAACTCTGACTTGAAAAACTGCAAACATCTGGAACAAGAGCAGGGCTAGAAAGAGGTTGATTTTGAGGCTCCCTCCCCTCTAGCAGTACACAAAAAACTGCAGTAGCTGTGAAGGGGGCAGAAAGAACACTCATCTTTATACCACCACATTGTTGCTCTGCATTTAACAGAACCAAGCCTTATTGAGACTGTATTCTTCCTCTCTATGCTAGGCAAAAGTGCTCCACATGCATCTCTCATAGCTTTCCCACCCTCCCCCAGCACCTGGCAGAAAAAGGAGCTGGCAAAGAGCCAGGAATCAGGGAGGCATGGCCGAGACCAGCAGCATGACACAGGGGGTGGTCCCTACTCAGTTACAACCATGTAGTAATAGGGCTGTGTGTGCATGCCTACGTATTGACTGCTGAACTAAAGTTTGGCAAGTCTGCTGCAGTTCAGAGTTTCAAGAGCAGGGAGAATCAACAATTTTAAGAATGAAGCACCAAACTTCTTATAAGGCTTGGTTACAATCCATTGGAAATTCAAGCTGAAAGGGGCACAGGCTTTAGCCCAACATAGAACTATTCTGGAAGCAGAGGAAGATCATTATAGACCAGCTTTCAACAGAGCCTGGAGGAATTCTCATGGAACTGAGAATTCCCCATTTCACTTCTTTAACAGCGTGGTTGCAACAGACATTAGTTAATAAAAGAGCTTGTCAGAATGCATGAAGCATGCCCCAATGACTTCAGTTTACCATCTCCTCCTCTATGTCTCAAGACAGGTTTTTCCCCCTAGTTTCATGCTCAATAAACTTGGATTATATAATCTGAATTCATTTTAAACATTTGCTCCTTGGAATTAGCATGACTTGAAATGGGGACACATCTGAGACATTAAATTTAAAATAAAAGGCATTTATATTAAGGTAGCAACACCCAACCACAATCCTCATCGTTACCCTTCTGAAAAAAAGGAAGCAAATCAAGCACACAGTTTGCTCCAAAGCACCAAAGATACTGTTTGCAGAAGAACTAGAACTGCTGTTGAATCAGAAGAGACCTATTGCTAAATGTACACAACTTCCGTAAACAGAGTCAGTATATCAGTTCCTCTAGACCAGGCCACTTGCGGCCCTCAGGGACTCCCAAACTGGCCTGCAGGGAGCCCCCAGTCTCCAATGAACCTCTGGCGACTTGCTGGAGGTTGTGCTGGCCCGACACAACTGCTCTCAGTGTGAGGGCAACTGTTCAACCTCTCGTGTGAGCTGTGGGATGAGGGCTCCCTCCACTGCTTGCTGTTTCACATCTGTGATGCAGCAGTAGCAGGGATGGAAAGTCTGGCCTTGCTTTGTACAAGGCCTTTTATAGACCTTGAACTATCTTCATTCATTCATGTAAGTTCCATCTCTAATATATTCACTGTAAATTTATTCAAATTTGAAATGTAAATCAATCCTTTTTTTCCCCCAGCTTCCAACTCAGTGTCAGAGAAATTATGTGGCCCTCCTGCCAAAAAGTTTGGACACCCCTGCTCTAGCCCAATGCTCATCTGACTGGTGGTTGCTTCCCAAGATTTCCAAGGTCTTTTCCAGGCCTGGTACCAAATAACTTAACTAGAATTTCAGAAATAGAACCTGGGACCCTCTGACTGCAAAATATGTGCTCTGATGCCAAGTCCCCGTCCCAGTCACTTTCTTAAAAAAGAACAAGGGGGCAATGTGGCCTCAGAATCATTCTCAAGAAAAGCATTAAATCAGATCATGTCTTGAGGTTATCAGATCAGGACAGCAATAACGCTGTTTGCATTCCAAGGCTTTGGGCAACCTTTCATCCCCGATTGTGTCTTCTTGAGAGGACTCCGATACCCATATCTCAAAATTGCCTACTACCCGTTGCCCAGGTTGTGTGGCTGCATTACCTTCTGCCTTCAGGCCTTCCTTCTCCAAGAGGTCCTTAACCACATTCTCTACGTGGCGCAGTTGTGGGTTGTCCCTGCTCATCTCTTGAACTCGCAGCTCCTTCTGCTGAGCGCTACCTGGCTTTACTTTAGTGACCCTGACTTTCACGCGCCCATCTGTGTCACCATCTGAGACAGAAAGGGGACAGAGGCACATCAGTGCACCAGCGGGTGGCTGGGTGGGGAAGCAGAGCAAGCTGGATAGACCTGCCAGGTTACACAGGCTGTGTACACAGCCTGCACTAAAAGGGAAAGGGAGGGGTTCTTTATGCCAATTAGTTATATTACACTTGCATTAGAAAAAAAAAAAAGAGAGTGCTCAATTGCAATAGCAAGCTTTTTGCAAAACATTCAGAACTTTTGCAATGGTCCTGGACAGCAGAGGAAAAGGAAGGCAAGAAGTCCCAGAAAGGTGTGCAAATTAGCCCAGTTGATCAGGCCTACAGAATTTGAGACTCACCAGGCTGAATGCACCAAACATGTGTCAATCCACCAGGAGCCCAATTAGCCTCCTAGTTTTAACCCCTGTCTGCAACCACAAAACCAAAGGGGCTACCAAGCACCTGGAAGGCAAGCGAGCAAACACCATGGCTTGTTGATCACAAGTTCTGCAGGCCTGCAAGAAGAATGGGGAATAATAAACTGCCTCAGTGTTGGGAAAGAAGTATTCCACAGGAATGATTTGCAAGTACAGCATCTTATACTGGACTTGGAGCCGAGTCCCCCGAAAACCTCAGGTTTACATTAAATGCTAGTTTCTAGATCTTAGGGCGGGGGTTCCGAAAGTGTGTGTTGTGACACCTTAGGGCATCGCAGCACTCACACGGGCACCATGGGATGTCCACAATGACCTGTTCCATGTGTTACCCTGGGCATTGCCATCTTGGATCTTGCAAATCTTGTGAGATCCAAGATGGCAGTACCCAAATCTCATGATCTTGAAATCTCACAAGATTTGGGTGCCACCATCTTGGATCTCACAAGATTTCGCAAGATCTGGCACCCGGCTGAACTGGGAAGAAGAGGCTGAGGGGGTGTTATGACCCAGGTTAAGTTTGGGAACCACTGCATTAGAGATATGATCAAAGGCATTACCTAAATGGATAAAGGCACTAGCTAGATGGATTGTCAGAAAGCAAAAGGTCAAATAGGGTGCCCACAGCTTCAGGGCCCAACTTGGCTTCTTGCCCTTTACCACAACCAGAGAAAGAGAATGGTATGCAACAAAAAACAGCATAATTTTGCTCAACCTGCACAATGGATAAAGGTTGGCATTACAGACAAAGGTCCTGAAGGAGGAGCTGAGAACTTTGGCAGTTATGTAGGTGGTCAAACTACTCCATAGCAGAACATTATTCCCGATTCATTTGGAACTGGCAGTGGCTAAGCAGCAGCAAACCGAAGCAGGAGTCATGCCTCAAGTGAGCAAACAGCAATTTTTTGCCCCACTAACTTCACAACACTTTAAATGGGAATTGGGTTCTCAACGGCTAATATTATAATGCCGTTGTACAAATCGATGGTAAGGCCACACCTGGAGTATTGTGTCCAGTTCTGGTCGCTGCATCTCAAAAAAGACATAGTGGAAATGGAAAAGGTGCAAAAGAGAGCGACTAAGCTGATTACGGGGCTGGGGCACCTTCCTTATGAGGAAAGGCTACGGCGTTTGGGCCTCTTCAGCCTAGAAAAGAGACGCTTGAGGGGGGACATGATTGAGACATACAAAATTATGCAGGGGATGGACAGAGTAGATAGGGAGATGCTCTTTACACTCTCACATAATACCAGAACCAGGGGACATCCACTAAAATTGAGTGTTGGGTGGGTTAGGACAGACAAAAGAAAATATTTCTTTACTCAGCGCGTGGTCAGTCTGTGGAACTCCTTGCCACAGGATGTGGTGCTGGCGTCTAGCCTAGACGCCTTTAAAAGGGGATTGGACGAGTTTCTGGAGGAAAAATCCATTATGGGGTACAAGCCATGATGTGTATGCGCAACCTCCTGATTTTAGGAATGGGTTAAGTCAGAATGCCAGATGTAGGGGAGAGCACCAGGACGAGGTCTCTTGTTATCTGGTGTGCTCCCTGGGGCATTTGGTGGGCCACTGTGAGATACAGGAAGCTGGACTAGATGGGCCTATGGCCTGATCCAGTGGGGCTGTTCTTATGTTCTTATGTTCTTATGTCCGAAAAGCTCCTGTCTCCAATTCCTACAGTGCTTTTCTCTAGTCCAGTGGTTCTCAAACTGGTTGGTTGTGACCCACCAGCTTGTGTAACGATGCCCCGTTCCCTTTAAGGGGCGGGACAGGGGAAAGCAGCAAAGCAATCCCCAGGATCACGCTCCTGCAGGGGAAGGAGGGTTATTTTTTAACTACCCATACTGGCCCACCTCACCCCAGCAATGTCTGTTCTAGTGGCTGTCTGCTGGTATCCATTTGCATCTTTTTAGATTGTGAGCCCTTTTGGGACAGGGAGCCATTTAGTTATTTGATTTTTCTCTGTAAACCGCTTTGTGAACTTTTAGTTGAAAAGCGGTATATAAATACTGTTAATAATAATAATAATAATAATAATAATAATACATGCTCCTATGGTCCGGGGGTGTGGGGAGTCCTGTGAGCGCTTGCATGGCTCCCCGCGGCTTCTAAACAGTGAAAGCTGCAAGAGCAATTCAACCAGAATGGAATTTCCAGTTTAGTTGCACTTGCAACTTTCACTGTTTAGAAGCCAAAGGGAGCCCTGCAAGCACTCTGCAAGACTCCCCACACCCCCGGACCATGGGAGCACTTATAGGTAGTTAAAAAATAGCCCCCCTGCCCCCATAGGGGCACGATCCTGGGGATTGCTTTGCTGCCCCTGCCCCGCCAAGACCTACTTCCCCGGAGCAAATCTCCCTGGAAGTTTGAGAACCACTGCTCTAGTCATATTCTTGTCCCACAGTAAGAAAAAGCAGATTGAAAAATGGTTGAAGATGCACATCTTTGTATCCTGTGAACAGCCAAACCACTTTAAGAGAACAGATACTTCAGGTCTAGGTTCAAATATTCATTGCTTACATAGACAAGCATCTTCAGCCTGTAAGTTCCCTGCAGGTTCCAAGAATGGAAGAAGCCGGTCTGTGAGAGACTGGCTCTCAAAGCTTTCATAGGAAGTTCAGAGCCTTGCCCAACATGTTCCATTACTATACTACTCTTAGTTCATGCCACAATTTACGAGAGTCACTTGCTCTCACAATCATTTGAGGTCACTCCCAGACATTCCGTAATGGTCTTTGAGAGCAAGTGCATCCTTTGTTTCTCCATTCACAGCAAAATGGCACCCTCTGCTGGCCAATTCAGAAATATCCACAGATTTAGCAAATACACTCAAAACAGTAAATTCCACTATCTGCAGGGACAACCAGAAGAAAAATGTACCAGTTGCTGGCTTGGCTGCACTGTCTTTCACAGCATCTCCTTCACTCGCAGCCCCCTCATCTTCCTCCTCTGGCAACAGTGGCAGCTGCTGCTGCTCCTGTTCCTTGTCACCTTTATTAGGGACTTTGCCAGAGTCCAGCTTGTCAATAAGCTTGTTGAGGGTTGAAGCTAAAGACTTGGAGGCTTGCTTCCGATCGAACTCTCCTTTCAGGCCTTCTGTTTCCAGCTCATCCTCCACCTGCCAGGAAATGATCAGGTAAAGAATATAAGATCTTTTGAAGAACCTAACTATTTATTGAAGAACCTAACTATTTTATTTATTACAAGATTGCAATAACCTGTTCTTTAGCCTGACATCTCCAAGAGCGAAAATGCCAACAAAATCATTTTTTTAAATCTTAACCACTAACACTGACAAAGCAGAAGACAGCCAGGCTTAGGAATTGTGGGGCCTAATGCAACACTTTTGCCCCCCCATGGGGACCCTTCCATGGCCCCCCACTCACTGGGATGGGGAGAAGGCACGCCTAGGGCCAATGGTGCCTGCAGCAAAGCACAGCACCTGGAAGCAGGTGGAGGTGATGCGATGACATTCCCACCAACCGCTTCCAGGGGAGCCCATTTCAGCCACATGTGGACAGGCAGGAGGACCCACCAGTAGAGGGGCTCCACTTGCCATGCCAGCCTCATGAATGTCAGCTGATGAGTGACATCTGGCTGTGGCAGTGGGCAATCTACTTGCAATGCCCCCCCCCCAAGGCCAAAGCCCAATCGAGCCCAATCAGTGCAATGGCCAGCCCTAGAAGAGTTTGCATTTTAAAAAACAGAGAATAAAGTAGAATCTAAACAGTGTAAGTCTCCTATCATGGCCCTTGCCCCTCCCCCATCACATTGGTCTGGTTTTCTACATTAAAAAGCCCAATCCTTTCCTCTGGTATGGTAAGCCTGAGCATGCAAGCAAGAAATGAAGTAGTTAAGAACAACTAGAACTGGAGACTGATTTTAGAAATGCTTTTTGGAGCAGAGAGAGAAAGCAGGCAAACAGAACCGATCCCTTGACTCCTTGCCTCATCAATTATGTGATCAAACTCCTTCTCCATCTCAGATTTCACCTCCTCCTTCAGCTTGGCCATTTCTGTCTTGGGTAGCAAGATGTCCTCCAGCTCCTTCTCAAACTTGCCCAGTAGCTCTTCCTCCTCCTCCTCCTCCTCCTGGCCCCTTTCCTCAGGGGGTTCAGTCTCTAGAGGTGGCTTATTTTTTGGTGGGGTTTCTTGGGATGTCTCCTCTGATTCACTAGCCTTCTCTTTGCTCTGGAAAGAAGAGCAGAGGGAAAGATTACAGAAATTGCAAGGGAAGGTTGCCTTTCCAAAGTATTTCAACTCCAGCCAGAGAGAAGCAGGATTTTGCCTTCATGGGATATCTTTTAGATCAAAAGGGAGGCAGGCACATAGTATTGCCAAGGACATTGATCCTGATGCAGCTATCCAGGGATTTTTCAAGGAAGATGCAAAGAAGGATGACAGATTCCTGCAATCTCCCATTCACGGGACTGTCCTAGGGAAAAAGCAATACCTGCACGACCAATTCCAATGTTAGATTTTTACAGACACTTCTACAAAAATCTTTCCAAAAAGTATTTCCATGAAAACACATATCCTGTCACTGGAGATTCAGACTCCCCCAAGGACAAGATCTGATCTTTTAAATATATCCCCTTTCTCAACTATTACCTAAATTAATGTGCCCCCAAAGTGAACTTTAAGGTAAGTCACTTATCCTTAGGATAGGTAAGTTCTATCCTAAGGATAGAACTGATTACTGACTTTGGAAGAGACAACAACAACTTGGGACAGCTTTCTGCTCTAGATTCTCAGCCACGTTCATCAACCAAGCAGACCAAGATTGGCTGAATTCCTCTGCACATCTTTACTGCAGGATAAGTGGTTCAGCCTAACATAGGGCCACACAACAATGGAGGAGCAGTATAATTCTATGATGCATGATCTAATCTGGAGGCTCAGAGAAACAGAGTTTTCCGAGCCACATCTTATGTCCAGCCTGCCACAACCACCATGAACAGCTTAAATGACACCAAAAATGTATTTCTATGCCACTTACACAAAAGTTTGATATAGCCATTAATTGAACCAACCTGGAAGGAAGCAAGCCTGGCCACAAAGCCTTACCTTCCTAGCACTCTCCTTCAACTCATGAATGAACTGAACCAGGTCCCCAGGGTTCCTGATAACTTTGAAGTGAATTTTTTTCTTGAAATCTGAAAGAATCAGACAAAAATATGTCAGACCCAGTGGCTGGCTGGCAAGAATCACTTCATCAAAATTCTGTGTATTCCAAGCTGCATAACCCCATTAAAGTTGTGCAGCAAAGAAAACCAAATCCTACAACCTATAGAAGTCATGCAAATCAAGCCAATTTGCATACATTTAAATTAGGCAAAACATTCTGCTTCTACTGATTAATGAGTCCCACCCATTAAGTTTCCAATTTTTCCCTAAGCATTCAGAGATACTCAAGGGCTATTCACACTTTGTTATATGAATATATACTGTCTGCACACATGTGTGCTACACATACATTCTGTTTTAGAAGTGAGCTAGATCTAGCGTAGAGAACTAGAACTAGTCTATCCAGGGACTCTATCTTCACATGCAGGGTAGATTGTGCACACTACTGTACATGTGTTGAACACAACATATGAACAACTGCATTTGAACACTGAACACAGATTCTATACTGAACACAGATTCCACATTTGTAATGTGTGAATAGCCCTTCATATTTCATTTCTTCTCTAAATAAAAAAGCAAGATGTCAAATCTGAAGGTTACAAATAAACTTAAAAATTACATTTGGTTAAATTTGGGTATAGTTTGGTGAAACAAAGTCTCAAAATCAGGAAGAGGACTCAGCAGGATTTCCAGGGATTGGAGGAGTTCAGTATGTCTCTGGCTCTCCTCATCACTGGCAGAAGCAAGGTAAGTGCTGATAAAATTTCTATATAATCACAGAATTGCTTTTCTTGGTGTAAAGGGCAAGTTATGTTTGTGCAGAGTTTTTCTTTTTTAATACTGTCAATACGCACAGCTGTGGAATGACTTAAAATCTACTATTTTTAATACCTTTTCTGACCCCCTTCAGAAAATTAGTTTGGATCAATGCACACTGACCCATGTTCAAAAGGAAAGGCGCATGCTCAACACAGATCAGCAAAATTAATTCCAGTACATTTACAAAGATAACAGTAGAGATCCACTTAGAGGCCATTTAAAGTGCTAAAAGCAAGTCCTGTTAAAGGGGGGGGGAAGGAGGGTGGATGGATTCAGACTTCCGAATCCCCTTTTCTACACTTCCCCATGCTGAATGCTCCTTTTTTTTGGGGGGGGGGGGGTTCCCACTTGGCTCATATACTTTCCCTAGATCCAACACCACAGCACATTTGGTTATGGTTCCACTTGCCTGCTAAGTGATGGTCTGCTGTCTTTATGATTGGCTCTTCCTCCTGGAAAAACAAAAGATATAGAAATGGAGAGCTTCACATAAGAACCACAGTTGTAGGGCTAGGTGGGAGAGTGTTTCAGAGTGACTAGCCTTTGAGTTCTTATGGTCATTGGTCATTCTGACCAATGAGGATGCCATGTGCATCTTCTATTGCAGTGGTTCTCACACATTTAGTACTGGGACCCACTTTTTAGAATGATAATCTGTCAGGACCCACCAGAAGTGATGTCATGACCAGAAGCGACATAATTAAGCAGGAAAAATTTTTGCAATGCTAGGCTGCAATCCTATCCATACTTACCTAAGAGTAACTCCCATTTACTTATCATTGTTAAAAGAATATACAGAGTAGCTTGTTAAAAGTACAGGTCTGTAACATTTCCCCAAATGCAGTCACATACCATTGTAGCATCAAGTCTAATATATTAAAAATAAAATACTGAAATGAATGGGGACCCACCTGAAATTAGCTCGCAACCACCTAGTGGGTCCCGACCCACAGTTTGAGAAACACTGTTCTATTGTGTTTTGCAAATAAGACAACAATATTCATATACATACAGTGCATAGCTCTACACCCAAAGGACATACACATTTCATAGAAACAGAATTCATTTTTTTCATTATACATGACTGCTGTTATGTACTGAACTCAGTGTTGGAACACAATTGCTAGCTGTATCCACTTGGCTTGAAAAATATCCTTGTCTAAGCCATTCTAGCCCAAAAGCTTGCAGTAATTCGCAAAACACACAAAAAAAACGCAAAACACACAAAAAAGCTTCAAACCACATTCCACATGATCAAAGGCCAAGCTCTCTCAACTGTCAGGCTGCACTAAATGCTGCAATTCAGTATTTAGGGAGTGCACTATTAAGCAACTGTCATGAGCAAGTATCCTTTTTGGCAGAAAATGCTTCCTCCATTATTTTACACCAAGTCAATCAGAGCAGGGGGTGGGTGTTTTCTAAAATGGGATAGAAGAGAGCTGCCTAGCTAAGGGAGCAAGATGCAAGCTGTATGCAGTGTCTTGCAAGATGCCAGCCGAACCACAATAGAAGTCATTATGCCATCCAGCTGGGAAAGAGTTCAAGATCTTTCCCTCTAGTGCCAAGAGGAAGATGAATTTTAAAAGGACTTTTCAAAATCAAGGAAACCTTCGTTAGAATTTCTTTATTTTAAACATTGAATCTTGATTCAAATTATTTGATTTTTAGCTTGCCTTGTTTTAATCCTCAGTAAATCTTTTCATTTGATTAGATTAACACCAACCTGCCTAGTGCTTTAGCCCAAAGAGCAACTGGTCCCCCATCTCAGGGCCCAATCCTATCCAATTTTCCAGTGCCGGTGCAGTCGTGCCAATGGGCTGTGCACTGCATCCTGTGATGTGGATGCATTCACAGTGGCCTCCTCAAGGTATGGGAACACTTGTTCCCTTATCTCGGGGCTGAACTGCGGTTGCACTGGTGCAGGAAAGTTGGAAAGGATTGGGCCCTCAGATGCCTTGCACACTACCTAATCAAGGCTTGGGTGTATGGGTGAGAAGCAAAGCAAGGAGGTCTGCAAAGACACTCTTCCTTTTTGTCCTCAAAACACATAGACAAACAAGCCTTGCTGAGGTAGAACCAGCATGGCTTCTGTAAGGGTAAGTCTTGCCTCATGAACCTTTAGAATTCTTTGAAAAAGTCAACAGGCATGTGGATGCGGGAGAACCCGTGGACATTATAACATCTGGACTTTCAGAAGGCATTCCATACGGTACCTCACCAAAGGCTACTGAAAAAACTCCACAGTCAGGAAATTAGAGGGCAGGTCATCTCCTGGATTGAGAACTGGTTGAAGACCAGGAAACAGAGAGTGGGTGTCAACAGGCAATTTTCACAATGGAGAGAGGTGAAACGTGGTGTGCCCCCAAGGATCTGTCCTGGGACCAGTGCTCTTCAACCTCTTCATAAATGACCTGGAGACAGGGTTGAGCAGTGAGGTGGCTAAGTCTGCAGACGACACCAAACTTTTCCGAGTGGTGAAGACCAGAAGTGATTGTGAGGAGCTCCAGAAGGATCTCTCCAAACTGGCAGAATGGGCAGCAAAATGGCAGATGAGTTTCAATGTCAGTAAGTGTAAAGTCATACACATTGGGACAAAAAATCAAAACTTCACATATAGGCTGATGGGTTCTCAGCTGTCTGTGACAGATCAGGAGAAAGATCTGGGGGGGGGGGTGGATAGGTAATGAAAGTGTCAACCCAATGTGTGGCAGCAGTAAAGAAGGCCAATTCTATGCTTGGGATCATTAGAAAAGGCATGGAGAACAAAACAGCTAATATTATAATGCCATTGAACAAATCAATGGTAAGGCCACACCTGGAGTATTGTGTCCAGTTCTGGTCGCTGTATCTCAAAAAGGACATAGTGGAAATGGAAAAGGTGCAAAAGAGAGCGACTAAGATGATTACTGGGCTGGGGCACCTTTCTTATGAGGAAAGGCTACAGCGTTTGGGTCTCTTCAGCCTAGAAAAGAGACACCTAAGGGGGGACATGATTGAGACATATAAAATTATGCACAGGAAGGATAAAGTGGATAGAGAGATGCTCTTTACACTCTCACATAACACCAGAATCAGGGGACATCCACTAAAATTGAGTGTTGGGAGAGTTAGGGCAGAACAAAAGCAAATATTTCTTTACTCAGCGTGTGGTTGGTCTGTGGAATTCCTTGCCACAGGATGTGGAGATGGCATCTGGCCTGGATGCCTTTAAAAGGGGATTGGACAAGTTTCTGGAGGAAAAATCCATTACTGGTTACAAGCCATGATGTGTATGTTCAACCTCCTGATTTTAGAAATGGGTTATGTCAAATGTAAGGGAAGGTACCAGTATGCAGGTCTGTTATCTGGTGCGCTCCTTGGGGCATTTGGTGGGCCACTGTGAGATACAGGAAGCTGGACTAGATGGGCCTATGGCGTGATCAAGTGGGGCTGTTCGTATGTTCTTATGTCCCTCCTTAGGAAACTCAGTGGGTCACCTATCAATGGACAGCCAGACCCCTAGCTGAATGACAGGTTTGAGCTCACATCAGAACCACACATCCATTAGGTTACTGTCTTGTGAATTAAAGGCCCTGAAGCAGTAGGGAGAAGCCCAGATTCAAAGAGGTGAGTGCAGCCCTTCTTGGTGCTACCCTGGAGATCACCACAGCAACAGTGAAACTATACCAACAGTAATGAGAGGCAAGTCATCTCAGTCAGGGGAAAAGGTTTTTGTGCTATAGTTCTTTAGCAGAGTGCATCAAGCGGGTGGAGGTGTTTCAGTTATTTGCAACACTGCTGTCATTTAACCAGGAATCCTCACTTCATCAACAATATTAGGTTCAGTGTGCATGCACATCAATTCATCATTTTACCTTAACTGGAGGGAAAAAAAAAGAACTGATGACCAATATCACAGAGTAATTGGAAGGATTAATGAAACGGGGGTGGGGGAGAAAAAAGAGACAGAGAGTGTGCTACCTGCCTTGGGGATTGTGTGTCATAACAAGTAATTGTACCTGATCCTAACTACTCTCTGCCCAACAGTGTAGCTTACCTTGGTTTCATCGGGTGTCTGGGCTGCTTTTCCATCACCACGCAGCACTTTCTCCCAAAACTCAGAGTCATCGCCTGCATCACTCTCAGTGGGAGGAGATGGAGTCACTAGCCAAACATGCAATGCAAGACTGTTAGCGGCTGGGGAGAAACAGGGCCTCCCAACATTTCTACAATATAGTCTGGACCAAGGATTCAGTAGCATTGCAAATGCAGAATTTTGTAGACATGGAGTTCAGCATGCTCAGAAATGACGGCTTGCCCTTCAAAGTTTCTAGTCCCTAAACCTGCAAAGGTAAGTAGTGCCCACAGGTTTGGAAGTTTGATACGATGTACCAGGGGAGGGGGTCAGGGGAGTGTGGGCCAAGACAGACTTCCATTGGCCATGGCTCCAGTATCCTGCTCAGCTCCTTGGTCCGCCCACTGACTAGTAAACTTAAAAAATTTGCTTACTTTGCAATCACATGCATATCTGAATACATTTCATCAAATTTAGCTTTTTATTGGGTGCAAGATCTTGATGTTTATCCAGCTCAGTATGCACAGTGTTACCACTTTTAAAATTTAAATGTTTAGTTATCTTAGTGGTCTCAAACACAAGGCGTGACAAGTGCCAGCGCCTTGGCCACACAGGCCACATGTCTCCCTTCCTGCTCCTGAGCGTCTTCTAGAGAGCATCCTATCAATGGAATGCTCTTTCCCAGAAAGACTTGTCTAGTTCGTACCCGATGTACTTTTAGTACCAGTTTTTCCAGCAATTTATGCTACAATTTTACTTCTTGTTCTGCGTTATTATTAAGTAATGCGATACCATTTCCATCTGAATCTTGAACAG
The DNA here is from genome assembly GCF_035046505.1 of Tiliqua scincoides. Taxonomy (NCBI): domain Eukaryota; kingdom Metazoa; phylum Chordata; class Lepidosauria; order Squamata; family Scincidae; genus Tiliqua; species Tiliqua scincoides. The sequence goes on along the minus strand of NC_089822.1, from coordinate 126,001,310 downwards.
CTCTGTTGGAGTCCTGGCCATTCCACAGTCGTGTGTCTAGAGTTTTTAGCTCTTCTGAGATCTCCTCTACTTTGCGCTTGGTATCAGCTGTAGGAAAGAGAAAGAGGGTGCCCTCTGTATTAATTTGATATTTACAAACATCTCACTCCCCCTACACATAAAAAATTAAACTAAATCAAAGCAAAGACCACACTAAAATCCACAAAATTAAGAATGCAACCTTAGCAACTCCATCCAAAGGAAGAACAGAAAAGTCAGGTTATTGCATAGCTCTTGAAGGACTGCAAGGTGGGGCTGGCTAAACCTCTGTAGGGGAGCCAAGTTAGCCAGCCAGCGCTTATGCAAGAACCCACCCATTCCTTTCTTACTGGATGTGAGAAACACACCAACACCGAGAAGAGAAACATCTCCAAACCCCATTGCCACTCCCAATATGTGGTATAACCATGCTATTGGTCTAAACCAGGGGTGTCCTAAGTTTTTGGCAGGAGGGCCACATCTTCTATCTGACACTGTGTTGGGGGCAGGGGAAAAAATTAATTTATATTTAAAATTTGAATAAATTTGCATAAGTTTACATAAATATTAAATATGAACCTATATGAATGAATGGTCTTGCAATAGCTCAAAGCCTATAAAAGGCCTTGCACAAAGCAAGGCTGCCCTTTCCTTTGCTGCTGCTACTGCATCACAGACATGAAACAATAAGCAGTGGAGGGAGCCCTCATCCCATAGCTCATGCGAGTGGTCAAACAGTCGCCCTTACGCTGAGAGCAATTGCGTCAGCCCAGTGTGGGCTCAAACAAATCTCTGGAGGGCCAGAGACTCATTGGAGACTGGGGGCTCCCTGAGGGGCACATTGAGAGGCCTCGAGGGCTGCAAGTGGCCCCAGGGCCGGGGTTTGGGCACCCCTGGTCTAAGCATTTCTGTAATAAAGCAAACTATCATACAATGGGGCAAACCAGACTTCTCTTTCTCACACACATACACCGTTCAAATACAAAAATCTTTAGAAGCCTTTTTGGGGGGATGAAGGTCATCACACTGGCTCATAGTTCTATTTCTCTTAGATACAAAGCAGAAGCAAGTTGTGGGGCACCACATACTGTCACCTCAAAGCAAAAGGAGGTGCTCCAAAATCTAGGCCACAATCTGAGCATGCCAATCCTGCCTTCCGACAGGAGGAGAAGTCCCAGTGAGAAGTTGGCCTCAGTATTTAGCCCTGGCCATGAGGCCTTTACCTTCTCTTGTCTAGACGTACTTACAGACTTGGGCCTTGACATATTCCACATACTCAGCGGGGCTCAGGGCAGGGTGGCAACGGATGGTCTGGGGGGTCGCAGTGGATGGAGGTCGCAGAAATGGGTGATGGCAGATGCGAGTGGTGTGGACAGTGAGCACATAGGAGCAGGACTGGGGCTCATCTACGCGAGCAATGTAGTCACCTGATCCTTCTTCACATAGAAACTGTAACCAAGAGATGGGGGGGGGGAACACGAAAGTCAGGTTCATTTACACCTAGTACTACCTAGTCTGGCAGCCTCTATTTCCTTCTGCTTCATCATATGAACTTTTCTCCCAAGGATTCTTTCATTTGTGCTTGTGTGGAAAGGACAGTAGTCAACATCCAGCAACCACAGTAGAAACAAAGCACACACCGCACACATACAACATGGTATGCAATGAGGGATATGGTCATATCCCAGGCATCCTTGGTCCAGCCTTTACAGCCCACCCCCAACTGGCTAAGCACTTTGAATGGCTTTCTCCTAATAGTGGGACTTCCTCCATAATAAGGGGACTGCTCAGATTACATGAACTCTATAAGGTGGAGACTTTCAGATCAATAACTTTGTAGGTCAGGCGATAGACTCTTGACTCCTCTTAGCTGCTGATTCAGGAAACCTTCTCAATGATGTGACATGATTCCTACCCTGACTTCAGCCTCCCTGGGCTTCCCATTCAGGTTACATTTGGATCCATTGACGTAGGACTGGCTGTGATACCGTTTCAGCTTGTGCTGTTTTGAAGCCTGCAGTGGAAGGAGAATCAGAGTATCAAGGATACAGTTTGTTATGTTGCTTTTACTTCCAAAAAGTTGCAGGCCTTTTATACACAGTCATACATGGTTCTTGAAGCAGGCACAGAAGGACATACCGCTCATAGCTCACTGGGCCTTCTACAATACCAGAGGAAAACTCTGGTATTCATTCGGTTCTAGATTCAAGTTGGAATTTAGACAAGCATGTCTAAAGCTTTTTACTTTTACCATAGCGCAGTAACAGATGTCACTACCAGCATCCCAGAATTATCCAGGGATAATTGAAGCACACATGAAAGTGAGGGTACCAGTGGGATGGTAGACGAAGATGGAACCAGTGGCATGGAAGAAAGAAGGGAAGGAACAGACATGTTGCAGGAGGGCTATCCCCCCCCCCCCAAAAAAGCAGACACTGATGGTTCTTGAAGCAGATAGTCAGGCACTGAAGGCCATCCTGCTCATAGCTCATGGGGCCTTCTACAGTACCAGAGGAAACCTCTGGTAAAAGATCCTCCTTATTCACAAGGCAAAAGCTGCTCAGACCCCAACAGGTTTCTGAACTGACAGCTAACTACACAAAAGGATAAACAGAGAATATCCCCCCCATAGTATTCCCAGTAACATGGGCATGTATAGCAGATGGTTTTGTGGTACAATCACAACAAGGCTGTACTGCCCCAATATAGGAATAGTTTCACAGACATCCAGCTCAATATTGCACGCTACGGATTCCACAGTGCTTAATTTTTGGTACCAAAATACATCAAATCAAAGTGCTTTAGACTCAAGCGAAGAAAGGGTCATCTTTTAAACTCCATTTCATCTTTCCTGTCAAGCCCAGGACCTCGTGAGATTTAACCAAAGAGTTAAGCGTTGGGAGGGAAGAGAGCCTTTGCCACAGTTCTTTGGACCTATCCAAGGGACACCTATTCTGGCCCTTCCCCACTACACAAAGGCAATGTGGGCAGGGGAAGCCAGATGCAAGGGAGGGCACCAGGATGCAGGTCTCTTGTTGTCTTGTGTGCTCCCTGAGGCATTTGGTGGGCCACTGTGAGATGCAGGAAGCTGGACTAGATGGGCCTATGGCCTGATCCAGTGGAGCTGTTCTTATGAAGCACTTACCTTGGCTGTTTCATTGTCCCAATCAAATGCAGACTGGTAATATCCAAGGTACAAAATGTCACCTTTAATTTCAGACTCTGTAATGCAAGTATAGGGAGAGATGCAAACAGCAGGTAAGTAAACTGAGAATAAAATAAAGATCTCAGCAAGAAAAGGGTGGGGAAAAGGACACCCTATCATGGATCAGAGCCTGGGAAAATATCTGAATAAGTCACCTCAAAGTCAAAATTGAGGTTATTGGTCTGGTTGCTTTATGGCTACATCAGATTACTATTTAAACCAAAAATGATACTGGGGCTGACACTTTTCACCCACTGCTGAAAACATAACTCGTGCATACGCTAAAAAGCAAATCAGTCAGTAATCAGTGCAGGTCTGCATTTTTAAATCTTTTGACAGCAGCACAAGACCCCTGAAGTTTTAACAGCGTTAAAATCATGAATGTGGAAAGAAAAGCAAGTCAACAGGGTTGTCTGTTTTTTGTTATGTATGAAGTCCAATAACACTTAGGTGCTAATTAGTCCATTTAGGACTTTGATGAAGAAAAATATGGCACTGAGTAAAAAATATTGGGTCAACATGAGAAAAGGAAAAAGCAGAAAGTGATAAGGTAACAGAGAACGATGTGTTCATGGCTAAAAGGAAAATCTGGGAATGCACATAGCAACCTCCCAACTCCACTAACCAGTTGAAAAAAGCTAACCGGACCTTTCTAGTTTCTGGTTAAAGTTTCTTATTTAATAGTTATAACTGATGAATAGTCTACTTAAAGAATCAGTCTGAAAGTTACTGATCAAAGGAACCTCTCTCCCACCATCCAATTCTGCAATGTGTATTGATTACTCAAATAATATCACAAAACACTTTGGTCAGTTGAGTGGTGGAACTATATTGATAGTGCCAGCACATGTTCAAGAGAATGGTTTTCCACTGCAGACTGTAAGACAGAAGAAGCAGGGGGAGGGTGTCCGTCCTGCCCACTGCTTTTCAATACCTCCACATAGTCATGTTTCATCACTTGACACAGCAGATACCCAACTGATGTCGTAAATGAAGAAGCAAAGCGGGGGCTGGGAAAAGCAGCAGCCCAAGGAAGGAATAAGTAGTTCGTCTTTCTCAACTCTTGTCTGCTGCAACCTGCTCCTGCTCTCTTTTGCAGCACAGAAATGGCAAGGGGAGGGAGGAAGGTCTCTGATTTGCATTTGCCATCATCAATCCATTTATTAAAATCATCATCGCTACTATCAAATAGATGCCTAGGTACACTAAAGATATTCTGTCTAGGTTTCTGGTTAGTTACTACTGCTTCAAGGATGAACTTAAAACTTCAAGTTGTTTTGAAATTAAACAGAGGAATCAGAGAGTGTCTTCTTGGAACTTTCTCTCCACACCTTCGGTTTTGGATTTTAGGATTTGTATGCTGGAGACTGGAAAGTACAACACTCAATGTTACATTTAAAAATTGTCTCCAGCAGCACAAGTGAGGAAAATTCATAGATCCAGCTGCTTCTGAGAGCATAGGGTTGTTCAAACAACATTATGCGTTTGTAAGGAATATTTTGGTCATTATTCTTTGACAAAGCTGTTTTTGAAATGAGATCTGACTTATCTGACTCTCTTGTCAATAGATTTTTAACTGCCAGTTATTTGTTTTTTCTGAACAACTGGATGTTGCATATCTACATGACAATCAAATTACATTGATTTCCATACACATCTTTGTTGAATCATTTTATTTGCATGGATGTATTTGATATAATGATATAACAAAATTATATATTTTGGATATAATAAGTTATGGAGACTAGACTCTTTTCTACAATACTGGGATCCTGTGTTTTGCTGAGGGGCCCCTTCCTGATGGTATGTGCAACTCATCCTAGAACAGTCTGTCAGTTGAGAAACCAAGAGAAGAGAACACAAAGTACCTTCTATGTGGTATTGCTGGATGTGCTTCCCATAGCAGAATTCATATGTCCACCAGTTCTTAGTCTGAATGAGAGGAGAGAATGTTACAAGTATTTGGTTGAAGCAAGATTGTGCCAAGTTCCCTTCAGTATTGGACATCTTCACTTTAAGAAAGAAACATTTTTTTTAAAGTGTACGACATGAACTCTGTAACCAGAGCAGGCGAATGAAGACAGTGGACAAAACAGTCAAACTAGAACATGAAAATGAGCGAGTGGCCTTGTCATGCCTCATGTTTCTTTGATAACCAAATCACAACCACATTCCCACCAACCTTATCTGTGGCAGGGACAAACTTACAACTCCTACTCCTGCAGCCCAAAGAAAGTTGAAATGTGCCAGAGCCAGCAATCCATGGGCAGCCAAATCCTATCCTGCACTGGAACAGGCAGGCAGGCCGGCCCGTGATGTATCCAGTGTAGGGTAGGAGGTGGATCCCGCGCAACTCTGAGTAAGGGGATTTATTTCCCTTTACTCCATGTGATGAGGCAGTCACCTCATGGGGCTACTTGGATCTTCAGCAGCTAAAATGCTAGCACAGATCCAAGCAGCCTGGTGTAACACCAGGCTGCTCGGGAGGGGGTTAGGATATGGGAGGGGGTTAGGATAGGGAGGGGGTTAGGGAGGGGGGTTAGGATATGGCCTAAGTGCCCAAGGTTGGTCCCAGTCCACACACCGGCCTTCCTCCCCCCAAAAACACTCCCATTTCTCCCTCCCAACCCCCTGAACTGGCCTCCCTAAACCAACGCAAACATACCTTTCTCTGGGCTAGATCTGGTGCCAGGAAGCCAGCACACACCCTTGAGCTGGCCTACCAGGCTCACAGGTTATTGCAAATGTGCCTTACAGCAAGTTTGCAACACTCCTGGGCTGGCGCAAGTGACTTGCACCAACCCAGCAAGTGCTTTGGATTGCACTCCCAATCTCAATTCCTACACCTGTAAAATGGCAATATGAGCAATTTCATTAAGAGGGCTTTAATGATGATTAAGAGAAGGACAATTCCCCCCTTCCCCAAAAAACTAAATAAATGAAGAGTTTGGTTCAATCTTGCTATCCTGGTCTTATTTGATTTGAGTGAGGAAAAGCTCTTCAGGGTAAATCCAAGGAAGAAAGTAATTGAAAGACACATATAATCCCAGGGCTGTGACACAGGCCAACACACATTTTACTGTCTTAAAAGTTAAACCTATTCCTGGGCATACTGTATTTGAATTTGGGGTGCCGATTCAAAAAAAGGCATCGTTTTTGCCCTATAACATCTAGTTTCAGAGATATGGTATTGTCTCATTAGTGAATGTTTCATTCAGCTTCCCAATGAGGAAGCCTACACCTGCCAAGGCTTTTTCATGAGGAAGCTGCTTGAATCATTCACTAACAAAGGTATGCTGTATCTCCAAAACTAGATACTGATGCCATTTTTGGAATCAGCATCCCAAATTCATATAAAGCCACCATAATTTTTGGGGAAAAAAGTTTTTCTGACCCTCAGTTTTGAAGGCCTGTGTAATCCATCCCTTTTCTTGGTTGTGTATGATCTCCCAATGCTCCATCCCAACCCTAGTCCAAAAATCACCTTAATGAGGCAAGGAGCTTCTTCCATGGGCTTCAACAGTTCTAAAATCCCCAGTCCAGTGTAGCTTGGTGAATCCTCCTCTTTGTCCTGGTGAATCTTCACTGCAGCAGCTGGAAGCCGGCACTCATATTTCTGCTTGTATTTGGAGGACACGGTCACCACTTCAGATGACTTACTCTGGAAAATTTAAACAAGGAGATCGGCAAGTGAGAATAATTAGTTGCAGGCATTAGTGTCACCAGCCCTAAAAAGTCTAGGTGTGTCCAGGAGACAGAAAAAGTGAAGCTGCAAGGGGCAGGTATGGGGGCAAGGACAGTGTTTGTAGGTAAAGCGAGTCTCAGACTTCCAAGTGATCTTATAGCTCCACTATATGACCCAGCTCCCTCCTATTTTCAATTCATTTCTTTGCACCACATGACACTGAAAAAACCTCAGCAAACTGAATATCCTGTCCATTTGTCTCCTCTCTTGGGGAAACCCACTGTGACCAAGTTAGAGCATCTCTACATTAGAGATAGTCTACACACACCCAACTCCCAAAGCAAAGAAATCCCAGAAGCCCTTCAGTCAAGTGATTAGCCAAACAAAAGCTTCTGCACCACGTACTACCAAACACTCAAGAATTACTACTGTTGTTACTTTCCACTAATTTTGCATTTTTCATTTGCAAAGTGCTTTATACACTGTGCTACCCAGGGACCAGCTTTGCAAGCAAGAATCTTTTGAAGAAATGCTTCTTGTTGTTGTTGTTTAATCTCACCACCTGCCACATGGCAAACCTTGTCTAATCTGCACCTGAAACAAATTCTGTACTATGCCAGTCAAAATTCAATCAATGGCGCAAATGAAGTGATTAACCATATTAACTACTTTGTGCACGATGACCCATTCTGCTTTTGTGACTCAGGGGGACGGTAATAGCCTCTCTGTGTCCACTCCTTTCCCAGGTTCTGCAATTATGTTAGGCATTGACCACATTTTTTTTCAGCCCTCGTTTACAGTCTTAAGGCCTAGAAACTTGAGTTAAAAAAAAACACTAAATGAAAGTTGAAGTTTCTAAGCAAAGAAACCCTGCACTTCTACAGAAAGCATTAGTATTGCCTGTTCTTTGAGACAGATAGTATAATGAGCTTATCTGGTATCCTACATTATTGTCTTTTGGGTGCCTTCAGGAAATCCCATTTTCCATTTGCATTTTAAGTTTCCTGTATCTACTGTTTGGTGTTATTTTTACTATTTTTAATTGTATGCTGCATCACCTATTTTTTAAAAAGCTCCTCAAAAGCTATCAGTACAAACAGCTCTGCTCATAAGTTCACCTGGAAGGTGCAGTTAGGGGGCATGAAAGACCTTCAAGCTTCTCCTGCGTAGATACGGAATAATATGTATCCAGGTTGCAAAGGGGCCAGTCACCAAGATGCTCTTTAGAGGTAAACATGCAATTGGCAAGGAATATAAATATGAACATGCAAGGCCAGGCCCCATGCAAGGTCACCCTGAGCTCCAGGTGCTCAGCAACTACAATCTAGCCCTCCAAAACAGGCACAAAAACTGACCAGCAGCAAGTCAGCTTTTGGCAGCTGCTACAGTCAAGTTTACAGAAACTTTTCACCAAAAGTGGCTTGGCGTGAAGAGCCTCTGATTCACTTAACTTTGCCCCCCTGTTTGAAAACTCATCAGTGGGCCAACAGAGGGGCTTCTCTTCTCTTTCTGCATCCCTGCAGGTCCCAGGGATAGAAAACTATCAGTCATGAGGACACAAGAACAGAACAGAGGCTAAACAAACCTTAAGTGCAGGAATACAGAGCCATATGGCCATGCTGGCAACTACATTTCTTGACTAATATTTTCGTCCTGCCTTTCCACCACCACCATGGGAATTCAAGTGGGACAGCTCAACTGAACAGAATCTGTTTTCTCAATTGCTGTGTTGTTGTTTTTTAAATCTGTCATAAAAAGTGGTCTGAAACAGCTTAAGCACAAAATATACACTGATAAATAATTGTAATAATCAAACACTAAAACTCACTTGACCCTTCAGTCAAGCACAAGCTTCTGCACTAGGTACTAACAAACACTACTACTACTTCTTTCCCCTAACTCTGCATTGTAACTTGACAAATTACTAGTTAATACTGGGGCATTTTAACTGATGTCCACAGTTGTGTGTACACTGAGCTAAAGGCTCCCCAACCACCAAAATTCTGTGCCAAGGTAAACAAAGTAGAGTTCTGAGAGTCTTATAAACTAAGCAAACTAGTTTACACCTTTCACAAAATAGTTTATTCCTCAATTTCTAATAGTAAAGCTGCTGTCGAACATACAGGCAAGCACCACCAAGGGGACAAATGGTCAGAGCTAGAAGTTATGTTGAAGGAAACAAACAACCCACCACTGGTTTTTCTCCAGTTGGAGGGAAAGGAGGACATGCACCCTGTGATATGCCAGCTAGTGCAGGCCCACTGATGATACAGACAGAAAGTTGCATCATGTTGGAGGGGATGCCCTGCACCTCGCATCTGCCCACTGCTGCTGTTAGTTGGTGCTCCAATTCAGGCACCAGCAGCCTCCTTCTTTTCCTCTGCTGGACAAAAAAAGAGGGAGGCCATAGTCACCTCTCCATCGCCAAGCTCACTCACTTAGGAAAGCAGCCAAGTGGGCTGGGAGATGGAGCTTTTGTACCGTAGGCAGCTCTGGTCCTGGTCATTTCAAATGACTCAGCTTGGCTTCCCTCCCACCTCTCAGCCAGCCACCAGCTGGTGTGGGAGGAAGCAAGCAAGTGTATGCAAAAATTTTTGTGGTGGGGAAGAAAAATGGAATTTTGGATTGCCTCTGATTACACCAGCTAAGTCTGCTCAAAGCTCAATTTTCCCCTTGCAGCTTAAAGGGCTTGGGCAGGGGGCGCTGGAAAGTAGTATTAGAAGATGTGTTTCTTTCAGGCCCAATTCCCTCCCATTACCTGAAAAATGTTTGGGGTCTCATTTATTTTTACTATTTTGCATTTGTTGTTGTTTTTCAAAAACAAAGTGCTGAGTTCTCAGGAAGATGGATTCATATCACTACACTTCCAACCTGTTTTTCCTCCATCATGGACCTCAAGGCAAGAGACATGGTCTTCCATTTAAGTACCAACCACACCTAAACCTGTTTGGTCTCAGCAAGGTGGTTCCATCACATGCCCTCTGACCAGTCGGGTGATTCCACGCTCATTACTGCCTTCTGTGACTTTTCTGCACTTCCACATAATTGCAGCACACATGCTGCTCTGGAAATTATAAAAAAAGAATCTAAGCACATATAGGGCTTTCTTTTTCATTGCCAGGAGACCACAGCCATCTGCCAAGGCCATGGTTATTCCTCGCCTGGCAAGCCTTAGGCTTCTTTCGCTCCCTGATATAAACACACATCTTAAAGAAACCCATTTACTTACATTTCCTGACTTTTGCCCTCTCAGATATTTAGCACCTTGGGGTACTAATCTACTCCTAATGAAGGGCTAAAGAATTCTTCCTCCCTTCAAGTCAGACCAACACTGCCCTAGATTATCACACATATGTTCAGAATGACTTTTATAGCTATACCAGCATTGAACTTGACTCTAGAAACTTGGCATCTCATTGTAAGGTTTTATTTGAATTATACCTCACAGGCTGCTCAGTGCAATCAGATGCATACTTAGTTCAAAAGGAGATGCCAACTAGGCCTACTGAGCCCAGTTATTGACTCTCCTTCCTCCATACCCTGAAAATATGCCCCAGAATTTGCCCAGACACTTCATGAATTTGCACATTGCTAAGGAAAGTTGGTAAAACAGCACACAAGGTGCTTTGGGAGGGCCCAATCCTATTCAACTTTACAGTGCTGATGCAGATAATTCAGTCCCGATATAAGAGAACAGGATGCCCCACTGACACAGTTGCATCAGCACTTTAAAGTTGGATAGGATTCGGACCTCAGTGAATTTGCATGCAAAGCCAAAAGGGAGAAATGCATGCAAAAGAAGCTTGCATAATGTACATCTGGCCTTCCATTATAACTAATATCAAGGTAGCTAACAAAACATAGTAAAACAATTCCATTAAAAAAAATTCACACACATCCAAAAACTAACTGCAATGGAGGCTGCCAAAAACAAACTCATAAGCCTCACAACAGCGATTTTCTACCTAGGGTACAAATGGGCTTTCAGTAACCATTTAGAGGACAGGGCAGGAACCTTTTGGCCTATAGGCAGCCTTACAACTAAGCCCACAAAAATTACCAGTGCATGAATAATTTGACTAGCTTGTCAGCCCTGTGGCATAGAAAAAAAAAGGAAACCAGATTTGTAAAGCTTCCTTTTCTGATCATTTGGAAGAGATTCTTACTCATCACAAGCAACCAAGTAAGTGGCTAAAAGTCTTGGATTGGACAGAAGTGACCTCACAGAGACCTACTGTCTTCCTTAGAGCTGCTGCCAGCAACCCAACCACAAACGCCATGTTTCCTTTGGTATGGCACATGTTCAGTTCCAAACCTCAACCACTGGCAAGGAAAACAGACACATACAATTCTGTCTACTTCTAGCCAAGGCCCAACATATACTCCCAGTAGCATGGAAGTCATTCCCCTGGGGCTAGATTTTACTTCACTGTGGTAAGCAGCTGAATACTACAACTATGCAGGCAGGGTCAATTGCATGGACCCTTTCATCAAACTGTCACCTTGCAAGGAGGGAGACTGCTGATCAGGTGTCAAGGATCTGTGTAACTGCCCCCATCTACATGGTCCTGGTGTTAAGGACTTACTGCAGAGCCACACAACCCTGTCATAGGGAAGCAACTCCCTTGCTGCTAGTGGTGTTGGGCCTAAAGCCAAACTTATCCTTGTCAAGCAGGACTAAGCCCTACCCACCCCCAAACAGCAGTGCAATTATAAAAGAGTACCAAGTACAGAGTGTACCAACCCATATCACAGGAAGCCTAATAGAAACAGGAATTTTCAACCAATAGACACCAGTTCAAACGTTGGTGTAGTTACAGTCTCTTGTAAGCATTCACAGGAGCAGAGTAGTGGATGGCTCAATGTCCCATCTTTTTTTTGTTAAGACTGATTCAGACAAAAGACAGTCCCAAATGATGAACTTATGTCTACCTTTTTGAAAATGATTGTGTGTGCAGCATGATAGGGTAAGAGGAGACTTGAAGAGCAAGACTTCTGCACTTGAAGAAGAATCATTCATTCTTCTTTCATTCTGCTCCCTTGCTTTCTTTTATGTCTGTATTCCTTCCTTAAAGATCTCACTTCTGCTAGAAAGTATCAAGGCTGTATTGCCCAAAATGGAGAAAGTTAAGGCTGGGGAGGGTGTCTTCATAGCTGTCAAAATCAGAGAGTGTAAAATCAAAGCAAGTATTTCAATGGAGTAAAAGTTTCAGACCCCAGCTGGCCAAAAGGCAGGTGGTGTCCTGGTTCTCCAGGAACAGTTGCATTTATGATGAGACAGTACTATGAGACACACCTGCTAGACAAAACTGGGTTGTCATATATTAAAACAAGTGATTCTTGAGTGCAGAGGGTGCTTGTGGCTAGCAGCGTCGCTTCAAGAGAATAACAACGTCATCTGTCATCTTTTTAAACTGCCCCTTAACAGAAACCATGAATCTAATTTGAAAGAAAACCTACTAGCATCTATTCAGCTACAAATAAGGTCTTCCCTGAAAAGTTTTGATCACACTTCACAAACATGCAGCAAGGAATTCCCTTGCTAAATACAGCTGTGAATAAACAGCAACAGAGGCAACTTCATCACTCTGACAAGAGGCCAGATCCTCCATGATCCCGGATTCCCTCCAGAACAAGGGAGGAAGCCAGCAGGCAAGTCAGCAAATGAGCTATATGGCTCTACCAGGTTTAAGTCGGCTTTTTGGATCTCCTTTCCATGGAGGAGATCAATAGCAATAACATTCAAGCCACTTCTAGTAAATCTTTGATTTTCTCCTGGGTCACGCACAGCACAGATGGTACAAGACTTAGGTAGAATGATGCAATTCTTGCCAGAGCAGTAAACATACACTGGGGCATCTAGCTAAGAGCATCACTATACTTGTAAAAGGGCAAAGAAGAAAGCTATGGGAAGAAAAGCAACAGACAAGGGGTTAAGCAAGGACCTAGATGCAGTACAGCCAAATTCTAGTCTGGTCCAAGCTGTGTGATCTGAATTAACTACACAAATGTGCTTGAGCATATTTTTTAAAAAAAATTATCTTCACTACAGCTAGGAAGAAGGCACAATGGAGAACTGTCAGGGCCCGAAATTTTGCCAGACTCACATATTCTGTTCATTTATTTTTAAGATGGTGGAAAACTGACATTCTGGCAACACAAGTTTATGCGTACCTACTCAGAAGAAAGTTCCACTGTGTGAAATGGAACTTACTCCCAGGAAAGCGTGCATAGGACAGCAGTCTAAGGAAGCCAAATTCTTCAACATTCAGAATTCCTAGCTTACATTGAGCATTCCAGATTGCAATAAAATAAATGCTCCTACACAGTTCCCTACTTATAGGAATTGGGGGGGGGGAATAAGATGTAGTCAATTACTTTGACACAATGCTATTTCTAATCTAGGGCAATAGCGAATCATATAGGGAGTGCAAGTTTTCTTCTGTGGGGCACCAGATTAGCAGATCTGATCCTGAAATTTCCTGAGAGAGAAGACAGAATGCACATTGATGTGATGGGTAAGACCCCTTTCCCATGCTGCAACATGCCTAGGGTAATGAAAAAGGATTGCATGCTTACCCACATCAGGGATACTAACCTGTAAAGGGGGGTGAATGAGGATCACTTCCAATAAATTTTCTAAAGCACTTACTAATAAAGAAAAACACAATCATCTCTCACCCCCCATCTTCAGGTCTTTCCTTTTTCCAGGTAAATGATACTGGATAGGTATCTACCATCTCTTCAAATAACCAACCAACCATTTCATAAGTTAAGCATTTTTTCCACAGAAGTAGGTCCCTACAATGGTTTCATATGAACTGAACACTAACCTACCATGAGGAAAATAAAAGGTCTAGTGCAATGGCTCCCAAACTGTGAACTGTAGCTCCCCAGGAAAACCCGTGGAAACTAGCCAGGAAAGCCTTGGAAGCCTTGTGAAAACCCACTGCACTATGAAAATGTATAGGACTGTAGCCTTAATGGGCAGCCTTGGCCAAAGGACCTGTAGGTCAAGGAAGCTGCTGTTAGAAAAAGTTTGGGAACCACTGGTCTAGTAGATTAGGTGTTCATCTTACATTGGTTAGAGATGTAAGCATCTCAGCTAAGCTTTTGGGTTAAACTGACTGACCTAATTAGAGAAGCTGCAAACACTGGGGCAAAAGTTATTCCACTTTTTGACCAGGTTCCCCAAAATGCCAACAATATGGCCTGCAACATCTCTCTGCAAAATTCATATTTACTATTTGATGCCAAAAAAACAAAAATCCCCACTAATCTATCCCATTATTCATACAGCCCCATCAGTGTGCATTGTATCTTATGGAATGACACAAGCAAAAATAGGTATATCCCTGTCTGCAGGGCATTACAACGTTTGTTGTAATTAACTGTATTCTTTGATATGTTTTTGCCATGCTGATGGTTCTGAAAATGTGACAGAAAATTGCATGATATAAATAAGTTATCTAGGACTGATGATAGAGAAAACTACTGAATAAGGGACAAATGCAAGTGATTCTGATACACACAGTTAAGCTTCATTAGAATTGGGAATGAGAATTGAGAAGATAAAACCAACAGCCATGTGGAAAAGGTCAATTTGGAGGAGAGGTCTGAAGGAAAAAAAAACAAGAGATGGAGCACTACATACCAGTTCAGGAATGCAACATATAGCTCATGCCACAATAAACCCATTTGTCTTTAAGACACCAAGAAACTTGTTACTATATTTGTTACAACAAATTTAAAACAAGTCACTGTTCTGGAATTTGAGGTTTCTTTGCCACTCCACAGGTTTCCATACCTACTCTGCATGCTCTGAAATTACTGTATATAAGTATATCAGAGCAGAGTTTCCCAAACCTTAAAGCACCCAGATCCACTTTTTAAAATGACACTTTACTGCAGTGGTTCTAGCACATTTAGCACTGGGATCTTTTTAAAATGAGAATCTATCAGGACTCACCAGAAGTGATGTCATGACTGGAAGTGACATCATCAAGAAGGGAAATTTTTAACAATCTTAGGCTGCAATCCTACCCACACATACCCAGAAGTAAGTCCCATTTACTATCATTGTTAAAAGACTATATATAGTAGCTTGTTAAAAGTACAAGTCTGTAACATTTCCCTAAATGCAGTCACATACCATGGTAGCATCAAGTCTGATATATTAAAAATAAAATATTGAAATGAATAGGGACCCACCTGAAATTGGCTCGCGACCCACCTAGTGGGTACCCAACCCACAATTTGAAAAACTCTGCTCTATTGAGTTTAGCTTTCTAGCTTTATGAAGCCTTTTAAAAAGTTTCATTTTACCAACCACTCAAGTCTCTGTTCTTAACCTTTTTACTATGGTGGGGGGGGGGAGGAGGAACTGCCTTCTGGAGTTGAGCTCTATGTTTGTTGGACTGGGACCATTCTAGTGGCCTTGCATTCCCTTTCACCTGGCCTCTGATAAGAACCAGGGAAGTTACGTATTTGCAAGTAAACAAGCACATGTGGCTCAGTTCTGCTTTCCACAGGACTCAGTTTTGCTCTCCACAGGGCTCAGTACAAGTCACTTGGCAGCCAACAGTTTGTCAGTTTCAGTCTCACAACCCAGCAACAATCAGGTCACGACCCATTGACGGGTTCCAGATGCACAGTTTGGGAAACCCCATTATCAGACCCTTGCACAGGCTATCATAAACTTCATAAACTATCATAAACCCTTGCATTTCATAAACATTTGCTCCAGCTTTTTGCCATAGCTCCACTATCCCCACATGCATAAGATTCTCTCTCTCTCTCTCTGGGATGTGGTTCCCAAAGTGTGAGCCGTGGCTCCCTGGGGAGCCGTGGAAACCAGTCGGGGGATCCTCATGAAAAACTTGCCACCCTACCCAAGGTATAGGATTGTGGCCCTGAAGGGGAGCCACAGCTAGTGGTGCAGCAGGTCAAGGGAGTCGCCAGTGGAAAAAGTTTGGGAGCCACTGCTTTGAATGAGCCCAGGTCTTTGCCTCCCCACCAGAGTCATTTGAAAAACAGTGCTGCTGCTGAGTGAGGCTCACAAGTGCCAAGTGCAGAGCCTGGACAGTGCAAGGGGCATGGGTTGTGAGTGTCTGCACACCTCACACAGCAGTGGTGGTGCTGCTTTTCGAAGGACTCTGCCTCCCCTGCCTTCCACCCACTGCAAATCCCTGATTTCATGCGTGCGGACATAAGTGTGTGCATGTACACATACGTGTGCGCGTGCATGTACGGACATACGTGTGTACAGACATACATGTGTGTACAGACATACGCGTGCGTGTAGACATAGGTGTGCACGTACGGGTGTGTGTGTGTGTGAGCCTAGCCAGTGACAGGCAGGCTTCCCCCAGAGCCTCAGCACACGCAGTGAGGCTGGCAGTGCCCCCCCAGCGCAGGGCAGAGGCGTCCCCCCAGCCAGAGCCGCCCGCCCTTCTGCCCCCAAGACCCCTTCGGGGCGCGGCGCCCCAGCCCGCCCCCGACACTGCCCCCCTCACCTGCCCGGCCATCACGGGCTCCGCGCCGATCTCGATGCCGTACTTGAGCTCGCCCAGCTCGTGCAGGTTGAGGGTGCCCAGCTGCGCCTTCCCCCCACCCACCGCCCACCCCAGGAGCAGCAGAGGGCCGCACAGCCCCGCGAACAGGCGCGCCGCCGCCATCTTCCCCTCTCGGCTTCTGCGCTCGCCCTCGCCGGCAGCAGCTGCTTCCGCCCATTCCTTGCCCTCAGCGCCTCCGACGCTACCGCCCGGCTGAGGTGCCAATCATGACGTCACCGCATTCTCATTGGGCCGCGTATACAAAGGGGACAGCTCCTGTTGGGAAAACCTGGTGGAAGCGGATTGGACGGCTCTGTAGACCAATCAGGAGAGCGAGCGCCGCAAGGGGCTGATTATAAAAAAAGAAAGAAAGAAGCATCCCTGGAGGGACGCGATTGGTCCAACGGGATATTCTGTCAGCCAATGAGAACGGCGAGCGCCTTCCACGGAGGAGAACAGGGACTGGACCAGCCTTGAGCGCGCGTGCAGGGTGATGCACCCTTTCCAAGAACAAAAGTGCTATCAGTGGGAGTGGCTGAGCATGTAGAATCCACCCGCAATCAGAAGTGAGTCCCATTGAGTTCTAGGGAACACACTGCCTGGTGAGTGTGTTTCATTCATTTAAAGCAGTGGCTCCCAAACTTTTTCCACTGGCGACTCCCTTGACCTGCTGCGCCACTAGCCATGGCTCCCCTTCAGGGCCTCCCCCCACCTCAACGAACCACCGCCCAGAGCTCTTCCCTTCTCTGGGTGATGTGTGGCTGGCTTGCGGCTGGCACTGGACTCAGTGCAGACACCGGGTGCTGGCTTAAGTCTGGCACAATGAGCTCAGGGTTGAGCTCATAGGGCGCAATCCTAACCCCTTATGTCAGTGCTTTCCAGCCTTGACATAAGGGCAATGCAGCTTCGAGGTAAGGGAACAAACATTTCCTTACTTTGAGGAGGCCTCCGTGAGTGACACCCAACTGCAGGATGCAGCACATGTCCCATTGGCACCGCTATGCCGGTGCTGGAAAGCACTGACGTAAGGGGTTAGGATCACGCCCTTAGTGACATTGAAATTAACAATGTTTGGGCTGATAGGCCACGGTCAAATAAAGCAGCTCTCACCTAATGTTTCGCCTACTGCTGCTTACCACACCAGCAGGTGAAACGTTAGGTGAGAACTGCTTTATTCAATCTTGGCTTATCAGCCCAAACACTGTTATCTTCAGGCTGCAATCCTAAACTCACTTTCCTGGGAGTAAGTCCCATTGAACATAATAGGACGTACTTCTGAGTAGACCTGGTTGGGATTGTGCCCTCAATGTCACAAATACTGGCCGTGAAAGCCTTAGTATTTATATTAAATGCTTTAGGTTTGCAACCTCAGCTCATGATGGACAAAGGCCTTTCCTTGCTGACAGTTGGCTGTGGGCAGTTTCCAGGCAGCAACTCCCACTGTGGATCATTTTTTCCCCACCCTACTTTTTTTTTTTTTAATCCAAATTATTTGCCCATTCTTACTTCAGTACTACCATTACTGTCCTTTAGAATCACACTCTA
The DNA here is from genome assembly GCF_035046505.1 of Tiliqua scincoides. Lineage (NCBI taxonomy): Eukaryota > Metazoa > Chordata > Lepidosauria > Squamata > Scincidae > Tiliqua > Tiliqua scincoides. The sequence continues at coordinate 125,983,303 of NC_089822.1, read as the reverse complement.
CCTGAATATCTCTTTTTATCTTGGCTAGAGGAGATACATATTTATGATAGATATTTTAAGGGTTAACCTAACTTCTCTCAGATAAGAAAAACACCTGAAATTAGGAGCCAAAGTAGTGACTAGTTTTTCTGTTAAAAACAGGATAGAAAAGGTCATTATGTCAAGATGACCTGCAGAGAAAAACATGTGCGTCATAGCTTTCCCAAAAGGAAAATTCCAGGGTCTTATGTAATCAAAGTTGCAGGCCAGAAACTTCTCCATACATGGCTAACAGACTTCCCAGTTAGGGCTGGAACCATGCACCAATAAGGAAGTGAAGTGACATGCCCAATAAGGAAGTGAAAGTGACATGCAATTTCACATGGGTCAGTTGTTTATGACAGAGTACAAGTAAGGAGTTTTGGGTGTGGTTTTTTGAGAAATCACTGATCCACCATGGGGTAACTTTGAACCTGTATCCATCCTAATCTATTCCTAATCTGTAAATAGCCTGTAAATAAACATTCTATACGCTTTTAAAGGAGTTTTTGCTTGTTTAGCATTGACCCAGAGACCGAATCCCAGAATCTCTCTATCAGTATACAGATAATCATTGTTCCGCATGCTGTTGAGGCGAGGAAGTGTACCCTGCTGTTCATATACACAGTGCATTTCTCTAACAGAGCCATTACTCCCATCCTTCATACTGGAGGTAGTGTTTGACTTGGGGAGGAGTTATGCATGGAGAGGGAGAGTGTCAGAACCTTTAGAAACAACATTTCATGCCCCACACTACCAATTTTTTTGCCTGAGCCTGTAAATCCAAGGGATGAGGGCTCTGGTGGCCAAAGGCATGAGCATGGTAAACTACCTCAGGTAGTTGGATCTTGTTGCTATTGTGAGAAAGTGGTGTGTTTGAAACCCACATTGGCAGGTGACATCGATTTAGGTAAAGCTGGGTGTGGAGAATATAGCTGTAGATCCTGTAGATTCTTGCATGCAAAGCACACACTCTCACATTTGAGGTAACTTTCACAGCCTTTGGACTATGAAATGGACGTGCTGCTCCACACATCCAAGGGGGTATTTTTGGGCAAACCCACTTAGCCACAGGGGCATCCAGGCAGCCACTCCATGGCACTGAAGGATTTTCGTAAAAGAGCATTAAAAATGAGAAAAAGGTTTTTTTTTGCTTTGCAACGCATTAATCAGTAACACAAATCGTATCTGCAGTGGTACAATTCACCCTCTCCAATGTCAGGATTCTACAAATTTATCCTCCTGAGTATAAACTGTCAGGATTTTAAATATATTGTTTGAGTCGAACTCAATCTTTATTGTACCTATAGTAATGCATCTGTTTCAGAATTGTTCCCTAAGCCATACCTGTTTTATGTATCTGTACGCACTGATCTAGATATTAACCTCCGCAAAATATTTTTCTGAGCATGGGTTTTTCTTTGTTCTTTTAAATATTATTTTGAATGCTGCTGAGCAGTTGTCAGTTTGAGTAATGAATTAAGAGACAAGTTGATACGATCCAAGATGTTCTTCCTTAATGGGAGAGTTCATGAAAGTTTGGTAGAAGTACAGGTCTCCAACTGGGGTTGAGATGTCAGTTGACCCGTGTTCCCCCTTCTGTGGTCAGTATAAGAAAAAACTAAAGAAACAGGTAGTTGTTGGCAGCTGCTGGAACAGGCTGTCTCTCCTTCCTCTCTCTTTGTGTTGTATGTGTGTGAGAGTTAGAAAAGACAAAAGAAAATATTTCTTTACCCATGAATCTGTGGAAGTTCTTGTCACAGGATGAGGTGATGGCACCTGGCCTAGATGTCTTAAAAAGGGGATTGGCAGTGGCGTTCCTGGACTTCCTTGAGCCCAGGACACCACTTGGTTTGTCACCCCCACCCCTGACCCAGAAATAATTGCGGTGATGTCATGACATCACCTCAATTGCTTCTGGAATGGCGCCGGGTGTATAAGTCTACTCCCAGCGTGATTCCGTTCTGCTCTGGGCTCCCCCCTTCCTCTCCTCAAAGAAAACGAAAGACATGCCCAGAGCGATGTGGAATTGCACCCAGAGTGGCTGCCATTCCAGATGCAATGCAGCTCTGGGCGGTGTCTTTAATCTCTTCCATGGAGATGAACTACGTGGCCCAAAATCGCAGCCGGAGAAGCAGCAAGCTGCTGCCTGCCCTGCTGCGATTCAGTGCTGGACTGGACCGCCCCCCCTCCTTTATAGGAGGAAAGGAAAGGGGAAGCCTAGAATGACAGTGTGCCAGGAGTTCAGACTCCCAGCGGGCGTGCTGCCACTCTGGATAGCATCTTTCGTCTCCTTCAAGGTGATGAAAGACGTGGCCCCGAATTGCAACCGGAGACGCTGAAAATTGCTGCATCTCCAGCTGTGATTCACAGCTGGACTGGGCCACCCCCTTGTCTTATCCTTTATAGGAAGAGAGGAAAGGGGTAGCCTAGACCGGTAGCACACTGGGAGTTGTGAGCGACTCCTGGTGCTGCCTCTCTAGGTCATCCGTTCCTCTCCTCTGGAGGAGAGGAGGGGGTGGCCTAGAATGGCAGGGCACTGATGGTTGTGACTCCTGGCGCATCGTATATCTACATCGCCGCTTTCCTCCCCTCCTATAAAGGAGGAGAGGAGGGGAGGTGGCCCAGTATGGTGCTGAATCGTGGCTGGGCAGGCAGCAGCTTGCTGCCTCTCTAGCCCCGATTCTGGGCAGCACCTCTTTCATTGGGAGGAGGATTTTTTTTTTAAAGGAAGAGAAACCGGCAGAGCTGATGGCTTCTTTCTTTTTCAAAAAAAGATAAACAGGCGGTGGAGGTGCAAGGTTGGCAGCATCCAGGGCATTTGCCCCCATGCCCCCTTCTAGGTCCTCCACTGAGGATTGGACAGATTTATGGAAGAAGCATTTTTCACAAGTTACAAGCCATGATGGTAATATGCATGGTCCTGGTTGTAGAAGTAGGCTATTTCTGAATGCCAGGAGTAAGGGAGTGGCAACAGGATACAGGTATCTTGTTGTTTTGTGTACTCCCTGAGGCATTTGGGGGCTACTGTGAGATACAGAAAGCTGCACTAGATGGCCTGATGCAGCAGAGCTCTTCTTACATGTTATTAATAGTTGCACACTCAGTTTGGTGGGGCTTACTCCCAGGCAACCTTGCCTCAGATTGCAGTTTCCACTGAATCTTCACCACTAGGGAGCAGCACATTCCTCTTTTGTATTAACAGCACTGGATAAATCTGCAAGAAGTGTTCACGGGTCCTACTATGTTTCATGAGGAGGATGAAAAGCCTCCTTTTCCTGCACATACTCCCTTGGCAATTTTTATGGTAGGCTTTTGTATACTCTAGTGTAGCAAACAGAATCCCAAAGCAGGATCCCTCCTCTCCCATGATTGATTTTGAACCCATTATTAATCACCATCAATGTTGTACTATAGTCTAGAAAACAGGGTTTGAGGTGGGAACTACAGCTTGTGAACTTTGTTTGGATAAGAAATTAAGTGGGGTAGTTTGGGGTAACTCACCATCTCTCTGCCTGTCCTACCCCACAGGATTTGAGTGAAGCAAAAACACTACTCATTCTGAACTTCTTGGAGGAAGAACAGCGTTCAAATATGAACAAAATATGTTTATTCATTGTTGCAAGTATCTCTTTGGGGATTTGGTGGATATTATAAACGTTTATAGGGATACCCAAAAATAACAAGCTTATTCCCGAAACACAACTGTGTTCTTCTGTATACATATGGAGAAATAAAGGTATGGGAAGAATAACTAGTCTTGGGTTCCTTGGAGCAGTCTGTGGCACTGGACAAAGCAAGGAATTGAAACCACATCACTAACAGTGTAGAAGAAGAAAAATTTGTTGAACTATTTCTGTATATATCAGACATTTTTGGACTGCAAAGCTGACCACCTTAGGAGGGCAGACCTGCTATTGTAAAGGAGTATTCACGACCTACCCTTGAGCTCAAGTCACCCCCTCTCATGCACAGCTCAAGAGGCGCCGAGGCTGTTTCTCCTGCTGCAGATGCAAATCAGCAACTGGGCAACTGAGAGCACAATCCTGTTCCTCACTAGTGCAGGCAAAGCAGCAGCTGTGCTGTCACTAACCATCACAAACATGGTGTAAAGCATGTTTGGGAAGACTCATGTATAAGCAGTGCCAGTGGGAATGCATGTGCTGTTCCAATGATGCTGTATCCCAACCTGCAGGGATGGGCCGACACCTGGATGACTTGGAGTCGAGTTGTGAAAACATGCACTTTTTGTGACTTGTACAGACTCAAGTCATGTGTTTCAAAAACTTGGGCACTACTCGAGATTTGGGGGTTTTACCCTAAAAATGAACTCTAATCGAGTTAAGACTCACTTATGTGTCTGCTTGTGACTCTGTTTTGTGTGTGTGCTTGCTTGGTTTTTTTTCCTCCCTGCCACTTCTGGGGATTGACTCGCATTTCAGAAAGACTCAGAAAAATATCCCCTAACCCAAGGAGACCTCCAGCCTGCTCCTCACCTGCACTGGTTACAGCATAGGCCACCCAGCCCCCCTGCACCAGTGCAGGTTAGGATTGGGCTGCTCGATGCTCCATCCAGACTGTGCAAGAAAGGAAAGCCAGGATGGAACTTGCACCACCTCTGTGAAGGCTTTGAAAACCCTGGCGAAGGTTTAGCAACTTGCTCGTTCCTAAGTGAACTTCAACCCAGGCAGAAGGACTTCCTGTATTCTTGCTGTTTTATTAAAAGCCTGAGAAATCAAAGCAATGGAGGGGAAAATGCCAGCCATAAAAGCAAGGCACTGATCAATTAGCAAGTGGAGAGAGGGGGATGGGGAGTTGGCAAGAATAACTGGCTTTCCTGAAAGGGGGGGAAATGCTAAATTACAATTGGCTAAATGCTAAATTACACTTGGCCGCTGGTGTAAAGCGGCCCCTCCCCCTTGCCTTCAGAGCAGGTCCTAAAGCCAAAACAAAAGCACCAGCCTGAAGTAGCATTTTGCCCCTCTCCAGAAACACCAATGGCAAGGAGGTTCAAAGGAAAGTAGTAAAATAAAGCAAAAGTCCTGTGAAGAATTTTCTGTGCACTTTCCCTGTTTACTCCTGCAGTTTCACGGTTCCATCACTTGCAACAAGGAAAGAGGAAAAACCCCACAGAGGTGTTTGTTTCTGATTTGTGATAGGTTTACAGCTTAACTCTTACTAACTACAATGGCCTTACTTCTTAGTAGTGATAATCCTGGCCCCCATACTGCAAAATGCCCCCTCCACGAACACCCCCCACTGGTCATATCCAGAGGCTTCTGAGGGCCTTAAAATGTCACTTGGTTTCTTGGGAAACTGGAAGTGGCATTTTAAGGCCCTCCAGAGACTTTGCACAGCCCTCCAGAAGCTTGTGCGCGGCCTCTCCAGCCCTCAGAAGGCCTCCAGGTGGGGGGTCCGGATTTTCCTTGGGGAGCAATGGATGGTGCCACTGCCCCCCACAAGTGTGGTGCCCCAGGGCATTTGCTTCCCTTGACCCCCCCCCCCCCCAGTTACTCTAGTGCTTCAGAGTAAGGTAAATAACAATGTTTTCAAACACTTTTACCCATAAAACATCAGATACTTCCAATATCAGACCTGGGCAAATTGCTATGATGTCTGTACAGTTTTGCTTTATTGTTGTGGGGCATCAATCCTGCTCTACCGGTGGGATTATTGAATTTCCAGCTTCTGGATTCAGATAGGCTTCAAGGTCCAATAAACTGGCTAAAACTTTATTTACCCAATCAGTTGGGGAAAAAGAGGAAGATGCTCAAAATTAAAGAGCAGCAATAAAAGGATAAGAATGCCTACATCTGAATGACTTAGCAGACCTTAGGATGCTGGCACAGCACAAAAATCTCTAGAGAGCTAGAAAGGTCCAAAATGGGTGGATAGAGGCAAAAATTAGGGGCTAAATCAGGGTTTTTCCCCCCAGATCTATGAAAATAAATAGGAAATTGAGTTTTAATGCTTCTTCACTCTTTGGAGCCACATGCCTGCTCTGTGAATTGGGCATTGTGCTGGGCCATGGAGCCTTTCCCCCACACAGAATGGTTCCATTGGGAGCCCAGTAACAGAGATAATGGGAGCTTTGTATGGTCTCAGAGTGGCTACATACTGTTTTCTGGGCTCTACATTTGTACCATTGTGAGGAGTGCTACTGGGCCTTTGGGTGAACCAGAGAGCCTAGATCTGGAAGACTTTCAGTCTTTAAATAGTTACATTTATAGAAGGAAGGGAGGAATTAAAAAAAAGAAAAAGGATTGTGCTTGGTTTATAAACACAAATCCCTCAATCTGAGCTAGTTACTGAGAATTGTAAAAAGCTCAGCCATATATGGTTATTTTACTTAATGCAGTTAAAGGTTGGGGTGGTGGATCAGATCAGATGTGGGTGAGATTAAGGGACAGGATAAATACACTGCAACTTTGCTTGGTGTCTTTGGTGAAAGGAAGGATTTATCAAAAATCCTTGATAAAACATGTTGAAAAGGTGGAGAGTGACCAGTAGGGTTACCAACTTTTCAGCCAGCCCCTGTAGTTATGCTTTAATAGTAATTTAAAGCACACATTAGCAGGTACTGCCTGCTGACCTCTGTGGTGCAATGTCTTAAAGGCACAGGAGGTTTTATTTCTGGATAGTTAGCAGCCATAGGTGGGCAGCTTCCAGTCATTTCAACATAGGGCTGACACAGGAGAGCTTTCTGGTGAATTGTGTCCCATTCAATTCTCTATGTTACATCCCCCCCCCCCTGTGCTTCTAGCAATGGGCTGACATGCAGCAATTTAGCAGGTTACATTATTTCAGGAAGGAAGATAAAACACTGGGAAAACTTTGCTTGTTGTATTTCTGTGTATTGGGGGGGGGAGCCTGTTAATGGCAAAAGAGAAGAGCTAGTAAAAAGTTGGCAATTTTAGCAGCAAGATTCCTTTACCCACCTGTTCCTGCTATCATTGCAGCATTGAGGCTAGTGAAGGAAACTGCGCCCTACATCACATCTTCAAACAAACAAAACTAAACCTCCTTCTGTATACAGTCTTTGGCGCTGTCCATTCCCTTTTTAATTGTGAAGCTTTTTGTCCCCATAGATACACATTCCACAACAATTGCTCTGCTAAGTTTGTTGCAGCAAAAGAATCCAACAAGACTGTCTTGGAGACTGTCCTGTTGTGGCTCTTTATGAGTTGGGTGAAATTGTTGTGAACAAAAATAAATCCAACAGGTCCACTGCAGACATTTGTTTATCTGGGCAGGAGGTCTGGTCTAGAGGGTAGAGCCTCCATTTGCCTGAAGATTAACATCCACAAGGTCGCCAGTTCGAGGCCGCCGGCACCGTGCGACCTTGAAGCAGCTGGCAAGCTGCAGCTGAGCTGTTCCATCTGCTCGGAGCATGGGAGGATGGAGGCCAGAATGTTAAACCAGATCGGAGTGTAACACCTTGAATGTAGTGGTTCTTGAAAGAAAGAATCTTCTTTCAATTTGTAAAAATCCCTGCGTGGATTTAATAAGCCTGCCTATGTAAACCGCCTTGAATAAAGTCTTGAATAAAGACCAAGAAAGGCGATATATAAATACTGTATATTATATTATATATTATTATATCTGATTGCAGAAAGACACACACAGGCAAATGTAGGATTCTCAGACTTCTAAAGTGCACTGATAATACAGGGACAGCCCGAATCACAAGACCAGCTGCTGAATCGCTTAGTACAGTTGCATATATAAATGTTTTCACTGTATAGTGATTTATAAAGGGAAAGATTAAATTAATTAATAATTCATCCAAAGCCTCTAAAAACAAGCACTCATAAACCTTTATAGTTCAAAGTCTAAAATAATATTAAATAGCTCAAGGTCCAATTACACATCAAAGTGAACTTTGACTGTACACTGATACATAGTAATAATATCTTGGAACGTTCCATTAATCATTAATCATGTGTTTTTCTACCATTTCCACCTTATGTCATTAAGCATGTTCCCATCTACCTTCCTGTAAGTAAATTTATTAATATACCTTTTTAAAAAACTCATCAATGATGAAATAGAAACTTGTGCCCCAGTTAGAGTTGCCACCCCACTCTCAACCAAGGATCTTTAACAGCTTCTTGGATGGTAAATAGAAAGAAGAGTAGTTTTTGAAATTATTACTCCTTTATCTGGGCATTTGTATACTGCCTTTCCTCCTCCTTAGAGACCCTCAAGCCTCCTCCCATTTAGTTAACCCATTTCTTCCCAGCCCACGGGTGTACACATTTGATCCCTGTTGTGTGTATGCAAGGTTGGGCAGCAGTGGCTTAAAAACAGAATGTACATAGTTCAACTTAAAAAACACAGTGAGTAGAGGAGACAATGGTAGATTCAGTCTTGCTGACTTTCCTTCTTCTTCTCCTTCTCTTATTCTTTAGGGGTAATATCTGTATGTCCAAACCAGAAAAAACCACACCTGTAGAATTTCTGCCTGTGGTGCAGCTATTGTATTGGCAACCTTCAGTCTCGAAAGACTATGGTATCGCGCTCTGAAAGGTGGTTCTGGCACAGCGTCTAGTGTGGCTGAAAAGGCCAATCCGGGAGTGACAATCCCTTCCACACCGGGAGCAAGTGCAGTCTGTCCCTGGTCTGTCTCCCTGGCTATGGGCCTTCCTTCTTTGCCTCTTAGCCTCAGACTGTTGGCCAAGTGTCTCTTCAAACTGGGAAAGGCCATGCTGCACAGCCTGCCTCCAAGCGGGCCGCTCAGAGGCCAGGGTTTCCCACTTGTTGAGGTCCACTCCTAAGGCCTTCAGATCCCTCTTGCAGATGTCCTTGTATCGCAGCTGTGGTCTACCTGTAGGGCGCTTTCCTTGCACGAGTTCTCCATAGAGGAGATCCTTTGGGATCCGGCCATCATCCATTCTCACGACATGACCAAGCCAACGCAGGCGTCTCTGTTTCAGCAGTGAATACATGCTAGGGATTCCAGCACGTTCCAGGACTGTGTTGTTTGGAACTTTGTCCTGCCAGGTGATGCCGAGGATGCGTCGGAGGCAGCGCATGTGGAAAGCGCTCAGTTTCCTCTCCTGTTGTGAGCGAAGAGTCCGTGACTCGCTGCAGTACAGAAGTGTACTCAGGACGCAAGCTCTGTAGACCTGGATCTTGGTATGTTCCGTCAGCTTCTTGTTGGACCAGACTCTCTTTGTGAGTCTGGAAAACGTGGTAGCTGCTTTACCGATGCGCTTGTTTAGCTCGGTATCGAGAGAATGAGTGTCGGAGATCGTTGAGCCAAGGTACACAAAGTCATGGACAACCTCCAGTTCATGCTCAGAGATTGTAATGCAGGGAGGTGAGTCCACATCCTGAACCATGACCTGTGTTTTCTTCAGGCTGATTGTCAGTCCAAAATCTTGGCAGGCCTTGCTAAAACAATCCATGAGCTGCTGGAGATCTTTGGCAGAGTGGGTAGTGACAGCTGCATCGTCGGCAAAGAGGAAGTCACGCAGACATTTCAGCTGGACTTTGGATTTTGCTCTCAGTCTGGAGAGGTTGAAGAGCTTTCCGTCTGATCTGGTCCGGAGATAGATGCCTTCTGTTGCAGTTCCAAAGGCCTGCTTCAGCAGGACAGCGAAGAAAATCCCAAACAAGGTTGGTGCAAGAACACAGCCCTGCTTCACTCCGCTTCGGATGTCAAAAGGGTCTGATGTGGAGCCATCGAAGACAACAGTGCCCTTCATGTCCTTGTGGAAAGATCTGATGATGCTGAGGAGCCTGGGTGGACATCCAATCTTGGGGAGAATCTTGAAGAGGCCATCTCTGCTGACCAGGTCGAAAGCCTTTGTGAGATCTATGAAGGGTATAAAGAGTGGCTGTCGTTGTTCCCTGCATTTCTCCTGCAGTTGTCTAAGGGAGAATATCATATCAGTGGTGGACCTGTTGGCTCGGAATCCACACTGCGATTCTGGATAGACGCTCTCTGCAAGTACCTGGAGCCTCTTTAGTACAACTCGGGCAAACAGCTTTCCTACAACGCTAAGGAGAGAGATGCCGCGGTAGTTGTTGCAGTCACCCCTGTCACCTTTGTTCTTGTACAGAGTGATGATGTTTGCATCCCTCATGTCTTGAGGTACTCCACCTTCTCTCCAGCAGAGACAGAGGATTTCATGCAGCTCAGTGACGATGATCTCTTTGCAGCATTTTAGGACTTCAGCAGGGATGCTGTCTTTTCCAGGTGCCTTGCCAAAGGCAAGGGAGTCCAGGGCCACGTGAAGTTCTTCTAGGGTTGGTTCACTGTCAAGCTCTTCCAGCACAGGCAGGCACTCAATGTTGTTCAGTGCTTCTTCGGTGACTACATTTTCTCTGGAATATAGCTCAGAGTAGTGCTGCACCCAGCGTTCCATCTGCTGCGCCCGATCCTGGATGACCTCGCCTGTGGCAGACTTCAGAGGTGCAATTTTCCTCTGTGTTGGACCTAGGGCCTGCTTGATACCATCATACATCCCCTTGATGTTGCCCGTGTCAGCTGCTATCTGTATCTCGGAACAGAGCTGGAGCCAGTAGTCGTTAGCACATCTCCTGGCAGTCTGTTGGACTTTGCTGCGAGCAGTTCGGAGGACCTGCAGGTTGCGCTCACTGGGACAGGCCTTGTATGCTGCTTGAGCTCTCCTCTTTTCCCCAATGACTGGTGTCAACTCCTCAGAGTGGGCTTCAAACCAGTCTGCCGCCTTGTTGGTCTTCTTGCCGAATATGGACAAGGCGGTGTTGTAAACGGTATTCTTGAAATGTTCCCATCTGTTGGATGTGTTTGCGTCGGCCGGGCCTGGAAGAGATTCCTCAAGCGCTTGTGCAAATTCCTCCACTTTTCTCTGATCCCGGGTCTTGCTGGTATCAATGCGAGGTCTTCCTTCCTTTTTCGTGTGATACAGTCGCTTTGTTTGCAGTTTCACTCTGCTGCACACCAGGGTGTGGTCAGTGTCGCAGGCAGCACCATGATAACTGCGTGTGATCTTGATGCTGGGAAGGCTGGAGCGTCTGGTGAGGATCAGGTCGAGCTGGTGCCAGTGCTTTGATCTTGGATGTCTCCAAGAGACTCTATGTTGGGGCTTTGTGTTGAAGAACGTGTTGCTGACACAGAGACCGTGATGACAGCAAAACTCTAGCAGGCGTTGGCCATTTTCGTTCATCCTCCCAGTGCCAAACTGACCTATGCAAGTGGGCCATGAACTGTTATCAGCACCAACTCTAGCATTGAAATCGCCGAGGATGAACAATGGCTCTTTTACAGGGATTTTCTTGACAGTGGTGGCCAGGTCATCATAGAATTTGTCTTTGGCTTCTGCTGGAGACGACAGAGTCGGTGCATAAGCACTGATGAGAGTGATAGGTCCTGCTGATGACTGGAGCTGCAGGGACAAAATTCTTTCACTTCCCACAGTAGGTGGGATGATGGATTTCAGCAGGGTATTTCTGACCGCAAAGCCAACGCCATGTTCCCTGGTTTCGTTTGGTGGTTTTCCCTGCCAGAAAAATGAGAAATTTCTCTCCTTGACAGATCCGGAATCTGGCAGCCTAGTCTCTTGAAGGGCGACGATATCCATCTGCAGTCTGCTCAGCTCCATGTCGATGACAGCTGTTTTGCGTGCGTCGTCTATTTCTTGCAGGTCATCAGAGAAGCCAGGTGTCATTGTCCTAACGTTCCAGGTGCCCAGCTTTAGGGCAGTAGTTTTCTGTTTTCTGTTGCATGGTGCAGAGTTGTCGATCCACTTGTCGGTTTTCACCCTAAACCCCACGCACCCCATGAGGTTAACGGACCGTGGCGAGGCAACACCTTACTGGCTGGGGACTGCCCAGCTTAAGGCGGGCGGTAGCTGCCCAATGAGATGCAATGATCTCTCCCACCGTCGGAAGCAGCCCCTGGCGTCATGCTCTACGCCAATCGAGCAAAGACTTATAACCGGTAAACTGCTGCTTCCCGTGTTGTGCCGACGCCGTATGGCGAAGTTGGAGTGTCCTCTCCAGTGCGCGAAGCCTGGGTAAAGAAGGTATGGAGGATAGGCTGTTACCCATGCAGCAAATCCCCCCTCTCCACGTCGCTGGAATGGTCCAATGGAAAGGCAGAAGCCAATACGGTTGGTTCCAGCGGCGTCGCAGGAGTTGCCAGAACGTGACTGTGTTCAGCCATGAACTGCCTAAGGGACTCCGGCTCCTGATTTTGCCTCGAGGTTGACTCCTGAAGCCTTTTCCAGAACTGGATGTAGCCACAAGGCAGTGGAGGTTTGAGGTCAGAGTTTCCTTCTCTTAGATGAGCTGCCTTCCTAGGCTGACGAGTCCCATCTACCCGGTGCAGCTAAGCATAACATCAATTACACTAGCTAGTTAGTCTGTCAGTATGTCATTGTGCTAGTTTGTTCCTCTCCAATCATAGCCAAGCAGACATACAACTGAAATGGCCAACCAGGGCAGCATTGTCTTTGAGGCTGGAGTTTGGGCATGTATGCTGCTTGGATCTTGAGTCAGTAACCTCTGCCATGCTACTCAGCTATGTGTTTTTAAACACTTCTTTTCTGGCCCTTTGCTCCTCTGGATTCTCCTTCCCTCAGCCATTCCCACTGATCTTGCACCTTCCACCCAACCAGATGGAGCCAGCCCGGTACGTGGCCAGGATATTGCAGGGTTGTTTGTGTTGTTTTTTTTTTTAAAAAAAAAACCTTAAGCACCAGCCCTGCTCCTTCCAAACCTTGGGCATTGCAACTCTATGTGCTGTGTGTGTTGCTTATCACAACTGAACAGCATGGAACTGAAGGGCAAAACTTTATCTAAAGCCAGGTGTCACTCTGAACTGACTGACCTGCTGTCTTTGGCCCCACAAGAAACTTTGCCTGTCTTTAGCCATCTCCTCTCTTTCTCTCTCATGCACAAACGCTCTCCATGCATCTAACATCCATTCAAAAATTAAAACCTACAACTTAATCATGACGCCCATGGAGCAACCTGATGCGGCCTGTGGTAGATGGCAGGGGAGCAGCAGAACTGGAGTGCCATTCACCCCAAGTCTGCTGCTGCCCCCCTTCAGCCCACTGCAGATGCAGATGCCATATTGATCTGTCCCCGTCCCCCCCCCGGCTAAAAGTGAGCAAGAACTGGATCATCTGCTTCTGCGCTCTGTCCTAGCACAAAATTTAAAGTTTAAATGGAACACGTCACTTTAAATCCCATGGAAGGAATGGGCAAGGAATAAATAAGGAGCTTGGGAGGGGCAGGTGCACTTGTGTGTGCCCCCCAGCAAAGTTGGCAGCAGTGAGTAAAGGGTGGTGTTGAGCGGTAGATCAAGAGCCCAATCCTATGCATGCCTACTCAGAAGTAAGTTCCATTATAGTCAATAGGGCTTGCTCCCAGATAAGTGTGGAAAGGATTGCAGCCCCAAGTGGGCCAGCCCTGGTGACACTACTAAATCCATCCATTATTTGTTTGTTGAGTCATTTGTGTATAGATTGCCATATCCCAAATCATTGAGAAAAGCATGGGTATCAAAAGCTTAAGGACCCCAGTCAAGCAGAATTTTAAAATCCCATTACATTTCCCACTCTGCTGACAACTTCCAGCCCAAAAGACAGCTTCTGAGGCAGAATTTCTGGAAGCAAAAGGAGTGTTGGAATAGCATGTCTAATTACCTGTTAGCCTAAGATGGGACTCCACATATCGGTCTGCTGTTAAAGAACAAGGTTGAAAAGCTGGCATGGCAACGCAAATCAACTGCAGCTCTCATTTCCAAATATTTGTACAGCTCTTTATACACCAAATGCTTTGTAATCTGTATTATGGTTTCCCCTTATAACTAACAACCCTGAAGCCAGGTCTCAGTGCCAGAATGAAGAGGGCCAACTTGTTTGTGGCAGGACACTTCTGGGCTTTTAATAGCTGCATACTAAGTTTGCATTCGCCATGACAGCTCCAGCTTTAGGAAGCCCTGGGCAAAAGCCTTGTGAGGGACCTGCAGTGTTGTGCCCCCCACCCCTGTCGCCTGGGAACTAAGTAAAACCCTTCCTCCTTCATGTCATTACCTGCAGCTATGGTAGCAATGAAAGAGGAGTCTTAGCATTACTGCCCCTAGAAAAGTGTGGAAAGGGTGTGGACCTGGGGCAACCCAACCAGTGCATGGGCCCCCTATTCTGGCCATATATTGGTAACGGAAGTGCGGGCCCTAGTTACCCTACCCAGCGGACAGCTCTGACTCTCACCCATCTGATACTCGATTTCTAGTTAGCTTTCTGCTTGGCACCATCCATGATGGAAACCTAACCGGGCAGTGGATGGGCAGCAGTCCTTCAGTACCAGCACCATCTCTGCTACAGTTACTGGTGGCAGAGCAAAGGAGACTGTGTAAACTCCTGGTTTTAGAAGTAGGTGACCTCAGAATGCCAGATGCAAGGGAGTGGCCACAAGATGCAGGTTTTGTGCTTCCGGAGGCATCTTGGTGGGCCACTGTGGGATACAGGAAGCTGGATGGCCTGAACCCTTTGGCCTGATCCAGCAGGGCTCTTCATATGTTCTTATGGTGGTGGGCTGCAGCAGACCTTTGCCCCCTCAGCAGTTGGGGTGGGCCACACCTCACCAGGCCACACCTGTGGAGCCACTTGTGTACATTCAGCCCAATAAGCTTTTCCTAGCATGGAAATGCGTGATGGGGAAATCTGCATCTCATGCAGTTGTTATATGCTTAAGAGCCTGGGGGAGGGGGGAGAAGAATCCCAGTAAGAAATTGTGATGAGTGATGCCAGGCCATGCCTACACAAACTATTACAGATTGATGTTAATGATTAATTTCTGCAGCACTTTGAGTGCTTCTCAAATGCCTGTGTTTTTTTTTTTATTTTTTAAAGCATCCTCTCTGCTTTTTGCAGTACAGGAGGGGATGCCTGCCTCATGAATTGGGGAGAGGAGGAGGAATGGAGTGAGTCCAGCCCCACATGCGTGTTAACTCCAACTCAGTTGCTGCTGCCAAGCCTCCAGCTAGCTCCAGCTCATGACCACCAGGGGCAGGGCAGAGCACTGGTCTCTCCCATCGAGCCTATGTAGCAGCAGCGGCAGCAGGCTGGAGTGGGGTGTCTTTTTTTCTTCCTTGTTTGACTTAAAGACGTCTATGGTGGATCTATATGCCTATTACCCACTGGGCTTTCTTTCCAGCGCCTGGCAGAGAGGCACCTGGCCGGCAGGATGCTCTGAGTGCAAGTGGGCGACAGCAAGATGTGCACATGCCACAAGAGACGGCGACAAGGAAGATGGTGCAACGCTGAATGTGCATCTGCTCTCCTCCTCCTCCTCGGAGCAAGGTACTCCCCCTCTGTGAGCTAGCCAGCATCTCAGCTCCACGCTGCGCAAATGGGGAAGGCTCACAGGAGGCTTGCCTAGTTTTGTCTGCAGAGGGAGACCGGGCAAGATGCTTTGAAAAGGGGACTGGGCAGGGGGAGATGGAGCCCAGCTCGTTGATGGGGTTGAATGGCATTGGGCGTGTTAAGAGCAGAGCAGTAGATGCATACCTGGGCAGCAGCTTTGCTGTGCAGTGATTGAAGGGGGGGGGGCTCTGCCACCTTTTTGGCCTGGCTGTTGGGGACCCCAGGCCTGGAACCCAATCACAGAGCCTTTTCCTCCAGCACTGCCCCCCTCCCCCGCCAGGGATGTCTGGAGAAAAGAGCTGTCTTCTCATGGATGGGCTTTTGTCTCTTTACACCTGAAATGCTGCTAGATGGCTTAATCCTTCTTCTCTCTGGCTTCCCTCTTGAGGACGTATCCTGAGTGTTCATGGTGATCCCTTCTTTTTTGCTGCCCCCCTTTCTCTCGCCAGTATGATAGGATATTATGCCCGGGATTGATTCCAAGGAGAAGTGCTTAATTGAATTACAAGTGATGGGATGGGAAAGCCAGAGCTGGAGCGAGGCCTTCAGTTGCAGCCATGTTCAGGAGATTTCCCTCCCACAGTCATGGACTGAATGGCTTCAAGAGAGGAAGGCAGCTGGTGAGAGGCTGCAGGGTTGTCGTTGCCATGGCCAGTCAGTATAGGGGCAAGAGAAAGAGAAGGTGGCATGGAAGATGGCTTTGTCTGAACGGCATGGAGATCTCAGGTGGTCCCCTATGATGGCTGGGCCAAGGATTCCAGGAGAACAACTGCTGGTAAAAAGGCTTATGATACAAAACGGGAAGTCAAGCACCAGAGCTTGTATCGGAAGGTTTGACTTGGATTAAGAAAGGAGGCTGGTTCCTGTTTATTTCTGTTGTGTGTTTTGGTGTATATAAGCCCTTATCTGATGTGTTGCCTCACTATATGAGGTCAGCTAGAGAGACTTGCAGGTCCAGCCTTGGCAGGTTAACTCAGAGGTAGAGCTCACTGTGTTCAGTGGGACTTACTAGGGAGTAAGTCCATTTGAAATACCACAAGATTTGTTGCTGAATAAATGTCTGTAGGGGTGGCCTGCAAGTCAGGCAGTCAAATAGTACTGTCCTGCGTGTGGCTACTGAGAAGTAATTTCTGCTGTGTTCAGTGGGGATTACTCTGAAGTAAGTGTGTGTAGAACTGCAGCCTGACAATTATTTGCTCTTGAATTGCTGTATAAATGAAAATTGGGGATTTCTTGCATGTTTTCAGTTCATATTTACAGGTTCATTGGGGTTCTAGCCTGGAAACAGGGGCTTGTTATTCCAGATTGTAAGAGTACAAGTGTTTGCAAACCTTATATATCCTTATAAAGCACACCTCCAGACGCATGTGGCCTCTGGGAACCAAGTGCCTCGGGAACTAAGTGCCAGGTAAGGTATGAGAGTTTAGCATCTGGGCGAGGAGAAGGCAAGTAGACCTCTGAGTTTTGGAAAAGGGGAGGAGGGGAGGAGGAAGACGACAAGAAGGTAAGTGTACTCATTCTAACGCTTTGTTTTTCTAACTCCCTGTCTTCTAACCTTAACCTTACCTTTAAATCAACCTTAAATCAAAATTGAAAGTTAGCACCTAAGGGAGGTACATAGGTCTACTCTGAGCAGGAGCAGAGTCCTACTCATGAGTAAGAGCCCAAGGGTCAGGCATTTAAATCAAAGTTGAAAGTTAGCTGCACCTAAGGTAGCACCTAATCGAAGGAAGGGAGGAGGATAAAGTGGAAAGTAGGTTTTTCTGCTTGTTTAAATTAAACCTATACTTAACCCAGGTTAAACTTAATCTAAGTTAGAACTTTAACCTAAACAGTTCAGTAAATTGGGACACAGGACACAGGATCTAGAGAGCAATAAATAATTAAACAAACCCAAATAAAAACTAGCTTGAGGTTACAAAAACAGTCCAACCTAAGAGAACAGAACTAGGAGGGAAAGAACCTAGGAAGGGCCAATTCCCAACCACCTAGGCATAGTCCATTTTAGAAATTCAGCAATCACCACCTTTAGGAGGTGATAAGAGCCCCATTAGGCTAATCCAAGCAGTCCATTCAGGAGCCTGCAGAGTAGGTTACACCCATCAGCAGCCTTTTGTCTTCCTGAGCTTTTGTAAATCCACCTGGGAAGACCAGCCCCCCTTTCAATCAGGAAGGAAGGAGGGAGGAGGAGCCAGCCAGGAGTATAAAGCTAGAACTCCCATTGCGTGAGGCTCTCTCCAGATGCGTGTGGCCTCTGGGAACCCAGTGCCTCGGGAACTAAGTGCCAGGTAAGGCACGAGAGTTCAGCAGCAGGGCAAGGAGGCCAGGGCCCCATACACTGCCCTTCCTCTTCCCTTGAGAAGAGGGCTGCTATCCAGTGTAGGGTTTTTAAAAGGACCCCTAAATAAAACAGCAACAACTACAAAAGCTATGCAGTCAGACAGCCAGCAGCAGGGTGGGGGCTATCCAGTGTTCTGCATCAAGTGCCACATGTATGATTATATGCCTCTGGGGCATAAGTCATGGGTGTGTCCTCGGTGCAAGGAGCTCCAGGGTCTCAGGGAACGCGTCCGCTCCCTTGAAGCCTTGGTGGCTGACCTGGAGAAGCGCAGGCAGGCAGAGGAGGACCGTGGGGAGACTTCCGGGGACGATCAGGCTTTGTCCCAACCTCAGGCGTGAAGCTCCTCAGCTGCCTGGATGGGAAGTCTCAGGACTGGAGGACGTCATCCTGGAGAGGAGGGAAACAATCCCCTAGGGGGGACCCCTTCTCCAGGGGATGGGCCTGTATCCGAACGCACTCAGGATACTCCTCGGCGGGAGGGGGGGTCGGGAGCTTCTTGTAGTGGGGGATTCGATTATTAGGAACATAGAGAGGGGGGTTTGCGATGGATGTGAGGACCGCATGGTGACTTGCCTGCCTGGTGCGAAGGTTGCGGACATCACTTCTCGTCTAGACAGGCTAGTAGACAGTGCTGGGGGAGAGGTAGCGGCTGTGGTGCATGTCGGCACCAATGACGTGGGCAAGTGTAGCTGGGAGGTCCTGGAGGCCAAATTTAGGCTTTTAGGCAGGAAGCTGAAAGCCAGGACCTCAAAGGTAGCGTTCTCTGAAGTGCTACCTGTTTCATGCGCAGGGCCAGCTAGGCAGGCGGAGATCAGGGGTCTCAATGCGTGGATGAGACAGTGGTGTAGGGAGGAGGGGTTTAGATTCGTTAGGCACTGGGGAACTTTTTGGGACAAACGGGGCCTGTACAAGAGGGACGGGCTCCATTTGAACCAGGATGGAACCAGACTGCTGGCGCATAACATTAAAAAGGTGGCAGAGCAGCTTTTAAACTGATCCCTGGGGGAAGGCCGACAGGAGCCGAGGGGCATCCGGTTCGGGACTCCTCATCCTATGGGATGGGGAGGTTAGAGAACAACAAGACAAAGGCAGAGTAGGAGAAGAAATTGGGAAAAGTAGCGTGATGGGATGTGATAGACGGTTTGGCACAATGAGAGGATGCGGGGACAAAGGAGTGAATAAGCAGCCCATCCTGGGGCATTCCGTGTACAAATGCTTTTATGCGAATGCCCGAAGTCTACGAGCAAAGGTGGGAGAACTGGAATGTCTGGTGACAAGGGAAAATATTGACATAGTGGGCCTAACAGAAACCTGGTGGAATGCGGAAAATCAGTGCCATACCGCAATCCCAGGCTATAAACTCTACAGGAGGGACAGGCAGGGGCATGTTGGAGGAATCCAGCAAAGTAGAGATTGAAGGTGGGTCCAACTCCACCGTAGAATCTCTGTGGGTTAAATTACCAGGCTTGTGCAGCGATGGAATACTGGGGGCGTGCTATCGTCCTCCAGACCAGAAATTGGATGGGGACCTTGAAATGAGGAAACAGATCAGGGAGGTGACAAGGAGGGACAGGGTTTTAATCATGGGGGACTTCAATTATCCTCATATTGACTGCGTCAATTTGTGTTCTGGTCACGATAAGGAAACCGGATTTCTTGATGTGCTAAATGACTGTGGCTTAGAGCAACTAGTCACGGAGCCCACCAGAGGATAGGTGACTCTGGATTTAATATTGTGCGGTATGCAGGACCTGGTTAGAGATGTAAACATTACTGAGCCATTGGGGAACAGTGATCATGCTGCGATCCGTTTTGACGTGCACGCTGGGGGAAGAATACCAGGCAAATCTCTAACAAAAACCCTTGACTTCCGACGGGCGGACTTCCCTCAAATGAAGAGGCTGGTTAGAAGGAGGTTGAAAGGGAGGGTAAAAAGAGTCCAATCTCTCCAGAGTGCATGGAGGCTGCTTAAAACAACAGTAATAGAGGCCCAGCAGAGGTGTATACCGCAAAGAAAGAAGGGTTCCACTAAATCCAGGAGAGTGCCCGCATGGTTAACCAGCCAAGTTAGAGAGGCTGTGAAGGGCAAGGAAGCTTCCTTCCGTAATTGGAAGTCTTGCCCTAATGAGGAGAATCAAAAGGAACATAAACTGTGGCAAAAGAAATGTAAGAAGTTGATACTGGAGGCCAGGCGAGACTATGAGGAACGCATGGCCAGCAACATTAAGGGGAATAATAAAAGCTTCTTCAAATATGTTAGAAGCAGGAAACCCGCCAGAGAAGCGGTTGGCCCTCTGGATGGTGAGGGAGGGAAAGGGGAGATAAAAGGAGACTTGGAGATGGCAGAGAAATTAAATGAATTCTTTGCATCTGTCTTCATGGCAGAAGACCTCGGGCAGATACCGCTGCCCGAACAGCCCCTCCTGACCGAGGAGTTAAGTCAGATAGAGGTTAAAAGAGAAGATGTTTCAGACCTCATTGATAAATTAAAGATCAATAAGTTACCAGGCCCTGATGGCATCCACCCAAGAGTTATTAAGGAATTGAAGAATGCAGAACTCTTGACTTGTCCCTCAAAACGGCCATGGTGCCAGAAGATTGGAGGATAGCAAATGTCACGCCTATTTTTAAAAAGGGAAAGAGGGGGGACCCGGGAAACTATAGGCCGGTCAGCCTAACATCCATACCGGGTAAGATGGTGGAATGCCTCATCAAAGATAGGATCTCAAAACACATAGACGAACAGGACTTGCTGAGGGAGAGTCAGCATGGCTTCTGTAAGGGTAAGTCTTGCCTCACAAACCTTATAGAATTCTTTGAAAAGGTCAACAGGCATGTGGATGTGGGAGAACCCATGGACATTATATATCTGGACTTTCAGAAGGCGTTTGACACGGTCCCTCACCAAAGGCTACTGAAAAAACTCCACTGTCAGGGAATTAGAGGACAGGTCCTCTCATGGATTGAGAACTGGTTGGAGGCCAGGAAGCAGAGAGTGGGTGTCAATGGGCAATTTTCACAATGGAGAGAGGTGAAAAGTGGTGTGCCCCAAGGATCTGTTCTGGGACCGGTGCTTTTCAACCTCTTCATAAATGACCTGGAGACAGGGTTGAGCAGTGAAGTGGCTAAGTTTGCAGACGACACCAAACTTTTCCGAGTGGTAAAGACCAGAAGTGATTGTGAGGAGCTCCAGAAGATCTCTCCAGACTGGCAGAATGGGCAGCAAAATGGCAGATGCGCTTCAATGTCAGTAAGTGTAAAGTCATGCACATTGGGGCAAAAAATCAAAACTTTAGATATAGGCTGATGGGTTCTGAGCTGTCTATGACAGATCAGGAGAGAGATCTTGGGGTGGTG
Source organism: Tiliqua scincoides (assembly GCF_035046505.1). Classification (NCBI taxonomy): domain Eukaryota; kingdom Metazoa; phylum Chordata; class Lepidosauria; order Squamata; family Scincidae; genus Tiliqua; species Tiliqua scincoides. The sequence goes on along the minus strand of NC_089822.1, from coordinate 125,962,222 downwards.
GTGGACAAGTCGATGAAAGTGTCGACCCAATGTGCGGCGGCAGTGAAGAAGGCCAATTCTATGCTTGGGATCGTTAGGAAGGGAATTGAGAACAAAACGACTAGTATTATAATGCTGTTGTACAAATCTATGGTAAGGCCACACCTGGAGTATTGTGTCCAGTTCTGGTCGCCGCATCTCTAAAAAGACATAGTGGAAAAGGAAAAAAGTGCAAAAGAGAGCGACTAAGATGATTACGGGTCTGGGGCACCTTCCTTATGAGGAAAGGCTACGGCGTTTGGGCCTCTTCAGCCTAGAAAAGAGACGCCTGAGGGGGGACATGATTGAGACATACAAAATTATGCAGGGAATGGACAGAGTGGATAGGGAGATGCTCTTTACACTCTCACATAATACCAGAACCAGGGGACATCCACTAAAATTGAGTGTTGGGCGGGTTAGGACAGAGAAAAGAAAATATTTCTTTACTCAGCGTGTGGTTGGTCTGTGGAACTCCTTGCCACAGGATGTGGTGCTGGCATCTAGCCTAGATGCCTTTAAAAGGGGATTGGACAAGTTTCTGGAGGAAAAATCCATTACGGGTTACAAGCCATGATGTGTATGTGCAACCTCCTGATTTTAGAAATGGGCTATGTCAGAATGCCAGTGCAAGGGAGGGCACCAGGATGCAGGTCTCTTGTTATCTGGTGTGCTCCCTGGGGCTTTTGGTGGGCCGCTGTGAGATACAGGAAGCTGGACTAGATGGTCCTATGGCCTGATCCAGTGGGGCTGTTCTTATGTTCTTATTCTGGCCGCCTTCCCTCTGGTTTTCTATCTGTTCTCTTGAAGCGCCTTGCTCTCTTCCTCCTCCTTCCTAACAGGAGCAAATACCTGGGTGATGTGTACTTACCTTAAGCTGGGAGTTATATTGGCACAGGGTTGTTTTTTGTGTATTTTGAAACTTTGCATTTCTATAAAGTGTGTGTGTGTTTGTGTGTGTGTGTGTGTGTGTGTGAGCACAATCCAATGGATGTGCTGGCCTGGCACGTCCCTTGCACCAACTTGGGATGGTCACAAAAGTACTGTAAGGCATGTTTCATCAACTTGGGAGTCAGGGAGACTGGTGCAAGGGTGCACCCTGGCCACCCTGTGGTGATGCAGGCCCTGGGCCTGATAAGTTTGCGCTGGCCTTTCCAGGCTGGCTCAGGGGTGTGGGGAGGGCAGGAGGGAGTCATTTTGGGGTGGGGGGAGGGTGGGCGGTGGGCAGGCCCATGGGTGGGAAGTGGGAAGTGCGATCAGAATCCCCATTCCCAGACAGCCTGGGGGCAACCCTTCACCTCTTTAGGTGGCACAGATCCATTGGGGCTGCAGCAGCTCTCCTGGGGGGTTAGGGGAAGCAAATTCCCTTGCCCCAGGCTGAGCCAATTCCAGCTTCAAACCTGTGCTGGTTACAGGGCAGGCCTATTGTTAGAATTGTGCATGTGAAATCAATGCATGTGCTGTGTGCATGTGAAATCAACAAAATAAATACGGCATGCAAATGAACACTTTGCATGTGTTCATTTGTCTGTCACAGGGTTTTGTTTTGTTTTTAATCCCCATAAAGTCTGTGGGGACACTGTCTTACCTGTCACTCCAGGCCTCATGCACTGCTAATTGGCAGCAGGAGTCTGCTCCGTTACCGCCTCTAACATTCGTCCTGGAGGCTATGCAAGGATGTGTGTGTGAATGGAATGGCAGATTGAGCTAATGTAGAACATGCTTCCTGGGTGACTATGGGCCCAATCCTATCCAACTTTCCAGCACCAGTGCAGCCACAATGCAGCCCCGAGGTAAGGGAACAAATGTTCCCATACCTTGAGGAGGCCTCTGTGACTGCCCCTCCACTGCAGCATGCAGCACATGTCCCATTGGTACAGTTGTACCAGCACAGGAAAATTGGATAGGTTTGAACCTTGTGACCATTACTGATCCTCTGTATCATTCTCCTTTTCCTTAGTGGTGAGAAATTGTGTGTGTGTGTTTTTAAAACTTCCTCTACAAATGAGTTGGACACAGTCCAAATGACCCAGGGGAGAGGAGGTGTTATAAGTGTTGGATTTGGCCCATCAGCTCTGCAAAAATGGAGGGAAGGGCAAAGCCACAGTCTTTGTTCCATATCGTTTTAATATAGGTTAGAGTTCTTTTGGTGTTCTTTGCTGTGTGAGATTCAGCATTCAGTGCCTCAGCACTATGCTTCAATCAATACTTGAACAGTTACAGTACAGTTAATATGCAACGCACCCAAGTACCATTTTCAAAAAGGGTTTTTCCATGTGCAGCCCTGGCTGTTGGACCAGAGTGTGAGGGGACCAGAATGTGAGGGGACTCTGTGCACCTAACTCCTTAGCTAGTCTTTAATCCAGTTTGGGGTACATGATGTGCAGATACCTGCTTCTACTTGCATCTTACCTGGATTGAGGCATGCCCATTAAAATATGCTACATCAGTGGTTCTCACACAATTAGCACCGGGACCCACTTTTTAGAATGAGACTCTTTCAGGACCCATCAGAAGTGATGTCATGACCAGAAGTGACATCATCAAACAGGAACATCCTAGGCTGCAATCCTATCCACACTTACCTAGGAGTAAATCTCATTGGCGATCATTGTTAAAAGAATATATATGGTAGCTTGTTAAAAGTACAAGTCTGAACATTTCCCCAAATGCAGTCACGTACCCTGGTAACATCAAGTCTAATATATTAAAAATAAAATATTGAAATGAATATTTTCAGGGAACCCATCTGAAATGGACTTGCAACCCACCGACTGTATCCCGACCCAAATTTTGAGAAACATTGTGCTACATGTTATTTTAAAATAATGATATAGGCAGTACAGGGGGAGCCTGTTTATCTGCTGATAAATGTTGAACCAGACTTGGCCCCGCGTGAACCCTTCTAAGAGCATGGTTCTGGTCTCCTCTGGAGGTATTTCTGGAACTTGCAGAGGCTGCGCAGAGTGGCCTCTGAGGGCTTCACAATGCCAAAAAAGGCAGAAAAAATATAACTTCCAATTTCCCTCCAGGAAGTTGTGTTTCTTCAACTTTTTAGACCATTCTGAAGTCTGCAGAGGCTGCGGGCGGATGCATGCAGCCTCTGTGGGCTTCAGAAAACCCTCCGGAGGTCACCTTCAGAGGCTTTATTTGCAGTTTTCGGTATTCACAGGGGGTCTGAGAACGAATCCCTTGCAGATAACAAGGCCCCACCTGTATTCTGATGGGGCTTTGTCATAATGAGCATGGTCAAGAGGCACTACTTCCCTGTGTGTGTGTGTGTGAGAGAGAGAGAGAGAGAGAGAATGAATGAGTGGAGGGAATGTAGCAGTTAGCGCAGGAAATGGAAGTTCAAGGCTGAAACTGTGCGGTTCCAGAATCCAGCTCATTCTGAGCATACTAGTTTCTCTTGTTTGTTCTCTGCCTGTCAGCTTCATGTAGCAGCTTGTTTGTTCTCTGCCCTGTGCTTCATGTAGCAGATCAGCCAAATGAGTTTTATTTTTTCCTCGTGGTTTGGTCGGGATAATCATCCAATTGTTTTCATGCTAGCCTGGTCAAGTCTCTGGCCCAAGATGGGTGAACAAGGTAAACAGTGTGGTTCAGAGGGGCAGTGGCGAAGGGGGTGAAACTGGTGTAAAAGGAGCAATACCCTAAGGTGGGGTAAAAATAAACAATGTTAAAGTAGGCAAGGCATTATCTAGAGTGCCCCCAAACCCTGGGAAGCAAACTGGCTTTGCCTGGAATGGAGCTGAAGGGCCATAGTGTTCTGGTTGGTCCTACAATATTTATGTAATAATTTTCTTTGTTGTAGGACCAACCAGAAGACTCTGGCCCTTCAACTCCATTCCAGGCAAGGCCAGTTTGCTTCCCAAGGTGGGGCATTCTTGACATAATAATAAATATTCTTAATAATGCTAATAAAACAACCATGGAATGCTCCCCCTCTTTTTATTTAACTTTCCATAGTGGCAAATGCTAAAAATGTAGACAAGTTTGGTTTGTTGCAACAAAGCTAACAGTCTTGAGGCACCATAAAGCCTATTAGATTTTAGAACCATGAAAGCTTGTGCCATAATAAGTTCTTTAGGTTTTGTGTGCCAGAAGAATCTTTGCTGTTGTCCTTTGGCCCAACTATTTTGCTTTGCAAAATGAACATGCTTCCTTCAGAAAATGGATCCTCTTGATAAGTCCTGTGGAAATATGCAGTGGTGTGGCTAAGTCATTTGACACCCAGGGCCCATAAGTTCCCCCCCCCTTACGACAAAATTATTTAATTAATTAATTTATATTTTTCACATTTTTATACCCTCCTTCCTCTAAGGAGCTCAGTGTGGTTTGCATGGTTCCTCTCCTTCTTTTGACCTCACAACAACCCTGTGAGGTAGTTGAGGCTGAGAGATAAGTAATAGTCATGGCATGAAATGAATAATAATGGTCAGAAAATAAATGCAGTGAATATTTCCCCACAAAAAATGGATAAATGCCAGTGCTCTCCCCTGCTGTTGTTCCCCTGCATCTAGTACTCAGTGACATACTGTCCCTGCATCTGGAGGTTCTATGTAGCCACCATGGTTGGTAACCACTGATAGACTTTAGTCCACCATGAATGTTTAAACTCTCTTTAAAAGTCATGTATGCCAGTGACCAGCAGCACCCAACCTTTCCACCAGTAGCTTCACTAGGGTTGGTGTCACCCAGTTTGGTAATTCATGGTGTTACCCCCATTAACTTTATTTATTTTACTTTAGAATGGCACTGGTCACTCAACCAATCAATAGCTAACCGAAAAGCAGTGGCTAACTTGATGACACTCACACAACTGAATAGGAGTTTGAGTATTAGTTCTGATACATGGAAAAGGGAGCTGACTCATAATAACATCTTGGTTCCGTACTGTGTCATAAAAACACCTTGTTAGCGCTCAGAGCACTCATTGGTCAGTTTTGAGTTAAAGAAATTCCCTTTTTGTGGTATAAGTTTGTTGTGTTTTCTTTTTCTGGTTATTTGGCTATAACTTTTGATAGACCATAGATATTTCAATGCAGTTTGTTTCATTACATTTTGCATTAGATTATGCACTGAATGGTATTTAACATGATGGTATTATTCATAAAAACCATGATTTCCACAATTTTGATCACTAGTAGTGTCATCCCCCCAGTATCACCCTACTAACACCTTATTTGTTCCATTCTGTATCATAATAACATCTCATTGGCTCCTCGAACGACCAGTCTTTCTTGAGTTAAGGAAATCTTGAGTCTTTCTTGAGTTAAGGAAATCTTCTTTTTGTTGCATGAGACAGTTATATTTTTGTTAATAATGTTTTGACATAATAATAAATATTATGCGCAGAGTGGCTTCTGAGGGCTTCACAATGCCAAAAAAGGCAGAAAAAATATAGCTTCCACTTTCTCTCCAGGAAGTTGTGTTTCTTCAACCTTTTAGACCATTCTGAAGTCTGCAGAGGCTGCGGGCGGATGCATGCAGCCTCTGTGGGCTTCAGAAAACCCTCCGGAGGTCACCTTCAGAGGCTTTATTTGCAGTTTTTGGTATTCACAGGGGATCTGAGAACGAATCCCTTGCAGATAACAAGGCCCCACCTGTATTCTGATGGGGCTTTGTCATAATGAGCATGGTCAAGAGGCACTACTTCCCTGTGTGTGTGTGTGTGTGTGAGAGAGAGAGAGAATGAATGAGTGGAGGGAATGTAGCAGTTAGCGCAGGAAATGGAAGTTCAAGGCTGAAACTGTGCGGTTCCAGAATCCAGCTCATTCTGAGCATACTAGTTTCTCTTGTTTGTTCTCTGCCTGTCAGCTTCATGTAGCAGCTTGTTTGTTCTCTGCCCTGTGCTTCATGTAGCAGATCAGCCAAATGAGTTTTATTTTTTCCTCGTGGTTTGGTCGGGATAATCATCCAATTGTTTTCATGCTAGCCTGGTCAAGTCTCTGGCCCAAGATGGGTGAACAAGGTAAACAGTGTGGTTCAGAGGGGCAGTGGCGAAGGGGGTGAAACTGGTGTAAAAGGAGCAATACCCTAAGGTGGGGTAAAAATAAACAATGTTAAAGTAGGCAAGGCATTATCTAGAGTGCCCCCAAACCCTGGGAAGCAAACTGGCTTTGCCTGGAATGGAGCTGAAGGGCCATAGTGTTCTGGTTGGTCCTACAATATTTATGTAATAATTTTCTTTGTTGTAGGACCAACCAGAAGACTCTGGCCCTTCAACTCCATTCCAGGCAAGGCCAGTTTGCTTCCCAAGGTGGGGCATTCTTGACATAATAATAAATATTCTTAATAATGCTAATAAAACAACCATGGAATGCTCCCCCTCTTTTTATTTAACTTTCCATAGTGGCAAATGCTAAAAATGTAGACAAGTTTGGTTTGTTGCAACAAAGCTAACAGTCTTGAGGCACCATAAAGCCTATTAGATTTTAGAACCATGAAAGCTTGTGCCATAATAAGTTCTTTAGGTTTTGTGTGCCAGAAGAATCTTTGCTGTTGTCCTTTGGCCCAACTATTTTGCTTTGCAAAATGAACATGCTTCCTTCAGAAAATGGATCCTCTTGATAAGTCCTGTGGAAATATGCAGTGGTGTGGCTAAGTCATTTGACACCCAGGGCCCATAAGTTCCCCCCCCTTACGACAAAATTATTTAATTAATTAATTTATATTTTTCACATTTTTATACCCTCCTTCCTCTAAGGAGCTCAGTGTGGTTTGCATGGTTCCTCTCCTTCTTTTGACCTCACAACAACCCTGTGAGGTAGTTGAGGCTGAGAGATAAGTAATAGTCATGGCATGAAATGAATAATAATGGTCAGAAAATAAATGCAGTGAATATTTCCCCACAAAAAATGGATAAATGCCAGTGCTCTCCCCTGCTGTTGTTCCCCTGCATCTAGTACTCAGTGACATACTGTCCCTGCATCTGGAGGTTCTATGTAGCCACCATGGTTGGTAACCACTGATAGACTTTAGTCCACCATGAATGTTTAAACTCTCTTTAAAAGTCATGTATGCCAGTGACCAGCAGCACCCAACCTTTCCACCAGTAGCTTCACTAGGGTTGGTGTCACCCAGTTTGGTAATTCATGGTGTTACCCCCATTAACTTTATTTATTTTACTTTAGAATGGCACTGGTCACTCAACCAATCAATAGCTAACCGAAAAGCAGTGGCTAACTTGATGACACTCACACAACTGAATAGGAGTTTGAGTATTAGTTCTGATACATGGAAAAGGGAGCTGACTCATAATAACATCTTGGTTCCGTACTGTGTCATAAAAACACCTTGTTAGCGCTCAGAGCACTCATTGGTCAGTTTTGAGTTAAAGAAATTCCCTTTTTGTGGTATAAGTTTGTTGTGTTTTCTTTTTCTGGTTATTTGGCTATAACTTTTGATAGACCATAGATATTTCAATGCAGTTTGTTTCATTACATTTTGCATTAGATTATGCACTGAATGGTATTTAACATGATGGTATTATTCATAAAAACCATGATTTCCACAATTTTGATCACTAGTAGTGTCATCCCCCCAGTATCACCCTACTAACACCTTATTTGTTCCATTCTGTATCATAATAACATCTCATTGGCTCCTCGAACGACCAGTCTTTCTTGAGTTAAGGAAATCTTGAGTCTTTCTTGAGTTAAGGAAATCTTCTTTTTGTTGCATGAGACAGTTATATTTTTGTTAATAATGTTTTGACATAATAATAAATATTATGCGCAGAGTGGCTTCTGAGGGCTTCACAATGCCAAAAAAGGCAGAAAAAATATAGCTTCCACTTTCTCTCCAGGAAGTTGTGTTTCTTCAACCTTTTAGACCATTCTGAAGTCTGCAGAGGCTGCGGGCGGATGCATGCAGCCTCTGTGGGCTTCAGAAAACCCTCCGGAGGTCACCTTCAGAGGCTTTATTTGCAGTTTTTGGTATTCACAGGGGATCTGAGAACGAATCCCTTGCAGATAACAAGGCCCCACCTGTATTCTGATGGGGCTTTGTCATAATGAGCATGGTCAAGAGGCACTACTTCCCTGTGTGTGTGTGTGTGTGTGAGAGAGAGAGAGAATGAATGAGTGGAGGGAATGTAGCAGTTAGCGCAGGAAATGGAAGTTCAAGGCTGAAACTGTGCGGTTCCAGAATCCAGCTCATTCTGAGCATACTAGTTTCTCTTGTTTGTTCTCTGCCTGTCAGCTTCATGTAGCAGCTTGTTTGTTCTCTGCCCTGTGCTTCATGTAGCAGATCAGCCAAATGAGTTTTATTTTTTCCTCGTGGTTTGGTCGGGATAATCATCCAATTGTTTTCATGCTAGCCTGGTCAAGTCTCTGGCCCAAGATGGGTGAACAAGGTAAACAGTGTGGTTCAGAGGGGCAGTGGCGAAGGGGGTGAAACTGGTGTAAAAGGAGCAATACCCTAAGGTGGGGTAAAAATAAACAATGTTAAAGTAGGCAAGGCATTATCTAGAGTGCCCCCAAACCCTGGGAAGCAAACTGGCTTTGCCTGGAATGGAGCTGAAGGGCCATAGTGTTCTGGTTGGTCCTACAATATTTATGTAATAATTTTCTTTGTTGTAGGACCAACCAGAAGACTCTGGCCCTTCAACTCCATTCCAGGCAAGGCCAGTTTGCTTCCCAAGGTGGGGCATTCTTGACATAATAATAAATATTCTTAATAATGCTAATAAAACAACCATGGAATGCTCCCCCTCTTTTTATTTAACTTTCCATAGTGGCAAATGCTAAAAATGTAGACAAGTTTGGTTTGTTGCAACAAAGCTAACAGTCTTGAGGCACCATAAAGCCTATTAGATTTTAGAACCATGAAAGCTTGTGCCATAATAAGTTCTTTAGGTTTTGTGTGCCAGAAGAATCTTTGCTGTTGTCCTTTGGCCCAACTATTTTGCTTTGCAAAATGAACATGCTTCCTTCAGAAAATGGATCCTCTTGATAAGTCCTGTGGAAATATGCAGTGGTGTGGCTAAGTCATTTGACACCCAGGGCCCATAAGTTCCCCCCCCCTTACGACAAAATTATTTAATTAATTAATTTATATTTTTCACATTTTTATACCCTCCTTCCTCTAAGGAGCTCAGTGTGGTTTGCATGGTTCCTCTCCTTCTTTTGACCTCACAACAACCCTGTGAGGTAGTTGAGGCTGAGAGATAAGTAATAGTCATGGCATGAAATGAATAATAATGGTCAGAAAATAAATGCAGTGAATATTTCCCCACAAAAAATGGATAAATGCCAGTGCTCTCCCCTGCTGTTGTTCCCCTGCATCTAGTACTCAGTGACATACTGTCCCTGCATCTGGAGGTTCTATGTAGCCACCATGGTTGGTAACCACTGATAGACTTTAGTCCACCATGAATGTTTAAACTCTCTTTAAAAGTCATGTATGCCAGTGACCAGCAGCACCCAACCTTTCCACCAGTAGCTTCACTAGGGTTGGTGTCACCCAGTTTGGTAATTCATGGTGTTACCCCCATTAACTTTATTTATTTTACTTTAGAATGGCACTGGTCACTCAACCAATCAATAGCTAACCGAAAAGCAGTGGCTAACTTGATGACACTCACACAACTGAATAGGAGTTTGAGTATTAGTTCTGATACATGGAAAAGGGAGCTGACTCATAATAACATCTTGGTTCCGTACTGTGTCATAAAAACACCTTGTTAGCGCTCAGAGCACTCATTGGTCAGTTTTGAGTTAAAGAAATTCCCTTTTTGTGGTATAAGTTTGTTGTGTTTTCTTTTTCTGGTTATTTGGCTATAACTTTTGATAGACCATAGATATTTCAATGCAGTTTGTTTCATTACATTTTGCATTAGATTATGCACTGAATGGTATTTAACATGATGGTATTATTCATAAAAACCATGATTTCCACAATTTTGATCACTAGTAGTGTCATCCCCCCAGTATCACCCTACTAACACCTTATTTGTTCCATTCTGTATCATAATAACATCTCATTGGCTCCTCGAACGACCAGTCTTTCTTGAGTTAAGGAAATCTTGAGTCTTTCTTGAGTTAAGGAAATCTTCTTTTTGTTGCATGAGACAGTTATATTTTTGTTAATAATGTTTTGACATAATAATAAATATTATGCGCAGAGTGGCTTCTGAGGGCTTCACAATGCCAAAAAAGGCAGAAAAAATATAGCTTCCACTTTCTCTCCAGGAAGTTGTGTTTCTTCAACCTTTTAGACCATTCTGAAGTCTGCAGAGGCTGCGGGCGGATGCATGCAGCCTCTGTGGGCTTCAGAAAACCCTCCGGAGGTCACCTTCAGAGGCTTTATTTGCAGTTTTTGGTATTCACAGGGGATCTGAGAACGAATCCCTTGCAGATAACAAGGCCCCACCTGTATTCTGATGGGGCTTTGTCATAATGAGCATGGTCAAGAGGCACTACTTCCCTGTGTGTGTGTGTGTGTGTGAGAGAGAGAGAGAATGAATGAGTGGAGGGAATGTAGCAGTTAGCGCAGGAAATGGAAGTTCAAGGCTGAAACTGTGCGGTTCCAGAATCCAGCTCATTCTGAGCATACTAGTTTCTCTTGTTTGTTCTCTGCCTGTCAGCTTCATGTAGCAGCTTGTTTGTTCTCTGCCCTGTGCTTCATGTAGCAGATCAGCCAAATGAGTTTTATTTTTTCCTCGTGGTTTGGTCGGGATAATCATCCAATTGTTTTCATGCTAGCCTGGTCAAGTCTCTGGCCCAAGATGGGTGAACAAGGTAAACAGTGTGGTTCAGAGGGGCAGTGGCGAAGGGGGTGAAACTGGTGTAAAAGGAGCAATACCCTAAGGTGGGGTAAAAATAAACAATGTTAAAGTAGGCAAGGCATTATCTAGAGTGCCCCCAAACCCTGGGAAGCAAACTGGCTTTGCCTGGAATGGAGCTGAAGGGCCATAGTGTTCTGGTTGGTCCTACAATATTTATGTAATAATTTTCTTTGTTGTAGGACCAACCAGAAGACTCTGGCCCTTCAACTCCATTCCAGGCAAGGCCAGTTTGCTTCCCAAGGTGGGGCATTCTTGACATAATAATAAATATTCTTAATAATGCTAATAAAACAACCATGGAATGCTCCCCCTCTTTTTATTTAACTTTCCATAGTGGCAAATGCTAAAAATGTAGACAAGTTTGGTTTGTTGCAACAAAGCTAACAGTCTTGAGGCACCATAAAGCCTATTAGATTTTAGAACCATGAAAGCTTGTGCCATAATAAGTTCTTTAGGTTTTGTGTGCCAGAAGAATCTTTGCTGTTGTCCTTTGGCCCAACTATTTTGCTTTGCAAAATGAACATGCTTCCTTCAGAAAATGGATCCTCTTGATAAGTCCTGTGGAAATATGCAGTGGTGTGGCTAAGTCATTTGACACCCAGGGCCCATAAGTTCCCCCCCCCTTACGACAAAATTATTTAATTAATTAATTTATATTTTTCACATTTTTATACCCTCCTTCCTCTAAGGAGCTCAGTGTGGTTTGCATGGTTCCTCTCCTTCTTTTGACCTCACAACAACCCTGTGAGGTAGTTGAGGCTGAGAGATAAGTAATAGTCATGGCATGAAATGAATAATAATGGTCAGAAAATAAATGCAGTGAATATTTCCCCACAAAAAATGGATAAATGCCAGTGCTCTCCCCTGCTGTTGTTCCCCTGCATCTAGTACTCAGTGACATACTGTCCCTGCATCTGGAGGTTCTATGTAGCCACCATGGTTGGTAACCACTGATAGACTTTAGTCCACCATGAATGTTTAAACTCTCTTTAAAAGTCATGTATGCCAGTGACCAGCAGCACCCAACCTTTCCACCAGTAGCTTCACTAGGGTTGGTGTCACCCAGTTTGGTAATTCATGGTGTTACCCCCATTAACTTTATTTATTTTACTTTAGAATGGCACTGGTCACTCAACCAATCAATAGCTAACCGAAAAGCAGTGGCTAACTTGATGACACTCACACAACTGAATAGGAGTTTGAGTATTAGTTCTGATACATGGAAAAGGGAGCTGACTCATAATAACATCTTGGTTCCGTACTGTGTCATAAAAACACCTTGTTAGCGCTCAGAGCACTCATTGGTCAGTTTTGAGTTAAAGAAATTCCCTTTTTGTGGTATAAGTTTGTTGTGTTTTCTTTTTCTGGTTATTTGGCTATAACTTTTGATAGACCATAGATATTTCAATGCAGTTTGTTTCATTACATTTTGCATTAGATTATGCACTGAATGGTATTTAACATGATGGTATTATTCATAAAAACCATGATTTCCACAATTTTGATCACTAGTAGTGTCATCCCCCCAGTATCACCCTACTAACACCTTATTTGTTCCATTCTGTATCATAATAACATCTCATTGGCTCCTCGAACGACCAGTCTTTCTTGAGTTAAGGAAATCTTGAGTCTTTCTTGAGTTAAGGAAATCTTCTTTTTGTTGCATGAGACAGTTATATTTTTGTTAATAATGTTTTGACATAATAATAAATATTATGCGCAGAGTGGCTTCTGAGGGCTTCACAATGCCAAAAAAGGCAGAAAAAATATAGCTTCCACTTTCTCTCCAGGAAGTTGTGTTTCTTCAACCTTTTAGACCATTCTGAAGTCTGCAGAGGCTGCGGGCGGATGCATGCAGCCTCTGTGGGCTTCAGAAAACCCTCCGGAGGTCACCTTCAGAGGCTTTATTTGCAGTTTTTGGTATTCACAGGGGATCTGAGAACGAATCCCTTGCAGATAACAAGGCCCCACCTGTATTCTGATGGGGCTTTGTCATAATGAGCATGGTCAAGAGGCACTACTTCCCTGTGTGTGTGTGTGTGTGTGAGAGAGAGAGAGAATGAATGAGTGGAGGGAATGTAGCAGTTAGCGCAGGAAATGGAAGTTCAAGGCTGAAACTGTGCGGTTCCAGAATCCAGCTCATTCTGAGCATACTAGTTTCTCTTGTTTGTTCTCTGCCTGTCAGCTTCATGTAGCAGCTTGTTTGTTCTCTGCCCTGTGCTTCATGTAGCAGATCAGCCAAATGAGTTTTATTTTTTCCTCGTGGTTTGGTCGGGATAATCATCCAATTGTTTTCATGCTAGCCTGGTCAAGTCTCTGGCCCAAGATGGGTGAACAAGGTAAACAGTGTGGTTCAGAGGGGCAGTGGCGAAGGGGGTGAAACTGGTGTAAAAGGAGCAATACCCTAAGGTGGGGTAAAAATAAACAATGTTAAAGTAGGCAAGGCATTATCTAGAGTGCCCCCAAACCCTGGGAAGCAAACTGGCTTTGCCTGGAATGGAGCTGAAGGGCCATAGTGTTCTGGTTGGTCCTACAATATTTATGTAATAATTTTCTTTGTTGTAGGACCAACCAGAAGACTCTGGCCCTTCAACTCCATTCCAGGCAAGGCCAGTTTGCTTCCCAAGGTGGGGCATTCTTGACATAATAATAAATATTCTTAATAATGCTAATAAAACAACCATGGAATGCTCCCCCTCTTTTTATTTAACTTTCCATAGTGGCAAATGCTAAAAATGTAGACAAGTTTGGTTTGTTGCAACAAAGCTAACAGTCTTGAGGCACCATAAAGCCTATTAGATTTTAGAACCATGAAAGCTTGTGCCATAATAAGTTCTTTAGGTTTTGTGTGCCAGAAGAATCTTTGCTGTTGTCCTTTGGCCCAACTATTTTGCTTTGCAAAATGAACATGCTTCCTTCAGAAAATGGATCCTCTTGATAAGTCCTGTGGAAATATGCAGTGGTGTGGCTAAGTCATTTGACACCCAGGGCCCATAAGTTCCCCCCCCCTTACGACAAAATTATTTAATTAATTAATTTATATTTTTCACATTTTTATACCCTCCTTCCTCTAAGGAGCTCAGTGTGGTTTGCATGGTTCCTCTCCTTCTTTTGACCTCACAACAACCCTGTGAGGTAGTTGAGGCTGAGAGATAAGTAATAGTCATGGCATGAAATGAATAATAATGGTCAGAAAATAAATGCAGTGAATATTTCCCCACAAAAAATGGATAAATGCCAGTGCTCTCCCCTGCTGTTGTTCCCCTGCATCTAGTACTCAGTGACATACTGTCCCTGCATCTGGAGGTTCTATGTAGCCACCATGGTTGGTAACCACTGATAGACTTTAGTCCACCATGAATGTTTAAACTCTCTTTAAAAGTCATGTATGCCAGTGACCAGCAGCACCCAACCTTTCCACCAGTAGCTTCACTAGGGTTGGTGTCACCCAGTTTGGTAATTCATGGTGTTACCCCCATTAACTTTATTTATTTTACTTTAGAATGGCACTGGTCACTCAACCAATCAATAGCTAACCGAAAAGCAGTGGCTAACTTGATGACACTCACACAACTGAATAGGAGTTTGAGTATTAGTTCTGATACATGGAAAAGGGAGCTGACTCATAATAACATCTTGGTTCCGTACTGTGTCATAAAAACACCTTGTTAGCGCTCAGAGCACTCATTGGTCAGTTTTGAGTTAAAGAAATTCCCTTTTTGTGGTATAAGTTTGTTGTGTTTTCTTTTTCTGGTTATTTGGCTATAACTTTTGATAGACCATAGATATTTCAATGCAGTTTGTTTCATTACATTTTGCATTAGATTATGCACTGAATGGTATTTAACATGATGGTATTATTCATAAAAACCATGATTTCCACAATTTTGATCACTAGTAGTGTCATCCCCCCAGTATCACCCTACTAACACCTTATTTGTTCCATTCTGTATCATAATAACATCTCATTGGCTCCTCGAACGACCAGTCTTTCTTGAGTTAAGGAAATCTTGAGTCTTTCTTGAGTTAAGGAAATCTTCTTTTTGTTGCATGAGACAGTTATATTTTTGTTAATAATGTTTTGACATAATAATAAATATTATGCGCAGAGTGGCTTCTGAGGGCTTCACAATGCCAAAAAAGGCAGAAAAAATATAGCTTCCACTTTCTCTCCAGGAAGTTGTGTTTCTTCAACCTTTTAGACCATTCTGAAGTCTGCAGAGGCTGCGGGCGGATGCATGCAGCCTCTGTGGGCTTCAGAAAACCCTCCGGAGGTCACCTTCAGAGGCTTTATTTGCAGTTTTTGGTATTCACAGGGGATCTGAGAACGAATCCCTTGCAGATAACAAGGCCCCACCTGTATTCTGATGGGGCTTTGTCATAATGAGCATGGTCAAGAGGCACTACTTCCCTGTGTGTGTGTGTGTGTGTGAGAGAGAGAGAGAATGAATGAGTGGAGGGAATGTAGCAGTTAGCGCAGGAAATGGAAGTTCAAGGCTGAAACTGTGCGGTTCCAGAATCCAGCTCATTCTGAGCATACTAGTTTCTCTTGTTTGTTCTCTGCCTGTCAGCTTCATGTAGCAGCTTGTTTGTTCTCTGCCCTGTGCTTCATGTAGCAGATCAGCCAAATGAGTTTTATTTTTTCCTCGTGGTTTGGTCGGGATAATCATCCAATTGTTTTCATGCTAGCCTGGTCAAGTCTCTGGCCCAAGATGGGTGAACAAGGTAAACAGTGTGGTTCAGAGGGGCAGTGGCGAAGGGGGTGAAACTGGTGTAAAAGGAGCAATACCCTAAGGTGGGGTAAAAATAAACAATGTTAAAGTAGGCAAGGCATTATCTAGAGTGCCCCCAAACCCTGGGAAGCAAACTGGCTTTGCCTGGAATGGAGCTGAAGGGCCATAGTGTTCTGGTTGGTCCTACAATATTTATGTAATAATTTTCTTTGTTGTAGGACCAACCAGAAGACTCTGGCCCTTCAACTCCATTCCAGGCAAGGCCAGTTTGCTTCCCAAGGTGGGGCATTCTTGACATAATAATAAATATTCTTAATAATGCTAATAAAACAACCATGGAATGCTCCCCCTCTTTTTATTTAACTTTCCATAGTGGCAAATGCTAAAAATGTAGACAAGTTTGGTTTGTTGCAACAAAGCTAACAGTCTTGAGGCACCATAAAGCCTATTAGATTTTAGAACCATGAAAGCTTGTGCCATAATAAGTTCTTTAGGTTTTGTGTGCCAGAAGAATCTTTGCTGTTGTCCTTTGGCCCAACTATTTTGCTTTGCAAAATGAACATGCTTCCTTCAGAAAATGGATCCTCTTGATAAGTCCTGTGGAAATATGCAGTGGTGTGGCTAAGTCATTTGACACCCAGGGCCCATAAGTTCCCCCCCCTTACGACAAAATTATTTAATTAATTAATTTATATTTTTCACATTTTTATACCCTCCTTCCTCTAAGGAGCTCAGTGTGGTTTGCATGGTTCCTCTCCTTCTTTTGACCTCACAACAACCCTGTGAGGTAGTTGAGGCTGAGAGATAAGTAATAGTCATGGCATGAAATGAATAATAATGGTCAGAAAATAAATGCAGTGAATATTTCCCCACAAAAAATGGATAAATGCCAGTGCTCTCCCCTGCTGTTGTTCCCCTGCATCTAGTACTCAGTGACATACTGTCCCTGCATCTGGAGGTTCTATGTAGCCACCATGGTTGGTAACCACTGATAGACTTTAGTCCACCATGAATGTTTAAACTCTCTTTAAAAGTCATGTATGCCAGTGACCAGCAGCACCCAACCTTTCCACCAGTAGCTTCACTAGGGTTGGTGTCACCCAGTTTGGTAATTCATGGTGTTACCCCCATTAACTTTATTTATTTTACTTTAGAATGGCACTGGTCACTCAACCAATCAATAGCTAACCGAAAAGCAGTGGCTAACTTGATGACACTCACACAACTGAATAGGAGTTTGAGTATTAGTTCTGATACATGGAAAAGGGAGCTGACTCATAATAACATCTTGGTTCCGTACTGTGTCATAAAAACACCTTGTTAGCGCTCAGAGCACTCATTGGTCAGTTTTGAGTTAAAGAAATTCCCTTTTTGTGGTATAAGTTTGTTGTGTTTTCTTTTTCTGGTTATTTGGCTATAACTTTTGATAGACCATAGATATTTCAATGCAGTTTGTTTCATTACATTTTGCATTAGATTATGCACTGAATGATATTTAACATGATGGTATTATTCATAAAAACCATGATTTCCACAATTTTGATCACTAGTAGTGTCATCCCCCCAGTATCACCCTACTAACACCTTATTTGTTCCATTCTGTATCATAATAACATCTCATTGGCTCCTCGAACGACCAGTCTTTCTTGAGTTAAGGAAATCTTGAGTCTTTCTTGAGTTAAGGAAATCTTCTTTTTGTTGCATGAGACAGTTATATTTTTGTTAATAATGTTTTGACATAATAATAAATATTATGCGCAGAGTGGCTTCTGAGGGCTTCACAATGCCAAAAAAGGCAGAAAAAATATAGCTTCCACTTTCTCTCCAGGAAGTTGTGTTTCTTCAACCTTTTAGACCATTCTGAAGTCTGCAGAGGCTGCGGGCGGATGCATGCAGCCTCTGTGGGCTTCAGAAAACCCTCCGGAGGTCACCTTCAGAGGCTTTATTTGCAGTTTTTGGTATTCACAGGGGATCTGAGAACGAATCCCTTGCAGATAACAAGGCCCCACCTGTATTCTGATGGGGCTTTGTCATAATGAGCATGGTCTTTTTGTGGTATAAGTTTGTTGTGTTTTCTTTTTCTGGTTATTTGGCTATAACTTTTGATAGACCATAGATATTTCAATGCAGTTTGTTTCATTACATTTTGCATTAGATTATGCACTGAATGATATTTAACATGATGGTATTATTCATAAAAACCATGATTTCCACAATTTTGATCGCTAGTTGTGTCACCCCCCCCAGTATCACCCTACTAACACCTTATTTGTTCCATTCTGTATCATAATAACATTTCATTGGCTCCTCGAACGACCAGTCTTTCTTGAGTTAAGGAAATCTTGAGTCTTTCTTGAGTTAAGGAAATCTACTTTTTGTTGCATGAGACAGTTATATTTTTGTTTTCAGGATTTTTGGCCATAACTTTTGATAGAACAGAGATATTTCACTCATTGCATTCTGCTGTAAATTACACATCAAATGGTATATAACATGATGGTGTTATTCCTAATAACCATCATTTTTGCCAGTTTAGTTACTAGTGGAGTCACCCACCCCGAGGGTGGCACCTGGGGTGGCCTGCCCCCCTCTAGCTACACCACTGGTAACATGTCTCAGTCCAAAGTCCAGGAGGATTCTCTGATAAGTCCCAATGGACTGCAAACCCCCATCTCATTCCCTGTGTAAAGGGAATTTGCCGTGTAAAGCCTATAGTAAACACCTCTTTCGCCTCAATTTTTAGGTTATTGTCTTTCTTTATTTTGCTCTTCACATTGGTTGGTGTGTATTTCATATTTGTCTGGTTTTATCATGCAGGCTTCAGTGTTGGGCACAGAATTCTGCATCCTGACAAAATTGGCATTCTTATCCCCCCCCCCCCCAAATAGCAGGTTTCTAACGCTTGGGGCTGTAAAGGTGATGTGACTAATGTGAAATCTTAGAACCAAACTAAATGTGATTTCAGTCATGCCATTGGTCCAGATGTACTGACTTTTTCTGAGCCATTAGTTATTTGATTTTCTCTGTAAACCGCTTTGTGAACTTTTTGTTGAAAAGCGGTATATAAATACTGTTGTTGTTGTTGTTGTTGATGTGAACGCATGCATGTAGGATTGGATCCAGATAAGGGCCATGGAAGAGATTAGATTTAAAGCAACCCCCCCCTCCCACTTCCTGTTAAGTTCCTAGTCTGAATTGCTCCCTGGGTGCACACTATTTATATAAGAAAAAACAAGCATGCCAAGGATCAATTCCAAACTGATACATTTGAAATAGCAATGGGAAACTTAATTTAAATCAAGAACTTCAATCTGGTTTTGTTTTTTCTCCTCTTGATTCAATCATTTTTAAAAAAGGGGGGGGATTGAAATTCTGGACTTAAAGCATGTTTCCTATTGGTGTTTCAAATATTTTCCAAACAGTATTGCGTGCTAATGGTAACCCTAACACTAAAACACATTAATCTACAATAAAAGAGTGTATTAACATCACCTAAGCAGCTGCATTTTGTATAAAGCATGCAACTCAACGTTTCTACTGTTTTAAGAAAATTGTTCCACAGTACACTGCTTGTTTAATGGATAACTTCGCTCATTATTGATGTCAGAGCTCAAGTGCACAAAAAGGATAGAAACAGGTTTATACAAGAACTCAGGTGAGTAAAGTATAGGTGACCTCAAAGCGAAACATGGGATGGTGCCTCCTGAAGCCAGCAGGTAAATCCCAATGTCTGTAATGACTGGCAAGTTCCTAATATCAAACCTGTAACATCACTACTGTATATGAAGTGTTGGGATATATTTGCAATCTGGACCTCTAAATATATTTTTCTGCTGATCTTTTGGACCAAACTATATGCGATAGTGTCTTCGAGCCCAATCCTATCCTTCCTTCCCTCCCGGCACAACCAAGCTGAAAAGGCACACGCTTTATCCAGTGGGGGTGGGGGGGGTGGGGGGGTGGATCGAGACTCTTTGGAGGGGAAAGGGAATTTAAATCCCCTGCAACAATTTTGTCTGTCCTAATTCTCCCAACACTGAATTTTAGTGGATGTCCCCTGGTTCTGGTGTTATGTGAGAGTGTAAAGAGCATCTCTCTATCCGCTCTATCCCTCCCATGCATAATTTTGTATGTCTCAATCATGTCCCCCCTCAAGCACCTCTTTTCTAGGCTGAAGAGGCCCAAATGCCGTAGCCTTTCCCAATAAGGAAGATGTACCAGCCCAGTAATCATCTTAGGGCACAATCCTAACCCCTTATGTCAGTGCTTTCCAGTACTGGCGTAGCAGTGCCAAAGGGACATGTGCTGCATCCTGCAGTTAGGTGTCACTCACGGAGGCCCCCTCAAAGTAAGGGAATGTTTGTTCCCTTACCTCGGAGCTGCATTGCCCTTATGTCAGTGCTGGAAAGCACTGACATAAGGGGTTAGGATTGCGCCCTTAGTCACTCTCAAGTCAGGGCCTCTGTAGAATCTCTCCCTTCCCATGGCTAAGTGAGCTCGCTGGTTTTCTGGGGAGGAATGAAGTGATAGGAAAGATGGGTAGAATGTCAGTGGTTGAAAATGTGCAAAAATTTGCCCCTGAAGAAACAGGGGCTAAATCTCATTTGGGGTCAATTCTATCTATTCTATGGCAACAAAGAAAAAGTTCTTCTTTGCCACCATCACATTTGTGCAGCTAATGGAGCTTTTTCAAGCAGCCCAAAGCTTATCTGGGCATCCCTCAGAGTGTTAAGGTGAATTTCTCATTAGCCCTTTGTAATGTCTATCCCCTGGGCAGGACTAAGGGGTGGAGCTAGGATCTGATTGGTGTGGATGGCTTTGGCCCGGTTTTGACATGGAAGAAGGCAAGTGGCTGCAAACAGTGGGCTGCAAGTATGGTTTAATCAATCTTTCATTCGTGGGCGAGTCCTGTTATGTCGCAGGGGACTATTTCTAGCACTTCCCCATTCTATAGAAAGACCTATTGTGGCTGAAGGTATGGCTACTTTGCACATGAATTAATTTCCTTTCCTCCCAGGGCAAGGGCAACTCCACGCATGCTCAGGAGAAGACTAGCTTTCGCTAGCTGACAATCTGAACCTTTATTTGTGCATCTGGAGAACTTGGTCTCATGGTAGAGAAGGAACTGAAAAGCAAACGCAACTTTGAGGGTTTTTTGCAAGTTGATTGAAACTTCCTGACATGATCATTTGGTAAACCACACTTCCTGTATTCCAAGCAGATGGTGTTGAGCTTTTGTAACTTTTTAATTTCCTCTATTGCTCCCCTCTCTGTGTTTTCTTGGCCCAGTATCCATGAAAGTCTGTGGCCATCCACCTGCACACCTTGTCTGACCAGGCTTGTACAGGCAGCCAGAGCAAGACTGACTGAATGGGTAGGGAGGACCATCAATGGCTCTTTAGCCAAGGGGGTCTTCCCAATCTCTCTTAAGTGGTCTAGTCCAGTGTTTCTCAAACTGTGGGATGCGACCCACTTGGTGGATCATGACCTGATTGTGGGAGGCAGGGCTGAGACCCAGCAGTTATGCTGAATCCCAACCTCCATTCCCAAGCAGCGCAGAGTGGCTTGTAGCCACTCCACTCTCCTCGAACTTGCACCACCTCAGAAGGAGGCGCAAGTCCAAGGAGCTCCATAGGGGCTGCAGTGGCTTACTCAGGGGTAAGGGGAATAGTTTCCCCTTACCTTCAGCTGAGCCACTGTGGTGCCCTATCTCATGCTATATACAGTGCAAGCCTCCTGGCTTGCCTGTTCCAGTGCAAGATAGGTTTGCGCCCTTAAGTTGGTAAGACTTTTTCTTCTTTTTTAGTCCTGTAAAGCTAGGTGGGTCCTGATGGTGTGTAATTTTAAAAAGTGGGTTCCCATGCTAATAGGTTTGGAACCACTGATAGATTGGAAAGGGTTGTTGTCTTTTACAGATTCCTCTCCCCCACTCTAGTGCAGTCTCATTTTCTTTCCTCCTCATTCTGGTTTTTAATGTTGTTTAAAGAGAAACTTTGAATCTGATTCCAGCCCAAACAAAAAACATGTTGAATTTAAAATTGATTGTGTCCCAAATCACACTGAACTGGTTTAAATATAAGAGCTTAAATTGAACTGGACATTGGGTAGGACTGAAAATCTTACGGAGTTATTTGGGGGGGTGGTTTGAGGTTTTTGCAAACAGGCTACAGAGAGAATTCACTTGGTGGAACAGAGATGGCTTCCCCATCTCATCTCCCCTTCTTTACTTGTTTTAATTCAATTATTCATAATTATACATTTTAATTAATTTATTTCTAGTCTGCCTGTCTAGGGAAAATGGCACAATTTCACCCCTTACAGCATTTTCAGGAAAGCACTTCTTGCTTGATGATGTCACTTCTGGCCATGACATCACTTCCAGGTTAATGACATTGCTTGTGGTGGGTCCCAGACAGATTGTCATTCTAAAAAGTGGATCCTAGTGCTAAAAGTTTGAGAACCACTTGTCTAGCCTCTTTTTTTTTAACCTTCCTTTGATATCAGTATTTTAGATCAGGATGGTCCAACTTTTACTAAGAGGGGTGCAATACCCTCGCCCCTTCCCTTGAGGTCACATGATGATGTCACTGTCAATTACTTCTGGGTTCTGAGCCACTGAAGTCACTCGAAGGTGGTGCAGGCAGCAGGAGATGCAGGTGGCTGCAGCGGTGGCGGTGGGTTCAGCTGGGCTTTTCGATCTCCCTGCCCTACTGTTCCAGCTTATCTTTTGCAGGACAAGCCAGAAAGTGTGACAGGGAGATCAAAAAGCTGCTGAAGCAGGAGGTGGTGGGTGTGACAGGGCTCTTGAGGGCTGCCAAATGAGGACTTATGGACCACATGTGGCCCTCAGGCTGCATGTCGGACCACCCTGTTTTAGATCACTATTGGCCAGTCTCAAATTTGACATTCTTGGGCAATTGTTTCATTTTTTTAAAAAATCACTGATTATGTAATCAGTGTGCTGATTATGTAATACTGTGCTTTAAAAAAAACAACTTATGTGACACCTTGAGCATTCTTTTCAGGAATTGGAGGGTGGGGTATTAACTCTTTAAAACAGATAAAATAAAATAGTATGAATGTGGAGGCTGGTGGAGGAACCATCTTCCTCTTTCCTTTGCTGTATGGCATTTGCTGACATGTACATTTCACCGGAATGAGGGAGGGAGGGGAATTCCAGTGTGATTTGTGACTTTTGCTAGCAGAAACCGAGAAACGAAAGGAGATTTCTGTTGCTCACTCAGTTTAGCTCTGCTAATCGTTTCCTTAAGATAAAAGAATACTTCCAATTCATGACTCATGATTCAGTGTTTTCCTTGCTTTGGGAGCCCTGTTGGAGCAAGCCAAATTCTTTGTGTTTGCATTATACTATGACTATAATATCTCTTCCCATGTTCTGAGAGGGGACAAAGCTAACTAGGCTGGAAGGTATAATGTT
Organism: Tiliqua scincoides; assembly: GCF_035046505.1. Classification (NCBI taxonomy): domain Eukaryota; kingdom Metazoa; phylum Chordata; class Lepidosauria; order Squamata; family Scincidae; genus Tiliqua; species Tiliqua scincoides. The sequence goes on along the minus strand of NC_089822.1, from coordinate 125,939,244 downwards.
TTCTAGAGCGACGGTGGAGAAAGAATTTTCTTTAAAAATGTTGTAGGCTTGTGTTGAAGTGTTGGAAAAGGCAAACGCACAGACTCTGATGTGGAAGAATCAAGTGGAAAACAGCATCAAAAAATGGCTGTTCATCTGACAGAACAGGCTCAGTGCCTAGCAGTCAGTGACCATCACTCACCCCTCTTCACCCTTTTAGCTAGGAATGAACTGGGGAAAGGTAGTTTTTGCTGCACCACCTAAAGCTACAGAGTACAGACAGTAGGAGGCCACTTTGGGAAAACCTCCCTCTGAGGTTAATAGGGAGCCACAAAATCCAGAAGGTCCCCTTAAAATCAAACAGTAGTAAAATGTGGGCAGCCTGGGAGTTGTGCAAACCTGCTCCCTCCTGAGTGAACAGTGACCAGGCAGGTAGAATGGTAATTCAGCAAAAGAAGAAAAAGGTGAGGAAGTATCAGAGGTGGAATTGGGCTCCTGAATTGCTGGAACACATGTTCTGGTGATGCAGTAAGTATACCAGTGGTTCTCGCACTTTTAGCACCGGGACCCACTTTTTAGAATGAGGATCTGTCAGGACCCACCGGAAGTGATGTCATGACCGGAAGTGACATTATCAAGCAGGAAAATTTTTATCAATCATAGGCTGCAATCCTGCCCACACTTACTCAGGAGTAAGTCCGACTGACTATCATTGTTAAAAGCATATTCAGAGTCGCCTGTTAAAAGTACAGATCTGTAACATTTCCCCAATGCAGTCATATGCCATGGTAGGATCAAGTCTAATATATTAAAAATAAAATATTGAAATGAATGGGGATCCACCTGAAATTGGCTCGTGACCCTCCTAGTGGGTCCCAACCCACAGTTTGAGAAACACTGTAGTACGCTTTACAGCCATTGCAAATGGTGTGCCATAGAGTATATCCTGGTTACTACTACAAGAGGTGAGTGGCTGTGCCCATGTGACAGCAGCCACTGCAAGAGCCCTGGTGCCAGTAAGTTGGCGCAGGGGTTGGGAGCAACAGGAAGGGAAGGAGTATAAATGGGATGGAGACTGGGGTGTGTGTGCGTGTTTGTTGAGGCCAGGAAGGGGGCAGTAGCTGCAGTGGTGCTGCTGATATCCCAATCCCCTTCCCATCCTCAGTCTGAATACTGAGGGCCACGGGCTGGCGCCAGCACAATCATTGGTGTAGGTTCATGCAGTACAGAGTGCTGAGTACCTGTACATGCAGTACAGGTAACAACAGAGTGTACATTAGTGAGTGAATTATTATCTATTTTATTTATTACGGTGGAACCTCAGTATCCACTGATTTGTTATCCACTGATTTAACTTACCACTGATACTGACATCCACATTTAAATGCCTTGTAACAAGGAAAAAAGGCATCAAAATCCAATTTCCTAATTCCATGCTGTTAAATAATTATGATTTCATTCCATTAGATTCCATTATTCACCCCATCTAGTGGCTGAATGTGGTATACCGTCTATTTATTTGGAGAAGACTATGGAGGAGCAAGAAACCTGGAAGTGGGTCTTCAAAGCTATTTTTCCACTGTTGTGGTATCCACTGATTTTTTTTTAATCCACTGGGGGTTCTGCAGTAGAACTCCCAGTGGATAATGAGGCACGACCTGTATTTATGGAAATAAGTATTTGTTGCAGTACGCAGCCAATACCACAGTTCCAGAGACTCAAGGTCAGGCAGATACTCCCGGTAAATAACGAGGCACACGGCAGTGCTCCACCACCAGATGTCCTTTACTTGAAGAACGTACAATATTTACAGAGCAAAGGCAGTTTAGCAAGCAAACAGCACAGATAGCACTCTTTTTCAATTCTCCGATCACCAACTCCACCAACGTGGCTTCCCGCAGATACTCCACATAACATCTCCCACACAGCAGCTCGCACAGGCTGCAATATATATTGGCACTGGCCAATGAGAGGTGGGCTACGATCTGGTGATCCTATGACTCGTTGTCTGGTGACATGTCTGGTGACATGGTGTTGCATCAGCCAATCCCATGATGCATCAGTGCTATACTGTATGTATGCAGGCCAAGACATCAGGGCCTAGCCTTGCCCTATCCAGCCTGTAAATTCACTATAGGCCTGGGGCATATATCATAACAGTATTTCTATAGTGTTTTTCATCCACTGCAGAAAGTTGTTCTTAATTTACTTTACATCGCATAAATTAATGTTTCAACTTAAGTACAGACCTCTAGAACCTCATCTGTATTAAAGTAGGGGACTAGCTGTAGTACTCCAGTCTCTGTTGCTGTAGCTATCAGTTTCATTTGGGAGGGTATCAGAGTTGCCAGCTTCACACTTGTGGCAGATTTAGAGCAAAATCCTAACAATTTCCGCAGGATAATGCATTGTGAGCTATGCTACATCCACCAGGAAATTTCACAGGGTATAGCATACCCCCACGCCTATGTTTAAAAAGAGAAGCGTAAGTAAACACGTGCATCAAATTTGTGCATTAAATGAAACTTGTAGGTTCACCCACAGAGTTGCTCTGAGCCATCTACCTGAGGAAGGTGACAGCTGGGAAGATGCTAAGCCTCTGCTCTGTTCTAGAATTGGCTGTGTTTTCACGTCTCTTGCCTTTGAAAGTGAGGAAGATGATGCTAGGAGCTTGGGCAGTTTCTTGCTGGGATGCTCAGGTATGGTTGCCAACCTAACCTGCTAACTGGACAAGAGGCACTTTTTTCCAAGTGGTGTTCCTCATATATTTGGCAGGGGAAGAATAACTGTTCCTTTTCACTTAGCACAGTGTCTTTCTTAATGGCTTTTTGCTGGGGTTCTTCTACATCTTTTTAAACGTGAGCCTTTTCGGGGCAAGGAGCCATTTATTTGTTTGATTTTCTCTGTGAACCACTTTGTCAATGTTTTGGGCTGAAAAGCAGTATATAAATATTGTTAATAAAAACGTTTCAACTTACCACTGAAGCATCAACTGCAACTTGATGTGTAGAGATAAACAGCTAGTAGACTTTACAGGTTGTGCCTCATTATCCACAGGAGTTCCATTCCGGAAACCCTAGTGGATTAAAAAAAACAAAAAACAGTGGATACCAAATCAGTGGAAAAATAACTTCAAAGACCCACTTCCAGGTGTCTTGCTCCTCTATTGTCCCAGAATGCATTGGTATAGAACAGCAATTTTCAACCTTTTTCATTTCATGGCATACTGACAAGGCACTAAACTTGCAGAGGAGGACCGTGGGCAGACTTCTGGGGAAGATCAGGCTTCGTCCCACCCTCAGGCTTGCAGCTCCTCAGTTGTCCGGGTGGGAAGTCTCGGGGCTGGAGGACGTCATCCTGGAGAGGAGGGAAATAATCCCCTAGGGGGGACCCCTTCTTCAGGGGACGGGCCCCTATCCAAACTCACTCAAGATACTCCTCAGCGGCAGGTGGATCAGGGGCTTCTTATAGTGGGTGATTCGATTATCAGAAACATAGAGAGGGTGGTTTGCGACGGGTGTGAGAACTGCATGGTGACTTGCCTGCCTGGTGCGAAGGTTGCAGACATCACTTCTCATTTAGACAGGCTGGTAGATAGTGCTGGAAGGAGGTAGCGGTTGTGGTGCATGTCGGCACCAACGATGTGGGGAAGTGTAGCTGGGAGGTCCTGGAGGCCAAATTTAGGCTATTAGGTAGGAAGCTGAAAGCCAGGACCCCAAAGGTAGCATTCTCAAAAGTGCTACCTGTTCCATGTGCAGGGCTCGCTAGGCAGTTAGAGATCAGGAGTCTCAATGGGTGGATGAGTTGGTGGTGTAGGTAGGAGGGGTTTAGATTCGTTAGGCACTGGGGAACGTTTTGGGAGAAGCGGGGCCTGTACAAGAGGGACGGGCTTCACTTGAACCAGAATGGAACCAGACTGCTGGCACATAATATTAAAAAGGTGGCAGGGCAGCTTTTAAACTGATCCCTGGAGGAAAGCCGACAGGAACCGAGGGGCATCCGGTTTGTGACTCCTCATCCCTATGGGACGAGGATGGGGAGGTTAGAGAACAACAAGGTAAAGACAGAGTAGGAGAAGAAACTGGGAATGGAAGCATGATGGGATTCGATAGACTGCTTGGCACAATGAGACAATGCAGGGATAAAGGAGCTAATAAGCAGCCCATCCTGGGGGATTCCATGTACAAATGGTTTTATGCAAATACCCGAAGTCTCCAAGCGAAGATGGAGAACTGGAATGTTTGTTGACTAGAGAAAACTTTGATATAGTGGGCGTAATGGAAACCTGGTGGAATGCGGAAAATCAGTGAAATACAGCAATCCCGGGCTATAAACTATACAGGAGGGACAGGGAGGTGGCGTGTTGGAGGTGGGGTGGCCATTTATGTTAAAGAAGGGGTAGAATGCAGCAAAGTAGAGATTGAAGGCGGGTCCGACTCCACCATATTATCTTTGTAGGTTAAATTACGAGTCCTGAGGAGCGATGTAATACTGGGGACGTACTGTCGTTGTTCAGACCAGAGACCAGAAGGAAACCTTGAAATGAGGAAACAGATCAGGGAGGTGACAAGGAGGGACAGGGTTGTAATCATGGGGGACTTCAATTATCCTCACATTGACTGGGTCAGTTTGTGTTCTGGTCATGAAAAGGAGACCAGATTTTTTGAGATGTTAAATGACTGTGCCTTAGAGCAGCTAGACATGGAGCCCACCAGAGGACAGATGACTCTGGATTTAATATTGTGCGGTACTCAGGACTTGGTTAGAGATGTCAATGTTACTGAGCCACTGGGGAACAGTGACCATGCTGCAATCCGTTTCTACATGCACGTCGGGGAAGAATACCAGGCAAATCTCTCACAAAAACCCTTGACTTCCAACGGGCGGACTTCCCTCAAATGAGGAGGCTGGTTAGAATTCCACTGTCAGGGAATTAGAGGGCAGGTCCTCTCATGGATTGAGAAGGGGGTGAAGACTAGGAAACAGAGAGTGGGTGTCAATGCACAGTTTTTACAATGGAGAGAGGTGAAAAGCGGTGTGCCCCAAGGATCTGTCCTGGGAAAAGAAAACAGAAAAGGAAATAGATTCATTCTTGACTGAGTGGAAGCCATTTGTGATTTTCCTGCAGAGTTTAGGTTATAATGAATTATATACCTGGGTTTGAAGATTGAATAGAAGAGATAGATCTAAGAGAGATCCAATATTAAGTTTAATCTTTATTGTGTTAAATAATATAAAAATAGAGGTTATTATGTATGTTTGTAAGCCTGTAGTAGACATAAGTGGAAGTCTTTTAAAATTTTGTGTTAGGTGTTGTCTTGAGTTCAACATTGTAATTTAAAAAAAAGAAAAAAAGATGGGGAGCTCCTAGTAGTCAATTAGATTAAAATGCCTATAAGCCTGTAAGTTTAAAATTAAAAACACATTAAAACAAAAATTGGCCCCATCGACAGCACCCTCTTTACAAAAACGATTTAAATAGCTTCAGTCTTGGAGGATTTGGAAATGCTGAATGTTTTTGCAACCACTTCTTTAAGAATCTTTCCTTAGCTGCTGTGTATTTCGGGCAGCAAAAGTGTGATAAGTGTCTAATTTAGTTAAAGGACAGTCAAAAGACAGTCAAAAGACAAAAGTCAAAAGATTTATCTTCTATCTGTCCTGCTCCGCAAATACAAAGCCTCAGATGCCTGGGAATGGACATATATCTGCCATCTAGAACTGCAGTTGGCATGGTTTGAAAACGTAGTTCAGTGAACGCCTTTCTCAAGGAGGCAAAGGTAAGTGAATATAAATATTGCACTCTTGAGTGACTTGGTTTCAAGAAACAGTACAACTGGGAGAAATTTGAAGATCTTACTATATCTAAATCCTGATCATTATCCAGTTTAAACATCCATTCCCTTAGCATTTGTTTTATTTCAGAAAAGACAAAAATGTCAGTAGAAAGGGCTTTAAATTTTAGGAGCATTTGCACCTGAGTGGCCCAGCCTCCTCTTCTCCACTGCTCAGCCAAACAGAGTTTAGGAAGACGATTTTCCGACATATCCAGGACTCTCTTGTAATAAGAAATTATAGCCACGGCAGCCCTGGCCTTAATAGATACCATACCTGTCTCCATTCTAAAAAAAGCTGCCGGAGTAGATGGTGGAACAGCTAAAATGTGCCTCAAAAATTTATTTTGAGCAACTTCGGGAATATATATGTTGTTCTGTTTAATACCCCAGATCTCTATACCATATAACATTTGGGAAATTACTCTCCCCGAGAAAACCTTTAAAGCTGGAATTACCAAGTTGCCTCCTCTAGAATGGAAAAATTTTAATAAGGCATAACTTGATTTTTGTGCTAATGTTTTAACATTCTGAAGTTGGAATTTCCAGCTGTTTCTTTCGTCGAAGAATACACCCAAATATTTAAAGGCAGGAACTTGTTCAATCTTGCGATCACCCAAAGTCCAACTAAATTTTGGAGAATGCTTGCCAAAAACCACTATTTTGGATTTGGCGTAATTCACCTTCAATTCCTCCGAATCACTGAAATCTTGCAGCTTATTTAGGATTCTCTTAAGCCCTTTCCTATTCAAAGATAATAAAACAATGTCATCTGCATAAATGAGGGTTGCAATCTTATGATTTCCAATTGAGGGGGGGGGAATGATCTGCATGAGTTAGAACATTTACAATGTTGTTGATATAAAGATTGAAAAGAAGTGGAGCCAACAAACACCCTTGTCTAACACCTTTGGTAGAACAAATTTCCTCCGTCAGTCTACCATCTGCACTTATCCTTACCCTCAAGGTGGTATTGGTATATAATTCTTGGATTAAAAGCAGCAACCTCCTATCAATATTAGTCCCAGCAAGCTTATCCCATAGACGATCTCTAGGGACTGTATCAAATGCAGAAGAAAAATCTATAAATGCTGCAAAGAGCCATTTAAATGGCCTACTTGTATATTTACAGATTAAATGATGAAGGACAAAGATTTGGTCCACTGTACTATGGCCTTTCCTGAACCCTGCTTGTTCTTGATGCAAAATATCATTTTCCTCAACCCACTTAACCAACTTCAGAAGGAGATAACGACAGTAAATCTTAGAACTAATATCCAGTAGACTGATTGGGTGATAATTCTGGGGGTTGGAATTATCCCCTTTTTTTATAAACTGGAAAAATAATACTCTGTCTCCAGCCTTCCGGGAAAAATCCTGTGGCATTAATGTAAGTAAACAATTTGGCAAGGAAAGGGGCCCACCATTCAATGTTGGTCTTATACACCTCAGGAGGAATCATGTCCTCGCCAGGTGCTTTTCCTGTTGCTAAAGCATCTATAAGTTCACCAACTGCCTGTTCCGTGACTGGGGGCCATTCCGGTGTTAATGCCAAAAGTGACTGACTATTGCTAACATTATTTGGCCTGGCATTGGCATCACTGTCAAATAAATTACTAAAATAGGAACACCATGTACCGGCAGCAATACAGTCATTCATTTTACAGCTAAGACCTGGGTTGGGAGGTGAAATTAAAGACCAAAACTTTTTTTTGTTCTTTTCCATGGCAGCCTTCCCAATTCCTTCCACTGAGCTGACGTGTATGCACTCTTTTTTTGCTTCAGAAGTTCCTTATATGTTGAACGAAATTGGGTCAAAGCATCTAAGTCTGAGGCTAGCCGAGTTTGTCTTAACTTCCTAATCAATTGAGTCAGATGTTTTTTGGCCAATCTACATTCCTTATCAAACCAGCTACTCTGGTAACGGGCAGAACCAGGTTCCCGTGACTTCTGAACTAATAAAGGCCTTAACTTTGAGATAATATAGTTAAGGCCTTCAATAGGATCCATATCTGCTTTAACTACGTCCCTATGCAAAGCCACATTATACTAAAGAGCTAATTAAACAATCTAAACGCCGGCATTTCAATGTATTGGCATATGATATGGTCTTATAAAGAAATACAAATTTTTTGGGGGGGTGGTGGTGGAGTAATTAATTATAAGGGAATGGGCAGATTGGGTCCAGGGAGGAGGGCAGGATTAGCTGTGCCGGCCCTTTCCTGGCCAGATCCGCCAACATGGATCCACTTGGACTTGCGCTAGTGATTTAGCAGGCACAGGTCCAAGTAGACACATTGCTGTGGCTGTGGCTTTCCCTGGGACAAGGGGACAAATATCTTCTTACTCTGAGAGACCTCCAGACTGCAAAATTCCCCTGCGGGTTACAGCAAAGCCCCCCTGGCCCCGCTGCATTGGCATGGGGAATTTAAATAGGATTGATCTGTTTGTTTTCTTATTCTAGGCAGTGGGGGCAAAAGCTGGACTGTGTAAACTGGGTATCTTTGGATCAAGTGAAGTATTAAAAAAAGCAGTTATGGAATTATTTCCTCTGCAAGTGGTTTTTATGAAAACAGAGTAGCCTAGGAGTCTGAGAGCAGGAAGGCTGGATTGGTGAGGCAAAGCTGCTTAATCCATTCCTCTCTGGTAGTGATTTTTCTTCTCAGAATTCTGTGCCTTGAAAGAGCAGTTTCTGGATGTTTCCTCAGAGGGAAACCAGAAAAATTTCAAGGCAGTCTGTGAAATTTCCCAGGCTGGTGTCAGCAAGTATGGAAAGTTGCAGGCTTGGTGATTGATTGATTGATTGATTGGATTTGTATTCCACCTTTCTCCCCGAAGGGCACCCAAGGTGGTTGTTTAGTGATGTATTTAGTTGCATGTCTATGAACCCTTTAAAGAGGAATTGAAACGTGACACGTGTGGCCTCTGGGAACTAAGTGCCTCGGGAACTAAGTGCCAGGTAAGGCACGAGAGTTTAGCATCTGGGCGAGGAGAAGGCAAGTAGACCTCTGAGTTTTGGAGAAGGGGAGGAGGAAGACGACGAGAAGGTAAGTGTACTCATTCTAACGCTTTGTCTTTCTAACTCCCTGTCTTCTAACCTTAACCTTACCTTTAAATCAACCTTAAATCAAAATTGAAAGTTAGCACCTAAGGGAGGTACATAGGTCTACTCTGAGCAGGAGCAGAGTCCTACTCGTGAGTAAGAGCCCAAGGGTCAGGCATTTAAATCAAAGTTGAAAGTTAGCTGCACCTAAGGTAGCACCTAATTGAAGGAAGGGAGAAGGATAAAGTGGAAAGCAGGTATTTCTACTTTGTTTAAATTAAACCTATACTTAACCCAGGTTAAACTTAATCTAAGTTAGAACATAACCTAAACAGTTCAGTAAATTGGGACACAGGACACAGGATCCAGAGAGCAATAAATAATTAAACAAACCCAAATAAAAACTAGCTTGAGGTTACAAAAACAGTCCAACCTAAGAGAACAGAACTAGGAGGGAAAGAACCTAGGAAGGGCCAATTCCCAACCTAGGAAGGGCCAATTCCCAACCTAGGAAGGGCCAATTCCCGACCACCCAGGCATAGTCCATTTTAGAAATTCAGCAATCACCACCTTTAGGAGGTGATAAGAGCCCCATTAGGCTAATCCAAGCAGTCCATTCAGGAGCCTGCAGAGTAGGTTACGCCCATCAGCAGACTTTTTCCTTCCTGAGCTTTTGTGAACTCACCTGGGAAGGCCAGCCCCCTTTCAATCAGGAAGGGAGGAGGAGCCAGCCAGGAGTATAAAGCTAGGCCTCCCATCGCGTGAGGCTCTCTCCAGATGTGTGTGGCCTCTGGGAACCCAGTGCCTCGGGAACTAAGTGCCAGGTAAGGCACGAGAGTTTAGCATCTGGGTGAGTTCAGCAGCAGGGCCCCATACACTGCCCTTCCTCTTCCCTTGAGAAGAGGGCTGCTATCCAGTGTAGGGTTTTTAAAAGAACCCCTAAATAAAACAACAACAACAACAACAACAAAAAAGCTATGCAGTCAGACAGCCAGCACAGGGTGGGGGCTATCCAGTGTTCAGCATCGAGTGCCACATGTATGATTATATGCCTCTGGGCCATAAGTCATGGGTGTGTCCTCGGTGCAAGGAGCTCCAGGGTCTCAGGGAACGTGTCCGCTCCCTTGAAGCCTTGGTGGCCGACCTGGAGAAGCGCAGGCAGGCAGAGGAGGACCGTGGGGAGACTTCCGGGGACGATCAGGCTTTGTCCCACCCTCAGGCTTGCAGCTCCTCAGCTGCCCGGGTGGGAAGTCTCAGGGCTGGAGGACGTCATCCTGGAGAGGAGGGAAATAATCCCCTAGGGGGGACCCCTTCTTCAGGGGACGGGCCCCTATCCAAACGCACTCAGGATACTCCTCAGCGGCAGGTGGATCAGGGGCTTCTTATAGTGGGTGATTCGATTATCAGAAACATAGAGAGGGTGGTTTGCGACGGGTGTGAGAACTGCATGGTGACTTGCCTGCCTGATGTGAAGGTTGCAGACATCACTTCTCATCTAGACAGGCTGGTAGATAGTGCTGGAAGGAGGTAGCGGTTGTGGTGCATGTCGGCACCAACGATGTGGGGAAGTGTAGCTGGGAGGTCCTGGAGGCCAAATTTAGGCTATTAGGTAGGAAGCTGAAAGCCAGGACCCCAAAGGTAGCATTTTCAAAAGTGCTACCTGTTCCATGTGCAGGGCTAGCTAGGCAGTTAGAGATCAGGAGTCTCAATGGGTGGATGAGTTGGTGGTGTAGGTAGGAGGGGTTTAGATTCGTTAGGCACTGGGGAACGTTTTGGGAGAAGCGGGGCCTGTACAAGAGGGACGGGCTTCACTTGAACCAGAATGGAACCAGACTGCTGGCACATAATATTAAAAAGGTGGCAGGGCAGCTTTTAAACTGATCCCTGGAGGAAAGCCGACAGGAACTGAGGGGCATCCGGTTTGTGACTCCTCATCCCTATGGGACGAGGATGGGGAGGTTAGAGAACAACAAGGTAAAGACAGAGTAGGAGAAGAAACTGGGAATGGAAGCATGATGGGATTCGATAGACTGCTTGGCACAATGAGACAATGCAGGGATAAAGGAGCTAATAAGCAGCCCATCCTGGGGGATTCCATGTACAAATGGTTTTATGCAAATACCCGAAGTCTCCAAGCGAAGATGGAGAACTGGAATGTTTGTTGACTAGAGAAAACTTTGATATAGTGGGCGTAATGGAAACCTGGTGGAATGCGGAAAATCAGTGAAATACAGCAATCCCGGGCTATAAACTATACAGGAGGGACAGGGAGGTGGCGTGTTGGAGGTGGGGTGGCCATTTATGTTAAAGAAGGGGTAGAATGCAGCAAAGTAGAGATTGAAGGCGGGTCCGACTCCACCATATTATCTTTGTAGGTTAAATTACGAGTCCTGAGGAGCGATGTAATACTGGGGACGTACTGTCGTTGTTCAGACCAGAGACCAGAAGGAAACCTTGAAATGAGGAAACAGATCAGGGAGGTGACAAGGAGGGACAGGGTTGTAATCATGGGGGACTTCAATTATCCTCACATTGACTGGGTCAGTTTGTGTTCTGGTCATGAAAAGGAGACCAGATTTTTTGAGATGTTAAATGACTGTGCCTTAGAGCAGCTAGACATGGAGCCCACCAGAGGACAGATGACTCTGGATTTAATATTGTGCGGTACTCAGGACTTGGTTAGAGATGTCAATGTTACTGAGCCACTGGGGAACAGTGACCATGCTGCAATCCGTTTCTACATGCACGTCGGGGAAGAATACCAGGCAAATCTCTCACAAAAACCCTTGACTTCCAACGGGCGGACTTCCCTCAAATCCTCATTTCTGGTGAGGCAAAGCTGCTTAATCCATTCCTCTCTGGTAGTGATTTTTCTTCTCAGAATTCTGTGCCTTGAAAGAGCAGTTTCTGGATGTTTCCTCAGAGGGAAACCAGAAAAATTTCAAGGCAGTCTGTGAAATTTCCCAGGCTGGTGTCAGCAAGTATGGAAAGTTGCAGGCTTGGTGATTGATTGATTGATTGATTGGATTTGTATTCCACCTTTCTCCCCGAAGGGCACCCAAGGTGGTTGTTTAGTGATGTATTTAGTTGCATGTCTATGAAACCTTTAAAGAGGAATTGAAACGTGACACAATATGGGGAATTCCAGTTGAGGAAGTTGCTGTGCCAAAATCTATCAGAACTTCTCAAAGTGTGACTATTTCCACAGGCACATGGAATATTATTCCCCTAGATATCACCTAGTCTCACTGCAAGTAACCCTCCTCATGCCAAGTAACCGTAGTGTCCCTGCCAGGTCACTATCCAGCCTCTGCTTGAACGCCTCCAGTGAAATCCACTGCTGCATGAGGCAGCTTGTTCAATGGCTGTACAGCTCTCCCAGTCAGGGAATTCTTCCTCATTTCCAGCTTAAACCTGCTTCCCTGTAGTTTCAACCCATTAATTCAGTGGTTCTCAACCTGGGGCATTGTGATGCCCCAGCCTGAGGGACCTGAACTCTGCCCCCTTAAGTGGCGAGGGCGGGAAGGCAGCGACACGATCCCCAAGATCGTGTTGCTGAGACGGGGATGCAGGGGCTGGCATGTACTTACCAGTCCTTGCAACAGCCTACTGGGGGAGCGGGAAGCCCTATGCAACCCTCCGCAGTGCTCCCTGAACTTTAGAAATTGAAAGTAGAGCGATCACACCCCACCTCCAATTGCAAACTGGAGGTGGAGCACATTCACTCCACCTTCGTTTTCTGAAGGTTGGGAAGCCCTGTAGAAGGTGACGCAGGGCTCGCCAGATCCCCAGGAGGCTGCTGCAGGAACAGGTAAGTACATGCTAGCCCCTACACCCCCCCTTTGCGACGTGATCCTGGGGATTGCATCACTGCCTTCCCTGCTCCCCCACATGCACTTACAGCGGTTCTTGAGCTCCCTGGAAGTTCTCGAACTGCTGCATTAATTCAACACACACACAACCCTTTGTGTGCTCTTGGGAGCCACAAAGAGTAAGTCCTTTCATCTTCTGTGTGATGGCTTTCCAGAAGCTTGAAGACTGCTAACACATCTCCCCTTAGGCTTCTAGGTTAAACATATCAAGCTCTTGTAACTATTGTTCATAGGACTTGATTTCCCCTCAGCACCTTAGTTGACTTCCTATGAACAGGCTCCAGCTTATCAATGTCGTTCTTAAAATGTGGTGTCCAAAACTGTATACAGTTTTCCATGCAAGTTCTGTCTGGTCCAACATACATTTGGCCCACGTTATTCATAGGGGTTTTGTTCCTGAAATCCGCGGATGTTGAAATCTGCAGATTTTAGGGGCCTTTAAGCGACTGCTCCAGTCACCTCTGGAGGCTTTCTGATGCCCTCGAGGTTGCATGCATGCATTTGCTCGCGACTTCTGCTGGCTGCAGAATGAAGCCCAGAGGCAAAAAAAAAAAACTTTCGGTTTTTGGTGAAAACTGGAAATCCCCCCCCTTTTTTTCCCTCTGGGAAGTTTTTTTAGCCCCACGGAGGCCACAGACAGCACCAGAATGACATGGAATCGCATTGGGAGTAGCTTCAACTCTCAGCACAGTTCGTTAAATTTCATTGCATTGATTTGGGACCAGTGAGTGAATCTGTCAAGATGGTTTTGAATGTAGGTTTGATGTTCCGGGGTGTTTGCTCTCTCCTCTAGCTTTTTGTCATCTGTAAGTGTGGTAAGTATTGCTTTTACCCCTTCTTCCAGATCAGCAGGTGCTAAACCCTGGCCCATGGGCTGGATCTGGTGCCTGCAAAAACCCATCTCCATTGTGAGCAACACTCACTGTTCTGCTGTGCTGTGTCTTATCTTGCCATCTGATCTGTACAGAAAGTTGCTCCGGGCAGTCATATCTGCCTGAAAATCCAGACTCAAAGTCTGCTGGATCCTGTACAGAAAGTCTGTACAGATTTAATGGCAATGTTGCACGGTGGTTGCTTAATTGTTGTGTCCGCAGCAATCTTCAAACAAGCTCAAACATGAGCTTGAAGAGCAAAATTGAAAATAGACTCGGTAAGCAAGCTTGGTGAAAATGAGCAAACATTTATTCATTGCCAGCAATGGGCTTCTCTCAGTGGTTCAAAATGGCGAACACAGAGAGCTGTGGTCTCTCAGTGTCCCAGAGAAAAAGCAGCATTCCCTGCTGGGTGTGACTTATATACCTGTAGAGTCTTTGTCTCGAGAAAATCCCAATCATATTCGTTAGAGCCCATGATGTCAGAAATGGGGATTTTTCATTGGCTATTGCCATATCTGGAGCATACATTAAATATCTCAGGTTACTGTATTCGCCATTTTGGAGAACTCTTCCCCTTTCTGTAATGTCTATACTATTCCAAAGGGGGCAGTGTGCATCCATCTTAATTTTCCTAATCACACTACTTTTGTAATTATCCATTTATTTTAATCCGTGTTTATACTTATTTTAATCACCATTTTATCCTCTTTTCCAATCTAAAATATTTTATATTTTTATAATTATTCTCATTACTAGAAATATTCTTAAATTCACTATCTATTCTGGCGCCTAGGAAAGTCTGGGTATTTTAGTTAGTTGTCAAGTTTGAAATATTCCTGCTTAGATAAGAATTCCACATTCCAAATTAGCTGTACAGCATCTAATTTTGCAAGCCTCACTCTAAGGCAGACTTAAATCCTTTTAACTTTGTTTTCCCTTATTAATTTAACTAATATTCAGCAAAGAATATACTTGCTTACTTCTGAGTTTACCAACAATAAATTTTGTAACATTCTATGTGCTACTTTCCTTTTAAATGACTTCAGAACAGCTTTTAAAGTCCCTATTTGGTGCTGTCAACAAGTGGGAAACCCTGGCCTCTGAGCGGCCCGCTTGGAGGCAGGCTGTGCAGCATGGCCTTTCCCAGTTTGAAGAGACACTTGGCCAACAGTCTGAGGCTAAGAGGCAAAGAAGGAAGGCCCATAGCCAGGGAGACAGACCAGGGACAGACTGCACTTGCTTCCGGTGTGGAAGGGACTGTCACTCCCGAATCGGCCTTTTCAGCCACACTAGACGCTGTGCCAGAACCACCTTTCAGAGCGCGATACCATAGTCTTTCGAGACTGAAGGTTGCCAATACAATTTGGTGCTGGAGCTTCTGTATCAAACTGTTCAGAAGCTGGCATTTTCATTTGTGGACCATGTGGCTTCTGTTTACGACTTCATCAGTTAACCCTCCCTCATTACCCCCATTAGGGTTCATCAGTTTATTGCCTGGCTTAATCTTGCTACTGTTTAGAGATCATAGAAGGCTCCCTTTGTCTAAATGTAGGCATTTCAGTCTGCAGCCTAACTCTTAGATGTTACACTGCTTCTCTGTAAATATATTATTTTAAAACTTTATCCTGGTTTAACAATGTCTTTTGGCTTTTAAAATAATCCAATATGCTCTTCTGTGTGTTTTCCCCTTCTCTGCTTAATACTGTCTGGAATTGCAGATGAAGAGGGGGGATTCCAGCAGCAAGCAGTTAGAGCTCAGATGTCATAAATCTGTCAAGGGGGATTCTTTGAAGCTTCAGCTTGACTATATAAATTTTACTAGTTAGCTTGACAACTAATAGCTGTTATCTTGATTGTGTCAAATTGGTTTATTGCTTAAGCAATTAACTACCTCTGTTGGCTATCTGGGACCTCTGTGTTTGCTAGTATTTCGTAGGATTGAGCCAGAGACCAGAGGTGGTTGTTTTTACTCACAAAAGCAAATGCTGGTGTCCCAGGAGAGTGGGGAACTCCAAGGACACTTCTGCAGGGATCCCTAAGCCTGTAAACAGTGAGAATGTGTTATCACAAACCACTTCCAGTTGCTGTTGACTGAAACAGCTAGTCACAGTAGGCTGTAAGTGCTTACATTTATCTCATCCTTGACTTCTGAGCTCCGAGCCAAGCAACTATAAAGAGTGACATTTTATTGTATTTTTATTGCCTAGTAGGGATTTCTAGTCTTTCATAGGTCAATAATACTTAGTAGTACTTACCATAGGTCAACCCTATCACTACTAGTATCACTAGTAATACTACTACTAGTATTAAAATTACTACTACTACTATTATTACTATTACTACTACTACTATTATTATTTATTACAGACACCCTTTTCTATCCTGATTATCATTTCCAAAAGTCATTTGGTGTTGAAACATACCACACCGTCCATAAATAGTCTTTCTAAAACACGAGCTGCTCTCGAAACCTCTGTGCTTTCAATAAGAAATAAACTCAGTTATATGGATTCATCTTAAAGTGCTATCCCAACACTACATTCATTTTATCTCTGACATTTTGTACCACAAACTTTGTCCCATCTTGGCTGTGCTCGGTCCTCATTGGATACCTTAGGCAAGCCAATATTTCTCAGCCAATGACATTTCAGCAGTGATGTGAGAGTAATCATAGTGGCCAGGGTTGTTGTAACTATTACTGAGATAGCATTTGTGAAGCAATTTAGTACTGTACTGGGGGTGATTAGCAACAAAACACAGTGGCGTAGCTAGTAGGGGGTGGGGCGGTCTGCCCCGGGTACCACCCTTGCGGGGGTGTAACACCACAAATTACCCAACATTACTAACATCATGAAGGTTAGGTGTAACCCCATCATGCCATATACCGTTGGATGCAGAATTTCTAGCGGAATGCAATGCAGAAAACCAGATTGAAATATCTTCTTTCCATCAAAAGTTATGGCCAAGAAACCGGAAATAAGAAAAATGCATGGAACCCTATAGAAAATGAAACTGAGCCATATTGCATTTTACTCGCGAGTAGGCGCCCTTGCCATAGTTCTTTGGAAAGGGCAGGCTGAGTGGAATCCAATGACACCAGAATGGTTCCTATCCAATGAAAGCAGCCCCCAAAAAACACCCAAGAAGAAGTCCCTTCCTCCAAGCAGGCAAATGTATTGAGCCCTATGGAAAGCGAAAGTACACCACACAGCTGTGTTTACTCGTGACTAAGCAAACGTGTCTTGGATGGTGGTCAGGCCAGGCAAAGGGGAATGCAAGACTAGCTACGTGGTCCCAATCTGATGAAAGTGGAGCTCAACAAATGCTCCAGAAGGCAGCACTCCCCCCCCAAAGAATAAAACAGAGGCTTGAGCTGGTAAGGTGGGCACTGGGGAGGGCTGAAAATCTCACTGATTTATCTGTGCATGTGTGTGTGTGTGGGGGGTGTTATTGCAGGCAACAACCCCACCCCCCAAAGAATAAACCAGAGGCTTGAGCTGATAAGGTGGGCCCTGGGGAGGGCTGAAAATCTCACTGCTTTATCTGTGTGTGTGTGTGGGGGGGTGTTATTGCAGGCAAGCTACAGAGAAAATTCACTTGGTGAAACAAGGCTGGCTTCCCCTTATCTGTTTTTCTTTAATTTAATTATTTATAATTTTATTTCGCTTGATGATGTCACTTCCAGCCATGACATCACTTCCGATGGTTCCTGGACGGATTGTCATTCTAAAAAGTGGGTCCAAGTTTTAAAAGTTTGAGAACCGCTGCCTTAACTCAAAACAGGCCAATGAGACATCCGGGGGGGGGGGGGGTGTGACACTCTAGTGACAAAAATTCTGGAACTTGTGGCTTTTAGGAATAATACCATCATGTTATATACAACTTGATGCAGAATTTCATCCATTGCTTGTGGGGAAATATTCACTGCATTTATTTTTTCTGGCCATTATTATCATTCATTCCATGTCATGACTATTACTATCTCTGTCTCACCTACCTCACAGGGTTGTTGTGAGGACAAAATAAGGGGAGGAACCATGTACACCACCCTGAGCTGCTTAGAGGAAGGGTGGTATAAAAAGTGAATTAATTAATTAAACAATATAATTAATAATTAATTAAGTCATATGGGGTGACAAAAATTTATGGGCCCCGGGTGTCAAATGACCTAGCTACGCTTCTGACAAAACAGACGGGATCTTTTTGTTTTCCTGTCAGTTGGCAAACTTACTGTGAGGGACTGGTGTAGTGTTGTGCCACCTCTACCAAGGTAGTTGCTAGGGTGACTATCACAAAGGGTAGAAGGGCCAGTGTCCCTCAGCCACCCCAGCCCCCAAAACATGAGTATTTTACTGCATCCTTTCTAATGTTCCTCCTTTTCCCTTGGTGCCCATTCCCCACCCCTGATCCCTAGGATGCGTCTGCTCCAAAGGTCTTTGTGTGCACTGATGTTGACAGCATCTCTGGCAGTTCTCTACCTTCACGTGTGGTCACCAAAGCCCTCCGCTAGAGTGGATCTGCGAAATCGGCCCGAGCGAGCGCCTGAGCAGCTGCTGAAGGATCATCTTTTGGTTCCTGACAAGAGATATGCACACATTACTTTCCGGATCAAGAAGGAGATCCTGGAGTAAGCCATCATCCCAAGTGCTCTCTAACTGTCCCTCTATTTTACTGTACCTGTTCCTGGTTAAAACAGCAACAATCTAAGCAAACACTGTCCCAATTCTCTTTTGGGTTAATGGTGTGTGTGTTAACTTTTTCTTTAAACACATTTGTGGTAGGGATCTTTAGATTTCAGCCACTACTTTGGGTGCTGAGGAGGTGAATCTCAGAATACAGAGATGGATGACTTTAGTGCATGTCCATGTCAATGAACCCAAATGGGCACAAAGTACCAGAGTGCTCCTTCCATTGCTTCTCCACCCAGCTAGCTCTCCAGATACTAACTGTGACTCCTTGTGTTTCAGCTGCACCTGTTCTATAAGTGCAGTCACTGGCACAGTGGAAAATTTTGAAGTGCAGGAGCTCATTGTAACATCCTCATTGCCATGCCCTATTAAGACCATAACCAAACAAAATTATTATTATTTTTTAATTCAACTTTACATTCCTTGATTATACTGCTTCGTTCTCCCACCACTTAATCCTGCTTTGAGACTTAATGTACTTTGTTTCAAGGGCTCTCTCATTTCATCCTAAATTCTTAGAAGTGATTGCCTATGATTGTAGTCGAATGGCTCACAGCCCTATCTTAAGCTCCCCGGTGCCACTGGGTGCAGCAGTGTCAAAATGGCTATTGCTGCATCCAGCAGAGAGGCCACCAGAGGTCTGCTTGGGGGAAGCAGACACTTGTCCACTTCCCCTAAGTAAAACCCCAATGGGGCTACTCAAGTCTGCACCAGCTGTTTTGCTCTCGCAGACTTGAGAACCCCATGTTAGGTTTTCCAGCTCTTAGGATCCAGTAGAAGAGGCTTCCCCTAGTCCTGCTCCTCTCTCAGGCTGGTGCCACCCTCTCCTGCCCTGGAACACCCCCTCCCCTAAAAGCCACACCATTGCTTGGTGGTGCTACTTACCATAGGTGGCTTGGCATCCTCCTCCTTCCAGTGCTGAGGCCCAGCACTGGAACGCCCTCCTCCCTGGGTGCTGCTTTACTGCATGTTTGAGACACCCAGCGCCGGCAGTATGCATGTACTGCCAACACTGGGGAGGATAGGATAGGACCCTCAATTGAGATCTTCTCAATAGGATTGAGGTCCCAATCCTATCCTCCCCAGAGTCAGCAGTACGTACGCTTTGCACCAGTACTTTGCAGCAGTGTGAAGACCAGGTGCACCAGCAGGAAGACAGTCGGGGGCAGGGTGAGGGGACAATAGGGGTGGGGTTGGGTGGAACAGGCTCAGGAGGGGGTGGAATTGTTGGCACCAGCACGCATTATATCCTATCCCACTTCCTAGGCCTGATCCACCAACACAGACCAACTCAGTCTTGTGCCAGTGATATCACCTGTACAGGTCTTAGATGACTCAAAGTGGCTGCTGGGTTTTACCCAATGGCAAGGTGACAAATATCCCCTTACCTTGAGGAGACCTCCAGCAGCCAAAATTCCCCTGCAGGATGCAATGTAGCCCAGGCCGGCACCAGTGCATCACAGTGCAGGAATTTATTTAGGATTGACTTGTTAATGTAACATGAGCTGTTTACAGTCTCTCAGGCAGATCTTGTGAAAAATGATGTTATGGACATGAGCGTAGTCCCCGGGGCAAATTTTTCAATCTACCTTCTGCTGATGTCTTTCTTGATTAAGGTCTACTGAAAAAAAATGGATACGCTCAGTACCTGAGCACATCTGCTGATGTCATTGGTGCCCCTGCTGTAGAAGTCCCAGACTACACTCCTGAGTTCAGCAAGATCTGTTATGAAATCTGGTGTTAGGATTGTAGGCCAGCCAGTTGCTTTGTTAGCCAGATTCCTAGGGAGTAGTCTGGGAGACTAGGCAGTATTTAAAAATGACCACCTAATGAGATTCTCTGGTTACAAAGGTTGCTCTGGAATGTAGAAAGCCATCAGAGCTTGGAAGAGTGACCCCAGCCTCCAAGCTAAGAAAGAGAAGGCCCAAAAAGAAGCAGCAAAGAAGAGGCAGGCACCTTTTTTTTTCTTTTTTTTTTACAATGAGAGACTGAAAGAGAGAACTGAAGGCTGAATGTTACATTGGGGTACAACATGCAGAGGTGTCTCTCTGGGGTTCTGATACGTGGTGGTGAACTTGCTGCCTTATAGGAGAGCACATGCTGCTCACCTCCACCCAGTGTTCAATTCATATATTTGTAAATCATATAGTATATAAACAACATAAGATCTAGTGATTTCTCCCCCAAAGGCAGCCAAAACTCAGGTGGTCCTGGAACTCCTTTCTGCTCAGGGAAGTGGGGAACATTTGACACTAGTAACACTCTACTTAATGTTCTTTAAACATATATTATTTTTGATCCTAATACTAACTACTTTGGAAACTGGGACAGGGCAAGCAATTTTGAGTTACATGAATTCAGCATATAGCAGATGGACTTCATGCTGCTGGCCTTGTTTCTGATATGTGCCCTTACCTCTACAGACTTCTTCCTAATAACGTCTGCAAATGTGAGGTGGAATCTAGTATGAACCTTCCCTTCCAGAAACAGCTCTTTGGTTATGTCTGGGCGGAGGACTTTGCAAATACCTTCAGCCCCTCTGAGCTGCCTGAGATCAGCAGCATGCGAGAACAGGAGTACCGCAGTTACCTACAGAGGTGAGCGTGGTTGTAGGGTGGGTGTATTCTTTGCTCACACCATGCAAACACAGTAATTTTGCATTGTTTTAAGCACCCTAAGATTCCCAGCTGGCTGGCTTGCTGTTTCAAATTTCAAGCCCACAAGGCTGCAGAGGTAGGCTTGCTTGAACGTCTGTGGGCTGAGCCTTATGCAATAAAAAACCAGAGAGGGAGGAGGGTGAGAGCTGGACTTCAGTGAACAGCAGCTGGGGTTTCAGTGCTTTGCATGGATCTTTGCCTTTCCCCCCTTGACTAAGCAAAGCAGAAAAAACAGACTCCAATCCCATCCCCCATCTCCAGTGCCAATGCACCTGCGCAAAAAGATGCAGACTGCATCCTATGCTGGGGGGGGGCACTTGGACGGCCTTTCTACTTATCCCCTGGCTGGCTGCCTGAGCAACAGTGGAACTCCTTGGACATATGTCATCTTTATTGGTGGTGTGGTGTGGGTGAGTGGTGGGTGGAATAGGGTGGGTGCAGGGGAGGAACAGAGCAAGGAGGGAGTTGAGGCAGGAAGGGGTTTTTAGCAGTGGCTTTATTAATATCCTGTTTCCCTTCCCAACCTCAATACACTAACCTGGGTCCACTTGGACTTGTGCCAGTGAAATCTCTGGCGCAGGTCCAAGTAGACCCATTGAGGCAGCGGAGGCTTACCCTAAGGTAAGGATACTAATGTGCTCTTACCTGGAGAAGAACTCAGTAACAGCCCCCACCACTACAGTGGGACCAGTGGCACAGCTGCATCAGTGGGGGGGGGGGAGCAGATTTAGATAGGATTGGGCTGAAAGTTTCACCAAAAAAAAGAGGCACATGAGCCAGAGGATAATTTCCTCTGGATTATTTCCCTTACTTACAACCTAATCCTAACTCAATTGCCCACATGACAATGCGGCAGCAACAGCTTGGCTTTTGCTGCATCCTGCAGGGGAATTTTGGATGCTGGAGGTCTCCTCGGGGTATGGGAACATTTGTCTTCCTTACCGCTGGGTAAGCCCCAGCAGCAGTATAACTGGCACAAGTCTGAGTTGATCAGTGCTGGCAGATCAGTCCCAGGAAGGGGGATAGAAAATGACATGCACGGATGCCACTGATCCCAACCTTTTCCTGGGCCTGATTCACCTACCTGTCACCCCGTCACTGCCTTCCCCCCCCCACTCCATTCCATCCCTTCCTGCACTGGACTTACCTGTTCTAGTGGATGTCCCTACAAGTGCCAGTGGGAAGGCTCCAGCCTTCCCACCAACACAGCTAGGTCTCGCGCTGGGGCAAAGCACTTTACAGTGTTTTTGTGTTCTGCCAGCATATACCCAGCATAGTTGGACCATAGATTGGATTCTGCTGATGAATCGAGTGCTGATTCACTTGACAAGCCACAAAATTCATGCAAAAAGCAGTCTGAGGATTTCCAGGAGAGAGTCTGAGAATTGCACACAAAATATCCATGATAATGATCAAACAGAATCCCTTTGCTCTTTTTAGGACCCACTAGGCAAGTTAAAGACAGAATGACGTCAGAGTTCTGGATGGGGCTGTTCTTGTCCATTGCCTATCCCTCATTGGTGCACACACATTTGACGACTGTGCAAATGAAATTTGTGTGCCCCAAGTGGACAAAGAATGGCAACATGCCAAGAAGGGGAACATCCATGTAGACCATGTTCTTTTTCGAAGTGAGTTGAAATTCCACAACCAAATGAAGCATTAAAAGCCTGATAGATGTGCTTTGCATCATGCATAGAATATGGCAAGAAAAGTACAGTATGTCACATGCATTTTGGACAGACTGAATTTTGAATTCCTTTCCCAGAAGGCAAGTTAGGTCATGCACACAAGGAAGTTTTTATTGTAACTCATTGAACAAGCAACTTCATCAGCTTGACAGGGCGCCTTTCTGTCTGCAAAGATGCTACATTCCAATGGGTTGTTATTCTTGTTGTCTGTCTTTTCTGGCCAGCAAAGGAGAGACAACAATCTTTCTGTTTATTTACTCACATTCTTGCAGCTAGGAACTGCTAGCCACTTCTCTGTTACTGACTTAGTTTGGTTCAGGCTCCACATGCTAAGCTAGGCCTATACTGTACATATTCATGACAGGGCCACATCATCTCTCTAACAGTGCGTCGGGAGTCGGGGGGAAAAACAGAATTAATTTACAATTCAAATTTGAACAAATTTTCATTAACGGATATATTAGAAACTGAACTTATATGAATGAATGAATTTTATTGAGCTTTATTGTAAAACACATGAGAATTATTATAAAACACGTGAAAACTATAATACAGGCATGTAGAACCAAATGAGAACTATGAACTGTTTGTCATGCACCTCTTGCACAGTGAAAACGATCAGACCAAGCCAGAAACGCATAAGTTGTTCAGAGGCAATGTTGGGGCAATGTTAAAATAATGCCCGGGGAAAACACAAAGAGATGATAAAAGGCCTTGCTCTAACTTGACCTGCAGCTCACATTTGGCAGTCGTGACTGGCAGTTGCGATCCAGCGCGGGCTTCAACAGTCTCTGACGGTCCAGAGACTTATTGGAGACTGGGGGCTCCCTGCAAGCCAGATTGGGGAACCCTAAGGCTGCAAATGGCCCCCAGGCTGGGGTTTGCCCACCGCTGGTGTTGCAGAGCATGTGAAAATGGGACAAGTAAACCTTAGCTACAAATCCCTACATGGCCACAAAGTCTCCTGGGTGACCTTGAGCCAGTTGCTCTCTCATGCTCTCTCTGTCTCAGCCAAACCTGCTTTATAGAATTGTCCTGAGGATAAAATGCTTGGGGAACAACCCTGTATGCTGCCTCAAGCTCCTTGGAGGAAGGGTAGGATAAGAATATAATTAATCCACCAATCATGAGGAAGCTGATATCAGGTAAAGGTGGATCCACTCAAGGGAGTTCAGAAATTTTTGGCCCAATCCTATTGAGCCTCTGCACTGCCGGAACAAACTATGACCACCATTCTGCACTGCTGGACCATTGCCACAGACGACTGACTGTGCCTCTCTGGCCTCTAGAGAAGCCCAAGCACCAGTAAGTCGGCATGGGAGAGTGGGCAGTTGGCGGGAGGAATGGGGAGGGGAGGGGAGGAATGGGGTGGAGACCAGGGCAGGGAGGGGTAGTGTTGAGGCCAGGAAGGAGGCTGTATCAGTGCAGCAGCACCACTGACATCCCATCTCCCTGTCCTGGCTTCAGTCTATCCACTCGAACTTACACCTACAAAATAGCTGGCACAGATCTGAACTGTGACCCAGTGGGGCAGAGGTTTGCCATAGGGCAAGGGAACAAATGCTCTCTTATTGAAAGTCACAACAGCAAGGCAAGAAACAGAAACAAATGCTTGCTGTTTGTTCCTATTCCTTTAGTTGCCATTTAATTAATGCCATCTAAATGTCAAAGAGATATGTGGGTGGCTCAGCATAGGCACTCTCTTTCCGTCTTTCCAGGTCCCAGTCTCCAGCTGATCAGCTCCTCATTGTCCGTGCCAATTCGCCGTTGGAGTATCCAGCCCAGGGGGTAGAAGTTCGGCCCCTCCGGACCATCTCCATCCCAGGTGAGTGATTTCTTGAGTTTCCAAGGAGGCTGTTGTCCCGAGGTGTGCTGTTCAGAACATGTTGTGTGCATATGTGGCAGATCTGTTGCACTTGCAGGGACCGTGTGTAGTGCCGCTCAGTGGTTTTGTGTATAAGGAAGAGGGAGGCGAGGGTAAAGGTGCAACAAAACAAACAAACCCTTCTGGTGTTGTTCTCCCCCACAATTGTGAGGAAAGGGAAATCAAAAGTAGTACTGTGTTCCTTAGCAGTTCATACAACAAGACCCTAAACACAAGCAGTTTCTGGTCAAAAGAAAGAGAATGGAAGCCTTACTAGGGAAAGGAGCCACGTGGTGGCACAAGCAAGGAGAGAAGAAAGGAAGGCAGGCAAATCAGGAAGCTTACCCAGAGGAAACTGGGGCTGGAAAACTGGGGGTTTCACGCAGACCTGAGTAGAGGAGGACAAGGGGGCAAAATCCCCAGGGCCTGGGCTTGGGGGGGGGAGGGGCAGGTCATGAAAAACAAACCATATAGTACAAAACAAGTTTAGAAGGGGGGGGGGGTAATCAGGCTTTTTGCCCGGGCCCAATACCAGTTCTGAATGGCCCTGGTTTTGTGGTAGGAGGAAGGGTGTAGGAGAGCTAGGAGGAAAAGAACTCAGAATACAGCAAAAGATAAGGCTGAGTTGGAGTTCTACAGAGAACTCTGTAGCCCAGGCCGAGGGCTACAGGGGGCATGACATCACTTCACTCGTACTAGGAGGGCTGGTCTCTCCCCCTGTGTGGTTCCTCTGAATTGGCATTGCAGATGCTCAAGGGGGTTTACACTGCTCTGTTGAGCGACTAAGTTCATGCCTTTGCTGTGACAGTTAAGGGCGCCCACGCAAAAGGAGGTCTCAATTTGATCTCAGGCTTCCCCTAGAACAATCTAAGAATAGACTATGGATTCTCAGATGGTCACACACGACACACGAAGAAGGAATGGAGAGTCAGAGTGAGTGATTAGACGTGTTCCCACTTTCACTGCACACAAGACAGGAAAACAGGGAGGCTTTGCGGGTCGATGCCAAGCTCTGTTTCTGTTGACCTGATGTGAAAAACTGTAAGATTTGCTGGGCTAAGGTGCCAAGACCCAGCCATTTCCTGAGTTAAAAGTGAGATGTGCAAGTGGAAAAGGCTTGAAAACCAAACCCAGAGGCTAGGCTGGTGCCAAAGCTAATTGTAGGGAGGAAAACCAAAGCTGCTTTCCTGGGAGAAGAGGTGCATTGCAAGGAATGGTTGATTACCAGACCTGGGTGGCAGATCGGCACAATGGTTCTTGGGTAGCAGCTGGAATGGGGGCGCTTCATGCAGCACCAGTGAGCCAGAGGCATGCTCGCAATGACAACAAGGCAAACAGACAAAGAATGAATGAAAGACACATGGGGTCCTGTAGCCCGGCTTTGTGTATCCCTTTTCTTCCCATAGAACTGTGGTTTTCAACAGGTGTGCCTTG
Organism: Tiliqua scincoides; assembly: GCF_035046505.1. NCBI lineage: Eukaryota > Metazoa > Chordata > Lepidosauria > Squamata > Scincidae > Tiliqua > Tiliqua scincoides. Next base: position 125,913,310 of record NC_089822.1, on the reverse strand, counting down.
GTACACTAGTGTGCCGCAGCGTCCACTCAGGTGTGCCGCGAGACTGTAGCACTTGGGGGGGAGAGGCGGCTGGTTTTGCTCCTGCGTTTGGCACATTGTATTGTATTGGCAACCTTCAGTCTCGAAAGACTATGGTATCGTGCTCTGAAAGGTGGTTCTGGCACAGCGTCTAGTGTGGCCAAAAAGGCCGATTCGGGAGTGACAATCCCTTCCACACCGGGAGCAAGTGCAGTCTGTCCCTGGTCTGTCTCCCTGGCTATGGGCCTTCCTTCTTTGCCTCTTTGCCTGTTGGCCAAGTGTCTCTTCAAACTGGGAAAGGCCATGCTGCACAGCCTGCCTCCAAGCAGGCCGCTCAGAGGCCAGGGTTTCCCACTTGTTGAGGTCCACTCCTAAGGCCTTCAGATCCCTCTTGCAGATGTCCTTGTATCGCAGCTGTGGTCTACCTGTAGGGCGCTTTCCTTGCACGAGTTCTCCATTGAGGAGATCCTTTGGGATCCGCCCATCATCCATTCTCACGACATGACCGAGCCAACGCAGGCGTCTCTGTTTCAGCAGTGCCTACATGCTAGGGATTCCAGCACGTTCCAGACTGTGTTGTTAACAGCATCTGGAAGCAGCCAATCAACTGCGCAAAGCAGAGAAGTGGCTCAGCAGCCGCACGAGGCAAGACATGGCCGTTTACAGGCCCTGTTCTGCAGCTCCCTGGCTTTGTGCAACACGGGAAGCCCCCTGCTCCGCTGAGGGCAGCACATGCCAAATCTAGGCAAGAGCCCTGAGGAGCCTGGAGCATGCATGCCAGCTGGGGACGGGGCTTCATTCCTGAACTTCCCTGCAAAAGGAAACAGTGGAGGAAAAACTCGGCAGACTCAGAACCTAATCCTACTCAGAAGTAAGTCTCATAATAGTCAATGGAGCTTACTCCCTGGAAAGTGTGGATAGAATTGTAGCCTCAGCTGATAATTGAAATGACTATGAGCCCAATCCTATGCGTGCCTACTCAGAAGCCCCATTATAGTCAATGGGGCTTACTCCCCTGTAACTCTGGATAAGGTTGCAGCCTAAGTTTGTGATCACTTCCCCAGCCCCCCCACCACTGAATGAGTTCCACCACTGAAGAGGTACGCGGGGGGACGGTACGGGAAGGGACTGGGGAAGCAGTGTAATGCATCAATCACAAATGTAGTTATTTCATTTATCAGCTGAGTCTGCTGAGTTTTTTCTCCAGTTTCCTTTAGAAGGGAAGTTCAGGAGTTAAGTCCAATCCCCCACTTTGCATGCATGCTCCAGGCTCTGCAGGGCTCTTGCCTGGATTTGGAATGCCCCCTCTAGGAAACGCAACTCGGCCAACTGAATCCTTCAAACGCCCCCCCCCCCTCGCATGTCAACCAAGACAATTCAAAAATTCTCTAGCTTTTTACCTTGCCATCGCTGGGGCTGAATTTCATTCTTAAACAAACCAACCAAAACCAGGGATCATGTTTATTAGCCTTATTCATAAATCTTGCATTCTTCCCTCCTAGTGTCACAAGCATCAGATCTGGTTGTGGTAGTTCAGTGCAAAAACAGGCACTTTGCACATGGCAAGGGTGCAATTTATTGTCACATCAAATTCTTCAGCCCTTTAAGCCTGCAACCCTATTCACACCCTGCTGAATTCACTGGGACTTATTTTCAAGGCAAACGTGCACAGGACAAGACAGAACTACATGAGAGCTACCCTCCGGGACCAGATCAAAGGGCGAAAGGGGAGAAATAAGAGGAAAAGATTGATAACCCAGAAGTCTGTAGATCTAGGACAGGGGTGTCCAAAGTTTTTGGCAGGAGGGCCACATCATCTCTCTGACACTGTGTCGGGGGCCGGAGGGGAAAAAGAATTAATTTACATTTAAAATTTGAATAAATTTACATAAGTTTACATAAATGAATATATTAAAGATGAACTTATATGAACGAATGAAGGTCTTGCAATAGTTCAATGCCTATAAAAGGCCTTGCACAAAGCAAGGCTGGCCTTTCCTTTGCTGCCGCTGCTGCATCACAGACGTGAAAGAGCAAGCAGTGGAGGGAGCTCTCCCACAGCTCACAGGAGAGGTCAAACAGTCGCCCTCATGCTGAGAGAAGTTGCATTGGGCCAGTGTGGGCTTCAACAAATCTCCAGAGGGCCAGAGGCTCATTGGAGACTGGGAGCTCCCTGAGGGCCGCATTGAGAGGCCTCGAGGGCCGCAAGTGGCCCCAGGGCCGGGGTTTGGGCACCCCTGATCTAGGACAAGCATGGAGCCTTTTCAAAACCACTCAGAGCACATGTAAAAATTCCTATGCAATATACAAGAAAGCAAAAATCTTATGTATGTTTCACAAGTATCCTACAATAATGGATCCTTCAAGGGTTTCCTTGTACTGTACTGCCATGTTGAAAGCACATAGCCCTTGCTGTGTGAGAGTGTGCTCCTGGGTCCTAAAACTCCCAATTGGTATGGGGGGGGAAATAAACCAAATGGGGGGATCCCACAGTTGTCCGTTTGTCCTGAATTATGCTAATTTTCTGAGAAAATGACAAGTGAATGAAATCAAAATAGCAGGTCATAATTAATAAAGGCAATCCACCCCAAAGACTGGAGAGGACTTGAGGGTATGCTTGTTAACCATCTACCCACAGACAAGGGGCATCATGAAACATAATCAAACACAGATTTCCCACTGGTTTATTTAAAAAATAGTTTAGTTTTAAATAAGTTTGTTGAATTTTAAAAGTTTTGATTAAAAGTTTATTTAAAAGTTTATTGAATCAAAAGTTATTGATTAAAAGTTATTAAACTTTAACACAATCCTAACACTTAAAAAATAATAATAAAATATATTCTTTAAAAACTGATGGTGTGCCTTGGCAATTTTAGTGCCCTGCTGGTGTGCCAGGAGATAAAAAAGGCTGAAAATCTCTGCCATAGAACCTCATAGGATTATCTGTACTGTGAGTTCATCTTTTGTAGCTTGGTGGCCCTTGATTTCTAACCCCTGTTCCTAAATGGTCCCTATTGTTTTGCACCTTACCAAGGGTGCGGCAGCCCATTCTGGAGGCCAGTGGCTCAACTAACTTGGCTCATTGATTGAATTTTGCCATGGAGTTTGCGAGTTCAGCTAGTATTCAGGGTCCTTCTTTAGAGTTGTCGACAACTGTTTTCTCCAAGTCAAGGAGTTTACCAGGATGTGGCTTTTGTTCACTGCTTCAGAGGTGTTGAGCAAGTAAGGAGTGACTGGTTACAGGATTTTGCAGGAAATAAGCCAGCCAGGCAAGCCAACCAATCTGCTAGAGTGGAAGGTGGGGATGGTTGCACTAAAAGTGTGGCCCCCTCAAGATTTATGGGATTTAACACCACTTGCCACCCATCCCGTTCTGAATTGTGGTTCCAGTGTGGGCTGTTTTCCTAGAAGGCAACCAGCTCCTTGAAAACATGTAATCCAGCATATCACATGTCAAGCATCCAAGTAAAAGAAATCAAAAGGTAGTCAGACAGCATTTTGAGGGAGCAGGGAAATATGTCAGAGTGGAGTGTGATTGGTATGGAGGATCCTCCGAGTGGCACAGGGGTTGGTGAATACTTGGTAACCTTCTTATTTCTTTTCATTCCCCAGGCCTGAACTTACAGGCAACAGACAGGCAGCAGCACTACTGGGTAAGATACTCGGGGCCCAGAGATCTTGGGGGAAGGAACTAGGTGCCATTTCTTCAACCTTATGGCTTGCTGACTCCCTTGTGCTTTTTTGAAAATTAGTAGTTTGCAAGTGAGGATCAGTTCAAATCTGATCCCACTTCATGCTGCAGGTGCATGCAGGTGCAGCTTCATGTTTGGACATTCCCATGGGGAGGACTCCCTGCATGTAGAAAAATAGTATGCCAGGAAGAAATTTCCAAGTTAGGCTAGATGCCTAACCTTGCATACTATCTTTCTACATGAAGAGCGAAGGAAAGAATGGTGGCAGAGCATTCAGACATGGAAGCCAACACCTACAACCTGACATGTTGCCATCTAGACACTTTATGTAGAATCATAAAAAGTTACAATTGAAAGGCACCTTGGAGTCCAACCCCTTGCTCAGTAGCAGCTACCTCATCCTTGTCATTGAGCATTGCTTGATAGCCTCCAATGAAGGCGAGACCGCATGAAGGCGAGACCACTGAGCAGAGTGTCCCAGTGCTGAACAGCTTCACTTAGGAAATGGTTTCTCATGTCTACTTGCCTGTAGTTTCAACATATTGTTCTAGTCCTGCCCGTTGGCCTCACAAAGTAATTCCTCCTCATCTTCTCCTCAGTTTCTTCAAGATGGCTATCGTGTCTCCCTTTAGTCTTATCTATGCTAAACATCCCAAACTCTTTTAATTATTCCTGATAGGACTTGGTTTCCAGACACTCATCACCCTAGTTGCCTTCCTTTCAACCCACGCCAGCCTATCAAGGTCCTTTCAAAATGTGGGGCCCAACATTGGACATGGTATTTCAAGTGAGGTTTGACTAGTGCAGAACCGAGTGAAGCTATTACTTTTCATGATCTGCCTCTGCTAACGCAGTCCAACAATGCATTTGCTTTGTTCGCAGCCTCATCACATTGCTGGCTCATGTCCACCTTGTACATCTATCTACAAAAACCATCCCAAAACCAAAATTGTCAACAAGCTTGCTAAAGAAAAAAAAATTCTTTAAGAAAAAGACTTTAAAGGACTAGGAATATATCCTCTGGTTTTGTTTTGCTTTGTTTTTGTCCAAGGCTTGCACTATTTCTTTCTTACATGTATCTTTTTTTTTAAAAAAAGTATTTTTAGATTATTGGTTCCATATTGTGTGTTTGTGTTGACCAATTACAGTGCATAGCCCATTTGGTCACAGTTTGCCCTTATTAATGTAGTCCCCTTTGTTTTCAGTATCATTTTGAAAGTATCTATTATGTGTGGTTTTCTCCATGTACCTAATCTGTGTCGCTGAATCATTCTGTTCTCCGCTGCGTGGTCTCATGGTATCCGAAGGCCACTTCCTTAGTGGTTCTATTTGTTCAAGAGGAAATCACAATCTGTGTTTTCCTCTTGGGCAACTTAGGCAGCCTCATTTGTGCCAACCTCAGCTTTCTTAGCTGAGAAAATTCTGAGCCATTCAGCAGATGTAGGCCTCTGGTTCAACTTTCTCCTCAGGAATCAACTCGCCTTTAATGCATTAACTGCACAATCCTATACATGCCTACAGAAGTAAGCCCCATTGGGTTCAATGGAACTTGCTCCCAGGTCTATGCAGAGGTAAACAGAAAATATTTCTACTTCTGGCAGGCGTCCTAAGCCCCCCACCCCACCCATTGGATGCAGCATGCAGTCTGTCATTGTGGCTACAATGGCACCAATGGTAGGTGATAGGTTTGGGCAGCTATTGTATTCTCAGTGAGCCAACCAGCCAGTTAGATTCTAACATTCCTTTCCAGTCCCTCCGTGCCTGACTCTGGCATCCTTTTACTTTTCCGGCAGGTCAGTCTGACAGCTACCATGGGCACCTTTGACGTAGCTGCTGAAGTGGACGGGGTGAAGGTGGAAGGGGAGGGGAATATGCATCTCACTGTGTCTGGATCCCAGCTGGACAACCTCAACCGGCAACTGCAGTTTGTCACCTACACCAACACACTCTTCCATCCCAACACAGCTGACACAGGTGGGTATGGGGATGTCAGGGTGGCAGCACACAGCACAGGGACTTGGGGCATTGCGGGTGCAGTGTGGCATGGGAGGGAGACTTCATTGAGAGAATCTGTGTGGAGAAGCATTGAAATTGCAGCCAGGTATCAGAAACAGGATGGGGGACGACGACAAAACAAAATCAGGAAATCTTGCCTGGGGCAGGTGGGTGGGTAGGAGAGAATATAAGTAAAGGCTTGAGGCAGATCTGCTTCTCTAAAGAGAGCAACAGGTGTGTACAGCCCTCTCCAGGAAATTTGTAATGTAATGGATCCTCTCATAGAGCTACTGTAATATGGTGGTTGTAGCCCAAACTCTGAGCTAGCAAGCCGCTGGTTCAAATCTGGCCTCCGTCACAAGATGATGATCTTAGGTAAGCCACTGTCTCTCAGTCTCAGTCCCACCCATCCCCATGTAGGGATACTAACTTCATTCACAGGGTTGTTGTACCAATCAGTGCAAAGTGCTCTGAACACCCAGGAAGCACCATCAAGGGGTGTCAAACACGAGGCCTATGAGTCGGATGCGGCCCCCAGAAGTTCTTTATCCTGCCCCTGTGATAACTGGACTGTTCTCAGCACCGCCCTTCTTAGCAGCTCTGTTTCTGCCAAGGCTCTGGGAGGAAGGAGGCCTCAAAAGGCAAGGAAGAATACGGGTGAAGGGTCAGACCCAGAGAGGTGAGAGAGAGAAATGCTGCTGAGGTGTTGGGAGAGCCCAGTTATCACACGGGCCACCATTTCAGCAGTGCCACTTCTGCCAAGATGTTACTTCACAGACCACCTCTCAGCTTCTGAGCTGCGAAGTGATGCTGTGGCAGAAGTAGTGCTGCTGAAAGGGTGGCCTGCCTGATAATTGGGCTCTTCAATACCTCAAAAATATGATCAAGATTTGCACATTTTCTCTTCTCTGCAGCTAATGAGTTTCTGTGTGAGAACAAAGTGCTTATTTCTGGCCAGCATCTGCTTAACCCATTTCTACTTGGCCCACATGGTGTACACATTTGGTCCCTGTTGCATATATGCAATGTTGGGCAGAAATGGCTTAATGACATCACTTCCTGCTTAATGGTGTCACTTCCAAATCTCAGCAACTGGCATGAATGCTATTTGGCCCACTATATGAAATGAGTTTAACATCCCTGGTCTAGGTGGTGATGTTGATGATCAGAACTCCCTTTTCCCAGGAGTTCAGCAGATCAGATTTAGGAGGAAGTGGAATGCCGCTTGGTATGCCTGAGCATTTGGTGGCAGGAATTAAGTAGAAGGATTACGTAAATATATTTCATTTTAATGTTTGGTATCAGTAGTGTACAAAGGTCATTTGGCACTGTATCAAGTCTAATACATTAAAAATAAAATACGGAAATGAATGGGGACCCACCTGAAATTGGCTTGTGACCCACCTAGTGGGTCCCAACCTACCGTTTGAGAAACACTGGGCTATAGCTTTCAATAGAACATAGGTATTTCAGTTCAGTTTATTTCATTGCATTCTGCTGTAAATCACGTATCAAATGGTATATAACATGATGGTATTCCTAAAAACCATGATTTCCACAATTTTGGTCACTACTGGTGTCACCCCCTGAGGGTGTCACCTTACTAACACTGTATTGGTTCCATGGTGTGTCACAATAGCATCTGATTAGCTCTTCGAACACTCAGGGCCTAATCCTATCCAATTTTCCAATGCCGGTGCTGCCGTACATATGGGATATGTACTGTTTCCTTTGTTGAGGATGCAGTCAGAGGCCTCCTTAAGGTATGGGAACATTTGTTCCCTTACCCTAGGGATACATTGTGGTTGCACCAGTGCTGGAAAGTTGGATAGGATCGGGCTGTTATTCTCAATGATTCATTTTCTGAGTTAAAGAAATGTACTTTTTGTTATATAAGATAGTTGCATTTTTGTTGTCTTGGGGTTTTGGCCATAACCTTTTATAGACTTGAGATATTTCACTCCAGTTTTTTTCATTGCATTCTGCTGTAAATTACGCATCCAACGGTATATAGCATGATGGGGTTATTCCTAACCATCATGATTTTAGCTATTTTGCTCATTAGTGATGTCACTCCCCCAAATGCGGCTCCCGGGTCCGACAGCCTCCTCAGCCCCCCTTAGTACGCCAGTGTTTGGTATATTCCTTTTGTTTATTTGGCTAACAGATGTTGTATCCTGTTTCTTAATGGGGGTACCCAAAATGTTAAAAATTCAATTGATAAATTAAAAACTCTTCACATAAAACAAAACTAATCCAACTGGAGCAGAAGCCAGCATTTTGATGTGGCCTTTGCCTTGCCTGCCTCTTTCTTTTCTGGGTTTCTTCCCAGAAGACAGCTGGCCTTAAGTGGGAGGAGAGAGAACAGGAAAGCTGAAGCAGCAGCAGTGGCAGCTATCTCTTGTTATGCTGTCCTGCCTCCTCTCTCTTTTTAATACTGTGAAAAATGCATAGACGGAGAAAGAGCATACTGGGCAAGCAACTTGTGGGAAGAGTGTAGTGCCTCAAGGGTCATCAAATTCCTCTGAGTTGAGAGCGATAGGAGTTAATAACTCATTGTGCCTGCTAGGTTGCTTTTTCTTGTGCTCAAGGGTAGAACAATGCAGAGATAACAGCACAATGGAGCCCTTGCAAAGTGGCTCTGGAGGGCAGAAATATGGGCCCGGTGGTATTGAAGCATTACCTACCCCACAGGATATATGGCATCAGTTAGCAATGTAATTCAATGCTTGTCTACTCAGAAAGAGGCTCCTTTGAGAACAGTGGGACTTCAGTAAGTGCATATAGCTGAGGTTCTCAAACTGGGGTGTTGCGATGCCCCAGCCTGAGAGCCTCAGCCACTGGCCCCTTTAGGATTGGGGGAAGGCAGCAACATGATCCCCAAGATTGTGTTGATAACAAGAGTGAAGGGAGGGGGGTGTTTTAACTTACAGAGGGCTGCTGCAAGCTCGAGAAATGGCAGGGAGCCCTGTGTAGCCCTCCACTGACTGACTAAAGCTATCACAAACCACTTCTGGTTTTGCGATCGCAAACAGGAAGTGGTTTGCAATCACTTTTTGTTATTATCTTTAAAGCCCTGAACGATTTGGGGTTTGGATACTTTAAAGACCATCTTCACCCATTTGTACCTTCCTGCATACTTTAATCACCATCTGAGTCCTTGTTCTGGAACCCTTTGCTCTCTGGTGTGTTTTGGGCGTGCTCCAGGAGCAGAGTTTTTTGATGGTAGCACCAGCCCTGTGGAATGCCACTAAGAGAGAACCAATTAGTTCATACCCTGTCTTCCCTCAGGTATTGTGCAAACACCTGACTTTTTTGTTCTGCTTTTGGGGAGAGTGGTGATTGGCTTCAAGGGGTGGTGGTTGGGCAATACAGCAGTGGGTTTTGTGTGTATGTTGTAGGCTGGGGTTGCTCTGAGCTGCCTTTTTGTGTACTGATTTGTTCTGTTTTTCTGTTGCTTTGATGATGTATCTTGATCCATTTTAGTTGCCTCCTGGCAAGAAAGGCAGGCCATGTTATACTCTCTATAACCGAGGTGTCAAACTCATTTCATTCAGAGGGCCAAATAGCATGTCATCATGCCTGCTGAGGGCTGGAAGTGATGTCAGTGGGCAGGAAGTGATGTCAAACAGGTCATAACAAAAAATAAGCACTTTTTCAGACTTAGGACCTCATTAGCTGTAAATGACTAAAGAGAAAATATGCAAATCCTGATCATATTTCAAGATATGGGAGAACCCAAGTTTCATGTGGGTTACCCTTTCAGCAGTAACACCTCAGCACTGCTCAGCAGCTGAGAGCCTGAGGGCTGGATAAAAAGCTTCCGCAGGCCATATCCAGCTCCCAGGCCTTACGGTGTCAGACCATAAGCACTTTAGCACTGTTTTGCTGCCATGCTCTTTGTTCTGCATGTAATCGACAGCTGCGGTAGCTGAAGAGAACAGTGCATTCTGGGTAGCACAGTGCCCACCAGCGCAAGTGTCCTGTCACATTGGCAGTGATATCTCCCATACTGCTGTTTCACACAGTGCTGAACTTTCAGGGAATGAAACCCTGGCGCTATGGGAAATTGCTGTATAAATGTTTTAAATAAATAAGCAAGGCCGTTGCAGAAATAAGATGTTGAATCAGGGCTTTTGAGCTCAAACGCATAGTTTTTGTAGTAGACCAGCTCTTATAAATAGGATTCCCCATGTGGGGAATGTTGTCCTGTGCTCCAAGTATGTGTGAATGGTAGAAAAATAGAACAAACCCTCCTAATTGCTGCCTCCCAGGGTGGAAACATTCTCAGTGGGGTTTGCTTCTGTTTGAGTGCAGCCCTAGACTGACCTTCTGTCTCTTCCTCTTCCAGTGCAGTTTTCTACCGATAAGCACCATGCCTCTTTCACCATTCGCATCCGCCATGCGCCGACCCCCAGGCTGCACAACCCAGGATCCCCCAGTGGAGGGACCAACAGTGGTGAGGGCAACATTTGAGTGCTGTGGGACTTTAGGGGGGAAAGTGCTCTGGGGGAACATCTGTCTTGGTTTTAGTGCCTCCTTGCTGTGCCTAGTCTTAGATTTGGAAGACCTGAAATAAGGGTGCCCCTGAACATGTGCAGGGTGCATTTTGTCTTGATTTCACCACATCCTTAAGGAAGCTCATGTCTTTATTGCTCCACTTCTTCCAAGACTGAGCTCAGACTTTCAGAACAAGCCCTGGGGAAAAGTCCAAATGAAGATCCAGATGAAGCCCAATATAGTCATACCTCTATTATTGTTCTAAAGGCACTCACTTTGAAGAGATATAAGCCACTGCTTGTAATAAGCCCTGTTCTTTTTTGAGTTAAGGTATCTTGCTCTCTTTAGTGGCCATTTTAAGCACTGCATGGTAGTCAAGTACTGGATAGAGTGTGTGTTTTAACATACCATTGTGAACTGGAATGTCAGCTTCTGGGATGTCAGGTTTTGTCTAGCAACTGTTACCCTGCACATGCCTGATCTTGTCTGATCTCGGAAGCTAAGCAGGGTCAGGCCTGGTTAGTACTTGGATGGGAGACCGCCTGGGAATACCGGGTGCTGTAGGCTTATACCATAGTCTTTCGAGACTGAAGGTTGCCAACCAAGTTTTGTCTACCACCACCACCAGCTGGAGGCACTGTTGAATCATCCTGTGTCAGCACTCTACCAACTTATTCTCTCCTATCTCTCCACAGCAGAATACAACATCAGTGCCCTGGTCACCATAGCTACAAAGACTTTCCTCCGCTATGACAAGCTGCGAACACTGATTGACAGCATCCGCAAGTTTTACCCCACAGTGACCATCATCATTGCTGATGACAGCAAGACTCCTGAACATGTGCAGGGACCGCACATTGAACAGTATTTCATGCCATTTGGCAAGGTGTGGAACTCGCTGTGGCGAGGCTTCAGTGCTGTCACTGCACAACCTTGAGTGCTCTGCTGGATTCTGTGGGATATGGTTTTATAAGCTCTGGTAGGAGAAGGATCCTGAAAAGGGTTCATGGAGAGAAATGGGACTGGGGAGGATGACAACACGTATCCCTAAGTAGGGTGGTGGAGAGAGAGGTAATGGGTTTCCCCCCCTTTAAGTGGGATATCCCAGAAGTTCTCAAACTGGGACATTGCAATGCCCCAGCCTGGTCCCTCTGCCTCTACCCCTTTAAGGGGCAGGGAGGGGGAATTTAGTGACACAATCCCCAGGATCCCGCTTCTGTCAGGTGGGCCAGGGGCTGTTCTTTACTCACAGAATGAAGCAGCAGCATCCCAGGGGTGTGGGGAGCCCCACGGACACCTCCGCAGAGCTCCCCAAGGTGCTTAAAATGTAAATTGAACAATTGCAACCCACTTTCAGTTTGCGATTGTGAAACCAGAAGTGGGTCACGATTGTTCTATTTTCATTTTCAGCGCTTTGGGGGAGCCTACAGAGGCATCTGCGAGGCTCCCCACACCCATGGGATACTGCTGCTTCATTCTGTGAGTAAAGAACAGCCCTTCCCCCCCCCAGCAGCAACGTGATCCTGGGGGTCACATTGCTAACTTATCCCCTCCCCCATAAGAACTTACCTCAGGAGTTTGACAACCCTTGGGATATCCTATTTCTACTGTCCAGAAACCATGATATAGATCAGTGGTTCCTAAACTGTGAGGTGCAGCTCTCTTTACTCACGGGGCACCGTAGGATGTCCCTCGTCCTCTTCCTGGTTGCCGCCATTTTGGATTGCACGAGACCTTGATAGATGCTGTGAGAATAGTGTTATCCAAGGTGACCCCTTCCCATAACTGCCTGGGAAGGGGACACCATGGAAGAAGGGAGCCATGATGCTAGCATGTTTGGGAGCTGCTGATATCGATGATAAACAATAATCCTCACAGAGCATTTATGTATGTCCAATCCCACTTTACTTCACATCACCAATCCCACTTCTATTACTCCTCAACCTGCCTTAATGACAGTCCTTTGAAGTTATTCCCTTCACACACAGATTGAACACACAGAGTGGGGAGCAGGATCACACCCAGTGGTCCTTCCTCAACCTCCACACTTTCAGCAGAGTGGTCAAAGAGACTTGTTCATATGTAAAGCTGGATATGTGTAGAAACCCTTTTTGTGTGGAGGTCAGGAGTGGAGCCCCCTTTTCTCCTCCATGCATTCAGTGTATGTGTGGTGGGAATGTTCTGAGAAGAGCTCATAACTTTACTCACAGTCGGGATGCATAAAGAGCAAAGTCTGTTTGCCAACATGAAGACAAGGAGTTGCTGACCACAGGCCTAGATGTTGGGGCAAGAAGGTAATAATTTGGGTTCATGGGGACACAGTGAGGAGATACAGTAATTGAGCTGTTGGTGTTATGCAACAAGGTGACAGAGTTCATTGATGACAATACAAGATGGGCAGGTGGCAGTGCTTGGTAGCTTGATGGAGAAATTACCATTGGAGTGCCCCTGGATGGTGCTTATTGGTCTCTGCTATTTCTAGGGCTGGTTTGCTGGCAGAAACCTTGCCATTTCCCAGGTGACCACCAAATACGTTCTATGGGTGGATGACGATTTCATCTTCACACCCCGCACCAAAGTGGAGAAACTGGTGGATGTACTTGAGAAAACTAGCCTGGACCTGGTGAGTCTCTTCTGTGTGACTGCTTTTTCTGACACTTCCCAACAAACAACTCCACCCAAAGCCTCTGCTAGCCATTACACAGTATGACATTAAATTCCAGCATCTCAAGGCAGGGAGAAATCTCATATTGGAGCCTGAAATTGGAAAAGCTTAAGCCATGAGGGGGAAATGTGGAATACACCCCATGGCAGTTAAGGAGGCTGAAGACAAACAGGAGGGGCTGGGGTGTATGTTGCATGCTGAACAAACCTACAGTTTGTGGGGAGAGCCAAAGATGAATGAACATAGTCCAAATCGGACTGAAGTTTTGATTTCTGTATCTAATTCAGAAGTGCAAATGCAGCCTAATATAAAGGTTTGAACAGTTTTGCATCGCGTAACAATTTTGTAAATGAATAGAACTACCTTTGAGCCACTCCATAGCTGTGTGTCAGGGCTGAGGTGTGGGCAGTCCGGCTGGAACAGAGGATGAATCAGGAGGCAGCTGTTTTCCACACATGGTCCTAGCCCAAACAGGAAGCCTTTATAGAGCTTCCTGTTCAGGAGTGCCCAGTGGCCAGCCTGAGTGGGCAGAGCCAGCTCAGAATCTAGGAACTCCTATTGCCAGAGAGATATTTGAGACCTCAGGTCCAGTAAACCATCACTTGGGGCAGCTCTGTATAGGATTGGAGAGTCTCCGTTCTAGCCTTGGTGCCTCCTGCCACTGTGCTGGGGACAGACAACAGGGAATGGTCATCGGCTTCAGGCAAATGGAAAGCTCACAAGCTGCTCCCCTAGCTGGCTGCCCTGGGAAGCCAGCACTTGTGGCCCAAGTGGACCAGCACTTGACCAAGTGAATCTTTTAGTCTGATCTTAGTCAGTTGATTCTTGGGTAAAACTGGCACTGGGTGTATGTAATGTCCATGGCGGGAGGAGGCCCCTGCCCTGGGGTCTGTACCAAGCATGAGGGGCTTACCCGGTCTAGGCGCAGGGGTCGGCGGTGAATTAACGCACGGGACGCAGGTAGTGCAGCTCTACACAGACAGTTTAATTGTGTCAACCTCTTTACATTCATTGGGGCTCGTTACTTCACGGCCACCCTCAGTCTAGGCCAGGGGTCGGCAACCTGTGGCTCTAGAGCAGCATGTGGCTCTTTCAGCTGTCTGCTGCGGCTCCTCCCGTGAAAGTGGCAAAGGGATTAACAGGAGGCACCTGTGTTGGGAGTGCAGGCTGCTTCCCTCAACCCCCTGAGCTCACTGCCCTCCTCTCCCTTCACCCCCACCTGCCCCACATTGGTTTCCCTTTTCAATTTTGCCCGCTCTGCAGGCTTAAGCTCCCTGTTTTTCCCTTCCCCAGCTCTCCATCAGGCTCAGCCAATCAGCATCCAGCAGGCTCCTGGCTTTTTCAGTTGGAATGGCTCAGGGCCCTTCACTGGCTGACAGACCAGCCAATCCTGAGCCTCCCTCCTTCTCAGCCATTGCTAGCCCTTGCAGCTTGCCTTTCCCTGAGCAGATCCCCACTACACCCAGGAAGGTGAGGGCTGTAGCCTCAGCCTCCTCCTGTGCAGGTCTACTCACAAGTAAGCTGTAGTCAGTGGGGCTTCCTCCCAGGAAGGTGTGGAGGGCTGTAGCCTCAGCCTCCTCCTGTGCAGGTCTACCCACAAGTAAGCCCTGCTGTAGTCAGTGGGGCTTCCTCCCAGGAAAGTGTGGAGAGGACTGCAACCTGAGAGCTCCAACCAACTTGTCTGCTCAGAAGTCCCATTGTAGACAATGGGGCTTACTCCCAGGATAGTGTGGAGAGGGTTGCAGCCTGAGTGAGGGAGGGCAGGCAGGCAGGCAGGGCAGAAGCTGGCCTGTGGCTGCCCCCCCCCCCACTTCTTCTCTTCCCCACCTCTGGAGTCTGTGTCCTTTCTTCCTTCCAGCAGGGTGGAAGGTGGGGGGAGTTCTTTAGTATCCATGTAAGATAAGCAGATGTCATAACCGCCTTATGTATTGGAATCCTGGAAGATCTGGTGAGGAGGTAGCATGTGGTGTGAGCAGTGGCCCCTTTAAGGGTAAGGCCTGGGCATCCAGCAGAGTGTGCTGCACAGCTGCAGCCACTTGAAGGCAACAGGGCCCTCAGGGATATAAGGAGCACCTGAGCCAGGAACATTTTTTTTTTTTTTGGTGGTGGTGGTGGGTTGTAGAAGGAGTGCAAGTTGGAGGGGAGACTGACTTGGCTTATTGACTTTGACTTGGATACTCTGACTGATTTGACTGACTTACTTTGGAATCTGGCCTTGGACTGTGACTTGGCTTATTGACTTTGGACTCTGCCCTGGATATTCTGACTGACTTTGTGACTAAGGGACTGCTGGAGACACTGAAGTGTGGCTGCTGTGCCCAAGACCTGCTGAGGACCAAGGGTCTGGTGTAGTGGTGGGAGGCTGCTGGCAGAGAGGACCTCTGCAGGTTGAACAGGCGAGCTACCCTGGAGGTGGGGTCCAGCAGGAGTGCAGGGAAGAACCAGGGTCATTTGTGGGGGGAAAGAAGGGGAGCTAATTTGCTTAAAGTGGGCATAATTTTCCAGGCAGAGAATGGCCTTGGAATCAGGCAAAACACCATAGAGGACCAGGCAGCTGAAAACACAGGAAAAGAATGTATGACAAAACTAACTAAAAGCTACAAGAGGGGGCTACATTATAAAAATGGGACCTATAAGAGCATAAAGGTAAAAAAACCACACAACTATATATGCAGTATTATCTTCATTTTAGATGTCAAAAGGGTTTTGTGGCTCCTGAGGTTTTTTTTCCTCCGGAAAACGGGTCCAAATGGCTCTTTGAGTGTTTAAGGTTGCCGACCACTGGTCTAGGCTGTCTGGTGTTGTCATCGGAGCGGCTCAGGCCTCGTTCCTTCCGATTCTTTGGGGTGTGTAGTCCCGGCCCCCAGGCTCTGGAGGGCACTGTCCTGGCTGTCTGGCCTTGGGAGGGCCCATGGTACCTTGTTGTTGGCTCCCTTCTCAGTCAGTCTCCCTGGGTTGTTGGCGTCGAGCATTCGTCTTGACAACCCCCTCTCTCCAGGGTATGCTCCCTGGGTCTGGGCAGGCCCTGGGTCGGGGAGGTCTCTGCCCCTGGCCTCCTCGCTCTAGAGCTGACCACAGCCCCCTTCCTATGGAGGCCTTTCTCTTTTCCCTTTGGCCTGGGTCACCTTCTCCCACTGGCTTCCCTCTGGCCTTCCACTCCTCTGGAGAGGAGTGACCTCCCTCTTCCCTCTCCAGCTCCCTTATGAGGAGTACCTCAGGTCTGCCTAACCCCACCCTTCCGGCCCACGTGTCTTCCTCCTCCCAGCTGTTCCCTGTCCCTACTCCTGTGTAGGTGTCCTGCACGGCCCCTAGTCCTGCTGACACTCGGGGCCTACTCCTGAGTAGGCCTTGACTCCCGAGGAGACCCCTGTGCCTAGGGAAGTCCTGGCCACCTGGGCTGGGTCCAGGTGACAGTGTCCTACAGTGTATTTGGATCAGAGCTTGTTTTAGGTCCCAGAAGTGTTTAAAACCCATTTGCAGATTCAGGCCTCACCTGCACGTCTGAATTGAATAAATAACTTGAAACTAATAGTGGTCTCCTGAACCGATTGGGGTGGGCATCCCTCCTCTTTGGGCACCTTCCTGTCTCTCTAGCCAACCCAAATACCTTCTCTTGTGCCTGGCAGGTGGGTGGAGCAGTGCGGGAGATCACTGGCTACACCGCCACATACCGGCAACGGATCAGTGTGCAGGCTGGCAACGAGGAAGGGGATTGCCTGCATATCCGCCAGGGCTACCACCACATCATTGAGGGCTTCCCTGACTGTGTCGTCACTGACGGTGTGATCAACTTCTTCCTGGCACGCACAGACAAGGTGTTGCAAGTTGGTTTCGATCCTCGTCTCAATCGCGTTGGCCACCTTGGTGAGTGGTTCTGGCTGTGCAGGATACAACTTGGCATTTATGTGAAATAGCCCTGGCCCAAACTTTGGCCTGTTTTTAAGAATGGCAGTCACCATTCTGTACGAGGTAGCCCAAAGCATCAGGTGCAGCCTGAGCAGTATGCTCCGGATTTCTTGTGATATTGCAGTGAATGGTAGTGGCACAAGTGTGAAGAGCAACCACACTGAACGAAGGTGTGGTTCTTTTTGCCACAAACACAGGCTTCCTGGCTAAGACCTGACCCTGAACTATGTTGATCATCCTTTTCTTGTTCCTTCCCCCATGCAGAATTCTTCATCGATGGGCTGGGCATGCTACATGTGGGTTCCTGCTCCAGTGTGGTGGTGAACCATGCCTCCAAGCTCAAGCTGCCCTGGCTAAAGACAGAGCGCGAGAAGCAGTATGCCAAGTTCCGCTACCCCAGCTCGACGGACAACAGCATGATCACCAAGCAGAACCTTTTCTTTTTCAAGAACCATTTTAAGTGTATGACAAGCAACTAGTCTCTGTTGCTCAGGCATTTAGCCCTGCCTCTGACAACTGGCGGTGTCCTCAGGCAACCCCCAGGTCTACCCATCTCAGGCAGCCTGCTCTGGCAATTGGCCATAGTCCTGGGCAAACGGTCTTGCCGGTCCACTAGCCAAACCCCTGAGAACTCAGGGAGGCCTCAGCATCTTGGAACCTTAAGAACAGTTTGGGAAATGGGCAGCTGCTCCACCCCATTCTTCTTGTTTTTTTTAAACACCATGTATATTCTAACAGTTTGGAGAAGCTGTCCGGCTGCTTGCTACTTTTTTTTTTATGCTTTATTCATTTATTACAGATAAATGTAAGGAAAATTGGATAGGGCTAGGACTACATAGGTTACACACGAGGGTGGTGGCCATCGATTACAACAAACATTAATCCAAACGAAATTAATAATCAATACAAAAATTATCATATTCTTTAACCCTACTGGTTAATACTTTAACATTCCCTATTTTTCCTCTAACCTTATCTATCCCATCATAAAAAAAAATAGTTCAGACTTTTACTTATACACTCTTCTTACCACTAAACTAGTCTCTAAAATAAAATCTTTTTTATCTAATTCTTAATTTCTAATATGACATCTAAAAAAGAAGTCTCTGACTACAATGGTATTACCTCCTTCAATATCTCTTATAACATGTTATACATCATTTTCCATAACTATCCAATCAAAAAAGGCTTCAAATTTTTACTTATAGATTCTTCTTACCACTAAACTAACCTCTAAAATACAATCTCTTATCTGATTCTTAATTTCTATTATCACATCTAAAAACAAATATCTCCAATTACAATAATATTATACTTCACTTATCCACAATACTTATATTCCAAAATTGCAGTTCCATCTAATTTATTTCATATATTTACCACTTTAATTTGCACAATACTTATATTCCAAATTCCCTTTTCATCCACTTTAATTTAATCTAATTAATAAAATATTATAACTTAATACCACTTAATTTCCACAATATTTATATTTCAAATTTTCATTTGCATCTATTTTAATTTAATATATTTTTTTAAAAAAATTCTATTTATTATTCAACCATTTTGCCCTTCTTATTGTTTACTTTGTACTCTATCTTATTGGTGTTCCCTCTTAGTCCTCCTACTGGTTCTTCCACTTCTTCTTTTTCTTCTTTTTCTTCTTAAGTCCCCCCCTCTGTTTTTCTTTCTTCTTTTTCATTCTGTTATTCTTGAACTCAATCCATAAATTCTTCCTCTTCTTGAGACAGCTTGCTCTCTGAACATTTCGTCTTTTTTCTTCCTTAAGATTCTCAGTTATTATGACATCTGCTTCCCACGGCCTGCTTCCCATAGGTCTGCAGCCACCACCCATAGGTCTGCTTCCCACACCCATAAGTCTGCTTCCCTTCTGCCACCTCCCATGGCCTAGATACAACAACATCGCAGCGAAAAAAGCTATTAAGAGTGAGTGAACTTAGCTCGTTAAAAAGTCTTACTGAGAACTGTGAAGTCTGGAGGAGGAGGAGATAATTCAAGATTATTCACGCTGGCCGTTAGCCACCCAGGGGGGGAATAGGTGAATTGGTATTTCCCCTGCTGGAGTAAGTACAAGATTATATTTTTTTAATGGTATGTACCGAAGAGAAATAAATAAGTAATCTTCAACGAATGAAATAAAGTCTACCTTCATTTTCCCAGCAAAAAAGCCTTTATTTAAGCCTGGACTCTGCTACTTTCGGTTTCGGTTTCTCAGCAAGAGGCTTGAATTTTTTTTCTTCTTCTTTTGGTCATTTAAAGGCATACTAACCTAATTTGACTGTGGATTTGATTGACTTTTTTTTGATATAAAAATTTGGAAAGTAGCCCTGGATACAAAATTAGAAAGTAGCCCTGTTGGAAGTGGCTCGAGTTGGTGTTGATAAAAATGGCTTTTGAAAATCTAAAAGATGATCATGAAACCCAGGCCTTGTTGGTGGACTTTCTGATGGATTTTAGAAGAGAAATGGAGCAACAAGTCAGAGAATTCTCTGAACAAATTGGGCAAATAAGCTCCTCCCTTGTAAACTCGCGGGAACAGATTATAAACAATAGAGAAGAAAAAAGAATGGATCAGATGTCGAGTGAAGTTAAAGAAGTGGAGTATTTTGAAATGGGACACGAGATGGAACCTGCTGCTTGCTACTGAGCAGTGGTGGTGGAATGAGCGCTGCCCATTCTTGCATTTTGTTTTACACATTGGTGTACCTGAACTGGAGAACCCTGGCTGCGGAGTGATATTGCTGAGCTGCTCTATGAAACTATGGGAGGTTGTTTTTCCTTTTTTGGTTGGGCACAGCTTCCTTCTGCAGTGAGTTACAAACACACGCTGCACCCAACCCAAAACTGGCCAACCCCTCCAATATCCCAGCTTCCTCTTGTTCTGTTTAAGCCAGGGGCTTCCAAAGTTTTTGGCAGGAGGGCCACATCATCTCTCTGACACCCTGTCGGGGGCCAAATTAATTTACATTTCAAATTTGAATAAATTTACATAAATGTATTAAAGATGAACTTATATGAATGAATGAAGGTCTTGCAGTAGTTCAAGGCCTATAAAAGGCCTTGCACAAAGCAAGGCTGGCCTTTCCTTTCCTGCTGCTACTGCATCACAGAAGTGAAACAACAAGCAGTGGAGGAAGCCCTCATCCCACAGCTCACTCAAGAGGCCAAACAGTTGCCCTCACGCATCGGGCCAGTGTGGGCTCCAACAAATCTCTGGAGGGCCAGAGGCTCATTGGAGGCTAGGGGCTCCCTGAGGGCCACATAGAGTGGCCCCCTGGGCCGGGGTTTGGGCACCCCTGGTTTATGCTAATAGAAGGGGATATGTTGAGGCGGAGCCCAGAACTGAACTTTGGGGCTTTCTCTAGTGCCACAACTTTTTGTGCTGAGTGTTTGCATCTGTTCACCCTTCTCAAGCTGGTGCCATCCAGGGAGATTTTGAAGTGCCAACGACTGCAGGGATGAAAAGCTTCTACCAGGGGAAGCCTTGAGGTCTGCATGCCACAAAGGGACTGTAAAGAAGGGAGGAGCCACCAAGCACACTCCAAATTCAAGGTACTTCCAGGTTGACCCTCCTTGGCAATAGGAGTGGCTTGTATGTTCACGGGCCTGGCTCAATGACAGGGAGGCGACTTGGTTTCTTTTATAACGTGACCAAATTTTTTATACGCTTTGAAGCAGAGGGACTATCTGTTAGAGACTGCAGTGTTTTTATTTAAACAAAATCCATCTGCCAAGACTTTTCAACATCCCAGATCCTTCTCTCTTCAACTTCTCTGTCCTGGATCTGCAGCCTTTTGCATTCGTTGCTGTTCTACTTACAGATGTTGTTAGGAGGAAATACATTTGTCAACAGGGCTGAATTTGGTTTTTGCAATATGTTTAGTTGCAGTGCATAGGATCTGTCTATGGGGAGATGACAGCAGAAGGTGCAACCCATCAGGTCAGTCCTCTTATAGGTCGCTCTTCACCTCGCCTCCCCAGTGGATTGTGTGCTTTCAGCTGCAAAGCGTCCTTCTGCAACCAATCAACAATATTGACTCTGTTCTCATAGGCCCCCAGGAATTCAGTACTGAATCTTATGGCCTCCTCTGAGCATGTCAGAGGAAATTACTCCACCATACAAGGGGGATGATGTTGCTTTGCCTGTAGGGATCCTTATGTTGTCTCACCACTGCCCTCGGCCAAGCAGGGACCTCACTAGCATGTGAAGAATTGTGCCCGGGTACAGCTAAATCCTTACTTTTCCCTTCTTCTAACCATGCCAACTGTCTCTTTTTATGTTTCCTGGGTATTCATTTTTCCAAAGAGATGTTACCCTTCTCACTATCACATTCAACACCTCAAAGATAAGGGCCATTCAGGAGCTGGGTGGTTAGCACTAAAGACACTGGGTGCCATCTAGCACGCTAACCATGACTATGGCTACAGTCCTGGGCACCAGGGAAGAAGCCCTGCTAAACAGACTTCTGAGTATGCTGCGTTGGATTGTGCCATGAGGCCCATTGAAAATGAACTCACAACACACACATTGATAGATCCAACAGAATCGCTCACAAAAGGATGGCAAATGGCATCTTTCATTGTTCGAGAAAGGGAGAGGGATCAGTGCTTAAAACAGGATAAAAAGCAGGGGAGGTGAAGTTTCAGAGAGGTAGGGAAACTGGAATTCATTGAGAATGTCCAACTGCAGAAGAACATCAACTTCAGAATTACTGCAGCCAGCCTACTCTCTCCCTGACTCCTTGGGTGATAATTGTGACAGTCCTTGCTAGATACACTGGGCATTTGAACTTTGCTCTCTACATTGCACTAGTTCCTGTACCTTTTGGAAGCTTCAGTTCCCCACTTTTCATCATCATTCATTGGTTCCCATGTAAAAAATACCCTGTGCATACTAGGATGCTTTTACATCCTTTACAACTCCTGGGAGAGAAGTTCAGTCTCACTGACTTATCAAATATCCTAATTTTAGGTGCATGATTGGGGCATGGCTGAAAGGTTGGCTTGCATGAAGAAGGGCCCCAGTTCAACCTCTGGCACCTCCAGGTAGGACTGCAAAAGACTCCTGCCTGAGACCATGGAAGACCATTGCTAGTAAGCAGAGACAGTGCTGAGCTTGATTATTATATCCTCAATATAAGCCAGGGCCCAATCCTTCCAACTTTTTAGCACTGATGTAGCCATACCATTGGGGTGTGTGCTGCATCGTGCATTGGGGGTAGGCACAGAGGCCTCCACAAGGTAAGGGAACGTTCCTTGAGGCTGCATCAGAGCTGAAAAGTTGGATAGGATTGAAACCCAGTTTACTACATTTCTTTTTAGTTTTTCCATAGGGAGCCATTCCACTATGCAGCTGTCTAGCTGCAGCCTAATATGGTCCAGTCCAGGAATACCTCTGCAGCTGGATTCTGCTGAATCTAGATTATGTTGCCGGCTGTCCCATCCCATTGCTTTCATCCAAACGTGGTCTAATCCTATAGGGGACTTACAGTGGTGGAGTTCCCAGTCTACCACTGTAAGTGCTGCTGTGGCATTGCAAAAGGCACATAGCAGTGCCACTAGGCACAAATGGCTGGAGAGCCAACATGTGCGGCAGTAGCTCCCAGACACCATGCTGGAGCAGGTGAGGGGGAAGGCAGGATCAGGGAGCAGAAAGGACAGGGTTGGTTCAGGGTGGGAGGGCGTGGATCTTGGCAGCAGTGTGCACCAGATTCTATCCCCCTTTCCTGACCTGAACCTGGGGAAGACCTGACCCAGCTAACGACCTGGCATAGGTCCAAGGAGATCCATTGACAGCCAGGTGACCTAGGGAGAGTTAAGTAAACATTTTTATTTACAGCTAGGGAGAGGGACCATTTAGTCACCCCCTCACCACCATGCAGCATGTGCCCCGTCAGTGGCACTGCATGCACTGAACTGGCAGGGGATAGGATTGGGCCCTGAACTGTGTTCAGTTGAATTCTGGATGAAAAGCACAGCAGCTCTTTCAAAGCCAGTGACACATACACACCCCTATATTTTTCCCATATGGGCTTTCTCCAAAAAGATAAGGGCCATTAATTTCCAGAAGACCCCTTTTTGTCATTTTGATCCAGAAGGCATATGAGCTTGCATCTGAACTCAGCCTGCACAAGCAAATGAATGAGTTGGCTGGGGGTATATCAGGGCAAATCACGTGCTTGAGTGGAGCCTGCAAAGAAATATTCTGGTAATCACTTTCAGAAGGGTAGCCCGGGTTATAGGTTGCAGCAAAAAATCTTGAGGCATCTTAAAGACCAAAACATTTATTGATGCATAAGCTCTCAAGTACGGCTCCTTAAGTCCATGCATCTGAAGAAGTGGCTTGTGGCCCACAAAAGCTTATGCTACAAATATCCTGATACAGGGATTGGCGATCCGCCCCGTTGAAGGGGAGCTGAGTCTCATTTCCATTCCTGACTTCCTCACAAAGCCTTGCAGGTGAAGGGAGGAGCACTGTCTCTGACTCTAGGGCAGGCAACTACAGAGTTAGCAAGCAAACCCCGCTGGGATGGTAGAAAGAAGCCTTGGTGGGCCTTTGGCATCTCTCAGGCCTTGAATTGTTGTCAGCCAGGAAGTGGCAGAGGAGCCTTGACATCCTGGCCCAGTGAATGTAAACAAATGTAGCTGCAGCACTGTGATTGTAATCGCTGGCATAGCTAATGATCGTGTAGCCCGGTGACAAGCTCAAAATGTTCTGGAAGTGATGTCACAACAGGAAGTGATGTCACGCCCAGGCTTTTAAAAAAGTGAAAATTGGGAGGAACTCCCCTCCCCCGCAGCAGCTCGCCACCTACTTGCTCTGGTGTCTCCCCCTAGACAGTGGCATAGCTAAGGCATAATCTGCTACCTGGGATCAAAGACAATATGTAGCCCCCCCCCCCCAGACAAAATCAAACTTAATTAAGTAAATAAATAAAAAGTATGCCCCTTATCGGTCAGCAACACCTTTTTACCCAGTGAGCAGGGGTAATTATATTATGATACATGGAAATGAGAGCTGACTCATATTAACACCTTATTGGTTTCATGCTGTATCATAACATGTTATTGCAACATGTCAATAACATAACATGTCATTGCCTCTCAGAACAATCAATTTCATAGGTCAGTTTTCAGTTAAGAAAATCCACTTTTTGTTCCATAACGCAGTTGTGTTTTCATTTTGTGGTTAAGGGGCCATAACTTTTGAAAGAATACAGATATTTCAGTGCAGTGTGTTTCATTGCATTCTGCATAAAATTACCTTTCCAATGATATATAACATGATGGTAGTATTCATACATACCAAGATTTTCACAATTTTGGTCACTAGTTTCAAGCTCAGCTTATTCCTCCCCTAAAACTGGATGCCCAGTGCAACTGCTACCCTCTGCACCCCCTTAGCTATGCCTCTGATTGTAATCAAATGCACCTCTGTGAGGTGGGAGCCATGTGACTTGGGGATATGTGGGCTGAGTCACATAGAGCCCATGGTGGAGTGGTGCAATGCAGATGATAGGAAGAAGCCTTTTTTTCCAGGGCAAAGGATGGAATGCATAGGGTCATGCATCCCTCTCTACAAATGAACCATATTGGAGGATTCATTGCATAAAAACCACTGGAAACATGTACAGTTTTGTCCATATATACTAGAATCACATTCCATTTACTTATCTCCCAGGCCTGCTTATTAAGCTAGCAGGAGAAAAATCTGCTGTAGCTGCAATGAGAAAAATGAATGGAATTGGCTGCCTTTTGTCAAATCATGGCCCACTGTCCCCAGTTCTCCCCCTGGCCCGTTCCTTCAATCCTATGAACTAACCAACCAACTGACCATTTCCTTTTGGTCACAGTGATGTCCTGTGTATTTCTTAACAGAAGGAAAAAAAAACATTCTATTTGAAGTAATTGGGGGAGGGAAATAAAAAGTTGTGGATGTTTTTTTTAAAATTTTGTTTTCTTTTTCTGTTGTGTTCTAAAACATTTCTGTAAATGTGGCAAGTGAAGGGTAGATTTGCTAATGGAGGTGCTAATTTTCACTGAAAATTATAATCTTGGATTTAAAAAAAAATAGGTAGGAAATTGCAGAGAAGAAAAAAAGTATCCACGTCAGAAAAGGAAACATCACAATATTGTAAGATTGCCTGCTTTTTTCCTGACCCTTTACTAGTAGCCTGACACAAGTTTAGTAGATGATGTTTCTTGTCACTTGGTCTCCATGCAAGGGAAAGTACTGCCTGTCACATAGCTGTTTCTCAAGCTATTGCTAATGACATAGGAGCAGTATGAGAAAGAAAGGGAGGGCACCAGGATGAGGTCTCTTGTTATCTGGTGTGCTCCCTGGGGCATTTGGTGGGCCGCTGTGAGATACAGGAAGCTGGACTAGATGGGCCTATGGCCTGATCCAGTGGGGCTGTTCTTATGTTCTTGGCAACCCTCCTCTAAGAGGAAATGGAAATGGGTTCTGCCTATTGACATGAGAGCACACTCCTTTGTAAGATGAGGTCTGCTAGGGCTTGTGTCGCCCAACTTAGATTTTACTCTTGGATTTCTCTGCCAGAATTAATGGCAGCATTTATTCCACTCATATCTTCTCCCAGAGTTGTAAGGCTGGCTTCTAAACCATGGCTGCCAGTAGGCATGAACATGTACATAAACTACAGCTACCTTTAAACTACATGTGGTAACCCAAAGGCAATACCTTGGGTTAAACACTGCAAAAAAGGTGTCTGCACCAGCATCTGAGGAGTTTTCTACAATACATTATAGGCCATGACTTAAACCTGTCATGTGATCTCATTCCTGCAGTTTACAGGGATAGGAGGGGACACAAATACAAACCCTCCTCCTGCCACTCTAGTAGTGAACTAGTTCAGACTACAACTGGTCACACATGCCTTGATAAGTGAAGAGCTGCTGGATCAGAGGCCTCTATTCATTGTGCCTTGCTGCCTCTTTCCTGCATGTGTCTTTCCTTCCAAGCCAGCACTTTTGTAGCAGCAAGCCAGGCTTTGCTGGTCTTTGATGCAGCCAGCTGCCTTTAGCATGTTTCCGTGATATCAAGACAGTCTTTGTCCTGGTACATGTGGGTTGATTGATACAGTCCTTGGCAGGCAGGAGAGGCTTATACCCAAATGGTTGGATCCTTCTGCTCCACAGCTTCCTGGACAGAAACCAAAAAAAGTTATCCATCAGACCCCATACTGCCTATCTAGTGGAAGCCTTCATCGCTCTTCACTGTTCTTGCAGCCTTAACTCTACATCTGCACTGGCCTACTGTACAAAGTGGGTGTGAGGATAACTGATAAAGTTTTATGATGTGCTTTGGACATTCATTACATGGTAAAAAGGTGCAAAGTATTGTTCTTAACATATCAGGGCCAATGAGCAGCAGACTCCACAGAGAATGGTCTGGTACAGCATTTTCCAAATGGGGGTCATGATCTGAGGTGTGGTGAGTGGTGACAGGGAGCTTGCTGCCACACCACAAAGCGTTACTGGGAACTTCCAAAGGATGCTTCTGGGTCGTGCCAGACTCACGACCCACTCCATTGGCCTCTGCGGGCCTCAGAATGCCTTAAGGAAGCTACTGGGAGTGACTTCTGGTTTGCGCCCGCAACTTCCATTTACTTCTGAGTTGCTTTTGTGGGCATTCTGAGGCCTAAAGAGGACAATGCGGTGAGTTGCAGGTCTGGTGTAACCCAGAAGTTGCCTCCAGAGGCTCCTAGTAAGGATTTGCAGCATGATAGGGAGCATTGCATTGCGACCCACAGGTTGATCATGACCCACAGTTTGGGGACCCATAAATGCTATCCTACTTCAGATTGCACATGGGGCCTCAGCTGATATAATGATCTTCTAGGGAAGAAAAAAAAAGTCCTAAAAGTTGGAAATTAGCATATCAATTAGAACATGTCTTCCTAATGCCCAGTTTTCTACATTCAGGGTATTTGTGTGTGAGAGAGAGAGCAAGAGAGAAGAAGAAACATCTGATGTGAGCCCACAACCTCTGTAGTGGTATAAAATCCAGACACAGGTTTACCATGTCCTGTCTAGGAAGATCTAAGCCACACCTTGTCATCCATGTTCTTGCACCCACCCACCCCTTTAGCCAAGCTGGTTAATAAGGGTCCTGAACTGAAACCAATGAGAACAACAGCCTTCCTATTGTTTTCTGCACCCTTAGACTCTTACCGTGGTCTGCTGGAGAAAGGAAACGGCATCGTGAACGGTGACAAAAAGCTGCTGTGGGGGTAGATGATGCATAAGTCCACAGAAGCTCAGGGTCTCTAGAACATTGGCTGCATGGAAAAGAGGGAACAAAGGAAAGTGTCTGGAGGGCTGGTCCTACATGAGATGGTACAGCTCAAACACCACAGAGAGAACTTTCCTATAAATCATATCACACGTGTGGCTTTTCAGTGGAGTCCCTTTGCACATATGTCTGAGTCATCAAATCACGCGTATGCATCTGTGAAGCAGTCATGAAAGATCAAGATGTCAAAACAAAGGGGATGCCACCATCACCTCCTGCAATGGGTTTCCACTTCGGGATTGGGGGGAGGACACACCCACACCCGGCTGAGCCACACATCACATATTAGCCCCAATTGGGTTAGAAGGGTAAATGCAGTAGATATGTACACATTTGTGCCTCATACAGATACGCTTGGCAGGAGCTGTAACTGGCTGCAGCTCTGTAGTATGTATAAAGGTTGGTGTTAAACCAGGATGGCCTCTGTATGAAATGGACCAAAGACCTGCAATTCTGTATTAATATTTGCTCTGTTTCCCCCTCCATAACATGTCTAAACACACCACTTTGCATAGAAAGCAAATCTGCTAGGGAAGGACTGGTGGCCCTTCGCCACTTACCATTGCAGGCAGCCAGATACATCCGCACCCCTGCTTTTTGGCATTCTGCACACACCTGCAAGGCAAGAGAAGCCATTACTAAGGACGTTGGAAAGGTGCCATTGTTTACAATGGGAAGACATAGATTTTAAAGAGCACTTATCTCATGTCTTGGCTTGTACAAGAGAAAGATGCTGAGGTCCTTGGAGAAGTGAGATTAAAGGTTTTAGAAACCATGCTAATCTATCAACTATTCTGATCAGCTATTCTATCTAGACCCATTACATAGGCCTACATACATTTTATTGTTGTAAAAGTTCAACTTGCTCTTGGGTATATATGAGGTGCTGAATCCAAAAATGGCATTAGGTTTGCCTGATTGGCTATAGTTTTGGGGTTATGGGGTAGCATCTTATATGTTGATTAAAGCAGCTTCCTTGTGAGGAAGCCATAGTGTCGACTTCTTCACAAGGAAGCTACTTGAATGAGCATATGAGGTGGCTATGCCATACCCCCAAAACGAGAGCCATTCGGACAAAACCAATGCCATTTTGGGATTCAGCACCACCAAAATACCCTGATCCATTCAAACATCCTTGGCAACTAAAAAACGTTAAAAAGAATTTTTTTTAATTTAAAAAAAATTCCAGGAGGAAGAAAGAAAGAATGATAATACAGGCCTTAAAAAAAACTTTTTTTTTTAGGCCTGTGTTATCATTCTCTCTTTCTTCCTCTTGGAATTTGCTCATTTTTAAATTGGGGGACACTGGCTGAGAGCTGAGATGTGGGACCAGAATTGACAAAAGCAGGCAGGCAGGCTTTTTAAGCCTGAAAAAGGAATAATCCATATTTGTCATTTTGATGGTAAAATAGAACGTATTAAATATATGTAGCTTTGTAGGGTTATCATCCTACACCTTTTAAATACTGAGCAGAAACTTTAAATTTAATAGATTTAGGGTGCAATCCTAACCTGCGCTGAAACAGGCAAGCCAGGAGGCTTGCGCTGTATCCAGTGCAGGATTGGGGCCAGAAGCGGCTCAGCCAGAGGTAAGGGCTGCTGGCCACAATGGGTCTCCTCAGACTTGTGCCACCTCTGGAGTTTGGATTGCGCCCTAAATTAAATTTATAATTTAATAAAAAGAAAACTCTTTCAGACCCAATAAAAACCTTCCCAGCTTTGAATAGGAATGCAAATAGTACAGTTCTTTTGCTGAAGTTAAGTAGGTATGGCTGTGTAAACTGCTTAGAAAGAGGATAATATGGGATCCACATACAAGCTCTTCTGAGCCCCTGAGAGGAAGAGAAGCATAAGAAATAAAGATATACCTTGCAGGCCTTTTTCCCCAAAATGAAATTTGATTAATTGATTAATCAATTGAATCAATTTGGCAATTGAAGA
Organism: Tiliqua scincoides; assembly: GCF_035046505.1. NCBI lineage: Eukaryota > Metazoa > Chordata > Lepidosauria > Squamata > Scincidae > Tiliqua > Tiliqua scincoides. Next base: position 125,884,257 of record NC_089822.1, on the reverse strand, counting down.
ATTCAATCTACAGCCTTTCTTTGACCCTGAATCTCTCATGCATAGGTTGGGACTGGTTTTCTCTGCATCTACATATGAGCTAAAGCAGTGGTTCCCAACCTGTGGTCCTGGGATCACAGGTGGTCAGTGAGACCCTCAGAAGTGATCCACATGGTCTCAGGAAAAAAAAAAGATGATCATCTTTGATCACTTCTAGTATCTCTCCAAGTGAGCACTCCACCATGAACCACTGAAGTGTTGGCTGTGGCTATAGGTAGTCCAATCTCCTCCCTCTCTGGTGGTTCAGTGCTTGCTGATGTGACAGCTATGGGAGGGTCCATTCTCCACCCTTTCTTGTAGTTTGTGGAGGAGCGTTCACTCAGTGAGGTGCTTCCCCATGGACAACCAGAGATGGTGGAGAATGGACCCCCCCCCCGCAGCTGGCATTTCCAGTGTCTCACTGAGCACTCCCCCATGTGTTACCAAATTGAATTGTATTTTTTTGTGTGGTGGGGATGGAGGGGGTTGCACGTGGTCCACAGCAACTCCAATGTTTGCCTCAGTGGTCCATGGGCTCCTAAAAGCTGGGAACCACTGAACTAGAGAGTGCCATGCTCATATGTACAGCATACTTAACTATGCTTGACAGCAGAGTTTCCTTACCAGCAGCAACTGTTACCCTGCACATGCCTGATCTCGTCTGATCTTGGAAGCTAAGCAGGGTCAGACCTGGTTAGTACCTGGATGGGAGACCGCCTGGGAATACCGGGTGCTGTAGGCTTATACCATAGTCTTTCGAGACTGAAGGTTGCCAACCGTTCCTTACCAGGTCTGGTTCCAGGTTTCAGGGGGTTCTTGGCAAATTGCTCTCTTTGGGCCCTCTCCTACCTGAGTTAGCGCCAGTTCATGGTGGGGCTTACTTTGGTAGTGGGATGGAAGAGCGTAGTTCTTTTAGTCAAAAGGGTGTTGTTCCATCACCACTACCTGAAGGGTTGTGGGTACGGAGGTGGTGGTCTCCAGTAGATCAGACCATCTATCCCCAACACACGCCTGTTTGCCCTCTGGTACCTGAATAAGAAGACGAGCCCCAGCTGAGTCAACAAAGGCCACTCCACTGCAGTCAAGAATCACAGCCTGTAGTGCTGAACCTGGAGGAGGAAAGAAGTCAGACTAGGCATCAGCACAATCCATGGTTGGCAACCTTCAATCTCGAAAGACTATGGTATAAGCCTACAGCACCCGGTATTCCCAGGCGGTCTCCCATCCAAGTACTAACCAGGCCTGACCCTGCTTAGCTTCCGAGATCAGATGAGATCAGGCATGTGCAGGGTCACAGTTGCTGTCAGCTCAATCCATGGATCTCCTGATCCTGAGGCCAGTAGCTTCAGCACTGTTTTGCCATGTGCCATTTTAGATGGGCAGAAACATTTCCTTCTTCAGTCAGTTTTCACAGAAATGGAGGAAACCATTTTCTGTACATGAAATTCTACCACAGGCACATGCTCAAGTTTGACAAACATTTCGTCAGCAGAAACTGTACCACAGGAGATCCTGTTTCTGAACCACTAAGGCACAGGCTAGTCTGAGCACAGTACACAGAGACACTGTAGCCAACCACATGCACTGAAAAACAAGGAATATTGCCTCTGTGCAGGAATTCAACACTTGTTTCTTTTATGTACAGTATCTGAAGGCCACTTTTCCACCCAAGATGCCCAAGTTAGCTTCCAGGAAAGGTTTTGTGACCTCTAGGTTGCTGGGGAAAGCTTAAACATGATTGCGCAACTGCAGCCAGTCCAAAGAGCATGTGACTCAAATCTCACCTACAAATAAAGAGCCAAGATTGTTCTTGTTCTCAGACAGAACAAGAGGTGACGAACTGAGCAAATCTGAATGTATTCCAGATGCGGAACTGGAGTTATCAGTATGTAGAACTGCAGATTTCACAACAAGCACCCTGTTGCCAAACAGCAGGGGATATCTTGTATCTGGTCCATATGAAACTGCTTTATGCCAAGTCAGTCCATCAGTCCATCTACCCCAGGACTGTCAACACTGATCAAAAACATCACTGCAGGGTCTCGGGCAAAAACGAGTTCCCAGTCCTGCTACCAGCAATGTTTTAATCGGTGATGCTAGGGATTGAACATAGGGCCCTCAGTCTGCAATCAAAGCATGTCTTCTGCCCCTAAGCGATGAATCCTCCCATAAAAAGGGTTTTACCAGGGTGATGTAAAAACTGCACTTTAAGAAATGAAAAGTTGGCATTGAGGTAACCCAAATTCTGGAATTTGTGTAAATTATGCATTTGCATATGTTGCTATATTATGCTGCTTTTGAAAGCCGTGGGAGGGAGGAAAGCTATGCAAAGCACTGATGCCCTTGTTTTGTTTATTAAACTTTTCCAATCAGAAGGGCTCACATGCTCACACATTCTGCAGCAGACACTACAGAATAACTCATACCCTACACCTTAATGTCATCCAACCCTGCACATGCCTGATCTCGTCTGATCTTTAGAAGCTAAGCAAGGTCAGGCCTGGTTAGTACTTGGATGGGAGACCGCCTGGGAATACCGGGTGCTGTAGGCTTATACCATAGTCTTTCGAGACTGAAGGTTGCCAACCAATGTCATCCAAAGGAAAACGCTTCCACCATCAAAAGCCTCAGGGTAAATTACACAATAATGGCAAAATTAACAACAAAGGAAAAATGTAATTCCCTTTGTGAGGCATTGAATACCTTTTTAATAATTAAAATATTTTTGACTAAAAATCTAATAATGACAATTAGGGCTTTGGGCATGGGAGACACCCTTATATTGAGGGGTGGATTGTCCTTCCCAACACTGCACAAAATCAACTGCCCAAAGACAAGATAGTACGTTTAATACTTTCTCCACCTTGTTCTTCTCCTCTAACCCAGAAAGATTTCTCAGGAACTAGGAGGGAATTACCTGAGCCAGGTTTCTTGTCTAGGATGGAGATGCTGTTCTCCTAGGAGGAAAAAAACCCAAGAATTAAACTTCATTTGGGTGAGGTAGGAGAGGAGCAAAGCAAAGCAAATTCTCCCATCTGGGCCTTGTTTACATGATTAGTAACTGTTACCCTGCACATGCCCGATCTTGGAAGCTAAGCAGGGTCAGGCCTGGTTAGTACTTGGATGGGAGACTGCCTGGGAATACCGGGTGCTGTAGGCTTATACCATAGTCTTTCGAGACTGAAGGTTGCCAACCATTAGTTATTGTAGGATAACGTGCACACATATACACCAGTTTTTGCTTTGTTCACAAACTAAGGGCCAGTCAGAGATTGAAACAGGGTTCAACAACTCCAGATTTAAATGGGGGCTCTTGATTCACATCTGGGATATGATCATGTGAATAATAGCTTTTACATGACATAGACAATTCTTTAGAAATGTCCGTATTTCCCCAGAATGATAAAGGTACATTAATCTTCCTTTTCTGTTTGTTTTTTTTAAGCCAGTAGTGTGTGAGGAGATGGATGGGTTGGGGAATGTTACGTGTGAAGGTGTAACATAGCTTGGAATAGGGAGTAAATTGGTGGCCACTAGGTGGAGCACCACTGCCACTGGTGAGTTCAGTTTTCCCCCCTGCAAACTTCTGACCTGCAAAGTCCCCCTCCCCCTTCACTCCCTGCAAATGCTGTGGCAAAAATTGCAGGGGCCACTTTGACTCCAACCCAGAACATTACCACAGTGCTGATATCCATCTTGATCCTGCTGTCTAGACTTTGGTCCTTATGCCGTTCCCTGTCTTGGTCCAGCCCCACAAGTCGGCTCAGAGCGTCATGGAAGAAACCGCGATTCCCATAATAGATGGGGGCCTCATATCTCAAAATCTTCACACCTGAGATCTCAAAGCACTGAGAAGCAGAGATGGGAACAGACAGAAGAGGTGACAGATGCATCCTTGGTATGGCCTACCTCATTCCCTGAGATTCCCAGAGTACAATTTATTACTGAAGCACAATCTTTTTCACATTATACATTTCTTTAAAAAAAAAAATGGTTTTGAATGTACACATAATAAAGCAATACTCCCAGTAAATATAAGGTTTTGAGAACAATTTTATAGTAATCTGCTGTAGCTTTACAAATCTTTTCCAATAATTAAGAAGTGAGCCCCTTCTTATCTGAAAACTACTGGTTATATTTTGTCCATTTCAGATCTTAAGCAGGTGCCCTACTTTTCTTACCATCACTACATTCGAAATCCATCTGGAATCATTTCTGACTTCCATTGTACAGTTCTAATTTCAGACAGTCTAAGCTCCTAACCCCTTAAGTAGCCATGAAAAGTACCAAGTGCCTAAAAAAACTAAGTTACAACCCATTATAGACCTTAGAATGTTTTTATTAAATAGTTATAGAAAATATACAGAATCATCACATAACAAAATATACGTTACTCTCTTGGGCAAAGAGTTGACTACCATAACAATTCTAATATAACATTTATCCAGTGCTTATAATTTCAATGACAGACTTCTGTTCTATCCCATTCAAATCTTATCATAATTACATCAACGGTGGGAAAAAAGCCCGTCTTCCCAGAAACAATGGCCATTGAGGCACGTACGCCAAGAAATGCTTTCCCAAGCCCCTTTCTTGCAACCCACCCTCAAAATCCAAGTATTACTGAAGACTAGTAATGTTCTGTGTTTTCTACCAGTGGGGGATGAGTGTTCAAGTGTCGTCATAACCAGGGCTGGCACACCCATGGTGCCAACTGCAGCGATCACATCAGACAGCAAATTGGTGGGAAGGGGCAGTGGTGTAGCTGACGAGGGGCATGTGGACAGTTCACCCCAGGTACCAGCCTTGGGGGGGGGGCTAATACCACAAATGAGCCAACATTGCTAACATCACAGAGGTTATAAGTAATCCCATCATGCTATATACCATTCAATGCGGAATTTCCATTGGAATGCAATGCAAAAAACCAGAGTGAAATACCTGCTTTCCATTAAAAGCTATGGCCAACCAACCAACCAACCAACCAGCTGGAGATTAATTATACCAAGTCCAAATTTATGATTAATTGTACCAAGTCCAAAGTTATGATCTTTGCAAAGAGTTGGAAGTCTTACAGCTGGATCTGTAAGGGTAATAAGATTGAGCAAGTCCGCCAGTTTAAATACTTGGGTATTACATTTCACTATAGGTACTCATGGGCTTCCCATTGCAGCTCAGTGCTTAACTTGGCTAAGCTTTCATTGTCAGCAATTGCATGATTTCATCATACCCAGGGCAACAGATATGTTCCGGCAGCCCTGGAGGTTTTCAAAGCCAAGACTGTTACTCAGGTTTTATATGCTGTTCCGGTCTGGTTCAAGGCATTAGATCTAGCTACGGAGCGTATTCAATCTATTTTCCTAGGAAAATTTTAGACATGCTGAGGTGTGTCCCTTACTCTGCTTTATGCCTTGAGGCAGGTCTTATCAGGTTGAACACAATGGCATGGTTAAGATTTGCAAAGTTTTGGCTTGGTATCCTTTTCAATGTGGTCAATGACAGTCTGATGTTCCAATTGGTATCAGACTCGGTCCTGCCTTGTGGGATCACCATTTTACACACCAAGTTAAAATCAATTGGTCTCGATATTGAATGTCTGGGTATGTTGTGTCAAACAGCAGCATATAGAGTTGTCAGGGAAAGACTCATGGACATTGAATGTCAAGAGCTAATGAGTTTGGCCAACACCTCCTGCTCCCCATTGCACTTTCATGTACCCATCCAGTTAGGCAGGATGCCATTTTATTTATCCCAGCTGTGTAATCCGCAGTTAAGAAGAGCCTTCATGCTGGCAAGATGTAATGCCCTTCCTTCAGCCCTTCTATGGGGCCGGTTTAAAGGGATACCTCTTTCCACAAGGCTCTGTCTTTGTGATCTGAACCATGTGGAGTCAGTTGAACATATCCTTTTGTTCTGTCCCTTGCACAAGACCCAGCATCAGAAACATCTTATGCCCATCCTAGCGCGCTTCTGGGGATGGGCAGAGGCAGATGTGCTACAAGCACTTTTGTCAGTAGAGAAGGGAGAAACTCTTATCTCTTGTTTTGTCACCACAGTCATAAGTACGCAGGAAATGAGACTGGAAGCTTAGCCCTGTATGAGATGAGCTAATGGGGGCATTATTGGATTTTTCCTGTGTGGGACATGCATTTATGGATTATGGACATCTTCTGATCTTATATAAACTTTGAATTTTATTCGTATATTGTTTTGATGTATATATGTGCCAATAAAGGTTACAACAACAACAAAAACCAGAGTGAAATACCTGCTTTCCATCAAAAGCTATGGCCAAAAAAACAGAAACCAAAAAATGCATAGAGCCTATGGAAAGTGAAACCGAGCCATATCGCACGTTTATTCGTGAGTAGGCGGACTTGCCTTAGTCCGTCGGAAAGGGCAGGCTGACAGGAATCAAACGACACCAGAATGGTTCCTATCCAATGAAAGCAGCCCCCAAAGAACACCCAAGAAGGAAGTCCCCCCCTTTAAGCAGATGAATGTACTGAGGCCTATGGAAAGCGAAAGTAAGCCACATGTTCACATTTACACATGTGCCTTGGTTCCTGGTCAGGCAAAGGGGAATGCAAGACTAGCTGCATGGTCCCAGTCTGACGAAAGTAGAGCTAAGCAAATGCTTCAGAAGGCAGCACCCCTCCCCCAAAGAATAAAACAGAGGCTTGAGCTGGTAAGGTGGGCACTGGGGAGGGCTGAAAATCTCACTGATATTTTTTTGTGTGGGGGGGGTGTTAGTGCAGGCAGGCTACAGAGAAAATTCACGTGGTGAAACAGGGCTGGCTTCCCCTTATTTAATTATCTGTTTTTCTTTATTTTAATTATTCATAATTATTTTATTTTGCTTGATGATGTTACTTCCAGCCTAACTGGAAATACTAACTGCATTTATTTCCTGGTCATTATTATTATTCATTCCATGTCATGACTGTTACTATCTCTCAGTCTCACCTACTTCACAGGGTTGTTGTGAGGACAAAATAAGGGGAGGAACAATGTACATCACCCTGAGCTGCTTAGAGGAAGAGTGGTATAAAAATGTGAATTGATTGATTGATTGATTGATTGATTATGTTGTATGGGATGACAAAAATTTATGGTCCCCAGGTGTCAAATGACCTAGCTACGCCTCTGGGGAGGGGCACCCATCTCTGCTACCTATTTGCTGCTACTGCACCTCCTTCTCCTTCCACTTCCTGGATTGAAAAGGAAGAGGGGACACTGAGGAAGAGGAAATGCAGAGGGGAGAAAAACATTGAGTGAGAACATTGGAGAGTGGGAGGAGCAGAGGCTGGCACCTCACTGGGAAAGGGGGTTAACAGCATTTGGCATGCCTCTTCAGATGTGAGGACAACTTGGGCCAGTCCCGCTCATAACTCATCAGAACCTCAAGTTTCACTGCTCAGAGCTTTTGTTTCATTTTGCTTTGCTTGGAAGCAACTGCTTCGGGACTACAATTTCACGCACATGTTTTGTGCATACATGCTTTCTTCTGCATGTATCCCCAAAATACTTACTTTGCTGTTGTACTTGACAGGTTTGTAGATCTCGGTGTCAGCTGCCCTGCCCAGCACTGAGCACTCGGCCCTTTAAGATTAAGGAAGTGACATGAAGTATAAATCAGCATTAATTTCGACAGACCTCCCCAACACCCCAAGCAAGCATGATAGAAGGTGGAAGACTTTAGGGAACCATAGGTGATAGGTTCTTAACCATACAGGATACCCACTGCATGCATAAGTCTCTGATTCAGTTCCTGGCATCTCTGTGTAGGGCCAGGAAAGACTGAGGAGAGCTGCAGGCTGCAGAATGGTCGAGTGTCTGCTGCGCCAGGGATCTCAGCTTTATGTTGGCAGTGCGAGATTCACCAGTGTAAGGCCCAGACAAGACTGGGCCATCAGTTCATGAAATAAATAAGATTTGGGTATAAAAAAAATCTTTGAATGATCTGACCCCAGCTAATGGGGTAAGAGTTTTTTTTTTTTTTAAGGTGTTGTTATTTTTAATAAAAGAATTTGCACCAAATTAGGAAACCAGCACCATCTCAGAAGAGGCAGTCTCCCTTTCCTCTCTCGGAAAGGAATAGCTTCCCAAAACCAGTGGCTGCAGAGAAACGTGAGCATGTCCTCTAAAAACAAGGTATCCTTTTTCCTACAGAATGTTTATAAGCGAGTGTGTAAAAATGTAATCAATTTTCACCCCACTCCTATGTCTGTTTGCTCTGAAACAACTCCCATGTACTCCAATAGAATTTAGCCCCAAGTGAGCATATATCTAAATTTTGCAGTAAACCAAATGAAATGGATTGCTCATAATAATGATACTTCACCTGTGAACAGTGCTTGCAAACGTTCATAGCGCTTTGCCTACATTGTAATATTCATAACAAAATTATAAGGATTATTATCCCCAATATGGTAGTTGGGGCTAAAAGGGTGTGGCTTGCCTAATGTCATCAAGTGAATTCATAGCAGAAGGTAATCTTCATGATTCATAGATTAGTGACTCCCTGATTAGCCACTTTGCTACACCAGGTTAAATCTGCAAGAGGAAGGTGCGGAAAAAGAGGACTGGCACGTAAGTACCTCTGTGTGCGGCAAACAACAGTCATCATGGAGAATACAATTCCTACTACCAGGCCAAGGTCCACGCTGAGCACAACCACAGAGAGCCACGTGACCACCCACACTGTCTGTAATGGATAAGAAAAGATGTGAGGGAATTACAGGAAAAGAAGCTGAACAATCAATGTAGCTCTGACACAGACATGGGAGTCTTTCCCCTCTGCTGGCTCTGCCTTCCCTCTTGACCTTCACCCACTCAGCTTTGATTCCCATTCAAAGGAAATAACTACTAGTAGGGGCTGAGAGAAGAAGATATACTGAAAATTGTTAACTGCAAATGACTGGCCTAATTTGCTGAACACCCTCTTGCCCCCGATTATTACATGGTGCTAAAGAGAAACAGTGTATACTGCATCATATATAGCCCTATGCTATACGTAACTACCGTAATCTGTAACTAACAGGTTTAATTTGTCCATTTAACAACAGTTCTGTAGGACCTGAGACAACCAGACTTGAAAACAGAAATTCAGCCAGATTCAAGTCAGGTCTTTCTCCTGGAGGCTGCATCTCACACCTTTTACATAAACAAGCTACTATCTACCCACTTCTTTATTAATGTATGTCTGTCCAAAAAATATTCCATATACAGCAAGCTCTCACTTAACATCATTTCATTTTAAGTTGTTTCATTATAAAGTTGATGAAGAAAAGAATAATCAATTCCTGGCTGGGGCCATTGTCTGTGTGGAGTTTGCATCTCCTCCCATGTTTGTGTGGGTTTTCTCTGGCCCAGAAAGCTCATATTTATTTAGTGTTTAATATTAGAAGTGTTCGGTGTCTTTATTTAGAAGTTTGGTGATGTTTTTGAGATAGAAATATAGCATATAGATAGATAAGCATATAGAAATATGCTATAGGAACTTAACTCTTGTTTACATATATCCATTAGCCAATGGAAATTTGGTTTCACTATAAGTCGTTTCACCTAAAGCTGCAGTTTCCAAGAACCTATCAACAATGTTAAGTGAGGACCTGCTGTATTTGAATTTGAATTTAGAATTTTCAGGAACCACATTTGCTGCCATGTACCCATGAACACGTTCTTCTGTCATACAGAGGAGTTCTGAAATCCCCCATGGTGAAATCCATGTGAAACATGGCCTTAGGACAGGGCCTACTTTATACAATGCCAGGAAGAGTTTTGAGATTACCATTCATATGAAAGTGCTAAGGAGCGGGCCCTTTCACAGGCAGAACTCCATGGGATCTCACCACAAGATGGAAAAATGGCTTGATCAGCCCCCAGACCAAGTTCTCCAGTACCATGGCTGTTTGCCATGAAGGGCCCACTGGCTGTGCAGGGCCATAGCTGGGGGGGGGCCAGGGGGTTCCCACCCCCCGAGCCAGCAGTTCCCCCCCTGCATTTTTTCCACACTTGTCATGTAAATGTGGTTGAATGTCCTCCAATTTAGCTCCTGTTTCTTGAGAGCTCAGCCCCTCCCTGCAAGGCAGCCTCCTCCAGTCAGCTCAGGCTGCGTAGTAACTCACCTTAGGGGCCAATCATAGCGACCTGCTGATAGTCACAGGACACCAGAGAGTCCGGCATGAAAAAGCCCGGGGGGGGGGAATGTGCTCAGTGCCTTCAATCACCTTCCTGGGAGCTGAGTGGCAGTGCAGGCACTTTGCAGGACCCTGGAGGCTGCTGCTGAGTGACTCTGGCATCATTTGGTCCATCCAAAATCTCAGATGCCAGAGCCATGCTTTTCTCTCCCTCCCCCCAAAGAGAAAGGCCCTACCAGACCCAAAGAGCAAATTTACATAAAAAAGGGATTTAGCAATTGGAAGGTTGCATTGGATAAAACTAAATCAGGATTTTTCAAGCATGTTTCATCTGAGACCCACTGCAGGCTATGTTAATGTTGTCTGAAAGAGACCAAAGAACTCATTCAAACACATCTATTTCAACTCTAATTAATGACAATGTGCTTGAAAAACATAGGTATTACATTTTAAGCATTGTTGAAATCATTCAGTTTCTTGTCGCTAATGAGCTTCCAATGAGGGGAATATGCAACATTGAGGAACATGTGGAGGAAAGTTTATTTAAAAACCTTTTCAAATATACCCTCAAAAAGGACCCAAAGCTAGCTGAATCTTATAAAATTTTTCCAAAGAATGCCACTTACTAATCCAAAGAAATTCAAAATGAAATAGTTAAAGTAATGACTGATCTCATTCAGGAGGAAGTTTCCAATGACATAAAGAATGCAGATGTCTCATTTTTTTCTGTCTTGGAGGATGGAACAAAAGACAAAAATTGAAGAGAAAATATAGCAATTGCTACTAGATATGTTAAAGATCATGAAATTTATGAATCCATGCTATCCATAGAGACAACAACTGCTTTGGATACTGAGACTTTTACAAACACAACTTTAGATATGTTCTGAAGGTATGGTTTAAATCCTAACAATCTGTTGAGCCAATGTTACGATGGAGCATCAGTTAGTGTGGCAAGAAAGGTGGTGTCCAGGCATTAATAAAAAAAAAAACTGAAGAAATTCCATACGTCCATTGTTTTAACCGCAGGCTGCATTTAGTTGTAGTTAAAGCAGCTGAAGTTGCGCCAATGGTGAGAGAATTTTTTGGACAATGTATGGAAGTATACAACTTTTTGTCCCGTGGGGTAGTAGCTGCTGTGTATGAAGGCAAAGCTCTTTCTCATCTGCTGGAACAGAGAGGGTCAGGACATCTTCAGGTGTGTAGGACAATTTTTGAAGAATTCAAACATGTATCAGAAACACTTGAACTAATATCAATAAATAATGGGAAAAGATTTGCTGGGGAAGATGTGGTTCTTAGCACTGGTCTCCATCTTATAATGCAGAAGCAAGAGTTTAGATTTTGTCTAGTGGTAATGAAAAATATTTTGGAAATTCTTTCTCCAGTAGATAAGAGACTCCAAATTCTGCAGGGAACATCAAAACTGGCTAAAGAGGAAGAAGTAAAACTGCCAAGGAAAAGGAAATTTAATTCCTTACTTGATGATTATGTGGTGTCGGAAACAACAGGTAACAGAGCATCATGTAGTGACACCCACAGTAAGCATGCTTCTGACTTTTTTGAAATTCTGGATGTAGTGCTAGCCAAAATAAAAAGAAGATTCCACGACAATGAAGAGATTCTTCAGGCAATAATTGCAGCAGAAAGTTTAGATGATGAAAATGGTAGGCTTAATTATCTAAAAAATTTCAATATTACCATTCCAAGTAAAGAAGAAATGAAAGTGGTAAAGCATTTCCTTGAGAAGAACAAAATTGAAAAGTGAAATTTCTTCAGTGAAATATACAAACACCGGAGTGCCAGTAAGAACTTTTGCATGTACAAGGGTTGCCTAGAAAGTAATGCACCACATTTTTTTTCTCAGCCTACAGTAATGGTACGAATGCGAAACTTTAGATATACATTATTTGAATTTTCAGGAGTGCGCAAACAAATTTTTGGTTTCTTCAGACAGATAGCGTAGCTGCAGCAGTGTTTCGAAATGGCGTCTGTAAGTGATGTACGTTACAAGCAACGTGTCGTCATTGAATTTCTCACTGCGGAGAAAGAAACTGTTGGGAACATTCACAAACGTTTGTGTACAGTTTATGGAGAATCTGCAGTCGACAGAAGTACGGTTAGTCGCTGGGCACAGAGGGTGAGGCCATTAGAAGGCGGTTCGGCAGAGCTCCAAGATTTGCAGCGTTTGGGGCGGCCATCCACGGCTGTCACACCTGACAAGATGCAGCTTGCTGATGTGCTCATTCGCGAGGACCGACGCATAACGACTAGGCAGTTGGCGCTGAAGCTGTCAATCAGCAAAGGAAGTGTGGATGCAATCATCCGTGCTCTTGATTACTCAAAAGTGTGTGCACGATGGGTTCTGCGCTGTCTTACGGTGGACCACAAATCTCTCAGAAAAAACATTTCTTCTGAGTTGCTGAAACGTTTTGAAGATGAGGGGGAAGCATTCTTATCCAGGATTGTGACAGGTGATGAAACCTGGGTTCACCATTTTGAGTCCGAAACAAAACGACAGTCGATGGAATGGCGTCATCCTCAATCTCCACAGAAGAAAAAATTCAAAGCAACTGCTTCCGCCGGTAAGGTCATGATCACTGTGTTTTGGGACTGTGAGGGTGTCATACTCATTGATGTGATGCCAAGAGGCAGCATCATTAATTCTGAAGCTTATGTGAAGACATTAACCAAACTCAAGAAGCGCTTCCAGCGACTTCGGCGCCATAACAACCCAGGTGAATGTTTGATTCAACATGATAACGCTTGGCCTCACACAAGTTTGAGAACTTCGGAACACATCACTAAACAGGGTTGGACTGTGTTACCCCATCCACCCTACAGCCCTGACCTAGCTCCCTCAGTCTTCTACTTATTTGGGCCATTAAAGGATGCCATTCGCGGAAGACATTTTGAGGATGAAGAAGAGGTGATTCGCACAGTGCAGAAATGGCTTCGTGACCAGAACAAGGAGTGGTACCGACAGGGCATACATGCCCTTGTGTCTCGCTGGAGGAAGGCCATACAACTGGACGGAGATTACGTGGAAAAATAGGGAGTTAGAAGAAACATCATTCTTTCTTGTGTGTAAGTTTCATTGTGTTCAATAAATAATTGTTGAAGAAAAAAAATGTGGTGCATTACTTTCTGGGCGACCCTCGTAGCACAGCAGTTTGTGAATCGACCTCAGTGCTTACACGAATTAACAGACCTCAAAGACTACCAATGTCTCACTCAAGAATGGCTAATTTAGTATGCCTAGCTTTTGAGCTAAAGAGAACCAAGAATTTAAGTGTGGAAAAGGTTCTAAGAAGATTCAATTCTCAGAAAGATAGGAGAATTCAGCTCTACTAGGTAGTTTCAAATCTTCTGTATCTTGCTTTTTAAAAGTAATGAATAATGTAAAAAACTAATGTTCCATGGCGCTGCTATATTTTACTTCAATATCTTTCCTCTTGCTTTTAGGTAAAGTAAATTTACTTTTGTCATCAGCAAATGAAAGGCTTTCAATGCAAGTAAATACTACCTGTATCATCGTAATATGTTTTACTTTTGCAGTGTTAATAAATAAATAATAAAACTTTATTTTTATCCCGCCCTTCTCCCTAACGGGACCCAGGGCGGCTAACAACATATTAAAAAAAAACAGATTTTAAAAACATTAATACATAGCAGATAAAAACATTTAAAAACACACTACAGAGGCCATAAAAACAGTAGTCAGATTAAAAGACAGAGTAAAAGAGCAGATCACTGAGGAATCAAGCCTGTAAAACTAAAAGATGTATAAAAAAGTTAAGAAGGCCAGAAATCAGAAGGCTTGTTTAAACAACAGTGTTTTCAGGCCTCGCCGAAAACTCTCAAGAGAGGGAGCCATTCTCAAGTCAAGGGGAAGGGAGTTCCATAATGTTGGTGCCACTACCGAGAAGGCCCTATTTCTTGCAGCCGCCCCCCGGACCTCCTTGGGTGGCGGCACTTGCAAAAAGGCCTTCTCTGATGACCTGAGAAGGCGGACCGGATTGTACGGGAGTAGGCGGTCTCTAAGATATCCTGGCCCAGAGCAGTATAGGGCTTTAAAGGTCAAAACCAGCACAAGTCTTGCAAGTGTTGCAAGTCTGTGTATTGCACTGGTGTCCAAAATGAAAGGACACGTTGCATGTTGTTTCTGTGTAGACAAATAGATTTTACATTGCATACAGAGATGCATTTATTCTATGCAGATCATTGTTAAATTGCTTTACAGATAATGAATGCATCTTTAAAAAAAAAACAACAAAAAACCCAAAATATTTCCTCCTAATGAAATTTGGGTTAGTTCTGCGTCTTTGATGTTTCTCCATACTTATCCTTCATTTTGCACACCAGTATAGATACCTGACATAATTGCCCCCTTTGAAAAAATTGTTGCCCTCCTACCTCTAGAATCCTGGCTACGGGCCTGTGGCTGTGTCCATGTGAAACCACTCTGAGGTACTGATTCTAGTCTACATGAAAGCCTCCTAAACTGCAAGTTTTGATTTCACAAACTGCAGACTGCTTGGGAACCTATAACATGCCCCCACTATTTCCCCTCTTCTTTTGATGACCATCCTAGACTGATGAAGAATCCTGTAGGCTTGATGTTTAATACCTTGTTATGGTCCTAATTAAAAGATCATCTGACTTTGGAACATATAAATGGAACAAAATAAATGAGTCATCTACTCCCGTTGCACAAACTCAGCTACGACATAAACTGTTTTTGGTAGGGAACAAACAAATTAGTGCTTCATTTCTAACCATCAAGTAAGAAATTGGGTCATTCCCAGATGCTGTCACTACTTACAAAGTCAATGTGGCTGATCCTCCACAACTCAGGCAGATCCTGGAACTGGAGAAACATCTGGCGAAGACTGGTGACATTGATACAGGCCAGGACAGCCTAGATGAGAAAGAGAAACCAGGTACAAGATATAAGACTCTGGAACTCATTGTTCATTGGTAAGACAGGGGAAGATTGGTGGTGGGTATGGTGGAAGGGGTCATGTGGTACTTTCATTTTGGGTCAATTATGGCCACCTAATTAAACAAGTCTTGAGGACTTACATGAAGGAATTCAAAGTCAAATGTTAAGAAATTATGCTACAGTTCCTTCTTTCTTGCATCAGTACTCAGTGCAAATACAACACAGTCCTAACCAGAGATAGGTGCACGCAAGGCATTGATTTCTTAAGGCTTGTCCAAGAGTACTTAAGGCGTGTTGAGGCGCAGTGAGATACCTGCGCCTCAGGTATGTCAGGTATGTCAGGTATCACACTGCATGGATTGGGCCCTCAGTCCCGTCAACAATGATTTTAATTAGAAGCTTCCTTCTTGCTGCTTGTACCCCAATTATTGCTTCTTGTTCAGAGGGGATTCTGCTTTTCTTCTCGCCATTTGTTTCTTTTCTCTTTTTAATTGCAAAATAATAAAAGAGGAAAAAAAGGTGAGCAGAAACCTGTAATTAAAGCCCCCGGACCCGCATGGCACAGGAACGAATTCAATGATTCCCAGCTGTCACCTATGGGTCCTCCATCAGGTTCCAAACGTGTTAAAAGGGACAGGAGGTTGGGAACCACTGAACTAACTAGATACTATATCACCGCAAATGCTTTGGCAGTGCTGAACAGGAAGCAATTAGAAGCAGAAGCCACAACTAAAGGCACAGTCAACCTGCGTAAGTCTAACAGTGCTGTAACAATTCACTCTGGAAAGATTGACATTGGAATTGGGTATTAAAGGGGAAAATTGCTACAAATCAACTTTGAGAAAAGATGGAAGAATAACACAGAAAACATTGGAATGGAAAGAGCTGATGGTGATATTATCTGGCTTTGCCATAAAAAGTGATTGAATGAAAGATGATAATTCTGGATCAAATGGCTTGTGTAGAAGCTGTTTAATTAGTGTATGCATGTGTGTCCTACCTCATGTCAGGGAGCCACACTTTTACATTAAAAAAAAAAAAGTTAAAAGAAACTTTTCTACCAAGGGAACCGCAAACCTACACTCAGAATAGATGACCAAAAACTGAACAAAGCTGCATGTATATAGTTAATGCACATAATTTACAGACAATTTATTTTTGCTTCAGGGTTGAATGCGGATAATGAACTGCACTCTAGATTATTCCTATCCCCCATTCCCCGATGGTTTACCTTGGGCAAGTAGTAGAAGAGTGGGCCGATCCACATTAGCACAACGAAGACCACAGCGCTAGTGAAGAGGCCTGAGAGCTGTAGGGAAGGAAGGAAGGAAAGTAATAATATCAGGGCCATTTTGAGGCAAGCAACATCACACTTCCTTAATAGAACATAGCACCAGTGAACTAGAAAAGGGCACTAGTAATACTGAACAAACAAGTAGGTCTGTATTCACTATTATGCTAAATAAACCGAAGAGGAGAAATTCAGCAAAAATTTATCCTTTACCCAGAAAAGTCAATAAGTACAGCATTAGCATTACTCCATCTCAACTCCTACTTTTCCTATGGCCATGTCAATTAGCTCTCAAAGCTCACAGCCTCCTCTAACTAGCTGACACCTTTTAATTGACTTAGGGCACAATCCTAACCGGGTCTACTCAGAAGTAAGTTGGGAAAACATGTTTCCCAGCATGGCGAAATCTGTGATTGAAAAGGCTATGCCTGTTGATTTCTGCCCGTTAAGGATACAGAGCATCTGTCCTGAAAAAGGTAGCCACTTTATTCACAGTTTTCAGAGTCCAGGTTGGAACTAGCTTTCACGGCTGTTTCTTTTCTGACAGGGCCCCACTGCCTTCAACAGCTGCACCACAAGCAGAAACCCAGGAACTGGAAGTTTTTTATATTCTTACATTTGTATCCCCATCCTGGGAAAACAGTTTCTTGCTGAATTTCTGCTCATCCTACAGCTGTTAAAGGCACCAGAGTCTGGTCAGAAAAAAGTTGGATTCCACAATTGCAGTAGGCTGTTGTTTTGTGTCTCACACCCAGCTCTAGCCCCAACCACTTCTTTCCTGCTGCAGCCAACTTTCTTTCCTCACTGCCTTGTCCTTCCATTTCTTTCTACAGCAGTAGGTCCCTTGTCCCCAGTTCCTAAGAAGCAACACCAAGTGCACTGTATAGTGCTACACAAGGCAAGTTTTGTTGCCAAAATGCTCCCAACAAGGCATCTGCTTATACCTGTGTATATCCACCAGCACTCTCCAAGATGTTGGTTGTAGCCAGTGTGGCGGAACTGGGAAAACAGGTGAACAAGGAGGAGACTAGGTTTGAAAGACCATGGGCCAGCAATTCCTGTGAGAGAAGACAGGAAGGTAAGATGGGGGGGGGGGGAAGAGAACAGGTTCTTATCTGATTGAAGCTGTCCTGACTCAAGGGGAATAAAGAAAGGAAACAAGGGAAGAACTCTTGATCTGCATCTATCACAGAGGGCTGCTTTAAACTGGTTTATTTTAATGGCTTCCCCACTCCATACTCCCAAGAACCCTGCACAATGCACCTTAGCGAATGTACTGGGAATTCACAAAGATTTCTATAAACACCTAGTAGAAGTGCAGTTCCAAGAGTTCACTTACAAGAGAGAGCGGTAGCAGTGGAAGTACTGAAAGGTATGTCAGTTTAGCTGTACTTCCTCTGCAATGAAATAGGGAGGGGTGCATAAGGTTCATCTCTAGAAAATGTTCAGACAAAATTCCCAAATTGAGGTGTGTGTTGCCTTGAAAGGGTGTAGAAAATTGGCAGTGGGATCAAGAGAATAGATACACACTGCCCTGCATTTCTACTCCCCAAATGAAAGCTTGTAAACAAGTAAAAGCGTGTGGAAAGAATAAGGGAGCTGCTCTGTCTCAGTATCTTATTATGATCTGTGCCACTGCCAGTACCAGTTTGCTGGGGGCCCTAAGGCAACACTCCTACAATGCCCCTGCCCCCCTGACGGGATGCTTGGGGGCTAGCACTGCCATCAGCGCTGATGGTTCAGGGGTCAGCTGTCCGATAGGTCTGGGCCTTTAGGTTGCGCCCAACCTGATCAACCCCTGATGCCACCATTGCTCCTCTATTCCCTAGCATTGGCGATCCCATATGCAGCATCATATAATTTGTGACCAGCCTACAAAGCTGAAGTCCCATTAATGTGTGGCTCTTCTTTTTCCTGCCTCTCCAAGAATTATGAATCAAAGACCAATCCTTGTTGGGTAGTCAAATTATCCTTCCAAAGTATGTTAATGGATTTCTACCCTGAAGTAGTTTCAAGAAAAGAGGCTCCAGGAGAAGCTGATTCCTACTGGGCACAGGGGAGGGGAGGTAGGCATGACAAGCAATCTGGGGGTGCATCTGTGGCTGGGTGTGTCCAGGCTCTACCACCCCACCCTGAGGAGACCCTAGCTGTCAAGGCTGGGCACACACCTGGTTGGGATCAATGACATAGTGGTGCTTCTCAGCGTAGATCATGGCCAGGGACACTGAGACGGCGTAGGCCACGAAAGTGAGAGCCACCGTGTCACCCAGCACTTGGGGCAGCAGATGCAGTGCTGGGAGCTGGGGCTGTGGGAACCTGCATGAAAGAATGGTGGAATGGGAATCACTGTGGGGTGGGGCAGAGAGCACTCCCTGCCACTCCCTTCCCCTCCACTCACCCCGGGACCAGCCCTCAAGTGTTATTCCCACACCAGTCAGGTCAGGCCTTGCCAAGAAGCTGCACTGCCACTCTCATGCCAACAGGGTAGCAGTGACTTTGCCCGTAGTCAGTCTACTGAATGGGGAAGACAAAGGAAAAAGAGAGAGTGAGGTTCTTACCCTGCTGGGAGATGTCCAACGATCTGCACATTGTAGTGAGTGTTTAGGGAAGAAGCAAAGCAGATACCTGTGGCTAGCAGTACCTATCAATGAGTGACAAATACAAGAGGTCAATCCAAAGTGTATGGTACATCACCTGGGGAAGCAGAAGTGGGCAGACTTCAAGCTTGAATAAGCAAATTTGTTGTTTTATTAGAATCCCCAAGATCCATCAATGGGAATTGGGTGTAAAATAATGGCTTGGGGTACGGGACACACTTTCAGTTAAGGAACAGGTGCTTCTAGGCACTTGATCAGTTCAGGAATTTGCTCTCAGTACTGGAGTACTGGCAGGAGGTCTGGTCTAGAGGGTTGAGCCTCCGTTTGCCTGAAGATAACATCCAAAGGTCGCCAGTTCGAGGCCACTGGCATCGTGCGACCTTGAAGCAGCTGACAAGCTGAGCTGAGTTATTCCATCTGCTCTGAGCATGAGAGGATGGAGGCCAGGATGGAGGCCAGATCAGAACGAAACATCTGAATTGTTGTAGCTCTTGAAAGATAGAGCCTTCTTTCAATTGTAAAAATCCCTACAGGATTTAAATTAGCCTGCCTATGTAAACCGCCTTGAATAAAGTCTGAGGAAAAATCTGAGGACCTAGAAAGGTGGTATATAAATACCTGTATTATTATTATTATTATTATTATTATTATTATTATTATTATTATTATTATTATTTATATCACCCTCTCTCTCAAATATCCCTCATGACAAAGAAACATCTCCTATCTGTCCAAAACGGAAGAAAACCCAGGTGTCTCCAGGCTGATTTGTATGAACAAAGGAACCTTTCTGCACCAGTCAGATTAGGTAGGTAGGGTTGATTTGAAAAAGGCAAACATCCTTCTGAAGGAGATATCCTTCACAAAACATACGCTCCTGAAAATAGAATTGCTTAAGGATGAAGCTATGGGGCAGCAGTAGTGGTAGAGTCTGATAGTCCGCTAAGAACAGATGTACCCATGCACAATTTTTGTACTCGTGACGAAATAAACTGGGCTTATTGTCGTGGTCAACTGTCAAATAGGCAAAGAAAGCAGAAAGGTGGGCAGGATTATAAGGATCAGGGTCAATACAGACTTTCACGAGCATGGTTTTCTTCCATTTTGGATGTGTAGTTTGGAGGGAGGAGAAATATGCATAATTTAAGATTTCCTCTGCACAGGCCATCCTGTGTTTGGATACAGAAAGATAAGGCTTGGCTACGGCCCTGTACATACCATGATGATCTCTCCGGGGATGGGGATCCACATCTGGCTACGATAGCGGTTGTTGATCTCCTTGATGGGTACCAGTACAAACAAGCAGAAGCCTGAGATAAGCAGTTCGGCGATGTTGGTTAAAGGCAAGGTTTCCACCACAGATGCCAGTGTCTAGAGAATAATGCACAAACATGAGCACCTCAGCAGATATGGTGTTGACAAAGGACAGCCGAGCCTTCTGTTAAAAGGAGCAGAATGGAATACCCTTAGCAACCTGGGAAGAGGAAATAGCCAGGCTTCCTGCACTCTTGGAACAGTCATTGACTTGGGCCCTGGCAGCTTGCCTGCTCCATCACCCACAAAACTGCTTGTCAAAAAGTGCCCTCAGAATACCATGGCTATTACCAGAGAAACAGAGACAGAAGCAAGTGCCATGTTCCCCACTATAAGAAAATGTATATTCATGCTAGCCCAGAAAAGCAAAATGTCTCTTTTACTACAGATGATTCCAGGAATAGGAATACAAAAGGCACCCTGAACATGCTTGATCTCGTCTGATCTTGGAAGCTAAGCAGGGTCAGGCCTGGTTAGTACTTGGATGGGAGACTGCCTGGGAATACCGGGTGCTGTAGGCTTATACCATAGTCTTGCGAGAGTGAAGGTTGCCAACCTTTAGAAGAGATATGTGTAGTCCCAGAATGTGGTTCTGCATAGGACCACAGGTTCTGAGGAGTGGGCCCTCCTTCAGATGCATACCTTGAAGATTGTGAAGTAGCCACCAGGATGGGGCAGGGGTAGGCCCAGTAGGCTCTGGAGCTGAGACACCACCACATGCAAAGCAGCACCACTGGTGAACGCCTTGATGACAGGCTCAGAGAGATAAGTGGAGAGGAACCCCAGGTGCAGTGTAAACATCAGTATCTTTGGAGGAAAGAGAAAATATCAGCACTAGTTCCATGGAACACAGATGTTTTCAGAATTAGGACTGCACATCTGCTGAGATGCCAGAAGCATGCAGAAAAATCGTAGGATGTGCTACTGAGTGCAGAGTTCGGCTTCCTGAGAACCTCAGTTTTCAATATTTAAGGAAGTTTCTAGTCCTTATGGTGGCAGAGAGAAATATTTGAAAGTATGGGGCTAAGTGTGAAACCTCAGAAGCCAAAGGAGTGACTGAATAAGAATGTCAGTGATCAGTCCACAGGGTTTCAGTGACCTATATAATGCCATGATTGGCAAAGGCAAAACAAAATATTCAAAGTAGCACACACTCACAGGGAGAGAGACATTAGAATAAATGATAAAAATAACAGAAATCGCACCAAATTGCTTCCTGTGTATAATCAGAGAGGGCCTTTCTTGCTTGCTCTGCTAGACTTCTAGGAACCTGCGTAAACCCAAGGAGACCCAACAGCACCCTCTGACTCACCATGAGAAGCCCCACAAGGAAGGCCATGGCAGCAGCCACACCAATGCGCTGTCCCTCCAGCAAAGCCTCTTCATCAGGTCCTGTGCCATTAGACTGCTGAGGGACAGGAACTAAACGCTCCACCACAGAGCCTGTCATTAGACTGACCACAGCAAAGGTGCCTGGGTGAATAGGGAGGGGGGGGGGAAAGAGAGGAAGTGATTAATCTCTGTGTAACTCCCCCACCCCACAACTATCCTTTCTTAGCATGTACTGGATGCTGATAATGGGCTTAAACTGCAGGAGTGGAGATTCTGGTTGACTATCAACAGATATTTCTTAATGCTAAGAGTGGTTCAGCAATGAAACTGATCCATGAAACCATGGAATATGTTGGGTTCGCCTTTGCTGGTGGTCTTTAAGCAGAGGCTTGATAAGCACCTTTTGGAGATGCTCTAAGGAAAATATTTCTTTACTCAGCGTGTGGTCGGTCTGTGGAACTCCTTGCCACAGGATGTGGTGATGGCATCTGGCCTGGACGCCTTTAAAAGGGGATTGGACAAGTTTCTGGAGGAAAAATCCATTACGGGTTACAAGCCATTATGTGCATGTGCAACCTCCTGATTTTAGAAATGGGCTATGTCAGAATGCCAGGTGCAAGGGAGGGCACCAGGATGAGGTCTCTTGTTATCTGGTGTGCTCCCTGGGACATTTGTCGGGCCGCTGTGAGATACAGGAAGCTGGACTAGATGGGCCTATGGCCTGATCCAGTGGGGCTGTTCTTATGTTCTTATGTTCTTATGATTTCTGGCTTCAAGCAGAAGGTTGGGTTAGATGGCATTGAAGGCCCCCTCTGACTGTATGATTCTATGGTTCCATATAGCAAAAATAAATGTCTCAAGTCGTACATATTGGCTTTTCATTTTCTGCAATCAGAGCTACCGAAGAAACTTTCTAGGCAAGTACCACATCTGCAGGACCAGCCAACTGAGGCCATCATGAGGCCAACTGAGGTGGATGCTTCAGATCAGCAGATTGGGGGGGGGGGGGAAATAACCTCTGTCTCCCTTTCACCTCCAATGCTCTTCCCCCTTCTACCGCTTCCTGGATTAGAAAAGGAAGCAGGGGATAGAACTGACAAGGCAGTACGGAGGAGCGCAGAATGGTGAGGTAAAGAGTCTTCATCACTCGCTGCCTCTCATTTTCTCGTCCTCCACACTTCTTCTGCTTCATCTTTCTCTAACTCTTCCTTCTCTAACTATAACTCAATAAGTGAGTGGGAGCAGCAGAGGCTGGCATATCACCAGGTAATGAGGGGGAGCAGTTGGCATGCCACTTCTGGTACTGGGTGGACTTAGGCCTGCCCTTCATACCTCTAACTCATTAATTATTAGCGTTATTTGGATTTTATGAAGGTAAATCACTGGAAAAGCATTACAGCCAAGAGGAAGCCCAAGAAAATGGACCGCAGAGCCTAGTGTGGTCGTTACATCCCAACTGAGTCCAATGGTACACTCACCTGTGGATACATGGTGCCCAGTCCCAAAGAGCATATACAGCAGGGCAGGGAAGAATGAAGTATAGAGCCCGTAGATGGGTGCCACTGAGGTGAGCAGAGCAAAGGCCATTCCTGGAAGATCAGCAGAAAGAGCACATCATAGTTTATTACATTTAGATCCTACTCTTCTTCCAAGGGCCTCATGAAGGAGAATGGTCACATGCGCCCCCCCTTTTCTTCACAACACCCCATGAGGTAGGCTAAGCTAAGTGACTGGCTGAAGATCCCCCCACTAAAGTTGGTGAACCAGGCCTCCTTGGTTGGACACACAAACCATTACACCATACTGGCTCTTCCAACTATACCCATGCAAACAACAGGATACGATATTTGCATCAGATTTAGTATGCATTGAGGGCCTAGCTACACATCAGACATATTTGTCCCCAGCAACTACTTTTCCTAATCAAAAGTAGCATCTTGAAGGCTCCTCCTAAGGTGAAGATTTTCCTAGTGATAGTAGGGCACTTAACCCTTTCACAGAACATTTCTCCACTCCTAATCAAACTCCTCCCAGATACTTTTCCTCTTGTGAGTTCCAAATGCCAAAAAACTGCACACTGACAGTATCTATTTGGCTGGTATAATATCGTCACTCTTATTTGGGCAAGGTTCAGATGGCAACCAAATTTCCTGCTAAACAGGAAGTAGAGGAAAGGGGAATCTCTAGAAAAAGGAAGCAAGTAGCACAATGCCAATTAAAGAATAAGGCACTGCTTGAGGCCACAAATTTTGGGTATGACAAGGGTGGCAAATGCTGGACAAGAAAGAGGTACCTACAAAGGTACCTAACCTTGTAGAATCCGGCATAATGTGGAGGAAGTTCATACGTTTTTTATTGTGTAGGGCCTGTCAATGATCATCTGACCTTGTCCATTGATCTCTTATGGATTTTTTCAGATTAAATAGTCCCCCCCTCAATCAGGATTGGAGCTGTAGAACGTGGGGAAGGGTTTTTAACCCTTTCTCACAATCCTGTGGGCATGATGAACATTGTGCCAAAGGAAGCATCCCTTTTAGGACTAATAGCTTCAGAGATGCAAGTTTAATTGGGAGTGCAGTAGAGTGGGAAAAGGGTTAATGCTCTCTTCCCACATGCTGCAGTCCCAATTCTGATCTCTCTCTCTCTCTCTCTCTCTCTCACACACACACACACACACACACACACACACACACACACACACATGCTATGAAGTACATACACCTCAGCTGCTATTTAACTTGAAAATCAAAAATAAGGTCCGAACTGAGAATTTGTTGATACAATGTGCAGTGTAGCCCCTCAAAGGAACTACTGTAGTCCCTGCATGGCTAGCAGATACCAGGTACACTGAATGCTCCAGACCTCTCCATCTTGGAAGCACTCTTAGGAGCTGGATCTCACAATACCACTGCTATGTTATGCAGTTTTAAATTCTGAAAATAGTTACTGTTTTTGGAGCAAAACAGGGTGTGACAAATAAAAACAGAGGATTTGATGCCATCTCATCCTGAAAGAGGGCTCCCCCCAAAAAATACGTTTTGAAATGAATACAACAGAGATTCTTTGGTGGGATGGAACCCCCCACCACCACTCCCACCCCGAAATGTCCTCCTTTTCTTCTGTCAAAAAGCGGAGAATATGTAACCAGATGCCCTGATCAGGAACTCACTGATGCATGCACTGTTAAGGCAGAGCTGCCTATACCTGGGCTGGCAATGGAGTAAGTGAGGCTCCACCTTAACAAGGCCAGGCAGGGAATGATTCCAACCAGGGGCCTCCAGAGCGGAAAGACATCCAAGACCTGAGTTTTTGTTTTTTGTTTTTTCCTCCCTTTCTCCTCTACCTCATAGCCTCTACCTCCTGGGTCCAGCAAAAGAGACAGGGAGATTTGAGAGAACAATTCCTGCAGCAACACCGGCAGCCCAATTCTATGTGTGTTTACTCACAAGTAAGTTTCACTGTGTTCAGTGGGGTTTATTCCCAGGTGAGTATGCATAGGATTGTGACAGCACTGAAGCAGTAAGTGGAGAAACAGGGCATATAAATGCCTGCAGAGCATTCAAAAGGAAGTTACATAACAAGATTGATCAAGGATCTGAAAGTAAGTGAAGGGGGTGTTTGGGGAAGCAGGTGGAATTGCAGGGAAAGCAGACAGAAATCAGGAGAATTACAGCATTTGGAATCAGCGGAAGTCTAGAGAGAAAGAAGGGGGGAAAGGCAAGCATTGGAAATTTGTCTATAGGAAGGAGGGTTCCAATTCCCAGAAAGAGTTGGAGGGTAGAGTGGGAATGGAACAGCCCGTGGAAAATAAGGGCATACATGTATCCAGTGGGGCAAGGGAGATAACAAAGTCAGGGAGGGGGAGAGATTGTAAGTCTCTAAAGATCCTGAAGGTGGGATGAAGAAATCTGGTAGCTAAGGCAGACTAGGAAGAGGAGAATTAGAACCAATAGGCAAGAGAACAAGGGAGACATGGGAGGACGGGGAGATTATAAATACAGGGGCACATGTGGAGCAGGGATAGTGCCTAGGAATGACATATGACCTCTCCCCGATCCCCCAATGTTACCCCTTTTGCTGCCCCACTCGAGCAGGTACTTCCCATCAGACAATTCTCCGGCAAAGTGACATTCAGAAAAGGACAATCTTCTTCCTCACACTTTTTGTTCTGAGACATGTCTTCCCAAAGGGATCGCCACAGGCATTTATTTCAGCACTATCTTAACACAGACAGATACACACATGCGTGTGCACATACATGCACACAGGCACACACAAACTCACCTTGTGGGATGTGCACAATGCCCACAGTTAGTCCTGCTGCCACGTCCCCCAGAAGCCACTTCTTGGGCTGATACCTGGGCAACCACCTTGCAATGGGAAGCCTGCACTGAAGGAAGTGCAAGGCAGCAGCCCTGGACCACCGGCAGCCGTGGGACAGCCTGCCCTTCAGCATCCCTGCCAGGCTGCTTTCTGGCTCTGGAGGTGCACCATAGACCTGCTGGAAGCGCTCCTCTGTGTAGATGCCCCGGTACAAGGCCAAGCTCCTCATACTGAAGGCTGTGGGCAGGCAGGATGCTCCCTGTCACCTTTTATCCCTGGCTGAGCTCAACTTTCCTGTCCAATTGCAAGGCTCAGAGAGCTGGGATTCTCCTCCCTCAGGGAAGCAGAATGTGGGTCTGGACAGGAAGGGGGAGGAAGCTCAGGGTGCTAAGGGTCAGATATAGGGCAGGGAGAGACTCCAATGCTTCTCTGAGCGTCAGGCAGCTTTCCTTTTTTTCTCTTAACAAAGAACTTTGTAGCACTTTTAATAAACTTATTTCAACACAAGCGTCAGTCTCTTATCCTTGCATTTTCTCTGCTTCTCATCAGAAGCACCTTCCTGTTCTTATGAAGTTGTTGGATTATTTATTATCGGTATTATTGCTTTACTGTCAAAAAAAATCACGGGCCAATTCAAACACTGTATTCCTCATTTGTAGCATGATGTTCAATATGTGGGTATATTCAAAATACAGGCTATCCCTTGTTATCCACTGAGGGTCCGTTCCGGAACATTTCGCACCGGGACCCACTTTGTAGAATGAGAATCTGTCAGGACCCACCGGAATTGATGTAATGACCGGAAGTGACATCATCAAGCAGCAAAATTTCTCACAATCCTAGGCTGCAATCCACACTTACCCAGGAGTAAGTCCCATTTACTATCACTGTTAAAAGAATATACATAGTAGCTTGTTAAAAGTACAAGTCTGTAACATTTCCCCAAATGCAGTCACATACCATGGTAGCATCGAGTCTAATGTATTAAAAATAAAATATTGAAATGAACAGGGACCCACCTGAAATGGGCTTGTGACCCACCTAGTGGGTCCCGACCCACAGTTTGAGAAGCCCTAGTGAATTAAAAAAAATCCTTGATTAAAAAATCAATGGAAAAATAGATTTAAAGACCCGCTTCAGGTTTCTTACCCCTCCATTGCTCCTATTGGAATAAGGTCTTGCCTCAACATCTGCAGGGGTTTGATTCTGGAACTCCCTGCTGATACCATAAAATGTGTTCAATAACAGTAGTTTTAAAAAAAGTGTGTCTCTTTACGACTGTGGTTTAAAAACAGCTTGACTTACTGTTGTAGAGAGGCAGTCAGCAATTAGAAATGCAAAGGACCCCTTGCCTTTGCCTGGTTTAGCTGAAGAATGGAATGATTGCATGAATGTCTGTCTCTACAACAGTAAGAAAAGCAGTTTTTTAAACTGTGATTTTAAAGGGATGCATTTTTTCCCCTTCTCCAGGGATCAGCACATTCCTTCGCACTTGTTGTGGCCATTCGTGTTGAGTCAAATCCGTGTATAAAAAATCCATGTATAACAAGGTTGGACCTCTATGGGATATCAATGTGCATTTTGAGATTCTGCACAGCTCATCAGACAACATAAAAGCCATTTTCAAATGTTGGTGTTATGCAACTCTTGGTCCACCAAGCTGAATACAGCGCACAAAGTAATTAATGGCTGAGGGCTCAATCCTATCCAATTTTCCAGTGTTGGTGCAGTTGTGCCAGTGGGTGTGTGCTGCATCTTGTGGTGGAGGGGCAGTCACTAGGGCCTTCTTAAGGTTGGGAACATGTGTTCCCATATCACAAAGCTGCATTGTGGCTACACTGGAGCTGGAAAGTTGGATAGGATTGGGCCCACAGTCTTCTATGATTTTGCCTTCATGGCAGGCTGCCAAATCAACAAGGGTGGAGCTTGGCAGGTAGGGGCGGAGAGCACCTAGTGAAGGCGGGGTGGAACCTGTATGTCAGAGGGGAGAACCTAGCTGTTCCTGGTGATTCAGGGGTGGGGTCTGATGGTTAAGGGGCAAGGCTACCTGCAAAAGGTCTCAATAAATAACAGTCTGCTCCACCATTGGTTCCATTTCCTCTCCCTTAGATTTTACTCTTCTCTTGGAGATCTTGAGGAGACAGCTAAAATACTATAAGGCCAGACCCTGAGTCCTGGTAACTCTACTGTAATAACTTGAAGAGATACCACAGCTCCCATAACTAACACAGAAAATCTGTTCTAATCGGGCCACTAATCAGTGGATTTCAGTTATTGTAACTCCCACACGGAATGCCTCCCCCTCCTGCTGACGACGTACTTGTGGCAACCTTCACAACTGGTAGTGTTGTAGAGGGTTATAAACACATAAATGATGTGTAGAGAGTGGAAATTAAGGCTGCAATCCTATCCACACTTACCTGGGAGTAAGCCCCTTTGACTATAATGAGACTAAGGGCGCAATCCTATCCTGGGCTGGAACAGGCAAGCCAAGAGGCTTGCGCTGTATTCAGTGCAGGTTAGTGGCCATAAGCGGCTTAGCCAGAGACAAAGGGAAACATTTCCCCTACCCCTGGGTAAGGGCCACTGGACCCTATGGGTCTCCTCAGACTTGCGCCACCTCTTGAGGAGTCCAAGGAGTGCGGAGTGGCTTGAAGTCGCTTCATTCTCCCTGGGAACCGCCGGATCCCAGGCCCGCCTGCTATTCCCCACCTGCCCGCCCCTGGAACCACCCACCGCCTGCCCTCCCCCCACCCAGGAATACCTCCCTCCCGCCTCCTCCCAGCCCCCCCGCCTACCTTTTCCTCTTGCGTTGTGAGGTGAGACTCAGTGGGGAAGCCGCCACAGAGGCTGGATTCAGTCTCCATGTGTCGGTGCAGCTTGTGTGACGACGCAGCTTCTTCCCGAGGAGGTGCAAACATGCCTTATGGCATGTTTGCGACCCTCCTGGGCTGGTGCAAGAGATTTGCACCGCCCAAGTTATTTCTAGTATTGCGCCCTAACTTCTGAATAGACAGGCACGGAATTGCGCTCTAAGAGTAATTAACTTGCTATCAAATCACTAGAAGTCAGGGTCATCCAATTAAAATGATTGGCATTATTTTTTTTATGTATCATGTTCATCTCTTCGTCTTCCTCAGGGAGCTATGTGTGGGGCTTGTTCCCACTTATCTTCACAATAAACCTGTGAAGGAGGTTAAAGATAGTGATTTGCCCAAGGACTCACAGTGAGCTTCATAGCCAGCAGGGAGTTTCAGCTCAAGTCTCCCTAGTCCAACCCCAACCTTACAAATATGCCACAATGGCTCTCAGCAGGGGTCAGAATAGACTAAAGGAAGTTCCCCTTCACACAGTGTGTAATTATCTTATGGAATTCAGTAACACAGGATGTAGCGATAACAAGGAGCATACGGCTTTTTTGAAAGGGTCAGGTAAGTTCATGGAAAATAGATTTATCAGTGCTTTGTGTGAGCTAGGAATGAAATGCCGTTGATTAAAGGCAGTATACCTAAGAGTACTGAATGCTGACGATTCAATGCTGCAGTTGGAGCCTAGCTCCCAATTCCCAGTTCCCCATTCATCACAGAGAGCTTTGAGAGCAACCCAAATAACAAACCAAGTATTGGTGCCATTCCATCCCAAAATAAATTTGGACATAGAAGGGTGATAGCTCAGTTGTACAACACATGCTTTGCATGTAGAAAGTCTCAGGTTCACCTGGCATTTCCAGGTAGGACAAAGCCAAATTCCTGTCTAAAACTCGGATGCACCACTGCCTGTCTGTGTTGGCAGCACTGACTTAGATGGTCCTATGGTCCAGTTTTACAAGGCAGCCTCCTATGATCCTGCCCTATATCATAGGCTTCCATCAATGGAAGACAGTTCTCTTTCAGGCACATAAGCATTCAGTGTGGCCCCACATACTGTTATTGTGCAATGCACTTCAGCACAGAGTGCCCACAGGCAACGCTAATACATAAGAACCTGGGATGTGGTAATCAGGGGGGAAGAGCACCGGTGCCACTGCCTCCTTCCTTCTCCCAGACTTCTTCCTTCCCAGGGTCCAAACTGATTACTCTATGGGGTCTATGCTGCCACCACAAGGACAAAGGCAAACCAGGGAGAGACCATCATCAAAAGCCTCCTTCCCAGTTACAGGGATGCTCTCCCAAAGCCAACTGAATTCCATAGCATGTAGCCAGTGGTTTAAGGCAGTAAGGCAAAGCTCTGACTGAGTTCGTTGGGCAGCAGTCAGGTAAAGTATTAAAACAGTACAGAGTCTATTGGGTAAGAAATAATATAAAGAAATACAATAAATAACAAGCAGACGTGCACAACAGCTTGGGCTTTGAAAGTACCTAGGTGTGGATCTTAACAAAAACACAAGCATGTGATTTCAGGCAAACACTGAAATCAAAATAATCCCCTTGCACATCTAGCTCACTGCTCCCTATTACTCCAGCATCAGACTCTGTTATACCTCTCCAAACGCAGAAAAGTACCATGGGACTGGCCACACAACAAAGTACTTTGAGGGAACCAGGTTGGAACACACCCAAATATCCTTGGGTTGAACTTAAATATCTTAGGTTCAGTTAGGTCATTGCCTACACAACTGGCAATTTTATGATCACCTAGGCATCCCAACCCATCCCCTGATCCTTCCTAGCCAAGCTCCACACAGCAGGGAACGTTGCCCTTGATGTATCCAGGTGGGTTCATTGGACATGAACTAGGGACAATTGTTCATGCTGAACCCAGGCAATGAAGATGACCATTGCACAAAACAATGTCTCTGCCTGGCCATGTGGTTCTTCTGTAATGGTGGTGATTTTGAAGTATCTCAGTGAAATCTCTTTCCTACTGAGTCATATACTGGGATATACTGGGGTTTCCTATAAGAAGAATAGATAGGGAAAGAGAGAGCTATGGAAACTCAATTATTACAGAATAAATACAGAATAATATTATTACACCCCAGAAAAAGTCTTGAATCACCCCAAATCATAAACCCACTTGTCTCATAGGAAAGAGTCTCCTGGTCATTACATAGCACTATGTCTAGCACTATGTCTAGCCCAATGTTTTGCTTTTGTGCAAAATAGTGTCAAATGCACAGCCCCCCCCCCCCCCAAAAAAAAACCGCTTGGGGACAGGCTGATTCCTTATACATCTGGCAACGAGGGTGTATGATATGGAGTACCCATAGTTTATTTTGGGGTGCAGTGGCATTAGTTCCTTATTTGGGCTGCACATGCTGCTTTTTGCTTGTGTGATTAATAACGAACTGGAAACCAGGAACCAACATCAGCATTATTACAGAACCAGAATGCTACATGGGCCTTGTATTTTAATATCATTAATCTGGACTAAGCAGCATCCCAATTTCTAACTCATAATCCCTGACATAGATTGGAATCTCTCTCCCCCCCCCCCCCCGTCAATATCACAAGAACTGAAAGCATCTTTCAAATTACTGAACCTCAGTGCGAGTAAAACTGCATGAAATGTATGAATGGAAGTCTAATCCATGATCAGTAATATCAACATGCCTTCTAAAAGAAAGGATGCGGGGTTTCTTTCAAGCAGATATTTTGCAATGTTTTAACCCTTTTGGCCTCAGAATCTGGGCAGCATGTTTATTAACCCAAGTCCTCACTTTTACCCCTGGAAACTTGTTTTGTCTCCTACAGTGCAGTCTGGCCTTTGCGTAACCTGCATGAGAGCAAATCCCATTCCATAAACAGAATCTTCTCACTGAAACAGCATCTTGGGTCAAGAGCTGCTATCAAAATAAATGCTTCTTTGGGCAGCCCATAGTCCCAGCTCAGCACAGGCTGTCCCCAGGTTTTCTGACTCCCCCTTCTTCCCCAGCTCTACTACACCAAACACAAGAACTATTATTTGCTTGGGTGCAAGTTGAGGGCACACAGCACTGGTAAGCTGCTGGGTCTGGCAGGAGCCAGGCAGGGGCCCAGACAGAATGGCCATATGACGCCAGTCAGTGGCGCCTGAGCTCTAGCCTTCCCCATAGGTCCTTTTAGGAGAGATGGGGGGCAGTAGAAGATGCACTGTTGGTTTTGACTGTTAAAGAAGAATCTCATGTTTATTGCATCTCCCAATACTTTGAAATTCTTTTTCTTATTTATCATCAGCAACTTGTGAATTATTTGGACAGAATCAAGTGTGTATTCTGTACACATCTGGCCCCCACACAGTCTGCGGTCGAAGTAACACATGAATTTTAATATGCTTTGTTGATATTAAATCTTCCCATGTTTCAGTGAACTTGAATTACTACCATTCAGAAGGAAATAACATAACATTTTAAACGTTACCACAGCCCCTTGAGAGAATACAGGAGAAGACCAACCCTCAACTGCCGACATACAGATGCCAGCCTATACAGCCTTGTAAGACTTAGGAACCAATCCTATCCAACTTTCCAGCACAGATCCAGCTGCAATGCAACCCAGAAATAAGGGAACAAATATGCTCTGATCTCAAGGAGGCATCTGTAACTGCCCCCACGCCCATGCAACAAGTGCCCTGTTGGCACAGTTGCATCAGGGTTGGAAAGCTGGATATGATTGGGTATGATTGGACCCTTTGGTTGCAATTCTATTACACTTTTCTGGGAATAAACCCCATTGAATGCAATGGGTTTGCATTGGGAATAAACCCTATTGGGAATAAACCCCATTTATTATGGGAATAAACTCCATTAAATTCTTCGGAATAAACATGTATATTGTGCTGTCAGATGCAATCCTATAAGTACCTTTCTAGCCTACCTCAGCACCATTTTCTGCATGCCCCCCCCCCAACTGTCTTCATTTTGCTCTCCAGTGAAACTGGCAGGCTCAGGAGATTGCATTGTCAATTTCACTGGAAGAAAAAAAAAGAGGAAGGGTGTGCCTGCATCCCTGTGCAAATAAATAAGCACTGGTGAAAGTGACAAGACTCCTCCCCCCCACCACACACTTTGTCAACTTTACCTACTGAGCACAGAGAAGGGAAGATAGGGAAAGAAAATGGATCAGGAAAAGCGACAAGGCTTCCCCCCATGCCCTCACTATGTTAGTTTCTCTAAAGCAGTGTTTCTCAAACTGTGGGTCAGGACCCACTAGGTGGCTCACGAAGCCATGAAATATTCATTTCAATATTTTATTTTCAATTCATTAGACTTGATGCTACCACGGTAAGTGACTGCATCTAGGGAAATGTTACAGATCTGTGCTTTTAACAGGCTACTATGTATATGCTTTTAACAATGTCAGTCAATTGGACCTACTCCTGGGTAAATGTGAGTAGGATTCAGTCTAGGATGGTTAAAAATTTTGCTGCTTGATGGTGCCATTTCTGGTCACGACATCACTCCTGACAGATTCTCTTTCTAGAAAGTGGGTCCCGGTGCCAAAGGTTTGAGAACCACTGCTCAAAAGGGTGGAAG
Source organism: Tiliqua scincoides (assembly GCF_035046505.1). NCBI lineage: Eukaryota > Metazoa > Chordata > Lepidosauria > Squamata > Scincidae > Tiliqua > Tiliqua scincoides. Next base: position 125,850,842 of record NC_089822.1, on the reverse strand, counting down.
AGATGGAAAAGAAAACTGACTCAGAACATTTTTTTTAACAGAACAGAAAAGTCTGTGTGTAGTGAGAAGAGCCATTCCCAAATGTGGACATCTCCAAAAGAAAAATGGAAGCCGGAGGACTAAAAACAGAGTCAGGAAGATCGCATCTATTCACAGGTGACTCAGAAAAAGCCCCCCTTTTTGCATGGTCATTTCTGCCACTGGTAATTTAAAAACCATTCAAAATTAACACCACCATTTGCACAGCAAGGAAAAGGCTAAGAAGCGACTGCCTTCACAGAAGGGTTTTCCGTTTCGTTTTTGGTCTGAGCTGCGTGGTTTGACAGCACACCATGGATGTCTAAGGGCCTTGCGCCAAAGATGCTAGAGATTAGCATCTAGCACCAGACGTGCCTTCACTGAACCTGTGGTCTCAAAAAGCTGCTCTTTCTCCCCTGCACTGAGAGGTGTCGTCGTCCCCCCACCATGAGTGGCTCTGTGCAGCTGCCGAGGTGTGGCCTGCTGCCTCATCATTGCCTTCCGATGCAGCCCCTGCAAGCTCCAGCCAGAGACTCTTATGCAGCACTTTGCATCCAGCCCTGAAGCCCATTCTTCAAAGTTTGGGTGGTGCACACCACAGCCTGCAGCCTTTCAATTCCTTCTATTGTTCCCAGTGGCGTCTTATCTCGGCGGCTGGCCGCCTGGCCCGTTGGCTCCGCACGTCCTGTCAGTTTTAATCCCACCACAGGGAGCTCCCCCTCAGGCTTTCATTGTTTGTGGGGAGGATCACTCCTAGATGGGTTCCTGTGTTTTGGATGGGCCTCTGAGGATTAGCCTTGGCCTGTAGCCAGCTGGCAGCTTGCAGCCTGCCAGGGTGATGGGGTGTTGGGCCTGGACCTGGGTGTCGTCTTCATTCCCCATCCCTCCCAGTGCTATTGTCTGCAGGCAGGAAGTTGGTTCAAACACGCAATGGAGGCCAAAATAGACCAGGGTGGCCCTTGGGGGAGTGCCACACTGAGCTGGTAGGTTCAATGCAGCCTCCCCAAGGCATATGACAGAGAAATGGACAAAATATTTTGCTGTGTTCATGAAAACAAAGCAGTGTTAGCTACACACAAGGTCATGTAAAGGCTGGTTCACATATGCCTGTACACCATTTGATTATTATTTACAACCTGATGATTGTCAGAGGAATGAGTGGATGGACTCCACTATTAGGCTTTCTATCTGAGATGATGTAAAGTGACACGATAGTTTGATCTGCAAGATGATCAATTAACACATGCAAGGAAACCGTTGATGCTGCAGCTAAGTGATGAACAAGACCTGAGGCTAAGAGTTCTGCCTTCCAGTGAAAATAAATATTCTCCATGGTCCGGCTAGGCAGAGGGAGAGAGTAGAGCCGCTTATGCAATACAGACCTAAACGTGTTTACTCACAAGTACATCCCACTGGAAAGAATTGCCTAGCAAGTGGGCTAACCCTGAATCTATTTATTTTACTGTACGTGGTCCATCTTTGACCCTTGATGGAACTCTAGTTAGCATACACAGGGTTCCCTGGCAGTATCCCATCCATGTATTGCCCAGACCCAGATCTGCTTAGCTTCAACAGGGTAACTGTCTTGTGAACAATGACTTAGGATGTGAACAATCCTATCCAGTTTTCCAGTGCTGGTGCAGCTGTGCCAATGGGGCATGCAGTGCATCCTGTGGTGGGGAAGCAGTCACAGAGGCCTTCTCATGATATTGGCACATTTGTTCCCTTACCTCGGGGCTGCATTGTGGTTGCACTGGTGCTGGGAAGTTGGATAGGATTGGGCCCCCAATGTTTAACAGTAATGTTAATAATAATGAATGTGTATGAAACAGCATTCCTTTGCTATGCCTTAAACCCAAAGTCCATCAGTTTTATTGGATGACCCCACACTTTTGTACTTTGAGACAAAGTGAATTTCTTTTCAGCTCAGTATTTTCACATCAACTAATGATTCTTCTAACCTCTGTTGCCTCCATACGTTGGCTGTCTTTTTCCAAGCTAAAAAGCACAGCGTGTTAAAATCCAGGCAGGGACCAAGGGGGGAAAAAAAGAATGAATACCTTTCTTCTGACTAACCAAGGTTCACAGTGTGCTCTTCTTTAGAGCTCTTCTTCATTGTCACAGAGCTCTTCTTCAGAAAAGATGTTAAAGAAAAAAAAATCAAGGGATAAACACATTTAAAGGGCATGGTACTGTAGCCGGTGTGCACTTTGAGATAGAGGAAGCTACTACAGGCAAATTAAGGGTGCAATCCTATCTTGACATTGGGCTGGCGCAAGGGACTTGCGCCAGGCTAGCAGGATTGCAAGAGTGCCATAAAGTACATTTGCACCTCCTCAGGAGGAAGCTGCGCCAGCACATGGAGGTGCTTTGACACATGGAGGCTGCATCCAGCCTCCGTGGCAGCTTTCCCCAGGTAAGTTGCGTCAGTCAAGCTTGGCTGATGCAGGGGTCTGGGGAGGGTGGGGAGGAAGTGGGAGTTATGTGTAATTTACAGCAGAATGCAATGAAACAAACCACATTGCAATATCTGTGTTCTATCAAAAGCTATAGCCTAATAACCTGAGAAGGAAAACACAGTTGCTTTATGTCACACAAAGTGGATTTCTTTAACTCAAAACTGACCAATGAGCTTGAATGTTCTGAGAGCTAACAAGGTGTTATTATGACACAGCATGGAACCAAGATGTTGTTACGAGTCAGCTCCCTTTCCCTTGTATCAGATCTAATACTCAAACTCGTATTCAGTTGTGTGAGTGTCATCAAGTTTGCCACTGTTTTTTGGTTGGTTACTGATTGGTTGGTTAACTGTACTGTTCTATAGTAAAATAAATAAATGGGGGCGATACCATGAATTACCGGACTGGGTGACACCAACCCTAATAATGCCACTAGAAGGTTGGGTGTTGTTGGTCACTGGCTTAGATGACTTTTAAAGTGAATTCTAAACATTCATGGTGGACTGTAGTCTATCAGTGATTATTAACCATGATGGTGACATTGAACCTCCAGATACAGAGGCAGTATGTCACTGAGACAGCGATGGATCTAGTGTTTGTGTTTTTTTGTGAGGAGAGGGCATGAGCACTATCTTAACTCAAAAGCCCAGGTCAAGCAGGCGGGTACACCTGGGCTCCCAGTTGAACTTTGGTCTCCATGCCTGAGGATTGCTGGGTGGGTAGACTTGGGCTCCTGCATAGAGCCCAGATCTACCTGCTGGGTAGACCTGTGCTCCCGTTGCAACTGCCCTTTGGAGCTGCCTCTCCCAGGTGGGTAGACCTGGGCTTCTGGTTGAACTTTGGCTTTCGTGGTCAAGGTTTACTGGGCAGGTAGACCTGGGCAGGAAGACCTGGAAAGGGGGCAGGTTCGGTGGCAGTAGTGCCTGCCAAATCCTGATCCCCTCCCTAGGCCTGATCCTCCTTCACCGGTCCATGCAGACCTGTGCGAGTGATATTGCTGGCACAGAGTTAAGTAGGATTGGTCTGTTAGAGTATTAAACTCATAGCCATCACTTAGGATTCAAGAAACCCAGGCTGAATTTTTCCTTCTTGAAACCTCTGTTAAGTTCAAGCAGATATTCCAGTACCCTAAACAGCGGTGCTGTGCAATCTGAGAAACATACCCAGGGCTGCTCAAAATGTTATCTATTTATTTATAGTATGATGGTGAAGGGCAGGAGGCCCATCACCCTCCTTCCTCCCCCCCCCCACTCACTCTCATTCCAAAATAAAATGATGGTAATTGCTGCTACCACCAACCAGATAGGAAAGCTTCCCTCCCAGTTGCATAGCAGAAGCCCCAGATTCCCAGGGATCAATCAATCAACAATCAACAGTATTTATATACCGCTTTTCAACTAAAAGTTCACAAAGCGGTTTACAGAGAAAAATCAAATAACTAAATGGCTCCCTGTCCCAAAAGGGCTCACAATCTAAAAAGATGCAAATGAATACCAGCAGACAGCCACTAGAACAGACAGTGCTGGGGTGAGGTGGGCCAGTTACTCTCCCCCTGCTAAAAAGAGGAGCACCCACTTGAAAAAGTGCCTCTTACCCAATTAGCAGGGGATTCCCCCAAAATGGGATGCAGCTGCATAGGGCTAGTGTTCTCAGGGAAAAGGCAAAGCACGTTCTACTTAGTCATCCAGACCATACAGATTAAAGAACAAGAGGGACATTTATTGAACTAGGGGCAGGCACAAAGGGGACAAAAGGTACTTATAGGCGGGCAAATGCAAAACAACTCAGACAGTTACAAGGAGATAGCTATTAGTACAAATCAAGCAGGAAGATAAACAGAAATCTTGACACTACTTCCTGGACTTACAGCACAGTCCTATGAGTCTACTCAGAAGAAAGCCCCATTGAACTCAATGGAACGTACACTCAATAAGTGTTTTTAGGACTGCAGCCAAGATCAGCAATTTTACTTACTCAGGATGATGGTTCCCATTCCACATAGCATGTCTCCGAAAGATGGGCTAGATCCTGACAATGCTCCAGTTACTTGGTCACGATCAGAGTCAAGGGTATCCTGAGGCTCAACCTTTATTCCCCATTGATGGATGATGTCACTATTCTGTCTCATTGGTCAAAGCATGATCATCTGGACATCTTTACCTGTTTTTGGACCCTGGTGAGGTAGACATGGGTGCTCCATCCGGATGCAGGTTGGCTTCAGTAGGATGGGTACCCTATACTGGGCATTCTGGGACACAGAACTGTACTCCCTAAGAACAGATCATGTGGTAGCCGTGAAAGTGTTTCCCAACCCACTTTAATACAGAGGAAGGGAACGCCAGAGATTTTCACCACACAAATAAAAGCATCCTTCCTCCCCAATCAATTTTTCCCCCCTTCATATAAGTCAAAGGAATAGATGTACTCCATTGATTTGTAGAGAACAAAAGAAAAGAGCTTAGTGGTTACAGGTGGTCATTCTGGTTGCATATGATAGAGAAAACCATCGTGCCTAGTGGTTAGAATGATGCCTGACTATATGCTGGCAACCTTACTGGGTGATTTTTGGACCATCACCATCTCTCAGCCTACCTCACAGGGTTGTTGTCAGTATAAAATAGAAGAACCACATGTTCTGGCCCGAGCTCATAGGAGGAAGGGTGTGTTATAAATGTTATCATTAATAATTACTCTGAATTGTGGAGGTGGAAGGGCTGGGGGGACATGAGAAATGCTCTAGTATGCCTTTTTCCGCACCTTCCTTTCTTTTCCTCCCTCACGCAATGCCGAGAACTGCCTTGGCTCACATCTATCACTGTTTCACTCTACATCTTTTTTTTTTTTAAAAGCTCAAATTCCATTTGAAGAAATGCGAGCCCTAAAGAGACACAAAGGCCCCTTTTTCAGTTCAAAGGAGCTTTGCTGTTGCCAGCTGCTGGGGCTCTTAGCCAAGGAAAGCCTGCCAACACTGCCAGGGATGGAGAGGGATGAGGTGGGATGTAAGTGGCAGGTCCATCCGGGACTTTAGCACAGTGCCCCTGAGTCCAGTCTCAGCACGTAGCCTCTCTCTCGGCTCTGGAGTCCCTCCCTGCCCTCCTGACCCTCATTGTCACACTCCCTCCCCCTTCTCCCCCTCCTTGTCAGCATGGCAAATCCTTCAGCAAGCCAGCAGCCTGAGTATCCTTTCCTTACAATGGGCTAAAAATTATAAGGCAAGATGATTTATCAAAGTGTCCAGAGGGACACCCATGTGGACAAAAATAGTAACGGAGCTGGGGCAAAGCTAAGAGTTCCTCATGTAACCAGTAGCAAAGGGGTAATAAACAGGAACTGAGGCAAAGGGAGAAATGGAGAAATCTGCCAAAGACTTTCGTGGCTGCCTCTCCCCAATAAGTAGCAAGATCAAAAGAAAACTATTATAGGGAGTCATGAGCACAACAGGAAGCTCTTTACGAGGGGATATTTTGTTCCAAAAAAGCAGCTGCCGTTCAAGTGGCTCCTCCAAAAAGCTTCATCCCACTGCTTCATCAGTGCGTGGTATCTGCATCTACCAAGGCTCCAGGGTGCTGAACTTCGCAAAACATCAAGCAGGGGAGCTCAGACTGCAGAGGGTGGAAAAAGTGACCCAGGAAGGGAGTTACAGGGCAACCAGCCAGAATAGCAAAGATCAACAGCTCTTCAATGACAATAAGCCAGAGAAGGTCATGTGACAAGTCTTGGTCCCTATTAAAAAAAATTCAGGTCAAAGTGGTTTTCAAGCCACTTTCAAGCCAATACGAACAAGAGAACTCAGCTCAGTATTGATCCTTGCCACAAACTTGCCATTATCTTTCCTGAATCTACTGCCTTATGCCTTTAATGCGAAATGCTCCCCCCAAATTTTATACGGGGTGCCGCTCTGGATTAAGTCTTTCAATAGTTCATTAGAGCAGATCCAATCAGTTTCCTTAAGAAATACACTGGGCTTGCCCCGGTGTGTGTCTTATGAGGTGCTCTGTATTGAATCAGGCCAAATCCAACTCGAAACATTGGCGTGGATTAGAGCGACAAAATTTTGGCTCAAAATTTTCTATAATACTGACCCCAACACTTTCCTGTATCATCTCCTTGATGATCCCTATTTCACTGACATATTTTGGAGCACAAAAATAAAACAACTGGGAGTTGAGCCTGATTTACTTGGCCATATGTCACAAGATGAGGCATTTAGGCTCATTAAAGGGAGACTCCTGGACACCTACACTTCCAATATTTTATCTGCTGCCAACAAAACTTGTTCACCTCTGTACTATCATTTACCGGTTAAAGTAGGGGAAATTCCCAATTATCTTTTCATTTTGGAATGCCCAAAAATTAGAAGGGCCTTTTCTATGGCCCGTTGCAATTCCATTCCATCCTCCGTGCTTTGGGGTAGATTTAATGGTATCCCTTTCCAGGAAAGAATTTGTCCTTGTCCTCAGCGAGCCTCAGAAACGTTAGACCACCTTCTTTTTTACTGTCCGCTTCATAAGGAGGCCAGGAGGAAACGTCTAGCTCTTCAGTCTTATTTTAATTCCCCTCCTGAGGATTCTGTCATATTGCAATTTTTACTAGCCACCACTGACCCTGATATCATGTTCCAGGTAGCTACATTTATTTCACAAATTGTGGCGTCCAATTTGAAGTGTGCCCCTACTTTCTGAAGCTTTTGGTTCATAGGCGTTAATTGTAGCCTGGTACGCTTATAGCAAATGAATTTTTAATTGGTTGTTTTTAGCTTTTATGTATGGAAGTTCTCAATGTCTTTTTTTTTTTTTAACTGTATGCCAATAAAAGTGCTGAATCTGAATCTACTGCCTTATCAGTTTTACTGGGTGGCCCCAAGTTCTAGAATTATGAGAGAGAGAGAAAAAAACTTCTCTGCATCCACTCTCTGCACAAGAGGCATAATCTTTCTCTGAAACCCTGAAGCCCCATAATTCCTCATAAGGAAGACACTCCAGCCCCTTGATGCAACCCCTTATCTATACTTCTTCTAGCTCCATGATATCCTTTTTGAGATGGAGTGACCAGAATTGTCCACTGTGTTCCAAATGTGGCTGACCTACAGATTTATATAAGGGCATTTTGATACCGGCAGTTTCATTTTCAATCCTTTTCCAGTCATCTTTAACTTTTTTAATATTTGCCTTTTTCACAGCTGCCTTACACTGAGTTAATGCTGTCAAATAAGCTATCTGCCACAATCCCAAAATCTTTTTCTTGGTGATTCACCAGCACTAGTGTACATGTAAAATTTGGGTTTTTTAAAAAATTGTTTCCTACATGCAAGGTTTTACATTTCACAAGTGCACCATTCTTCACTTATTTACAATGAACGTCATTTACCGTTTTGTAGCCTGAAGAAGATTCAGACGGAAGAAATCCTTTTGAAGTTTTTCACTCTCGGCTTGGGGTTTCACCATCCTGAATACTCTGTTGTAAATCTACAAACTTGTTCATTTAACCGCTCTGGGGTGCCACTGTGTAGCAGGTCTCCCCTCCTCAACTCCATGTCCCCAGCAGCTGCCAGTGAGGGGCAAGAAGGTTAGTTATGTGATGGCTGCCATCTAGACAGAAAAGGTTCTAAGGGCACAATCCTAACCCACTTTCCAACACTGACATAAGGGCAATACAGCTCCGAGGTAAGGAAAAAAACATTCTCTTACTTTGAGGAGGTCTCTGTGAATGCCCCCCAACCGCAGGGTGCAGCACACGTCTCAATGGCACAGCTATGCCAGTGCTGGAAAGTGGGTTAGGATTTGGGCCTAAATGTGATCCGTGGCAAGAAAGTGGAAAACCTGGCACAAGGATGCCATTTTTGATGGCATATCTGTGGCAGGAATCATAAATGCTAATTCCAAAATGGAGGATTGAAACAGCAGTCCAATGCTATGGCTGATGTAATTATTGTAAAAGTGAGGTTTGAGTTCATTCTACCGCTTCTTAGTTTTCAAGGGTTGGCAAGACCCCTGCTTGTGGAAACTGCTGAATTCTCTTCTACCCAGGGCTGCCTTAGAAGACTGGTGGGGTTGCACAATAGCCAGTTTCTGCAAATCTAGTCTTCAGCCTCTAGCCAGCCAGTTGAATGTACAGTATGCAACATAAGGAGCATAATTAATAACCATAATTTGGTATGGCATTTGAACAGTAACATTTGGGGTGGTCTGCCAAAAGCTATCTCTTGCTGCCAGCATAGCAGGGCAAATATATAGTTAATGTGATATGTAGGAACCATGTGAGGGCCCAATCCTCTCCAACTTTCCAGCACCAGTGCAGCTGCAGTGCAGCCCCAAAGTAAGGGAACAAATGTTCCCATACCTTGAGGATGCCTCTGTGACTGCGTCCCCATCACAGGATGCAGTGCATACCCCATTGGAACAGCTGCACCAGCACTGAAAAATTGGATAGGATTGGGCCCTAAGTCTTGTAGCACCCTGAAGATTAACAAATTTATTTTAGCATAAACTTTTGGGTACTACAGCCCACTATAATACAGTTCAACAAGTGCATGAAGTGGGCTCTAGTGCACAAAAGCTTAGCCCAGTCCTGAGTGGCCCTTGAAACCTATGCTGGAACTGGTTCTTGCGTCATAAGAGCTCTTCATCTAGAATGAAGTGGGGGCGGGGGGTGGAAAAGGCAAAGGAAGGGACCAAGAGAGACAGAAAAGAGCAGAATGTAGCCTCTGCAATGAAAAGAAGAACACCTACAAATGGCAAGGGCAGAATTAACCATGATGCTAAATGTTTGTGTAGGGCTGTGTTGCCTCTGAACAGAGGACTTCTGTCAACATCAATTCAGTGGGGAGCGACAGTGAAAAAGGCACATTCCAGACTAGGGATTATTAGGAAATGGACTGAAAATAAGATGAGCCCCATCATAATGCCCCATCTCAGGAAAGGAATTGTGGTTCTGGAAAATGTGCAGAAAAGGGTAAGCAAATTTATGAAAGGTTTGGAGTATCCCTTTAAAGGTTAAGGGCCCAATCCTATCCAATTTTCCAGTGCCGGTGCTGCTATGCCAATGGGGTATACACTGCTTCCTGTGTTGGGGAGGCAGTCACAGACATCTCCTCAAGGTATGGAAACGTTTGTTCCCTTACCTTGGGGCTGCATTGCGGCTGCACCAGTGCTGGAAAGTTGGATAGGATTGGGCTGTAAAGCATTTGGGGGATTTTTAGATTTTAGAAGACTACTAAGGGGCAGCGGCATGATCAAGGTTTATTATACAGTATTGTTAATGAGTGGAGAATGTGGTTAGAGAGAATTTGCTCTGTCTCCCCCATAATACTGGAATTTGGAGTCATCAAATTACAATGATGGGCAGTAACTCCACCAAAGAAAACACTTCTCACAGTGCATAATTAATTGATGGCATCTGATGTGATAAGATATGGTGACAGCCATTGGCATACATGGAATTTGATTTTAGAAGTGGTTTGAAACCACACTCATGAAGAATAGGTCTACCTGCAGTTTTAGTCATACTAGCTAAACGGAACCTCCATGCTTAGACATATATCCCAGAATGCCAATTGCTGGGGGCAACTCTGGGATCCGTGCTGCATCACAGCAGGAATTAGCAAGCTGTAATATTATTGTAGATCATATTTACGAGTATATACTGATTTTCAATAAAAATAGTTTACAATGCAGAAGGATTGTTTGCTTCAGTGTCTGTGGGCCATTAACAAAGTTGATCCATGAGTAGAGGTTTCCAGTGAGGAGGATAGGATTACACCCTACACTGGCATAGCTGTGCCAGTGGGGCATGTGCTGCATACTGCTGTTGGGGGCAGTCACAGAGGCCTCCTCAAGGTCAGGCAATGTTTGTTCCCTTACCTCGAAGTTGCATTGCCCTCATGTCAGTGCTGGAAAGTGGGTTAGGATTGCGGCCTAAGTCTTATTGAACACAATGGGCTTACTTCTGAGTAAGATAAATAACACCATTTTCAAATACCCATGCGTTCTGCTCCTCCCATACTCACTCTAACCCACTACTCCCATGGAGGGCTGGTGTCAGAAGTCAGCTATGTCAGGCACTGGCAGAGGGTCAGTGCACCCAAGCACCCACCCAGCTAACCATTGAAAACACCCCCCCCCCAGTACCCACCTTCAGTGTGGGCAGTGGGGAAGTGATGTGCAAGACTTCAATGGGCTCTTCCTCTTTCCTCCACCCACGACCAAACGGGCTTCTCCTCATGAGCCTGGTTGCACTTGCATCCAAAGCATCAACGGGGAGCAAGCAAAACTGACTGGGGGATAAAGAGCTTGTCCAAGATTCACACAGGCTTTTCCTCCTTCTCCCACCCTCCAGTCAACTGAACTGTCCCCAGGGACCCTCTGGCACAAAGTGTTCCTGGAAACACGTCTTTGCCCACTTAATAGCCTGTGAGCAATCAACCAGCTGGTAAGCGAGGGACTGGCCAGAAGAGGGAAGCACAGAGCCTTCAGAATTGTGGAGATTCAGAATCCTGGTATTTTCATCAGCCAAAACATTTTCTACTCATCGCCCCCACCCCCCATGTTTCCCAGAAGCCGCAGCAACATGCCCTCTTGGCTGCTATAGCTCGCTTGTCTCTTGGGTTCGCATTTTCCCGCTCAGCTATCTCTTCCACAGCCATCCCAGGCATGGATTTCCTTCTTCAAAGGTTATTCAGTGCACTGGTGTTCCTGGAGAGGGGGAATGCTAAGTTTCTTCAGGTGTCCAAATGCCCATTAAAGCAGTCCCACTCCCTTGGCTACCGAACCAGTCTCAACTGCGAAAGCAAAGCGGAGGTGTTTCCTCTGCTTTGTTCTCATTTTCCCAAGTGACTCGGAAGCTGGGGGGGGTGCTTTACAAAGGCGTCCCAGTGCCTAAGAAACTTAGTATTTTGTCCCCTCCAGGAATGCCATTGATTCAATGAAGCAAGAAAACTATGAACTTACACATACAACACAAACACACACTCACGTGCACATGTACTGTATATATTTTCCTTATACACTAATGCTCCTCTTAAATGAACCATGGACCACACATAACCAACCTGTTAATCAAAGGTCAATTTGTTATCAGATTTTTCTTTAGGGCAGCTGGAGGAAATGGGATTGGGAGCCACCCCATTTCCCAGGGATGGGCAAGTCAGGTGCAGCTTGACTTGAGTCAAGTCATGAGTCTCTACCCCATGACTTGATTCAAAAATGAGTCATAATAGGGGCACTTTCCGAGTCGCCTAGAGTGTTTTTTGCAACTCGAAAAGTCTCAAGTGGTCCCCTTTAAAGAGCCCACAGTGGGGAAAAAACGGGGCTGCTGCTGGGGTGTGTGTGTCTGAGTTCTCTTTAAACACTCTCCTGATGTCCCCACTCATCTGTAAACAAGGTGGAAGGGAGTGGGAGGGACTGTGCGAGAGCAGAACAGAAGCAGCAAGAGGAGGAGGGTCATGCGCAGCAGCTGCGAGGCTTACCAGAACGACCCAATCCTTTGCGGCTGTACTCAGTAGTCCCATTTGCATTGATAATTCAATGAGGCTTCCTCCTCCCAAATAACAACGGAGCTACGAGGAGCCATGAGTTAGAAAGTGTGGTGGCTACAAACTGCTGTCCCCCCCACTTTCCTGCTTCCTCCATCCAATCCTATGGCAAGAACCCCCTTGGGCTCCTCCTTCTGCCCTGTCTCATCCAAAGGAAAACCCGGACTGCCCATCCTTTGTCCAATGACCATTAGTTCTTTCAGAGGTGGACAAGAGGGCCCGCTCCCACCCGATGCAAAAGCAAAACATTAACCCTTCCCTGCTGCCTAGCTGGAACTTCCCTGCTACTCACCTAGTCTGAATGATGGCTCCTTGAGTTCTTTTACACCGCAAAAAAGTAAGCAAGACGCCCAGACACAGACAGACTCCAGTGCGCATGCATGAATGCCTGAGGCAACCAAAAATGATTTTCGTGACTCAGACTCGAGTCACTTGACTCGAGTTTCTATCCCATTTCCCCAAGGGAGTAACTTTGGTATATATTGCAAGGAATTTACAGTCATCCTTTCCGAAGGAGGACATAATGCAGCCACTCTGTCCCCGAATATGTTGAACACGCACAATAAAAATTCCTTATAAAAGAAAAAAGCTTATCAGAGGATACGAACAGCCACACTGTTTTAGAACGGTGAGTCATTTGGCTTGGCATCCCGTCTTCTTCTCAGAGAGGCAAGCCAGATGCTGTGGGGAATATCACACACAGGGCATGATGGCAGACTCTTTTCTCCTACTGGGATTATTCAGCAATTCATAATCACAAGTGTGCTGTCTATGAGCACAGAGGTTGCATTTGTTAGCAAAATTATGAAGTTGGGAAGGAAGGAGGTGATAGAGAGGGGACACGTGTTGTAGGAAGCTGGGGAAGGGAACAGTGTAACCTGTACATGCAGGTTTCTACTTTATATTAATGTCAATAGGAACTTTCTTTCTTGGGCAAATAGTAGCCATATTGGGGGGGGGGGTGCATTACAGATCAAGACTGTGATGGGGCAATGGGTTCAAGCCCCTGCTGGGGTTCCAATCCAGATCACAGGCACACACTGCTATTTACATTAAAACAAACAAGTAGACCCCCAATCATGTAATAGGTGTATAATCTATTTTGGCCCATGTGAATAGTTCCCCCATCCCCCACCATAATTTTACAAAATCTCAGTCATGTGTCTTACTTGTTTCCTAACCTAAAATGTTCAGTCTTCCTTTGCAAAAGCTGTTTATAATGAACCGCTGTAGTTCTGTACCTTCTATGGATACCCATTTGCCATACAATGTCTGACCTATCTGTTCAAAGCAGTACAGTACTGTACACCAGGGGTGCCCAAACCCCGGCCCTGGGGCCACTTGTGGCCCTCGAGGCCTCTCAATGTGGCCCTCAGGGAGCCCCCAGTCTCCAATGAGCCTCTGGCCCTCCAGAGATTTGTTGGAGCCCATACTGGCCCGACGCAACTGCTCTCAGCTTGAGGGCAACTGTTTGACCTTTATTTTGAGCTGTGGGATGAGGGCTCCCTCCACTACTTGTTGTTTCATGTCTGTGATGCAGTAGCGGCAGCAAAGGAAAGGCCAGCCTTGTGTTGTGCAAGGCCTTTTGTAGGCCTAGAGCTATTGCAAGACCTTCATTCATTCATATAAGTTCATCTTTAATATATTCATTTATGTAAACTTATGTAAACTAATTCAAATTTTAAATGTAAATTAATTCTTTTTTTTCCCCCTGGCCCCCGACACAGTGTCAGAGAGACAATGTGGCCCTCCTGCCAAAAACTTTGGACACCCCTGCTGTACACCAGTGATGTATGGTGGCTTGCCAGACAGGACTGTGGAGCTGGTATACAAAACCTCCAATCCCCTCTCTGCTTCCGATCCCACCCATAATGGCTTCTGACAGCCCTGTGCCAGAGTCTGAATTAGCCTGCTTTCTGTCTTCCTGGAAACACCTGATCGGCTAAATTCAGTATGATGTTGTGAAGGCCCACCCTACATTTTAGAGCCCCCAATTTCCAATATGCTCAGCAAAGTCTTGTTTATTTCAACTTAGTCAGTTCACAAGCAATACAAAAGCAACCCCCCTCCTCACAATTATTCTCCCCCTGGGTATGGTCTCACCTGTGCTGTGAACCCTCTAAGGGACAGAAGACCATCCATGTTCTCAACAGGAACCCAGGCAATTCTGATCTGTTCCCTGTGGCCACATCAAAAGACTTCCAGCTGCAGTTCTGGATGCTTTTTTTGCCATGAATATTCAAGCATTCATGTTTGCCAGCAGTAAGAGTCAAGAGACCTGCCTCCCATTTTAGGAGGAGGGGTGCGGATCATTCTGCCTTTAATAAATTCAAATTTTGACTCCCAAATAGGGTTGCCAATTCTGACTGAAGCTATTCCTAGAGATTTTTCTTCCAACATCACACACTACTGTCCTTAAGCCAAAGAGGCCCTGATAAAATCTCCAAGATTGCTTTCGGTAGGCACCTGGAGATCACGATTCCTGGAGACTCCAGGCCAATCCTAGAGAGCTGGCCACCCTGCTCCCAATGGAGATCATAAAACATAAGAACATAAGAAGAGCTCCACTGGATCAGGCCTAAGGCTCATCTAGTCCAGATGCCTACCAGATGCCTCAGGGAGCACACAAGACAAGACAACAAGACATTGCCACTCCCTTGCACCTGGCATTCTGAGGTAGCCTACTTCTAAAACCAGGAGGCTGCACACAGGGCCTCAGCAGGGCCCAGTGCAATGCTGCCATCCAACGTCAATGCTGCCATCTACTTCCAGGAGGCCCATTTCAGGCTAAACAGTCCCAGGGGAGGGTGCGTAGCCCTCCCAGGCTGCCAGATGCTGGCTGCAGCAGTGAGAGATCCGTCCATCACCCCAGTGCAAGGCCCCCCAGAGAGCAGGGCCCAAAGTCATGACATAAGCCACACTGCCCTAAGGTCGGCCCTGGTTGCACATACCCATCATGGCTTGTAACCTGTGATGGACTTCTCCTCCAGAAATCTGTCCAATCCCCTTTTAAAGGAATGTAGGCCAGACACCATCACCACATCCTGTGGCAAGGTGTTCCACAGACTAATTATACTCTGGGTAAAGAAATATTTCCTTTTGCTTGTTCTAACTCTCCCGACATTCTGTTTTAGTGGATGTCACCTGGTTCTGGTGTTGTGTGAGAGAACATCCCTCTATCCAATCTATTCATCCCCTGCATAATTTTGTATGTCTCAATCATGTCCCCCCTCAGGTGCCATTTTTCTAGACCAGGGGTGTCCAAACTTCTTGGCAGGAGGGCCATATCATCTCTCTGACACTGTGTGCCAGAAAAAAATTAATTTACATTTCAAATTTGAATAAATTTACATAAATTTGCACAAACTAATATATTAGAGATGGAACTTATATGCATGAATGAAGGTCTTGCAATAGCTCAAGGCCTATAAAAGACCTTGCACAAAGTAAGGCCGGCCTTTCCTTCGCTGCTACTGCTGCTGCATCACAGATATGAAACAGCAAGCAGTGGAGGGAGGCCCACAGCTCACGTGAGGGCTCCGTCGCCCTCATGCTGATAGCAGTTGTGTTGGACCAGCATGGGATCCAGCAAGTCTTCAGAGGGCCAGAGGCTCATTGGAAACTGGGGGCTCCCCATGGGCCGGATTGGGAGTCCCCGAGGGCTGCAAGTGGCCCCTGGGCTGGGGCTTGGGCACCTGTGTTCTAAACTGAAGAGCCCCAAATGTTGTAGCCTTTCCTCATAAGGGAGGTGCCCAAGCCCAGTAATCATTTTGGTCATTCTCTCCTGCACCTTCTCCAGTCCCAGGCATTCTAGGCATGAGATTCCAAAAGGTAAAGAGTACCTCAGCAGGAAACAAACTAGACCACGCAGAACCAGCTGAGCAAAGGCAGCAACATCACACCAGAAAACCCATGCTAATCCCTTTGGGGACTAAGTCAAGGGAAAGGCAACACTATCCTACGGTCTCTCTCACAGACTAGGAGATCCTGAAGCTTCTGGTGTCCCTTATCATGTTGGGACACATCAACTTGCTTGAATGGCTTCCGATGCACTGCAGGGGTGCAATAGTATTTATTCATGTAAAAGATTTATACCCACCCTTTCCCCCCTGAACAATGGGGTACCCCAGTACCTCGAGATTTTGCCTAGGTACAAAATAGCCACTGCGTGGGGTGGAGTGATTTAAATTAGGATCATGGCATGGCAGGTTTAAAAAATAAACCTTCCCCAGAACCATGCTCCTGTTTTGAACCAGTCACTCCTTCACTGTATTTGCCATTTAGAAAGCCTCAGAGGATCCAATCACAGCACTGCTGTTCAAGAGGCAAGCACTGGATATGAGTAGTTTCTTTCTGTGTTCTAGGACACTGGCCAACCAGATTTCTACGTCAGATTTGAACTGATCTATGGGGGAGGGAGGGGTTTATAAAGCCAGTTGTACAACAAAAAATCATGAAGCAGTTGCTTCTGATGGCAGGTTTGAGACCTCATGGTTACCTTGGTGGCATGCGAGGGCAAGTGTCCCCTACCTGTCGTCCCCCCCACTGATTACTTGAAGGAAAGGTACTTTTCACATACTCTATGGTTGTTGTCATTTTAATTGTTGTCAGTCAACATGTATATAAAGAGCAAGTTCCCATGAGTTCAATTCTATCATCTATTGGAAACAGAGCAAAAGTGGGGAGAAATTTTAACACTATCAAGCTCAATATAACTTCAGAGAAAATATGTTAAGGATGAGAATATTAATGTGAAATACACTTATTTATGTCTCAAAATTCACACGTGGGACAAAGTTTGCTCCCCCATGCACTTTACCGTATCTGTGTGTATTACTAAGCATGTTTGGTATTTTTTTCTGGTGCTGCAACTGCCAGCCCTACCAGGAGGAAGGGTGCAGTGGTCTCCCTCTGGCAGTAGATTTTAGGGTATCATTAAAAGGTAGCAGAGTGTCAATAATTCACTTTACGTTTATGAGGAGGGCCTGTAAAAATGGTTCAGGTGTGAAATATTGAAAGCCAGAGGATCATCTTCAGGGTCACATACCTGTCTGGTGCCCCAACAGATGATCAGCTGTGTTGGGTCTCCTATTTTGAAACCTAGGGAATTTCAAAAGTGCACAGCAAAAAGGAAAGCTGGGGACCAGGAGGACGGGGAGAGGTCCCACTAGGTCCAGGAGGATGCTGTCAAGGCTCATGGATGGAATCAGGGAAGCTATAAAAGGCAAGAACGTTTTCCTCAAAAAATGGAAGACTTGCTCAAATGAGGAGAGCAAAAAGGTACGCAAACTTTGGCCACAGACATCTAAACTGACAACATGAGATCTGAAAAAAAGAAGATGAGGAATGCATCAAAGCGAAAATAAAAATGTATTTAAATACTGTACATCAAAAGTAGGAAACCTGTGTGGGAGATGGTTGGACTGTTGGATAAGGAGAGAATAAAAAGGAAGGTTAAAGAGCATGTGCAGATTGCAAAGAAGCTGAATGAATCCTTTGTCTTTACTACAGAAGAAACTAGGCACATATTTGTGCCTGAACTGACCTTCTCAGGGATGGGGTACATAAGAGCATAAGAAAAGCCCTGCTGGGTCAGGCCAAAGACCCATCTAGTCTAGCATTCCATTTCTCATAGCGGCCCACCAGCTGCCTCTGGGTAGCCAAAGCATGACAGAAGGCATACTCAGGGATGGCCCACCCAGATCCCACCATTGCTGCTACCAGTTCCAGTTCCAGTAACCCCCATAACCAAAACCAAGAAACAAGCAAACAAAACCCAGACATTTTCCTTGCTCCTTCCCCTTGATCCTTTTCTCCAAAACAGAAACTGTGAGTCATGCTGGAAATTCCCAGCGTGTTTCCATGCTTTGGGCCCAATCCTAATCAATTTTCCAGTGCTGATGCACCTGCAATGCAGTCCCAATGCAAGGGAACAAATGTTCCTTTACCTTAAGGGGGCCTCTGTGACTGCCCACTCTACCACAGGATGCAGCACACACCCCACTGGCATGGCATCTGTGTTGGAAAGTTGGATAGGATTGGGCTGTTTGTTTTATTTGGAGGGACTGCTAGGAAGAAGTAAGATAAATGGCTGCTTAGGAAGGGAGGGGACTGTTTCTGGATTTTTTGTGGGGAGAAGCGGATCGCCATTGCCTGTACCCCATAAAACAGTGAGGGCAACAGCAATTCACCCACTACCCCCCATCGCCTCTTCACATGTTCCTTTTAAATTTACAGGTTCAATATGAGAAAGGATCAAGGTGAGGGGGGGTAGGGAAACCCCCTAGGTAGGGTGAGAGGGATTTTCTGCTTCCTGCTCATTTTTCACTTTTAGTGGTTGAGAAGTGGACTACTGCAGCTCTGTTCATGGTGGGCTATAGGGCGGTGGCAGTAGACTCGGGTTGAAGGGGTGTCCCGAGTCTGCCATTTCCCAGCCAATCACTGATCAACACCAGCTGCATTGTTTGCATCATGGATGGGCAGGTCCTGAGCATCCCTCTCCTATCACTGCTCCATAGCAACTGGTTTTTCGAGGCACATTGCCACTGGATCTGGTGGTGGCACAAAACCATCCTGATTAGTAGTCATGGCTCATTGGTAGACTTGTCCTCCATTAATTTGTCCAATTCTCTTTTACAGCCATCCAAACTAGTGGCCATCACCACACCTTGGGACAATTAATTCAACGTACTAACTGCATACTACATGAAGAAGTTCCTCCTTTTCTTTGTCCTGACTCCCTTCCAGTCAGCTGTTCCAGGTCACAGCAATTTAGGGCACAATCTGTTGTGTACATTCCGGTGGTGCAGTGTGCTTCACAAGTGGTGAACAGCCATGGCCTCATATCAGCAGCCCCAGGAACAGCCCCAGTGCTGATAAATCAGTGGGGGCAGACAGGGGGAATGAGAGGGGAGGGGTTGGAAGAGTGTGGAGACTGGGACAGAGAGGGGAGTGTGTTGAGGCTGGGAAAGGGGTGATATCCATGCTGGCAGCTATAAATGTAATTGACACTGAAGCAATGTATGTGAAGAGCTTTAAGACGGGAGGGAAATAACTAACAGGTAAATAGCTAATCTGGGGGCTGGGGGCTAAGAATAGGCCCTCAGTTTGGCTGTACTTGTCGTAAGAGGCGACTAAACAGCCACCGGGTAGATGGGACTCGTCAGCCTAGGAAGGCAGCTCATCTAAGAGAAGGAAACTCTGACCTCAAACCTCCACTGCCTTGTGGCTACATCCAGTTCTGGAAAAGGCTTCAGGAGTCAACCTCGAGGCAAAATCAGGAGCCGGAGTCCCTGAGGCAGTTCATGGCTGAACACAGTCACGTTCTGGCAACTCCTGCGACGCCACTGGAACCAACCGTATTGGCTTCTGCCTTTCCATTGGACCATTCCAGCGACGTGGAGAGGGGGGATTTGCTGCATGGGTAACAGCCTATCCTCCATACCTTCTTTACCCAGGCTTCGCACACTGGAGAGGACACTCCAACTTCGCCATACGGCGTCGGCACAACACGGGAAGCAGCAGTTTACCGGTTATAAGTCTTTGCTCGATTGGCGTAGAGCATGACGCCAGGGGCTGCTTCCGACGGTGGGAGAGATCATTGCATCTCATTGGGCAGCTACTGCCCGCCTTAAGCTGGGCAGTCCCCAGCCAGTAAGGTGTTGCCTCGCCACGGTCCGTTAACCTCATGGGGTGCGTGGGGTTTAGGGTGAAAACCGACAAGCGGATCGACAACTCTGCACCATGCAACAGAAAACAGAAAACTACTGCCCTAAAGCTGGGCACCTGGAACGTTAGGACAATGACGCCTGGCTTCTCTGATGACCTGCAAGAAATAGACGACGCACGCAAAACAGCTGTCATCGACATGGAGCTGAGCAGACTGCAGATGGACATCGTCGCCCTTCAAGAGACTAGGCTGCCAGATTCCGGAACTGTCAAGGAGAGAAATTTCTCATTTTTCTGGCAGGGAAAACCACCAAACGAAACCAGGGAACATGGCGTTGGCTTTGCAGTCAGAAATACCCTGCTGAAATCCATCATCCCACCTACTGTGGGAAGTGAAAGAATTTTGTCCCTGCAGCTCCAGTCATCAGCAGGACCTGTCACTCTCATCAGTGCTTATGCACCGACTCTGTCGTCTCCAGCAGAAGCCAAAGACAAATTCTATGATGACCTGGCCACCACTGTCAAGAAAATCCCTGTAAAAGAGCCATTGTTCATCCTCGGCGATTTCAATGCTAGAGTTGGTGCTGATAACAGTTCATGGCCCACTTGCTTAGGTCAGTTTGGCACTGGGAGGATGAACGAAAATGGCCAACGCCTGCTAGAGTTTTGCTGTCATCACGGTCTCTGTGTCAGCAACACGTTCTTCAACACAAAGCCCCAACATAGAGTCTCTTGGAGACATCCAAGATCAAAGCACTGGCACCAGCTCGACCTGATCCTCACCAGACGCTCCAGCCTTCCCAGCATCAAGATCACACGCAGTTATCATGGTGCTGCCTGCGACACTGACCACTCCCTGGTGTGCAGCAGAGTGAAACTGCAAACAAAGCGACTGTATCACACGAAAAAGGAAGGAAGACCTCGCATTGATACCAGCAAGACCCGGGATCAGAGAAAAGTGGAGGAATTTGCACAAGCGCTTGAGGAATCTCTTCCAGGCCCGGCCGACGCAAACGCATCCAACAGATGGGAACATTTCAAGAATACCGTTTACAACACCGCCTTGTCCATATTCGGCAAGAAGACCAACAAGGTGGCAGACTGGTTTGAAGCCCACTCTGAGGAGTTGACACCAGTCATTGAGGAAAAGAGGAGAGCTCAAGCAGCATACAAGGCCTGTCCCAGTGAGCGCAACCTGCAGGTCCTCCGAACTGCTCGCAGCAAAGTCCAACAGACTGCCAGGAGATGTGCTAACGACTACTGGCTCCAGCTCTGTTCCGAGATACAGATAGCAGCTGACACGGGCAACATCAAGGGGATGTATGATGGTATCAAGCAGGCCCTAGGTCCAACACAGAAGAAAATTGCCCCTCTGAAGTCTGCAACAGGCGAGGTCATCCAGGATCGGGCGCAGCAGATGGAAGGCTGGGTGCAGCACTACTCTGAGCTATATTCCAGAGAAAATGTAGTCACCGAAGAAGCACTGAACAACATTGAGTGCCTGCCTGTGCTGGAAGAGCTTGACAGTGAACCAACCCTAGAAGAACTTCACGTGGCCCTGGACTCCCTTGCCTTTGGCAAGGCACCTGGAAAAGACAGCATCCCTGCTGAAGTCCTAAAATGCTGCAAAGAGATCATCGTCACTGAGCTGCATGAAATCCTCTGTCTCTGCTGGAGAGAAGGTGGAGTACCTCAAGACATGAGGGATGCAAACATCATCACACTGTACAAGAACAAAGGTGACAGGGGTGACTGCAACAACTACCGCGGCATCTCTCTCCTTAGCGTTGTAGGAAAGCTGTTTGCCCGAGTTGTACTAAAGAGGCTCCAGGTACTTGCAGAGAGCGTCTATCCAGAATCGCAGTGTGGATTCCGAGCCAACAGGTCCACCACTGATATGGTATTCTCCCTTAGACAACTGCAGGAGAAATGCAGGGAACAACGACAGCCACTCTTTATAGCCTTCATAGATCTCACAAAGGCTTTCGACCTGGTCAGCAGAGACGGCCTCTTCAAGATTCTCCCCAAGATTGGATGTCCACCCAGGCTCCTCAGCATCATCAGATCTTTCCACAAGGACATGAAGGGCACTGTTGTCTTCGATGGCTCCACATCAGACCCTTTTGACATCCGAAGCGGAGTGAAGCAGGGCTGTGTTCTTGCACCAACCTTGTTTGGGATTTTCTTCGCTGTCCTGCTGAAGCAGGCCTTTGGAACTGCAACAGAAGGCATCTATCTCCGGACCAGATCAGACGGAAAGCTCTTCAACCTCTCCAGACTGAGAGCAAAATCCAAAGTCCAGCTGAAATGTCTGCGTGACTTCCTCTTTGCCGACGATGCAGCTGTCACTACCCACTCTGCCAAAGATCTCCAGCAGCTCATGGATCGTTTTAGCAAGGCCTGCCAAGATTTTGGACTGACAATCAGCCTGAAGAAAACACAGGTCATGGTTCAGGATGTGGACTCACCTCCCTGCATTACAATCTCTGAGCATGAACTGGAGGTTGTCCATGACTTTGTGTACCTTGGCTCAACGATCTCCGACACTCATTCTCTCGATACCGAGCTAAACAAGCGCATCGGTAAAGCAGCTACCACGTTTTCCAGACTCACAAAGAGAGTCTGGTCCAACAAGAAGCTGACGGAACATACCAAGATCCAGGTCTACAGAGCTTGCGTCCTGAGTACACTTCTGTACTGCAGCGAGTCATGGACTCTTCACTCACAACAGGAGAGGAAACTGAGCGCTTTCCACATGCGCTGCCTCCGACGCATCCTCGGCATCACCTGGCAGGACAAAGTTCCAAACAACACAGTCCTGGAACGTGCTGGAATCCCTAGCATGTATTCACTGCTGAAACAGAGACGCCTGCGTTGGCTCGGTCATGTTGTGAGAATGGATGATGGCCGGATCCCAAAGGATCTCCTCTATGGAGAACTCGTGCAAGGAAAGCGCCCTACAGGTAGACCACAGCTGCGATACAAGGACATCTGCAAGAGGGATCTGAAGGCCTTAGGGATGGACCTCAACAAGTGGGAAACCCTGGCCTCTGAGCGGCCCGCTTGGAGGCAGGCTGTGCAGCATGGCCTTTCCCAGTTTGAAGAGACACTTGGCCAACAGTCTGAGGCTAAGAGGCAAAGAAGGAAGGCCCATAGCCAGGGAGACAGACCAGGGACAGACTGCACTTGCTCCCGGTGTGGAAGGGATTGTCACTCTCGGATTGGCCTTTTCAGCCACACTAGACGCTGTGCCAGAACCACCTTTCAGAGCGCGATACCATAGTCTTTCGAGACTGAAGGTTGCCAATACAATACAAAAATAGCTAATCTGACCCTGACTTGTTCCCAGAAATAAAACACCCCCAACTGTTGAGCCCTTCATCAACTGAGACTCAGAACGCAAAACTAACCTGGAGATCCGCTAGTGCAGTGGTCCCTACACCAGCTGAGGGTATCGCAAATATGCCATAAAGCACATTGTGACATCTTGAGAGTAAGCAGCGCTGGTTGGGCGGCCTGTACCAACCTGCCAAATCTTCTTCCAGAAGATTTGCTGCTGGTAGAGGTAAGAGAAGCACCGGGCAGTGAAGGGGCAGTGGGAGGGTGGAATGGAGGAGGGTAGGGGGATTTTCTGGACAGGGGGTGGAACAGAGTGGACCTGGCCCAGGAGGGGGAGGAAGAGCATTAGCAGAGCAGCCTCTACCGTATCTTGTCCTAGTCCTGAATGCCCTATAGGGGGCTGCTTGGAGTTATGCCAGTGAAATAGCTGGTGCAGATCCAAGCAGCCCATTTGGGCAGGCAGGGGTATTACTCCTCTTACCCCAAGGAGATCTCCAGCCTGCTCCTAAGCTGCACTGGATACAGTGGAGGCTATGAGGCCCTGCTGCGTCAGTACCGGTTAGGATTGAATTGCCCATTATTGAAGTCAAGTCCGACATCCCTTTGGCATTCACAACCATCCATATAATAGCTATAGTCCCAGAGTGAACTGAATTGCCCTAATCAAAGCTGCCATGTGGACAGAGCCTCCCTAGAACTGTACTGCAGCACCCCCTGCAGGAAAAAGAATGCCATTGACAATGACCTGTGCATCCTTGCATCCAAGGTAAGTACTCGTATATTCATACATCCTTCATGAGTTATACAAAGTATATATGGTTGTGGTTATAGGACCATATGTTGACGTGCATGTGCAGGTCTTTTGGCGTATGTAGAATTCTTCATCAGACAAAAGAAAAGCAGCACTGAGGCGCAGAGAAACCAAGGTTGGATAGGACAGCAAACAAAAATGCGCAGATTGACAAGTGTCAATTTTACATGGTGAGCCCTCTGGGACAGAGAGCCAACATTTCCTTTACTGTAAATGTTTTTGCTGGTAAATGGTATAGAAGTGTTTTTAAAAACAACAAAATGTAGCAGGGCTACTGTTCCTTTAAGAAAAGAAGGCTTCTTGGCAGATGCAGCTTTTTCTCAAGAAGCTGCAGCACACTTACACTACAATCCTATTCAATGGAGTAAGTCCAGTGGGACTTATTTCTGACAAGTTGCACTTGCCAAACCTCCTGCTTGTACACAAATATTAAAGGTACAGCAGGAGCCTCATTTCATCTATACTATGTATGGATCATCATCCTCAGAAACAGAAGATTTTTGCCATGCTGGGTGAGAACTAAAGGCTTCTCAAGCCTGGCACCAAGGGCACCATCAACTAGGGGCAATCTTCCCCCTCCCCAGCTCTGTGAATCAGATTATATGTGACTATTCTTCCAGGGCACCTACATTTTAGTTGTTATGCTGTATAAAAATTAACTGTAACAAATGTTGTTGAAATCGTTTTTAAAAAAACAATCAGTCTTGAATGGGGAGGGGGTGTAGAGAGGGGCTGTGCTGCTTTTATTCTCTCTCCCGTGAGCATAGGTCTCACAGAGGTGTTTGAAACTGGTGTTATTTATTTTACGCAGAAGTAAGCCCATTGTGTTCAATAAGACTTAAGCCAGCGGTTCCCAGACTTTTTAGCATCAGGATCCACCTTAAAAAAAAAGTTTTTAAAAAGTGTGCCTATAAGGTTGGTTGGGCAGCAGTTCTCCCCCCCCCCACCAAGTAGCAGCTTGTGTAATCCTTGATGCACATAGACTAATCTGCCTTGTCAGTTTGGCGACACACCAAAAATTTGGTTCCCAGACTTTTTAGCATCAAGACCCACCTAAAAAAAGTTTTTTAAAAGTGTGGCTATAAGGGTGATTGGGCAGCAGTTTTCCCTCCCCCCAGCAAGTAGTGGTTTATGTAACCACTGATGCACATAGCCTAATCTGCCTTGTCAGTGTCATGACACACCAAAAATTTGGTCACAACCCACTAGTGAGCCCTGGACCCACAGTTTGGGAACCACTGACTTACAGCCCAATCCTAAGCATGTCTACTCAGAAGTAAGTCCATTAGAGTCAATGGGGCTTACTCCCAGGCAAGTGTGGATAGGATTGAGCTGTTTGACTGTAATCCGATCAGAAACACTCTATCATGGGTGCTCTTATTGCATTTGACTATCTTTATGTCTGTTTCTGAGATTTTGTTAACTGCTTTGGGTGTTTCTTTTTAACAGAAAAGTGGGATATAAATCTTTAAAATAAGTATTTATATATACTCAAGAGGCAGCCCTGCTCTTAGAACTTTCTGCCGCACTGATTGGAAAGATGCTCTGGGGAAACATACAAGCCAGTCAAGAGCACTATAATCTTTGATCAGCAACAGACAGATCTTCATGAATTTACTTAATTTTACAAATTATATGTCTTGTGGCAAAAAATTCAGCATATTATTGTGTCTTGCATATGCAAGGTATATATTACTGAATCCATTTTTCAGTCTCACCTTTCTGCACTGGTTCAAAATGTGGCCCAAGGAACTTTGCCAGCCTGGGTGACCAAAGCTGATTTTTTCATTCTTTTTTGGCACTTGGACACAGACATCAGAATAGAAAATAAATGCAGATCCCGTGAAGTGTGAAGGGCAGATGCACATAATATTTGGCACCTGCCCCTGTATTCAGAAGCAACAATCAGGAAAAGATCAGGATCCTACTTCCAATGATCCTTTTAAGGACATATACAGATGTGTACCTGTCAATAGCTGTCATTTGTGCACATGTATTTTGTATTCAGGAATATTGTAACTAATTACAACATACAAAGTAAAAATTGACATGAAGGAGTAACACTGACACACTGTGACTTCAGAGTTGCATCAATGAACTAGGTGCATCTAACAGCTATAGCTGCTGTTAGAAAGGAAGGTAAGATTTTTAAAAGCTTTTGAAATATTTTAAATATAGTGAACCCTCTATTTAATGCAGCTTGATTGAACAGACTCCAGAAATTATGGACACCATCTGCTTTAAAAGCTAGTCAGATATGTTTTGCACATGAACATGTGCATTGTCATGGATGCATTCAGATTTAATAGACTTTCAGCATTAATGGACACCCTTTTGCCCCATTAATCCATGAAATTGAGGGTTCACTGTAAATCAATTAGATCAAGGTATGCAAAAGAAGCAGAGGGAGTGCAAGGCAGAAGACTGTTCTATGCTCCTGAATGTTTTGGTTTTCCTTTTATTTCCTCACAGGAGGAGAATCAAAAGCAGCATGGCTGTCTGCTGCAGTATGCCTCCTTATAATGTACAGATTAACAACTCAGTCCTGTGAAACTTCCCACACAGCAATGCAGCGGCACCGGTGAGGTTATGCTGCATCCTGCAGGGGAATTTTGACTACTGGAGGTCTCCTTGAGGTGCAAGGACATTTGTCCCCTCGCCCCGAGGTAAGCCCCAGCAGCTGCAATGGGTCAACTTGGCTCTGGCCTTCCTGCCAGCATGCCACCTAAAAGGCTGTTGCAAAGCCCTTGACAGCACTTTATCAACAGTGTGCTCCACTGCAGAAGATAGATAGGAATGGGGCATAAATAATGTGCTGTTATCACTGTGGAAAAACTTAAGGGGATAATGGAAATAAAACCAAGAGTCTTATGGCATCTTAAAGACTAACACATTTATTATAGCATAAAGCTTTCAAGGACTAGAGCCTATTTCTTCAGGTATATAAAGTCTTGTCTTCAGTTGGCAAGCATCCACACACATACACAGAGTAAAATGTAAACAGTCAGAAAGTTAGGGCATGCAAGAGGTACTGTCTGCGACAATTCTATGTAAAGTGTAAATGTACTATATATTATTGAAGTAAGTACAGTGGCCATTCACATCAACCTTGCTAAATTACCATAATTAGCACATGCGACATTAAGGACAATGGATATCTACATTCTAGCTTGAACAAATACAGTCAGGTCTCTTGATAAATTCTAATTCAGTATTCTTGTGCTGGAGTTTCCCTTTGAAGTTGCTTTGCAAAAGCTGAAGAATGGTGGCTTTCAAGTCAGCAGCAGAGTGTCCTTGAGATGTTGAAACACTTTCCCACTGGTTTCTGCACCCTCCTATTTTTTTTAATGTCAGGTTTGTGTCCATTTATTATTTTTTGTACTGTAGTGACTAACCAGTTTGCTTTATATAGGCAGAAGAAATGCATCACTTGCAGATGATAGCATATACATTTCAGTTTTACGTTAAATTGTCACAGATGATACCACTGGCATTTCATGAGTTACATTTTATGTAACCTCTTTTACATTTTTCCCTCCTTTCCCTGTAAATCTGCCAACAAAGGAGAACACTATATGCACCAGATGAAGCAGACTATATTCCATGAAAGTTTATGCTGAAGTAATACGGTTTGTCATTAAAATACCTGTATTGCAAGGCTCTAGGTTAGTTTGCTCCAGCTGACCGAGAGGGCCCAATCCTACCCAACTTTCCAGCACTGACGCAGCCACAGTGCAGCCCCAGGCTAAGCGAACAAATGTTCCCATACCTCGAGGAGGCCTCTGTGGCTGCCTCCCCACCACAGGATTCAGAGCACACCTCATTGGCACAGCTGCACCGGCACTGGAAGATCGAATAGGATTGGGCTCTGATACAGCTACAGATCCTTGGAGGTTTCAATAATGAGAAAATTAACCTGGAGTTTACATGGGAAAGCCCTCATTCACACCTATTCTAACATACAGTAAAACCTCCAACAACACTGCTTCCTTTAGTGCTATTTTGCTAGAGTGCTCTTGGTCCTGGGTTGACTGACAGCTACTGTAGCTGGGAGCAGTAATTTGTCCAATTAGCATGAGTTTCCTGCTGTATCTATATGATGTCTCTTATAGCGCTGTTTCAGACAGCTCAGCTTTCAAGGAACAGATCCCCTATGTTACTGGAGGTATTACTGTACCAGATGTGTTACACATATGACTGCCTTCTGGAGCTGGAAACAGAACCTCACCCAACACGGCACCTGTGAATTGTAGGCCCAGTTCACATAGGTGTGTACATCACTTTGGGGAGAGCCCATATATCAGTGGTAAGCCAGTTCAGTTCAGTTCAGTTCAGTAAGACATAAAATACAGAGAAAGAAACAAAACAAAACACAAATATACAAAGACAACATGGCATAAACATCAGTCCTTTCCTCACACAGTGCCCAGAGTCCCAGAGTTCTGCCTGGCTATTACCCCGGATAAAAAGGAAGCAACCTTATCCAGGGACTCAGATTCAGAAGCAGAAAGGAGAGACTGGAGCATGATTGAATCCTTCCAGCCCTGCATCCTAGCTAACAATGGGCCTAGATATTTCTTTCGTGAAGCATCATGTAATGGGCAGTAGAAAAAGGTATGTGTTAGAGTCTCAATACAATCCCTACCACACTTGCATTCCCTACCCTCTTCAAGTAGGGAATACCACTGAACCTGCTCGTTAACATGGCCGATGGAAGAGTGTTACATCTTGCAAGTGTAAAAGCTCTCCGAGCCTGCAGGTGGTAAGCTACATAATTTGCATGTAGAATATCCCAGGTTCAAGCTCTGACATCTCTAGGGACAAAAAGGCTATGGGAATCGTAAGGACACAGATCTCAGTCTGAGTTTCTGAAGATCCTCTGCCTGTCAGAACAGACAGTATATAGAGCAAGACAACCAACATTCTGCTTCAGGATGAAACAACTTAATGTACAGATTGCTCTTCCCTACACATGTTACTGTGCACTTGATGACCTGCAGCCAAATATGTGAACGGAGTCCAAAGAAAAAACAGTGTTTCTTGCAGTGAAGTGAAATTACCATCTAAAAGTTAGATCCTTGCGAAATGGGCAAAGCAGAACTTTTTAAAGTGGTGCCCTCTTATATTTAGCAGGGGGAGAGCAACTTCCCTCTTTATGGCATCTTTTCCAGTGGCTGTTGCTCGTGTCTGTGTGTGTGTGTGTGTGTGTGTGTGTGTGTGTGTGTGAGAGAGAGAGAGAGAGAGAGAGAGAGAGAGCAAGCACTCCCTTTGAGGCTTTGAGGACAAGGAACCATTGATTGGTTTATTTTACTATGCACCCTGCTTTATGAACTACTCCTGTTGAACAGCAACATAAATAATCTTAATAATAATTAATAATAATCCATGATGGAGATGTGAATTGGCACAAGGCACCCTCCTACCGAACTACTGATTTGTCACTAAGGCTGCAATCCTATGCACAGTTTCCTAGAAGTAAGCCCCATTGAACACAATGGGACTTATTTCTGAGTAGACATGCATAGGATTGGGCTATTAATGGATGGGCCAGTGCCCCCCCCCCTCTTTGGTGATGGTGGTACCACCAGTATGACCTACCTTAGATGAGAACATGACCCCACCAGTAGACAACAAATAACTGAAGGCATCCATCAGGTGTTGTCACACCACGGGACTCACTAGCACCAACTGTTCAGGGTTAGGTGGAACAGGCAAAGTGCAAGGGGTGACTGGAGGTGATAGAGTTAGACAAACTTCTGAAACTCCCCTCTTATGAAGCAAATGTAGATTGAGATATCCCTCTCCACCTTCATCACACACACAGCCACTCCCAGCATGAGCCCTGTCAGTTGGCTCTGGCTCCCCTTGGGCAGCTTTGATTCAGGCTGGATTTGAAGATCAAGTGAAGCAAAAGATAAATTCGGCCCCTTTGATCTGCAAACAGAGGCACCTTCATTTCCATGTTTGATTTTTCATCACTTTCCAAAATGAAAAGGTGAGCTCAGCAGCACTCACTTGTAGGGGGAACAGGCTATGGAAAGCCATGGGGAGCGGGGTGGGGGGACACAAGGGCATACGGTATGAAGCAGGAAAGCCACATAGAGGCTACGGACACAATGAAGTCATACAATATACAGTTTGACCCCACACAGTCACATAATTTATAGCAATGCAAATTCCCACCACCACAGACTGCTACTTGCCACTGTTATGCAACATGCAGCACACACTCGCACAGTATCAAACAAAAACAGAAAGAAGTTAAGGAGAGAAAATAAACTAGCTAAACTAATCTTGCTTAGCATAGTATTCACAAAAATAAAAGTGAGGCACAAAGCCTGGGTGACCTTTGTGGAAGAGCTGCAGTCTCATAAACAACGTTCAGCTTTTTCCAAACAGAGGCCAAGCTGGACCTCTGCTGTAGTAGTTGTAGTTGCTCAGTGTGGTCAGTGACTTCTCAGTCCTATAAGAGACAAGCCAAAGGCCCTATAAATAACTGAAAAGGCATGAGACACACACACACACACACACACAAAAGACAACAAAGGCCTGGGTGATGGGCTGGTGACATCACAGAGCCACTTAGCATAGCAGTGAAGTCTGTGAGCAGTGAGCAGGGAAGTCCCTGATTTGTGCTGACCTCAGTGGTGAAGTGGCTGATGTAGTGCACAGTAGAGGCTAACAGCTATGCATCCAGGCATCCCTGGTTTGAATCTTTTCTCTGCTATGAGTATTAACTTACTAGGTGTCCCTACTAGGTAAGCAAGCAAGACTAAGCATCCTCTTAGCCTCAGCTGCAATATGAGGGTGACAGGTACTTACTCACCTTAAAGAGTTGTTGTAATCATTATATGAAAATACATTAAATGTTTTGCATACATTGCAAAATGTTTTGCAAGTGTGATATTACTAGCATCGGGAAGTGCAAACAGTATTATTAGTACAGTATTATTATTATTGAACTGGATTAGGCAAATCAACATTCTCTTGACCTCAGTCCTCCTTTTACAAATGGGAAAATAATACCAGCCATTGGAGGACTGTTGTTATGATTCCTGAAGTGACGTATATTAAACTTTTTGAACACAATAAATGCTAACGACACTTATTGTCGCCAGATCTGGGGTGCCCAGTGTCAATTAAATATTTGCATTTCAAAGACACAAAAATAATTTCCTTCCCACAGTCACTGGTAACAGAATCACATTTCCCACAAAGTGACAAGCAAGAAACACTGGGTGGTAAATCTTTCTTGGCAGGTGGTTTAACTTTAGCTAACCATACTTAGCCAAAGGGGCTCTGATTTGGATGGGCCATTGATTTGGGCAGAAGAGTAATTGTTCTATTGTGAAAAGGCCATTTACACTTAGCAAAGACCACAGAAAGATGTTAATTAGATTCTAATCTACATTCTTGCTACAGGAAGAGGTTCCCCGCTTTCATCTTCTACTCAACTTGGTAGATAAGAACCCAAGTGCCATGCTGTCATCAGGACAGCACAATGGACAGTTACCAGGTTTTAGTTCTGTAACTCTGCACTGGCATTCAGTAAGATTCATTCACATATTCATAATACAGAACTACACATGCATTTCTGTGTTGCGTAATGATGCATTCTATATTACATAATACAGAACGTAATGCACATGTCTACATAATGCATGGACACCCTGTTAACTCTTACGTCAAAATGCGGTGCGTGCATAAACCATGCAAAACACACTCTGTACAATATATAGCTACACAACACACAATGCAAAGCAGCATACCAGCACTCTAAGATACAGTCACCCAATATATTAACACTTTGATTCTTAAGCCCCATTGAAATTGGTGTGATTTACCTCCATAGTCACTGTAATCCAAATTCCGTGTACGTGTTTGAAAATCAGTGGGGAAGCACATGCAGATTTAATGGGTTGTATCTAAAGACAGTTAAATCATTCCTTCTAAAATCAATTGCACAAATTACAGTAGCTGTCTAACTTATGTCTCAAGAAAAATAACAAAGTGGCAGCGTAAAATCTAACAAATTATTGTCTCACAATCCTTTGTGGTCAAAAGTCCACTTCTTCAGATGCATCGGCTACAGCTGATGAAGTGGACTGTAATCCATGAATGTTTATAATATGCTTATTAGAATTAATAAAGAAAATAAATTTGTTAGTCTTGAGCAGGGGTGTCCAAACTTTTTGGCAGCAGGGCCACACCATCTCTCTGACACTGTGTCAGAGGCCCGGGGAAAAAAAGAATTAATTTACATGTAAAATTTGAATAAATTTACATACACGAATTTATTAGAGATGGAACTTATATGAATGAACGAAGGTCTGGCAATAGTGCAGACTTATAAAAGGCCTTGCACAAAGCAAGGCCAACCTTTCCTTCACCGCCACTGCTGCATCACAGATGTGAAACAGCAAGCAGTGGAGGGAGCCCTCATCCCACAGCTCAGATGAGAGGTTGAACAGTCATCCTCATGCTGAGAACAGTTGCATTGGGCCAGCATGGGCTCCAGCAAGTCTCTGGAGGGCCAGAGGCTCATTGGAGACTGGCTCCCAGAAGGCCAGATTGGGAGCCCCTGGGCCAGGGTTTGGGCACCCCTGGTCTTGAGGAACCAACAGGACTCTGTTGTCCTGGCTGCTATGGAATAACACAGCTATTGCTGTGTAAATTGCACTGTAAATGCCAAAACATTTTCATGGTCAGTGGGGCTTACTCCCATTAAAGTGTATAGAGAGGACTACAGCCTTAGCATTCTGATCATGAGCCTTAAAACAAAGTAGGGATTTATCATTGTGTTTGAACCTGGAAAATTTCAGACTTGTTCCAATCAAAGTTTGTGAACAAGTGAAGATATAAAGCCAAGATCGATAAAAGGAGGGGAACTTTAAGATTAACAGACTGAGTCTGGGTTGGGGCAGCAGAATTTTCTCCTCTGGCCTCCTTCAAAACCTTGCTCTGTTACCATTTACTGTACTCCAAACTGGACCCAGTGCCCAATTGTTTGTAGTTTGTATGCAAAAGTTGTTGCAGCTGAAGCTGTGACTTGCTCCTCAGGCATCATCTTTGGCTGGACTGGAGAGCCTTCCACATTACCCAGCTGTACAATGGTAGAAGCTAGGTGTCCTCCTGTGCCACAGAGATTCCAAGCAGACAGTTGAGGCTGCAGGAGCTGGTATATCTCCTCAGGCAACACAGTGCAGGCTCCTGGTATTCTCTGCATGAGGGAGTCCCTGGCAAGTTGGGCATTTAAGGGCTTTTTCAATCATGGTTCCTGCCCTCCGTCTTCCTTGATGCCCACCATGTTTTGCCAGCCTGACCAGATACATTGGAGGATGCAGTGCCTCTACCTTTAACAATTGTATAGGAGAAGGAATTTTGGCAGGTGCAGCTTAACATGAAAGAGTTTAAAAAGCTGCACCTGCCAAAATTCTCTCTTCTTACTTAGACTTACATCCTCCCACGCTGTTTGGTGCATTGGGCAGTAAGCGCTCTCCATTGTACTCGATCAATTGTAGCAGCCTCAGCTTCATCCCATGCAGTGGTGTAGCTAATGTTCATGTAGCCCGGTGCAGAGTTCAAAATGATGCCCCGGAAGTGATGTCACAACCAGAAGTGATGTCACACTCAAGTTTTTTAAATTGAAAATTTAAATTTAAAATTGAGGGCATCGCTAAGGCAGCTACCTGCTACCTGGGCTCAAAGAAGATTTGATTTGGGCTCAAAGAAGATTTTGTAGTCTCATAGATCAGTTTTGAGTTATGGAAATCCACTTTTTGTTCCATATGGCACTTGTGATTTCATTTTCTGGTTAATTGGTCATAACTTTTGATAGGATACAGAATACAGTGGGGTTTATTGCATTGCATTCTTCATTAAATTACCTTTCCAATGATATATAACATGATGGAGTTATTCATACATACCAATTTTTTTGCACAATTTTGGCCACTAGTGTCAAGCTCAGCTTGTTGCCCCCCTAAAACTTGTTGCCTGGTGAAACCGCTATCCCCTGCACCCCCTTAGCTATGCCACTGATCCCATGACAGGCTGATGTCCATCAGATATTAAATGAAGGTCTTTTTCCATGTGATCTTTGGAGGTCCTGGTTTTTGCCTCCTCTTATATGGAATCCAGTTCATGGCTGTCCTTGGGAGTTGGGTTAGTGGTTGGTGTAAGATATGACCTGCAAATTGGAAGCGTCGTTCAGCCATGGTTGCCGACAGTGGGCGCGTGCATGTTTGTTGATGGACTTCTTGGTTGGTGATATTTTCTTGATACAAGATGCCTAGGATTTGACGAAGACGTTGTTGAAAGTCGTTTATCCGTCAGATGATGTTCTTTGTCATCTTCCTTGTCTCACAGGTGTATATCACTGTTGGGACAATGATGGCATGGAGAAGTCGTATTTTTATTTGTAAAGTGATTGTGCTAGTGCGCCATATCGGTTTCAAGTGTTGGAAGACTGCGGTTGCCTTCCAATGTGACACTGGACGTTGTGTGTCACACATCTCCATCTGTAGTCAGGACGCTCCCTAGATATGTGAAGTTGTCAACCTCCTTGATCTGGTGTTGGTCAATAGTAACTGGTATATTTGCTTGCGCATACATGCCTGATCTTGGAAGCTAAGTAGGGTCAGGCCTGGTTAGTACTTGGATGGGAGACCGCCTGGGAATACCGGGTGCTGTAGGCTTATACCATAGTCTTTCGAGACTGAAGGTTGCCAACCATCCAATCCGCATAACTTTGGTTTCGTTGCTGCTAATCCGAAGTCCAACCTGGATGGCCATTTGTTTTAACAGTAAAGATTGTGTCACCAGTTCTTTTTGTGTCAAGAAGAGTAATGTCATTGGACTTTGGATTAGCAGCAACGAAACCAAAGTTATGCGGATTGGATGGTTGGCAACCTTCAGTCTCGAAAGACTATGGTATACGCCTACAGCACCCGGTATTCAAAATCTAAATCAGCAAGTCTGAGCAAAATCTGAGCAAAATCTAAATCAGCAAGTCTTGTCTTCTGTCTTTATGGAAGCCATAATATTTGGGTATTGATGGATCTTCATAGGATGAAATCAATTGTAAACATCGGCTAAAGGCAGAGGCACTCTGTCCTCCATTGTATGTGGTCACCCTGTGTTTTGCCAGCTACGTACATAACCAGACAGATTTTGCTCCGGCTCCTCCCCCTGATGCTCCACATCCCCCCAAGCACAACCCCTGGCCTTTCAAGCTTTGCCCAGGCTCAGCCACCATGGCTGTGTCCCCTGGCTCCACCCAACAGGTTAATATCCTTGAAATCAAAAGTTGGCAACCTTCCGATCTACATCCTTCCAGCTGTGGTGCTGCCATCATTACGTAAAAGGCAATCTAATCTTTTCTTTCTTACAAGTCTCTTTTCTGACACACACAAAGTCCAGTGCTTCTTTTGGAGAGCACCTGCTGGCTGGTGGCTCTAGGGGCAGGTCCCAGCAGGCCCTACATTGGACTACCCCACGGGGAGCCAGGGGTAATATGAGGGGAAGAATTTGAGATGCTTGCATGGGGAGGGAGAGTCAGGCGAGAGGAAAGGAATGGAACGGGGATGGTGTCTGGGGGTGCAGGCCTATTATGTCGTTCACCCCGCCAACTCTGCTAATGAGCAGCAGCACACAAGTCAGCCAGACAGCATAATTCATAGCCACCAGGCAGCCCATGCTGTGTGCACCCCAGATCTATTATTCATGCTGCCACCATCCTCTTAAAGCCATTTCTGGGCCCATTTGATTGACGCCACATCCACAGTATCCCTGAGAGGCCGCTTGTCTTAATCTGCTAATGAGCTGCTCCCCGGGGGGCCTCGGAGACCAAACGAAATGAGCAGGCCTTCATTTGCACTGAGGCCTGCCAGGCCCTAGAAGCTGTTTTCAGGGCCTGAGCTCTCTTCATGAAGGGACAACACATTGACACATTTGCATTGTGTTGGTTCTAGTGCCTGCAAGAAAGACCAGGCTTTCAAGCCTCCGTTAGCATCTTTTTTCCAGACAAAGTTTTCCTTCGACCAGTGATTTTCAACCTTTTTCATCTCATGGCACACTGAGAAAGCATTTAAATTGTCAAGGGACACCGTCCATTTTTTAACAATTGAGAAGTCGCACCACACTGCTAGCCAGTGGCTCACATCCCCCAATGGCCATATGATCCTCCCCCAAGCTCTCATGGTACCCCTGCAGACCGTTCACAGCACACCAACGTGCCACAGCACAGTGTTTGAAAATTACTGCTTTAGACTACTTGGTTATACTGGAATATATTAACAGACTCTATGGGCCCAATCCTATCTAATTTTCCAGCCTCAGTGCAGCCACAATACAGTACCAGGGTAAGGGAACAAATGTTCCCATACCTTAAGAAGGCCTCTGTGACTGCTGCCCCACCACAAAATGCAGTGCATGCCCCATTGGTACTGCTGCACCAGCCCTTGAAAATTGGATAGGATTGTGCCCTATATATCCTAAAAATTGATACCAAACCAGGGGAATCTAATATACAATACCCTGTACGTAGGTTGAGTGGACTTTGGGGCTTTTTTTACAAGTACAGCTACAATAATAAAAGAACAATTTTGGACCTCAATTATGGTTTTACTTTACTTTGGCATTGTAGGCTATACTGCTTTAAAAAAAATGGCTGGGGGTGAGAGGGTGGGAAATAGCTCTGATTTTGCATTTGTGGTCCAAGAAGAAGTAGTCATATCAATTTTTCTTCTGCTTGATTAGCAATTCTGTGCAATATTCCCTACTGCTTGTAGCAGATATTACTCCTATATATAAGGAAATCTTATATGACTGCCCACCTGTTCTATTTGTCATTGGAGGTCTTGCTCTATATTCTGTTAACATTGGAAGTCTGATTCGCAGGATCAGGCCCACAAGGAAGCCTTCCCAGCTGCACTGGAAAGAAGCTTTGCTCCTGAACTTTGAGAGTGTGGGGACAGACTGCATTTTCTCAGCAGTGACAGAAGGACAGCTTGAACATGCTCAGAGATACATTTTGGTTGGTTGGCAACCTTCAGTCTCAAAAGACGATGGTACAGGAAATAAAGGTTTCTTTAAATAAAAGGTGTAGCTAGAGATGGAAGGAGGTGGTACTAAATGGGCATGGCTAAGCTGCAACCCCTGGATCTGAAGTACTAACTTGAGTGTCCTGTCCTCCCATTTACACAACTGGTCAAGAGGGAATCTGGTACAGTGTGAAATTCAACCCTGAGCAGCTTGTGAGTTCTTCACTCTAGGAAGGGTTGTGGCAGTAGGGACAAAAGAGTAGAAGATGAAGGTGTTGATTCAATCATGGGAGACAGTAGAGAGGACAGTACAACTCCACCCTCTGCATCCCAGGGAAAGCTGGATGAACTTAAAGACTATAGAGGTTAGAGTTTCAACAGGTTGCTGCTGTCCCACTCCAGAAGTGTTCACTTTTCTGATGTTCCCCTCACAACTCCCCCGCCCAAATCATCAACTTAATACAGAAAGAGGGGGTTTCCCGCCTCCCTGCCTTGTTTTTCCCCCCTAATTGAATGGCGTGGGACTGGCAGCAGATGCTGCTCAGATGCTGAGTGCCGTGTTATGCTAAGCAGGTGTCTTCAAAGCCAGGCCTACACAGCAAGAGCAAATTGAACAAGTCATTGGGTATCCACTTGGGGCTCACAGGCCTTTGTACGACCGCATTTGAACCGCTTGGCTGCTTCCTTCAATTTCCGTCATCCGGGTGGCAGG
The DNA here is from genome assembly GCF_035046505.1 of Tiliqua scincoides. Lineage (NCBI taxonomy): Eukaryota > Metazoa > Chordata > Lepidosauria > Squamata > Scincidae > Tiliqua > Tiliqua scincoides. The sequence goes on along the minus strand of NC_089822.1, from coordinate 125,813,263 downwards.
AGACAAGATGAAACACCAGCTAGTCAGGGGAGCAGCCTGTCCCTCGAGTCAAAACTGCTTGTTGTTTTTCCTGCTGAGGAGAACTTTGCAAGAATTGCTTGGTTTCTGAGACGGCTCTGGGCAGCTGGTCTGGGACTCAGTTGGTGAAATTTCACTTCACCAAAGAACTTTCCATGCCAGGGAAAGGAGAGGGTTGATGCCTCCTCCGTTACTAGGGGAGATGGCCTCAGCAGAGCAAGAGGCTAGAACCAGAAGGGGTGGGATGCAATTTGCTCATAACTTTCCTTGGATACTTGGCCTCCTCAGGTCCAACCAACATGCATATGCATGTCTATGTCTGTGTTTGGGCCTCCATCACTCATATACTCATTCACCAATAGGGTGAGAGAATCAAGGTACCTCCACAGCAGAAAGAAAGCTGAAATGTGGCATAAGCATACTTCAGCACAGCCTAATTACTGGAAAAGTTAGAAAATCAGACTTCTTATTTTTCCTTCTCGGAACATGAAATGGGTACACAATGCCAAACATTGGTGTGGCACCTGTACAGAACTGGGGAATACAGAAGACCCAACATACAGGATTCATTCAGACAGGTCTCAAGGTCCTGTCCTGTCCTAGCCTCTGAAGTCCAATTGTCCAGGCTGCGACACTCTGCCTAAGCTAGTTACCACCTGCAGCTAATGGTGTCTTGTACTGGCTGTACCATCCACATGACTGGCCTTCCTTGCACAATAATAATAATAATAATAATAATAATAATAATAATAATAATAATAATAAACTTTATTTTTATCCTGCCCTTCTCCCCAAAGGGACCCAGGGCGGCTTACAAAATATTAAAAAAACAAAAACAGATTAAAACATAATTTAACAGATAAAAACATATTAAAAGCACATTAAGAGAAACCATAAAAACAGTAATCAGATAAAAGTCAGACTAAAAAGAGCATAAAACAGCAGTTCAAGGAGGAATCACGCCTGTAAAAAACTAAAAGATGTATAAAAGATGTTAAAAAGGCCATAGAGTCAGAAGGCTTGTGTAAACAACAAGGTCTTCAGGGCTCGCCGAAAGGTCTCGAGGGAGGGAGCCATTCTCAAGTCAAGGGGAAGGGAGTTCCATAACATTGGTGCCACTACTGAGAAGGCCCTATTTCTTGCCGCCGCCCCACGTACCTCTTTAGGCGGCAGCACAAGTAAAAAGGCCTTCCCTGATGACCTGAGAGGACGAGCCGGATTGTACGGGAGTAGGCAATCTCTAAGATAGCCTGGCCCAGAGCAGTATAGGGCTTTAAAGGTCAAGACCAGCACCTTGAATTGGGCCCGGAAACGAATGCACAATCCCTATGCAGATGTCCCAAGGGGGGGGAAGCCATCTGCCTTTCCCCAGAACTTTTCCCCTGCGTGTACAACCTGAATCAGGAGGAAAATTAATGGCCATCTGTACAAACTTTAGGGTGCTTTATAAGTTGCGGTCTTAAATTGCTCTGAGCCTCTTTGCTATTTATGGGTGACCATGAACCCTCCCTCTGATCATAGTTAATATGGAACTGAGAGGTCTTTGTAATGGGAACTAGCAGCCTTGCCAATGTAGGTTTTGTATTTGCATTCCAAATAGATATAAGCAAAACTCATTCCATTAAGCCTCACTGGGAAAACAGCCCTTGGTGTTCTCCTAGCAACTAGTTTTCATGGAAGGCTTCTTGGAGAAAGGAGTGACGGGAGATGGGTCAAAGCCTTACTCCATCCCTCAAAGTAGTCTGCTGCCATCCTGTTGCTGCAGCCGCTGCCACTTCTACTTATTCCCTTTGGCTCTGAGTTGAGAATTGTAGTCAGAAGCATTGTCTTTCAAGAGGCTGGACTTGTCCGAGGGGCTGCCAATTCCCACCTTAGTGTGATGAAACAGATGGCAATTCCCCTTTCCCAAAACATTCAGCCTTACATGCGCATACCTTCTGAAATTGAATTTTCAAGGTTAGTTACTACACAAGATTAGTTTCACATTTTTATACCACCCTTCCTCTAAGGAGCTCAGGGTAGTATACATAGTTGCTCCCCTCCTTTTGTCCTCATAGCAACTCTGTGAGGTAGGTGAGGCTGATAGTGGCCCACAAAGCTTCATGGCTGAGCAAGGATTTGAACCTGGATCTTCCAAGTGTAAGTCCAACTCCTGAACCACGATACCATCCTGGCTCCCATAGCATTACGGAGGGCAAGGAAAATTGCTATGGGGAGAAAAAGCATGAACTCGTACCTTGCTCCCAATGTTTTAGTTGTGATTAAGAGTTTGTCCTTGTTACATCTAACCTGGCATTACTGTAACTCAATAATATAACTGTATTGGAATGGAATTGGGTTTACTGCCTTTTTCATGGACATAAGCGTTGTGCCTTTAACAGAAGCCAAATCAACAGATGAAGATTTTCTCAGCATGGATAACTAGTGGGTGATAGGATTGCTACGCCTCCAGGATTGGCCTGTAGGCTCTAGTGACCAGAATAAATCTCCAGGTGACTCCTGAAAGCAATCCTAGAGATTTTAATAGGATCTCCTTGGGTAAATGTTATATATAAAAGCTCCCCAGGAAAAGTTTCAGTCAGAGGTGGCATTGGCAAGCCTGGTGAGTGAGAAAGCTACACCTGCTAAACTTCTGTTTGTCACACAACTGTTTTATGGAGTTTTTGTTCACAAAAAAGGTGACCATCCACCTTACTGGCCTTCAGCCTCACCTGGTGCTCAAACCAGTCTGTCTTTGACATAGAGAAAAGACAGGGAACAAGTTTTTGTGTCTGATGGGTAGAAAACAAAGGAGGTAGGGTCACAAGGACCTGGGACTTGGTGGGAATGAGTGTGGGGCAAAAGAGAACCAAGCCTGCAAGCTTTGTTTTGCCAGTTCAAAGTGATGCACCTTGTTTGCACTTCAAAGGGCCCAGCTGGGACCATGCAGAAAGCCTGAAAATGATGTGGAACAATTAACAAATGTGTTACAATGGGGTAGATTAAAGAGTGCTCTCATGTGGCCACTACACACAGAGATATTTTGATAGTGAGTGCTGCAATACAGAGGACTGCAACATAGTGGCACTCACACACACGCATCCATATACACACAGGTAGGTAGACAAAGGTACCTATGCCATTGGTATATTGAGAATCACTAATGTATCTGAATTCCCCCCCCCCCCAAAAAAACCTGTAGGTATGAAGCACACACACAGAAATCTGACACACACTGATACTCTCATACAGAAGTATTCAACATGATATATTTAGGTGCAGTGCTTTCCAGCACTGGCATAGCGGTGCCAATGGGACATGTGCTGCATCCTGCAGTTGAGTGTCACTCACAGAGGCCTCCTCAAAGCAAGGGAATGTTTGTTCTCTTATCTCGGAGCTGCATTACCCTTACGTCAGTGCTGGGAAGTGGGTTAGGATTGCACCCTAAATGATACGACACTTCATACACAATTCTCTTCCAGAGCTTCCACAGGTGCAATTCCATAGAACTTTAAAAAAATAATCCTTACAAAAACTTTGAGGGCATGGAGTATTTAACAAGTGTGCTGTTCCCAGTTGTTTCCGACCTTGAAACCAGAAATAGTTATTTTGGAATCCCTCAACCTCGCCTTTAATCATGGTAGTGCCATCGGACTCTTGAAACTATTGCTGGATAAGCTTGTGGTGGTTCTTAAACTAAGTCCATGGCCCGACAGTGGGTCACGACCCAATTTCGGGTGGTTTGTGAAACTAACAGGGTAGATTAGGCTATGTGCATCAAGGGATACACAACCTGCTACTGGGGGGGGGGAGGAGCACCACTGCCCATTATAGCTACAGAGGCTTGAGCGGCTGGTAAAATGAAAATTTTTGGGGGGTGGGTCCCAATGCTAAAAAGTTTGAGAACCACTGAAGAGGTAACTGGATTTGATGTAACAATGAACTACCACTGGTGAAGTGCTAGGAAGGTACCAGAAACCAAAGGTGATATGCTAGTGTGGACACAACCTCAGGCTTAATTAGAGTTGACACTTTGCTACTATTTCAGAAGTGTAAGCTCATTGATAAAGAGTGTGTGTGTATGTAAATACGGCCATGTTCTTAGTGATAGGCAACGCACAGTCCTGGCTCCCTCTCACCCATCATTCAGGCTACTTCACATGCACATGCTGCCTGCCTGCAAGTCACTTCTGTGTAGAAATGTGCACGTGTGAACTATAACACGTTCCGTCATAATAATAATTCCTATTTGCATTTCATTCAAGGGAAGATGAGGACATTCACCTTCGCCCATGCAGCAAGGTGAGGCTGACCAACCTATTAAAGAAGTTCAAGCTGATTAACAAACTGCCTTTGAGGCAATTAATCCATTAGATATAACCATATTTACATATTAGCATATAGGCGCCCTTCAGAGGAATCAAGACAACTTACAATTTATCAAACAAATGCTACCAGTAGTGGTTAGGAGGAAAAACCAAGTTTAAATTTTTACTGTTTATTCTCTTTTTTTATTCCCTTATTACATGAAAAACCCCAAATGAAGAAACTCATACATAACTTGCAACCCCACTGATTAAAATTGCACCCCATCAGTTGAATCTACTAAAACTTAGGGAAAACATCCATGGATATCGTTGGCAGGCAGGGGTAGGTAAGAGGAATGGAACCCAAAAGTGAAGGGATGGTGATCTCTCTCTGTCTCTCTCCCTGGCAAGGTAGGCAGAGCTTTCTGCCAGTTATCTCACCCAGAAGGCTTTGCCTGACCTATCTGCTCTCCCACCATAGTGGACCACCTGGCTATCCATCCACCTCAGTCACAACCCAGTAATCACAGTCTGGCAGAATCCTGTGTCAGAGTATCCTGACAGGCAAATACCTGGTGCAGATAAGCTTGGCAGCCCATGGACCAGGTCCAATATTTCTGTTAAAACTCAACAAGTTGAATGGGACAAGGGCAAAACTGGAACACACCTTCAGGTTCATGAGAGATCTGTTTGTCATTCCCAGCTGAGGGAGGGACAGCAACAAATTGGCAAACATCTATAGAGATGAAGGGGTAGAAGTTTTGTTCCCTCAGTGCTGAAATGGCACAGGGAAAGTTCCTGGAGGTGAGAGAGATCTCACCAAGAAGCAGAAGTAAGAAACAAGCAAACATTAACTGTCTGATCTCTGAAAGGAAGAAGGAAAGAGATGATACTAGCCCATGGAGCACACTGCTTTCCGCATCCAGTCGTCTTTTGCTAGCTCTAGCTGGCAGAAAACCATCTTGAATAGATTCAACATTCATCCTGTCTGTACACACCTCTTTTCAGTGCCTAGCTAAACTACCAACTTAGAGTGGTTTTATACTAGTCTAACTGTATTGGCTTCCCCCCAGACAAACCTGAGAATTGACGAAATAACTGATCTGTCAGGTATCATCATCATCTTTTCTACAGGGCCAACCATGAACAATGTGATTTACAGAGTGATCTAAGGGCCCTGCTGAATCAAACCAAAGATCCATCTAGGGAACCATCCTGTTTACCACAGTGACCAACCGGATGCCTTCAGGAAGCCCACAAGGGCTTGAAGGCAACAACCCTGCAAACAAGTCACTGCCCCAAGAAGTTTACAAACTACATTTCAAGAATGGGGCAGTTCCTTCTTGGGGGTGGAGGACTTGAGGGAAGGAATGCCTTGTGGGGAAATTGAGTTGAGGGGCTCCTGACTCCAAGTCCCTGTGAGGACTTTGGCCTGTATGGGTCACATTGGACATCCAGTCTGGCTAGTACCTGCACACTGCTCTTTGCTATCAAGGCTATTCCCTGGCATGTGAATGCTGTGCAAAAATGTTGCAAGGGTGTGGTGGGAGTGGGGTTGTATCATTTTTATGTAAACAAAAAAAAAAAACTTTCCCTAAGTGATATTGGTGTGCCATGCCGCACAGGAGCAGAGCCAGCTACCACAACTGTAATGTATGCATTGAAGCTCAGGGGCTAAAGTACAGGGGTCTCCAAACATTTCAGCACATGGGCCACACTGTATATTTAATATGGTGTCAAGGGCTGGGAAATAAATAAATAAATAAATAAAATAAAATAAAAGACAGGAGGGGGGGAATAGGACTTTTGGACAACTTTCATTATGTCATTGTGCATCTGCCATTGTGGCCCAGCACCTGCATTCATCCATATAGAAAGGAACAAACAGAGGGAACTGGGACCACACATGCTGGTCTCATTCTCATTTATTCTTATTCTTATTTGACAGACATATATCCCACCTGCCCACAATGTAGCATTTCAAAGCCGCGCATTCAAGGACCCCACTGGCACAGGGCCTATATATGCATAGACCTGAGTGTGCACTGTGTTTATCCCATGGATAAGCAGAAGGTATGTGCTGTTGTACATACAGGAGCTTAAGTAAGTTTGGATGCATGCATAGGGTTGCCAGATACAAAGTGGGACCGAGTGCCTCTACCTTTAACCATTGTATAGTCAACATGGAAGGGTTTAAAAAGTTGCTCCTGCCAACATCCCCTTTCTATACAATGGTTAAAGATATCGGCAGTCTCTCCCCATATGTATCTGCCAACCCTAGATAGGCATGTAGGGCACTGTACAAATGGGGCCCTCAAACTCCTGGAAGTCATGAAAACAGCAGTGCTCAAATTTTGGCAGGAAAGGTAGGGACGTTCCTTAATGGAAAGCACAGACAGCCCCTACCCAGCCCAGATCCCCTAATAATTTGGGTCAAATGACCCAGGTTTCTAAAAAAAAGTAGCAAAGGATCTTTTGCAGGACCCCTAGGAAAGATAAGGGGACGCCACTCCTAATTTGAGCACTGGAGTAACACTAACCATGCAACCCAGATTCTCCCCTTGTTTCTGCAATGGGTTGACCCATTTTTGCCTGGCCCACAGGTGTACACATTTGATCCCTGTTGCGTAAACGCAACGTTGGGCAGAAACGGTTTAATGTGGCAAAGCACCCTTCCAAAGTGACTGCCGCCTCTAGGACTCCTGCCCCTGCCTCCTGCACCTTGCACTGTACCCTTAACGAGATGAAACCAGAAGCCTTCGCTATCTTGATTGCACCAGCCCCATCAATCCCCTTTGCATCCATAACAAGCCCCCCAGCAGGGGAGCCCGGCACTTAAAGGAGATCGAGCCAGGCCCCCTCTTTGAAATCATTCAATCTATTTTAATGATTGGTTCGCTCACTCGACTTCAAAGGCTCCTCCAATCGCCACTTCTGATAGGCTGAAGGAAAGCCAAAAACAAAACCAAAAGGGGGAAGGGAGGGGAGTGGGGTGAGGATATGATCACAGGAGGAAGGAAGATGCAGATTGAGGAGGAAAGAGGAATGCCAGACACACAGAAGAGCTGTCACCTTCCTCCTCTATTGGAGATCAGCGCCCACTCAGTGATGCTCTCCCACTCCATGGATAGTTTTTGCTGACCCCAATGGCATCTCGGGCTGTGCAGAACTCGGACAGCATCTTGCACTCCATCCTGCAGGTAAGGAGATTCTCCTTGGAACAGAAGCAGTCACCTTTCAGATTGGCTGGCAGGGCTCCTAGGCTGTGAGCCAGGTTGAAATTCAGGTGATCTTTTTTTCTAGCTCAGGGGTGCATTGGTGGAGAGCTTCACCTGTTGATTTTTCTTCCTGCCATACAGTTAATAAAAGCACAGGCATCTTTTAGGGAAGCAGTCATCTTGGATTTGGGATGCTTCAGGCACTGAAAGAAACACAGCTGAGTGTCAATATATTATTCTTATTAAAACATTGGTGTCCCGGCTGGGTGCTGAAGAGACTGTGTGCTGTGCTCAAGATGGTTAAGACAAAAACAAAATTGGGATTACTACCAATACAACCTTACAAATTACTTCACATATGATAACAACAACTAGAGATGTTTGAAAATGGTTTTCATTTTACTCAGAATTAAGCCCATTGTGTTCAGCAAGATTTAGGCTGTCATACTATCTTATTGTAAACAGACACTTCTAGTAATAACTAACAGATTAACTTTGGTGCTCACAGCTCTGTCAGGTACGACATTCTAGTGAAGTATAAACTGAGACAGGTGGTAGATTTATTTGGGCATTAACAGTGTGCAAGCTTTTGAATGACAGCTAACTTTTCATTAGACAGAATATCAAAGCCAAATCTATTTTCTTAGCATTCATTGAATCACAAAATTTTGTGATTTTGGAACTGCCAGGCATGTGAAGATCATCTAGACAGCCCCAATGTCCTAGGGCAGTATCCTTCATGCATTTAGCCACATCATCTCCAGTTTCCCAGATCAGTTCATTTTAGCCTCTTCATAGTGTAGTCCTGTTTAGGCTGTCCACTGCTTTCAGGAAATAACTGAGAAATTGTTCTGAGAGAGAATTCTATGTACTGTACTGTATTTCATATGTGCAGATACTCTTACATTAAAATATATTGCTCCTGAAATTTTTTAAAAAGAGAGAGATTTCCAAAAAAAACAAACAGAAGTTACTCTGAACCCTATAGTGATTCTGTTAGGAGATTTGGAGGGACAAAGCAACAGATCCCAAACTGAGCAGATATTTAACTGAGTGGTTTTATCTAGGATATTGGTAGTGCAAAAATGAAAAAGTGTAAACCATCCCAGAAATGGTTACCTAAATCCTGAACATTAAAAATGCAAACATTGACATATTCAGCTTACAGATGGGAAAATAACGTATTGAATTGTTCAATTTGGAGCCCAGTAATAGCATTTTTCAGATAGATGCACAGCTAGAAAGTATATGATAATATATTGATATTTTAATCATATTTTTTGCTGTATGACACCAATTGCATATACTGGCTATGTATTAACATTCTGTTTTAATGCTGTAATTCATAATAGAATAAGTGAGCGAGAGGTCAAATCCACAACACATAGATCAAGACCCTTCAAATCTGTGTTACTGAAGCATTTATGGCATCTTTGGTCATGAAAGTCCTGCACAGACATGTAAGGCAGGTCAAACTTATTATCCTCATGTTGCAAATAAGGGCAGAAGTTTAAGGACTTGTAAGAAGCAAACTGTTGAGTTAGCAGAAGGCTTCCTGTTTCACAGCTCAGTCCCTAAGCTGCTGCACAAGCTCTTGATGGAGACAGGTGCGTGACACAGACAACATGACTTTTTCTCATAATGGAATAGATACAGTATTTACACATCCGATATAACCATAGAGGTTTTATTTATCATATTTACACCCCATCTGTCTTCCATCATGGGGTTCCCAGACAGCCACCCATCCAGGAATAGACCAGATCTGCTTTTCAGGGGTGACTGTATGATAAGCCCTTGCACCATGCCCTAGGAATTCTGGGATAATTGCATTTGGAGGTGTGTGCTGGAAAAGTATCGTGTAGCTCAGCCCTATGCTTGCTCAAGCTGTAGTAAGTCCCACTTAATTCCATGGAGCTTATTCTCTAGTAGTCAGTGTGCACAGGGCTGTAGCTTTAACCCATTGTTGGCTAGAAGGGCAGTAAAAGATTGAGAATCAGCATTTTTGGTAACTGTTTCCAAAGTTCCACATTTTCTATACTAAAGACAACAAACCCTCACGATATCTAATTGAAATGAATTCAGCTTTAAATTCCAGTCACAGTTTATTTTTCTCTCCTCCTCTTGTCTTTCTCCCTCAAGATCCTCTTTATGCACAAGTGCTTTTTACCTGGTATTACTGTGAATTTTCAAAAGGAAGTCATCTAGTTTTGCAAATGAGATGGGTGAGGATGAGCTCCCTGTTTTCTTCTATGGAGCACAAAAATACCATTCTGTTAGAACACTTTACATATGATTTGAATAGCAGAAGTGAACCCAAGATAGCAAATCTAGCCTTTAAAAATATCAATCATCATCATAATAATTATATACCACTTTTTAACAAAAAAAAAGTTCACAAAGTGGTTTACAGACAAAATGAAACGGGCTCAGAAAAATGGGCTTCTATCCCTCAAGGTCTCACAATCTAAAAGTTGCAGAAAGAACACCAGCAAACAATCACTAGAAATAACACTGTGCTGGGGTGAAAAGGAACAGTTTCCCTCTGCTAAAAATGAGAGGAGCACCAGTCCACTTGAAAAAGTGCCTTTTTGCCCAGTTAACAGGGTAACTGTGGACTGTAACATGGCATTCTGCAGTACTTGCTGAATTGATCTATATTATATATTCCTGCTTGGACTAAAAGGTGTGATGCATGGCCAGCAAGTTATTTTTGTTCTTTCCAGAATGCTCCGTCTACCTGATCTTTATGAAGCAAACTGCGTTTATTCTTTGTATAAAATTTATAAAAATTTATAAAAATGAGAGAGTTCTTGTTGGTTCCAGAAAACAATAGATTCTTTTTAACAGGCATCTAAACTTGTATCACACAAAATCACATTATTAATGAAAAATAAAGTAACAGCATGATGATTTGGATTATACTTAGGGTTCCAAAACAAAATAAATGATGACCAGCTCTATACTGTGTGTCCGTCCTTTTTGTACTAAGTTAATTTTTAAAATATGCCAGACTTCTCTTAAGCAATGGTAGTGTATTGGTTTTCCAGTACTTGGTTACTACTAATTTAGCTGCTACTATAAGGTTCAATATCAAATCTACTTCCTTCTGGGGACAATCCTCTTTGTTATACTTAATAGAAGTATAACAATAGAAGAATGGCATCTCTGTTTCTGCAATTACTTATATCATCTATCCCATTCTTTGGAAGAATAATAGGAAAATCTCTGAATAATTGGTTAGAGGACAATTGCTTTTGGACTACACGAACAGCTCCTTCTGCACAAAATGGTTTAATATCTTGGGCATAGATTTTTCTTTGGTTTAAAATGGGAGGCACACTTTAACTTTTATACCCTCCAAAATGCATATATTTTGCCTTGATGGGCAGGAACCCTCCTTGCAAGTGTGGGATAACCCAGTTTATATTCCTTCCGGGCATCCCACCCTTTGCCTGGACAGTGAGAGCTCAGGAACTGGACTGCGGTTTCTAAGTGATCGTGATATTTCTAGATTCCCTAACACCTGCCCCTCTCCCAGCAGACACTGTTTTCGGAAATCCTGGGGTATCCTTCCCCTTGGGATGATGTCATATTGGCCATTGTTGCACTGGGCGTCCCTTCTGTAAGGGACACGTGGATGTACTAATTTGCTGGCTTGATTTTTCAGCACTCCCTTCAGCCCCTCTCATGGCATATATGCATGTCCAGCATACAGTTTGGGAATAGCTGATCTACTTCATGATCTGATTAATCAAAATAGCCCCATGCAGCATGATGCCAAGCCTGTTTCCTCAGAAGTCCCACTGAGTTCAATGGGACTTACATCCTAGTAACATGCTCTTTTACTAGAAGCATCCCACACACATTTAAGTGCCCTGGAGGGTCAGACTGAGGATCTCTGCAGTCCAGAATCCTGCTTTCTGCTATGGCTTACCAGATGCCTCCAGAAACTTCACAAGCAGAGGATTCCTACTGTTGCTTGCCAACCTGTATGAACGGGCTGTACTTCTGCTACTAGTCTGATACCACCTCTGTGTGTGCTCTATAAGCACCTGCACACCACTGTCCTTAAATGGCATCTCAATTCTTGCTTCTACGCAGGTATAGAAGCAAGGGTTAGGAACAATCCCTAGTCATATTTGCTAGTTGTAGCTGGTGGCCAAGGACAAGAATCTCTTGATTGTCCTTCTAGAAGCCAACATGAGTGGTGGCAAGGCTTGATTCCACAAAGCCCTCCTTAAGCAGTTGATTGGTTCATGTGAACACAGTCATTGTAGGGCTTAATCATGGAGGCACTGTCAATAATTGCTGAAGGAATTTCAATGATGTAAATGCATACATGGGGCCACCTCCGACTGAGTCAGGTCACTGGGCCTTGTATTTCATTGCTGACACAGCTCTCCGTGGTTTCAGTTAGTGGCCACCTGCTCATTGCCATCTACTTGACCCATTTGACTGAAGAGTGGACCGGGGATTTTCTGCATGAAAAGCCTGCCTGTTAAGCTATGGGCCCCTTTCCAAGTGTTAACACCTGTGATCATGAAAGGAGACTGTATGGTGCCAGAGCAGGAGAGGTATCTGTAGGTGGAGAAGTATGCACAGTTTGGGGTCCAGGGTGGATATTGTGTACAGTATGAGGGTCAGTTAAAGTCTGCACACTAGCTCAGCTTTTTTCTCTCTGTCTCAGGACCGGACCCCCAACTCTTCCCCAGAGGACGTTGCTGTCCGCCATCCCACTGTGGCCTTTTTAGCAGTTCCCGCTGCTCCCCACTCCTCAGCCAGCACTCCAGGAGCCTATGAACCTGTGGGGATGTTTCAACTCTGGAGCAATGAGGTACCATCTGGCTCCCACACCATGGCATTTGGGCTGCCTAAGATGCCATACCAGGGGCAGGTGGCACCATGCAGTAGCAGTGGCTCTGCCCAAGAACTGCCACTGACACCACCAGCAGAGCCCACATATTCCTTTGAGCTCTCGCCCGTCAAGATGTTGCCACCCACAATGGCCCCCTCTTATGCCTTCCAGGAAGCCCAGGACTTCCCCAGTTTTTTGCAAGGCCCTCGGCCATTGGGTCCTGCTGGTCCTGGCACAGCCTCCACCGATGACGCCCCTTGGTGGAGTCTACAGCAACCAGGCAACTTCTCTCTGGGTCGACCTCTGGTCCTGAGTCCCCAGCCACCCCTCGCTGCCCTCCTGCAGGGCACTCCCAAGGGGCTGCTGGGCCCAGCTCGCCGCTGTCGTCGCTGCAAATGCCCCAACTGCCAGGCGGCAAACGGGGCCAATGAGGAGCCGGGTAGGAAGAAGCAGCACGTCTGCCACCTGCCGGGCTGTGGGAAGGTCTATGGCAAAACGTCCCACCTGAAAGCCCACCTTCGCTGGCATGCAGGTGAGCGCCCCTTCATCTGCTCCTGGCTCTACTGTGGGAAAAGCTTCACCCGCTCAGACGAGCTGCAGAGGCATCTCCGGACGCACACGGGCGAGAAGCGCTTCGGCTGCCAGATATGCCCCAAGAGGTTTATGCGGAGCGACCACCTGGCCAAGCATGTGAAGACTCACCAGGGGAAGCGAATGCGCAGCATGGCAGTGGTGGCAGCAGCTGTGGGTATCAAGCAGGAGTGACGGGGGGGGGAGGCAGGAAAGAGAAGGCATTGCCCAAAGGACAGCGGTAGGGCTGGACTGCACAGCTAGCCTTCCTTGGGCTTCACCAAGCTACAGAAGAAAGGACTATTCCTCCCTACCATTCCCCTTGTCCCCTCCCATTTTTTTTCCTGTATATTTTTACATCTAAAAAATGTTCAACAAAAATTACTCTGAAACACATTTGCAAACAAGCAAGGGCAGAAGTGGGTTTGTGGAGGCATGCACAGGCCTTATTCTTATCAACTCTTCAAATCTTTTAAGTCGTCACTTCTTCCCAATAATTCTGGGAGTTGTAGTTCGACAAGTGCCTGAGAATTAGCGCAGCAATTTTCAACCTTTTTCATCTCATGGCACACTAAGAAGGCACTAAAGTTGTCAAAGCACGCCATCATTTATTTATATTTTTTTTACAATTGACAAGGCACACCACACTGCCAGTGTCTATGCGCATCAATACCCACACGCGAATGCAGTCTTAGTAATGGCATGTCTGTCTGTTGGTGCTTACGGAGAGCATATTCATTCTGCACACCTGATCCATACAAAGTACACACACCTGCACAGGTGGCAGTGCAGTTCGTCCAAGGGTTGTAGTGACGTTGATGTAAATTGATTCCCTCCCATTACAGCACTGAATAAATCCCATGCGTCTCTAAACACTGGATGTTGGTGCCTTGGAATTTGAAATTGTTTTCCATTTCTGTACTGGGCTTTCCATACAGATAGGACATTGGCTCCAAAACAACTGGTGCTGGCTGGCATTTTGGAATGAAAATGATATTTGCAGTTGACTCCCCCCCCCCCCAGTGCAAATTATTCTGTGTTGCATTTGAGGGCAGAACCTGAGAACTAATACACCTAAACAACAGGCGAGGGGATAAACTATTCCTGGACTGTGCAGATGAAGGAGTCCCATAGCTGAATTCTTCCATGGGGGCGGGCGAATCCTTGCACATAGAAAACTAGCACAGCAGGGAGAAGGCTTGAACTCTTCTTGCTGACATCTACTGTAGCTATCTCTGTGGGGGGGATTTATCTGCTATTTGAGTGCAAAATCTTCTGTGTAGACCCACCCATAAACAGACACACATTATGATACAAAGGATTAACACACTCAGGCAACCCTGCTGTCACATTTCATTTCAATTTATTTTTTTATCTCTCCTGTGCTGGCACTAATCTTTTATGTTTATCTGCACAGATGCTTATACCCAGGCTTTTTTTCCCCTTAGTATACACTGAATTGGTGTGTTTGTATCCCATATATATCGGGGCAGAAGGAAGGCATTGGTGTCGGGGAAAAGGAACATTTGAAATGGGATTTTAGTACCATTCTAGGATTATACAAGAACACTGTTTTTAGCTTCTGCTTGCAACAGAAATTAAGGTGCCCAGTTTCATTGATTCAAATTCCCACGCAACAAAACACAAAATTAGAACGCCACACCTGACTCTGCCTGCAGCACAATGAAGTGGTAGAGTGTTTTGGACCACTGCAGATGGGCAATGCTGCATTTTTGAATGCCCTCATGTATAAAAGGAACCAGCTTGCATGTAGATAATTTGAAGTTCAGGGAGAAAAGCTCAGCCTGATCCCTGCCCTGCTTGATTTCTGCTTGCAAGAAGGGTGTCTTAAAAAAATGTGGCAGAGCATTCAAAAGAATTTCCCTGCTTATAAGACCCTCCCAGGATTTTGATACTACATTCTGCTAAATGAGCAGCTCCAGCCTGAGATAGATGGTGAAGTTGCAAATCAATGGGCCAGAAGAGGGACAATGCAAGGACTCAGTCCTGAACAAGCACCCAAGGGCTTTTACCTCTCCAATGATGGTCAAGTGTCTGAGCACATGTGCACACTCAAATCAGGAGGTGGACCAAAGAGGAAAGATGCATGAAGGAGGGGATGTGATGCCAGCCAGCAATATGTGTGCCCAAACCAGCATAGACCAGCAGGGTTCATGGCATTCCACAACAGGAGGGCACGGAGGCCTGACAATGGCATAGAAAGGCTTGCAGTCCTACTTGTCACTCTAGGTTGCATTTTTATCTAATCCCCCATCTCAGTAGGGCAAAAAACTGGGGAGCGGGCATGGGGTCAGGCTGCGTATGTATACTTGAGAGGTAACAGATATAATGATTTGGGTTTGACCACCTGAAAAGTTTGGCCACCACAGGATTCTGAGCCATAGTGCAGCCTCCACGCCCACTTCAGGCAAATGTAAAAAAAACCTCCCATCCTGGATAATATAAACAAACCAGATGCAACAGGAGAATTCTGCCCTATGACCTACTTTACCATATACATGTATATAAATAAACACCATATGAAAACGTGCAGAAGACAGCAACAGATAGAGGAATATGCACGTGTGCACACGTACCCATCCTTGCAGCTTAGCCACACTGGTTTCTACCTTGAGGCTGAAGACCTGGGGACACCAGACGCACACCCCTCCTTTCCTCCTTTTGCCATGGGAGCCCAATACCACTTTTCCTTTCAGATCTGCCTGTGATGGCATCATCCTGGGGGCTATGACACAGCTTGGTGTGCCTGTTAGTGGAAAAGGTGCAGGGGGGGGTCTCGGCAGCACTGCCACCAAGACGGAGACACACACATGCTTTCACAGTTGCCCCCGTAACTTGCATGTGAGCAGAGAATTAAGAAAGCTCCACCGAACGAAGCTAGGCCCTTTGAGGAGCGGGAGGGACCACATCATCAGGACTACTGTACAGTACGTGAAATCCCCTTCCTAGTTTGTAACTTTAAGCCAAGCGAATAGAGCCCATGCAGATAGGTTGGGGCTGGATGAAGACCTGTCAGCACCTGAGATGATGTGTCAAATGCTGCCCCCTCCCACCCACCCAGAGATGTGCAGCCTCTGCCCGAGGTGGAGCAGAACAGGAAATGTGGAGGAAAGGAAAGTAGTGGGAAAGGGCATAGAGAGGTTCTAACCCACCCCTCTCCTTCACCTTGGTTCTCCTGCTCTATCCGGCTTCTCCAATCCAGGGAATGGGAGATGGAGCAGCAGCAGATGCCATCAAAGGCAGAGTGTGCGGAGAGAGGTGGGTGCGCACCACCCAGCTGGTGCCTAAGCCTTATGGATAAGTCAGCCCTAGCCTAGGTCCAGTCTGAAGACATGCAAGGCAGTCACCTTGCAGAACCTAAGCAGATGTAGTTTGGTCAGTACCTGGACGGATGAACACATGGGAAGTCCCTGTCTGCTGCCCTGGGGTCTGTGATGGAAGAAAAGTGGTACAGCAAGGAAATAAAAAGTCTCCTGGAGAGGGGCCACTTCAGAGTACGTAAAGGAAAACATGATAATAAGACTAGCAGTGGTTGACATAATTGTGTCCAGATTGCTTAAGTACCTATACACAAAATTCTGGGTCTCACATTGGCACGAAGTCCCTCTACCTTACTCCCAGCTGCATCGAGGCTGGTTCTACTGAACATGAAGGAAAGTCCTGCTGAAGCAGACCAAAGGATCCTGAGGTCCAGCATCCGGTTTCTTACAGCAGCCAACCAAATGCTTCTGGCAAGCTGGACACAAAGCCTCTCCCAAAACTGGCATTCAACAGCAGACTGCCTCTCACCCTAAAGTTTCCATTCACCAGCAGTTAAGGAAGAAGGCACTCTGCACATGCTTAGAGTAGCACTTCTTTATGATGCTGTCCCCAATGTTAGGATTAGGACTCCAAGCACAGTCCTATGCATGCCTACTGAGAAGTACGCCCCATTTATTTTTATAGGGCTTTCTCCCAGGAAAGCGTGTATAGGGTTGCAGCCTAATGCTATAGGTCAGACCCGTACAATTTGTAACCGGCCAAGATCATGGCCCGCCAGATGCTTGACAAGACAACTCCTGCACCACTTCCTGTTTTGCAGCCCTAAGCAGACAGCAAAGTCAGGTGAGAAACCGAATCCCTTATGGACCACCGTACGTGACTGGTTGGCCACGGTCAGTTTAGTGGATGATAACAAGTTCCATAGGTCTGCTGTAAGAGTTGCACACAAACATCTTATTAACAAATTAAGCTTTTTTCTTTTTTTTTTTTTTTACTGAGTCTAACCTTTGGTCCATTCAGCCCAATATTTGTCTACCCTGTCTGACTGCTGTTCTTTCAGGGATGGATCTTTCTGAATACATCAAGGGCAGTACCACTACTACATCTTTCCCCCTGCTGTGCTAGTTTACAGCATGCAGGGAGCATTTTACAGAAGGGAACATGGGGAGGGAACAAAATTAAAAAAAAAAATTTTTTTAAAAATGAAGTGGTATTTAAAATTTAAAAAAAAAATTAAAAAAAAAATACCTCTGATCCACAGTCTGAAATGAACATGGGGAGGGAACAAAACAAACCTCTGATCCACAGTCTGAATTGAATCCAGAATTCATAGCACCCTCATTTACCACATCATTCTGTGCAATGTGTCAGTCACTTCTGAGAAAGGACTCATCTATCCAGGAGAAGCAATGAAAAATGTTCAAATGCAGAATCTTTGTTTCTCACAGACTTTGAAGCAGTCAGGGTTTGTGCACACATGTGAATGTTAATCGCCATTCTGTGTTAACAGAGGTTTTCCACGCAAACTACAGAAGCAGGAAATGGTATGCAAACATGGATTCCTTGAAAATGACCTTTGTTTCTCACCAAACACTTCGGGAGGGCCTGAAACTCCACAAGAATCATCTTTTGAGAGGAATCTCCTGATAAACAGGCTGAGTGGCCTTTGATGTGTAAAAGAACCCTGCTTCGTTCATTTGCATTCTCCTGCTAGCTCTTTTGCAAGAAAGGGAATTGACAGAATCTATTCTTCCTTCCCCTGCTTGGGGAAGCCCAATCTTGCCAATCCAGGACAGTACGGTAGGGTTGCACAGGCAAGGAGATCCATCGTGTACTAATTTTAAAGATGATATCCCGAGAGCTAGCAGAGAAGTCCTTGCCCTTAGTCACAGTGATGTGCAGGTGGGGTAGAACTAGGCAAATGGCCAACAGTCCTTGGGAATCAAGCTAGTAGCCAGATTCTTGGTGCTGAATGTATTGATCAACAGCACATGCATAGCTATTTAGTGACGACGAACTGAGGTTCTATTTGTCATCCTACAAATTGCTATGTTATTATTTTTAAAAATGAGTTTCTCGCCTCACTGTTTCAGTGTGTAACTTGAAACTGATGGGCAGTTTTGGCTGAAGCTGCAGTAGATGCAGAGTATACAACCCAAGTACATTACCGCTTTCTTTCCAAGTCTGTTGGCCAACTCTACTGGAAAAAAAAAAGTCTTTTGGGTAAATGAGGGCTGAACAGTATTACTCAGGCTGGCTGGGGTGTCCAATTATGCAGACACCAACATACTGACTTAAGCTGTGCCTGCACCAATATGGATGTAGGCATATATAAACACACATGAACAGACCATGTGGTTCTTTTGGACACACCTTGTATCTCTTACTAATGTTTTCCTTCCTGCCATTTTGCCCACGGTAAGTGATTTGAACCACCACTCTTCATATTATCTCCTTTTGCTGTCGAGCAGGCTTTGGGGCAAGCATAGGACTACCATTCAAAACGAATGCCAAGGCTGCACACAGGCACCCAGATTCACGTTTTCAAAACTTGGGTAAATAAAGCATAAATGGCAAAAATCCACACAGGAGTGCCATTGATCCTACCCCCTTCCTCCCTCCTTCCATTTCCCTCAACACCTGCTCCCCTCCCAGAAACACCCCTTCCTCCCCCTCCCAACCCCATTCCGCTCACTTCCACTTTGCGCTGGTGGACAGTGTCTTCTCTGCTGATCAATGTGCCTGGCCACCAGCAACCGCACTGGTGCTTGCCAGCAGAAGTGACATTCCATTGGCCTCCTCCTCCTCCTGCTGACAGGACAAGAGTACCTCCGGTGTAGGGGAGGGATAGGATTGGGCTGTCAATGTTGTTCCTGTTCTCACTTTTGGGAGGTTTTGGTTGGCAACCTTCAGTCTCGAAAGACTATGGTACAAGCCTACAGCACCCGGTATTCCCAGGCGGTCTCCCATCCAAGTACTAACCAGGCCTGACCCTGTTTAGCTTCCGAGATCAGACAAGATCAGGCATGTGCAGGGTAACAGTTGCTGTCTGTTTTAAGTACTTGTTTTTGGTCATATTTTTCCTTTCCTTTATCATGCAAAACTGTTTAATAAAATGAAATCAATAATTAAAGCCCTTCCCTTTGGAATGTAGCTGATACTAAAAGAGCAATCAGGAGAGGCTACTCAAGGAGGGAATTAACAGATGCCATCAGCAATTTCACTACCATGTTCAAAGGGAAGCAGTAAGAGGCAGAAATGACAAGCAGGATATTTCTCTTTAAAGGCACAGTAGTCCTGAAAAAGCCTCAGTAGCATTTTGCCTGTCCACACTGAATGAAGTGGCACTGCAGTTACCTTGTCAAAAAAGAAATGGACACAAACCAGGTCTGAAGACAACGACAAACAGAAGGGCAGCATGAAAAACAGTGGAAGGCAGTAATTTTACGACGGCGTCTGGATTGCGTGAAAAGTGAACAAAGAATGGCAATTCCAAACTAAACTGCTACTGGGAAAACAAGCAAAATGTCAGAGGCTAATGGGTAAGTGGATGTGTGTACCATCTGCTTAAAAATAAATATATGTATTTATTTATTTTTAAGCCTTGATCACCAGAGTGTGTACATGTGTGTGGGGTTGGGGGGATCATTGTGAAAGGAAGATATTGTGAAAGCCATGCATAGCACAAAAAGACATCCCAATAGGGTATTCTGATGTATGAACATTTGTCCAAAGATAATCCATATGAGGGGTATCAATCAAAATAAAAAGGGAGATTGCAGATAAAAAGGGAGAGTGTAGCACCCATGAAAGAGACTATGAAGATCTAACAATGTGTGGCTTTAAATTTAAAAGATGCCTATGCTACTCCAGGTTTTGGACGACGCAGGTCCCTGGAGCAACTCTCTCCTTGTTTGTTTAAACTAAAATCTTTATTATTACAACAAACAAAATAAAATTCTCATTTCACACCATCCAACCCCACCCTAGGAGAGCCCTGACCTGAAGCCCCGAAAGCCCCACAGCATGCATATACAGGTGTCTGGGGAGAGGGAAGGGCCTCCAGCTGCATTCTCTGGGCCCCAGTGCTGGGATCCTGTCCCTTTTCTAGGAAGGGGACTACTGGATGAGCTCAGCAGGGCCAGAGGGCAGCAGGGGTTTCCTTCCCGGAACTGCTCCAGCTGCTGCTGCATCTCTCTTTCTTCCAGAGACGCCAGAAGGAGAGAGAGTGAGAGAGGAAAGGAGGATACAGTGGGTTAGAGCTCTCTCCAAACCAAGTCCTTGGACCTTGCAGGGGCCACCCCACAGTTCAAGAGTCACAGCTCATCCTCATCAAGTTTGGCAAGTCGGGCACAGCCTAGAGGAAAGCTCACTTCCAGGACATCCGGGTCAGGGAGCAGCTGTCTGGCACTGTCATCACTCGGGGCCTGGCAAGGGCAGAGAGAAAGAGTCAGCCCTGGAAAACCTCCTTCTCAAAACCCTTTCCCCCCCCCAACAGCATCACCCATAACACACTACCACTGCATATCCATCTGCGTTACCAGATGCAAAATCAGCAGGTAAGGTCATTAAAAGAAATGAGCTTAAAAGAAAAATAACAGAGCTTAAAAGACAAATAATAATTCTGCACAACAGGGTAATCCAAATTTTGTGCAGGAAAAAACTGCACAAACCGCGCTGGAATTTTACAACTGTGCTGGAATAGGTAGGCCAACTGGCCTGTGCTGTCGTGGGTTTGGTGCAGGCTGGAGTGCAACTCAAAATAAGGGGATTTCTGTCCCCTTACCCTGACCAATGCCACAGGCAGCCCTATGGGGCTATGCATCCAATATTTCACAGGCACAGATCTCAGCAGCCGAAGTAATGCTGTTTGGGTGGGGGGTGGGATCCCACCTGCTCCCAGGCCTGATCTGCCCCCTGGGCTGGCTTCTCCCCACTCAGAAATGCCCCCTCCCCAACTCTGTTCCTTCCTCTCACTGCCCTCTATGCCAGCCTGCCCATGCCAGCACAAACTTACCTCCTCTGGGCATGGGGCGGCTCTGTGAGGCCGGCGCATGTCCATGTGGTGGCCTATCTTCCTCCAGAGTTGTCACAAATGTGTTTACAGCACAATCGCAACAGCTGGGAGCTGGCACAAGGGACTTGGGCCAGCTTGGGGAGGGGGGTTAGGACTGCGTTGCCCATCACATAAGAGTGGCTCTATGGGATCAGAGCAATAATGATCCATCTCCTTCAACCTTCTGTTTCCAGCGGCAGCCAGACAGATGATCCTGGGACACTCACATGCAGGGCACGGAGGAGAGGGCGTTTCCTAACTTCTTGCCTCCCAGTAACTGGCATTCAGAGGTATGCTGCCTCTGCACATGGAGGTTCATTTTAATGATCAGGGCTTGCAGCCAGACAAAGACTCCTCCTCCATGTATTTGTCTAATCCTTTTTAAAAGCAAACACAATTGCCTATATAGCCTTATTTTAAACAGTTTATCCTGCAGTCTTGGGCAGGGGCCGAGAGAGCAATACACAGCATTGAAACACAGTGAAAATTTCATCCCTGCTCTGTCCTCCACGAAACGTTCAGGGCTCTGCCCTAACCAACTTTCCAGCACTGATCTAGCCACAATGGAGCCCCAAGGTCAGGTAGCAAACATGCCCTTACCTTGAGAGTACCCTCAGTGTAATTCAAAATACTTATATTTTCTAATCAACATAAATTGTTAGAATTAGGGTCTGATCCAAACCGGGCCTTAGGGCGGCACATGTCCCTTGCGCCGGCCCAAGGCTGTCGCGAAAGGGCCGTAAAGCACATTTGCAACAACCTAAGTGGGGTTAGGCCGGCACATGGATATGTGCCGGCATCCCCACACCGACACGGGCCCCAGGAGCCAGTTAGGTTGTGTTGGCCGAGCTCAGTTGATGCAGCGGTCTGGGGAGGGAAGGGAGGAGGCATTTTGGGGCGGGGGAGGGCAGGCGGCGGGTGTTCCCAGAGGCGGGCAGGCGGGTGGGGAGTGGGAGGCGGGGCCAGGTTCTGGCAGTTATGCAGGATCCTAACCCCGTTCCCAGGCAGCCCGGGGCAGCCCCGGACTGCTTGGATTTGCGCTACCTCTTGAGGTGGCACAGATCCGAGTAGTCCCATTGGGGCTGCTGCAGCTTTACCCGGGGTAAGTGGAAGCGATTCCCCTTGCCCTGGGCTGAGCCGCTTGCCACCCCAATCCTGCCTTAGGGCCCAATCCTATGCAGTGCACGCCGGCATGCACTGTCACAAATGTGCTGTAAGGCACATTTGTGAGGCTTAGTGCTGGCTGAGCACCAGAGCTAGCCCAGCACCAGCTAGTGCAGGCGCTGGGCTAGTGCCAGGGGATAGCTGGTGCTCTGTCGCTCAGCGGTTGCCCAAACCACCAAGCGGTGGAGAGGGAGGTGAGGCTGTGGGGGGAGGTAGGGAGGAGGCGTTCTGGGGTGGGTGAGGTGGGAGGAGGGCCGGTGGAAGGCAGGGAGGAGGTGTGGTGGGGGAGGGAGCAGGGCAGGCAAAGGGTGGAAGTGGTGGAGCTCAGTCCCACCAGATCCTGAGTTGGGTCACATGACCCGACATGGAGCTCTTCGATTCTGTGCCAGCCCAAGAGTTGCCACAGAATCAGGTAGCCCCATTGTGGGGCTACTTTCCTTACCCGGGAGAAGGGGACAAATGTCCCCTTCTCCTGAGGAACTACCAGCGGCTGCCTGGTCGCGTGTTGGATGCTGCGGCAGGCATTTTTGGCGTCATGGCAGCCCCATGCTCCAGGCAGCTCAGGATTGGGCTGCCAACCATTTAACTCTGTTTTTCTCTAAGACCAACAGATTAGCCCCGTCTATGGAAGGGGTTCCCAATGTGTGTCATAATTATCAAGGCAAGACGATTATTGCCGACACCTCTCCAAGTGCAAGGACATCTGTTTAATATGACACATTTCCTTTATTGGTTATACCTCCCTACAGAAATTGTGCATGCCATGTGTGTATGTGACAAATGCACGCGTGCCTGTTTCACCACAGGTAGCTGTGGTAGAAAGCAATGCTTGGCGATGAATATTATGCAAGATGTTCCAACAAAACATGGTTAGATTGGAAACACAAGTTGAATGATCCCAAATTGAATGATGAATGTAGACACAAGTCTACATGGTCCCTCCTCCATGAGGATCTTATTTTATTAAACCACAGCTCAGGATGTTGTCCAAGCCTGGGGACTGTGGTTTAACTGTGGGTTATGAACCACTAGGGTAGGAAACCAAGATTCATATACTGGTTTCATATACTGGTTTGCAAGCCACAGTTAAAGCACAGTTCCTGGGTAGGGATGACAAGCAGAGCTGTAATTTAACAAACCAAGGCCCTGGAGAGCTTTGGCTGCAAGATGGCTGTAGGCAAGAAGCAGAGGGGATTACTTTGGGGGGGGGGAGATACTCCAGCAAAGTAACAGGAATATTGTGGGGGGGGGGGGGAAGCTTCCTTGACTTTTTGTGGTTCAAACCAGCATATATGATGGATTGCTTTCATGACAAATGATTGTTTATATATTCTGTTTTCTGCAGCACTTATAAACTATACATGTGTTACCTCAAAAGTGGAACAGGGATTTCAAGCTGCCTCACAAAGTCCCCAATTTTAACTGGGACCTTTTTGTTATTTGTTTACTTTTCAGGAAGAAAGTTTTGGAGTAATTACCTTCCTATCTTACCTCAACATGGGGCAGACGCTCAGGTAGGGTTGGAACAGGAAGGTGGAGAGAGGGTAGAGAGGCATTGTAGGCCTGGAGGTGGGATCCCTTGTTCTGGTCCATGGAGACCGAGGAATGGGGCCTGACGGGTGCACCGGGCAGTGCGGGATGCAGAGTTCCCAACCGTCCTAAGCTGTGGGTCTTGCTTTCCCGACGCTGGTACTCTATGGGCGATTGCAGTGCTGGGGGAAAACAGCAAGGGGTTTTAAAATCATTAAACTACAAGATCATAGATCAAACACAAAATAGTTTGAACTAGGGACTAAGGGCTGGTTCACACATGTATGTTCATCATTTGTTGAGCAAAACAAGGGGCAATGACGGACACATTCAAAGAAGTGATCACAAAAAACACAGGCCTGCAAAACTGAGGGTCAGAAAAACTTTTTTTTCAAAGTTTATGGTGGTTTTAAATGAATTTGGGATGCTGATTCCAAAAATAGCATCAGTTTTGCCCTATCAGGTCTAGTTTCAGAGATACGGCATAGCCTCATCAATGAACAGTTCAAGCAGCTTCCTCGTAAGGAAGCCATGGCATAGGCTATGCTGTATCTCCCAAACTAGATGTGAAAGGGTAAAACTGATGCCATTTTTGGAATCAGCACCCCAAATATACCCAGGAATAGGTCTAAATTCTAAGACAGCAAAATGTGTGCTGGCCTGTTTTTTCTAGGTAGGTCTTTCATATCACATAATGCCATCTCAAACACACTGCTTTTCATTGGAGACAGTTCATACAAACAGTTAAGAAAGGGCTAACCAACCTATCAACTTTAGGTCTCCTACACCCTTAGCACCTGCGCACAAGAGAATTTCAGCAGGTGCAGTTTGTCATCACAGAGATGACAAGCTGCACCTGCTGAAATCCCCTCCTCAACACCAGTGGTTCTCACGCATTTAGCACCGGGACCCACTTTTTAGAATGCGAATCTGTCAGAACCCACTGGAAGTGATGTCATGAGAGTAAGGGCACAATCCAAAGTGCACCTTATGCCGGCCCAAGTCCCTTGGGCCGGAATAGGAGGGTCGCAAACATGCTGTAAAGCACGCCTGCGCCTCCATGGCTGGGAGCCACGTCGACGCATTTATATGCGCTGATGCACAGAGGCAGGCAGAAGCCTCCGCGGCGGCTCCTGCGCTGACGAAAGCAGCAATGGTAGGCATGCAGGCGTGGGGAGGGGGCGCGGGGTGTTTCTGGGCAGGGAGAGGGCGGCCCTGGGGGCAGGAGCGCGGGGAGCCGGGGGTGGAGCTGGGACTCGGCCGTTATGCCGGATCCCAACCCCCGTCCCTGGGTAGCACGGAGCGGCTTCGTGCCACTCCGCTCTCCTCAGACTTGTGCCACCTCCGGAGGTGGCGCAGGTCTGAGGAGACCCATTGGGGTGCGCAGCCCTTACCCTCGGGTAAGGGGAAAAGCTTCCCCTTGCCCGTGGCTGAGCCGCTACACCCAACGAACCTGCGTTGGATGCACCGCAAGCCTCCTAGCTTGCCTGCTCCAGCACAGGTTTGGATTGCGTCCTAAGTGACATCATCAAGCAGAAAAATTTTTAACAGTCCTAGGCTACAATCCTACCCATACTTACACAGGAATAAGTCCCATTTACTGTCATTGTTAGAATAATATACATAGTAGCTTGTTAAAAGTACAGGTCTGTAACATTTCCCCAAATGCAGTCACATCCCATGGAGTCTAATATATTAAAAATAAAATATTGAAATGAATGCAGACCCAGCTGAAATTGGCTTATGACCCACCTAGAGGGTCCCAGTTTGAGCAACACTGCTTATACAATTGTTAAAAGACCAGGAGCCCTAAAGTTGAAAGTCTGGCCACCCCTAAGTGTAATTCAGAACTGATTTACACATGATGCTGAATGAGATGGTAGAGTCCTGGACAATCCCACTTCAGATTGCAGGTTGGAGGGGTCATACTTTGGAATGCCTCACCATGTGAAAAACAAATGAGCCTGAATGTAGTTAAACTAGCACATCAGGGAGAACTACGTAGCCAGTTCTAGAACCCCGTGTTACAAGTTAACAAGAGGAGAACAAGAATACACCTCAATTGATGAAGCAATAAGACACATCTAATGTACAAGATATATAATCAAACATATTGTGTGTTTTTTTAAACTACAGAATCATTTTTAAGTCCCGCACAATACATTAATTTATAAATACATTATGAGAATAACCCAGTAAGTTTTGTATTCAGTCCAGGACAGGAGAAATATCAAGGTGTCACCCCTTGTTTAATGGTTGAAAGGTCATAGTGTGTTTTCTCTGAGGTAGCTCAGTGTGTCATAATTGGTGACCAGTAATGTTTAGCTCCCTACCGTTGAGGAAGTCACGTTGTGTCTCCAAGATGAGGCTGATGTCAGCCACCCAGGCCTGGGCAATCTCTGGTGTTGCTGCCTGCAGTACATAACGGACGGTACCCCGTTCTGCACCACGAGAGATCAGTGCAAATTTGCAGGGATCATTGTCCACACAGGGCTCCAGGCCCAGACAGCTTACCTGGAGTAGAGATGGAAAATGGACAGGTAGTGATGTAAGAAGTGACGCTTTCCCAGGGACAGATTACACACATATGACCGTCGTATACTCCTTTGTCAGGCAATGATGCTCAGAGTAAGAAAAACACAATTAATATAAGGAACAATCAAGTAGATCTTGTGGATGAGCAGTCAAGCAAAAGGAAAGGTCAAGAGTATCTGTATCTATGAATACACACATTCTTGAACATTTTTTTCAGTGCTTCCTCACATTAACTTTTTTTAACTCCTTAAAATGGAACCGTTCTCCTGATATAACTCAGGCTGTGTCCATTCTGCATGTTAAACAAACAAGTAAAATCAAAACTGTTTTGCTTGTTTTGCATTGCAACATTTCCACTCCTCAGCCCTGAGATTTCCACAGGCACTGCCAAGGACATTTCTTCACACCTGCCTTCATAGCCATAAGGACTAGAAACTTGCTTCTTAGTATACGTCAATAAAAGCCGAGATTGCCAGGATGCTGAATTCAGCACCAAGTGTCATATTCTGCAGTTGCACAGCGTTAAGTGCAGAATGTGGAACACACACCTCTTAATATAAGTACAGAGTAATCCATATACTTTTTCTCTCTACTGTACTTTTGTTATGGGCACATTGGGAATTCTATGCGCTTAAAAGGCAGGTGTACTCTGCATGTGTAAACTGATTTAATAGTTATTTTCTCTACTCAGGAGAAACCTAGGAATTTTAGTTCTATGAATGAGGATTTAGGGACCAATTCTCAACTTTCTCCCCAAACTACTATTCTCAAGACAGTAGGAGAAAGCCGTGAAAATGCAAACCGATAGAAATTTGGAGTGCCCATACTATTAAGGTGGGTACTTGGAGGGAAAAACGCTACTGATGAAAACTGATCTCATGGTTCACTTCTGCACTTTAAAAAAATTATTATTTGTGCAAAGGGTGTAGGCAACCGCTCCACAGGGGGGAAAGGACTTTGTTTAAAGAAGAACCTTGACAGGACCCAGAAGTCAAAAAGCACCTCCTCTTTTCACCATCCCAGTTAAGGCAATGCCCCCAGCCACGAAAAACAAAAGGATAGTAAGAACTGCATTCTCTTCAACCTTCACTCTCTGGCTGTTGCTGCTGCCATTGCTCCTTCTTTGTTTAGCAAGATTGTGGCTACCCTATTTCCTAGGGACAACGCCTAGCCAGGGCTAAAGTCACAAGACATTGTGACATGGTACATAGCACACTTGGGTAGCTGTTGACCAAGAACTGCCTTGCCCAGCCTTCTAATATATACCTTGATACTGCTCTTGTACGCATAGGTTGGAGGGGCATACGGACCACGCCTCCGCTCCAAGGTCTCACTGAGGATGACAATCTGCTCAAAGAGGAAGATGCGGCGTTCACGACCCCGTGCCAGGATCCCACCTGCTTGCTCCACTACCCAGAAGGTGTCCTGTTGCAGTAGCTTGCCCTGTGCAGTCAGTTTCCCCTGGAGAAGAAGAGAGGGCAGCTCCTAGTTGTGCTGAAGGTAGAGAACCACCGTTTTTCTATCTCAGAATTATCACATGCAGATGGGGGGACGATGAAACAATGAGATAAATAGTACACATTTTCACCGCACCCTATTAAAAGAAAAAGCTCTCTGCAAGTGGAAAGTGAACTTGCTAAAGCAAAAAGCTAGGTTAGATCTCTCCTTCTTTACATGGTAGCTTTCTATCTGCAGACTGGTTGGGAGGCCACCCCCATGCTCTGAACCACACCTACCTAAAAAGAGTGGGGGGCCTTCTCAGCCAGAGAAATTAGGAAGAACCGATCAGTTCCACAACCCTGTTACAGTGAAATATCCACTAAACCAATGAGTCCCCAGGACCTACCTCAAAGCCCTGAAGTCGCCCCACATTCATCATGTCATTGCAGCGCTTGGGAACAAAGCATGTCACCTCCACGGCTCGCTAAAAGACAAGTAGGGAAGGGATTGGAGAAGGATGCTGGGTCAAGCAGACAATATGGTAGCTGAACAGGCACACAGGCAAGAGCACTCACGGCGAGTACACTCATTATTATCAAGCCTAGCTGGTGCAGAGAGGGACTGAAACATTGGAAAACCTGTGTCTCATGCCTTTTGATGGGACCTGGGCTGGGACTACAGGCCCAAACTAAGAAATGCATGGTGGATAAGGAAGGGTCCTAGTTCAGCGGTAGAGCACAGGCTTTGAATGTAGAAAGTCCTCACTTCAGTTCCTAGTATTTCCAGGCACAACAGGGAAAGAAACCCTGTAAGAAACCCTGTGGAGCCCCTGCAAGTCAGTGTATGCAACACTGAGCTAGATGAAGCAGTGGTCTGACTCAGTAGAAGGCAACTTCCCATGTTCATCTGATAATGTTGCACCAAGAAGTGGAAAAAAAAATGGGTTCAAGTGCTATGAACTCACTGACTGCACGGCCCTGTGAAAGATCATGCAGCCTCAGCTCACTCCCAGAGAACCTAACCAATCCAAAATGTGCCCCTATCATATTTTAGCCCTTGTCTTAAAACAAATCTTAATTCAGAGGCACAAATGTGATATATCCAATTCATAAAAACAAGAGTGGGGTAGAGAGACAAAGGTTGCTGATTGTTCTCCATGCTTTTGATTCCTACCTCCAGCTGTTCCGTATTCTTGCCAGCTTTGCCATAGTACTTCAAGAAATCCTGGAAAAGTGAAAATAAGTGCACCTTTGAGGTGGGGGAGCAAGAGGGACATCTGGTGGTCTTTGATGCATGGGCCATGTTTAACTAGAACACGCTACCATTGTTGAGAGAAGTGTTGGGTGAATTGATGCTCTCAGTGCTGCTACTAACACGAGTCATAGAAACTGATTCCAGTTCCTCACATGACTCTCTACTGTGATTCCTACAAATATCTGAATACACTCCATCTTTTAGACCTTATTTACAAAATCAAGTTTTGGCAGTTCATCTTCCGCCCCTCACTCTACAACAACAAGGAATTACAGGAATTTCATCTCCATACTGGTCCTGGCTATCTTCAGCCCACTCACCAGAGACAACCATCTGCTGCTATTATGATCATCTCTAGTTATGATTCAGCTCTTCTTGCTCCTTTCTTCTCTCCCATGTGTTTCCTTTAAGGAAAGTCTCAGTCTAAAGTTCAATAGGGAAGAGGCTTCCTTTGAGACACTTTGAAATCAGTGCCACTGCAGAAAGACCATATGGTCAAACAGAGGGGACATTTTGCCAACTCACTACATATTATCTTTATCTGTGCTCAGTCAGGACAATAGCCCTAGCCAGCCCACCTGCTAAACTGGCACGCACCAGCCAATTTGGCATCTGATTGCATCCAACCAGGTCAGAGGACAGGTAGGGTTGCCCAGGTGGTTGTACATCGTTTAATGGGGTGGACTGATTGACTGGGAGAAGGAAGACGGAAGAAGGATCAGCATAAGCCCGGCACTAATCCTTCTGCCTTTCTTCATCCACTGGTCTATCAGGGAAACCAACACAGAATGTAGGCGTAATGGACCAATGTGCTCAGTGGAGCAATGTGCTTGGAATTGCTGGAATTTTTAGGGGTCAGCCAGGCAGGGAGTAATTTGAGAAAAGATTCTAAGATGCATTCTGACCCAATTCTTATTTTTCTCCGCTATTTCTTGACTGAAAAAAACATGTTCACCAAATATGGACAAAAATCAACCACTGGTCCTAGCTGCTTGACCTGGCAAACTCTGATGCCAGCAGTACCTCTATTTTTAATTTTTTTTTTTTTTTAATGAAATGCAACTGGAGATGCTGCTAGTTTGATGGAGCCAGTGGTGCTAGAGGCAGGGCATTTAATCCCCACACCATGGCCATTTTCCCTTTCAAAATTGCCTCTACCAAGGCAAAAAAACCAGGCCACTTGAAGGCTACACAAGTATCAAGGAACTGTTCCAGTCAAGCACATACACATGTTGGCAAACACATATGTGCTGCCATGCAATGTATGCAGCAGCCCTAACCATGGCTCCAAGCTTTGGAGATAGGGGCAACTTCTATCCATTAGATGGCGATAGAGGGCTACCAGATGGAGCAGCAACTACTTTTTGTGATAGTTGAATGGTTTGCTGTCTGGCAGGTGACATAGATGGAAAACATCTCTGCTGCAGGCTTGCCCCTCCCCACCTGCTCCCACTGCTGTAGTCTACAGATAGCAATCCTGGCAGAAGACGTTGTCTGCAGACTCTCCTTTTGCCATGCAAAGTAAGGGACTTGTGGTTTGTCCTAGCTCTGAAGAGCAACACTCCACCTCCCACTTTAGCACCTTGAGAAGCAGCTGGTATTTCATGATCCGCTGTACAGGCTTGATGAGCAAGTCATTCAGCTGCAGACGGTGACCCAGTTCCTGCTTCAATTCCTGGAAAGGAGAGAGCAACGCGGGCTTCATAAAACGTGTGTTGAGTGATCAACCACGAAGGCAGGATGGTTCCCACCCACTTCATGGGACGTCTCTAAATCTCACTGCCTCCAAAACATCCTACTTACCTCCTCAGAAGATTCTGAATTCCTCCCTTTCACCCCATGCAGCTCTGTGAACTTCAACAGCAGATGAGAGCCAGCGTAACATAGTGGCAGACACTGATCTTTGAACTGGGAGGCCCAGATTCAAATCTAACCATGTGCAATTAAGGCACAGGGTGGTCTTAAGGCAGGCCAAATCTCCGCGTCAGCACATTACACATGTTACACATCCTCAATATTTGAGAACTCTAAGCCAATTAGCAAGGTGGAGAAAGACCTCTGCCTGAAATCTTGGGAGAACCACTGCCAGTCAAACAATAAACCTCTGATCTAAGGCAGCTTGATATATGTTCCAACCATGGTTCAGCATCAAGCGGGACACAGCTTGACAACTGCAGGGGGCACCACGGGGAACGGCGTAGAGAGGAGTTCATCAATATCGAGAAACCACACAGAGTTATAATTCCCCACCCTGGCGAAAGACATTCTTTCCCCATTTAGCACAAGGGCAGATTGTTCCAAGGAGAAGGGCAGTCTTGTTGCCAGGGCCTAGGGAAACAGCTGCTCACCACCCCGTGCACCAGTGCACTTCAGGCAAACTGCATGTGTAGAACCCAGGGGTTTTGCACACTGTCATCTACCCACATTTAAGTCAATTTGTAGCAGAGTGCAAAATCACAGCAAGGTGAATTTCATGGAGGTGAGTGAATTTAAAAGAGGATGCCCTGGAAGGCCCTCACATTGGCTCAGAAAGGAACACCAAAGCATATCAGATAAAGGAAGATGAATCCCAGCTGGAGAGAGTCAGGCAAGGCAAGCCATGTTGTGGCAGAAGTTGCAAGGGAGAGAGAGAGAAGAAAGCTGCAGTGAAGCTGCACAGCCCCTTACCTCAAAGTAGGTGTCGATGAACTCAGAGACAATATGCTCAGACTTGGGTTTGTTCTGACAGTAAACAACATACATGTGCAAACGGCGCTCCTGCAACACAGCAGGAAGACAAGTCAGCAAAACACTCCGGACAAATCCAAACACATAGCATGGAGCGACAGGACCTTGACTCAGGGGCAGGTTTTTGGAAGAGTTGGGTTCAAAGCCCTGCTGACTCATATAGCAGGTTGAGTACGCAAGATACAGTGTCCAGTGGGGTAGCTGTATTGCAGACCAATCCTATGCTTTTCCTTGCCATAACATGCAGCCCTGCCAAAATAGTTTGCGCTGCATGTTATGGTAGGGGGTGGGGCAACAGGAGGCTTGGGAGGGGAAAGAGAGATTACTTACCATCACCCCTCTGTAAGCCCCTCAAGCACCAGTGGGTCTACTTGGACCTGTGCCTGCTCTTTAGCTGGCACACATCTGAGGAGCTATCAGCTCACTCCAGAGGGGATAGCATCCTGTGCAAGTCACCTGTGCAAGGTACCGCCCCCTTCTACCTCCAACATGCCCCCGGCCCTCCTCCAATACGCCCACCCCACCCTGTCATGCCCACCTGCCAACTCACCTCACTGGGCATGCTGTATCCAGTGGGGGGAGGGGGTGGATGGGGAGGCTTCAGCAGGGAAAACAGATTTACCCCTGTGTAAGCCTCCCAACCCCAATAGGTCTCCTTGGATCTGTGCTAGTGATTTCAACTAGTGCAAGGAGAGAAAGGGAATGGGGAAGCCATGAAGAGCTCCCCTTCTCCCTCCACCTTCCCACCTCCTGTTCTGCCTCCCCCCCCCCCTCCTGCTGTCTTACTCACACTGGTGGGTAGAGAGCTGACATCGCAGGCTGGAAGGCTCTGGCTTTCCTGCTGGTGTCCTAGCAGTGTAACACATATTCCACTGCCAGCCTGAGCCTGTCATCCTATAGAATTGGGCTGTAACATTGCTACATCTCTGGAATTTGATATGATTTCTCATCTAGCCTTTTAAAAAGGAATTTAAAAAAACATGGGGCGATCATCACAGAGCAATTTTCCCACATTTTAATATTTTTTAAATTTATTTTTCTTCCAAGGATCCTCTGCATCACATTCAATAACACTGTTATTAAAGTTTGCCTTTAGGATAAAGTTGACTAGACCAGAAAAATCTTATGCTCTGATCTAGTTAAGTTCTTGCACTGGACTATGGGAAGGGGCTGCAATTAGAAATTAGGTAAAGAGTTTTACTCTCCAATTAAAATGCAGTCACCTTTTCAGCACAATTAGGAAGCTACTATCACTGAATTTGGACTAGCGTCATGATAGCAGTTAAAAAGGTCATTCCTATTGCTCTTCAAAATGATTGTATGCATTCAACCTCCGGTACTCCTAGACCACTATAAAACCTCCATTCTCAACCACAGCACATCTCTAGCTAACAAATGCTTGGGAAAAACAATAGGGGATGGATATAAACATTTCCTGCATCGAGCTAGCCATTATCAGAAGGCCGTACACTGAGCTAGATGGCAATAAGAACATAGGAAAACACATTGCTGAATTAGACAAACAGTGCAATCCTATCTTGTGCTGGAACAGGCAGGCCAGGAGCCCTGCGCTGTATCCAGCACACAACAGGGCGCCAAAGTGGTTCAGCTGGAAGCAAGGAAAAACTCTTCCCCTTACCCCCAGGTAAAACACTGCAGCCCCTATGGGTCTCCTAGAACTTGTGCCACCTCCTCAGGTGGCATAAGTCTGAGGAGAACAGAGCAGCTTGAAGTCGCTCCACGCTGCTTGAGTATGGGGGCTAGGATCTGGTATAACTGCCACATTCCAGCCCTGCCTCCTGCTCCCCATCCCCCACCCCCAGGGCCACCCTCTGCCCGCCCTCCCCCCATCTCGGAATGCCTCCCTCCCGCCTCCTCCCTGCCCTCCCCAGACCCCTGCATTGTCCAAGCTCGGCCAATGCAACTTACCTAAGGAAAGCTGCTGCCTCCATGCTCCAGTGCACTTCCTCCTGAGGAGGTGCAAACATGCTTTAGGGCATGTTTGTGACCCTCCTGGGCAACCCAGAATTATGCCCTAAAGGTCCATCTAGCTCAGCATTTTGTTTCCAACTATGGTCAGCAAGATACTTCTGGAAAGCGTATGAAGAGGGCACAAATGCAGTCCCCCTTCCCTGTTTGCTTTCAGTTCCTGATGTCTAGCGGTATACAGTCTGTGAACAAGGAGGATCCATTTAGCTATTACGGCTCACTTTGGCAGTTCTTCTGCTTTTGTATGGCAATGCCAGAGACTCACGTGCTTTATGAACAGCTCAGCCAATAGATCAGGGTCCTCCAGACACTTCTCTAGTTGCTTGAGGAAATAACTGGATTTGGAGACAAGAGGGAACAGAGGTGTGACATCCACAGGACACGTTTTCCTGCTCCCCCCCCCGACAGATATATTTCAGTCCTTTGTTGTGAAACCCAAATGTTTCCAAGGGGTGGCTTAGATACAACACAATGGCCCTATAGCTATTCTCCCTCATCCTGCTCATCTCACATGACCCACCCAAACTTGGCAAGTCACTCCCCACCAGGATTTACTGTCAGCCACATCCTAATGATCCCAGAACCATTGCATGCCCTGCACCCAAGAATGGGTGCTCACCCACTCACTCTTTGTGCCAGTCGTAGATCTGGTGGATGTTCCCAAAGACTATCTTGTCCTTGCCCTTCATGCCCTCGGGGATGCCACGGGCATTCATGGTCGCCATGTAGCCCTGCAGAAGTCAGAAGAGTGGGCTAGAGGAACCAGCCTGCTTCTTCTTTAGGCCATGGAGGCACCAGCAGATAGGGTGTTCAGGGTGAAGCTAAAGTGATACTGGAGTCTAGACTGAGTCAGTGCCCAGAGGGAGATGAATAGAAACTAGGTGTGATGGGTTATGGCCTAGTGATTGGGGAAGAAAGGGTGTGTAGTACATATTACCCATAGCAATCATTTTCAAATGGGTTCTAGGTTATCCAGATTCCTCAATAAGCCTAATGGAACACAAGCTTCCCCTAAAGAGAGCTTGCCTATCAATAACAATCTTTCCCCAAAATGTGCAGCTGCAGGTAACTTTGGGGTGTGCTAGACTGCATTCAGATCATATGAACTGAGAGTATACCCTTCCCAATTCTCTGCAACACATAGAAGTTCTTCCATAAACAAGCTGGCGAGGGAAAGGTTGGTAAGGGAAGGGTTCCTTGAAGAACATTTGAAAAACCACTGTCTTGCCACGCTTAATACAGAGCTGTCTGCATTATCGGCAATGAAATCCAAATTCTACATGAAGGAAAGCTCAATTCTGCACCCAGAATACATTATGCAAATCCAATATAAAGTTGCTCAGTTTGCATGCTTTATTCTGAGCCCTGGTATCTCAGCACCTGAGCCGTGGGGTGGGGGAGAACATGCTGTGAACTCTTTGCATTTTCTTTTGCAATGCTATTAAAATAAAATTGCATGCTGTGAGTTTTGTTATTATTTCTTTGTTAGTTTTAACGTTCTGAAATATGTAAGGCAACTTGGGAAAAACTGCATTTTTTAAAATGGGATACATAGAAGATTGGGATAAATAGAATATAAAGATGGTCTGCATAAATTAGAATACTTTTAAAAATTAAATCCTAACTTAAACATAAGAGAGGGTTTTTCTTTAGAGTTTTGCTACTGTTTTATTTCACACTGACTTCTAATACTTCTGCTCCTTTAGTCATAAGAACATAAGAAGAGCCCCACTGGATCAGGCCATAAGCCCATCTAGTCCAGTTTCCTGTATCTCACAGCGGCCCACCAAATGCCCCAGGGAGCACACCAGATAGCAAGAGACCTGCAAGGCCTCCTGGGAATTGTAGTTTAAGAACATAAGAACAGCCCCCGCTGGATCAGGCCATAGGCCCATCTAGTCCAGCTTCCTGTATCTCACAGCAGCCCACCAAATGCCCCAGGGAGCACACCAGATAACAAGAGACCTCATCCTGGTGCCCTCCCTTAGTCTCAACATCACCACCTTTTCAGACCTTGGGAAGAGCTGTAGTTCAGTGGTAGAGCTTTGCATGCAGAAGGTCCTTGGTTCCATTTCTGGTATCTCCAGGTAGGGCTGAGAAAAACACTCTGTTTGAAAACACTGGAGAGCCACTGCCAGTCAGTGTCAACAATGCTGCAATGGATGGATCAGTGGCCTGACTCTGTATAAGGCAGCTCCAAACATCCCACATATGGTCCTGCAAAACCTGAGTTTATGCACCATTTACAAGGATTTGACAAAGAACAGCACAATCCTATGTATGTCTACTCAGAAGTAAGTCCCATTCAGTTCAATGGGGCTTACTTTCAGGTAAGAATGATGAGGATTGCAGCCACAGTGGCAGACAGGGTTGAAAGCCTGATTTGGGCCAAAAGGTATCACAGAAGTGTAAACATTAAGGAAGGTTGACGTCATG
This sequence comes from Tiliqua scincoides, assembly GCF_035046505.1. Lineage (NCBI taxonomy): Eukaryota > Metazoa > Chordata > Lepidosauria > Squamata > Scincidae > Tiliqua > Tiliqua scincoides. The sequence continues at coordinate 125,776,900 of NC_089822.1, read as the reverse complement.
AGTCATTCAAAACATTTATACTGTATATGCCATAATACAGGCTCAAATAAAACATGTTCCACAGATTAGGGGTGGAAAAAGATGCAAGCAAGTTCCACAGTAAGCCGATGTGGTTACGCGGCAGAGCCAAGGAGGCTATAAAAGGCAAGATGATTTTCAAGAAAAGGCAGAAATCTTGGCCTAGCGGGAAAAAAAGAAGACAACCACTAAGCACACATTTGGCAAGCCAAATGTAGATGTACAAGGTGGCAAGGGAGAAAAAAAAAAGGCACTTGAAGAGCAAATTGCTAAAGATATTATAATTCTCAAGAGAAGTAAAAAGGAGACAGGGAAATAGCAGAGAAACCTAAGGAGCTTTTGTTGGCGTTAGTCTTCGCTGCAGAAGATGCTGGAGGGATACAATTCCTGAATCATTGTCTCTTGGAATCTGACTGACAAAATAAAAAGGAACCAGGGTTGCCAGGTGGAATCCGCCCCAGAGCCCTTAAAGAACAGAGGAGGAACTGCTGAACTATTAACTAATATATGTGACAACAATAAAGCAGCTTCTTTACCAGAGGATTTGGGATGTCGCCAACATGTTACCAAACTTTTAAATAAAAGGAACATGGAAAGAGCTAGGAAATAAGCAGACCTGTTCTAAGTATACTGACGGAAAGCATTATTAAGACTAGAATTGGTATAAACAAACATGTTTTATTGAAGAATTGGCATGGCTATTACCAAGGGAAGTTCTGCCTTTTAGAATTATGTGAGGGCATCCACAAACATGGAAGAATGAATGAACCAGTGGACATGGTTATTCTGGCAAAGTCCCTATCAATGGGCGCAATCCTAACCCCTTATGTCAGTGCTTTCCAGCACTGGCATAGCGGTGCCAATGGGACGTGTGCTGCATCCTGCAGCTGGGTGTCACTCACGGAGGCCTCCTCAAAGTAAGGGAATGTTTGTTCCCTTACTTCAGAGCTGCATTGCCCTTGTGTCAGTGCTGGAAAGCACTGACATAAGGGGTTAGGACTGCGCCCTTACTTAATTAACTAAGGCCCAAATCCTAACCCACTTTCCAGCACTGGCATAGCGGTGCCAATGGGACATGTGCTGCACCCTGCAGTTGGGTGTCACTCATGGAGGCCTCCTCAAAGTAAGGGAATGTTTGTTCCCTTCCCTCAGAGCTGCATTGCCCTTATGTCAGCACTGGAAAGCACTGACATAAGGGGTTTAGATTGCGACCATAGTCTCTTAAGGAAATTTCACAGTCATAAGTCAATGGGTCCTCATTTTGAAGGGCAAAAAAAGGACATGAGACAATGGCTTATGCCAAGCTCAATATTGCCTACACTGACTGATGGGGCCTTCTAACATGGGTCTTCACCCTCCCCAACTTGGAGTTGCCAGAGATTGAACCTTTTGCACTTAAGATCTGTGCTCTGCCATTGAACTGCAGCCTTTCCCATATGGAAGGGCAGAAGACGACCCAGAAAAGGACAGCTAAGGGAAGAATCATCTTTGCCAAGAAAGGCTTGAGAAGTTGGCTTTTTTCATTAGCAAAATAAAATATGACTAAAGAGGAAGGAAGCTGAAGTTTATACAATGATGGTGTGAAGAGAATGGAGAAAATCACTATATTCTCAAGACACTAGAACTCAGCGTTGACCAACGAAACTGTCTGGCAGCAAGTTCAGCATCAAGAAATGGGGTACGATTTATTAACGCATAATAATGTGAAATTAACTCATGGAATTTATTGCCGCAGAATGGGAGTGGTTGCTGGCTTATAATTCAAGGACAAACTACAGGGAAATTACTAGCAGCTCTCAACTTGTGAGGTTTGCAAAATGGCATTTAGACATTTCTATCAGTGGCTACAGGTTGTGATGGCCAAATGCTATCTCCAGATTCAGAGCAGTGTGCATCTGATTACTAGTTGCTGGGAGACAACGGGAGATGGGGCAGGGCTGCTTGCCTCCATCTCCTGCTTGTGGGTTTCGGATGGCTGTTGTGGGAAACCAAATGTGGAACTAGATAGGCCTTTTGGTCTGGTCCAGCAGAGCCCTTCTTATGTTCTGATCTTGCAGCTGTCATTGGAAACAAAGCACTTGACTAGGGGCCAAATCCTATCCAGCTTTCCAGCACTCACGCAGCCATGCCAAGGAGGTGTCTATTGTACCCTGCAGTGGGGGGACAGTCATGGAGACCTCCTCAAAGTAAGGGAAAATTTGTTTGCTTACCTTGGGGCTGCATTGTGGCTGTATCAGCACTGGAAAGTTGGATAGAATTGGGCCCTAGAAGGGCCTGTACTCTGATGTAGGGAACACAATTCTCATGTTGTCACCTTCTGTTCAGTGGCATTGAGGACACATGGGCATGGAGTAGGACTGGAATTTCTGAGAAAGGGGAAGGTGCCCCTGCAAGGCAAACACACTTCTTCACTTAAACATGGGGACCTGCTGCAGCAATTACTGGATGCATATTTTTAGTAACAGTGACGGCTCTAAACTGGTTTTTTAGAAAAAAGAACTTGAGATACTCAAGAGGGGTCCAAATACTGTTTTTTCTGCTATTCTTTCTAAAATTTTGTGTCAGGCACAATGCATTGGGATTGGGCATGTCTAAAGAGGCAGGGTGGAGGCATCTGTCCACAGGAGACAGAGATCTTGGTACCCAGAAAGAAAATGGTAGAGCAGAGGTGAAATTGAGGCATTTCCACAGCATAAGGGGCTCTTGTTTCTCCCAGGAAGGGTAGAGTGCACCCAGATAGGAAAGGGACTAGTAGACATGGCCTAGTGGGCACCAGCACCCATCAAAATCAGGCAGCTGCCTGAGGCCTATGGACAGGGGTGCTCACACTTTTTTGGCTTGAGAGCTACTTTGAAACCCAGCAAGGCCCAGAGATCTACCAGAGTTTTTTTTTTTACAATGTTCGCGCCATCATAACATATAACATTGATGTGTACAATGTATGTTGGTGTACCTTGAGCCCCACTGAGTATAACAGGACTTACTCCTGAGTAGACATGCCTAGGATTAGGCTGTGAGGCTGCAATCCTAGCCACACTTACCTGGGAGTAAGCCCCGTTGAGTACAATGGGCCTTACTCCCGGCGTTTCCTCCCAGAGGCACCTGAAGGGGGGGGTCGGCACTCCGCAATCTACTCATTTTGCCTCGCGATCTACCGGTAGATCGCGATCCACCTATTGAGCACCCCTGCCTATAGACATGTGAAAAGACAACTGATTCACCCTCCTTGCTGCTCACTTGGTGCTCAGAAGGATTAAGAAACATGGATGTGAGTGACCAGCATGCTTTCACGGGATGACAGGCAACAAACACCTGCCTAGGATCCTAAAAAAATCTGGAGACAGCCCTACTGGTGGAAGGGGAATGAATGCCTCAAATGGAGGGGATGTTGGCACCTCCACAATCTGGCCCAGGTCCTCCACGTACATCTTCTCAGTCTCAATCAACTCCCTGAGAACAAACCTGCAAACAAGAGGAAGCAGCAGTGTCTGAGGAAAGAGAACCTCCCTGTATGCCCTTTTTCCCTCCCTCAGTTTTCTGCCCACCTACACACCCCTCCTATCTCCCTGTCTGGCATGCATATTGCCAGCTGAAGAGACACAGCAGAGCCTCCTCTGCATAGGCCCTTGCAAGTCCTACAGTCTAGAAGCTGCTTTACAAGCTCCAGACATAGCAATCATGGTGTATAGTCATGGTGCATATCCCATACCATGCAAGAGAGAGGCATACATTTAACAAATGCATGTACATGTGGCAGAGGCCATGGGCAACTGCTATTCCCCACTGCACATACACACAGTACATACAGAGTGCACAAAGGATGTGCAAATACCTAACCCTTTGAGGGTAAACCCTGAGTACACACCATACCCTTGCATTGAACCTGCTAAACTGTTATCACATGGGATGGCCATTATTTGACACTCACCAGATCTGGGCCTCTGTGCTCCCCAGCAAGCCCAGTCTTTTTAGATGGCAGAGGCTGAAATTCCACCCACTCCCACCCCTGCCCTTCTCTCTTGGCAAGCCTATAAGCCGGTGCACCAAGGGAAATCACTTACATACTCTTTTCTAAGGCACTGCGCCTCTCCTCCTCTTCCTGCTCCTCAGAGGCTGGGGGTTGTACTGGAGGTTCCGAGGGGGGCTCTGGGCTCTGAGGATCACTGAGGAGCAAAGAGGGGTCAGGACTCTGGCAGGAGGGAAAGAAAAGAAACCTTTACATTACAGATATGTAGCCTTACATATTCTAGCTGTTGGTTAGCAACCTTCAGTCTCAAAAGACTATGGTATAAGCCTACAGCACCCAGTATTCCTGGAAGGTCTCCCATCCAAGTACTAATCAGGCCTGACCCTGCTTAGCTTCTGAGAATCAGACAAGATCGGGCACATGCAGGGTAACAGTTGCTGCCTTGGAAAGAAATCACAGTAGGGGAGAATGGGACTCAGTGGCGGACCTCCCATTATGTTTGATGGGGCAAATGCCCCAGGCACAAGCCTCTGTAAAGGTTTGGGGGGACAGTCCTTGAACTCCATTTCCAGGGAGAGTCCAGCAAATGCCTACATGCATGTATTATATATGTAATGCCTCTAGCAGCCTCGGGAGCACAGGACCTTGATGATGATTATTAAATAATGTCTTAATTATTATTAATAAATGCAATATTATTTCTTTCTATATCTCTTTTTTTGTCTAGTGGGTCACAATAGATTGTCATTTTTTAAAGAAAGCCCCAGCGCTAAAAAGTTTGGGAAGCACTGTTCTAAACAGATTGCATTTACTTTCCTGGTTATTAGATATCATCACTCATATTCTGATTCATATTCAATTAATCAATGTCAATTAATCAATGTCATTAACTCTGACACATTCCATAATTGTTTATAAAAACTGGTTTTTGATTAAACATCTGGCATTTTCCAACTTGGAGCTATCGGTGATTTTGTTAGTGACAAGATGCCTCTCACTAATTCAACATCGTCCTCAACTACTTTTGTTTTTAAAGTTTGGTTTTACAAACAAAAACAAGAATACATTTTAAATCTTGCTAATAAAATTTAAGGCAATGAAATATTAACAGCCCAGGGTGCAACTGAGCCAAACTAACTGCAATCAATGGGCTTAATGCCCAACTCTGCATAATATTGGACTATTAGCATTTTAATTATCAAATTCAATACTTTACAGGCTGTATTTCTAAACCTGACAATATCTAACAGCATCCATAAATGGGTGTGCTGTGGGGGGAAAAAATTCAAATTAAAAGGGTTTATGAGAATTGGCTGAGATGCATTCCAGCTCTAACCTGGTAGTGGGTTTCGTTATAATATTGTATTAGATACTGTTGCTAAGAAGTATTCCACCCGGGTCCCAGACACCTCATACCTAATTATGGGAGGAAGCCATCCACACACACCAAAGAGGCACCACAGGGCCACCTTGTACCATGGAGGAAAGAGGTGTTGTGACCTCAGTCCTCTCACTGAGGCAAGACACTCATATCCCCCCAACTCACCTGGATGAGTGTCCCTGAGCCATCCCCTTCTAGTAAGTTGGACAGCAAGGAAAGGTCTGGTAGGTGAGAGTTGCCATCCTATAAGACAAAGAAAGGGTGTTAGACAATGGCAATTTCATAGCCTGACCTACAGGAAGCAACACAGAACTCTTCCAAACCATCCAAGCTTCCCTAAAATATAAAGAGCGGCGCTGCCATCGCTATCGATTTCACCAAGTTTTACCATCCCAAATTGATCTGAGACATACCACAAACTGCCAGCACTACCCTTGCACAGTGCTTTGCCATTGCAAATACCACCGCTCCCTTACCTGGCTGCTCACTAGCCATCACCTCCTCTGTTCCTCCTCTTCCCATTCTTCTGTATAATGGTCAAAAGTATAAGCACTCTGTCCTCCACTGTATCTGGTCACCCTGTCAAAGGCTCACTTGCACCACAATCCTACGCAGGTCTACTCAAAAGAAATTCCCATTGCATTCAATGGAGCTTACTCATAGGGAAGTGTCTATACAATGGTTAAAGGCAGTGGTTTCCAAACTGTGAGCCATGGCTACTTGAAGAGGAGAGCCATGGAATCCTTGCGAAAAATCTACCGCCCGATACAATGTATAGGATTGTAGCCCTAATGGGGAGCTGTGGCCAATGGCCCAGTAGGTCAAGGGAGCTGCCAGTCAAAAATGTTTTAGAATAACTGATTAAAGGTCTAGGCACTGTGTCCTCAATTGTATCTGGTCACTCAGTATGACATGGCTTGCTTGTTCCATTTAATTGTAGTTGAATAAGTTATCCGCTCTTTCTACAGCACACCATCTCTCTGCTTCTACCATACTGTGCCCTAGATTTGTAAGCTGATCTGCAGGGACTGGTTGGTAGTTAGCCCTGCTTTATGTGAATCTACATTTCTTTGCTCTTACCGTGCCAATCGACTCTCGTGGGACAGCAAAGGGCCCCTCCGCTTGCCCCAGCAGACCCAAGTCAATGCTCTTGCGATCCTCCTGGCGCCCATGCCGCCGCGCCCGGCCCTCTGCTTTCCTGAGTGGGCGTTCGCCCCGAGGTAGCCCACCGGCACTTAACTTGCGCACAGGGTTGGTTAGCCATTTCTTGAGGGTGCTGACCGAATGACGGGAGGCAGGAGAGCTGGGGGCTGAGCTGCTGGATGCCTGCGGCTGTATTGAGGCCACTGAGGCTGAGATGCTGCCATCGCTGCCTGCAATGGAGTAAGGATCTGCAAGGAAAGGAGAGGGGCAATCAAGAACTATGTGGACGGATTTTGGATAGGACAAAGGCAATGAGGTAATCTGTACTTCCTAAAGAGAGATGAGGCTGTTCTTAAGAGTGTCCATTCACCTTGAAACCCTTCCCCCAAATTCTTGGAAGAGTTACTTTGTGGTGGGACAAAAGCATTCTGCATGTGCTCAAAGGCAATAGCAGGAGCAGGCCTATGATGAATGCCATGTTTTCCCCTATTTTTGGACACTTCTGACCCTTCAGAAGCTCTCTGCTTGGCCAGCCTTAAAAGCATAAGAAGCTGTTAAGAACATAAGAACAGCCCCACTGGATCAGGCCATAGGCCCATCTAGTCCAGCTTCCTGTATCTCACAGCGGCCCACCAAATGCCCCAGGGAGCATACCAGATAACAAGAGACCTCATCCTGGTGCCCTCCCTTGCATCTGTCATTCTGACATAGCCCATTTCTAAAATCAGGAGGTTGTGCATGCACATCATGGCTTGTAACCCGTGATGGATTTTCCCTCCAGAAACTTGTCCAATCCCCTTTTAAAGGCGTCCAGGCCAGATGCCATCACCACATCCTGTGGCAAGGAGTTCCACAGACCAACCACATGCTGAGTAAAGAAATATTTTCTTTTGTCTGCCCTAACTCTCCCAACACTCAATTTTAGTGGATGTCCCCTGGTTCTGGTATTATGTGAGAGTGTAAAGAGCATCTCTCTATCCATCCCCTGCATAATGTTGGGAAATGCTCCTGCAGCAGTCTTCATCCTTTGTTTGAAACATCATTAGCCCACAAACCGTGTGCTTAATTCAAGCTCACAGGTAACCAGACAAGCAGTAGGTTGCAAAGTAATGCACATTGCGACCAAAAATCAAAACTTCCCATATAGGTTAATGGGCTCTGAGCTATCTGTGACAGACTGGGAGAGATCTTGGGTGCTGGTTGACAGGAGCTCGATAAAAGTGTCGAGCCAATGTGCGGCGGCGGTGAAGAAGGCTATTTCTGCACTTGGGATCATTAGAAAAGGTATTGAGAATAAAATGACTAATATTATAATGCCATTGTACAAATCAATGGTAAGGCCACACTTGGCGTATTGCGTCTAGTTCTGGTCGCCACATCTCAAAAAGAGTACAGTGGAAATGGAAAAGATGCAGAAGAGAGCAACCAAAATGATTACTGGGCTGGGACACTTCCTTTAGGAGGAAAGGCTACAGTGTTTGGGGCTCTTTCAGTCTAGAAAAAAGGCACCTGAGGAGGGACATGATTAAGACATACAAAATTATGCAGGGGACCGATCGAATGGATAGAGGGATGTTCTTTCCCCTTTCACACCACACTAGAACCAGAGGATAGCCACTAAAATTTAGTTGGGAGAGTTAGGACAAAAGAAAATACTTCTTATCATGTAATTTGCCTGTGGAACTCCTTGCCACAGGATGTGGTGATGGCATCTGGGCTTAAAAGGGGATTGGACCCATTTCTGAAAGAAAAGTCCATCATATGACAAGTATGTACAAGCTCCTGATTTCAGAAGTAGGCTTTTCAGAATGCCAGATGCAAGGGAGTGGCACCAGGATGCAGGTCTCAAGATGCAGGAACCTGGACTAGATGGGCTTATGGCCTGATTCAGCAGGGCTCTTCTTATGTCATGTTCATTGCCTGCAGTTGTGACTGTGTTTTTGTTTTTCAATAAGAACCTCTCGAGTTCTTTGCTATCATGGAAGAATGAGTTTTTTTCAGACATACCCTCTCTGCCTGGTGTCTTTCAGATAGGATGGTAGTTGTGGATAGAACTACTAGTTTTCCCCCATTCAACTGATGACTCAGTAAAAAGGGAATGTGGAGAGCAGGATGGAGTGTGTGAGTGCTAACCACTAGACCAGTGGTTCTCAAACTTTTTGGGAGCTTTATTTCAAAAGTCTTTGTGGGGAAGGGGGAAGGGCAGCAACATGATCCACAGGATTGTGTTGCTAAGGGGGTGCTTTTACTTATGTGTGTTAGGGAAAGCAGCAGGAGGTGCAGGGAGCCCCGCGCAGCCCTCCACAGGCTCCCTGAGGTTTGGAAACTTCAGAAATAGCAAGTGCAAGCCACCTCCTGGTTGCTATTTCTGAAGATTCAAAGCCTCGGGGAGCCCTGCGGAGGATTTCGTGGGGTTCCCCACACCTCCTGCTGCTTGCCCTAACACACAGTAAGTAAAAGCACCCCCCTCGCCCCTCAGCAACACGATCCTGGGGATCGCGTCACTGCCTCCCCCCTTCCCCCATCCCTTAAAGGGATGGGGAAGCATTACACAAACCGGTGGGTCGTGACCCACCAGTTTGAGAACTACTGCATTAGACACTACTCCCCTTGGTCAGCCTGCTTTCTTCCTGACAAGGCCTTCCCTGACAAGGCCATAGCTCAGTGGCAAACCACTCTTTGCATAGAGAAGGTTCCAGATTCTATGTCAACCTTCAAACCACAGCCCTGACCCTGGACAGCTGCTACCAGTCAGGACAGAGAGTATAAGAGGACCAGTGGTATGGGTAAGGTCTGTCAAGTTAAGACCTGTAATTAACTTACTGTAAGAAGAGTACAGTAAGTGGATGACCACATTCATTCATTCATACATGCATACCCCACCTTTCTACCTAAAACATAGAACAAAAACACAATTTAAAAAATAAAACACAACAGACTCCAATGGATCACAATTAAAACTACATTTCATTAAAAAAAAATCTTTTCATTAAAAAAAATCTTTTTCATTAAAAAAAAAACTGCCTCCAGTTCAATGACCTCCTCCACTTTGCAATAGTGATATATATTAAGAAGTTCACTGTGGTTAAAGAGCTTTCACTGGCTTCTCCCCTCCTACTTGGACGCATTAACCCTTCGCTGCCTCCCAGCTGGCACTCCCGGCTGCTCGCCCAGTCAGAATGCTGGCCCCACAAGGATTTTCATGCCGCAAAAACAGTAAGTAAACACAGGCAGACTTGAGTCACAGTCAGACTTGCGTCAGCATGTGTGGGGATGAGTGCTGAGTCAGGAGGGCCCCGACTCAAGTTTTTTTTCAGAGTCTTCCACACGCATGACTCGCAAGTCACCGAGTCACCCAAAATCAGGCATTTTCATGACGAGTTCAAGTCACTGACTCGAGTTTCCAATCCTGAAAGAATGTATGTGACTGGGCACCTGCAGAACATCAACTGTGTAGGTACCATGCTGGTCTGGCACAGCTAGCAAGCAGGTCAAGAGAGGAAAAGGAAGTCATCTTCCCAGAAACAAGTACTGCAAAGACAGACTAGCAAGTGCCCAGCAGGAGCCAATAATGCAATGCAGTGGCATGGCACCTACTCCTGAAATAACTTTGCCTGCGTCAGGAACTCAAGATGCGTCAAGCAGTACCACAGGCACCTGACCCCACCTTGGAAACTGACGTGACAGTGAGGGGTGTTGCTATGGCAACCAGTCAGACTGCACATGCCTACATCCCTAGTTGGGACCGAAGCTTAGAAATAACCAATTTGCACCCACAAAGTGTAGTGATGCCTTTCCTATGGCTGCCACTCAATTCTCTATAGTCTCAGGTTTCACTGAAGTGGTAAACCTGTGACTGGGCTGTACTTTGTGTCAGGCTGCAGGTGGGGGCTCACATGGCTGAATATTCCATGAAGACATTCTTTCACATAAGAAAAGTAGCTTGTTGGGAAGAAGGGTAGGGTAGAACCCTTCTCCCACATGGAGAACTTTATTTTCTTTTGTAATGGAGACCTATTTGATCCTGTGAGGCCCCACTTGCAGCCTGAAATGGTATCACTCACTGAGGTATCATCTCAGTGAGAAACAAGCTTCTTGTTTTTCTAAACAGAATAAACAAACTAATCCTGGTGGCTTTAGTGAAAAGTTGGAAAAAATGAGATCTGCGCATGCTAGTGGTCTCTAGAATGACCGCTAGAAGAACCACCATTTTCTGCCAAGTCAACTACCACATCCTGTTGAACTGTTTCATACCTAAAATCACAAACAGGATGGTCTCCATCGAAAAGAGGCCTCCACACTTCAATTGTCTAAGACAGGGGTGCTCACACTTTTTTGGCTCAAAAGCTACTTTGAAACCCAGCAAGGCCCGGACACCCCCTTTAATGTATGGAGCCCCTGCTGGAGTCTAGTCAGTTTCGTCAGTTTTGTTGCTGCATGCCTGAAGAGCAGCTAAAGTGTCAGTTTCAGTGTCAGTTTAGCTAAATATGTCAGTTTCGTCTAGTCACTAGACGAAACTGACATATTAATAGTTTGGAGAGACAGGGCTCCGCGATCTACTCATTTTGCATCGCGGTCTACCGGTAGATCGCAATCCACCTATTGAGCACCCCTGGTCTAATAACTGGTTCGCACAAGGTATGCTGAGCATTTGATGACTTCAACACACGGGGATGATTTGCAGGTGGGAACGAGCCATCACAAGATGGGATCACAGAGAGAACTCCTTCATCACTTTAAAAAAAAAAAAAAAAAAGAAGGGCAACAGAGCCAGTTCAAGCAGTCAGCTGCTAGTCAGCTAGGGATGTACATGCACATGTCAAACAGCCTTGAGAACTTATGTAAGAATAATTAATTCCCTCACTAAAACAGGGCTGTGTACACACATTATGTTTCATAGCAAGTTGCCTTCTATCCCCAAAGATGCTTCAGGCATATATGGAAGGTCCTATCAAGCCCACCAGAATACCAGTAAATACAAGGGATCCTCTGTGTGGCGGCGGTGAAGAAGGCTACTTCTGCGCTTGGGATCATTAGAAAAGGTATTGAGAATAAAATGGCTAATATTATAATGCCATTGTACAAATCAATGGTAAGGCCACACCTGGAGTATTGCATCCTGGTCGCCACATCTCAAAAAGGAGACAGTGGAAATGGAAAAGGTGCAGAATAGAGCGACCCAAATGATTACTGGGCTGGGACACTTCCTTTACGAGGAAAGGCTACAGCGTATGGGGCTCTTCAGTCTTGAAAAAAGGCGCCTGATTGGGGGGGACGGGACATGATTGAGACATACAAAATTATGCAGGACATAATTATCCAATTATAGAATGAATAGGGCAATGTTCATTTCCCTCTCATACAATACCAGAACCAGGAGACATCCACTAAAATTGAGTGCTGTGAGAGTTAGGACAGACAAAAAAAAAATGTCTTTACCCAGCATGTAAAGACCCTCTCATACCCTCTCATTTCGCTCTCATACAACACCAGAACCAGGAGACATCCACTAAAATTGAGTGCTGTGAGAGTTAGGACAGACAAAAAAAAATGTTTTTACCCAGCATGTAATTAGTCTGTGGAACTCCTTGCCACAGCATGTGGTGATGGCATCTGGGCTAGACGCCTTTAAAAGGGGATTGGACCAATTTCTGGAGGAAAAGTCCATCACAGATTACAAGCCATGATGGGTATGTTCAACCTCCTGATTTTAGAAGTAAGCTACTTCAGAATGCCAGATGCGAGGGAGAGTACCAGGATGCAGGTCTCCTGTTGTCTTGTGTGCTCCCTGAGGCATCTGGCAGGCCACTGTGAGATACGGAGGCTGGATTAGGTAGGCTTTTGGTCTTATCCAGTTGGTCTTTTCTTATGTTCTTATGATGGGCCGCAGCTCAGATGACTTGGACTTGAGTTGCAAGTACATGTGTTTTCACAACTATAGAGATATGAGTCACACATGTCAAAAACTTGGGTACTAACTCAGGACTTGGTGGTTTTACCCTAAAATAAAAAGAAAAGACTTGAGTTAAGACACGCTTTTGTGTGTGCTTGTGACTCTGTTTTGTGTGTGTTGTGTGTCTGACTCTCTCTTTTTTTGGCTTACTTTTTCCCCACTGCTTCTGCAACTCAACTTGTTTCTTGAAAGGCATGGACTTGAGTCACAATGACTCAAAATCAGCTTTGGACGAATCACAACTGCTGCCCATTATGACTTGTGGGTGATGCTAGTCTAGGTGGGGGTAGAAACTCAGGACTTAACATGAGACTCTGCGCTGTGACTCTGGCATACTCCTGGTAAATACCTGACCCAAAATATTCTGGTGCCAAATTTTCTCTCTGCATTGTAGTAAAAATACATTAAGTTTAAAAATGCATTATATTTTTATACTACCCTTCCTCCAAGGAGCTCAGGGCAGCCTACGCCATTCTTCCCCCTTCCCCATTTTATCCTGACAGCAATGCTGAGAAGCAGGATAGGCACAGAGAGAACAGCTGAAGAGCATCCACTTTGCTTTGAACCTAGATCTCCCCTGGTCCTGGTCTGGCATTAAAACTACCAACAATAAGCAACCTAATCACAATTTGCTGCTTTCTAATAATCTCCCAGCATGCAACCTGAGGTGGTCTGTCTCCCTTGCCTAGCGCTCTCAATGGCTTTATAAACAAAACGACCTGTTTTTGCTGCCTACCGAGGGCTGCAGAAACTAAGCTCTCAGGCACCCAGCAGATCACAACATAAGATTGGTGGATGGTGCTCGGTTTGGTGTGTCAGATTAGTTCTGCAAGCCTTCATAGTTACACTATCAACATTGTTTGCCTCAAATGGCTTTTGTGAGGGTGAGCCTGGCAGCTACCCATATCGCAAGAGTCATTCTGGGTAAAGAAAAGGAGGGCTGAGTGTCAAGTCTGCATAAGCCGTGTGCCCACAAAGTCAGGCCCATCCTGTGCTGTTGACAAGCTAAGCTAACCCCCAGCAGCTCCCCATCCCCCCCCCCCCGCTTCCATGGGTGACAGGGCAATAGACTAGTCTTGGCGGCGGAGGAGTGTGCACGGCACGTTCCTTGGCAGGGCCTGTGCAGCTCCGGCTGCGCCTTCCACCATCTGTTTTTCAGGAGTTCAGTGTGCTGGTGGGTGGAGCCATGTGGGGGAAGAAGAAATCAGAACTCGGGGAGAGGACTTTATGCATTCCCCCCCCCCCTGATTCTTCACCAATTAATTTGTCTGGGCTCTCTAAGACAGTGGCTCAGACCATTGACCAGCTGGCAAGCAAAACTTCAGGACTCTGCTGCCAGTCAATATTAAAAATTGATCACATGATGAAGAGATCTGAGGCAGGCTCCCTATCGCATGGCTCCAGAGCTGTTTTTCAGTATTAGGAGGGACCCGGGAACATGTCAAGCAACAACAGAAGAATAGAGTGCCTTTGAGCATGCGGAGAGCATGTGCCCACACTTGCCTCATAAATAACCATCTTCTATCTCCACAGGACTGATTTCAGGCAGCAGGGCTCCAAGTTCAGAGGCTATGATTTCTGAGCATGATTGAGCGCCTGGACTCTCTCTTTTTAGGATAAAATAACTTCTGAAACTGAGAGTGTGTGTGGGACCAGATTGCTAGACAAAAATGTCAAAAATGAAAGAATGCTTTGTGCTCTTGGGCAGGCCTGTGACGCAGGGGTGACAGTAAATAGCTGGGGGGGGTCTCTGAGAATAAAAGATACCACTGAAATCTACAGAAATGTAGACATTCGTGTTTGGCCCAGTGGCTCTCATGTCAGTGAGCTGGATGTACTATTATTTCAACACTGCTAAGCTATGCATGTGGAGTGATTCTGCCCATGTGGGTGCCCATTGGCTCACACAGCTGTTAGAACATAAGAACCTAAGAAGAGAGTCGCTGGATCAGGCCAAAGACCCATCTAGTTCAGCTTCCTGTATCTCACAGTGGCCCAGCAAATGCTTCAGGGAACACACTAGACAACAGACACAACCTGTGTCCTGGTGCTCTCCCCTGCATCTGGCAATCAGAGGCAGCCTACCTCTACTTTGCACATACCTACCATGACTTGTAACCCGTGATGAACTTAGGGATAGGCACAGACCAGCCCTGGCTGTGCAGTTCATATGTTTGGCTTGTAAGTTTATCACGAGAGAAAAAAACAAATGCTTTTTATGTGGGGGTTGTGTGTGCTTCTATGGTTTCCACCTTTGAAACTCCTGCACCTTTAACAGCTGCATGAGCAACAGCAATTGAAAGATGAAGTTTTTCTTTCAACAAAATATGTTGATCTCTGCCTGACTTGCAGGTCTTTAAGACGCAAGATGCCTCTGTTCGTAACAGAGGTGGTGATACTGCAGAATTTACCATAGGGGCAGTAGGTCCCAAGGGGAAATATACCATCGTTTACCAGAACACTTCCCTCATTTTCATTTGTGAAGTACAGCAGTGACCTAGGAGTGCAAACTGTGGGCAGAGGATGTATATATGAATGAACTAAGGCAGATCCACAATGCTCTATGGCAGCAATTTTCAACCTTTTTCATCTCACAGCACACTGAATAGGAGCTAAAATAGTCAAGGCACAGTACCATTTTTTGACAATTGATAGGACATACCATGCTTCTGGTGGGGGGCTCACATCCTCCAATGGTCCTACTAATAAATGACTTTCCTGCAAACTCCCATGGCACACCTGTTTGGAACATTCACGCGGCAAACTGTGGCACACTGGCAGAAAATTGCTACTTAACAGCATTATAATGTTCAAGAAGAAGAGAGACAATCATTTAACATAAGGGACATCTGGCAACATGAGTGTGGGTGTCCAGCTAGCTCTTACATCAGCAATCCCAGATTGTGGCAAACATGATGAGTAAGACCCCTGAAATACAACGCTGTTATCTTAAATCTCTTGACTTCAAAGCCAAAAAAGATCCATTCCTTTTTATGGTATTTGCTTTTGGCTAATGGTAGCCAGAGTCATAGCTTGAAAATCACACACACACCCCTCACCACCGCAAGCACAAAGGCAAGGAATTTAAGATCTGATGCAATGGGAAGTTCTGCCAAAGTCCAACTGAAACTAATGAGAGCTGTGCAAGAGTATATAAAAATGAATTGTGCCCTGCTTTCCATACTCTTCATCACCATACTCTTCATCCATCTCCTCTCCTCACCCTCTTGAAGGAACTCATCAGGAGTGCACACTCAAGACCAGATAACGCACATACACTCCTAAACTCCTGACTTACCCTGTGTACAGGGTGTTTTCAGATAATGAAATAAACAGCTTTCATGCTAAATGCTGCAGTAGCTCTGGTACAGGCTTAATGTTACCCAATAGTTGGGGAGAAGAAAGTTTTGCTAAACAGCAATATGGTACAGTTTAAGTAAGTGGGTGGGTAGGATTTAACTTTTCTCTTTCCCTTTATTTCTTTGATTAAACATAGGAAGAAGATGCAGGCACCCAAGATGGAAAAGGGGGGGGGGAAGGTTCACAAAATGGTGAGTTATTCCTGGAGGAAGCCTTCCTGGATGAACATAGTTTGTTTGCTTTTTTCTTTCCACATTTTAAAATATAGTACTATGTAAGCAGTCTGGCTCCATGGGCATACTGGAGAATGCTCAGCTTCTAAAATGGCCAGGGAAAAAGGTGCTTTTAAAAAAAAAAAATAGCATCAGCACACTGGGCAGAGGAGACATGACCAGCTCTACTAGGATGTGGCACCTTGCCTCTGGCAGAAAACTCTGACATACTATTAAAAAACAGCAAACGGTCAGTTATTTGGTTTATTCTTATATTGATACCATTGTAGGGACATCATTTGGGTTTTCCCCCTCAAGAACTAAGCCATCCCTGAGAGAAATGCATTGCATCCTCATCACCAGTGATATCATGTACACCTGTCAATCTGTTTTCGCTCCAAAAATGCCCATCCCTATCCAGTTGGCCCCATAAAAATCCCACAGCTCTATCAGCAGAGGTCATGAAAGGATTTAAGATGGTAATTCTGCCTCCCACATAGAATATTGCCAAAAGGGACACAGTGCCTGTACCTTAATAGTGAAAAAGGCCAGGTACGGCTAGGGGTCTTGAGGTCACCAAGCTCCTCTTCTCCTGCACTTTGATGCTCTTACATACCATAATTGATATGGTAAATTAGATATTTATCAACTCCCATTGGAAAGTTGTGGGGAGGTGTGGATAGACCAACAAGACCAGGGGTGTCAAGCTCATTTCATACAGCAGACCAAATAGCATTCACGGTGCTGCTGAGGGCCAGAAGTGACATCATTAAGCAGGAAGTGATGTCATCAAGCAGATTGTGGCCAGAAAGAAGCACTTTGTTGTCACTTAGGAAATCATTAGCGGCAAATGACAGAAAATCTGCAAATGTTGGTCATCTTTTCAATATATGAGAGAGCCTGATTAAGACACGGGCTGCTCATTCAGCAGAGACAATTCTGATGAGGCATCATTTTGCAGCTCAGTAGCTAAGAGGTGGTCTGCAAAGTGATGCCTCGGGCTCTCCCAGCACCTTGGCAGTGTCTTTCTCTCCCACCCCTCTTGTTCGGCCTCTTTCCTGAAAGCGGTCCTTGCTTTCTAAGGCCTCCTTCAGTGTCTCCTTCTCAGAGCTTTGGAATAAGCAGCACTGCTGAAAGGATGGCTCTGGGAGAGTTCAATTATAATGGGGGGGGGGAAATAAAGAGCTTCTGGAGGCAGCATCTGGTCTGCAGGCCTTATGTTTGACAACCCTGCACAAGACAATCTAGTCACTGCTTTCCCACCACAGTGCTGACTAGTGTTAAGGCTACATATTGCAGAGCCAGGATAGCAGGGGGTTAATATGGACATTTTACTTTCACTTCTCTCCAGGGAGAGCAAGGAAAGGATTAACATGAGCTTTCTCCCCAGCCAGCAAGACCATGCCAGCACTTTCCTCATTAGACGTGCGTTTATATTAAGCAGCTTGAGAAAAAAAATATATTGGTTTTTTTTATGACTGAAGAAGGAGGGGCAGAAATGTAAGAACAGGTGAAGCCTCCATGTACCAAATTTGGTCCTTGATCCATCTTGTTCAGTGTGTCTGAATAATGCTGGTCCTCCGATGGGGGTCTTTCTTTCCCAGCTCAGCTGCCTGAGATTTTATCCAGTATACAGTATAAGTTAGGGATTGAACCAGCAACACTTTCTACATGTAAAGCATGTGCTGTAGGACTGAGCTATGGCCCTTCCCCACACAATGAAACTAGATACGGGGAAAGAGGGGAGCATCTGGTATGGTGATAGGAATTGCCTGTGACTCTGACCTAGAGCTGTGCAAGGAAAAAGGATATGCTTGAAACTCCTAGGGGTGCCTCCAGATCCAGCACTCGCGTTCCATTTTAATTTGCTTTTGTCCCTTCGGCATATCTATATTGCACTTATATTGGTTATATTTGTCATGGCTTTTCTCCAGAGAAACCTGGGAACTGTAGTTTGATGACACTACTAAGAATTCACTGTTAGAGATCCTGGGTCCCACTCGCAGGCGTATGCTTCCCAGAGTGAATAACAATTAAACCAGCTTAATTAAGTCAGTAGTGCCCTCAGTGTACCACTATCAGGCCTTGTGCATTTCCTATGCATATGTTCTCTTCCTCTTAAGAAATGTAAGCTCAGGTTGTCAATTTTTAAAAAAATTAACTGTGAGACCTCCCTGTGGGGGAGGGGAGGGCCCACCCGGCCTTTCCGAGGGGGACCCCTTGTGGAGGCCTCAGACTCGTTCCCCCACAAGAAGGGGGGTTGCGTCACCCGGTTCCCCTTCTTTGGGTTGGCAGCATTTGCGAGTCAGGAGCCGGGGCTGCTAGCAGCAGATCCCCCTGCCTGCTCTTCTAACTCCCAACTGCCTTGTCATCCCTGGCCTCCAGGTTTATGTAGGGCAGACCCCTCCCCTTTGGCCCCTCCCCTTCCCTCACAGGGATGGTATAAAAAGGGCCTGTCTCTGGGCCTGCCCTTCCCTGGGCTTACCACAACTCCTCCCCTTCCTCTCTCTGTTTCCCTCCCACCTCCTCTCACCTGGAGCTGCCAGGGTTGTTCCTGAGAGGGCTGGGAAGGCTGCTGCCTCTGCTCAGGTCCAGAAGCCTCCTCCCTGAGTAAGCTGGGGACTCGGGGGAGGAGGGGAACCCCGACATTAACAAACACTGGAATTGTGCAACTGCATCCGTGCTCATCCCCATAAATGTGATACAGTTTGATGAAAAGGAATGGCTGGAGTAGGCAAGGTTTTTTTCTGGTAAAATAGATTATTAGTGGACAAAATTAGTAATGTTTACATGCATAGTACAATACAGGTGTTATCTCTCTTGGACCAGGAAAATGATTGGGAAAAGGTACAGTATGACACTTCTGTCTCAATCAAAGGTGCCCGAACCATGGCCCGGGGTCCATTTGTGGCCCTCATGGACCCCCAATCTGGCCTGTGGGGAGCCCCTAGTCTCCAATGAGCCTCTGGCCTACTGGAGACTTGCTGGAGCCCACACTGATTGTTATGTATGCAAGTTATGCAGGATCGAAATCCTGCATAACTGATTGGCCCAGACTTCTGGCTGGCCAATCGGGTGATGGATCAAAATCCTACCATTTGATTGGCCCTCTAGTTAATGTTTCAACTGCACTAATCATGGGGAGTCTGGGTGGAGCTAAAGGGTATAAAAGCCAGAGGTGTTTGCCTTGTGTCAGATTCATTGCCAGGTCCTGTTCTGAAGATGGAATAAACATATTGAGCTGTTATCGCTATGCCTTCCTTTATTCGCATGGATCCACTATATAACACTGGTGACGAGGGTGGGATTTGATTCCTCCATGCTTAACAACGCTAGGACCAAGAGCTGATTCACTTAGAGCTGATTCATCACCAGGGAATTGTCGCCCCAGATGAAGAAAGAAGGACTTGCTTCCATAAGCCTGCTGAGCTGCCACAATGACCACCAAAGGTCACATTGAGGAATTTGATCCAGCGTCCCCGGAGCTATGGGACACTTATGCAGAACATCTTTAGTTCTTCCTTGAAGCTAACACATTCAAAGATGCTGCCCTAAAGAGGGCCACCTTGCTCAGCGTCTGTGGCTCTGCCACTTTTGAAATCGCCCAGAATCTCGTGGCACCAGCAGAATTAAGGGCTACCAGTTATAAGAACATCCCTCCTGAAGAATCAGAATGGCCCTCCTGAAGAATCACTTCTTGCCCCAGCCGTCCCGTATTGCATGCCGCCATGCCTTCTACAAGCGAGATCAGGCTGCCAGTGAGTCTGTTTCAGCTTACATGTCCATGCTTCATCATCTTGCACGAAGATGAGAATTCTGAGACCTGGAAGAAATGCTTCTCGACCGGTTCATATGCGGCCTCCAGGATGAAAGGATTCAGAGGAAACTCCTCACAAAGGAAGAGCTGACCTTTCAAGAGGCTGTCAAGGAGGTGCTGGCATTTGAAAAAGCAGAAGAAGCAGCAAGGGAGATTCATGCCTCTCACAGCCCAGCCACAACTCGAAAAGCCAAGGCAATCCACCATGAGGATACGGCCTCAGACTGTTGGGAAGAAGGGGAGGTACTACAAATTAATTGAGGTATGTCGAGACGCAATGATCACTAGGAACCACAAGCACCTAGACTCAGGGCCCGGCAAGCCTCCGATGTCTCCAGCTGGGGCCCTTGTGCCAGCTGTGGGGAACTGCATGAACGTCAGAGTTGCCGATTCCGTGATGTAACTTTTTGGGCCTGTGGAAAGAGGGGCCATATTGCCCACATTTGTCTTACTACGCATTTGTAGTAAGCCTTCTCGGGCTCGGAGCCAGAATGTTCTTCAGGGGTCTGTCAGCCAGAAAGAGCTCTATACTACTTCAGTATACCCCATCCAGAGCGTCCGTTTGCCAACCAAGGAAAAGGTAGATGTGACAATAGAAATTCAAGGGTCTCCCTGCATACTGGAAGTGGACTCCGGATCAGCGCTCTCTACTATTTCTACAGAGACTTTTCAGCACCTTTGCCCTAGAAAGGGCCCCAGCCTGGAGCCGACTGAACTTTTGCTTACAGATTTTCAGGGCAACCGCATTCCCGTTCAGGGTGCGGGTAAGTTTCAGGTTCGTTATAAACACTTCAATGGGCTCCTGGATCTCGTGGTCATTGAGGGCCATCAAACCAGTCTTCTCGGCCTTGCGTGGCTTTGCTCGGCCTTGGCATCCAGGTGACTGGAGTCCAGAGTATGAGCAAATTAGACTTTGATGCTGACATCATTCATCCTGCGCCAGACAGAACTTCGGAAAGACCACCGACTTTCAAGATACAAGAGGCCATTCATGGGTTCAGCCTGCCTATGTCTATGTCCAGTCTATGTCCAGAACTAAGCAAATGGCCCAGCATGGATCCCAGTAACCATCATTAGAGTCACCAATCCTGTCTCATACGAGGTTGTCACCCAGGACGGCCGAACTCTCCGCCGTCATGTGGACCAGATGCGCCACCGCCTGGCTGACTCAGCACCCACCACACCAATTCCAGTCCCTGGTAACCAGCATCAGGTCTTGCCAAAGGCCAGAGAGGCCATCACTCCTGATGTGTTACCGCAGGAACCGGAGACCTCCCTGGATTTATCTGAGCCACCTGATGTCAGTGCATCTATGGGGAGTCCCTCTGCCATAGCTGTGCCAACCCCAGAGCGGACTAAGGAACCAGAGGTCCCTATACCAAAGCCTCACCGCACCTTGTGAATGCAGGTACAGCCCCGCCACTCTGAGGACTATGTTTGTTAACCTTGACTGTACTTTGGTGGGGAAGGGTGTTAAGTATGCAAGTTATGCAGGATCGAAATCCTGCATAACTGACTGGTCCAGACTTCTGGCTGGCCAATCTGGTGATGGATCAAAATCCCACCACCCGATTGGCCGTCTAGTTAAAGTTTCAATTACACCAATCATGGGGAGTCTGGGCGGAGTTAAAGGGTATAAAAGCCAGAGGTGTTTGCCTTGTGTCAGATTCATTCAGAATCATTGCCAGGTCCTGTTCTGAAGATGGAATAAATGTATTGAGCTGTTATCTCTATGCCTTCCTTTATTCGCATGGACCCACTATATAACACTGATCCAATGCGGCTGCACACAGCGCGAAGGCCAACTGCTTGACCTCCTGTGTGAGCTGTGGGCCTAGGGCTCCCTCTTTTGCTTGCTGTGAGAGATGATGTGGCCCTCCTGTCAAAAAGTTTGGACACCCCTAGACCAATCACTCAAAAACTTTGGTATAAAAGGAAAAGGGAGGAGTGGAGTGCAAACAATGACAGGTCACAGGTTGTAGTTCGGATCAAACCTGCTGCTCCTTATGTTGTTTTCTATAGCAGATTAAAAGTAAAAAAAAAAAATGCCACAGTTTCATACATCTTCAGGAAGTGGCATAGGAACTATTCTGTAGGAAGAGTGTTGTAATATTGATCGATCCAGGCTGGAAGTGGGCTCATGGCATTCAGTTCAAACAGCTCATCATCTCTAGAGTTGAGTTCTGGAAAAAGAACAGGTTCCACACATTTGCAGCACAAATTGCACTGAATGACTGGCGCCTGTGATGGCCCAACTTCCCCAATTCCTGGTGCCATTTTGTAATGTGTTAAAAGAAAATAAAAAATAAAAATGTTTTGATTTTTAAAATATTATAAAGATATAAATCTTCAGTAACATGAATAGTTGGATAAATGTTCATGGGTTACAAAATTGAGGAAGTGGGCAGCTAGCCTGAAGTGGGGGGGGGGGGGGGTTGAGAAGACTGATAGATCAATCAGTGTTCTGTTTGCTGGTGTGTATGTCTGTTATTCAAATTGCAACATCAGGCAGAAGCTGAGCTCACACCATGGCTGAAGAATACTCTGCAAGTCTCCCCTTTTCATATCTTGTTTATCTTCACCCTGAGAGGATTCATATGAATACAAATTTAAGAATCAGACTTGGGACATCAGGCATGCTTTCTGAGAAAATCTCTACTGATAAGGGAGTTCGACAAGGTTGCCTATTGGCTCCTTTTCTTTTTAATTTCTATATAAACAATATTGTACACGCTCTCCAAGGGCCGGAGTTTTTTCCTCCGGTGATAGGGGATACTAAACTTCCAATTCTTTTGTATGCCGACGACATAGCACTTTGTTCTATTACATCTATTGGGCTGCGCAGGTTATTGTCTAGATTGAGTTCCTTTTGTGTACAGGAAAAATTGTCTATAATTTTGGAAATTTGGTCTACAACAAGACCAAAGTGGTTCTTTTTGGAAAACAAAAAAAGAAGCACAAATGGAGGATTGATGGTAATTCCATAGAACAACTTAGAGCCTTTAAATATTTAGGTGTTACTTTTAACGCCCAACTTGCCTGGTCTCCTCATTTAAAGATGACCAAGCTTAAAGCAGCTCATACAACTCAATCCTTATTACACTTTATGAGAACTAAAGGAGGTAACCTTGTGACTCCTGCGGTAGGGGTTATTCAAAAACCCTCCTGCGGTAGGGGTTATTCAAAAGCGGAAGTGGGCTTAATTTTGATAGAAGCCCACTGTCATACTGCGCTGGCTCTGTACTGGTATAAATTAGTAGCAATGGACAATTCCCGTCTCCCCAAGATGTGTTTCAGAGAACAACTTTTTAATTCTGCTCAGTTGTCCTGGGCTACTTTAGTAAAACAGATCTTGGAGAAATATGAAATAGTCACGGACACTTTGCCTTCTTATTTATCTAGAAATGTTAAGGCTATGGTAAAAGATAGAATTCATCTTTACCATATGAGACGTGACTTGTGTGATATTTCCAGCTCACCTTATTCATCTTGGCTCCCTTTGTATAAGTTATCATTTGTTTCAGAAAACTATTTAACTTATCTAACAGTGCCAGCATTGCGCAAAGCCTTTACTGCCCTGCGCTTTCAGTGTATGTAGACTACGGTCCTTGAAGGCAGATATAAAAATACTCCCTATTATCTCAGGACTTGCATTTGCAACTCTGGTGAAATAGAGGATATTTCTCACTATTTATTAAAGTGCCCTTTATATGCGCTTCCTAGATTAAAATATTTATTTAACATTATTGCTCTGTTCCAAGAGAGGTCTACCTCAGCTTTGATTTGCTGGCTTCTTGCTGACTCTGACCCTGATGTCACCTAAAAAGTGGCTATCTTTGCCCTTGTGGCAAAGAAAATACGAGCCAATTTTTTGTTGCCTTAAATTTAAATTTTCTTGTCCTCTTTACTAGTTAATAAGATCCTGAAAATGGTTGAAGCTTTTCTCACTTTTGAATTATTTTAAATATTTTATGATTCTGACCCATGTTGAGTATTAATATTTTTTATCTCATTTTATGTGTCTGGAAGGCTGAAATGTTGTTGCCTGTTTTATATGTGTATACTGTAGTATGTGCTTTTAAATATTGTAATGACCAATGGTTATATAATAAATTCCTAAAAATTCAAAAAAAAAAATTCAAATTCACCCTCTGAGCCAAATTTCACAACTGGGTTATCCACTGTCCCTTTCAAAGAATACCCTAAGTCCCCTGAACTACACAGACCCGACAATCCACCCACAGGATTTCAAGAGTCAACACTTGCTAAGCAATGGGCTGTTGTTTTTTAAATCCTTTTAGCTCTGTCTCATCTCAAGGCAGAGTTAATTAAAATCTGCATACATTTAAATGAATTAATGTGTGTGATGAGCAACAGTCCTTTCCTTTTCTCTTCAGGAGAGATGACAACTGAACAGAGAACAGATCCCTTCCAGCTCTGTAAAATCCCATAGGACATTGATCTTTCACTGGCTGTTTATGATCTGACCTTATGTGGGTCTAGTTGTGGCACAAATTTCTGGCCACCAACTCCTTCAGGAATGATTGATGGGGGAGGGGGAGAGATGGTAAGAAAGGGCAGATCTAAAAAGAGCAGAGCTAAAAATAAGATTAAAAAAAATCTAAAAGATGGCATATGCACGGTTAAATTGGTTAATTTAAAAATGGATTCCAGGCCTGGGAAGGTTTATAGGACAAGAGACAGTGTGGTCCAGTGGACAGAGTACTAGATATAGAATCAAGGTATAAAGTCACCTCCTTGCTCATTCACAAACCCACAAAGTAGCTTTGCGCAGTTACTGTTTTTCAACCTCAGTTTTCCCATCTGGGAATAATTGTGATTCACCTTGCAAGTTTTTTTAAGAGGACAAAACAGGGGGGAAACTATAAAATTATTTGCACATTAAAAAGACTTATGTAATTGGTTAATAACAAGAACCAGATGTCTACACTAAGACTTTAAACCAGCTTCCAGCCTTTTCTCTGTGTTAGTTTTCAGCCAAGGAACATTGAGAACAGCAGTTCTGGTACAGATGTGCCCTCAGATTATTACTAACAACACACAATCCTGAAAGTCACACAGGCAACTTCGCCTTCATCAGACACACAGAATACACACAGTCCAAAGTTCTTTAAAGCTCTGTGGAAGAGACAATTCTGATCATACACAAGACCCTTTCAACTGTCATATTAAACCTCACATGGGACTCTGTATTGCCCCATTACCCACAGAACACACAAAACCCAGTTTCACAGAACCCCACAAACAAATGACCATCGCAGGCTAATGCATCTTCAAAAAACAAGAAAACAGGATTTGAGTCCTACACTGTGCCTAAGAGGGTTCGAGAGGCTTGAACAATGGTGGTTTTCAGCAGAAGCATAAGAAGGAATCGTAAGACCAACAGTTCATGACTACATGATGTGGATTACCTACTCCGAAACCCTTTAGTTACCCTACCCCAATGCAGTCACAGTTTGGGTTGTTTAGTGGTAAACAGCTGAGTTCCCCATCCTCACAATGCACATTTACAGGTGGAGCAGGGCTCTAAGAGGAGGCAAATGCAGTAATCTAGATTAGCACAGATCACAGGATTGTAATGTTGCATAAGACTGAAGGCAATTGTTGTGAAGCGAGCTGAAGATGGAACAATAGGCATTTTGTTGTCCTTGCTATTTACAACCACATCTTTTGTCCCAATATCATCTTTGGCTTGGTTTTGGGAGCACGACACAAGTCTCCCAAACCAGGCATCATGACCTATGTGCGCACTCTTCCCACTAGTTGCTCTGTTCACAAAAGCAGGATGAACGTGCAGGATGAGGTACGGGCACATACCACACCTGTATTGGTTGGTTGGCAACCTTCAGTCTCGAAAGACTATGGTATAAGCCTACAGCACCCGGTATTCCCAGGCAGTCTCCCATCCAAGTACTAACCAGGCCTGACCCTGCTTAGCTTCTGAGATCAGGCATGTGCAGGGTAACAGTTGCTGCTTTATATCACCATTAACCTTCTGGAAAGAAAAAGAAATCTATCATCTCTATACAGCCAAATGACACAATCCTCTTGTGCGTCTACACTGGGGCAGTGAGTGCTCTGCCAGCTCAGACTCAGCTCAGGCAAATGTGCTGTAAAGCATGTTGCAACAGTGCACAAAGTAGTCCCGCCAGCACCTACACAAGCTGCAGTGTGTGCTGGAGCAGGTAAGTTCCCCACCAAGGGGCACAGGGGTGGGGGAGGGCAGGTGGGCAGGACTGGCAGCGTTGGTGTGCGCCTTATCCTATCTCCCTTCCCAGGCCAGATCTGCTGACTTGGATCCACTTGGACTTGCGCCATTGATTTAGCAGGCGCAGGTCTGAGTAGACCCATTGCCATGGCTGGAGCGGTCCCCTTACTTCAAGGGAGACCTCCAGATTGCAAAATTCCCCTGATGGATACAGTGAGAGACATGCTGGCCCTGCTCCATTGGGGCAGGGAAATTTCAATAGGGTTGGGCTGCCTGATCGTGAGGGCTGAGTGTCACAACTGCTCTGCTAATGGCCAGCCAGGAGGTTTCTACCAAAGTTGCAACCAAAGGGTTTCTGTGCCACCAACAGAAGCTGCAGGGATTTTTTCCAGCTACTCAACCTGCTTTGGAAAGAATGAAGCACGGTGTAAAACTGTGGGGTGTGTGGAGCCTCTGATAGAGGTCAGAAGTCAGAAAACCCATTCACCATGGGCACAGCTGAATCCAGACAAGAAAATAAAGAACAGAAGCTGCTCACAAGCAGAATGGTTGTGTGAATCATCCCTTCAAGCTCTTTTGAGGGCTGCTTCATGCGTAATGCATTTCCTGAACAGAGAGCCCATCTGGGGAGAAAACAGAATGAAACTCACATGTAGATCATCAAAGTGACAAGCTGATGTGCATGTCTTCAGCACATGCACACAGAGTGTACGCATGCTGGGCAGAGGCAGTCACTATGAGAAGTTTAGCCTCCCTCCCGGCAGGGCACATGCCCAAAGTTTCTAGCAGGGGACCACAGGCTCTCTCCCTGCCAGAAGCTGTACTGCTTCTTTCCTTCTTACATGGCAGGTGTTATTAGGAGAGGACAAGCTCTTCTTCAATCTGCTGCCCTCCCTGCTGTCTCAAGTGCAGACTTCACCCTACCTCAGGGTCAAGCAGCCCTGTACAAGCAACAGAAAACATTGCAAGTCTGTCTTGCGCTAACTGTACTAACTCTGATGACTGTTCATTCAGAAGAGAAAGCAAATGATGTGATGTGAATTTGTGATGTGAATCGGGGCCCAATCCTAAGCAGGCCGAGCACTGGCGCTGAGCAGTGAGAGCCGTGCACTGGAGCATTGAGCTTCAGCGCCAGTGCTGGGTGGCTGTAAGGCATATCCACAGCACTCAGAGAGGGCCAGCACCAGTCAGAGCTGAGCATCGCGTGGAGGGCTGGCTGGCCTGCCGGTGTTCCTGCAGTGCTGCTGGCCAGCAGTGAGAATTTGGGGGCTGGGGGAGGTGGGGAGTGGGCAGAATGGGGTGGGGGAGGGTGGGGGGAGGAAACAGGGTGGGAAGGGATAGGATCGGTGGAGCGCTGCTCCACTGTATCCTATCCTCCATGTCAGGCTGAAAAGCCCGACACGGAGGCTCTGTGCCAGCAAAATAGCTGGTGCAGACTTGAGAAACCCCACTGTGGGGCTTGGGTCTTTCCCCAGGGGAAGGGGACAAAAGTCCCCCTCCCCCGAGATCTCCTGTGGCCTCAGCAGTGCAGTTGGATGCAGCGGTAGCCATTTAGGCGCTTAGGGATTTTAGGGATAAGATTGGGATGTGAGGCTCTTGGTCAATGCAAGCTTCGCATTTGCATTACAAACCTCAGTAAAGCAAATGAGTGCTTCAGTTTGACAAATCTTTCACGCAATGAACACTGACACAAAACTTCACTAAGTGTGACCTTCTGTGGCTGTAAAGATCACGCACACACAAACTGTGATTAGCAGAGAAGCAAGACAAAGGTTCTTGAATAATCCAGATTATGTAATTCAAGACGCTGCAAATCAGAACTGCTCTGAGAGGCATCTCTAGAATTCTTAGTGGGATTCTTAGCTCTTTCCCAAGTCACATCTGTTTTACAGTCAGACTTGATTCCTCCTCCCCTTTCCTTTGTCATTTTCTGTAAAGTTGCTCCAATCAGCAGATGCTGTCTTGGCATCAACTTAGGGGAATGATGAGCTCAGGGAAACATGAACCCTACTCCCCGTCCCACAGTGGTTTATTGGCTCCCCCCCCCCAAAAGAAAAAGCCTTACGTGAGCTCATCTGTCAGGAACGAAGTCATCTCTGGGCTCTGGAGAAATAAGCAGACTTGCTTGCCATGTGTGGTTCCTTTTTCAAGAGTGGTAGGGTTGCCACTTTATGTACTGGCCTTGCTCCTGTGCCTTTAAGAGTAGCCTGACACACAGAAAGTTGGCAGGCAAATTTCTCCATTACTTACTTTCTTATTACTGCTTTAGCATTTCAATAATGCTTTCAGAGTTCAAGGCATTTCTCTGGTTGCAACCTTTACTATTAATGTTGCAAATGAAAAATGAAAGCTGAGAGGGTGTGGCTTACCTCTCGAGTTCCTGGCAGCACCATGATTTGAACAAGGGAATTCCTGTAGCTCTATCGTTTAATCACTGTGATATGCTGTGACCATGCCAGCGGGAAAAACCTCATTTGCTTGATAACTACATATGGATCTGCAGTGAAAGGCGCAGGAGAAGAGTCAGCAAAAAAGGTGGCACCCTTTAGAGCTGGCCATTTATGGCTGCAGGAGCAATAGAAAAAGCTGAACTTGCTTCTGAATCTCACGCCAAAAAGATAATTCCCAGATCTCAGCCCCACTATGTTGTTCAGCCTTCTTCAACTGCCCATCCCATTCCACCCAGGTGGATCATGTGGTTTTGGGCTGGACCATTACTTCCACCCTCTCATGCTTGGCATGATCTCTCTAGATAAGTTATTTGAGGATGGAGCCGCTCCAAGCACTATCTGTGCAAAATGGCTATAGGAATTTGCTTTCGTAATGGACTTCCTATTGCATCCAGAGTCAAATAGTAGGTGTCCATTTCACATTACTTTCAAGATGCATGAGAAGAAAGCAGCCCACGATTGCTGGAAATTTTATAGCTTTACAACTAGAGATGTACATGTCTGACACATCTGACTGGTGACTGCTAAAAACTGAATGATGGGCTAAATGAATGTTGATCTCATTTATTTATCTGGCACCTTTCCACCACGTAGGTCTTCAAGGAGTCTTAAGAACGCTTATGAAATAAAATGCTTAGTTTCAGAAAAGGTAGTCTCCACATACAGAGGATTTTTCTCCAAAAAAAAAAGTTCATTCGTTTTAACAAGCTCTAATTCATCCATACTTCATTGCAAAAAACCTGCAACACTCAAAATGTCTCAGGGAAGCAAATGAAGAGATGTGCAGAGCCATCCCAGCATACACATTGGTGGATGACTACAGATCCCAGGAGACAACTAGAGCAATGGTGTATAGACGTCAATGGGGAACATTTCAAGCATTTGGTCCAATTCACAGACTGCAATCCTATGCCTGCCTACTCAGAAGCAAGTCCACTGTAGTCAATGGAACTTACTCCCAGGAAAGCTTGTATAGGATTGCAGCCAAATGTGATTAACTGGGTTAAACTGCTTCTGTAAACACCGTATGCAATATATGTGTGCCTTATAGTACTATAGTAAAAGTGTGGATTATAGCATAATAAATTTGACACTATAAACTTAAAGTATATTTTCTTGAGACCCCCCTGTAGATCCTCCACCCCACAACTGATGTTTGGAGGGCCACACTGGCTTGATGGCAGTTAGAATCCTCCCAGGCTTGCTAGAATTGCCCCACTCACCACTCTCCAATAGTGGTGGTTTTGTTGTCCTGGCCTCAGCAGTGCAGCAGACAGCAAGCCCTCCCTAGAATTTAGGACTGGAGAAGATAACAAATGTGTGGGTCAATCAAGCAGTCAGGGAAGCTTCTGCCACACAGGTCTTCCCAAAGACAGACAACTTATGCAGAAAGACTTCTTATGTATCCCAAATGTTCCAAAATGCAGTGGAAAGATCCATATCTTACTGAGCTTACTTGCAGGTTTTCAAACCTAACTCACCTTTGCACCATCTCTGGGTGCCTTTTCAGAAGGCACGGCAGGAAAAGTCATGTCAGACGTGACCCCCACTTTTCTATTTTACCTGACAAAGAGCTCAGAGTAGAAGATTTCACTGTCACCCAACCACAGAACTTGCTTGTGATATGGAAGATATCTGTTCCTTGGATGAAGGTACATAAATTGTTCTGCTCGTGACAGCTACTTTTGTTCCCTAGTGCATCACACAACCCCTTTCTCCACAAGCAGCCCCAACGAATGAAACGGAAGTGGCAAACAGAGGAGCCTTGTGATTCAATCCTTACAATGCAGCTCATGTTACGGTGGACTGTTAAATCTACTATGAAATAATTGCACCCTACATTATTTACTGTTTGTTGCAGTATTTTTGGAAGGACAGAATATGGTGGTGGAGAGCAAAACTGCCTCCATTTCTGCCAGGGCTACTAGCAGCATCCAAGCCTGGGGCAGTATTTGTCCAGCCTCCCTGGAGCCTGACTCTCAGACATCCATATGCAGGAGGGTGACTACTACTGTATAATAAAGGAAGGGCAGTACTAAAGTGAGGGGCCATCACTGGATAATACAAGGGTTGGGTGGCCTGGCTGATTAAGAACACCCCACAAACTGGTGAAAGAGAGAGCAGAGATATCAATTCTACAAGGGTCATATACTCAAGAACGCTGAATGAGGATTAGTTACCATCATGTGGTGCTCACAATCAAAGGCTGGCAGAAGACTCTTTTCAGTGCAGCGTTTATGAACAAACAAAATATTCCCACCTGCATGAATGCCTGCAAGCATAGATCAGGGTGTGTGTGGGCTCGTGATTCTGGCTGAGTTGTATTTAAAGTGTGAGATGCTCTTGGAAGTGCTGCCTAGTCATTTAGGCACTCAGCCTCTAAGAAGAGGCATCCCATTCTAAAGGGCACATTTTCGCCCAGCTGATAGTCACATCCTGCTCAGGTACATAGTTTCTTACAGGCAAAATGTTCTGCCTGAGGCCTTGGGTCACTTACTGATATTACTACAATTCAACTCTCTGTTCCCAGACAGAAGCAGAATCAAGAAGCACTGGCTCATCCATCTCCCAGTTCTAATGCATTAAACCCAACAGAGCTAGGGAGAGGTTTTAACTAACAGTCTCCCTCACCCAATGCCACACAGAACTGACCACCACTGTTCCCCCCCCCCTTTCTGTTTGGAGATGAGATCACACATACTTTCCTAGTACGGAACCAATCTAGAAACACTTCCTACAACTCCAAATTCAGCTTGATGCTGTCACTTAAGAATGAGGAAGATACACTCTGCACATGCTCAAAGCTACTGTCTTCTTCATATTCCTTATCATGTGCCAGGGTTTCCAGATCTGAGCAACACCTGGCTTGAACTGAACCTTGAAGCTCCTCCGCACTCAGCTTTGCAGACTTTTTTTAAAAACCCATTTCATAATGTTCACTACAGAAATCATTTCCATGCCTTGTTTTCCAGGGCCAGGGGCAAGGGAGCAGGGAAGCTGGAGGCAGAGGGGGCAGCAAGTAATGGTAACACCCCTTCTCCACACAGTCTGGGAGCAGCTCCAGTCATATCTGAACTGGGGGAGTTGTTGGTAACTGGAGCAACCAGCTGCAGCATGGATGGTGAGTCATGGAAGCTTGGGCTATGGCCAACATTTACTCCAGGGTCAGATTCTCAAGGAACATCCTGTGGAGTGGAGCAAGCAAGAGGATCTGGTCTTCTCTGTTTATTTATCCTTCTTCTTCCCCAGTAGTTCTTCATTTCCAAAATGAGAGGTGCCAAATCTCTAGCTTTCCCATACGTCACATTCTTTGCTGTGGAAACCTTTGCCCCTAATCCCGCATGCACTGGTACTGGTTATGTCAGAATGCCAGATGCAAGGGAGGGCACCAGAATGAGGTCTCTTCTTATCTGGTGTGCTCCCTGGGGCATTTGGTGGGCCGCTGTGAGATACAGGAAGCTGGACTAGATGGGCCTATGGCCTGATCCAGTGGGGCTGTTCTTATGTTATGTTCTTATGTTCTTATTGGTTATTATGATTTCATCATGATGGAAGGCACTCTATACATGTTTAAAGACACTGTTTTATTGAACCTTGGTTCACATGAAACCTGCTCCCACCACATAGATCACGGGTGGCCACACTTGCTTAAGAACCACATATGATCATGCATGTTTGAGAGCCGCAAGAGAGATGTCTGAGAGCCACACTATTTATGAAGCGTTTAAATTCTTAAATACATTTACTCACCATAAACATTAAATGTATGTTTTAATACAGTGGACTCTGAGTTTATACCCAGCAAATAATTATAAAGCTTGAAAATTTCTTATTTGCATTTTATATCAAATATGATGCAAAAGGAGTTTAGCCAATATATTTCCAAGAGCCACACATTGTAGGTCAAATATATGTCATGAGCCACAGTTTGGCACCCCAACATAGAACTTCCTGTCCTAGGTCAGAGAAAATGAGACTTACATGGAAAAAAGGGCCCTAGGTAGACCCCCTTCCACTACAGAAGGCTCACTGGCCTCTGACTTGATCAATTACCACAGTGAGGGGCTTGGGAACATGGAAGCAATGGACACTTCAACACTTCCATTGGACTGTGGGAAAGGGACATCTCCAACCACCTTTGATCCCTGAACAAGGAGAGGGAATTAGTACCAGCTTCAATTCCCTGATTCCTTCTGTATCGCAAAAGTTCACACTGCTTTCCCATGTGGGAGGTGGGAATAGAAGTCAGGCATCCTGGCTCCCACATCCCCAGTTTTAACATCACTAGGGACTACTGCAGTTACCACAGCAATTTATGGGATCCAGGAGGCCTGGTTCTAATCCCATCTCCAATCTACTGTAATCTGTGAAAGAAATCAACAGGTCTATTTGAAGGGCCAATGGTGGCCCAGATAAAATGGAAGACAGACTGGTCATTAGTCATGAGCCTTTAGAATCTATAGTGTAAATCACAGAGCATCATAAGCAGCACAAAACTCATGGCGGGTTTGTGTGTGGATAGAAATGCACACACATACATACAACCTTAGCACTGGAAATGCAGGAATTGGAAGATTGCCAGAATGGTTTGAGTGTCAATGTCATGATCCTGGCCTCAGAAGTGACCGGGGCTCCATCATGGGGAGGATCTAAGCTGCTGCAGCACCAGCAAACTGACTTAGACATCATTGAGTGCATCACTGAGGAGTTCCTTGAGTCAGAAACTCCTAAGCAGGGCCCTTAGCAGCAATTCCTCCTGAGCCTGATTCCCCAATATTCCCTCTACACCAAAACCCTTCCATCACTGACAGTGCACCAGGCAGGTGTTAGCAGAGAGGCATAGGAATGCCAGAGTCTACACCAGAGGTCTGCACCTTTAAGAATCACCAATCCTTAAAGAAGGGGTGAAGCACTGGAAGAGGAAGTTGGGCCAGAGAAGTACTTAGACCCAAACTGCTGAGTTCCAGTTGAGTTCAGTCTGCTGAGTTCCAGCAACCCTCGGAGCAACTTGTCTGCATGGCGCTGTCCTAGGTCCTGTAGCTCCAGCCTGACCCAACCTGCTACTTCTCCAATCTCAGATATCCCCATGGACTTTCATACAAGGTTAGAACCGGACAGTCAAGTACACTATACCAGCATGCCTCACACCTTACGAGCCTTCTGTCTGGAAATATACATTTATTTAAGAATGTCTACATTATCAATTGAACTAGTTTCAAACCTACTTCGTTCGTTCGTTCAACCTTTATTTGGCATAAATATTTGGTAAATAAGGTCTCTGAACAGATACCATACCGAGAATAGAGACCTAAGCAATACACAGATATACATATATATATATATATCTGGGGTGTGTGTGTGTGTGTGTGCATGTGCGCGCGCACACACATAAATGTACACACAAATACATACAAACATAACATTATACATATGTGCATATATTATTTAAAAAACAGAAAACAGCCAATTACAGACTTTGCCAAGATGTGATCTACTCAATGGTTACTTGGGACCAATAGCTTGGCTCGGTTCAAGTTACTCAGGTTTAGAAACTGTGCAACTGTAAGGGTTATATGCTCAAACCTACTTATCTGTCATGGGCTCAACCAACCGACACAGGGAACAGCAGTTCTAGCAAGAGCTAGCGCGCAGCCTTCTATTAGAGAAAACTATTAGAGGAATAGATTTCTATTAAAGAAATCTATTAGAGCACCCTCACAAAATGACAGTTCCCAGAGTTCTGTGGCGAGGGGGGAGGCAGCCTGTTAACCCAGTTTTAATCACATTTAAATCTGTAGTGTGCCCTTAGCTATTCCCTCTAATTACTCTTTATCTATATAAACCCACCCATTCTAGAAACAGGTCCAATTATGTGACAGCCATGAGGCGAGCAACCCTCACAAGGAAGTCCTCAATGCTAGAACTAAGCTGATTCCCATCACATACATACCATCCACTTGTGAGTGGCTCTAGGAAAAGGAACATCGGGACTTTACTCTGGATATTTCCTACAAACCTTGTGAGGCAGTTGTATCCACTGAGCAACAAGTGGTAACCCCCTACCTCCTATCCCACTTTGTTCCAGCAGCAGGATTGGGTAGTAGCAGTTACCAATTTATTCGGTGGAAAGAAATGGGACTAGGTAGTACACAGCAAGGAACACAATTGGGAACCCAGCCAGCCTGGACAGGATTAGTTGGATACAAGAAGCACAAAAATAATTTTTCAGGAAGTATGTTATGAAATGAACAGTCAGCTCTGGGCAGAACAACTGAGAGACAAATACAGGACCAAAACTAGATATGCAGACAATTAACAATCTTGTTGCTCATATATGGATAAAGAAACATGTACGTATACCGTTCTACATAAATTTGTTTGCAGACACAGCCCAGTGGATTTGCTACTGAGTTCCAGAGAACAAGAGAGTTTCTGGGAAGTTTATCAAGGGTTTCTCAATGAGAAGTTCAGTCTTGATGGACAAGCTTCACTGACAGACAACTCATCTGAGGTTACGTAGCTTTCTCTGAAATAAGTGGCCTGCAAGGGAGAGTTGAGTGCATTCTAGGGTGCACTCTCATCAATGGGAGCAACAGTGAAGCCAAAATAGCCTAGAAAGTGTTTTGCGCAAGCTGACTGTGCACCCTGGAACATGCCCCAGAATCCTTTGCAACATACTGATTTCATGGCAGGCATACAGGGCTTCCTTGGCAAAGGAGATAGTGGACCAGTTCAGACAATATGTTAAGAACGAACCTTTTTTGTGTGGTGAGGGACAGAACTCGCTGTTACTTTCAGTGTGCCTTTTCTCTTTTACTAACTGCACGAGAAGGATCATCCATGCCACTCCCCTCACTTTCCAAAAACAGTGAACCCTCAATTTAACGGACCTTGATTTAACAGACTTCAGGAGAACCAACGTTCATTAGTTCTGCTTCATTAAAAACTAGTTGTGTACCTTTGTACATGTGCATCTCCATTTACTGAAATGCATGCTTTTTAATAGACTTTTGGCATTAACAGACACCTCTTCTTCCCATTAAACTGAGGGTTCTTTGTACAAGTTTAAATGGCATTCAAACTGCCCCCCTCCAATTAGCAAAAAGAGGAAAACACACTAGATGGAGGAGTGAAACCTGTGCAGTCCTGCTCCAGATCACGCAAAGATGGACTGGTTCTTGAAGTACCATCTGAACTGGCCCAAAGTAGAAAGGATTCCCTGAAGGTAGAAAGTAAAAACCACTAACATAGCAAGCAACCCACAGGAAAGAGTTGTCATTTATATAGCACCATCAATGTACATGGTATTTTCTTGAACGAGCCATCTCTTTAAAAGCCCTTTACATTTCCCATCTTAAGGAGTTGGAATTAAGTAAAGGAAGAGGCACAGATAAGAAGAGATGAATATGAGCAAGGACAGTGATAGATCAACTTCATGACAGATGAGACTAGGTGTTGATGCCTACAGCAGGCTTCACGGACAAAATGAGTTTTAAGGAGCTATTTGAAAGAAAGGAGAGAGTTAGCTGTTCTGGGAGGAAGGTGAAACATTAGGTGAAAGGGGCAGCAAAAGATGGTACTTGTCCTCCACTCATACACACAAGACCAGCTCTATACCTGAGGGATTCAGGACATGGTTTCTAGCTGTGCATCATTTCCATGCCCACATGTGGAGTTAGGTATAAACAGCAAGATGACCACCTTTGCAGGTGAGGCCAAACTCTTCAGGTTGGTAAAACCCAAAGCAGATTGTGAAGGTCTCCAAGAGGACCCTTCCAAAATGGGTGGATGAGCAACCAAATAGCAAATGCAGTTCAATGACAAGCAATGCATACTGAGACCAAAAAAAAAATCCCAACTGCACATACAAAGTGATGGAGAATATGCTGCGGCTGACAAACCAGAAAAGAAATCTTGGAGTAAAGCATAGGGATGGGCAAATCCAGCATGGCCTGACTTGAGTTGAGTCACAAGTCTTAGCCCCCTGCGACTCAACCTGAAAACAAGTCATAAAGGGGGCACTTTCCAAGTTGCTGAGTCGCTCTTCCAGCAACTCTAAAGGATATGAGTCAAGTCGCCCCCTTTAAAAAGCCTGGCATAGAAAAAAATGGGGCTACTGCTGGGGGGTGTGTGTGTGAGTTGGAATTCTCTTCAAACACTCCCCTGCTGTCCCAACCCATCTGTAAACAGTACAGGAGGGGGAAGGAGAGACTGTGAGAGAGCTGGGACAGAAGTGGCAAGAGGGAGGAGGGTCATGCGCAGCAGCTGCAAGGCTTACCAGGATGGCCTGATCCCTTGCAGCTCTACTCAAAAGGAGTCCCATTGCAGCCAGTCATTCAATGAGGCTTCCCCTCCCAGGTAACAATGGAGCCAAGTATTTGGAAAGTATGATCACTACGAACCACCTCCCCCTGGTTTCCTTGCCTCCTCCCCTTCCCTGGGCTTCTCCAGCCAATTGTAAGGCAAGAACTCCCTTGGACTCTTCCTCTTGCCCTCCCTCAGCCAAAGAAAATAACAAACCTCCCATCCTTCATCCAAAGATCATCGAAGGAAAAGAGAGCCTACTCTCACCACCACCCCCTCCTGCTCAGATGCAAAAGCAAAACATGAACCCTTCCTTGCTTCCGGGCTGGAACTCCCCCACTGCTCGCCTAGTCTGAATGATGGCCCCGTGAGGTCTTTCAGGCCACAAAAACAGGAAGCAAACACACCCAGACACAGGCAGACTCGACTTCTGTGTGCATGGGGATGAGTGCCAAGTCAAGCCCCTTGACTCGAGCGTTTTGCTGAGTCTTCCACACGTGTGACTCGAGTGTAAACGAGTCAGCAAAAAACGCACATTTTCACAACTTGGACTGGAGTTCCCATCCCTGGTAATGCTCATGGATGGCTCCATGAAAATGGTGACCCTGTGTGGGGCAGCTGTGAAAAAGGCAAATACCATGCCAGGTGTCATAAGAAAAGGGATCAAGAGTAAGTTTGCAAATATTATATTGCCTCTACATAAACCTATAGAATATATTTCGAATAGTTTGTTCTGGTCACTACACCTTGGAAAAAAGGCAATTAAGTGGGGACACATGGAATTGAGATCTATACAATTTTGCATGGTGAAGAGAGACTGGACAGAGAAAGGTTCGTCTCTCCCCTCTCACAATACTAGGAACAGGGGTCAGCCAATGACTGACGAGAGATCCAAGAAGGTATTTCTTCATTAAGCACATAATTAGTCTGTGGAATTCCTTGCCACAAGACATGGTGATAGCCACAAGCTTGGATCACTTTAAAAGGACTGGACAAATTCATGGAGGACAGGTACAGTATATCAGTGACTACCAATCATGATGGCTACATACTACCTCCCAGTTCACAGCAACAGGTCTCTGAATTACCAACTGCAGGAAAAAAATGGCAAGAGACATTTCTCGCCTGCTTGTGCGCATCCCAGAGGCAACTGATGGGCCACTGTAGGAAACAGGATACTGGACTAAATGGATCTTTGGCTTGATCCAGTAGGGTTTTACTTAAGTTCTTCAGACTATTTAATGCAGTTCTATGGTCCCACAGTTCATAACTGTTTTCGATCCTCGCTACTAATATCTTTCATGCTCTGCTGTAGACATTTGGGCACTGAAGACCAGCTGGGTAGTCACAGCAATGGACACTCAGCCCCTGAAGCCATTCCACTCTCACTATTGCTGTGCTATCCCAGTGTTGCTTAGCATCCCCAGAGGGCTGACACTTCCACAAAGCAAGTGCTTTACAACCTTCGTTGCAATAAATGCTGTTATCAATATGCCATGCACAGTGTGGTATGCACAGAACCTGCAAAACACACAGCTGCACAGCTTGCCAAACACATATTCATAGATGGATGAACTGCTGTCATACATAGACACGCATTCAAAGCAATCTCTGCTCAGTCACCTGTACACACATGCAAACAGCTTCCTATACATACAAATGTGCACTCTCTCTCTCTCTCTCTCTCTCTGTGTGTGTGTTGTGTGTGTGTGTGTGTGTGTGTGTGTGTGTGTGTGTGTGTGTGAGAGAGAGAGAGAGAGAGAGAGAGAGAGAGAGAGAGAGAGATTGTTCTTGTACACACAGCCTGCTACCAACAGTGGCCCCCACATGTACCTAGACATCACCTGAATATGTGTGTGTGTGTGGGAGAGAGAGAGAGAGAGAGAGAGAGAGAGAGAGAGAGAGAGAGAGATTGTTCTTGTACACACAGCCTGCTGCCAACAGTGGCCCCCACACGTACCCAAACACCACCTGAATGCAGAGACAGATCTATATGTACAGAGAGCCACAGGCAGATCCTCAACAGCTATGCATGAATACATCTAATGCACAACCACAAGCCTAAATACAGCACTGTGAGTGTGTAACACAAATGCACTCATAATCACACTAAAGCCCTAAGAAACACAGGCAGGGATAGTCTAATGCACATGCATATACATATCTATTCTAAAAATACATTCTCATATACAAAAAAACCCACCCACTCAACTCCCAAACACCCTCCTCCTTTATGTCTCCTCCACCCCCACCCATTTAGCCACCCAGATACTGAACCACCTGGTCTCCAGCATAT
Organism: Tiliqua scincoides; assembly: GCF_035046505.1. Lineage (NCBI taxonomy): Eukaryota > Metazoa > Chordata > Lepidosauria > Squamata > Scincidae > Tiliqua > Tiliqua scincoides. The sequence goes on along the minus strand of NC_089822.1, from coordinate 125,737,770 downwards.
GCTTCTGGTTCTTGCCACAAACTTTTCCAAACACCACTCTGTCCCCCTGTTAGGGCACATCTGTTGTGGGCAGGAGGGAGTGGCGCCTCTCAGATAAGCCTGGCATCTGACAGTGCCCTTCCTTGTAAAGAATGGCAGCAGTCCTTTTGTAAGCAAAAAGTGCCAGGCTAGAACTGATGCCAGGCAAGAGGCAAGAATGGAGGAAATAACATTCATGACAGCTGATCCTAAAATGCCCAGCTCTGCTGTGAGAGGCAGGTCATGCCCGTCCAGAAGAACGTGTGAAGTGCAAAGGTGCCAGGCAGGGAAAGCGATGCCCTTCAGTGCCAGGAGGCAGTAGGCAGAGCCGCCCCCCCGCCCCGCTGCCAACGATGATGCCCAAGTTAAGTGATGCCAGTGGTCAGAGAGGGAGGCAATAGGTAGCGATGCCCAAGGCAGGTGCCCCAGGGCAGGTGATGCTGGTGAGGTGGAAAGACAACGCCCATGCCCTGCTGAGAGATGGTGATGCCCACTTCTAGCAAGAGGCAGGTGGCGTTCGCCCAGTGATGGGTAAAAGCACCGCGAAGGGAGAAGAAGGGCCATGCAAGGGGAGGGGGAAAGGAGTGCCCAGTGATGCCAGGAAGACCACTCACCTCGTGCCCGGGAGGGGCAGCAGCTGCACTTGGCCAGGACTTTGCGGAACAAGTGGTGGCAGGCGCAGCCTTGCTGGCTCCCACCCCTCATGGTGCCGCCCGGCCGCGCTGGGCTCTGCCACCCTCTGTGCCAGCCATCGAGCGAGAGCACAGCGCGGCCCGGGTGGGGAAAGGGGCCGGCGGGAGGGGGGGGACTCCCGCCACCGCAGCCGCTCGCTCAGTGACAGAACAACAGGGCTGGGCTGGTGCTGCCCGCGGGGAGGCGGAGCCTCCGCAGCCCTCCCGCTTCATCCACCGCCAGCGGTTCCCGGACCAAACCTCCCCCCGCAACACGTTCCTGCTGAGCCATTGCAGCCAGCTCTGCAGCAACTGGAGCCTGCAGCGGGCACGGCTGAGGGGGCGGGCGGAGATCTCTGGGTCCCCCAGCCCGCAGGCGAGCAAAGCAGAGAGGAGGAGGAGGAGGGCTCAGGGGCTACAGGCAGGATGAGGCTGGGGGTGCAGAAACTGACCAGGGCAAACAAGGGGGGTGGATCAAAAGGGGGGGGGTGTTCAGACAACTCCAAGTTGGGGAGCTCGGTATGAGCTGAAGGGGGGTGCCCAGGAATGAGAGGATCACCAGTGCTCAGATCAGGGGAGGGGAGGGGGGAGGGGTTAATGAAATCCACAACTCCCACCACTGATCTCCCCCCCCCCCCAGTTAGACTGAGGGCCCAATCCTATCCCATTTTTCCAGCACTGGTGCAGCCACAATGCAGCCCCAAGGTAAAGGAACACATGTTCCTATCACTTCAGGGGGCTTCTGTGACTGCCGCCCCACCACAAGATGCAGTGCATGCCCCCATTGGCACACACTGGAAAATTGGATAGGATTGGGCCCCAAGGCTGCAATCCTAGCCACCTTTTCCTGAGAGTAAGCCCCATCGAACACAGCAGACATGTATAGGATTGTGCCCATAGTGTGCCTTGTAGAAACAGCAGCCATTGCACTGGAACAAATGGTAAAGAGGCAGGAGGGGACCTTGCTCCCCCCCCCCCCAGTAATTCAAGCACTGTCTGCAGGCTTATATATAGTGCTCCAGAAGAGGGAATGGGAGGGGAGCAGGTCAGATCCACTCCCTATTAGGGTAAAGGTAAAATTCTTTAGGATCCATTCCATGTTGTGACTGTCTTTTCCCAATGGTTTGTTTGTCCGTCCGTCCCCCATTCAACAAAGTGAACGGGCAGGGCATTCAGGACAGGCAAAAAAGGAAGCGCTTCATTCAGCACAGAATTAATTTGTGGAGTTCAGTGGCACAAAATGTGCTTGACAGCCAAGACCCTCAATAGCTGTCAAAGGAGATCAGATAAATTCATGGAGGACAAGTCTATCAATGGCCACTAGTGATAATGGCTATGCACTAACTCCAGGTTCAGAAACCCGACACATCTCAGTATCAGCTGCTGGGAAGCAACAGGGAAGAGAATGTTTGCCTACATGTCCCACTTGTAGGCTTCCTAGGGGCCTCTGGTGCGCCACCATGAGGAATAGGATGCTGGAATAGATGGGTCTTTGGTCTAATCCTGCAGGGCTCATCTTGTACTCTTATGTCCTGGGGGGAGCTGGAGGCTGCTTCAGCTGTGACACATTTCCTACACCAAAGAAAGGCATGAAACTGCCACACACCTACAGAGATCATCACCTGACAATCACACACAGAGGTATCTGTTGGAACTGCATGACCAAGACCATGACCTCCCAGCACGTGTGCACACACACTGAAATAGACAGGTGACACCCATCGAAGTGATACATAAGTGCTTTGGCAGTGTAGAAAATGTTGGCGATGTTTGATGGAGGCCCGAGGGTATGTTGTGTTACCACCACCTATTACATTTTCTCTCTTTTCTACCCCATTCAGTCTCTCATTCATCCCTCTGGGGAAGAGACAGACCCCATATCCTATCACTAGCTTGGTGCTTTCAGGTGGTGTGAAGATAGACTTGTTCACTGCCAGAGAAAGTCAGCTAACCTCCTACAAACATGTTGGTGAATGAGATGATAGTCTGAACTGTACCACTTCAAACTGCCGGAGGGAACCCAATTTTTCAGTGCACTCCCTGCAAGTAGAAAACTAGCTCATCAAGAAAGTAGATTGCAAGTAAATATGCTGTACCTGCTATCCCAATTTCTTTTTTTACTTGCAAGGAGCTTGATTTACATTCCTCTGAGATGAATCAAGGGGTACAAAGTTTCTTTGGGCCCCTTCCCAAAGGGGGAGGGGTTGAACAGAGTGAGGGGTGGCAGTGGGGATGGGCAGAATGGGGCAAACAGCCAGGAGGAAAATGACGACAGCCAGAATAGTCTTGGAGCCCAGGGTCAACCCATCTTCCCAATGCAGACCTTGCCTCCCTGTCACTGGCAGCTAGACATGGAAAACCAAACACACTCCTAAGTCTCTCTCAATTATAGAAAATCATTGCAGAAGATTAGTATCATTGTATTTAGGCTCACACTAGAATGGAAGGTGTCCTGTGTACACTAAAACTGACTTTGCAGCAGCTGCTATCCACAGCTCCTCTACACTCCTTCATGGTTAGTCGATCCACAAGCCAAAGAACTATTATAATAGGTCAGTTTCCTCCTAGATGTGACACTGTTAAGGAATGTATACATTCCTGGACCTGGTATGTAATGGCTTGTGGCAGTAGTCACCGCTATGTGCCCATGGTAATGCCCACAGCATCCCGCATCCTAGAAATTTCCTGGGATCTTATATTTTCCAATCTCACCCAAAGACTGGAAAATGTCAAATCCCAGGAAATTTCTGGGTCCCCTTCTTTGGCTCCTGGGCCCCCTTTCTGACCCTGGGCCCGGGTACAAATTACCCCCTTTACATCCCTCTCCTAGGCCCTGCCCACTGCAACCCACTGTATCTGCTATTGAAGAAAAACAAAAATGCAGAACCATTTATAATACTGTATGCAGTATGACCTGATCAGCTTGTAGTTAAAAGGAAGTGCAGGAACATATCAACTATACTGGCAGTGCCAAACCATACAACACCAAGGTAGAAAAAGCAGGTCAGGAACCACACATGCAAGACCCCTTGTGTTGTGCACTTATTAGCAGTGAAGCACAACCATCCCTTGGTCCTACAGTCACCATCACTCAAGCAAATTTGAGTATGTGTCACCCCTTAAACAGGTAGCTATTTGACATCACCAATGCCTTCTAGAGGGTGCTAAAGAAACCCCCAGAGAACAGAAGGTTGATCCCACAAGTTGCAAGAACCTTTGCCATCCAGGTGGCATATAGTTCATGGTCAATGTGAGCTGTTTCTGGGCTGGCTGAGAAGCAGAGCCATTGATTCCTGGCTAAGTCCTTGTAGGAACAAAACATCTCCCTTGGGAACTGGATTTTATGTAGACCCCAGCAGGGTTAAGGCCATTCTGTTTAGTACTGTTCTAGGTCAAGTCAAATTGGAGCCTAGCTGGCTTCATACAACAGCAAATGAGTTAGACGAACATTCCCCTTCTAGTTTCAAAAAATAAACTCTAAATAGGGATAAAAGCTTGACGTTCACTGGAGAAGGGAAGGATGTGGTACACCATATACCCCATCCGTCTCTGAGTGAGTAGATGAAGCTGGAAGAGTGCTTGCCTCCAAGGCTGAAGTATTCCTGCCTTGACTGCCCTGCCTGCTTGTTGTTCCCAAAAACTTTTCTGTGGGCTATTAGTCAGGCTCTGAACTAACTTTCCTTAATTCACTGCAGCTTTCATTCATCCTCTTGTCTTTTCTCTCACTGCAGTGTTTGCTTGCTCAGTCTTCCTGCCCCTTCTTTTACACCTCTTTCTTCTGCCTTGAACTCTTCATTTTGCAGCTTTTCCCCCCACCATTGGCTCCCTCTTTCTCATATCCTATTTAACCTGCTTCTTGCAATGTCTTCCGATGTCTTCTCTTGCTCCCACTTGTCTCTTCTCTCTCCCCCTCCCTTCCTCCCCATGCCCCTTCTTGCTGCATCCTCTGTTTCCCAGCTGTACTTGTTACCCCTTGCTACCCTCTCCTATTGCTATATTTTCCTTTGTGACATCTGTCTGGCTCCTTCAACTGCTGTACTTATAACACCTGATTTAAAAAAAAAACTCACTTCTTCGCTTTATCCTTTTCTGATCTCACACCTTTACCACTTCCCAACACTTCCCTTCCACTTTTACGCAGTATGTACGCCTGAGGGAAGAGCCTACTGTGTGTTGTAGGGATAGCACTTACTTTATATAGGTGCTCCAGAAATAATAACAATCAGTTCTTATTTCTATAACAGCTTTTGCATTGCAAAGTCCTTTAAAAGGCTTATATCTTTCACCCATGCCATATTAACCAGCAAGGTGGATTTTACATTTTTCTGTTCCACAGAAAACAAAGGCTAGAGGAGGAGGGCACAGAGGCTTGCCAAGGACTACCCCATGCACCTGTGGTTCAGCAAGTATTAGGACGAGTTCCAGCTTTGTGTGATACATGACTTGATCTATGAGTGAATTGGCCAGTGGAATAATCTAGAAAAGAACACTGGGAGTGGGTCGGCACAGCCCGCTCACACTCCATGCTACCTGTTGTTACTGATTCCCCATCTCCTCTTGCCCATTTCCATGCTGTTGATTTTAAACCTGTATATCTTCCTTTCTGCAACCCAATTTCTCTCTCTCTCTCTCTCTCTCCCCCCCCCCCCCCACCCATACCATCTTTGTAAGACCACAGTCAACAATATAGTCGTAATAATAACAGTGACAGCCAGGGTATGTCTCTTGGCAATAGCCAGGCAGTGGTTACATTAGCAGCAGCTGTAACAGTAACTTCACTAATTGACAGCAGAAGACCAAGGCTGGGCAAAGGGAGGTTCATTTCGATGGCTAGGTCAGAACGGCTAGCTGTCTTCCTTGGATCGTTTTTGACCCAGTAGCAGGCAATGGCAACCATTCTAGTTTAGTCTCCCATGTTACTAAGTGGCAAATGCATATTTACCATGGCGTGGAAACAAGGTGTGAAGCAGCTTCCAATCTAGATCATCAAAACACACATCTAGGAAAACTCCTGGAAGTTAATCAGCAAAATTATGCCCCAACAGTGAAACTCTTTGTTAACTGTGGGACAAATAGAAGCTACACTGCCCCAGAACCCATGCCTTGAGGGGGTGCCAACCTGCATCCCTGACAGTAGATCCTGAGGCAGGTGGGGGCCTCCAGCAGGCCTTTTGAGGTCCCAGGAGACCATGTGCTGCCTCACCAAGCCTCAAAAGGCTTCAGAAGACCTTAGGAGGGACGTCTGGTTTTCACTGCACACAGCCTTTCTGGGGCTCAGACCACCTCCTGGACGTCCCTGGAGGTGTTCTGGCCATCAGGCCCCGAGGGGGTGTGTGTTAATACTCCAGGGGGTTAAATATTTTTTGTGCCCTTGGATGCCAGATCCCTTAGCTACATCACTGCTGGGGGGGATTTTCATGAGGAAAGGGCCTAAACTTCCCTCTCCACTAGCACTTTGGTCTCATCAGATCTGAGATCTCACATAACTACCATTTTAAATCACCAGATCTGATCTCAAATCTCCCACTGACATGTCTAATTTGGCACTTAGGGGCAAGCTACACATTACATACAAATGTCTGTATAACAAAGGCCCAACTTTCTTTCCCCCCTCGAATTTAAATTCAGCCCCAGGAGATTTCTAACAGAATAATGGTTAAAAAGGGAAGGCAGTTCTTTTCCTGTCAGTCTCCTCCTTTTCCATCCCTCACCTCTGCTTCTTTTTCCACTAATGGGGTCCAAATGTGTGTCCGTGAGGGGTAAGCATGTTTCTAGAACCATGAGAAAGGCAAGTGCATGGGTGGGGGGACTGTTGCAGCAAAAAAAGAAAAAAAAGAAAAAAAAAAGCAGGCAGGGAAAAGCAAAGCCCTTCCTGTTGCCACTTTCTCCATTTCAAATTGCCCTTTTCCAAAGATGCTTTTCCCCAGTGAAGCAGTTGCTGGATTTTATTTGCACAGAATGTACAATTCTGCCTGGCTCTTAACCTTAGGGACTATATAAATGGTTAGACGTGTGTCAATTTCCTACCCCTTCTACTTCCAAGCCTGATAGTTGGACCACCTGTTCCGGCTATCTTGTTTTCTTTCTGGTCTTGGGCTTCTGTGTTTGTGAAACAGACTCTGAATAATGCCTAAAGTGAGGCTGGCAATTGGTCTTGCTGTAACAGGTGTGAAGTTCCATGTGGCTAAATGTTACTGGGGAAAGCAGAGAGAATTCCATGAAGTGTGCATGAGTGCTCCCTACTTCCCATACTGAGTATGGGTGACTGTCAGGGGTCTATGGCTGGAGACTGTGGGCTCAAGTGGGCCTGCAGGGGTCTGTTGAAAGGCCCACCCAACCCACTGGTCTTCACTTACTTGCCTCTCCCTCACTCTAAGATTACTGCTTTTTGCCTTCAAGAAAGCCCTAAGGAATAGAAATTTGACGTGCACATTAAAAAGGCAAAACTAGTCAAGACAGGTCAAATAGCAGCCCTACTTGAGAGAACTGGAGGGAATGCAGGAGTGGCAATGCTGTCACATCCAGATTCTGAGGAAGTCACAAAAGAAGAACATGGAGAGTTTTTCAAGTGGCCATCCCAGTCATTTCCTCCACCTTCTTGTGTAGAAGTTTGGAGCCAGGAGTCAGGAGAGTTTTTCACTCTGCATTTCAAATACTGTGGGAGTGGAGTGAGTGAGGAGAAATATGCAGTGTGGGAGAGGTCAGGAATGTGCAGTGGCAAGAAGAACAGAGGAGCAGAAGGCTATGAACTACTTGGCCTACTAGCCTCATGTCAGTGCTAGATTTGGGAGGGGACGGACATGCTTTGCATGCAGTAGAGTCTGGGCTCAATCTCCAGTTTAAAGGATTTCAGGTATCAAAGCCGGGACATCCCTTTGGTGTGAGATCTTAGGCAGCAACTGCTAGTCAGAGGAGACAGTTCTGGGTCGCTTAGGCCAGTAGTGTGATGCCCCAATCCTATCTAACAGCAATGCTAGCAAAACGTGCATTCCACCAGCACTGGCTGCTGTAAAACAGCTGTGAAAGTGCTTTGCAGCAATGCAAGCAGCCGGCGCACCTGCAGGGAGGCTGGAGCCTCCACATGCGCTGGGAGACCTCATGAGGTCCACCAGAGCAGATATGTCTGGAACAGGGGAGGGCACAACGGGGAGGAGATGGGACAAGGGGTGGGCAGATTGGGCCTGGGAAGGGTTTGGCAGGAGCAGCCCCCACTGAATCCAAAATCCCTCCCCAGATCAAACCCATGATCTGCCTGCATGGGTCAGTGTGGATGTATCAATGTGAAGAATGTGGATATCGGTGGTGCAGGCCCAAGTTGGCCCATAGAGGCTGCTGGGGCTCATCCTGGGGCAAGGGGACACCCTTGCCCCCAGGAGACCTCCATCAGATAAAATTCCCCTGTGGGGTGCAGTGGCACTCACACTAGCGCTGCTGCATCACCACAGGAGGTTTAGGTGCGATTGGACTGTGAGTCAGCTTCATATGTACGTAGTTGCCAACTAGTGGTAAAAGCTCTCCTGCAGAGCTTCCAGACAGTTCGGAATCTTGAGGCATAATACAGAAAACAAATGGAAGGTCTACTTCTCCCCCCCCCCCACCAACACACACACACACACACACAAGTAAGTCCTGGAAAGGCAGGGGACCTGCAGCCTCCATGAGGAGAGGCTCACCTTCCTCTGTGGCTTGGGCTTCAGTGGCTCTGGATGCCACGGCCTCATGCTGGGCTTCCATCTGGTGCTGATCCCGGCTGTCCTCAGAAGCCTCAGCGCTGCTGGCAGCCTGGGGTGGCGTCTCAGCTCCCTGCTGCTGTGAACACGGGTCTGGCAGCTGCAATTAAGCAGGAGGACAAGTTCAGGTCCCAGGGCAACCTGCTTAGCACAAGGATGGAGATCAGAAATAGATCACAAGCTGGAGGACAGCCGTTAATTGGCATACTTGAGATGCAGGCAATTAGCATCATTTGGAGATCATTTCCATGAGCATCGAGGATGCGAGGACGACAGTTGGTGGACATATTGCACTTACCACACCATATTCTTATTCAGTTGTTTCCCTCAAATGAGAAAAATCCTTGTGTGTGTTGGGGGGGGGGGAGAAGGGGAGATGCTTGACTTAGAAGCTATGGCAGCTGAAAAACAGAAGGCAGCTGCACTTCTTTTTTCGTTGCTTCCTCATTTTCTGAGCTTCAAGACTCACTTCAACCCACTTTCAAGTTTCTCTGCCATGAGGACTCAAAACCTTTTCCAAAGGGTCAGAATGGATAAGGAGTCTTCAGGGGAGGGGGTGAGGGAGGGGATATCCGTTCCATGCTTTATATTATACAGCTGAAGGACAATGGGCATTGGAGTTGGCTGCCCAGTTGGCATAGTTAGAGAAAGAAGGGCTGATAAATAGGTATCTCGGGGGACAGGAACAAGGTCTCCGTTTCCACTGAATGGAATAGACCAGCATTACTCAACCAATGGTACTCAGCCCACTACTGGTACTTGAGGCGGTGTCCATGGGTACACGCAGGACCACCTGAGCCCTGCCACCTGGCAATGAGTCCAGCAATGCAACGTGATAAGCAGCAGTAGGAGGCTCGGCTCAGCAGGTAGAGCTCCAGCGTGTACTTTTTGCGCGCATCCCGGCTGCCCTCAGACTAGAGTTTGTTATGCTGCGTACACAAGGCTAGACGGAGCAGGCCAAGAACATATGCCTTATACTGGGGCTGTGTTGTACTCCATTACAGAATGTTTGCACCTGGATACAGCTGTATGTCCTGGCTACACATTTCTGTGTGAATGATTGTTCCTTTTTACACATCAACAATCAGCGTACAGCGTACAGATGTTGAACCTGCATGTGAATAATTATACTCAGGATCAGGCTATGACCAGAGATTATATCTGGGTAGTTTATTTTGCGTTGAGCTACCTGAACTGACAGCCCAATCCTATCCACACTTTCCTGGGAGTAAGCCCCATTGACTCTAACGAGACTTACTTTTGAGTAGACATGCATAGCATTGGGCTGTGAGTCAGACCATTGGTCCATGGAGCTGGATACTGTCTACTCTGACCAGCAGTGGCTCTCCAGGGTTTCTGAAAGGGGGTCTTTCCAACTCTGGAGATGCCAGAGACTGAACTGGGTCTGTATGCAAGGCAGGTGCTCTGCCCCTGAGCTATCGCTTCAAGGATGTTTCTTTTTATAGTTTTACTTTTAATATTACAAAAGAAGAAACAATTTAATACACATAAAACAAGGGAAATAGGACAATTTCTCATGTCATGCAAAAAGTGGCCTTAGAGCAGGACTCCATGCAGGGTGGCTTTCAGCACAATCCTAACCATATCTACTTAGAAGTAACATGTTGTATTCAGTGGGGCTTACTCCCAGGAAAATGTGTATAGGAATGCAGCCTTTGCTTCCCACCTGGTCACTATTTGGACCCCATCACTAGCCCGCTCCACTAAATTCTCTGGCCTGTGCAAAGGGCTTGGGAGGGGAGCTTCTCTGTGCTTGGTTTGGAGTACAGAGAAGGCAAAGAGCAGGAGTGTCTCCTGCTGCTTGGAAGAGATTCCTTGCAGGAAGGAGAGCTTTGGGGAGGAGATCTGTGGAATCCTGGGCTCCTGGCTCACTCTTGGGCAAGCTGAAGAGCAGATGTGTGGCTGAGTGCCTCAGAGCTTCTCTCCCCTTATTAGTGTACATGGGGGGAGTGTCATTAACACGAGTCAGAAAATGAAGGAGAGCCCATTTAAACTGAGCATATCTTCTAGTCGACACAGGCAGTCCATCCGCACTACAGGCAGGGAGAATGCAAAAAGCCTCACAAGAAAAAAGGGCCCAAAGGTTTCATAAAAAGTTCCAGCCTCCAAGAGATGGTAGAGTGCCCCTATGCAGCTCCTGAGAGATTCCAGCCTGTATAACCCTAAAGAAATCATATAACACACCAGTTTCAGAAAGACCCTGTACTAGCAACACACTACATGTCACCAACCCCTGAGAATGTCATACTGAATCTCAAGAAACCCTCCAGTAACTTACCAGCCTTTTCCAATGCAGCTCATTTAGCTCCGCAAAGAGTGGAGATTTCCAAAGAGTGTCAATCTAACCTTTATTTTTCCACTAGAGCTATGCCCACCACACCCTCTCAACTACTGCTTGAACAACCCCCACAAGCTCACTTTCCTTCCTGGATTTGGGATATCAGCGTTAGGGGGTGGGGAGAGGGCCAGCCCCACCCTGGAGCAAAAGATCAGAATCCCAGAGGAACAGAAATCTTCCCCCCCACAAACATTGCCACATCCCTGAGATCAGCCTCCTGGAGCAGTAAAAAAAAAAAAATCAACAACCAAAAACTGGCAAGAGTTGGGGGATCATGGAAAAACTCGCCCCAACGCCCAGGGATCTCAGCTTAGCCTGAAGCAGAGAAAACATCCCATTAAGAAAGAAGGAGGGAACTCTAGCACTCTCTGGTCTTCAATGCCAGAGGTGTCTGGAGGACTGGGATGGCTCTAAGCAGGCATGGTACATCTTGGGCCAAAACAGACCTTCAAAACAAGCAAAAACAAACAGACAAAGTTCATCTACTGGCAAGACCTCCTCACCAAAACCCCATCTATCCTTGGCTTATAAGGACGTAATGGAATCATATTAAAGTGCTATGTGCTGTACAAACATCACCACCACCACTCAGAAGCAACACTGCCCCTATTCAGAGAGTTAGAAACCTCTAAGCCACCCCTCCATGGGGATACAATGGACAGCAAGGGTTCCGACTTCAGCCATCCCTCCCCTTCTTCTCAGGTCCACCACCAACAGCACAGGCATCACAACAGTACCCTTCATGGAAGCATAATTGCCCCTCTGCACTGGCCTCCCTCCTGGGTTGGCCGTGAGCAACCACAGAATTGCCCCACAAGCACCCCTCACTGGTGCTCCAAGAGCCCCTTCCACCCTGCCTGAATGTTCCCATTGCTTCTGCCTCTTCCTCGGGAAGCTTTCTGCCTATGGCAGTGTTTCCTTTCCCCTTACCCAGTGTTGGCTGGGTAGGGCCAGCGATGTCAAGATATCCCCGATGGCCCCCAGCATCTGGTCGGTGCGCCCCCCTGCCTGCTGTGGGCCTTTCATGATGCAGTGGCTCCTGCTCACCTTCTTCCACCACCTTCAGCTTAGGAGCTGGAGGCATCTGAGGGACTGGGAGGAGACTGGGCACCCTGCCCGCGTGTTGGGTGCTGGAACAGTAAAGACCAATTCCCAGCCAGCCTGCCTGCTCCAGCTACCATAACTTCCCTGCTACAAGCTGCTGCCTCCTAGCCACACCCCTCCATGCCTGGATTCTAAGCCCTTTATCTCTTTAACATCCTTCTTATTTACACTGGAGGATCCAGCCTCCTAGATAGCCATGGATTAGGGACAAGGAGCAGGACACCACAGACAAAGCTGCATCTGAAGCTGTGACTGGAAGCTCAGGCTATATATGGGAAAAAGACAGATAGCACAGTTGGAAGCTGGGGGGAGAGCTGCAGCAGGGGCAACCAGCTAGGCCCAGAAATCTAGTCTCGCAAGTGCTGACACAGAGAAAAGTCTAAATTAACTTGGGCCGGTGCCCAAGCGTGGTGGAACCGATGGTGGAACAAGGAGCTCAGTGATTTGACCTAGGTAGCATGACAGAGCTCAATGCACTGTCCTGCTGACAGCAACAGAGCCATACTACTGGGGCTACATGGTCCCGCCATTGGACAGAAGCATCATGTTCCCAAGACAATGGGCACCTCTCAAGGATGCCATGTTGCCAATTGCCACATACAGTAGGCTGCAGATCAGCAATTAAGATGGGTCTTTACAGCAACTCACATTTCTCCATGTATGTACTCCCTGCCCCCCCCCCCATAGCATGATATTTGGGTCTCAGACAGGATATGGTAAACACAAGAGCACAGGTGACGGTGGAAGGGCCCAGAGGCATCTAGGAGGTGCTCCAGCAAACTGCAGACCCCAAGGGCATATTCAACAAGCCCCCTCCTTTTTGCTTATCATCTAGCCTGATGAAGAGTTCTGTGAGATTCAAAAGCTTGCTGTTTGATACTTGGTGACATTTTGATCGACTCTCATAAAAGCATTATTACCCTGCTTTGAATCTGTGGATTTTTCTTCTACAGACTTGCTCACTAAAGCCACGTATTTAAGGGAAGGCAAAATCTCCAAGAATGTCTCTGGCCCTCTGCATGAGCACTGCAGTTACGGCAAGGCAGTCACCCCAGCTGTTTCCTCTGCTGCCTGCTATCGTCTTGCACATACGGTAGCAGGGGCTCCCTCCGGGATGATCATTTCCTGTAGTTTTTCATTCCCACTTTCCAAAGAGACAAAACACATTTCTGGAGTCAAAGTGTTGAGCATCAGCCATGAGTGGGGGGGGGGGGCCTAGAGGGATTGAAACAGACAGTGCCCTTCTCCCCTCCCTGCCACGCAACCAACAAGCCTTTCCTACTCCAGCCAACCATGCAAGGTCTTCTGTGCAGCTTCTCTCCCCTGCATAGCTTCTGTCCCACTCAAAAGCTTTCAATCCCATTCTGGGCCCCCAAAGCTGCCTTTCCTGCGAAATACAGAGTCTGCTCCCTTCTTCCCCTTTCCTCTGGAAGCAGAGTACCCCTCCTTCTCCCCCCCCCTTTGGCATGCTGCTCTGAGGTTCTGCAGCAGTAGCATAAGCAGATTCTTAGGATGAGCCCTCCCTCAGGGCTTGTGCGCAAGGATCCTGTATGCTCTCTTGGGTGGCTGCTCCCTGCCTGTGATCAATGGATCATGTACGGCTGCCAAGTAGCTAAAGTTAAGGATGGCTCAAGCTTTTTGATTAGGCTCTACCAGAAGCCTCTGAGCTTCATCCCTGGCTCCGGTTCCTGCAGACTTGTCTTGAGGTCCCATCCAGGTACCAAAATGGTCTTTTATTTCAACTCACAGCGCGTGCAGGATTTATTATTACTTACATTATATCTGTGAGTTTGTATGCCACTCTTTGTCCAAGGAGATCAGACAAGGTTCTCACCTCCCCCCATTTTATCTTCACACCAAACCTGTGAGATAGGTCAGGCAGCACCTAGCGGGCTTTACAGTTGAATAGAGACTTGAATCTGAATCTCCCTGCTCCTAGTCTGACACTCTAAGAACAGAAGAAGAGCCCCGCTGGATCAGGCCATAGGCCCATCTAGTACAGCTTCCTATGTCTCACAGTGGCCCATTAAACACCTCAGGGAGTACACAAGACAACATCCTGGTGCCCTCCCTTGCATCTGGCATTGTGAGGTAGCCCACTTCTAAAATCAGGAGGTTGCACATTACACATCATGGCTTGTAACCAGTGATGGACTTTTCCTCCAGAAATTTTCCCAATCCCCTATTAAAGGCATCCAGGTCATGCCATCACCACATCTTTTGGCAAGGAGTTCCACAAACTAACTACACGCTGAGAAAAGAAATATTTTCCTTTGTCTGTCCTAACTCTCCCAACAGTCAATTTTAGTGGATGTCCTCTGGTTCTGGTGTTATGTGAGAGGGAAAAGAGCACGTCTTTATCCACTCTGTCCATCACCTGCATAATTTTGTATGTCTCAATCATGTCTTCTCTCAGGCACCTTTTTACTAGACTGAAGAGCCCCAAACACTGTAGCCTTTCCTGGGGCACTGTGCCCCAGCCCAGTAATCAATTTGGTCTCTCTTGTTTGCACCTTTTCCATTTCCACTATATCCTTTTTGAGAAGTGGCGACCAGAACTGGACACAATACTCCAGGTGTGGCCTTGGTTCAGGATGTGGACTCACCTCCCTGCATTACAATCTCTGCGCATGAACTGGAGGTTGTCCATGACTTTGTGTACCTTGGCTCAACGATCTCTGACACTCTCTCGATACCGAACTAAACAAACGCATCGGTAAAGCAGCTACCACGTTTTCCAGACTCACAAAGAGAGTCTGGTCCAACAAGAAGCTGACGGAACATACCAAGATCCAGGTCTACAGAGCTTGCGTCCTGAGTACACTTCTGTATTGCAGCGAGTCATGGACTCTTCGCTCACAACAGAAGAGGAAACTGAACGCTTTCCACATGCGCTGCCTCCGGCGCATTCTCGGCATCACCTGGCAGGACAAAGTTCCAAACAACACAGTCCTGGAACGTGCTGGAATCCCTAGCATGTATGCACTGCTGAAACAGAGACGCCTGCGTTGGCTCCGTCATGTTGTGAGAATGGATGATGGCCGGATCCCAAAGGATCTCCTCTATGGAGAACTCGTGCAAGGAAAGCGCCCTACAGGTAGACCACAGCTGCGATACAAGGACATCTGCAAGAGGGATCTGAAGGCCTTAGGAGTGGACCTCAACAAGTGGAAAACCCTGGCCTCTGAGCGGCCCGCTTGGAGGCAGGCTGTGCAGCACGGCCTCTCCCAGTTTGAAGAGACACTTGGCCAACAGACTGAGGCTAAGAGGCAAAGAAGGAAGGCCCATAGCCAGGGAGACAGACCAGGGACAGACTGCACTTGCTCCCGGTGTGGAAGGGATTGTCACTCCCGAATTGGCCTTTTCAGCCACACTAGACGATGTTCCAAAACCACCTTTCAGAGTGCGATACCATAGTCTCTCAAGACTGAAGGTTGCCAACAAGGAGGCCTTACCATCGATTTGTACAATGGCATTATAATAGCTGGTTTATCCTCAATACCTTTTCTAATGATGCCAAGCATAGAACTGGCCTTCTTCACTGGTGCCACACACTCTAACCACTACACAATACAACCTCTTCATTCTTTGTATGCACCCTGATTCTACCTATTGGGTAAGTTACAACAGCAGTGCTGAGCTGGAGCACAGTTGTGTCTCATGACCACCTGACCATGTCAGGCAGACCACTGCCTGGTCTTGCATCTGCACTGCCTGGTGATTTCGAGAGGCCACCATGAGGATGTACCATTCGATTGTCATTCTTGTTGTCCCACCCTTTCCTTGGGGCCAGCAGCATATCTGAAGGGAAAGGGCCTAGCTTGGGTCCACACAGCACAGTGCCACCAGGTGTCAGGTTTCAAATGGAGGCTATCCCTTGCCTCAGGGGTTTCCAAATAGTTTTTCATTGATTCATTCTCCACTCTCCCTGAGGCACTCCTGATATACCACCACTCCATTCCGCACAAGGTTCAGCCCAACCAGTCAAGCTTGAACTTACCTTCCATGGCTGCAGCTGTCCTGTCCACTGCTTCTCAGTCAGGGGTTCAGTTCACTGTGCGGGAGAAATATCAAACTGCGCCCACTTCTCTTTGGTGGTCTGAATCCTGTTTCTGGGAATCTCACTTTAGGTCTTCTACTTTGCCGATTGCTGCCACAACCACAGTGGAAATCAGGAAAGACCTGTTAGGACCAAAGTTAATTCTGAAGAGACAAATCAGGTCAGCCTCACTTTAACTTCAGCAGTAAAGTACATCATCTCTCTGCTGTCCATGTGACCTCCAATAGTGTAACTTCTGCAGTGCTGGAGTTTCACATGGCAACACTTCCAGGGCCATGTATTCAGTTGGACTTACTCCTAGGCAAATTTGTCTAGGAGTGTAGCTCTACTATTAACATGAGTTACATAATGTCTCTCAGACAACCATTGGGAAAGATGCTGGCCAAGATGCTAACATATGCCCCTTGGCATATTTCTCAGTTTGCCTCATGCTGAGCCTGGTGCTTCTTCTCAACCCCAATCATTAGACAAAAGTTTCAAGGGTT
The DNA here is from genome assembly GCF_035046505.1 of Tiliqua scincoides. Lineage (NCBI taxonomy): Eukaryota > Metazoa > Chordata > Lepidosauria > Squamata > Scincidae > Tiliqua > Tiliqua scincoides. Next base: position 125,721,343 of record NC_089822.1, on the reverse strand, counting down.
GCACCTGAGGGCTCCTATGATTAACAACTCTTGCTGTAGGAGAAACTCCAGAGCTCTGCTGCCCCTTAACCCCCTGGTGACCAGCTGAGATTTAACTACTGCTGTTCCTCACTTTGTTCCCCTTACACTGAGAATAAAAGTAGCGCCCATCCCATAATCCCATGCAGCGAGTAAAGCGCCATGGGCAATGCTACTTTCAGTCAAATGCTACCAAATAAGTTCTGTCTAGAGCTGCTACTATCTTTTTCAAAAGTTTCAACCACTCCAGGGCAAAAATCATCCAATGTCATCATTTCAACTCCAAATTACTGCTAATCCAGTGCATAACATTCAGTGGTACAGGTACATCTATATTGCATATATAGTGGTTGTTTGGGGGAAGCCTCTGACACCAATCAGCTGAGATGGTTCAGTTCAGTTGGTGTGGGAACCAAACATCTGGCCTTGAGGGAAGGGAAGCTAGTCAGTTTGGCTTGGGATTAAAGCCTCACATGGGTGGGCTGAGAACTGAGGAAAAGGGCATGGGAAGGGACAAGGAGCCCAGGGACAAGGAGGCTGAAGGAAGGGGGCTAAGTAGGGAGCGGGCTAAGACAGAAGACCTGGAGGGAAGGGTAGGTGTCTTGAAGAAAAAGATACAGGGAGCTGAGATGAGAAGGACTACTCAGAAAAGGAACTACGAAGAATCATCAGAGCATATAGGGTCAGGAAGGATTAGGTGCTATGGAAGATGAAGGAAGGAGACAGAACTGCTGGCGAGTCTCGTCAGGAAACAGGGTGGCGAAGGAAAGTGGTTGCTAAGCCTAACGTCTAGACTCTTGACAGGGAAATTCTGTCAGCTGTGGTTTCTCACGGCAACATCATGAACTGACAACTCAGAGGCAGCAAGGGAGGGGGTTGGCCTGAATTTCACATCTTGATTTGAACTAACCAGCCTGTTTTGGGGCTGCTGGCTTCTGCTCCAGCAGTATTTCCAGCATACTGGAAACTGGTGAGTTTGAGTTGGGGCTCACCGGAGCACATCTATTTCCAATGCCAAGACTCAGCCCTGTGGCATGTAAAGGGATGACACCTACTCTGTGTGCAAAATGCCCCTCCTTGCCATAGACACAACTAACCTCACACACCTCTGGTCAAGCCTTTCATGGGAGAAGGCACAGCACTCCAAGCGGCCCCCAGCACAAAGGGCAGACATTCAAATGCTGATGCAGGGAACTGTCAATGCAAAAATGCAGGTTAGGGTTGGATTCATTATTATGCTCAAGCTGCAATCCTATGCATACTTTCCTGGGAGTAAGTCACATTGAACACAATGGGACTTACTTCTAAGTAAGCAGGCATAGGATGGTTCTGTCAATATGCTCTAGATTTCATTTCACCACTAGAAGGATCCTGCTTAGTGGGATCCTTTAAAACAGTGGTTCTCACACATTTAGCACTGGGACCCACTTTTCAGAATGAGAATCTCTCAATACCCACCAGAAGTGACATCATGACCAGAAGTGACATCGTCAAGCAGGACCATTTTTATCAATCCTAGGCTGCAATCCTGCCTACACTTACCCAGGAGTAAGTCCCATTTACTATCATTGTTAAAAGTATATACATAGTAGCTTTTTAAAAGTAGAGACCTGTCACATTTCCCCAAATGCAGTCACATCCCATGGTAGCATCAAGTCTAATAGATTAAAAATAAAATATTGAAATGAATGGGGACCCACCTGAAATTGGCTTGCGTCCCACCTAGTGGATCTGGACCCACAGTCTGAGAAACACTGCTTTAAAATGTTCCAGAGTGGACATGGGATGACGGAGTTTAAAAACAGCAGTGTTCCAGGTGCGAGGAAATTACAAATGTGAGTAGCTCACCTTGCAGAAGGAACAGAGTGACCACTGCCTACATGGCTTCGGGGGCAGGGTGGAAGGAATTGGTGAGACAAGACTTGTGGTAGCAAGGAGAAGGGTCTTCTCTGTAGTGGCACCTACTCTATAGAATTCCCTCCCTCTTAATTTATGAGCTGCTTTTTGGCAGGGCTTAAAGACATTTCTTTTTGCTCTCACATTGTGAGTTTCGGGCTTTTTAATATGGGTGAAGGTTTTATGAGTTTTAAGGCTTTGTGTCCTTTTTAATGTTTGCAGTTGGTTTTTTGCTCTTTGCTCCTGGCTTTTAATGAGATTCTCATCTTAAAGTGAATTGGTGTTGGCAACCTTCAGTCTCAGAAGACTATGGTATTGCGCTCTGGATGGTGGTTCTGGCACAGCATCTAGTGTGGCTGAAAAGGCCAATTCAGGAGTGACAATCCCTTCCACGCTGGGAGCAAGTGTAGTGTGTCCCTGGTCTGTCTCCCTGGCTATGGGCCTTCCTTCTTTGCCTCTTAGCCTCAGACTGTTGGCCAAGTGTCTCTTCAAACTGGGAAAGGCCATGCTGCACAGCCTGCCTCCAAGCGGGCCGCTCAGAGGCCAGGGTTTCCCACCTGTTGAGGTCCACTCCTAAGGCCTTCAGATCCCTCTTGCAGATGTCCTTGTATCTTAAAGTGTATATTTTTTAATATTTTGCCATAGTTTTTATGGACTCTTTTGTAAGCTGCTTTGAATGCCCACGAGGGAGATAAAGCAAGATAGAAATCTGTGACTGAAAGAAAAAGAAAAAAGACTCCGATCTCTCTGCACAAGCTCAGTGAGTTTCAGGCAGAAGAGGCCTCGCCCCGCTCCGCTTGCAGCTCTTTCCAGCGCGCCTGGAGGTGGGGGGGGGGGGCCGGTGGAGAAATTGCAACATTCTACAAAGAAGTTGCCGAGTCTCGTCCAATCAGAAGGCCGGCCTGGGTCAGCGGCTGCTTGCCGCGAGCCGAAGCATTCGCAGAGACTCGGAGATGTTTATCTTCGCGGTGCTTTGCGCAGTCTCCGTCGCGGGTCGCGTAACGCGAGCCAGCTCTCTTCCCCCCCCCCTTCGCGCCTGGGAGGGGATTGCCGTCCCTTTGTTCCCTGCTTGCTCCGGCGGCGGCTGCAATCAAACCAGTCACGCGTTGTGTCCCCCGCAGGCAGCTTGTTCCAAGGAACCAGGCGCTGCGGTTGCAGCTCTTTCGGGGGGGGGGGGGGAGGCCGGAAAAAGAAATCAGATCGCTGCGGGAATCCTGCCAGCCAGAAAGCGTCTGCAGACGGGACGGGTCTGCTGCAGTGCTGAGCTCACCGACGGGCGACTCAGGCTGCAATCCTGTCCACACTTTCCTGGGAGTAAACCCCATTGACTGTAATGAGACTGACTTCTGAGTAGACGTGCATAGGACTGGGCTCTCAGGCGGCAATCCTATCCACACTTACCTGGGAGTAAGCCCCATTGACTATAATGGGACTGACTTCTGAGCAGATGTGCACAATGTGGCAGCTGGTCTTAATTCAACATCTGGGCTCATGGGCAGGATGGCCAGATGTGCTCTTTGTCCAAGACATGTCCTCTTTTTAGCCTCATGTCCTGGAAAATAACTTGAATGTCCTGATTTTCCCTGTGAGTGGGCAGCACATAGCCTTCTTGAAATTAATAAATTATATGTAATAAATTGAGGGTGTAATCCTAACCCCTTATGACTTAAGGGAAATGCAGCTCTGAGGTAAGGGAACAAACATTCCCTTACTTTGAGGAGGCCTCCATGAGTGACACCCAACTGCAAGATGCAGCACATGACCCATTGGAACAGCTATGCCAGTGCTGGAAAGTACTGACATAAGGGGTTGGGATTGCGCCCTAATATAGTTTATTAGTATATAGTAGTGCATAGTACTACTATTATACTACTAGTAATAGTATATATTAACAGTAAATACTAAACTATAGTATAAATATAGGTTATAGTAATAAACATAGTTTAAAATTTAATGATATGTAATATAGGGTTTAAATTAACCACATGAAATCAATATAGGGGTGTTTTTAGCTTTTATTTGGTCATGTCCTATGTTTTTCTTGAATATCCTACATTTGGGGGTGCCCTGTCCTCTTGTGGTTATGACATCTGGTCACCTTGCTTGTGGGTGATGATGGAAAAGCTGTGCTTTATGATGTGGCAGGGAGAAGAGTGAGATATAGCATTGATATAATATCTTCAAAGCACTGTACTCCCATTGGCTTGTGGAACAATCCTTACAAATATCCTGCAAGATAATAATACTGCACTATCTCTGTATAGTAGATGGGAACATGAGGCTGAGAAATTTACTCACCATGTGAGTTCATGACAGACTCACACAACATTAGAACCAGGAACCTATGCCCAAATTGGGGGTGGGGGAGGGGGCGGGGAGCTAGAAAGACTGATTGCCATTTGTGACAGGCCATGTTCCCAAGACAGCTACTGGGGCCATGATTTGCCTAATTGGGTGGAGTGGACGGCAGGTTTGTAGATTTCATTCATGCACCCATATCTTTCCCCTCATAATTTCTGATTCATAGCTCAGCCCCTTAACCACTAAATGCTACCTCTGTTAGCACTTGTCAAGATTCAGCTGTAGCATTGGGAAGGAATCATAGAGTAGCTCTCCACTAAAGAGTACTTCTCACCACTGAGTAACCACAACTATATGCAACACAACCAATCCACACAGAATCCAAACAGGTTCCCATAGCTGGCTTGCAACCTGGCACCATTCATATTAAAACACCACCACTCTTTGGGGTTGTTAGCTGTGGTTTGTTTTGAAGGACATCTCTTATTCAGTTTATTACAGTCCCATAGGAAGTGGGAAGGAGGGAATAGGTGTGTTCCTTATTTCAGTGCTTGAAGCAGCTTGAAAAGACATCTTGTTTTAGAATTCTCCCTTCAGCTAGATTGGCTTTCATGACACATTTACCATAAGAAGGGCGCTGCTGCATCAAAACAAGGATCTGTCTTGCCCAGCATCTTTTTTCTGGACAGTGGCCCACCAACTGCCTCTGGGAAATCCAGGACCCATGGGCAAAAAACTCTCCTCTCCCACTTTTGCTACCCAGCAACTGGTACTCACACACAGAACCTGGCCATCACACACAGCCACAGTGACTAGTAGCCACTGATAGATTTGACCTCCATGAATTTGTTCAACACTTTTTCAAGCCATTTACTGGCTTGAGCTCTGTTTTCTAATCAGTTTTATTGGATGATCCAATTTCCCCGACACAGGGCAACTTGAATCTGAGCTGGCACAGATCTAAGTAGACCCATAGGGGCTGCCAGGGTCCAACATGGAATAAGGGAACAACGTTCCTTTATCCTTTGGAGAGCTCTGGCTGCCTCCCTGGCCCCGCGGGATACAACGGCAGGCGTTTTGATGCCACCATACTGTGGGATGGGCAGCCCCTATAGGATTGGGCTGTTAGTCTCCTTGCCTCTCACAGCGTCCGTTTCCTCCAGAAAGCAACTGATGAATATTTGAAAACACCATCAAGCAAACATGAAAAACAAACTAGAAGCTAGTTTCAATCTTTCATATTCTGTTCAGAAAATAAGTTTGAGTTGTGCTTAAATTCTCAAGGTCTATTTTTTTTAATGGGAAGGAATAGAACATAAGTGAAATTTTACAGCAATACTTAAAGCCTGATCCAAGGTATGTTTAAGCCATTTCTGCCCAACATTGCATATACGCAACAGGGATCAAATGTGTACACCTGTGGGCTGGGCAGAAAGTTAATCAGAAGCAAATCCCACTTGAGTTCTTATGACCTGCTTAATGTAGAAATATGTCTAACACTAAAAAAAAATTGCAGTCTTACTGTTAATGGTTTTAAACTTTGCAATAAGCAATTGAAGAGTTCCAGGTTAACAGTGGCCTCTGCTAGTGCTATATTGCATTATGAGGAGGTTTCCTTTCTGAACCTTTTCTCTAAAAATAAAATGTCCCCCATACATTTTAAATGTACAGAAATCTTTCAATTCTAATTCATCACAAACGCGTATTTAGGTTCACTAATGGCAATACTAGACACCTGTGTGGTTAGTTGCTGCAGGTGCAATGATTTTGCCCACAGCAGAAGAGCAAGTCCTTTCTCATCCTTGACCTCTCATGTCTCGCCAACATTTTGACCTTCACCTCTTCAAACTTATGTGCACTTTGTGCTTCACACTTACCATTTGTTATCAGGGATTCTTTGTTCTGCAAAATATCTGGTTTAGTTTTGCATATTTAGTTTAGCAGCTTTGGGTGCCCTCAGTGGAGTAGCTAGGTAATTTGATACCCGGGGTCCATAAATTTTTGTCACCCCATACAACATAATTAATTATTAATTAATTCACATTTTTATACCACTCTTCCTCTAAACAACTCAGGGTAGTGTACATGGTTCCTCCCCTTATTTTGTTCTCACAACAACCCTGTGAGGTAGGTGAGACTGAAAGATAGTAATAGTCATGACATGAAATGAATAATACGAGTGACCAGAAAACAATATTTCCCCACAAGCAATGGATGAAATTCTGCATCAAATGGTATATAAAATGATGGTATTATTCCTAAAAGCAATCATTTCCAGAATTTTGGTCACTAGGGTGTCATCCTCCCCCAAGGATGTCTCATTGGCCTGTTTTGGGTTAAGGCAGTGGTTCTCAAACTTTTAACACTGGGACCCACTTTTTAGAATGACAAGCTGTCCAGGACCCACTAGAAGTGATGTCATGGCTGGAAGTGACATCATCAAGCAAAATAAAATAAATAATTATAAATAAAGAAAAACAAATAAATAAGGGGAAGCTAGCCCTGTGAAAAAAATTCACCAAGTGAATTTTTTTATAGCCTGCCTACAATAACACCTCTCCCACACACTCAAAAAAAATCATTGATACTTTCAGCCCTCCCCAGTGCCCACCCAGCTCAGTGTAAATTCTCATAGTTCAAGTATATCACTATCAGGACTCACCTAGCTTTGCAAGTCAAAAAACAAATAAAAATTTACCTTACAGCTCAAACTTCTGTTTTATTCTTTTGGGGTAGGGGGTGCTGTCTTCTGGAGCATTGGTTTCGCTCCACTTCCATCAGAATGGGACCATACAGCTAGCCCCGTGCCTGACTTGACCAGCAGCCAAGGCACACTTGCTTACTGAAAGGTAAATGTGACTGTGTTGCTTACTTTCACTTTCCATAGGGCTCAATACATTTGCAGCTTTGAGGGAGGGACTTCCTTCTTGGGTGTTCTTTGGGGGTTGCATTTATTGGATAGGAACCATTCTGGTGTCCTTGGATTCCTCTCAGCCTGCCCTTTCTGACGGACTAAGGCATGTTTGCCTACTCATGAGTAAATGTGCAATATGGCTTGGTTTTACTTTCCATAGGGCTCCATGCATTTTTTGGCCATAACTTTTGATGGAAAGGAGATATTTTACTCTGGTTTTTTCATTGCATTCTGCTGGAAATTCCACATCCAACGGTATATGGCATGATGGGGTTATTCATAACCTTTGCAATGTTAGCGATGTTGGGTCATTTGTGGTGTCACCCCCCCCCAGGCTGGTGTGCTCCCCGCCCCTAGCTAGCTATGCCACTGGGTGTCCTTTGGGGAGAAAAGTGAGACACAAATTAAATAAATAAATACAATGTGGTGCTTAAATTACACATGAAAAAGTGAGGATGTTAATTAAGGGGGTTAATTAAGTTAATTAAATAAAAAGAGAGGGTGTTAAGTCCAACAGCCCCATGCCCTAACACCCTTTAGCCAAATTATGCCATCCTGGTAGCCTTTTAAAGACTAAGGGCCCAAACCTATCTGGCTTTCGATGCAGCCCTGAGGTAAGAGAACAAATATTCCCTTAACTTACAAAGACCTCCATGACTGCCACCCCACTACAGGATGCAGCGCATGCCCCCTTGGCAATGGCTGCATTAGTGCTGGAATGTTGGATAAGATTGGGCTGTAAGTGAGCCACCATGGCTCCAAAGGGTAAGGGGACTTAGATTTGGGCAGGAATTTGTGACTGTCTCGCTCGCTCCTTACTTGGTCCTATCTTTTGCTTCTTCATTCAGCTCTTGCTCAAGCAGAATGAAAAGAAGTTCCTCTCTCAGTAGTGGGAATCTCCAGGCAGCTGGGAGGTACAGCGAGCCAGGCAGTAGCAAGAGCAGGTGGTTATCCCAACAGCTGTCTGGACAGTCCTCAAAAGGAGACAGCCCCATGCCTGACTTCCACAGAAGAGTCTGAGGGATGGGAGGCCAAGTCCACATGCTTAAGAGGCTAAGGGCTGAGCCACTCAAGGCCTTGCCTGGGAAAGATGAAAGGTGATTTCAGACACAGCTTCTCCTATTTCATCAGAGCTTCCCCAGGAGAGGCATACACTTTTTGTTCTAGATAAGTGTGTCTGGATTTCAACCCACTATTGCTAAGGCAGACCGAAATAGCCACTGTGCCTAAATATGCCTGGGGAAGAAAAGAGAGGGCACCCACCCTTTTATGCAAGGGACTGAGTGGTGGGCTTGGAACAGGGAGCCCAGAGTTCAATGCACAGCCTTAGACAGGTCACACGGAGGTTGTGCTAATAACATGGGAGAAACCCCCATGAATGCTGCCTTGGCATACTTGCAAAAAAGGTATAGTTTCCATGCAAGATGTCAAACCTAGTGTAAATATAATGCCAGCTTCATTGTGTTTTCTGAAAGTCATCCATGCAGCCTTTCACATGTCAGACCTCAAGTATAAGCTGCATTGCTGGCCTCTGTGGCATTAATAGAGCAAGGCTCAGTGGCCTTGAAGCAGTGGTAGGCAACCTATGGCCCACAGGCCAGATCTGGCCCACCATCTGAAATCCTCCAGCTCATAGTCCCAAAAAGATATATCCACTCAGACCACAGTGGTCCTAAAAATTCAAGTTTGTACTTTCTATCTCTGTAAGGCTTACAGTGTAAGCAGCCCAAGGGCAGAAGCTTTCTTTGAGCATCATTCTCTGTCTGAGTACATGTCTCTCCACACTGTGCCCATCTCTTTTTTCTCAGCTCTGTGGCCTAATTGGAAAGCTTGTGCATGCAAACTGAATATGCATGTGTTCTTACTATTGACAGATCCAGTGTCTGGCCCCTATGCAGGAAAAAAAGGTTACCAACTCCTGCCTTAGAGGATGCAATGGCATGCTAATATTTCTGGTTTATACCTGAACTCCACATAAGTAAGGCATTGGTATGTTAAGGTATGCATTTTTTGGTTGTAAACATACCCTCTTCTGTCATGTTACCCTGACCCCAGGTAGGCTGGCTGGAGCAGAGTTCTGCTTATACTGCTGTCCCTGGCCTTCACTAGTAACTAAGTGGCCCTGCCCTGTTGGCCATGGAGGCATTTCACATTCCCCTTTGTTGCATTAGGCACCCAGAAAGCCTGGCCAGTTCCAGCCTCACCAGGAGGTAGCAGCTGATCTCAGATATCAGGGTAAATGACTGTCTCTTTCAGGGTGTGGGGCAGGAAGGGAAGGAGTCAGACCTGTGAAGGCTGATGAAGAAGATGAGGAATGTACTGAAATATAGTACATATGTGTGGGAAAAGAGTGGACAGGGAAGCTTTGATCTTGAGAGGTACCTAAGCTTTGGCTGCCACAGCATCCATATCTGGCATGGGAGAAACATGATGCAGGTTCTTGGTTATGAAAATCTATTAAAGAACTGCCTTGTATGCGCCTCAGACTAATGCTTTTGCTAAGCCACTATGTTCTACCTAGACTGGCAGGACTCCTACTACCAAGGCTCTCCGTGTTTATCTTAAACACATTTATTGAAGACTTATTTTTAATCCCACCCTTCTCTATTTTATTCTCACAACAATCCTGAAAGGTAGACTGAGAAAGAATGCAACACTAGCCCAATATCACCCAGTGAATTTCATGGCTAAGTGGATATTTAAAGCCAGGTCTTCTCACTCTTGACTGTGCGCTCTAACTTAGAAAGAGCCCCTGCCCTCCCGCCCACACACACACACACAGGTGCAGCCACACTAAAAACAGGTGTGCTGTATCTAGTGGGGGGGATCATAAGGCTTCAGAGGGGAAAGATTTAAACCCCCTTACCCCTCTGTAAGCTTCCTGCTCCACAATTGGTCTCTTCAAACCTTTGCCAACGGTGTAGCTGGTGCAAGTCTGAGAAGACAAAGGGGGCAGGGAGGCTTGCAAAAGTAGAGATCAGATCCACCCCCTCCTGCAGCTTCCCTGCCCAACCCCACTGCTGCCTTACCTTCTCTGGTGAGCAAGGCAGTCTGTCACCAGTGGTGGAGCACTGCGACCTCCTCTACCTCCTGCACTAGCAATTTTACAACAGCAAAACTCTTTTCCACTGCCATAAATGCCTCTGGGCAACAGCCCAATTTGCAATAGAATTGGGTTGCCCATTGGAATTACCAACTTGCCCTGTTACCTGAATCCTGACTAGGATGCCTCTATTTAAAATGCCTCACAAGACTCTCATCCCTCTTAGGCTACAAGACAGAACAAAATTACTGAGTGGCTGTATGACATCCTCCTATGTCTCTTGCTGGAGTTCAAAGCACACTTACTAGGAATTCACTGAACTCAGTAGAATGAACCTACAGTGAAAACACTGACTTGGCCTAAGATGAGAAGACAGAATTTGTCTTCTCTTCAAGCAAGGATACGGTTCCCAAGAGTAGCCAGATACATCTTCTGTTTGCAAGTATCCAGAGGTAAGACGGTGGTTGCTTTCCTGTTTGTCCCCGTATCTTATAGTGGTGTACTGCTTCTGAATATGGAGGCTTCACTTAGCTGCTATGACTCATAGCTGTCAATGGATCCGAAATCTTATGTAATGTTTTTTAAGGTATCCCAGCTTCATCCCAGAGTAGACTGTAGGGACTGGGGTACTTTTGCATTTGGCCCAGTTTAGCTCCCATTCCACAGTTCCATGGGCAGGGCCAGATTAATCATTGTTAAGTGCTTTAGAGCGCAGGGCCCTCTACATTAGGACTCTTGTGGTGCTATAATCATCTGGAAATTCCCACTGTGAAAAGTGCGATTATCCTGCTCCTTACACTGGGTATTTCTTTAAGACTCCCTGTAGCTCAGGAACACATCTTCCATTCTCACTGTCAAGCAGAAAAGCAAGTACCATGTTCCAAGATAATTGAGAGTAGCTGTCGTCTCGCCAGCATGAGAAGATCATCATTTTCTATACTGCAGAAAATCTTTAGCAGCAGGGAAGCAGAAGAGAGAATTTATATTCACGTCTGTCTGAGGTGAACATGAATGCCAGCAAACACAAGCCATGGGGGGGGGTGCTTCTGAAAAAAATAGCTCACCATAGCCCCCACCCATGTCCATCAATCTCATTCTCTTTCAGGAAAGAGCCAAGGCATAGCCTTTCCAACCATGACCTGCATGCATAACCGAAGAGGACCAGGCCAGGCTTTGGAGCCAACCTGCGCTGTGCTTCAGAAGAGAAATCAAATTGCCAAATATGGGGAAAGCACAAAGAACAAACACCCCCTCCCCAAAGGAGAGGGACTTGACTGAGGCTGAGCCAACTCTAGCCTGAGGAGTGGAGATGGAAGGGAACTGGAACAGGCCCTTTTCCAAGACGTCTCCAGCAAGACCACCACCCCCTCCCAAGCATGGCAGCAGTGGTAGCAGGGTGGTCTGGATGTCTATTTGTGCCTGCCACACCGCCTTTCTGCAATGTGCTGCTTTGGATCAGCACTGCCCAGAGCCCCTGGCATAAAGGGAGCAGCGATAAAAATAGATGCATCCAAAAGTTAAAAATAGCCAGCCCGACTAGGCACACAATTTGCAAGGCAATGGTGAGACACAAAGATGGGGAAGGGGGCGGTGGGAAAAGTGAGCGCCTAGATCAGGGCCACTGGACAACAGGAAACCGAAGCTTTATCCAACTCTGGGTTCAGGACCGCTGTGGTTTTTCCCCCTAATTGACAGCTGCTGGGCTTGGGCTTAGACTCCAGTCTTAATGAAAACATGAAGCTGGCTGGCTGGGAAGCCAGGTTCTCATCCCAACTGTGGGAGCCAACCATTGCTCAGAGAGAGAACTCATTCTAATTTTTACCATGTGTTCCAGTTTCTCAATTCTTAAGACTTCAACAAAGTTGTAGCCCCCACATTATTGCATCCACACTTTTAGCTAGGAAAGGCCTGAGGAGAGGGGACTCGGGTCATGACAAAACAAACTATGCAGTACAAAACAAATTTCTTACAAATATTTGGATACCCAATCTCAGCCTATCCAGGGCTGTGTTTCCACTACAGCTTTTCTCCACTTTCAATGCACCAATTACTCCAATGCATTTAGGAAACGGGGGGGGGGGGGTCCAATCAGGCTTCTTGCATGGGCCCAATACCAGTTCTCAGAGACCCTGAGATAGGGAAGGAGATCCTCCCTGCAGGATTTGTAGTGATGGGCCACTGGTAGGGAATTGTGTGACTCAATGGCGCCACCTGCTGATAGAAGAGCGCCACAGCCAGTCCAGTGAAGACCTGCTTTGCTCCTGGAAGACTCAGAGGGGGAAAACAAGCAGGCAGGCAGGATAGAATTTACAAATTTGGGACCTCCTAGGGGAAAAATGAAGAGGACAACCCATCCTACTGCAAACATGCAGTTAATTAAAGCAACCACAGATACAATGACAAAGATTTAACATTGACAGTATAGAATAATTGCTGCCACCGTGTTCCAACCCCCCCTTGCAAAGGCAGCACTGCCTGAAACATTTGCTCTTTGTTGCCTCTGTGCCAGGCCATGCACTGAAAGCGCATGATGGGGACACCTTTCCAAAACTGTGGCAATTTAGAGCTAGTTAGTGCTTGGATTGGTGAGCACCAGGAATCCCATGTATGCCACCTTGAGTTGATGGAATAAAGGCGAGAGATACATATAAATAAATAAAAAGCATACCATATAGCACTGTTCTGGGCAACTGCCATCCCCTAATATTACCGACTGAACAGCTCATTTCCATAAGAGGGGAGTCCTTTAAGTTGCATGACTCTTACCCTGGTATTCAATGCAATCTTCAAATGCGGTGATGAGAACAGGTTGGAGCCAAGCTTCACACTCTCTGAGGCATGGTGAGAAGGAGTGAGGTTTTATAAATGGATGGGATGGGGTTTTAGAGCGCTGGCTCTTATTCTCAAGTGCATGGTGGCTGGAAGCCTGAGCAGATGGTTTTGGCCAGAATTCCCCATGCCCCAAGAGAGTCTTGTTTCATTTGCACTCAGAAAAGAAACAAGATTCCAATCTGTTATGGATGGGATCAGAAAATGTATCTGGGATGCAAACCTCTTCACACTAGAAAAATAACCCAGGTTTTGTTTGCACAATACTTTTTAAAAATTGCTTGGTTTGTTCCATCCTGATGGTGACATCAAGACCAATTCATTATACTCAACTGTTCCATTGAGTTTTAACCACCCCTCTAAGTCTTCATGCTGGGAATAAAAAAACCAACACAGCTATCCCATACCCTTGAAAAAGATCAGAAGGTTCAGCAGATGCCATATTTGAAAAGGACATTTTTGCTCAACTATTTATTTAGGAGGACGGGGACGGGGGCTAATGTATTGGCATCAAATTCCAAGATTAACCATTGAGAGCCCAATCCTGAGCTTGGCACACCAGCTCACTGCTGGCACACACTGTTGCAAACATGCTGTAAGGCACGTTTGCAGGCCCTAGCACTGGCACTAGGTACCTAACTGGGCTAGCACCTGCGAGGGCCAGAGCTCCAAAGCTCGGCAGTCACGCGGACTGCCAAGCATCAGATAGGTAGGTGGAAGAATGGGGTGAGGCAGGGAGGAGGTGTTCTGGGGGAAGGAAGCGGGGCAGGACCGGTGGAACTTTGCTCCACCAGATCCAGAGCCTCCGTATCAGGCTGGCCACCCGACACGGAGGCTCTTGATTCTATGTCAACCTTTGAGGATGAAAGCCCCTTCTCCCGAGGAGCTGGCGGTGGCTGCCTGGAGTGTCCTGGATATGGCGGCAACCATTTTCGGTGCCACTGCAGCCCTATGTACTGGGTAGCTCAGGATTGGACTTCGAGCCTCTGTAATGCAGGAGTCCTTGGGCGGTTCCGGGTACAGTTGTATTCCCTACAGAATCATGTAGCCCAGTGCTACTCGGATCTGAGCTACTTCAAGAGAGGGCACAGATCTGAGCATCCAGAGGCTGCTCCATGTCGCCTGGGAATGGGGGTCAAGATCCAGCATAACCATAAGGTCCTGGCCCCACCTCCCACTCCCTGCCCACCCACCCCCAGGAATGCTCACCGTCCACCCTCCCCCTGCCCCAGAATACCTCCCGGCCTAACTCCTGCACCAGCCTAACTCCTGCGTGGCGTAGAAGTGCTTTATGGCTGTGGCTATTAGGATTGCACCCTTATTGTCTCAAGAGATGATGGCCAAAGATCAGATACAATCAAGAGTAGGTTGATCCCAGCTCTGACTATGGTAACCAAAAATGACCAGAGTTAGTAGACCTCAAGTTACCAGTTGATGTGGACAAACTGTACAGTTGTCTCTGACTTGCCCTACATGGAACCTTCCCTGGAGAATCAGCCTAGCCACAGCTAGAATCACCCAAAGACTAATTTTAGCTTCTTATTCCAAATCAAACACAAGCAATATCATCCCATCCAGAGATGCAAACTAGACAACGCCTTGGAATGTCAAAGTTTGAGGGGTACCTGCCTCAGTTACATGTGTTCTGAAGGGAGTTCCACTACCTGTGTTTTAGAGGAGACAAGCAATCCTATTCTAAACGCAAAGCCAGGCCAAATAAAAAACAAAAAACAAAATGTACCAAAGGGGCATTTCCATGCAGCCAAAATCTCTTAATTTAAACCAGTGTTTTTCAACCTTGGGGTTGTAACCCAATGGAGTCACAGCAAGGTACAGAAATAAAAAAGGTTGAAGACCACTGGACTAGAGCACCACCAGGAAAAGGGGGAGGTATCTGGTACCAGGAGATTGTGTTCCAGTCCTGCTCAGGTTCTTAATAATTGTGCTAAAATAGCTTTCATGAGCGCCAGGCTTCATGGTAACATTTTCTGTTTTCTCTAATAAGAATATTGTGTTACAGTTAACAGAACTGGGAGAGCAAAACAGGGGTGGGAAGTGGGCAGATATAGTCTTGGGAAGGGGGGCGAGATCAACAGTGGGTCCCCCAGTCTCATATTTTATTTACTAGGGTTGTGGCACAAAATAGATTGAAGATCACCGATCTAAAATAAGCCCTGTGCTTGCACCATTAGCAACGCACCATGGTATCTAGTAGTGCATGCGTAGATGGACCGCCCAAGTCTGAGTGAGACACTCACCATATCGAATATCACACTGATAGAGGTGTTTGAAAATGTTATTTATCTTACTCAGATGTAAGCCCATTGTGTTCAGTAAGACTTAAGACTGTAATCCTATCTTACCGGAAACAGACACCTCTACACATGAATTTGTCTCAACCCCACACTATCAAGTTAAAGCTTCCATTGTAGCTGGATTAGGAGCTGAGGGCCCTTCCTGGCAGTTTGTCCCAGGTAACAGCCATATAAGGGTGCTAAAGGAGTGCCAATGTAGATCCTGCCCTGGCCACCTAAGCCTCAGATATGCTGCAGCTTGGCCAGCAGAAGGTTGGGTTGGTTGATGCCAAAGAAGTGGGCAGGTGAGCCAGCTCACCATGAGCAGAGCTGATGTGCACCCAACCCCAGCATCCACACCTGGCGCACCATGGCCAGCTTTTCCTCCCTCTCGCAACAAAAGCTTGGCAAGTTGGAAGTGACATGATGACATCATCATGGTTTGGCAAGCTCTGCACTGGGTGACACCACCCCCAGAGGCACCGCTGCCCCCACCTATTTAATCAGCAGACAAGACTGTCCATTTTCATCTTGGTGTTCAACAGATCTTTGTAAAGTATGTTGTGCTTGCAATCAGAATTTTTAATAATAAAAAAGAAGACTAAGTTTTCAGTGCATGTTGATAGCTGAAATGAGGATTCTCCTCCAAGCTAGGGATAGTGCCCAAGTATTTGGGGGATTGTATTTAGTCCAGATTCTCTAAGAAGTTGCACAATAGCAAGGCAGTTGAATTACTGAAATTAAATGATCAAGAGCTTACTGGGACACTGTTCTCCCCCCCCCCCCCCATTTTTAACATGGTGATATGCTGTTCTGCATATAATAAGATTGTGGAGGAGGGTGGCAAAGTGTAAATTTGTCTAAGCCAGTAACATGTGCATTCATTCACGCACAAACACACTCTGGACCAGTTCTAATCACAACTCTTCCCCACTCATATATTCAGACTGACAAATTCATATCCCCTTCTCTGCACAAAAAAAACATACTCAGCTGTACAGTTTCTAGTGGTCAGTTTCTAGTGCCATCATCTCTTTCCCATCCTGCGGCAAAAACCATCCCAGCAGATAGAGAGGAGACAAGCCTTGGACTAGCACCAAGGTTCAAGCGATGCAGGTGGAATGGTGTTCTACGACTAGAAGGTTAAACGGCTGCAGGTTGGAAGAGAATCTTTTCCACTATAAGAATGTGAGAGAAGACCCAGGTCTGCTAAAAACACTAAAGAAAAGGTGGGTAGTCCCTGTGCTACTTGCACCCAGGTGGCTTCCCATTGTCCTCACAAAGACCTTTAGGCCACTGGTAACAGGTTTTTAGCCCGGACACAGAGGGGTGGTGGCTGTGGCAAGAGGAAAGTGGAGAGGAGCCCTCCATGAGTTGGGATGGGTCAGGCCCTAAACTGTTTGTTCCCCAATCCATCTCCTCGCCCCAGAGGCATCATGGGGGGGGGGGGGCTAGGGTGCAGACTGCACAGGGTGACATCCTCAGAGGGTGGCTAACCACTAGTGGCTAAAATTGTGAAAACCTTGGTATTTATGAATAATACTATATACTGTTCAATAGCCAATTTAACACAGAATGCAGTAAAACAAACTACATTGAAATATCTATATTGAATCAAAGGATATAGCCAAATAACCAGAAAAGGAAAACACAACTGCCTTACGTAACAAAAAGTAGATTTGCTTAACTCAAAACTGACTAATGAGATTGATTGCTCTGAGAGCCAATGAGGTGCTATTATGACACTGCAGGGAACCAATAAGGTGTTAATATGACTCAGCTCTCATTTCCATGTATCAGAGCTAATACTACAACTCTTATTCAGCTGTGTGAGTGTCATCAAATTGACCACTGGTTTTTGTTGGTACTGTTAATATATAACCCTGTTGTATTATATATTAAAAAAAAGTAAATGGGGATTTACATCTTCAACCCTAGTGATGCCACTGCATTTAGGCTGTATGATACTGTAATTTATTCTGTATGGTCTGGTACGGGAAGAGGTCGATCATGGGGGTGACACATTGAGCTCTTGCACAAGATGATGCAGACCCTAGTGATGCCTTTGCCTTCCCCTCCCCCAGGCCAAATCTATGCCACTAAATGATAATAAGGAAGTCTCATTTTGACTGAAGAAAATGGCTGCCTAAAGCAGACGGAAGACTCATCCTGCTAGATCGCACCATAGATTCATCTTGTCTACCATTCTGTTTCTAGCAGCAGCAAGCCAGATGCCTCTAAAAAGCTGACATACAGGGTTCAAAAACAAAACACCCAAAGGCAACAGCTCCTCTTTCTTGTTTAACTCTAGCAGCTGGATACTCAGGTATACCATTCCTGAATATGGAGGTTCTATTAACTTGTTATTGCCTATAGACTTTTCCTCCATGAATCTGCCCAATCCTTTTTTCAAAAAGCCTCCTGGTGCGGCTTAAGATCGCTTTCTGTTGTGTTGTGCACTCTGACCTACTTTTTGCTTGCATTCGAACTTTTTCTTGTTGATTTAAAGCAGATTGTGAGCTGCCTTGAGGGTCCTTTAAAAAAAAGAAGACAATAACCGTTTAAACAAAACCAGACCATCACCTCATACAAGTGAATTCTGTAACTTGTATGTTGTGCAAAGATGTGCTCCCTTTCATTCTTCCTGAACCCATTGCCAGTCAGCTGGGAGGGGCAATCAAATTCTAGTATTGAGATAGAATGACATTTCTCTCTGTTCACGCCATTCATCGTTTCATTAACCTCTTTAATGGCCCCAGGTTTTTTTCCTGAATTCTTCTCAGCTTAGAGGACACAATACAGCAGCACACTGGCCTTCAATTGTCAGGCCAGGATCCATAAGCAAGTTGAGCTTTAGGCTGCCCAATCCTATGCATGTCTACTCAGAAGTAAGTCCCATTAGAGCCAATGGGGCTTACTCCCAGGAAAATGTGGATAGGATTGGGCTGTGAGTCCATCACAGCAGACACCACCATTTTCCTTTTGCCATTGAGCTTAAAATTATATGTACTTAAAAACAGGACACATTAACAATGTAAGAAGAGCCTTGCTGGATCAAGCATCGCTTTGCCCAGACTGACCCAACAGTTGTCTCTGAACAACACAAGAGCAGATGATGGCATACCCCACTACGGTTAGTCCCTGCAACTGGTTTTCAGAGGCACACACTGCCTTTGACCCTGGAGGCAGCATTCAGTCATAATGATGGGTAGTCAGTAATAGGCCAGCCCACCACGAATTTGTCTCATTCACTTTCAAAGTCATCAACACACCTTGTGGCAATGAATTCCACAGACTATGCTTTCATCCTTCCTAAATTCCAAGCCAATCAGTTTCATCATAGTTGAGTGCTCTGAGGGAGGAAAAGAAACTTCGCTCTCCCCCCCACTGTACATAATTTTATGTCTCAATCATGTCCCCCCTGAATTGTATTCCCCCTCCAGCACTAAGCCTTAACACACTGTAATCCTTTTCCATAAGATGCTCCAGCGTTCTGATCATTTTAGGTGCTGTCTTCTGCACCATTTTCAGATGTGCAGTGTCCTTTTTTGGAATGTGGCTACCAGAACCATACACAGTATTTCAGATGTGGTGGCACTATTGATCTGCATAAGGGCATGTTATATTAGCAGCTTTCTTTTCAATTCCTTTTCTAGTAGGATGCAAAGGGGAACCAAGATTCCTGGGCCTTTTATATAGTTTTGTGGCAAAGCAGATTTCCAGAGCTGTTCCAACCTGGGCATGGCACCACCCAAATTTCCTCCTCCTCCATCAATTGTTAAAGTTACAAGGACTCTTCTCTGCCTGTTTTTGTACCTGGTCATCTTACAGAGATTGGGGGGGGGGGGGAAAGCACATTATATGTAACCCATCATTAAAAAAAATTAGATCCTAGATTGCTAGTTCAGTTTGAAAGTAGCTGATAAGAGAGATGACAAGAGTTAGGTCTGAAGACTATTATAATAATGTACTTACCCCCAATATGTTAATTCTTTGTGCCCTTGTCATTTCCAGAAAGACCGTGGACAGAAGGAAGCCCAGCCTTGCCAGAGAAGTCCCCTGTCAGCCATCTGGTAGCTGGCAGTAGCTGCTTATGGACATGCCGATCAGAAGAACATTTTGTCAGCTGGTGCCACTGGCCACCTGGCCTGTCTTTGTACATCTATAGTACACCTCTTCCAAGACTGCCCTACTTTGTTGCCAGGCAACTCTTGTTACCTCCATCCCCTCTGTTACATCACTCAAAGTCAGAGTTGCTGCTTATATTCGCAGGTCACAGAAATGGTTGGACCTTAAAGATTGGTTTAAATTTTGACCACCAAGACAGAATTCATTCCCACACTTTATGAAGGTACTGCTTTAAAGACTGGGTGTTCAGATGTTGCTGTCCCCTCAAAGCTGTCTCTCCATGAAAAATAGCTGCAGCTTAGAGCACAGTTTATGAATGACCACTAGCTATAAAGGTACATAACTGAGCCTCCATATACAATGGCGGTGTCTGGAGATAGATCACCTCCATCTTGCTTGCTTGTGAGTTTCACAGGGTCACTTGGCTCTCAACCACCAGACAGAATACTGAGTTCAGATGAGCCACGATTGAGGCAACACACCGATTAAGGTGCCTGTTACAAGGCCAGTCCGGCATTTACAATACACCCAGAGTGGAACAGGAGATGTGATATGCAACTAATAGACACACCTCACAGGCTCAGCGACATGGCCTGACTGAGGCTGTTTTCCAAGTTGGGCATCTTCCCATCGTGTCTGTGCAGTTCTGGGCTTGACATAAATCCATCTGTTAATCTAATACACTTAAGATGAACCAGAGAAGATTAACAGGAATCAGGACTGGTTATATTATACATACGCCACCCCCCATGAATGTTTAAAAAACACAAATTTTTAGTATTTGAATTAAGTTACTAAAGCTAACAAACTAAGGTTATGCTAAAAATAAGCAAAACAATAAGTTACACAAAATATGTCATCACACCGACTAGTCTTACTCAGACTCTTACTAAGTGCATGACGGCAGGAGTATGGCGAAGGGTGGGATGAAGAGCAGGACAGGTGGCCCTGAGGAGGGGTGTGAACTGAAAGGAGCAAGGCCTAGCACAGCAACCCAACCTCCTCAGTTCTTGAGTCAAGCACATTTTCAAGTCCTTAACTTCATCAAGGAATGATGAAGGCATTCCTGCCTTCAGAGGGTGTTACAATTACTGCTGTTTCTCTTCACTTGGCCCACGGAGTATCAACCTAGCAGCTGCCCTATACTGTATACGCCTTTGTGCCAAGCACGTTAAATACAGAATGCTACTTTCCCGGATGGAACCACGCTTTGCAACAGGGCCTCCAACCCATATGGCTAACACAGGAAGGATGAAGTTGTAGGAGAAAAGGGGAATTAATGAGTGTGAGAAGTGTATGTTTAACCTTTCCCATGCCTGCAGGTTTCCCATCAGGCCCCTGTTCTACCAGCCAAGTTTCCAGACCAGAAATAAGCCTGCCTGGAGAGAAAACAGACTGAGGGGAGTGGATAAGCATGCCCTCCTCTTCCACCACATTCATATTACCTCTCAGGAAATACTGGGAACCTATAACGGCCAAGGTCACACTGGACTCAAAACAGCTACTACTGCACTGGTGGCCAGACCAGCTCCAGAATTTGGGGGTGGGGAAGGTAAGAGGACTTGAGCCTTTCTCTATTTAAATCAGGAGCAAAAGACAGGAGTTGAAACAGAACACTAGAGCCAGATGTGCTCACACCTATCTCAGCAATCATGAGGACCAGAAACTGTGTTTTTAAGTGCTGAACACATGTACCTGCCTTTTACTGCATGAGACCATTGGTTCACCTAAGTCAGGACTGAATACTGGTAGCACTCCCAAGCTCAGGAATCTTCTGCAGTCCTAACTGGATATGCTAGGGAATGAGCGTGAGACCTTCAGAATGCAAAGTAGGGCTCTACCACTGGCCCTTTCCCCAGGGGTCAACATCCCCAAGAACCCAGTGGGACCAAATGAAAATAGCCCAGAGGCTTTGAGCAAAACAACTTGAGCTTTCAGTTTTTGTTCTTGTCCGAGATGCCGCAACCAACTGCACCTCTCACTGCATGACGTCCTCACCACGCCAGAACGCTTCAAATCTTTCCATGACAGGTCACCCTTATCAAATGCCAAGTTTTTCTGTTCCTCAAAAAAAACAGCATCTGTCTAAACACTGGCCTGCGTATAACCACTACTTACCTGGGGCAAGATTCACCTTATGGTGGTAAGCAATGTTTGTAAATGAGAAGAAAATGTGTTCTTTAGTTCTGTTAAAAAGTCATCACTGGGATACCGGAAATCTTGGAGACCACAATATCCTTCCACCAGCTCAGCTGGGGTCAAGTGCCATTTGACCCCTATCTTCCCAGAACTGCTTCCCATTTCACCAGGTCATTATACCGATGCTGTAAGGTCTTCCTAACCCCCCCCCTTTTTGTATTAGACTGTATGTCACCATTTAAAAATGTAAATTGCCTTGAGTATACTGAAAATGTAACTGAGGATTACAAAGGGCGAATGTAGTGAGTGAATATAAATGTCATTAAATTATGCCCATGTGCTGGCAGGCAGGGGAGTAACATTGGTTATATTGCTAAACTTGATAATAACTTTTGTAGGCTTATTGGAGAAGTTGATATAAGCACCATCATTGAGATACCCCTGCTGCTTTTAGATCACTCAATGCAAAAAAAGAAAACCAAAACACACAACACGCCTGCTGCATGTACTTTCTGAAAAGATCAGAAGAACACAAAGTCATATTTTCAGTTACTCTTTTTAAAACAGCAAAGAAAACCCCGTTGTCCAAACCACATCCGAGGGGAGCTCTCACCAGTATGAGGCAGACTGAACATTAGAACTGGTTTCTGCCAGAGGCAACGTGCTTGCAGTTAGCTGAGAGACAACCCCTCCCCCCCAAAAAACACTCAACAACAGGTAGGTGCCAGAGTCAGGAGTATACAGACCAGCCAAGGAGTTCAGGCAGGCCTGGCCAAGTTCCAAATGACACGGAATGGTCCCAGATGGGACTCTGTTGGAATAATTACATGGCAGCCAAGATGGCAGAGCGGAAGGTATGTACACCAGAAATGGTCCATGGGTTGCCATCCATCCTTGCCAGAGAGATGGCCGTTGAGGAAGTTGTCTGTGCCCAGAGTCGATAAGCCACTGTCGTCCCAGCTGATGTGAAAGATAGTGGAATGTTTCTGAAAAGTTCCACTAACTTGGGCTGATGCCAATCCTGGAGATTAGCAGCATGGGGGTGGGTGCCCGATGCCTAGGCAGCTCCAGTGACCAGCGGGGGTGGGGCAGGGTAGCAGAGACCAAGGGAAGAGCCTTTTGGCTACAAGGCTCCAAAAATGTCTGTATGCTTCTCTCTCTCACACACTCACACACAGAAAAACGGACACAAATCCATGCAACCAACCCACTCTCTGTCTCCCATTTAGAGGCACTCTGCATCCAAGCGTTACAAATTCTGATCTGTAAGAAGCCCATGTTTGGCACTCAGAATAAATCGGGCAACTAGATAAATCCTGCATGTGGCTTCATTTTAATTTTGCTTCCAAGGTTCCAATTCTCAAAGCATTTGGAATTCTGTGAGGAGAACCAAAGGAAACCAGAGTGCAAAGAGGGAGCAGATGAAGGAAAAATACCGGGCCACTAGATTGGGTGGGACGGCTGTAAGGAAACAGCAATCCTCATTTCCATGTGCTTGACTGCCCCACATAACACTGGTGCAGTTTCTTGAGGCAAGAAACCTCACCTACACCCAAGCCCCAATAAGAAACAAATTTGGTTGCCCCACCAAATCGTGTTTCTTGTTCACTTGCCTGTCCAAGTAGAGTGTTTTTAACATCAAAAGGAGGCAGGCACCTGGATGAGCAGGGCACTTTCACAACTCCCTGGCTGCCACAGATCACCTCCCTGCCATTTCTTTTCTCAGATTTTTTTCCTAGTCTGGCTCAGATATCAGCTTGAACCTGGCTGAAAGAAATATGGTAAGACCAAAAAATGGAGACGGGATAGGGGTAGAACAGAAAGAATTCAGTTTGCATCACCCACACAGCCCTTTGGATATAAAAACCAAATCCCCACCCATTGCTTTATGTGTGAATGGGGTATAAAAAAACAACAAAACAGGGCCACCCCAACATCTCTAATTAGCCCTAATTGAGTTAGTCCTTTATTGCTTAACTATTGGTCATCACAATGTAGGCCTTAAACCTTCTGCATAATGAATGCAAAATACCAAAATGTACCTCCACAGATCACAAGTGGAATGTCATTTTTGTAATGCCCTCCCATATTTAAAAGACAAAAGAAAAGAAGCTTTCCGCAAGCCATAAGTTAGCTTATATGTGAGAGGAAGATTTAGCATAGCACTCTCCATGACAGGCTAGTTTACTACACGAAGGGAACTTTGGTCGCAGTTGGGTTTTCAGTGTATGGCAGCATTCAAAAATGTAAATCCCTTCCCTCAAGCTCTTTGCAGGAATACAGAACTCTGCCATCTTGTTCTGCACAAAGCAAGATCAACTCAAACATTCTCAACCAACTCATTCAAACACACGACTCTAATGCACACACACAGAGTCTTCCACCTGTCTCTGCTCCCCCTCCACTTCAAGCAAGCAGTTCCATATGAAAATTTTTCTCAACCAGAATGTCAAAGCTCTGCACCCTGGATCAAGACCACATCACAGGAAGAGTTGGCTCCAATGGAGGAGGTGGCTCCCTTGACAGCTATTGGACCTGGTGGAAACAGTGTGCCATTCCTGAGCAGATGGGTGTGGGGAACAAAATCAGTCATTGGTGATACCCTTGGCCCGTAGTTCCTCTTGTACCCGAGCAAGATATGTAGGATCAGGATAGCCAAACCTGGAGAAGGAGAAACAAAACTGCATGAAGTTACACTTCTCATCCTAGATCGCAACAGTTATCTACCCAGCGGGTTTTAGTATCAAGACCTAGAGACCCTCAATGAGAAGAACAGGAATGGCAGAGAAGTTCTCTAAAGGACAGTTTGTCCACTCATCAGGAGAGTGTTCCAGGTTCCCTCTCAGTTTATGCAATTTAATGATGATTCCTAGTCAGCACTCTATACATATGAAGCTACCTTCTCTTGAGTCAGGCCCTTGGGCCAATCTCCTAAGATTGTATACGTGCTAACTACCAGCCACACCCCACAATTCCAGAAGGTTCTTTCCTACCCATATCCAGAAATGCAGACATGCAAAGCATCTGTTCTCCCAATGAGCTAAGGCTCATTCAACGAATAGAGTGCACACCATTGAACATCCCAGAAATCCCCGGGACCCCTCTGACAAACCGAAAGTGTCCCCTCAAAATTTAAAAATATCAGCATACAGGTTGAGTCTTACACCCTGCTCACTGAAAAATATATGTTCTACATTCCGTGAAGAGAAAAATAAGGCTGGGAGGCATTGCTTGAAACCTTATCTCCAGCAAAGGCTCATAAAGATGACCTTAGTGAACCAAACTTTTTCTTAGCCTCAGTCTCATATACTTAAAAGCATTAAGTGGCGACATGTTCCCTGCACTATAACCAGTTTAGGTTGTAGTTGGGGAGCGATGTTCCCCTTCTCCATGGTGGAAGCAAACTCAGTGCACGTAGAAAACTCTCTCCTTCCTAACATGCAACCCCTTCTCTTTTGCAAACCCATAGCCCGATACAGTACAGCTCAGGAAAAGCTCTAGCACTCATTTCAGCAGGTAGCACAAGGCAGCCCTCAGATTCCCTTGTACAGCATGGACAATCAGGAAGCCTTATATCCCAGGATGGCTGTATGATAAGCACGTGTATCTGCCTCTAAGCATTAAATAGAACTTATAAAGGAAGACTATTCAAGCCTCCCCCCCCGGCAGGCTACCCACCCACCCTTGGGGACCCCTAGCTATAGTCCCATCATGCATATCCTCTCCGCCTCTCCATGGTAGACTCGTACAGCTGCGGCCCGCCGGTACAGTTGGTTTTGTGGTGGATGTCATTCCAGGTGATAACATTGGCTCGGCCTGTGGTCATGGAGGTGCCGATGGTGAAGGTAAGGCGCTGGTCAAAGGCCTTGCGGAACAGCGCCAGCACCTTGTTGCCTTCGGGGCAGTCGGGTAGGTAGGCCACACGGGTGGTGCCTGGATAGCGGACACCAGGATTGGGATGCTCCACCTGCAAAACGGAAGCAGCAAAAGGGATTCCATCATCAGTCCAAAAAGGCAGCTAGATGAGAAGACACTTAGATGGTACAGCCAAGGTAAACCCTTCCCCTGAGGCATAAGCCATCAGCCACAACTTGAGTGGCCCCCATTTCCACTGAGGCCTCTCTCTTCTAAGTGGAATGTATGATTTCTGAAACTACTGAAGGCACAGGAAGAGGACACACAGAAACAATGGTTTGGTAGAGTGGTGCAAGAAAACACTGAAAGCATCAGTAATTACTAGGTTCCACAGTTAAACTTTCTTCTTTAATCATTCCATATGAGCAACAATATGCACATGGAACACTGGGTGGGTCAATGTATGTGTGACTAGGGTGCCTGAATGAACCAGCAGGATATACTGGAGAGACTGTCAGTTTTAGCCACTTATTTTCCACTAGTTTTGAAGCTCTTGGCCCAGTCATCATCTCTCAACTGACACTGTGGGGTTGCTGTAAGAATAAAGCAGAGAGTTGGAGAGAGAAATCCCATGTATGACCTTCCCTTAGCTCAATGGTTCCCAACCTTTAGGAGCTCAGGGACCCACTAAGGCAAAATTTGGAGACGGCAGGGACCACATGCAAACCCCCCCCCCACCCTTGCACACAAAAAATACAATTAAATTTGTAATACATAAGAAGATTATTTAATAATTAATGTGATGGTTGTGCTTGCATTTGCTTCACTAGCTATGAAAGTCTTGGGTTTACATGGAACACATAATAATTCCCCCCCCCAACTCAGAGGTTTACACACCCACCCAATTCAATCCAGTCTTTTCCCCCATGCCAGACCACATTATGCACAGCCCTTGCCTCTTTTAAGTGCGGAAAAACACCTCAAAAAGGGAGAGGGTAAGCACAAGGGAATTATAGACAAGTCATGCAAGGTAGTTAAATGAGCCAACAAAAAGCACACACATCCCTCCACACTTCCTTTTGTTACACAGCTCTGGCCCTGCTCCCCCCACTTGTGAGTCCAGAGTCCTTAGGAAAGTGTTCAACACAATTTAGGCAGGTGGGTCCTGAAGGAGAAGAGACGTGTGAAGGAAGCACCAGCTCAGAGAGACATCTCAGAATGGCTGCTGCGTGTCTCAGGAAGAAAAGTCCTTTTGCTGTGCACTGCAAGGTCTTTGGGGGGGGGGGGAAGCCTCTCTTTACTTCCTGTTCTAACTGCTGTCATGCTCTAGCTGTGGACTACTTTGGTTGGAGCTAAGAGAGTGTGAGCAAGCCTGTAGGTAGGCTGCAGCCACAAAAAAACAGCTGCCTACTCTGCCATTAGTCTGTGGAACTCCTTGCCCCAGGATGTAATGATGATGTGTAGACTAGATGACTTTAAAAGGGGACTGGAGAAATTTCTGGAGAAGTTCATCACAGCCACAGTGTGACTAACAGCCCCATTCTAGGCATGTCTACTCAGAAGTAAGTCCCATTATAGTCAATGGGGCTTACTCCAAGGTAAGCATGCACAGGATTGCAATCTGAGGAGATAGGGGAACTGGCCAAGTGTGGGGTGGGGGAGGGCTCCCCATGGACAAAGCTGCTGCTGCTGCTCTCTGAGGAAGAAGAGTCCGGGGTTACACCTGCTGTACTTTGCTATGGTGGTGCCTGTTCTGCAACTTCTGGGATTGCTTCTCCCCAGGTGGGCAGCTTGCAGTAAGACAGCAGAGCTGCTGCCTGCTTCCCTCTCCAAAAGGGGTGCCAAAACCCGGTTGCCTGGATCCCTTGCACCACCCCTGGGCATTAGAAGAGCACATCCAGGGGGCCCAATCCTGCCAACTGGGGAGGGGGTACCAGGGCTGGGGGTTGAGCATACTGTTTCTCCCCTCTGCTGCTGCCACACTGCCTCCAACTCCCTTCCTCTGTGTTCCCTGGCTAGCTGGAGTCCGGACTCCCAGGGAAATCACATCCAGAGAAACCCACTCCCAGGGAAACCCCCCCAACCAGCCAGTGATGCCTTTAGGAGCCTGTTCCTCCTCCTCCTCATTACTCCCATTCCTCCTCTCCTCAGGTCCCCCCACTTCCGCCGCCTCCTCCTCCTCCAGCTGGCTGCAGTCCTGATTTGACTCCTGAAAAACCAGGCTGCGAGGGCTCACCTCAAGGCACAGAGTCAAGGAATGGAGGCAGCAGGCTGGAGGCAGCAGTGGCAGGGCACCTCCTCCGCGTGCAGCTGAGCCAGGAGGCTACACAAACGCGCGCACATTACAAGGTGCCTGCACTTCACTTTTTTGCTTGTCTGGGCACTCACAGACAAGGAGGGAAGGGAGGTGGGGGGGTAGGAGACGGAGAAAGGCTATGCTCTGATTGGCTGCTAGCGCTGCAGAGGTTTTTTTTTCTTCCTGGAAGGACATTTTTTTTCTTTTTTCACCAGAGAGGTTGCAGACCACCTGGAAGGGCACTGCTGGGAGGGCACTGCGGACCACCTAGGAGGGCACTGCGGACCACCAGTGGTCCATGGACCATGGGTTGGGAACCCTAGCCTTAGCTACTTGGATGAACAGCAGGTTACAAATGTACCAAATTACACCTGTAAACCAAACACACTCAGAACATTCAGTAAGTTGCATTTTCATTCTGGATACAACTCAACTAGCTTACTTGATTTAATTAAGGACTTTACAGAGAAACTCTCTCTACTTTAAGCTTAACAAGAAAGAAATTGACTTTATAGTGGAATCTCTGCTTCGTTAACAATGTAAATCCTAGGCTTTGTTCATTAGATTCCGTGCATTTGTACTCAAACAGCCATCATTGTACCTCATTTTACAGTAGGATACAGAGCTGCCATCTACATACCAGGTACAGAGCTTTAAGGGCCACCACAAAATAAATGCAAACACTTTAATGACATGTCCTCAGGCATATCCAAAAAGGGAAAAGTTCTCCTTTTGTTTCCATTAGAACAAGTTGCAAACTATATTACTCCTGCCATCTCAATGCCTCTACTTTTTTCCCCATGGCTATCCCTGAAATACTTAACTACTAGACTTTCAGACCATCCCCCTCAACAAGCACCTGAAGACCCACCTCCTCATAGAGGCTTCTCCACCTGATCTCTTTTCCCCCTCCCCCTTGGGTCTTGCCTCTTTCCCCCTTTTCTCATTAGGCTGAAATCCAGGAAGGAGAGAGCTGTGCCAATCCACAATGAAATCTAAGACAGAAAATAGAAGAGGAGGGGCTAAAAACTGATTTTCTGTTTGATCTGTACTCAGTGTATTATGAGTTACTATGCTGTCTCAGCTTTCTGTGCTTATTTTTTCTGGTAAAGGAGTAAAAAAAAAATCTGCAAGAAAGAGCAGCGAGTTTGAAAAATATTGACATTTACCCCCAAAATAAATACAATTTTGACAGCATCTTTGGATAAGTTCTTCTTATTTTCTCATTAGACCTGCAGTCTGTGATCCAGGATCATCTTACAACAATAGAGCACTTTTGTATCTCACTGAAGTCAACAGGATGTCACTAGACTAGATAGGGCTAGACTGAGACTGTGATGTTTGTATTTTCATTCAGTGCTTTGGTCTTTGAGGTTCAGGTCGGCACTTTCTTATCTGCAAATTTCACTATTCGCGGGCTCCAAACCCACAGGGCTGGCACAACCAGGACCCTCAAGAGGTGACCGCAGCTGTATCCCATCGTCTCCAGAGGATGTTCTGAAGTCCTTCTAGGGCCTCTAGAAGGTCAAACATAGCAACTTCCAGTTTTTAGTCAAAAAATGGAAGTTGTGATTTTTTTGCCCTCCGGAGGTCTTACAAGGCCTTCTGAGGCATCCCTGGCCCTCAGAAGGTCCTCCAGATGTGAATGGAGCACAGCTCTGTTCATGTTTGGAGGATTTCAGGTAACCAAACCTGCAGAATTCATCATTCACATGTTTCAGTATCCATAAGGTTTCCAAAAATGGGACCCCTGCGTATATTGAGGGTCCATTGTAGTTTGCAGATAATTATGGAACTGAGCTGAAGCAATGTAAAAGGCAACAATTGATTTAATTTCTATTGTGTGATTTTGCTGAAAGCGATCAGCATTAGATGAAAACTATAAATAAATTGTGTGAATAAATCCACCCACCCCAATTTGAACAGAAGCACTTCTGCTTGTAACAAGCAGGGGTTTGGATCCAAGCTATTATTAGAAAGATGTAAGCTTTTGAAGGCTAAAAGGACAAAAAATATGTGTCCAAAATTTAGAGACCAGCATTACTGGTTCTGGGTACCAAAAGGTTAATTGAAGAGCAATCTATCAGGCCACCAAACAAATGAATTCTGAAACAGGATCTTTTAAAAGTGGTTCATAATGAGGTATGTGGATCTGCTGCTTAAAGGCAGGATAGGGAGGAAGAGTAAAAAATCCCAGTGGGCATCTTTGAATCCTGGCTAATCCTGTTTCAGCAATACTCTAAAAATAATGCTTTCTCCTTGGATCGGTCAGTGTGGTGAATACCCCCCACCATTTTTCTAATTATTTTTCCTTATTTTTGGACACTTCCCAGAAGTTCCTGTACAGGTGGAGCAGTCTATAGGATTTTTATCCCTTGTCAAAGTGCCAGATGTGTGTGTGATGTGTGTATGTGCAACCTCCTGATTTTAGAAATCGGCTATGTCAGAATGCCAGACGCAAGGGAGGGCACCAGGATGCAGGTCTCTTGTTATCTGGTGTGCTCCCTGGGACATTTGGTGGGCCGCTGTGAGATACAGGAAGCTGGACTAGATGGGCCTATGGCCTGATCCAGTGGGGCTGTTCTTATGTGATTGTGGATTCAAATAATTCTTCCCTGTCTGGAGTAGCTAAAACCCACCGATTGGGAAGCCAAACTTGTCTAAGTTAAAGTGGTGGGGTGGAGTGGCCAGGATGGCTCCACTACTCCAATCAGGCAACTGTACGATATCATCAAACCTTGTTTACTTTATTTCAAGCACAGAGATGGTCCTGTGTTTCTGTCAGATTTGCTGTGAGATCTAAAGCTGGTTTGTGGGAGCACTTACTCTCCTGTAAGTGCAGAGACCAAGATTCCTTGGACAGTGCAAATAGCTTTGGGATCAGAATTCTAACTAGACACATTAGGGAATTATTTTGCTTTGTTTTCTTTTTTCTCTCCAAACCACCTTGCAAACTTAACCACTTTAAAATGTGATGCCGTGGGAGTGGGGGTGGTTACATGCTTTGCTCCTGAGTAGCATCCCAGCACCATCTACTGGGCATTACTAGTTACTATACCCACTTAGGACAAGGGTTTTTTTTGCATCAGTCCAACCAAGTTCGGGCGTTTTCCATCTGCCTACTTGTAGTCCCTACCTGCTGTTTCCCCCATTTGGTTTAATTCTCTTTATTTTGGATTTTCAACAAACCAGCTACATGTTGACTCTCTGCTTGCCTTGTCCATGTCCACAGGTCATTCAGTGGTTTGTCACATCCTAACTGCTCTCACATATGCTACTGTGGTTTTGACTTTTTAACAAAGAACCCCTGAGGTTCAGTGCTCTTGTGGGAGGGAGGGTTTCCCCAACAAACCCCTCTGCCTGGTCTCCGAGAAAAGTAAAGAGCAGGAAGGGTGCCTAACAACTAGGTACTATTGCCTTTGAGCGGTCTGCTTTCTCCTGGTATCTTTCTTGACAGTTCCGTTTTTGAGATATCAAGGAGGTAAATATACCACCAGGAAAAGTACACTTCTCCCTTAAGTCATTTCAGCTCTCGCTAGTCACCTCCGATCACCCACAAGAACCCCCATATCACCAGACAAATCGGTTTGATCAAAATCCTGGAGAGATGCCCCAGCATATCCACTACAGCTCTGGCACCTGTTTAGTCCCTGAAGGTTACATACACTGCTTCTCAACTCACTCTCCACCAACAAACTCCTCCTTACTGGGGCACACCTTTCACCTTCAAGGCACACCTAAACCAATCAAGTATCAATTCACAATCTAAGGTTCTCTTGCCTGACACAGAGATAGTGAACAAAGTTTCCCACTGTTTGCCCAGGTTTCCTCCTCCTCCTAATTTCATGGCCAGCGCTTCCTCCCAGACAATCCTCAAACTCCCTCTACCTTGAATTTACCTGTCACTGAAGCTCTTGTAGCTGGTGGATAAATTCAGAGATATCAAGGGAGGGAAGCACACAAGGGCTGAGGAAAGCAGCAAGGTACTTGGGAAGAGGAAAGAAGATGGAGATAAAATCCAATCCCTGAATCCAACCTATCAAATTACAATCTAGCATCCTGGTCTACTATGACCAAGAAGCATCGCACAGGGTAAAGGCAGATAACAGAGTCTATTTTCATTAAATTCATCAACAAGACTCTTAGCAGAGAGGCTAACTTCAAGTAATCAGGTCAACCAGGAAAGGTTTTAGATCCCATCCCAGTAATATTCCTGAATATACCCTTTTCACCTTCTCCAGTATCAGCCAGTGGTTGCCATTAGTTTTTATGGGTACTAATGTTCCCATACTGTATGTGGGGAGGCCACTGTGGTGAGAATAAAAACATCTCCTTCACCCTGACAAAAAGAGGACTTCTTCTCTGCCATGTGATAATGTACCTCTGTGTGGAGAGCACAGTAATGCATTCCTCCCTGTGCTTCCCTTTCCCTGCCCTTCATGAAGGCAGCCATTTTGCTTATCTCTCATAACCCCATGGAGACACACAAAGATCAATTGTACTTACTCCTTGTATGCCAGGTGGGAAGACGTACTGGATGATGATGGTGCCATATTTCTCGTAGCCAGGGAGCAGAAGACTTGAGTCCTTGGAGACCAGCATGCGCCCATTCTCAGGCTGGTTGCCCACCAACTGCCCATAGAAGCGCCCACACATTGGGCAGGCTTTCTTGACTTGCAAGGCCCGAGTGATGCAGTCCTCACAGAAGGAGTGCTTGCACTTCTCCAGAGTCTTAATGTTCTGGATCTCCCCCAAACAGATGGGGCACTGGCTGTCCTGTTCCTCTTCCCCTCCCCTTGAGCAGCTAGCTACCCCTACTCCACCACTGACCACTCTCGGCCCAGAGGTCTGCTGCCCTCTAGATATTAAAGCAGCCCCACGGCGGTGTAGCTCCACTGCCCCATGCTCCCTGTTCTTCTCCATTAAGGCCATGCAGCCCATCAGCTCACTCTGGCGCTGGGCCTTCTTCAGCTCCTTCTCAGTCTCCTTGAGCAAGGCCTTTAGGGCCTTGCGAGCCAGGTAGAGGCCATTGCTGGGCCCATGGGCAGGCATGGTGATCTGCAGCACGTAGATCTCGGAGGTCTCGCCATCTATCAAGATGGTGACCTTATTCTCCTCCTTCAGCTTAACCAGTTTGGCAGGGCTTTCCTTGGTCAGAAAGTCCCAGACGTGCTTATTTACTGTGAGCCTATTTTTGGTGGTGCCTCCACAAGCAGCCATCCTGGATAAAACAAATGACACTGAAGAAAGAAAGAAAGACAGTCAAAGCTGCAGGCAGTCGCTCCAGGCAAGGCTAAAGACAGATGCACATGCATACAAATAACAGCAGAGCTGGTCAGGACTTGGGGCTTTAGCAGTCTATTTTGGAGTCTTTTTCTTTATTATTGCCAAGCATGACACACAACGGAAATCCTGTTAGCAGATCCCCCCAGGTATTCAAATTCCTAACTCATTATACCACTTCAATACACCCATATAACATAACCCCCAAACTGGGGTATAACCCCACGTAGCCCTGTGAAAGATGTTCAGAACTCCCAGACCATCTGGATAATTTACTGTGCTTCAGGTTAGAAAGAAAACTAAGAATCCCAACTACCCAGATAGAACAAGGCTAAGTTTTACTATACATGATAAATGGGGAGAACTTGACTCAGGTCTGCTGTTTTCTGTGGCAGCCCTGTGTTTATGGCAATGCGCAATTCTGCCCTGAACAACCCCCCAGACATTGCACCTAAACAGCAGCAGTTCCTGATACAGACAGGTCTGCTATACAGTTGCACATCTGGGTGGGAATTTTTGGCCTGAATTATCAGTCTCTTCCTGCATGAATGTTACGGTCCCTCCAGTTTCTTCCCCTCTGTTTTTTGTGTGTCCCTGAAGAAATAGGGCACCAGCCAGTAGAAAAAGGGTCGTGAACAGTGCATTTCCTCTTTGCCAAGAGCCCAACCTCTTCTTTGTAGTTACTTAGTGGAAAGTCCCTTGAACTACCGTATTAAGAATCATGAAAAGGAAGTAAAATGGGAAGAAAATCATATCAGAACAAAAAGGAAAACAAATCTTTTAAAATGAAAGGTGACCTTCAAGAGGCATTTGGCCTTCTCTACTGCTTTTAGTTTTAATTTTATATTACTCCTTTTCAATGTTATTTTGTTGTTATGTAAATATAATCATGCAAATCATCTTGGGTTCTCTTGATCAAAAAGATGGGGTTAAAATTCTCCTAAATCACTCAATAAAGCCGAATATTACAGAAGAGTAATCAGAACCCCCAAATGGCACCAAATGGGGAATTAAAGAAAGAAGATTCCTTGTTCATAAATAATCTGAAGTTGTTGGTAAAGGATCCAGGGAGATTTGTAGATGGAAATGTACTAGAGTAGACTGGGTGGGACATAAGAATTCTTAATAACCAACACAATTCTAAATGAATATGCCTAGGATTGCAATACTAGTCTCAATGAGACTTCCTCCCTTGGACAGCATTTCCCAAACTTCTGATAATGGGAAAAAAACTCCCTCCCTCATTTAAGATTTAAGGCACATCTATAAGCTTATTTTTAAGAGTAGAAGGATAAAGATTATCTGCTGTCAGAAGAGCCTACCCTTCCTTTTGGCACGGTTACTGATTTGAGACAGACACAACAGGGAACTTTCTCCCAAAAGGACAACTGCTCTGCTGCTTACTGCTCTCTTGTACACTGGCATTATCCAGCAACACCAAGTGCAGGGACATGGCAGAATTACTCTCCAGAGAGGTCTGACTGAAAAGTAGACAAGGCCAGAGCAGCAAATCATGCAGGGATGCATTGAGCAGCCTCCTCTATGAATCAGTACTTTGTGCTCACAGGAGACTTCAGCCAATTTATTTCTCCGCGTCCTAGCAGTTCTCTCAGAGCACACTAGCATGCCTTGGTGCATACCCTTGTGGCACGCCAACCCTAGTAAGAAGATTTATCCTCTTCTGTTTCACCAAATTAGTAAAACAAAAACTTTCACTAAAATTAGGCATCAAATATCTAAGTATGCTGGGTTCAAACCAGACACAACTTTAATGTGTCATCTGCTTGTGAGGACAGTTTTAATACAGGGCTTTTCAACGTCTTTTTCCTTTGTGGGGGGGTGGGTGGGAGGGAAAGGATCATTTTTCATAGTACTACCTTTGCAGGCACCACTGCCACCTGAGAAGATGATAGTGTACAGAAGGTAGTGGCTTGCCCCATAGTTGTCCCTGCAGAGGGGGGAGCTTTTCTAGTTGTGGCCGCCACCACCTGCCTTTGTCCTAGACCAGGGGTGCCCAAACCCTGGCCCTGGGGCCACTTGCAGCCCTCGAGGCCTCTCAATGCGGCCCTCAGGGAGCCCCCAGTCTCCAATGAGCCTCTGGCCCTCCTGAGATTTGTTGGAGCCCACTCTGGCCTGACGCAACTGATCTCAGCGTGAGGGCGACTGACCTCTCATGTGAGCTATGGGATGAGGGCTACCTTCACTGCTTGCTGTTTCATGTCTGTGATGCAGCAGTGGCAGTAAAGGAAAGGCCAGCCTTGCTTTGTGCAAGGCCTTTAATAGGCCTTGAGCTATCACAAGACCTTCATTCATTCATATAAGTTCATCTTTAATATATTCATTTATGTAAATTTATTCAAATTTTAAATGTAAATTAATTCTTTTTCCCCTCAGCCCCTGACACAGTGCCAGAACTAATGTGGCCCTCCTGCCAAAAACTTTGGACACCCCTGTTCTAGACCCTCCTTCCCAATCCGCACCTCTTTTAAAGGGCCACACTCTGCTGCTGCACTGCTACCTAGCCAGCACTAGACTGGGTGGTGTCAGGCCAGACAGAGCACTCATGCAATCCCAAGGCAGCAAGACCAAGTACCACTAGTGGCTCTTGTATCACTGGTTGAACAGCAAGGCTTTCATGGACAAATGGCAGCCATATGGGGTCCTGTGTCACAGTCCTGAGCAGGATCAGAGGAATGGAGTGTATACCCCTTATTCTCAATCTTTGATTCATTCTGAAAATGCTCCCTGTAAGTTAATAAGCTCCCATGCCATTGAGGTAAATAGCATTTTTAGCCATGGAGGGTAGATTTTCAGCAGGAAAAATGCAAGCTAAACATCTCTACAGTGAGATCTGGACTTGCCCCCTAACACGGCTATTTTACTTTAATGAAAGCCCCAAACTAGATGACACATTTCACATTACAGTATCTAGTTTAGCCCTAAATGATGCTGAACAAAGAGGCAGCTAAAATGCATGATGAATACCCTTTGAGGCCAAGAAGCACAAGAGATGTACCCTGTGGTTGCTATTGCTCACTCCATGGGCTCAGACATCCATTACAAGCATAAGAGACAGACAGGGTGGAAGGTGGAATCTGCCATGAATTAACCAATAAGGCCAGAGAGCCAGCCAGTAGAGCAGGCGCTTACCAGATGACCTTCTTAAACCTGCATCCAGGGCCAGTATATCCCAGGGGTTCCCCTTATCCCTCCTGAGGTTCAAGATGAAATGCTGGAGCCTGAGAGTCCAGAAGAAGGTATAAGTGTCCTGGCGATTCTCCTCTCTTGCCATGCCCATTTTCCCATCCCCCGAAGGGGTGGCAGGGAGGAGAAGAAAAATCAATGGCCTATTTCAGATAATTCTTTTCAAGAGGTATAGGCTAAAAGGATTGCGGGAATTCATAATGCACCATAATCGTGCCATATAAATTATAAAAAGTAGCAATGAGCAACATGCTGGCAAGGCAGGCATGTACTTAAGGGCTCATTCCACATCTGGAGAAAGTGACATCCTCTCAAGGGCAAGAGATTAGGCCTTTCAGCAGCTATCTCCAGTCACTGTGGTCTCAATACAGCAAGGGTTGCTGGAGGTGCTGGGTTAGGCTTTAAATTTAAACAAGTGGAACCTGTAATAAACCTGCAACCCAGGGGCTTCAAGTAAACAAGCCTGTAAATGCAAATAAAAAGTAAAAGGGAAAAAACCACTCAACCAGTCCAGTGAAGACTGAGCTTGCTCAGTGGCTTCCAGGATGCCAGGAATGTTGAAGGGGAAGTGTCAAGAGGAGGAACGGACCCTGGGTAGCAGGTTTGTTACAGGATTCAGTTCAAGCTTCCATACAGAGCATAAAAACCTTTGGCTTCAAGACACATGCATACACACAAGACCTCAGTGTTCAATCAGTGGCACCTGAAGTTGGTTACCAGTGCGCAAGTCCTGACTTGGTAGAGATGCCACATGAGGAACCTGAACAAGGAATGGAAGTTTCCAAACCATTCCTCCCCCAGGACATCTCACACCCCTCCACATCCAAAAGGTCCCCTTCAGGATGCAAAGGGATGCCCATATCAAAGTCTTGGTTTGGCACAGCACGCTTTCACATGCGATGCCCCTGGACAACATTTAGGAATAAGGAACTGTGGGGGGGGGGGAGTTTTGACACCCAAGGCAGGCTTGTGGGCCACCCCATACCACACATTTACAGCACACCTGTAATGCTTGAAGCATGTGGGAAGGGCAAATCATCTCTAAAGGAAGGAGAAAGATTGAGGGGGGGGACATGTGCTATGCCACTCAGGAGGCTTGCAAGGAGAACAAGCAGCACTGCTGTGGCAACCCCCCAGGTGGCACTGCACACCTCCCAGAAAGGGCCAGTAGGGGGAAATGACTTTGAGGTGGGATAAAAGGGGGGTTTTTTTTGGGGGGGGGAGATGATCTAGATCCTTCTCTAAAGGAAGGAGCAAGATTGGGGGGCATACACCATGCCACTCAGGAGGCTTGCAAGGAGAACAAGCAGCACTGCTGTGGCAACCCCACTGCCCACCTCCCAGAAAGAGCCGGGGGGGGGGTGTGACTTTGCAGTGGGATAAAAAAGGGGTTTTTTGGGGGGGGGTTGATTCTGATACCTCAAAAGCCCGAGGACAAGTCAGAGCCCACCCCCAGAGAGAGCAGCGCAAGCCCCACCAGCACAGGCGCAGAGCAGCCCCCCTTGCCAAGCGCGCAACACCCCTGGTACTGTACCTGGTGAGCCCATGGGAGAGGCTGAGCGGGAGGACCGGCCGGATGTGGGAGTTCAGCTGAGCTGCGAATCAGAAACTGCGAAGGGGAAAGAAGCGGGCGGGTTAGGCGGCTGCGGAACCAGAAGGGAGAACCCGGCGCGAGCGTCTGCTCTTGCGCCCGCGCCCGCGCGCGCGCAGCGCTCCACCCCCGAAGCGCCAGCAGCGCTTCTCCTCCCTCCCCGCTTCGAACTCAGCCCCCCCCTTCTGTCACGTCTCTTAAGGGAGAAGCGCCTCCCGCTCCCCTTCAGTGGGTGCGGGTGAGAGAGAGACGCTTTAGCTGGCCCAGAGGGGAGGAGGTGAGACCATCAGCCCGGCGGCGTCAGGTCAAAAGCCCACCTGGCCCAGCCTCCTGTATCTCACAGCCCAATCCGAGCCACACTTTCCTGGGAGTAAGCCCCACTGACTCTAATGGCACTTACTTCTGAGTAGGCAGGCATAGGATTGGGCTGTCAGGGAGCACCCAAGAGACCCGCATCCTGGTGCTCTCCCTTGCCTCTGGCAATCAGAGACAGCCCACTTCTCAAACCAGTTGCTGACACATACCCATCGCAACTTAGAGGACTTTTCCTCCATCAGTCTGCCCAGTTCCCTTCCAAAGGCAGCCAGGCCAGTTGTCATCACCACATCCTGTGGCAAGGAGTTCCACACACTCATTCCACGCTGGCTAAAGAAATATTTTCTTTTGGCTGGCCTGATTCTCCTGCCACTCAACTGGAGTGGGTCTCCCCTGGTTCTGGTGTTGTGTGAGACTGAAAAGAACATCCCTGTAATGTAACTGGCCCTTGAAGATCTTGACTGGGTTTTTGAAGTTGTGGTTATTATGCTCCGCTGGTGTAAGGCTGGGATTATTGAAGGGAGGGAGGTGGGTAGTTGATTAGTTGGAGTATAAAGAAAAGGGGGAAAGAGGAAGAAGCATCATCATCTTAGCTAGGAGAATGGTTTGGAACCTGTGAATGTTAATATGCTTCTCTGGTATTTGTCTAAATGGCCTTTTTATGGGTTATGAATGTGGGGGGATTATATTATTGTTACTAAAGTGGGGAATTATTGATAACCCATGTTGGTTGTTTGTTATGAAGGCACTGAGCACTTCCCACCCCATCCAGTTTTTCCTCCTGTCTCTTTGAAAAGGAGTTGAGGTCAATGACCCAGGAAGTGGGTTCAGGACTGCTACAATCCCCCATCCACTTGCGTAATTCTGTATGTCTCAGAAGGTTGCTTGCAGTTCCAAGCAACAACTGTTTTCAGAGCCAGTGGCCAGCCTTAGAATTCATAAGAACATAAGAAGTCCCCTGCTGGATCAGGCCAAAGGCCCATCTAGTCTAGCTTCCTGTATCTCACAGTGGCCCACCAGATGCTTCAGGGAGCACACAAAACCAGACACAACTCAATCATTAGTCATAAAATAATTGCACTTTTATTCCCACACCCCTCCTCCAAGGGGCTCAGGGTGGTGTGCCATGGCTCCCTCTTTTTCTCACAGTGCTTCAAGGCTGAGAGATGGTGGCTGAGGGGGAATCTGAACATGCATCACTTTGGTCCTAGTCCAACACTTTCACCACCACTCCCCGCTGCTGGCTCTCAAGGGATATTTATACTCTGCCTACCTTGACCCCCGCCTGTATCCTTGCAAAGTGACTAATAACATGTAAAAAAATAAATCACAGTACAATAAGTAGCAGGAGCTAGCACCTCCAAGCATGTGCAAAATGCTTTTCCTCCCTACTGAATAGCAGTCAGTTCCATTTTAGGAACAGGGCAAAGCTTTTGAGCCTCAGGTGTCTCTGTTTATAAATAACCATCCTCTAGCAATAGAAACCTGGAGTAATAATTATAACTCCATAACTGGAGTGGTTGTTTGCTTGGTTTTGGGGATGGTCTTCTCTGGGTGAAGATGCAACAAAAGAAGTTAATCTGTAGTTAAGAAGAGCCCCACTGGATCAGGCCAAAGGCCCATCTAGCCCAGCTTCTTGTATCCCACAGTGGCCCACCAAATGCCTGAGGGAGCACTTTTTGGGCTACTATGAGATACAGGAAGCTGGACTAGATGGGCCCTTGACCTGATCAAAGTTATTTGCTGTAAAATAAATAAAATCAAAAAGAGATGCTCTGATCCACTGTATCAGAATACAAGTTCAGCAAGGGTCACAGAGGATAAGACCATCAGCACAACTATGGATGAAATTGGATCCAGTGTGTAAAGCTGAACTCCAAAGCACACTTACTAGAGAGTAACCCCCTTTGAGCAATATAGGGCTTACCTCTGAGTACTGTATAGGAAGGATTGTGCTGTAAGACACATGGCAGCTGCACTAGCTCTCAGGCTCCAAGTTTCACACAAGATGTAAACTCTTACACCAAAGATAGGAAATGCAGTACAAGATGAATCCCATGAGTCATTTGTCATGTGTGCTCAATACACCCGTCTATTTCACCAAGCATATGTGTACTGAGAAGCAGCTTCCAGTCACGGCATTCCCAACACATTTATTCTTGGAAAAACTTGATATGCAATCTGCACAATGCCTTGCAAGAGCTGGTGTGGTATAGAGAAGGAGCAGAGAGACTTCAGGCTTTTCTTTTAATCAGGTCCAAAACACTCACCAACTGGAGCTGGCGCAAAGGAATAACCCGGAAGGCAAGCACAGGCTTAGAACTAAGGAACAGGACAAGGTGCCTTTGGGCACATGCTCAGCCCAAGAACCTATTTTCAGTACCAAAATTGAGCTCACAGGCCTTGTACAGCATACCCAAATCCTCCTGGATTTCCACCCCCTCATGCTTTCTTTGTTTCAAAGAAAGAAAGAATTTTTGTTGTTGCTACTCTTAAACAATTGGAAGCCAGAACCCCCTTGCCAGCCTACTGCACATTACCCAGAGATCTGCCAATAGATCCCAAGCTGCCTTCTTGCTTGTGCATTAGGTGTTGGGTTTTTAAGTGAGATTTAACCAAGATTCAAGCCCACTCAAGCTTTGAAGCTCACTGAATAGTCTAGGGGCTCTTTCTTTTAGGCTACATTACCTCACAGTGTTCTTATTGGAAGGATAAAATGCCACTTAACAGATTCCATGTCGACCTATTCAAGAAAATGTTTAGCTTTAATTCCTTAATCTCTAATTTAAATCTGTGTAACAGGACTGGCTCACATAGATCCTGTTTTAATGTTACTCTCTTCTCCTTTCATTCTCTCCCTGTTGAAACTTAGACTGCAAAAACCTTAGGGCAGGCGTCCTTTGCTGAGGCAACTCTGTAAAGAAGGGAAAATATTCCTTCTTCCCTACACCTCTCTACTGGTACCCAGATGGGGCTTTGTAAACTTGTATGCCATGCCATGACATGGCTGGGGAATTTTGCTCCTTGACATGATATGGCAGAGAGTTTTGTTTTGCATTTCCTCAACATCACTATGCAGGAAAGACTAAAGGTGTAGGACAAAGCAAAGGGATTGATTTTTTGAAGCTAGATTTTAGTGGAAGAATCTTCAAGTAAACAAACACTGGGGCAAGAATCAGAAGGTGGGGGGACGGGACATGACAAGTCTGTCCATGACAAAAATAGGCAATCTCTTCCTCTATTTCATGCTTTTGTTCCTTAAAGTGCAATTCTTGGAAGGGTGTGGGTGAGAGAATTAGAAAACACTTCATACAATCTTCAACTGGGGACCATTTTTCAGAAAGCCAGATGGACTAGGGGTATTCTCCCCCATGTTTCAGACCATTTTAATCCTGCATTTCTGGCTGACTTGCTGCCTAACTTAATGACAGCTATTGTTATGCAATTAAATGGGCCTATGCGCAAACTAGGTATGGATGCCAAGAAGGCACAAACATCTTTACTTTATTCAAAAGAGAGATGAATTTGTGCTGACAATACTGCTATATATGTATTAAGAGATACAAAAAAAGCTCTTAAACTATACTGCTGCTTTTTTGCAATTTAATCCTGTACATCTCCAAGAAGAGCTTTTAACAAATGTTGCTGAGAATCTTGCCCTTCTGTCCCAAAATGGCACTCTCAAACTGGTGGTGCTGTGGCATTGGAAAGTAGTTGTTCTATCCCCAAAGTGGCTGCATTTTTTTTAAGACATGGACACCCTGCAAGTCAAGCCCATGGTGGGGGTGGGGAATTCTACAGCAAGGACTGTCTCTTTCAACTGAGGTTTTTGCAACAGAGCAAGCAGTCTCAGTCTCCTCTCTCCTTCCCATTCTTCAGAGTAGGCAGTTCCATCTTGTTCACAAGAAACCAACCTCAGTGGCAGATGGCTCCTAGGGGTTTGGGCAGCAAACAATATTTGTGCATGAACACCAGTGGGAAGGGGCTGAAGGGTTGTGTGAACATGAGCAAGGCAACATCATTCTCCAGTTTTGCTGGAGATACAATGACTTTTTGGCACCCCCACGAGCACTATGCTCAGGACCAATTCCAAGCATGATGGGGAGCATTGCTGAACCGAGTTGATGTCAGCTATGCAGAACACACAGCATAGCCACAAGAGAATAAGAGACCAGTGTGGCTTGCAAGCAACCACCATTGGAGCCTGAGAAATGCTTCTCATGGCAGAGCATAGTCCAAGAACATGCAATCTGGCAATGGAAAAAAAATAAATCTCCCATGCTATACAGCTTCTCAACCACAGTAGATCTGCGTACATACACACACGCTAAAACTCTCCATAAATACTTTGGCAGTTTCAATCAACCATCATCATTAAGACGATTTATATACCGATTTTCAAGTGGTATGCATTGCAATGAAATGAAAGAGAAAGCTTTTGGGGAAGACATTCAAGATTAAATGGCAAAAAAGAAAAAAGAGATTGCTTGCTCTCTGTCCCAAGCGGCTCCCAATCTTAAAAAGAGAGAGAGAAAAGAAGAGACAGACACCAGTAAAAAAAAAAAAAAAAAAAACTGCTGGAAAAGATGCCACACTAGGGATGAACAGGGACAGTTGCTCTCCCTCTGCTAAATATGAGACAGTCACCACTTTAAAAGCTGCTTCTCTCCTCACTTAGCAGAAGACAACTGCTTGACCCTTGACTGGTACAAACAGAAGTGTGTGATTGCATTGATCAACGTGGAATTTTGATTTTGGGCTCATCATTCATTTTTTATTTTTTAAGGAGTTTCTAGCCCTTAAGTTTCAAGACATGTAATACTAGAAAAGTTACAGAAGTTCATCACACATGGTGTGAGCCTGGTTTCCTCTTGGTAAAAGCCGTCTATGGCAATGAGTCAAGCACCAGTTCAGTTGCGTATGTGAGGGGGTATCACAGACCCCAAGTGGCACTCCATGGGGGGCGGCAATGTCACCCAGCCATGGCAAGCCAGTCACTGTGGTCCTGCGCCCCCTCAACAAGGACACTCAGAGCAAGGCCACTGGCCTCATTCCCAGCAGCATGCAACCATGCAGAGAATCATTGTAGGGGCGGTGGGCAAGAGAACCTGCCCACTGCCTCCACGGTCCTTCTTGGCACGGTAGCTAGGAGCGAAGCTGGCCGCTTGGGAAGAAGTGGTCAGCCTTGCCCGGCGAATTCTGGAAGTAATTGCGGTGATGTAACTGCAATTACTTCCAGGTTGAAGGGGGAAGGGTTAGAGGGGTGGCGGTGAACTGCATGCCCTGGGGCAGCATAGCAGTGAGCTACGCCACTGATTCAGTTATCAGTCTTGAGCCTCCCCTCCATGTTGCAGGTAGGTTGTTCACTTTTTATTGATAAAAGCACCACATGCACATTTTTTGTTCAATCTTAAAAGCAAACATTTTTACTTATAGCTGCAGTACTGTAGCACAGAACTGTGGGGTGGTGTGTTTGTGAAATCATTTTGCCAACCAACAGGTGCCCTCCACAAGAGGACCTTGGCAGTGCCAGTCTCACCATGTGGAAACCCAGCAAAGAGTTCACCTCAGAAGGGTCTGTTTACAGAGCTACGAAATCACTTCTGCCATTCTCACAATTGGTATGTTTGTTTACATCCCAAGGCTGCAAAAGGTAGAGCACTGGAAGCCGCATTCTCACTGATGAATGACTATTTTAAAACAGGTAAATTGAGTTTTGTACTAATGCCCGTTAGTGTAGAATAATGGTTTTCAAACTGTGTTTCACTGGAACTTTATCAGGGTCTCGTTGATGAGAAAAGTACTGTTTGACAAGTTTCCCTGTCAGGTTACCTACTCCTGAATTTTTTTTTATTTTTTATTTTGCTGCACTGTGCAAACAAAGGGCATTATTGGTGCGTTTTAGGTCACAAGAAGACAGATGAGGACCAAAAGCTTTGCCAGTGCATCACATGACATGCCTGCGACTTCAGGTGTGCCCCTGAATCCTGTGCAATCTGCTGGAGTTCCTCATTTTACAAGTCAATAGCAAAAAGAATTCCTGATGACATAAAAAGTGTGAAGTCGCAGGCATAAGAGGATGAAGGATTCTGATGGACAAGGAATTCTTCACAGAACAGAACGGCAAAGAAGCTAAATCTTACTTACACAGAGTGCAAAACCGGTCACAAAGGACTCAAATATTTAGACAGTCAGTTCTAACAAAAACTACTCTTTCTGATGCACGAACAGCCTGATCCCAGGCATGGCTGTTACAAGCTATTAAAAGTAAATGCATCCAAGTTCAGTGTGATTTTCGTCATAGTAAATGGGCTCAGGGTTACAAACAGTAAGACTGAAATCCTATGAACACTTTCCTGGGACTAAGCCCCCTTGTCCACAATGGGACTTAATTCTGAGCAGACATGCATAGGATTGTGCTGTTAGTCCCACTGTGTTCAGTTGGGTTTACCAGGTAAACGTGCACAGGCCTGCAGCTATGAGGCATACCCATTTACTTGGAAGTAAGGCCTGCTGAAGTAAGGACTTACTTGGAAGTAAGGCACATACTGTTAAGCACGGGGCTTACTCCCTAGTAAGTGTGCTTAAGAGCACAACTTCTACCTGATGAAGAGTTCTGATTAATTCAGGAGACTCCATTCTTCTATCCAGCCTTGCAAAAAAAGTACTAGCCCCCATATATTTTGAGTTGCCTCCCCACTGATTCACACACAATTATGTTATTTTTGGCACACTGATTGCCTGGATGTACACAAAGAACTGTATTTCAGTTTATCAAAGCTTCCTTGCCTGGAAGAGATACTTCCTCTTCTAGGTTTATCTACTCCTAAGCCTGTCATAAATGAATGGAATTTGATTTACAGAA
This sequence comes from Tiliqua scincoides, assembly GCF_035046505.1. NCBI lineage: Eukaryota > Metazoa > Chordata > Lepidosauria > Squamata > Scincidae > Tiliqua > Tiliqua scincoides. The sequence goes on along the minus strand of NC_089822.1, from coordinate 125,676,372 downwards.
AAAGACATTATTGTTCCTCTGCTGTGAACTCTTGAACAGATCTGATAACAACAATCTATATATTAAGCCTCCTGACTCACATAATCTGGATTTTCTTTCATTTGTGTGTGGTCCAGGTCCAAATCTAATTTACAGAGCTCCCAACCTCTCCAAGTACTTAGACAGTGGACACATCAGAACTTTCCTGTCCTGGAAGGCCTTGGTCATAAGCCATTTCTGCCCAATGTTACCCATATGCAACAGGAACAAAATGTGTATACCTGTGGGCCGCGCAAAAATTTAATGTTGTTGCTGGTGGGACTAACTGCCTCTTCATGTACATATGGGCAGACAACATGGATGAGGGCAAAAGAAGGACAGCCATTGGCCCTCAGCATCTGCACTACTGTTTCTTGCAAATACTGTACACCAGAGCTTCCTCTTTCAGAATAACCATACAAAAAACCTCAATGCTCTGGGAGACTCTACAAAAAGGAAGCAGGCCTGTGCAGCTGGTGTGTTTGGAAAAGACCCTGAAGTCACAGATCCAGCTCATGAAGCTCCAACCCTTGTAGATCAAGTGACAATAAAATACTTAAGACAATCCTACAATAACACACCATGCAGCTTTTCAGGATGGCAAAAACACATCCATTACAGAAAGAAGGTTCTAGACTTTAGAGTTAATCCCTGGCCTCTCCAGTAAAACAGTCAAGTAGCAGGTGATGGAAAGATTCCTGCCTGAGACCCAGAAGAGACAGGGTCCACTAAAGCAGATAATACTGGGTAAGATGGACTATGAGTCTGGCCAGGTTGAAGGCAGCTTCTCCACAACAGGTCAGTAGGCACAAAGGTAGCCCTGCCAAACAATCCCAGCAGCCATAGTAAAAAATGGAGTGGTCTGACCCTTAAAAGGAACACACACACACACACCCCACAATATATGCTCTGAAATATCAGAGGGCAGCAGCAGGGTGGTTCTTCCTGCATATCTTCTCAAGTCACCAACATGGATGCTGGCATACTTATCCCAAACTGTTCTGTGGACTGTTCTGACCAGACCACAGGTGGATTTCCATAACCCACATCAGGACACAGGGATGGGGGGGGGGAGAGAACAGTGGCATAGGGTCTAATTTATGATCTGGGGAGATATAATGTATTCTTCTGCAAACTGGAGAACAGGGAATTTCAACCAGGGTGGCTTTCCACACCCCTGCAGTCTCATGTGCCAGGACAAGCTGTGCCAGCTGAAGAGTCCCTTTCCACTGAACCATTAAGTGTACAGGAGTCCTGCCCTCTATTGCATCTGAATACTTTATTGGTGTCACCTTGGACAAGGCGAGGCCAAGCCAGGCATTTACATTCCAATGGGCCTCACCTGCACAATAAAGATAACAGACCCAAATGCCATTGTGTGTTGGCAGAAAAAAGCAAAACTAAGCAAGGCAAAGGGTGGGGAGAAGAGTGAAGAAAGGGCAGACTGGGAGAGGGAGAGAAACCATTGGGCAGAAAATAACCTTTCCAGATGACTCCTTCTCCCTGAGATACACCTGGCAGCTGGGATGTGTGGGTGGGAGCAAGCTTTTGGTATGAGGCAATTCAGGTTTGGATCCCCCCCCCCTTTAAGCCATTTGGGTGATGGTTGTTGCCAGTCTCATCAAACCTGGGGTTGTTTATCAGAGACAATGCCCAGTAGCCTCCACTCCCTTTGAAGTATTGGGGACAAATGAGGGAACAAAGAAAAAAGGGCGATGTGCAGGGTGGGTTCAGGGCAAGAGACAATAGCTGCTGGGCTAAGGACGCTTTAGGGCGTTCAGACCTCCATCCCTCTTGAAGAGGGTCTCAGGCTTCAATCCTATAGGCACTTACCTGGGAGTAAGCCCCATTGACCACAATGGAACTTACTTCTGAGTAGATATGCATAGGATTGGGCTCTCAATCCAAAACACCAGTCGGTATTCCACACCTAGATTCTTCAGAACCCCCTCCCCTTCCCTTTCAGTCCCACCACCCTCAAAGCCCTGGGACCCCAATGACACCTTCTCAAGAATGCATGGGGGAAATAATCCCACCTCATCTTCTCCCCCCTTCCACCCCACCCCGGGGAGGATCCAAAGGAAAGGTAAGCACCTCCGTGTCATCCTCACTTGACCTAATTAGACCCCAGATCAACACCTCTCGCTGTGCAGGGGAAGAAAAAAATAAAAGACCTCGTTGCCTGGCCACCCCCGCAGTTCTGGGAGGCTTGACAGGTAGAGGAATAGGCAACTCGGGGGTCGATCGCTCTGCAAAGCCTCCTCCCGGGTGTTTTGGTGTCTCTTCCCCCCCCCCCAAGGAAGAGTAGATACCACCTACCACCACCCATACAAGAGATCGCACCGCCCGCCTCCCCCCCCCAATCAAAACACACACACAGGCAACACCCCTGCTGCAAAGCCAGCTGACAACACACAATGAGCGGGGACTGCAGCTGCTTCGACGGAAGGCTGCCCGAATATGCAGATGGGGCTCCGATCAATGCGCCACATTATTAAGGGGAAGCAAGCGCTCCCCGGACAGCCCGGCTCCAGACAGCTCCAGTCAGGGTGGCACACAAAGATCGACGACGTGCAGTCCGCAGCTGCCGCCCCCTCGCCGCGCAGAGGCACCCCGAGGTTGCAATCAGACCCCCCCCCCATACATGCACCGGCACCCACCATAGCGGAGCAGCCCAGGCTCGCAGGAACGCTCCATCCATCCAGGCTGGGCAGGCTGCGTGCGAAGGCGCCGCTGCAAGAGGAGGGGGAGGTGGCGATGGTGGAGAGGGGAGCGGAGCGATGAGGACACCGAGGCAGGGGGAGGAGGAAGAAGAGGAGGAGGAGGAGGGCACTGCTGCTGCTGGGCGGCCTTTGGCGCGCTCCAGGTGGCGGCGGCGGCGGCGGCGGGGGGAAGCGTGCCGGGGCTGCTGCTCACTGTCCCTCCGCCCCGCTCCCTCCCCGCCAAGCAGCCATCGCCGGGCGCATCACGTGGCGCCGCTTGTTGCTGGAATGATGGTCATATAGCCATAGCAACAACTCGACGTGCTGGCAAAGGAGCCAGCCCTGCGCGGAAGGCTGTGGGCGGGCGGGCGAGCGAGCGAGCGAGCGAGGCGCTCTCCCTCCCAGCCAGCCAGCCAAGCAAGCGCGGATGCTCCCCTTTCCCGCCTCCCAGGGGCTTGGCTGCAGTTCAAGGGAGGAATGGGCAGGCCAAGGGGGGGCGCACAGCCCCCTCGCGCCAGCAGGTACGCTTGCAGCCTAGGCACGTTTGCACGGCAGGAAGACCAACTGCGTGCAGCGGGAACTTCCTTCCAGGCGAAGCGTGCCAAGGACGGCAGCCAGGCGCTGTGCCACAGTCTTACTTCTGAGCAGACATGCATAGGATCGGGCTGTGAGGCTGCATTCCTAGCCCCACTGACTATAATAGGACTTACTTCTGAGCAGACATGCATAGGATTGGGCTCTGAGTGGGCCTTCGTTGAGAGGGCTGACTTGGTGAATAATGTTCACCACTCCATAACAGCAGGCCGACATGGTGAGTATTTGTGCTGCACAGTTTAGGCTTTCATATATGCCAAATTCAGCAGGACTTCTTCTCCTGGAGTTCCACTGAAGTGGCTGCAATGTGTCAGCAGACACAGTCAGAGGTTTGCAGTCAACTACACTCCACTGCAGGTTTACTTAGAGAGGTCAACCTCCCTGTGCCTCACACAGTGTATTGCTCAAAATTCTAGCTACACTCTTCCCTGACAGTAAGTCACATTAATTGAACTCAATAAGACTTACTTCTGGGGAGACATGCAGAGGATTGTAGCATATACCAGCCGTAACTGCTCATTGAATTGTGTTAGTGTTCAGAAAATATCCCATACATTCCTCTAATACCACTGCATCCCCCACCCCATAACAGTACACTAGTTCCCTGAGTTACAGATGGGCTGTGACAGAACTTTTACATAAGCACAATAGTGCAGAGCTGGGTATTTTGAGGCATGTACCATTCCAACTTCCATACAAATCTCTGGAACCAAACCAGTACGTAGGCAACTTTTATTATATTGGGATACAGTTGCTGGTGAATCCAGGAACATTTTCTTGCACCACTGAATCATCTTAGCTATACCACCTCCTATGCCAGTGGTTCTCAAACTCTGGGAGAGTTTGAGAGCCACTAAGTTCTTGCGTGGGGGGGGAGGCAGCAGGGGCGGGGGAAGGCAGCGGTGCGATCCCCAGGATCACACCACTCAGGGGGGTGCAGGGGCTTGGGTACACATACCCAACCCCCTGCAGCTTCCCGGGGGTGCGGGGAGCCCAGCGCAACCTGCAGCAGGGCTCCCCGCAGCAGTGAAAGTAGATGCAGAGCAAACGCGTTCCACTTCTCTTTAGCGTGACACCCCAGTTTGAAAAGCCCTGTCTTATGCCTATAGTTCCGTAACATTTAATTTCCTAAACAATGACATTTTGATTGCATTGAATACTTAAGGAAGCCAAGACACTTGGGGGCTACAGTCCTGTGTGAAGAGAAGTTCAGTGAATTTAGGCATGCCTAACATCAGATAAGATCAGGCTCTCTATGGCACTGTGTCTGAACAAGGGGCATTCATCTTGATCAAGGAAGTGTAGGGCTTAGAAAAACCATCCTGAATTACCAGGTGCACTCTTCTCCCTCTATTACCCAGGCTGATGTACACACAAGGGAGCAGAACTCATTACCCTTTCCCACTGCTGAACATACACTTCAACACACAAATGAGAAAGGTTTCTCCATCCTTTTAAATTCAAGTGGGTGGGTGATGAATCTAATCTTAATTAGAATTGTGAAAAGCTAACCTCTGTTAATTAACACAACACTGCCAAGATTTGTGTGGGCTCCCCCTGAAGGTGAGGACAAGACTCTAGACAGCCACCCTTTGAAAGCAGCAGGGCAAGTGGATATCTAAGACTCTGCTTCAGAAGCATTTTTCACTTACAGGACTCAGCTCTAGCCTATTAGGAAGGAAAAAAAAGAAGAAGAATGAATTCAAAACACATGCACATCACCTGTCTCCTTTCTTTTGCCTAAAGAGAACCCATTCCCATATAGCTAGGTTTAAACAGAAGAGGTGACCCAGAGCAGCAGAGGGCAGAGTATCCAACATTTCTTTGATGTTAGCCTTTACAGGTGTCAAAGGCTGATCCTAGCCAATTCAGGAACTTTGTGGTACAATGCCTAGAACCTACACCATGGGCATTTCATTTTCAGGAATCCAGTGGTGTGAGTTACAGGCTCCATCTGCATCCCCTCTTCTATACTAGCACAGGGGTGCCCAAACCCCGGCCCAGGGGCCACTTGCGGCCCTCAGGGACTCCCAATGTGGCCCGCGGGAAGCCCCCAGTCTCCAATGAAACTGGCCCTCTGGAGACTTGCTGGAGCCCATGCTTGCCAGACGCAAGTGCTCTCAGCATGAGGGTGACTGTTCAACCTTTCACATGAGCTGTGGGATGAGGACTCCCTCTACTACTTGCTGTTTCACATTTGTGATGCAGCAGTGGCAGCAAAGGAAAGACCGACCTTGCTTTGTGCAAGGCCTTTTGTAGACCTTGAGCTATTGCAAGACCTTCATTCAGTAATAGAAGTTCCATCTCTAATATATTAATGTATGTAAATTTATTCAAATTTGAAATGTAAATTAATTCTTTTTTCCCCGGCCCCCAACACAGTGTCAGAGAGATGATGTGGCCCTCCTGCCAAAAAGTTTGGACACCCCTGTACTGTTTGGTAGGTCAAGAACATGGGAAGGGGGAAAGAGGTATCTCCTGTTCTTCCATGTCAAGCCTTGAGTTCCTTTTTCCATCCTGCTGGTTTAGGAGATGCTCAGGCAGAGCCATGCAGACAACTTCTGGTTCAATAATTTATTTCTATCAATACAGAGTGAACTGGAAATACACAACATCTTATACAATAAGAAAACACTGAAAGAGGCTAAGTGTTGTGCAGCCCCTGGACAGAAGCAGGTGTCTATGGCACAAGCTTTATTGCATCAGGAGGAATGGCATCAGGCCCAAAAGAACCACTACTGAGGCAAGGGAGAGATGACTGACAGAAAGCCACTAGGCTACCCCTTGGTTCCAGGAGGCCTAAAGCAACAAATCAGCTGGCTGTACAGAACACAGCCACTGCCAGAAGGCAACCCCACCTAACCACATCTCTCCCCAGGACAACAGCTAACATGGCATGCCAAACCAGCATACCAGGGCAGGTCAGTGCAACTGGTCCATGATCAGTTCATTCATCCTGAGCCTTGAATACTCCCTTCACTATTCTCAGTATGTGGGATCTTTGGGGGGGGGCGGAGCCTTGCTTTGTTGACTTTGTGAACACCGCTGCAGAAGGATGTCCTTCCCCATGTGCCTCACAGTTCCTTAGCTTATAACTACGTTGCCTAGAAAGCCACTCCAAACTGAACAACAGACTTTAGTGTGACCTTTCCCACAACACATAATTTTGTCAGTCTGATATAGATAAATGCACATGTGTACACTCAAGGTCACTAAAGGAATTGTCTGAAGCCACTTTGGCAGGAGAATGGACACACACACACACACACACACACAAACAGCATCTGAAATATCCCACCACTGGGCATGGTTGTCCCCACAGGGACTTCCTGTCCCCAAAAGCTATGCAAAGAGTTCAATTCCCACCTAAACATACTATGGGGCTCTTACCACAGCACTTCCCAGAGACTTTGGAATCAGATTGGCTGCCCTGTCTAGGTGGGGCTAGCCTAACTATGCACTATGGGCAGCAATATGAAAAAAAGACTTGGCCTCACTATAGAGCAACACTACTCTGCCCACTATAGTGCAAACTGGAGGGAGGGAATGTACATTGCACCAACTTCAGAATCATCCTGTGCCCCTGAATTCACCTCTGCCCAAGGAGGCACTGCAAACCTCTCATTGTGTCAAAAGCTAGGTCAGGGATTCCAGGAAGAATGCCAGCCATGGGCCAATCCCAAATCCCTGTGCCGGCTGCCCCGAGGTAGACCTGAATCAGTATTCCCCCAATTGGGGTGGTGGGGGAGAGGAGTGTTACAGAATGGTGAAACCATTCTGGCCCTGGCCTAGGAATAAGTATATGGAACAGAATTTGGGCAACAAGGTTTGGAGAGGCAAAAGAGCCCAAGGGAAACCAGTCCAGTCTAAGTCTAGGCTCTTAGAATGGAAGGTCTCCACTACTAGCAATAGTGTTAAGCAAAGACCAAAACCACCCATAAGGATGGGTGGCACAGTATAGTCTCCCAGCTTTGGATGGGGGTGGAGAGGTAAAAAAAAAAATTAGCACAGGGGTTTGAAACAAGTAGGCAGTAACACCAAGAAGCACAAGGTAACAGAATATTCTGCCAGTCACCCAGGAGGACACTGATTCTATTCAACCCTGTCTCCCAAGGCACAAGATTAAATTCTTATTGCATATTATTCTGTCTTGGAATAAAATACCAGTTTATCCCTATATAGGTGTTTAAATCCTGCCCTAACTAGAATCACCGGATAGACTGTACCTCTGGTATAAGCAAAGGGACAGATGACAAGCTAAGATGCTGGATGAATATTCACAGCCAGCCTTCGTTCTCTTGTTCCGATGAAGGGACCAGGGAAGCTGCTTCCAAAGGCAGCCACCAAGCAACTCTTTGGTGCTTTGGGCCACTATCCATCCTGACAGCAGGTCAAAGTTAAGGCACTTGATTTGGCAGCCTCCCCCAGCCTGGCTACAATGGGGCTCTTTTGAGACCAAACCAACTCTCCTGCTGACCCAAACAATGGGGGGGGGGAACCATCCCTCTTACCCAGAATTGGGGATGGGGTGAAGGAGAACTACCGGGAACAGGAAAACCTTTGATCTTCAGCTTTGGCCAACAAGATGTACAGCACAATCGCTAAGCAAATACATTAGTGACAAAGTCCAGAAAGCGCTTTGCATATTGCTCTGGGTGAACCGTGGAGATCTCTGCACCAGCCTGTAGGGGGAGAAAAAGTGTTAGCAAGAACCAAAGATTCCCCCCACTTCTTAGTCAGGTTAGGGAAAACTGTGGACCAAGTATATAGGAGGCATGTGGAGAGTGACAGCATTCAGTTCTTTGTCTGCAGACAATCTTGGTCAACCACCTCTGACAACATGTGGGTTCTCCGATGCGGGTGAATCTCGCTCCAGCACCAGACAACTCTTATTCTGCATTGTATACTTTTGGTGTTATCTCATTCTCAAGAAATATCCCTATGACTAGGCTGTGAATACAAAACAAAAAGGAACCAGACCAATGGTGCAACAAAAATGCCTTTGAAAATTAATCATTTACTGTGAATGACACTTCTATTGCACTGTTGGGAGTTTGGTTGTCTGCAGTCCCCCACCCTGTCCCTTATTTGGGTTTCTAGGCACCTTGAAGGAAATCACAGTCTTGGATTTAGTAGGCTAGGTAAGACTCTCAGGGCCTCTGGAGTCTCTCCAGTGCCTGGCATTTAGCAGCAGGAATCCACTGCATGGCTCTTGTCTGTTCCCTCAAGGCCAGCACAGGGCCTGCAGTTCTGTTGCTCAAAGCACAGAATGAATCTGGATGTTGAAGGCAGACGACAGAAGCAGCTCCTATAGGTTCTGTATTTTCCATTCCAGCATGCCAATTCAATCAAGTTAGACCAGACCTCCCTCTAAGCTGCTACCAAGAATCATTCACCTATGCCACTCATAGTGGCTGTCAGGGTCTTCAAGACTGTACAAGCATGATATAAGACAACTGAGATATCAGCAGCCACAATCAGCAGACTGATCAGCAATCAGTAAGGGATTGCTCCAAACCCCTGAAGTTAGCACTAAGTCTTTTTCAAGGAAGGTGTGGGTCAGACTCACCCCATGTTTGACTGTCTTAGCCGCATGGGCAGCCTTCTTCCTGGCATCATACTGTGTGAGGATGTCAATCAGGCCCATGAAGTAAACCTCCTTCTGGGGACTATCTGGAAAAGTAGAAAGAGAGCCTGTGAGGGACATAGGCTATGGCAGTTTGTTTGTGGCAAAAGAAAGTCCATCAGGATCATTAACCCATCTAACGAAAGGGGGGGAAATGCCTTTATTTGACCCCAAATATAGCAAACAATTCAGCGTTGATTAAACTCATGCAATATGTTCTATGTGTTTATATCCAAAGCAGACTATTTTATAGACGAAGAAAGGCAAAGCAGAATGCAGAAAATATTAAAGGTAGGAGGCAACATTTGAAATCCTGACTATCAAAATCTAGCTCCTATCTCAGAAACTGATAGCCGTCTCAGACTGTGGTGTGTACCTAGTGCCACCCCATCCCCCAAAATCTGTATTTTGACAAATAGCCCAAATTCTGCAATCAGAGTTATGCAAATAATACAGATTTGTTTGGCATTTACAGTCCTCCTTAGATGAGAACTGTAAATGTCAAACAAATCTGTATAATTTGTATATATCTGTATATATCTGAGTCCTTACAGATGAAAGGAGTGATGCCTTGAAGGAATACCAGTTTTTGATTCAGAGGGCTAGCTAGCATTAACAGAGCATCTGCCTGATATGTGGCTCTCATTCGCTCAGCATCAAGACCCCAAGTGGGTCTAGCAGATATAAAGGACAGAAACTGAAGCTCTCCCCCTAAAGGCTTGCTTCAGTGCTGTTTGGCACTGAAGATTATGCCAGACATCACCCACACATCTTTCGTGCATGCCTTCAAGGGCTACAATCTCTCTCTTTTTAATAAGAAAATTTGGGAATCCTCAGGCTGCTGAATTAAATGCCAAAGGCAGCAGTACGTTTGCAGAGTAATCGTGTAGATGCATAGATGTGTATCAACCATGATATCCTTCTGGACAGGATTAGGAGCGGAGGGCACAGTGTTATGGTGGTTCTGTGCCTCCCTAGAGGGCCAATTCTGGCAGGTGTTGGTGCAATCACTGCTTGGCCCTATGACCTTGATCTACAGGGTACCACAGAATTTCACTGTATTCTCCTTGCTTTTTATATCTACATGGAACTGCTGAAGGAAGTAATCCAGCAATTTCGGATGAGGCATGCCAAGACACCCAACCGTATTCCTCCTTTACATCTGAGTCAGGTGATTCATCGGTAATGCTGAATTGGTGTCTGGTATCGGTAATGGGTTGGATGGGAACCAACAAACGGAATCTCTATCATAACAAGACAGTTTCTATGTTAGGTCAGCTCAGGGAGATGTTGCTCAGTCTGTGCTGGATGGGGTTGAACTCCCACTGCCCCTGCCATCTGAAGTGAAGCAGGTGGTAATTGCAGAGAGGGCCTTAATTTTGTAGAACATTCTCTGCAGGGAGGCTTGCTTGGTGCCAGCCCAGATGTCCTGTAACCCAGCAAAAGACTACTTTATTCCCTCAGGTTTGTGAAATGATTTTAATGGCTGTTTTAATTAGTGTTTTGAATTGCTTTAATTTGTGTGATTTTTTTAATTATTTTGTTTCGTAAAACTACCCTAGGAAAGTGGGGGATATAAAAAACCTGATAATAATAATGGAGTACCCAGCCTTAGTTTAGTGCCAGGATCACAGAACGATCATCAAAAGAAACTATGATCTAGCCAAGACCAGCCTCTGGAGGTGGCTGTCTTCCCCAGCTAATGTCACATCACTAGATCAGATAACAGGTTCAAATACAGCCCTTCAATGAAATATGGCAATAGGACCAGATGCTAAAAAACCAGTGCAGACAAAGATGACTGACTTCATTGATTACATGGAGTCAATGAACAGCCCTAACAAAGTTCTTCTGTTGAAGGTTCCCTCTCACCCTCTACTTACTTTCAGCACTCTTGATAGCATAAACATCGATGTAAGGGTCAAAGTCACCAGGTCCCAGAGGCTTGTGGGAGTTGAGATAGCTGCCAATGCCCTCTGGAGATGTTCCATAGGAACCTACTGATGCCACACCTCCAGGTTCACCCTCTCCATCCTCCTCTTCCTCTTTCACATCCTCATCTTCTTCCTGCTCAGCTCGCTGCACGTCATGGATCCCAAGGAGCAGACTGTAGTCCATAATCTTTAGTTGTCCTAGGAACTAAGCATATGGTTACAATGGTCAGCTGGTTGGGAAATTAACGATACACTTCTTACAAGCGGAAGCCCCCTCCCCAACCACGCTAATGTTAGTTATTCCAAATGATTTATTCCAAAATTCAAACCTCATCTATCCACATATACATTTGCATACAAGCCCCTCCATCTCTAGACCCTTTGTAGTAAAGTTTTACTTTGAAGTGCTTAACATTCAACAACACCACAGCAACTTCAGCCAGTGGTTGGAGGGGAGGGCTCATTTCAATAAGCTAGCAGACCTGACTTTCTGTGAGATCATAGCAAAAGCTAGGGAGAGCTGAAAGACCAAGAAATAGTCTACTTTTGAATTTGCTAATTGGACTGGGTTTGGATTCCTTTGGATTCACCCATTTTCCAGCATCTGGTAAACTGCAGTTTTTGGGGATCTCCACATGTTCTATGCTTTCATTTGACACCAAATTAATCTGTACATGATCATGGTGCTCTAAAACAGGAGCTATAAATAAACCCCAATTTGGAAACAAGATTTACTATTTATATACTTTTTAACTGTTATCAGTCATTAAATTGTGTCTGACTCTTCATGACTCCATCGGCCACAGCACGGCAGGCCCCCCGTCTACCACTAACTTCCGGAGTTTGTCCAAATTCATGTTCACCGCCTCCATGACACTATCTAACCATCTCGTCCTCTGCCGTCCCCTTCTCCTTTTGCATTCACACTTTTTAATTAGTAAGAAGTTGTTAAATTTCTAACAAATGCAACTGCAAACCACACTTTGTACTATAATGCCCACAGTATAATACCCATAGATGAGGAAAGGCAGATTGACAATCACTTTTGGGTCTAACAAATACAAAACAATCGTTCTTTATCTTATAAATAACACAAAGCAAACACCACCAATTAACTATAACAATAAAGACAAGAATAACAATAACTATAACACAAACTTGACCCCAAACCAAGCCCTGGTTGGTTATATGGCTGTAGTGTTAGGGCCCAATACTATCCAATTCTCCAGTGCCAGTGCAGCTGCGCCAGGTGGGCTTGCACTGCATCTTGTGGTGGGGTAGCAGTCACGGAGGCCTTCTTAAGGTATGGGAACATTTATTCCCTTACCCTGGGGCTTCACTGCGGCTGCACCGATGCTGGAAAATTGGATGAGATTGGGTCCTTAGTTGTCTGTCACTAATTGCGTAGCAGTCAGTTATCACCCAGTCTTAAGAATACAGTATTTATACACTGCTTTGCCACAAACACAGTTCAAAGCAGTTTACATAACAAAATAAAACCTAACAATCTAATAAAAGACACACTAGCAAACAGCCACCAACTCAAAACAAAGAGGCATCTCCGCTGTTTCACATGATCCAGAAGACAACTCAAGTCAGCTCGAGCACAAACCTTTCAGATATATTTCAGTTCATCCTCAGCGTTCATTAGTGATCTGTTATCTGATGAGCTCCACAGTTAAGCAAGAATCTGAACCAGGACCTGGCCAGCCACACCCAAATGCACACTGTTCACTCCATTACACCTGTCCAATGGTGTTACCCTGCAGTTCATCATTATCCTTTATCATCACCTGTCCAATGGTGTTACCCTGCAGTTCATCATTCGCCACAGGCTGAAGAGTGGTTGAACTCCCTACTCCAGTCTGTGAAATGACTGTTTTTGTAGAACAGTAGGATAATTCCATTCGGAATTGTTCTACACATTGTGATGAATTGAGGTGATGACAACAGATTGTAGCACTTTAGGTTGCAGGTGGTGGTGGGGATGTCATATGTTTCAACACATCTTCCCTGTAGGGGGAAAAATGCCTTCCTCCATTGCTGTGGTAAACTAGCAAATCAGGGGGAGGGGTTGAGCACAGCCCTCTCTGAAATGTGTCACAGTAGTACAGTGGGAGGAGGAAGGGGGTTACCCTTGGGAATTACTCAAGAGCACATTCAAAAATACACAACACCCCATTACCCTCTGCAATTTAAAGTGGTACAATCTAGAATTCTACTGCCTTATCCCATATAGTGTGCAGAATGGCACTTCAAACAGGGATCACACTCTCCTTTGCATGCCCTGAACCCTGCTTAGAAATATCAGGTTCCAAATACTTTGAATTAGAGTGCTTCTAAAATGCAAGTTGATCGCAGCCGAACAGAGAGGTGGCCTGACTTAATGTGAACTAACCAACCAACTACCACGAGTGAAAAGGGTGGCTTCTCTCCCCTCCTCCCTCCTGCTAGCAATGGCATGCCAAGGGGTCAAGGAAGCAGTATTAAAAAACCTCCAGTGCAGAAATTCAGCTAGTAATTGTGACAGCAACAACCAGGGGGCAGTATTTACTTGAGATTCATCAAGACAGTTTTCTTGTCTTTAAAAGAGAGTCCAGTTTTGATCTGAAGGCGGCATGTGTTTGAAGGGGGGAGCAGAGGAAGAAGCATCCCTCTCTTGGCAGCCTGTCCCCATGATTAATTGCCTTGGCTGTTCAAAGCTGTGTACCTCATTTCTAACTGGAACACACCCAGCTTCGTCTCCCAGACATGGGCCCTCATTCTGCCTCCGCTTGCTTGCTTGCAGAACTTCTATTAATTGGCATTTTCATCATCATGCTGTGAAATCTAGCAATTCCACCGTGACTTCTCTAGCATTACAGACTGAGAAGCTGCACAGAGGGGCGATGGCTGCCCCACTGCTTCCTGATGTCCACCACAAACCATCTTAAGCCCAATAATGAGGATGATTTCCCTGGCCAACTTGGCTTTGAAATCGAAGGCCACGTTTACACGAACAACTTCCTTCTGTTTTGCAAATGCTAATGGCACTCCTGTTCTGCGTGGGAGAGAAGTTAAAGCAAAAAGGGAGAAGGGATTCCTCTCCAAAGAAAAGCCCTTACCTGTACTGATAATGAATGTTTATAAAGCGTTTTAGTGTCTGAAGTGTGCCATCTAATTATCTCAGCATTATCTGCACCACAGCATTAGGTCTGTATTATTCCCATACTGCAGGTGTGGAGAATGAGGCCATCAAAAAGTGGCTTGCCTAAAACCACTTAATGAGGTTCCCATCCAAGATGAGATTTGAACCAGGAGTTTGTTGGCTCATAACTAGCACCCTTCGCTAGAGCACTGCAGCAACCGTTCTACTCCTGGAAATGTGTGCTGCTATCAATTTTCATGAAAAGTGCTCAGATCCTCTCCATCCCCTCCTTTCCCTGAATCCCTCAAGGGAAGGGGCACATGAATCACCATCATCTTCCTAAAAAATACTTGTATTTACGTCGTACATTTCAGGCATCTGAAGTGCTTGAAATATATTATCTCAGTCATCCTTGCAACAGTACTGCAAGGTTGGCTGGTACTATTACTCCTGAGAAACCACCAAACATGTTCATGGCAGAGATTTGGAGGCTCACAGAATTAACCATTGTGCTTAGACCAGTTCTCAACTCTGAAAGCCAAGAGGTAGACTCACTTTATCAGCCTCTCACCAATGAGCACCAAGGAGCTTCAGGTGAGGAGTGGGGGGGGAGCCCTCCCCATTCACCAAGCAGCTGTGGGGCCTGCAGCCATGGCAATTTCATTGCTAATGGTGCCACATGCAAAACGTGGCACCCGGAAATAGCTGGTGGTGACGTGATGCGGTCACTGCCAATTGCTTCCAGGAGGCCCATTTCAGGCCATACGGATGCAAGGTGCATGGGAGAGCCAACACAACACTCCACCTGCTGCACTTTGGCATGAACAATTCCATGCTGGGGTGTCAGTGCCAGCAGAGTGGGGGCCTTCCAAAGCATGGGGCCAGATTCTACCAAATCAATCAAACTGCCCTAAGGCTGGCCGTGCCACAGGCTCCCACTCTTCTCTTCTCCAAATCACATGTAAGGAGTCTCTCCTTCCAATCTTGTGCTGAAATGGCAAACTATGGTTTCCTGCAAAGAAGGATCAGAAGAAGACCTGATCTGAGCAGCAGGCTTCTGTGCTCATTCATTTAATGCCCTGGTATGTCTGAATGGCCCCTCTGTGTACAAACGTAACAGAAGACAGTACAGAAGCAAGTCCATCTAGATAATGCCTGTGAAAGAACCCAATCTCTTTTGTTCACATGAACCATAATTTAAGGGCTCACATGAGCAGAGAATTTTAGAAATTCTCCATAGGGGGGCTGTCACCAGGGGACCTAGAACACCACCCTAGAATACCAATTCTATCATCTGGAACCTCATGTCTAATAATTTCCCTAACTTGCATCAGCAGTATATAGGCTTGTGTAAGAATAAGAACACTTGGCACAGACTCAGCTGATGAAAGGAAAAGGCAGCATGGAATATTGGTAGGGTTAGCAATTAGAGCATCTGCAGCCATCCCCTCCCCCCCAGCACATGCTATTAACAGTCATTAAGGCTAATAGGTTGGATCTTGCACTGCAGAAGCATTTTCCATTCTGCAGACTCAGTCCCCAAGGAAAAACAATAGCTGATGAAATGCCGGCTGTGAGCACTTTTTCCCTAGACTTGGAAACTAACCTTAGTTCTCGTCTTAGCTGGGAGATAAGCTCTGAGCCCAGGTGAATATGTGAAACTTGGATTTTTATATTTTTTGTCCCCAAAGCTATGAATTTAAAAAATGTTTTACATCCATGGCAGCAGCCTTGCTAGAGGCTGATAAAGTATAAAAAAAAAACAGTAAGAATGCATGTAGACCATACATTTACTCTACACAAGTAGAAGATTTGGGGTTTTTCGCCTATATCAGGGGTCCCCAACCCCGGCCCTGAGGCCACATGTGGCCCTCGAGGCTTCTCAATGCGGCCCTCAGGGAGCCCCCAGTCTCCAATGAGCCTCTGGCCCTCCAGAGATTTATTGGAGCCCACACGGGCCCGATGCAACCGCTCTCAGCATGAGGGCAACTGTTTGACCTCTTGCGTGAGCTGTGGGATGAGGGCTTCCTCCACTGCTTACAGTTTCAGGTCTGTGATGCAGTAGCAGCAGCAAAGGAACGGCCAGCCTTGCTTTGTGCAAGGCCTTTTGTAGGCCTTGAGCTATTGCAAAACCTTCATTCATTCATATGTTCATCTTTAATATATCCATTTATGTAAACTTAAGCAAATTTATTCAAATTTTAAATGTAAATTAATCCCCCCCCGGCCCCCGACACAGTGTCAGGAAGATGATGTGGCCCTCCAGCCAAAAACTTTGGACATCCCTGCCCTATATCATAGAGCAAGTCCAGCTTCCCCTCACTTTTGTCCTGCAAATTACAAAAAAAAAAAAAAAAATCCTTGCCATTATTTGTATGCTGATTTAATCTTCAGCTTTGTCTCATAAGGGCTGTTCAGCATTTTATTGTTTGAAATGCAGCCTGTACCCAATTACAAGTTCATCCTGTGCTTTAATATAAACTTCTCACCTTTTCCCCCCCCAAAGTTGAAAACTGCTTCAGTGAAAGGGAAGGAGGTGGAATTGTAACACACTGGCACTAGCCAATAAGCGCTGTGCACAACTGGTTTCTGATGCTGGAGAAAAGAAGGTATATCTGAACAAAAATGCAACAGATGTACTTCCACAGCATCTCAACCCTCAAATTATATACTTATGTATGTACCATAATAGTAGATCAGATGTAATAGGATGTAAAATCTCATGCAATGCAGTTATGGGAGAGAAGTCTGAAGTAATCCCTACCCCACCCACCCTCACATGGTTGGAAGATTCAGATGCAGCTAGGCAGAATCTTGAGATAATTTCTAATTATGTTTTTAAAAATGCAGTCTTTGGTGCTGTGACTCTCCAGAGACAAGAAGGATTGGCACCAATTTGACAGCCTTTTGTTTTTGGCTCTGCAAACAATGCTTGATCCAGAATTTGAAGGGTCTTTGGGTAAGGTGTTCATAGGAAGACATGCAGAGATTTTTTCTCATGCTGCCACTAACCTTTTGGAGTAGCCTATGGAAAGTGGCCTGGAGGACTCAGGAATAGTCGAAGGTTGCCAGCCGGAAACAGTGGCAGACCTCCCATTATATTTGATGGGGCAAATGCCCCGGGCACAAGCCTTTGGGACCCTGTGGAAGCCTCTCTGAAGCTCCGGATGGGGTAGGAAACTGTGCTTCTGTTTTTCCAGAAGCATAGTTTATAGCGTTAGGGAAGCCTCAGGAAGCTTCCCCAACACAGCCTACGGTCATGCAAGGCTCCGTGAGCCTCAGGTGAGGGGGTGGATTTGTGGGGGGGGGGGCAGCAACAGCCTGAGGTAGGGTGCCATTGTGGAACTTTGCCACGGGGCACGGGAGGTTCACCACTGCCCAGAAATAGCTATAAACCCTGAGCCTCTTTTTCCAATTTGTTACAATGTATCAGTTGCTCAGGGATGACCAAACTTGTTTAAAGAGGCCAAGCCAATATCTTCAAGCTCACTTTGAGTTCTCCCCAAATTCAGTTGGATAATTTGTTGATTTGTTGTTGTCGTCATCCCCCCACACTAGTCCCCTTTCTTCCCAAGCCATGTGCTGGAACTAAAAGCAGGTTCAAACAAGTGGTCAGCCGTCCGTTCACTTGGCAATCATCATACAATTGTTGAAGGCTATTTCTCATTCATGGCAAGACCACCACAAGATGGTCCTCAGATCCTACAGCCTCCCAGTATGTGTTATCAGTTGCAGATCATCAGGTAAATAAAGTCATCCGAAACCACAGTGGTCTCAAGGGCCAAACTGTGGGGAAAGACGGAAGTAAGCAGAATGATAATCAGAAATGTAGACTGCAGTGGGAGGACAAAATTACAGCAGGAGGAAGCAGCAGCAGAAAGGCAGAGCTGTCATGTGGAAGTGTCTCAAGTTACGTTGGTGGTGTGGGAGCAGCTGCAGCATTGCCTTTTCCTGTGCTGATGGAATAAGAGACACCCGTGGTATGGCTCCACTTCACAGCAACATTAGCATGTCAGAAGCATGTCTGCATGAGGAGAAGCTGCAGCATGAGCTCCTCCCATGAGCTCCAGTGGCTCAGAAAAGAACACCACTACAGCTGCCCCCATACTGTGACCATCACACAAGATCTCAGTGTCAGAGAAACAGATATGGCAGAGGTTTATTTGGGGATGCTGGGGTCACAGCAATGGCAAAATGTGACTTCTGGCCACATTAAACTCCTTTTGTTTTTGGAAAGCATCACATGACTTTAGATGATCTGGAAGGTGACCCTGCACTAACAACACAGCTCAGCAAGACCAACCATTTCAAGTTAGAACAGGCTCTTCTTCCCAAGAAAGCTGTACTCATAAAAGACTTCTATTCAAAAGCATGGCTGTATAGTTCTTGCATAATGCCTAAGAGCAGTGGCTTCCAACCTTGGAAGGGCCAGGGGGATCAATTGCCCCAGGTGCCATGCCAGGAAGGCCATACACTGCCTCTCCGAGCCTTAGAAGGCCCGCTGCAGGCCTTAGAAAGGCACTTCCAGTTTTAGTAAAAACTGAAAATGCCTTTCTAAGGCCTTTTGGGTGGTGTAAAATAAATTTTGCCCCAGTGCCACTGCCTGGAAGAGCTTTATTCAGGAGCTATAGGGCTTTGATTTTGAAATAGGAGCCTGCTGGAAAACAAATTCCTCCATGCCCCCCCCCCCCCGAAGATAAAGAGCCTACTCTGGCTCAGAACAAGTCAGGCCCTTGTTTGGTGCCCCATTACTCACTGATCTCCACTAACTGGGTGCAACCCTCTAGTTGGGCTACACTGGGCCTAGGCCCTGGCAGTCATGATACCTCCACATCTCGCTTTAATTTCTCCATAAAGTCCTTCTTTGACTCTTCACTGATGTACACTTTTTGATTCATGTTCAGAAAGTCAATATCTTTAAGCGTTGGCAGCTCCTTGCCCTGGAAAAGCAACAAGACACATTTTGTTGCAGTAAACCACCTTGTGAGCTTTTTTGCTGAAAACCCCACAAAAGATTTTAACAAAAAACAATACATGCATACACATGGGCTCTGTGTGCCATACAGTTCCATGGGAGCACATAGAAAAATGCAGGATGTGGCAGTAGGCGCCATAGTCAGCAGTCTGTGAGTCTTTAGGGGTTTTCAAGTTAAGGGCAGAACTCTGTTGGCAGAGTACAAAAAGGAAACTAGGCCTATTCCAAAGAGCAGACAAACCAAGGTTTGCAAAAGCAGTTTAGCAGTACCATGTATAGTAAGGGTGGGAAAAGAAACATTAAATCAACCACAGAAGTAGATATGCAACACACTCTCAAATCATTTCAACACCTTCTGTACACAATTTATACTGCACTTTTTTCTCAGTAGGTGTAGTTCTTTTCCAGCTCATGATCCCCTCCCCATCAAATAAGAAGAGCCTTGCTGGATCAGACCAACATCTAGTCCAGCTTCTTGTATCTCACAGTGGCCAACCAGATGCCTCAGGGAGCACAAAAGCAACAGGATACCTAGCATTTCTCTAAAAGGCTACCTCTAAAACCTGGAAGTTTCATCAAGGCTTGCAATCTATGATGGACTTTTCTTCCACAAATCTGTTAGGCATCTAGGCCAGGTGCCATCACAACTTCCCTGTGGCAAGGGGGTATATACGGTAATTACACACTGGGTAAAGAACTACAGGTCCAGCCTTGTTATACACGGACTTTTTATATACGGATTTGACTCAACACTAATGGCCACTGCAAATGAGAAGGAATGTGCTGATCCCTGGAGAAGGGGGAAAATGCATCCCTTTAAAATGAGTTTTTAAAAACTGAACAGTCCTTTAACAATAGCCTCCTTAATGAGAGAGAGAGAGAGAGAGGGCAGCTGGCTGACAATCCATCAATCCTTCTCTCTCCAGGCAACCCCACCCTTCCCCCTGGCATGTGAAAGAAAGGTGATCACTTTGCACTGGTGAAAGGAGGGGCTGAGTGAAGCTCCTTTCTAAGTGCTTGGAGGAGGACTGATTGATGGATTGTCTTCTTAATGACTCTTATCTTACATCACAAAGGTCAGCAAGGCTGTTTTTAAAATCACCAGAGCAAGGGAACTTTGTTTTTTAAATAGATTTGCTTTAGTTTGTTTTCAGGCGAATAATGAGGCTCAGCCTGTATTTCCTTTTGTCTGTATTGACTCTCCTGCCAGTCAATTTTAATGGATGTCCTTTGGTTCTGGTATTGTGCCTCTTCCCTTTATCCATCCCATGTAAGCAAGAGAGAATGAATAGCAGGCAATGCAAAGAGAAGAAAGCTTTGGAGGTCTCTTGAAGAAAAGCAGTACTGGGTAAAAAAGGAAAAGAAATCTACTCTTATGCCGTGCCAAACATTCCCATACCTTCTTTTGCCAAGAAAACGCTGTATCACCACCTTGGATTAGGTCAAGGAGCCAAAGGTTGCATTACATCAAAACAGAGATAATATAACATACTTCATCAGGCAGATATAATCTGCAATTACCTTTTCTTTATCACTGGCTTCACGGGATACCAGGGAGCCCTAAAGAAAGCAGAAACACAAGAGTTTAGGTCTAAGAATGGAGGACTGAGCTTACAAAAACAGAAGAAATTTTCAGTGGTAGCCTAGACCCCCATCTATTCCCATAAGTATTTGTTCAGTTTGCCTGAAATCAAAGAGTATAATAGAGGGGGAAGAAAGGGTGCATAAGCAATACACTCTCTCAATTAAAAGTGGACTCCACAGTCTGCAGCAAATACTCATCTCTTTTTTAATGCTGCAACAGCAAAAGAAGAAGAAGTTTCCTACATTACAGACTTTGCCTTGATCAGATTAAAGATAACCGATATTGTCAAAAGTGTTTCTCTCAGCAAACATGATTGTGAATTTCAGCAAGGAGTCTGCCCCTTGGAGGCTCCACACAACAAGCAGTACATCCATTTAAAGGACAATGTACTCTACCATCTGCTGACCACAAAGACACCACAGCACATTTACAAGAATTTTTGCCCTGCTCCCTTCCAGCTAAAGAAAGGAAAGGGCTCCGATATAAAAGGACTCTGCATCATACATTTATGGAGCAAATTAGTTGCAATTGCCATTTACATACAAGGTGTGCAATTCCATTCTCCATTTAGAAGAAGGAGGGCTGGAAGTTGAGAGTTCATCACCTGCCCATTGAGAACTACCTGGGGAATTCTCAATGTAGCCAATATTTGAAGCCAGGTCTCGCCCACTGAGACCTGGTCCACACATGCAGCAGAATGTGGTGGGCCAATCACAAGACAGTAAAATTTACTGAACCACTTGAGCTGGCAGGGGGTAGTCAAAACTAAAAAAATTCTTCCCAACATAAAATTCTACCCCCCCTGAAAAGTTAAGCTAGCACAGTAGGGACTGGGATGAGCTAAGTATTTTTTTTTTTTAATGGAGAGGCTTATAAACATGCAGGGAGCAATTTCTTATGTGGACAAACATTTTAAAGACTGGCCCTAGGCAGTAGTACAGCTCACTGGACTGTCTCAAGATTCTACTATATAAGTAGACCAGACCTCAGTACAGGTGACTTCATTTGGATAGCAAGGGTTCATTCATTCTCTTCTTTAAAAAGGGCTCTAGAGATCCTTTAAGCATTTTTATTTAGGAAGGAAAAAATAGCATAGAAAGGCAACAATACATTAGAAGGCATGATTTTTGACCTGTTAGCCCTCTGGGCATTGCTTACCTTGCTTCTGTGTTATGTGCAGTACTACCCATACTTTTCTGGCCCTGAAGAAGTTTGACACTGAAGCTGAATCTGAATTGTCAGATTTGGGTGTGATTCGGTCCTTTGCCCCCAAGGCTGTATAATCCCAAGCAAAAGCCTTCTCAGTCCTTGTGCAAAACATTGTTGCATAGGGAAGTGAAAACTGCTCTATTCCCTTCCATAAGAAGACACTCCCATGCCAAGGATATTCTGAAATGGGGGGGGGGGGGGGGAAGCACCTCTAATGAGCCTGCAGCCTTTTGTTAAAGGAACCCAGCTTTCTTTCTTCTCTTTTTCTAATGAGACTTTGGGACATATAATTGCAGAGGCAGTTTTGGAAGGATGGGGAAGGAATCTGAAATAAAACATCAAGGCAAAGAAGCCCAAATCCCTTGTATATCAGTCATTCACCTAGCAGGTCCTCTCTGTTCACTACCCCCAGAGAGACTGGCTAAGTTTTCACATTAGAAGGTAATATTTTCAATGTAATAAACTGCAGTACTCCATCATCTGTCAGGTTGATTCAAATAATATCTGAATTACATCAAATGCACCCCTTTGTGATGGGCACTTTACTTGTGATCCTCCAGCTCAATCAGCATTTCCACTGCAGTCCTCATTGCGGTACAATCCCCCACCGCCTTCTAGAATGCTCATCACCGTGAACAAGGCCTAGTTAGCTCCAGAATAGATCTATATAACCTTGCTGCGGGAGAAGTTACTTTGGGGTCAGCTTTAATGATGTGTAATAGGGCTGAAGGCAGAGGGGGCAGGCATGATCCAACTCATTTTCCTACCTTAATTTTTCCAGCATAAATGCAAAAAAGAACTTGCATTTGAAACTATTCATGCACAGAATGAATTCCCTGAAGGGGAAAAGGGGACTGTTCCGTTGCAACAGCAGGAGAGGGAGGGAGGGTTTAAGAGGAAGAAAGAAGATGCTGCCTAACAGGCACTGGAGAAAGGAATGAAGTACAGGTAGAGGACACTCAGTGAAGGACTATACCACACACTCAAACCACTTCAACTATCCGCCTAAAGATGCAGTTTGGCAATTTTCTGCAGGGCAGGCTCCCAAGGAGGGCCATCATGACAGCAAGATGAGAGTGTAGCAGCAGGAACTGCTCAGTGAGCTGGGACAAGTTTTCAGATCACAAAGGGACAGAGCCTCTACCATGTGCAGTCTTCAAAGTAGTTCTGGATGCTCTTCTTAGAAGATACACAGCCCAATCCTAATGAAATCCCCGTGTGACGATGCAGCAGTGCCAGTGTGGCTGCCACCATATCCAGTGGGGGATTTTTGGCTGCTAGAGGTCTCCTCGGGGTAAGGGAACATTTGTCCCTTGCCCCAGAGTAAGCCCCAGCAGCCATTATGGGTCAACAAAACTTGTGCTAGCTCAGTCACTGGCGCACATCCATGTTGGCCCAGGAAGTTGGATCAGGCCTAAGATGGGAGGGTCAAGGTTTGGCGTGCGTCGTTGCTGCACCCACCCCTCTCCCATCACCACCCTGTTCCGCCCACCCCCACCCCATTCAACTCCCTCCCTGCCTCCCCCCAACCCCCATGCTGGCTTACCTGCAACAGCAGTTGTCCGTCTTTATGTGGATCTGGCCACTCAGTGCTTGCAGTGGCAGCCGGGCCTGGCGCACTGGCCTAATAGCATTTGCAATGGCCATAAAGCCGTTTACACTGGCAGAACATGCATTCTGTCAGCGTAAAGGCCCATTAGGATTGGGCTGACGGTTCAGCCAAATGCACTGTAATTAGCTTGATACAGCAATGGCTGGAGGAAGCTCACGGGGAGCTGTATGCCTCACAATGACCAAATAGTCATTTTCTGAATGACTTAGAAGTGACAACTATTGGGTGGGGAGGAAGAATTCTTGCCTTGGAGATGAAGCTATTTATTACAATTCATTATTCAGAAAGTGCCATTAGAGCACATGGTACTTTGGAAAGTAGCATAAGTAAGAGACAGCCCATGCCCTGAGGAGTTTACAATTTATATTTAGACACTGAGGGTAAGGAGAAGCATAGCAGAGGAATAGGATGTCCCAAGGATAAATGCAAGCAAATATAGTTCTACCCACTGAGGTTTCATTTCAGTTGAGGGTGCAAAGTGGTTAAGTCAAAGGCCTCACAGAACACCTGAATGAAGAAATAGGGTTTTTAAGGAAGGTGGCACCATGGAGAAAACAAGCTGTTTGTTTATTTGATCTTTTTAAATATAGGTGTGCCCTGGTATCCACAGGGGTTCCGTTCCAGAAGCCCCTGGGGTTATGTGAAACCACAGATACAAGGGATGCTCCCCCAGACCTCCCTATGCCTTATAAGGCATTAAAAATGTCATTTCTGCTTTTGATGAAAAACTGAAAGTCACGTTTTTTCCCCCATTTAAACAGTCATTCTGAGGCCCGCAGTAGCCACAGGTGGACACACGAGGCCTCTCCGGGGCTCAGAATACCCTCTGGAGGCAAGGGGAGCACTGTTCCCCTCGCCCTCAAAGGGTGGGGGTGCAGCATAGGGAGGCCTTCCCACATCCGTAGATAAGTGAATCTACAAATACAGAATCTGCTGATACAGCCCCCCTGTACTGCTTTTCAGGCAACTTTTAATGTAGTTTTATCCAACAGCAGTATTGATGCCTTAGGGCACATATTCCAGATCACTTAATCTGGACTAGTAACTTGCTATGTACCAATGTGGTGGCTTCGAAGATGACTAGGACTTCTTCTGCTCAGCTCCTTCTAGGTGATATGTTCGCCAATGTCCTATGTAACTCTCTTACAACACACTATCAGGAACAGACATCAGAAATTGAGGGGGCAGGGGGAGCCAGACTATCTATCTTTGCATGCTGACACATGCCATGTGGTAAAGGGGTATAGCACAAATGCTTCCCATTTTCAGGGCTGTCCCTATTCAGCAATTTCATGCAAGTACAGGATTTAGTATCAGATGCAGAAAGAAGCATTGAGAAAAGCTTGTGAACATAGAATAAACATAGACTGAGAAAGTACAAGAATGAGGCAGATGCTCTGCGCTCCAAATCCCACAACAACCTGGAAAGGATGCTAAATGGAACACTCGGGCTGCCATATTTTACACAACCCATCACAACTCTGGGACTATCAAGCTTGACCTTAAGTAACACAGCCTTGTACAGTAAGCTGGTGAGGTTAAGAGGAGCCCAGGGATTTCCAAAGCAAGCACCACCTACATACATTAACAAATAAGGTGCAACAGATGGACAAATGGGAGCCCTTACCTTCAGGTCGTACTTCCTGTGTACGGTGAGCCTGTGGCTGAACATGTTTCTCATGACTACCATGTAGCTCTCCTCATTGTCCACACTGAGCCGATACATACCCAGGAACTGGGGCAAGAGGGTGCTCCCATGACACTTCACAATATACTAGAATAAGGAGACAGAGGTTGCTAATAGTGACAGTTGCCAACTGCTTAAAAACACAGCCAAAATGTTGGACGCAACTTCTGGGTGGCAGCAGATGATCTGGGAACAGAATTCAAGCTTCTATTGCAGTTCCTGAATCTCACAACTCTGCTACTTTTAGGTAGATGGAAGCTAGTTAAAGGACAGGGTCTGTAAATATTGTGAGAGTCTGTCATGGGTTTTTGGCTGCGGAACAAGCAGTATCCAGAGGATTTCAGATTCAAGTTTTTAAAGCCGTTAGAATGCAGCATGATTATAAAGAATACATGAAAAATGTATAGGCACTCCGAATGGGTTCCAATCAGGCTTTTCATTGGCCAGGGTTAAGGATTTTAATTCCCCACTCAGCTACCCATGCCTCTCCAATGTCTATTCCTGGCTCACACACCCAATTAACCAAATCTTCATTAGCTGCCAAACCTTGTCTTTCTTAAATCAGTATCTCAAGCAGAACCATGAGTCTATTTTGCAT
The DNA here is from genome assembly GCF_035046505.1 of Tiliqua scincoides. Lineage (NCBI taxonomy): Eukaryota > Metazoa > Chordata > Lepidosauria > Squamata > Scincidae > Tiliqua > Tiliqua scincoides. Next base: position 125,650,705 of record NC_089822.1, on the reverse strand, counting down.
GCTGTATTTTGACACAAAATCAATGTCTTAAAAAAAATTGGCACAGCTCATGCTAAAAATGCTCTAGATTAGAACCTCCACTAAGATGACTCAGAAGGCCTCAAACACCCTCTTGTGGGAGGTAATGCACCTCAGTCATTGTCTCTATTCCTCACGCATCACCTAAAGTTAGACTTCAGATTTGCTGAAGTGGAGACCAGACCAGCGTTTCTCTCAACTTCTGCTCTTGGTCTTACTATGTGTTCCAATTAGACCGGAATAACTGTTGGTTCTTATATTTACGAACTGGAAGAGCAGCTACTTCTCTGTCACCCCAGAATTCCTTGCTGGAGTTTGAGATATTTTTTGCAAGCAGCACAGCCTAACCTAATTAAGTCTTTACAGTACAACATTGCCTACATTCCATCTTTAGATTATTATGAATTTGGGCTTTTAATGTCCAACAGCAGCTTCTTCTCTCCCTTCAGTCCTAAAACTGAACCTGAAGAAGAGTTCTGATTAACTCAAAAGCCTGTTTACTACTTCCTGATTTTTAGCTGGCCCTGATAAAGGTATTATGCTACTGTTGCTGCTGGAATGTCTTCAAATGGGCCAACACAACTGCCCACGTTTTTCGCTTGTTTCAAAAAAATCAAGTCTGTGCCTGATCATGTGGCTCGAGTGCAGAACTTGAAAACCCACAGCCCATCTTATGCTTAATGTGAACAGCGCCTAGACCTTGGAGGTGCCTTTACATAACGTTGTTTGTTCCTGTTAACGGCAGAGTATTCTGCATTCTCTGAATGCCAGCTTTTATTTTTCTTTTGAAAAAACAAGCTTCTTGCCCTGAGGGTTAAAGTTTAAAAACAGGCAAGCAGTGCCTTCCTAGATCTCAGACATAGGAGAAGAAATGAGCACAAGTTCCAGGGATCGGAGGTAGGGCATCAATGTTTTCTACAGCCTTTTCTGCCCTGCTTAGGGCTAGCAGCAAAAGAAATAAAAAGATAGACAAACTTGCTTAATTTGCACATAGTACTCAGTTTGCTGAACTTGGTTCTTCAGGGAACAATGCTTGAATTTTTAAAAGTACATACTACCTGGCCGTGACTTCACAGAAGGTACTGGGCTTGCCAACTAACCTTACCTGATGGTAATGGGACAGGAGGCTGTGTACATCTGCCACATCTTCACTGGTGATCTCCTTTATTACCAGGGTCCTGTCATAGGACAGGAGGAAGCAGCGTCCACCACCCTCAGTCTCATAGGTGGGCGGGCTGCGTGTCAGTGAGACCTGAAAAAAGTCAAAGAGATCAGATAAGAGAATTTGACAGGCTTCCCACACTCCCTCCTGTCAGCCAAAACAAGGGTCCTTAGCTCTTTCCAACGATGGTGGAAAAATGGCAATGGAAAGCACGCTTGTTCTACAGTTTGCACAACTACACGGTAAATTGCACTATATTAAGAAAACAAACATTACACCAGAAAAGAAAACATTTTGTAATAGGCTCAAAAGCATTCAAAAGCACAATAGAGGTATTCAGGGATTACAGGGTTACAACTGGGAGCAAATAAGGAACATCCAGTTTTAAAACAGACAAGTTGCTGAACAGACGAGGCACTTTCTAGTTGAATGCCCATGAGTGAATCACTCAGGTGCTTCTATCTTGTCCACAGAACCAAAACAGACTATAGTACAAGCAAGCACTTAGTATGAAGGCATTTTTGGGTTGTGCGAATCATGTTAAGACAGAGAAATAAGTCCTAACCACTAATTATAGGAAGTGACCATGAAAAAAAACAGTATCCGGTGCCCTTTACGCGGAAGTAAAGGAAAATGTAGTGTACAATTATGAGCTGGAATTCTGTTAGCCCTCTGCTGGTAGGAATGGGAGATTGAATTGCAGAAATTATGGTCAAAGCTCCAGTATGAAAAATCCATGGAGCCCTAAAGTTCTTCTGTCACCCTCAAAATCCCTTAAAATCAAACAGTAGTGGAATGTGATGGTCTGACAGACATGACGACCTACTCCTTCTGAGACTAGGCAGGTGAAACTATAAAGAAGCAACAAGTTTCTTTAACAACTTAAAGCAACAAGAAGCAACAAGCAACTATAAAGAAGCAACAAGCAAAAAGGTGATACAATATATCAGGGCAACCAAAAAGAAATAGTAAGAGTAAAACAAAATATGGGTGGTCTTCCAAGAAAAGGGGGAGGCAAAGGTCAGCAAAGAGGCTGAAAGGCGCATGGAAAATTTAAAAAACCCAATGAATCTTACTGGGTAAAAAATACTTACTCATGCTGTTCCAGGATTCTGGTACATAGGCTTAAAAAAAGCAAAGTGAGTGGACAAGCCCCACATAGTGCTCATGAAGCATCAAATGCTTCTGACACTGGATCTGGGCAAATGCAAAAGAGTGAGAGTGCCTGCCCTGCTTTTTCAAATAAGATGCAATACTTGGGTTCACTTGAACCCACTTCAATTTCCTGCTCCTGGGAATCAGGTGGGTTTCACCATCCAATGAGCTGGCTCAAAGCTAGGTCCTTTGTTTATCCAGTCTGCTGGGGAAATGAAGGTACTTAAACAATCAGGGCAAACATGACTACTATCTTCAAAGGACTCTGCAGGATGTGAGGGCACAGCAAAAGCCTCAGAGATGAAAAATCAGATGAACCAGATGAAAAATCAGCCAAGGGAGGTGGGGGAATCAGGAACCTTCAACACAAGGGTATTAGAAAACAGAAAGTTATGTCTACTCACTTGATAATCTTGGTCGTCAATGTTGAAGCGTTCACGGAGATTGCGGAAGACCTGTGGGCAGTACTCCTTGAATTTGAAATGGCTGGGCAGATTTTCCCTGCAGGAATAGGGTGATGAAGGGTTAGATACTATAGCCAGTATTTCTCAAACTGTGGGTCAGGACCCACTAGGTGGGTTGCAAGCCCATTTCAGGTGGGTCCCCATTCATTTCAATATTTTATTTTTAATATATTAGGCTTGATGCTACTATGATATGTGACTGAATTTGGGGAAATGTTACAGCCTGTATTTTTAACAAGCCACTACGTTTATTCTTTTAACAATGACAGTAAATGGGACTTACCCCTGGGTAAGTGTGGATAGGATTGCAGCCTAAGATAGTCAAAAATGTTCCTGTTTGATGATGTCACTTCTGGTCATGACTTCACTTCCGGTGGGTCCTGACAGATTATCATTCTAAAAAGTGGGTCCCGCTGCTAAATGTGTGAGAACCACTGCACTATACCAAGCCTGGCCATGCAAGAGAATGAGGCAGAAGAGTGGACTGTACCACTTCAGGCTGCTGGGGTAGAGAATCATAATTCTGCATACATATCTATAACAAAAATCTAGATTCTATCACAGCCCATTTCCTGCTATGCAGGTTTCTACTTGTAGAGGAGTTTGTTTTACCTAGGGAAGCACTCAAACATGTGATTTCCTCACCTTGCACTCTAAACTCTATTCCATTATATGACAGACTCCTGATACAAAAGACCAGGCCTTATATTCTGAAGTTTTCTGTTACCCTGCACATGCCTGATCTCATCTGATCTCAGAAGCTAAGCAGGGTCAGACCTGGTTAGTACTTGGATGGGAGACCGCCTGGGAATACCGGTGCTGTAGGTTTATACCATAGTCTTTCGAGACTGAAGGTTGCAAACCATATTCTCCTGCTGCAACTGGAACAAACTCACCACCAAAAGCCCCAAATTATAGTCTGTTCTTACACACACAAAGCCCCTTCTGTTTCCTTATCTCAAAAGGACTGTCTTTTGGATAAATAAGCAAGCCTTTGCCAAGTCTATCCGAGTCTTATCAGAGTAATCTGTGGCCCATGCCCCATAATCCATTCATCATTAGCCTCCTCTACCACATGGAGTAATCCTCCATCTTTGTAAGAATGGTTACATTGCCAGATGGACAAATAATCTTCCTTTAGTACTAACCATTAAGAAATCAGGCCAAGGAGAGAGAAAAGTGCCTTCTCTTGTAGTTTTATGTATTAGCAGCTTTTACATGGAGGATTCAAATCATGTGACCTCTGACCTTCCTGAAATGGTACAGAAAAAGAGGGAGGAGGGCTATATATGAGATTTTTCCCCAACTATAGGCCATGCCCTTGACATCATATAAACTGGGGGGGGGGGGGCACATTCCTGGAATGGAGTTTTGCATTACTAACAATACACCAGATCTAAATCCCAGTTAAAGGATCTCAAGCAGCCAAAGTTAAAGACTTCTGCTTGTTGCAAGGAGAACTGCCAACCAGAGCAAGAACAGACCAGCAGTTCTCAAACTGTGGGTCTGGGACCCTCATGACCCTATTTCTGGTGGTTCGCAAAACTGACAGGGCAGATTAGGCTACGTTATTCAAGAGTTAAGCAAGCTACTACTTGGGGAGGGGGAGATCTGCTGCCCAGTTACCATAGCCATAGCATTCATAAACCAGGCAGCAGCCTCCAGGGCCTCTAAAAAGTCTGAGAACCACAGACTAAAAAACCTACAGGTCTAACATCCTTCGAAGTTTCTCACCTGTTGAAGAGATGGTTGTTCACCTTGATTTTGGAATTGGCTTTGAAGTCATCAGGAAGCAGCATGACTGGCAGGGGAACTTGACTCAGTTCATTTATCTACATGGAAAGACAGAAGGTAAAAGCAGTTGAATCTTGTATGAGGCAGCAACACATCAGTTCAGTGCGACACCAGCAGTCAGCTCCATCATTGTGACTTCCACAGCTGCTATCTGGGGAAAGACCCAAGAAAGACACCTTTCTTACGGAGTCAGTTCAGAACTCCAGTCGGAGAGAAGGAGGCACACAGTCTAATGTCAGGCTGTTTCCAGCATGAGATGCTGATGAGATTAGAAGAATCACTGTGTAGAGAAAGGGAGAGGGACTCAAAGGTATCCCCTGGTGGATGCCCAGAATCTGTTGCAAAATTCTGCAGCAGCTCTGACTCATCCCCAAAACAAACACAACGTGATAAAGCTCTTCAGATTGGACTAGCCTTTGAAAGACTAAACTAGAGGCATGTGGAAGAGAACTTCCAGAAAAGGCCATTAGCTTTATAAGTAGCTAATCTTGGAGGAAGATTAAGGGCAGAATCAGAGGCAGCCCAAGCACAAGGAGGCCTGCAGCATAAGTGGCTCGTAAGGGGAGGGCAGATTCAGAGTGCCCTTCACCCTCATCTGCTGTTGCCTCCCTCCAGCCCGCTGCAAGCACAAGCTGCACTGATCCACTTTTCACTCACTCATTGAGAAGCAGAACAGCCACCTCCTTCCCGTGCTCCTCACACCTGGTTCCTCAAACCTGGAAGTGCAGGAGCTATGGAAGGCACCAACCAAAGCAACTCTCCCAACCACTGGAAAACATGTTCAGTTGCCCTCTGGCTTCTGAGATTTCAACAGACATTGACCATAGACTTTCAAATATATCCTCTTAGTCATAAGGACTAGAAACTTAACTTTTTCTTAAACATAAAACTTAGATCCTCAAGACAGCAAATTCCACACAAATGACACAGGGCGGGCTTTCCTAACTCCCACAGAGTTGCAGCATGCATGCAGGCCTGCTTATGAGTAAAGCAAGGATTGTAGCTCATATTCATGACTGGAATGTTAAAAACCAAGGAGGTGGACATTCCAGATTAACTAGTTTCGGATGTTAAAGAATAATCAGTACATTATTACTAGTGCCTAATTACTTATTACTAATTTTACCCACTAAAATTGAGTGTTGGGAGAGTTAGAACAGACAAAAGAAAATATTTCTTTACTCAGCATGTGGTTGGTCTGTGGAACTCCTTGCCACAGGATGTGGTGATGGCATCTGGCCTGGACGCCTTTAAAAGGGGATTGGACAAGTTTCCGGAGGAAAAATCCATTACGGGTTACAAGCCATGATGTGTATGTGCAACCTCCTGATTTTAGAAATGGGCTATGTCAGAATGCCAGATGCAAGGGAGGGCACCAGGATGAGGTCTCTTGTTATCTGGTGTGCTCCCTGGGGCATTTGGTGGGCTGCTATGAGATACAGAAAGCTGGACTAGATGGGCCTATGACCTGATCCAGTGGGGCTGTTCTTATGTTCTTATGTCCCACTTGCCTTCCAGAGAAGTTCATGTAAGATTCTCATGCAGTCTCCCGTCCAGAGAGTTTACAGGACTAGACCTGCCCAGTTTCAGCTGCAGAACTGTTATGTGTCTGCCTGAGAAAAAAAACTGAGGCCAGTCCAGTCCTTGTCAACCACAAATTGGGTATAGCAGTTTGTACAGATTTCTTGGAAAGGGCAATATTACGGATTGCACCCACAGGAATGTGACAACTCTCCTGGGGATGAAAATCTGCAAAGCCAAGTATGCTGTGCCTGGCCAGGTACAATATTTGCACAGGGGTGTGGTTGACAGCCTGTACAGCTGATACTTCAGAGTTCAGAAGCCAGGCAGCCCTTATGATAGCCTGACTTATCAAATAAGCCACCCTGGGTCCCTTTGGGGAGAAGGGCGGGGTATAAATAAAGTTATTATTATTTTTATAAAGCCCAGAAACGCCAACGTACATACAACAATCAACAATACAGATACAGGTTGCATTTCCAGCTAGCACTAAGATAGATTCAAATATCCATTTTTTTTATTCTAAGCAAGCGCTTCCCACCCAACAGTGGGAGGCAAGCCTGCCACAAATTCATGATTTGTAGTAACTAACTACACAACTGCACCTTCACACTTTCAGGTTATTAGGGGTAGATGCAGTTATCTTCCAAACAACAAACATGAATAAATTTACTCCTACTTGCTTGTGCGTCGGGGGGGGGGGGTAACCTTTTCTATCTCATCCTTTGGCAAAATAGAGACAAGATCATTCTTCTAGGACCAGAGGTGGAAATGTGCGAGTGAGGCAGGCTCAACCAGAGCTTGTGTGCTGTAGCACACTGTTTGGGACTGGGGGTTAGTCCCTATTTTGTCATAAAGCTCCCAGAGGGACCTTGCAGAAGTCACCATTTTTCAGCCTACCTTATCCCACAAGAGAATGCTCTATTCCATGAGCAACAGAAAACCCTGCGCACACACAGAGCTATTCAGTGATTCATTTTCCTTATGTAAGCTTGGAGCTACAAATGGTCTGCTAGGCTAAATGTCTGGGACCCAGGAGACTTGTTCAAATCTAAGGTCAGCCAAAGCCTTGCTGTGGAGGTGTCACAAACAATACACCGCCTACAAGCAATAAAACCTTATTCATCTTGGCATATAAAGTGTTTCCCTCCTTCACCTCCATAACAATCTGCTGAAGAAGAGGAGGGGCGTAATCCTATCCTGCGCTGGAACAGGCAAGCCATGAGGCTAAAGCTGTATCCAGCACAGGATAGGTGCCCAAAGCAGCTCAGCCAGTGGTAAGTGGAAACTTTCCCCCTTACCTCCGGGTAAGCAACCCTTGCACCTATGGGTATCCTCAGATTTGCGCCACCTCAGATCTTCTCAGACTTGCACCACAAGTCCGAGGAGAGCAGAGCGAGTTGAAGCCGCTCCAAACTTCCCGGGAACAGGGGTTGAGATTCGGCATAACTACCGGATCGCAGCCCTGCCTCCCGCACCCCACCCTCCCCAGAATGCCTCCCTCCTGCCCATCTCAGAGTCTTGCGTCAGCCAAGCTCGACCAATGCAACACTCAGAGCCTCCATCAGCACAGAGGCTTATTCCAGCCTCTGTGCGCCGGCCTAGAAAACTCACAAGGAGGCACAAATGTGCCGGCCCAAGTGCAGCTCAGGATTGTGCTGCATGGCACCAACATTCTCATTTATTATTATTATTATTTTTTTTTTTAAGCAGCTGGTGCTGTATTTCTCAAACATTTAGAAAGAGGGTCTGAATTCAAAACTTACTAAATCCTCAAACCCACTCTGGCAGCTACATTTCTAAAAAGCAAGTGCATGGAATCCACAAGCGCAGCCCAGGGTGGAGCAATTTAAAAACACGGGGGGGGGCAATTTAAATCATTGTCTGAAAACAATTTTTTTCTATTTAGATACTTGCTAAATCGACGTGCATGCCAATTGGCACAGAGCCATAAATATGCACAATGGGAGCACTGACTGAGCCAATTGCAGAGATTAGGCAGTTCCTAGGCATTAAAAGTTGCTGAGATAGTTCAGGGGACAACACCTGTAGCAACCTGATGGGCCTTGACTACTCCTCAACACCAAGCCATGAGTAAATTAATGATTGATTGAGCTATATGATCATTGATGAAGACATTTTCCCCACAATCCTTTCTTTCCAAAGGAAAGCAGTCTTTCATAAGAGGGCCACACACTCAATTTTAAGAGATTATACTGACTTCAATAAAATTCAGATTTCATTTTGAGCCAGATTATTTTAAGAGAAACTTAGTATAGCTGAAACTTAGAAAAAATTAAAACCTTAGAAAATAGTAATTACTTTTAATAAGCCATTTTAAAATTCACCCTGGCATGGTCACATGTATACAGCCCACAACTATGTGCCTAAGGGTCTCTGGATTAGGGCACTAGTCCAGTACAGATACTAGAACAGGACCAGAACATATCATCTTAGATGCCACTTGCATACAAGCCTGCCAGGACAGAAAGCAGGAGAAGGTGCAGTCAGAATCTCCCAGTATTCCCTGCCTCTCTGCAGTTTTTATGGTAAAAATAGTACAGTAATGGCTCTAGTGCTAGATCTGTGAAGAGAGCATCTCTGGTTTTGCCTATTGCCGGATTCCCTCCCTCCCTAAAACTTCAGGCTTACCTCCAGAAACACCCACCCCACAGTTTCACACCTACTGAGATGGTTAAGAAGCAGTGCCTTGGCAAGGTAAGTGAATTCAGAAGACTCAAGTATAAGATGGGTTCCAGTTCTCTGATACAGAAACAAGCACCACCTGCATCATAAAGTTGTTAAGAGGAAAAGAGAGATAAGGAGAGAACACTGCTAGGCGTATTTTAAAATGCTATATACATAAATCATCACTGAGGTCATTTGGTGTCCTTCACAGCAGAGAGCAGAGGCTAGCTGAGCTCATGAGCTACAGAGCTGGCTGATGAGGCAACACTCAGTTTAGAAAGCCCCGTTCTAAACAAAAACAGCTACAACCAGCATTAGTAACCATACAGGGAAAGACTGCACACCTAATGTTAATCAGTTAAAGTCAGATGTAATGATCTGAACACACCTAACTAGGACATAGCACAAGAGAATGAAGGAATCCAAGACACACACAGCAGTTTTAGCTTCACCAATTCTATTTTATCCTATTTCTTAGAGAAAAAGGAGCCACAGAGCGTGTTATTTTTAGGCACAAACATCAACTTAGCAATCACACTCTGGAAGTGCTGAAGGGCAAAACGGAAGGAAGCAATTGACTTTGCAGCAATTAAGCCAGTTTGCAACGCAGAAGGGCATGCTACTAGGCCCACGTACCCCGACGCCTCCTTCATTCCGGAGTCTGAATTATTCTGGTGCTGTGCCACAGAGCTCATACGCTCCCCATACTTTGGGGTCGTAAAACTGCTGGAATTAGAGGGAAAGGATCAGTCAAACAACAGAATGCAGTCTGTCTGTTGAAGACCAGTACACACACACATCAAGCAAAGAGACACACATATCACACACACCTTATTTATGTGCATTTATAGACCACCCATCACCATGAAAGTCTCCAGTGCTTGTTGATTTTCTTTCCACCCAAGACCTGGAAAATGGCCTCCTTTCAGAGTTTAAATGAGGCCAGACTCATCCTAGGAGGCAATTCAAGATGCATTACATGGAACTGCAACTTCAGTTCAGATGCTTAAACTATTTACCAGAGCACTGAATTCTTAACACCTTTGCAAAGGCCAAGTAATGCTACCCTATCCTTCTGACTAGAGTAATGGGAAAGATTCTTCAGCAAGCATCTGAGCTAGTCAAGATGAGGACACACACAAAGTACAATGGCCTCATTTACTCTGGCATCCCACTAAACATGCATTCCTATTGAGGAATCAAAAGTCAGGAACTTCAATAATCTATACAGTGGTCCCTCTTCATCTGCATCCAAAAATTTGATCATCGGTGGTGCTCCCATAAGCCACTCTCAGGTCATGTCAGATGTTTAGAAAAACATTTGTTTTTTCGTCTCTCCTAAAACATTTTTTTAAAAGCATTCCTTATCTCAGTGCCACAAACCATGCTGGCTGCAGGGCAGTCTCTGGCTCTCCTGGAAGTCACTTCTGGATCGCACTGAGGCCCACGACTCCCTCCCTTGGACCTGGTTCGTTCTAGAATGCATCATGGAAGTGTTTGGGAAAAACTTCCATGATTCTGAGGCATGCAAGGGCCAAGGAAGGGGGTCACAGACCATGGCACGACCCAAAAGTAACTTCTGGAAGCGGAAGAGACTGCCCTGCATCTGGCACGGTTTGTAGCGCTAAGGTAAGGAATACTTTAAAAAACTGAAAAAAACTGAAAAATGTGGACGTCAGCATCTTCAGAGAGTCCAGGAACATATCTCCTGTAGATACAAATAGACTACTCTACTAAGAGCTCTTAGCACAAATCCCTCATGTTCAGGTAATGGAGGAAACTTATTCCCTACTACTTAAAGGAACAGTAATTTGGACCATACTACACCCAAATACTTAAAGCATCTTATGCCAGCCCCAAACTTCAGAGAAATAAGGACCTAATTGCAACTCATGGAAACATTATGCACAGGATGTTTTAGTTACTATAGGTAACTTCTGAATAGGAAGTTACCTGCAACAAAGGATGGGGTAACATGCTACACAAGACCAGCTGGAAGATGTCTTTGAACAAGACCAAAACAGAGACAGATTTCTGTTGGTGAACCCCCTCCATAAGGAAAATGGACATAATTCACTTTAGAGACTAAAATTCAAAGTCATAGTCTGCGAGGTCCTCTAGGAAGACTGCCCCAAACACTATATATTGGCACAGCATTGACAACCATGTTAAAGTGACTAAGGGTGTAATCCTAACCTACTTTCCAGCACCAACATAATGGCAATGCAGTTCTGAGGTAAGGGAACAAATATCCCCTTACTTTGAGGAGGTTAGTTAGTTGGCAACCTTCAGTCTCGAAAGACTATGGTATCGCACTCTGAAAGGTGGTTCTGGAACAGCGTCTAGTGTGGCTGAAAAGGCCGATTCGGGAGTGACAATCCCTTCCACACTGGGAGCAAGTGCAGTCTGTCCCTGGTCTGTCTCCCTGGCTATGGGCCTTCTTTCTTTGCCTCTTTGCCTCAGACTGTTGGCCAAGTGTCTCTTCAAACTGGGAAAGGCCATGTTGCACAGCCTGCCTCCAAGCGGGCTGCTCAGAGGCCAAGGTTTCCCACTTGTTGAGGTCCACTCCTAAGGCCTTCAGATCCCTCTTGCAGATGTCCTTGTATCGCAGCTGTGGTCTACCTGTAGGGCGCTTTCCTTGCACGAGTTCTCCATAGAGGAGATCCTTTGGGATCCGGCCATCATCCATTCTCACGACATGACCGAGCCAACGCAGGCGTCTCTGTTTCAGTAGTGCATACATGCTAGAGGAGGCCTCCATAAATATCCCCCAACTGCAGGATGCAACACATGTCCCATTGGCACAGCTGTGCCAGTGCTGGAAAGTGGCTTAGGATTTGGACCAAAGTAGTACAAATGAAGAGAAAATCATGAAAACAACCTTACCATTCCAGCTACCTTCTAAAAATAATCTGTGTCAGGAGTTTTGGCTGCACAAGCAAGAGTCCAGCTCATCAATTATGAGTCAGTCAGAGCCACGTGTTCTGGCACATTCTTCCCAAAAGGATGATCAGAAAGAGGACACTAGTGATTTCTAGGGGTTGATCCCCAAACACTCACAACAGTTACTCTCTCGGTTCTTGGGCAGAAGTATCAATCATGACTGAAAGGATCTGTTCCATGCCAGTCCCTGATAAACAATGGCATCAGAAAGACTGGAGCAACTGGCTCCCCAAACCAGCATCAGGCAACCACAAAGCCCTTGTGAGATGCAATGGCTTACAGAGACAAGTACTACCATGGGATACCAAGATGAGCAGCACAGGAACCCAAAAAGTTTATAAATATGTCAACATGGGGCAGTTGATTAGTCCTCAGTCTAAAATAAGTCATACTTGCTTGTTGGCATCCTTCAGTCTCAGAAGACTATGGTTTTGTGCTCTGAATAGTGGTTCTGGAACAGAGTGTCCTCTCCAGTGCACGAAGCCTGGGTAAAGTAGATATGGAGGATAGACTGTTACCCATGCAGCAAATCCCCCCTCTCCATGTCGCTGAAATGATCCAATGGAAAGGCAGAAGCCAATATGGTTGGTTCCAGCGGCGTCGCAGGAGTTTCCAGAACATCACTGTATTCAGCCATGAACTGCCTTAGGGACTCCAGCTCCGGATTTTGCCTCGAGGTTGACTCCTGAAGCCTTTTCCATAACTGGATGTAGCCACAAGGCAGTGGAGGTTTGGGATCAGAGTTTTCCTTCTCTCAGATGAGCTGCCTTCCCAGGCCAAAGAGTCCCATCTACCAGGTGGCTGTTTAGTTGCCTCTTACAACAAGTACAGCCAAACTGAGGGCCTATTCTTATCCCCAGCCCCCAGGGGATGTCATAACAGAGGCAGATATTTCTTTGGCTGAAACAGAAATAGTAACTGGACAATAACACCCAGCACTAGATCCTGTTATAGAGGGGAGGTTGGATAGGAGTTCAAGGTAAATAATCTTCTAATAGCAAACATAAATAAGATACCAGGAGAGACTGGAAGATGGCAAAAGGATATCCAAAGACATCTGTTTATTTACTGTGTAACCTTCAGTACCTGGTGATCAAGTTCTCTTTTGCCTTTGCCTCCCACTCCCATAAGAGAGGGTATGAGGTCAACATTTAAAGGCTACAAACACCAGCTGCCCTGTAAAGAGGAAAAATATGATTTTTAAAGTGTTTTTAAAATTGTTTTTTATTTTTATATGCTGATTTTAGTTTGTTTGTACTATTTTTATGTTTTAATATTGACTGCAAGCCACCTTGTTGGCCCAACAAGGATGGAAGGGCACAGTAAAAATCTAAAAAATGAATAGATGGCTGGTCCCCAGTAGCAGAAGGGTAGAGAGGAATATTCTGAAAAATTGTACAGGCAACCATTTGGTACAGATACTGAACAATGGCAACCTAAAACCACACAGATACTGGAGGAGACATATGGCAACGGATGATGACTATACATCTGGCATTGTTTCAGGATCTGTATCCCTTTGATAATCACCCCACGCCACTCAATGGAAAAAGAGAGCATGGTTTGGCAGGAGGTTGAAAATGAGTGCTATGGACTGGCAATCCTCAGATCCAGATCATGAGCTGCTACGGAAAAGGACAGGCATGGAAAGCAAGGGGAGCTTTGGAAGAGAAGTCATTTATTACTCTCCATTTTTGCCAACTGGTGAGGCTCTCTCAACTTAGAATTCCAAGGTGATGAAGTCAGATGGGAGAGTAGTTGATGATGTCAGATTCATGGGGATGAATCAGCCAGATAATCTACAGAAAGTCAGGTGGAGGAGGAAATAAGGCAGACTGACCTCTTTTGAACACTTCATCCTTTTCATATGATTATTTGGTATGCCTGGGGCTAATCCTTTCAGTTCAGAATCCCACCAGACTTGTTCCAGGCAAGAAGGAGATCTCACCATGCAATAAATCAATACAGAAAAGGCACCAGTACTACTGCAGCTAGCACCTCTAAACCTAACCTCCAATGTGTCATATGCTTCCAACTAAAGAGATGTTTCCATGTGAGGCCAAAATGGCCTGTTTCTCCTTGCCCATATTGAAGCTCATTCATGGGCATCACATAAGGCAAGGGGGAAAGGGTATGAGGCATTCGAGACCTTACATCAGCCATTTTCAACCAATGTACTGTGGCACATTGGTGTGCCGTGAGTGGCATGCCACAGGAATTTGGGGGAAGGTCATTTATTAGTAGGACCAATGGGGGGTGTGAGCCCCCCCCCCACTGGCAGTATGGAATGCCTTGACAATTGTCAAAAACCTGATCGACAATTTCAGTGTGCCACGAGACGAAAGAGGTTGAAAACCACTGCATTACATGGTACTAGAAAGGTTACAACAAAGACAAAAAAAAAATACGACTTCCTCTCAACCATGGAAAAAATGTAAAGCATGCCATCAGGATTAGTTAGTTACTCAGATTCTTAATGAGAAATTCTGGTACACAATGGAGAGCCCCTCACCACCACTAGACCAGGAGCAGGGAACAAAATACTGTTACCAGAAAAGATGGGCGATGGGGATTGGGGTGGGGGGTGAGAAGAAGTGGTACTTTATCTTGATCAGGGTAACCAGATGTCCTCTTTTTCCAGGACATGTCCTCTTTTTCAGCCTCAGGTTCTGGAAAAGAATTTCAATGTCCTCCTTTTCCCTGTGAGCAGGCCCCCTGCAGGCAGCGCATAGCCTTCTTGGAATCAATAAGTTATATGCAATCTTGTTGGCATCCTTTAGTCTCGGAAGACTATGGTATCGCGCTCTGAATAGTGTTCTGGAACAGAGTGTCCTCTCCAGTGCGCGGAGCCTGGGTAAAGTAGATATGGAGGATAGACTGTTTCCCATGCAGCAAATCCTCCCTCTCCACGTCGCTGAAATGGTCCAATGGAAAGGCAGAGGCCAACACGGTTGGTTCCAGCGGCGTCGCAATAAATTATGCATAACATAGTTTTAAATTTGATATTAAGGCACATAGTGTTTAAATTAACCACATTTTATACACCCACACATGCTTATACATGTGTATGCGTGAGTGTGGCTTAAATTAACCCTGTTTAGGCTGCAATCCCAACCTCACTTTCCTGGGAGTAAGTTATATTGAACACAATAGGACTTACTTCTGAGTAGATCTGGTTAGGATTGCGCCCTTACACACAACTTCAACTTCAGAAATATATGTATACATATACATACAAAAGTATATATACTTCTGTATGTGTATGTATATGTGTGGTTTAAATTAACCACATTTATGTGTGTGTGTGTGTGTGTGTGTGTGTGTATATGTGTGGTTTAAATTAACCACATTTGTGTGTGTGTGTGTGTGTGTATGTGTGGTTTAAATTAACCACATTGTGTGTGTGTGTGTGTGTGTGTGTGTGTGTGTGTGTGTGTGTGCGTGCGTGCGTGCGCGCACACGCACACACACACACACACACACACACACACACACACACACACACACACACACACAGGGTGACCCAAAAGTAGGTGGACAGAAGGTGGAATAAATGTTATCATTTACTGTCCACCTACTTTTGGGTCACCCTGTATGTGTGTGTGTGTGTGTGTGTGTGTGTGTGTGTGTGTACATACATACAGGGTGACCCAAAAGTAGGTGGACAGTAAATGATAACATTTATTCCACCTACTGTCCACCTACACCTACTTTTGGGTCACCCTGTGTGTGTGTGTGTGTGTGTGTGCGCACGCCAATGAGGATGGACTGTCAATGTGTGTGTGTATACACACACATATACATATACGTACACACACACACGCACAAACACAGGGTGACCCAAAAGTAGGTGTAGGTGGACAGTAGGTGGAATAAATGTTTCTATTTTGTCGTGTCCTACATCTCTCGGGTGCCTGGTCCTCTTTTGGGGTCCCTGACTTCCCATCTTTCACCAAGGACAGTGTGAATGGACTGGGCAACCCGCCTTCGTAAGGGCTTGGCAGGCAGGCAGACCTCCCTGGAGACCCCGCAGAGGAAAGACGCGTGTCGACCTGACACGCGTGCACACGTTCACACGAGCGAGAAGGGTGGGTGTCTCACCTGGTGGTTGATCCCCCAGCTCAACACGCCCAGCAGCGGGTCGGCCGAGCGCAGCACCTTCACCCGCTGCGGCACGAAGTGCTTCTTCTTGGTCTTGGTGCGGGAGCCCGGCCCCGCCGAGGCTGCCATCGCCTCCTCTGCCTCTGCCTCTGCCTCGCCGCCGGCAACGGAAGCAGCCACCAGCTGGTTCCACCGCCGCGCCGCGCGCGCCGCGTCACAGAGGGAGCTCGCGTAGAGGCAGAAGCAGGCTAGAGTGACTCAGGCTGTGCTTCGCCACTGGGGTTGCTGAGCCACAGGAAGCGCCCGTGCCAGGGCCCACCTAGTCCAGCCTCCTGGGTCCCACGGCGGCCCACCAGATGCCTCGCAGCCCAGGCCTAGCCACACTTACCTGGGAGTAGGCCCACTGACTGTAATGGACTTGCTTCTGAGTAGACGTGCACAGGATTGGGCTCTGAGGCGGCAACCCTATCCACACTTACCTGGGAGTAAGCCCCATTGACTGTAATGGGACTTGCTTCTGAGTAGACATGCATAGGCTTGCGCTGTTGGGGAGCACACAGGAGACCTGCATCCACAGGTGCGCTCCCTTGCAACTGGCATTCAGAGACAGCCTACTTCGGAAGTTGCACAGACCCATCATGGCTTGTAACCCATGATGGACTTTTCCTCCAGAAACTTGTCCGGTTCCCTTTTAAAGGCATCCAGGCCAGTTGTCATCACCACATCCTGTGGCAAGGAGTTCCACAGACTAACTACACGCTAGGTAAAGAAATACTTTCTTTTGTCTGTCCTAACTCTCCCACCACTCAATTGGAGTGAATATCTTCTTCTTTAAGAGCTTTCTGCATCCCTGCGTGGGTTGGAAAATGCTCATCTGCTTTGCCTAGGAAAAGCAACAGTCCTGTGCAACTTAAAAGTCGGACACACTTATCGAGGCAAAAGATTTCATGGATTCAAGCCCATGAGACTCAAGACTCAATCCCATGGGTTCTGGTCTGCAAAAGATTGTGCTGCAGTCAACATGTTAAATTGTGTAAGTGCCTCAGGGTTCTTGTGCTGCAACAGACTAATGCAGTGTTTGTCAAACTGAGCCAATTTCCGGTGGGTCCCCATTTGTTTCGATGTGTATTTTTAATACGATGCCACCATGGTATGTGACTGCATTTGGGGAAATGTGACAGATCTGTATTTTGAACAGGCTGCTCTGTATGTGCTTTTAACAATGACAGTCAATGGGGCTTACTCTTGGGTAAGTGTGAGTAGGATTGCAGCCTTTGGGATGTTTGGGGAATGTTTTAAAAACAGATCAACTGTTTGGGAGGGTTAGGAGGATTCTTCTTTCTTTTAAATAAATTTTTAAACTTATACTTATCACAAACTTTTAATTTACTTGATTGATTTGATTTTGTTGTATGGGGTGTTAAAAATTTTCTGCTTGATGATGTCACTTCCAGCTATGACATCACTTCCAGGTTAATGATATAATTTCCAGTGAGCCAAGACAGATTGTCATTCTAAAAAATGGGTCCTGGTGCTAAAAAGTTTGAGAACCACTGGACTAGCACGTCTACTCTCATATGGCCCAATCCTATCCAACTTTCCAGCACCGGTGCAGCTGCAATGCAGCCAAGGTAAGGGAACAAATGTTCCTATACCTTGAGGAGACCTCTGTGACTACCTCCCCAACACAGGAACCAGTGCATAGCCCATTGATACAGCACCACTGGCACTGGAAAATTGGATAGGATTGGGCTCATAGGCTGCAATCCTAGCCACACTTACCTGGGAGTAAGCCTCATTGATTATAATGAGACTTACTTCTGAGTATAGGCTTGGGCTCATAGTTGCTTTGAAAGTGGGGGAAAAAAGTTTGGACAGAAGTGCCAATTGCCCTGATGTGTAACTTGTCATCAGACTTTTTATTTTCCATGACTATAAGGAAGTGGAGAAAGAAATCAAACTGGGCGGGTGCATGATGAGCTAAGTAAGTGAAGGGCTGCTTTGGAATCTTGCAACAGTTTCAGGTAGGCGTGTCACAATTCGAAGTGTCAACCAGCTGAGAGCCCAATCTATGCATGTCTACCCCCATGTCAGTCTCATTTTGGTCAATGGGGCTTACTCCCAGGAAAGTGCGCATAAGATTGTAGCCTGAGAAGGCTGTAGGCACAATGAGCCTTTAGCTAATAAAGAGTGTTGATCAAGGAGAGGCTCAGAATGGGATTTATTTTACTACAGTAAAATGTACTACAGTTGTGTTCTCACATGCTATAAGAGTGTTGAGTAGACACGTGTACTTGGGGCTGTTCAAAATACAGGTATGCGCCACTTAACAACCATTCGCTTAAGATGAACCGAATATGTGACAGTGGTCGAAGTACAATAAAGATGCTGATAATGAGGCAATCACATCTCCCATAGCCTGCAGCAGAGTGTCTATTTACACAGCACAGAGGCTCTTAATGCAAGGAAGAGGCCATCTATCTCCAGTAGCCCATGCAGCCAGCTAGTGTCTGGCAGGGAGTGTCTGTTACACAACAAAGGCAATAGATTGGAATGTTCACTTAATGACCTAACTGCATAACAACGGGGGATAGAAGAGTGCATCCCCGTCGTTAAGTGACGCACACCTGTACCTGTGAGCCGCGAAACATATAATTTCCATGTAAAGAGTGAAAAGCCCGTTCTAAACGCGAACATTTCCTATTATGCCGTTGAAGAGCCACATCTCAAGCACTGATTCAACCAGGATCTTTTCTACTTCAGGCTCTCTTTGCTAGGAAATACTGCTGCAATGGTAGCAATAATGATTTAATGTTTGCTTCCCCGTAGCTGTGAAAAGCACATAAGCCCTGCAAATAAGGGGTTAATTAGCTGTGCTTAGCAGTTGGACACTTCTTACTTGTTGCCAACTTCTCAAATGGGCACTGCAGCTGTGTCTTCGATAGAAGGCAGAATCTTTAACTGGTCCAATGTTTATCTCTACTGTTTTCCACTCCTCAAGCTGCTGTTAAAAGCACAAAATGGACCATTCTTTTTTTCTTCTTATTTAGCAAGTCCCGTTGTTGCCATCTTAAAAGCCTGCGCTATACAATAATAAAACTGTTCCCAATGTGGTTGATAAGGTATCCATGTAGTAACCACTGCAACAGCTGTCAAATAAGGGTTAAAAAGTCTCACTCCTACTCTTAAATGCTCAGTGTGGGATCGAATAGCAGTGAGAAGTGTATGCAAAAGGTTTTGAAAGGCTGCACATGCTGTACAAATGTGCCTATGGTCATATTGAAACAACTCCTACACTTCAAATTTTACCACTGCTTAAGAATATAGTGAATTAATAAGTATTTGAATCCTGGATTTTTTGGCTTTTATGTTTAACCACTACCATAACACTTTTTTATTCACAGGTAGGAATGCCAACTTGCTGATTCAAGGGGGAAGCTTAAAGAGGACAACCTTCTTTGTGATGTACGTTCAGGTGTCACAGGGAATATTATGGGGAAATTGGTACTTTCCTTAACGAGATGTTAATGTTCCTGAAACAAAATCTAAAAATGGGTGCCTTATTACTAAGGATGAAGTGCTGAATACACCAGAAATTTGATGTGTAATCCAGGAGACAAATAATGCAGATGTAGTCCGAGTTCCAGATGTTGGCCAGAGTCTTGCAAAACTTTGAAAGGACCTATTTTTGTTGAAAAGAGGTAAATATTTTTAATAATGCTGCCTTGAAAAGGGCTATCACCTAAAACCCTTTGAGAACAGGGTAATAAATATAACCAAATAGGACAGTAGTCCATGGGCAGTGAAAGGAAGGATATCCTGTTGCACACCCTGATTTGCATATAGTTGGCATTGCCTATTGGTAAGAATTGATCATAGATGGGATATTGGTTTGTATCCAAAAAAAGTTTGTTGTGTCTAGGTCCCATTTAAATTAATGAGACTTGAGTTAGTCATGATGAACTTATCTCAAGAAGCAATGGTGCTTTTTGACACCAACTTTCTTTGGATACAACCCATATACAATGCCGGAGGAGATGTAACTTCAACATGGGGTCATCTGTATTTTGCACAACATTTGAAAACTACTTCCTTTTCCTTGTGCATGAAACTGTGAACAAAACTGTGCTTAAGCCAGAAAGGATAATGAGCTATATAAAATTGCTTTGCAAGACAAATTGGTCCCACATGGGCCACCACATGGGCCGCCAAAGCAGGTCATCCCTGCTTTAAATCCAAGTGCAGGTAGTAGAATTCTCTGTAGCCCTTTATTTGCAAGTATGGCATGTTCTATAAGGTATCCCTTATCAGCTATTTGTAACCTACATATGCAAATTGCCCCCTACCAATGATGCACATTTTTCAAACACTGTGAATAGTCCCAGGTTGTTGATAAGATTTTTCAAGCCCTTGTAAGTCAGCACCATGTTCCTCATTCCCTGAGCAGCTGAAATCTTGGTCCTTTTTATCATGCATGATGAAGAATGCTGTGGAACTCTGAATATTTCTGCAGCATCCTAAGATGGTTCAATAAAAGGTAGGATTTAACTCATCCTACACTTACTGTCTTTTGATGCCAAGGAAGCAGCCACAGAACCACCTAAAGCCATACCTGTGCAGCACAATCCCATGTATGATGGCTCCAAAGTAAGGCTCATTGAGTTCAATGGGACTTACTCTCAGGTAAGTGTGCATAGTAGATATACAGACTAACCTTGGAGTAAATCCTAATGAACTCAGTGGGATTTACTTCTGAGGAGACATGCCTCTGACGGCATTGTTAGTCTCTCACAAGAACGTGCATTCTTCCACAGCTTTTCCAGTTCTACTGTATCCTTTGAGTTGGCACAAAATAACACACAGAGCACAACGCTGTTATTTTTTAACATATTTGTTCATTTATTTTTTTAAATAAACTTCTAGATATTCTTGACATGCAACATTTGGTGTTACCTGAGCAGACAGAAATAAAGCGATGGGGTCTCAGCAACTCCAAAGAAAGCCAAACAGGGCTGCTGCTGCTTCGGAAGAGCTGGACAGCAGGCAGACCCACAGCCCTCCATAAGAGCTGCCATTCCCCCTTCTCCCACAAACCTGTCTGTTCTCTGTGACTCAGAAGTGGTGACATTAATTGAAGATGTGCAGTGGACTCACTGTTCCCCTTAGGGATATACATGAAAACACAGACTAAAGGCCACTGACCCAGCTATCAAGAGACACAAAAAAAGGAACAACCTAAAATGTGTTGTGTTGATAGCAGCCTCATTTTCCAGAATCAATAGACTCTAGCCCACCCTTCTAGATGTGCAGGATGTGTTAGAGAACTGACAACCAAACCCTTTAGGACTCAGCAAATTGCATCCCACCCCACCCTTCTTTCTCCTTATATAGATTAACATGGAGTTCCTGTGTTCCCAGTGCCCAAATACTAGCTCAAACCAGAGCTGTTCATCTCCTTCATTCCTTATTGTTATGCACTCCCCACTTTGCTTCCACTGATGAAGCATCCAACAATCCTGGTGATTACCAAAGGGTCAGCTTAACTGAGGGTAGCAGCATCCATAACCTATTATGCCAACCAAAGGAGATGACTAGCGAAGCTTTGAAAGCAGGGAGTAAGTAGCTCCTTTCTGCTGAAAACAATTGGCATTCATGAAGTGTCACAATGACCCTAGTCTATAGGTATGCCCAGAGAAAGATGGGGTTAAGTCTAAAGAAGGTTTGAGATTCAGGCACCATGGTGGGCTCCAAAAAGTGAAGTCGGTTGCCCATGTTCTATGCCCTTTAAGGAACGTTCTGTACAGATAAGAAGTCCAGGCTTCCCCCCCCCCCCGAGTCAATTAGCTATGACTCTGGGTATGAATAATTATTCTACCCCACCACCTTGCTAATAATATGGAGGTGCTTAACTCCCACAGGGGACAGAAAAATATAGTAAAAAGGCGAAAACTCTCCTGCTAAAGAGCACTTCTTAAAGTGGCAGTCCTCTGATATTTAACAGGGGAAGAGTTCCTGACCCTATTCTTCAGCACAGAATCTTTTCCAGTGACTATTGCTGGGTGTTTCTTCTGCATCTTTTCTGTGAGATGCTCACTTGGAATGGGGAACCATTTATTTAGTCATGTAAACTGCTATGTGAACTTTTTGTTGTTGAAAAGCAATATATAAATATTATTATTATTAATAATAATAATAGTAATAATAATAATAATAGGATTTTTGCTGGGTTCTTCATTGCCAGGCTAGGGTCAATATGACATAAAAAAGGAGATATTAATAAGGGGTATAATGCCTTATACCCCTTCTCTTAGGCAGAAACCCATTCCTACAGTAGGAATCTTCTACATCTGGGTCCAGTGGCAACCAGTCCCTGTAGCATCTGCTTAAGGCAACTGAGGCAGGTGAGAAGGGGGGGCACCAAGGAGCAGGAGTCCAAGGAAATAAGTGAGTATATCATTGTCTAGTTAAGTGAGTAGGACAGAAACAGTGAGAGAGAAGCAGCAGCTGGATAAATATACAGGACACGGAGAGAGCAGGACACACAAACAGGGCCCATTTGTAGCAGAGGCCATGGAAAGCCAGGCTGCGGCATGCAGAGTTGAGGCTTCCATCCTGATTAGAAACTAAGAGAAGAGAAAAGAAGAAAGAGGGGAAGAGCAAGTAGAAATGGTTGTACAAAATCAGGCTCCTGACTAGACAGACTGCAGGGATGCAGCAGCATCTTGGTCTTTTGCAGTCTTTTAAAGTTTCTCCATTTAGACTCTCCATTCTCCAACATTTGGTAGCACTTGTATTACTGGATCAAACCATCTAGTCTGACTGGTACCTCTTCTGGGCTCCAGCTCAAATGCCCAGTGATGAGAACTGCCACTTCAGGATTGAGCTAGTAAGTAAAAAAAGCTTCAGTCCACCCCCCCCCCCACCTAACTCTTCCCACAGGTGAGACAACTCCTGCCCCCCATATCTTTTGTCTCTCAACCCAGGGGATTCCCTTTGCAACAAGGAAAACTGTGAACACCCTAACCACACACACCTTCCATGGCCTCAATTTTGACTCAAATTCAGCTATCCTACCCCACCCTCTAGTGCTCTCCCTTATCTTCCATTTTCCACAAGTCCATTTCACTCCCCCGTCCATTCTTAGGGTCCCTGGAGATGGAAAAAGAGTTCAACAAGCTGACCCCACAATCTGCAATCCAAATAAAGACTCCAATTTTCTCATAAATAGCCTGCCTGCCAGAGCAAGGTTTTCTGGTGAGCAAAATTACAGATTGATTCAGAAAGGCTGGAGAGTCCAGCTTTGGAACAGAAGCCAAAGGAACAAAGCCTCCATCTTCCACCCATCTAAAAACCTACATCTTCTTCACTTTAAAGGCCTGATAAGAATTGGGGGGGTATCAGCTGACAACAGCTAAATTAACAATAAAGGCAGGAGTGAAAACCCAGGGCAACGGCTGTAGATTGATGTTGCTGGAGAAACAGAACAGTGATGTCATAACTATGCTAGATGTCATAATTAAGCTAACCAATAGGGGAGTGTTTTTAGCCTCTGTCACTGCCAGATTAACTATACATTGTCTTAAAAATCGTAATAGCTGCAGTAATGATTCTTATCCTTCTGCCTATTGAGTATGTAGCTGAGAGCCCAATCCAAACTAGAAGATCCATTGGTACAGCGGTTCCTGCGCTGGTGGAGAGTGTCGCACATATGCTGTAAGGCGCATCATGGCACCTGGAGAGTAAGCAGTACCAGTGGGAAAGCCTGCACCACCCCGTCAATGCTTATCCAGCCCAATGGCTGCAGGCAGAGGTAAGGTTTGCGCTGGGCAGTGTAGGGGCATAGGGAAGGTGTGTTTCTGAATGAGGGAAGGTGGAAAAGGAGCAGATCAGGCCCAGGGGGGTGGAAGCAGCAGGGCCTTCTCCACCACTCCAGGTCTCCCAGCATAAATAGCTGGCGGTAAATAGCTGGTCTGATCCATAGCCCCATAGGGCATGATGGAAAAAGAAAAATATCCCCTTACCCCAAGGGGACCTCCAGCCTGCTCCAAAGCTGCGTTAGATGCAGTGGAGGTCATGTGGCCCTGCTGTGCCAGTGCAGTTTAGGATTGGGCTGTGATGCAATTATAATACTGCTACTGAAATCTAAGAATTAGGAAAAATTTCCATTGTTGCTATCATAATGAATTTATTAATTTATAATATTATAATTTATTTATAAGAATATATTAATTTATTCTTATAAATTAAGATACTCTTAATTTATAAGAGTAATAAATTAAGATACTCTATTTATTACTATTCAGGTCAAGTGGATATACTGTATTAATTACTGAATTGATAAATTTCTTAAAAAGCTACCCCAGGAAACAAACTGGGGTAAATTTGCTGCAAAGGGACTCTTATTATGTTCTGAGACAGAAGTTCCAAGATACTACTAATCCATAACTGTTTTTTTTCAAAATTATAATGTTATTTTTAATTCTTTTCTGTAAGTTATTGAAATTTATCCTATTGATTTTTTTTAAAGTATTTTATTTATTTATTACAGATACAGGTGAGGAAAATGGGTTAGACTTTGGGCAGGTACTACACAGGTTACACATAAGGATATGGATCTAGATTACAACATGCATTATTTAAAAAAAAGAAAAGAAAAGCAATCAAATGACTGACAAAAACACAATAATCTTCAATACAAAAGCTATCATATTTGCCATTATAAAAATTTAAATTTATCTCAACACTCGATATTGTTTAACTAAAATTATCTATCTAATCATTAAAAGGCTTCCAATATCTTCTTACTCTACCTAAATCTCTCTCTTTCATTCTTTCTGTTAAAACTTCCATTTCTGCTATGTCATAAATTTTGTCTATTAAATTTTCTCTAGTTGGCACGTCTGTAGATTTCCAATTTTGCGCAAACAGTATTCTTGCCGCTGTAACCATATGTACACTAAGGTATTTTCTATATTGGTCTTTAATTTCTGATGTCACATTTAGGAGGAATATTTCTGGTTTGAATGGTAATACACAATTCAATATCTCTTGCAAGAATTTATGTATCATTTTCCAGTATTTCTTTGCTTTTTCACATGTCCACCACATATGATAAAAGGTTCCTTCAACCTCTTTATATTTCCAACACTTATTTGATGACCCAGAATACATTTTTGCTAATTTCTCTGAAGTTAAATGCCATCTATAAAACATTTTATATAAATTATATTTAAAAGACACTGCTTTAGTTATCAATATTTATATTCCAAATTTGTTTCCAGTCATCCTATTGATTTTTTAAAACCATTTAAAAAACCTTTTTTAAAAAGGTTTATTTTTTAAAAGGGTTTAAAAATTTGCCCAGAAATGCCAAATTTTGCAACCTATATAAATTATTACAATGGCACAATTTGCATTATTTGTTCTGCTTTTCACAGGTGAGGCAAGGAGCAATTCAGAGCATTGCTGAAATCTCTTACAGCTACATCACTTAGGGCATAAGCCTAACCAGGTCTACTCAGAAGTAAGTCCTATTTTGTTCAATGGGGCTTACTCTCAGGAAAGTGTGGTTAGGATTGCAGCCTTAATACACATTTACATTTAATAAACCCTATACACATTTACATGGGAGTAAGTCCCAGACTCTTCTTTTTAATAAAAGCTGAAATTGTCAGGATGCTAATTCTTGGACTCCAAACCAAATTATTGGGGGGGGGGGGGGGAGACCAGGCAGGCAGTCTGCACTTGTGCACATCCATGAATTTCAGATCCCAGCTATGATCCTATGGGACTTGGATGGGTATGTCTTCCCTGAAACATGAAGTGACTTTAATAACGGGGCAAGCTTTCTGAGAATGAAATGACATTGTTGGAAAGAGCCAAGAGAGGGATCAGACAAATTCCTGGGTTAAGGGGAGAGGCTATGTTAGAGGCCCAGCAGAGAGGGGTCAGATAGATTTCTGGGTAAAGCTAGGGTTCCCAACCCATGGTCTGCCGACCAGTGTCCGCAGCGTCCCCCCAGGTGGTCCGCAACTTCTCTGGTGAAAAAAGAAAAAAAAAATGCCCTTCCAGGCAGAAAAAGCCTCTGCAGTGCCAGCAGCAAATCAGAGCAGCTCAGATCCCATCAGAGCATAGCCTTTCTATGTCTCCTGCCTCCCCCCTCCACCTCCCTTCCCTCCTTGTCTGTGAGTGCCCAGACAAGCAAAAAAGTGAAGTGCAGGCGCCCTGTAATGTGCGTGCGTTTGTGCAGCCTCAGCTGCATGCAGAGGAGAGGTGCCCTGCTGCCCACTGCCTCCATTCCTTGATCCTGTGCCTTCAGGTCAGCCGTGGCAGCCTGGTTTCTCAGGAGTCAGATCAGGACTCCAGCCAGCCTGGGAAGTCCCTTTTGTGGGTGAGGGGGAGGGCCAGAGGGGGATCCAGGCAACCAGGTTTTTGCACCCCTTTTGGAGAGGGAAACAGGCAGCACCTTTGCTGTCTTATTGCAAACGGCCCACCTGGGGAGAAGTAATCCCAGAAGTTGCAGAACAGGCACCACTATAACCAAGTACAGCAGGTGTAAACCCTGACTCTTCCTCCTCAGAGAGCAGCAGCAGCTTTGTCCATGGGGAGCCCCCCCCCACCCCACACTTGGCCAGTTCCCCTATCTCCTCAGATTGCAATCCTGTGCATGCTTACCTTGGAGTAAGCCCCATTGACTATAATGGGACTTACTTCTGAGTAGACATGCCTAGAATGGAGCTGTTAGTCACACTGTGGCTGTGATGAACTTCTCCAGAAATTTCTCCAGTCCCCTTTTAAAGGCATCTAGTCTAGACACCATCATCACACCTGGGGCAAGGAGTTCCACAGACTAATGGCAGAGCAGGCAGCTGTATTTTTGTGGCTGCAACCTACCTATAGGCCTGCTCACACTCTCTTAGCTCCAACCAAAGTAGTCCACAGCTAGCGCATGACAGCAATTAGAACAGGAAGTGGCTTTTTTCCCCCTAAAGACCTTACAGTGCACACCAAAAGGACTTTTCTTCCTGAGACATGCAGCAGCTATTCTGAGATGTCTCTCTGAGCTGGTGCTTCTCCTTCAGGACCCACCTGCCTAAATTGTGTTGAACACTTTCCTAAGGACTCTGGACTCACAAGTGGGGAGAGCAGGGCCAGGGCTGTGTAACAAAAGGAAGTGTGGAGGGATGTGTGTGCTTTTTGTTGGCTCATTTAACTACCTTGCATGACTTGTCTATAATCCCCTTGTGCTTACCCTCTCCCTTTTTGAGGTGTTTTTCCATACTTGACTTTCACAGCTAGTGAAGCAAATGCAAGCACAACCATCACATTAATTATTAAATAATCTTCTTATGTATTACAAATTTAATTGCATTTTTTGTGTGCGAGGGTGGGGGGGGGTTGCATGTGGTCCCCGCCGTCTCCAAATTTTGCCTTAGTGGTCCCTGAGCTCCTAAAGGTTGGGAACCACTGGGGTAAAGGGAAGAGGCTATGCTACAGGGCAAGCGAAGAGAGTTGGCTGAGAGGGAGAGCAGAGGAAGGGCTGTACCTGATGGTGTGTTGAGGCCCACTGGGCAGTTGGTGGCACTGTTGCTATTAGCTCGCTGCAGTCTCCTGATGAAGAGGGAAGAGCTTGGCTTGTTCATCAGCTTCAACACCGCAGGGCAGTTCACTTCTACGGGAGAAGGGAAGTCAAATATGTAGGAGCCCAGACCTTTCCGCCTATATAGTGAATTTTCACAAATCTTCACACAAGAGGTGGCAGCCCTTCTTTGGATCCAACTAGTCCACAAGCAGTCTGTGGCTTTGCAAACTACAAAGGCTAGGACCAGATCTCCTGAATGGCCAGGGAACCTACTTCATCCAGTGCATAGGAAATCTCCTCCTGTATAGGCCACTTACCCAGCCCCTCTTTGGAGCTTCTCACCTGTTATCATTGATGTCTGTAGCATTTCCTGTGCATCAAGTCAAGTGAACAAGATGGAAAGATAAAAACAGAAGCATTAGGGTTTAGGAAGCAGCAGTTTCCTCCAAAAACCTGTGATTATAACCACATTGACCAGCCCTCAGTCAATTTCTTTGGTTCCTATCTCTCCCCCCCCCCCCGATTTTTTGTGGAGTTGGAGGCATACGTCTTGACCTCTAAAATGAGAGACAAAAGCCATCTCTAAATGAAGAACTTCAGAAT
This sequence comes from Tiliqua scincoides, assembly GCF_035046505.1. Classification (NCBI taxonomy): domain Eukaryota; kingdom Metazoa; phylum Chordata; class Lepidosauria; order Squamata; family Scincidae; genus Tiliqua; species Tiliqua scincoides. Next base: position 125,622,675 of record NC_089822.1, on the reverse strand, counting down.
GTGGGGAAGTATAGCACATCATGGTGGTAAGAACTCAGGTGAACACATACAAGTTCCTGGAGCATTCTGCCTTCTCATCACTGCCCAGGTATCTCTCCAGTTCTCTTACCATTATCCACATTGAGCTTCTGGTAGGAGGTCAGTGGGGCACTGGAGGAGCTGCTTCCGCTGCTAGAAGAGGCATTGGTAAAGCTGTGTGGGTGAAGAAGAGAAAAAATAGTGATGGGGCTAGATGGAAGTCTGAGGGTTTCTATCACTTGGGTGAGGACCGCATAGTTTCTGGTATCTCAGTTCTGCTCTGCTTTCCTTAAAAGTATAGCCTACAGCAAAGGACGACCAGCCACTAGAGTGGTTATGGGATTCTAGAGTCAAATCCTCCACAAGGACTTGCAGAGAAAAGACATGTGTGCAAAGTTTCAGGGATACCATGCATCTATGAGCTGAGTCACTGCTAGATTCTAGGTTACAAGCCATTCACAGGAAAGAGGGAACATGGAGTACAGGCATATATTTTCTTATAAAATCATCAGTGTGAGTAATTTCTAAATGGGTCAGACCTGATGATCCTACCTGAATCTTATACCCCAACTAAATGCAACTGTAACAGTCATTTTTTCCAATGTCTTTAGGATATCTTTTTTTTTTCTCCAGCAAGCTTGTGCATGTTTCAACAGCCTCATGAATAGCTCGTCTCTCCAAATCACAACTCACCATATTTTGAGTAATCTTCACAATGCAGGTTGACACACATCTATTGAACCATTCAGAAATCTAGCTCAACTCATCCAAATTCATGGGATAAACTAACCAGTGAGAATTTCAGCACACACAAAAATGGTCATATGAAGCGGTCCTCCTTGCCTTTCTACTCACTAAAGATTTTGAAGCTCCAGACTCTGGATTCAGAGAAAACCATACTTGACCTAATCCTGGTAAGCAACTTGGTGGACCAGAGGAGAAAGTCTCCATCAGAATTTTTATTTATAAAATTAGGGAAGGGATGGTATATCAGAGTTTGGTTTGGGAAATCAAGAAGTCCGTCAGACTCCCTCTACCTCAATTTCTTAGAAAACAGACCTATAAAAAGTAGTTGGTGAGACTAAAGAGGTGGACCTTGAATCAGTCATGATGGAATTGTGTAGACCAGTGGTTCCCAAACTTTTTAGCACTGGGACCCACTTTTAAAATTCTGTTTAAAATTCTGTTAGGACCCACCTAGGTTTACCAGATTTTTTTAAAAAGGAGATCAAGAAATAAATATTTATTTATAAGTAATAATAACCAAAAAAGACCCTCAGACATTTATCTTCCTACACATACATACGCTTGCAAACTGCAGGAGTTGAGCTCTTTGCAGGATAATTATCAGTACCTACAGTATCTGATTTTTGAACACCATAGGGCTTGAGATAATTAATTACCTGATCTTACCATTGCCTTTTTGGCAACCCGCCATAAATCAGGTCATGACCCACCAGGGGGTCCCGACCCACAGTTTGGAAACAACTGGTGTAGAATGAACAGTAGTTTGTGCATTACCCTTCTAAATGTAACTGGATGCAAGGGATACTCACTAGCTGTCAGGCACAGTGCTGCCAGCATTCTGCAGGTAGACATTCTGATAGTTCTGGAAGAGGCTGTTAGTGTAGCTGATGCATTCAGAGTTGCGGACACCATAGGGATTGGTGGGGGATGAAGCTGGGTAGTGCCCTGGCCGCACAGGCTTTGCTGCAAAAGACACAGCACACATCACACATTCATTCGCGCATTATAAACTTTATACTCCTCCATTTAGTCTTAAGAATGAGGAGGAAATGTGGCATGTCAAGAAAGAGTGTGATACAAATAATAACCTTTTGGATTTTACAATGATCAACGTTTGTCTTTTGGAACGGTTATGGTGTTATTTATCTGATCACAGCCAATCACTTCCATATGCCCGTAGTATAGTTGATACATTTTTCAAGTATATAGTATGCTTTAATGGAATTATACTTATACTGGTTCAATAAAAAGTTTTTGCACACTCAGTGTTCTACTACTTTATTAATTTTTCTTCTTCAACGAACTCGTAATTTTTTCAGTCTATAACATTTCTTCAATCTTCAGGATAGGTTATTGGGACACAAGATTGCCATTCTTTTTAAAATGTGGAGCACACACAGCACTGGAACCTGGGCTAAAACATATAACGTATTTATTTGTTCTGCTTTTGCGCAGAAGAAATGACTTCCAAGCTTACTCAGAAACAAATATATATACAGTATCTAAAATTCAGATGTTCACGTTCCGGCCACACGTACACTTGAGTGTACTCTACTATGAGTAATTGCCACCGCCAATATTCCTTGCTCACCAATCTGTGCAGAGTGGTTGCGCTTCATGCTGTTCTTGTAGCGTACTGCCTCCTTGATGCGGTCCACCTCCTGCTGATAGCGCCGCTTATCTTTCATAGCACCCTCTTTAGCCTCCTTCAGTGCACCCTCCAGGGCCTTAACTCTCTCAGCCGTAGCCCGAAGACGTTTCTCCAGTTTAGGAAGCTCACAACGCAAATCTGCATTGTCACGAACCAGCTGGACACCACATTGACAGGAAAAAGGTAGAACAAACAGAGAGAGTATGGGCCGTTGAAGAGATAAATGAATGAACTTCTTACCCTCATTCCAATAGATTTCTCCCTTCTTTCAGAGCGCTTGCTCATCTTCCAGCCCTATGGCATTCACCATAAAACCACTGGTCATCACTTCTGCCTTTCCTGCCTGTATCCAGAAGCCTCAAACCATAGAGACCTATCCATTCTTGTTCCTAGAGGGAACAGCCACATTAATGCCCAAATCCTAACCAACTTTCCAACACTGACATAGTTGTGCCAATGGGATGTGTGTTTCATCCTGCAGTTGGGTAGTACTCATGGAGCCCTCCTTAAAGTAAGGGAATGTTTGTTCCCTTACTTCAGAGCTACATTGCCCTTATGCTAGTGCTGGAAAGTGGGTTAGGTTTGTGCCCTAAGAGCCCAATCCTATACATGTCTACTGAGAAGTAAGTCCCATTACAGTCAATGGGGCTTTCAGGTAAGTGTGGATAGGATTGCATCCTTCATCCTGTCCTCTCACACCATACATTTCCCAAGAACAGCAGAACATGTCCCTAAGTCCTGCAGAGACATCACTGCCCCTTGACAACCAGGACTTAGGGTTGCCAATCTTCCAAAATTGGCCTGGAGTCTCCAAGAATCAGCATCAAACCATGGCAATTTTAACAGAGCCTCTAGGAATTTCCAAAATTATATCATGTTTGGGGGGGGGAACAGCTCCAAGAATAGCTTCAGTTGACAACCATACCTCGACTTTCTTGTTCTTCCCTGCCTCTGATCTCTCACTTAGTGACTCCACAGTTGTCTTATATACTATGGCCTGCAGTTGCCAACTGAAGACATGGGAAAACTATTATGCATTTTAATATATATTCAAATCTTAATATATAATATTCAACTTGGATGCTGGTGACAAACTGCTGCCCATCCAAACCAGCATTCACCCCTTATTCCCTCAAAACTGGCGGGCCCCAACATTTGCTCAGGTGTCACAGATCCAAGCCATGCACCATGCCAAGGGATGTCATGAGGTGCAACATCAGGGAAGGGGGTGAGAGCCTCTCTTCTTCCAGAGAACTCCTTTGCTTCCACCACACACAAGCTACACACAGGTGGGTGAGCGGCATGCTAGAATGACAGCTCAATAGCATGAGGCAGACACGTGGGATGGGTGCAGTCACCAGCATGATGGGAATTGACAGGGGAGCCACTGGGCAGCACAGTCTCCAAGGGAGGGAAAGAAAATGTTTGAGATAACATTTGGCTCCCATATCTAGAAACAGACATCACAGTGGGGAAGGTGGGGGTGTGTGTCACCTAATACACACAGTAGGCTGAGGATTTATTAACTAATGCCTCTCCAGATAACTACAGGGTCTGAAACTCTGTGAGATTATCCAGTGCTGCGGATGAGCAATCTCCGGTTTTTTCCACACCTACTTCTAGTCTTATATTGGAGAACTGTGGTTGAGAATTTAGCTAGAAGCTGTGGGTCTTTATCAGTTTCCTTTGGGGCAGCCGCTGTGCAGGCAAAATTTGGTCAAGGTCGCCATGGCTAAAGACTCACCAGATGCCACTGAAGGCACACATATGACAATGCTGAGAGTGGGTTCATTGTGTCAGCCATGCAGACCAGAAGGGCTGAGGTTGCCATGGTAGCAGAGGACAACCTTGTACTTCCAGAGGATGCCCATAATAATCAACATGGACAGGGTTGTCATGGGAGTGGAATAGTGAGGGACCTCTGGTTGCTGCAGACAGAAGGAGGGTTGTCATGGCAGTGAAACAGTGAGAAGGAAATAGACACCTGACACCACCACCGCTCCACCCCCAAAAACCTCTGCTCCCAATTAGGTCGCCAAGTGCAAACATGTCCTGCCCAGCCCAGCAGGCAGTGAATATGTAGGGAGAGGGCGTACGGTACCTTGGAGACCCAGCGGTCCAGCTAGGGTGCAGCAGCAAGGGAAAAGGGGGATACAGACAGCAACTGAGCACATCAACAGAGTCCCCAGCCCAGCCCCTGCTCTGGAAAACCAGAGAGGGACAAGTTATACCCCAGCAATAGAACGTGTCCAATGATGGCTGTATGAGGACAGTACCCTTTCTGTCTTCTAACTAACTAAAAGCAAGAAACTTTACCTCTTTGGGGCTAAGCTATGGGGCAAGGCACCTCTCCCCATGTTAATGTAAAGGATTCTTGGGAGTATGGGATGACAGTAGGGAAAATGAGGTGACATACAACCATACAATGGGGAAGGGGGACAAGGAAGCAATGCAGAGAGAGAATGGATACAGCAAATGTTAAGGCAGCACTCATTCTGACCTGAAGCACCCCCTCTCCCTTTAGTCCCTTCTTACTTTGCCATGCTACCTTGACTGGGACAATTGATCTCACCACGCAGTTAACATCCCATTCTCCCAGCAGAAGAGGAAAACAGTAGGAGAGCCATTGCCTCAAACTCCTGTCCGCCCATCATAACCAATATATTATCCAACTTCTCTTCTCCCCTCTGCAAGCCACAATTTGTTACAATACCTGGAACCTACCTACTCTTTCCCAGCATACTACAAAATCCCACCGTATCATAGGTGGCATTTGAACATTTGCAGCCAAGGAGCTCCCAAGATCTCTGAACAGGAAAAACAGCAGAAGGGAGATGTACACCAGAGTGGCAACATGCCTAGAAAGTATGGGCTGGGCCAGGCTGGTTCTGACTGATATAAATGGTGAACAGTCCTCTATGGTTGGAGTATTTTACATATCGTACAAATGTAGAGAAGTGACTCCCTACTGGGGACAAAGTGGAAATTAACCAGTGAGCAAAGCTAAGCAGGAAATATTGAATATCTCCTATAAATTAAGAGCTCTGGTCCCTGTCCAACCCAAGTACATACCTCTCAAATGTCCACATCTTCCAACATTTCACAGATGAAAATGGGGACACTATTTGTACCATCCTGATTACCTTTAAAAAATCTATCCCCTTTTCCCTTGTTATCCTTCCAATTCTTGTTATTCATTTCATAAAGAAGGCTACAAGGGAAACACATTCAAGCAATCCGACTTGCCCTTTCTGTTCTAGCAGTTACATACTAATCAGGAAATCAATATCGTCATCGTAAAGCACACCCATCTATAGTGTAGGTACAAGGTTACAGAAATTTTATGCATCCTAGACAGATAAGTATGGGATTAAATGATAGAGAGTCTGGGAGTTTGCAGGAAAGTTGATCGTTTTAAAGAAAAGGCTCAGCCTCTATAATAGAAGGCAGAGTTTGCTGCAGCTGGCCTGGCTCACATGAGGAAAGAAGCCATTGTTAGTGACATCAGCAGAATGCAGTCACTGATCAACTGCAAAGGATAACCAGGGCAATCTTGGGAGGGGCAAGATGATATTGGAACTTTACCCAGAACTCCCTTCTCTCCTTAAGAGACAATGGACTGAATCCTATCCAATTTTCCACTGCCTGTGCAACTGTGCCAACGGGGTGTGCACTGTATCCTGTGGTGAGACCTCCTCAAGGTATGGGTACATTTGTTCCCTTACCTTGGGACTGCATTGCGGCTGCACCTGTGCTGGAAAGTTGGATAGGATTGGGCCCAATGGCTGTGTTACTTATTTACTTACAAATTTATACCCCGCTTTATGTCCTTAATGGGCTTTCAAAGCAGCTTATTAGTGTTGATCTAAGGCGCTATTATCACAGCGGTACTCATCTGTTTGCAAAGGTATTTGTATATCTTATACTTCCACTGCTGCCAACAGAAGTATCTGCACCCGGTACAAAATTTATATTCAGCTGCTTGCTCCACCCCAGCAGGCCTGACTCATGCACATTACATTGAGGCCTTGGAATGGAATAAAACCTACCAAAAGGATGTTAGAAGACAGAACCAGTGTGCCTCCTCAATGGCATCCATGCGCATAGGTCAGTTCTAAGCCCAATACTTACCCCCCACTTTGATGGCTTCTCTGTGACAGTTCCCTCCAAAAACTCTTTTAGAAGTTTATACACTGATACAGGACTTGCTAAGGAGGCATTCCATCCATGAGTTGTGCCCCCAATCCAAGTTCCCATGCATCCACTCTCAGTGGGCCTGCTTATTCTGGAACGGTTCTTGTACCAGAGAGCAAGCAGCCTTAGGGAGCAATCCTAACCTACTTTCTAGCACTGAGGTAAGGGCAATGCAACTCTGTTGTGGTATATGCCCCACACCCATGTGGAATTTACAGGCTGGGTTAGGCAAGGATAGGCCCTGATGTCTTGGCCTGGATGAAAGCACTGTAATGCCATGTAACATGCCACAATGTGAGTGCCTGTATAGTCTCTGCAAGTGTCAAGTGTATCATGTGGTGTACAAGTGACCAATGAAAAGGGCATTATGGGCAAATGCCAAGTAACAATGCAAGTGAATGTATTCCTACTGCATTATGGGATTGGCTGATGCAATACCTTGCAATACACAGTCACAAAACTATGAGGTAACCCACCTTCCATTGGCCAGTGTTAGTGTATATTCAGGGCTCGGACAGCCTACGGTGTGAAAGTCGTTATTAGGAGTGCTAGCATGAATCTATGTTGGAGGAGTTGGGATTGTGGCTAGTTGTACTTTTGATGTTTACCTTTGCTGTGCTGCCGCAGCACTGTACATTTGTAAATAGTTTATAAACAGACTTCTGGTGGTGGTGCTTTGCCGAGTCTACGCCTTGTTATTCACTGGTAATTCTTGCCTAGCCTTGGGTCTCTGGTGCAGCTACACCCCAGTTTTCAACAAACCTTCCCTTACCTTGAGGAGGCCTCTGTGACTGCCACCCAACGGAAGGGTGCAGCACATACCCCATTGGCACAGCCATGTCAGAGCTGGAAAGTTGGTTAGGATTGGGGCCTGAGTATAATAAGACCTCATGGAATGGACGCTTTAATGCTTGTGAAGTGAATTCCAGTTCTTCCAAGGACAATGACCTTCCTGAGCAAAGGTCGATACATCTCTTTACAAAGTTTGGATTCATTGTATTTTTATAGGAAGTTTGATGCATTTTACTGCTTCAGGGTGTTTTATGCCTAATTTCTTCTCATACAGAGATACAATTTCCCTTTTCCCACAGCAGTGGCACCCACCCACCCTTTCACAGAGGTGAGCAGAAGAAACTCAGAAACAGCACAGAGCCATTGCCTGTCCCAAATACCCCCCTCTGCTCAAGCCCCATGATTCCAGAGGGACAACTTGACAAATTTTGTTGGCAGCGTTACATAGCAAGGTGGGCAGAACACATGGCAGAAAAGTTCACACAAGCCAGGTGTTTGTGATGAGTTCAGGGGCAGCATGGGATATAAATGTAGTGGTCATCTTGGTGGGAGTGACTCCAGTTTGGTAGAGGGCAAGGAATCTAAGCTAACAGGATTTTAAATGCTACTGCGGTCAGCAGGGTTTGACAGAGGAATGAGGTGGCCCCATGGGCAGGTCTAGGCAATATATCCAGCAAGAACGAGCCTATGAATCACCACAGCAAGATATGTGATGCGGGGACATGCCTGTGCAATGTTTTGTGCCAGGCTGGACTTGGGTGGGTGACCAAAATTGGGAGAACATCCAGGCAGTGTTTCCAGCAAAGAAAGGGGCATCATGAATAAACATTCAAAGCTGCTACGATACACAGAGACAATGCAAAATGGAGGAGAGGGAAGAGGCTTCCCACCCAGATGACTGAGTGTAAGGAGAGAGGGTAGGACTGAACTCACCAGCTGCCTTACCCAATCCAAACCATTTCCCCCACTACTGCCCCTGCCATGTCTTACTAAGGTTGTCTGACTCTCATCCTACCCACTCACCTGTTTGTGAACTTTTGTAAGCTGCTCCAGGTTGTTCTCAAGAAAGGAAATCTTCTGCTTCTGGGAATGAGCCCCCCCACTATCCTCGGGTTCCAACTCCGCACTCTGGAAGGGAAACAAAGAGTGAGCTTGTATCTCTAGAGAGGTGAAGAGAACGGGCAAGGCAACCAAGCCAAACGGTACAGTAGTTCAGAGGCCCACACCAAAGGGCTGATTTGATTTGCAAGCAGGTTGCTGAGAGGCTTCTTGGTTTTAGTCATTCCAAAACAATCTGGAAACGATTCGTGAGGCTAGAATAAGAAAAGTGCCATGGCATTCTGGGGTGTATCTCAGCATGGCACACATTACTTGCAAAGGGGGAAACTGTCTGCGGCCATGGCATTTGGAACCACTGCCAATTTTAGAGGAACTGATTGTTCAGGAAGGACCATTTTGGGGCCTAATTTGAGCAAGGACTCATCAATGCACATGCCTGACTTGGACCTGAAATATAAAACTATGTAGGAGAGATCACATTTCCTTCACCACTGAGGGGGGCACAGATGTACCACTTAAAAAGCTGAGATAAGGAGCTTCCCGAGAGTGTGGCCTGCAGGCTGACTTGAACTCCGAAACCTTACACTTTAAAAGTTAGGCACTGGCCAATTTTAAAGCTGATAGTGAAGCTGACAGTACAGCTAGTGCTGGACAGTGGTTAGGAGCCTGGGCTGTGAACCAAAGAGGCCCCCAGTTGTATCTTGCTTTTGCCATGAACTCTCCAAGGGGTCTTGGGCAAGCCGCACAGCCTCAGCACCATCCATTTGCAATACACTGAAAATAATAATAACCACCTAAAAGAACTGCTGCAAGGACAGATGAGACAATGTATGTGACATGCTCTGAATGCTTTAAAGCTACTCCCCTTAATCAGCAAGCCTTCTCTTAGGAGTCCCTTTCCCTGATATATGTATTATGTATTACTCGTATTTATTATAGGCTGAGGAATTTGCAGAGCTGCTTACTTTCTTAACTCGAGTCGTGACGTCTTGAACGAACAGCTTGCGAAGGTTGTGGAGGGTCTGGAGTTCACGGGCCTGAGGATCGCAAAAAACAAAAGCAGTGCTGCCTCATCTAGCCATGCAACTGCAGCCTGCCTGTCCCTTCCATCAAGTCTACCTCAGGTACTTACCACAGTCTCCTCCAGCCCTTTGAGGTCCTGCTTGGACTGCTCGTGTCGCTCGTACAGAAATCTGTGATTACAAAAGGATGAAAAAATATTCCATTATACAGTGGTGTAACTGGCCCCTCTGACACCTGGGGCCGTGACTCTTGATGTCACCCCACAAAAGTCCCTGCCCAACCTGGAAGTAATTACTTCTGGGCCGTGGGCACTTAGAGTGGTTGTGTGTTGCTCTGAGTGACCAACCACTTTTTTCACAGGGGAAAAAAAAAAGCAGAAAAAGCAGTCAGCTGCTCAGAGCACCTCTCCAAGTGCTTGACACCCTTGAAGGCAGAGTACCCTGGGTACCTCCTGCCTCCCCTTAGCTCTGCCACTGCCACAAAGGGTTCAGTGGGCCTTCTCTGCTCAGCACTTTTGCACTGTTTCCTAGGAAGCAGGGGCCCTTTAGAATAGTTGGATGCACATCTATCAATTTCATTTCCAAAATCTAAAAGCTGCCGTTTCTATTAACTATTTTAAAAAGAAACAGCTCTGAATTTCAGCAAAGATCCATTCCATACATTTCATGACAGCAAACCCGAGTTAGCTACCAAGTGACAGGGCACTGTAGTCAACGGTGGCTCTATGACTGATGTCCCTTCTTAACGCATTTATTTTCAAATGTATTTGTCTCATTCACAAGTACCCTCTGAATGTTGCAATCCTAAACTCACTTGCAAGAGTAAGCCCAGCTGAACACAACGGAACTTATTTCTGACATGGCACTGTACAATGGGGGTAGACCTTTTTCGCACAGACTTTTAACAGTTAACATGCAAAGCAATCCTAAAACAGGGGAAATCAACTTTCACAGTGGTAGGGGTCATTGTTGGGCCACGTAGAGGAGGTTGTGCTCAGACATGGATGCCTGCCCTTCTTACGATTTCTCCACAGTACCAACAGAGAGAACTTAAACAGGCTGAAATGGAAAGAGAGGGAAAGAGGGTCTCTTACGTCAGCTCCTGCAGTTTTTGTGACTTCTCTTGTTCCTCATTCTTGAGTTTCTCATAGTCGGCACGAAGCTTCTCCAATTCAAGCTCTAACTTTTGGTTCAAGCTGTACCAAGATGGAACAAGGAGGGACAGAAATGTGAACACAGGGATGGCAAACATGCTCACTGTTTTCTTGCTAGCCTTCTACCCAAGTGTAAGATCCACATAGGAAGCAAATGTAAATGCTCAAAAGAGGGAGACCAAAAATCCTGGCTGCCAGTCCTTGAAAGCCCCTATCTAAGATGCAGGAACAGTTCGATGCAACCACTTACTGAGCCATATTGCACTACCAGCAGCTGATACTGAACTTATGGGCCTGATTTAAGCCAATTTTAAACAGGACTAACCACTTTGATTTTCTGCCCATGGAACCTTGGGTGGTGACATTTTTGGGAATCCTAGCTCTCTTGATAGAACCTCAATCCCCCAGAAGGAATACATGAAAATTAAATGTGTTTAGGCATGCAGTCTACCCATGTCCTCTGCGTGAAGGAGTTTAGTAAAGCCCTAAACTAGCAGTCTGGAACTCATGCCACCCAAAGACTACCCATTAACTAGCTCTATGTGTTTGAACTTACAAGTACACACTGCAGACTTACACCCCACATAATGCAACAGCCTTGCACCTCAGTGCATTGCAACATGCCCAAGAGTGACTCCCGCCTCCTTCCTGATTCCATCTCCGCTCCCAGTTCCTTTGCCAGCTCAGATACATGGCTGTGGTTGCTTTTCTCTTCTAGCCCTGGCCCTGCAGCCCAGTTGCTTTCAGCCCATAACAACATTCCATCCCTGACTGAGTTGGGCCTTGCCAATAAGCCCAGCCTCCCCGCACCATTGCTGCTGGTCTCATCACATGACACACCCACCCAAGTGGTGAATCATAATCTCACTCCACAGAAGACTCACTCCTTGAGCTCATCAATGATCTTCTGCTTCTGGTTGATCTCATCACGCAGTCGTGCCAGTTGCTTGTGGTGGGCCTCACGGTGACTCTCCAGTTGCACTTCCAGGGCCTTCTGCTGAACAGGAACGAAACAACTCAGAAACACAGGAAACAACTTCAGGATCTTTCCCTGGGACCTTTGACCCAAATATCTTTAATATTCCCCATCACACCTCTATTCCCTCCAACAGACCCATGCTACTCCCCCACCCCACTTTGTTCTCCTTCCCATGCTGTGTGATGTCAGCCTAGCATATGCACATCCATCCTTAAGTTTAATTCCCCCTTTTTGCTAAGGGCCAAGTATGCTCCAAAGGGAGATGCTCTTCTTCCTCCATGGGAGAGTCCTCCTGACTAGGAAAGAAGAACTACAGGTTTGTTACTAACTTTGACTTCATCTGCATCCTGGATCAGGTCTTGCTCCTTGGCCACTTCATGTACAGTCTCTGTAAGAGAGGAAGAATGGTCATTGGTGCCACTGTGAGACCAGTGAGGGGGAAGACTGATGTTAGTTCAGAGACTAGAAATCTGAGTAGGATCCGCTTGGGAGATGTGGGCTGAAGTCCCACTTCCTCCCCTGCATTGATCATGTGGCCTTCTGAGCAAGGTACTGGATGGATGAACTAACCACAGTTCAGATTCTAAATCATCCTTTGTATTCCAATTGCACAGGCAAACAATGGTTTGTGCGGTTTCCCTGTTCCATTGCCTTCCTTAAGAACCCCCAAATGCTACCCCCCGAAAACACCCTCCAGCAGTAGAACAACACCCCAAGTCATGGTCTATCAATAAGCAGATACTGATTTGCAGCATACTAGAATTTGGTGCACAGGGAAGTTTTATAAAGCGATATGATTAAATGTGCTGAAATTTGATGAAAGCTGCTTAGAAGCAAACAAGACTGCAGTTTAATCAGAGATGCTCACTTGATGTTAAGCATCATGCTCATTGATGGCACTACATCATCATCATCATCTGAATCTGCCATCTGTCAAATGGTCCATCAAACTCAGTATTTCTGCACTGACTGGCAACCCTCTAGGGTTTTGATGGGGATCCTTTCTAAGCCCCTCCTGGAGATGTCAAGGAACCTTCTGCAGGCAAAACATCTGCTGTACCACTCAAGCTATCTCCTCTCTTGTGTTAAAAACTGACTGAAAACCAAAATTCTGCATTAAAAATCGACCACTGTCTGCACCTGTCATTCGAATTCTGTCATAAATTCTGCATGACACTCAGATGTTGTGTGTCTGCTGTAAATACCAGATCAGCCCCATACACACACCTTGGGCCTGCATTTTAGCCAGTTCTTCACTCAAAGAATCATAGGATTCCTCCAGGTTCCGTTTCTTCAGCTCCACACTGTGCATGTACTCCGTGAGTGAGCGGATCTTTGCCTCATGCTGGTGGAAAAGGAAAGGAGAGCAAGAGTAAGCAAGTAAGATATCTCATTGAATCTGGAGCACCCCCCACTTGCCACAGCTGCTTTTACATTAAAAGAAAAATGTCACAGTATCTTATCACAGTTCCACTGCCTCACATGAGGTTTGTAGGCTTGTCACCCAATCAAAGAAAACTCAGGGCAGAAGACTAACCAAGTCTACTCAGAAGTAAGTTCCATTTTGTTCAATGGGGTTTACTCTCAGGAAAGTGTGGTTACGATTGCAGCCTCAGTTGCTGAATCATACAAGTTGTAGTTGGTTGTATTCAAAAAGAGTTCTAATGTAAGAATTCTTTGTTGTTAAATGATGCACACGTGTGTCATAGCAGGCATTGTAAGTATTCCCTTTTGTGTGAGGAAAAAATGGGGGAATGACTCTTAAAATAGTGCTTGTGCTCCTCAGTGTTCAGGAGTACTAATATTAAAAATAAAAATTAAAATTAAATCTGCTCATTTTAAGAAAACAGTCTGTGGATTATAGAAAAATCAGATCTGCTGCTAAATTAATCAGACACCTTTTTAATGAATAATCTAACTGGTTAATGCAACTCTGCACTTAAAGGAGCAAACTAACTGATGAGGTACACCTCTGTTCCACTGCTGTTTCCCACAGATGCATCTTTAAATACCTATGTGTGTATGCCTCTGGTAGGGCCAGTGTTCCCAGACACATGTACAGAAATATGTACTACCATCACCAGGTTGCTGGGGGCCTTGAGTACTGCAGGCCCCCATAGCACCCCTGTACTGCAGGCCCCCATAGCACCCCCTGATGACAGACTGGATTCTTCTACTGCAACTAGTACTGAGGATTCACTACAGCCAAGTGGGCCTTCTGATGGCCAACCCTTGATGCCACACCTGAAAATATGCACATCTGTGGTGTACAGTCATAAGATACTGATTTACCCACCAGCAGTTGTGTTTGCTACATGAAAGGCGGAGCTGCACTGAGACAAATATGAGTATCACATAGGTGCACTCCTCAAGGAGCTAGGATTAGTTGCAGTCACTATGAAGGATACACTCCACATGTAACCTGGTTTGTTGTTGCACACTGCATGAAATTGCCCTCATTGTGGTGGGAACACAGGCACATCGGCCTCTCCATAGAAAAGCCACATGGAATGCAGCCAAATGCATAGCTTTCTGCTAAGATGGACCCAGCCCTGCTAAAATTCTCTCTTCAAAAGATGGAAGGGGATAGGAGGGGAGAGTTCTAAGACCAGCACAGCTTCTAGAAGCCACCATCCCATTTTAAGAACCTATACGCCCAACCGAGTATTGAAGTTTAAGATACAGCATAAACTTTCCTTTATAGCTCCCATTTCTGTGACACATCCTAGCATGGAAAGTTCTAGAAAGTGGGATAATGTGTTGCTATCCTAAGTGTTCCTGCTCTCCTTGGACTAGAGCAAGTCTGCTCTCTATCCTTGGACTAGGTAATCTGCCTCTAGACTTCCTGGTTTTTTTGATACCTCTGACTGCTCAGCCCATGTCCAAATCAGAAAGTCACCCTCTCCCATGACTGCATTTCTCCATTCCCACTGCCACGGATCTGACCTGAGAGATGAGAAGCTGGCAAGAAGACAATTCTCGGCCTGTCACCTCCATCTTGCGGTGACACTCAACTTGCAGCCCCTCCAGCTGCCGGCAGCGCTTCACCACCGACTTCACTTCTGACTTGATCTTGCTAATGTACAGCCGGGCGACAGTAAATTCCTCTTCAATGGCACCACTAATCTCCACTGGCTGAGAATAAGAGAATGGGGTAGTAGTGTTAGCAGAAGGGGAATAGAAGGGTAGAAACCTCTGCATTTCCAGAAGCTACAATTCTTATCTTAGACACAAAGCTCAGCTACAAGGCATTTGCATGTAGAATCAGTTTAGTCATGCAGCAAGGAACTGGCAGTAATTTCCCATATTTGTATGCCTTTTTGTACAGTCTGGGACTTGGGTAGCTGTAGTTAGTTAGAGTTAATGAGCCCTTGTCCCTCTCCTGAAGATGGCAACAAAATAGGGTGGTGTTAATTCAACCCCAGTTTAGCGTATAAACACCCCTACCAAACAACTAGGAAAAGGAGTCAAATGAGACTCATGTTCCTCCCCCATGTGGGGCTCTTTTGTCCTAAAAAGAACTGACGATTGGCAATATGGAAAGCTCACCTTAGCCTCACAGTGCGGTGCAATCCTGAGGAAAACAAACCTATTTGCAAATTGGTATATCATTGAGGTCTGTTTGAACCTAGGACTGGCAGTGGCTCTTATCAAGGGTCCATATCACATCTGGGCTGGGTTACCTATACTTTTGAAAGCCAGTTACACAGGAGGAGTCTTCCTCCTGCTTGAGCTAGACTAAAAAAGATTTGTGATAATGCCAACATGACTTTTCCTTAGTAAGGGCTGCTTGCCTCTCCCAGGAGCTCTTCTGGCTTTCTGGAGACCTGCCCCAGCTGTTGGAACACTAGGGCTATATAAGTTTATAAGGGGTATCCAGCTCCAACATAGCCTTAAAGGATCCATTCCCATTACTTTTGGCCCATCCCAACATGGGATGCCATCAGTTGCCTTGCGTTGCCATTCTCTGAGATAAAGGCAGGCTTGGGCATGCTGGGCTGGTCCATAGCAGGCGGCACCAGGCATCCCCTGTCACTCCATCATATGTGCCAGTGTAGGAGTCATGCATCAGCCTGACTTTCCCTCATCTTCTTAGGAATTCTCCCTTTCTTACCAGCTTGATCTCACCATTGCCCACGATGACACTGAACTCGCTCAAATCCTTCATGAGCCCATTGAGCACCTCCGCAATACGCTTGCGCTGATGCGCACTGAACTCCTGTAGCCGCTGCAACTCTGCCTCCAGAGACAACATGGTGGCCTGCAAGGAAAGGAGATAGCTGAACCAAGACATGGGAGTTGGGTGCACATTCACATATTGCCCTCCTTCTGCTTTACAAAGAACGCTGGGATATCCTACCCCTCTTCCTGATCCCGATCGTGTGGCAAAGGTTCATTTGGACCAACACTAACTATTTAGTTAAGTAGGTCCAAGCAAGAACCACCCCCCATGCCTGAGCGAGTGCTGCAGAGGCCTACCCCAGGAAAGGGAATAAATATTCACTTACACCGGGAAAGAGAACAAATATTTCCTTACCCAGAGGAGACCTCCACCACTGTCCCCCGTCCCCCCCAGGAAGCAGCAGTCACCATTTTGGCACCATTGCACTGGCGGGGGGGGGGGAATGGATAGATCTGTTTGTTTGTTCTTGACCACCTTATGTGTTGCGAGGCTTACATCACAATAGTACATATGAAGCACTTTATACATTCAAAAGCACTGTCCAAATGCTATGTAATATTATTGACGATGATGAACTCATCTCACAGCTAATTAACCCCTAGCACGGCCCAGCACCCCAGTACATACCACTTTCTGGGACAGCTCATCCATCAACAGCTGATTCTGCTGGCTTTTGTCTTCCACCTCTTGGGATTTCTGGTCATAATTGACAGCTAGCTCCTCCAGAGCTTGTAGCACTTCCTTCACCTCCTCCTTGGCAGAGTCATTCTCTGACTGTAGGTGGCTTAGTTCCTGTTGCACCTTCTCATTGTCCCCACGGGTCGACATTAACAGCTGTAGGAAAAGAGGCGGGGGGGGGGAGAGATAAGGAAGGGCTTGAGTCAGACACATTATAGGCACAATCCTAACCAGGTCTACTCAGTAGTAAGTCCTATTTTGTACAGTGGGGTTTACTCTCAGGTTTGCAGCCTATGTCACGGAACTTCAACAGAGAAGGAAGAAGGATGAAAAGAAAGCCCATGTAGTCAAGGTGGAGTGGAATGACAGCTGCAGCAGAAGCATTCAGGTGCTGCCTTTGAATTTTTTTTTTTTTTTAGAAGAATCTTAACTGAGAAAAAGCATCAAGCTCATTAGGAGACAAGCTAAGAAATGTGCCTAAGGGCATACATTAACGTCTTGGCCATTATCTTACCAAGGCCTACCTGAGATACAGAATGTAGCTCACATTACATTCAGGCTACAATTGTATGCAATTTTACCTAATAGGACTAGAAAATCCTATTCAACACAGTACAACATACTTCTGAGTAAACATGCATAGACTAACATGGTTTTGTACAGGTTATATTTATCTGGGATATTTTTAATGCTATTTTTGACTTTGTATACATTTGTCTGAGAACTACTGCAACTCACTCCAAAAGTCTGGGATGAAATGAACTAGACTTTTAAACAAAGACTAATATGTTTCAAAGTAGAAATAAACAGCAGAATGGTGGCAGGACTGGAAGGAAAAGAAAAACATGGTAAGGAAGAAATGTAAAGTTAATATGCCACTATACCATTGGACGTGAGTCAGAACAGAGATAAAGGGGTGTTAAAAATACAGTAAAGGGAGAGAAAGATGACTCAAGAGGATCTGTGGAAATCACTGCCACAGGATGTGATGGCAGCTATTAGCTTTGATGCCTTTTAAAGAGGATTAAGACAAATTCCCAGATGATAGGTACATGCCTGATCTCGTCTGATCTTGGAAGCTAAGCAGGGTCAGGCCTGGTTAGTACTCGGATGGGAGACTGCCTGGGAATACCGGGTGCTGTAGGCTTATACCATAGTCTTTCGAGACTGAAGGTTGCCAACCAATAGCTAAACAAAACCTCCAAGTTCAGGATGCCAGTCTTTGCCTTGCTGGGGAACCTCCTGGAAGAAGCTGGCTGGCACTGTGACCAAATCGACCTTTGGACTGATCCAGCGGGGCTCTTCTTACATTCTTACACGCATGTGTGCATGTGTAAATACACCCTCATAACCCACATATGTATGTGCACAGGGATGCACACACTGCTCACCTCTTCCTGGTCCAGCATCTGCTGCTTAAGCTTCTCCATCAGTTGACTCTGCTGGTTGATCTCATCATCCTGGATGGAAAAGAACCAGTTCAGTGCTATTTGCTTTATCAGCAGAGCAAGGGTACAAACATAGAAGTCCAGCATTACCTGCAAAGGCTAGCCGGCCCAAAGGAGACTGGGGATGGGGTATCATGCATCAAGGTAAGACAGGAAGGGGTGGAGACTGAAACTCAAGACAGAGGAAAAAGTGGGGGTGGGGTCGGCATATGGTCAGGGCTGGGCATCTGACCTTGTCATCAAGTTGCTTGTAGAGCTTGCGTATCTCCTCCTCATACTTGTGCCGCTCCTCATCTGAGATCCGGATCACAATGGAAGAGTTGTTGTCATTAATGGGTGTCTCATCACAGGTGTCGGGCACCACCTTCTCCTCATCACTCAGCTGCTCTGTTTCTGGGACATTCTCACCTGGAAGGATGCAAACAGCGGAAAAAGAATAGTGTAAGGCAGAGGTTTTCATACTAGGGCATTGCGACACCTCAGTCAGAGGACCTCTGGCCATTGAAGGAGCAGGGAGGGGGGAATGTAGTGACACGATCCTCAGGATCATGCTGCTGCCAGGGGTGCAAGGGGGTTTCTTTCACCTACCAGAAGGAGCAACAGCCCCCCAGGGATGCAGGGAGCTCTGTGGAAGCCTATGCAAGGCTCCTCAAGCCTCAGAGAATGAAAAAATGCCGACAACCCACTTTTGGTTTCACAATCGCAAACCAGAAGTGGGTCGAGGAGCTGCTGCTCCTTCTGGTAAGTAAAAGAAAGCCCTTTGCGCCCCTGGCAGCGGCATGATCCTGGGGATCACGTCGCTATATTCCCCCCTCTCCTGCAACAACTTACTGGAGCTCCCAAAGAGAATTTGGGAACCGCAAGTGTAACAGTAATGCTTTTCTAGAAGCCCTTAGCAGCTGCCCTTTTCTATCAATGTCAACTACCTGGGGTCTTAATTCTCCCTCAGTTTCAACTGCCAAAGCCAAAAGGAGATTCAGTAATTATGCACCGTTTTTCAAATCCCAGTTCAACTTCTAGATCCTTCACTGATTTTCTGGGATGATTGTCACTTCCATCTGTTCCATTATGTCCAGCTCAGCCATCTTTGCACGCGCATCCTATGTAATCTTCAGAGTTATCATGACCCTCAAAGCCTCCCAAGGAGTATTACCTCATCATTTCTTCTCCAGTGACAGAGCAGTCACTGGCAACATGGCAAGTCGTACTCCTATGCCCTATCCTACAACCTTCGGGCTCTTCCAGTGGGATCTGGTTTCAGAGAAATGGGTGCATTTTTTCAGTGTTTCCACTTCCTGTAGCTCAAGCCCATAAAAATCCAAAAAGCTGGCTGAAATCAGAGCAATCTACACAGCTGGTAATATTTGTCTTTTCCCTGGAACGTTCCCTCCTGCTGGATACAGGAGCACCAACCAGGAACATGGGAAGCAACTGTCTATGCTTTTCCTCTTGGATTTTGCTCTTTTGGGATTCTTGGATCATATCATCACTGGCTATTTAGTGCCTTGTCGTACCACTGGTAATCCACACTGAATCTGATGAGTTTGTATTGTGACAAGCACCCACCTGGCACCTGACCAGTATTGTCTTTAGAAGCAGAGGTGAGCAGGAGTTAACACGTTCTCATGCTTCATGAAGTTGCATGTGATTTAAGATGACGAACACGTTGGTATTCACAATTCTTGCCATTAACCCAGTATGCGTTATTTTCTCCCTCTTTTGATCTGTGTAATTGTTGCACAGTCAAAATGAAAGGCTGGACAAGGTGCAATTCTAATTGGAATTTTTGTATCAAAAAAAGAAGGAGACTGGAAAAATGGGAAAATTTCATGAGAAGCAAGTCCACTTGTCCCAGAGGACACTTCCACCCCCCCCCCCAAAACTACATGTGGACTCAAATGGAATTGCAACCATTACCACCTCCTCTTCATTTTGGAAAGAAGATACTGTTGCTAAAAGGAGCGTACCCAACTGTGAGTCAAACACAGTCTCCCTTCTCTGCAGACTCCGACTTACCATTGCGCCAGCGCCCTAGCTCAGCCTCCAGTTTGGCAATTGTCTCCTTCAAGACCTTGTTCTTTTCCTTTTCCTTTTCAAACTTCTTCTTCCACTGCTCAGCAGTCAACTCCAAATTGACTGAAGCTGTATTCTTGATTGTCTTGGCCCTATGGCAGAGAAGGGTTAAGTGGAAGATCATTGTCACAAAGTCCTCAGTGCGGACTTGGATTGAACATTCCATCCCATTCACCCCATCGTCTGCATCAGTGGACAGAGATGCCCAGCTATAGTCTATTCATTGTCTATTGCCTTCTCATGGGTGAAGGGGCGAGGACCCAATTCCAAACACAGATGGTCTCAATTACAGTAATGTGCTATTAGCAGAAATCAACTAGCCCAGCAAGTCCTACAGTGACCGAGGCCCTTTGACTAAAAGAGGGAAGATGAATGAAAGTGGGAACTTCTTCAGATGACCAGGGTGGTGTGGGGTGATTCCATAAAAAAGCTCTTATTTTATGCTATAGCATTTATAACTTTTCATCAACAATTCAAGAAGACCTGAATTTGGAACAGATAGCTGTCTTTTTGGGCAGAGATGGGATGGGGCAGAATGGTTACCTCTGTCCAAACATGAGAGTAGATTTGGTCTCTGCATCATTATAGCTGGAAGGTGAGCAGCAAATGAACATGGTTGTGCGACAATTTCCACCAAGGGAGTCCTGCAGGATGCGGGTCATCTTGCTGTCCCGGTAGGGCACATAACCCTTCTGTATAAGACACAAAGTGTGGACACATTTGGTTCATTCCCACCCTGGCAAAACTCGCCACCAGAAGTGCAAATGTACTCTACAGTTTCCTGCTAGAAGGGAAAAGTCCTGTCTATCCAGTTCCTAGCAACAAGCAAAATCACTTTGGGCTTCATTCATCAAGTGGGACATGGAGGAGAGCCTGCATGAGTCAGAGGAGAAGAATTCATGGGACTCGGTGCCAACACTAGGGTCTCTCAAGTCAAGTCCTGTCCTGGGAGCCCCATGACAATCTGTGCACATACACACACACCACAGAGCACCCAGAGTCCACGGAGTGCTCATTACCCAGAGGATATCACTCACCGTGCCCTCAGCCAGAGCTGAGATGACATTACCAAGTGCCGACAGGGACTTGTTGATATTCTTGGCCTCATCCAAGACTGCACCCTCAGCTCCTGTCTTGCTGACCTGACAAAAGAAGGAGTAGGTGTTTTTTTTATAGAGCCCTGGAAGGAGGAAAAAGTTAATTCTTCTTCTCAATAAACTGTTTAGGTTGAGAGAGAACAAATGCAGACTCTCATAAACACTCCAACCTAATACATTGTGCATTTTTGTTATTACACTGATTGTAAGCTGCTTAAGGATCCTGGCTAAAAAGTGGAGTATAAAATAAATAAAACTTGGTGCTAACTGCACAGTTCTTCCCAAGGTGGTACAACCTGAACTGCTGCCTGATGCCAGTTTGGGTATACCACCTCACCGCTAACCACTCCCCATACTCTTACTGTGCTCCCCTCAGGCTGCCTTGAACCCTGGAAGTATGTAACTTCTGGAAACCAGAAGCAGAACTCTGCTTCAGGAAGCAAAATCTGCTTTGCGCCCATTTCAAAACAAAACAACTCATTCTTGCATTGAAGGAAGGAGGTAGTAATGGCTGAAAGGAGGCAGCAACAGCAGACTCAGGGGGGCAGCCCTGGTTCTTCCTTGCTGCACCTCAAAAAGGAGAACACATACACGACTCATGGCATCTCACTAAGCTAGATCTCAGCCGTAGGCCCTGGCAACTCTGGCTAAGTTTGGAGGTCCCTGACAAGCAAGATAGGAGGACATATTTCAGCGAGCGCTTGCTTCCTAGTAAGCATTGCTTAATTAGGGCATTGCTGGGATCACGACAGGTTTCTGATACAGGGGACCTTTCTATGGATGGTCCTTTAAGGCAGGCAAGCATTTATGACTCTGCCTTGGCCGCCGGCATCCCAGATCCAACTCAAGCCTCCAGCACCTTCTCACTGCCAGCCAGATCCACCAGATAAAGCTTCCCACTCAGTTTCTGCTCCGTCTCCATGTTCTCTTGCTTGATGTTGATGAGGAAGATGCTGTGGCTGCGGGAGCTGTGCTCATTCATGTCTGCAAGGGTACAAAGGTGAGAAAAACGGCATATGAACCAAGCCTGCTTCCCGGACAGAGATTTGCTACACCAAAAATGCCAGGCCTGCGTAAACAGGGGGTGTCAAGCAACTGTCAACCGACAATATAGGAAAACTCAGTTTCATTAGGCCTGGTGGTCACACGTCATGCAGGCCTAGTACAGAACCTCTCCCATTAGCCACCTTTGCAGCATGTTTTCATCCTCATAACTCACTGGTGACAGCCACGTGGCGGTTGGACTTTCCCTCATCGATGACATCCAGGATTTCTTCAGGGCTAGAGACAAAGCGCTCAGTGCAGCCCTGAAGGGAAGGAAAAAAGGTGTTGCCATGGTATACGGTGGTGCTGACCTCACACTGTCCTCTATGATCATCCTATGCAGCCTTACACTGCTCAGCCTTACACTTGGGGCAACCTCTCTGGCTTTCTCCCCCTCGCCACAGGCAGTTTCCACAACGAGGGATTTCATTCAGGATGGTTGTGGGGACAGTCTCCCTGCTCTAGCATTTTAGACCATGGTTAGTATGAAGCTTTACAAATGTGCTGTTCATTTTTAATGCACTGCTTTGGTTACTACTGTATTTAAACTTGACTATAACCAAGGCATTTAAGGCTGCAATCCTAACCACACTTTCCTGAGTAAGCCCCACTGAACAAAATAGGACTTACTTCTGAGTAGACCTAGTTAGGATTGTGCCCCAAGTCTTGCTTGAAACACCCCATACCCACACACTTAAAAAAAAAAAGAAGCATTCCTTAAGCAGCATTCCTTAAATAGACTGCTGGCCAAACCCACTACTTCCTATTCTGGTTAGGGGTCTTCCCTGCACCACATGCGCTTAGAAAACTCACCTTCACAAATGGAACACGGTTCTTGTCCTCATGAACCGAAAGATTGGTCTTGGTCACTGTGAGCAAGGATAGGAAATGAGCTCTAACAAACCCCAGTTGATCCAAGAAAATTCATTTCACTTGCATCCTCCCACTGCCAGAATCCTCCCCAAGGTCACTAATCAACCCCTTCTCTGTTCCTAGCTTGTAATGCTCTAGATCAGTGCTACTCAAAGTGGTGGTCCACGGACTAGGGTTTGTCTGCGAGCCATTGGCTGCCGGTTCATGGTGAATTACCAGGAAAGAAGCAATAACACAGCAGATACAGTACTGGTGCCTGGCACACTGGAAGAAAAAATGACCAGTCTGCCACATCAGAGAGATTGAGAAGCACTGGCCTAGACCACTGTCCATATTACCCCACTCCATATCTTCAACTGCCTTGAAGATACTCACCATCTAGCAGATCACGGATTTTGTCCAAGTAGATTTCAAAGTAGGAAACCTGTGGGGCAGGGGGAATTGTGGAGTGAATAGGACAGGAAGAGCACAGGTGGTTCTCATATCTCCCTAAATCATAGTCCTTGTTGACAACCACCTTTTTGGAAGCCCAAGTCCTCACTGAGAACAAAAAAAATAATCCACTCGAAACCAGCAGCTCAATCCTAACTAAATTCCCACGTGGTGATGCTGCATCCCACAGGAGGGGGGATTTCAGCTGCTGGAGGTCATCTTGGGATATGGAGACATTTGTCCCCTTGCCCCAGGGTAAGACCCAGCAGCTGCAATGGGTCAACTCAGACCTGCACCAGTGATATCTCAGAACTTCTCAGTGCAAACTGTGCAAAAGGGACACAGTCCACCCTATTACAGGCATGGGATTATATAAATGCTTAATTGTATTAGGGTGAAAATTGTATTAGGAACCCACATTCCTTCATTCTCTATGCCCACTGTAAAAGCTGGCCCCACCGTTCCTTAAGGCCTCTGACCTTAATGTGAAATTCCAGGTTCTCATCCATGGAGTAGATGTGATTGAAGATATCCTGGGCAATGCGTGGGATGATACCCATGAGCTGGGGGTCATGCAGCTTACCCTGGAGGAACAAAGTGTCAGTGATAAGCCTCAGAGGAACCCCCCTCAAACCCTTCTCCAGCTAAGCTTTGGCCTTTAAGAGATAAGTCCCATTAGCAGTGCAAAACCAGCCAATGATTCCCAGCTGTGGCCCAGCTTGTTTTGATACCACAAACACCTCACCTCCATGGTGTGAGTCTTCCCAGAGGATGTCTGCCCATAGGCAAAGATGGTGCCATTGTACCCAGCCAGCACATCTGAAAGGGAAAAGCAGATGACTGAGAAATAGATTCCGCCATTTCCATGTCATACCCTTACCCCACTGCCCTGTCCCCCCTGCTTTGTTTTATAGGCCAGTCCCATTATCAGCTTTAGAGGACATGATTTTACCAATTCCCCAACTGACCTTTGACAATCTGCATGGCACAGGCATGATACACTTGCTCTTGGGTAGTGTTGGGTGGAAAGACACGGTCAAAAACATAAGGCTTGCCCTGGAAGGAAAGAACAGAACAGAGGGATCAAAGAAGCACTCAGAGATTTATGGGAAATACCATTGTTAGCCTCACAACACCACTACTACACATCTTCCGTCTCCTACTGGCATAAACTGTCCAAATTTGTCCCCAAGAGATCCGTTTCCTCAGCATAGCAGGAAGAAGGACTCAGTAGCAAAAGCGTTCTTGTCCCTTGGCTTTGGAGAATTACCACTGCTACGTTCTACCGCTATGATGGACTTTCGATACTGCTGTGGGAAACCACTCTGTTCTTTCCCAGAATTCCCTTCTGTGCCAACCTTCACTTCTCCTTCCTTAGCCTGTACCCCTATCAGCTCACAGACTTCTTACAGGCTCCTTCTGTGGTTCCCAACCTTTAGGAGCCCATGGAACACTGAGGCAAAAATTGGAATAATTGTGGACCACATGCAACCTCCCCCATCCTCTCCACACAAAAATGACAATTAAATTTGGCAGTCTGTGGAGGCGCGCATGGTGTGAAGAAGTGACAGAAGTGTGGTGGAAGTGATAGAAGGCCACCTTTTTTTCTGAGACCTCACAGACCACTTTTCAGAGTATTACAGACTACGTGCTGGGAACCATTGTTCTAACTACTTGATGTATAACACTTCCCTTTCCCAAACAAATGTATTTCCAGGCCCTTTGTTTGATAGATTTAGGTTCTAGGGTCATTTTATATGCTAAAACAGCACTAGGTTGAGTCTAGTTAAACTGTTTGCATTAGGTGAGTAAGAAAACCAATATGGCATACTAGAGTATTTGTTTTTTAAACATTGTTGCCCTGCCTTCCCACTTGTGACAGATACTTGTGACAGCTCACATCATCATAAAAGAACAATAAATGTAACGAAATCCCAACAACACAATCTAAAACAGAAGAGAAAATCAAAAGGAATACAACAGCAGGATTAACCAGGGAGAAGCCCACCTTATGGTCAACCCACCTCTGTCCAAAGGCTTACAGCACAATCTTATGCTTGTCTACCCAGAAGTAAGTTCCATTTTCTTTGCTGGGGCTTCCTTTCAAGAAAGTGAGCATAGGTTTGCAACCCAGGTGAATAGGTATGCCTTACATATGTGTCTAAAAGCTATCAGGGAAAAACACAAATTTTCCTTTTGGGAGAGATCATTCTAGATGGTTTTTGGAGAAAAGGTGGGATATACATGATCTTAACAACAACTCTGCCTTTTAAAAAATGATATTTTCAGGCAGCAAAGTTGTACACTCAATACCACATTCCATCTTTATGTGAAACAGAAGTGTAGGCAGCCCAGGAACTGTGAAAAAAGTCAGTTTAACAGTGCAATCCTTGGCACGTCTTCTCAGAAGTAAACTCTACAGAATAATGGCATGAAGTTCCAAGTAAGTGTGTACAATATTGCAGCCTAAGAAGGTGACAGAAGCAAACTCTCTCTGCTCACACATTCCAAAGGGAAACACCATCAATGTAGGCCAGGGGTGCCCAAACCCTGGCCCTGGGGCCACTTGCGGCCCTTGAGGACTCTCAATGCGGCCCTCAGGGAGCCCCCAGCCTCCAAGGAACCTCTGGCCCTCCATAGTCTTGCTGGAGCCCATGCTGGCCTGATGCAACTGCTCTCAGCTCTCAGCCAACTGTTCAACCTCTTGCATGAACTGTGGGAGGAGGGCTCCCTCCACTGCTTGCTGTTTCACATCTATGATACAGCAGTGGCACCAAAGGAAAGGCACCAAAGGAAAGGCCTTTTATAGGCCTTGAGCTATTGCAAGACCTTCATTCATTCATATAAGTTCCTTCTCTAAAATATTCATTTATGTAAATTTATTCAAATTTGAAATGTAAATGAATTCTTTTTTCCCCGGCCCTCCTGACACAGTGTCAGAGAGATGATGTGGCCCTCCTGCCATAAAGTTTGGTCACCCCTGATGTAGGCCATGCAGACAAGGGCATAAGAAAATGTGCTTTCAAAAAACCATGAAAGGAAAGCACAGCCAATCCAATACCAATGGAGCACAAAGCAGTGTGATCCACCAGTCAGAAGGGGGAAGTAATGAGCAATGTCAACAGGATTGAATTAAAATAATGATAGCAGACTTTGCACCTACAAAGAAAAAAGAAGCCATTTAAGTGATGTTGCTTTCAACTGAATACAGTAATAAAAGTTGGCATTTTAACATAGCATTTTTGAAAGTTCAAAGCACTTCACATACATTATCTTGGTCATGTCTACATAGGTCAGAGTTGTTGTATGTTGCAAATGGAGAGTTGATGCTGAGAGATCAGTTGCTCTCTTAAGAGCTTCTCAAACTGGTCTCTAGTTGTGGTTTGCGACTAAAACTACGGAACATGTAGAGTGGCTGCAGATGTGGCAGTCATTTTCCATACAATCCACTGAATCATATCATGGTAACACTGATTATTAATACTGTTATTACTAATTATAATAAATTGATATTAATTAATAATAATACATAATATTAATACTGTTGTTATTAAGAATAATACTGATTATTATTTTTTAACAACTGAGCAAACTGGCACCTTTGTGGCCACATCAAAAGCCCCTTTAGTAGCTAAACAGCCATTAATGACACCAAGTAGGTAAATGATAGAAGTGAGATTTGAACCAGAGACTTTCTAGTTCACAGCTCAGCCTCAAACCTAGTTCTCCCTGAAGTGAGAATCCTATATTTGCCACTTCAGACTGCCTATGCGGATGGAATGTTCCTCCCCTTAAAAGATTCCTGCACATAGAAAACTGGTGTATTAGAAAAGAGGCTAGTGTAGAATCCTTCTCCTTGAAATACTCATTTTCTATTTACAGGGATTTTGTGTGTGGAGAAGTCTAAACTGCAGGCTGGTGTTACAACCTAGACACAGGCTTACCACTTCTTTGAGAACGCTTAGGAATTGTGGGTGGAATCCTAATCAACTTTCCAGCACAGAGGTAAGGGCAATGCAGCTCTGAGCTAAGAGAACAAACATTCCCTTACCTAGAAGAGGCCTCCATGATTACTACCCAACTGCAGGATGCAGCATATACCCCATTGGCACAGTTATTTCAGTGCAAGAAAGTTGGTTAGGATTTAGGCCTGTGTGACACTAGCTCTCTACAAAGTGCATTATGTGCGTGCAACATCTTTTTTTTTTTTTTAAGGTCTTATTTTTACAATGTTCTCCAGACATTTTGTATATGCAGACCCATATTTACCAGGAGGAGGTTCAAGCTGGGGGAAATCATGCAATGATATCCCAGAGCTCTCCTCTACTATTCCGAGTAATGGTAGCTGTCATTTGTTAGATTCCATGGTTCTCACAACTGACAAGGTCTTAGAATAAATGGCCCTTTGGGTCTGCAGATCTTGCCAAGTCCATCAGAGACAAGCAAGGGGTCCAGGAGAGGCAGTCCAGACAACAAGGGAGGTCAAAGGATTGAATTTCTGCACAAGCCACAGAGATGATTCTATGAACAGGGAGCTGTCCAAGTGCTGGATTCATTTCATGTCAATTTGGTGGTGCTCTCGGAGCCTCTTTGCTGTTTCTCTTTCCTGTAGCTCCAATATGGCAAGAGGTGAACATAAAAGTTGCTAGAGACACATGCTGCTTCTTAAATTGAAAACACTGCAGTGTTATGTCCCAGCATTTTTGTGCACTGTGGTATGTTCCCATATTTGTCCTTCTCCTGTGAAGATTCTTGCACATCACAGACAATTCGACTAGCCCTTTAGCAACTATCATGGGTTGATCTACAGCAGGATTACTTGTACTTAAAACATCCCTTGGCAGGTGCACATACAGCAATTTTTTCAAACCCCAAGCGGCTGAATTGATACTGAACTAGAGAGGTAGGAAACATAGATTGACCTGAACAGAGCTGAACGCAAGTGTTCAACGGTTTGGCTTTTTACTTAAAGCTGGTTTGCAGAGTCTTTGACTGCTCAGTTAGCCACATTTTCGGCACAGACACTGCTGCACTTGTGGTCAAGCAGGTCACCTGAGCAGTTCACCTTGGGCACAGACTGTGCTCTAACCTGTCATCACTCAACTGACAGGAGGCTGAAAACTCACCATTCTCTGCACATTTAGCATAATGGTTCACATAGCTCTCCTGCACCTGCCTTCTTCCCTGATCACATTTCCAGGACACAGGAGCTCCGGTTAATTACACCTCCATGTCCTATTTCTGAGGAAGAGGCTTTAAATAAACATGAGAGAGGGAAGGGGAGGGGTAGAAAAATGGGAAACAGCGCTCTAGTGATTTTCCTTTTCATGTACCATACCGTCATCTTGAGACATCCCTTGGCTGCAGCTTCAAACTGAGGCCACCTCCAATCTGGAGACAGAGCAAATTCCCTTCTCACTGACTAGCCTGGGGGTGGCTGTGCAATATTTACAGCCTATGGAGTCTGCTACAGATTTCATTTCATAGCCTCGTTAAAGAAGTTAGGGTGGGGGAAGGGGAGAAAATTAATGCCTTAATTATGTAGCATGTCTGGACGCTGTCACCAATCACACCCTGTGGCAGAGTGCCCATTGCATTTCAGATTTGCTTTTCCCCACCAGAAAGACTGATGGCTTTCCCCTCTTAAAGCTGAAAGCCAATGGTCACAAAAAATGGGAGCTCAATACTAACAGGCAAACTGCAAAATTATCTTGCAAGCCCTTAGATATTTTTTTTTCTGTTAAATGTCATTATTCTCCTATTTTAAAAATACGAAGTACATCCACTCAGTAAAACCTCAACCTGGAGATCAAAATAAGCACAAAGACCGGAGCATACACTCCATGCCAAAGAATGAAAGTCCTTCGCGTGGAACTGTTGATGTTATTGCCCAATAAATTTGTCCCTACAAAATGTTATTGCAAAATAAATTTGTCCCTACAGAGATGGTTCTATGAACAGGGAACTGTCCAAGTATCTGCAAAATAATTATCCTGAACTAGTTCTTTGTTCAGTCCATTCATTTCAATGAGGTAGTGCCCTGGATCATGGACAATGTCTAAACTACTAGTCCATTCCATTTCTGCTTAGTGTAATGTTGGGTGTTGCATGTGGCTGTGAATCACTGTTCAATTGTTCCATGCATGAAAGATGGCTTCTAGTCTGAGGCCTCCTCTCCCACCCCACCCAACATTTTATTTTTCTTTCTTTAAGCTTGACTTTCATATTTAGTCTGAAGTGAGGATCTGAATTTCTAATACCCAGTAACCAATCTCCAGCATCAGCCAGTTCTGAATGCTTTGGAGGACACACACAATTGTGTAAGGTACTAATAGAAAACTTTGTCATCTGTCAATCATCTTCAACTTTTGGGAGCAGAATGTTTGAGACACTTGACAACAGAAAGTAAATCCCAATAATTTGAATTAATAGCAACCATAGAGAACACTCCTGAGGGCTCAGAGAGCTGGTGCTACTGCTCAGCGCCGGCACTGGGTGTCATAAATGTGCCATAAAGCACATTTGTGGCACTTGGGGAGGAGGGAGTGCCAGAGCTGGGCCAGCATCAGTAGGTGCTGAGTTTCACTGCTGCTCAGCTGGCTGGCCCGTGCTCCTCCAGCATAAGAACATAAGAACAGCCCACTGGATCAGGCCATAGGCCCATCTAGTCCAGCTTCCTGTATCTCACAGCGGCCCACCAAATGCCCCAGGGAGCACCCCAGATAACAAGAGACCTCATCCTGGTGCCCTCCCCTGCATCTGGCATTCTGACATAACCCATTTCTAAAATCAGGAGGTTGCGCATACACATCATGGCTTGTACCCCATAATGGATTTTTCCTCCAGAAACTTATCCAATCCCCTTTTAAAGGCGTCCAGGCCAGATGCCGTCACCACATCCTGTGGCAAGGAGTTCCACAGACCAACCACACGCTGAGTAAAGAAATATTTTCTTTTGTCTGTCCTAACCCTCCCAACACTCAATTTTAGTGGATGTCCCCTGGCTCTGGTGTTATGTGAGAGTGTAAAGAGCATCTCTCTATCCACTTTATCCTTCCCATGCATAATTTTGTATGTCTCAATCATGTCCCCCCTCAGGCGCCTCTTTTCTAGGCTGAAGAGGCCTAAACGCCATAGCCTTTCCTCATAAGGAAGCTGCCCCAGCCCAGTAATCATCTTAGTCGCTCTCTTTTGCACCTTTTCCATTTCTACTATGTCTTTTTTGAGATGTGGCGATACTCCAGGCGTGGCCTTACCATCGACTTGTACAATGGCATTATAATATTAGCAGTTTTGTTCTCAATACCTTTTCTAATGATCCCAAGCATAGACTTGGCCTTCTTTACTGCCGCCGCACATTGGGTCGACACTTTCATCGACTTTTCCACCACCACTACAAGATCTCTCTCCTGATCTGTCACAGACAGCTCAGAATCCATTAGCCTATATGTGAAGTTTTGATTTTTTGCCCCAATGTGCATGACTTTACACTTACTTACATTGAAACGCATCTGTCATTTTGCTGCCTATTCTGCCAGTTTGGAGAGATCCTTCTGGAGCTCCTCACAATCGCTTCTGGTCTTCACCACTCAGAAAAGTTTGGTGTCGTCTGCAAACTTTGCCACCTCACTGCTCAACCCTGTCTCTAGGTCATTTATGAAGAGGTTGAAAAGCACCGGTCCCAGGACAGATCCTTGGGGCACACTGCTTTTCACCTCTCTCCATTGTGAAAATTGCCCATTGACACCCACTCTCTGTTTCCTGATCTTCAACCAGGTCTCAATCCAGGAGAGGACCTGTCCTCTAATTCCCTGACTGTGGAGTTTTTTCAGTAGCCTTTGGTGAGGGACCATGTCGAACACCTTCTGAAAGTCCAGATATATAATGTCCACAGGTTCTCCCGCATCCACATGCCTGTTGACCTTTTCAGAGAATTCTAAAAGGCCTGTGAGGCAAGACTTACCCTTACAGAAGCCATGCTGATTCTCCCTCAGCAAGGCCTGGTCATCTATGTGTTCTGAGATTCCATCTTTGATGAGGCATTGCACCATCTTACCCAGTATAGATGTTAGGCTGACTGGCCTATCGTTTCCTGGGTCCCCCCTCTTTCCCTTTGTAAAGATTGGTATGACATTTGCTATCCTCCAATCCTCTGGCACCGTGGCCGTTTTGAGGGACAAGTTGCATATTTTAGTCAAGAGATCAGCAACTTCATTCTTTAATTGCTTAATAACTCTTGGGTGGATGCCATCCGGGCCTGGTGACTTATTGATCTTTAATTTATCAATGAGATCTGAAACATCTTCTCTTTCAATCTCTATCTGACTTAATTCCTTGGTCAGGAGGAGCTGTTCGGGCAGCGGTATTTGCCCGAGGTCTTCTGCTGTGAAGACAGATGCAAAGAACTCATTTAATTTCTCTGCCATCCCTGAGTCTCCTTTTATCTCCCCTTTCCCTCCCTCACCATCCAGAGGGCCAACCACTTCTCAGGCGGGTTTCCTGCTTCTAACATATTTGAAGAAGCTTTTATTATTCCCCTTAATGTTGCTGGCCATGCATTCCTCATAGTCTCACTTGGCCCCCCATATCACCTTCTTACATTTCTTTTGCCATAGTTTATGTTCCTTTTTATTCTCTTCATTAGGGCAAGACTTCCATTTACAGAAGGAAGCTTCCTTGCCCTTTACAGCCTCTCTAACTTGGCTGGTTAGCCATGCGGGCACCCTCCTCGACTTAGTCGAGTCCTTCTTCCTTTGCGGTATACACTTCTGCTGGGCCTCTATTACTGTTGTTTTAAGCAGCCTCCATGTACTCTTTTTACAGAGAGATTGGACTCTTTTTACCTTCCCTTTCAACCTCCTTCTAACCAGCCTCCTCTTTTGAGGGAAGTCTGCTCATCAGAAGTCAAGGGTTTTTGTGAGAGATTTGCCCGGTATTCTTCCCCCGACGTGCATGTCAAAACAGATCGCAGCATGATCACTGTTCCCCAACGGCTCCGTAACATTGACATCTCTAACCAGGTCCTGAGTACTGCACAATATTAAATCCAGAATCACCTGTCCTCTGGTGG
Source organism: Tiliqua scincoides (assembly GCF_035046505.1). NCBI lineage: Eukaryota > Metazoa > Chordata > Lepidosauria > Squamata > Scincidae > Tiliqua > Tiliqua scincoides. The sequence goes on along the minus strand of NC_089822.1, from coordinate 125,590,161 downwards.
GCTCCATGACTAGCTGCTCTAAGGCACAGTCATTTAACATGTCAAGGAATCCGGTCTCCTTTTCGTGACCAGAACACAAATTGACCCAGTCTATATGAGGATAATTGAAGTCCCCCATGATTACAACCCTGTCCCTCCTTGTCACCTCCTGATCTGTTTCCTCATTTCAAGGTCCCCTTCCTGTTTCTGGTCTGGAGGACGATAGTATGCCCCCAGTATTACATTGCTCCTCAGGCCTGGTAATTTAACCCACAGAGATTCTATGGTGGAGTCAGACCCGCCTTCAATCTCTACTGGAATCTATCCCTTCCTTAACATAAAGGGCCACCCCACCTCCAACACGCACCTCCCTGTCCCTCCTGTAGAGTTTATAGCCTGGGATTGCGGTATCCCACTGATTTTCTGCATTCCACCAGGTTTCCGTTATGCCCACTATGTCAATGTTTTCTCTTGCCACCAGACATTCCAGTTCTCCCATCTTTGCTTGGAGACTTTGGGCATTTGCATAAAAGCATTTGTACATGGAATGCCCCCGGATGGGTTGCTTATTTGCTCCTTTATCCCTGAATCCTCTCATTGTGCCAAACCATCTATCATATCCCATCACGCTTCCATTCCCAATTTCTTCTCCTACTCTGCCTTTACCTTGTTGTTCTCTAACCTCCCCATCCTCGTCCCATAGGGATGAAGAGTTCCGAACTGGATGCCCCTCGGCTCCTGTCGGCCTTCCCCCAGGGATCAGTTTAAAAGCTGCTTGCCACCTTTTTAATGTTATGCGCCAACAGTCTGGTTCCATTCTAGTTCAAGTGAAGCCCGTCCCTCTTGTACAGGTCCTGCTTGTTCCAAAACTCTCCCCAGTGCCTAATGAATCTAAACCCCTCCTCCCTACACCACTGTCCCATCCACGCATTGAGACCCCTGATCTCCGCCTGCCTAGCTGGCCCTGCGCATGGAACAGGTAGCACTTCTGAGAATGCTACCTTTGAGGTCCTGGCTTTCAGCTTCCTACCTAATAGCCTAAATTTGGCCTCCAGGACCTCCTGGCTAAACTGGCCCATATCGTTGGCGCCGACATGCACCACAACCGCTACCTCCTCCCCAGCACTGTCTACCAGCCTGTCTAGACAAGAAGTGATGTCCGCAACCTTCACACCAGGCAGGCAAGTCGCCATGCAGTCCTCACATCCGTTGCAAACCCCCCTCTCTATGTTTCTAATAATCGAGTCCCCCACTACCAGAAGCCCCCGACCCCCCTTCCGCCGAGGAGTATCCTGAGTGCGTTTGGATACGGGCCCGTCCCCTGAAGAAGGGGTCCCCCCTAGGAGATTGTTTCCCTCCTCTCCAGGATGACGTCCTCCAGCCCCGAGACTTCCCACCTGGGCATCTGAGGAGCTGCACGCTTGAGGTTGGGACGAAACCTGATCATCCCCGGAAGTCACCCCATGGTCCTTCTCTGCCTGCATCTGCTTCTCCAGGTCGGCCACCCAGGTTTCAAGGGAGTGGATGCGTTCCCTGAGTCCCTGGAGCTCCTTGCACCAAGGACACACCCATGACTTATGCCTCAGAGGCATATAGTCATACATGTGGCACTCGATGCAAAACACTGGATAGCCCCCACCCTGCTGCTGGCTGTCTGACTGCATAGTTTGTTTGTTTGTTTGTTTGTTTAGGGGTTCTTTAAAACCCTTCACTGGTTTGCTGCCCTCTTCTCAAGGGAAGAGAAGGACAGTGTCTGAGGCCCTGGTCTCCTTACCCTGCTGCTGAACTTGCACTGAGGCTAAACTCGCGGTGCCTTACCTGGCACTTTGTTCCCGCCAGACCGCAGTATGTCTTATTGGGATGGGGGGAGGTGGGGAGTGGGTGGAACAGGGCAGAGGGAGGTTGGAGGGAGGATCAGCCTAGGAGGGGGGGGTGGAGATGGCAGCAGCCTCTGCTGCCACATCTTAACCCCCCCCCCTTCTGAGCCAGGTGACCCAACATGGGTCTCCTCAACTTTGTGCCTGCTCAAACATGGGTGCAGAACGGAGGAGACCCATTGCTGCCGGCTGCTACCTACCTGGGGTCAGGGAGCAAATGCTTCCTCCCCCTAGGAGACCTCCGGTGGTATCCTGACACTCACAGGATCCAGTGTTCGCTGTTTTGGCACCACTGGAGCTATGGGCACTGGGAGGTTTAGGATTGGGCTGCCTGAAAGGATATAAAGTTACCCTTATGAGAAATCCAATTCACTTCTGGAATAAAGTTGTAACCCAGACAAAAGAAGGAAATGGTTAATACTGTAGTAATTCATTTTCTTTTGAGGATTTCATGTACTAATAGGCCACCAATGATGTTGTCCTGAAAGTGGTAAAGCCACTAACTTCTTTTCACAAATATGTGCTCTTTGTGTAGGCAGTTACCCGTATAAAAATAAAAGTGAGAGTAAACATCACAAGCCAAAAAAAAAAAAAAAAGCCTTCTTGTAGAGAATAATTGAAACAGAAATGTTGATTAAAATGCCCAGGCTGATGTTTTCTGCTTCAGTTATTTAAGTCACTTTGATTTTATCAGTTCTTTCCTCGCTCATATAGAGTCCTTGGCTTGGAGAATATGCCTAACCTAACTAGGGGCCATGTTTTTAGTAGGTTTCTATTTACCCTCTCAAAGAGAAAATTAACCCTTGGACTAATGAAAGCAGAGAAGTGCCTTCAGTATGGGGAAGGCACTGGACATTGAAAACACTAACATGAACCAGACAAACTTTCACACCCTCAGCTCTCATAATCGGAGTGACTGCAGAGTACTCAAATTATGCATTTTCTTCCTTTTAGGTAGCTGAAGCAGGGATTCTAATCCAGTTAGTGATTATGAGAAAGGATTACTAAACGTGGAATAAAAAGAGGCAAGATCATCCCCCAAGGCAGAATTATCTGCTGCTAGCCAGGGATCGGAACTCAAGTCAGGTGACTTGAGTTCAAGCAGTTAAAATCAGCTTTTTTCACTGACTCGTGGAGACCCAAGTCACCTGCACCAATGACTCTGGCATTGACTCGAGTCTGAAGCCACTTGACTTGGCACTAACTCTACATGCTTGCACACTAGAGTCTGTCTGTGTCTGGGTATGCTTGTTTACGTAATGTGAAAGATATTTTTCTTTGGCTGAGACAGGGCAGGAGGAGGAGCCGAAGGGGGTTCTTGCCTTACAATTGGCTGGAGAAGCCCAGGAAGGGGGAGGAGTTAGTTCATAGCAATCGCACTTTCCAACCGCATGGCTCTAGTAGCATAGCTAGAGGGGGTGCAAAGCACTAAGTTTTGCAGGAAACCTCACCTCAGCATGCAAAGCACTATGTGTTGCACAGAGCCTCACTGCAGGTGTGCAAGCGGCTCCTTCCCCTTCAGAGTGGCAGATAAGGTGGAACTGCCCCGTTGTTGTCAGTGGAAAAACACCATAGCCACCCTGCCTACTTACACCTGAGGAGGCTCTCCTTACACCTGAGGAGGTACTCCTTACAGGTGTAAGGAAAGCTTCCTCAGGTGTAAATAGGTCGGGCAGCTGCAGTGTTATTCCATTGACAACAACAGGGCAGTTCTGCCTCACCTGCCGCTCTGAAGGGGAAGGAGCCACTTGCACACCTGCAATATTCCTCCAAAAGATGAAGATTTTGATATAATAATCCCCCAGAGGCAAAGATTATAATCTGAAAGAAATTCCACAAGCAATTCACTGAGAGGGTCCATAGCAATGAACAAATGTTTAGCTGAGGATATCCCTAAAACCTTAAACTGATTATGATGGAACTGAACAACAGGGAATGAGGCCATCTGCAAGTAGAGCAGTTCGTACCATGGCATTCTGGATACATACTTCATATGCTTCAGCAAACAAATGCAAATTGGGTGGGGTGAGGGTGGACACAAGTTGTAGCCTAGAGGGCAAAAACGCCTGCCTTCAGTTATTTAAGTCGCTTTGATAAATTTCATGCATTTTGAAACAGGCAGGCAGTCCAATCATATCAATCTCGTTGCTGTGACACTCACAGGAGCTTGGATTTCTCTTCTAAACTAAGCTTTGAATAATAAACTTGTTTATTTATTTGTTGTTTAACAGTTTGATGATGAATTTTTTTACAGGAAAAAAATTCTCCATTCTTCCCTTATAAACCATTTTCAGGTGGGCACATGTTATCCACGAGGGTTCTGTCCCAGGAATCCCTGTGGATACTGAAACCTGTAGATGATGAAATCTGCGGGTCTTGGAGCCCTCTAATCTTCCAGCTCCCATCACCTCCAGAGGGTGTTCTGATGCCGAGGGAGGTCGCACACAGCCTCCTTTGGCCTCAGATCACCTTCTGAGGACTTGGAAGCCTTAAGAAGGGTACTTCCAGTTTTCCATTTCCAGTTTTCCCTGGCCCTCCGAAGGTCTTTTAAGGCCTTTAAACATCACTTCCGGTTTTTCTAAAAACTGGAAGTGACCTTCTAGGGCCTCCTGTGCGCAGCTCCGCAGACCTCAGAAAACCCTCTGGAGGCAAGTGGAGCACAGCTCCGGTTATCTCTGGATGGTCCACATGGGGCTGACCCCATGGGTTTGGGACCCATGGATAGTGAGATATGTGAGTCCCAAATCTACTGATACAGCAGACCTACTGTAATTGCCTCGTCTTCCCCTCCTTTTTCCTTCATCTTGGTTATTGACAAATGACTCACTGCATGTTACTTTACTGTAAGTCAGCGTTTCTCAAACTGTGGGCTGTAACCCAATTTCTGGTGGGTTCCACATTTTAAAAAGTGTGCCCTGGTGCTAAAACGTTTGAGAACCACTGCTGTAAATTATGCAGTCTGCAATTTCAACATATATTAATATGTAATTGCATAACATCCATTTTAATGTATGGAGAGACAGAAGAGAAGAACAAAACTGATTTTTTTTTTTTTTTTTTGTAAAGGATTAGGTATAGTAAATATTTTTAAATAGTGATGTTATATCCATTTTGGAATGCTTTTCGTATTTGGTTTTTATTGCACGTTGTGAACTGCACTCAGTGTTACAAGCAAAGCAGTATATATATATATATATATATATATATATATATATATATATAGAGAGAGAGAGAGAGAGAGAGAGAGAGAGAGAGAGAGAGAGAGAGAGAGAGAGAGAGACTGCCTGGAACTACTGGGTGCTGTAGGCTTATACCATAGTCTTTCGAGACTGAAGGTTGCCCACCAGTATATATAAATGAACAGATGATGATGATAATAACAGTTGTGCTGCTAGAAAATGGGTAGGTTGCAAACAGCAGATAATGTTGAGATTGCCCAATCTTGATCATTGCAAACGGACCTTGACAAAATGGTGTAATATTGCTTAATAGCTAGAAATCTCTTTCCACCTTTTAGGAATGTCTCAGCCTTCAGAGAGAACGGAGAGAAAGAGCCATTGAAATTTTAGTGTAAAGAATGAAATAGAGCAGCAATTTTCAACCTTTTTCATCTCGGGGCACACTGACAAAGTGCTAAAATTGTCAAGGCCCACCATCAGCTTTTTGATAATTGACAAGGCACACCATGATGCTGGTGGGGGCTAACATCCCCCAATGGCCATAATAATAAATGACCCTCTCACAAATTCCTGCAGCACACCTGCAGACCATTTGCGGCACACCAGTGAGCCATGGTACACTGGTTGAAAATCGCTGAAATAGAGACAAGAGAAAGATGTGGGTTTATCTGGAATGGAAGCTTCTTTGGGTCTGTGTCTGTGTGCAAGTACCCACACCAAATTTTGCAGAATCAAATTTGGATTAGTGCTTGTGTGCCTGCTTTAGGAGTTTCTACTTGCTTCCAATATGCTTATCGACACTTGGCAAAATTGGCGTGATCTCATCTTCTTTTTTGGAAGTGTACCTTTTGCTTTAAAAAAAACAACACCTGGATTCTGTATCAAAACATGCCAGGTTCTGTGACCTGAATGAAAATGATGCAAATCTGTGTGCATTTCTTGTTTAGCATAATTCATTCTACACCCACTAGCAACAGGGAGGACAGGAAGCTAGAAAGAGTGTCTGGAAATCCTATTTGATGCCTGCTCTAGATTGTCATATTTTCAGAAGACATTGCCCACGCTTTTTCAAGCCTGGCTTCGAAGTGATAAAAGCTAGATGGTTTTTTCTTTTAATGATGAGATTCCCAAGAAATTAAATTCTGGACCCAGTATTGAATTCTGCATTTATGCAGCGTGATCTCTGAAGTGTGGAGTGCGTACAGCCTGGATTGTGGTCTATGGATGTGGTCTATAAAACTACAGACGATTTCATAAGAGATGTATCAATTTTTATTATTTTTTTAATTTCCTGGATTTCCACAGAGATGTCACACTGATCTGCATTATCATGCCAGATTCAATGGTTCATATTTTTGTGTTTTTTTTAGAAATATGCTTCCATTTCTTGTGAAAGAAAAGCCACATTCCCAATAGGAGCGCTCAGCTTGTATGCTTCTTGAAGCTAAAAATAGCAACTGGTTACCAGTAATGTACATCTAGACAAACCTGTTGACAAGAACAGAAACTTATATTTTATAAAACCTTTTAACACTGTTGTTTTAAATCAATAAATATAGTGGTCCTGTTTTATATTGCTACTTTTAATTTAAGCTGAAAGTCTTATTGACTATTTATTTATTTATTTATTGGATTTATATTCCGCCTTTCTCCCCAAAGGGCACCCAAGGCAGCTAACAATCGAGATTAAAATACAAAGCAATACTGAATAGCTATACTATACTGAATGACTATACTGAATAGCACTCACGGTTTCCTTTACTCCAGAACAAAGAGTCCTTGTTCCACAGGAAGAACACAGTCCTATGCATAGTTTCCTGGTAGTAAGTCCCACTGAATACAATGGAATTTACAGCTGAGTAAGCATGCATAGGATTGTGATCAATCTCTGTTCTGGGACAAGGGAAACTGTGGATACCGACCGTTATGTTTAGAAGTGTATGTTTAGAAGTGAGTAAGATAGGATTGCAGCCCAAGTTTTACTGAGCACAATGGGCTTACTTCTGAGTAAAATAAATAACATTTTTTTTCAAACACTTCTAATTACGTTAGCTACTTTCAGCTTGTTTTTATGAGAAAAGGAGGAGGTAATTTTTCCTCCCTTGTGCAAATACATATATAAAAATAATATATCTTCTGGATTAGTCAAATTCATTGGCCATATAAAAAAAGCTCTATGATCCAAGAACAAAAATGCTTTCTTTGCATCCCACTGTAACAGCACTGAGTGAAGGAAATAAATTACTTCCCCTCAAATTTGCTATCAGGAAGGCTGGGTGCAGGTGCATTATCTGGGTGGTGCACTGTGAGCTGTGATCTTCCCTACAATTACAGCACAAGTTCCCACATTCTGCACAGATGCAGCTGGACAAGCTTAAGATCTCTGGTACCCAATCTTAGTGTCTGGCTTTAAAAAGAACTTTAGCATTAATTACTGGAAATGGAACCTCTATGTTTAGCTACAGTATACCTGTGATTATCAAATGATAGTGGTAAACCACACAGAACAGATTACAACTTTGAGTGTCCTTAGGATAGGTCACTGTTGGAAACACAATTTTGTATAGATGCACTGTGGACTCATAATAACAATAATCGTGATGTGGCACCAGGGGTGGTCCCAAGATCCTGGCAGCCAAGGCACAGGGGCTGTTGCCAAGGTTGAGAATGAATGAATGAATGAATGAAAGGATAGGGCTGAGGATTTGGGGCAGCAAGGTGGATAGGGATGAAGCTTTCAAGCAATGCCACAATGCCTCAGAATTAAGAAGGGGAGGGAGCCCAGGATCCACCCATATCCTCCTCCTCCTGGTTGGGGAATATCCATGTCTGGAGCCAGAACTGGGGACACCTCTGATCAAGGCCCTTGGATGAGCAAATTCTGCTCCAAAGCTCCTGACATGTCTCTTTAGCCCTGGTTCTTGTGCCGCCAGGTCCAATGTGTCACAACATGGGCCATAACCAAGGCAGTTGGCCTTCATTAGGTCCAGACACATAAGAATTCTTACTCCAAAGCAACTCTTGGAGAAACAAGATAAGGAACAACTAGCAGACAAAGCATCCCACACAAGACCTCTTAATACCAAAGATTCCCATCATTATGGTACTTACTACTATTAACATACAAGAACACTGTGTAATGGAAAACACTAGTATTGCCCAGTGACATAGGTAGTTAACACTCCTAGTTTTAGACACAAAGATTCACAGCTGAGGGAGGAATTGTACCCGCTTTCCTGGTCCGTTTTACAGTGTTCTGCTCAATATACACACGCTGCCGCTCAGCAAACACTGAACTTGTAAGGAAAATCAGTGTTGGTGAAGTTTACAAGTTTACAGGGTCAAACATTGGACAAAGTGCTTTCCTATCAGTACTTTACAGAGGACCTCAAGCAGCAACTGTTACTCTGCACATGCCTGATCTCACCTGATCTCAGAAGCTAAGCAGGGTCAGGCCTGGTTAATACTTGGATGGGAGACCCCCAAGGAATACCAGGTGCTGTAGGCTTATACCATAGTCTTTCGAGACTGAAGGTTGCCAACCAAGACCTCAGCACAGTCCCAGGTAGCCCCCCCAACTTCAGACTATGAGGTTCTTGGCACAAACCATGGAGTCTTCAGCAGCCCTTTTGCTGTCTTGCGTGGCAAATCCAAATGTATTTTTAATGGCTTGTGGGCCCAGAATAGCAACGGTCCTAGGAGCCAGAGTTGCTCCAAAGCAGTACTCACTGAGAAATAGAGCAGTGTCGTCAATAGTGGCTAAGGAACTCATAAAATGAGAGCAATGGGAATAGTCAGAGGAAGGGAGCAGCTGGGAAAGCTGCTCCACAGGGCTTCTGGCACTCACACACAGTTCCATGAAAAAAATATCTGGGTAGTAATCCCTGTAAATGTGAGGAATCACTTATGTCATTGACAACAAGCCGATTCCCCCAGGGAGGTTGGAAAGGGATGAGATCATGCAAGGTTTGATTACTTCCAGTTTCCTGGCAAGAAGTTTTGTTCAAACACCTGGAATCTATCACATTGCTCTTGTCTCCTCAGCCTCTGAACAGGTGTTGCTGGGTGGTCATTGTGATGATGATGGCGACGACGACAGCCATCTTGCATTGGAGACACATGCTGTCATGTTTTTGTGATGCTGCCTGTGTCACAGTTTGCCCAGTCAGAACAGGGGGGAAAGCCAGGAGCCAGCTGGCTCCAGGAAACCTGCTTCAGCTGCCGGTGGGCATGGCAGCATCTGGATTCAGCCATCTAGCTATTCGCTGGGCATGGACTAGCAGAAGGAACAAAGGATGGGAGAGACCTTGTTAGGGCTTTAAACGAACAGCTCTGAAGGTTTGGCTTGCTTTACAACTAACAAGAACTAGCCATAGGTATTAGTTGCCATCTACTATATAGAACGGTTTATGTAGGCCATATCAGGATAATGCTGTTGGCTTCACTACAGGGAGCTGAGAGAAACAGCAGGGATAGAGAAGGTAGCAGTAATACTGTGCAAGGTTCTGGCATAGATTTCTATACCATATCCAAATATCTTGGGCCCTTTTCAATCATGCAGATTCCAACTGGGCTCCCTCTCTGTGGTAACTACATTATTAATGTTGAAGCTGTCTATCTCAAGAGGCATAGAGTGACCCAGCACCATGGTGATGGGCTCTGGAAAGGAATCGTACAAACACGCACTTGAACCTGTGCCAAGAAGATGCCCCATGAAACTATCTGTGAATTGGAAAAGAGTTCAAATGTAGGTATGTTGATTAATTGCAGATAATGCTTTCCATCACTGCAGATAATGTACAGAGTAATATAAGAAAAATGGACACATCCTCACCCCAAAGTTGCTCACAGTCTAAACTGTGGGAGAACAATTAAGGGAAAAGCCAGAACAACAAGCCAGCGTGCAGTTGGTCTGGTGCAGGAATGTAGGGCCCAATCCTAAGCGGGCCGAGCTCTGGTGCTGGGTATCACAAACACAGAGTGTTGCTGGGCCTCAGAGCTGTGTGGAGGGAGCTATGTGCACTCTTTCAATTGCAGGTCCTAGGGCTTTTCCTGTGGGGCAGAGGGAGGAACTGGCAGGGGAGGGGGTGGGACCAGTGGTGCTCTTGAGAAGCCCCATTGCGACACAGATTTGAGAAGCCTTCCATTGCGGATCCTAGGGCTTTCCCTGTGGGAAGAGGACGAAAGTCCCCTCCCCCCAGGAGACCTCTGGTGGTCTCAGCGGCACCGCTAGATACAGCAGTAGCCATCTTGGCATTGCTGCACTCAGCGGAGCTGCCAGGGATAGGATTGGGCTGTTAATGTACTAGAGTAGGACCAGGGAGTCCCAAGTTTAGATCTTCACTTGGCCATGACGTTCACTGGGTGGCTGTGAGTTAACCATTTTCTTGGTCTACCTCACTGGATTGTTGTGAGGATAAAATAGTACATGGGGAAGGACCATGTACGTCACCCTGGGAGGGGGTTGGAATAAAAATCTAATAATTGGACACAGTAATTAACAAGTAATTGGACACAGTAATTAACAAGTACATAGGTTCCAACTGGCCATATTCACCAGGAAAGCTTCTGATACCTTCCCTGGTAAAATCACTATCAGTATTTTCTGAAAATCACGTTTTTCAGTATTCACCCCCCCCCCCAGTTTCCCAAAAGTGAAATTTCTGAAGGGTGGAGGTGGGTGCATTTTGCTCACGTCGCACATGCATACAAATGGATGCACATGAATACTAGCACATGGGGACAACCCTTTATTTCACACACAGTAGCTGTTGAGATTTGTTCTGCATATTATCAAACTATTCAGTTTTCTTTTAATATCTCTTTAACCCAAACAGCAGGCACCATCTTTTAAATCTGTGGAGGACAGTCTGTTGCAGAATAAATGAACACAGCATACAACAGAGAGACTGTAGCTTTGTGGAAGACAGGGGGAGGGTGCTCAAGCCATGATTTTCACTATACGACTCAGAGCTTTATAAGTGCATCCCTATTTCTGTTACTCAAATGTTGGAAGGTACGTGAGGCTGCTGCTTCCCTGGTTCAGTTCATTCCCCCTTAACATCCACGGGCCAAACTCTCTTCCTGGTACCTTCCCAACCTATAGCTACCACCACAGCTCTCTTAGTGGCACCCAAAGCTGGATCTGCTGAGCTTAGAATCAATTTTCTCTGAGTCTGCTCTTCCCAGGGATGGAGAAAGCAACAGAAATCCTCTAATCTGCTTAGGAACAGTCCAGGCATCCAGGGCTGAGTGGCCTAATCAGAGCTCAGCCTTGCCAGGATGCTGGGTGCAGAAAAATGGCTTTGGGGACATCATGGGGTGTGGTGTGGATGGAGATTGTGGGAAGTGACTCTGGCTGGAGCAAAAGGAAAGCAAAGGAAAAGCCGTGAATCAGTGATAAGATGCATTAGCATCATAGAGCGGCTTTGAAAGAGACAAAAACTGCTCAGAGATGAGTTCTAGGAATCTGCTCATATGCTCAGCAACTACAGTCGATTTGCAAAAATCAGAGGTGCCGGGGTTCAAAGCTCTCCTAACCCCTGGTATATCAGACTACTTGTTATTTGCAGCTGAGGAGGGAGTTCTTTGCATGTGTTCAGAGACAATCTCATCCACCACCCTACAGCTATGGGGTGAGAGGAATGAATCACACCTACTAGGGCTGAAGCTGGAAGCTGGTTCTGTGTCTGAGACAAGGCTCAAATCAAACTCTGCTCCCCCAACTCCCTCCACCTTAAAGGCTAAGTTGCTTCTTTTAGTCCACAGTGCCATGTTCGTACAACTGTTCAAGATCAGTGCATTGCCAAAGGACGCCAGATTCTGTACTCTGATAACTATGAGCACAGAAAATGAGTCAAAGAACATAAGACCCCTGCGCATTTGGACAAAAGGTCCAGCTAATCCAGAGTTCAATTGGCCGGCTGGATGCTTCTGAGACTTCTGTAAATAGGGCAAAGAAGCAAAAACCCACCCCTGTAGTTTTTCCCCAGATTATCATATTCAGAAGTATATTGTCCCTGAACATGGAGGTTCTATTTAACTATCATGGCTCATAAACCAATCTTCTCTGAATATATCTAATTTAAACCATTTTAAAACCATTTAAGCTAAAAGTTGTTCTCACAGCTGGTGGCAGTGAATTCCGTGAACTAATAATGTGTTGTGTAAATAAGCAACTATTCAAGGTAAAACAGATTTAGGCTGCAATCCTATACACACTTTCCTGGGAGTAAGCCCCATAGAACACAATGGGACTTACTTCTGAGCAGACGTGCAAAGGATTGTGCCCTCAGTCAATAAGCTCATTAAGCTTGCTTAATTTGCACACTTGTTTATTCAAATATTTGAACCCAAAATACAAATTCAAAGGATTTTGATTTTTAAAAGAAAGGCTGTGGTGTCAGAAGGAGCAGTGAAGGGTAACAGGAGCATGATCTGGAAATCATGGAAGAGGTTTCGCTATGCATGTTCTAATGCATAGACTGCACCTCTGTCTTGATGCTGTGCGAGCTTTTACAGATACTGCCTTTACTTTTCCCAAGATATCTCCATAACCATGATGGCTAGAAACTTCTGCTCTGTTTAATGAGAAATGAGATCACCAAGAGTTCAAATTCATAACTGAGCAAGATACAAGAAGTGGGGAGATGTAATTGGCTTCCTCAGTAGCAGCCCCCAGACTATGGAACTTCTTGCCCAGGAAAACCCACTCAGACACACCTCTGATCTCATTCAGGCAATAAATAAATAAATAAATAAATAAATAAATAAATAAATAAGGACTTTTTCAGCACACTTTTTATGGTGGTGCTCCTTAAACATTTTCTTTGTCCACTATAAAGTATTAAAATAATGTGCAATTAATTTTATTTGATTGAGTATTGATTATATTGGATGTTGGCCTAGCCAGGTAGCAGATGGAAAGCAGAAGTGATTTAAATAAATAAATGAGATACCACATTTCAAATGATAGGAGATTAAAGTCCAGCTTTTTTTGATTTTGCCACTCAGTTCATTCTCCCCCCGCCACACACACACACACACACACACACACACACGTCCATAACTCCATATTGCTCTTTTTTGGACCGATTCACACAATTGTTCAGGGCCCCTCCCCCCCCCATGGAACACAGCTCCATCACCAAGAGGATAGGCCAGTGCCCTGATAATAGACTAGCAAAAAAAAAGTGGTAACCCCAATGCTGAACCATATTAAGGTCCACACACTTCTCGATACAAAAGCCCCACACTTGCATCCATGATGTGCAACAGATGCAGCCAGCCTCCCTCCCTTCTGCATCACCCTGCCTGTGAAATCTTCTGCAGTAGAGAGAAGCGAGAGAGTGTTTTCCTTCCCCTGGTTGCCAGGCTACAAATATTTTAAATTCTTCCTCTAGGTGGGATGTGGTCACTGCTCTTACGTTTTAGAGTTCTCACCGAAACCAGTTTTCAGGTAGCGTGGAAAAAAGCCCAGCACAGGGACTATGGGCATCTGTTTCACACACCGCTGTCATTAACCACAACAGGGGACTGTAATTTGACTACAAATCTGAAGAGTATGGAGCATTAACATGGAATCTAGCCCTGCTAAGGACCACCCTACAGAGCTGCCACTCTCTCTTCTCCCTATTAGGCCCTACAGCATCCTGATGTGATATCCTCAAGTGCCTGAATAGACATCTCCCTCAACAGAATGGAAGCTCCTCATCTCCAAGGTCACCAGTTTTGGGGAAAGGTCTTGGGTTTGCTACCTGCAAAATTTATCCAGCTGTGGAGTATTACAGTTCTCTCATGGATTGAGAACTGGTTGGAGGTCAGGAAGCAGAGAGTGGGTGTCAATGGGCAATTTTCACAATGGAGAGAGGTGAAAAGCAGTGTGCCCCAAGGATCTGTCCTGGGACCGGTGCTTTTCAACCTCTTCATAAATGACCTGGAGACAGGGTTGAGCAGTGAAGTGGCTAAGTTTGCAGACGACACCAAACTTTTCCGAGTAGTGAAGACCAGAAGTGATTGTGAGGAGCTCCAGAAGGATCTCTCCAGACTGGCAGAATGGGCAGCAAAATGGCAGATGCGCTTCAATGTCAGTAAGTGTAAAGTCATGCACATTGGGGCAAAAAATCAAAACTTTAGATATAGGCTGATGGGTTCTGAGCTGTCTGTGACAGATCAGGAGAGAGATCTTGGGGTGGTGGTGGACAGGTCGATGAAAGTATCAACCCAATGTGCAGCAGCAGTGAAGAAGGCCAATTCTATGCTTGGGATCATTAGGAAGGGTATTGAGAACAAAATGGCTAGTATTATAATGCCGTTGTACAAATCTATGGTAAGGCCACGCCTGGAGTATTGTGTCCAGTTCTGGTCACCGTATCTCAAAAAAGACATAGCGGAAATGGAAAAGGTGCAAAAGAGAGCGACTAAGATGATTACGGGGCTGGGGCACCTTCCTTATGAGGAAAGGCTACGGCTTTTGGGCCTCTTCAGCCTAGAAAAGAGACGCCTGAGGGGGGACATGATTGAGACATACAAAATTATGCAGGGGATGGACAGAGTGGATAGGGAGATGCTCTTTACACTCTCACATAATACCAGAACCAGGGGACATCCACTAAAATTGAGTGTTGGGTGGGTTAGGACAGACAAAAGAAAAAAATTTCTTTACTCAGCATGTGGTCGGTCTGTGGAACTCCTTGCCACAGGATGTGGTGCTGGCGTCTAGCCTAGATGCCTTTAAAAGGGGATTGGACAAGTTTCTGGAGGAAAAATCCATTATGGGGTACAAGCCATGATGTGTATGTGCAACCTCCTGACTTTAGAAATGGGTTATGTCAGAATGCCAGATGTAAGGGTGGGCACCAGAATGAGGTCTCTTGTTATCTGGTGTGCTCCTTGGGGCATTTGGTGGGCCACTGTGATATACAGGAAGCTGGACTAGATGGGCCTATGGCCTGATCCAGTGGGGCTGTTCTTATGTTCTTATGTACAGATCTGTCACTGTTACTGAATTCTTCGCAAGAGGCCATCGCACAGGTTTCCTCAGCCAAAAGAGGCTCGCTCTACAGCTGCCACAAATATAGCTTCTTCTATGACATTAAAAAAAATGGAATCTGCATGGCAGGAAATCTCACCAGGCGATATCTTTAAGGGTAAGTTTTAAGGGGGTGGGGGAGGTGATTGCTCAGCGACAGGGTACCTGCAGTGGGTGCAGAAGGGCGCAGCTTTAATTCTGGGCATCTTCAGGGAGAGCCGAGAAAGAATCCTGAAACCCTGGAGAACGACTGCCAGTCTGCAAAGACAATACTCAGATGGAGCTGAGCATGGAGTGTTCGTGCCATGTCATTTTTTATCGGATTTTTGAGAACCTGGATTCAAACTGACAGTTTCACTGCTGGCTTTTGATTGATTTTTCTCCTGTGGACCCAATGGCATGTGTCTCCACTGCAGTTTTCTGACTGTTTTTTGTGCTTTTACATGGTCTGCATTTTTAATGTTTTGGTTTGGTCCACTGCCTTGTGCAGTGAATTGGGGGAAGGTGCTCTAGTGTATATGTTTTAGAAATAAATCAATCTAAGAAGGAGAAATTCGCTGGGCACAATTTCTTCCAGCAGAAAGCTCCACTCATGAGTAAAAAAATCACAATGTGAACGTACAAGACTCTTCTTGAGTCTTGCTGGATCAGGCCAAAGGCAGCCCGGCATCCTGGTATGCACAGTAGCCCACCTGCTGCCTCCACGAAACCAACTAGTCAAGCAGGAAAGACAAGCAGACTTCTTTGCTGCCACTGCCCCCCTGCAACTGGTTGCTACCCAGTTTTTAAAAAACCTTTCTGTGACCAAAGGTGTCTCTGGGATGGATGTCACCCAATGCAAACACTTACCTGAAGAAGCTGAGCATTCTGGAAGTTCAGGGGTGACATAATGATGTAATTGTCATCCCAGACTTTCTGGGCTATCACATTGCAGACCTGGCCACGGTGATCCATGCCATGGTGACATCAAGGTTAGATTATTGTAACACGCTTTATGTGGGGCTGCCCCTGAAGACGGTTCGGAAAATGCAATCAGTGCAGAATGCGGCGGCCCGTGTGGTCACTGGAGCTAAGCGGTTTGACTCTGTTAGCCCACTTATCCGGGGGCTACATTGGCTGCCCATTCGTTTCCGGGCCCAATTCAAGGTGCTGGTTTTGACCTTTAAAGCCCTTACTGCTCTGGGCCAGGGTATCTTAGAGATCGCCTACTTCCGCACAATCCGGCTCGTCCTCTTAGGTCATCAGAGAAGGCCTTTTTACAAGTGCCACCACCTAAGGAGGTACGTGGGGCGGCGGCAAGAAATAGGGCCTTCTCAGTAGTGGCACCAAAGTTATGGAACTCCCTTCCCCTTGACTTAAGAATGGCTCCCTCTCTTGAGACTTTTCAGCGAGTCCTGAAGACCCTTCTGTTTAAACAAGCCTTCTGAGTTCATGGCCTTTTAAACATCTTTTTAACATCTTTTAGTATTTTTTACAGGCCTGATTCCTCTACGATCTGCTGCTTTATGCTCTTTTTATCTGATTTTTTATCTGACTACTGTTTTATGGTATCTGTTAATGTGTTTTTAATATGTTTTTATCTGTTTGTTAAATTATGTTTTAATTTGTTTTTAACATGTTGTAAGCCGCCCTGGGTCCCTTTAGGGAGAAGGGGCGGGGTATAAATAACGTTTATTATTATTATTATTATTATTGCTTTATTGCCTGCCTCTAGATCACCTTCGTTTGGAAACCTTTGGCCCAGTTTGGAAACTGGGCCCAGTTGCTTCATGTTCTAACCGGTGAGTGGCAAAAACACAATTGTCGCCAAGAGTGCGAGGTGGCTGGGCCTGGAGCAGTCTGCAGATTGCTGAATGGAGGCTCAGGCGGTGTGATGCCCCCCCCCTCCTGAAGGTGACACCCAGTGTGGCCCACTCCACCCACACCTCCATAGTGATGCCAATGATTGTGACTACCATCTATGCAAAGAGAGGGTTGGTTGACCACAAACCACACTCTCAATCCTGTAGGCATACTGGAAGGTCAAACTATCAAGCTTGCTAAACGTGTGTTAGTAGGCCAGGGAGTTTAACAGCACACTCAATAAAAATGTGCCATATGGTTCCGTAGTGTGACAGTCCCAAAGTCACCCCCACAGTGGATAAAGAGCTGTGTGCAGTGAAATTTGAGCTTTTCGATTCAGCGCTGAAGATCTTCAGTTATGGAGGACAAGATCAAAGGAGCATAATTTGATCTCGGAGCAGATGGGATTAAGTTTGAGATGGATTATGAATGCCTGCAGCAAGCATGTTCCTGGGATCAGCTCCAAAAGGTCTCTAGGGTTAGGGTGGCTAATGGGAAAAGTAGACATCCCTTTCTTTCATCTCTTGCTAGGAAGTAGCATATTCATGGCCAGCTGAGGCTGAAAGAGCCTCAGGACTCCTGAGCCTTCAACAGTTGTATGAGAGGGAGACTTCTGGGCAATGCTGCTTCTTCCACAACTGGCCCTCAAATACCAGCCAGCTGTACAGAAGCATGCACCAAGTTTGACCAGCCCTGCCTGAACCAAACATAACTGCTAGAGCCTAGAAACAGCTGCCACTATCACCTTCTCCCAACCACTTAAGTACTTTCCCTGGCAGCCAGGGCCAACATCCCATCCCATCCTATCACCTAGCATTGTGTGGCGAGATGTAACTCCATCTTTGCAGTAACCACAACAGAGCTGAGGTTTATTATTACATTTTTATCCTATCCTTCCTCCAGAAAGAACAGGATAGCACACATGATTTATCCTCACAAATAGTTCTGTGAAGTAGATTAGACAGAGAGATACTGACACATCCATTTATTTAAAAGAAAGTATCTCCAAGGCCTAATATATTTATTTAAAAGATTTGTATGCTGCTTTTTTGCAGCTTTTCCACAATTCTCACGGTGGAGGTAAACCTCTGCTTGGGTTACCACTTCAGACTGAAAGGGGGAGCTCACATGATTAAATGCTCCTTCACCAAATCGATCAATAACCCCTGCATACAGAAAACTAGCATGTAAGGAAGAAGACTAAGCTGTAACCCTTCTCAGCTTCTTGTTTTAATTTTTATCTGTGAAAGAAATACAAAAATAGAATGTTCAGTTAGAAGCAGACAGTAAGGTGATTCCCACTGTAATGTGAAGTGGTATGGTTCATCACAGGTTTACCAACTCTGTGATAACTAGGCCGTACTCACAAAGTAATCATAGGGATGCACAAGCATATACACAATGCTAGCTTAAAGCTAGAGCAGTGTTTCCCAAACTGTGGGTCAGGACCCACCAGTGGGTCACAACCTAATTGTTGATGGATCATGAAACTGAAACTGACAAGCTGATAGCTGACAAGGAAAATGTATTGAGCCCTATGGAAAGCGAAACTGAGCTGCATGTACACATTTACTCATGAGTAAGCAAATGATCCTCAATCCACTTTGAAGGGGCAGGCCGAGAGGAACACAACACCACCATTCAACACCACTGAATGGTCCCGATTCAATGAATCCAGGCCCCAAAAAAACACTCCAGCAGGAAGTGTGTGTCCCCACCAAAGCAGACAAGGAAAATGTACTGAGCCCTATGGGAAGCAAAACTGAGCCACATGTGCCCATTTACTCACAAGTAGGCAAATGTGTGTCAGCTCCTACCAGGCAAAGGGGAACACAATGCCACCAGAATGGTTCTGATCCAATCAATGGGCTGTTCAAAAAATGCTCCAGAAGCTGGCCTTCACATAATAAAAGGATAAAAACAGAGACTTGAGCAGCTAGTAAGGTGAAACTGATTTTTTTTTAGTCTCATGAAGCAAGGTGGGTCCTGATGGAGAATAATTTTAAAAAGTGGGTCCTGGTGCTAAAAACTTTGGAACCACTAAGCTAAAGGCATCAGAAGGAAAGAGTGATTACTGTCTCCAGTTTCCAAGATAGTTTGCTTCCCTACTTAACTCCACAAAATGACAGGTCTCTCTTGAAAAAACAACAGGTCTGAATGCCAGGTATGCCCGGCTGGTGCCAGGCTGCTGGGGGCCTAGGCTCAGGCCCTGCACTGAAGCCCACATCCCACCCCCGAGCAGTGCTTCAATGCAGTCAAAGGAGTAACTGGGAGGATTGACTTTGTGTCACAGAAGGAGTCATCAGGCAGCCATCATTCAAAACTGACTTTTGGTCCAATCCTGTCTAAATTCCAGCACAGTGATTCCTGCACGAGCTATGCTTAATCCCACAGGGGGAATTTTGGCTGCTGGAGGTCTCATGGTAAAGGGATATTTGTCCCTTTGCCCCTGGGGTAAACCCCAGCCACCGCATTTGATCAACTTGGATCTGGGTCCACTTGGACCTGTACCAGTAATATCGCTGGTGCAAGTCCAAGTTGATCCCTGCAGGTGTTTCAGGTCCAGGAAGGGGGTTAGGATATGGTGCATTCTGGGGCTGCTGATCCTGCCACTCTCCTGGGCCCAATCTGCCCACCCAACCCCATCTCCTCCCTATTCCCCCTGCTCTGGACTTACCTTGTCTGGCAGGCACCCTGACATCTTATGGTGGACGAAGGCTTTGGCAACTATCACAAAGTGCCTTATGGCAATTTTGTGGCAGTGAACAAGTGTTCTACTGGTGTAGCGCTCCAATAGGATTGGGCCATCATTGAAGGTTCTTTCTCACCCCTACTCACTTCCACTGCTCTTGATGGCACAGGTGAGATATTTGTATTGTTCAGCCCCTTTTGAGACACTTGGGTTTACTGGTGAATACAGAACATAGGTTTTAGGTTCTCTGTATCTTGTAACTTTTTTGGGGGGTGGGGAAGGACAGGTTGGAGTGAGTGAATTTGAGTGAACAACCAACTGGGAAGGAAGGAACTAAGCATGCCCCTTCCAGCCATTCAAAACCTACAACCACCTGCAGTTGCATGTAATTCCATGATTGGTCATATAAAGTAGAGGTGCCCAAACCCCAGCCCTGGGGCCACTTGTGGCCCTTGAGGCCTCTCAATGCGGCCCTCAGGGAGTCCCCAGTCTCCAGTGAGCCTCTGGCCCTCTGGAGATTTGTTGGAGCCCGCTCTGGCCCAACACAACTGATCTCAGCGTGAGGGCGACTGTTTGATTTTTCGCGTGAGCTGTGGGATGAGGGCCACTCCACTGCTTGCTGTTTCATGTCTGTGATGCAATAGCGGCAGCAAACAAAAGGACAGCCTTGCTTTGTGCCTTTTATAGCTTCGCAAGATCTTCATTCATTCATTCAAGTTCATCTTTAATATATTCATTTGTGTAAACTTATGTAAATTTATTCAAATTTTAAATGTAAATTAATTCTTTTTTTTTCCCTGGCCCCGACACAGAGAGCTGATGTGGCCCTCCTGCCAAAAACTTTGGACACCCCTGATATAAAGCATGGGAGATCTGAGTCACACCAGGAATGGCACTATCTTTCTCTGTCTGAAAAATGGACACATTAAGCAACCTATCTCAAAGGGCTGGTCTGAGGATGAATAAAATAAGGATACACTGCTAATGATCCAGAACTGGACAGTCTGCATCTCACAAAAGGTATCCATTAAATATATTCTGTAGGATCATGCTTTTTAAGGTAAAAAAAACTGCCTTGGCAAGAAAGGAAAAATATCAATGTTTTTAAACAAATACATAAAATGGCCACTCCATACTTCCTTTTGGCAGGCACTCTTCAGGAGGACCGTAACTGAAATAACAGAGAGACAGTCAAATTACAATCCTTCCTGGAGGCCAGAGACCTGGTGGTCACAGTCATTCATGTCCAGGTTAACAGTGTTATGTGCTCTTTGTAGGCCGCTCCTGAAGATGGTCCAGAAGCTTCAGGCTGAATAAACTCTGCAGATGGGGGTTGGGCTTCAGTGAGCTTATTAAACTTATTCTAGCTCATCTGCATATCACATTCTCTCAGCTGACACAAATCCCACAGGGCTGTTGTGAAGAAAAATGACGTTTGAACGGGCAAGTGCTTCATATATTCAAAAGGGCAGTATGGAAATAATTCAGATGCAGACAGTAGTGAAGCAAAGCAAACCAGAGTACACAGTGTCCCTTCCCCTTCTGCCTCGATCTGTCAGAAAAGGAGAGACTGATCCTATCAGATCCCCAGTAAAATCAGAGCTCAGACTACCAACCCAACAATGGGGAAAAGACAGCACTTTCAAGAGGAGCCCTGGACCCAAGAGGGCAGAGGGGAAGCAGGATGATACAGGCCACAGCTCAGAGGTCAGGGCATGTTCTTTGCATGTAGAAAGTCCCCACTTCAAACCCTGGTATCTCCAGATAACAGAAACACAAACAACCTCTGTTGGACAGCTACTGCCAGTTGGAATATTCAGCACTGGATGAGATGGACTGATGGTCTGAAGTGTGTTCATACAAGTTCTCATTCATTTGTTAGAAATCAATGGATTAATGATGCTGTGGGAACTCTCTATCTAGAAAGACTTGGCGGGTTAACACCCATACAGCGGGCCCTTGATGTTTGCAGGCTTGGAATCTATGGAATCCACTATCCACAGATGCAAAGCCCATGCCTCAGATGGCCTCTAGGTGACTGGAATCCGCTTCTTGTCATGTCCAGGAAGTGTTCTGAGACCTCCCAGAGGTGACTGGAAGTCGCATCCCTGAACTGGAAGTGATTTCCGATCACGTTGGAGAGGAGTTCTGAGGAGGCAGAGTGGCCCATGGGCTTGGCGCGGCCTCCAGAAGGTCTGGCACTGAAGGTAATTGCAGCGCCATGCTGCACCCCCACCCCCATGGATTCCAGCACCTGTGGATTATATTACATTATCTGGGGGCTGTCCTAGAATGGCTCTCCTATAGATACTGAAGGCCCACTGTACAATGCTGGAAAAATCAATCAGGTTTCCTTTCTTAGGAAAGTGATCTCTGCTCTTTGAAAGTACTACTTGATTCCTGTATTTTAATCCTACACACAATTTCCCCGAGTAAGACCTACTGAACATAGTTGCTAAGGCAAAGATCAGAAGCTAATACCCCGTAAAGTTGCATTTATTTCCTGTGTTATTATGTTATTGCTTGTGAATTTCCAGTATGCCAATAAAGGTTTATCGAAGTAAGTAAGTAAGACCTACTGAACACAATGGAACTTACTTATGAGTAGACATGCATACGCTTTCACTGTCTGATTACTTTGATTGGCTTGAAGTTATAGCTATTCATTCAATGGATTGTTTTGATTTTTTTTTTTCCAAATTCTTGGTTGGGTCGTCGTGGCCATGGGGAGAGATAGAAATTTAATTAAAAAAAAAATTTAATTACTGGAAAAAACTAATAATCACTGGAAAAAATTAAGTGGAATTTATAGTATGTATAGCTACCAGGTTGCATCCTGGAGAACATGCCTTATAAGAACATAAGAACAGCCCCAATGGATCAGGCCATAGACCCATCTAGTCCAGCTTCCTATATCTCACAGGGGACCACCAAATGCCCCAGGGAGCACACCAGATAACAAGAGACCTGCATCCTGGTGCCCTCCCTTGCACCTGGCATTCTGATAGCCCTTTTCTAAAATCTAAAATGCCTTTTCCTTTCATATCAAGGCAGTGCGAGAGGTTTCCATTAGTGCACTTGACCACTGTCTTGTGCCATCCCAAACCTTACTCCTCTGTTTTGGGGCAGAATTAAAGTCCCACTTGCTTTAGCAGTCGGGGGAGAGAATGAGCAATGGGGTAGCAAGTACAATGGCAACAACCCCTCCTGCTGCCTCAGTACCATTAAAGGAAAAATTACATCCTGTGGGTTGCAACATGACCATTCTGCAAAGATGAACGCACTTATTCCTCTTTTGTGTGTCTCTTGTTTCAGCTCCGCACTACAGATATTGCATGACCTTGAATATTACTTCTGAAAATATCTGGCCACAGCTGTATCACGCTGGATACTACTGCATGATCGGTTTTGCCTGGCTGATCCAGGCGACCCGGAAATAAAAGGTTCTCCCACAAGCTCACCTTTCATTTTAGCAGTTCTGGTTATATTCAACAGGCATAGTGATAATCTAGAGACTGTGACCTAATCCTACAGGAAGAGAGATTAATGGCAGATAGTTATGTTGGCCTATTAGAAAAAATTAGGGTTGTCACCCCATTTGCAGAAATCTTAGTTAATTGATTCAGCTGCTCAGTTGAATAAATGCATATATGGATAAAAATAATAGTGCTGAAGCTAGAAGCACACTTGGATGTATCCTCCAGTGGTAGGATTTCCAAATCCTATTGAAATTACTGGGGTTTGTCATGACCCCCTGACAAATCGGGGTCTCCCAAATTTCATTATTGCTCATTCATCATTACTAACTTTCTTAGGGTACGCTTTTTAAAATAATGATTAATGAATTTGCTGTTGCAAGCATCATTTTAGGAGAGGTGTTCCTATTGTGTGAGAAGAGAGTGA
The DNA here is from genome assembly GCF_035046505.1 of Tiliqua scincoides. Taxonomy (NCBI): domain Eukaryota; kingdom Metazoa; phylum Chordata; class Lepidosauria; order Squamata; family Scincidae; genus Tiliqua; species Tiliqua scincoides. The sequence goes on along the minus strand of NC_089822.1, from coordinate 125,566,659 downwards.
ATGTGCCTCTCCTATGATGGTGCTTTTTGGCCTGAAGGTTTTAGAAGTACTTGAATTTAAAATGACAATTCTTTAAAAAAAAAAATCTGCTGTGTCAAGAATCTTTTTAATTGATTAGCGGCCCGATCCTGACTATTTGGCATACCAGAGGAACGTGTATTCCGCTGGCACACCAGGCCTTTGCACTGTTGCAAAAGTGCTGTAAAGCGCTTTGTGACAGCAAAGGCCTCAGCAGAGCTGGCAGGAAGACTGAAGCCTTCCTACTAGCACTGGCAGCCTTCCTGCCCCCCACCCCAGCAGGTGAATCTGGCATAGGGCCAGGGGGAAGGTGGTGGAACAGGGCAGAGGTGGTCAGATCTGGCCTGGGAGAGGGCGGGATCAGCAGCGCCAGCCCACGTTGCATCCTACCACACTTCCCAGACCCAATTTGTCAACATGGATCCACTCAGACTTGCACCAGTAACATTGCTGGTACAGATCCGATCTGACCCATGACAAATGTCTGCTTACCCCAAGAAGACCTCCAGTTACCAAGGTTCCCCCTTGGGATGCAGAGGGGCCCATGCTGGTGCAGAAGCACTGCTGCACAGGAATTTAGGTGGGATCAGGCTGTAAAGGTGTTTAAATAGATTGCTCAGCCTAATCAATTAATCGATTAACCAATGCAGCCCTATGGGGTGAAAACAAAAGCTACAGTCACGTAATATTGTTTTATCAAGACCAACTAAAATGTCACCAAGTAGCAAGAAACCTTTCAGGTCCCTTGGCATGCTTCTTCAGGCTAAGTGTAATTAAAAGAAAACTAATCAGTCAGTTTTCCCCTCTCCTCCCTAAGTGAAACCATTCTGATGACCAGCAAAAACAGTCTTCAACAATCAAGAGACACTCAGCAGCAGACAGATAAAATCATTAAGCTGAAAAAGCTTTGGTTGAAAAAGCATTAAGCTGAGCTGGCTCTGACCAGAGCAGAATTTTTTCGGCCTTCATCCATCCACCACTAGAACCCCAGGAACGAAGCAGATGATGATGTATGGAGCAGATGCTCCAGGGCATCTAACAAAGCTTACAAAAAGACCAAGCAGTTTCACTTTTCGCTATGGCTGAAGGTAAAGATGATACAAGATTGTGAGAAACCCAGCCTGGACAGGAGGAATGCAAAGCGGAAGGCACAGCCTCCAAAGGCAGGACAGCAGAGATCTGCTTGCAGTCAGTCCGGTGGTGGACAAGGGCTGAGCACAATGGAGGGGAGTGGTTCCTGGAAGTAGCCGACTGTTCCCTGTCATTGCTCTGAGGGATGACAAAGCAGCTGAGCCCAGGAAGGCAGGACTGCATCCTGCTGCCTGCTCTCTGCAGTGATGCTCCTGCCTCTCTGGGATTTTCTTCCAAAGGAATAAGGCGGCTGCCTCCTTTAGAGGGAATTTAAAACCAAAAACAAAACAAACACAGCTACCGCTAATTTGCATCAATGAATTTTCGCTTTAAAAATACTCACACGGTATTTAAAAATGGTCTGACTGTTTTACAACAGCAGCAAAAATGGATTATACCAGATTAAAATAGACAGGCGCCAATTGTTTTTTGTGGAAGACAACAAAAACAACCTGCATTAATTGGGAAAATAAACAGGCCTCTTGTTATTTAGGGAGCTCCACGGAAAGATTCTGGTTCAAGCACCAGCAAGAATGACTTTGCGGCACGGCTACGCTAAACGAAGAGGTTTCCAAAATGCCCCCATCAGCCTCTTCCTTTTTCCAAGCCTGGGCAAGAGAGAATAATTTGGTACCCAAGTGGAAAATAAATTTGACATGGCAGGGCTCAATTTGCCGCCTGTGCAGTGGGAGAGAAGTCAGGCCCCATTAGCACGCAGATGGATAACTTGCTCTGCAGCAAAAGGACAGAAAGGCATTCAGAAACCAGAGAGGGGTACGCAGCAGATAAGGTGAGGAGAGGGCCTGATTTCTAGTCTGTGCAAATGCCTGGAGTGGCTGGGTCACCTTGGGCGGCTCCTACCTATGACTTCACATAAGAAACACTATTCAATGGGTCACTTGCTCATGAACAACTGGTCAGTGGGTCATCTCCTCCTTAGATTACAGATGCTGTTGGGATAGCATTCATCTGCTGGGAAACCCACCAATCTCCTGGCCACATCCCCAACATTGTTGAGCCCTGATTCTGCCCAGGATCCAACGCAACAAGAGTGCCAGTGGCATAGCACAGAAGGGAGGTGCAGACATCAGTCTTGGGATGTGGCGCCAACTGGCTGGCTCTGATGGCATAACCACCCTCTCTCTCAGAAGAATGGGGACCCTTCCCCCAGAAAGGATACATTTAGCAACTGAAACATGCAAACACCCAAAAAGTCAGAAGCCCAGAATGTTGTCCATTGACAGACATAGAGACCATGAGGACAAATACCAGGGCGTTGCCAATTTTGAGTAAACAACCGGCAGCCTTAAGCAAGCCACCTCCATTATTTGTAGGTACACCACCCTTGTACCTGCACCAACACAAGTGAGCATGGAGAACTTCACAGTGGTGGTGGTGGTGGTGTGCATGTGGCTTGAAAAATCACAATCAGTAGTGATGGTGAGGATTCAACCTAGATACAACAGCCTTTCAACTTTTGCCCTTTGAGGGCATAACCTCAAGGCAGCAGTGTGTTTGCACAGATAGATAAAGCCTTCTGGCTTTGAAAGCAACATAAAGGTAACAAAGCCGGTGGGAGAGGCAAATAAAAACAGAGGACATTTTTTTTTTCTCCTGGCTCCAAGCAACTCTTCTTTTCTTCCGGGTAGCCAAATCAATGGCTTCACTAGCCACACCCAGTGACTTCAGGTCTGCAGAGCCAAGGATGGAGCAGCAGCACCCAAACAAATGAACTAAACCCAAAACACTCTCCGTTTTCTCAGGATGTGAACGAGTCCTTGTTTACACACGTAGAGGGTCCTCTGAGCAGGAGGAGATGGGGGCACATCCCTACGCAGCATGCTTGCTCGAAAGTAAGTCCCATTAGATTCAATGGGGCTTCCTTCCAGGTCAGTGCATATGGGATTGTTCTCCTAAAGAGGAGACCAGGTTGATGGTCTCATGGGGGGGGGGGGTAAGCTCCATGTTTTTGTTTTACCTCCTGCCTGATGCTAAAGCTACCAGCTCTCCTGCCAAGGGCAGCCTGCCACAGGCCCGGCTGAAAGGGGAGTGGTGGTACCCAACCTCCAGAGGATGCTCACTGCAGTAGCCACCCCTTTGCCTCCATCCACGCGTGGGGGCTCACCTGCTTTCTCCCCCACCCCCACCGCCGCACCTGCTTACCCCAATGATGACGGTGTCGTCCCCCTGGAAAACTGGGATGAATTTATCCCCCCGTATGATCTCCGACTGGTTCAGAGGCCGGAACCTGCACAGCACCTTGATGCTGCATTCGTTCACTTCGGTCATGCTGGCTGCTGGGCGGTGGGGCTTTGGGGGCTGATGGAGAAGCAGCAGCGGGGGGGAGGCAATGCACAAGGGAAGGCGAGGCGGAGGGCGGCAGCAGCTTGCAAGCGGGCGCTAGAAGTCCACAGTCGAGGGAGCCCCGCTTTCCTGGGTTGTCACCCCGCAGCAGCAGAGCAGGCGCTCTCTCTCGGCTGGGCTGGTGGACCCTCCGGGATGCTGCTCGCAGTGCTGGTCTCAGCCCCCTCCTGCTGCAGGCGTCGGCAACATCAGTAGCAGGCAGAAAGGATGGGCTGGAACCCAGCGCGGCGCTTCTTAAGGTGGAGCCACCTCTGCCTGCTGCCTTAAGGTGGCAGCGAATGTGATCCCAGCATCAGAAGAGCCCCTTTGGCTGGATCAGGCCAGGCCAGCCTCCTGCACCCCACAGTGGCCCACCAGATGCCTCGGGGAGCACACAAGAGACCCGCATCCTGGCGCCCTCCCTTGCATCTGGCATTCACAGACAGCCTACTTAGGGCTAGCACACACCCATCATGGCTTGTAACCTGTGGTGGGCATTTCCTCCAGAAATTTGTCCAATCCAGGCCAGGTGCCATCGCCACATCCTGTGGCAAGGAGTTCCACAGACTAATTAACAAAAAGCTCACAAAGCGGTTTGCAGAGAAAAATCAAATGACTAATGGCTCCCTGCCCCCAAAGGGCTCATGGCCTAAAAAGATGCAAAAGAACACCAGGAGGCAGCCACTAGAAAAACCACTGCTGAGGTGAGGAGGGCCAGTTACACTTCCCCTGCTAAATGAAAGAGTAGCACCCACTTGGGAAAAAAGTGCCTCTTACCCAGTTAGCAGGGGTTAACATGGGTAAAGAAATATTTTATTTTGTCAGTCCTAACTCTTGTGACACACAATTTGAGTGGATGTCCCCTGGTTCTGATGTTGTGTGAGAGGGAGAAGAGCATCTCTCTATCCACTCTCTCGATCCCCTGCCTGCATAATTTTGTATGTCTCAATCATGTCCCCCCTCAGGCAACTTTTTCTAGACTGAGGTGCCCCCAACTTTTCCTAATCTGCAGAACCACTCAATCAAGATTGCTCCCCCTACTGCCACCCCCATTTGCATTCCTTCTAACTCTGGTCACTCTTGTGCACTTTAAAATTCTCAGTAGCCATGTTGGTCCAAAAGCCACAGTATAGTAAGGAAGGCCTTGATTGAGCTAACCAAAAGAAGACCAAGAATTTCAAGCAAAATCTGAATTCTCCAGAAATCCTCAAGAGGCTAGATGTTAAAATTTTTAGACGAGAGGCACCAGGGGCTCAAGCATGCCTGTAAACTCACACAAATGCCAGATGTGTGAGTAATTACTTTGTGCGCAGGGAAAGGTATTTTTCACATGTGCTCAGTGGCACCATCCTTTTTTATTATTGCTTCACATGTCCTAGAGCTGAGCACTGGCTGAAATGAAGCCATGTTCTGAAGGCCACAATCCAGTGCACATTTGCTTGGGAGTTATTGAATTCAATGGGATTATTAACTTCTGAGTAGACAGACACAGGACTTTGCTACATCTCTTTTTGGGTGAAGATATAACGCATTATGACGGGCGTTATAGGTTAATGCTTTGGCAGGAAGATTGTACTTATATGCATCAAGTATCATTATTTATGTATTTAAAAGATTTGTATGCCATCTTTCCTCTTAAAAGCTATGATACCCAAGGTGGTTCATGACCAATACAAATGCAATGGATAAAATTTATGATCCCCGATTATTCCTCTAATCAAGGAACATATACTTTATCCATTTTATCTATCCATTATTCCTTATGCCTTTGGGATGTCTCTTCCCAAACATCCATACTCTCCATCCCATGCCTTCAAATATATAATCACTGTGGCTGATGCTACGGCTGAAGCCAAGATGGCAGCTAGGGGAACAATAATGTGATTAATCTAAGAGCACTTTTGCTCACAAGTTCAGCCCATGTTTGTTTTAAAATCTTAAACTAATTTAAATTAAGGGGAAGGAATGTTGTTAAGAATAGAGCATAAGAACATGAGAAGAGCCCTGCTGGATCAGGCCCAGGGCGCATCTAGTCCAACTTCCTGTATCTCACAGTGGCCCCCCAGATGCCTCAGTGAGCGCACAAGACCATAAGATACTTGCATCTCGCTGCCACCTCTCTGCACCTGGCATTCTATTTACCTTCACACACCCCAAGGAAGACATGCAGCACATGCAGATGGACTCAGGTTCAATCCCCAGATAGGACTGAGGAAGACTCCCCTCTGTCAGGAATCCTGGAGAGCCACTGCCAGTCAGTATATAGATCATAGTGAGGTAGTTGGCCTGACTCAGTATGAAGTAGCTTCCAGTGTAAATCTGCTTTTAACTTGGCCCTGATGCTGCTTCTCCCAAACCCCTTGGGGGGGGAGCAGCATCAGTGGAAGGTCTGAAAAGAGGTTTCAGCATGTATACAGCTAACAGCACATAGGGCCTTCTTTCAACCAGGACCCTGATTACACATGGTTCCCAGTTGCAATGAGACCTACGCACTTACAACTATCTATGCAAAGTGCTCCCCAAAGAACTACAGTGTTGTGTGTGTCAGCTTGGCACACATAGCTTGGACATTTCCCTACTCCCAGTTTAAACAGCCACTCACAATTGGGAAGTAAGAATGGACTCTAGGCAACCTGATTCATTTTTATTGTATAACATGAAAAAGAGTGCTTTTTTCTTTTAAGCACAAATAACTAACATTGGCACATGAGAACAAGAAGACTAGTACAATATTCGTGGTCTTTGGTGGATTTATTTACAAAGCTACTTCCAGCCATTACTTGGGAACTGAGGGTTGCATTACTGGTAATGGGGTAGCTATTCTCTCTGTACAGCAGTGGCGATAAAATCCATTTGTTCTTTAATCCAAGTGAAGTTCCCATACTGGGCAATTTTGAATTTGTGTATCTTAAAAGTCATTGAGCAATGGCTGATAATGAGAAATGGTGCCCCGCTAGCACTTTTCAGACACTTTTCAGCACTTTTCAGACGCTAGCACTGATCCGGCTTCCCCACTCCATGTGTTTGCTGAATGTATGGAGACAAAAGGGAATCCAAAATGGAAGGATTCAGATTCTTTTACAGCAATATCGGTGATTGAAGCAAACCTAGATGAGGCGGAAAAAATGATCAAAACAATGTTAGCTCCTTGCATTCAAGGCGGGCGCACCCATGACGCTAAATGAAGCCGTCACTTCAGGTAGTAGATTGGTGGGGAGGTGCTTACTTCTGTTGAACCATTTGTCTCTACTTCTCTTCCTCCTCCTTCCATGCTTTGCTTTGGAAAAAGAAGAGGGGGGCAGAGAAGAGGACACATAGAGGGGAGAAAAGTGCTTAGCTAGGATGTTGGAGAATGGGAGGACCAGAGGCTGGCACATCATCAGGTAAAGGGGGCAGCATTTGGCATGTCACCTCAGTCATCAGGCGGTCTTGGATCAGCCCTGCTCACACTGCTTCCCACTTTACCAGGAAGGGAGTGGTAGATGGCCGCTCACAATATTTTGACCTCTAGCCATCACTTGGGAGAGGAATCCTTTGTAACTGCTTAACCTCAAAGTGACCAGTGGGCATACGCTGCAGCAACCACAAAGGCCTTGTCCTCCAGAATTGGACAAATGATTGACTGCAGCTTGTAAATTGCTGCATGATGGGATGGGAGCATCATAGAGCACATTGCCCCCTAACCTGCCTAGGACCCTGTCTACATAACCCAACAGTAGCAGCAGCTGATTCTGTACTTTAGGTACCTTGAGTTGAGATCTGACAAATCAAATTCCTTTCAGAGCATGGAATTAACCTGGCCCACAAAACTAACCATCCTGTCCGATGTGTTCACTTGTGCACTCAGGCTTATCAGTCCCCTCTGTTGGCCAATTGGATCAATTTCCCCCTATAATTATGGCAGTGATTAATGTCTTTCCAGTTTGTGGGTGCTTGATGTTAGTCAATATACCAATTTAGAACACAGCATCCTATATGCTAAAAACAACTGTAGGTTCCACTTTATGGGGGCCTCCCAGCAAGAAATTCTCAACAAACCTTTAATTGTGAGGGATGGGCTTATAAACCATAATTCCTCCCCCCCCCCCCACACACAGACACTAAGCTTTGGATGCAGAAGGTTCCACTCTCAAATCCTCCCAGGTAGGGTTGGGAAAGACCCTTGCTTTGCTTTATGCAGAACTGCTCCCACACTGTAGTAAACATTGATTTGAATGGAGGAGTAGTCAGAGTCTGTATAAGGCACCTTATATGTTCATCTCCCTCTTGTTCACTGCCAAAGAGGTGAAAAACCAAGTAGGTAAGGTGGTGGCAGGAAGAGCAGTTGGCACTTGTTCAGCATCCCCTTGACTATGGCTGCAATCCTAACCACACTTTCCTGAGAGTAAGCCTCATTGAACAAAATAGGACTTACTTCTGAGTAGACTTGGTTAGGATTGTGCCCTATATCTATTACCTGGCTGTTATGCACCCATTTCAACCCTCCTACTCACTGCTCTTTCTCCTCCTCCCCACCACCACCATCTAGAGCAGTGGTTCTCACCCATTTAGCACTTTTTAAAATGAGAATCTGTCAGGACCCACCGGAAGTGATGTCATGACCGGAAGCACAGGAAAATTTTTCGCAATCCTAGGCTGCAATCCTACCCACACTTACCCAGGAGTAAGTCCCATTTACTATCACTGTTAAAAGAATATACATAGTAGTTTGTTAAAAGTACAGGTCTGTCACATTTCCCCAAATGCAATCATATACCATGGTAGCATCAAGACGAATATATTAAAAATAAAATATTGAAATGAATGGGGACCCACCTGAAATTGGCTTGCGACCCACCTAGTGGGTCCCAACCCACAGTTTGAGAAACACTGATCTAGAGGCAAAAGACAGGTGAGCAGATGGATGGGGGAACAGCAAGCCGGCTAGCAGAATCACTGTTGGGCAGGTAGTGAAGAGGAGCTGGGTGGGTGGGTACTTCTTATCCCCCTCCTCCTCCTCAATGCTGATGCTGCTACCTGCAATGCCACAAGCCAGGCAGCAACACTCGATTTTAGGGGCTCCAGCACCTGCCGGTGTATGGGGGTATATTTGAAATATGCCAACAGCTGACGCCAAGCCTGCTATAAAAATAACATATTTCGACACCTGTTTAAAATGCTTGGCATCTGGCTCAGCTTGGCAAGTCAGCTTTCTAGGGGGGAGGCAAGACTGAATTCTTTTTCCATTGTTTGTTTTCTTTTTGTAGGCCATGCCAGCAGAGGACAGTCGGCATCCGGTCCACCTTCTCTTTAAACCTCATTCTGGAAGGACATTCTGCCCAGCAACTGCAGAGGCTAACAGTCCCTACCATTTCTTTTTTGGTAGTGGTCATTGACAGTTCTTGTTTATTTTAATATTTTCTGGTTTGTATTGCTGTGCTTGAGCACGATTGTATTTTTTAGTACTTGATAATAAAGCCAATTTTTAAAAATGAGTGGCAGGAACTCCACATCTATAGTTCTTTAAAAAACATTTTAATGATTTTGTAAAAAAAAAACAACACAATTAAAATAACGGCCTGAGACTAAGACCAAACCTGATAAGCTGACTGTGCAACATCCCCTGCTATAGTTCACAAGCAATATGAAACACGTTGGTGAACACGTCAACTCCAGCTCTGGATTGGGTACAGCTGCTCACAGCCCTCACCTACCCTGCTGCTAACTACAAGGGCCCAATCCTATCCAGCTTTTCAGTGCTGATGTAATTATGCCAATGGGGCATGCACTGCATCTTGTGGTGGGGGTAGTCCCAGAGGCTTCTTCAAGGTAGGGGGATCTTTGTTCGCTTCTCTTGGGGCTGCATCAGTGCTGGAAAGTTGGATAGGATTGGGCTCTTATGGCACAATCCTAATCCCTAATGTCAGTACTTTCCAGCACTGGGACATGTGCTGCATCCTGCAGTTGGGTGTCACTCACGGAGGCCTCCTCAAAGTAAGTTTGAGGTAAGGGAACAAAGAATGTTTGTTCCCTTACCTCAAAGCTGCATTGCCCTTATGTCCGTGCTGGAAAGCACTGGCATAAAGGGTTAGGATTGCCCCCTTAGTCTGGCAAGGCTACATACTGCCAGAACTCTCAAGTGACTGAGGCTATATTTACCCAGAGGAGTAAACTCTGTTTTCTAGTTTCAGGTAATTGGGAATAATGTCATCCAGTGTTGGCACCATGTTGTTGGGGGCTCTGGGGCAATGCACTGCACAGCACTGTTCATCCCCACATGGTACCCCTTGATGGTGCATGTGGTGGTACCACTGCCACTGGAAATGACAGTTCAAGCCAGACCAGATGGACAGAGCAGGGACAGTAACCAGTTCCTTATCTGGCCTATCCAGATGCCACCCCCAATTCTGTTACCCTGTTACTACATTACCCTGTAGTTACCCTGTTACTACATTACAGCAACTGTGACCCTGCACATGCCTGATCTTGTCTGATCTCGGAAGCTAAGCAGGTCAGGCCTGGTTAGTACTTGAACATAACATAAGAACAGCCCCACTGGATCAGGCCATAGGCCCATCTAGTCCAGCTTCCTGTATCTCACAGCGGCCCACCAAATGCCCCAGGGAGCACACCAGGTAACAAGAGACCTCATCCTGGTGCTCTCCCCTACATCTGGCATTCTGACTTAACCCATTCCTAAAATCAGGAGGTTGCGCATACACATCATCGCTTGTACCCCATAATGGATTTTTCCTCCAGAAACTCGTCCAATCCCCTTTTAAAGGCGTCTAGGCTAGACGCCAGCACCACATCCTGTGGCAAGGAGTTCCACAGACCGACCACGCGCTGAGTAAAGAAATATTTTCTTTTGTCTGTCCTAACCCGCCCAACACTCAATTTTAGTGGATGTCCCCTGGTTCTGGTATTATGTGAGAGTGTAAAGAGCATCTCCCTATCCACTCTGTCCATCCCCTGCATAATTTTGTATGTCTCAATCATGTCCCCCCTCAAGCGTCGCTTTTCTAGGCTGAAGAGGCCCAAACGCCGTAGCCTTTCCTCATAAGGAAGGTGCCCCAGCCCCGTAATCATCTTAGTCGCTCTCTTTTGCACCTTTTCCATTTCCACTATGTCTTTTTTGAGATGCGGCGACCAGAACTGGACACAATACTCCAGGTGTGGCCTTACCACTTGGATGGGAGACCGCCTGGGAATACCAGGTGCTGTAGGCTTATACCATATGAAGGTTGCCAACCATTTTTATATGATCCAGAACTGAGTCATGGCATTAAAAACATAATGTAGTTTTGAACTATGATTGAGACTAGGGGCCCAATCCTAAACAGTGCTCGCCAGTTTACCATCAGCACACACTGTCGCAAATACATCTGTGGCCCCCAGCACCAGTGCTAGCTCAGCACTGGGCTAGCACTGGTGGACCAGTGCTGCTCCAACACTCCACGGTCAGGCAGACTGCCAAGCAGCAGAGAGGTAGGTGGGGACATGGGGAGAGGAAGAAAGGAGATGTTCCGGGGCGGGGAGGAGCATGATAGGGAAGGGAGCAGGGCAGGAGGGAGGTGGGACTGGTGGAGCAAAGCTTCACTGGATCCCGAGCCACTGTTTCAGGTCAGTTGCCAGACCTGGAGGCTCTTGATTCTACGGTGACACTTGGGTTGTTGTAGAATTGAGTAGCCCCATTGCAGGGCTACTCGCCTTACCCGGGGGAAGGGGACAAAAGTTCCCTTCTTCCAAGGAACTGCTGGCACTACCCAGGTTGCACTGCAGATGCAGCGGCAGCCATTTGCAGTGCTACTGCAGCCCTGGGCGCCAGAACTGTATAGGCAGTTCAGGATTGGGCTATAAGTCCTGAAGCAGTCCTAGGCACACATACAATCGGATTAGCATATGTGTATTTTAGTACTGCATTGTGATTTAGATTAAACAATGATAGGATTTGAATTGGCCAGGGACCAACTGGTAACTCTGTTGTGATAAAATTGCTAATATAGCGTGTTAACACATTTTACTCACTTCAGTGGGATGAGGTCCTGGTGGAACCAAGGGCTGCTGATTTACACAACATATTTTGAGTTTCAATTTAATGGAATGTTTTGTGCCCAATTTAATTGAGTCCATAGCCCCTTCTCCCTGGTAAGGATCGAATGAGTGCATGGCAGATGCATGCATTACCACCTCCAGCACTAATCCCTCAAGTATCCACTGGGAGCCCTGTAAGAATGCGAATGCAGCCATATCAGAGGTGTGTGCTGCATCCTATGGTGGTGAGGCCTCCCCAAGGTAAGGCAACATTTGGTCCCTTGTCTTGGGGCTGCATCAGCACTGGAAAGTTGGATAGGATTGGTCCCTAAGGTGATTGCCTCAGATAGCAAATTGGCAGGGTGTGCCTACTTCCATCTATCATTCCCACTGCTCCTCCTCCCACTCCCTGGATTGGAGTGGAAAATGTAAGAGAGAGTGAAGGAAGAGGAAGTGTGGAAGAGAGTGGTGGGCTACAGCACTAGCCTCCAAACCATGGCTGGATCCGGAGTGCCAGAAATGCCATGCAGGTGCGGCATTTTCCATTCCATGCCAATCAGCCTCCTATCTTTCCTGCCAATCTTTTCAGAAAGTCACTCTGGGCAGCTGCTTCCACTGCCTGGCACCCCAACAGGCTCTGCAAGTTGATTTCTGGGCAGAAGTGGCTGCCTGGCACAAGTTTCTGAGAAGATTGGCAAGAAAGATAGGCGGTTGCAGCAAGGAACGGAAAGCGCCACACCTGGATGGCTTTTCCAGCATGCAGCAGTCCATGGTTTGGAGACCGATGGGTTAGAGCAGGGGTGCCCAAACCCCGGCCTGGGGGCCACTGGCAGCCCTTGGGGACTCCCAATCTCCAATGAGCCTCTGGCCCTCTGGAGACTTGCTGGTCCGACACAACTGCTCTCAGTGTGAGGGCAACTGTTCAATCTCTCATGTGGACTGTGGGATTGTTGCAAGGTCCACAGCAAAGTTCAAAACGCAAACTCAGGAGGCAAGAGTGGTGATCATCTGCAAGCTTTATTTCGTTGCCAGCAACGGGGTTCTCAGAGACTTCTTGTCCAAAGTGGGGAGCAATGAGAGCTATGTGAGAACTCTCAGTGCCTCCAGAGAAAAGCAATGTTCTAGTGTGAACCCTTGGCTTATATAGGATTCTGGCTACTTTGTTTGAAAATCTCACTGTCATTGGCTGGGGGTTTCATGACATCAGAAATGAGGGCTTTCTCAGGATTGGTTACAAGTTTACAAGCATCTGATTGGTTAGTTTCAAGTTTCAGTTTCCTTATAAGGCTAGGTGTACATTGAAAACATGGTTTCCAATAACCACTAGATGGCACTGTTTACCCATTTATTACAGAACTAGTTTAAATTCCTCTCTGTCAAACAATGTGGGCTTTCTATAAACTAAACTTTTGGTCTTCTATAATTCTCAATATGCATATAAACTTAATTTAATATCAAACAAACTGAATTCTTCCTGCAAACAAGGGTTTTCAAGAGACTTCTCTTTGTTAAATCCTGCTTTTTCTGTTAACTTAGAGCTTCTAATGATGGTTTCCAGATCAGGGGACTCTCTTAGGAATGTTCTTTGCTTATCTGTTCTTGTCTTAGCTGATTTGTAGGTGTTTGTATCTACCAAACTCTATCTCTGTCTGTCAAACAAGATAAACTGTCTTCTCATTAAACTGCTTCTGACCTCAATTATCTGCTCTTGGTACCAAGAGAGAGAGAGAGATATCTATATCTATATCTATATAAATTTTCCTGGTTACTCCCTAGTTCTCTGTATGCTGTACCTTATCTAGTTCCATTAAGGTGACAGGCATGATATAGAGTTGGAATGCCTTTACTAACTGTGAGGAGTAACCCTATACTACATTCCAAGTCCATGAGCTTGTAGCAAAGTTAATTAATCAAAAGTTAATTAATACAAAGTTAATACAAACATCTGCTTTTCAAGGCTACTTTGAGACACATCTGAAACCTAAGTCTTTTCAATTTAACTTCCACTATTCTGTGTATTCCATGCTTTGATCAAACTATTTTTAACAGCTAAAATTCACTCTTCCTTATATATTGTTAATTGTATTCTATAACCATTAAGGCAGTGAAGAATATTAACGTACATGCTAACTTTCATGATTCATTTGGCATTTCTATGAACCTTTGGTGTGCTGCTTTGGCAGTTTCCAGAGACAGAGAGACATTCTTCTGTTAATTTACAACTTCTAAGGGCACTACTCATTAGGCATTAGAAGCACATATACAGTAGCCTGTCATTAGTACAGATCTGCAACATTTTCCCAAATGCAGTCACACACACTATGGTGTTGCTTTGGTAAAATGCATATACAAAACTCTTTTGACATGAAACCTTCTAATAGCTTTGCACATTTTGGTTCTAAAGAAAGCTTGTTTAAACCCTAAATTGCTCTTTATTCAGAAGCAGGCATTCATGTTTGAGAGTGTATTTTAAGACACTACTCTGTTCAGCCTAGCTTCAGCCATCTTCCTACCAATTAGCCTGACAGCTGGTAAATTCCAGTCTCATTCTTATCTGATGCTTTGACAACTTAGCAATAAAACATCCCCTGATTTACGACTTGTCTTTAGCTTGCTATTTTAAACTTCTTCAGAGAGGGCAAAATGGATTTCATATGTTTTAAGCATTGCTAAACATAATTTTCCTATTTCTTAAACCATATAAGCATAACATTTTGTTCTAAACTAATTCATTCATAACATTGCATTGACATTATTATCATAACTAAACATTTTCATAAATGATTAGTTTCAGCATAATGGCTACATACACTCATAGCTTCATTAAGCATTTGATCTGTTAGCATTTGTGTTTGGCTTTTGGCTTTCACCAGCCTGCATCAGGATGAGGGCTCCCTCCACTGCTTACTATTTCACGTCTGTGATGATGCAGCCGTAGCAACAGAAAGACCAGCCTTGCTTTGTGCAAGGCCTTTTACAGGCCTTGAACTATTGCAAGACCTACATTCATTCATATATGTTCCATCTCTAGTATAGAGATATATGTAAATTTATTCAAATTTGAAATGTAAATTCTTTTTTTTCTTCCCCCCCCCCCCGACACAGTGTCAGAAAGATGATGTGGCCCTCCTGCCAAAAAGTTTGGATACCCCTGGGTTAGAGCATCCACACTTCTTCAACTCTTCCCATCCAGGGAGTGGTAGGAGAACAGACCGGCACATTATTGGATACGGGGGCAGCATTTAACATGCTACTTCAAGTATCAACGGCTAGCATTCATACAGGCCCATTATTCCAAAGTGTGCTGAATCCTTCATTATCATAAGTATGGTATTTTTACAGAATCCAGTCCTGTGATAAGTAATACAATTATGAGGACAGAATTCAGTAAATAACCAAGAGATCCTGCCCCCTGCCTTCTCCAGGTCTATGAGCAATGCTTCAGCCTGCAAGATGTACAGTAAAAAACCTTTAGTCATCACCAGTGCTTTCTCTTCCAGGAAGCTGGGAGCCAAGTTACAAGAAAATACATTGCAGATCTCAAATTGAGGCTGGCACGTAAAGGAATAGCATACCAGAAATGTGGTCGCTTCTTTCAGCAGGCGTCAAGCAAGATGAGAGCAAACCAATGGCGATGATTTGCAAAGAGAGTTCCTTTCCTTCCAGATGAACTGAGATGAATGAAGCGTTAGGAAGAAAAGAGTAGCTGAGAGAGGTCAGGTTCATGCCCTGCCAGTCATGAGTTCCCAGAGGCATCTGGCTGACTGCTGTTGACACAGAAACCTGTAGCAAGGTTGCAGTCCTATGCATGCTTTCCTGGGAGTACGTTCTATGGAATACAGAGCGATTTTTACTTCTGAAGAGACATGCCTAGGGTTGCACTGTGCATGGTCTGCTACAGCAAGGCAATTCTTATGGCACAGTCTATAGATGCAGTTTGAGATTTTTATTCAGCAGCGGTTACGTCATTCTCTTCAACATTTTACAGAGGCAAACGACTGTCTATTAGGTAACAAACTGTTTGCAGTGTGGTAGCGAGAGACTCAAATGACACTGCTGCAGAACCTGGTGGCATGCGATGTTAGCCACATGTTTAACTGCCATACGGAAAGCAGCTATAGGTGTCAAGTCACACATTTATGGGTATCTCAATCCCCGAATAGTCTGAATTTTAAAACCCTAGCAAATGTTTAAGCTGGCAAAGATCCAGTTATCCTATTATAAAGTCATGGACTACAGTACAGTACTTCGTATTCTCCAAGATATAGATAAACACCTACAATAGAGATAAATTCAACAAACAACCTACACATACAAAGAAGCAGGCACTTTAGGTATTAATAAGTACAGCTGGAGGAAGTGCTGTTGTGAAGGAACCTGAGCAACATGGTGATGGACCAAGAGAAGCAGCAGGGGACCACCAAGAGAGGCCCTTCACTAGCGGACACTGCAGTCAGAACAGACAAACCCTGGAGCGGGTTCCTGGGGATGCCATGCCAGGAGGCTTGGGCAACCCCACATTGGGAGTCTCTGCTAGGAAAAAGGTATTTCAGTTTGCTAGGCTCCAGAGCAAAGATGTACACAGTAAAGAGGAGGTGGGTGAAGGTCCTTTGGTTCCTCTTGACAGAAGTCCCCCAAGATCCCTGCTGGCATGGCCTTTGCGCCTTCCTGTAGGCACGCTTCCATACAATTTCCTTCCCAAGGGGCCACACTGCCCAGACAGAGCCGAGGGCCGGAAGTGATGTTGTTAGGCAGGAAGTGATGTCATTAAACAACTCATAACCAAAAATAAGCACTTTTTCTCACTTAGGATTCATTAACTACAAATGACAGAAGAGAAAACATGCAAATCTTTATCATATTTCAAGATATAGGAGAGCCCAATTTTCGTGGGGGCTGCCCTTTTAGCAGTAACACCTCAGCACTGCTCAGCAGCTGAGAGCCTGAGGGCTGGATAAAAAACTTCTGCAGGCTGCATCTGGCCCCCGGGCCTTATGTTTGACACCCCTGATCTAGCCCCACTCGCTGCTCACCCTTCTTTGAGGTATACTGGAAAACTGTCAATCCCAGACATACCAAAGTTGCTTTCCAAACACTGTGACAGATAGTGAAATAACTAGCGTAGCAAGCCCTTGTTTGTATGAGCTATTCCGCTGCCTGCCAGATGGACTGGGGAATTTGACAACTCCACATGTCTCTGTCTTGCAGATGCTCACCATCTGCAAGGCTGTTCAATGAAACCTTTGTCTCCATCATAAAAGTTCTCACTCAATGGTTAGGCTCATATATGGGCTGGCCCATCCATGAGGCCAACTAAGGACCCAATCCTATCCAATTTTTCAGTACTGGTGCAGTTGTGCCAGTGGGGTGGATGCTATAGATATGCTATCCTATAGTGGAGGAGCAGTTACTGGGGCCTTCTCAAGGTATGGGAACATTTGTTTCCTTACCACAGGGCTGCAGTGTGGCTATACCGGAGCTGAAAAATTGGATAGGATTGGACCCTAAAGCAGTTGCCTCAGACAGTAACAGGTGAGGGCTATTCATCTCTGTCCACCTACTTACCTCCATTGCTCTTTCAACTCCCTAGATAGGAAAAGGCAGAGGGAAACAGAGAGGACAAATAAATGTGGAAGGGAAACGAGTGTTGAGCTAAAACAGTGGGCAATGGGATGAGCAGAGACTGGCATATAATTGGATAAGCATTTGGCATGCCACCTCAGTCATTAGGACTCTTGGACGAGCCCTGGTTGGTAGGGATCCCCACTCATGTAGGGACCAATTGGGGCAGATGCCACACTGCCCTTCAGGCTAAGTCCTCCACATCTTGCCCCACCAGCCCAGCCTGGGCAAGGGCAGGGGGTGGGTGGAGAAAAGATAGAGGAATGGACACAGGGTCTAGTGAATCCAGACAGGCACAGCAAATCAGCAACAGTGGTCAGTGGCTGGAGGGAGCGCTATATTGGGGATAACAACCACTGAGAGCCAGCCATGGTCCAGAGGAGACCAGGGCATATGTATTGCATCACCGATCTAAGGGCACAAATCATGCCATACAACTGGTCGATCCATCTCTACTCCAATTGGCCAACACGTCACAGCCTCAAGGTGCTGGTCCACCTTGAGACCAAGGGCTGTTGCCACCTCATGGTAGGGCTTCATGTAACTGCCAGGAGCTCGTTGCACTGAGGACACACCCACAGGGTATGCCCAACAGGCAAGGTTGGCCTTTTCATGAAGCAACAAGAAACTATTGCAGGGAGTGGTACAACCAAAGGGGCAGTGAATTGAGGAGGAGTCCCCAGCCTGTCCTCTTCAACCTGCTGGTCTGGTTGGTATCTTGATCCTCTTTCAGATTGTGGCAGAGGCAACCCTCTTCTTCCTCCATGCCACTGAGGGAGAAGCAAAGCTGCCATAGATTGTCTCTTTAGCCACCCAATGCTTACACAACACTAAGTGGACAGAGAGAAGCAATCTGAGCCCACCCCTTACCTGGAGCTCAGCATGCAGCCTTTGTCCTCAGCATCGCTCCTGTTTCAAATGAACAGGAGTGGGTACATACTGGCTTTCCAGCATGCTCTGAAATTCTTCATAAGAGCCCCCCTGGATCAGGCCAAAGGCTCATCTAGTACAGCTTCCTGTATCTCACAGTGGCCCACCAGATGCATCAGGAAACACATAAGACAACAAGAGACTTGGTGACTGCCCTTGCATTTTGCATTCTGAGGTACCCTACCTCTGACATCAGGAGGTTGCACATACCCATCATGGCTTGTAACCTGTGGTGGACTTTTCCTCCAGAAATGGGTCCAATTCCCTCTTAAAGGCATCTAAGCCAGATACCATCACCACATCCTGTGGCAAGGAGTTTCACAGACTAATTCCACCCTGGGTAAAGAACTATTTTCTTTGGTCTGTCGTAACTCTCCCAACA
The DNA here is from genome assembly GCF_035046505.1 of Tiliqua scincoides. Lineage (NCBI taxonomy): Eukaryota > Metazoa > Chordata > Lepidosauria > Squamata > Scincidae > Tiliqua > Tiliqua scincoides. The sequence continues at coordinate 125,548,220 of NC_089822.1, read as the reverse complement.
CTCAATTTGAGTGGATGTCCCCTGGTTCTGGTGTTGTGTGAGAGGGAAAAGAACATCCCTCTAGCCATTCACTGCATAATTTTGTATGTTTCAATCATATCCCCCCAGCACCTTTTCCTAGACCGAAGAGCCCCTTCATTCAAAAAGGAATAGTGAGGAGGCTCTCTCCTTCCTCCTTATCTACAAGTGGGGCCTTCACTTGGTCATCCTCCCCCACTCATTTGTTCACTCTCTTGCACACTCACCCCTCTGCTTACTTGCCTTCCCCATTTGCACACGTGCTTGCTAGTCTCCCGGACCACTCAGCCACCTCCGCTTGCTCATCCTCCCCTTGTTTGCTTGGGCACTCATTTTCTTACTCACATCCTCACTAGTCCCCCTATGTGCTTGTTCTCCCCCAATCAGTCACTTGCCCACTCACCCCCCCCACTTGTTTGCTCACCCACATCATTCACTTACCTGCTTCTGCCACTTCCTTGTCCTTTGCCCACTTACTCATCCCCCAGCTCATCCTCTCTATTTGCTTGCTTGCCCTCCCCCTGCTGGCTTCCTGCTCCCCCTCCACACTCTCTACCCTACATCCTCACCTGCCTCCCCCTCCCTGCTTTTTGACCTTTGCCCTCTCACATACCCACTGGCTCATCCTCCACCTGCTTACTTGCTCCCCTTCCCCACCTTGCTCTTTCATCTGCCCCTACTAATTGCCCACACTTTACTTACCTACTTGCTCTCCATTTCCTTGGATACTCTGTTCCTAAAGCTACCTCCCTTCCTAGCTACCCTCCCTAGCTAAAGCTACCTTCCCCTCCCTTCCTTCATATTTATAAACCTGACTATTTCCCTCTTGTGGCCAATTAGAATAGGAGAAGCTGTTTCTCATCTAAAAGAAAGCTCAATAGCATTTTTGAGTACCTTCAGCACAGTCAGATAATGTGGTCAAACCATAAGAACATAAGAAGAGCCCCTTTGGCTGGATCAGGCCAAAGGCCCACCTAGTCCAGCCTCCTGTATCTCACGGTGGCCCACCAGATGCCTCAGGGAGCAACAAGAGACCTGCATCCTGGTGCAGTGCATCTGGCATTCAGAGACAGCCTACTTCTGAAACCAGGAGGTTGCACATACACATCATGGTTTCTAACCTGTGATGGACTTTTCCTCCAGAAATTTATCCAGTCCCTTTCAAAGGCATCCAGACCAGATGCTGTCACCACATCCTGTGGCAAGGAGTTCCTCAGACTAATTACCCAAAGCACTGCATGCATCTAAAAATGTGCATTTTTTTTTGCTGTGGATAATTCACTTGACTAGGAAGGTCTTTAAATACCTCTGACAACTGAAACAAAGAAAAAAACTTTTTTAAAGTTTCTGCTACAAATAACTGTTAGAGCCCAATCCTGTGCATGTTTACTTAGAAGTAAGTCCCATTAGAGTCAATGGAGCTTACATCCATGAAAGTGTGGATAGGTTTGTAGCCATAGGCTGCAATGCTAAGAACACTTTCCTGAGAGTAAGCCCCATTGAACAAAAGAGGACTTACTTCTGAGTAGACCTGGTTAGGATTGTGCCCTTAGTGTTTTAGGGTGCACAAAGATTAACTGAGGTTAAAGACAAAAAAAAGAAGAAGTGTGGCTTGGGAAATCTACCTCTCCCTTTCACGCCACCTCTGATTAATACCCAATGTATGCGGAGCATAGCCACAAACCTACTGCAACTCTTTCCTTGGCTCCTACCCCAGAGACTACAACTCCCAGAAGCGACCGCGCGGCCGAACAAAGCCTCTTTTCGTTTCTCGCTCTTGCTCTCGCGAGACTTGGGTGCTCTCTTCTCCAGCCGGCCTAGGTGGCTTGAACCCACCTCAATACCATCGCTATGGCTGATCCCAAGTACGCGGACCTGCCTGGCATTGTGAGTGCGAGAGGAGGGCGCCCCTGCCTGGCGGAAGGAGTGGGAGGGGGGCTGGGAGAGCAGGGGATGGAGGAGGCTGGTGGGTGGCAGGTAGGGTGGGGAAGGAGAAGGGTGGGGTCTGTTGACAGCCAGGCAGGCTGAGGCTGTGTGCCTTGGTATGGGGGTGGCTGAAGGGATGGTGGTTACACAGGAGGCACCAGAAGAATCAATGGGTGGTCGGTGGGGCTTTGGAGTAGGGGGAGGAGATGAGGAGGAGGAGGAGGAGGAGGGATGAGTAGGGGGAGGAGATGAGAAGTAAGTGGTGGCGGCTTAAGGCAGTGTCTCAGCCAGTGGTACGGGTACCACCAGTGGCACTTGAGGTGGTGTCTGGTGGTACTCACAGGACCCCTGGGCACCTGCCACCCAGCAGCGAGACCAGCAACGCGGCAGGAGGCTTGGTTCAGTGTCATTGTAAAAAGATTACTTCTGAGCATGTGCAGACTCCTTTCCCCTCAACAGTGTCTTGAGGGTTGCGGAACTCAAATGCAGTGTGCTTGGGTGGCAGGGCGGTGTGCTCAACTAATTTTCCCCCTCCCTTGGAGCCCTGTGGTCCCCTGTATACTTCAGGTATAACTGTCTGTGGGCCCAATCCTATCCCAACTTTCCGCCTCCGGTGCAACCGCAATGCAGCCCAGAGCTAAGGGAGCAAATGTTCCCATACTTTCAGGAGGCCTATGTGACTGCACCACAGGTTGCAGCGCATGCCCCGTTAGTATAGCTGCACTGGCCCTGAAAAAATGGATAGGGTTGGGCCCTGTGTCAGTGTTTATCCCCCTCCGTACCACTTTGCATTTTCCACCTATTGGAAGTAACTGGTGATGATGTCATTGCCAGTTATTTCTGGTTGAGAAGCCAGATGCAACATGACAAAAAGCAGTAAGAGGCTCAGGGTGGATGGGAGGGCTTTTTCGAGCTCAGAAAAACGTGCTTTGGAGCCTCCTACCACTGTTGGTTGTGTCGTGTTCCTGGTCTTGCTGCCAAGTGGTGGATGTCCAGGGATCCCATGTGTACCACCAGACACCACCTTTGGTACCACTGATAGTACCTATACCAGTGATTGAGAAACACTGGTCTATGTTTACAAGTGGAATGTGATTCTTGGTATAAGGGAAGGAGTGGTGCTGGGAACTGAAGTGAGGAAAAGATTGGAATGGTCCTGAAAGAATGGGAAGCTGGAAGAGAGTACTGTATATTGACTTAGTGGGTGGAAGGAAGGGATAGCTGATTGGATTATGGGAAAATGCACAAATCTTCAGGCAGATTTTCTCCAAAGACAGATTTGATGATTGCAAGATACAGACAGGAACATATAAGTATTACTTTACATTCACAGAGGAATTCTCTAAAACATGGAAGAGCGAGGAACCATTTCTTCTCCAGTGTCTTAAACATGAGGAAATATGAAAAAAGAGTTGTACTGTACTTGAAATAATTGCCTTTTATTTGTTTTTGCTGTCCAGTAAAATAATTATTAAATTGTGCTTGATCTTAGGAGACAAGACCGGGAGAGCAGAGTATGTGTCAACTTCGGAGCTTTCTGCCAGTAATTCAAAAATAGACAATGATGCGTATTCATAAAGGATACAGGCTCCAGCTATGGGGTGGAGAGTTCTCTAGGTATTTTGCCAAAACTGGGCTGATACCTTTGGAAACCTGACTTTCCTATGCACTCTTACAACATTGCATGCATGCGCACCCATAGCTTGAATGGGATGGAACTTGATGTCTCTGGGCCCGATCTTATCCAATTTTCCAGTGCAGTGTAGCCATGCCAATGGGGTATGCACTGCATCTTGTGGTGGGGAGGCAGTCACAGAGGCCTTCTCAAGGTATGGGATCATTTGTTCCCTTACCTCAGGGCTGAATTGCAGCTGCACTGGTACTGGAAAGTTGCATAGGATTGGGCCCTCTGTGAGTTTATCTTGTTCCATCCTAGACATTGTGGTTCTTTCCTTGTCAGAGAGCTCTTCAGACACATACCATCCCTTATCTTAATTGCAAAGGCTCAGTACTAGGGTGGACAACTGCTGTTCCCAAATACATCATTTCCCATGAGTCAATCATGGTGTGCTGTTATTTTTGGAGTCTTGTAACTGGGTTTTCCCTTCTAAGCCTGCAATCCTATATGCACTTTCCTAGAAGTAAACCCCATTGAAACCCAGTAGAATTTACTTCTGAGTAGATATTCATAGGCTTGTGCTGTAAGAGTACCCATCATGCATAAACTAGAGTTAATAGGTTGTGGGCATATGTTAGCTTGTCTGCTTTTCTTATTGTCTTCAGTGCTGCATGTCATTCATGTAGATAATGTTACTTTTGATGGGTTTGTCATGTACCAGTGGCGACAGGAAGCAGATGTTTTATGTTACCTTCGTCATGATGTATTTTGGTATCTCACCGTCTCATTTCAAGGGAAAGGTTCTTTCCCTAGTTTGTTTTAAAAATTATTTGCATTTTTTCATATTATTTTGTAAGCTGCTTTGTTAAAAGTGGGATGTAAATATATAAAGTAAAAACAAACATAAAATAAATTCCATCTTACAAGTCTCACAACATGAAATTCATATGAAGGATAACATACGTACCTTTTATTTATATATATATATATATATATATATATATATATATATATATATATATATATATATAGTGTGTACATTAACTTTTGTATCTGTAGTGATCGTAGCAGGATTCCTGCCATAATTTTTGCTGTGGAAGGTTTTTCCATCATTCTCTATAGTAGACTTCTAAATAAGGTGCTGGTGGGAAGTTTAATATTGGCTCCAGGAAAACAGATAGCAATGTTCTATAAAAGGTTTTTTAAGGCCAGGGAAGCCTGAAGGTGTCTTGAGGATATGTTGGGTTCTTTAGTGATAAGATCAGTAAATGGCAGCAAAGTTTCCTAGAAAGGTAGTTTGCTTATCACTGTCAGTCTTCGTCAGAATGCTGCATCTGTGGTACAGTGATGGTATGCTCTAGGTCAGTGCTTGATAAACAATCTGATATGACAGAGCAACAGTTTTGTTTTTTTCCATTGTACCATCGATACTATATCTGTGCCATAATATTATTTTTCTTTAAATTCACCATGGCCCGGCAGCCAATGGCATGTGGATCAGCACTGCGGACCACAATTTTTGAGTAATGCTGCTCTAGGCCACACATTTAGACTGCGTTCGTTTTCCTAATTGGAGATAGGAGAAAGTGATGTTGCTAGCATGCTTCCAGTGCAGCTCATGTAAAAATGGCAAAATGGCATCCCATCACTGAACTCAATTGCATGGAGGCTGCCATGTTGTTACCAGAATGTATGGAGATCACCATGTTTGCCAGTAGGAGTCAGATGCATGGAGATGGCCATCTTTAATTCTCTGCCCAACCATGCATATACACAACAGGGACCAAGTGTATACACCTGTGGGCTGGGCAGAAGTGGGTTAATGGCTCTGAGCTTGCAATTCGAATTGCTAGCTTGGCAAGCATGCTAGGATCTGAAAAACGAACCTGACCCAAGTGTGCTGGAAGGTAAAAAAAATATATATATATATATATTGAACGCACTTCCAGCAGGGCACAGATTTACTAGACATAAGAAGAAATGATTTGTAAAGGATTCCCTGAAAGTAAACAATTGGAAATTTCACTGTTTGGAGCTATACATGATGAACAGGTCCAAAAGGCCTGCCTACCTGACATCCAACTCTCTTCCTTTGTCTTTGTATTCAAGCATTTCCTTATCTGTTCAGTCTGGTTTTTCCCAATTGCCTTTCCTTTTTTTTTGATATGTCTTACCTTTTTCTTTTGATTATAAGTGTGCAGATATGTGAATTCTGTACTGTACTATTTTGCAGATCTGTTTTAGGATCTTTATAAATAATAATAGTAATGTGAGAAGGTAACTTTTGTAAATGTTTTCAAAGACTTGTTTCATTTTTTTCAAGCCATTCAGACTGCTGTGCTAGACAACAACTTCTTACCTTAAAGTTCCATCAGCATGGTGCATCTTGTTTATGTCTAGGTTGTACAATGCCTGGATGATGAGGATTAATCCATGCTGAGGGGGATTAATTTACTGAGGTTCCTGTTTGAGAGCAAGTCACTGCTGTAGATCAGTGGCACCCAAAGTCGCAAGCGCTGCATTTGGAAAATGCAGTCCCCATCTGAACCTCAGCTTTCCATTCTGCTCCTGTGCAGCTTGTTGTTCTGGAAGAACTGGGCACCAGGATGCTCTGGGATATCATGTCTATTGCCCGGCGTCCCAGAAGACTGCGTGACAGGACATCCAGGCAGACATGACTGCCCGGAGCGTCCTGGTGCCCAGTTCTAACAGCATAACAAGCCTCATGGGAGTGGAACCAAAAGGTTCGCTCACTGCATGGAAGGATTCTGCCAAACCCCGGATTCGGTCCTTGGGCTAGGGTTTGACCAGCCCTGCTGTAGATCGACCATTCTCAACCTTTTTTTTTGGCTGTGGTCCCTTAGGAGCTCCTCTTGGGTTCCAGGGCCCCCTGTCAAACAAGATATAACACAAACAGATAAACATAAAATCAGTTATTATTTTTGGTTTTCAGTTTGTGGCCCACTTAAAATGTGTCAGGGCTCCCCAGGGGCCATATGGCTCCCATTGAGAATGGCTGCCTAGATAACCTTTTCCAGAAACCCTCTGATTCTGTCTTTGTCCTCACTGTAATGTCTTTGTGTTTACAGGCCAGGAACGAGCCTGATGTTTACGAAACAAGTGATCTACCTGAAGATGATCAAGCTGAGTTTGATGCGGTAAGCTTGGATGATACTCATTTGCGTCTTCAGGAGTGTTCTGATTAGATAGACATGTTAAGTGGGTGTGCCAAGCCCTCAAACCCTTTCCAAAAGTTTCCTTTGACCCAAGTGACTTGTATTACTTAGGACAGTTGCGGATTTGACCAGATGAGGGGGTTTATGGGATTAGGTTGCCTGAATCTTAATTAAAAGGGTCTAGATTTCTGAATCATCCTTCTTTGGAAATGATGCAGCAACTCCTGACAAATATTGAACTTCGTAAACAACTCTTCCCCTCTGTTGCTCTAATTCCTCTCTAGTTTAATCCCATAAAAGAAGTCTAAAACTAAGAATATTCCAAGAAGGGCCCATGCTGTTCCTTGATACCTTTATTCCAGATTGAGATCAGATGCTAAAGAAACATTGCTTGATCGGATTTGAAAGCTTTTGAATTTGTTCTTATTGCTGCTTACCAGGAGAGGGCTTATTTCTGCCTTTGATAAAAGGCACAAACTTTGTACATTGTGATGAAGAAAGAAAGTTGGATTTTTGTTGTTTCTGGGTGAAATGGGATCATTTAATCTTCTGAGTGCAAAGCTACTCTGGAGTGCCACCGAAGCTCTTAGTCAAAAAGACATATGTAAGCATTTGTTGCCTTTAAATCATAACTCTAGTTATGAGGCCACTGCAGAAAATAATATGAGGCCTGAGCAATTAGATGCAAGGCCTGAGGTAAAGACAACCTTTTGTCTGGAATGGATGTGAATAGAAAATGGATTTCCAGAGACGCTAGAAAAAGATTAAGAGTACAGTCCTGAGATTGATCATACTGGTCCAGTGTAAGTCTCTTATGTTGGCCTGGGGAGTGGGTGGGATTGGTTGTCACTTAGGCTGGATCCTAACCCCCTCTTGAGCAGCCTGGCCTAACTCCTGGCCAGCCTGGCCTAACTACTCAGATTTAGCTGGCACAGATCCGAGTAGTCCCATTGTGGTGGCTGGAGCAGTGCTCAGGGTAAGGGGGAAAAATATCCCCTTGACCCGAATTGTGCCACAGTCACCTCCAGTCCTGTGCTGTATACAGCACAGGCCACCCAGCTTGCCTGTTCCAGCACAGGTTAGAATTGGGCTGTGACTGGGAGGGAACAGGGAATGTGCTTTACATTCACCACCTCCAGTGGCTGAATGCAGTGTATACCAATGCTGGGAGACCCAGAAGTGTCTTTTGAGCTGTTTTAAGCCCAGAGAGGCTGGAGAACCTAGCAGGTTGGATAAAATTATCCAGAGTGCCAGGTCTGGCCTGTGAACCGGGGTTTGGAGACCCCTGGTATACAGCACTGGGGTTTAGAAAACTGAAACTCAGTTGGCACTTTAAAGTTGGCCCATTTTTCCAGCCCTGCTTCATACAGTAGGTCCCTTGCTGAATTGGATCAATTGATTAGATCAGGGCTGCCCAAACCCTGGCCCTGGGGCCACTTGTGGCCCTCGAGGCCTCTCAATGCGGCCCTCAAGGAGCTCCCAGTCTCCAATGGGCCTCTGGCCCTCCGGTGATTTGTTGGAGCCCACACTGGCCTGATGCAACTGCTCTCAGTATGAGGGCAACTGTTTGACCTCTCAGTGAGCTGTGGGATGAGGGCTGCCTCCACTGCTTGCTGTTTCACATCTGTGATGCAGTAGTGGCAGCAAAGGAAAGGCCAGCCTTGCTTTGTGCAAGGCCTTTTATAGGCCTTGAGCTATTGCAAGACCTTCATTCATTCATGTAAGTTCATTTTTAATATATTGATTTATGTAGACTTATGTAAATTTATTCAAATTTGACTTGGGGGAGATGAGGGGAAGCGTCCCTGCTTATCTTCCTTCTGAGGGGGATACTACTTTTTTATTTCCTTTATTTATAAAAACTCAAGCTACTTCTTGTACTGAGGTGCATGAGTAGGGTGCACTTGTTTCTGGCTAATGCTGTGCACAGTATCAATAGCCACATCAATGCTTGTTAGTTTCAAGCACAATACAAGAAGTAGCTTGAGGTTTTGTAAATAAAGACAGAAATAAAAACAGTAGTAAATAAATACACAAATATTTTGTTCCAGGTGTTTTATTTTTTGCTTGATAGCAATTGGAAGAAGCTTCTGAGCTGGAATACTGTCTCTTGTCATTTACAGTTTGAGTTTCTTGGTAGGAACTTCCTGCCTGATGACATCACTTCTGGCTCTGACATCACAGTGATGTCACTTCCTGCTTGATGATGTCATTTCTGGCTATGACATCACTTCCAGGTTGCTGACATCACTTCCGGTGGGCCCCAGACAGATTGTCATTCTCAGAAGTGGGTCCCGGGCTAAAAAGGGTGACAACCACTGCAGTAGTGGATTAGTAGTGTCGCTACTGTTACCCAGCCTTTCCATGCATGCCACCAATTCAAAGTAGGTTTTTTCATTTATTATTCTGATCTGTTGTTGTGGCTTCTAATTTCTTCAAAATACCAGACTTTTTACATTCCTTAATTTTATTAGAAAGCGTTTTTTGCATGCTGTTGTCAACCACTAATACTTATCAAAAGGTTGCTTGATCACCCCACTATTTGCTTGTACCCTCTCCCTTCCACTGCTTCACACCAATTCCTCTCCTGCATTGTCCGCTCATCTTCTCCCCTTTCATTTGCTTTCGCCTCCCCTAGTCTCCTCCTCCACTGTAAAACTCTTTCCTGTACTTTGGGTCCAGAAAATCAATGTACGAAACGAGAATATGGCTGCAGGACTATTTTGGCTGTCTGGGAGGAGCAATCTGAGGGTGTGTTGGCCGTCTCCCCCAGCTTCAAAAGACCAGGGAACACAGTCAGGATAGTGCTGTGGTGCTCTTTGTGAGTGATGGACAAGTGACAAAATAGGCAGATGGTTCCATTTGGTTGCTGGATGGGGGTGATTTCTGCTCACTCTGGCAAGCAGATGAACAGCAAATGGGCCCAGTGTAGCATCATGGCTGGTGTTTGTTAAATGGAGATCCAAACTGATTATAGTTTCACTGCTCTAGGCAAATACTGTAGTTTGTAATATGTTTGCATAAGGCTGGGCAAAGAGTGTTGTTTTATGGGTGGGGTTGTTTGTCCCCAGTAGGTTCTAAGCCTTTTCGAAGCACTCAGGCTGCAATCCTGTACACATTTACTGGAGAGTAAGGCCCATTTAATACAGATTATTATTATTAACGATATTTATATACCGCTTTTCAACAGAAAGTTCACAAAGGGGTTTACAGAGAAAAATCAAATATCTAATGGCTCCCTGTCCCAAAAGGTCTCACAATTGAAAAAGATGCTAAAGAGCATCAGCAGACAGCCATTAGAAAAGACACTGCTGGGGTGAAAAGGGCCCAGTTACTCTCCCTCTGCTAAATAAAAGAGGAGCACCCACTTGAAAAAGTGCCTCTTACCCAGTTGCAGGGGAACTTACTTTTGAGTAAACATGCATAGGTTTGCCCTGTGAGGCTATTACTGCTGCTGTGTGCAGCAGATCATTTGGGTGTGCATTATACAAAGCAGCATGAAATTGGATAGCTTTGAGAAAAGCCTGTGGGGGATATCCGATTTTATTTGAAAAAGCACTGTGTGGTGGAAGAGGGGGGGCAGCAACTTCTGAGGATCAGGCAGAATAGTACCTTTCAGCATGCCTTTGTGGCAGCTTTGGTTTAGTAGTGTAGCATCAAATGGAAATGCATGCGACAAATGGCAGAACTACACATTTGGTGGCAAACATGGGATAGCTAACTGTTTGCTGCCATTGTATAAAGTGGCAGTGGTAAGGGGGTGTGTGGACGTACACCTTTTCCCATCTTGCCACTTTTTCCCCAGCAAGACATGGTTCTGCCCCGAGTACAGTAAAGTACTGTAGGGGCTTGAAGCAGGCATGCCCCAGCAAGAGGGCTCAGACTTGCTTCAGGGGTTAAGGCACCCTGGTCCTCCTCCCTGGTTTGGCTGGTTTGCCCTGGTCTTGGGCCGGAGCTGTTGGCTGCACAGCCTCCTGCCTCACCTCTCTTTCTGCACTCTCTGTCATCACTGGCCTCCTGCCTCTTACGGGGTTTCCTGCTTCCTCTTGCCCCTCCCCTTCCTGCCTGAGGGATTGAAAAGGAGCACCTGCTGGCAGCTGCTGGCCCTTAGGCATTCCTGGCCCCACCCCTGGTATCCATTGACCCAGTATGGGGCCCTAGCTGCTGCTCTCTGCCTTCTGGGACCCCTGCCCTGGTAAGTTGGGGTCCATGGGGAGCGGCGGAACCCTGACAAGTACATTTGGCATTGTAAAGTTGGTTGTGCAGATTGTGTGGATGGCAGTAGGTATCCTGACCGATTCCCTTCTTTGGTCTCAACTTGCTAAAGAGCGGCAAGATCAGACAAGACCAACACCCCACATGCTTGTGTGTGCCAGAATCCAGAAGTCTTTTTCACAACTTCTGTTTAGAAACTGGAAGAATCTTCCTTCACAACTTCCTTTAGAAGCTGGAAGAATCTTCTATTTGTCATCTGTGCAGGCTGATGTCATTCTTAACCTTACTTCTTGCTTATTCATGCAACCAGCTGAGTGACAGTCCCTTCCCAAGTCTGCATGTGATGACTTGCAGTCCATGGCAAGCCGGTTGCGTGCATCTGCTGAAAAGTGCAAGATTCAACTTTCAATGAGCCACTGCAAATCCTACAAACCTGTGGTTAGAGTCATGTACCAAAAACGGTCTCCCGCATATGGCAGTGGTTGCATACAATTGGCTGACCACCGTCTAGAAGTCAACATGCACAGACTTTCTAAGTGCTTTTCCCATCATGGCAGTACACCCAACTGTTGTGTGCGCAGGTCCAGACACTCTGTCTCCATTGTGAATGGTTTTGGCTACGTCAGCAGTTAGTTGGAGCAACTCAGCCCCGAGAATGTCCTCTGTTGCCTTAAGAATTTTGCTGGATAAAAGGGGGATAACCCCAATTATGCCACTCTGAGCTTCTTGAAGGAAGACTGTGGGCTTAAAATATGGCGATGAAAAATGATATGTGACATTTAACTGGAGAAACGCCGCTGATGCAGGCGAAAAATGCAGCGCATGGGAAACTGGAGTCCTTTAGAATTTTTCATTGCTTACCTTTCTCTCCTACTTGGCCTCTCGGGAAAGGGGCCCTTGCTCAGTAGTCGAGGGCATGTTTTGCACTCAGAGGATTCCTGAGAACTCTGGTTAAAGGATCTCTGTAGCAATGTTCAGAAAGACCCCTTTCAGCCTGCGATCTTGGTAAACGGCTGTCAGAGTAGATCTTGTTATTTATTTGATGTGTATCCGTAGGTTTGTATCCATTTAGTCCAGGGATGTCAAACCTTTTCCATACTGCAGGCCAAATAGCACTCATGTGGCCTGCTGAGGGCCAAAAGTGACATCATTAAGCGGGTGATGACCAGAAATGAGCACTTTTTTCTCACTTAGGAACTCATTAGCTGCAAGTGACAGAAGAAAAATTACAGAAATCTTGATCTTATTTTTAAGATATGAGAGAGCCCAATTATCATGCAGGAGCCCAATTATCATTTCAGCAGTGACATCTCAGTGCAGCTCAGCTAGCTGAGAGCAGTCAATTGTGGTGCTGGGAGAGCCCAAAGATTGAATAAAGAGCTTGCATCCAGCCTGCAAGACTTATGTTTGGCACCCCTGAATTACCATAGTCCAACATGCCATTTCCAGCAATGGCTTGCCACATGTTCCTGAGAGGCTGACAAGTAGGTTATTTAGACATAACCTGCTCTGTTGTTGACCCTCTACCTCTCAGGGTTACAGCCCTGATGATGGAGGTTTCTTTTAGCTAGTTCAGCCAATCCTCCTAAGTTTGTCTAATCCTTTTCAGTCAACAGACAACAAAACCTTTATTTGGCATAAATAATCCTTTTCAAAACCGCTGAAGACAGTGACCACTACTATATCTTGTGTTGGTGTACCCATCTTCCTTAATTCCATGCGCTGTGAGAAAGAGGCTTATGCTTGCTCAAATAAATAAGAAATGTGTGCAGCACTTGCTTTTGTCCTGATCCTGCTGTCAGGCGGCTTCACTGGGTGACCCTGAGCTCTTGTAGGAATTTGTGAGAAAGGGGGAAAAAGTGATCTCTATATGGTTCACTATTTTATGAGTGTTTATATCATTGCTTTTATATCATCATTGCCCTGGTTGCAACCTCTGATTGTCTTTGTCCAGGTAAGCTCTCAGAGACAAAGTTCAGGTATGCCAGTTGCTTGTATTTGGGTGCTGGATGTAATTTGCTTCCTGTATTTTCCAGCAAACTGGGCTGCTACAGTTCCTGCAATACTCTATCTTGGGGAGGAGTGGGGGAGAAATAAACGGAAAACATATATTGAACTCCCAGTGGTTGTGGTTTTCTCCTGCCTCTATGTGAAACAACCCCTGCAACCTAGTGTGTTTAGGTACTTCCTTAAATGTGTTGCTGTGGATAGCACAGAGGCTGTATGTGCCTTCTGTGCATGTAACAGTCCTGAGGGGAATTGCGCACAGTACATTTAGTCTCATGGTAACAGGCTGTAGGAAGGGGGGGGGAGGGATTGAATGAAAAATTACCTTGGCAGTGGTAGCTGAGGGCACACTGAGACAAAGAGTTGAGGCACCGGTTCTTTGTTCTTTTTCTGTCAGCTTGGAAAGATCCCTGTGGCAGCTGCTTTTAGTCATTTTTATTAAGTCAGTTTTGTGTTTGTTTTTTAAGTTGTGAGTTGGGGATTGTTCATCCCTCCGAACACTTCCAACAGTTCAAAGTGGAACTGTTTTTAAAGCAAACAGATCTTTGATACTAGTGGCAATCCACAGAAATGACAAATATACTGTATACCCTGCCCTTGTGATGGACATGTTGGAGAGTCTGTATGAGAAACCTCCCCAAATCTTATCATGACTATTTAAGGGAATTTTTTTTTCTTTTGCATGTCATCACCTACTTTGCACTAAAAACAATGGCTAGCATCCAAAGTTTTCCTTCCCCATAGCAAGGAAACTTTGGCTGCTCTAAAATTAGAATTTGCAGTATTTTGAAAGTTGTTTGACAAAGGTGTAGATCAGTGAATTTCAACCTTTTTATCTTGTGGCACACTGACAAGGTACTGAAATTGTCAAGGCACACCGTCAGTCTTTTGACAATTGACAAGGTACATTGTGCTCTAGCAGGGGGCTCACATCCCTCCAATGGCCCTACTGATAAATTATCCTCCCTCAAACTCCCGCAGCACACCTGCAGACCTTTCGCGGCACACCGGTGTGCCACAGTATGGTGGTTGAAAATGGCTGGTGTAGATGCTTGTGTATAGGAAGAGACTTGGCGCAAGGATCCCATTGTCTGCAGACACTTCTGTTCCAGAACTGAGTCTAGCTGCTTCTGCCTGCTTGCTCATACCCAACTGGCATGGCAGTAGCCTCTTTAGAAGTCTCAGTGTTACTCAAGGGATGGATGTCTGCAAAATGGCCCCCACATAGCGTTTTAAGGGCCACTGAAACGGATTTGATTAGTTTGTGCTGGAAAAAACACCTGTTTTTTTGTGCTGGCAAACACACCTGTCTCTGTACCTACTCGTACAGGTAGACCACAGCTGCGACACAAGGACATCTGCAAGAGGGATCTGAAGGCCTTAGGAATGGACCTCAACAAGTGGGAAACCCTGGCCTCTGAGCGGCCTGCTTGGAGGCAGGCTGTGCAGCATGGCCTTTCCCAGTTTGAAGAGACACTTTGCCAACAGTCTGAGGCAAAGAGGCAAAGAAGGAAGGCCCATAGCCAGGGAGACAGACCAGGGACAGACTGCACTTGCTCCCGTTGTGGAAGGGATTGTCACTCCCGGATTGGCCTTTTCAGCCACACTAGACGCAGTGCCGGAACCACCTTTCAGAGCGCGATACCGTGGTCTTTCGAGACTGAAGGTTGCCAATATTGCTGGCACACAGCATTGCCCTTGCAATTTGCAGCATTATTATTATTCTTTCTAGAGGGCTTTTATATACAGTATTACATAAGAACATAAGAACAGCCCCACTGGATCAGGCCATAGGCCCATCTAGTCCAGCTTCCTGTATCTCACAGCGGCCCACCAAATGCCCCAGGGAGCACACCAGATAACAAGAGACCTCATCCTGGTGCTCTCCCCTACATCTGGCATTCTGACTTAACCCATTCCTAAAATCAGGAGGTTGCGCATACACATCATGGCTTGTACCCCATAATGGATTTTTCCTCCAGAAACTTGTCCAATCCCCTTTTAAAGGCGTCTAGGCTAGACGCCAGCACCACATCCTGTGGCAAGGAGTTCCACAGACCGACCACGCGCTGAGTAAAGAAATATTTTCTTTTGTCTGTCCTAACCCGCCCAACACTCAATTTTAGTGGATGTCCCCTGGTTCTGGTATTATGTGAGAGTGTAAAGAGCATCTCCCTATCCACTCTGTCCATCCCCTGCATAATTTTGTATGTCTCAATCATGTCCCCCCTCAAGCGTCTCTTTTCTAGGCTGAAGAGGCCCAAACGCCGTAGCCTTTCCTCATAAGGAAGGTGCCCCAGCCCCGTAATCATCTTAGTTGCTCTCTTTTGCACCTTTTCCATTTCCACTATGTCTTTTTTGAGATGCGGCGACCAGAACTGGACACGATACTCCAGGTGTGGCCTTACCATAGATTTGTACAACGGCATTATAATACTAACCGTTTTGTTCTCAATACCCTTCCTAATGATCCCAAGCATAGAATTGGCCTTCTTCACTGCCACCGCACATTGGGTCGACACTTTCATCGACCTGTCCACCACCACCCCAAGATCTCTCTCCTGATCTGTCACAGACAGCTCAGAACCCATCAGCCTATATCTAAAGTTTTGATTTTTTGCCCCAATGTGCATGACTTTACACTTACTGACATTGAAGCGCATCTGCCATTTTGCTGCCCATTCTGCCAGTCTGGAGAGATCCTTCTGGAGCTCCTCACAATCACTTCTGGTCTTTACCACTCGGAAAAGTTTGGTGTCGTCTGCAAACTTAGCCACTTCACTGCTCAACCCTGTCTCCAGGTCATTTATGAAGAGGTTGAAAAGCACCGGTCCCAGGACAGATCCTTGGGGCACACCGCTTTTCACCTCTCTCCATTGTGAAAATTGCCCATTGACACCCACTCTCTGCTTCCTGGCCTCCAACCAGTTCTCAATCCACGAGAGGACCTGTCCTCTAATTCCCTGACTGTGGAGTTTTTTCAGTAGCCTTTGGTGAGGGACCGTGTCAAACGCCTTCTGAAAGTCCAGATATATAATGTCCACGGGTTCTCCCGCATCCACATGCCTGTTGACCTTTTCAAAGAATTCTATAAGGTTTGTGAGGCAAGACTTACCCTTACAGAAGCCATGCTGACTCTCCCTCAGCAAGGCCTGTTCGTCTATGTGTTTTGAGATCCTATCTTTGATGAGGCATTCCACCATCTTACCCGGTATGGATGTTAGGCCTATAGTTTCCCGGGTCCCCCCTCTTTCCCTTTTTAAAAATAGGCGTGACATTTGCTATCCTCCAATCTTCTGGCACTGTGGCCGTTTTGAGGGACAAGTTGCATACCTTAGTCAAGAGATCTGCAACTTCATTCTTCAATTCCTTAATAACCCTTGGGTGTATGCCATCAGGGCCCGGTGACTTATTGATCTTTAATTTATCAATGAGGTCTGAAACATCTTCTCTTTTAACCTCTATCTGACTTAACTCCTCGGTTAGGAGGGGCCGTTCGGGCAGCGGTATCTGCCCGAGGTCTTCTGCCGTGAAGACAGATGCAAAGAACTCATTTAATTTCTCTGCCATCTCTAAGTCTCCTTTTATCTCCCCTTTCCCTCCCTCACCATCCAGAGGGCCAACCGCTTCTCTGGCGGGTTTCCTGCTTCTAACATATTTGAAGAAGCTTTTATTATTCCCCTTAATGTTGCTGGCCATGCGTTCCTCATAGTCTCGCTTGGCCTCCCCTATCACCTTCTTACATTTCTTTTGCCACAGTTTATGTTCCTTTTTATTCTCTTCATTAGGGCAAGACTTCCATTTACGGAAGGAAGCTTCCTTGCCCTTCACAGCCTCTCTAACTTGGCTGGTTAGCCATGCGGGCACTCTCCTGGATTTAGTGGAACCCTTCTTTCTTTGCGGTATACACCTCTGCTGGGCCTCTATTACTGTTGTTTTAAGCAGCCTCCATGCACTCTGGAGAGACTGGACTCTTTTTACCCTCCCTTTCAACCTCCTTCTAACCAGCCTCCTCATTTGAGGGAAGTCCGCCCGTCGGAAGTCAAGGGTTTTTGTTAGAGATTTGCCTGGTATTCTTCCCCCAACGTGCACGTCAAAACGGATCGCAGCATGATCACTGTTCCCCAATGGCTCAGTAACGTTTACATCTCTAACCAGGTCCTGCGTACCGCACAAAATTAAATCCAGAGTCACCTGTCCTCTGGTGGGCTCCGTGACTAGCTGATCTAAGCCACAGTCATTTAGCACGTCAAGAAATCCGGTTTCCTTATCGTGACCAGAACACAAATTGACCCAGTCAATATGAGGATAATTGAAGTCCCCCATGATTACAACCCTGTCCCTCCTTGTCACCTCCCTGATCTGTTTCCTCATTTCAAGGTCCTCATCAGATTTCTGGTCTGGAGGATGATAGCACGCCCCCAGTATTACATCGTTGCACAAGCCTGGTAATTTAACCCACAGAGATTCTACGGTGGAGTCGGACCCACCTTCAATCTCTACTTTGCTGGATTCTATCCCTTCCTTAACATAAAGGGCCACCCCACCTCCAACACGCCCCTGCCTGTCCCTCCTGTAGAGTTTATAGCCTGGGATTGCGGTATCCCACTGATTTTCTGCATTCCACCAGATTTCCGTTATGCCCACTATGTCAATATTTTCCCTTGTCACCAGACATTCCAGTTCTCCCACCTTTGCTCGTAGACTTCGGGCATTCGCATAAAAGCATTTATACACGGAATGCCCCAGGATGGGCTGCTTATTAGCTCCTTTGTCCCCGCATCCTCTCATTGTGCCAAACCGTCTATCACATCCCATCACCCTACCTTTCCCAATTTCTTCTCCTACCCTGCCTTTGTCTTGTTGTTCTCTAACCTCCCCATCCTCATCCCATAGGGATGAGGAGTCCTGAACCGGATGCCCCGCGGCTCCTGTCGGCCTTCCCCCAGGGATCAGTTTAAAAGCTGCTCTGCCACCTTTTTAATGTTATGCGCCAGCAGTCTGGTTCCATTCTGGTTCAAATGGAGCCCGTCCCTCTTGTACAGGCCCCGCTTGTCCCAAAACATTCCCCAGTGCCTAACGAATCTAAACCCCTCCTCCCTATACCACCGTCTCATCCACGCATTGAGACCCCTGATCCCCGCCTGCCTAGCTGGCCCTGCGCGTGGAACAGGTAGCACTTCAGAGAACGCTACCTTTGAGGTCCTGGCTTTCAGCTTCCTGCCTAAAAGCCTAAATTTGGCCTCCAGGACCTCCCAGCTACACTTGCCCACATCGTTGGTGCCGACATGCACCACAGCCGCTACCTCTCCCCCAGCACTGTCTACCAGCCTGTCTAGACGAGAAGTGATGTCCACAACCTTCGCACCAGGCAGGCAAGTCACCATGCGGTCCTCACATCCATCGCAAACCCCCCTCTCTATGTTTCTAATAATCGAATCCCCCACTACAAGAAGCCCCCGACCCCCCTCCCGCCGAGGAGTATCCCAAGTTATTATATAACTTATACATTCTTTCTAGAGGGCTACGTAGGCACAGTACACAAATCCAAACAAAGGCACAGACTTAAGTTAACCATCTCTTCTTAAGGCCAAACTAAGGGCGTTTTAGTATAGCTGCTCTTCGTGGCAGCTGGTTCCCCCTGGCTTCCATTTTGTTTTTCCCAGTATGCTCCAGGAGTGACACGACAATGGTCATTGTTCAAGGGTTCTTCTGGGGAAAGAAATTGCACCACCACCCCCATGTGGGAGCTGATAGTGTTTTTCCCAGAGACCTCTTCTTATCACAATCTAGTGTCTTCCTCGGGATGTTCCAGGGAAAAACAAAATATCAACTAGATATAGCCAGTTACTAGTGCGAATCTCTGCACTTTCAGTGTTACTGCCGCCACTTCTGCCTCTAGAGGCATGGCGACAAAAAGTTTAAAAAAGAATAAAAGAGCATTATTAAGAATATTTATATACTGCTTTTCGACAAAAAAGTTCACAATGCGGTTTACAGAAAATCAAATAACTAAATGGCATCCTACCAGCTATTGATAAGCCCCCACACGACAAGACAAGAGATTTACCCACCCTAAACCTCTAATTTTACACCACTTATCTTTAGTTTTGTCTTGTCCAAATCTTTCCAGCACCCACCAAGCCCATCAATTACACCTGGGCCAGGCTGACCTGATGTTTCCTTTCTGTTCTTTTTCTTTCTGGGTAGGGCTGCCTCCTAGCAACTCTTGGTCATGTGACCAGTGACCTCACTGGGATTTTATGACTTCATAAAGATCTGGCATCTTGTTCCCCCTTGCAGAGCAGTAGCATAGCTGAAACCCAAGGCTCTGCTAGACCCTTGGCAGCTGAAGTGGATTGGGCTGCTAATTTGGTTTTAATGAGTGCCATTACCTGCCATGAAACTGTATGCAAAATGGATTAGAAGCTCTCTTCTCACTTAAATGTTTTCTGGCTTGAAAATGCCTGAACTTTCCATTGGAAGATGATGACTGCTTTTGCGACGGAAAGAGCAGTGCTTTTATTGCCATGGATTGAAGGAGGCTTCCGCTTAAGGTACCCAGATGAAAAATTGGGAGCAAGCAGACCACTTTGATTGGAGATGACATGTAGGTTTAGTCACATAAATGATTCACTTACTCAGTGAAAGTAGGTCAGTGCTTGGGGGGGAGTTGTGTGGAGTCTCTTTTGCAGGATTCACTGCTGAATAACCATACGGGGAAAGGCAGCCCTGTGGAACAGGCAACTTTTTCCCAGCATGGCTGTGTGGGTGGAGTGTTGAATGAAAAGAGTTCTTCTTGACAGTGGAGTTATTTAGAAGGCCGCTTCCTGTTATTTGCTGAAGCTAAAGCATTGGCATTCTGCAGTTTTGGAACATCTACAAAAAAAAAAATGACAAAAATATAACTTTATTATTAAGCAGGTTTCTAAAGAGTTTGAAAGGTCCACCTCTCTGTCTACCCCTTTGTTTTCTCTGCAGTTCCCTGTTACGCCTCCATTCCCAGGCCCAGGGGCTTTATACTTAGCTGTTTTATCCTCCTGTTCTGTTAATGTTTTCAGCACTGCTGGCATTTTATTGTAGAAGTAAAGAAATTCTTGTCCCAAGGAGCTTATAATCTAGATTTTAACAGTGTGGAGGCAACTGGACGAAGGGATAGGAGGGCAACTCAAATGAGACAAATGTGAGCAAGTAAAGTGAGAGGCAGCTCCATGTAGGTATTGATCATGATGAAATAATGTTTTTGTTTCTGTTTCAGTCACTGGGCTTTAAAGCTGATTTTTTTTTAAGGCTGCAGCCTAGTGCACCCTTGCCTGGGACTAAGTCCCATTGAAGTTGGTGGGACTCAGTTAAGGACATAGGAAGAACTTTATTGGATCAAACCAAATCTGTTTTCCTCAGTTATGAGCCAGGAAGCCCCCAAGCAATACATGAAGACAATAGGTGAGCCCTTCTGTTTCTCTCCTCTCAGTAACTGGTATGCCTCTGAACATGCAGGTTCCATGTAGCCATCATGACTAACAGTCCTTCATCTATCCTCCCTCAGTTTGCCCAGTTCTGTACAGCTGAGTTTGGATTGCCCTCTAGGTTAGATGTTTGGCAATGTCTACTTCTCTAAATTTTGCACAGGTTTATAATTGGAATCATTTGTATAGCATTTTTGAATGTTCAAAGCACTATGTGTTTATTAACAAGTTGTCTCACAATTAGCTTTTAAGAAACATATTGTTATCTTAAAACAGCTGTGTTGCAGCTGGGTACCCTGAGTCTGAGAAGGCTCACCTAAGAACATCTAATACGTTAAGGGCAAAGATTACATTTGAATCAGGAGCTTTCTGATGTGTAGCTCAGTCTCTTCAACTGAGCCACCATGACATGCTGGTGTTCTGCTTATATATATATGCTGCTTTGTTTGTTCTGCTTACAAGCTTCAAAAGGTTTTTTTTTCTTCAGCAGTGAGATCTACAGACTATGGAAATTGTAGTTATGCAGAGATTTATCACCACATAGCCCATTCCATAGTTACAGTCCGTAGTTCTCCATCCTTCCTAGAACTTTAACTAGTTAAGACAGTGTTTGAATACCTGGTGAGAACTGAAAATAATCTCTTAGCTCTTCTAGTTCAGCAATGCCATGTTTGCTACTTTGAGAAACATTGTTTGTCCTGTTGAGGTGGAAATTATGCATCAATCTTCTGGTTTGTATAGGAGTTGCAGACGTCTAAGAAGTTGGAAAAATACTCCTTTAGTGCCAGATTGTTGAATGTCCTGAAGGTACTGGTGGCCCTGTGACACCTTGACCCACCCACTGATGATATACTATGCGCTACCATTGTCACCAGTATTGAGAGTTCCCAAGTTCTTTTAGCCAGGAGAGCCCTCTACTGAGCATGGACCCTTGGAGAGTGCCCTACCTGACTAACCCCTGACCTCTTAGTTAGACCAACTCCTCTTACACCAACTCCTTCCTCTTAGTTAGGAGAATGCCTTTAAAATCTGCATTTTTTTTTTTAATTTGAGGCAATCACTTGGGCTTTTTCTATTGAGGAATGCCTGTAAAAAAACTATTGGTTCTGAATGCAAACATTTATATTTCACTGTTTTTCCATAAATATTCTTTTGTGGAGAAAATAATGTGGGGCTCAAATCAACCCTTAATGTGAAATAAAGAACGTTTCCACAGTATTTTGGAAAGAAGTTATCTGTGACGGGGGCCTGGCACACCCACTCGCTTGGTTATTCCCCAGTGATGCTGACACATCTTTGGTCATGAGACGATGATATTTGTTTGTGTCTTAGTGCCGCATTCCTAAGATGCGGCTAGCATGAAGTGTATTGTCTGGAGATCAAAATATATCAAGGGTAGTCCTGTATTGTAAATTCTGTTGGTGGGAAACAAGACTTCAGGGGTGAAATGAATGATAGGTCCAGAGATTCTTCTGTTCAAATTGGAGGTATTCTAACAGGAAGCTGTGGGTGCCTTATTCTGGGACTCATGTCTGAGGCGGGGTTGTTCAGAGTGACACCAGAATGCTCTCCTTCTGTTGTCTGACGGATTTCATACATGCTCTTGGTGCCAAGAACATATATGATGGCCTATGCTTTTTGTATTGATTTATTGCCCATGCTATTCCTAGGAAGCATCATGGCGAAAATCCTTTCCCTTAGATGCAAAACAGCCTGTGAGTTTAAGGGTGCAATCCTAACCCTCCTAACCCCTTATGTCAGTGCTTTCCAGCACTGGCATAGCAGTGCCAATGGGACGTGTGCTGCATCCTGCAGTTGGGTGTCACTCATGGAGTCCTCAAAGTAAGGGAATGTTTGTTCCCTTACCTCAGAGCGGCATTGCCCTTATGTCACTGCTGAAAAGCACTGACATATAAGGGGTTAGGATTGCACCCTAAGCCAGCATTGTGCTTGTCCTGTGAAATGGGATTGAAATATAGTAATGGGATGTTTATGTGGCAATTATGTGCCTGCGCTCTTCAGACTAACAGGGTGCTGAAAGCTGGCAGCCACTCTTGGCGCATGTTTGGGATTACTGAGCTGCAGTGAAACTGTGCTTGATTGCTGAGGACTGACCTGAACTTTTTAGAACTGAGGCTGTAATTTACAGAACAATGCTTGTGCTCTGAGCAATCAAGCAGAATTGCCAGGTTTGAAAAAGTCAGTGTGCTCCAAGGTCTCACAATATGTAAATCTGACCTTTCAAGAAATTCACTAGTCCAACCACTGGGTTTTGTAAAAAATTACCTGCTGAATGCCCTTCTTTTCCCTGCCCCTGTACTACAATTCCCAAATGGCAGTGTGAGAATGCACATGTGTCCCACAAAGGAAGTGAGCATGCACAAACAATTAGGAGCCAATAAAGTGCTATCAAAAATAGCAGATTTTTTTCCCCCCTGAGCATTCTGTGACGACATTTTTGATAGCCAGCCCAATTTTTTGTCAAACCAAGAGGCTGCCCTTGCTAGTTGGAAGGGGAGACAACTGATTAGATCAGGGTTTGCTTGCAAGGGCTGGTTCCTTCCAACCTTGAAATGGCAGGCTGAGCCTCCCTCTGCTCCAGATGTGCTGGCAAGAAGAGCTTCAGACATTTTGTTATCTGGAGCTGCAGGTTAGGGTGTCTGTCTGTGACAAATAATGGCCCTGGAGACCCCAACGTATAGAGTAAAAAAATATTAAAATCATTGATTAAATCATGATTTTAATTGGCAAGAAGAAAAGCTCCTGATTTAAATCACTGATTTTTTTTTCTTAATCCACCCTGAAAAAGTACCGTATTTTTCGCTCCATAAGACACACCTGACCATAAGATGCACCTAGTTTTTAGGGGTGGAAAACAAGGAAAAAAATATTCTGAACCAAATAGTGTAATAAAATATTTAATAAACTATAACAGAATAACATTTGAACCATGTTAAAGTGAACAGCAGTCAACAGTGGCATTAAGAACCATTATCACTGTCATTAACAAATGGAGAGACTTAAAGATTTGAGTACTCTAGTTCTCTGGAAACCCCAAGAACTCATCATTGCTAGAGTCAGAATTTATGAAGCTCACAAAAGCAGGTGCACACAAATAGGGGATCACATTATCTTTCTGCTACAATGATGTTCTGCCAAATTCCAAACCACTGGGCCTCGTGCCCGCTTAAGGCTGATCAGTCCCCCTTGTGCAACTCAGCAGTGCAGCAAGCAAAAGTGAGTCCAGTTCCAGTCCACAGATGCCAAGTAAATCAGTCCCATCAATCAGAGTTACCAAATCAGAGTCCAGAGCCAATAAACCAAATTACAGTCCAAGGTCAGGTTCCAGGTAGCTCAGTCAAATCCATCAGGGTATCCAAGTCCAGTCACAATCCACAGTCAGATTCCAAATTCAATAAACCCAGTCAGTCTCCTCTCCTACCTCCAACCTGCACTCCTTTAAAATCCACAAACCCTTTCTGCCTCTGGTACTCCTTATATCCCTGAGGGCCCTATTGCCTTCCAGTGGCTGCAGCTGTGCAGCACACTCTGCTGGATGCCCAGGCCTTACCCTTAAAGGGGCCACTGCTGACACCACATCTACCTCCTCACCAGATCTTCCTGGATTCCAATACAAGGAGGGGGGGGGGGGAAGCAGATCTCTATACAGACCAGTGCAAAAACAGGGGAAAGGTGTGGGGGAGGGAAGATCTCTGTATAGACATCACAGCAAGACCAGTGCAAAACCCCTTCCACACAGAACCGTCAGGTGCTCACTCCCTGGGCTCCCTGGCTCTCTCCCTGGGCTCACAAGCCTGCCAGGGGCTCACTCCTAGGGATACGTGGACGGGAGAGAAGCCTGCAATTGACTCATTTCGCCTGGAGATTGACTGGTAGCTCGAGGATCGACATAATGAGCACCCCTGCTCTAGGGGCTTGCTCAGCAAGACTGCCACCCCACCCACGCTTTCCTGGGAGTGAGCCCCAGTAACTCTGAGACTTACTTCTGAGTAGACAGGAGGGCTTGCTCAGCAAGACTGCCATCCCACCCACACTTTCCTGGGAAGGCGAGCAGAGCTGGCCGGGGCCAGGGCCGGGGCCGGGGCGGAGTTTTTATTTATTTATTTATTTATTTATTTTGCAGTATTCACTCCATAAGCCGCACACACTCCCCCCCCCCCCACTTTTTGGGGGGGGGGAAAGTGCGTCTTATGGAGCGAAAAATACGGTAACTTGAGCTCCTATTTGCCTATGGACCTGTGATGTGAAAACTACTCTTGCATATCAAAAAGCATTTGATTTTTAAATTACTCACGCCTACAGTTACTTGGGTCTCATTTGTCCTCCAGATAATACTGTAAGTCTCAGGATAACCAATTTCTATCATCTTGCTCTCTTTTAATTGGCTTATAAAATTAATTTTCCCGGCTGCATAACCTGATTTAATCTCTACTGCTATAAAGACCTGAAGGGGGGATAATTAACTTTTAATTGAGAAGCCTGACTTTGCAAGATATGCCTTTTCTCAAAAGGGCTGCTGTCTACTGCTGGATGCTCATGAGAGGGGAGAAGCATCGGGCTTTCATTTTCATATGGAGACACTGACTGAGGTTTGAAATTACCTCTCTCCCTAGAATTGCTGCCACCCCTCCCCCTTTTTCATGTAAGTTCCATGTACTCTAGTTTTCCTACCGGGTGATTAAAATCACTCCCTCCTCCCTTGCACTTTTGCAGTGTCTTCCCACCCAACCAGTACAGTTAGTGATTTCTAACCCTCTTAGGATGTAACTGCTTGTCCTATCCAAGCTTTTTCAACTAGTTTTCTGACTTAAAGAATCCTCTTTCAAGGATCCTGTATCTTTAATGGAAGAGTAGCTTGTCCTACCATTGCATCCCACAGTTAAGGTGGGAGAAGTGGATCTATCTGAAACTCTCCCTTCTATAAAAAGGCATAGGAACCCTGTCCTGTACTGAATCTGGCCATCCTGGTTTGAGGTGAGTGGGATATGTGCACCCCACACACTTCAAATGCCACACGTTAGAACAAAGCTTGTAAGACAGCCTCTGTTCATAAGGGCTGCCTCATTTTTTTACAGGAGTAAACAAGAATTTGTGTGAGATCTTGAATTTTAAAAATCAGCAGGATTATAGAACACGGTCTCTTTAATTTTCTGCAGTCTTTCTAATATGAGCAGAATGCATGTCTTTGCTTAGTACTCAGCATGATACTTCACCAGAATTATAAATTCTCCCTGTCTCCTGTGGTGAACAGTCTCTGACAAATCCTTGTCCTCTGGGCTTTGAAATTCTCAGTGCCCGGAGGAGGAGACATACACTCTCCCACTCTCAGAGGTGTCCAATCATAAGGTTAGAAGCATATGCTTCCCCACCTCCACCTCATGAAGAAAAATCCTCTGGCTGCACCTAGATATCTCTGGCTATATTTAGTGGAAGAATCAAAGCCAAAGCAAGTTCCATGAGCTCTCTAGAGAGGGGCGCTTGCTCCAACCTCCTGCATGTGGGAGTTTCATTAACTGCCAGGGCTTGCAAGTCACCAACCTCAATCAGTTCTATTTTGCAGTAATCGAAACTGAAGCTGCTTTGTGCTTAACTCATTGGCACTTGTTATTATTTTGATCTCCAGACATGTGCTTAAAGAAACTGCAAAAACAGCTTAGCAGTTTGTGGGTGCTTTTTCCTCTTTCTCTTCAGATGACTTTTCCCTCTTACTTGTCAAATGCAATCTCCCAGCTGAGAACCCAGTTGCTGAAGAGTGCCTGACAACAAGAGGCCAGCCTTGAAGGTCTCTTCTTTGAGTCCCAGTGCAGTGTTGTTTGTCTGTCATCCTTAGAGGAACTGGCTAGAGAGGAATCGTATTTCTGTGTATCCCATTCCTCCATTAGTGCAGGGGTGGGCAGTTTATTTTGCCTAAGGGATGCATTAAAAAAAAAAGAAAGAAATAAGATTATAGTGAGTCAGAAAGTTGCAGCTAATTTGCACGTAATAATTGTGTTGATGTGATGCAGTTTTGCATACCAGTGTCTTGAAATGGTTAATGCTGGATCTTTCAGGAGACAAAAGCTCATTTATACATTGTAAGGGTAAGTAAGAAATTGCAACTGCCAAGGGATTGAGCATCCTTGGGCCTCTCTCTGTCTAGCCCAAAATATCAAAGAAGAGATCAAAGCTCATTTCTACCATTGATCCGGTGAGGTGGATAGAGAGGCTTCCTACCCTGTCCTCCTTCTGGAAAAGAGTAGGACTCCCCACACTAGTGGTCTTTATCCTAAGGACGTATGAGGCTGCCTTTATATTGAGACAATGCAATGTTTCATTTAGGCTAGTATTACCTACTCTGACTGGTAGCAGCTGTCCATGGTACTTTAACTGGAAATTGAACCTGGGACCTGCATGTCTCCTGGCAGAGTTAAGCAAGGAACAGCTAAATACAGCTTGATACATAGCAGCTAGGTTTGGGCATGTGACCAGTCCAAAAAGATTTGGTCAACAGACATGTCAAATCATGATGAGGTATTTTGAAAGCACTGGCTATATTCGAACAAAAAGAGATACGTTTAATTACCACATGCTAATGGCCAAAATTTCATTGTTTCATAATGTAACTTTGGGGAAAAAAATGTAATCTATGACAATTTAATATTAAATAAATGACAGATTCAATGAAGAGTTCTCCCCTTGGACTTTGGTCCTGAAATTGAAGGGTCAGCCTTCAGTTACAGAAAGGAAGATGAAGTTCTAGGTCAGCCATTGTCAACCTTTTTCAGCTCACAGCGCACTGACAAGGCACTAAAATTGTCAAGGCACACTACAGTTTTTTACTTACATTAAATTTCTACATTACAATTAATCTTAAATTAATAAAATTAATACAATTAAATCATTACATGACAAAAAAATTCACAAGAAGCTAGGAAAGGGAAGTATATGTGGTTTCTGAAAAGGAGGAAAAAATGTTCTGAAGTCATTGAAAACATTGAAAAATGTTGAGAAGAGGAGAAAGAAGTGCCAATTGCCTGCTTGTGTATTTGAGAAAAAAGAGTGCAACCAAAAGCCCAATCCTATGCATGCCTACTCAGAAGTGAGCCCTATTATAGTCAATGGGCTTACTCCCAGGAAAGTGTGGTTGGTACAGCAGCCCCAGAGCCCAATCCTGTGCATGCCTGCTCAGAAGTAAGCCCCATTGTAGTCAATGAGGCTTACTCCCAGGAAAGTGTGGATAGGATTGTGGCCCAGCACCCTTCCTCTAAAAGCCCCAAAGTGCAGGGAGGGTCGCTTTGGGGAGTTGCAGGCAAACTAGCAAGGAAAAGGGACTTTCAACTACCCTTTTCAGCCAGTCAGTCCTTAGGTTCGGGGCCTCAGCAGACTTGCTCACGATGTACCTGCTTGCCCGCTTCTGGTTCCCTCTTCTCACTCACTCCGCAGCTCCCATCTCTTGGCTCCTCCAGTCTTCTCTGGTTGCCCAATCAGCACGCAGGCAGGCAACAACCGCCTTCTGCTCAACCCTATGCATGTCTACTCAGAAGTAAGCCCCATAATAGCCAATGGGGCTTACACCCAGGAAAGTGAGGTAAGGTTGCAACCTGAATCAGGTTGCGCAGTATCAAGAGCAAGCTCCAAGTGGACTCCTCAGCTGCTGTGTGGGATGCAAAGCAGCCGCGACCAGCCCCTTTGCTGGCTGCTCCCTTCCTTGTGCTGCCTGCCACGTGAGGCTCAAAGCAGCTGCTTCTCCTGCAGGCAGGCAGGCGTGCTGCTGCTGCTGCCTCCCTCCTCTGACCCCGCGGCACACCTGAGGCAGCCTGGTGTGCCGCGGTACAGCAGTTGAAAACCGCTGTTCTAGGTGGTGGCCTTTGTTACTTTATGACTGCCTGTGTCCCTGGTGGGGCCTGCAGTTCTAGCAGGTGGCCATTAGGAGGAGCTTTGCTCTGCTACTCACTTTACTCTTGACTGTTACAGGACTAAGGGGCAAGCAGCCCTTACCACCGGCTCTTACTAACAAATGGCACCATAATAATGAATTCAAACAGAAGCTGCTGAACAGAGAAGCTGGTATTCTTGGCTTCTGGAACATATGACTGGTATGCCAACCCTCATAGTAACTCCTTCTCAGTGAGGACAAGGCTGTGGACATGCTGTGCTGGCCTCCCCATCCTCTTCCATGTGTGTTGGCTGTCGATGTAAAGGAGTTTGCTCTCTTCTTTGGACTTCTGGAACAAGTAGAAGAGGACTCAAATCTTCAAATACAAATTTTCCTTTATAAGGAAGGACAGTGCATGAATCAGCCCAGTGTCATCCTGGTTGTCTACCCAGACTGTACTGGCTTACATCTCTACCCTAATTGGTGTCTCCTTTCCAAAGACTCTGAGCAGGCATGAGCCGGTGGCAGACATCAACCTTTTACAAAGCAAAACGCAAACTCTGTCCCTGAGCTGTGTTCTTTTCCCAGTTGATGGGCATATTGTATTTATTCTGAATTAGCAACCCTCGAGTGTGAAAGTCCCAATGTGACCTCAGAAAACCTGCAGTGTGGGCTAAGGACTAGTTAATACTTGCTGCACAATCAAGCGTTAAACGTATTCCTTGACTTCACCATTTGATGCTGCTGGGATGTATTGTATGGTTGAATACTGTCCCAAAAGAGAAGCACTTCAACATGTAAAAAGCTAGCCTGTTTGTACAAAGTTGGGGTGAGGAGTTAATTTTAATCCTCCTGACATTCTAGTTTTCTGTTTGTAGGGGGGACAGGACTTTTTTCAAACGTGCAAATCTTTCCTAATCCCTTCAGCTTGAAAGTGGTACAATCTAGGAAAAGCTTTATTGCTTGAATCTGCTGGCTATGTAAAAAAGTCCTGGAAGTCATGAACATTAAAACATATGTTTGAACTGTCATTTACTTGTTTCTGATCCCTCAGTAGGTTGCGTGAGAGGTTTTTGGTGGTTATGGCCACCGTTTTTGTAAAAATATCCTTGGAACAATGAGGGCTAGAAACTCCTTCAAAAATGAAAGTTGCTGAAGTGGGGAATTCTGACAAGAGCCCTGGGATGTTCAAAAGTGCCTTTTGAATGATGTATTGCCTGCCCTCACATCAGTCTCACAGATGCTGTTCTATGCAGTATCTGAAAGTATTGAGGAAAAAAACTGGCTCTGTGCGGAACCACCTTTTGCTGTGTAAACTTAAAACTTATTGAAAAGATTAATTCAACAGCATCCAATTTAATCAGAAATACTCTAAGGCCTTTATTAGCTATTCCATTCTATTGATGAGTCAACTATTTCACAGGTGGTCTTGAAAATGTGCTGTTAAAGTTGAGTAGATTTCCTGAGATGGATCCCTTAAGCTGGTGGCAGGGGTTTTGGTTATTTTTGGATGGATGGCACAATGGCGGGGGAGCCTTCCCATGTATTTCAAGATCTCAGAAGAGCCATCCATGTCCCTCTGACCCAAATGGCAGCTGTCATCTGCTCTCTGCATTGAAAAGTTCTGCCTGTCTGGGCATAGACCGACCTGCAGCTGGAGCTGTCACTGGCACTTCAGATGGCAACTTGAAATAATGATGCTGAGACAGTTGCTTGAGTCCCTCTCTGCTGTGCTTTGGACATTGCAGTTCAGAGCTCCTGGCTGCAGAACACACAACACACACTGGATCAGGCAGTAACTGAAGTGTGTCGTAAAAGCAGGGCTTGTCTGTTACAGGAACTGCCTGCGCTCTCTACTTCAGAGTGATTTCCCACAGGTGTACTGATCACTCAAAGGGCACAGAAAATGTGTGAAGACATTGTTTCAGATCAAACCTGACAGACAGCTTTTGTATTGCCTCAAAGAAAGTGCTTTTCAGTGGCATTGCACCATGCACTCTTTCAGTGGAGATCACTGTGCATGTGTGAATCATCCGTTAGGTCAGGGCCTCATGAGACAGGGTAAGCAGTGACTTGGAAAAAACAGGGGCAGTAGGTGTGGGGGTTTTGGTACATCAACAGAGTTTTCCCCACTGTGTCATGTGCAATCCATTATTTCTTGCATTGGCTGTATGTACAAGCAAGGAGTCACAAAGGTGGTGGCTTGCAAGCTTCAGGTGCATTGGATGTGTGCACCTGAGATTTGTTTTTAAAAAAAAGGCCCTTAAAGGAATTGTAATCAATGAAACTGGTGAATTTTAACTGGCTGAGCTTTGCTCAGCCATGCCCTTGCTGTGTTGTGTCACAAGATATTAGCACAGTGTGTTGTGAGTGGGAGTGCCAGGAGATGTTTTGATGTCAGCTGGGGTTATGCCTTCTGATTGAACTGCTCCCAATTTCTAAATTAAGCTTGCCCATATTGTATTTCAGGATGGCGTCCTAGGGCCCAATCCTATCCAACTTTCCAACACTGATGCAGCCATGCCAACAGGGTGTGTGTTTCGTCCTATGGTGGTGGGGGCAGTCATGGAAGCCTCCTCAAGGTAAGGGAGCATTTATCCCCTTATCTCAGAGCTGCATTGCAGTGCTGGAAAGTTAGATAGGATTGGATCATTAGTGTACTAAAGCTGGGGCTATAGGTTGCCATAGTAGAGGAGGCTATTCCAACACCACCCAGAAGATACTTGTGTGTGTGAAGGCAAATGTAATAAATATTCTGTATATGTGTGTTTTTTATGTCATCTCTAAGGCTCTCAGAACCTTTGATCCAGCACTGTTAACAATAGCAATTCCCTCCCTTACTTTTAGCTATGCAGGCTTTTTATTTTGCAGCTGCCTCAGAGGATGCATCAAGATGTTGGAAGCTTACCTAATAATGACTGTTTTAACTTTGTTTGTATTGAACTGTTGTGCACTTTGAACTTACCTGAGTTTTCCTAATGCTCTTCCCTCCCCCCCCCCCCACCCTTCACACCACCTTGCCTGGACACTAGTTTGCACAAGTAAGACCATTACAAATGCTTCTATTTCTTTCATTATATATTTCTTCTGCATGCTTCTAGATTTATCTTTTTTGTATTTGCATGTGGATAAATCTGCACTTTTCTCAATTTTTAATTGATTCATTTTAATTTTCTGTTTTAGAACTCTGGTGGCAATGGGGGAAAAATTAGAAGGCCAGTAGGCCTTTAAATTCAAAGGTGATGAATAGATGGTTTTAATATATGTTGTGTGTGTTTCATGGTGCTGTTATTTTTTCATTGGGCTATTGCACAGAACAGAGGAAAGCAAAGAATTTGGGATGAGTTTTGTGGGGAGGGGATTAAATAAGCAGAAAGCTTTGTCTCCTTTAGGAGTACTAATTCAAGGAGAAATGAAAAGGGCAATAAAAACTGCATTAAGAGAACATATTTTTGTACTCTCAGTGTGGTTGCTGTGGCAGGATCTTGGGAGTTTGCCTAAAGTGGTGCAAATGATCTGATATTTTCAGTATAAAGGAAGCAGATAGGTTCAAGAATATCTTCAAAATCTCAGCCCTGCAAGTTGGTTTTTGAATGCCTGTGCACAACCCTGGAACAACTGAAGTGTGTATTAGAGTACCTCTGAACATGTGCAGAGTGGGTCTCCTCTCTACTCTGTAACAAGAGCCAGCCCCCCTTTTCTCCCCCAAATCTGATTTTGGTGGCAAAGTTACTAAGTTGGAAGGAGTAGTCTCAGGCTACGTGTAAAACCTTATATCACATTTTAAACATCGTGATTCTTGTAACATTCCTTATTTATGAGTCTCATTTTTATGGTGTGTTGAAATGAGAGCAATGACTTGCTAGTATTAATGTGTGACTTAGGGTGCAATCCTAACTAACTTTCCAGCACTGTCATAGCTGTGCCAGCGGGGCATGTGCTACATCCTGCAGTTGGGGGTCAGTCATGGAGGCCTCATCAAGGTAAGGCAATGTTTGTTCCCTTACCTTGGATTGCATTGCCCTTACCTCTGTGCTGGAAAGTTGGTTAGGATTGCACCCTTAGGCTCTCATGTTCCCAATGTCTTGTTCAGAGAATTGAAATTTAAGCCACTTAGTAAAGCCCAAGTTTAAAATCTGTGTTCATGCTCACACATGTGCTTATGCATGCCCACATCTCTCTCTCTCTCTCCTCTCTCTCTCCCTCCCCCTTCTCATGTTTACATTAACAAGAGTTGGCATTTATAAGCACCACCCTTAGCATTTTAGAGCCAAGTAAACATAAGTTTGAGTTTAAATGCAGATTAACACCCGTGTAAGAACAAGTCCTACCTGCTTTTAAAAACAGAAGTTATTCAAATGCCTTTGATCAGGATTTTACCTTCGTAAGGGGGGCATAGCATTGTGTGGGTGCCCACTCTTCCTTAAGAATGACACTTCCTTTGCAGGGTGTTCTGGCCATACTGTGAATCTTTTTAGGTTCTCCGACTCATATACTACAATGGCTGCCATTTCTTTTGTTCTTCTCTCCTTTCCCTCAGTTTGGGAAAACTTATACCCCTATGCCTTTTTCTATCATATAATGTAGAAAGACGACAAAAAAGGTTCTGTACAGCTACAACAGTGGCTCCCATACAACCATTATTTTTAAATTGATAGTCAACCTCAGAGATGAGCTCATCTTCCTTCACCTAAGTTCTCCAGTGCAAATTCCCCCCCCCCCCACATACACTTTCTTTATCAACTTTAAGCCATGGCATATCATTATATCTGCACTGATGTAATGCTGATCAAGGTTCTTACTCAGAATTTTACCTTGGGCTTTTAAGTAGATTTGCAAACTGGTTAAAAGGAAACCTGCTTGATATTGGTGCAGGTGTAACTATGGTTTGCATCATCAAAAGAAGGGGGAAGATTTATGTTAGGGAGGGGGCATGCTTTTACAAAGATAGCTCCCCTTTGCAAATCATAGTCCAGAAAATAGCATTGTGTTTATAGGAGGCTATAGTACTATATTGCATGCTAGAGGGTCTTTTCACTGCACCAATCTAGAATTAACCAATATCCATATGACTCAATGTGGTTGTAATGCCTAACCTGTAGTTAAGATTACCCAGTGAGCCTCTGGCTTGTAGGCATCCCTCTGCCTTTGCATCCGATTAGGTCAAGAGTGCCCAAACCCCGGCCCAGGGGTCACTTGCGGCCCTCGGACACTCCCAGTCTGTCCCACCGGGAGCCCCCAGTCTCCAGTGAGCCTCTGGCCCTCCAGAGACTTGCTGGAGCCCATGCTGGTCTGATGCAGCTGCTCTCAGCATGAGGACAACTGTTTGACCTCTTGCATGAACTATGGGATGAGGGCTTCCTCCACTGCTTGCTGTTTCACATCTGTGATGCAGCAGTGGCAGCAAAGGAAAGGCCAGCCTTGCTTTGTGCAAGGCCCTTTATAGCCCTTGTACTATTCCAAGACCTTCTTTCATTCATGTCAGTTCCATCTCTATATATTCATTTATGTAAATTTATTCAAATTTTAAATGTAAATTAATTCTTTTTTTCCCTGGCCCCCGACACAATGTCAGAAAGGAGATGTGGCCCTCCTACCAAAAAGTTTGGACACCCCTGGATTCGATGCTTCTGTTCATGGTTTATGTCAAACCATAGTTACTTGTTTCATCCCAGCTTAGGAACCTGTGGTATGTTCAGACATAGTTACCAAACCATGATATCAAACCAGGATGCGAGTTCTGATGAAATGAAAAAGTGCTGTTTGTTGCAAACTATGAACAGAAATGTTAAACTTTCTCTCCTCTCATGTGATGGGGAAGCATACGAGGACAAAATGCGCCCAAGTGTATTCGCATAGTGGTCAGCTATAGTTTAGCATTATGTCTGAACCAGGTTTCTTTTTAAATAAGATGGTGCATATAACTTGGTTTTTATAAGACAGATTCATCACAGAAGCCTAGATTTAAATCAGGAAGGATAATAAACAAGGAAGAAGGAGAGAATCAAGGTAGCAAATCAGCTGGTTTACCTATGCAAATTGGGAGCTTAAGGTGCCAAGCCTATTGAAAGTATAACAGCATGTCCTGATGTATAAGAATGAATCCTTTGGAGGAATGGGATTGGACAAGTGTAATAGAAATGTTTCTCTTGCTCACTGTGTTTCACAACTGATTGATCTATAATCTGCCTACAATATTCTCATATCAATCCATCATCAGTGCTGGAAAGACCCCAACGTTTTCCTGCAAGGGTATTGCCCTAGAATTTGATGCTGGCACTTGGGCCTTTGAAATACTGTATATATTTCCAAGCCTTGTGCAAGGCTAGCTTCTCAAAATCTGGCCTAGAACTTGAAAAATTCCCCTTTTGCAGCTTTGCGTTGCTGTAGGATCACCGCACACAAATGTATTCTTGGACAGCTATGTGTACTTTGGAGTGGGAGAAGGAGAAAGTGGAAGATACAAATGCATCAGAACAATTGCTTTCTGTGTTTGTTTGAACTTCTGTTCTGCACACTGATTCATTCAGTGGAAGCAAAAGAGGGCAGTGTCAGTTTCCTTATTGACCTGTCATTGTGTTTGTTAAGGTTTTTTTAAAAAATGGGCATGATCTAGTCAAAGTTATTCACTTTCTAGTTGTATTGACTTCAGCGGGAGAAATGCTTAAATCTATTCTGTTAAAATCAGTGGGTCTTGCTTACCTCTTGGTTGGGTTTTGCCCCTTATGATTGTCTGCTCAGTGTCCCACTGATGAAAATGGCTCCTTTCACAGCCCAGGAGATGGATGCCAGCCTCTCCTCTGTTTTCTTTGCATGTAAATCTCCACCAGAGACAACTCCTTGCTTGGTCACATGGCCCTTAATTTAGCTGCCTGTCAGCTTGCTGTTGGGGAGAAGCCTTAATGCAGGCTCTGAAGAGTTGGGAATGGAGCAAATGCAGCAGCACTGAATGCTTTGTTGAGAGCCAATATTTACTGGAAGGCTTGGGCCAAAGATGCACAGGCCAGAGTACCAAGCATCTTGGCTGTCGCATATAAAGTGCCCACCAGGTGGTACAAGGATGCTGTGGCCTGGTCATGTGATATGCTGGTTGGAAATCTTTTCTAAGGGAAAAGCCCCTTGGCACCAATGGAAGCACTGGGGAGTGTCCAGTTCACTATCCATTCCAGAGAATGTTAAACTTAAACACCCATTGAAATTGAAGAGGCCACGTGCATAAAGGCATACACGAGGTCTACTGATTTCATGTACCATGTACCCCTGGTTCATATGTGAGAAGCCAGGCAGAATACTACAAGAGAATTACCAGCAAGAGCCTCTTTTTTTCCTTTCCTTTCCTTTTCTTCAAACGTGCATGTGACTGTAGCACACCAGCAATCAGAGGCTGGTGTAGCTATTTGTTCTTCCCAACTGGCTGGCCACTATATTGCTTCCACCACCACCACCACCATCTCCTCTTCCTCCTGTTGTGAAATGTAGCGTCCCATAATCATTGCCTGCAACAAGAGGAGGTTGGGCTGCTTTCATCCCAGGGCTCTGTGTTGCAAAGCACTTCCTTTCTCTGCTTGCTTGCCTGCCTGTCTACCTGCCCCCTGCCATCACTGCAGAGAAAGTGAGTGCCTGAGATAGTGAGTGCCTGAAACAGAAGAGGAACAACCTCCTTCAATTTCAAGTAGGGTACTTTGTTCCCCAGGAGGAAGAGGGAAGGAGAAGCCAGTGGTGGTGGCAGCAACAGGGCAGCTGGTCAGGGGGGGGGGGATTCTATTTGCTGGCCTGCTACTCATGACTTTGTGAATGCTGTTTGAGCTCTTGTTTATATTCAGGCTCTTTCGGTCCCTGGTATTCAGGGACAGGCAGAACTCATCGAATGTTCGGGGAACTGCTGGCTGGTAGTGAAAGCAGCATGAGCCCCTCCCCCACCCCGTTCTCTAACCCAAGGGACTCTAAACTTTTAGCCCAGAGGGCCACATCAATATCTGTCATGGTGTCGAGGGCCAGAAAAATAAATTTTAAATAAATACATTAGAAAACCTAAGGCCTTCAGACGACCCAAAAACGTCACTTATGGTTTTTCAGGAGAATCAGGAAGTGGTGTTTTGAGGCCTTTAGAAGGCATTCTGAGGGGAGGAGCATGGCTTCCCTGGCCCGCAGAACACCCTCCAGATGCAACTGGAGCATAGCTCTGGTCACATTCAGTTGAGCGGGCCAGAGGCTTGCAGAGGTCCAGAGGCTTGCTGTGGGCTGGGGTTTGGAGACCCCTGCTCTAAACAGTTGGCTGGCTTTCCCTACTCCCTCCTGTTTAGTGCTTCCCTGCTTCCCACCTCTCTCAGTATCTAGAGAGATGGCTCCCATACAGGAAAGAATTGTGCTCCTGTAACTACATTTCCCAGACCCCTTCAGTTTGCTAATGTAGTGGTGTAGTTGTTTCAAGACCCAGCTTCCAACAGGGCTCTGAGGCAAAAGGAAAAGGGATATAGGTAGCTTGTCCCCAGCAATGGTCTCAACTGGGATTTGAACCCAGTTGTAATATGTTGGGTGCTTTGGAGAATGGGTGTTATTGTTTGGAGGCAGACTGAGGAAGGAGGAAAGAACAGCAGAGTGTTGCTGAGAGAGAACCGAGGCTTCTTTTTGCCTAAGCAGTTGGGAATCATTAGCTCATCTGCTTGAAGGCCTTTTCAACTCCTCTGAAGTTCTCACAATGCAATGCATTTATGTTTTGGAGCATTGCCTCCTGGGGGATCCTTCAATCATGAAAGGGTGTCTATGGGTAAAGAGAGCATTGCAGCGGGTACCAGTGCTGCTTCCTCCAATGCTCTGTTTCCCCTTGGTAAAGCAGGATTGAAAAGCAGCCATGATTAAAGCCACCCTGGGCAGCCATCTGCAGCTTTTGAGCTGCTTAATGTTCCATGGAAATTCAGCAGTGCCCTTTCCTCACCAGCTCTTAAGCATACCTGTGAGCAGAGAGAATGAGAAAGCAAGTGAGCAATTAAAGCGCACCCCTGCAGTTTCCTTACTTCCTTCAGTGTTTGCCTTTTTCATCCAGAGGTTTAGATACTTTTTTGGCTTAAAAACCGGAGGCATGTTTCCCCGGCTAGCGAAAAGGGAAGAGTGTACTTCCACTGGCTTTTTTCCTCCCACTCCTGCTTTCCATAATTACCTCCAGATGCCTCTTTAGAAGTCGTGGGCCTTCTCTGCATTTGATCTAGCTGAAATGGCAGCAGAAATGCAAGTCGCTTTCCCCCACATGGCAGTCTGTAAATGGGCATTGTATATGGGGAGCCCTGAGAAAGTGTGGCTTGTTTCGCCAGTGCGCCTGGTTAAGAGGGGGATGCCACTCTTGCTTGGGCTCTTTGCCGTAACTAACACTCTGGCCGCCTTGCCTGCCACTTGCTATATTATTCCATGTGGGCAAGCACAGCAACTTAACCTAACCTTTCCCTGCAGCCATTTAACCCAATAACCACCTGGCCACTTTGCATGGTATGTGGGCAAGCATAACTTCATTATTTCCCTTCTCAAGAAACCCCCTTTGCTGCGGCCTACCGAGAGGTCCCATCAAAGGAGCTGGAACTGTTTTAAACAGGGAGGATGTGGAGCTCAGCAGAGGTGGGTTTTCTTGTGCAGCAAATATGTTTGAACTTTTGGTGTGTAGTGCATGTGACAACCTTCTAATACAATTTTTGTCTTTTCTACCTCTCTTTTCCCCCATTCTTCCCCTCCCTTAATTTTTTCTCCTTCTGCCTTTTTCCATCTCTGGTGGAAACGCAAGGAGCTGGTAAGAAGCCTCGCCTTCCGTCTGCTTTGGTGTTTGTGCTGAGAATAGCAGCTGCTAACCTTTTGTCTTTACTAAATCTTGCCACTATGAAGGGTGGTGGTGGTAAGAGGGGTTTCCATACGTCACTGTAAGGTTCTCATGGGTTATTCCCTGGGCCAGCCATTGGCGCCTGAGGCAGAAAATCCAAATTGCTCCTCTTCCCTGCTCCACAACCCACTAAAAATATATGAATATGTTACACGATGGATGATTTCCCACTTTCTCATGACATCCAGAATCTGTCGCCTTATTCTGCCTAAGTGTTGGGCTGTCTGTGGTCATCATTTCTGATAATGGCACCTACTTCTCTCCTAGCTGCAGTAAGCATGCAAGATGCCATTTTGCACTGGTTTGATGACAAACCCTTAGAATGTGATGCCATTTTAGTCTTGTTAACATTTCCGAGCCAGAGGTCCCTTTCAGCGAATCACTTAAGAACAAAAGAAGAGCCCTGCTTGATCAGGATTGGGTTCTAACTAGTGCAGCATCCTGTTTCCAACATTGTCCAGCCAGAAGCCTGCCAACAGAGTATGATGGCAATACTCCTACTCAGTTATTTGTCTGCAGCACCTGGTACTCAGCAGTCTGCTGCCTCTGTATATGGAGGTTGCTTTTGCGTTCATGGTTAATCACTGTGGGTGAACCTGTCCCCCTGATCCTCCTTTAAAGTCCAGCATTTCTCAACCTTTTCCCTTGCTGTCCACTTGCTGTACCACTGGAAGTAACTGGCGATGATGTCATTGCAAATTCCAGATTGGGAGGCCAGTCACAATGCAACAAATGCTGGTAAAAGGCTCAGGAGGATGGGAGGGCTTTTTTGAGTGTGCAAAAAGTGCACGCTGGAACTCTGCCCACTGAGCCGAGCCTCCGAGTGCTACTTGTTGTGTTGCATTGCTGATCTCTCTGCCAAGTGGTCTGTCTGGAGGGTCTCCCGTATACCACTGGAAGCCACCTCAAGTATCACCTGTAGTTCGAGTACACTGGTTGAGAAACACTGGTCTGTGGCAACAGACAATCAGTGTCTGTTGCCATATATTGCTGCAACTCTTTCCAGAACATTTCCCATAATTTCTTTTTGAAGCCAAAAGTGACCAGAACTAAACTGGGAGTTTCAACTTTGGCTGTGTGAAGCGCAAATCACCATGAGGTTCTAAAATCCATTCCTCTGTCTCAAAATAGGATACTTCACACATCAGCCTCCTGTGCATATTAATCCATACAACCCAGACCATGTTGTGCCACAAGTAGGGAGCAGAAGCTAACCAGCCCAGGTCCCTTCAGAGCAGATAGTTTCTGAATGCTTGAGCAAGAGAGCAAAGCTGTGCACCATAGAGAAGACAAGCAGATAAAAGATCAAGATGGTTGACCAGTCTGATTGTTGTCATTATCACTTGGGAATAAATCTCACTCTGATCCTCAGGAGATGAGTCAGACCACACAGAGTAGGAACAAAACTCATTTGTCAAGTGTTCCCATAGAAAATATTTTGGGGTGTGAGTACATCTCATCCAATTGCCATCTCTAGTTATGGTGATCCCTGATGCCTTAGAGGTAGAGATGGTCAACTTTTGTTCCACTCTATCCTCCAGAGAGTACTCAAGGGCTAGAAGTATGTATTGACAATGTACAGGCTGACCCCTTTTCAGTCACAAATGGTCAGGCTTCATAATAACAACATCTACCAATAAGGTCTTCATAGTTTTGGAGCACATGCACTCAGGTATAGCAGGGCACTAGTATAAAGTCCACAAGAGGAGATGTAAAAATATAATGCTGGAAATGAAAGACCAGCATGCCTCAATTAACATCCCAGATCATGGTGTGAGGGCACAAGATGTACTTATCTTCCTAAAGTTAAGCAGGTCTAGGTCTGGTGGGTGGTACGATGGGAGACCGCTTTGAAACTCTATGTATCTGCTATGGAAGTAAGGCTGGATATAATATGATAATGATAATAATAAATAAGATGTGGTGGGGCCACCTGGGAACAGAGCAATTTGACCTTCAGAAAACCAGCAGATTGTACCTGTCCCAGAGAGAGGGTGGAGAAATGATACCAGCCATTTAAGAACACATCAATTTTTTCCTCCTAATTCATTTGTTCCAAAAGAAAGTAGCATCTTGGTTTTAATTTTGTTTACCTTGTTAAGTGGAGGCAAATGTAAGCAAGTGCCCAACATGTCCTGATAAATGTGAATTCTGGAAAAGGTGGTGCTTCATCTTATACATTTTAAAACTACCTCCAAGCCATGTGAGAGGTCTCATGAAAGCCTTTGATTAAGTGCATTGGGCATTCCTGAAGTCCATGTTGGGCTGTCTGTGTGGCCAGAATTGACTGTCTGAAAACGCTGAACACCCAACCTGTATCTTAGGATCTTGTGTTGAACAGCAACCATTTCTAGGCTAACATTTAATGCAGCACCTTACCCTGTGACTGAAATGGAGAGTTTCAGATCACCTTACTAACAATGCAATCCTGTGCATGTTCATTTAGAAGCAAGTCCTATTGTGTTTGGTCGGGCCTACTCCCACATAAGTGTGCACAGGATTGCAGTCTTAATAGCCGTTCCTGAAATAGCAGTGATCAATTTTCCTTAAGTCTGTGTCCTCACCCATTTTTAACCTCATCCAGACTGGAAACAAGAGTGTGAAACCTGAAATAGCCTTACTGTGGAATAGCCCAATTGACTTCAGAGGGAATATTTCAGAGTAAGTTGATCAGAACAGCAGAATATAATGGCAACTTCTAACAGTGTCCGTGTTTTGTTGCCTGGTACTTAGACGTCATCTGATCCCTTAGTTACCTTCATGGGGTTTTAGATCGGCTGATGTGCTGGTCTATACTGTCCTGAAACATAATCTATGGAAGGGATTACTGGGAGTGCATTTTACTTGGAGCACCTCCATGTTAGGTCTGCTGGTACATCAGATGTTCTATACAGCTAACCAGGAAATATGCAAAATTTGCCTTTTCTGACTGGTTTGTGCTAGGGCACAGGTTACAGGATCCTTGTGGTTTAGTCTTTTATTCTTTTGTGAATAGATAGATAAGTGTTCAAGTGCACGTTTTAAGGTCACACAGTCCTTGACATATTTATTAGTAGGTTAGTTACATTGCATTTGGCCAGGCTTCCATCTCAGTCAGTAATTTTGTTGAGGTTTAGCCTGTAAATCAATTAAATATGCATAATCCAGAATCATCAAGAGATCTGCATGGCTCCATTCATGCGGCGGGCATATATAATATGACCTTCCATGCAGAAACTAGTGGCTGCCATGGAAACAGAATTTGTGCTTTCGTTTTTTTTAAAAATGACTGGGAGAAGCAGAGTATCTGGTCTTCCTGGTTGTAGAGAAATTCCTAAATATGGATGTGTAGTTTCTGCTAAAATACTGTGGAACTAGAGAGAATTGGGATGGAGACCTTTCATCTCCTAACTGTGACCAGCTGCTCTCACTTCCAACCTAGTCTGCTCAGCCTACAATAGAAGCAAAATATGCAAATTGCCCATCCAAGATGAAAGAGTGGAATTATGGCCAGGATTCCAAGACCCCTGATGGTCCTCTAAGGTAGTGGTTCTCACACTTTTAGCAATGGGACCCACTTTTTAGAAAAAGAATCTTGTCGGGACCTACCAGAAGTGATGTCATGACTGGAAGTGACATCATCAAGCAGGGAAATTTTTAACAATCCTAGGATGCAATCCTACCTACACTTACCCAGGAGTAAGTCCTATTTACTATCGTTGTTAAAAGCATATACATAGTAGTCTGTTAAAAGTACAGGTCTGTAACATTTCCCCAAATGCAGTCACATGCTATGGTAGCATCAAGTCTAATATATTAAAAATAAAATATTGAAATGAATGGAGACCCACCTGAAATTGGCTCTTGACCCACCTAGTAGGTTCCGACCCACAGTTTGAGAAACACTGCTCTAAGGCATTTCCATGTTTACATGGAAGTCTTTGCAATTTGTCCTTCTGGTTGCAGACCCTTATGTCACTCTTCAGGGTCTTCCTAACTTCAGAAGTAGCTTGTCCTTTTATATAATTATAATAGGTAAAGCCTTGGTGTGCATACTGCGTGTGGTACTTTGGAACTTTGGGATCTGGACTGACATGCATATCAGTATGCAACCTGCATATTTATTTCAGTTAAAGCATTAGATTTTTGGTAATCAGAAAATCTTATCTGCTGTAGATCTAGGGCAGGGTTAGCACAAAATTCCAAGTGTCCTTCACTGCTACATAAGCTCCCTTACAAATGTTCTCCACATGTTCAGTATTGTATCACCTTCTCTTTCTCCCCCCCTTTTTTTGAGCCCATATTTCTTGTGGTAGGAGTTAGCTAAAGTTATTGAATTACATAGAACTCATTGTACAAAACACATATTTTTTGTTCCCCTTCCATCTGCTAAAATGTTTTAGGGCACTGTTCTTTA
This sequence comes from Tiliqua scincoides, assembly GCF_035046505.1. Taxonomy (NCBI): domain Eukaryota; kingdom Metazoa; phylum Chordata; class Lepidosauria; order Squamata; family Scincidae; genus Tiliqua; species Tiliqua scincoides. The sequence goes on along the minus strand of NC_089822.1, from coordinate 125,505,660 downwards.
AAATTGTTGTTCTTTTTGTTACAATTTAAACCTTGGTAGCCGCCTTGTGAGGATTTTATGTTTTGCGAGGCAGGCTAAAGAGATCACAATGAGTTAAAAGCGATGATACTGCAGGGCAGCTGCCTACCCTGACTCTTCCGTATTGATTTTTATTCCGAGAAACCTTACATTTCTGCCACAGAACTCCAGCATATTGCAAAAGATTCTGGGGAATGTTCTCATGTGCCTAGTCGTTTTATGTGAGGCTGTGGCTGCCCCTGTTTGGCCTCACCATTTCCCTGGTGAAGTGAGTGCACACCTTAGGGGACACCCCCAAACTTCTTGCCAAATGCACATTGCATTGTTGACAGTGGTGGACTGGCTGTCCTTTTAAGGATGGTTTATCCATCATGACTAATCTCCTCATTGAAGGACAACTCTGATAAAACATCTGAGGAATCTCATTGTTTCCTTTGGACATAGCTTGAAAACCATTAACAAAAAAAAATCATCTGATTTATTGTGGCAGGGGACGTGGCAGCTTTAGGAAGAGCCTCTTGAGGTCATGCCATATAGCATTCTTCTGTAGGTGCAATAGGGATATTAAATGCAATAGGTGAAGCTCTTTCGTGCTGCTTCATTAAGACCAATAATGATTATTATAGCCAGTGCAGAAGCTGTGGAAGGCCTTGGCTTCTCCACTTCAGAAAGCACTTTAAAAGTAGCTACTAGGAGGATACACTTCCCTGACGGAAGTTGCTCTTATAGCCATAGTGGTGAGGGAAGTAAGGACACACTGACCAGAAGAACAAGAGGTGCTAGAACAATGTATCTCTTCATCAAGAGTGGCCAGTGATGGAAAGATTTCCAGATTCTTGTCACTGACGCAATGCTAAACAGTCACAGACCCTTTAAAATCATTTTGGGGGTTTTATTTACATATTTACAAGCCAAATCAGTTCAGTTTGGATACAGATGTTCACTCTTTCCTCTTCATCCTGTTTCTCAGAGAACCACACTCAGAACTTCATATTAAATAACCTGAGACAAACAAGACAAACCATGTGACACTGTATGTCACTTCCACCTCCTTATTAGGCATATATTGACACTGTTTAGTGCATGGTTCTAGCTTTAACTAGGAGGTCATTTTGCTCTGAAATCAAATGTTCTTGGCCCACAACTCTGGTTACACAAGCTCTTGGAATTCTACATGTTCTGTCAATAATGATCTCTTTAGGTTACTTTGACATAACATGTTCTCTTATCTTTTTACAGGAAACACCAGTCTTTTTCTTGGCTCCTATTTCAGTTATTTTTCCAACCAGAGAAGATAGGTTAACCCTCTAAAATCTCTATCACCAGTTATTCTCTGGCTGTTCTTTGAAGGGTCCTCAGAACATTTAGGGAAATCCCACATTTTGTTGTGTCCTCAGTCCCTTTTGGGGGGGGGGGGAAGTAAACTTTTATTTATGTAAGCTGTGCATAGCCTTAAGGATAGAGTGGGATATAAATCAAATAGAATAAGTAAATCAAGATGGAGTCTTCTATTTTATGAGTGGGGCTTTGTTGACACTACAGGGGAATGTTTGCAGTACTCACAAACACTCCCCTGTTATCTGGTGTGCTCCCTGGGGCATTTGGTGGGCCGCTGTGAGATATAGGAAGCTGGACTAGATGGGCCTATGGCCTGATCCAGTGGGGCTGTTCTTATGTTCTTATGTTCTTATGTGAAGCCCCATTCTCAAGACGGAAACCTCCATCTTGGCTAATCAAAGAGAATAAATGAATGTTCTGTTTATGTGTTCTGGATGTGCTGCTATCTTCTGTCAAATTCTGCTGTCAAAGTGCTGCAGAATGCAAGTGAGTCGGGGCCCTGCTCAAAGCTGAGTTTCCCAAACTTTTGATAGCCAAGCAGTGGGATCTTTTTTGTCTGAATTGAAACTATGAATACCTTCCATCAGAGGAGTCTCTGTCCATGAGTTCCTGGCTGGAAGAAGACAAGGTTGGAGCACTGAGTCATCTAGGCAGGCAGCATCCTGTATGGGCAGAGTAGTTTGCCTTTTGTAAGAGTAGCTTACTTTTTACATCCAGCTAGCATGCCCTACCACAGTGTGTGTAAATTCCTGGATCAAAGAGTCAGTGGTGTTATACAGCACCACTATTGTATTGGCAACCTTCAGTCTCGAAAGACTATGGTATCGCGCTCTGAAAGGTGGTTCTGGCACAGCGTCTAGTGTGGCTGAAAAGGCCAATCCGGGAGTGACAATCCCTTCCACACCGGGAGCAAGTGCAGTCTGTCCCTGGTCTGTCTCCCTGGCTATGGGCCTTCCTTCTTTGCCTCTTAGCCTCAGACTGTTGGCAAAGTGTCTCTTCAAACTGGGAAAGGCCATGCTGCACAGCCTGCCTCCAAGCGGGCCGCTCAGAGGCCAGGGTTTCCCACTTGTTGAGGTCCATCCCTAAGGCCTTCAGATCCCTCTTGCAGATGTCCTTGTATCGCAGCTGTGGTCTACCTGTAGGGCGCTTTCCTTGCACGAGTTCTCCATAGAGGAGATCCTTTGGGATCCGGCCATCATCCATTCTCACGACATGACCAAGCCAACGCAGGCGTCTCTGTTTCAGCAGTGAATACATGCTAGGGATTCCAGCACGTTCCAGGACTGTGTTGTTTGGAACTTTGTCCTGCCAGGTGATGCCGAGGATGCGTCGGAGGCAGCGCATGTGGAAAGCGCTCAGTTTCCTCTCCTGTTGTGAGCGGAGAGTCCATGACTCGCTGCAGTACAGAAGTGTACTCAGGACGCAAGCTCTGTAGACCTGGATCTTGGTATGTTCCGTCAGCTTCTTGTTGGACCAGACTCTCTTTGTGAGTCTGGAAAACGTGGTAGCTGCTTTACCGATGCGCTTGTTTAGCTCGGTATCGAGAGAATGAGTGTCGGAGATCGTTGAGCCAAGGTACACAAAGTCATGGACAACCTCCAGTTCATGCTCAGAGATTGTAATGCAGGGAGGTGAGTCCACATCCTGAACCATGACCTGTGTTTTCTTAAGGCTGATCGTCAGTCCAAAATCTTGGCAGGCCTTGCTAAAACGATCCATGAGCTGCTGGAGATCTTTGGCAGAGTGGGTAGTGACAGCTGCATCGTCGGCAAAGAGGAAGTCACGCAGACATTTCAGCTGGACTTTGGATTTTGCTCTCAGTCTGGAGAGGTTGAAGAGCTTTCCGTCTGATCTGGTCCGGAGATAGATGCCTTCTGTTACAGTTCCAAAGGCCTGCTTCAGCAGGACAGCGAAGAAAATCCCAAACAAGGTTGGTGCAAGAACACAGCCCTGCTTCACTCCGCTTCGGATGTCAAAAGGGTCTGATGTGGAGCCATCGAAGACAACAGTGCCCTTCATGTCCTTGTGGAAAGATCTGATGATGCTGAGGAGCCTGGGTGGACATCCAATCTTGGGGAGAATCTTGAAGAGGCCGTCTCTGCTGACCAGGTCGAAAGCCTTTGTGAGATCTATGAAGGCTATAAAGAGTGGCTGTCGTTGTTCCCTGCATTTCTCCTGCAGTTGTCTAAGGGAGAATACCATATCAGTGGTGGACCTGTTGGCTCGGAATCCACACTGCGATTCTGGATAGACGCTCTCTGCAAGTACCTGGAGCCTCTTTAGTACAACTTGGGCAAACAGCTTTCCTACAACGCTAAGGAGAGAGATGCCGCGGTAGTTGTTGCAGTCACCCCTGTCACCTTTGTTCTTGTACAGCGTGATGATGTTTGCATCCCTCATGTCTTGAGGTACTCCACCTTCTCTCCAGCAGAGACAGAGGATTTCATGCAGCTCAGTGACGATGATCTCTTTGCAGCATTTTAGGACTTCAGCAGGGATGCTGTCTTTTCCAGGTGCCTTGCCAAAGGCAAGGGAGTCCAGGGCCACGTGAAGTTCTTCTAGGGTTGGTTCACTGTCAGGCTCCTCCAGCACAGGCAGGCACTCAATGTTGTTCAGTGCTTCTTCGGTGACTACATTTTCTCTGGAATATAGCTCAGAGTAGTGCTGCACCCAGCGTTCCATCTGCTGCGCCCGATCCTGGATGACCTCGCCTGTGGCAGACTTCAGAGGGGCAATTTTCTTCTGTGTTGGACCCAGGGCCTGCTTGATACCATCATACATCCCCTTGATGTTGCCCGTGTCAGCTGCTATCTGTATCTCGGAACAGAGCTGGAGCCAGTAGTCGTTAGCACATCTCCTGGCAGTCTGTTGGACTTTGCTGCGAGCAGTTCGGAGGACCTGCAGGTTGCGCTCACTGGGACAGGCTTTGTATGCTGCTTGAGCTCTCTTCTTTTCCTCAATGACTGGTGTCAACTCCTCAGAGTGGGCTTCAAACCAGTCTGCTGCCTTGTTGGTCTTTTTGCCGAATATGGACAAGGCGGTGTTGTAAACGGTATTCTTGAAATGTTCCCATCTGTTGGATGCGTTTGCGTCGGCCGGGCCTGGAAGAGATTCCTCAAGCGCTTGTGCAAGCGCTTGTGGAAGAGATTCCTCAAGCGCTTGTGCAAATTCCTCCACTTTTCTCTGATCCCGGGTCTTGCTGGTATCAATGCGAGGTCTTCCTTCCTTCCTTCCTTCCTTTTTTGTGTGATACACACACTTTTTTGTGTGGTGTATCACACAGCACCACTAGTCTTGCAGCAAACACAGGAAGTTGCCTTTTGCTGCATCATTGGTCCGGGTAGCTCAGAATTGTCTAGTGTGGCTCTCTAAGATTTCAGGCAGGTCTTTTGCTATCCTGCCTGGAGCTCCCCAGGCTTGAGTCTGAGACCAGCTTCACCTCTGAGCTACAGTCCCTCCCCAACAGTCCATGTCCAGTGCAATAAATGTGTAGGTTTCTAAGGTGACCCAGAGCTCTTCAGTAACTCATCCCCAACCTCTTGCATGCAGATGATGACTCAGTGGACACCTCACTGTGAAAATGCACCCTCACCCACATGCACCTGCACACACCATAGGCTTGGGTTCACCAATGAGCTTGCAGCCACCCTACTGAGATCTGTGATACCATGTAACATTGTACATGTGTACCATTGTAACATGTGTACCATTCAATGGTTACAATAGCTTCCCAAGAGATAATCTAAAGACAGAATGTTCCTCTGTAATTAATACTATCTTACTAAGTACTAATCTACAAGGTAAGTCTCATCATGGCTGTAGTTTGGTTAAAAATGTTAGCTGCGCACACACGATTAACTTGGATGTAGCAAAACCACTTGCTAACTAACAGTAACCTTCCGTGAAAGTCCAAAAATCCACAGAGAAATGTCTGCCTGTTCCCTCGAGCCAGAAGGCTGACTCTAGTCCCGCAAACATTGTTAAAATTGCTGCAAGATACAGGGCTCTGCCTGCTGAGCGGAAGAAAGGAAAGTGCAGCACTTTCAGAGATCTATAATGTCCCCTCCTTTGGTACCTGGCTTTTTAATGGAAGTGAGTCTCTCTAAGGAAGTGTGGGCAGTTGCTGGGAGTGGCAGCAAGACTTTTGCTCTTAATTCCTCCCACTCAGTTTTAATTTCCCACTCAGTTTCCCACTCAAAAGAGCTTTAATTCCTCCCACCCAGTTTTCTTGAGTTGGTTTAGACTGTTTGGTCATTCAGCATAGTCCCGATGCCATGTGTGGTACTTGCTCAACAGATGTGTGTTCAACCCAGATGGGCACCTCACAAAATGGTGGTGCTGGTGCTGGTAGTGCAGGCCTCTTTGTGAGGCAGCGGTGATGTCTCCTGCTTCTCTGGAATCCCTGTGTTGGCAGACTCTTAGGAAGAGTCTGCTTGACATGGGTGTTGCTTATCAGGTGTAATAGATCGCACACACTTCTGCGTACTTAATAATACTGGAACATTATCGCCACTGACATAATTCAGTATTTTAAAAAATTGTACCTTTCTTGAAAATCACAAGAAAACAACAAATTAGCATACATTAAACAGCAAAAGCAAAATATGCTAAGTCAATGGTTCTCGAACTTTTAGCACTGGGACCCACTTTTTAGAATGATAATCTGTCAGGACCCACTGGAAGTGACATCATGAAGCAGGAAAATTTTTAACAATCCTAGGCTGCAATCCTACCCACACTTATCCAGGAGTAAGTCCCATTGACTCCCATTGTTAAAAGCATATGCATAGTAGCCTGTTGAAAGTACAGGTCTGTAACATTTCCCCAAATGCAGTCACATGCTATGGTAGCATCAAGTCTAATATATTAAAAATAAAATATTGAAATGAATGGAAACCCACCTAGTGTGTCCCAATCAACATTTTGAGAAACACTGTGCTATGTGTCTCTGTCAGCCGAAGGCCCAAATCCTAACCCACTTTCCAGCACTGGCATAGCTGTGGCAATGGGACGTGTGCTGCATCCTGCAGTTGGGTGGCACTCACAGAGGCCTCCTTAAAGTAGGGGAATGTTTGTTCCCTTACCTCATAGCTGCCTTGCCCTTACCTTGGTGCTGGAAAGTGGGTTAGGATTGCATCCTAAGTATTATATGGCAAGGTATACCTACCATAGTGTATAACACATGATAAACATATTGAGTTAGTATTATATTCATTCCAGGTAAAAATCTATCCTTTCACGCTCTTAACATTATGTCACAAATCACCAGTTTCCACAGCTCATTTATAGCCTGTAATTTAATTAGTGACCTTTTAGTATGGTATTAATGTTACTAATTTGTCTCCCAGACTTCATTAGCCAGTCTTTCTTTGTTGGTTCTGTTTGCGCTTTCCAGTATTTTGTCTTACTGTCACCAATAAGTATAAAATGAGTTCATAGTATTCTTTTGAGACTGAGCTATGAGTTGGGACTGCCATGTGTTACTTACTTAGTGACCTTGGGCAAACCCTTCTGCCACAGCCTCAGCCGCAACATGAGAATAATAATACTTGCATAATAATAATCGCATGGAAGTTGTATTATTTTAATGTTGTCCTTATGTGTGAGGTGCTTTGGGTGCTCAAAAAGCACTATATAAATGTTAAGTACTGTAGTTGTAGATATGTTAATGGTTCTGCCGTTTTGTTGATTGTTATAGGCACCATCTCCATAGTGTGTATTTATTTTATGGACTTGCCTTGTTTATGCAGTTCTCCTAAGGCAGTGGTTCCCAAACTTTTTCAACTGGTGACTCCCTTGACCTATTGGGCCATTGGCAATGACTTCTCATTAGGGCTGCAATCCTATATATTATATTGGATGGTGGGTTTTTTTTGCGAGGATTCTGTGACTCCCCTGGCCGGTTTCGGCGGCTCCCCAGGGAGCCACGGCTGAGTTTGGGAGTCACTTGTCCTATTTTTAAAGAAAGCAAAAACTGAGAACTTCTTGGGAAGAGCAACTTCCAAACTCCTTCTGTCAATATAAATGACAGTTCAGTAGTTGGAGTGGTGGTGGTGGAGGAAATAGTAATAATAGTAACATATACTGTATAGTGCATTTTGAGCATGCAAAGCGCTTCACATGCATTATCTTGTCAATCTTTCCACAGTCTGTTAGGTACATCAATATTATTATCCCTATCTTGCAGATGGGGAAGGCTGAGGTTGAGGCTTGTCCCAGGCCACTTAGTGAGTTCATGGAAGAAGTGAGATTCAAACTGGAGAAGCCCTGATCCGTAGCAAAGTCTCTGCAATCTTATATACACTTTCCTGGGAGTAAAACCCATGGAACACGAAGACACATTTAGGATTGTGCCCCGAGTCCCTCTGCTACGCTGACTCTGTACACAACTTGCCAGTAAATGTGTGTATGGTGGGATGCTGCTGGCCCCACTGGGAAGCCCACATGGTCTGAGAAGGCCTTCAGGCCTGATCTTTGATAGCCCTGCTTTAAATGGAGATTTTTAACATTGTGCTAATGTGGGGTGGGGGGCGTAGTTATGTGGTCATGTTATGATCTCAGGTGTCTCTTTTTTTATTACCTTCGAAAAGTTATACTGCCTTTAGAAGTACTGCCTTTCTTTTGGAGTTTGCTTTTATTGTTTGCTTGTTTTTTGGCTTGTCAATACCTCCTGTGCTGTGATTTTGTAGCCGCTTTAATCAGACACAGCTATTTTTGTTTTGAGAACAGCCTATTCCAGCTCCTTTAATGTGAAATGGGAGCAGGGATGGGAGGCTCTTGTAATACCTCTTCAAAATGAGCCTGGCCTTGCTGCAGCCATGGATTTCCAATCAGAGCCCATTACAGCCTCTATGCTGGCGATGCGCCCGCATCTCTCCTCGCACTTAGGGAGAGGCAAACCCTGCCTGCAGTCAGTGACAATGTTCTCGCTCAAGTCACATCTGAGCAGTGCTCCCCCAGAGTGAGAAGTCTTTCAGGGTCTCGCTTCCCAGCGGGGTAGCCAAAGAGGAGTGCTGGGGCGAGGAACCATGTTTAGACTCCTAATAGCCCAGCAGGCGTGCCAGAGGGTGTCTGTCTACGCTGAGTAGGAGGCGGCTGGTGAGGCCCAGTGTCCTATACAGCACAAAGCCGTATCTCATTGTCAGCAGCTGTGTGTTTCTGGGTTAATGAATGCACCCAGCCACAACAATTGAGAGACACCTCATTGATTTGCGGCAGCACGCCACCACTCAGCTATATAGCGGACAGGCGTTGCCACTTGGTTTGGTACCTAACTGGTTCCTTACTGTCCCCTCTGAGAGTAATATGCTGGGTATCTGAGAAAGGGAAAATCCCTCAGGCTCTGTTTCCTTGTCCCCTCATAGGGCCTTTATTCTGTGGTCTCCCTGCTCCTACTCTGGGTAACTTCCCAGCTCCGCCATAGCCCACGTTAATGGCCTTTGCTGGGAAAACTTCTCAGATTCCCTCACAATCTTTAGCCTAAATTGAACTCACTGCAGAAAACCATTGTCCATATTGATTAGTTGAGTTGTAGCATAACCACGGCAAAGACCTAGCCCCACCTTGTGTTTCTAATGTGTATGTCTTCCTCCTTTTACAGAACTTCCAGGTTGGAAGACACTGTGGTAGGACGTGGTTACTTGGAATTGATTCAGATTTCTCACTCAGAAACTAAATTGGTTCACATTTTTGCAGCAACCTGTGTCAGGGCTATGAATGATCCAGAAGCAGATTCCTACCTCAACCTGAAGTTCTCTTTTTACAGTTCTGGAAGTCAGAACTCACTTTTTTAAAACAAGGAATGCATCTAAGGCAAGGCCGGTAGTAATTATTCCGGTTTTTTTCCTCCCGACTTTTCATATTGCAGTTACTCTCATTTTACTTTTTTCCCGTTTGAACCAGTTTCTTTATTTTTGCCTTTGGCGTGCTGGAAATGGCTCTCCCATCTTCCCTTTCAGAAAGCTAAAGCGGCGTGAGATACTATTTTGTTAAATCTTGGATATATCCAGTTTGCTAGGCTGATGCAAGGCCCGTTGTTGTTGGTGATGGAAAGATATTTTGTCATCTGGTTGCTTTGTATTTCGTTCCTGGATTCCTCCCCCCACTTGTTGAATTCCCCCCTTTTTAAAGGGGTGGAGATTGTCACATAATCTCCTCAGCAAAGCTTGAGGAGTTTGTTAATCTTAGGAATATGTTTTAACCTTTCTCACTCCTTTGTTTTCACAAACACTCTGTACTAAAATGTTTTTGCCTTTCCATGCAACATGAAAGTTTGTTTCTAGCATTTTGAATGCTGTTTGTTTGAATAATACTGGTATTTCCTTGTGTGTTCAGATTTCTTGTGGTTTAGCCAGCAGGGAGGAGTAACGCTTCCCAGGGAGAGCAGAGTGGATTGTAGTGTTTTGCACCCTGTCTGCAGTCCTATGTTTACAGTCCAATCCCAACTCCCTCCTCTGATGCAGCAGTGCCAATTTGGCTACCACTGTATCCTGCAAAGGAGCTTTGGCCTTTTGGGGGTAAGGGAACATTTGTTCCCTTGCCCCAGGGTAAATCCCAGCAGCTACTATGGGTCAACTCAAAACTGTGCCAGCTCAATAGCTGGCACAAGTCCTCAGTGAACCATGCAGGTTGATCAGGCCTGGGAAGGGGGTTATTATTCAGTGGGTACTGCTTGCTGTATGAGTATGTCTGCCTTTTGTTTTTTTTTAAATGGTACAGATGTACATAACTCTTCATTTAACCCTGGAAACAGGTATAGCAGGCACTTGTAAACAGTTCAGAAGTACAGTGCTACCTTTTCCTTCTCCCCCTAAGGCAATGGTTCTCAAACTCTTTCGGAGAATTTGAGAGCCTGTAAGTTCTTGCACGGGCAGGAGGAAGGCAGCGGGGGGAAGGCAGCGATGCGATGCCCAGCGTCGCACTACTTTGGAGGGGAGCAAGGGCGCACTTCCACTCACCCCTGCCTGCAGCAGCCTCCTGGGGGTAAGAGGAACCCAGCACCAGCCTGAGCAAAGCTCTCCATGCAGCACAGACCCCTGCAGAACGTGATTGCGACCACTTCCAGTTTCTCGATCGTGAAACTGGAAGTCATCGCGCTTACATTCTGCAGGGGTCTGCGCTGTGTGGGGAGCCTTGCAGAGTCCGGCACCAGGCTCCTCTGACCCCCTGGAGGCTGCTGCAACCAGGGGTGAGTGGAAGTGCTCCCCTGTACCCTGATCAGAGGCGCGATCCAGGGAATTGTGTCTCTGCCTTCCCCCCCTCCACCCCTTAAGAGGACAGAGCCCAGGGCACTCAGGCTGGGGTGTCACAACACCCCAGTTTGAGAACCACTGCACTTAGGGGTTGTTTCCTTCCTCCATGCTTTAGCCCATCTTGCAGGAAAGTGCAGGGTAAAAGCAAAAGAAGTTGGGGGAAAATACTATATGAACTTGGCTAAAATAAGGCTTCTCTCTCTTGGTTTTCCTAGTAATATTCTGGCTTGTGCTTCTAAGATGTAAGCACTTCACGTTGGGCCATTGCCAACATTCAAATGTTTTCAACTTCTTAGTGACAACTCAACCCCATACCTTTTAGTTGGGTTTTTTCTTCCTTCCTGTAGGTCTCTTATGTTCCCTGCTACAGTGAGCCCATGTGATGATGTGACTCTCCCCATTTATGCCAGTTACTGTAGGTCAGAAGGGACCAGAAAGCTGCTCAGCCCAAACTCCTACCTGAAGTTTAGATCCTCCATACATTGACCCTACTCAGATCAGCCCATCTAATGAAAGATCCATTATGGCACAAAGAAGAGGCAGAAATGAACCTAGGTGGACCAGAGCAAAAGTGACTGCTGAGCAGCTGGCTGCATGGTACTCATGCAAGTGCACCAAGCCATGTGTCATGGAGGAAGGCAATGTATGTCCTGGGTCCAACTTGCTCAACAAGTCTGACTTGGAGAAATGAAAAGTTTCTTAACCTGAGAAATTCCTTTCCCGGCAGTATGTGAGCTGGTCGGTGAATTTCTCTCTGCTTTCCAGCACCATTGGCAGTTTTCGTGGGTGAAAAATGTCAACAGTGCCGCAGCAGTTTTTGTAAGGGCTAGCAAGTGTTGTCAAGGTTGGCGGCAGGCTTCCCCTCTGTTCTTCTGGGCCCTTCTGATGATTTCTTGGAAACTGCTGGGTGAGGTAGGGATGGAGGCTTCTGTTGGGAGAAGGGAAGGCAGGCAGGCAGGGCTCTTATATTTCTGTCTCTCTGCATAGGAGGAGCTAACGAGCACCAGCGTGGAACATATCATAGTCAACCCCAATGCGGCCTATGACAAATTTAAGGACAAGCGAGTGGGCACCAAAGGGCTGGGTAAGTGTCGCTGCTTCCATGGGCTCTCACTTAGATTGTGATGGGTGAGGCTGGAAGAGATGGCAACTGATAGAGCTTGTGCCAGAGGGGAGGGGGAAAGGGGATTAAAAACAGTACCCAGTGGAAACCCAAAGATCATCTTGCTTTTGCAAGAACATCAATACCTTATTGTTGACTATGCAGTCATATACCATTTTAGCAGCTTTTGTGGATGGTAATATGCTTGTTGTTTTACTTCTGTTAATGTCTCAGTTGTTGATGTTATTGCCTGATATGTAGTATAATACGCGCATGATAATTTCAGTTATTGTGTGCCAGTTTCGCTGAAGAATGTGCACATTAAGTCTTCCTCTTACTGGTGTCCTTTGGGTTTCTTCCTGAGGTAGAGAAAGCAACATGGTTTCTTTCAGAATGTGAGCACTGGTCCTCACGAATCATGGATGCTGTGTTAGGTTATCCAGGCAATTCCACAGCTTGGCCTCTTCCAACCCCAATGCAGGATACCTTGAAGAAGTTGATGGATTCTGCATTCTTTAAAGCTGAGCTTGTGAGACAGAATTGCAAGAGAAAATCTGGTAACCTGACCCCATGGAAGAGGTGCACTTTTGAGTTGAACAATTCCTGTTGAGTAACATTCCCTTTTCCCTCTTTTCTTTTCTAGATTTTTCTGATCGAATTGGCAAAACCAAGAGAACTGGCTATGAGTCTGGAGACTATGAAATTGTAAGTGACTTACTTTGCTTGGAATGGTCACGGTGAAAAGGCAGCTGTAGATTAGCATTCTTCCATGAGGCTAGTCCATCCATCTGCCAGCCATTCACAGATCACAGTCATGGACAACTAACCTGTGGATTTCTGTGGCCAGAAAGGGCAGATCATGGATGATTATGGCATGAGTCAGGCCTACCCTGCTATCTTCCTCTCCCATACTGCATAGCTCAGTGCTCCCTGCTTCAGTAGGCTGGGGGACAAAGAAGAAGTGTGGAGGGGAGGGGAGGGGAGTCCTGAGCTAGGACATAGGAGAGGGGGAGGAGCAGAGGCTGGCACATCATTGGGTAAGGGAGGCAGCATTTGACATGCTGCCTCACACATCAGGAGGTCTTGGGCCAGCCCAGTAAGGTAGTGAGGCTGAGTTTCTCAACTTGCATGGATAAGGCCTCAGTGGCATCACTAATCAGATGTGGGGAGTGTGGCCCGCACTGGCTGACACCACTGGAGGGAGTGACTCTGGAGAGCTGTGACAGGTGGCTGGCCCAGGAGTACCGCAGCAAGTGACTGGTCTGGAAAGCTTGCGAGAGGATAGGGCCTGAGCAAGAGGACTGGGGCCTGAGTGAGATCAGAAGAGGTGGGCCATGACGGGGACACCATTGGTGCGCACTGGGTGACATCAAGCCCAGCGATGCCACTGTAAGGCCCTGGAGAGTATAAACAGGAATTAAAGTGGGGATTTTCACTTCATTTTTCCTTTTAACTCCCTGTCTATGTCCTTGTTCTCACAAGCATGTATTCTGGACTGTACCACTTCAGACTGCAAGAGGGGTCTCAAGTGGTTAAAGTTTCCGTACAAAATATTCCCTGTATGTAGAAAACTAGATTTCAAGAAGAGCTCCAGCCTAGCCTTTTCCCTGACACACTGGTGTTCTGTATGAGGGAATATTTTTTTTCATGGGGGACCACTGTATTGCCTGAACTCCCACCTGCAGTTTCAAGCAGTGCTGTTCAAGGCACAGGCTTATCACCTCAGCTTCTGTTTGTGAGGCTTCCACATTCAGACTTATTCCCCCTCTCCTGTACATGTGTCCAGCATTTCAGTCTCAGAAACTGCAGTTGCTCATGCAGGCATCCAGATCTTTTGCTTTTGCAGAACAGAATAATCTGAATTCAGTAAGCCTGCTGCAAGGAAACAACTGCGCAGAGTGAAAACCTTGAAAACGTCAGCCCAAAGCCAGCTTTGTCTCCGGAATTTGGGATGAAGTGGAATCTTGCAGCAGTACTAGACTCTCGGGGGTTTAGTATTGCTATTGGCTGAAGAGTCTGTCTTTTTCCTTAGGTAGGGGAGGGTCTTGGTGTGAAAGAGACCCCTCAGCAGAAATACCAGCGGCTGCTGCATGAAGTTCAGGAGCTGACTACAGAAGTGGAAAAGATTAAGGTAAGTTTCCCCTTAAAGGTTTTAGGACATGTAGTATGGGCTGGGCAGTCTCCGATCCTGTTCCATCTAGCTCATGCAGCTGCTCTCTGGGATCTGTTGATTTGTACCCTTGGCCCAAGTCCAATCATTTTCCCTTGGGTCCTCAGAAGACCCCCTCGAGTCCATCTGCCTTGAAGCTATGGTTATCATCTATATAAAGATGAGCTTCCCTGGATCAGAGATGCCTGCCTCCGAACAGTTGCTGAAGTAAGGATTTGATTGGTTCTGTTCCTCTTACTGCAGAGCACTGTGAAGGAATCCACAGCGGAGGAGAAGCTGACACCTGTTGCCCTGGCTAAGCAGGTGGCAGGACTGAAACAGCAGCTAGTCTCCACCCACCTGGAGAAACTGCTGGGGCCTGATGCAGCCATCAACTTGACAGATCCTGATGGTGCTTTGGCCAAGTAAGTCATAGGGAAATAGTGTTTAATTTGAGCCAGGGCTGAATCTGCAAATATGAGAGATTCATGAGAGTGCCATTTAGGCATATTCTTCACCCCTGGTTTGCAGCCAGCCCCTGCAGATCAGATCAGGGATAAAGTATTGTTAAAGCCACAAATGTATCCCAATGGGCAAAATTGACATCTCTCTTTTTGGCTTGTATGTGGTGGCAGCTGTGGCTGTCTGTATTTATCAGGAGCCTGTGGATTACAAGGTCATCCTTTAAGGAGCAAGATTATTAAGAGAAACTAGCATGATGCAAAGGGGAGATTTTCTCATCCCTTTTAGTTACACTATTGCTTGTGCCCCTCATTATTCCAATTAATTTTGGTCTCTTCAATTGATCAGGCGTTTGCTTATACAACTGGAAGCTGCCAAGAGTGCTAAAGCAGCTCCTGCAGGTGGGAAAAGCCCTGCCAAAGCTCCAGCTGGCACAGGGAATACGGTGACTTATGAACTGCACTCCCGGCCAGAGCAGGACAAGTTCTCTCAAGCTGCCAAGGTAAGTGCAGGAAATGCTTGCTGTCAGAAGCCTCTCTGGAGATTGCCAGAACCTAGCATAGAATGATGGCACATGCAGTGTTTGGAGATAGGTCCGATGATGTCCCTTCCTCTCCCCATGTCAATATCGAGCAGCTTTGCAGAACCAAGCCTGCTTTCCACAGTTTCTTGAGGATCCCTTATCATTTCCAAATTGCTGGGTTTTTCATCTGGTATTAGATCCGCAATTTTCAACCAGTGTGCCGAGGAACACTGATGTGCCATGAATGCTACACAGGTGCACCATAGGAGTTTTAGGAAGGATCATTTATTAGTAGGGCCAATTTGGGAGATGTGAGAACCCCACCAGTAGCAAGGTGTGCCTTGTCAAAAGACAGATGGTGTGCATTGACAATTTTAGTGCCTTGTCAGTGTGCTGTGAGATGAAAAAGGTTGAAAATGGCTGTATTAGATTATCGGTGCTGAAAGCTGGCCTAAGACAGTTGATGTCCTGAGGTTGAATATGTAAGTTGCACCTCTCCCTCCCTGCATATAGGGTTGATGCCAGGTTGTGGAGGCCATGGGGTAAAGCCATGGGGTAAAGCAATGGGTGAGGGCAGGGAGCAGCTCCTCCCCCCACTTCCTTATCAGCTCATGGGAGGCAGCTGACTTTGGCAGCTGACTGGTACTGGGGAGGGCAGTGTTCAGGGGTCAGCTTGGTCATGTGGGCTCTCTTATGGGTGTGCACCTTCAGCCTTTGGACACCCTCTGATGGAAGTGAGCTGAGTGTACTCAAGATACCGTTGTCTTGGGGGATTGTGTAGGAGGGTCTCCCAATGGATTGTTCCCCACTGTTACATCTTTGAATGGCACCTTAAAATCTGCTGTCTGAAATGGCTGCTTCTAAGTCAAATGGTAAAAATGCTTCATCCAGAGTGCCATCACCCTCATTTTCTTGCTCTGCTCCGTTTAGGTTGTGGAACTGGAGAAGCGCTTGGCTGAGCTGGAAGCCACAGTTCGCTGTGAGCATGATGTTCAGGTGAGGGACAATGGAGTAGAGGGGTGCATGGGGAAAGCAGGAATAATTGCATCAAGGTTCTCCCAAACCCTTTGCCTCATTTGTTAGATGTAGGTGAAGCTGGAGATTTAGGATTTTTTTTTTGTTCTCGCGCAGTGCAGTGCGCAGGAAAAGCAGCGAAAGCAGCACCCCAAGAGCTTCAGCTGCAAATTCACTGTGCATAGTTTTTCCCATCAGCCCCAGGTGAATGCCCATCAGCGTCCTTGTTTGGCACACACTCACGCACCCCAAGTTCAAATGTTATGGGAGAGGGAGAAAAGCACCAGAATTTGGGGTGGGGGTTATGCTATGAAATTAATGAGCAGCAGGCTCAGAATAAAAAAAGACCTTCACTCAACGTGTCATCAACGCCTGGCATGTTGTGAATGCCACTGATTTAAAACACATCCCTGGATGGAAGGCCTGTTAGCTAGCTAGTTCCATGCATAGAGGCAGTCTGCTCTTGTCGCCATGCCCTGGTTTGAAGACTTCCCAGAGTCAGCTGGTTGGAAACAGGATGCTAGTCTTGTTAGATTCTTGGTCTGCTCCAGCAGGACTAACCTCCTTATCAGCCACTGAAGAAAGTGAGATAAAATTGTCCAGTGTGTTATTCCTGGAACTGGCTGCAGGGGCTGAGTGCCGTCAGTTTCTTCAACTATATTAAATGGTGGGTGGCCAGTCTGTGGCATTCATTTCTGAAAAGCAATTGGATTTGTGCCACTCTTAGGTAAGAGCAGGAGGACTTCTGGACTTGGCCATCACATTGAGTTCAGCCTGTCTTCTACAGTTTTCTCTCCAGCTTCAGGGACTAGAAGCAGCACTGCCCCAAGGCAGAAAGTACCTAACACTTCAGACTTGCGGTATGCTGCCAAAGGCTGACCACTGCAGTACTATATTGATGTTTTGTGTTCTTTGTCTAGAATCCTCTGGCTGTTGGACTACAGGGATCCAGTCTTATGGTGAGGCATCGATGGGATCTTCTGGGTGGCTTGTGCTTCTCGGGTTAGGGAGGCATTCCTAGGGGACACTAGTTTGGGCATGAGGATCATGTGTTGGGTTCTTCTAGAAATGAACACGTCAGGATGGATGGGTGCTGAACAAAGCATGTGCGTGTTTCTCATATACACACTTGGAAGTTGGGTGACTGTGGGTCGGGGAGTCCAAGGCAAGAGGAAAAAAAGACTGCCAAGGGGAGTCCATTCCATGTGTTAATTTGAATGTGCCTGCTAGGTATGTGCCTCCAGTAGTTCAGTACTGATTCTAAAATGCATTTCCATTGTCTTATCCTATGCACAGGAAACTGTGGAGATCCTGCAGGCCAAAGTCAGCTCCTTAGACATGGCATCCCTGGACCAGGTAGAGGCCAGACTACAGGTAAGTGTGCACTGTGAGAGTTCTTGTCAGCCCCATTTGAGTTGCATGGAGAGGGCTATGGAATTTCATATACGCTGGCAGGCTGCAGCGCTCTCAACAGATCCTTTTATCTCTTAGAGCGTCTTGGGAAAGGTGAATGAGATCGCCAAGCATAAGTCAGCAGTGGAGGATGCGGACACACAGAGCAAGGTGAGACTCCTTCACACTCCATAATTGGGCAGATAATAATAGCCTTCTGCAGTACTTCTGTGTTTGTATACGTGTGTGTCTGTGTGGGTGCATGTATAATTTGAGGCAGTGTATTGTATGATGTGAGCGTTCAGTCTGTGGTGTTAGGTCTGTGGTGGTTCCTTCACCATTATCATCTTCATGGATATACAGGCATAAACTGTCCCTCTCACTGTGATCAACTAAGCCGTGAGTTTCCAGGCCCAGGCTGAATTCTGTTTCCCCGCCCCCTCGCGTGAGTGTGCAGGAATGCACGTTTGTTGTGGGTGCAGAAAGTATTGGCCCAACTCTTCTCTTTATTCTCCCTACAGGTGCATCAGCTCTATGAGACTGTGCAGCGCTGGAGCCCTCTAGCCAGCACCCTACCCGAGGTGGTGCAGCGCCTGGTCACCGTGCGGCAGTTGCATGAACAAGGTGAGTCCTTGGACCTCTCTGGAGTAGACTGAGGCTTATCAGGTGAATCAAGACTAGAGTTTAGACTGAGTCTTACTGAGGTGAATCAAACAGGGGCAGCCTTAGTTGAAGGGATGCAGAAACACACTTTGACCTTCTGGCCTCACAGTGCACATTGCCCTAGTGAAAAAGAGACTGCCGAAGGTCCTTTCCTTTCTCTCTTGACCCTTGGTTTGTGTGTTACAGCCATGCAGTTTGGGCAGCTCCTGACTCATTTGGACACAACTCAACAGATGATTGCAAATTCCCTGAAGGACAACACTGCTTTGCTCTCACAGGTGGGACTTGGAAAGAGTCATCACTCACATGTAGGATGGAACAGCACTTTGGGAGGGAAGTTAAGAGCTCCCTGCACCGTGCTTTCCTTTTGATGTTCATGTAGGGGTAGAAGCATTTGCAAGGGGAAATCAGAGGGTGGTGATGGGGGTTACATAACCCTTCCCCTGACTCTGTGTGTGCGTGTGTGCGTGCGTGCGTGTGTGTTTTAAGTATTCCCCTCCCCCAGCTGGAAGAAACTAAGGGGGTCATTGGCAAGGCATTGACATTGGAGGGGTTAAGAATCCGCCTCCTCCCAGACGTCTATCTTACAATTTCATTAATGGAGAGACACATAATTAGGACAACGGTTTTGCTGTTATGAAGTAAGTATACCACTGGCTGCAGTCAGTGGTCAGATCAGGCAGTACTTTTAAAACAAAGCAAATTTGCATAATTAAACTGTGGCCTTCCTTGCTATGTTGACATCTAGCCTGAACACACCACCACACCTTCCTTGGTTTAAGCCAGTGTTTCTCAAGGTTTGTCGTCTGCCTTACCACTTCTCATGGTCCACCTATTCAAAGTACACCAGAAGTAACTGGCGATTACATCATCGCCAGTTATTCTGGGTTAGGAGGTCAGATGCGACACGTCACCAGTAAGAAGCTCAGGGTGGATGGGAGGGCTTTTTCGAGCACAGAAAAGCATGCTTTGGAGCTCTGCCTGCCAAACTGAACCCTCCACCACTCTTTGCTGTGTTGTGTTCCTGGTCTTGCTGCTGGGCAGCAGGGGTTCAGGGGTCCTGCAAGTACCACGAGACACCACCTCAGGTACCACTGGTGATGCCTATACAACTGGTTGAGAAACACTGGTTTAAACCTTTAATTGGTATTGTAGCGCAAGTCTGACTATTGTATAGGCTCAGCTGAAAGACTGACCTGGAAATAGTTGCAGTATCCATGGCAACAAAAGACCTCCACTGACTTGAACTATTGGTTCATCTAGCTCAGTATTGATGATGCTGGCTGGCAGTGGCTCTCCAAAATTTCGAACAGGAGCTCTTCCTCTGCCCTACTTGGAGACTGAGCCTGGGCCCTTCTGCATGCAAAGCCGAGGCTCTTCCACTGAGTGACTGTTGTACCCATTAAGGTGTGGTGTGTTTATTGCCGTAGCGCTCCAGGAGATGCAGGTGGTCCTTCAGTCGTGCCCAGGTGAGTTGATCCTGCCTCTCAGTGCCCCTGCGTGACTGATTTATCTCCATGCTCTCTCCAGGTTCAGAAGACCATGAAGGAAAATCTTGTTGCTGTGGAGGAGAACTTTGCCAACATTGATGCACGGATGCAGAAGCTTGCCAAGTGAATCCCTTTTAACTCAAATCTACTAAGGCGGGGCAGAAAGGTTTTGCCTGCTGCCCAGACATGCACTAACTGCGCCGTCCCTTCCCGCCCTCCGCACCTGTTCTTGTGTGCTCTTAGCTGGAGTTCAGTCTTCATGCAGGCTCGTGGACCAAGTGCTCGTCCACCTTTGTTGGAGGGCAGGTGCCACCCCTTTCCTTGCCTTGCCCAATGTCTTGCTGCCCCCCATGGCGATGCTGACTGCAGAAGGCAGCCCTGCATTCCAAACTGAAGAAAGGGGCTGGGAAAGGGGCTCCCCCTTTGCAT
The DNA here is from genome assembly GCF_035046505.1 of Tiliqua scincoides. Classification (NCBI taxonomy): domain Eukaryota; kingdom Metazoa; phylum Chordata; class Lepidosauria; order Squamata; family Scincidae; genus Tiliqua; species Tiliqua scincoides. The sequence continues at coordinate 125,485,829 of NC_089822.1, read as the reverse complement.
ATCTGTGGGGGAGGTTTGTTCATTGCTTGGCTCCAAACAAGGCGGCTTTTATTTGGAAAGGTGTATTACCCCCTCAGCCTGGCATGGAGGCAGATTGTACTGTATAATTATTTACCATCATTAAACACTTGTGCTTACTGGTCTCTCTTGAGTCTTTTGAGAGGAGGGTCCATTTGCTCATCCTTCTAGAATCTCCAGTTTCTGCTGTATGTTATTTAGCAGTTTTGCCATTTCAGCTTGGGGAATGTGCAAAAGCCCCTTCCGTTCTCCCCATTTGTTGGGAAAGGTTGCACGTCAAACACCTTCTAGGATCACCAACTCTTGCTGCCTGTTCAGCGCCATTCGCACATTGTGTGCAAGGATAGAGATACGTTTGCTTACCAGGGATGACCTAGAGCAGTTCAGTACTATGCTGCAATTTTTTAATAGGATATGCTGATATCTAACTGTGTTTTTCCTCTGCAAACACAGAAAATATGAAGTTTTGTTAATAAGAACATAAGAAGAACCCCGCTGGATCAGGCCAAAGGCCCATCTAGTCCAGCTTCCTATATCTCACAGTGGTCCACCAAATGCTTCACGGAGCACACAAGACACAACCTGTGTCCTGGTGCCCTCCCCTGCATCTGGCAGACTTGAGGTAGCCTACCTCTAAAACCAGGAGCTTGCAGAGATGAAAAAATGAAGTGACAGAATCATTTTTAAAGAGGATTCTGACTCTGTAGAGACACTCGGGTTCAAATCCTTCTTCAGCCACGAAAGCTCAGTGGGTTATCTTAGGCCAGTCACATTCTCTTGGCCTAACCTACCTCATATGGTTGTTGTGAAGATAAAATAAGGAGACGGGACAAGCCACATATGTTGCTTTGAGCTTCAGGCAAGTGGGGAAGGATTAAAAAAAAAATAGAAAATCATGTTGTATTCCATGAAATCTAAATAAGATCCATTTGCAAACACAGTAAAGATCACATCCTGGCAGGGTTTTGCAGCAGCTTCCCTCCCACTTTCCAATGTGAAGAATGGGGTTGTCTCTTGCTAAAAGACTAATCTCCTTATGGTTTGTTTTAAATACATATTTTAATACTTGATACAAAACACACACCCCCAAAAAATAAACAAATAAAGAAACAGTAACTTCAATCTAAGCTTCAAAATATTTTCATCTGTTAAATTAAAAGTCGCTCCCATAGAAAAGCTACAATTCACAATTGTGTAAATTTTTTTTTTACAAAACAAAATTTAAGCTCAAAAAAGGAAAATAGTTTTTCCCCCATTCCTTTTTTTTTTTTTCCTTTCTACAAAACAAAGGCCGAAGTTGGTTGGTTGGTTGAAGTGCATGGTGGGGAGGGGAGGGGCAGCGCAACCTGTACAGTATCTACACAGTGCTTTTGCATAATGCGTTGAGTTGCAACCAGGGGGAGGGCATGGAGCATTTTGGTCTTTCAGAGTTGAGAAGATGGTTGTGTGTGAGTGAGAGAGAAGCAGATGAAAGGGGCTTGCTCTGGCCTAGCTGGGTCAATTATATTCTGAGTGGGGAAAAAAACTCTTCTCCATTAACCTCCCCCTCCCCCAGGATTAGGACCTGAGTGTTCTGTTGAGAATTTCTTTAAAAGGGGAAAGAAAAGAATATGCAGCTGATGTTTGATTTTTTGGGACAGGGGGGCACTTAAGGCTATAGCAGTCCCAAGGCCCCAGTGACAGAGAAGGAAGGGAACAAGCCCAGTCACAACCCAGGCTGTGCCTTAATGCCACTAGTGTTTCAGCAGCATATAAATGGAGGTGTGGGGGCTGTGTTGGAGGGGAGTGAGTTGCTGAGCTATTGGTGGGAGAGTGAAGGCTCCCTGAGCAAGCGTGGCTTATTTTCCTTATTGCTTTGTACCTTTTAGCACTGGGGCAGGAGCTCCATGCGTGTCTGTTTTTTTGGCGAGGCAAAGAGAAAAACTGACTGACTGATTTTTGTACTAAAACCCTGAGCCGGTTCTCACCCGGGTGCTTTAAGTGCACACGGGTCTGAGGTAAGGTGGGAAGTGAAAGGACAGAGGTGCCCCTTACTGGAGCATGCAGCCCTTGCTACTCCTGCTGAGGTTTTTTTTTGAGACCAAATGGTGGGGGGATCGCAAGGTAGCAAGGAGGGTGGTGTGAAAGTGGGGCGCAAGAGGCTATCACACTGCGGCAAGGAGCCTCCCTTCAGAGTGTTGCAAAAATGGCTTTAAGAAGTGCTATAGGTGTGTCCAGCTTTAGCGCCCCTTGTGCCCCCTCAACCCTCCCTCCTGCCTGCCATCAAGTTAATGCTGAGCCCAGAGCTGCACCTTGTGCTTTCAGGGGTCCCCCTTGGAGAGATTCAAGACCCAGGCAAGCGGTGAGGCTACAAACACATTCATGGCTAAGGTGCCAAGAGCCCACCAGCAGCACTGGATCTTCTTGCTGGCATTTCTCCACCCCTTCCCGTCTCTGGTTCAGATGCATAGGGCCTGAGCACCACAGGTGAACGGTGGGTGGGAGTGGGGAGAGACAGAAGTCAGGATGTCCCTGGACTCTGCTTAGATGTGGACAGTGGTGGAGGCCTCCTTGGTTCAGATGATGCTATGTCGGCAGTTTCCTCCTCCTGTTTTTCACAGGCCGGCCAGGCCGTGGCCGCCGAGAGACAGTGTAGTCAACCTAAGGGTGGAAAGAAAACAAGGGTTAAAGCCCACCTGGCAGGCATGGTGAGGAAGCTTGGAGGGGGTAGCTGTACCTAGAGCAATGCATGTAGCAGTCTTCTACCAGGTCCACTTTTCATAAAAAGTGAAAAAAAAACCTGCATATGTGGGTCAAACTCAGCTACCTTACCTGCTTGCTTCTCTCAGAGCCCATTTCTCCCTGACCCTTTCAAAAAGCAATTGTGACTAGGGGCTGGGGCACACAATATTTAGCTGCACTGAGTGTATGCAGGGCAAGTTACAGCTATGGAGAAATCACGCCCATGAGGCTGGCTGAGGCAGGCACTTCCGGTAGCACAATGGCAAGGGCCTTCTGCCTCCAATACGTTAGCCCAGTGGTTCACAAACCTTTTTTTCAACTGGCAGCTCCCCTGACCTACTGGGCTCTCCATTAGGGCTACAGTCCTATACATTGCATAGGATGGCAGATATTTTGTAAGGATTCTGAGGCTCCCCTGGCTGGTTTCCATGACTCCCTGGAGAGCCACAGCTCAGTCTGGGAACCACTGACTTAGTAATTTGTGCCATTCCCCTCTTGAAATTCAGAGAGCAGGAGAAGGAGCAGTAATGAGAGCTGGCACATCACCAAAGAACATAAGAACCTAAGAACAGCCCCACTGGATCAGGCCATAGGCCCATCTAGTCCAGCTTCCTATATCTCACAGCGGCCCACCAAACGCCCCAGGGGATGGCAGCATTTGGTCTAACATCTCTGGGAGGGCTTTGGCATACCTGCCTGCCATAGTGGAGTACCATGTGGGGCCAGTATAGTGCACAACAGCAGCCTTCTTGGATACAGACAGCAACATGAAGTAACCCTAAGCAGGGTCTTGGTCACATCTAGCCCAGCATTGTCTACATGAATTGAATGAACTGGACTCTTGTCCATGCAAGTTTATACAATGATCCATTTGTTAGACCTTAAAGTGCCACAAGGCTCTCTGCTCTTCTGACAGACAATGGCTTTCCAAGCCCTACCACCCAACATCACTTTTTAACAGCTGCTTTGAGTGCCTATTAGGAAGATAACACAGGATATAAATTTGTAAATAAATAAAACTAGAGATCAAAAATGAGTTCTACACACACACACAGTCTCCTGCTCTACCATTTAGCTGTGAGCCCTCCTTGTTTTGTTTTATTTTAACACTTTTATTATTTTATTATTTATATTTTTATATATATTATATTTGATACATTATATTTATATTTAATTTATTAATAATTATGTATTAATTTTATTATTTTAACACAATTTTAATTGTGTTCTCATTATTGTTGTAAGCCGCCTTGGGTCCCTTTGGGGAGAAAGGCAGGGAATAAATGAAGTAAATGAAAAATAAATAACGAAATGAGGCCTAAAAGAGATGTGTGGTGGTGATGGTGATGCATCTCCTATGACAAACAACACCCTGTTTCTACTTTACAGGTTGTTCTGAGGACAACCAAGGTAATGATTGTGACACACTTTATATTCTTGAGTGAGGCAGAACAAATACCAAATACTCTGTCCTTATAACACTGTGCCATGGGCAGAGTGAAATACTCTGCAGGGTTTAGATAGTGTGATATTCTAGACCAGTGGTTTTCAACCGCTGTGTGCCGAGAGGCTGCCTCAGGTGTGCCGCATGGCCAAGGAGTCAGGCAGCAGCAGCAGCAGGAGAAAAAGGGACAGCCCGCGAAGCGCCTGCTGTTGCTGGTGCCTGCCCCAAGCACTCATTGGACAGGCAGCCAGAGAAGCCTGGAAGAGCTGCCAGCAGTGGGAGCGTGGAGGGAGTGAGAGCCAGCAGCGAGCCAGAACATGGGAAGCAGGTACGGAGCCAGAAGCAGCTGGCTGGAAAAGGATCCTTAAGAGACCCTTTTCCTTACCTGCAATGTCCCAAAGTGACTCTCCCTGTGTTGCCTCCACTGGTAAGGCTTTGGCTTTGACAGTAAGGGTGCTGGGCCACAATCCTATCCTCACTTACCTAGGAGTAAGCCCCATTGACTATAATGGGGCTTACTTCTGAGTAGACGTACAGAGGCTTGGTCACACTCTCATTGAATACATGAGCAGGCAAGTGATGCTTTTCTCTTCTCCCCCCCACCTCCTCCCCTCCTGCACACACATTCCCCCATAATTGCAGGTAAGCCCTCTCTTCCTGCCCCTTCTTCTCTCCTCCCCACCTTCCAAAGTCCAGAATCAGGTGCCTTGCATTCTCTCTCTTCCCCACCCACCCCAGTGAATCCTGCACTTGTTTCAGCCACATCTCCTCACTGCTCCTCACCCCACATTTCTCCAGCTCAGTCTCACCTCTCTGCCACTTCCTGGCATATCAGTTGATAACAATGTGATCACGTAATTCCAGAAACCACATATACTTCCCTCTCCAAGCTTCTTGTGAATTTCTTCAATGGTCATGTAATGATCTAAGGCTGCAATCCTAACCACACTTTCCTGACAGTAGGCCCCATTGAACAAAATAGGACTTACTTCTGAGTAGATCTGGTTAGGATTATGCCCTCAGTGTATTAGGCTGCAACCCTAACTACACTCTCCTGAGAGTAGACCCCATTGAACAAAATAGGACTGACTTCTGAGTAGACCTGGTTAAGCTTGTGCCCTCAATGTATTAGTTATATTAGTAATTTAATTAATTTAATTTAATTTAATTGGGGGGGGGGGACAAAGCCTGGGCCAGAAGAGGGCAGCAGGCAAGGCAGAGAGATCAAGTACAGCAGTCCAGATGAAGAGCCGGGGAGAACTGACTCTACCCATGTTTCAGGGTTGGAGACGCTCAGAATTGGGAAGGGGTGGAAGGTTACTCTGTCACCCTAATCTCATGCGGCCTGCCATGTCCACCTTGACGCATCCCTTAGTGGGCACACCTGTTCCTCCCAGGCAACCCTAGCAGCCTGATACGGGGTTCAGTGGAAGAAGTGTGCGAGTGAAGATTCCAATGAGGACAACTCGGTTGAGAGGCTTGCAGATTCACGGGACTTGCCAAGGCTATTATGTATATTGTACTGAAGAATAAACCCCTTTCCTGCAGTAAATTCAACCATGGTATGCTCCTTGGGGCCCTAGGTGGAGGGAGAAGGAAACATGCCTTTCCTCACCTCCTTTGATAAAGAACTTTCCCCTTTGGGTGGAGGTGGAAGAGGCCAGGGCCCCTAGAGGCAGCCACCTTGGCTGGCAGGTTTTGGATGTGGTCATGGGTGACAGTGTGAGAGAACACAGATCTGACTTGCAGAGTGCAATCCCATGGGAACCTGTCCTGTGCCAAGCATCACTGACAAGTAGGCTTTGTACTGCCCTTGAGCAATTGGTGGTTATTTTCAAGGAGGCTTCCACAGGAAGATCTGTAAGAAAAGCCTTCTCCCCTCCCTTCACTGAGCTTGATCTCTGAAAAGGGATGCAAGTCTATCACCCCTTACAATGGTCAGGATAGGCCACAAGCTCAGCCTTACAGCAGTCTCTCAGTGCTCTCCCAGCTACTGTGATTATCTCTGTGCCAAGACTTCTCCTGCAGGTGGGGCTGTAGCTCAATGGCAGAGCACATGCTGTGCATGCAGAAGAGCCAAAGTTCAATCCAAGTAAGGCTGGGGGAAAGGTCTCTCTCCACCACCCTGGAAAGCCACTGTCAAAGTCAGTCTAGATCAGGGGGATCCAAACTTTCTGGGAGAAGGGCCACATCCTCTCTCTGACACTGTGTTGGGGCCCGGGGGGGGGGGGTGAATTAATTTACATTTCAAATTTGAATAAATTTACATACATGAATATATTAGAGATAGAACATATGAATGAATGAAGGTCTTGCAATAGGTAAAGGCCTATAAAAGGCCTTGCACAAAGCAAGGCCAGCCTTTTTTTTGCTGCTGCTGCTGCTGCATCACAGATGTGAAACAGTGAAGGGCACCCTCATCCCACTGCTCACCCGAGAGGTCGAACAGTTGGCCGACATGCTGAGAGTAGTTGCATCAGGCCAGCATGGGCTCCAGTAAGTCTATGGAGGGCCAGAGACTCATTGGAGACTGGGGGGCTCCCTGAGGGCCGGATTGAGAGTCCTCAAGGGCCACATGCAGCCCCAGGGTTGGGGTTTGGGCACCCCGGTCTAGATACTACTGAGCTACATGGACCAAGGGGCTGTCTTGGTCTAAGGCAGCTTCCTATACATTGAGCCTGTTGTCTGACAGTCTTCCCTGGCTTTGTTGCCAACCATTCCCAAAGAGCCCAGAGTACTGGAAATGTCTCAGCATTTGACCTTTATAGAGGCTGCCACCTCCCTAAGGCGTCTTTGTGGAGGTTCCCTTTGTCTTAGGCAAACATAATAATAAAGTGTTGGCATTTATGTAGTGCTTTTTGAATCTGCAAAGTGCTTCAATCTTCTTGCAATAGTCACAACAACCCTGTAAGGCAAATATGACAATCCTGGTGTTGCACCTGAAGAGTTGTGGTCTCACCCAGTGAGTTAAAGGCAAAGGTGAGATTTGAACCAAGGAAGGCCTGAGCCTGACTTAGCCGCTATGCTCTACCAGCTCTCGCAGAAAATGTGTTTTATTCTTCTCTTCTGAGTTTTAGGTACCTGTATAAGTACTGGTATTAATCTGTTTTTATACAGATACAGTTTTGATGTCGACTGATGTGAACCCTGTAAATCGCTTTGAGAATTTTGGAAATAGGGGATCAAACAATTTTAAAAAAATAAAGCCAGTTCGGCTTGGGCTAGGACTGTTGGATAGGAAGTAGTGAAGATGTAGGCAGTGGGATAGGAAGTGGTGAAGATGTGATTTGTCCCCCATCTTTTAAATTCACTTCTTCCATTTTTAGGCTCACGCTGAATTCTCAATAACAGATTTGTTCAGAGTTTCTAGGACATCTGAACACAATGGAAGTCAGAAACCAAACTCTTCACTTTGTGGCACAATCGGGACCCTTGCAGTATATTAAAGTCTCTAATTTTCAATGCCAATAGCCACTTGTGGTGGTTATACTGTACTGATAACACAGGCCAACACACATTTTGCTTCCTTATATGTTACACCAATTCCTGGGTATATTTGGTGTGCTGATTCCAAAAATGGCATCTGTTTTGCCCTATAACGTCTAGTTTTGGAGACACAGCATAGCCTCTTTAGTGAATGGTTCAAGCAGCTTCCTCATGAGGAAGCCTACACCATGGCTTCCTCATGAGGAAGCTGCTTGAACTATTCACTAATGAGGCTATACTATATCTCCAAAACGAGACATGATAGGGCAAAACGGATATCATTTTTGGAATCAGCACCCCAAATTCATATCAAACCACCATAAAGTTTGGGAAAAACTTTTCTGACTCTCAATTTTGTAGGCCTTTGTAATCTGACCACTGCAGTGATGGCTAGAGCACAAGTGGAGGAGGACTTGGGATTAGTCAGTTCTGAACAAGGGTTAGGATTCCTGTTAGGACTATTTTGTAGAGGGGAGGGGAAGAAACTTCACTTCCCTGCCAAGAGTATATCCACTCAGTGCCACCCATCAGAACTATCTCTGTGTTGAGAGGCTTATGTTTTGGAACCCAGAAAGCCTAGGTGGCACTCAGTCAAACACGATGGCCACATGTTTTCCCTCCTGCTCACAGTAGCTCATAATATCTGGGAGGAAAGGAGAGGTTTATTTGCGTGCAACTGGGAGATAGTGGATTCCTTGTTACAAGAAGTGGTGGTTGTGAATGCTTACCAATGGACTGGGCCCTGCGTCTGCACTAGGCCCCCGGATCCGTGTAGTCTCGAGTCGGGCGTTGGGCCGGGGACCACTAAAGAAACCAAGGATGGAGGAATGAAGAACAAGCTAATAATTAAACCTCAGAAATGCAACTGAAACTTTTCAGTGGGAAGCAAAGTCTGCTTGCCATCCCCCCTCCTCCACTTTAGGTCATATGTGGAACCAAAGGGGAGGTAAGTTCCCCACAGACAAGCAACCACTGCTGAAGCTCTATGGTAACGTTAAGAAAAGACACATTTCATACACTCACGTGTGCTTTTCTTTATCGGCAGCAAGTCACATGTATAAAGAGCAGATCTCCATGGACTCACTTCTGTTTATGTTTAGGATGGAAGCATTTATGAATTTTGGGAATTTTTCTTCCAGAAATCTAACACATGGAACTATCCCCAGGCAAATGCACTTTGCCCGCATTCCTAATATTTTTTCCCCCCCGGGTGCAGCCACTGCTCCATGGGCAGCCTCCCCTCACGGGTACATTGTGCAGGGCTGGCCCAAACATGATGCAGTCTAAAATGTTCTCATCGAGCAGCTAGTTGAGGGAGTAGTAAACTGACAAAGGATGCTCTGCACCTTTCATCCATCTGCTACCCCCTCCAGCCCACCACCAACAGAGCTGCTCTACACCTCTTCCCATTTACCAAGTGAGCAGGATCATACGTCATATGCATAAAGAGGGCATCAGGGCAGTGGCAGCCCCCTTCTTCCTCCAGGGTTGCTCTTCCAGAGGAAGAGAGGGATTTTAAAAAGAAAAAAAAAGACTCTGCTGTGGCTGCACCCTCACTCTCCTCATCTATACAACCACTTAGAAAAGTGGCCAAGTGGGCTAGGAGATGGAGAGAAAGAGATGAAGACAGAGCCTGAGCCCACACTGCTCTTTTCTTAGGCTGTGCATTTGAAACGGGACCAGCAGGAGGCAAAGAAGCTACGCTGAAAGCAGCCAAACTGGAAAGGAAAGGAGGTAGGCTTGGCTCAGCTCCCTCCCTCCCTGGAGGACGGCTGAATGCAAGGTGCATGTGTGTGTGGGGGGGGGGGGGGGCACAAGATTAGTGAACCTGAGCACCTCAAGCAGCACTTGAGCACTGGTCAGGTCTAACATGGTGCTTACCCGCTTTTTCTTCTCCGGCCACGTCTGGATGGTCGCCTTCCGGGGGGCCCCTGCAAGAGTTTATGATGGGAAGGTAAGGATAGGCTAGCATCTTCTCCTCTTCACAGTCAGCCTACTAGAGGTCCTGCAGAACCATACGTTTGCCTCCTCCACTCATCTCCTCCACCTGCTCTCTAACCCCCAGATTCTTCAGAGCCCTTCTCCAAGGGTCACTGTACTCAGCACAATTCAAATTGTGGATATGGTTGGTTTAAGGAGGATGTGGATTGTGGTAGGTTTAGGGAAGAAGATCCTATTGAAAATGCTCCCCCGGGAAAACAGCCTATCTAACAAATGCTTTCAATCAGAAAGACGTACATATTAAAATATTCTTTCTAGTATGTTAGTTTTCTATATGCAGCCCAGCCTTTCCTACAAGGGTGTTCAAAACAATAATCTGAAGTCGTACAGAACATAATTACACCACTTCGCTCTGAGAATGTTTCTAAAATAAGGAACTAGTGCCTTCTCAAGTAGGGAAGGCAAGGAAATGATGTAGTGATCTGTGAGATTCTGTGAGTCTTTGTGAGCATTTGTGATTCTGTGAGCATTTTTAGGGGGGGGGGGAAACACACTCTATGTATGTTGAACAATGATGGACAGAATGCAGATTGTGGCCCACTGGCCTATTTCTGGTAGGTCATTTAATGCTTGCTAGAATTCTTGAAAAGAATGTTGGACTAGGTGGACCCATGTCCTATCTAGGAAGTGCCTTCTTAGGTTCTTAAAGCAAGAGTCCATAGTCCTGATCACTTAACACAGATTAGTTGCCCCTGAACTGTTAAACTAATTCTAAGTATATAGTCTTAGGGTGCAATCCTAACCCCTTATGTCAGTGCTTTCCAGCACTGGCATAGCTGTTCCAATGGGGAGTGTGCTGCATCCTGCAGTTGGGTGGCACTCATGGAGGCCTCCTCAAAGTAATGGAATGTTTGTTCCCTTACCTCGGAGCTGCATTGTCCCGATGTCAGTGCTGGAAAGCACTGACATAAGGGGTTAGGATTGCGTCCACAATCTCTAAATGTTACATGTGTTGGTGGGCCTTAGGGTTTCTAGTAATAGCAATTATACTACTCAATAGTAATAGTAAAAACTTGACTATGCAAGACTGTAGTCAGCTCACCCCAATGTAGAATGTGAGATGGGAAAGCACAGGATGGCCAGCTATGTCTAGAAGGGGCCATAATGCTCTCTTGCAGCCATGAAACACAGCTGCAAACCAGTACAGAATAGGAATAAGCTCAGGTAGAGGGCCCAGTCAGAGACATCCCTCAATAAAGAGCACATGGACGTCAGAATTGCCTTGCTGGGGGAGACCAAAGGTTCACTTCTCCAGTGCTCCGACTCCAAAGGAAGTTGTTTGGGAAGTTCTCAGGGAAGGTATAATTGTGTAGTCAACTGGTTTGCCCCCCCCCCCCAGCATCTGGAGCATGGACATATATTGGGCTCTGGTTTGCCCCCCTGTATCCGGAGCATGGACATACCCTGGCCTCTGCAGTGCATGGTCCTTCCCTTGATCCTTTCCCAATCACGCTCTGGCCCTCCTTATTGCAGCAACTGACGTACCTTTATCTCCTGAACAGCGAAAGGCCCTGCCTGGCTTTCAGCACTGCTAGCCGCCATCTCCCCATTGCAGCGCCAGGCAGGATGGGATGGGTGTCCTGTGCCCAACTCAGAAAGCTGACCGTTGAAGTGTCGCCTGCCTCTGCCCCGCCCACCGCCACGCCGTCCAGTCTTGCCACCCCGTCCTGGCCCCCGTGGGAGGCTACTGCCCGAGTCCCCATTCAGCTCTTCTGCACCACGCCGGGGTCGCTTGAGGGCGGAGCGGGAGCCGCTGGCCTCTTGCCCCAGAGGGACCTCCTGCTGTCCTTGCCTAGGTGGTTCAAGGGCTCTGGGCGGCTCTAAGGCACTTGTGGGGGCAGTGTCCGTGCAAGGGGGCAATGAAGTGCTGTGGCCTGGCTCTGTCTCTGGCACAGGGGGCACACTGGACAAGGCTGGGGCTGGAGTTTCGCTTGGGAGCACCGGCTTCTCTGGGGCACCAAAGCCAGGACTCAACTGGAAGATAGAGAGAAAGAGAGAGAGAGAAAAAAAAACCATCAGCTTCAAGCCCATGGTGGTCCAACACACAGCCTGTGAGTCCCTTCCTGTGGCTCCTGAAAGCGCACTCTGCCACCTCCTCCCACTTCAGAAGGTTTTTGGTTTCCCTGCCGCATCATCCCAGCTTTTCCTTTGGAGAAGAAGAAGCCAGAACAGTGCAGCACCGAGACTGAAAAGCCCCGCTATACCCATTGCCACCTCTGTTGCTTGTGTCTGAAATGTCTTCGGCAGGCTCAGAACATGGACGTAATTGGCTGTAATGTCATCATGTCACTGCCAATTACTTCTGGGTCGGCACAGTCAGGGGTCACACAAGGGTCATGCCCCCCTCCGCTACCCAAAGTTGGGCCACCCTGATCTAGCAAATGCTTTGCACTTCAAGGCTTTGTTCTCCAAAATATTATATAAATTCACTTCTATTCAGGTGACTGGAGCTGGCCTAAGAATTCAAGTGGTGATCTATTCTACAAATGTCTTGTTTACTTCAACCTGTCTGTTTCCTAAAGACTAGGTGGCTTTTTGATCCATTTTGTTTGTTCCAATTGTCCCTCGCTCTGGTTTTTTTGTTGTTGTTTTTTAACACCACATCCTAGTGTGGTGTACTATATAGATTGCCGGACTTTGACAGGAGAAATCTGGATTCAAATCTGCACTCAGGCCCAAACTACATAACACAAAAGTACAAGTAATGGTAGCCCAGTGGTTGCTTTAGAAAACAGGAAACACCAATGAAAGCAACATTTCCAATTCTGAAATGGCTGTGGGCAACTGTTAATGATGTGGAGTGTCAGCCTCAACCTTGGGGCTGCTCACTGGGTGACCTTACACCACTCATTCCCTGTCAAAGAGCCGTGTTCAGAATACAGGGCAAGGGCAACACATATGCTGCCCTGAACTCCCAGGAGGAAGAATGGGATTAAAATGTAGTCACTAATGAAAGAATAATCCTATCCTCACTTCCCCTATCCTGAAATATCCCAAACACTGCAAAATAGACTTAAATAAAATAAATGTCTACACAACAACAACAACAACAACAACAACAACAACAACAATAATAATAATAAAAACTTTATTTTTATCCCGCCCTTCTCCCAAAAAGGGACCCAGGGCGGCTAACAACATATAAAACAAATTAAAACATAATTTCACAGATAAAAACATATTAAAAAAACACATTAGCAGAACCCATAAAAACATTAGTCAGAAGAGTCAGAATAAAAGAGCATAAAACAGCAGTTCTTAGAGGAATCGGGCCTGTAAAAAAGCAACTAAAAGATATATAAAAGATGTTAAAAAGGCCAGAACGTCAGAAGGCTTGGTTAAACAACAAGGTCTTCAGGCCTCGCCGAAAGGACTCAAGAGAGGGAGCCATTCTCAAGTCAAGGGGAAGGGAGTTCCACAACGTTGGTGCCACTACTGAGAAGGCCCTATTTCTTGCCGCCGCCCCACGTACCTCCTTAGGCGGTGGCACTTGTAAAAAGGCCTTCTCTGATGACCTGAGAGGACGAGCCAGATTGTACGGGAGTAGGCGATCTCTAAGATAACCTGGCCCTGATACAATGTATTCATGTATATGTGGTAGTAAAATAGGTAAATTTACTCCAAAAACTGAATATGGTGTGCTTTCTTTAAAAAAAAACAACTCTCACACCAAAAGATTGCTTACCACCATGCCCCTTCAAGCCTTACGCAAATCTCCACTTACTTGCAAGCTCTGGAGGAGGCAAGCCAGAGGGTTGGAGCCTGTTAGTAGGGGCAGCTGCCCTTGGAAAAGCTGAAGCCCCAGAGGTCCTTGCAGATTGGGCGGCAGAAGAGGCTGCTGGGCCTGAAGCAGGGGGTTTCCAATCAACGAGGGGCCTGGGGCTGGGTTCAATGCTGACAGGTCACCTGGGCAGGGGAGAACGAGGAAATGAGCCCTCCTGCGGACACCCAACATCCCCATTTGTGTTCCAAGACGCCAGTAAGAGGGAGGTGTACAATGCTGGCCCTTTAGTTCAACCTCAAGAAGGTCAGAATCTTGAGTAGCCAGCGACTCAAAATACAATAGCAAAAATTAAGATTTTTAAATTGAAAAAGGAGAGAGCAAGGAACCCAGCACCAACAGCATTTTTTAAACAGGAATCAGCCCTCAGGATTTTCTAAAATTCATGTAACTTTTCCAAAGGACACCTACTCAAATTAAGGACAGTCATATTAGAATAAGAATCTTGTCATATAAGGGTAGCAAGTGCTCCTTCAGAGTCACAAACCTCAGCCAACCCTGCCCCTCCTGTCTCTCACCCCTCTGATAAGCACACAAGATTGGGGAGAAGGGTCTTGACTTTCCCTTTACACTGTGCTTCAGAAATACTCATGATGCCTTCAAAACACAGTAGGAAGTCAGAGAGGAGGCCCTGCTTGCCTGCCCTCCCCTTTACCATGCCTGAGAGAGGGACAGGAGCTTGTCTCCAACTTTAGGCTGCACTTTGGAGGTTCTGAGCACATCCCGGGTGCTGCATGAAGTCAGAGATGAGGGGAGGGATGACAGCCAAAGTGGCTACCATAGTGACCAAATCTTTGGTCACTCACACACTACTGAGGTACACAAACTGAAGTTAGGTACTGAAGTACACAAACTAATTTTGCAACTCTAAGCCTTAATAAATCCTGTCATTAAGTTGGATATCAATGCAGATATTTCAAGAATGGGATTGTGAAAGGAACACCCTTCCCTACTCCTACTTATAAGATCAACATGGTTTACAACATCAGCCTTATACTGGCTTACCAACTAACAAATATACTGTGGCATAATATTTCATCAGATGCAGAAAGGGGTCTCCTGGGTAAGTGGCTTGCATATATCTATTATACATGCACACACAGATACAGAGAGGCGGGAAGGCTCACAAGTGAGGCCAAAAGACAAAGGAAATGCGAGTGAAGGGAGTCAGTACGTCCCCTGATCATAAACATGATATTGTCTTTTTTTGGAACACACGCAGCCTCACACAATTTTCTCATATTCATTTTTAGCTGTTTGATTTCCTTCTTCTCTGGGTTCTGATCAGCTGGACGTCACCTTTATTTAGGTTGATAAATTTACTGTGCAGAGCACAAATGAATCCACAATGCCAGTGGAGTGGAGTGGGCGCTGGCAATGGGGCTATAGAGCACCTGCTCTATGTGCAAAAGGACCCAAGGTTCAGTCCCCAAGTACGTTTGGCAGTATGAAACCCTGGAGAGCTGCTGCCAACCCACAGTGCTGAATTAGGTGGCCCAATGGGCTGGACTCAACAGACAGCAGAGTCATGCATTCACACCTAGTCAACCCACTCTTAGCCAGGGTCCCCAGTGAGAGATCACCAGAGCACGAGAGATGGTCTCCCTCTGAAGTGTTCATATCACAACTTTCCAAAGTATCCACTCCCAGGGCTGTTCAGTCCAAGTTCCCTAATATCCAATATTCTCTTGGTAATAAGAAGCAACTTGCAATAAGCGCCCTGGTTGTGCCTTCACCTCCCTGCCTCCCAGCAGCTGCCCCTCTAGAAGAAGGGCTTTAACTCACCCAGAAGCGTGGTGCTCAGCAATGGATTTACAAGTTGGGGCATCAGAGGGTTCAGCCTCCCTGAGGAGCTGGGGGTGCCTGGGGTGGTGCTCTCAGTAGTCGTCGGTGTCGTACTAGTGGAGGTAGGTGCCACAGGAGTGCTGGCCAGGCCAGTCTGAGGCGGAAACATAGAAGGCAGGTGAGGGAAGGGCAGAGGCAACGCAGACAAACCAAATGGCTGGCCCAAGGAGAGCAACTGAAATGAATCCCTGTGGTCCACCACCCTAACCCTGCATCCCAGCCAGGACCTCTGTCCTTTAAAAGCAGATGCTGCTTCTCCAAGCAGTAAAATATGGCCGACTTGAGTCATCTGTTTGAACTGCCACATATTTGCCACCGGTCCCCAACATTCCTCTACAGCATGACCAAGAAAGAAACCCCAGAATATGTTCCTTTAATAACTATGAAACTAAATAACTCCGCCCCCCTTACAGCTTTTTGCCCTGCCCCACGTCTCAGGAGATGCAGTACCTGTGCAACTCTCAGCTCCCTCTCTGCTTTAAAAGGAATAGAAGTTCTGGGTCAAAATGCCTATGAGCTTCTTACCTGTGTAGGGCCTGGCCCAGGGTCGGAAGGGCCCAGGCTGGTTGCCAACAGTGCTGAGTTTAAAGCTAGGAGAGCTGGAGGGGTGGAAAGTGCTGGGAAGAGCAGGGGCTGCAGACTTTCGGGGAGGCCGGTGAATGGCTCCAGCAGGGGCTCAGTTGTCGCTGCTTCCCTCTCTCCCTCACATGTTCCCTCTGGTAGGGCCAGCAGAGATGCTAGGAGTCCACTTGGTTGTTGCAGCAAGTCCAAGCTGGGTAGCACCAGAGGCAGCAAATGTTGCCCCTCTGGCTCCCCCTGCAGATTCAGAGGGGGCAGCGGTGTCTCTGGGCCCAGGGCCAGCGAGAAGGGGAAGGAGCCCAGTGGGAGAAGCCCAGGAGGTAAAGTATTCCCAAACTGCAGCGCCTGTTCCTGCGCCAGGAAGGGGAAAGGATCGGTGCCGGAGGGCAGCGGGCATCCCAGGCCCCCACCTTCCATTGCACTGGTGGTGGCAGCTACAGGGCTGGGTGCTGGAGGGGCTTTGGGAGTCATCGGTGGAGCAGAAGTGGCACCTGGAAGGAAAAGAGGACACAGATAAGGGACCAAAAAAGGGCACTGCATATGCCTCCGCAGCACTGAGTTTCCCAGAATGCACTGTTCCCACTCTTGCTCTTTACCAGAAAGTCTTGAGCCTAGTCCATGACATAGGCAGCCTGATGAGGCACTTTTTCAAGTGGGTGTTCCTCTTTTATTTAGCAGGGAGAGAGTAACTGGCCCTCCTCACCCCAGCAGTGCCTTTTCTAGTGGCTGTCTGCTGGTATTTGCATATTTTAGATTGTGAGCCCTATTGGGACAGGGAGCCATTAGTTATTTGATTTTTCTCTGTAAATTGCTTTGTGAACTTTTTGTTGAAAAGCGGTATATAAACACTGTTAATCATCATCATCATCATCTCATCCACGTACATGTGGAAGCAATTCCCACTAAGTTCAGTAGGATTTACCCTGTCTTAAGCTTGCACAGAAGCACAGCCTTAAGCATGTGAGTGGCATCACCACCTATTTTTGGGTGCAGGTCTACTGTCACTTTACAGTTTCCCTGCCAAACTCAACAGTCTTCCCCCCCCCCCCACAAGATGTGGTGATGCTGCGCTGTTCAATTTACGTGGTCTTGCAACAGAAAAAGGTAAAAATCCTACTGGTGAGGCATCAGGTACTGATGCCAGTGCTAGCCAATAAAGTCCTCTGCAATACTGCTGAGCAGCTAATTCAGTCACCCAGCACTAGCTGGCTATGGTTGCCATCTTTTGAATTGGATCCTGTAACTGTGCTTTTAACATAGTTGGTGCTGGGTAAACATTTACAATGTGATCAATCTTGTGCTAACATGGGCTTTGCCTGCTTTTTAGAGCAAGTGTGATGCAGTGGATGCAGCGTTGAAGACCCAGGTTCAATTCCCTGCTCAGCCCTGAAGCTGCCAGGGATGTGCTGGAGTCAGCGCTGAGTTGTGAGTTGTGACCCCCTTTACTTAATTTGCTCGCGAGTCTTAAAGGGCAGCTGTTGTCCTGAGCCCTTTTGGAGTCATTTTGACTACAGTCAGAGTCTTTTCGAGAAGCGAGTCAAGCTACGGGCTAGGCATGGCTCCTCAGAAAAAACAGAGGTGCTGGAGGGTTAGTGGGTGCATCGGAGTTCTCATTTAACGCTGCCCTGATGTTCCCATCCCATCTGCAGTCAAGGATGTGTTGAAGTTCTTCACCTCAGCCACCACTTTCATTTCAGTTATGTAAACAAAAGCTCTGCTGTTGTTCGAGTGAGCGCAGCAGTGCAGAAAGCGATCAGTTCCTTACGAACCCCGGTGACCCCCCCTACCCTGGTTCACATCATGACGCCCAATTCCGACTTCAAAAGTAGTGCCAAGCAGGACTCCATGGGTGGACCGATAGAGAGGTGTCCAAAATCGGCAAGGTGGGAGGAGGACAGAAGTGGCAGGTGGGAGGGAAGGTTGCCAGTAGCAGCCAGAAAGCTTACAGTCCAATGCAGCTCGATTCAGAAGGCCCACTGCAGTCAAAGGGGCTTCTCCCCCCTTTTCTATCACAAGGAAATGCTTCCACCTTAGTTTGCCTGCCTCCTTAGCCCCCTCCCTGGGCTAGCCAGGTATTTTTCCCTATCGCAAGAACCCTGTCCCCCATCAATTGGGCTCATCCTTCTCTCCCTCATCCAGAGAAAAAAGTCAGACCATCCATTAGGCCACTCAATCATCCGTTCCTTCCAAGATGGACAAGAGGGCCTGCTCTCCCTGTGTTCTGGCTGCCCCTACCTTCTTCTGGTTCCTCCCCTCAGCTTTGTGCAGTCTCCTTCATCCCAGTGGTCCCTGCCTCCTACAGCCAACCCACCAAATCTGCATCTCGCTCTGGTTTGGACGCTGGCTTCCAGATTACGCACAAGTTCTTTCAGGGCAACATGGAAGCGGTGAAAAAATAGCAAGCATGCACACTCACGAAGCCAAGACGTGGACCCAAAATGACGAGTCTTCGCGACTCAAGTCTATATGAGCCATGACTCTTTACAGGTCAGAGCCCTGAGTCAGTGACACTTGTAACTCAAGTTCCCACAAGTCATGGAAAATGTGTTCTTGCAACTCGAGTCGAGTCTTCAGGACTTAAATGCCCATCCGTGGAAGCTGACTAGCTAATCAACATCTCTCAGCCTAACTTACATTGAGGGGAGGGGGAAAGAGGACTAGCTATGCTACCCAAACTCCTTAGATGGAGGCCATCTCGCCTCTGCAGTACCTTCTCCTGCACCACCACCACCCCATGGGAGCTTGGAGAAGTTGTGAGTTGCTCTGAGAGGCCAACCACTTTTTTGGCTCCCCCCCCCCCCCAAAAAAAGGTGGTCAGCTGTTCAAAGTGGCCTGGAACCACTCTGAGTGCCTATGAAGAGGGGGCAGGAAAAGGTACCTTGACACCCCTCAAGGTGTGGTACCTGGGGCCCAGTACCTCCTGCCCTCCTTAGCTATGCCACTGAATATACATTAAAACAAAGCCACCACCCCAGTTGCAACATAGGTCAGTCTTATTATCCTCACCTGTAAGGTGAAAAGGTTTTGCAAAACTGAGGTGAGCCACCAAGGAGGAGCATGTTGCTTCCTGACCTCTGCAATAACCCCAAACACCACGCCCAGCTTTCCAGGCATCAGTGGCAACTGGCCACCTGGAATTTTTGCTCCCCACTCATATTTCAATTGTGGGGGCTGAGATATGCCATGTATCTCCCAAGTCACATCTCGTGAGGGAAGTTGTTTTTATTTTAATACACCTGCAAATTGATTGGAGGAGGAAGGGCAAAAGCAGCATCAGTGGGTGGAAGGAAGGAAGCTTTTTCCCTTCAGGTCATTTCCCCAATTAAAGTGTCCTTAGCCACTTTTCACTCAACAGGAGAAAAGACATATGGATCTGCTATGTTTTCCCTTACACGTGGAAAAGCAGCCTTGCAGGAGAAGTGATTTTGATTGGGAAAACAGATTATTGGAAAAGTGTTATACACCCTTTCCCCCCATAAATCTGGAGCCTTCTTTGGATAAGTAAAAAATCAAGGCCACCTAGTTTGCCCAACTGCCTGGTACATTCATGGCTGAAGTAAAGTCTGAACCAACAACTTCGTAGCTCACTGGCCAAACAGTTAGGCTGTAATTTAGTTTATGTCCTTTTACCTGGGAATAAAACTTGTTTCAAAGTAAACTTGCTCAGGTCTGGGCTACATATCACTATTCTAGACCAGATGCTAAGCTGGGAAGGCTGCGGCCTACTCACACATGCCCAAAGTGAATAAAGCAAGACAACTTTAAGGAGTTGTATGAGGCCTTGGGTGGCCTCAACCAAACATGTAAGAAGGCACAGAACCTGTGACACACTGCCTCATTTCTCACACAGGAGAATGCCTCACCTGCAGTGGGCAACTCCCACTCTACTGCTTCCAGTCCTACCAATAGGGGCTTACTGCTATGAAAGGTTCCACCACACATACGCACACACATACCTGGGGGGCCATGGGGTCCAAGAGGAGAGACCGGAGGTTTTGGCTGTGGGGGGCTCCCTGAGATCTGTTCGGAAGACGCTGAGGCCAGCTGCCCAAAGAGACTGAGGAGCTGGCTATTGAAGTCCTGGAAAGAGGGCAAAGAGTTGGAGCTATCACCAGCAGGGGTTGGGGGCAGTGGGGGGAGCCCAGGTGTCGGCGAGCTTGCTGGAGGTCCAAGCAGACTGAGCAGGGATGACAACGGCTGTACCGGAGCTGCTGAGCTTGGGGGTCCATTCTTGGCCTCTCCTACTGGTGGCTGGTCCCGAGGTCGGGCGTGTCGGGTTGGCATCTCCTCAGAATAGGGGACCCCAGCCTGGCCCGAGTGGGAGTCCTTGAGCAGGCGCAGGACAGTGGGTGAGCGGCGCTGGCGTCGAGGCTGCCGCCCACCTACTACAGAAAGCAGCAAGCGGCTGGGTAAAGTGCTGGCAGCCAGCTCATCTGAACGTCCCCTGCTGGCCAGCTGGGCCTTGGCGGCTGCGCTCAACAAACTACTGGCTGGAAAAGAGCCTGGGCCCTGTGGATGAAGGAGCAGCAAGCCAGGCGGTCCTTTGCCTTCTGGAGCAACTCCTAAGGGCACTGAGGGCAAGTTATTGCTGCTTTGGTTGGTTAAGGCATTGGCCAGGGGTGCTGCATCGAAACCGGAGGCTTTGGAGATTGGGCGGTGTCCAGAGAGGCCGTGATCTGAGGAAGCTGAGGAGTGCCGGGAGCGCTGTGGGGAAGGCTCAGCACTGCCTGCTGGCGATGAGACCGAGGATAAAGTGGTGGTGGCGGGTGAACCTGTAGTGCTAGTCTGCGACCCCAGGGGAGCAGGGCGGCTGCTCCAAGGGCCACTCTCCTGACCTGATGCCACCTCCTCTGGTGGGGGAAAGAGAAGTCCACTCGAAGGATAGGGCCGTGGTGGTGCATCCGGGATGGCCTTGCTGGGCAGAAAGGAGCACCCAGCAGCATTCAGTTCAGCCGGGAAGGCTGGCCGGGTGTTGCCATTGGTAGTGGCGGGCAGCCGGCCTGGGAAGACGTCCCCAAAGAGAGCGTTGTGGTGGTGTGGGAAGGAGGAGCTCTGGCCTGACCAAGTGTTGCTACAGCGATCAGAGGGGCACTGTAGATAGGGCTCTGGGCCTTTGGCCAAAGTAGCCGGTGCTTTACTAGAAAGAGTCTGCTGCGGGCGACTGCTGGGTCCTGGCGTGGGTGGGTGAGATGGCTGGGTCAGCCCAGTTCCTGAAACAGATGGATATGAAGACAATCATCCCCAAAGAGCAAGGACAAATGTACACCTCTGAAGAAAGTAGCAAGACTCAGAAAATGGGGGGGGGGGATAGAGAAGATAAACGCCAGTACTTAAGATTACTTAAGACCAAGTTGATTTCTGATGTTTTAGACATACAAGCTCAAGGGAAGTTGTCAAACAGTTAAATGGGAGCTGCTCTAACTTCAGAGAGTCGAAACACTATTTTTCTCAGTCAAAAGTCATCCTGCTAACCAAAACATGACTCTGATAGCACGTGAGAGTCAGGATCACACACCCCCGTGACATGAGTCACTGATTATGCAGATATCTCCTGCATGTGCCTCCTGTTTGGAAGTGAGGGAACACCAGGACTCTTACAACAGGTAGCCTCTCTGGAGTTTAGATAATCTGCTGTGCCTCTGCATTGGGAGGAAACAGATTGATCCAATCACACTTAATAGGACTCAGCAGAACTGCCTGTTCTCATGGAGCTAACCAGAAATGGACAGCCTCCTCTGTGGGTGGAAACTCTGGGCTCACGGGAGCTTGCATCTGATCTGTTTCTCATGGCACAGCAGCACAGCTTTGCAGCACACGGTTTGCGAATCACTGGAGTTAGCTGTGACAATGGTACTCTGCTCAGGTTTCCTATTGCAATGAAGCTATTCTGCAGTGCACGGCTTTCGCCTTTTGCACCCTTTTGTTACGTGCTATAACCCTCTCGGTTTACAGTCTAGAAGAAGTCAGAAACGCCAGGGAAGGCACCATATTCCCAACTCCTTATCGGCAAGCACTGCTTTTTTCACACCTCTGTGACAATCTCAAGGAGCCTATCTCAACTCAAAGAAAGGCAGAGGAACTATATAACCAACATGCATTCTGACAGTCAAATATATGTTGCTAACAATTCCTGATTTATTTATTTTTGCTATTCTCTTTGCAAAAAAAACCTTTTCTTAAGCGAATGAGGAGAGGCAAGGGATGGAAGGAAAGAGCATTCCATGTCCTTGAGATTTCCAAGAACTCAAGAACTATGGAAGAATCAAGACTGGAAGTGACAAAAATAGGAGTGCAATGACAACAGAGGGTCCAGACAGACTGCAACTGACTGATGAAGCACTGACCAGTTTCTGGTTTTTCCCCTGAAGCTGGGATTCCTGCAAAGAAGGTTGGATGAAGTGGCGCTTGCAGCCCAATCCTAACCAACTTTCTGGTGCCAAGACAGCTGCAATGCATCATTGACGTAAGTTTGTTCCCTTACCTTGAAGAGGCCTCCGTGACTCTCCACCCCCCCACCCCCCCACCGCAGAATGCAGGGTGCACCCCACTGGCATGGTTGCATCGGCGCTGGAAAGTTGGATAGGATTGGGCTGTTGGTCTAATCCAGCAAGACACTTCTTATGGGATTGAGGCTGCAATCCTAACCACACTTTCCTGAGAGTAAACCGCATTGAACAAAATAGGACTTACTTCTGAGTAGACCCAGTTAGGCTTGTGCCCTAAATAAGACAACATATTCAGGATCACTGACTAATCACTGAACATTGACTAGTTATGCCTTTACTGTTGGGAGGCTCTACTCTTGATGGTTAAATGTAAAACACGCTAGTTGACCACAGGTTTGGAGCTGAACGAAACAGGAAAGAAAAAAGAAAAGTTGTAAGTACCCACACAAGGGGGAAATCTGTTCAGCCTGAGATATAGCTGAGAAAAACACTGCAGTTATGGCACATTCCCCTCTTAGTTGTGGGGGGAATCACAACACTGGCTTGCTAAGCTAATAATAATAATATAATAATACAGGTATTTATATACCGCCTTTCTTGGTTGTTAGATTTCTCCTCAGACTTTAATTCAAGGCGGTTTACATAGGCAGGCAATACTAAATCCCAATAGGGATTTTTACAATTGAAGAAGGTTCTGTCTTTCAAGAACCACAACATTTCAGGTGGATCTTTTTGATCTGGTATCACATTCTGGCCTCCATTTTCCTCCCACACAGGCTGACAGCGGCCAAAGAGCAGGTGGAATAACTTGGCTAGGCTTGTCAGCTGCTTCAAGGTCTTCCTGTTCACGGTGCCGGTGGCCTCAAACTGGCGACCTTCGGATGTTATCTTCAGGCAAACAGAGGCTCTACCCTCTAGACCAGACCTCCTGCCCAGTAAGCTCCAGTACCTAGCACTAGGCCAAGAACACAGTGCCACAGAAAAGAATGGGGAGAGGTTTTGGGGAGGGAACAGAACATGGTCTCATAGAACAGTCACCTGGCCCCAGATGTGGCAGGCCCAGCGGTCCGTGGCTCTCCATGCTGCGGTAGAGCGTGGCCATGGCCACAATTTTCCGCCGATGGTTGCACAGCTTGGTCATGTCCTCGTCGCCCTTGGTGCCTTCGCTCCCACTCACCATTGCTGCTGGGTCAAAGTTGAAAACCTAGCCATAACACAGAAAAGTTTAAAATAATTTTTTTAAGTATCTGACGCTGGAGGGTTCATTTCCCCAGTCCAGGGGAGCCAGGTGCATTAAGGAGACTGGAGCCATTTCTTGCCCTGATCAGGAGCAAATCAGAGGTGAAGGGCAATTTCTCCCCCTCCCCCCCCCCCACAACACAAACATATACAATGACACTTCTAATGAGTCTCTCTAGCTTCACTAACTGGCTTTGGCTTGCCAGGGTTCTAGTTGCAGGTGTATTTTCAGTCCCACCTGGAGACGGCAGGAATGGAATCTGGTACCTTTTGAGTGCAAAACAAGTGCTATACCACTGAGCAACAACCCTTCCAAGCCAATTTGCTGAGGTTGCATCTGCACCAATCCTTTGAGCCTTTTCTTGTCTACAGTGTGCTGGCTCCAAGCCATTTGGGACTTTTTATTATTTATTTCTTACACTTCTATCCCACCCTTCCTCCCAGAGTTCGAGACGGAATACATGGTTTCACCCAGTTACCATGCTTGTGTTGGATGTTTGGTGAAGTCAAGAATATTTACAGCTTTGGTTATCATTTCCCTACCTCCTCTGCCGTACAGCAACTAGCTCTTTGCAATTGTGGAGGGGAAAAAGCCATTGCTGAGAGAAGTCTCTCTGTGCAAACCAGACCCTCCAATGAAAATACGGAAACAGCCTGGTCAGCATGTAAATCCCTGTTGAAAGCTCTTCCTTTGAATCAGCTTCTGTCTGTCTATGCCAGTAGCTTTCAATCTGTAGTCCAGGGAAACCTGAACTTCCTCATTTGTTTATTCTGTTGATTATGTTTCTACCCTATCCTTCCTCCAAAAAGGTAGCATACATTATTCTCTAACTCAACCTATTTTATCCACACAACAACCCTGTGAGATAGGTTGAGTTGAGAGAGAATGACTGGTCAACCCAAGGTCACACAGCTTCAAAGATGAACGGGGGATTTGAACCCAGGTCTCTACTAGTCTGACACTCTAACCACTGGGTATCATAGAATTTGTTGTGGCTTCTTCAAAGAGAAGACGGGTGTCAGTGGACAAGTTTTTGTGAAAGGCAGCTTGCCCACTATTACTAATCTTCCCTGCAATGCATACCTAGAAGGAAATATTCGGAACGTTCTAGGTCACTCTTGGTTCTTGCAAGGTGACTCAAGAGGTCCAAAGGCTCAGCCACCACTCTAGGTGAGCACGCAACCTAGAACACTCATCCTTCACCAGAATCCTTTGCAGTAATATGTAAGGATACCTGTCAAGGCAGGCATCCTTGACAGACAGTTGGCATGGAATAATTTCTTGTAGAGGGCTTGAGAACCATTACTCTATGCAGAGTTAGGAGTGTGTTGCTGGCAGAAGAGAGCTCTAGATCAGCATTTCTTAACTAGTGGTACTCACACCACCAGTGGTACTTGAGGTGATATCAGGTGGTACGTGTGGAACCCCCAGACCGCTGCTGCCTGGCAGCGAGACCAGCAATGCAACGTGATAATCAGCAATAGGCTCAGCTTGGCAGGCAGAGTTCCAGCATGCATTCTGCACACTTGAAAAAGCCCTCCAGTTCACTCTAAGACTCTTATCTGTGTTTGTCATGTCGCTTCTGGCCTCCTAATTCAGAAGTAACTGGCAACGACATCATCACCCGTTACTTCCAGTGGTACTTCCAATAGGTGGACCATGAGAAGTGGTACGGTGGGGGACAAACATTGAGAAACGCTGTTCTAGATCAGGGGTCTCCAACCCCTGGCCCGGGGGCCAGATGCAGCCCTTGGAGAGCCTCTATCCGGCCCATGGCCAGTCTCTGATCCCCTAAGAGCCTCTGGCCCAGTTGACCAAACACAACCAGAGTTGTGCTTGTGTGTGTGTGGGGGGGGGGGGGAACGGGGGTCCACTTAATTTATTTCTTGGGCTGTGTTGGTGCTTGGAGAAATCCTGGACATTTGAGCCCATTCATTCATTCATTCTTTTCAGTCATTCATCTAAGTTCCATCTCTAACGTATTTATTTAAATTATATATTTCATTTCTTTTTCCGGCCCTCGACAGCGTTCCAGATATTTGATGTGGCCCTTTGGCTGAAAAGTTGAGACCCCTGTTCTAGATTATCCCTTCTGCCAGCTCTGCTGGTGCAGAATGACAAGCTCTGACTTTTTTAACCAAGCCCCCTGCCTCCAGTTGTTCCTTTCCAAAGTAGCAACTAGGGATTGCTGAGGTGAATAAGTCCTTGTTTGTGCATCAAACATGACACACTTTAAGTTAAATGGCATAATTTTGCAGGACCTGGTCAGGGCAGGGTCTTTTTCAAGCCCTGGAATCACAAAGTTGGAACGAATATTTCATAACATTCTAATCCAGTGATTCCCAAACTGTGAGTCGTGGCTCCCTGGGGAGCCATGGAAACCGCAGAATTCTCACAGACAGCCGCAGAATTCTGTAGGGAGCCGCAGAATACTCATGAAAAACTTGCTGTCCTATACAATGTATAGGACTGTGACCCTAATGGGGAGCCACAGCCAAGAGCCCGGTAGGTCAAGGGATCCACCAGCTGAAAAAGTTTGGAAACCACTGTTCTCTAGATCTCTAGAATTCTAGATCTCTAGATCTAGAGAATCTCTAGAACAGTGGTTCTCACACATTTAGCACTGGGACCCCCTTTTTAGAATGAGAATCTGTCAGGACCCACCGGAAGCGATGTCCTGACTGGAAGGGCAGGCTACAAAATCAATAATACTTTCAGAGTCTATACTTGGGTATAAGACAGCCAGTGTAGGTTAGCCATTGGACTAGGATGATCTATCTCTCCTATTAATTAGGCAATGAGGCATCTCTTAAAGCAGCGATCTCCAAACTTTTCAGCACAAGGACCGCATCGTATATCTGATGGTGGTGCCAAGGGCCCAAAAGATAAATAAATGTAAATAAATAATGAATACCCTAGGGTTGTAATAGATATACAGGGCTGCACACTGGTAGTGGGCACCATTCTGATGGTTCCTGTAGCCTCCAGAGGGTCTGTGCCGGCTTCACAAAGACCCTCAGAAGGCTGTAGGACCTTCGAAGAGGCACCTGCAATCAGTCTGCAGACTGCTAAACTGGCTGGGAGAAGCTTTCACACCCTGTGCCCCCAATGTCAGGCTGAAAGTCTCCCATGGGCCGGAGGGTCCCCTGCGGGCCAGAGGGAGGGTCAATGCAGGCTGTACTTTAGAGACCCCTGTCTTAAAGTGACAGCTCTTTTGTGTTTAGCAAGGAAAGAGGGCAATTGTTTCTATTCATCCTCAGCACAGCACTCCTCTCATACTATTTTGCTATTGTCTCCCTTATATTTCTATTAGACTGGGAGTCCGTTTTGGGATAGGGAATAATCTTCTCTTATTCCTTTTGCTATGTAAACTGCTTCGGGAACTTCTTTGTTGAAAAGCAGCAGAAAATATTCTACAAAAAATAAATCTCTCCGCCTAACCCACTCTGCCAAGCTGATGTGAAGTTAAAAAGTAGGGGGAACCATACAGGCCACCCTGGAGCTCACTGGCAGAAGTACAGGATGAAAATATAATAAGTAAATCTATTCCAGAGTTCTGTGATCACATCTCAAAACTAGAGAAATCAATATAAGGCACAGAATAAAGCACCCTGAGGATCTCCATGAAAAGCAGCTTGAAAATGCATGTACAATGCTTGCTGATATCCTGGTGTGAGTCCCCTATGTGGCCTAGGTTGTGTGTGCTCTTTGCTAAAACAAACAAACAAAAAAAAATCCTACACCAAATCCAAAATTATATGCCAAAGCAATTTAAATTCTGCACCAAGGGAAGTTGTATAAATTCTGTAAAGGTAAGAGAAATTCTGTAACTATTGTGTGTATTACATCACGTTTTTTCTGTGCTATATGCTATTTTGCAAATTTTATTCAGGTTTTGCATGAAAAAGAGGAAGGCAAGGAGCCTATGAGAATGCAATTTTATTAAACCAGCACTCTGGCTTCTGAGATTACACTAGGCATTGCTGATATGTTTTCCAAGCATATCCTCTCAACCGCAAGGACTAGTAACTTGCTTTATAAATCCAAATGTGAGAAAACCAAGACTCCTAGGAACTTTCCCAAGAACTTGAATTTGGCACCCAGCATCACATTCCCCTGGAACTGAAACAGACATATGGCCTTATGCATAGTTCCCTGGCTTCCCTACAACTAGCAGAAGCATAATTACAGTAATTCCTCGAACTTTCATCTGGTTAGGGACCAGAGCATGGATGAAAATCAAAAGTGGATGAATGTCACAGCATAGCCTTATTTATCTTGCAAATTTATTTTGGCTGGTGAAAAACATAAATTAACTATATAACACATGTGAATGCATGCAAAACCCAAATAAACAGAAATAGCAGAAAAATAAAGACAAGAACATGAACGAATGAATGGAATGAATAAATGAAAGTTCGAATAAAATCAGATGAAAGAGGAAACCACGTGGATGAAATTTGTAATGTGGTTATAATTGAAAATGGCTGAAAGAGCAAAGCGATGAAAGTTGAGTGGATGAAATATACACAAATCTGCATAAACTGGTACAGGCTGCAGAACTCAATTTTGACAGCCTAAAATGGTATTTGTGTACCACGCAGTCACTCTCATCCAGCTTTTGCTACACTATAATAGCCCCCTGAACCCTTGCCAGCCCTGCTACTGCTTAATAATCACATAGTACCCTCTGTAATCCAGATCTATCCATTTTATTTTACTGTGGTAGACCATTCCCTCCTCCACTGAAGACACTTAAAACTCAACACTACCATCAATGCCAGGTCCAGGATTTGGGGTGCCTTGGGGAGGCTCACGTAGTAGGGCTCTCTTAAATGAGAAGAAGTGGGCCTAGCAAACCAGTAATGATCGTCACTAGGTTCACCAGGCTATGGAGGAATGTCCAGTTTAGGACCCTTACATGCAACCCCTCAAAGCTTCTTCCCTTATCATTTCCAGCTTCTTTGCCCCCATCCAATTTGTTGGCTTACAACAAGGGAGATCTGGGAGAATTCTATTGGTTGTTGGGGGGGGGGGGGTGTAGGAGAAAGTGCTTATGCAAATTGAAACTTGTGCGGGCACCTTATGTTGCTGCAATTTCTGTAGCAGGTGAAGGGCACTGAGTCTGTCCACAACTGGGCATGTGTCCAACAAAGCCCCACACCAGGTGCCATCCATTAAACCAAGAATTATTTTGTGCTGCCCCTGACGTTCCATGCCAAGAGACAAAGGTAGTGATCTTGGAACAGTGAGCTGTTTGCTTGCTCCACAAATGCCCAAGCACCTCACTCTCTGGAACCAGATGTGGTTACATTTCCCTTTTTCCTCCTTTACTTTCTACACAACTTAGGCAAAGCCGAAGATCCTCTAGCCCAGAGCAGGCTCTTTCCAAGGCCCCATACCTTGTGCACATTGAGGGGACACTCCAGGCCACACTTGCAAGTGCCGTCTGCCAGCAGGTACGCTCGAGTCTGTTCCAATGAAGCCAAGCTTGTGCCACTGGGACTGAGAGCAAGACAAGACGGAGTGTTAGGGTGAGGACAAGGAGATGGGAGAGGGGAAAGTGGCTCCACAACACAGCTGGGGGAAGCGTTTACCTGATATAGCGCACTCCGCCTTCCTCCACCCTGCGCTGCCAGCCCACGGGCACAGGTGCGACTGCTGGGCGCCCACCTCGATCCACACCAGAGCAATCATCGCCGCCATTCATTGTGCTCCCTCAGTGCTTGGGCACCTGAAAGGAGTGATGGTCACCAAGGAGGGTTAACTATATGGACTCAGATATGCTGATACCAGATACAATAATGGACAGGAGGCACCTGGAGCCTAGGGGTATCCATCAGTGATGGGGCAGGGAAGAGCAAAAGCAACCATAGTCACTAGAGCTCAGGCCAATTCTTGGAATGGTACGGCCTAGCTATATAGGTCAAAATGGTGAAGCGTGTCTCCCTGCATTAGGAAGCTGTGGGGGCTATAAACTTCCTCTACTCAGAAAAATAAGGCATGTAACCAACTTCAGCAAGGCTGCCTATGTTCTCCCAGTCGAGCTAGAATGAATGTCAGCCACGCTAAAAAATGTAGCATCTGATGTTGCAGCCATCTCTCTACACCTCCTAACCCCACATGGATAGTCTTGACTGACCAAACAACTCAGTGCTGAGTCTATACTACCAACATTAGGGTGGAAAGGTAAGATCAGAGCTAGGATAGAGGCTTTCATACATGGGCGAAGTTTATTATTAACTGACCTAGGAAGAGGGACATTTAGAGCCAAGGTAGACAATCAGCAGAAGCAGAGTCCATCTGAGACTTTACAACTTCTGATTACAGGCAGAAGACACTCCCAAAACAAAAACAAAATACCAGCATGAAGAAAAGTAGCACATCAGTGGAAAAGATCTAGCCTAGCCCTTCATTGGACAGATTTTTTTTTAAAGCACTAAGAAGCATTACAAAAGATGAGAGTCCCATCTCCCCTCACCCTCTGAAGGGGTATTCCCAGAAAGACTCTACCATGTGATTCTACTCTACAGGTTGATCTACTTTAGGTTGGAAAGAAGGGGACGCTTTCAAGTCAGGGCACAGCAACTAAAGAGAGGAGACAGACTAGGAGTAGTGAGAGGGGAGGAAAAAAAGAAAACAAAGTGGTATAGCAAAGAGGTTAGACTTGAAGCATCAGAAGAATGCGGAAGGCCTAGGACTGCAATAGTAGGGGGACTGAGGTGAGTCAGGGAGACGGTTTCTGCATTCTCCAATCCCCTGCTGTCTGTCTCCCCCACCCCCTCCCCATGCTCCTTGGGAGGGCCCTGACCTACTAAACTCTATCAGGAGGGAGCTGTGAAACGGCAAACAGCTGGCTGATCCTTTAATCCCAGCTCTGCTCTTCTGATGGCTCCTACCTGCTCATGGCTGCAAACCTCGCGGCAGGCGGTGTCAAGGGTGGGCACGCTCCCTTTGGGCACTCATAACGCAGCAGCCTCTCTTCAGGGGTCCAGGCAGTGCCCAGTCTGGTGAGCTCAGGCCCACTCCATGGCCACACTAACCCACACCTGGAACAGAAGGAGGAGACCATGCCATGGCTGTAGCGGACAGAGAGTAAGGCAATTCCCCATAGGCTTCCTGATAGGATCCATCTGGGCCAAAGACTTCTGCTAACGCTAGAACTCTAAAGCTAGCCTCTTTCAATCAGGTACTAGTATATAGGCAGAGGTGGGAGAAAACAGTGATAACAAAATAAAAGCACTAGCACCTCTTTCTGCACTTCTTGTTTTAAAAAAACATCAAAATCTGAAAAAATAAAACCATTTTATTTCAGGTTTTTATTTATTAACTAATTGAGGAGCATGGGCAATGACTGTGGCTGCATCTGCTGACACTATACCACCTATATCATCTACCTAGTACACTTTAAAAGCGATTATAATTTATAATTATAATGTAAATTTTGACTAAGAATCATATACTGAACTTCTAACTTTGGAGAACACCGAAATCTGCAAAAAAAATAAAACCGATTTTGCCCACCTTTATCTATAGGTCAGCAGAACTTCTCATTACCTTGAAATTACAGCACATACTATTTTGAGTTGCAGAAGGAAGTCATGCAAACACCCAGGTTCTTGGCTTATAAAACCAGAAGAGGGTCCGAGGGCACATGATACAGCCACTTTGCTGACATCAAGCAGGTCTAGGTCTGGATGGGAGACTTACTTGGAAATTATGCATCTGTCTCTTTGAATGCCACCACAGAAAAATGTTGGAAAATAACTATTCCAAATCAATAAACTATCTGCACAAGATCACATGCTTGCTAGCCATGTTGGAGAAGAAGTTCCAAGCTCTGGTTTTGTACTCATAGCCACTACAATGAATTAGAAATCATCACTTTACCCCCAAAGCAACCATTGAAAGGTTTGGGGGGGGGGAGAAATCTGCTCTTTTGCTATCCAGGTAATGAGTATAAAAAGTTGGTTTAAGGCATGTTAAGGGGAATCTAAGCCATTTGATGTGGCTTTGAGTTTTTGTGCCTTTGGAGAAATGATGAGTCGGGAGGCAAATATACTGGAAATACTGAAACATGTCTCAGCTCAGTGCAGCACACCCCACCCCGTCTCCATGCTATGCTACACATGCAGCAGAATGATGTGGTAAAATGGACTGTGCCATTTCAAATTGCAGGTGAAGAGTTTGGGTTTGAATGCTCCCCTATATAAACCCCTCATTGCATTAAAAATAGGGCCCAGCTACTCCCTCTTGTACTAAAACCTTCCTACCAGATGTGCTAGCTTTTTATGCATGGGAAGCATTTATACACGTGATCTCCTGTCTACAGTCTGAAGTGGTATAAAACATTCCACCACCTCAGCGCACTGTCAACTAATTCTGCTGCATGTGTAGACCAGACCAAATGCCCAGAGCTGAACTAAAACTCAGGACTCAAGCCACTGGTCTGGAAGACGCCATTCTCCAGCTGCTTGATCTGCAAGAATTGGCAGAAAATTAACAAGTGAACTTTTCTCCATCAATGCAGCATTCCAAAAAGCTTTACCAGTTGATTCACCAGCGCTTAAGTAGTTATTAAAAGGCACAGGGGCCTTTACTTATAAATAAGCAGCAGCCTTAGGTAACTAAAGCACAAAGTTGGTAAAGGGCTCTTCCATTCCACACACCATGCATTCTTTTGGGGGTTGATTTGCACCATACTTCAGAGTTGGCATGAAAGTGCACAGTGGGAGAACTTTCTGTGCAACTGGTGCCAGCATTCAATGCCAGTACTCAAAATAAAAGTTTGAATAACTGAAAGATGACAGCCACCTTGCAAATAAGTTCACGAGGGTTAACAACCTACAAAGAGTCTGGGGCCACTGCTAGCCATCTGTGACATAAAAGAAAGGAAGGACTTATTTTTGAGAAGCTTCTGTGCCTGGTAAGCGAGACATGATTCTTACTCATTCTAGGCAGCCAGGTGAGTGGTTATCTACAAACCTGACATATTAGTTAGGAAATATGTGCCTAACAAGTGAACCTTGGATTGGACAGCAGTGGTGTAGTAGGTCAGGTGCCACTTAGCTGAAGCAGTAAAAACCTGATGGCAAAAGGCAATCAACCACCAGGATTACTACCTGGTTTGGAAAAGAACAGCTTGCCCTGCTCTGGTGCTGCTAGCAGAAGCCTGGAACGCAGAAATCAATAGGGAAAGTTGAGTTGCAGCATGGAGATATGCATTATCACTTACTGATTCTGCAGATCAACTCTGTTAAATACTTGGGAGTAGGGGCTAATTAAAAAGCTGGCATCACAGCTGCTTGGGAAGAACACAGAAATCCAGGGAAAATATGCCACAAGAGGGTTAATAAAGCCACTAACATGTCAAGGGTTTGCCTCAACACCTGCACCCATTCTCATTGGTAGAGCCAGAAGTAGGTGGGGCCAAAGCACTATAAAAACCAAGACAGCCACATTACACCAGAGGGCTAATATGAAGCTGCTGTAAGAGAGGACACAAGTTATGTGTTAGAATAGTACTAGTTCCCTGGACTTGACCAGGCTGTGATTGAGAGTGGAAATATTTCTCTCCTCTCAAACTGCACTATAGTGTTTACCTTCCCTGAGAAACTAGGAAGTGTTTTTGTATCTTGAACATGTTATGAAAAAATCTTTCCTCCTTAATTACTGTAGTGGGATTATAATAGTACCCAAGAAGTCTTGCCCCTAGGGGTACTAGGGATAGAGTTAAAGGTCAGGCTGCATTGAGTGGAGCATAACCCTTAGGAGCTCACTGCAGGAACAACCAAGGATTGGAGAAGATAACCTAGATATCCCAAATGCAGAACACAGAAAAATGTTTAGGCTTCTCTGGTTTTGTTTTCCTTGTCAAAAGACATGGATAACTATTGAACAGTATGGAGGATCCATGGAGATATAGGATCTACAACTAAGGCAGAATTTATTGAAAACCTGTATCCATACAGAGATAGTGAAAACCCAGATGTTTCAAAACAGTTATGCTAGAGATGAAGAAGCTGAGTGATGTGATCAGGATTTTCTAATAAAGTATTTTCAATTACTGCGACCATATGTGTATGGATAAAAAGTTTGGCCTATCCTGTTCTACTGCATGAGTGTGCTCTGATTATATTTAAACAGAAGGTTGACTTGAGTTCTGTTCTGTAGGTGGTGGAGTTTCTGATTTTACTATTTTCAAAAAATGTCTACAGGAGGATAGCTGTGGGTTTGCTCCAAGTCATGATACAGAGCAGTAACAGAAGAGACTCACAGCCCAATCCTATCCACACTTTCCTGGGAGTAAGCCCCACTGATTCTGATGAGACTAACTTCTGAGTAGACATGCATAGGATTGGGCTGTCAAATTCTACTCCTTTCAGTAACTACTGTATGCCTCAATCCTGTGCTCTAGGTTACTGTGAGAAATGTCACAGGATCAAATAGATGTGACAAGTATTTACCTATAAAACTCTCTCTCTCTCTCTCTCTCTCTCTCTCTCTCTATATATATATATATATACAGGGTGATCCAAAAGTAGGTGGATGGTAGGTAGAATAAATGTTATTGTTTACTGTCCACCTACATTTGGGTCACCTTGTATATGTGTAACACGTTGTCACTACCACCTGGATCCAATGTAAGCTACAGTCAGTTTCAGCTTGAATCAAGTGCCATCTAAAAGTTTTATG
Source organism: Tiliqua scincoides (assembly GCF_035046505.1). Classification (NCBI taxonomy): domain Eukaryota; kingdom Metazoa; phylum Chordata; class Lepidosauria; order Squamata; family Scincidae; genus Tiliqua; species Tiliqua scincoides. The sequence continues at coordinate 125,451,573 of NC_089822.1, read as the reverse complement.
CAGGTATTTCACCTATCCTGATTACCCAAATACTTCCACATTTTATGTCAGTTCTTAAGGAATGAATAGGTCACAAAAATACTAGTTTCTAAAAATATGGGCAAATTCAAGCAAATCTGGGGAATAGCCAGGGCAGTTGTGTGATCTGGAGCAAAGGACTTTGTTATTGGGGGTGGGGGGTGGGAATTCTCAAACAGGTGTATTCTACTTTTGTGCTGCTTCTGACTCACCCTAAGGACCATGAGAGAGTCCTGCCATCTCTTGTTCCAGCCTGGATTGTACAGGAAGCTACACTAAAGCAGTCCCCTTTTGTGGCCTTAATACTTCTGGACCCCATTTCTGCTAGGCACAGAGACAATGGGAGGGGAGGAAAATCTGATTGGGATATGATGTCCTCTCCCCACCCACAAATTGATCAAAGGCAAGGACCAGAGATAAGGTTCCTGTAGATGTGTGTGAGCAGATCCTCAGAGGGAGGTGTGGGGAACTGGAGCTATTATGACAGGTCACTCTCCTATCCCAAAGAAACCACCATCTGCCCTTTGGGTGCCTGGAAAAAGAGGAGGGGGGAGAGATCAGAGCATTGTCTTTCTCTGCTTGGGCTCTTGGGCCCCGATCCTTGCAAACCCAGCCCTACTCTCCCCAGAGCATTTGTGGGGTATGGATTTTCCAATCAAGGGGGGGGGGGGGAAGGCGCACAGGGCAACCCACCGTTCTAGAACTCAGCAAAGGCTGGCGGGGGGGGGGTCCAATGGAACGCTCAACAACATTTTATTCCAAGTTCCCCCGCCCCCCCGCAAGGAAAGTGGCTGGCTGGGAGGCGGCCGCGCAGTCGCTCCCTCCGAGATGGAAAGCTTCCCGAACTCCGGCAGAAGTTTGAACTGTCAGAGGAGCTGCAGGGGCAGGCTGGCTCGGCTCCTGGCGCTCGAAACTTCCCCGCCCGTGTCCAGCGCACCACCCAGCAGCGGGTGCCTGCAGGCAGGCAGGCAGGCAGGCCCCCTTTGGCACTTACCCTGGTTCATGGTGCCCCCTCCCCAGCAGCAGCTGCAGGCTCCAACGTGTCCTCCCCCGGGGGCTCCGGCTGCTGCCCCCTGCAGCGAGCGCTGGGTGGCCAGGGGGGTCAGGGTGCGGGAGATCGTGGGTGCTCTCCACCCCCACCCCCCTCCCAGTGCCTGTCTCACACCCTCCCCCCCTGGACTCGGTGCCAGGAAGAGGAGGGGGTAGAGCAAGGGAGCTTCCTCCCTGGCATGCGCACTGGGGGCCGGGGTGAGGGTGGAGGTTGGGGTGGGGGGGAACAGCCCTGGGAATTCCGCTCCCGTCCTCCTCCGCTGTGCGCGCAGGGCGCAGGAGCTGCGCTTTGCGCACGGGGCTCCGGGTAAAACCCGGCCCGGGCCCTTCGGGCTGCTCCGAAGTCCCGGCGCGGAGGCGGGAGCGGCGCCGCAGGAATCTCTCTGCCCAGGCGGCCTGCTGTGTGCCTTGACTTGCCCTGCCCTGCTCTGCTCCCAGCACGCTGCAAAGCGAGCTGCCTGCCTGCCCGCCCGACCCCCCCACCCCCAGCCGGGGAGGGACTTGCTGGTGGCTGCAAACAGGGAGGCTCTTTTGTGAAGGGTAGAATAAAACCCAGCGCAGGATCGCTTGCCTGGCACTGCCCCCAGGTGTGTGTGTCTCAGTCACAACACTGTGCCAGGAGCTGTACAGTCCTAGCAATGCCACCTTGGGTTTGCTGATGGCAGCTGCAATCCTAGCCACACTTACTTGGGAGTAAGCCCCATTGACTATAACGGGACTGACTTCTGAGTAGACATGCATAGGATTGGGCTCTCATGCTGCAATCGTATCCACACTTTCCTGGGAGTAAGCCCCATTGAATCTAATGGGACTGACTTCTGAGTGGTCTTGCCTAGCCTTGGGCTCTGTGGCTGCAGTCCTATCCACACTTACTTGGGAGTAAGCCCGACTCAGCAGTGTTTCTCAAACTGTGGGACTTGAGCCAATTTCAGGTGGGCCCCCATTCATTTCAATGTTTTATTTTTAATATATTAGACTTGATGCTACCCTGTTAAGTGACTACATGTGGGGAAATGTCACAGACTACTATGAAGATGCTTTGAACAATGACAGTCAATGGGACTTACTCCTGGGTAAGGGTGGGTAGGATTGCAGCCTAGGATTGTTAAAAATGTTCCTGCTTGATGATGTCACTTCCGGTCATGACATCACTCCTGGTGGGTCCTGACAGATTCTCATTCTAAAAAGTGCTAAAGGAGTGAGAACCACTTCCCTACTGACTATAAGGGGACTTACTTCTAAGTAGACATGCATAGGATTGGGATCTAAACCTGTGATCTATGCAGGATTTCCTGAGGCCAGAGAGCTCAAGGTTGCCTCCCTCCACAGTGGAAGAAGTGGCCAAAACTTAATGCAAGGCTGCAATGTGATCCCTTGAACCACTATTATTAACTGGCCAACTGGAGAGGGCACTCGCCTCTACTTGGTTTGTGAATTTCCTAAAGGCATCTGGCTGCTGGCCACTGCTGGAACCAATGCTGAAGTTACTTGGTGCTTCAACCTGATCCAGCAAAGTGATTCTTATTAAAATCCATTTTTGCCTGCCCCATAGGTGCACACATTTGGCCCGTTGCATATATGCAACATTGGGCAGAAGTGGCTTAAGCAGCATAGGAACTGCCTTGCTGGGTCAAGCCAAAGGTCCACCCAGTCCACTGTTCTCTGTCCAACAGCAGCAAGCCACGTGCTTCTGTGAGGCTCACATGGGGGCTGCAGCCCACTCCTCTTTGTTTGTCTCCAGCATCTGGTACTCACAGGCTCCATTCGGCTAGTGTGGCTGGTAGATGTCCCTATCCCTCATGAATACTGTATTTTCATTTTTCAAGCCATCCAGACTAGCTGTCGTCACATCTTGTAGCAGTGAATTCAGTGGGCCTGTTGTGTTATGTACAGTAGTCTACTCTTGAGTAAATATGAAAGTTATTTTTAGAAATATAAGGGAGCAAAGGGACCTTCTTTGCTGTCTTTAGGAGCAGGTGACTGCAGCTTGTGAAACCTGATGGTGGGTTGAGCGGGGAGTTGCACACATAAAGATGTAGCATCAAGCATGCAAAATGGATGAAAAGTAGGTTGCGGTGGATCAAAAGCAACTATCACCTTCGATTCTTTCGTATTTGTTGATTATAGTAGGAACTTCTTCAAACAGACAGAAGGCCCAGTCACTCATGTTCCATGAACTGCATCAAGGTCTAATTTCCTGTTCTCCACAAACTCTGTGTGACCCTAGTCAGGAATAAATCTTGCATCAGGGCTTCAAGAATCTGTCTTGCAAACCAAGAAGGCTGTGACTCAAAACAGTTACTAAGGTTGCAATCTGAGTAAGTGAAGTCAATGGGGAGTAAGCCCCATTGACTGTAATGGGACTTACTTCTGAGTAGTAATGGGACTGTCTCTGAGTAGCCACAACTCCACCTTTGGAATAATCACTTGGGAAAAGCTGTCAGATGGAATATGGTAACGGGCATGACTCGACTCAGTAGGCTCACTTTGGAGTAGACCAGTGGACTCAAATCATGAAAAGGCACACAGTGATGAAGTTTGTTGCTTCATGCCCAAGGGCCCACTCTCAGGGGAGTCCTGGGCAGGAGGAAAATGTTGGTACTGAGAAACGAGGAAAGCAGTTCTAAAGCATCCCAGACATTAAAACACTAGTACTCTATAAGGAGGGATGTTTTAATTAACCTGAATGTGTATAAAGATGTACCATTTTCCTAGCATCTTTGATGCAAGTTATTAAGTGTGTCTCCTTTATAACTGGGTAATTGTGTTTTTTAGAGAGAAGAGCATATCAGTGGTCACCATATCTGAATATGGAATTTGAACTCTGGATTCCCAGGTCCAAATCTGTCACAAGTTTCAAATTACATAGAGCAGTGGTTGTCAAACTGTCTTAAAGGAAAAGCTGGAGTTCCTTGGGAGCTTATCTGGGGCTTCTCACTGTGATGATCTGCAATGGCTTCCTGAAAAAAGGCCTGTCTGCCCACCCACCACTTTGTCCCTTGCAATCCAAAGCTGATGTTGAGCATGTTCTATCATGCAATCTGTCTGCACACAGTAAGAGTTAAGACACACTGGGCCTGGCTAGCACAAAGTAAGCGTGCCTCCTGGAACACTGCCTTGTCTTACACCATATGCAGGGGTTTCATAGTGGATACACAGGTGCTTCAGGGCAGACAAGTAGACATAGGACACAGTCCTAACCCACTTTCCAGCACGGACATAAGAGCAATGCAGCTCCTAGATAAAGGAACAAACATTCCCTTACTTTGAGGAGGCCTCCATGAGTGCCCCCCAACTGCAGAATGCAGCACACGTCCCATTGGCACCACTATGCCAGTGCTAGAAAGTGGGTTAGGATTTGGGCCATAGATAACTCTGTTGTTTGCTGAAGGCAGACATTTGAAAACCACAGGCATATACCACATAAGAACTAGAATCATGTGAAACTCAAAAATATCTACCTTCTTTTGGTATAACAGGTCCAGTGGATTTTCCAATCATTCTGAATTTAATCTGTCCTTCAAAAGCAATGCCTCAGCCACTCAGAGAGTTGACATTTCAACAAATCCAAGTAACATTCCAGTTCTAATTAGCTAGCTGAAAATTGCATTTGCTTATATTCCCATATAAAAGGCTTGGCATCTGGGGATATTAATGTTTTAGGGTGCAATCCTAACCCCCTATGTCAGTGCTTTCCAGCACTGGCATAGCTGTGCCAATGGGATGTGTGCTGTATCCTGCAGTTGGGTGGCACTCATGGAGGCATCCTCAAAGTAAGGGAATGTTTGTTCCCTTACCTCAGAGCTGCATTGCCCTTAGGTCAGTGCTGGAAAGCACTCACATAAGGGGTTAGGACTGCACCATTAGTTAATTTTCACTGCTGTCTTAAAGATATATGCCATGAAAGCAATGGGACTTTACTTTTGACAAAACTTAAAGTCACTTTAGTTGCCTTACAGTGCAATCCTGTGCATGTCTATTCAGATGTGGGTTCTACTCAACTCATTACGACTTATTCCCATGTAAGTGTATAGGATTGTAGTCTTAGCTGCCTGTGGGTCCAATCTTATCCAGCTTTCCAGCTGCAGTGTAGACACAGTGCAGCCCCTTTGAAAGACAACACCTATTCCCATACCTTCAGAAGACCCCAGTGACTGCCCCTCCACCACAGTTTGCAGCACACACCCCACAGGCACAACTGCACCAGCACTGGAAAATTGGTTAGGATTGGGCCTTGTGTTAGTTGCCACTAGTCTGAATTTGTCATGCCAGGACCAGTTCTGATGGAACTCCTTCCTGCATTGCAATGGTTGTAGTAAGTCCGTTTAATTAGTTCTCTTTTTTTCAGACCTTCACATGTAGCACCAGTGTGGCAACCCTTTACATTCTGTGCACCATGCATGTAATCTGGCAATTCATAGGATGCAATCTAAAATAAACTGCAGAAGCAAATTCTTTTGAAAACAGTGGGACTTCTTCTTGGGTAAACTTGCTTAGGATCTGGTCTGTGCTCTGCTCCATCTTATTGCCTCCCCGGGTCCACCTTATATTTTACTTATTAGAAACACAATATTATGATGAATTAAAATGGTGCCCTGATTGACTGCCCAAGCCTCTGCATGTCTACTCAGAAGTCAGTCCCATTAGAGTCAGTGGGGCTTACTCCCAGGAAAGTTTGGACAGGACTGCAGCCTCAGAGCCCAGTCTTATGCATGTCTACTCAAAAGTCAGTCCCATTATAGTCAATGAGGCTTACTCCAAGAAAAGTGTGGATGGGATGGCAGCCTCAGAGCCCAGTCCTATGCCTGTCTACTCAGAAGTAAGTCTGACTGTGTTCAATGGGGCTTACTCCCAGGTAAATGTGGAAAGGATTGTGGCCTGAGGGCACAATCCCAGGCATGTCTACTCGGGAGTAAGACCCATGGTAGTCAATGGGCTTGCTCCCAGGTAACTGGGAGGCCCTCGTGTGGGTGGCCCTCCCCTTCCAGGACTGCACAGAGTGTGTCATCCTCAGCAGCGCAGACTCTCCCATTGTATCCCCAGGGAGGCCTGGCCCTTTAATGGGCAAGGGGGCGTGGCTTGTCGATATCGAGGCCTCCCTGGCCTGAACGTAGCTCGGCCTAGGCCTTGTTGGAGGCCGCTCGGGGCAGGAGAGCGGGGGGAGGAGGACGGCAAGCGAGGGGCGCCCAAAAGGCCCAAGGTCACAGCTCGAGCCTCGGCCTCGGCCTCGCCGCCTTCGAGGGCGCCCGCATTGCCAGGGCGTTGCATCATCCTCCCCGCATGACTCACCCACTCAAGGCTCGTGACCCGGGAGGGAGGGGGAGTTTCGGGAGGAGCCACTTCCGGGTACGACGCGGCAGGTTCCAGCACCACAGCGGCGCTGCGTCACCCGCCTCGAGGAAGGCGGGGCGGGGCGAGACGAAGGACGGCCGCGGCGATTGGCCGGCGCTGGGCCTCGCCTCTCCGCCAATGGCAGGGGCCGGCGCCGCGGATTGGCCGGCGATGACGCAAGCGTTGCGTCAGGCTGGGGCGCGTGCTGAGCGGCTGAGCCTGGGTCCGCGAGCGGAAGGCGCGCGCTGGCATTCGGAAGCCGGCAGCAGCCCAGCGAGGAGGATGAGCAGCGAGGGGACGATGCGACGCGGCCAGCAGCTGGGGGAGAGGATCGCGGGCGAGAAGGGGCCGCGCAGGAAGGTGCGAGGCGGGGGGGCAGCCTGGGTCCCCTCCCGCTGGTGGAGGGGGGGCTCGGTCGCCTGGGTCCCCTGCAGCAGTTGTGGGGGGATGGGCGCAGGAGGATTCGAAGCCTGAGAGGCTCCAGACAGGGAGGGGGTTGTAGCCTGAGCCTGTGCGTGTTTGCTGACATCCATAGAAAGCTTGTAGCCTAGTGGGTGGCCAAACCTTTTTGAACCACATACTAGAAACTTCAGGTGTTCGACAGCCATAATAATAACAGTATTTATATACCGCTTTTCAACAAAAAGTTCACAAAGTGGTGTACAGAGAAAACCAAATGACTAGTGGCTCCCTGTCGCAAAAGGGCTCGCAACCTAAAACAACCATTTTCAACCACTGTGCCGGGGCACACTGGTGTGCTGTGAGTGGTCCCCAGGTGTGCTGCAGGAATTTGGGAGAGGGTCATCTAAAACTGGGTGACCAGATACAATGGAGGACAGAGTGCCTATACCTTTAACCATTGTATGGGAGAGGGAATTTTGACAGGTGCAGCTCAACATGGAAGGGTTTAAAAAGAGGCACCTGCCAAGATTCCCCCTTCTATACAGTGGTTAAAGGTAGAGGTACTCTGTCCTCCATCATATCTGGTCACCCTGTCTTTTTTCAATAGGACCATTGGGGAATGTGAGCCCCCCATTGGCAGCACAGTGTGCCTTGTCAATGGTCAAAAAACTGATTGTGTGTCTTGACTGTTTTAGTGCCTTGCCTGTATGCCCTGAAATGAAAAAGGTTGAAAATTAAAAAGATGCAGAACACTAGCAGACAGCCACTAGAAAAGTCATTGCTGGAGTGAGGAGGGCCAGTTATTCTCCCCCTGCTAAATAAAAGAGAAGCACCCACTTGGAAAAAAAGTGCCTCTTACTCACCCGGTTAGCAGAGCACTATCTAATATCCAAGAAGCATTTAAATTCTTAAATATGTTTTCTCACCATGAGCATTTAAACATGTTTTGATCCATTGGACTCTCAGTTTATACTCAGGAAATAACTGTGACCGTTTCTTATTTACTTTTTTATATTAATTGTGATGCAAAACAAGGAGCTCAGGCAATGTATTTTGGAGAGCTGCACATTATGTGCATGTAGTTCATGAGCTGCAGCTTGTCCATCCCAATGTATAAGATCATAACCAGTAATTTGACAGATAATCCCAACTTTTTAATTCCCCTCCATCAGTATGTTCTCCATAATTGGTCAGAGTGATATGGGGGTTTAGGGGGTAGGTGGGTGTTTCACTTTTTCCATCCACATTATGTTCTCCTTTCTCTTCCCATGTAAATGAGACAAAGTTCGATGGACAGACTTCCTGCCTAACTGCAAGAAATGGGACAGGCTGTAGAGCACACCGTCCCTTGTAAAAGTAAAGGGGCATTTTTGTTAAATCAAAGTCCCAAGTACAAATTAAGGCTGCAGTTATAGGAAGGAATCTTAAAAATAAATATAAATGGGTAACCCGCATAGAACAGTGCCGCTTTATATTCTGTTGATTAGCTGGTAATAGGCTTCAGAGCAATGTGCTGAGATTGTTACTGTCTGTGGTGGGTGAGAGCCCTCAGTGTTTCCTGTTTTAGCTTGGTTTCCATTATAGAGAGGGCAAAGCAGATTGATCTTGTTCTGAACTATTTTAGCACAAAACTCTAGGCGCTCTGCCAGCTTTGAGGCTACATCCTTTCCCACAGCTATCCAGCTGGTTCCTGGCAAGTGATGTTAAGAATGCAACTTCTTTCACAGCAACTCTTCAATGGTTTTAAAAAATACTATAACGGAAAATCAGGGGTGCTTCAAGGAGATAAGAAAGGTGCCACATTGTTAATTTGTGTGAGTGATGGTGCCACATGACCTTGTGAAGGCTACAGAGCCTCCTGCTGGGACACAATGATGACTTTGAATGCCTGTTCACATGACTCCTTGGGGAAGTTTTTTTCCCCACCAGGCTGCATAACAGTTCCTGGATCCCTAACTCTGCTGGTTTGTTGCATCACTCGGGGCTGATGAAAACCTATGGTGTGTCCCCTGTGCCAGTCACATTCCTGTGGGGTTCATTGTGATGTTGCTGCTGGTTTGCTCTTTAACTTGGGGGCACTGCAGGGCATCCAGTGATAATCTGAGGGATGAAGAGAGAGAGAGAGAGAGAGAGAGAGAGAGAGAGAGAGAGAGAGCCTCTGATAAAAAGCGGGGCATTTGGCAGTTCTCCTTAATGTTGTTGAACTTCTCTGCCTCTTATCAAAATGCAATCTCTTTGCTCAAGACAGAACTAAGAATAATGGATTAAAATCCTGGTTCAAGCAATGTCTTATAATGTGCTATAGTGGCTAAAGCAGTGATTTTCAACCTTTCATTTCACGGCACACTGACAGGGCACACCACACTGATGTGGGGGGCTCATGTCCCCCACAAGCCATACTAGTAAATTACCCTTCACCAAACTCCCCTGGCACACCTGCTGATCATTCATGGGTCACCAATGTGCCAAGGCACACTGGTTGAAAATTGCTGATTTAGGGCACAATCCTAGGCGAGTCTACTCAGATGTAAGTCCTATTATGTTCAATGGGACTTAATTTCAGGAAAGTGTGGATAGGATTGCAGCCTTAGAGTGTCAGTACTGGGAGACCTGGATGGAAGCCTTTGCTCAGCCATGAGGTTACTTGAATGCTTTGTATAACGTACCTCACAGGGGTGTTGGAGAAAATGAGATTCGGGCTGCAACCCTGTATGCACTTATCTGGGAGTAAATCCCATTGAACTTGGCTTACTTCTGAGTAGATCATAGGAGTGTGTTGTCACTGTAGGTAAACTAAACTCCTCAAGAAAGAGTGGGATGCAGACACAATGCAACCATTTTGTGCACCTCAGTTCTCCCACCTTGTACATTGAAATAACTTTCTCATCACATGTTTAACCTCATCACCCGAGGATAGCACTTCGTAGCATCAGCTGCAACCAAGAACTGAGCGTATCATAAAAAGAAAACCATGTATTGTCCGCAGTTGACAAATCCCTTATTCTACCAGTAATAGGGCATCCAAACACCACACAGGCCTTCAGAGTGCTACTTCATTGAAACAGGCCTGCTAAATTTAGAAAACAAAATGCCTTTATTTTGCCTATGGAGTGGAAAGAGGATGGGTATTCTTTTTCCAAGCATGTGAGGGAAGCACAAGTTTTATATTTGGGGGGGATGGGAAGGAGAATGAAAGATGGTATTTGAGAACTGAGGGACGCTGTGGACTAACTAAAAGAGAAATTCTCCATAGCCCTATTTTGGTTGGCTTTTTTCTCTGTGTGCTGTGTAGCTTAAAATGACAGACCAACATTGCTGGGGTAACCTTCATGATAGGTCATGGGCAATACTGGACCTTTCTACATTGATGGCATTGTAATAATTCTCCCCTCTTTTATTTCCACAGTTTCGAATGAAAAGCCGCATCCTGATACACCATCACACCTGAAAACAGGTGAGAACCTCAGTAGAAAGGCTGCTTGGGCTACTTTAATGAAGTTCAGCAAAGTGTATAGTTGCACTAACTATCAGACTTGTTGGGGTTAGGACATAAAGGGATGCAGCCCTGTGTCCACTTGGAAGTAAACCTCATTGAGTTACATAGGCCTTACTCCAGAGTAAGCTTCCATAGGATCAGGCTGCATGGCCCATCAGTGTCTGTGGTTGGCACAGTGTCTGACTGCAGCTGTTTTAATGGAAACAGTTGCTGATTTTAACCAAGCAGGAATATACTAGGATATCCTCCATGATGTAGCTAAATATGATTGATGTGAGTGGGAAAATGTGAAATAGGTGATCAGCACGTTAAAACATTTGTTCCTTAACTGTCACAGGAGTGTTGCGCATTGATTGGTGGCTGTTTGTTGCAGATACAGTTTTGACAGTCCCCTTTTCATTATAAGAAGAAATGTTTTTATTAGAAACCAGCAACAAGATGGTGTTGCTACACCGTATGCACACACACACACAAAACACACAAAACGTATGTGTTTGGACATCCAGATGTGTGTGTCTTCAGGAATCTTTTTCCATATTTCCTAGTTTGCTGAAGAACCCCAACACTTTGCAGATTATTGTGAAACATCTTTTAGGGTATGCATTCAGTTTGTGCTTGAACGCAGAGCTTGAACTGAGAGCATGACCTATGTAGCATACAGCCAGTACTCCATTCACTCTAGTGAGCTCCAACAGGTCTGGTACGCACAAACTGAATGCAAATTTCCCCGTGTTACTAATCCTTTATGTGGATTGTGATGTTGAATCAATTACACAGGCCTACAAAATTGAGGGTCAGAAAAGTTTTTCCCAAACTTTATGGTGGTTTTATATGAATTTCACATCAAACCATGGTGTAGGCTTCCTCATGAGGAAGCTGCTTGAACCATTCACTAAAGAGGCTGTGCCGTGTCTCCAAAACTAGATGTGATGGGGCAAAATGGGTGCCATTTTTGGAATTGGCACCCCAAATATACCTAGGAATTGGTGTAACGTTTAAGGAAGCAAAATGTGTGTTGGCCTGTGTTATTGGTGGTTTAATTCTGCCTGAGGTTGTGGCTAAAATTGCTGTGTTATATGGAAGTATGAGAAACAGACAAAGCCAGGGATGGAAGCCAGTAATTTATTGAGCAACTGTAGAAAAAAATTCTTACCCTCTTTGAAAAGGAAGGTGGATTGGGACTGTGGACTTTGTGATAAGAGGGAGGGGTTTTTAGATGAATGACATGCTTCAATCATGACTGCCTACAACATACTGTAAGGGAATTGCTGTCTCACACTTGGAGAGGGGAGGAGTATGAACAAAGTTCAAGGTTTTCTATTTAGGTTGACATCAGATCGAGATACTAACCCAAGCACGGAAGGATTATGCAGTAAATTCGTTTCATTAAGACTTGTGTTTTAAGTCCCAAGCCATTATGGTCATCTGCTCCCCTTTTCAGCATAGATTAAAATTCAACCCTACCGTAAAGCTCTTCCATTCAGTCCTTCAGAAGGGCATTGTAGAAGAGATACGAGGTGACCAACTGTACACAACTACTCCTTTGGAAATTATGACCAACTGTAGTTTCAGACATTAAGGCATGCTTGCACTGTAGCAATCTGTGTTTCACTTAGATTTTCCCCAGTCTTATCTAATCATTACATGTGGTGTTGTTAGTGAGATTCCTTATATATTAGTTTTCAATATAAAGGTTCTAGCAGTTTATATAGCTCAATAAATGGTTCCCTACCCCAAAGTACTCACAACTCTAACAAGAGAGACCAGCAAACAGCTTTATAAGCCACTTTCAGGCCTGACTTTCTTCTATGATAGAAGTGTATGTGGGGTGTTTTGAGGCTGCTTCCCATCCAGGCCCAGATCTGCTAGCTTGAGCAAGGGTGCAGCCTTGTGTGCCTTCAGAGGATACTCTGGGACCTGTTCTGTGCTGCTCGTGATATATTTGCAATTCTGTACATTCACCAGCAAGAGTTATCAATAAAAATGCACTAACAAAAATTTGCCACCTTGTTTACATGGCAAAATAAATGAAAAGATGGTTCCATGTCCCAAAAGAGCTTGCAGTCATTCCCAGCAAACAGCCATTGGAGAAGAATGGGGCAGTTGCTCAACCCATTATATATGAGGACCTTCACTTTAAAAGGGGCCTCTTTGCCCAGTTAACAGGAATAATAAAGCACTGTGCCAATTCACACAAGAGCCTGGGTTGCTTACTTGCCAAGTACACTGACTGTTGGGTGGATGCAACTCCATGAAAGGGGCCATGATCCTTGCAGTGTCTTTGAATGGCAAAGGTTAGTACTCCTTTAAAAGAAGGAACTGGCTTCCTTTGGACAAAGCCATCAAAAAGACCCCTAACTGGTGGTTTTACCACGGGCGTACTGTTGTCTTCTGGTGTCTTCTGAAACATCCCTAGGGGAAAAAGCAGTTGGTGCAGGCTTGCCTTTAGTTCCATGAACATATGGAAACGTGTTATTAGGCCAGAGTGGCTGTAATAACCTGAGAGAAACTTCCTGTGTGGCTTTTGCTGCTCAGCAAGTTTTCTGCCCTGGTTTTAGGGAGCTTTGGTTTTTGTGACCAAAACCAGAGCCCAGTGCAAGGAAATAAGAGTGCTTTCTGCTTCAGACATGTCTGAGCCTGCCCCCAAGGCTCAGGAATGCCTGCCTGGCACTCCCAGCCTATCTTGTGACCATGACTCACCTTATTCCTAACTTATGCAAGGTACTGCCAAAGCCTAGAGAGTTCCAGCTTGACTCCTTGCACAGGATACTGAGAGCCACAAGAAAAGGCCTGGGAGCAAGATGTGCACTCCGGGCTGTACAAACCTCCTTCCTGTCCCAAAAATTATCCTCCTGGCCTAAAATTAGGAGGTTTTTCGTATGTGTTTTTAGCTTTTTAGGATGCTAGTTAAATATTTGTAAGGGTGGAACTCCTTGGGGACACCCAGGATGCCATAACTATGCAGCATGATCCTGTGCATGTTTGCTGAGAAGTCCACTGTGGTCAAGTGGGGTTTACTTCTAGACAGATATGCATAGGATTGCAACTTTAACAGGTTTGTATGCTGTAGTTTGCAAGGAATTGCACAGGCACATGTACAGTGAGACTGTATCCCATAGTCAGTAGTGGCTTTTTTTTTTTGTTCTGATAGCTGGATGCTTTGAAGGGTTCCAGAATTACTTGTCAAGGCAGCAGGCGGTGGTGAGCTTTAAGATATGTGAGCCTGGAATACTACCACTAGGGCTATATGAAATGTCTAAAATTGATGTCTGGCAGCAAGCAGTGAATCTATGTGACTGATACTGTCACTGACCTTTTTCCTTACACACAGCTTCAAAGGGTTATCTGAACTGAAAGCAGCTAGCCCCACTATCTGTTCATCTGTTTCCCAAACACATAAAGTACTGTTCTGCTTTGACACTCCCTTATGTTAGTGTCCTGCAGTGCCCACAACTCTAGTACAAAGAGGATATGGCTGCAGGCAGTTTCATCCTCTCTGTGAGCTGTGCTAGTTCTCAGAGTGAGCTTGGCTTTCCTTAAACTACTCCTCCAGTGTGTTCTTTGGCTAAGCCACAAAATGGTGTCTAGTCATACTCTCTTAATTAATCAGTGCAATATAGCAGGTTCTGTCCAGTAGACTCTCAGCCTTCGCTGCCTATTCCCATTTGAAAGCTGCCACTTGCCAGGACCATGATGCAGATAGAAGGGAAGAGACACTATTTCCACATCTCTATAGAACATCTCTTGCACGCTACACAGTAGTTGCTGCACAGAAGGCTACATTCAATTGGACATGGGACGTGCCAATCGGATGCATTGGGACTGTCTCCTATCTTCTCATGCATGTGTGGTGGGGCAGGAGGAGGGAAAGGAGAAAACAATCTTTCTTAAGAAGACTTTTCTTACCAATAGAATAAAGGGTCATTTGTTTCATTGTACATGGAACAAGCAACAGATTTGCAAGCGTCAGTCTTTTGGTAGAAACTGGGAGGGGGGTTTGAGACATTTGAGAGTACTTATAGTGTTTTGCCATTGGACTGGATAAGAGCTGGGGCTCACTTACCATCTTCATTGTACAATGCTGGATTAGTGCTTTAGAGGTAGGGAGTATGGTAAGTGATACAGTTTTCTGATATCCATCTTTTTCACCCAGATAGAGCCTGGCCATATCTTAATCATGATGGCAGAGTCACTGCCTTTCACTATGGGCACACCAGTGTCCTCCTGGGACCTGGAAGAATGGTATGAAGACTTGCAGGAGGTGCTTTCCTTGGATGTAACCAGCAAGATAATCCCCCCAGAGGGGGGACAGGAGCAGGTGAGTAAACTTCAGAGCAGGCAGCCACAGCTGGAAGATAGACTTTGCATGAGGCCTTCCCCCCTCCCATTTTATGGTTCCCCTGTGGGTCGGCTCTACCCTGCCTTCCAATCATTCATGGTAGATTTCTAGGACTTCGGCTACAGCTTTCTGTTCCTTTCAGTTCTGCTGTGTGTTTCTCACAGTGGAAGAGGACATCTGTGGTGTGGATCATCTGCAGCCTAGTTCTGGCAATATCTCAGTATCCCTGTCCATGACTTCTCGCAGGGAAAAGAAACAACAAAGCCAGTGGAGGAAGCCCCTCAATATGCACTTACATATGCACAACAGATGGTGCAGAACAGATGATACACAAATCTGCCTAGTGTCAATGTATTTCAGGGATGTCTTAAATATTCAAATAAAAATCCCCCTCCAACTGAATTTGTTTGAATATAACTTTAAAACTACATGGTATGTTTTGATTTTTTTTTCCTAATCAACTATTTCAGGTCACCTACTTTTGGGAGATCTGCACAACATATGTATTCCCATTTTCTTAAACTGGAACTGATTTTTGAATGTTTAAATTTTTTTCCAGCCAACTGCCATCACTGGTTTCTTTCCCCCCTTAGCACAGCAGTTTTCAAACTCCAAGGGATTTCAAACCCTGCAGTAAGTCCTTGTGGGGGGAGACAGCCCCAGTTTGAAAAGCCCTGCCGTAGCATGTCAGCTGCACATAATTAAACCAACACTTTAGTTACTGACAAGTTCTCAGCTTGTTTCTGGGGATTCTGATTCTATCTATTACAGGCAAAAACTCAGTTTTTAAAAAATGGGAATATATCCATGCACCATTCCACTTATCTAGTGAGTGGTGTCAGGCTTGTGGTTTGATTTCCATGGTGTCCTAATTTAAGCCCAACAAGGGTCACCTGGCACCCCATTTGAATGTTCCCCAACTTCATTTGGATCCATTATGCTGCTTGCAGAGATGTGTCTGTACTGTTGAATGACTGTTTTGAGGTTTGGATCTGTTACATGCAGACACACACTTAATGTGTCGATTTCCATGTAAATTGGCAGAGACAATGATTTGTGGAGGTGCTGTTCTGGCAGCCAGAAGCTTGAATTTTGGCAGTCTCCTTTCTGTGCAGTGTTCTATTTCTCCCTCTCCCAATGTATTTCCACCAGAACTATGACTGAATGGGATACCAGTACCAGAAATGTAATGTATCTGTGTTAGGTTTAAACTGGGTACTCTTCCACTCTTCTCTGCCTCCCTTGTAGTTAATTGTGTTCTCTAAGTAGTGTTTAATAGATGAGTACTAGCAAGCCAAGCAGGTTTTAAATAGAGAGACTAAGCCAGAGGTTCTCAAACTTTGAGGGAGCTTTACTCCCTCAGTAAGTTCGTGCAGGGGAGGGGCTAGGGCAGCAACAAGATACCCAGGATATCTTCCCTAAGTGGGGTGAGGGGCAGTGCTTTGCACCCACTTTTAGTGAAAGTTCCAAGCCTTGGGGAGCGCTGTGCAGGGCTCCCTGCACCTGCTGCAGCCCTGCCTTCTGAAAGTGCAAACCACCCCCCTTACCAATGCCATCCTGAGGATCTTGCTGCTACCTCCCTCACCTTCACCCCTTAAAGGGATGAGGGAAGCATTATATGAGCTGGTGGGTTGCAACCCACCAGTTTGAGAACCACTGCATTAAGCACATACAAGTCCAACAGCCTTTTAGAACTTGGTAGTACACACCTGAGTTTGCATAAATTTTAGAGATTTCTGTGCTTTTAAATGAACATGAGCTCCAAGCTAACACATAAAAACTTAATTTGGCAAAAATGAGTGAGTGTAGTCATGGACAGGATGGGAGGGGGGGAGAGAAGAGAGCATACACCATTGAAAGGAATGGAAAGCTGCAACCCCTGCTAGTGATTAGATAAATTCAGAGAAAGCATTCCTGTTACATCTATGCATAGGTTAAAGATATCCAGCTGGGCACTCTATTAATCTATTCTGAAAATATGTCTCCTTAGTACAGGAAAATACAGGAACAGAGTCAGAAGATGTGGGACTTCTAGCAGTTGAGGGTGCCTTGCAAGGCATATTGACTTCCAAACTACAATTTTCATAGTGTTTTCACACACCACCCTCTTTACCTTTGATGCACAGAGCCTGACCCCCCTAATGGTTGGTCACTATCAGTGATCCTTCTAAGGTGTCTGCACCTGTTCAGATCCCTTGCCATAGCTGTTCAGCATCCCAGCACTGCCTCTGGATGGCTGGGGATGTCATCAGTAAGTACTGTGCGGAGCATGGCTTGGAGGTATACAGCTGCTCATCTGTGCATCTTGGAAAGAGCAGTAGTGATTTAACAGCAAGGGAGAAAGGGCGTTATAAAAATGTGATTGATAAATAAATAAATAGCAGTATAAGTCTACAAGTTCAGTTTGATCTCAGTATCTGTATGTTTCTGGGAGGCATCACATCTGGGAGGTACAATGTGGCCCTCCTGCTGCGGGTGAGGACGTGTGCTGAATCAAATCCACTAGTCCCAAACCCACAGATAAGGAGGTCCCTTGTAACACAGTAAGCTGCTTTCTGGACACAAGCAATTATATGCATACTTAAGTTTACATCCAACACCCTTTTCCAAGGAACACAGGGTAGTGTAGGGCTGGTTTCCCCTTCATTTTATCATTAAGAATGCTGTGATCCAGTGAGCATTGCTGAGCATTAAGCCAAGTCTCCCCAGTCCATGTGGTAAACTCTGTACTATGCTGGCACTGGGAGGGGACAGGAGCTAGTATGCAACCTCTCTTAGCCAGACTTTTGCTGCTTCATTTCCTTACAGAAGGCGTTTGATGGAATTGATGATACTACCCTACCATGGAGCTTAGACACAGCAACTCCCCTGGAGCCCACTGGGAATGAGGCAGCTGGAAACTGTGAACTGGACTCCAATCTCACAGCTGAGCTCCTGGAATTGCTAGGAGAGGAGCCTATAGGACTGCCTGAATCAGACTCTAGCCACAGCTCCCCAGCCCAGACAGGCACGGATGACGAGGAGGCAGTGTCTAGCAGCCGAAAGAGAAAGCGGAGCGGACAGCCCCAGGGAGGCAAGAGGCAGCGTGGCAGAGAGCGGGAGCAGGAAAATGAACGCAGAGTGGCTGAGCTGATGGCCCATAATCAACAGCTCCAAGAGGAGATAGAGCGGTTGAGTGCAGAGGTGGAGACTACCAGAGCAGCGCTCATCCAGCGGATGGTGAGCCTAAAAACATAAGTAGCTGTGGAGCACTCCCTGCAAGTACTAGAACCAGCTACTCTTGTGGACCTATTGGAAAAAGATTAGTCTTCCCAACCTGAACATTTATGGACTTCTACAGCATGCTAAAAGGAATGGGACAGGCACCTGTCTATGTAATACAGAGATTAGGGTGGTGCTGCCATACAGGCAATACCATCTTGTTTTGGACCTCAGTTGCTTCTATGTTAGTTTGGTGATCCTGCCTCAGACAGGCGGTTCACTGCTTATAGTGTACTTCTGCAAGATGGGGCTGCCAGCTCCAGACTACAAAAGGCAGGCACTGCTTTTAGTAACCTCCCTTTGTGAAAGAGGGGAAAGTGGCAATATGCATGAATGAATAAAATAGCTTTTATACTTATAGCTATCTAAGCAATAAAAACATTTTATTACTATGTACTTCAAATGTCCAAGATCCTGAATCGTCTACCTCACATCACTTGTGCACTTACAAAATAGGAGAGAATGCATCCAAACAGAACGGAGTGAAAACAGGAAGATGCCCCACATCAGTTCACTTTTTCTTCTTCGCTTTTCCTTCAGCTAAGCTGAGCTGCTTCTGTAGCTCTGCTAACCTGGAGACTGCAGTATCAATCTCCTGCTTCTCAGCCTTCTGCGCTTTTAACTGCTGCACATAGTTATCCTAGATAGACAGAAGGGAGTTTAGCATAAAGCAGTAAAAGTCTGCAAGTGTGGTGGACTGCAGCTACAAATCCACTACTCCAGCATACAAAATGGTGCTTGCCTTCCTAGGATGGCTCAAGCCTACCTTCTGCAACCATAGGTCTTTCTCCCTAGCTTTACCATTTGTCACCCCTTGCTGCAGCCTCATCCCTGGTCTGTCCTCTCACATCCTCCACACTACCTTAGTTTCCGGATCTTACAGCAGGGGTCTCCAAACTCTGGCCTAGGGGCCAGATGCGGCCCGCAGCCAGCCTCTTGTCACCTGAAAGCCTCTGACCCACTTGACTGAACATGGCCAGAGCTGTGCTCTGATTGCATCTGGAGGGTGTTCTGAGGGCCAGAGAGGCTGAGTGAATGAGCCCACTTCATTCATTTATTCATTCATCTAAGTACCATCTTATTTATTTAAATTTTATATTTAATTTTTTTCCAGCCCTCAGCATTGCGCATTGCACCAGATATTTCATGCAGCCCTCTGGCCAAAAAGTTTGGAGACCCCTGCCTTAGAGGATAGACTTCCCAGCTGCACACGATTCCATTCTTTTATAGAACCTACAGCTCGTAAATATTCTATTACAGACAGCTTTTACCTCAGTAGGTATCAGGGCAAGTTCATGCCCAGTCACACTGAAGCAAAAGGGAAATCAGATTAGATTCACTTGAGAAATAGGCTTGGTTCAACAGCAACAGCACCTATACCTAAAGGATGTGAGTTAGCCCTATGAGGTGGGGGAATAGCCTTTTAGATTCCAAACCCAGTTGTACTATCTCTCAATAAGTCACACGTGAGTAGGGCGCTTTCAGAATTTGAATGCTAGTCACTGCAGACACTACTGAAATAGAGGGGCCAATAGCCCAGTGCTGTATAATGCAGCTTTGTATTCATCTGCCATGTAGACTAATAAGGTTTCTAATATCCTTTGCAGCCTTTCAAACTTAACCCAGGAGGAGGTGACTCAGAGCCCGGTTCTACCCACCTTTCCAGCTCTGGTGTAGCCACAGTGTAGCCCAGTGGTAAGAAAGCAAATGTTCCCATACCTTGAGAAGGCCCCAGTGACTGCCCCGCCACCATAAGATGCAGCGCACACCCCACTGGCACAACTGCACCAGCACTAGAAAATTGGATAAGATTGGGCCCTTAGTGTCCTTGTCGCATTAGAGAAGCCAGTTTGACTGCAGCCACTTAGGAGACATATCTTAGTAGTTCTACGCAGGGTCAAGTAGTTTATCTAAAAACAACATAGGGACACACCTGCTTAGCTACTATTTCTTGAAGGTCTTTTGCTCCCTTTTCTGCTATTCCACTATTTGCAGATGCTTTTTGCTGAAAGGAAAAAGAAAGGGAAGAGTGAGTAGAAGCATTCCAGGCCCCAGCCTGTTTGCATATAGCATAACCCCGGACGAAGCTGAATTACAGGTAGGAAAGGAAGAGTTACCTGTTCACCATATCCTGAATATGCTCTTGTTCTTACTGAAAGATTAGTAGAGGTTGGGTGGTGAACCTGCAGGATACACTCTTTCATGAAATCATGCAAGCCTATCCTGATCCACTTTTGATGCCTCTCTCCATTACAGGATAACTACTACTCTAGGATAACAATACCCTCAGCACGAGCACCAAGGGCCTATACATAAGTTGATCTCAAAGATACTTTGAGGGCACCTTTGGAGCCCATGACCCTGGATGTTGAGTTTGGAGGTGGTTATTGCCTCCATGGAGGCAACTCCAACATACAGCACTGGAAGTTCCATTCCATGCAGACTTATTCCCTCCTTTCATTTTACCCAGGCTGGTGTAGCTGCAACCACACATGGTGCTGCTTAAGCTTACAGGCTTCCCTTCCTTCACCTTAACCAGGCTAATATAGCTGCAAACCCATTGTGCTGCTCAGAAAATGGAGGTGGGCACTTTTATAATGGCGGTCTCTGTCTCTTACCTCCCTTTTCTTTTTCTTTAAACTCAGAGCTACTCTAAGGGCGAGTTTATTACACTTGTGTGCAAGTTGGCCCAGGTTTTTAAGATCAATTTTTAAGACCTAAATTTCTCAACAGATACACAAGTATATATGGTAGTTCTGTGGGGGCATTTCTGGTTCCAGGTTGTAGTTCATGCTGTTCTTATGTATAGGGGCAAGAACAATGGAAATCCAGAATTGTTAAAAGCTGAACTATCATCCCAAGCTCTTGTGCTTTTTGCATGCTTTGTTAGGAACACACAAAGATGGTGATGCAGCAATGAGGAAGTTTGCTTATATTTTAAAAAGCACAGGAGTAACTGTTCTACATAAAGGAAGAGTCACATCTGATTCACAAATGTGGGGTGTATGGAACTCATTAGTGACAGAGCTTGAAAAGTATCATGGGATACATTTCTAAGATCATCTTTTGATAGGAAGAGAGGGGAATACACCTCTGATTATAGCATGTAGAAGAAAATTGCCATAAAACAGTCCATCAAGAAATTCCCAGCACTAGATCATACTAAAGTTCAATTTAGGTAGCACTGGGTCCCAAATTGTGGCCAGGCAGATACCTCTGTAGAAGGCAAGGTAAGGCACAAGGGATGATAACAGTCATCCTGATAAGTGCTTAGTAGCCTGTATTAGAGTGGTGATGTTTCAAATTAGGCTTACCACAAAAGGTGGTTGTGGTTAATAAGCCAATCCTGTATTTAAACTCAGTGTCCCATCTCCACATAAGCATCAAATGCCCAGGAAGTCTACCTGTCCCCATGCACTTAGAGAGCACCCAGTGTGAGCAGAAGACTTACAGGGATAGCAGGTTTGACCTTCTGTTGCAGTGGGAAGTCTTCAAGCTGGAAAAGGATAAAAGGACGCGAAGCAAGACCCACAAGGAGCACAACAATGCAGGAGAGAGATAAGCTGTTAGGTGCAACAGCAGAGAAAAATACTTTGCAAGCAGTCTAGAATGCTACAAACCAACACACACACACCCTGAAAGAGCACTAAGATAGAGGGCAAGAGGTGCTTGCTAACACTTGCAAGGGGCAGGGGGTAAGGACTCATCCACAACACACCAGTAGAAGGGTCTCCAATCCATAGATATACAGCTCTATACAGGTCTCAGAACCCCATGGATGCTGAAACCCACAGTTTTGGCCCCTTTAAGGCATCTGAAGGAGACCACAGCTGTACTCTGGTTGCCTCCAGAGGGCTTTCTGAAGACCAGAGAGGCCCTGCGCATCTGCCCACAGCCTCTCCGGGCTTCAGAATGGCCAAAAAAAAAGCCACTACTTTCAGTTTCCAGAGGGAAATAGCCATTCTGAAGCCCACAGGGACCACCACTGGTTGCACAAAAGCCTTTGAAAAGCCCTCTGGAGGCAACTAGAGCACAGCTCTGGTTACCTTTGGAGGGTTCAGGTGGGGCCAAGTCTGACTCATGGTGTGTCTTGAGTACCCACATTGAGCTAGATTCGCAGACATAAAATCTGCAGATAAAAGGCTCCATCTATATTGCCCTTTAGTCTAGGCAAGATATATAGGAAATCTGGCTGTTGTGGACACTGGCCAGGTTTCTAGTTTGGAAACTAAATTGCATCGCTCCTTAAGATTCAGAAAGGCACAATGGAGAGAAAAAGCACAAGCAGAGAATGGAATCAGAATAGTGTTTTTCTCCCAGACTTCAGAAAGCCAAAGCACACCTTTTTCAAACTAAAACTGAGGGCACATTTCACACATGCACCCACACAGTTTATTTTTAAAGTGTGAAAAAGTATGTTCTTCAGAGGAACTCAACTGTGGAAATCACTGTACTGGGTTCTCTCATTGAAAGAGGACACAGCCCAAGGAGCAACACATGCAGAGGTACAACAGACAGTCTCCTCCAAAGGCAGTCAATTTTTCTGCATCTAAACTAACTAGATAATCACGCTAGACAGATGCAGAGACTGGGCATAATTCTCCATCTTGAGTGGAGGCTTCTTGGAAAGAGGCAGATCCAGAGAAAGTGAATCATTCAGAGCTGCAGTGGGAAGCCTCTTGGGGGCAGCTACTAGCATTCACCAAGCCTTTGAACAATTAAAATCATCCCTTTCTTGTAGTGCACGAGCACCACCTGGCCACACGGTTTGAGAATTACTGTGCTGAAGTGGCAGAGTGGGTAGCAATGGGCAGATACACAGTTCAAGCCAGATACATGATTCACTTTCAACGGCTAAGACACAGGAAAGCTATTTTAGTATTTTTGCAAGCATCATCTTCATCACAGATCAGGTAGCCAGAGGTGGAGAATTTACAGCATTGCAGTTAAAGAAAAACCTCCTGACAGTGCACCTATAGCTCCAAGTGCATTCTGCTCATTGTTGCATTCCCATTCTCCCCACCCTTGCTATAGAGGGTCTTCAAGGGGCCAATTCTGTGCCTACTGATCTCTTACAACTATTGCTCCTTCAATATATCAGAGCCTAACCACCCTAGGTATGTGTAGTAGCCAGAAGATACTCAGGAATGTGGCAAAAGGCACATTGTACAGAGATTGCTGCTAACTACTACATGTGTGTCTGGTTCTCACCCAGGAGGACCTTATGACTTCAGATGCCTCTCCTTACCTGGCCACCACCAAAGCGCTTCCGCAAATTTTCAATTTGTTCACCCTCCAACTTCTGGAACAGAGGAGTCACCTGATGGGGAAAAAAGAGGATCTGAATGATCCACTGGGTTTTTAATGAACTCCTCGTGTGAGCAGGGCTGCCTATATTTTGTATGCTTACCGAACAAGCATTGAAGAAGAGTTAAATAAACTAAGTTTCAAGCCGCAGATACGATAGTTTGGAACTGCATGGTCAGTTATATGGAAAAGGTAGGCAATCAGCAAAATTGAGTGGGTAATGAGCAGATTCCGTCATCTCCATCATAACTATCATTCCTGCCTCCTCAGTCATCAAAGTTCTTTCCAGCAATATCCCCAATTTTATTTATCCATAATTCTGCTTCAGAGTCAGGGTGGGCATCAGGAACAGTCACAGTTACAAACAAGCACTAATCAGATTCTGTTTGGAATCCGATCTTGTTCACACTCAGAGACAGGCCAATGGTCATATCTGAGGTCAGGAGGCAAACCCACCTCCATTATGTCTGTTTGGCTAATGACTACTGAATACTTTTTAATCTGCCTTGGTAGCACATGGCTTGGTTCAGGTGAATTATATGGAGAATTCTGCTTGTTCATTCTTCATGGTCTAGTCTGCACTAGTCAAGGGTGGGGGCTAGAGAGTGGATGGTCTTGCCTTGCACCAGAGAATACAGTTTTATCTCTTTGGAGCCCCAACTCTGATCAGGGAGCCTTTTCCTTGACATGCTACCTGACAAAATGAAGGAGCATGCCCCCACATGAGCACCCAAATATGCAGCCTGAAGTTGTACCGACAAGAAACAAGCACAGCACTTCACCTGCCATTTGAGGTGAGCTCCATGTTAGCTTAGGAAAGACTTTGCTACACTTGCAGTACAAGCACTAGAGCCTCCATTCCACCTACCGTGCCAATCTGGTGCCCAGCAGGCAAGGTGCAGACAAAGTCATTGGTCAGTACGTTGTAGTCAGCAGGAACACACAACTGCTCTTGGATGGTGGTGCTCACGCTTGGCATGTATGGCTGCAGTATGACTGACAGCAGGGATGCAATGTTGACAGACACCCCTATCACTGTGCCTGCCCGCTTCCTAGGAAGAGGAAAAATCCTGAATGAGCAACACAGTGCTGCTTAGCTAAGGAGAGGAAGAAAAAAGGGGGGAGGTGCACAAACATAGCTGGTTAAATCAGTTCAGCAGGGGAAGGGGATAGAGGCAGCAGACTTGGGGACAGCAACAGGCTTTCCAACAGGACTCAACTCCACAAGCTGGGTACATCCCAAATGAGAAGATTCTACTTGGCTGGCAGGTTCAACCTAGAGTGTGCCGTTCCAAAATTGTACATTTTCCTCATGCCCCAACTCACTTGTCTGCATCATTGCCCTTGATGCGTTTCCAGGGCTCATTGACCTGGAGGTACTGGTTGCCATGGCGAGCGATGTTCAGGATGCTGCGCAGGGCATCACGGATCCTGCAAGTGTAGGAGAGTTAAGCGACAGGCTTATGTCTAACCTTAATCTTCAACAAAACTGAGCTCTACTTTGCAAAACTTCTATTATAAAGCAGGAAATCATACACATATCCAGTATTTATTATCTCACACAATGTGTGTCAGATTCAGGATTGCCTAGAAGAAAGGGATAGGTCTACATGTTGCATTTGCTCAATGATAACGAGAAGAATTTCTGCACATGCTCAAATTTTTTAATACTTCACATGTTCAGGGTTGATCTGCGGGGGGGGGCGGGGGGAAGAAGGACAGGGTGTCTGCTCTCCAATCCTCCTTAGCCCACACACAGTTGGTGCCCATGGCTAGAAGGTGCTCCTTCAATGCAGATCCTGGTGAACCACAGGTGACACAGGACCCTGAAACCTGGCATGTGTCAGTAACCCCAAGGACGTACTTGGCCTTCTCCAACAACTGATTGTACTGACGCAGTTCCAGAGTGACATGAGCAAGGAGGCGCTTGTCATCCTGACTCAGCTCCATGATGGGAACATGCCCCCCAAAGAATTTGCATACAAATGTCCCAGCTCTGGAAAAGAAAGTAAGAGAACAATAAGCAATGCATACAGCAACTAGATACTATGGAGTAGTTAACTTTTTGATAAGCAAATTTCTTTAAAGCAGTGGTTCTCCAACTGTGGGTCAATGGCCCATAGCGGTTACAACCCAATTTTTCCTAGTTCCTAAAACTGACAGTGTAAATTAAGCTATGCACATCAAGGGTTAAACAACTTGGGGAGGGGCACTGCTGCCCAATCACCATTGTAGCCACAGAGGCTTGAGGGGCTGGTAAAGTGAAACTTTTTTTAGGTGGGCCCTGATGCTAAAGTTTGAGAACCACTGCTTTTAAAGGATTTTTCTCCCACCTTTCTCTGCATAGAGGTACCTCACTTAAAGTAAGATGTAGTTTATGAGGGTACCTCACAAATGCTGTGACAACACAAAAGGGGGCAAACAGGGATGAATTTTGGCCCCATTTTTATTTAATTTTTATATTATTTCTATTTATTTTATATTATATTCTATGTATTCTTATAAATACAAACAGCAGAAACAAAACCTATTTAAAAGGGAAAAGCAAAGCAAAAAAGAAAGTTTATAAAGACACATACTAAGCTAAACTTTTTTATATGTCGCATTGTTCAACTGTTATTCTCCAATGGTTTGTTCAGTAGATGCATGGCTGACTCCTGAAGAGGCAGGTCATTTAGCATCTGAACCAGACCTCTGGCACACATTATCTTGATGCAATCAATAGCCACTGCAAGTCTGCAAGGCCCTAGCTTTCATTGGGAAAATACTCAAGTGCCAATCACATTCTTAATCCCTACATAAATGCTCTTGAATGGAGATATGGAACTTATGTTACTGTTGTGACATGGAGCCCCAGCCACATGGATGCACTTCTGAATTGGCCTTGGTTGGAACCTACTTTGTATTCAAGAAGGACTTCTCTCTCTCTCCACAGACAGACACAGAGAGACAGATGAGTTTTTATGCTCTTGATTCCTGAATAAGAAACAACTAAACTAAAGATACAGTTGTGGAGACTTTTCAAGGTCTGTTTAGGTTACTATTGGGGCATGTGGTGAATCATTCAAAAAAAACGTGAATACAAACATCAGCTAAAGGGATACTGGAAGCAGAATAAGATCTCAGGCATTCGTGAATGGTTCTGTCACACTGTACTACTATGACAAGAAACACACAATAAAAACAACGAGTTCTGTAAATGCAGGATAGAAAATATGTCTGGCCCCTATGAAAACACGGCTCTGCACATTTGCCTCCACCTCTCAGATACCTGTTGATAAAGTTGCCAAGCGTGTTGAGCAACTCAGAGTTGTTTTTCAGCATGAGGTCACTCCACGAGAAAGCACTGTCCTGGCTCTCTGGACGCACGTAGAGGAGGTAGAAGCGCCAGATATCTGCAGGGATGCCTGTGTCCTTGGCCATGTCCCCAAAGACCCCCACACCACGACTCTTGGAGAATTTGCCATCTTCATAGTTCAAGTATTCTGCAGAGAGAATGAAACATTGAGGGGTCCCAGGAGAGTCTTTGAACTGGGACCTCACCAGGGCTCATGCATCACAAAGAGACCAAAACTAGTTAGCACTTGGTAGGACTTTAGAAGCACCCCCAAACCACCTGGATTCCCAGTTCCAACCAGAGATTTTTTGGGTCACATATTGAAGAGAGAAGGGGCACTAATGTGTTTGTCTCCACTGCACCCTCATACTGCATTACCTGTTGCAATGATGTGGTTGACTAGGGTATAGTTCTCCTCAGTACCCAGCAAAGAGCAGGGAAACACAACACTGTGGAAGGGGACATTGTCTTTGGCCATGAAGTGATATAGCTGAACCTGAAGAGAACAGAATAAAGCTTGTACCATACACTGGCATACTTCTTCCTTACATTTCATATTGCCCACAATGGCTGCATATTTTAAGGGCATTTGTTGTGGTTTTTTGCTTAAACATCATATTCCCTAATAACCAGAGCTGTTGATGTCTCTGAAGATGGGATCATCATATCAGGTGGAAGTGAGAAAATACACTCCAGTCCATAAATGGTGTCCCCAATGCAGAGGACACATCCATATACTGGAAGTGCCATCTGAGAAGATTTGCCTGGATTCCCAGCTATGAGCTAGGACACTACGGTGCATCCTCTACAAAAACAGCTTATCTGGAAGGGATCCCTCAGCATTCCCTCTTCTGTGACCACCCTTAAGTGGCAAGTGTCAAACATACATAAAATTGTCACCTGTTTTGGGTTCTTCCACCATTTCTCCCATTGGTCAGTGTAATTGGCTGTGATTGACAGATAGCCAATTGGAGCATCAAACCACACATAAAACACCTATGAACAAAAAGGAAAAGATAATAAGGGGAAAGGGATGATGCATAGAGATAGGGTATGCTAACACTGAAACAGCCAACTTTTTCCTGTGCTAAGTGCTGTAACAAAGGTTTTCCAGGGCTGACTCTAGGTTCAGAATTAAGCCCTATGTTGTAATACACTATTTTGAGTAGTTTTTATAATCCCATAACGCTTCAGGTATAATCCACAGTTCCCCTTCCTTCCAGAGGTGAAGAGAAACTGGGAAAAAATATTTTTCCATTAAATTATTTTCCACACCACTACTGAAAAAGATCTAACATTATTAGTGAATACTACCACCACCATATTTGGGTACTATAAGGTTCCCATTCCAACACTCCTCTATGAGTCTTGAGCCTCTATGAGACTCCATCTTTTGACTGGCCAGCTCAAGGGAAAGGCCACAGAATGTGTGGATGTGAGTGGCTTGATTTACCACACCCTTCCCCCAGCTATTTTTGATAGGCTCCAGTTTTCCACCCAGAGTTCCAAAGTGAAAAGCAAGCCTGCCTGAGGAAGAACAAGTCAGAGGGAGATTTGCAGCATGAAATTAGCTGACGCAGAAGGGGTTAAGCACCACTCCCTCTTCCTGAAGGAAAATGGTGTTCCAACTACTTATGCTTCAACATCCTTGCTCCAAGAGTGGGCCTGGATTCTGGTCTAAGGACGCAACAGGCAGACTATACCTTGGATGTCTGTTTTAAATGCAGTTCTTTCCCCCTTCATTCTAACCAGGGATGTCAAACTCATTTCATACAGAGTGCTGAATTTAGCATTCATGGCACCTGCTGAGGGCCAGACATCAATTAGCAGATGAGGGCCAGAAATAAGCATTTTGTTCCCACACAGGAATTCATTGGTTGCAAAAGACAGAACAGAAAATGTGCAAATCTTGTGCATATTTTCAAGATATGAGACAGCCCAATTATCTAGAGGGGAGAGCTCAATCATACATGGAAGGGGTGTGATAATTGCGTCTGGGGGTGCATTCAGCCTGCGGGCCTTATGTTTGACACCTCTGGTCTAAACCCTTCTGTTTTCAAAGCACTGCTTAACCTGGTCCTCTTTCATTCATCCACCATGATTCTAGGTTTCCTGTCTGTTAGCACTCCCATCTCCTGGCTATCTTACCTTTCCTACAGTAATACCTTTCCTATAAAACTACCAAAAAGGAGCAGTTTTTGCACCAGAAAAAAAAAACCTCATGCTTGCACCAGAAAAAAAAAAACTCAGCAAAGCCATGAAAAGATTCAGTACTAACCACAGTTCCTAAGATCTCCACCCCAAGGCTCACCTTGTCACGAAAACCTTCCAAAGGGACTGGCGTGCCCCACTTCAGATCACGTGTGATGCAACGTGGTTTGAGTCCATCGCGAATCCAAGAGCGGGTGATGTATCTTGAATTGGGGGTCCAGTCCCCAGTGGTCTGGGACACGGCCAGCCACTTCTCCAAGCGGTCTTCCAACTAGTAGTGGGGAGATCAGAAACAGTGAACATCCCACTTACAATTGGGAAGTGCTTGATACCACCGGTAATAACACTAGGCAACACTGTGAAGCAAGCATGAAAGACACTACATGTACAAGAACTGCACCCTCTAGAGAAAGTAGGAACACAAGAGACACTCACCTTGGGTAGGTCCAAGAAGAGATGTTCAGACGATCTTACCACAGGTGTTCCGTGGCAGACTTTGCACACTGGTTTCTGGCAGGAGAAGAGAGATATTATGTACTTGGCTCAAGCCCAGAAGACAGCCACTGTGTAGGAAGCGAGACAAATTCTATTTGTGGAATTTACACTGTGTGCAAAATGCTGCACGCATTTATTGCTTCTTACTAGCTGCCTTCCCAATGTCCACACAAACATATGAACACAAAACAAAGTACGCATGTGTAGGCTCCCCTCAATAAAAGCCTCCAAGCAATTGGTGGAACTTGCAGCAGCTGACAGACACTCTCACAACCCATCTGCACAAATGCTAACCCCTGGTGTTTCTGCAACTATTTGCCACAAAATCCCTGGCATGGTGCTTATGTGTATACATGCACCATGGAAGTATCTGGTGCCACCTGCCTGCAATGTGTTGCTGCCATCATTATAAAAAAGAAATATGGAGAGCAGAGTATCTCCCTGTCCTCTTGCCCACACTTGCCTCCCGCTCAGGATGCAAGTGCATGCTGAGCAAAGCAGAGTGTCAGAGAGCAGTGCACTGAACAGGACAGGCAGTAGTATTAAGTGAGGAAACTGTGGCAGCACATTGAAGGAAGGTGAACACATGCGTGCACACATGGGAAAGTAGATGAAAGGTGTATGAGTATGAACAACTGGGTGGAAAAGGTCTGCAATCTCACTTTGTGACTGGGCCCTCTCCCTTTGTAGAGAGGGAGAGGGTGATTTTGTGGTGGCCCCTGTCATTCCTTTTCAGAATTCCTGGGACACCCTCAGACTTTACAAGTTGAAGAATCCTGATTTACTGTACACCAGTACCCACATTTTAGGCTTCTCTAACTATCAGCTGCAATGGCTCAAATAGAATGACCATGCTCAGAGGTAGCATAGCTCTGAAGACCAAAATCAGACCTTCGCCTTCATTCCACCACTGTTGCCAACAGTGTGGAAGACAACACAGACCATGGTCTGACCCAAAGAGGTAATAATTATTCTACTACAACACTGTTTTACAATTGGGACAGACTGCCTAAACCTGGTATGGGTGCAAATGCCTCAAACTGATGCTGAAAGGATGCTGGGCTCACAGTGTTCCAAAACCAAAGTGATTTATTACAAGATCTGCTACTTTAAGATATCTGCAACAAGTTCTACTGCTCTTGATGAATATGTAGATTTGGTTTTTTCCTTGCTTGCAGTATACTGGTGTCCCCAGCCCTGACAGCTAGTGTAGTAAAATGACCACTGCTGCAAGCCTATACATGCTTATCTGGGAGTAAGTCTCATTCAACACAATAGGACTTCAGAGCAAACACACACGGGTTGTATTGGAAAAGAACTAATTTACATCTTGGAAATCCCTTGTTCAGATCTTGCTTCTTGACATGGTCTCATTAGGTGACCTCAAACAAGTTGCTATTTCTCAGCCACCACCTGCAATATGGGGTGAATAATACTGACTGACTTCACAGGCGGGTGATTCAATCTACATTTCAAAAATCCTTACATTTCAGAGAGAGTTATACAAATGTGACATTTATATAACGTCACTATGCATATCACCTGACATGCAATACCTCCAAGGCCTATGAAAAAAGTGTGAGATATCAGTGAGAATCCTCTGTTCTGTGCCATGAGGAGGAGATGGAGCCTGATCTAGTTTGGATAGCCAGGTTCCATCATCATTTCTGGGGAACAAGAGCACAGTCTAGTACCTTGGGGGTAATTTAGGGTTGAAAAAAGAAAAAAAGGGGAAGGAGTAAGGGGCACAGGTTTGTGTAATAGCACAGACAGCAGTACCTTGAGTTCTGTGGCATTGATAAGTTTGCCACATTTGTCGCACTGGTCCCCACGGGCCTCCTCATAGTTGCAGAAAGGGCAGATGCCCTCCACAAAGCGGTCAGCCAGGAAACGCACACACTTCTCACACTTCAACTGGTCCACTGTCTCAGTCTTTAGGTAGTTGTGCTCCAGCAGTCGCTGGAAGATGTCTTGGGCTATCCTGAGACATGACAGAGAGAAGGGGATCTAAGTGGAAGGGGTACTATCAATCTTCACAAGCACCCCCCCCCCCAAAATCACACTTATTCACACACTCTTCGCAGTGGGTCAATGAATGCCTGGCTGGCAGCTTGCCTTGGACTCTGCGCCATTGTTAAAAATCCTGGCAATTGCCAATTGAACCTGCACCTTCTGCTACTGTAACTAACATACAGTGAGGAGGATGATAAAGCACAATGCACCTCTAAAACAGGGAACTATGCTCCCTGGCATGCTCTATCCTGTGCTGACGCTAGTCTATACTATATACAGCCAGTAGTAACCTAGCTGATCTATAGTGTGCATTCTTTGTTTCTGTTGTCCATTGGCTGTAAGTCAACCAAGTACCTGTCTATGGGCAAAGTGCTAACTGGTTTGCATACATACTGCTGAACTCTGCAGCAAATAGCTTGGCTCACTTGCTTCAGCCACCTGAAACGGCCCTGCAGGTATCTCTCTCTCTCTCTCTCTCTCTCTCTCTCTCATGGCATACCATAGTCAGAGCTGTAAGTTGAGGTGGTGGACGCTGGAGGATAGGTGTATGTATGGTCTCATCTCAAAGCAGATGACTGTCAGCTCAATCCTATCCACACTTTCCTGGTAGTAAGCCCCATTGACTCTAATGAGACTTATTTCTGAATAGACATGCATAGGATTGGGCTCTGTACTAGATGAGCTCTTTTAACAATACATATAAATGATATAATCTTTATGAAGGCAAATTCAAAAGCTAGACATCCTCAGACACTGATTGCACATCTACTCAAATCAGAAATGGAGATGAAACTCTGGCAAAGTTACTTGTTTCAGTTTGCCACTGATCAGGATGTAAAACCAGTGGTTATTGAAGAAGGACTGCACCTTTTGCACTGAACCTATCATAGATAAATCCCCATAGATAAAGAGCATCCAAAGTGCCCCTATCCTCAGTGACACCATAGTTTCTTTTCTGACATGCCAATGATAGCTATATAGTGTTACTGAGAAGGAAAGAACCCATACCCAACCCAGAATGTGCTATGATAGCTTTCAAGGTTCCTATCTGCCACCTCTCAGTAATTTACTAGCCCAAATGACAGAGAAGTATGTGCAGATGAGCAGCAGTAGACTTTCCTTGTGGGTTAATTTAGCTGTTTGTCAAGTTGGCTTAGTAAATAACCTGGGGAAGAAAAGCAGAACAGCTTATCATGCTTCTTCCTGGCAGTACTTACTTAGTCTGATGGTGTGTGGTGGTGCGGCCAAAGTAGTCAAAGGAGATGTTGAACCACTGGTAGATCTGGGAGTGGATGGCATAGTACTTATCACAGATTTGCTGTGGTGTAAGCCCCTCCTCCATGGCCTTGGTCTCCGTGGCAGTACCATACTCATCAGTGCCACACACAAACAGCGTGTTCCAGTTGCGCAGACGACAATACCTGCATGGGAAACCACCACAAGTTGCAGGCAATTAGGTAGGTCATTCTACACTACCAGTAAGAATGAAAAGTTCATGTGATCTTTTTGCATGTCAAGCAGACCACAGCTTTGTGATATAGCACAAGCTTTGCATGCAGATCATCCAAGAACTTAGACTGTGCTGAAAGATTGCAGAGAGAGATCTTTGATTCCAAAAGAGATCTGAGAGTGGAAAAAAATGCGCTGGACAGACCAATGACACACTTATGACTAAGACTCACATAAAATTCAAGTTACAAGATGCAGAAAAGATGCTGGATGTTTTTATGCAGGCAAACTGGAACAGATCTATCCAAATATTCAGATTGTGGAATTGTTCAGATGCAATTAGCAATTTCCGTTTTTAACAACTGAAATTTCCTTGCAGACAAGAAAGTTTCACTGGTATCCACTCAAATATTTGGACCGAGCTCATTTTAAGAAGAGCTGCCCTTTTACCTGCCATGGTAAATGCCCCATTTCTAGCCTATTTTACCTTATTCTAATCACTCAGAGGCTCCTGAGTTCGCTCAGCATCCTAAAAATTGCTAGGATAGCCTTCTGCAGTAGCAGTTGTTTGTTCAGATGTTTGTTGAAGTGCCATTCCTAAGCAGCCACATCGGAATGGATGTGCATTACGTCTTCTCTATGTCTGGACTTCTCCTTGAGATAATAGCTCCTGTCCAATCCCGCTACATGAACCCACTAATTGAATAATCAAGCCACTTGTCTAGGTAAAGGGGTGGGATGAAAAGACTAGCTGGTTTCCTCTCATTCAACTGGATGCTACCATGACATCATCAAACCTAGGTTAAATACCAAGCACAAGCAGACCTTTGAAGATCCCGTCCACATTACATGCAATGGCCCTGCACAGACTTCACAGGAATGAGACACCCCTTCACTTTACCTCACAAAGGTATCAGCGCTGAGGACACAGCCAATTATGTTCCCAAGGTGCGGCACATTGTTGACATAGGGTAGCGCGCTAGTGATCAGCACATTCTTCATGCCTTCCACAGGCACTCTGGGAAGAGAAGACACAAACAAACCTAGATTTCAGGGACAACAGTTCTGCATTTGTAGAACAAACTGGAGGTGTGAAGGTAAAAGCTTATAGCACCCTAAGAGATGAAAGATACAAAGATATACTCCAAGAAAAGTGCTCAGACATCTCTGCAACATGGATTCACACAAAAGATTGTTTTCATTTAAGGTCTATCCCATGCTTCATGCAATGAGTGCAGGGTGGTATACATCATTCTCCTCCCATTTTATTTTCACAACCATGCTGCAAGGTAAGTTAGAGTGAGAAAAAATGCTCCAAGGTCACCCATTAACCTTCATGGCCAAGTGAGAATTTGAACACAGGTCTTCCTATCTCTAGTCCAAAATTCTTATATCACTACACAGGCTCTCCAGGGTGGGAGTTTCTATATCGTGTACAATGATGCATTGTCAAGTGCATCTACATAAATGTTGGTGATTTGCAGAATTCATTTAGAATTTTCTAGGCATAGGATCTGGATTCTTTTCTATGCCAAATACTGGAAAATTCCAGAGATACCTGTATTGGAAGAGTGGTGGTTAAAGGTACTGGATTTGGCAGAGATGGACAAACTTACAATTCTTCTTAAAGACAAGTCAGTAAAATCTTTTATGGACAATTGGAAACCATTCATGGACTTCCTGCGCATTGAGGAGAAAATGGGCCAAATAACCTGTGGATCTGATGAGTAGATAGGGGAGTTAAAAAAGAGACAAAGAAAGTTCTTTTCGTGTGGAAAATGTACTCTATAATAAGTGTAGACTGTTTAAGATTTGATACATTTTTGTATGATTTTGTAGAAGAACAAAGAAATGTAGTTCGAGATCTCCGCACTTGCACATAACTTGCAAAAGCACACCAACACAAAAATAAAAAATAAAAACACTGCTTTTAACAAAACTAAAAAGTATAAAAAAAGAACCTGGACTCTTCAAAAAGAGTTTAATCTATGCTAATGCAAAGCAGGTACTGCTCCTTTCAGAACTGAGAAATCTACAGTAATTGTAGATTGGGGCATTTGGTGGGCCGCTGTGAGATACAGGAAGCTGGACTAGATGGGCCTATGGCCTGATCCAGTGGGGCTGTTCTTATGTTCTTATTAAGCCAGCACACATACGTTTGGGACTGCAGACACAGATCTGAACCATTCCTCTATTCCCATCTTCTTCTGCATTCTCATACTGTTTCTGCTATGGGCCAAGCTACATATTAGGTTTAATGCACATATCCTAGCAGGCTTTATGAAGTACATAATTACCCTAAGACATGTGCTGCTCAGACTTACCCTTATTGCCCTGTCAATGACCAGTAAGCCAAATGCAGTTCTTTAGTAGAACACCCCAAAGTATCCAGAGAACATCCCAGGCATACTTTTGCCATTGTTCGTTGTAAGCACTGATGTGACCCACAACTGATATGACACATAATAGCCTTCTTGCATAGCCTTTCCTATACCCCCTGCCACAGCTACAACCACCAGCCTTTCTGAAAGGCATAGTAGTGCCACCCAGTTTGAAGACGACAATATCTACAAGAAAACAGCTGATCAGATGGGAGGAACAAAAGACAGAACCATGTACGAATGTGCTGGACTGGAACCTTTATGAGAGGCGAGGCAATTTACACACAACTTGATTATGCAGTCGCACAACAGAACATGGAAAGACTGATCATGCTAGCAAAGCAGGAGCACCAGTCACAACAGCAACGTACAGAAGCAGGAGACATTCTTTAATGATGCATTTAACTGCAACATATAGACTCGGGCTCAAGAGATTTGTGCCCAGTAAGATACTTACATAGGCTGCTGTGGCCTCCAAGGCTTAGGGAGGCCAACTGGCCCTCTGACCCAAACTTCAGCAATTGCTGCAATCTCCTCTTCAGACACAGATCGCTGAGCAGCTTCCTCTTCCTAACAAGATGGACAAATATAAGTATCTTAACCTGCTTCCAGAGGCACCCAACACTCATAAAACATCCGACACCTCCAAGTCATGTGGAGAATGAAATTATCTTCAGGCTTATGCAAATTTGGCATAGTTCAGTTGGCATAGCTCAAAATAGCAATATTGGCATAATATTGGCCAGTTGGTACTCATCTCTTGGGGTCTTTCTTTTAAAGGAGAAGCAAACCATGTGGTCTTAATCTCCCATCTACAGTCTAATAATGTGGTGCAGTTCAAAAACAACGGCCCAAATTCTAACCCACTTTCCAGCACTGGCACAGCAATGCCAATGGGACATGTGCTGCATCCTGCAATTGGGTGGCACTAATGGAGGCCTCCTCAAAGTAAGGGAATGTTTGTTCTCTTACCTTGGAGCTGCATTACCCTTATGTCAGTGCTGGAAAGTGGGTTAGGATTGCGCCCAGTGTTACCACCTCATATGAACCAGGTCTCAGGACCACAAAAAAGAATACCTTTGGCTCATTAGTAGCTGGCTTCTCAAAAGTTACACTGGGAGCAGGATGCTTCTGCAGATATGCCTTCAGCTCCTGCAACCCTTTGAGTGTCCATATAGACTCCACAGCCTTCTTGCAGTGCTCCTTCAGGGTCATGTTCTGGAACCATCTCCTTAGGGCTTTCAGTTCATCTGTAAAACAGAAGACAAGCATTCATTTCCAGAGGAAATAAAAAAAATCTAAGCTTGGTAAAGATGCTTGAGATCTTAGTTGCAAACAGAAACTTGTTTGTTAGCAGTCCCCAATCAGCTGGTGGACAAGCATCAGTGAGCCAATGAATCAGAACTCACCAGTGTTTCTGTCACACCTCAAAGCCAGATGGGATGCATACCCAGGTCAAGAATAGACCTCAGCAAAGTGGTCATTACCTGGATGGCTTCTAGATCAAAGGCTTTCAAACTCAATGTTCCAGGGAACCTGAAAGATTCCTTAGAAACATATCCTGGGTTCCTCAATGAGAAAAACCAGGAATCTCAAAAATCCTTCCTCCCTCAAAAAGAGTTTGTCTACCATTAACCTTCTTCTTCTGGTGCCTGTGATGCCTCCAAACAGGTCAGGTTGGTACTCCATACAAACTGGCTGTGCACCACAGAACATGCTCTTGACTTCTCCCCAACACAAATTCTGCAACATCTTGTTCTTGCATCTTGGAGAGTTCTGTTTGTAACCTCAGACTTGCTTGCCCTCAGTGCACAGAAATTAGAATAATCTGATATCATACATATTTTTTAGAAATTATTTGGAAAGTATTTGAACAGCTTTTCTTAAAATATTTTATTCATCATGTTAAAATAAAACATTCCATAAATCAATTTTTTTTCTTTTTTCAATTTTTTGGAAAAAAACAAAAAAGTCTTCAGGAAAAAACAGAAAAAAACCTGTTTTTTCCTGAATTTTTCCAGTTTTTCCCGGGCCTTTGCATCTCTATTCAGAAGTAAATCCCATTAGAGTCAATGGGGCTTACTCCAAGGCAAGTGCGGACAGGATTGTAGCCTAGTACTCTCCAGGAAGGAAGGTGCTCAGAGGAGCGCCCCCACTCGCCCGTCCCTCCAACAGGTTCCTTCAGCCCTACTCCGACCACCATAGGATCGATTCGTCCCCTCCCTCCGCTCACAGGGCCCCCACTGACAAACCAGACTCCTGAGATGCCACACAGTGCCAGAAAGCAAGGAGGGGAAGATCGTCCTCTTCGTTGCTGCTCCCATGGAGGAGCGCACGCTCGGATGGGACCTGCTGGCCTCTACAGTCTCCGGAAGACTGAAGCCTCGATGAAGAGCCAAGTGCCCCTGCTGGGAACGTCCATCACTGCCTTGCTATCGCCCCAAAGTCAAGCAGCACTGCACTAAAACGGAGCGCAGGAGCACCAGCCAGACCTAAGGCGGGGAGCTCAGAAGAAGGCTCCTGCCTCGACAAAGCCACAGGGAGCAAGTAACAGTCTCCTCAGTCCACTCCTCGTCTCCTGCTCACACACTACAGTCTTTCTCCAGTGTGACCTCAGAGATAAGGCGAGGTCTTGGTCTAAGCTTCAATTACTGGCAAATATTTCTCGCCCTATAGGCGAGCATCTGCAGTAATTTATTCCATCCATCCCCCCCGCCCCAGCTGCAGTATGCCCTTCTATGGAAGACAAGTAAAATCAGCAATGGTGGACAAGCTTCCTTGACTACTGCTACCATTCTTCCCTTATGCACTTGCTATTCATGTAGGGCAACACTGAGGCCAAGTCAGCATTCCATAGCTCTAGAATCTCCTACAAGTCACAGAAACATCACAATAGATGCGCTGTGGTTCTTCAGAAAACAGTTTCTGAGGAAAAAGTGTGTTAGGTGTTGTCCTATGGTACTCCCTCCACGTGGTCAGTATAATGACTGAACATAGCACACCATGTGAGACAAGCGTTCAACTGAACATGCTCCAGAACTTGCTACAACATAGTAAAGTTCCTCAGAAGATGGTTTGTTATAGAAAAATGTCCCCTGAAGGTAAAATGTTTGGAGAAGAAACAGTTGTTCTTGATGATCACTCACTATGATGAATGCCCAGTTCCTCCCCCCCGCCTTTTTTTTTGCCTATTTTCTTCCAGATTTGGATCACTTAACTCTCAAAGGAGCTTCTGGGGAGTTAAGTAGCTAAAAGCTGTTGGGAAATCCCTCTGCAAAACAGGCTTTGTCCTCTGCTTGTTTGAAAACCATCATTCCCAGATAGCCATGTACTAGATGTGGAGTCACCTGCCTGCAGAATCTGTTCTGCCCAGAGAGAGCTTGTATCTGCCAACTGAGCAGCAGACTGCTTGTCTAGATTTAATTCCTTTTCCTTTTGGACTTTTAGTAAACTAGTTACATTTTGAGCCTTTGTCTTCCTTGTACTCCATGTTCATGACCTGTCACATCTCTTCACCCTAAAGATGCTACTGGAGTTTGATTTTTAATAAGAACTCCTGGGGATTAGTGTTGTCCTGGAAGAGCTTTTTTCCCCCCACAGATGGCCACCCTCAGCCTGATCTTTGCAGATTGGGATGGTGGCAACAGATACAAACTACCAAAGTTCCTTACCCATTCAGCTACTGATGGGAAAACTGGGAAGGAGGATGTGTACTAATCACTAAAAAAATACTCCCTTTGGTCAACCTGCCTTCTCCTGAGACTTGCTCTCTTCCCTTTCTCTGATACCCACATATGTTACAGAGAAAGGGGAATCTCGTTTTCTAAAATATATGGATTAGGAGCAGGGAAGGAAAGACTGTGCTGTCACACAAGGCTCAGATCCACCCAGACTAGAAGCCAAATGACAGATACAGTCATTGATTGTCTAAAAACGGCAGAATTTTGGCAGTAGCTCTCACCTGGCAAGAAGGACTCGTCCTGCAACAGAGGGAACAGAGATCCCCACAGGACAACATCAGCTGCAGACTCAACATCCTAGATCAGGAAAAATAAAACAGCTCAGCATCTGTGCATAGGAAGGCCAGTTTGAATATTCACTCCATTGTTGCAAAGTACTTCCCCAATGGTTATAAAGAAACAAGCACTTCTACTGATGAAATAAAACTAGGCACCAAAAGATTAAAACACTTAACTGACAACTTTTGTTTGATCCTTCCCTCTTAATGGCAAGGTTGGTGGCCCTTTACCAATCAATGGCAAGGTTAGTGGCCCTGTACCATTGCCCTAAAGCAAAACAGAGTTATCTACAAGCAAAATGGAAGTTTTGGATGCCTGGGAGAACCCCTTGTTCTTCTCTTGGCTCAAAGAACAGAAAAACATCCTTTGCTATCTAAGGGAGAAAAAAGGTTTCTACAACATATACAATTATGGAGAAGTACAGGAAGCTGTGTAAGTTCTTTCCAATTCCCTACCCTAAAGCAAATTTGGGACATTCTGCATGCACGTGAAACCACTGTTCTAGCACAAGTATCATCTTGAGCAATATTCATGCTAAGGGTCCCTTAGTTTGCTGCATGGCAGCTTCTTCAGATGCATGGCAATGACACCAGGTGTCATCGCTGGACTTCTGGGAACACCATGCTCTCAGCGTGCAGAGCCTGATGGTATTTGAGCTGTATGGACACACAACTTAAAGGGAACAATGGTACTGAGTTTAAGATTCAGCAACCAGAGACTCTGTTTACATATTCTTAAAGGGGAAAGTTTTCTAGTCCTTAAGGTTACAAAGATACATCTGTGTATGTGTGGACAATGCCTGAAAAGGCAGAGCCTGAGTAGAATTTGAAGGAGTTCGTGGGTGAGGTTTCAGTGTTCCATGTAACCCTCCTCATACCCCACACTCATACACCCCAAATTTGGTATTGTAAAGAGCCCAACCCAAGTAGGATGAGTCAGTATGATGAATCAGGGTGTTGGATGCCTCACCCAACATTATCCCTAGCTGGGATGTGACCCAGTATTACCCAGCCTACTACAGAGGGTCCTTACCTACCCCAGTGAGGTAATGAGTGCCTTTTTTGGTTAGGGTTAGGTCAATGTAGTCCAGTGGTTTCCGCATAACTTCCAAAACCTCCTCTCCCCTCTTTCCTTGTACCACAAAGAGATACATGGCTGCAGACAAAGGAGGCTAAGAGAAAAGTCAAAGGATAGGAGGTATGTTAGTTTATCTTGTCTCTTCCATTCCTTCCTTTATTATTTGCTCACCCTTTGCTCAATTTATTAAGAGTACATAGCCCATCTTTTGCATGCAGGGCACACAGATATGCATTTCAGCCCATCTTTAATGCAAGGGTCTTGAGAATAAACAGGCCCTTCTCTCCCCCCTCCCCTTCCACACCATGAGATGGTGATGACTGGATTGTCAAAATACCTCATCTAGTAATCTGAGCATATTATCAAACAAAGTAATTGATACATCCTCCCTTCATCCAATGAACATGGCCACCTCCCCATCCTCTATGTTAAACTGCAGATTAATACACGTGCTTCCCCCACCCCAAACACACAGCCAATTTATTCACCTCTAATTCCGTTGCTTCCCATTCAAACAACTGATTAGCAGTGTCACTTTGCTCCTGCCCAAGATCACATACTTCTTTTCCAGATAACCGGAAGAAGTACCTGGAAGAGAGAAACAGGCAAGCACACTTCTATATGCATCTAAAATACAAACTGGACAGTGGAACTAGAGAGGAACACTTGTTCCACAAATAATTGTAATGCTTATGTTCATTTTGTGTCCAGAACGGAAATAGCAAAGACTGGGCTTGTGTCCTAGTTTTGTTTTACATACCATGCCAAGTTAAAACGTAAATGTGATAGAAAACCTCCTTTTTACTAAAACAGCTTCCACAAACAAAACCCATTCTTCCAGCATTCTGCCATGTTTTAGCGTGACCAAGAAACAGGAGTGGCCCTATGCAGGCAAGAGTTTGCTTTATTCTTACAGGGTGAACAAGGGGGCTTCCAACATGCCCTTTTCCTGCAAGGCCATCTTCTCCCAGTTTCTGGGTGAATAGCAAGACTGAAGATGAGTTCTGCAGAACCCAAGAATTAGTTAACTATTTTGTGACTTTTAGCCAGTC
The DNA here is from genome assembly GCF_035046505.1 of Tiliqua scincoides. Lineage (NCBI taxonomy): Eukaryota > Metazoa > Chordata > Lepidosauria > Squamata > Scincidae > Tiliqua > Tiliqua scincoides. The sequence goes on along the minus strand of NC_089822.1, from coordinate 125,410,335 downwards.
AGGCAGCCCAATGCTAGCCTGTGCTGGAATAGGCAGGCAACTGGCCTGCGTCATATCCAGTAAGGGATATTTATCTCCTTAGTGTTGCACGCCAGCCACCCCTACGGGGTTACCTGGATCTGCCCCAGCAAAATTGCTGGGGCAGATTCGAGCAGCCCAGTGTAACACTGTGCTGGCTGGGAGGGGGGTTAGCATCCAACCCAAGTTGCTCAGGCCAATCCCACCCCCCTCCTGGGCTCAGTTTGCCCACTGGTCCGCCCTCCCCCCCACCCAAAAACACCCCCACTCCGCCCTCCCTCCAAATCAAACCAAGCCACTGCCTGTACACTCCTACTCAAGGAGCTTAAAAACAGAAAGTCAGAGTTCTGAACATTAGCTATTGTTCCAATGAATAACGCATCATACTGACCTAGGCAAACAGTGAGCTACAGAAACTGAAAGTTATCTGGATTCCAAGAAACCAAATCCTGAAAAACTATGCCAGAATGTGCCCTGTAATAATGCGAAATTGGAGAAACTGTGGTTGGCTCCCATCTTCTGACACAACCCCGTTGGCCAAACATCACATACAGTCAAAATTGTATTTAAAGTCCCTGACACCTGGAAAATGAATAAATAAGACAAGCTGGCAAAAGGCTGAAAGCAGCTTCTTTCTCCAAGCTCAGGCTCCCTCCATGGCAGAGATTTTTAACCTTCTCCATCTCAAGGCAACCGTCAAGGTGCTAAAATTGTCAAGGTACACCATCGGTTTTTGGACAAATGACACGGCACAGCACACTGCCAATAGAGGGCTCACACCCCCCACTGGCCCTACTAATAAATGACCCTCCTCCAAACTCCCAAGGCACACCTGCAGATAATTCACGGCATGCCAAAGTGCAGTGGTACACTGGTTGAAAATAGTTGCTCTACAGTATAATTTCAGTAAGCAGAAAGGCAGGCTGGATTGCCTGCACTAATTAACTGCTGGTTTTTGCTTCTGGTTTGCAAATCATTAACGTTGCAATAACACAACCCCACATTTCTTGCAATATAATTTTTAGGACCCCACTCATCACACCATAGTGGGGTTTTAGTTTAGTTCAGATATTTGCAATGCAATATTCCGGTCACGCGCTGCTACTATTGGTGTTTCCCTAGCATTACTGTTGTGCTTGGCACTGGATAAGACCAGCGTTTCTCAATGTTTGTCCCCCACTGTACCACTTCGCTTGGTTCACTTATTGGAAGTACCACTGGAAGTAACTGGAGATGATGTCACCACCAGTTACTTCTGGATTTGGAGGCCAGACATGATGCAATAAACACCAGTAAGAGGCTCAGTGTGGATAAGAGGTCTTTTCTGAGCACACAAAAAGTGCACCCTGTAGCTCTGCCTGCTGAGAACTCCTAGTGCTGCTTGTCATGTTGCATTGCTGGTCTTGCTGCCAGGCGACAGGGATCTGGGGGTCCACTGGACACCACCTTAAGTACCACTGGTTGAGAAACACAACCCGATCAGCAGTGTGCTTTGGTAACACACAGGGGTCAGCAGCCCACACTTACTTGCAAATGGTGTTTGCAGAGAAGAGGATGGTCTCTTTTCCCAGCCACAGAGCTGGTACTTGTGGGCGGACGAGGAATGGGACCACATGAGCTGTCAAAAGAGCACACACTCAAATTCAAGACAAACGACCCAAGACAACACCCCCCCAAAAAAGACAGAAGTGACAACCAATAGCCTGTTTATTCCATTCACAACAGGTCGACTTTCTAACATTCCTCCATCATTTTAAAAAATGTGGAAACCAAAGATTGGGAGAAAGCTACCGAGAACCTCAAAGCTATAGGTAGCACTGGCAAGAAAACCCCCTCCCCCACATCTCAATAAATGACCCCTCCCCAACCACCCCCAATCCTGGACCTCACCTCACCTCCCCCCCAAGGACTCTGGAGGGGAGGCTCTGCCTCACCTGCCTCCCCCCAATCAAGGACCCTGGAGGGAAGGCTCTGCCTCACCTGCCTCCACCCCCCCAACCAAGGACTCTGGAGAGGAGGCTCTCACTGCCTCCCCCCAACCAAGGACTCTGGAGGGGAGGCTCTGCCTCACCTGCCTCCCCCCCCCAACCAAGGACTCTGGAGGGGAGGCTCTGCCTCACCTGCCTCCCCCCCCAACCAAGGACTCTGGAGGGGAGGCTCTGCCACACTTCCCCAACCAAGGGGAGGCTCTGCCTCACCCGCCTCCCCCCAACCACACGTCGTCGTCGTCGTCGTCCCCCGTTACCCTCCTGCCACTCACCATCCTGGGAGAGCCACTGCAGCTCCACAGGGGCGCCGGCGGCTTCGGCAGCCGCCAGAACCTTGAGCGCCCCGGGGCTGCCCTCGCTGATGTACAGCTTCATGCCAGCGCTTCCTCGCCCGCTGCGGACCACGCTCTGCTCCTCGTCACGTCCCTGCTGATGCAATGCACCCGGCACCGGCTGGCCAATGCTGGGCGGCGCGCCCGTCCCACGCCCTCTGGGGCCGCCCTCTCGCCGGCCAGGAAGCCGCTGACCCCTCCCCTCACACACCCTCTCCGGGGCCCGTCGTCCTGCGCTTGCACTTCCCACCCGCCGCACACATCTCTCCTCCCCTTGGACTACAAATCCCGGCATGCAAGGCGCACAGGCAAGCCCCAGGAGGCAGGTCCGTGGAGCGCCAGTAGTGCAGAGGCAGACCCGAGTGACCAGGTGGCATAGCCGCAAAAGAGGACAGGGCACCCCAAAATGTAGGACACCCAAGAAGAATGGAGGGCATGCCCTAATAGAGGTCCTATATTGACTTCGTGTGGTTAATTTAAACACTATCTTGGGGTACAATCCTCTCCACTTTCCTGGGAGTAAGCCCCACTGACTGTAATGGGACTGACTTCTGAGTAGACAGGCATAGGATTGGGCTCTGAGGTTGTCACCCTAGCCACACTTTCCTGGGAGTAAGCCCCATTGACTAAAATGGGTCTCACAGGATTGGGCTCTTACTTATTATTACGTTTAAAACTATACTGCAGATTACACGGGCCAACACACATTTTGCTTCCTTAAACATTATACCAATTCCTGGGCATATTTGGGGTGCCAATTCCAAAAATGGCATCCATTTTGCCCAATCGTGTATAGTTTTGGAGACACAGCATAGCCTTTTTAGTGAATGGTTCAAGGAGCTTCCTCATGAGGAACCTGCTTGAACCATTCACTAATGAGGCTATATTATATCTCCAAAACTAGATACGATAGGGCAAAATGGATGTCATTTTTGGAATCAGCACCCCAAATTCATATCAAACCACCATAAAGTTTGGGAAAAACTTTTCTGACCCTCAATTTTGTAGTCCTGTGTAATTTATTGCATATAATTTATTAATTCCAAGAAGGCTATGCGCTGCCTGCAGGGGAAAAGGAGGACACTGAAGTTCTTTTCCAGGACACGAGGCTTAAAAAAAAGAGGATACGTCCTGGAAAAAGTCACCCTACGTGGACCTCATGTACTGAAGAATCTCTGACAGAGAAAGAGTGATGTACATTACTTTCTTAAAATGTCAATCAATAAACAGTCAATCTCAAAAGTTCTGTACAATATCAAGGATATCCACAACAGTAAATAACAATAACATCAATAACATTAAACAGCAGACAAGTATTAGTACTATGCCCAGTAAAAAGCAGCTGACATAGGGCCCAGTCCTATCCAACTTTCCAGCATCGGTGCAGCCTCAATGCAGTCCTGAAGTAAGGGAACAAATGTTCCCATACCTTGAGAAGGCTTCTGTGACTGCGGCCCTACCACAGGATGCAGTGCATGCCCCATTGGCATGGCTGCACTGGCAATGGAAAATTGGATAGGATTTGGCCCATAATTTGGCCGAAAGTTTTGTTTGTATACATACCCCATCTTTCTTCCCAAAGGGCACTCAAGGTGGCTAAAAAACAAATAAAATACATCAAAATACATAAACTAAAAAAGAAAAAAATACAAGTAAAACTTTGAACTATAAAATAGACATTAAAAGCCAGCCTGTAGTAAACAGCAGCAATAAAAGTGATTGTGAGCAGCTTCAGATTGTGAGGAGAAAAGTGATTGTGAGGAGCTCCAGAAGGATCTCTCCAGACTGGCAGAATGGACAGCAAAATGGCAGATGCGCTTCAATGTCAGTAAGTGTAAGGTCATGCACACTGGGGCAAAAAATCAAAACTTCACATATAGGCTGATGGGTTCTGAGCTGTCTGTGACAGATCAGGAGAGAGATCTTGGGGTTGTGGTGGACAGGTCGATGAAAGTGTCGACCCAATGTGCGGCGGCAGTAAAGAAGGCCAATTCTATGCTTGGGATCATTAGGAAGGGTATTGAGAACAAAATGGCTAATATTATAATGGCGTTGTACAAATCGATGGTAAGGCCACACCTGGAGTATTGTGTCCAGTTCTGGTCGCCGCATCTCAAAAAAGACATAGTGGAAATGGAAAAGGTGCAAAAGAGAGCGACTAAGATGATTACTGGGCTGGGGCACCTTCCTTATGAGGAAACGCTACGGCGTTTGGGTCTCTTCAGCCTCGAAAAAAGACACCTGAGAGGGGACATGATTGAGACATACAAAATTATGCAGGGGATGGACAGAGTGGATAGAGAGATGCTCTTTACACTCTCACATAACACCGGAACCAGGGGACATCCACTAAAATTGAGTGTTGGGAGAGTTAGGACAGACAAAAGAAAATATTTCTTTACTCAGCATGTGGTTGGTCTGTGGAACTCCTTGCCACAGGATGTGGTGATGGCATCTGGCCTGGACGCTTTTAAAAGGGGATTGGACAAGTTTCTGGAGGAAAAATCAATTACAGGTTACAAGCCATGATGTGCATGTGCAATCTCCTGGTTTTAGAAGTGGGCTATGTCAGAATGCCAGATGCAAGGGAGGGCACTAGAATGAGGTCTCTTGTTATCTGGTGTGCTCCCTGGGGCATTTGGTGGGCCGCTGTGAGATACAGGAAGCTGGACTAGATGGGCCTATGGCCTGATCCAGTGGGGCTGTTCTTATGTTTAAAAACCATCAATTAAAACATTAGGGGCCCAATCCTATCCAACTTTCCAGCATCCATGCAAACACAATGCAGCCCTGAGGTAACGGAACAAAAGTTTCTGTGCTTTGATGATGTCTCCATGACTGCTCCCCTACCTTAAGATGCAATGCGTACCCAGTTTGCACAGCTGCATCAGTGCTGGAAAGCTGGACAGGATTGGGCCCTAAGGCACAATCCTAACCAACATTCCAGCAGAGAGGTAAGGGCAATGCAGCTCTGAGGTTAGGGAACAAACATTCCCTTATCTTGAGGAGGCCTCCATGACTGCCCCCCAACTGCAGGACTCAGCAGATGCCCCATTGGCACATCTGTGTCAGTGCTGGAATATTGGCTAGGATTTGGGTCTAAATAAATTACTAAACAGCAGCCTTCACTTCACATCAGAATAGTAATATAATGTACACACCTCGTGAATTTATTTGGAGAGGCTATTCTATGGGTGCCAACACCAAAAAGATGCAGGGCCCAATCCTATCCAACTTTTCCGAGTCAATGCAGCTGCAATGTAGAACCAAGGTAGGGAAACAAACATTCCCTTGCCACGAAGAGACCTCCAGGACTTATCTCCCACCTCAGGATGCAGTGCATGCCCTGTTGACAAGGCTGCATCCATCAGTGCTGGAAAGTTGGATAGGATTGAGGCCCCCGTCACCAGCAATAACCTCGGACAGCGGCAACACCCTGAAAAGGGCTTTCAGAAGCAAAGATATTCTAGGCTAGATAAACAACAGTCTTGTGGCATATTAATGGCTGACACATTTATTGGAGCATAAACGGTGGACAATCACAGTCATCAGAGTTTATTATAATTTGGCGGGGGGCTTTTAAAGTTAGGGTTGCCACCTGGAGTCTTTAAGACACAGCATCGATCTCCAAGTAGTTACTGAAGGCAATTCTGCTGATGCGAACATTGGCTTAATGACACTATATCAGTGTTTCTTGACGTTTGTTCTCCACTTCACATGATATACCTATTTGAAGTATCACCGGAAGTCAGGGTTGGGAGGCCAGATGTGATGTGACAAATACCAGTAAGAGGCTCAGGGTGGATGGGAGGGCTTTTTTGAGTGCAGAAAAGCATGTTTTAGAGCTCTGCCTGCCAAGCGGAGCCTCCTACCGCTGTTTGTTGTCATGTTCCTGGTCTCGCTACTGGGTGGCAGGTGTCCAGGGGCCCCGCGAGTACCTCCGGACACTAACTCAGGTACCACTGGTGGTACCTGTACCACCGAAACACTGGACTATATCATGTTGAAAAAGAAAGCTTCTGGCACAGCTGGCATCCTCACTTAAGGTCTTGCACTAGTACCAGACTCTTCATTGTTTGTTCTTTGTCCTCTCTTATGAAAGTTATTTAGGACAGTTTTTTTTCCCCATACGGAGTGTTTTAACTTTTTTTTTTAATCTTTAGATGGAGAAGTACATGCACAGAGATATAAAGAAAAAAGGTCGACACACACACAGAGACCCCCTGAGCTTCCAATAGACACTGAAAACCCCTTTGCTTTGAACAGGGTTCTCTTTGAAAGTAAACCGGGGGTGCTCTAGCCCTTGTTAGCTCTCTGGTGAAAACCCCTATCAAATGTCTATGGTAGACAAAAAGAAACTCCCCTTAGTTTCCTGTTTGATTTGTGAGCCACCGATTAATGTTACAGGGACACAGAGATAAAAACATCCAGAGCCACTTCCAGTTTCAGTACAGTAGACTGTTTTCTTTCCCTTCTCCCTGCAGAAGTGAGGCTTCCTCTTAAAAAGCAATGGAGAAAATGAGGATTATGGTTGAGCAGTGGCTGGGTAATAGTTGTCCCCTGAAAAACAAAGAGTACCAGTAAACAGTGTTCATGTTCTTTCCAAATCTGGTCTTATTTCATGTGGAAAATGTGATTTCTGCAGGGGAAGAGGGGGGAATACAGGCACGCACCACTTAACAACCGTTCACTTAATGACGGACTGCATATACGATGGTGGTGAAAGCACAATAAAGATGCTCTTAATGAGGCAATCGTATCTCCCATAGCTTGCAGCAGAGTGTATCTTTACACAACAGAGAGGCTATTATTGCAAAGAAGAAGTAATCTATCTCCAGTAGCCTGTGCGCCAGCTAGTGCCTGGCAGGGAGTGTCTGTTTACACAACAAAGGCAATAAATTGGACTGAATGTTCACTTAATGACCTATTTGCATAACAATGAGGATAGGAGAATGTATTGCCGTCGTTAAGTGGAGCACACCTGTACATGTCATTAGATGGACCTTTACTGCAACCCCAGGGCTGTTCTGTATGGGGGATTTAGGGTGGGAAATGTGTGCACGTTCAGTCATTAAGTCATGTCCAACTCTTTGTGATCACAGCACACCAGGCCCCTCTGTTTACCACTAACGTCCGGAGTTTGTCCAAATTCATGTTCATTGCCTCAGTGACACTATCTAACCATCTCATTCTCTGCTGTCCCCTTCTCCTTTTGCCTTTGATTTTTCCCAGCATCAGGGTCTTTTCTAAAGAGTCCTCCCTAGTCATGAGATGACCAAAGGGTCTTTTCTAAAGAGTCCTCCCTGGTCATGAGATGACCAAAGTATTTGAGTTTCAGCTTCAGTATCTGTCCTTCCAACAGATGTTCGGACTGCCCAACAGTCAGGGTTGATTTCCTGTAGGATTGACTGATTTGATCTCCTTGGAGTCCAGGGGACTTTTTAGGTGGAGAAAGGGTAGGAAATACCCTTCTTCTTTTCCACATTCACCAACTGCCCAGCTACCTGTTTCCTTTAAAAACAACAACCACAACAACCAGAAGTTCATTTCTAACAGACTATGAAACCTGCTCATTCAAAGCAAGCAAACTAACTTTTAAAAAAGATAAAAAGAAAAAAATGAAGTGTGCTGTTCGTTTGAAAGCTTTGAAGCAAGAGGGCACCTCTACTATTTCTTTAATTATTTAAATAAATTCCTCTCTACTACCATCTTCCTAGTATCCTGTTCCAGTGGTCCCCAACCTGGGCTACTTGTTCCCCCAGGGCTACTTGCCAGAACCTTTGGGGGTACAGGTGAACGTTGCTTACTGACGTTCCAACCAGTAACGGCCCACATATATGACGGCTGCTGCTGGTCCCTTTCTCACACACACCCCCCCCCCCAAGCCTCTGATGCCACGGGGAGCTGCATTCCCTTTGCCTCTGGAAATTTTCTGAGCCTCGCAGAGGCAGCGCACGTCCACTACTTGAAAAAGAATTGAATAATAGCAGAAAAAGGCAAGTCTGTATTCAAATGCCTTTCAGGGTTGGCAAAACAGGAAGGAAGACAGCTAGTTGACTGTGAAAGCCCCAGCAACTGCTAGTTTCTGGTTCTCAATTTGTGTAGTATCAGATATGGATCAGTAGTTGATAACATATACATTTGAAATAACAGCAATATATTAATTATAAACATTTTGATAATATGAGGGGTACAATTTCTGGAAATGGGCTGCCAAAAGGTCGCAAGTGAAAAAATGTCTCTATACAAAGGATTTTTAAAAATATATACAAATATTTTTATATTATAACATATTATATTGTTATTGTAAAAATTTTTATTTGTATTTTTGATATTTATAAGATTTCTTTGGTGCCTCTTTTTGGGGGGGGATGCTGGGTCAGAAATTGAATAAATAAAATAAATAATTCTAGTAATGGCATCAGGACCGGGCTGTTGTAATGCACTTTACATGGAGCAACCCTCTAACGCGGTTCGAAAGCTGCAATTGGCGCAGAATGCCGCAGGCTGGGTGGTTACAGGGGCTAGACAGCATGACTCTGCCGAACCACTGGCTACCCATTCGCTTCCAGTCCCAATTCAAGGTGCTGGTGTTAACCTTGAAGGTCCTTCACAGTTTGGGCCCAGGCTATCTGAGAGACTGCCTTCTTCCATACATTCCAGACTGCCCTCTTAGGTCATCTGAGGGGGCTCTTCTACAAGTGCCGCCTTTGTCCCATGTGAGAGGTGTGGCGGCACGCAGGCAAGCTTTCTCTGTAGTGGCCCCACAATTAAGGCATTCCCTTCCAGAGGAATTAAGAACTAGTCACTCCCTCATGGCTTTTCAGCAAGGGCTCAAAACATACCTGTTTCAGCTGGCATTTTGTTGATGGATGGATATTTTCCCTCTATGCCTCTGCAACAGTGCTGTGGCTTGACTGCTTCCCTGGACTAATTTGTACTCCCCCGCTCCAATGGCTCAACAATACGTGTTGGGTTTTGTCCTGTTTTGCTTTGTTTTGATGTTTAGTGTTTAATGTTAAAATTAACAGTTTAATGCTTTGCTTGATGTTCCTTTTTCTTACTTATTGCTGGGATGCGTTGTACATTTATTATGGAGCTTATCCCTGAACTAATTTGTTTCCCCACCCCATGGCGTGATGATGTACGTTAGGTTTTGCTTTGCTTTGTTTTAATGTTTAATGATAAGATTAATATTTTAATGCTCAGTATTGATTTTTTTTTAAACTTATTGTTGTCATACATTGTACTGGAGCATTATGGAGCTTTGTAAGCTGCCTTGGGTATTTGCTTTCACATGGGAAAGGCAGGATACAATTTTTTCAAATAAATAAATAAATCTCTTTCAGTTGATATGCAAGAAAATGGAGAGAAGGAGACTACAAACTTGGTTCCCTTCACAAGGGAAAGTCACTCTGCACTTCTTCTGGGACACTTTGCCTTTTAACAACAAAGAAGGGGCAATCTGCACATGCTCAGAGGAAATCAGCTCAAGGTGCCAAGAGTTTTTGAAAGCACAAAATAAGGCAGAGAGCCTCTCTATGGACAACAAAATGACCTGGGCATCTGTCTCATCATTCTGAAAGGTGCAGATAATTTTACGGCACATCAGCTGCTGTTATGTGATCGAATGATCTTCATATGGGGTCAAATAAGAGCACTGAACCCGTGCTGGGGCAATTCCTGGCCCTTACACCAAGTCAGAACATTAATGTGGGACTTACTACAAAATAAGCATGCCTTGGATCACAACAGTTATCTCGATGGCTGTCTGTTGCTGTAGGGATCTTTGTTTCCTATGCACAAAAACCTACAATATTTTTAAACTGTATTTTTAGAATGTCATTTCTGTTGGCTTAATGGGGCTGTGGATCAGAGATAGTGCCTCTTTCCTGCTGGGTGCTGCATGCGAACAAAGAAACTCACTGCGGCTCACAGGAAACCATTCACCCCTGCAGAAGCGGATGTGTAATACCTGTGCTTTTGTTTCATGCACCAAATTCTTTTGAACAAGTGAAATGCTTCATCTTTTCCTTACCTCCGTGGAGATGGAAAGAAGGGCAGAGCAGATCTGGGAGCACCAGCTTCTTGAAGTGTGTCCCCTCTCACCGTGATGTAAGTTCAGGTAAATATAACTGAAAGATAACTGGTCCGGATTTTCCTGTGATGATCATGAGTCTGGATGATATTGAATGTTCTGCTCTTGGGCTTCTGTTCTTCTGGGGTTGGTAGCAGAGACTCCTGAACTCAACTTCCTCTCTGAGTAAGGGGCTTCATGAATAGATTCAAGGAATGACTGAAGCCAGTTACTGCTTACATCTAGGAGGAAACAAAGAAAGGGGTAAGGTGGCAGTGAGATTCTGTGCTTTCTCTTAGCCTACTGAATATTCTTTCATGCTCCCACTTCCTGAAATGATAACAAAGGATTTAATGGGGCAGGTGTTTATGGAGTCAATTTTCTGGTGAGAAGATCGGCTATTCTGTAGATTACTAGGCAGATTAGCTCAAGTTTCTCAGATTCCATTTTGAATCCCAGACTCCAACCTGGAGTGCCTGAGCAGTTGGCTCCCAAGGCTGCAGCCATGATTGACCCTCCTCAATTGGCTGCAATTAGTACAGAATTAATCTCTGTTCTGTGTGTGACCCCTCCAAGGAGGAAACCATAAATGCACTTTCAGTTTTTGGAGCAAAATTGGACCCTCCCTGCCTATACTCTTGAAAGTCAAGACCGTCTCAAACTATTCTTTAAAACACAGCCAGACTCGCCTGAGTCACTCTGCCCACAAGGCTTAAAATGACAAAACTGGAACAGGAAACAAGGCTTTTTGCTGTGTACGCAGTTGTAAGTAACCATATCAAAACTGTGCACAAATTGTACTTAAATGTCTGACTAGATGTGCTCTCCCTGAAAGCCGTAAGCTCTTCTAATTTGTTAGAACAGCTGATTGCATAAGTGGTTAACCAGTGGAAGGCTGTTGGAGGGAAGATCTTGGCTGCAACCCTATACACGCACTTTCCTGAGAGTAAATTCCACTGAACACAATGGGACGGACTTCTGAGACCTATAAGATTCTGCTATTTGTCTTGTAGGAGGGCTGGACCAGATGGGGCTAAATCAGGGCCCTGACAGGAGGGATATTGGGGAGTCCCTTCAGAGGCCTGGGTGAAGGCCTCATATTTGTTTATTTGAGGGTTTCTAGAAACTGCCTCCCTGAGCCAGTTTTATTTAAGAGGAGCAAATTCCATTGGGAACACCCTTTGCTTTGTATGGCTGCATGTTGTTCATTCGGTAATAAGCCGCAAGAGCTGCTTCCTGTTGCAACAGCTCCTTGGATGTTCTTATGACTTTCACTTTTCTTGGGCTAGGCAGCCAGCAGGGTAAATGCTACATTTCTGGAAAAGAATAATCATATAGTACTTATTACTGTATTATGGTATTATTATCCCCGGAAGCCATACAGAACAGACCCTGACTCTAGGCTGGCGCACAATGGGAGCCTTGGGGAGGGGGAGGGTCACAGAATCCCAGGCAGAGAAGCCATATGATGGCATGTCTGAGTGGACGTGCGTTACAGCTCTATGAACTTTTCCCTGCCTTGGTGATCTCTTTGAATAGTATTCATTTTAAGCATGTGGCTGAAACTTTACTGCACAGGTGAAAGGATTCTGAAAGCCAGGTATCTGGCCATTGCAATCAAGAGCTGTTAGCAACTGTGGCTTAATTACAGTATGACTTGTGGTAGGGAACTAACTAAAACCACCATTCTAGGAGGAGAAAGACCCATTTTCAAAGCATAATTATTCCATGAATTTCCTTGCCACAGGATAGCCACTAGCACAAACGGCTGCTGGAAGCAGAATTGTCTCACCTTTCATCAGGTAGCAATCCAACAGATGCTGGGGATATATGCCCATCCCTTCCAGCAAAGATGGCGTTGCACCTGCTAGCTGCGCTTGAGTAACCAAAGGGTGCTGACTATTTTGAAACTGCTAATGGAGTTGCATTTTTTTTTCAAATTTTGTATTTTATATAGAAAAACTACAAAATAATGTATTATACAGAGTTTTAATAAAATTAATGGTATACAATTTATAATATTGAATGTGTTGTTCAACCAGCTGAGTAGAGTAGAAGTATTTAAGAGGGTATTCAACATCTTAGCATTGTGTCCCATTATGTTCCGTTTCCAGATAGCAGCTGAGAACCCTCTCTAACCTTGGAGTTCCTAAGCCATTGGGGGCTACCCTGTCTTAATGAGATGCTTTCAGGCCGGCAGTGGCTGGAAGGGATCAACCGTCGCCGGAGTATGCCATCGCAAGATTCCTCGGGCACTGTGATGCTGCAGGCCCTCTACAACTACCAGTATAACACTGAGGATGGGAGGCGGGTGACCATTTTGGAGGGTGAGATGTTCCAACTCATGCACAAGGCCAATGAGGATTGGTGGCAGGTGCGGCGGTTTGGACAGCCCAAGGAGAAGCGACCCATCTTTGTGCCTGCTGCCTATATGACTGAAGTGCCCACTGGCACAAGGACAGCCTCACAGCAAGACAACATGCTATATCCTGGCATCAGGACAAAGCGGGATGGTTCAGCTGGTGAGTTTTGGAGGAAAAAGCCAAGCAAGCAGGCAGTGATTCTGGCTGGTATTTCTACAGGGGCATTACAGGTTGAAGAATGAAATGGGGGCCCAGGTACAGCCCTTGGAGTCATCCAACCACGGTAGATTGCGCTGGAACCTGGGGGATTAGTAGGGAAGACTTTTCCACTGTTGGTCCAACTTCACTTTAGGATAGCTGGAACTGTGCTGCCATTAAGGTCATCTTCCCCTCAGAGTAATGGGTTAAGTTGAGTACTGAATACAGTACTAGGTAAACAGCAGGTGTCGGAATAGTGTGCGAATAGAGGGTCATCATCTCAAGGGTCGCAATCTGGATCGAAACAGAGAAGTCAGTCCAAACTGGGGTGGAACAAAGATACTGACAAGAGTCAGTAGAAGGACAGACAGAGAGGGGATAAGGTAGGCATGGGGGGGGGGAAGGCTGACTGGCAGCTATGCCTGCAGTAGGATTAGGGATGCACACAAACAAAGGGCACAGTCCTAACCAACTTTTCAGCACTGGCATAGCTGTGCCAATGGGGCATGTGCTGCATCCTGGGGGGCAGTCGGGGAGGCCTCCTCAAGGTAAGGCAATGCTTGTTCCCTTACCTTGGAGTTGCATTGCCCTTACCTTGGTGCTGGAAGGTTGGTTAGGATTGCTCCCAAAGTCAAAGTCTGTAAAGATCTAGGACTGACATGGAAGCAGTCAGAGCCAGGCTAGGTCAGAAGGAAGCAATAGGATGCATGGGTGTGTATGTGAGGGGTGGAGCCATGCTGGGACCAGGCAGGATAACTCTTTCCCCCCTTCCCCACCTCTGCAATCTCAAGTGGATCTACTCAAGGGCACGGCTCAGGAGTGCACAGGCTTGTAAGGCTCTTAGTTGCCCATCTTCCAGGACCGGCCTGGAATCTGCAAGACTCAGCATCAATCTCTAGGAGACTCAGAAAGATATTGATAGGGCCTCCTTGACTAAATTACAATTTTCACATTGGAAAATCCCCTCTAAGAATAGCTTCAGGCAGAGTTGGTAACCATAGTAAGCAGGGCAATTTGGCCAAATTGGGCCCCGTGCTTGGAGGGCCCTCACATTGGGGTGGCAAGCAGAGTGCCCGCAGTAGCAGCTGGCACCTCACTCTGTAGCTGATGCTCTAGCATGGAATCTTCCATGCCAAGGTGTCACGAGGAGATTGTGGTGAGCGGAGCATTGCCGCCGGATAAACATCCCAGCCACCCACCCTTGGGTTCAATTGGCTTGAAATCAGCGACCCTGGAAGCAGTTGGTGGTGATGCTGCTCCTGGGTGTCTTGCCACTGGCACTCATCCTGGTGAGTGGGGTGGGGGCGAGGCAGTGGGATGGTTTTGCATTGGGCCCCACAGCTCTTAAGACCAGCCCTGATAGTAAGGCTTTGAGTCTAAGTCATAGCTTATCCTGACACTGTGCAAATTCCTGTGTAGCTTATGCTAGTATCTTGTCCTTCAATAAGAGGCTAGTGGGACGTATTTGTCATGCTGAAACCCATCCATCTTTGGCTCTGCATTTCAGAACCTGGTCTGCATGTGCAGCGGAATGAAGCAGTTGTTGAGTTCTCTGAGGAGATCAGAGTTGTACCATTTCAGACTGCAGGCCACCGGTGGGTCATGCTTTTGAATGCTCCCCTGGGTGAAAAATATCCTGCAAGTCAAAAATGAACATGACAGGGAGAGGGGCTGGAATCTTACTTCCTGTAGAATCTTACTTCCTGGCATGCTAATTTTTAATTTGCAAGGAGAGCTTCTTCTTCTTTTTTTTATTTTCATAGAAGAGCTTTCAAAAGTGGTATCTTCCACCTACAGCCTGAAAAGGAGGAATCCATTCTATCACCTCAGGATTTTACCACCTCACTCCTATCTCATTCTCTTGCATGTGTAGACAAACAAGGCCACTGTAGCTTCAAGTGACCACAGCTGTCCTAGTCTTGGCACTGTACGTACCCCAGAAGTACTATGCATGAACAATATCATAACACAGCGGTTCCCAAACTGTGGGTCCTGGTGGGTCGCTGGCCCACTGAGGCCAAGATGCTGCAGGGTCAAATGGCAGACAACCCAGAAGTTGCTTCTGGGGTGCATGTGCCATGTTGCACCGCATTTCCCAAACTGTGTGTTGTGCCAGTGGGCCAGTGATGTGGCCAATCACACGGAGTGCATAGGCAACTCAGAAGCTACTTCCAGATTGTCCACTATTTTGCCCTGCAGTTTCTTGGCCTTGGCAGGCCCTGGATCCATTGTGGACAATGCAGTGAGTCACCAAGATAAGGAGTTTGGGAATGCCTATCATAACAGAATATTTTGGCTAGGACTGGGGAGAACTAATAATGAAGAGGAGGGGTGCATGAGACACATGGGGCCAAACAAGGTGTGATGTCTTTGGCCCTGGTGTGCTTATTTTCTCTATAAATAGCACTTATGGGGGAAACCGGATTGGATGGGGGTATTCCTCCCCTTCCCCACTGTGGTCCCATCTTGATCAAGACTTCACACAAGCTATTTAGAGAACAAAAAGAGCAAGCATATCCGAGCCAATGACATGGATGAAGTCATGTCTCTTTGGCCTATCATTGGCCCTGATCAGATGTTGGCTGGTCTTTTTCCAGAAATTAATTGGCTAACACCACTTTAGGATGTGCTGCATGTTAGGGATCTGTGAGGGGTATTCAGTAGTTGTTACCTGTGCAGAGTGAGTCCCCACAGCAGCATAGCAACCCTCAGCTGATCCTGTCGTTTTCCTTCTAGCACACTTGGAAATGCTGTCTTGTTCTCTGGAGGATTTGTATAGACAGTCACATCCACTGCCTTCGCACGCGGGGCTTGCATCCTGCCACAGCCTCACTCTGCCCATGATGGGATCATGTCCCCAGTCTCTGGGTAGAACCTCCAGCATGTTTGGCTTGTCCCAGCCCGCCTATCCACATGTAAAAGAAGCAAAGCAGTGTCTGGAGCAGTGTTCTTCAGAGGAGGAACTGGCAATGAAGGGGAACCACCAAGTGGTGAGAGACATCTTTCTATTTCATCTTTCTATTTTTTTGGTCAGTAGGCACATGTAGTTGAGCTGCAGGGAACCGCATAAGAACTCCTTTTCTAATTCAGCTTGCAGCAGAATCGAGTCTGATGTTTGTGAGTGTTCCCAAGCAGGATATGAAGGCCACAACTCTTCCCTGGCATCTGTGCCCATCATTTGCTATTCAGAAATGTACTGACTGAACATGGATGTGTCCTTTAGCTATTATCATGGTTAATAGCCATTGATAAACCTCTTCTTCTCCATGAATTTAATACTTTCCAAAACCATCTAAGGCTGCAATCCTAACCACACTTTCCTGAGAGTAAGCCCCATTGAACTAAATAGGACTGACCGGAGTAGACCTGGTTAGATTGTGCCCTAAGCTAGTATTTGTGGCCACATTTTACACTTAATGAATTCCATGATCATATACTGTGTGAAACAGCATGTTATTTTATTTGTCCTACTACAAATTTATGTCATTGAATGACCGTAGTATGATGATAGAGGGAGAAACATTACTCTCTACTTACGGTCTCTAGTTTGCACTGAATGTATTGCATAACACATATTTTCGTTTGTCTAGGTAGAAAGTGCTGTTGTGCTTTGTGATGTTATTTCTTGGGGCTCTCTCTCTCTCTCTCTCTCTCTCTCTGGCTAACTTCATGTGCTCAACTGAAGTGACAGCAACCCCATGAGGGTGGATGACCTCCTGGCTTGCTTCCCATTGGACGGCTGTTCATTGTGACACGGGAGACAGTTTCATAATGGCATTGTCAGGTTTACATGGGAACTGCCCAGATGACCAAAACCAAGCTTATTTTGCTTAGGGAAACTTCTTTAGATCTGACTTACCACCCATAGCACTACATTCCATTCTTCTGTAATGGATTAGGTAGGGGTAGGCAGCCTTACTGCAAAGAGAATAGACTTGCTATGGGGGTGGGGTGTAGGATAGCACACATGTGCTTCGTTCCTTAAAAAAGAAAAAGAAATGCAGATGTCATATTTCAGATATGAGGCTCAGTGGTACTGCACCTGCTTTGCATTCACAGTCTATGGCATCTCCAGGTAGGGCTGGGAAGTCCCCCATCTGAAACCCTGGAGATGTCACACTGTAGATAGTACTGAACCGGATGGCTCAATGATCTGATGCAGTATAAGACAGCTCACATGTGGAGAGTAGAAGAAGGCAGCTTGCAAAAGAACTAGAAAAAGAAAAGAAAAGGTGTGTGAAATGGTGGAGGTGTTCCTTCTTATGCATTTTTTTTTAAATAAGAAAAGAAACCGGACTTAATCAGGTCTGGTTTGGGAGGAGGAACTGGGGTTGAGGACTTCGGCACTGCTGGATCTCAAAACAAAGGGGGAGGAATTATACAGGGGTAACATCTGACACTTGGCTGATCGCAGCACATCTCCACATCTGCCTCCTCACCACTTCTCCTTTTGCCCTCTCCCTGATTGGAAGGGGTTGGGAGGCTGTGCTCACCCACAGGATGTGGGGAAGCCAGTGGGAGGGTCAGCTTCTCAGGGTGTGCCTTTGAACACCACCACTCACCCAGGCACTGACAGCAGGCAGTAAGTACCGGACTGGGAGGGGTACTGGGTTGCTCCCCAGGAAATGCTCTGGGGGAAAGCATGAGCAAAGGCCAAGTGGCAAGGGGCAAAAGATGGCTCATAAAGACTAAGTGAGCTTGGCGAGCAGACGCAGACAGAGAGCTGAGGGTGACGAATGGGAGACTGCTGGAAATAATTACAAACAAACCCCAGAAATGAAGCAAGACTTACAGCTTCCGCTGGAGCTTGAGCAATGAATGGCACGCCTTGAGGTGGGATGGAGAGGCTTCCTCAGTGTCGCTGGGAGGAACTAAATGCAGCCCATGCCAGGCAAGCAGCAGCGCACTGGCAGAGCTAGAGGCAGTCTTAGAGCTGGTTTCGGGGTTCAGGCTGACTCTGCTGGGCTAGGGGAGGGCAGCTGTGCATTCGCAGGAGCATAGCTTGTGTCATTTCAACACAGAACCAGAAGTGCCCTCAGTCTTTCTCTCATTTATATCCTCTCCCTCTAAAGAGCTCAGGGTGGCAGGCATGGGAGTTATCCCATTTTGGCCTTCAAATAACCTGTTGAGTAGGTTAGAGAGAGAGAGCAAAAGCAGACTAAGGCCACTCTTAGGACCCAAACCTATTCAATTTTCCAAGGCTGATGCAGCCACGTTTGGAGGGCATGCGCTGCATCCTGTGATGGTGGGGCAGTCACAGGGGCCTCCTCAATGTTAGGGCGCATTTCTTCCTTTACCTTGAGGCTGCATTTTTGTGGTTGCATTGGTGCTGGAAAGCGGGATAGGATTGAGCCCTCAGATTGAGTTTAGGGAGGATTCAAACCCAGACCTCCCTAATCCCATTCCAACACTCCTCTATGAGCCTTTCCCCCTCCTTCTTATGATTCATCGGTCCTCACCTGTGAATGAGGAAGGGCCAGGGCCCCTAGGATATGAACATGAAATTGTCCTATCTGGTCCTCAGAAGAATCGTACGAGGAAGATTAGGCTCAAGAACATTCTCTTGCCCATGCTTCTTGCAGAACAAAAGTTGGAACCCAGATCTTCCTGTTCTATCAAAAACTTGATACCCCTGGTAGGATTGGCTTCTCTCTCTCTTTAGCCCCCCCCCCCATTCTGTTCTTGCCATTTATTTGACTTCCAATTGGACCAATTCTTTAGAGTGCCTCTGGAGACAGAAGCCACCTGACAATTCTCCCCTTTTACTCCTGCTGTCCTGTAACCTCCAACTGTATCTGCTGGGTGTACAGATACAGTACCTCAGTTTCCTCCATGTGCATCAGCCTCTGGTGTATGAGTCTATATTTGATATCCTCAGTCTCTACCTCTCTTAGGGCACAATCCTAAACTACTTTCCTAAACTACTTTCCCTGACCTAAGGGCAATGCAGCTCCGAGGTAAGGGAACAAACATTCCCTTACTTTGAGGAGGCCTCCGTGAGTGACAGACACCCAACTGCAGGATGCAGCACACACCCCTTTGGCACAGCTATGCCAGTGCTGGAAAGTTGGTTAGGATTTGGGCCTTGCTGGTACTATGGCAGGGTTGGGTTTTGTTTGCTTTGCTACTTTGTAATGGGGAAGACTGCCGAGAGCACACAACCCCAGAACCCAAATATCTGCATGTCTTTTTCAGGCCTATTCTAAGTTGCTGCTTATTATAGCATGATGTTATAGCATGTAAGACCATAAGTGGTTTCTGTCCAATGTGTCTTACAGCCCAATCTTATGCTGGCAGGTTTCAGCTGGAAGCCAGGAACTCTGTTGCCATAGCCATTCTGTCATTCTATGACTTGACAATGATAGTGCAGGAGCCAGTATACCCTGTGCCAGCAGTGGCAGGCCACAGAACCTCTGCTGGAGAAGGCAGGGGAGGATTGGAGCAGGGAGGGGGCTGGGCGGGGGGGGCGGAGGATCTTGGTGGCAGCTGTACATGCTGAGATCCTTTCTCCCTCTTCCTGGCCTGGTCTCACCCCCAGGAGTCTCCTTGGGCTTATGCCAGCAAAAGAGGTGGTGTATGTCTGTGGAGATCCATTGGAAACCAGGCAGCCTACAAAGAGGAAAGTAAAAAAGTTCCCTGAGGAGATCTCTAGCTTGTGACCCCATGGCACCAGTGCTGAATAGAATTGAGCTGTTAGGAATGTTTGCTTTTGAAGGTGTTCAGGACAGTCCTATGGCAGGGAGCGAAGCCCCACTTTGTTCTGTACCCCGTGATGAGGAGAGACTGCTGCTTCTTATGAAAAACAAGCAGGCCTGTTTTCTTCTGACAGATGTTGGATGACACTCACCTGACTCCCCCTGGCAGCCCTCCAGGGGCTGGCGCCCCAATTTATTACAATCTGGAGGAGATGAAGCAGCTACCGGCCATGCCCCCCAGCCCTCGCAGCCCCCCACTACAGGTGCTCGAAGCTTGGGAACGCCACATTGATTGCAGCTCCCTGCGTAGCTACTTTTACAAGCCAGAGACGGGTGAGAAGTCATGGAAGCCCCCACGGAGGCCCCAGGAGATGGTGAGGCTGGTGCTCTTTGGGGCACCTGCATTAACCGAGACATTCAACAGCAAATGTAGAGTCTTCCTTCTTATCATGTCCAGCCAGGGCCTAGGAGAGGGGGGTAAAGGGGGTCATTTGTACCCGGGCCCAGGGTCAGAAAAGGGGCCCAGGAGCCAAAGGAGGGGGCCGAGAAAGTTCCTGGGAGCTGACATTTTCCTATCTCACCTGAGCTCACTGCCAGCACATAATGCTGGGGCACCACCACACGCATGTAGTGCTAACTGCTGCTGCAAGCCAGACACACCAGGCCCAGGAAAGCACCCATGACCCTCCTTAACACAGTGCCAAATCTGGGAGGAAACTGGCCTGCTACAGTAGCTCTTTGGCTTGTGGATCCCATAACCATGAAGGAGTGTATAGAAGCTGAGAGACCCAGCTGTGGGGCTACAGCTGCTGCAGAAGTTCATTTTGATCCATTCTAGTGTGAGCCTCAATTCAATGATGCTAATTTTTTTGCAATCAATTTTCTGTATTTCAGAAATTTTAGAGAGACTTAAGAGTGTGTTTGGTTTTCCATATGACTTTATTTCCATTATTACTTTATTTAGTTGCCGATGCTGCATGTTCAGGTAGACCTGGGCTCTGCATCAAGAAGCCTAGTAGACCTGAGGTCCAAAGACTATTGTGGCTGTCAACACCCTCCCCCTGCCTTATTTTGCCCCCCTACTTGCCTGCCCCCATTGCCCCCCTTCCCCTCCTCTACACCCCCCTCCTTCTCTCCTAGAATCTGCCTCTGAAGTCCTGGCACCTTACACCAAGCCGAATGTTTGGGCTGCCTGCCAGGTGCCTGAGAAATTCTGCCATAATTACTCTAACGAACTATGTGTCCTGGCAAAGGGGAAGGAGCAAGCCTGCCAGCTAATCTCCAAGCCCCATTCTCTCCGCCGCCACCCCCAGTCCTCACACCCCTTTGCCACGTGCTCCCTGCCGGGAGAATCTGTGCCTGAAGGGTCTTGTTAGTAGCATCAGCAGCGAGGGTCAGGGCTGGGGGGCATCAGGAAGCTTTGGGTCAGGACTGAAGGCCATTGGTGATGGGAGACAAGAGCTGAAAGGAATAGCAGGGGGGCTGTGGATTAAGACTTTGGGAACTGTTAAGATCTGGGCTGAGAGGGGGGGAAGGGAAGCCTTTCTTACTGCAGCCACGGCTCTTGCCTGCTTGCCATCCTGTTCTCTAGATAGGAGCTTCTCTTCCTCCCTCCCTTGATTCTGTTCCTTCAGAGCTTGGTACAAGCAGAGGGACCTGACCCCTCAGGCCCAGTGGATACTCATCTGGGTGAAACTTTGGACAGAGTGAAAGACGGGGCAAGGGGTGAGCAGCCTGGCAATCCAAGTCTAAGGGACAGGACGCTGGGCTACACAAAATCCATGGTGCTGCCAGAGACACGGGTATCTAAGGTAAGTCAGAGGGGTGGGCAGATCCCATGGGAGAAAGAACTTCCAGGACTTTGGGGTGTCTGGGCCTCAAAGGCGATGGGGAAGATGCATTTGGTGGATGTGTTGCAGAGAGCCTGGGTCGCTCTGTGTGTCTAGACTAGAGCAGGAGAGTGTGTGCATGTGGGGCATGGCAGGACAAAGGATACAGGAAGTGATTGGACACAGTAGGTGGTACGGAAATTCCCTTTCCTTTGTCACTCTTTATAGGGAAGCCATCGCCGGAACCTTTCCCAGCACAGCTGTGAGGCCTGGGTAGGGGATTGCCCCCCATCAGCACCTGCCAATGGTTCCCTCTCACATCTCCCTGACCTACTACATGTAAGTTCTGACTCTTCCCTGTCCTGTGGTAGGGCCCTTCTATCACCATTCCTTGCATGGGTCTGATGCAGGGAGCCCTCGTTCACTGTAAACCCCTACGGCCCAGCCCCAGGCTGAGAGTGGGATCTCTCCACTCCCTCATTTGATCTGATGGAAGTCAGAGAGTGCTACCCAGGCAGTGGTCTAAGATATGGTGCAAGAAAGAGGGAGAGGGCTGTTAGCTGCAGATCTCAGGGTCTGAGAGTGAATAAAACAAGGGAGCTTCAGGAAGTGGAACACATTGTGTGACGTGAGGAAGATCTCCAAGTACCTGAGTCTTCAGGACAGAGGCTGGAATTTCTACACCCTCCTGCTAGGCTGTGCACGCAGGAGCATTCTCTGTTCCTGTTAGCAGCCTCACCTCTTCCAGAATGTTTGGTACTTCCTGTAATTGCTTGTTTCTTCCCCATTTCTGTTTGAGAATGAGGGCCAAACTACACACATATATTACAAATGATGTGAAAAAACATATCATTGCCGTTCCAGCTTTGTTTTGTTTTTGAAACAGCAGCTGGGAAGGAATCTGGATCAGAATTGAAGTGCATATGGAGAGGGCTGTAAACCTTCCTCCTGTACCACTATCTTGATGAAAATACATTCTTGAAGCTGCTATTTGCCCTGGGACGGAAACTTCCATTACTACAGATACCAGTTTTCCTCCTAGGGAAAATAACAGGGGAGGGGACAGCTTTCATAAAGAAAGCATCGTGAGAGAAAGGGATAACCTCTCTTCCCCATGTGCCATGGTTCCACTCTGAATCCTTGGCAACTGCTTTGAAGACAGAATTGCAATGCTGTGTTTAGCGTTGCACGCAGTTTGACCCTGATATTTCACCTCCCCAAGCAACTAGTTGCTTGTTTCCCTCTGTACTGTCTTCCTAGTGGGTGATGCACTTTTGGGAACGGATGCTACCTGGGATCATGGAAAGCAAGGGTTTGTGGGAAACAAAGGTGTGTAGGGAACGATAAGGAGTAAAGTGTGTGTAGTTGCGATAAGGAGTAAAGTGTAGTGCAGGATTGCTCAAAGGATTCTTCTGGGGGTCCTTTCTGATGCTACTTCCCTGCTGCAGACGGTGGAGAAAGCTGGACAGCTGAACAAAACGAAGATTGCAGAAGGAGGCCGGAAACTCAGGTACCCAGCAGCGTCCCAGCAATGGGACAAAGTTGACAGCAACTGTTACCTTGCACATGCCTGAGCTTGTCTGATTCTCAGAAGCTAAGCAAGGTCAGGTCTGGTTAGAACTTGGATGGGAGACCGCCTGGGAATACTGGGTGCTGTAGGCTGATACCATAGTCTTTCAAGACTGAAGGTTGCCAACCATACCCAGCAATGGGGAGGCACTTGAGGAGGGGTGCCTGCCTCGCCAGCCCTTTTGGTGGAATCCAAACAGCCCTCATGCTAACCTGGCTGGCTTCTTTGCTCCGGCTGTACAGCATTTCACAGCTGAAGGGATTTTGACAAGCAATGTCCTTTGCCATGAATGGACAAAGGGGGCAATGCAGGGTGGTGAGTGAATAAATGGGACCTTTTTCAGCTATCATCACTGGCCAGGAGGAGGCCAGGCAAGCTTAGAAGAAAACAACACAGAGTTGGGCCTGGGTTCCCTCCTTAAGGGAGAGGCAGCAAGCTCAACGGTATGGGAAGTGGTGACTTTGGGGCTAGCTGAATAAGATGGATGTGTGATATTCTTATGATGACTGCATGCACGTATGAGCGCGTGTATGTACGTGATTGGTTCAAGCAGTGTCCAAACTGCAGGACTGTCCTCAGAAAGTTCGTTTCAGTGAGAATAGGGTTGATCTTGGGGAATTCTCTCTCCATTTCCCAGAATGAGATTTCGAACCTCATGGCTTATTTACAGAGGACAAGAAATAGGAAGTAGCAAGACAAAGTAAGGTCTTCCACATGGAAGCTGATAGAGAAGAGAATGCAGAAAATGTATTCTTATAACAGCTGCCATTTGTAGTAGTGGAAAGCTGCAGTGGGGGGGGGGGTTTGTCATTTATACTGCTGCAGTGCTCATTGCAACAAACTAATGTCAAGAAAAAGGGCACCTGAGGGAGGCCATGATCGAGACATACAAAATTATGCAGGGGATGAATAGAGTGGATAGAGGGATGGTCTTTCCTCTCTCCACAACACCAGAACCAGGGGACATCCACTAAAATTGAGTGTTGGGAGAGTTAGGATGGACAAAAGAAAATATTTTTTTACTCAAGGCATGTAGTTAGTCTGTAGAACTCCTTGCCACAGTATGTGGCCTAGTCGCCTCTAAAAGGGGATTGGACACATTTCTGGAGGAGAGGTCCATCACGGGTTACAAGCCATGACGGGTGTGTGCAACCACCTGATTTTAGAAATGGGCTACATCAGAATGCCAGATGCAAGGGAGGGCACCAGGATGCAGGTCTCTTGTGTGCTCCCTGGGGCATTTGGTGGGCCACTGTGAGATACAGGAAGCTGGACTAGATGGACCTATGGCCTGATCCAGTAGGGCTCTTATGTTCTTATGTACCTAATCACATGGCAGGTGTGTGGGTGTGCACATAATATCTGGATACTTGTATTCTCACCCTGCTTCTCTTGTTACTCCTCCATCCCTCCAGAAAGTCCTGGTCATCCTCATGGTTGGTTCTCGCTGGGAATAGCCTCATGTTCTACAAGGATCCCAAGGTGACAGCAGGATGGGTGAGTGGAGCAGGCATGTGGTATTGTGGTAGGCAGATGAGCAAGGAAGCACAGGTTGCATGTAACATCAGTAACCACCTTTGTTGTTCTTTTCCCAGCAGTCTCTGGGGCAGAACAAACTTGACACAGTGCCCACTGAGACTGTGGGGGACCTCCTCAGTCCTCCTTTTTCCTCTGCAGAACCCAGCTGGTAGCCGACCTGAAAGCAGTGTGGATTTGCGTTGTGCCCGCATTGACTGGGCCAGGGACCTGTCCAGCAAGCGGAATGTCATCCATGTAAGCACATGAATGCTCAGGGAATGAAATCCAAAACACTTTGGCTTACGGTGAATGAGTCAAAGGTGATACTGCTTGAACCTAAGGTGCTCCTTAGGGACCCCTTATGCTGTTATACATTATTTTATCTGTGATGTGCTCTTTTATTGTTGTTATTTTTAAAATTGTTTTTATGGTTTCTATTTTAATATTTTATTCTGATGTTTTTAGAAAAGCGGTATAAAAATCCTATAGTAATAATAGTAATAATAATAATAATAATAATCTGAGGAACACTCCCCCCATGAGCTGGTTTGTTATTCTTGCAGAAGGTTTCAGAATTGACCCTTTCCAGAACTTAAAGTAGGAGCCATTGTCTGTGTTATCTATCAGTAAGAAAAGAAAGGGAAAATTCTCAGACAGGTGGATTGAATCTTGTGGGAAGAGGGCAGTGAGAATCTCTCCACATCACATTGGCTGTGGTTAAGAGCAGCCAAAGGCTTGACATATCACATTCCTAAGTGACTATCAACTCCATCATTCACTTTCTCCTTGAACAGGTGGTTGGCAGTGGTCTCCTTGACAGTGGTTCCCAAACCTTTTCAATTGGCAGCTCCCTTGATTCTGGTCATTGGCCACAGCTCCCCATTAGGGCTACAATTCTATACACTGCATAGTGTGGCGGGTTTTTCGCAAGGATTCTGCAGCGCCCCCACTGTTTTCCGTGGTTCCCTGGGGAGCCATAGCTCACAACTGGGTTACTCGCTGGGTTACACAGAGCCGTTGCTTAACCCATTCTGACCTCTCCTGTTTTCTTCTGTTTTTAGTTTCGCACCGTGACTGGCAATGAGTATCTCTTACAATCAGATAGTGAGGCTGTCAGCCAAGACTGGTACCAGGCTATCAAAGGTGTCATCCGTAGGCTGGTGAGTGAGGAGCACCGAGAAGCTTCAGCTTCCCCCAATTCCTGAAAGACTGTTGGTGAAAAGGAGATACTCAGAACAATCTTATTTGGACTAGTTTTTGCACCCACAAAGTTCTCAGATAAGGCCTCTGAGGGGTTGACCAGAAGGAGTTGACCAGCAGCAGGTTCCATGTTCTAGGTGGCAGGCCCTGCAGGACTTGAGCTTCCAGGGCAGGCTGATGCTGCTTTCAGAAGGCCCAGAGCTCAGCTGAGTCCTTCAGCAGGGGTGCTGGCTTGTTGATTGTCCAAGGCCTGCCTCTCAGCTGAGAGATGACAGAAACATAAGGGTGGAAGGCCCTGGCTTGAACCTTTGCTCTCCAGCACGGCCTGGTAGATAACCTCAGCTGGGATGGTTAGTGAAGCGGCTCAGGGCCCAATACTAACCAACTTTCCAGTGCCAGTGCAGCCTCAATGTAGCCGCGAGGTCAATGAACATATGTTCCCGCACCTTGAGGAGGTCTCCATGACTGTCCCCCCACAGCAGAATGCAGCACCCCTCCCATTGGCACAGCTACATCAGTGCAGGAAAGTTGGTAGGATATGGCCCTCAGCTGCCAAACTGCTTGCTTGAAAGATCTCTGCCCCTGATTTCAAAGGCAGCATCAGACCGCCATCATCTTCTGTGTGGCTAGCAGGGGGCACAACATGGTTTTCCTCAGATTGGTTTTTGGACAGATTTGCCAATGGAGGATCCCCAGGTTAGAGATTCCTATTCTATATGGAGTGGATCTATACAAATCCTCTCTGCTTTAGCAGTTACGTATATTTAAGGCACCTGAGGAATGGGGAATGACAGAAGCAGTGAACCAGGGAAAGCTAATGCCATCTCAGTCCCTCTTAATGCACCAGAGCTGTCTGTGCTCTTCTCCGGTCCAGATCGCAGACTTGGAGGATCAGCTGCAAAGCTGAAATTCAAGTCAAGTAAGGTGAGATTCAAGGAGGGTGCTGAAGATCATTCTGCATTGCTGGAAATGCTGAAAGAGCAGCAGAAAACTGGAGATCAGGGATCTATTGAATGGCTCTGTTATTGTCATCCTATAGCATCTCAATCTAGGCCAGTTGAAATGGTACACTTTGCAGTCAGATTCAATTAAGGAAATCAAGGATATTTGCCTGTGTTTGCCTATATGGCCCCATTTCCCTTCCTCCCCAGTTAAGCCAGAGCTTAACTTAACTTCCCTTTCACACTGCAGGACCAAGAGAATCCCCTGAACGAACCACTTTTTTATCCACTCAGCCGGTCAAACAGTGCTGATCTCGTGGACCTCAGTGCCGATGAGGAGGAGGACCTGGGGCCCCTAAAGTGTGAGGCACAGGCAGGTAGGTGTCAAACAGATTTGGAGATGGAAAATCTTGGAGACGGTTGTCCATGCAAGTAAGAAAAGGCGGCTGAGCTGCAATTACTGCAGCAACCTCAACCCCACTCATCTTCTCCTTCTCCCAGCACCCTCTAGTCCTGATAGAGCCTACAAAAAGCGGGTCAAGAGCAAGCTGAGACGTTTCATTGCCAAGCGACCGCCACTGCAAAGCTTACAGGAAAAAGGACTGATTCGAGGTGACTAGCCCAGCCCCCCCCCCGGTAGTTTCACCCTCCATTGTGGGTTATGGACAAATGGTGGATTTTCAAAGGCAGCATGTGCAGGTTACTTGTACCAATATCCCATTTTTGCTCCCACTGGTTCCACTGGCTCTTCTGAAGCTGCTTATTTGCAACTTTCTCTGCACATCTCCCCCAAACCAGAAACTGTAGCTTCTTACCTGCAGCCTGAAGCAGCAAACGCAAGTTGACTAAGACCAGCCCCAGCATGCAGAGCTAGTTTCATCCAGCCCCTATGAGTGAAGGTGGATATGGTGAGATTTGCTATCAAAGCCATTGTTAGCTGTATGCCCCCTTCAGGCCACCAAGTGAACAGCATGGCTACATATATTTTGTTTGTGGTGGCTGTGAAATCCTGCCTTTCCCAGAACTTGACCATCTGATCCTGCTAAAGCATTACCCTCTTTTATCCTCAGATCAGGTGTTTGGCTGCCGGCTGGAAGCTCTGTGCCAACGGGAAGGGGGCACAGTACCACGTTTTGTCCAGCAGTGTGTAGAAGCTGTGGAAGAGAGAGGTCAGTGTGCCTAGTGGTGCTCCCACTGGCTTCTATCTAAAATGTGACCTGAACTGATATCGTTCCCTAGTCATGGCACTGCGCTCTTGTACCTTCCTGTGTCCATCCTGCCAAGCCTATGGGATGAATGAAATTCACAGCAAGGTCTCTCTCCTTCCTCTCAGGTCTGGATGCGGATGGGATTTATAGAGTCAGTGGAAACTTGGCTGTTATCCAGAAGTTGAGATTCATAGTTGATCGTGGTGAGTACTTGCATGCAAATAGCTGTTGCATGCATAGCTGGAGGGTGCAGTGGCAGAGGAAGAAAGACGCTGATTCTCACAGCCATTTCATTCTCCGTTCTGCTTTTCTGGGGGTGAAGATAGGTATAGTAGCATTGGTAGAGCTGTGGGGCCAGTTTGAAAGCACCTTCATGGCATTTGATACAAATATACTTTTTTCTGCACTGGGGCAAGCTCTGAAAAACCAAACTTGCAAGTTATTTTCAGCATGATTCAGTTTGAACCAAGGAACAAGCCTATTGTAACATCAACAGTATTCATTGCCTCCACTCAAATATCAGACCGGTTTTGTAGCTATTTTTCAAAATAAGGTGAAAGGTATCATATCAAAATGTATATATGCTTCTTTAATATATGTCTGTATTATAGGCATGAAGGATGAGCGGGACAAAACTTATGGCTGAATCAGCATTCTGCGTGTTGATATGTACATGTATCAGGACATTTCAAAGCCAAGATTACGCTGCAAGGGAAGGATGTCTGTTATGTCTCTCTTCACCCTGTCTCAAGCCCCATTATTTTGCCTTACAGAGCGGGCAGTGACATCGGATGGACGTTACGTCTTTCCAGAGCAGCGTTGCCAAGGTAGGGTTGGGTGTCCATATCAGCCTCTTGATGTCTCTGCGAGATCAGTGAGACAAACCTCCAAATGGGCCAACAAGTGCTCTGATGCAGGCATCAGAATCACACAAGGCTCTTCTTCCTGGCTGGCTATTCAAAACAAACTGCTTGGATATTTCTGTGACGGTGCATAGTGTTTTATCTAGCTTTCCGTTTCCGGAAGATTTTTTTCAGTTTCATCACAAAGGGAGGAAGTTGGAGGAGATACTTGATTAGATTACATGCACATCTGTAGTATTTCAAGTTGTACAAAGGCCTCCTGGAATGATGAACATGAAAAATCTATTCTGCGTTTGGAAGTATAAGAACCATTGAATGAATGCCTGCCTGACTAGCACTGTTTGAACCTTTGCAGGTCCTCCTTTGCATGCAGGATAGGGAATTGATAGCCTCTAAGTTGCAAGGTAGCAGCCTCAGCCTTTGTGAAAGGAAGGCACCCTTGGAGTACAATTCAGTCACAATTAAGCACTTTAACATATCACTGATTTCAGAGTAAAGCATGTGCAGTATCTTCCAATGAAAGACTTAAATGTGGCTGAACCTGAGCCCTTGCTTGAATCTATGTAGCAACTGTACTTTTCCCAGGACCAGTGAGGAGTACCCAAGAGTTTACTTTGTACCTTGAAAGCTACTAGTGAAACAGGAAATGAAGCAGTCGTTCCCCTCTCCCCCATATTCTTTTTTTCCATCCTCTTGTAGCAAGCAGGAACTCTAGGTATGCCACACGGCAGGTGATGGGGGTGGCAGAGGGAAAGATCAGGGAAGGTATAGGCAGGAGAAGCCACAGATACTTTGTCCCGACATCACATGTAATTTTAAATGCACAGTACTAGTCTCAGAGTTGCAAGCTGGCAATCCTAGGGGCAGTTTATTCTGTTGCGGGGGGGGGGAGTGGTTTATGTGTTAAGTGCACATGGAAGGGAGTTGAGTGAAATTCTTCTGTATGCATCGGTTAACCTCTGGGTTTGAGAGGAGGGCCAGGCAGAGTGCAGCAGCAGCAGATCCTTACCTGAAGCAGCACAGGGGAGAAGACCACTGATTTGTAGTTGGTACATCCACATGTGAGTATGGAATGGATTCTAGTTACTACCCAGTTCATTAATCTAGCATCAAAGATGTGATCTGTTTCTGTGTCGTATAGGCTCTGGGGATGGCTCAGGGGGGCTGTTGATACCCCTTGAATACCTCTGCCCCCACTGACTTTGTTGTCTATATCCCTGTTTCCTAGAGGATAAGCTGCGTCTGAGTGACCCGCAGTGGGATGATGTGCATGTGATAACAGGTGCCCTCAAGCTTTTCTTTCGGGAGCTGCCGGAACCACTGGTGCCGTACAGTGCTTTTGATGAATGCATCGCTGCTGTCAGTAAGTGTGGTTTTTTGTTTTTTGCCATGTGGCTTTGGCCGTGCTTGTATGGGCTCTGCACGGCTGCATTTTGAGCCAAGATTAAAGCCTCACAACCTGTTTTCAATTCTGGGGCTTGGCTTTGGAAAATGTGCCAGAAAAAAGAATGACTTCCTGAATCTTCCTAGCATCTTTGGAGACACCACTTCAGTTTCGGGTGGTTTGAAACAGGTGTATAGGGTAAATAATGCATCTTGCATTCATTGCTTTAGGGAAGCATAACAAAGCATCTACTGAAATTTATCTGGCCAGGGCCCTGTCAGATCTTGAAAGCAGAGAATCCAGGGCCAGTGCTTAAAGGGGTGAAAAATAGATGTAACATGTTAAAAGCAGTGGGGGTGCTTGAAAGTGTTCTCAAAGCAATCCATAGAAATGGTCCTTTTTTCGGACTCAGGTAATCTTTGCAAATTGAGATCTACAACTTTTCTGAGTAGATCAGTTTGAACCACTGAAAAGCCAGTTGTGAAGGGTCCTTATTGACTAGTATCTCTCCCATCACCAATCTGTGCACCCCAATTCCTGAAGCAATCTTGCAGTGGTTTTTAAAATTATAGCAATTTCCTTAATGTGAAGAATAAATATGTGTATGTGCCTCCTTAAATTATATATATCAGGCAGGCAGTCGATTTTCTAAAGCATAAGGGACTAATGGCTGAACAAGCATCCAACTTGCTTCACCTCCTTCCTAATACATAGCTGCGGGGGAAAAGCACAATGCAACATTGTACACATTTCCTGCCCCAGGCCAGCAGCTCCCAGTGAAGCTCAGTGGGGAAATTCTAACGCGATCACATCACAAGATTGTTCATCCACCTGTTGCAGGTTGGCATCTACCATGCATCTCCTTGTGACACGTACCAGTATTTTGGAGCTCAGGAAAGGTGTAAAATCAGAGTCACTTCACAAGTGAAGGACCCACTGTCAGCACTCTTAATCCAGGCCTAGAAAATGAATGTCCCATCCATTTGCTGTAAATGATTTTTTTTGCAGGTGGGGACAGGAGTGAAAAGTGCATTGAGCAAGTGCAGGCTGCCCTTTCCTTATGACTCATAAGCCACCACAGTTGTGCCCTGAAGATTTGAGCCACTTGAATCTCAACACTCCTCTCTTTGCAAATGAAGCCCTGGGGATATGGAATGACTATATTAACAGCTGTGTTGCCCCAAAGGCAGTTGTATTCTGCTGCTACGATTATACATTCCGTTTGTTCTGCGAGGTGATCTCTGAGCTGCAAACTGAAACAAGAATCTCAGGCCTATTTCTGGCTCCCTGTGCTTCCTGATGCTGCCCCTTAGAGACGTCCAAATAAAATTGCCCACAGTACCCTCCCCACTGAAGAATGTCCCATTGCTTTTTCCTACACAGAGCTGTCTGACCCCAAGGATAGAGTATCTAAGCTGACAGAGCTAGTCCAGAGCCTCCCTCAACCAAACCGGGACACACTGCGTTACTTATTGGAACATCTCCGCAAGTAAGGGCCCACAATACCCCCGTACCATCCAACTCTACTTGTTTTCTTACTTGGTTAGCTGTTACCTGTTGCCAATGTGTGCTGAGTTTGTTACTGATACTAGAGTTTACCTGTCAGTGGTTCCTTTCTAACCAGTGGAATTCAAGCAGTCTCACTTTTGCTGTCAGAAGATCTACTTTGCTGGTATGTACTCAGTTTTGAAAATTCAATTTTGGCACTATTTGGGGACTGGAATTGCATGACACATTGGGAAAAAAATACAAATTCACGTTATTTGAATCTGAATGTAAAAATGGGTCATTTCTAGGTTGTCAAAGGAAGAAAACATTGGGGTTCAGCTTTCAACTCTCCTTTGGTGTGAGATGTGATAAGGAAAAAGCACATGTAAAATGCTTTCCCCCTCATCTAGAAACAAAAAGTCCACATCTTGAATTGGGGGAAAATGTTCCAAGTCAGTGTGCGACCATCAAGCTGGCTTAAACCCCAGCACTTCTCATTTTAGAAATTAAATTCCAAACATATCCAGTTGTCTGCTTTGGCCAGGAATCTGTTAAAGGAGAGGGCAATATATTGGAACTATTATCCTCATTCCCTTCTCTCTCTCTCCCTTCAGAGTGATGGAGCACTCAGACGCCAACCGGATGACCACACAAAACATTGGCATTGTCTTTGGACCAACACTGCTGCGACCTGAGCGAGATGTAGCCAGCTTGGTGGAGGGCATGGTGTATCAGAACCAGGTAGTAGAGCTGCTCATTATGCAGTTCCCTTGCATCTTTGGGTCTCCTGGTGCAGAATGACTTTGCTGGGATCAATCTCGAATGCTGATGGTTTTATCCGAAAAGCACACTGGATTGCAGATAATTTAGTCCTGGATCAAGCACTGACTACGTAGCCTTGTGCACCATTGACCTGGTTGTCGCAACTAGACCATTCAGCTTGGTATTTGCTTCTTTGGCTACAGGTCAGTAGGTGCTTTGGGCCCCTGCAGGATCATCCTCCAGGGTCTGAATCAGCATTAGAAACTGCAGCACTCTTAGTGAAGGGTTTTTGTTTCCTAAACGCAGTCACTCTCCCTAAGCCATCCTGAGCCTCCTCAAGACAGATAAGGCAAAATGAAGAAAAGTTATGCAACAGGCAGCAACTTAGCACAAAGTTCTGCACAGTCCCTCAACTATGGACTGTGATGACGAAAAAAGCCTGTGGAAAAGGGGGGCTGCCCCATTTCTGCTGTAACACCCATTCAATTGGCAAATACGTATCTGAAAGTTACCAGGCTACACAATGTTTTGCTCCCACAAACCTGTGCTAGCTATTTGTGGCACACTGGCATGCTGAAAGAAAGAGATCCACTAAGAAGTTATAGTCTCTTCCCTTTCTGACCATCAGGAGGTTGTTCTTATTGCCACTGGTGACCAGACAGGTAGTTATTTTCAAGCTTGCTATAAATCAGTATAACACACAAAGCCATACTCAAAAGAGGGTGGAAGATATTTCCTTTCTTGGCCTTCATCTCTTTGCCTACACCTGTAGTCCCAAAGGAAGAGGGTTCTGAGGGCTTTGTGTGTCAGGGACCTACCTATGCCTTGTCTAGTATTTCTTGGACTACATAAGGGAGAGCCTGAAAGGATGAAACTCTGTGCTTCACTCCCTGTCCCTTTGAGCCAGTTATTGTGTTCCCTTTGCATTGTGGCCTGGTGCCCCTGACATGCCAGACTCCCTTGCTCTGTCCCTACAAACTTCCACACCAGTGTGCCAACTCTTCACTGTGGTCTTGAAACTGTGCAGTAATCATCCTGTAGAAGGTACTCTATGACTCATTTTGTTAGGGCACATTTCTACTGAAAAAGTGGAACCAGTTTGAAACAGGTTTCATTGCAGTGGCATTCTGGGAACTAGAGTTTTGGGAGAATAATGAATAATTCTGTGTTAAAGATCCAGAGTCTTTTTACAGCACTACTGGCCTCTTCTTTCACTGGAGCCAGTGTCAGAACAGCTTTGAAAACTGGCTGCAGTGTGTAGTGTAGACATGTCTCTGCTCTGTAGCTGGGGCTGTCTGGGTTCTCAGGGATCTCTCTATGGAAGCTTAAGGCATACAGGTCCTTAGTTTTAACCTGCCTTTCCCACTGACTTGTACCACTTAAAGCCCAATCCTACCTAAATCCCTGTGTGGTGATGCAGCGGCACCAGCACAGCTACCACTGTATCCCATGGGGAGTTTTTAGCTGCTGGAGGTCTCCTTTGGGTAAAGGGACATTTGTCCCCTTGCTCTGAGGTAAGTCTCGGCAGCTACAATGGGTCAACTTAGACATGCGCCAACGATATTGGTGGTGCAGGTCCCGGTTGACCCATAGCAGCTGCTGGGACTTACCTCAGAGCAAGGGGACAAATGTCCCTTTACCTGAAGGAAATTTCCAGCAGCCAAAAAAACCCACAGGATACAGCGGAAGCTATGCTGGTGTCACTGCATTACTGCCCTGGGATTTTGGTAGGATTGGGCTGTTAGCCATTATGTTACACCAGTTCTCACCTATGTGACAGGTAGAAATTCAAAAGATGAAGCCCACTTCTTGAATTTCTGTTAATGGTCTGGGTGCCCTGTCAGGAAAAACATGATTCCAACCCTCTAGTCAGGAAGTGGGACTTGTAATGACTGATACAACAATTTGCTTTCCCACCTTCTCTGTCCCTCAAGTTCCATGCCCTTCCTCCATACCTTCAGTTCCCCCATGTTCCCTGGTTTTCCCCTCAGCCAAAAGTTCAAGTCCTTTGAAAACCTAACTCTCACAGGCAAAACATGTTTTTCAAATAATGCCTTACCAATTTTTATGTCACCAAAACAAATGAAATGTGACATCCCTGGTTTTGGGTGGCAGATGTTTTCCATCATAAGCTTAGGGCACACCTTGGCCCCTTTGTGGACTATTTGTATCACATGTGACTGCTGTTAAAGATGGAGAGGATGCAAGAGATAATTTGATTGTACATCACCAGGAAGCACTTCAGGTTGCTTGTTAGCAGATCCACAACCAGGGAGGGCTCCAGCTGGCCAGCTGGAAAGGGGCCATTCCCAGCTACCCAAACACTGCAGCTCTTCATTGGGTACAGTAAATTAGCTGGCTGAGAAGGATTCGGACTCAATACAGATTTCCTCACAAGAAAGCATAGGTTAATCAGTAAAAGAAGGGAGCACAGACAAGCAAATAGTTTTGGCAGTGAACCAAAGTGGACTCATGATAAATTTGGGTGGCATGCACACCCTCTTCCCCAACACATCAAGCGCAAAAAGAAATATGTTCTGGTTTTCACCAGAAACCAGATTTGCACAGCACTGATTGGCCAGTGTCAATTGCTTGTGTCACAAGCCACTGATTGGCTTGTGTCAATCAAAGCGTCACAACCCACCATTTTCTTTGAAGTTTTTAAAAGGTAAGAAAACGAAAGTAAAAAGTTAGACTGGAAACAATGACTGACAGCCCAATCCTAACCCACGCTGGAATGGGGAGACCGGCTGGCCCACCCCGTATCCAACACGGGGTTAGGGCTGAATGTGGCTCAGCCCAGGGCAAGGAAAAATTCTTCCCCTTATCCCAGGTAACGCCACAGCAGCCCCAATGGGACTACTTGGATCTGCGACACCTCAAGAGGAGGCGCAGATCTGAGCAGCCTAGGGCTGTTCCAGGCTGCCCAGGGGCACGGTTAGTATCCAGCACAAGTGCCAGATCCCAGTCATGCCCCCCCGCTCAGCCCCCACTTCTCCACGGGCCCGCCTGCCGCCCGCCCTCCCCCCAAAACTCCCACCTCCCCCCAAAACTCCCCATGCCCCCCCCAGGGCCCCCCCAATGGCCTGACTCAACCAGCAGGGGCTTACGTTTTGCGCTGGCCCGCAGGGCTTGGGCTGGCCTCCCTCCTCAGATGGTGGCACAAAAGTACTTTATGGTACTTACGCAACACCATTGGGTGGGCACAAGGGACTTGTGCTGGCCCAGGTCACCCCTGGATTGTGCCTTGAGGGAATAAATCCAATAGGGGGAGGATTTTATCAATTAAACAAAAGGTTGTTATTAAAAAAAAAAAAAAAAAAAGCACCTGCATGGTGAGAATATTACAGAATGAAGATATATCTCCATTATCTCCTGGATTTATCTCCTAAGAGGATGGACTAGATGACTTCTAGATTATGAACTTTGACTATATGAAATTTCTTGCAATTCATATTAAAGCAGCAGTATTGCCTTTCTTTCTGAGGAAATATTTTTTAATTATCATTTTATATTGATTTTTTTTCCCTAAAAAAGGAGAGAAAAAGATTTACAGGTAAAAAATACTCACGCACATATACTATATACAGACCATCAAAATACATGTCATCGTGATATGCCTGAAATATGTGTGCCTTCTTCCTTTGCCTTAATACTTCCTTTCCCCTTCCCTTGGCTGCAAATCGGTTTGTGGGAGCAGGCATTGGCTTGGCTTCCAAGCTAAAATATAATAACCATACAGAACAAAACGAAAAGGGGTGAAGGGGTATATCTTTGGTTTCTCAAGTTTAGCTGATGTTTTTGCTAGGAGAGTCATTCCCTTCTCTCCCACTGTGATTCTTGGCAGGAGGCAGTGGGAGACTAGGAGATGGGAGAGGTCAGGGTGTTCCAGGAAGGTTTCGTGGCTGCTGTCAGCTCAAAACAGGCAATGCATTTTTTTTTTTTTCATCTTGGAGGGACAGAAAACCCAGAAATGAAAGACTGGAGCCATGTTGGTGCAATGATAGCCACTAGATGCTTTTAAAAGGGGATTTGATGGATTCATGGAGAAAAGATCTATCCCTGGCCACCAGTCATGTTGGCTATGCAGAACCTCTGCGTTCAGAGGCTGCGTTTGCCTGTGAGTACCAGCTGCAGGGGGAAATGGCAGGAGATATGCCTTTGCCTCCTACTTGTGGGCTTTGCAAAGGCATATCTGGGTAGCCACTGTGGGATACAGGATGCTGGACTAGATGGGCCTTTGATCTGATCCAGCAGGGCTCTGCTCATATTCGTGCAGGTGACATGTGGTGAAAATGGCAGGACGAAAACCTAATTCCCAATGGTGTACTCAAGTTTCCGTTGTCCCTACTTTCTTTGTTGAATGGGGTTTCTGAAATCTCATTAGGAAAGGCAAGAGAAGACTAAGTGCACAGACTATAGGCAATGAGGTTACTCCCTGGCTCCACACAATACCACCTTTGAACCTGAAAAAAAACCTTACTGGGTCTCTCACCTGAGTCCTCTAAAACCCCCACAGTGCACATTTTCCCTGTTATTTTAAAACAATCACCTCTTCCAACAGCTACATACAAGTTTGTGCTGTCAGCAAAGTGATTTTGGACCCAAATAATCTGGTCCCTGAGCTATTTTAGACACTTGTCATTCACGAATGGAACACTAGATGGAGCAATAACTCAGTAGTAGAGTGCATGCTCTGAATGCCCAGGGTCCCTCAGATTCCCTCCCCCCCCCCCCCCCAATCTCCAGCTAGAAGTACCTCACACATAGCCTGGGAAAGACACCTGCATGAGGCCACTAAAGAGCCACTGCCTGTAGAATGCAGTGGTAGGATTGATTGATCAAAAGGCTGACTTGGTATAAGGCAGTACCACATGTTTGTATCATGTAGCATTCTCACTCATCTCTCTTTCAAGTGTCCCCCATTAAAAAAACAAAGCCATTAAAAAAACAAAACCAAACACCTGTGTGATTGGCCAGCATGGCTTCTTCTGTTAAAGTGCTTTTGAAATGGTAAGAGCAACACCTTATCTGCTGTTGAAAAGGGATGTCATTGCACTCACATAGGATCAAATCAAAGAACCCCGCAAAATTCCTATACCGTTAAATCCTTAAGTGCGATGGGAGACAAGATTGCTGTGGCTCCTCCCATCCTTCCCTCCCTAAACCTGTTCAACCCTCCCCCCTCACCAGCTTGCTGTGTGCCATATCTGGAGCACTGATCAATTACAGCTGGCTGGACAACCACACCACACACCCTCAACCCCTTGCTGCTTCGGGAGGTTTAGTGGGGTATGAACGTAATGCTCTCTATTTCCTGCAGGAGGTAATGGGTTTTCAGTGAGGTGTCACTTTCAATGACATTCTACATGTCATTCCTAACTATGGAAAAGTCTAGTGGGGCCTCTTTTGGGTAGAAATAAGCCCTCACTACTGCCTCTCCCCCAGGTCATTTTGCTTGGGGTAGGCGGGGGACGGGACGGGACGGGACAGGATGGACAACGGACCGATAGAAAGGATCAGATGCAAGCCCCCTTTTGAGTCGCTGGACCTGACTTGAAATGGAGCCAGATCTTTTAGGGTAGTTGCATTTTGAACTCCTACTACTTAACCATTATTGCAAGGCCTTATGGCTTGTGAATTCTGTTGTGTGCTTGTGAATGTGTGTTTGTGGCAGTCATAATATTTGTGGGTGTACAAGTGAAGCATCTTTGGTGCAAACCAAAGGCACCCTCTGCACATGAAGGAATGGTGGGTGTAAACTGGATGTTCAACCTCATCCCTGTTTTGACACAGCATGTTACATGTGATTATCTGGGTAGGAGCACTTATTAACACGTGTACTGTGTGACCCATCCCTTAAATGTAAGTTGGCCTCAGGTCCAAATCTAGCTAATGCAAAAAGGGACCTTGGAGAGGTATGTTTGGAACCATCAAGCAGACAGAAACCAGCTTCTAGCAGGAACGGCTGTGGTGACATATCCTGAACCATGGTGTGATATTGTGGGTTTTGTTATGAGTGCTTCCTTTGCCGTCCTCCCATCTTTATGGCTGTACCTGCAGGACGGGAACTAATGGTGAGAGCCCAAGCCAAAGTGGAGCTCAGGAATGTGGGAAGAACTTTTCCAGCTGGTTTTGGCCAGGCAAGACGTTTCTCAGGTGGGAAGGCAAAGGTCTGAATGAGCCTGAAGTGTATCTGCTGTGTGAAAACAAGCACTTGCCATTAAACAGGTGCTTCTATTCCTACTGGCTGCCAGAGCTATAGGGGAACAGTGGCAGAGAGCATGCCAATATATTACCTTTCTTCCAAGAGCTCTTCCTCCCCCACTGATTTTGCAAGAAGAATCCATGAGCAGGAGATGAGATTCCTGCTTGCTCAAGCCCACAGATTGTTCCTGCAAAATCCAGCTAAAGTTTCCATGATCTAAAAAGAAGGTTTTTGTTTTAAATGGTAGTCCTCCATGGAGAATCATGTGTTCAAGGTAGGCTAGGCTGCCAGGCCAACAGACCCTCTGGATTGGTGAACCAGATGCTCGTGGATATCCCACAACCATGGGGCTCACCTCTCAATGTACAGAGAACTCAGGAAGAGGCACTTTGGAATGCTGCTGCTGCTTCTCGATAATACTGACACTGCTGTGGCGGGGGGAGGGACAGACAGGAGGAAAGATAAGAGAAATAACGAGGAGCTCCTGAGTTTGCTCTGCCAGCTTGGCGAGTCGAAGGAACCTACTGCCTTTCCCACAGACCCCCATCCTTCATCCAGTACCATCAGCACAGTCCTCAACATGGTCCCCACCTTGTTTGGGGTGTCTGAGGATGCAAGACAGATGCTGTTTGGTACCAAGAGCAGCCCTGGAAGTGACTATCTGGGCTCTCTGTCTCTGCAGAAGCCTTTCCCAACCTTAATTAAGTTATTTAGTCCAACCCAGTAAGAGGCACCCTTATCTCTTCTTCTGCCAGTCTGGTTCTGGTTGGAAGCAATCCCCATCATCTCAGCTGTAGGGCAAACCCTACTAGGAGAGGCTGTTAAGGAACTGGCTTTCCCCTGCTAGTGAGTTCAGCATGGAGCTCATATCCCCCACAGCCATGTTGGCTGGACCACCAGGTGGGGAAGTGGGACTGAGGGCTTCTGCATCATCCAGGATGG
Source organism: Tiliqua scincoides (assembly GCF_035046505.1). Classification (NCBI taxonomy): domain Eukaryota; kingdom Metazoa; phylum Chordata; class Lepidosauria; order Squamata; family Scincidae; genus Tiliqua; species Tiliqua scincoides. Next base: position 125,370,751 of record NC_089822.1, on the reverse strand, counting down.
CCGTGAAGTCCAAATGGGTATTCTCCAAGTCCAGAGTATCCAGGCTGTTGGATACCTGCTCCTCCGGCAGGTAAGAGAAGGAGTCTGATTTGAGGACATCCATCCCAGGGGCAAAGGGCCCACCAGGATCCTCCGCCACACAGCTGGGTGGCTGATTATGCCTTTGGTGGGCACCCATCAACTTGTGCCCAGCAGCTTTGCCCAGCTGCATGTGTATCTGGCTGGAGAAACAGGCCTCGTCGGGGCCGTGGAGAGGGGGTAAACGCATCATCCGGCGGGGACTGCCATCGTTGGGGGGTTCATAAGAGGGGCTAGCTTGATAGCTCAAGCTGCTTTGTCGACTCAGTGGCTTGGCTCCGCCAGGAGGATGCGGGACCATCCCTGGGTTGTAACACTGGCCGCTGGGGTTTGAAAGTGCTTTGTTCTCCATGTCTGGTGGGGGCCTGTGGGGATAGTTTGGATACTTGGGGCCAGGGTAAGGCTGGTGCTGCTGGCATGGCCCATTCTGCATTCCCTCCACATCCATCAGGACATCACTGCCCGGCTGCTCTCCCCACATCAGGGCTTGCTGGGACTGCACGTAACTTCGCACCATCATCTCCTTGACCTGCAGCATGGGGGTCTGAGATCTCTTGCTGGGCGGCTGCCCCATGCCAAAGCAAGGGCCCTGCTGGCTCTCAGCTTGGTACCCATCCCCTCCACAGACTGGTTGGGCCTGGCTGTAGGGCAGCTGCTTCATGCCCTGGCAGGAGGCCAGAGCTGGGTCGGCCGCTTGAAACTGCTGCTCAGCTTTGATATGCGGATCCCCAAATTGGAATGTCCCTGGCTCCACTCCCATGTGCTTGGCCTCAGGGACTGGGTACTGGGCAGAGTGACATGCCAGCCCCACGCCAGCAGGTGGTGCAGGATTCATCCCTGAGCTGTCACTGTCCCACTGCCTGGCTGTATGGAAAGCTGGGTTCATCTGGCACTGGGGTTGGATGTATTCTGGCTGCTCAAAGCCACCCTCTAGCTGCCCGTGGCTTGCTGGACTCATCTGCAAGTCACCCATTGCCCTGGGGGTGTCCCTATGGGCCACATGGCTCTGCAGCTCCATGTTCACTGCTTGACAAGGATAGTTCTGCTCTTGGTAGCCAAGGTAAGGCTGCATCTCCAGAAGTTCCTGCTCTCCAGGTGGGATGGTTGTCTCCAAGAAGACATTCTCACTGATGCTTGGTGGTCGGGGTGAGAAGAGGTGGCGTTGCAGGTTGGCATCAGAGCTGCCAATCACCTGCCCACTGGCTCTGGCCATGCCTGCTGGGCTCATATTGCTGAGACTTTTGAACCGTTGTACTTTTGGAGCAGGGTGGGCCTCCCCCACTGTCTGGGAGGGATCACTGGCTCTGCGGGCACTGTGGTTCAGAGCCAGGTGGGGGTGGAGGATGCCAGTGCTGTAACTGTGGTACTCATTGGCACTGTGCCTACGCATGAAAGGAGGCAGACCTGAGCCTGAGTAATCCCCCATGAAGCTGGACTGACCAGGCCTCTCCATATTGGGTAGAGGAGTTGGGGGGGACCCGCCTGTTGCTGCAGCATACTTGGCTTTGAGTCGGTATTGTTGTGCTGGTGTCAAATTACTCAGCCCTGGAAGACCTCCGCAGTGGCTGGCCTCACTGGAACGCCTGGAAGCATCAGGAGAGATGGGATCATGTGCGTCAGGTGGGCCGAGCCCATTAGGGGCCCCCCCTGCTGGCTGATATGGGGACACCATGGAGGAACGCCGGCTGACCGTGTAGGCTGAACTGACAGTGCTGGTGGTACTACCGCGGCGTTCACCTGGCAGGGGGAGGGAGGGCAGGTCGCTGGATGACAGCTCCATGATGCGCCGGTGAGAGACAGCAGGGGGTGGCCCACACAAGCCAGACATCTCTCTTGCTGAGCCTGTGAAGAAGCAGAACAACTGACTCAAAGGAGAGGGGGAAAAAAAACAAAAACCAAGCTAGACCTGAGCTAAGCACCTGGTTTGAAATAACCTACTGCAGCATGCTGATTAGGCTGAAGATAAGCCCTGACTAAAAGGGACAGGGTTCCTCTTGCAAAGCACTTGCACACATGTCCGTCATTTAGAACCTCCTTATGAGCTAGGACAATGATGGAGAACATTTTGGGCTTGGCCTGTCAGACATTAGAAAAATGCCTAAGGGCCCAGTCCTATCCAACTTTCCAGCTCCGGTGCAGCTGCACTGCAGCCCTGAGGGAACAAATGTTCCCATACCTTGAGGAGGCCTCTGTGACTGCCTCCCCACCACAGGATGCAGCACATGCCTCATTGGCACAGCTGCACCGGCACTGGAAAACTGGATAGGACTGGGCCCTAACTTGACTCTGCTGGTGTGTCACATACATGTCCAAACAAAAGAGAAAATTCTTTACATATTGATATATTTTTTTTAAAAAATACAATCCATTCGTGTGGTGGAAACACCAAATAAATACAAAAATGAAATGTAAAACCAACTTTGTTGTTGTTGGTGAAAGCTGGCATGTCACCCAAAACATCATGCTGTGTCACCTTTGACACGCGGGTCATAGGTTTGCCATCACTGAGCTAGGAGGAGGTTTTCAGCCTGCCAGCTGCCTACTTGACATTTGTCTGCCTCTAAGTCTCAGGACTATTTTCTGGGTGAGTTGGGCAAACAACAGGGTGCCTGTCCTCTCTAGTTTAGAGTTAATATAATACACTACAACAAGGTTTCTCAAACCTTGCACTATAATAGATTGTACATATTAAACATTACATTATTACAGTATATCATTATTATGTTGGAGTTCCCTTAAATATTTGCTACACACCTTATTCTTATCTAGGGTTCCAAGTGGTCTCCCAACCAAAGGACTGGCAGGTTCACACCCACTTAGCTTCCACAATGCTACCACATCAGGTATTCCCAGATCAATCACTGGATGTAACTTTTCCCATTACTTTAAAAAGGGGGCAGAGCCAATGCTGGGAGCCGGCAGCACTCAATGGCCATCATCAAAGGAGGATACATGTGTGCCAGCTCAAGTCCAACAAGAGAGTTTTCGTTCCTCCCTATGGTTGGCAACCTTCAGTCTCGAAAGACTATGGTATAAGCCTACAGCACCCAGTATTCCCAGGCGGTCTCCCATCCAAGTACTAACCAGGCCTGACCCTGTTTAGCTTCCGAGATCAGACGAGATTGGGCATGTGCAGGGTAACAATTGCTGCCGTTCCTCCTTAATAACACCATAAAAAATTAGCCTTCAAGAAACCCTGATGCTTCTTTGCTTATGATCATGCTGAACTATAGCAGTGGGGCGTTCTCTGAGCATTCTCACTGCCTCCTGGAAATCAGATCCTTTTCTGAATTTTGAGACTTCGCAACGCCTTGCTCACATACCTGCTCCAGAGATAGAAGGCAGTTTGAGGCCCTTTCCCAGCAGGGGCTTGCGCAGTTGCTTGAGTTTGTCAATGCGCAGGTTCTCCAACTTGCGCAGGGCTGATAGTCCGGATGTGCCCATGGACTCTGCTGGTTCTTCCAGCACTGACAAGTCCTCCAAGCTGCCACCTGCATTCGCATTCATCTCCACGCCGCTGTCGTTGTTATTGGCGCTACCCAAGGGGGAGCGCTCGCTGCTGCAAGAGGACTGGCCTCCAGGGCTGGGTTGTGGTTTCTGGAGAAGGGGAGGGGGGGGTAGAAGCACATCCACACCATATTATGAACTGTGGTTTCTACACTGACTCAGGGTTGCTTCTCATGTTAATTTCCTCAACTTGCTTCTTAAGATAGGCCTAAAGGAGGAACCCAAAGATGTCTGAAAATGTATCTGTGAGTGTTAATGCACTGCAGCCCTGCATTAGTGTTTTTTTTTTGTTTGTTTTTTGTTTTGGCAGCCACATCACACAGCTGGCTCGCTTTCAACTTGTGGCCCAGTAAGACACACCGATCCTTTTCACACATGCTGCTTTCTAACCCAGGTCTCCCCCACCCTGTATAGTGTTGTTGTGAAACAGGAACTGCTTTGATTCCAACCTCTTTTCCCTGGATCTATTGTTCACATATATGATTGACCTGCAAGCCCATATACATGTGTCCATACCTACTTTTGGCTGATGTACAAATAACCTTTCCACATATCTTTGCATTGCTTCTGTCATATGGCAGGGGTCCAGTGCTCACATTAAGAGGGGAAAGGGGACTCTTAATAAGATACACAAGCCCTGTCCCCTAACTCCCCCCAGTTTTTAGTCAAATCACGACCCCCCCCTATAGCTTTCTAGAAAGGGCTAAAGAAGACAATACAAAAAATAAGGGGGTCTGGCTCTGACCGACCCTCTTGTAATTCTAGTATCATCATGGGTCAAAACAATATAACATGGGAAATGGGCCTCAGTTCTCTCAAAATATTGTATCCCCCACAACAATCCAACATAATCCTCCCTCTTCCTTGCCCCTACACATTCATGATGCCCCTATAGTGGAATTCATCTTCCCTTCTCCCCATTTCCATCTCTGTACTTCTTACCAAGTTAGAATCAGGCACCATGAGCTTGCCCTCTTCCTTCCTGCCCTCACTGTCTCTCTCTTTCTTCAGGTCACCATGGAGGGCGAGAGTCCGGTTACTGGGCACTGTGTCACCGCGGTGCTTCTTGGTGATGTGGGCATCTGGTCCATGCACTGTCTTGACATGCTTGCGCAGGGAACTGGGATCCGTGTAGCGCTTGGTGCAGCCAGGGATCTTGCAGACATAGGGTTTCTGCCAGAATGCAAGGAAAGCATTAGTCTCATGGTGCCTGCCCTGCCTCCGTTTAGCTGCCACTAGTTGGAGTGTGGTTGAAACACTAGGTCAGACCATATTGGGGGGGGGGGGGAGGCTGTCTTCTTTTTAAAGTGAGCAAGGCACTGGGCTATACCATTTCCCTGGGCCAGGGCTTACCTCAGTAAGTTGGCCATACCTCATTGGAATGTGTCCGGTTCTGGTGCTTGGCCCGGTCTGAAGCGTTGGAGAAGGCCTTATTGCAACCCTCATGCTCACAGACATAGGGCTTCTCACCCGTGTGGGAGCGCAGGTGGGTCTTGAGGTTCTCCAGTCGTGAGTAGGCCTTATTGCAGCCTTCAAACTGTAACACAGCAGGAAAATGACAGATTACTCAGTAGAACTCTTCCCCTTGGGCCTTTTATCCTCTCGCCAACCCAAACGTGTAGATCTGTGCACAAACAAGCTCATTGTTGGCTAATGGTTTTAACTGCTGGTATGTTCTGCTGGTTTTGGTTTATTTAGGCTTGATATTAAAAGTATTTTGCTTTTATGTGTTTTATATTACGTATGTTATGCTGGTTCTATGATTATGTCAGCTGAATTATCTGACAGTTTGAATGATCTCAGTACAGAAAAAGGTAAGATAAAAATATTTTAATACACCAACTGTTCTGTACCTCTGCACAACTATAAAAGGCACAGGAACTCTGTTCTCTTCATCTGGGTAGCCCTATATAACAGGGTCGCAAAATTTTAAGGGGATAGAGCTCCTCTAAAAATTACGTAGAAAGTAGCATTTTAGCAGGGAGTGGCTTTTAGTCAAGATGGGGTACACTCTGTGCAATCTGCCCCAAATCTTGGCCAAGGTAAACCAAATTCTGCACCAAGGAAAGGTGACTTCTGTATTCTACACAATTAATTCAGACAGAGCAAATGTGTGCATCTGCAAACTTGATTCTGCTTCTGTAGTCATGAGAAGAAGCAGAATCAGAAAGGGAAACTGGACGACTGAATAGCTCCACTTCCCTGGTCATTGACAATCCAACTCTCCCTTTAGCTTCTGAGGTTCCATGAGGCACTACCCATACATTTCCAAAATTTTCTTTGCAGCCTCAAGGCCTAGACACTTGCTTTTTTCATTTCTTTAAAATGAAAAGAAAGCTCAGAGATTCCAGAAGCTGCATCCTGCTGTGCTGAAGTTCTTGCATAAACCACAGGCACGTGTAGTGTCTATGAGACATCTGAAAGTTCTATGCAAGTTGGCATTTAGCCCATGACTGGCACATTGCACACAGAGCAGTGGCGACACTCAGCTAGTAGGACACAGCCTGGGGAAGCTTCTCTTATGACTAGTATGTGCCAAGGAGGTTGTGTGACTAGGCCCTGAGTGGATCCCTAGAATGGAAGGCCCACAACAGGACATGGCACACTTGCACCTCTCATTCCAACCCAGCCATCTTTCCTAATTTTCCCACATACTCTGACTAGGTCCGTTCCACTCACTGTGCACTTGTGGGGCTTCTCTCCTGTGTGGCGCCTCATGTGGACAACTAGCATGTACTGAGCTTTGAAGGGTCGTTGCTCCCGGGAGCAGTCACGCCAGTGGCACACAAACTCCTTCTTCTCCCCATGGATGTGTTCATTATTGATGTGCTGCAAGGTCAGGGGAGAAAACCAGTGCAGAGGCAGAAAGTCAGTGGAAGTGGCCATTTTGGGATTCATAAAAGAAGTGTTCATAGATGAGAGGAAAAAGAATTGCTCCACTGAGGGCAAGACTAGAAGCTTGCTGAGATGAGATCACAGCATTCATTCATTCATTCATTCATTCATTCATTCATTCATTCATTCTATCTATCTATCTATCTATCTATCTATCTATCTATCTATCTATCTATCTATCTATCTATCTATCTATCTATCTATCTATCTATCTAAGAAGTGGTTTGGCTTTTACATTAGTAATCAAGCAAATACATTTAAACATTGGAAGAGGCTGTGTTGTATAACAGTTAGAGCACTGGTCAGTGCAGGATGGCCTGCATTTAAATCCCCGCTCAGTCACAAAGTTCTCTTTGTGGTAAATCAGCTGTCATGGGGCCTAGCCCAATTTACAGCTATTGTATGAAGAGAAAAGGGAGTGTTTCTATTTAGTCAAGTGTGTTTCTATTTAGTCTATTTTATTTAGTCAAGGAAGGATGAGGTATAAATATAAAGAATTAAATATAATTGCACATTCCAGTATCTCAGTGAAAGGATCTTTCCTGCAAAGACCTTTTAAGGCCTTAAAACGTCACTTCTGGTTTAAAAACAACAACACAGAAGTGACCTTTTAAGGATCCTGAAGCACCTAGAACAGTGGTTCTCACACATTTAGCACTGGGACCCACTTTTTAGAATGAGAATCTGCCAGGACCCACCAGAAGTGATGTCATGACTGGAAGTGACATCATCAAGCAGGAAAATTTTTCACAATCCTAGGCTGCAGTCCTACCCACACTTACCCAGGAGTAATTCCCATTGTTAAAAGAATGTATATAGTAGCTTGTTAAAAGTACAGGTCTGTAACATTTCCCCAAATGCAGTCACATACCATGGTAGCATCAAGTCTAATATATTAAAAATAAAATATTGAAATGAATGGGGACCTACCTGAAATGGGCTCATGACCCACCCAGTGGGTCCTGACCCACGGTTTGAGAAACACTGCCTTAGAAGGCATTCTGAGGGCTGTGGAGGCTGCATGAGGTCTCCCCGTCCCTCAGAACACACTCTGGAGCTTTTGGAAGGTCCATATGGGTCCAACACTGCAGGTTTGGGGACTCACGGTTAATGAAATCCGCAGGTCCTGAATCCATGGATACCGCAGGCCCACTGTACTGTTTTCTTTAATTGGCCCACTCTGACCCACCATAAAGGGTAAGAGTGAGTGCCCAGGCAGCTGAACATTTCAGTGACTCCTTAAGATTGGATGCCATTTTGTTGTTTTTGAAATGAAACATGCTAGAAGCGTGCTTGAGGCCTGCTAGAAATGTCACTTCCTCCTGTCTCCGATCTGAAGAACGAGTGCAGCCTGGATTCAGTCCACAAGATCATGAGGGAGCATTCAGATGCTGGGCAGACTGAGTCCCTCTTCATCACACTTCAAACTTCTATAGCAGATCACAGAGAAGATACTTGGTCTTTGTTTTCACCCTGCCGAATGCTGTTACTTCATTGTCTCAACGAAGGCAGACAACTGCCATTGCAATTCATCATGATTTATAGCTTTGATTCTGAGCCTACCTTATGCAAAAAGGATAAGCAGGCATCATTTGCATATCCTGTCTCAGGGCAGTAGGTTGGACAAGACAACCATCCCCATTCATTCCAGGGCCCTCTAGTCCCCAACACAGGTAGATATCCCGTTACTCACGTGCACCAGCTGCTCCTGGGTGTCAAACTCTTTGGAGCATCCTTCCCAGTGGCAGTTGGTTTCATACACAGCCTCGGCCTCCACCTTCCCATCTTCCTTCTCCAGTTCATCCCGGGGATCTAGCATTCCTAATAAGGGGTCCTGAGATGGAGGGTAAGAGAAATACGCCCAGAGGTTTTTAAGGACAATTTGTCAATGATTCAACCCAATTTCTCCCAGCACAGTTGAAAGGAAGTGAGGAGGTAGCCTCTCCGCCCATTGAGAGTTAGTGGTATTAGGGAGTTTTTTTTGCACATGCTTTTGTGCCTTGTAGCTGCTGTGAGGGAAGCACTTCTACTATGGTGCAGAGTGAGAAGCCCTGGCTCGGTGGCAGAGCACATGTTTTGCATACAGAAGGTTCCAGGTTCAATCTGCAGCATCTCCAGGCACCTCAGGGAGTGCAACTGGGCAAGGAGAGAGCGCTGCCTGATAGACTTGAAAGAGCTGCAGACAGTTGCACTACTCAGACCCCTGCTCTGACTTTGGACAAGACAGCTTCAGCTGTTTAGTCCACATACAACGTTTTTTCATGCGCCTCCTGGTTACCTCACGAGTGACTGATTGTGTGAAGCCATGCTTAAAGTGGGTTTGTGGCATGGGCAGCTTTCTCTCACAGTGGAGCTATGAGATCTTTTTCTTCCTGCACTTTTAAATGACTGGCTTGTATCCATATGGTACGCTGACACAAAGGCCAAAGGAAAGTAGCCGCATTTTACAACAACAATAATAAAAGACACAGGAGGTCAAAATGTCTCCCTACACATCCACTTACTTAACTCCAGCTGTCATTTGCCTACTCAGACAAAAAGGGTATTATACACTGTCTGAAATGACCTGATAGGGCTCTGGTGAATCTCCAAAGGGAAGGGAATCTGATCAGACTGGAGCAGCTATTGAGAACGCTTCTCTTTCCATATCCTTGGCATCTGAACATGCCACACAGATGAGATTAACTGGTCCTTTCCATCCATGCTGGGGACTTTTGGGGGGATGCACAGAAAGAGGCCCCTAAAGTTCACACATTTTCTTACTTATGGTAGAATTGCATTTAACACTAGATTAACGTGGAGGTGCAAAAGGAGCTGTTAACAGATCTGATATCACAGATCATTTTTTCTTAAGAGTTGGATTCCACATTATATTATTATGTGAAATTTAGTCTGTTTCTGCCTAAACGTTCTCCCCTTATAGGCAATGAAAAAGGAGGGACAAGGCACTCCCTTGCAGCTAAGCTTCCTTCCCTTTCCAACAGCTAGCGGAAGAGCCCCATGAGTGGGAAGAGCTAAAGGAAAAAGCCAAGTCGCAGTTCCTGCTTGTGAGTATGATTTGGCTCTCTCAATCCTCCAGGGGTGCAGGATAAAGTGATGGACAGCTATCAAACCCATTCAGTTTTACAAGTCTAGCAGAAGAAAGTCTTCAGGATTCTAACAGGCAGAGGAGAGCTGCTTTCCTGTGTAATAAGTGTAAAATGTGGCCTAGCTCTTAGATCTCTGATTTAAGGTGCAATCCTAACCAACTTTCCAGCCAACTGACTTAGCCACAGTGCAGCCCCCAAGGTAAGAGTAACATGGAGTTAATATGCCCTTGGCTTGAGGAGGCCCCCTTGACTAGCTCCCCACTGCAGGATGCAGTGCACGCCATACTGGCACAGCTATGTCAGTGCTGGAAAGTTGGTTAGGACTGCACCCTAACACACTCAGCAGAAACATATAGTACAGCTCTTCCTGGGCCACACCATTTTAGATGACTTATGGAGGAATCTTCCATTTGAATACTTTCCTCCCTAACCTGCCTGCGCATAGAAAAACAGAATACCAAGGAGAAATCTAGTTGTATCCTTTGTATGGTACTCTTCCACCAGAAGCGGTTTTTTGACCCCACAAAGCAGCCTCACCACTTCCATAACTACCTGGAGTCTGAAATGACACAGTTGAGGAGACATGGTCTTGCTATACATGTAGGTGAGTTCTTATCTCAGCAGTTTACCAGTAGGAAGCAAAATGAGATGTCATCTATCCGTAATATGGTGTGAGAGGATCATGGTTTTATGCCCTTTGTGAGAACTCCCCCCTCTGCCTCTTTCTCTCTGAATGAACCACTCAGCACACTGCTAACAGACTATGGATGTGAAGAGAGTGTGCATTTGTGTATGTGTGAACATGTTGCTATGGCCTAGTGTTACCTGTGTCCCCGTAGAAGCTGGGCTGGAAATGTCACCCTCCGAACACTCCTCCAGGCACTTGGTGCTCAGGGCATCCAGAGGGCTGCCCAGGCTGGGCTCTGACTTCAGCTGCGGGAAAGAGATGGCGAGAGCTCCAGGTGATGGCGCCCTCTCCAGCTATAGCCCCTACCCAAATGAGGCCTTTCTCCCTCTTGCCTCTGCAGCCACCCTTCTTCCTCCCCCCCAAAACAGCTGGACAGATCATTCTAAGGATCTACCAAGAGCACCAAAGTACCCTTGGCTAGTTGGTTTTTTAAGAAAATGTATTTTTGATGTGGATCCTATTGGCCTGCACAACAGGGACAATGCTGATGGGGGGCTTTTGGTAGTCCTACACCTTAGAACACTATGCGGAGAAGGGCAGTATGGTGGATTTGATGTGCGCTTACCTGGCAGTGCTTCAGCATCCCGCGGGGTGGAGGCATATGGTGCATCATCCCTGCTCGGCTGGGCATGTGCTCATGAGGCCCACAGGGGACCATAGGTGGATTGTGGCCAAATGACATCCCCTGCGCTTTCTGGTGGCCCATGGGGCTCTGGAACCCAAGGGACGGGCTGAAGAGGATGACAGAACAAAGCATGAAGCATGACTGCACAGTGGCATGAGCGTCTCTTTCTCTGTTCCCAGGAGTGCAGAACATGTTACTGAATACGGAATTCAGTTTTCTCAACATCTCAACTGTAGTATAATCTGTTTAGTTTGGTGCTAGTTGAAAAGCACAGCGTAAAGTGGTCCTTAGAGAGGCGGAAGGGCCCTGCCTTCCACGAATCTAACCAAGAAAAAGAACCCCTACCTGACGGTACCAATGGAGAGATGCCCATAGGAGCCACTGGCTGAGGCACAACGTGAGTTTATGTAGGCCACCAGAGAATTGGGAGAGGTGCGGATGACAGTCTGCAGGTCTATACTGGCATCTGAGAGTGGGGAGATGGACAGTGCCCGTTTCTTGGTCAGCTTGGCTGTGCTTCGGGGTGTAGAAAAGCGTGTACCTGGGGTGAAATAGGAAGAGATGTTTGTGTCTAAGAGGAGGGATCTGGGATGAAATTGACACTAATGGGAGCACCAATAGAAGTGCGCCCCCCCCCCCAAACAACATAGTGACTGCTGGGGCGGGTGGGATAACTGGGTTATTCACTGAATAAAAAACAAGCATGCTAAGTAGTTCAAGTCATGTGCTGTAACTTCTAGCTTGACACTTTGAAGCAAGTCGCATTTTCAGGATCAAACTGCTGTTTCATAGTGATAACTTTCAGCAGGAGAACAGCAGGGAAATAAATACTCTCTCATCTCCCTTTTTCAGTCGGTGATGGGGACTGGAAGGAGGGCAGATCAGGACCAGAAAGGGAGTGGGTTTGGCAGGGCAGTACCCACCGAATCCAAACCTCCTTTCCAGGCTCAATCTGCCTTCACAGATCCACGAGGACATGCACCAGCAATATCACTAGTGCAGGTCTGAGTTGACCCCCCAGGACAGCAAGGGACAAATGCTCCTTTCCCCCCTAAGAGGGCGCCAGAGGTTGAAACTCCCCCACAAGTTACAGCAGGTGCCACCTTGATGCTGCTGCATCGCTGCACGGGGAGTTTGCTAGTATTGGTCTGTAAGTGTCACATGCCATTTGGTCCTTTACACACAGCTGATTCAGGGCCGAGAACTCCTCACTCCTAAGAGACTAAGGGAGCAGTAGAAATGGTCATCAGCCCCTTCATCTCTCACATGATGTGCAGCTCTTCACACACACACACACACACACACACACACGCACGCAAAGCCAGCCTTGGTCAGCCTTGGTTCCACTAAATCCAGGAGAGTGCCCGCATGGCTAACCAGCCAAGTTAGAGAGGCTGTGAAGGGCGAGGAAGCTTCCTTCCGTAAATGGAAGTCTTGCCCTAATGAGGAGAATAAAAAGGAACATAAACTGTGACAAAAGAAATGTAAGAAGGTGATAGGGGAGGCCAAGCGAGACTATGAGGAACGCATGGCCAGCAACATTAAGGGGAATAATAAAAGCTTCTTCAAAAATGTTAGAAGCAGGAAACCCACCAGAGAAGCGGTTGGCCCTCTGGATGGTGAGGGAGGGAAAGGGGAGATAAAAGGAGACTTAGAGATGGCAGAGAAATTAAATGAGTTCTTTGCATCTGTCTTCACGGCAGAAGACCTCGGGCAGATACCGCTGCCCGAACGGCCCCTCCTAACCGAGGAGTTAAGTCAGACAGAGGTTAAAAGAGAAGATGTTTCAGACCTCATTGATAAATTAAAGATCAATAAGTCACCGGGCCCTGATGGCATCCACCCAAGAATTATTAAGGAATTGAAGAATGAAGTTGCAGATCTCTTGACTAAGGTATGCAACTTGTCCCTCAAAACGGCCACGGTACCAGAAGATTGGAGGACAGCAAATGTCACGCCTATTTTTAAAAAGGGAAAGAGGGGGGACCCGGGAAACTATAGGCCGGTCAGCCTAACATCCATACCGGGTAAGATGGTGGAATGCCTCATCAAAGATAGGATCTCAAAACACATAGACGAACAGGCCTTGCTGAGGGAGAGTCAGCATGGCTTCTGTAAGGGTAAGTCTTGCCTCACAAACCTTATAGAATTCTTTGAAAAGGTCAACAGGCATGTGGATGCGGGAGAACCCGTGGACATTATATATCTGGACTTTCAGAAGGCGTTTGACACGGTCCCTCACCAAAGGCTACTGAAAAAACTCCACAGTCAGGGAATTAGAGGACAGGTCCTCTCGTGGATTGAGAACTGGTTGGAGGCCAGGAAGCAGAGAGTGGGTGTCAATGGGCAATTTTCACAATGGAGAGAGGTGAAAAGCGGTGTGCCCCAAGGATCTGTCCTGGGACCGGTGCTTTTCAACCTCTTCATAAATGACCTGGAGACAGGGTTGAGCAGTGAAGTGGCTAAGTTTGCAGACGACACCAAACTTTTCCGAGTGGTAAAGACCAGAAGTGATTGTGAGGAGCTCCAGAAGGATCTCTCCAGACTGGCAGAATGGGCAGCAACATGGCAGATGCGCTTCAATGTCAGTAAGTGTAAAGTCATGCACATTGGGGCAAAAAATCAAAACTTTAGATATAGGCTGATGGGTTCTGAGCTGTCTGTGACAGATCAGGAGAGAGATCTTGGGGTGGTGGTGGACAGGTCGATGAAAGTGTCGACCCAATGTGCGGTGGCAGTGAAGAAGGCCAATTCTATGCTTGGGATCATTAGGAAGGGTATTGAGAACAAAACGGTTAGTATTATAATGCCGTTGTACAAATCTATGGTAAGGCCACACCTGGAGTATTGTGTCCAGTTCTGGTCGCCGCATCTCAAAAAAGACATAGTGGAAATGGAAAAGGTGCAAAAGAGAGCGACTAAGATGATTACGGGGCTGGGGCACCTTCCTTATGAGGAAAAGCTACGGCGTTTGGGCCTCTTCAGCCTAGAAAAGAGACGCTTGAGGGGGGACATGATTGAGACATACAAAATTATGCAGGGGATGGACAGAGTGGATAGGGAGATGCTCTTTACACTCTCACATAGTACCAGAACCAGGGGATATCCACTAAAATTGAGTGTTGGGCGGGTTAGGACAGACAAAAGAAAATATTTCTTTACTCAGCGCGTGGTCGGTCTGTGGAACTCCTTGCCACAGGATGTGGTGCTGGCGTCTAGCCTAGACGCCTTTAAAAGGGGATTGGACGAGTTTCTGGAGGAAAAATCCATTATGGGGTACAAGCCATGATGTGTATGCGCAACCTCCTGATTTTAGGAATGGGTTAAGTCAGAATGCCAGATGTAGGGGAGAGCACCAGGATGAGGTCTCTTGTTATCTGGTGTGCTCCCTGGGGCATTTGGTGGGCCGCTGTGAGATACAGGAAGCTGGACTAGATGGGCCTATGGCCTGATCCAGTGGGGCTGTTCTTATGTTCTTATGTAGTCTGCTGGTGACCAAGCAGCACTATACTTCCATGTTCCTCCTCTGTGGTGTTAGTATCTCTTTCATTTCCACTGACTGCTGCACTCTGTCTATCCACCTAGACTCCCACCTGTCCGCCCAGCCTGAGCCATGTCTTGGCCATGGATTCAACTCCTGGCTCTTTTGCCTGGAGACTAAGGACCCAATCCTATCCAATTTTCCATTGCTGGTGCAGTTGTGCCAGTGGGGTGTGAGCTGCATCCTGCAGTGGAGGGGCAGTCACTTGGGCTTCCTCAAGGTATGGGAACATGTGCTCCCTTACCACGGGGCTGCATTGTGGCTGCAATGAAGCTGGAAAGTTGGATTGGATTGGGCCCCAAGTTCTCTCCTGCTTACATATGATCTCTCTAAACTGCTTTCTTTGCCTCCATGAGATGATGCAGCTGTATCACAAAATGTTGTGAAATTTCACTGCAAACTAGCTAGATAATGCCTACTGTAATACTCCAAGACATATAGAGGTGATGTATTTATTTGCTGGACCTTCACCCAAAGTATTACTATTGAAAATGCTACTTGCCTCAAAGGGTCAACCTATCAACACTTGTTAAATGGCACAACGGTGCACTTGCCTCTTCAGTAGTGGGAGTTGCTGTAGCAAAAATACCAGGCTCCAGCTGCCAGCTGGAGTTTCAGCCTAAGCTTATCTCTCCCACCAATCTGTTCTGTATCCCATAATATTCAATTCCCCCCTATACCCCCTCCTTCATTTCATCCAGCTCCAACCCCTCTAAACTCACCATCACTATGAGGAGTTTGTTCCACCCCTTGTGCCATCCCGTAGGTGTGGTGATTGCCTATGGCGTTGGCCTGATGGTAATATGGCAAGTCATTGATCCCTGGAAGAGAACCAAGCAAGTCATTAAAATCAGAAGCACATTACCCTGATCGACAGGTCCTCACATGCAACACGAACTGTATGCAACACCAAGTCCAAGTCCACCTTTGCCAGCTCAAGTAGGGAAATTGTGGGGTGGTGAGGCAGACTGTAGAACAAAAGAATTCCTAATCTATCCCAAGATCCCAGCACCGAGTACGGGCATTCAAAGCAAGCATTCTGTGGGTGGAACAGCTGCTAAGGAGGTGGAATCCTGAACTGATAGACTGCCTCTTTGCCAACGACTGAGTCGTGACTGGCACTGTGATGAAAACCAGCTGGGTACAATTAGTTCTAGAGGAGTGTAAGAGCCAGGCCTATGATGGAGGCAAGGCAGATTCTCCCAGAGCAGGTTGAGAAGGTAGTCAGGATACTTTGGGCCAGGTGCCAGGCAACCACACCTCTAGGGAGACTAGTAAGGATAACCCCCTCTCCAGTGCACCTCTGAGACGGTGCCTGGGCATGGCCGCTTTGATTTGGGATCAGACAGAGGAAGCTCGAGAGCATCCTGATAAGAGGAGAGAAGGAAGAGATGGACCATGGGACACTAAGCAGTGACACTGCATAGCCCTTACAGGATGGACTGAAGTCTTGCTGAGCCTAGGAGGATGGATGGATGAATGGATGGCAAGTGTAAATATGGATTGGTGATACTATATATTATTGGGAAGAATTACTGGGGAAATTGTATGCAGCAGTTGCTTTCCAAGTATGTTCTGAGTAACCCCAGGGATCCTAGGAAGCCTACCAGGCGCTCCTCAATGAGAAGGTCAATAATAGCAGAGAAGTGTCCCTGAAAGGCACACTACCATTGATCTTCCCCTGCAAGTTGTGCTGATTGTGTTCTAGGGGAAAAAAGGGCACTCTCTTCTACTTGCCTAGAGAAATTGTGAGATCTCTCAGGTTGATGCTCCATCAAAACTGAAAGAATACTACTACTACTACTACTACTACTACTACTACTACTACTACTAACAACAGTATTTATATACCACTTTTCAACTCAAAGTTCACAAAGCGGTGAACTTTGTGGACCTCCACCCCAAAAGGGTCTGAAATATAAAGGGATTTCATGGCAGATATGCAGGGGCCCCACAACAGACAAATCAATGTGAAGAGGGTTATGGGAATTTCTTGCACAGAAACTTGACCAGCAGGCAAATTAAGATGGTTTGGATGGAGTGTTTAGTGAGTGAGTGAGTGAATGATGCAGCTCCTTTTCCATGGCCTGGTGGCTGCAGTGAGACTGACCTTCCACCATGGTGCTGGGCTGGCCTTGCCCATGGAGAGGCCGAAGGTAGCAATGGTCCACGTAGCTGTTGACTGGTGGGTTCATTGGATTGAACATGGTTCATCAGAGGCTGGGTGCAGTCAGGGGCACATCTGCTTTTTGGAGGGTAAGGTGGGCCAGGAGGAGGCACTGTTCCTGCTGAGGGATCCAGATCTGAAAGACAGAATGTGGTTTATGTGAGTAAGCTAGAGAGAGCTATGCTATCCACAGTCAGTAATGCATTGGTTCTGGAACTGTTCTTGCCTGGCTTCACAACACATCCTGGCTTGCATCAACTTTAATGGGCATCTTTTATGACTAATTCCAGTAATAGTATCATTATCATATGGCCTTCTAGAGCAGGGGTGCTCAATAGGTGGATCGCGATCTACCGGTAGATCGCGAGGCAAAATGAGTAGATCGCAGAGTGCCGACCCCCCCCTTCAGGTGCCTCTGGGAGGAAACGTTGGGAGTAAGCCCCATTGTACTCAATGGGGCTTACTCCCAGGTAAGTGTGGCTAGGATTGCAGCCTCACAGCCTAATCCTAGGCATGTCTAGACAGGAGTAAGTCCTGTTATACTCAGTGGGGCTCAAGGTACACCAACATACATTGTACACATAAATGTTATATATTATGATGGCGTGAACATTGTAAAAAAAACTCTGGTAGATCTCCAGGCCTTGCTGGGTTTCAAAGTAGCTCTCGAGCCAAAAAAGTGTGAGCACCCCTGTTCTAGAGGGATGCCTCAGATTTCATTTGGCATGGTTTTTGGTGTGGGGTGAGTGTGTTCAGAAGCCCTTTGCTGGATACCTTGATGGTTAGGCTGTTTAAAAAGCAGTGATTTTAAGAGCATTTGTTGTGTTTGTTTCTTGTACTTCATAATAACTATAGCAACATTATCTATACCGGACAAACATGTTCTGGGGTTTCTCAATTATCAGCAATACTGCCTGGATTCCAGCAGAGGGAGCCAGGATCCTATAACACTGAATGTTACCCTTAAGCCGTGCCTGTATTTTTTCCCCTTTCAAACAGCAGACGGGGTGTGTGTGTGATTTTGATTCTGAAAATGTTGGGTGAGGGGGGGGAGGGTGATATAAACATCCTTAAACATCCTTCCCACTGCTACTCCAAAGCAACTGACAACCACTTGCATTTCAGGAAAATCAAAGTCCACTATCATAATGGATCTTGATCAATAATTGAATGGATGATTAACCCCAGATTATTAGTCATAGATTTTCTGCATAACATGCAGCCTGGTCCTTACAGTCCAGGATATGGTAAACAATTATTTAACAAGTTTCTTTTTTAAAAACTTACAAACAGTAACAAAACTAGTTGCAAACTAGGCCACAATGAATGGCTGGGGGAAAGAATGACCAAGGAATGGTCAAAGGGGTGGGGCAGGAAAAGAGTGGGAGAAAAGAGGAGGGAAGGAGCAAGGAAGGGAGGGATATGTTGGGTGTCCTAGCTATCTCAGTGCTTGATTCTTGAAAGAAAAGCTTATTAATGTGTCTTAGGGGGTACTTCCAGCCCATTTCTCTCCAGATGATGATGTGGTGATGATGATAAGAATGAGACCATCATATAAACCATAAATGAAAAAGTGAAAACACAGCAGCCTTATCTCCCAAAAGTAACTAAGAAAAACAAACCCTGAAAAAAATTAAAGTCATTATTGTGAAGCACCTACACTGAAGCAAACGTTATATGCAGGATTAATCATAAATGGCTCTAACAATCTCACAGTATAGCTATTTTTAATCAGTTTCTATAAGATTCAAAATTATTTTCTCCCCATTGTAAAATAAATGTTAAGATTAACTAGAAATTAA
Organism: Tiliqua scincoides; assembly: GCF_035046505.1. Taxonomy (NCBI): domain Eukaryota; kingdom Metazoa; phylum Chordata; class Lepidosauria; order Squamata; family Scincidae; genus Tiliqua; species Tiliqua scincoides. The sequence goes on along the minus strand of NC_089822.1, from coordinate 125,352,359 downwards.
TTTGATATAAATCAGTTGACCTAGACTGGAGAATAGCTAGTTAAAGCAAAAATCATAGTTTAATGAAATAAGAGATTTAAACAAACCAAACCCCAAACCAAAGCCAAAACAAACAAACAAACCCCAAACAAATAAAAGCACAAAACACAACAACAAGGTCCAACTCAATGGATTTAAAACTAGGAACTCTCATATAAAACAATATTTGACCTTTAACCAAGGAGTAGATTTAATGTGCACCACTTGGTCCAACTCCAGTTGTTTTCTTTCGCTTTCTTGAGTGGCAAGAAATGACAACATCACAGAGTAGTAACCAGACATCCAACTATATTAGGCCACACCAGTGTAAATTATATAACCTTGCTTTTCTCAGAGATTCAGCATGGCTTGTGCCTCACAACTCTACCTGAAAAGGAATATTTTGAAATACTTTGCACTGCTCAATGGAGAATTTTATGGAATGAGCCTAGGCATGTCTACTCAGAAGTAACAGCACAATCCTATGCGTGTCTAATCAGAAGGAAGTTGCATTGTGTTCAGTGAGACTTACCCCCAGGAAAGTGGGTAGCCTCAGTTTTACTTGCACCAATGGCATTTACTCCCCAGTGATTGCTCTAAGATTCCTGCCTGAGTGTATCACTTGTTTCAGTGCCTTCTGCTGTCAGTCTCATTCCCTGCCATTTGAGTTGCCTCCAAAGATTTTAAATTCCACACTGGACAACTTCATTCAGTATTGTCAGATAGGTTGTCAGGAATTGCAAAGACCACAAGAGTATCACAGTTACTCCTGATGAGTTGCTATGGATGAATGGACTACATTCCCTCCCCCCCCCCCCATGCAATTTGGAGGGCCAGGAAGCACTGGTCAGTTAAGATGGAGTTCTACTGGCTGGCTTGCAGGGAGGGTAGTTGCACAGCTGCTGAAACCTCTGGCAGGTGGGAAGAGCCAGTTGGATATCCCCCCTTCTTCCAGCCATTGGGCCTTGTGATGGTTAAGAAGGAGTTATCCTGGCTGGTTTGGAATGTGGGCAAAATTAAGAGGGGCTGACATCTCAATCATCATCCCATAATGCTTTCCTTTTAGTAACACTAAATTCCAGAGGAGGGTCAGTTTCTGCCAGCGATCCTGATGCAGCAAACAGCAGCATGAACGCCAAAGAGGCTGATGAGAGAACGTGACCATTGACTTCTGCCCCTGCTGCCATGCCAGGATCAGGAGTCAAGAGCAAACAGTAACCATCTGCCCTGGGCCCAGTCACTGAAGGAAAGGAGGAGTTTGGCATGGAGATACGCTTTGTTGGAGTTTTACCAGTCCTGCCTCTGCCTCACCCCTCTTAAATCTGTAGAACATCTTACAGACAGTCATTAATAGATGAAGGAGTTAAAGTAAACTAAGGAGCCTCTCTGTAGACACCAATGCACCAGAAAATGAAGCTGGCAGCAGTGCCCCTGAAGGAAGAAACATGGGAAGAGGATCAAGAACAATGTTATATTGAGTGTCAGCAGAAAGCCGGTCAGAGTTACAATGTGAACATACGGAGTTGCCTTCTGGAGAGTCAGAACATTGGCCCATCTAGTTCAGAATCACCTTCTCTGACTGTGAGCAATGCTCCAAGGTGTTCTCCAGTCCTACCTGAAGATGGTGGGGATCGAACCGGGGACCTCCTGCATGCAAAACTGGTGCCCCACCACTGAATCACTGTCAATATATAGAGGAATGAATGTCCAAGCTAAGTGTATGCATGCACGTGTTGTGGTCAATGTAAGTTGAAAGGAAATGTGCAAAGAAATCAGTCAATGTGCAAATTCACACTGGACACCTTGATGAACGTGTCCAAGTGAACAGTAAGGGATTTCTTCATATTTCCTGGCCAAGCAACTGTTACCCTGCATGTGCCTGATCTTGTCTGATCTCAGAAGCTAAGCAGGGTCAGGCCTGGTTAGTACTTGGATGGGAGACCACCTTGGAATACCGGGTGCTGTAGGCTTATACCATAGTCTTTCGAGACTGAAGGCTGCCAACCAACCAGGCACAGCCTTCCAATGATGTCAAGGAATACCCAGAACATCCAACCATCAACAGGATCTTTCATGTTCCACATCTTCCACTTGAAAACCTTGCATGTTCATTGGCCGATATGTGCAATCCTCACATCATCCAACATGACTTGGAAGTTACATCTACTGACCAGACAGTGTATACTATGACCTGCTTAATTAATAAAAAAAAATGTGTTCACATCTTCCATGATCCAGTGAAATTACACCCCAAGCCCCATTTTTCTGCACATTTGCCATTCAGCTCACATTTGAGGGGGAGGAGAAGAGTCCAGATAGCAAGGAGGACTGACTGTGAGCTGTTTCACGGCAGTGGGAGGGGGTGTGCTTTCTCTGAAAGAGGGAAGAAATATGTAGGTGGTTTTTAATTGCATGTTTCAGCCGTTTAGACTGTTTAATTGAATTTTACAAGAACAGCTTTGGTTATCCTCCCGGATCAAAAGGTGGAGTAGAAATTAGTTAACAAATTACATTTTATAAGAGCATTTACATTTTATTATTTAATGTGTTTCTTTCATGAGAGGGCAGCCTTAAAAAGGTACAATTAAAAGGAGGTGGGGTGAGACCATAAGAACCTGCGAGACAGTTTTGCAATTAACATCACCACCGTAATCCTCCTCCCTATTATACCCTCTCACACATACTCTGCAAGGGTCCTCCTTCCCATATACTTGGGCCACTGTTATGTACCAACCTTGTCAAAACTGCTACTAAAATTATTCCACACGCATGCGGACACAAATTGCAAAGTGCAGAACCTGTGAGAAGATAAGGACAGAATACTTGGAAAAGTCCTCTCAGGGGAAGGAGCTAATCATATTGACAGATCACACAACTTCTTCACTCTCCCAGCACAGGCAAGGAAGAGAATCAGATCATAGACCAGGCAATCAGATTCCCAAGTGCTTCCCACTCAAGGAATTGTCCTGGCAGAAAAGGGGAATATAAATGTTATTTATTAGATATTTTAATCCTGCCCTCCCTTCAAGGGTAGTGTACAAGACTGTTTCCTCCCATTTTATCCTCACAACCACCCTTGGAGGTAAGTTAGACTGAGAAATAGTGACTGTTCCAAGGTCAACCATGGAGCTTCATGGCTGAGGAGGTATTAGACCGGAGGTCTCCATAGTTCTAGGTCACTGTTCTAACTATTACCTCATACTAGTTGAGTGGGTGATGGTATGGGGAGCAGAGCACATGCTTTACATGCAGAAAGGTCCAGGTTCAGTCCGAGGCAGAGCTGGGAAAGATCCATGTCTGAAATCCCAGAGAGCCATTGCTAGTCAGTGTAGGCCAGTGATTTTCAGCAGGTGGATTGGAATAAAAAGAGATGATTCAGCCTCAAGTGAGTCATGTAAGTGCTGTTGCTGTTTGGTTTTGAGGGTTGGGTTTGCACTGCTTGGCCTGGATCAGAGTCTTAGGCCGTGGCATAGTTCAGGGAGGGCAGGGGGGTACATTGCCCCTGGTACCCATGCCTTGAAGGAGTGTGTTAGAGGCATCCAAAAGGCACTTCCAGTTTTTGGTGAAAACTGGAAGTGCATTTTGGAGGCTGTCATATGGAAGTGTTAAAAATTTTGATGGGGGTGTTATGAGGGTGTTAAAAATTTTAGTGCTCCGGGGAACCAGATGCCTTAGTTATGCCATAGGTGAGCTAATTTCACTGGAGCCTTCAACTAAAGTCTCTAAAGCTTCAGTGGTCCTCTGCAGTTTTTCACCCACCCATTTGCTCTCTCCTCCCATGGCGCCCCCTTTACTCTCAGCCCTGCTTTGTTTTCTCCTTCTCTCTCCCCACCTGTCCAAACTGAGTGCATACTGTTGCCAGGTCTTTTTGGGCCCCTTTTGCCCACTGAACTCTTGAAGGTGGACCCCATGTTACAGACTGGGATTTAAAGTGATTTCCAGCTCTTGGTAAGTTAAATAGTGTAGACAATCTTGAGCTAGATGGTCTGACTCAATAGTACACAGCTCCCAAAGGCAGTTTTATACGTCTTATATTTTTATCCACATCGTTAAACCCTGTACTGTTTAAAAAAAAAATTCATGTTTCTCATTCATTTGTTTTTATTCATATGTTTTTACTTGTATGTATATTTTTACATTGGACATTACCCTGAGCGTACAAAAGGCAGTATATAAATTTTTTAATACAACATTTAAAAAAATGTCCTTGCAAATGATCCAGTTTTATTTTTGAGATTCTGCCCTGGTGATTCATTACACCGACACTCCCATAAAGACCAACATGATGTCAGAAGAGGCTCTGAAGTGGCAATTTTCCATATGACTACAGCAAGAAAAAGAAGAAAGTGTGTATTTTGATTGCTATGGATGGCAATATTTGCTATTCCAGGTGTTTCAGTTCTAAAACAGGAAAGGGATGTAGCTCCCTTCCCTGCTTTAGCATCTGTTTTGCATGCCAAAGATCCTAGATTTAACCCTGGGCATCTCCAGGTAGGGAAGGGAATAATTTTTGCCTGAAACTCTGGAGAGCTGCTGCCAGGACAGTGTCCACAATACTGACCCAACTGCTCAGTAGTTCAAATAAATAAAAATAAATAAATAAAAATCCCCCTCTTCTAATCACCAACACAGGTCCCAGGGCTTAAGCTAAGACTGGTTCTAGCGCAGAAGTATTAAACACACAGCGGCACACTCATGAATAGTATAGAAAAAGCTTGAAAGCACTCTGTTACTGGACAGAGAAAAGAAAGCCTGATACTGAGGGCCAAAAACAACATGGGACGAGTTGATGGGGGTGGGTTGCTTGACTTGCTCCTTCTCAGCTAGTTCCCTGCTCAAAATTGCCCCAAACTGTTTTGTGGGGGGCAGTGCGGGGTGGGGGGAAATGGGCCCCCCAGTTTGTTCCCTTGAGGTTGAGAAAGAAAGGGCAGGGCTATATTAATCCATGGCTGGGGCCCTAAACTTTCAGATATTTTGGGCCCCCTTAGGCACTTCAGTCTTTCACCCCACTACAGCTGACAGTATATATATTAACAATGCCTCAGCAAAAAGAAAACAGGCCCCTACTCCCTGCGGGACCCCTAGGATTCAGCTTAACAAGATTTATGAATAATACACCCCTGAAGATGGGGTTGGGGGGGGGGAGAAGGGTGACCAGACATTCTCTTTTACCAGGGCATGTCCTCTTTTTTAGCCTCACATCCTGGAAAAGAACTTATATGCCCTCCTTTTCCCTATTTGAGAGGTGGCGCATAGCCCTCTTGAAATTATTAAATCGCATGTAATAAATTACATGTAATAAAGTTTTAAACGTAACAATAAGTAATATAGTGTTTAACCACATGAAATCCATCTAGAAGTGCTTTTATCTGATCATGTCCTACGTTTCTCTTGGATGTCCTACATTTTGGGGTGCCTGGTTCTCTTTTGTGGTTATGACAACTGGATCTTGGGGGGGGGGGGAGAGATAAGAGTAAGAGTGTATTAATGGAAAGAAAGAAAGAAAGAAAGAAAGAAAGAAAGAAAGAAAGAAAGAAAGAAAGAAAGAAAGAAAGAAAGAGGGGGGAGGGAGAGACAGAGAGAGAGAGAGAGAGAGAGAGAGAGAGAGAGAAACTAACTAACTAACTAGGCTCCTGAAACCAGGGAAGGGGGAGAGGGAGTGAGGGCCAACCAGGGCAGGGGGTCTCCTTCGCTGAACCTCCCAAATGCCTGAGCAGGGCTGGTAGGCTTTCGCCTTCCCGTCCACCCTGCCCAGTGCCGCGCTCCGGGTTTTCCCGCCGGCCGAGGCCCTTCCCAGCGAGGTGGGTGTTCTCAGCGCGTTTGTTATGACTTGGAAGCCGATAATGGCAGATCTTATAGACAGCTCAGTTCCTCCCGCCGTGCGGGCTCCGCAGCAGAGGAGCGCGCGCGCTCTCTGCGGACGGCTGCAGAGCAGGGAGAGTCCACCGCCTGCAAGCCGACTCCGCACATGTGGGAACCCCCTGCGCCTCCCCAGGCAGCCGGTGTGAGCACGCCGAGCGCTGCGCCCCTCCAGATCACGCAACGGGAGCATCGCAGCCTGTTGCATGGGCACACCAGAGGGGGAGAGGAGGCTCTGCAAGGCGGGACAATCCCCCCCCCCCAGTCTCTCCTGGCTCCCCATGATTCCTAGTCCAGACTTGGGAAGGGAATGAACGGGCCAGATACTGACTTTCAGCCAAGACTCATCCAAGGCAGGACCCATTTTCCAAACCAGACCTCAGTCCTGGACCCTAAACAGAGGAGAGCGCCACTCCATGCGCATAAAGCGCATTGGCTGCAGCACTGGACTGGCCACAACCAGCCCTACCTAGGGAGGGAGGGAGATGAGCTGCCAGGTCCGGTGTTCTGAGATGCAGCAGCAATACCTTAACATGGGGACTACTTCACAGTCAACCCTGAACACTTTTTTTTGCCACTGAACCTATTTTTGCCACTTCAAGCGGTTGCAGTGCATAACAGAACAGCAGCAGCCACATTTGGATAGCACTGTTGAATGTCCATTGTGCTTCAGATACATTATTTTTGTACTCTTACAACAACCCTGCAAGGTAGGCTTTATTACCCAATATTGCAGGCGGAGGGGCTGAAAAAAACAACTGGTGTGCTTAAACCCATTTTTGCCCGGCCCACAAGTGTATACATTTGGTCCCTGTTGCATATATGCAACACTGGGCAGAAATGGTTTAAGGTTACCTAGTTAGTTCATAGTAGAGATGAGATATGAACCAGGGGCTTTTGGACGGACAGTCTCTTAGGCACTGTGCTACACAGGTTCGTCACCATAAGGTGAGATGTGCGCTCCGGGGTCCCTTGGAATGTCACAGAGGGGTGCCTGGGTACACCTCTTTGACTGCCCAGCTACAGTTCAGATCACACCTGAGGCTGTGACTCTAAAACTATTGCTGCTGTAGTCAACTACTGCTTGTGCTGCTTAAGACAATGATGAAAGTGACTGGTACAGTCAAGTACAGAGTGGCAACATCAAGTTCATTAGCAGCTGTTTTGGAGTAACACCGTAAGCCTTTAAAACTGCAAAAAAAATTTGGACTGCATTCTTGGAATGTTGCGAAGGGAGACAGGAGGTGGGGTGGGGTAGGTGGGCAGCACTTAAAATGCCAGATCACACACCAGCCATCTGCCCTGGAAGGATGCCTGGTCCTAGCTGAAAGTGTAAGGGGATGGACTGCGGTTGCAAAATAGTCAGGAAAAGAACCTCTTAAGGGCACATATTCAGGGGAATACTATAGCCCCCCCCCCCCCCGAAGAATGGATACAATCAAAGGTGGGAAGGGTTGATACTAAACTGACATGGTTAAAATGGAGGAGCCGGGCTACAAAGCCAACAGGACTGGCTAGGATTCTTAGGTTAGCTTTGGCCTGTCCTGGACCTCTCCATTCCAAGACACTGACTCCACCCTGATGGGTTGGTCAAGAGAGAAAAATAATGTCCTATTTTGGGAATGAATGCGTTATTGGTAACCCCCCTCACTCTCACTCACACCAGCATAGGCTGTCAGAAGGATGGCTGGTGAGATCAAGGACAGAAGGAGTGGGGTTCCTTTCATTTCATTTCCAACCTCAGGAGGACTAATGTGTGGACATCCTCCTTCCTTGACTTCTGGTAACCTCTCTGCTTCTAGGGCAGTCAAGGACAGACAGGCTGGCTAGGAATAGCCCCAAGCCAGGCATCAGAGTTGAGACTGAGGCTAGCATACAAAAAAGAAATATGGCATTCTAGCTTGGTAAACTTCAAGCCTTAATTATTGGCTGCCTTTTAGCCTCACAGGACCTTACATTCCTCCAGAGGCCTCCCTCTTGCCCTTAATCCACTTCAAATGGTCCTGAACTGTCATCATAAATTAATGTTTCAAATAAAGCATGACAGGGAATATTGAGGTAAGTGCTTCCCCATGACTGCTGTAGATGAGCCATAATAGGCCCCGAACTGCAGCCAAAAGGACCTTAAAATGAAGAATTTTCAAACAATGGCAGACCCCCTAAACTAAGATCTAAAGAGGTTATGGCATCTGCTGGAGATTATCAAGGGTGGGAATTTAGGATTATGCACTTACCTGAATGTCTGGTAATAAATATGTGTGCGGTGGTGAGCTCAGCAAAACCCTTAATGCCTCTTTTGTTTTTGAGATGAGGAATCATGGATGTCTTGATGTGTTTTCGATTACATGAAGCATGTTCATGTACGTTTCATGTATTTGGCATACTGAAAGTAGCATGATCCACATGACTGCTTTCCTGGTCACTGACTGAGCTTTTTCCTTCACTGAGTCGAGCCTATTTACAACAGGTTATCTGAATATGGGCTATTTGACATTATTGCAAACCAGCCTATTGGTTCATTCAGTTCAGCAGTGCTCCAAAATAATGCCAGGTATAAGGAGATTTTTTTAGGAGTCATCAGCTGCCACTGTCTGGTGTATGTCAGCTGCCTGGAGTCTTAATTTTTCCCTCCGTTTTGACTGCCAAAGGAGACAGAATCAGTTTCTTATTTTAAAAAATCAGTTTCTTACTAAAAAAAAGGAACACAGACATAGTCTTATTCAGTGAGCTCTCTCATTTCTAACATCTCAGTAAATTCTCACCTCTAGGGTGTCCTCCTTTTTCCATCTCCCTCGCCCTCCCCTTCTGACTCAGAACTTTTGTCCCCTCTCCTAACCATCTCAGAATATCTGCCCCTCCCCTGGAAGGAGAGCTTTTTCTCCCCCTTCCAATTTAAGATCAAATTTTACCTCCCTCATTGGTGGACTGGGAGACTAAAGACCAAATTCTATCCAACTTTCCAGTGCCAATGCAGCTGTGCCAACGGGATGCTTGTTGCCTTACCTCAGGGCTGCACTGTGGATGCATTGGTGTTGGAAAGTTGGGTCGGAGTGGGCCCTAAGTTATTCAATGCAGTAATGTAGCAGGCTGTGGGTGGTCTGCCCTGGGTGATGCACCCGGTGGGGTGGTAGGTGCACCATCCAAGTCCCTGCCAAGCAGAGACCTGTGCCACACCCCAAGCTTCGAATGGTTGCCAATAACAGCCCCCCGGAAACACTGTGGAAGTGGTACAATAACATCATCAGTTACTGCCAAACCACTTTGGATGAACAAGGGGTGTGTGGCATGGGTGAGGGTGACACCCACCCTGGGCAGCGCCAGTGCTGTCAATACCACTGATTTAAAAGGGTTACATTTTCTTGCTCCCCCTTTCACTGTTAAAGTTGTATCCATAAAGTTACAGTAGCTATAAAATAAAACCATATAGAACATACGAATGCAACACAGATATGGCTTTATGCACAATATAAACACCAGGTTGGTCAAATACGAGTTTCACCATGTGTTTCACGTCCATCCCAGCCCTATGAATTAAAGTAGGTGAAGTGATGCAGTTCTCCACCTCCATTCTGTGGTTAAATGTTACTGAACCTGTGGATTCATGCACTAGATACTAAGGTTGCTCCACCTGTCAGATCCTATTCACGCTTTTTGGTACACCTGGTTTTCCTGATGCATGGTTCTACAAAAGTGGTTAATTTCCAGTCATCCAAACTACCATCAAAGGCCCAGTGATCTATCATTGCCTATTCAGAAACAGATGGTATATCAGAAACAGGTAAAAATGACCAACTCCTTGTTTTCTGCTTAGACATAGTCTCTTCCACTAGCTCACTTGCCAGGAAGCCTAATAGTCCAATCCTATGCATGTCTATTCAAAAGTAAGCCCACTGAGTTTAAGGATAATTACAGCCCAATCCTAACCACGCCGAGGGCAGTGGTGGGAGAAGGATTACTGCTGCATCCAGTGGCCCTACAGAGCCACTGGTGATCTCCTTGGGGAAAGGGGACGTTCATTCCCTTCCCCCAAGTAAGGGCGCAGGCCCTGCAATGGGGCTACTTAAGTCTGCACTAGTTATTTGCCTTTTGAGTCTGCACTAGCTATTTTGCAGACTGGAGAAACTCAAAGTTGGGCTTTTCAGCCTGACATAGAGGATAGGATCTGGCAAAGGAGGCTTCTGCTGGTCGCACCCCCTCCCAGACCAGTCCCTTCCCCATCCTGCCTTCCCCCTGCCCAGTTCCACCTTCCCCCCACCCTGAAAAGGCACTCTGCTGGCCAGCAGCAAGACTTACCGCTGGTTGTGCTCTGGAGTCACCTTCCCAGACCTTGGGTTCAGCAAAGGTGCTCCCTCCTTGCCCGGTGCCGTAAACATTCTTTATGGCACATTTACGATACCTAGCACAGGCTCCAGCACTGGAGCTACGGGCCCATAGGATTGGGCCCTTACAGGTGTACAGGCTTGCAGTTTAATTGCAGACATATTCAATATGTTATTTGTATACAAAGATTTCCACATCTCATTATTCTAAAAAAAATCCAATATTCTCAAATCTCAGGTAATTTTATCAGCACAGTTGCTCTGAATTCTGTCTCCCAATTTGTTTTCCCCCTTAATTCTCCTTTTTAACATTAGCAATCTGTCTCCAGGAAGCAGTTCTAATATTCTTTTTGTAAGACCAAGTCTTGTTTTTAATTGAAGGTTTCCTAGCTGCTTCCTGCACTAAGCGATATGCTATTAAATATTAGTATTTATATAAAGTGTCATCTTTATACATGGTGCTTTAAACAGATTGAGAAGACAGCTCCCTGCCCCGAGGGGGCACAAGGGAAACTAGAAGACACAAGGGAAACAACAGAGGAAGGGGAGTGAAATTGAAATGGGGGTAAGCAGGGAAAGAATATGCAACTGTTGGAATTGCATGTACTTCATCTTAGCTTTGACAAGTTGCTGTTTCAGCTCCTTCACATACTGAAGGCCAGTCTCAGGATCACTCCCATCTGGAATCCCCCTACAACAAATGTCTACAAGTAGCCCAGCTTCTCTCCCAAACATCAAATAAAACCTAGGAAATCTTGTAGCATCATTTCTTGTACAAATACAGGCATGAACCAGTCTGGCTGCAGTGACTCCAACTGCTTGTTTGCTTTGGGTGGACAGTTCTAAGGATATCCAGGAGTGTCCTATTAAATCTTCCAGGCTGTGGGCTTCCCTGCAGATGACATGGAGTTGTCCAGGATTTATTCACCTCCACTACTTGCAACAATTCTGTTGTGACTTTAGTTTCAAAATCAGATCCTTGGTCTGAATGAATCTTGGCTGGCCGACCACAGTGCACAAAATAGTGATTCAACATTATCTGAGATCGGGCACAAAGACCACTTGCCACAACCCAGCCTTCTATTGTCATTTTTCACGGAGACTGAAAAACGATCCATACCAGTTCCACAGCTCGTTACCTTGTACGTTAACTAACTGGTTTGATGCCTTTAAAGTCTTCCATGTAGTACAGTTGTGAACAATTTTAATAATACTCAACATTCTTAGCTAAGACAAATGCACCTTATTTCTTATCAAATCTAGTTTTCACTTCGCACCAAAATGATCTCATTCATCATGCTAAGACTTCACTGCCTGGACTCTCAATTCTACTGATGTCACCAGTTGAAGAACATTGTGATGGAGTTTGCCCTAAGTGCAATTCAAGCCATTTTGCATTGGGAATGGTCTCTCGCATAGAATTCACAGGCTTCCCTGGTATTCGTAGCATTTATGCTTCCTGATATATGCATAACTCTAAACCAAGCAGCCTATACAGTATATCTCTCCAGTTCAGTTTCAGTAGCAGTGTGCTGTGCAGCTCTGCAATACAGGCAACCATCTCAAGTGGATGCCATCTATGGGAGATGTTCTGAACAACTCTGCCAACATAATGTGGTTTTAATAGCCTCATTTGGCTGAATTTCAACCATTTTACATACAACGTACATTTTACATATGATTCCCAACTCTGAAGCAAGAACATCACTTTTTGTCTGAAGAACCTGTTTGCTATGAGGTCCTAACTTAAGCATCAGCATCAAATATTGGCTACACTAGCCTGGTTCTGTACAGCAAAGGCATAAGCAGCTGATATACTGTAGTGCCTAAGAGACTGAGCTCTAAATTAGGATTTCCCTGATATGAACCTCACCTCACCGGGTGGCCTTAGACAAGCCATTCACTGCCAGCCTCAGCTCCCCAGCCCCAACCAGGGAACGAGACTACTTACTTACCTTGCAGGTTTGTTGTAAGGGTAACATCAAAGTAATACATGTGAAGTGCTTCACACACTCAGAAAGCTACATAAATGTTAAGTATTATTAAGGCAGCCAATCATTTGTGCCCAGTGGCATCTCAATTTGCTTAATTCATAATGCATGTTAATAAATTGTTATATGCATGTACTGTAAATTCCATCCCATACAGATTAGCAGCTACTGCCCATTTTAATGCCAGAAACTCAATTTTGCAATCAGGATAGTTCCTTTCAGATGATGTTGAACTCCTGCTAACCCAGACTACTTAGTGCTCTTCACCCTTCTGGATATTCTTGAAATAAAACCCTGTTACACTTGCATCAATATGTAACAGGGTTTGTCAGTATCTGTAAAGGCTAATACAGGTATGTCTGCCCACCAATTCTCTAACTGCTGAAAGGCAATGCAGTATCTCAATTGGCTGTCCATGGATCTCTAAGAAACTCACCAATATGATGATGATAACCATAAGCCTTATGGGAATTATTTTTTACCCTTTGGTCCCCCGTTCATTCAGAAAGTGACTACTAGTAGAAAATCTTACCAATCGTCTATGGTAGTTTCACACACCTCAAAAGCTTTGTAATTCCTGTGAAGCAGTGGTTCCCAAACTGATGGGCTGTGACCTACCAAGGGAACCAGGCTTGCCCAAGTACAGTCAAGTAATTCAAGTATGCAGTGGTACTGTAAGCAAATTCCAGCCCCCACTAACTTAATAATAATAATAATAATAATAATAATAATAATAATAATAATAATAATAAACTTTATTTATACCCCGCCCCTTCTCCCTAAAGGGACCCAGGGCGGCTTACAACATGTTAAAAACAGATTAAAACATAATTTAACAAACAGATAAAAACATATTAAAAACACATTAACAGATACCATAAAACAGTAGTCAGATAAAAAGTCAGATAAAAAGAGCATAAAGCAGCAGATCGGAGAGGAATCAGGCCTGTAAAAAATACTAAAAGATGTAAAAAAGATGTTAAAAAGGCCATGAACTCAGAAGGCTTGTTTAAACAGAAGGGTCTTCAGGCCTCACCGAAAAGTCTCAAGAGAGGGAGCCATTCTCAAGTCAAGGGGAAGCGAGTTCCATAAGGTTGGTGCCACTACTGAGAAGGACCTATTTCTTGCCGCCGCCCCACGTACCTCCTTAGGCGGCGGCACTTGTTAAAAGGCCTTCTCTGATGACCTAAGAGGACGAGCCGGATTGTGCGGAAGTAGGCTATCTCTAAGATATCCTGGCCCAGAGCAGTATAGGGCTTTAAAGGTCAAAACCAGCACCTTGAATTGGGCCCAGAAACGAATGGGCAACCAATGTAGCCCCCGGAGAAGTGGGCTGACAGAGTCAAACCGCCTAGCTCCAGTGACCACACGGGCCGCCGCATTCTACACTAATTGCAGTTTCCGAACCGTCTTCAGGGGCAGCCCCACATAAAGCACATTACAATAATATAACCTCGATGTCACCGTAGCATGGATCACCGTGGCCAGGTCTGCACGATCCAAGTACGGCCGCAGCTGGCGCACCAGCCGAAGCTGAGCGAAGTCCCCCCTAGCCACAACCACCACCTGGGAATCCAGGAGCAGCTCCGAGTCCAGGTGGACCCCCAAGCTGTGGACCTGCTCCTTCAGGGGGAGTGCAAGCCCATTCAGAGCAAGCCGATAGTCCAGCACCTGCATCGAGGATTTCCGAACCAGGAGAGCCTCTGTCTTATCCGGATTGAATTCAGCTTGTTAGCCCCCATCCAGATCCTCACTGCTTCCAGACAGCGCTCCAGGCCCTCAACCGCCACCCTGGAGTCTGGAGGAAAGGATACAGCTGGGTGTCATCAGCATATTGATGACACTCCACTACAAACCCCCAGATGACTTCTCCCAGAGGTTTCATATAGATATTAAATAGCATAGGGGACAGAATTCAACCCTGCGGCACCCCACACCTCAAAGGCTAGGGTGTTGAACAGGCATCCCCCAGCACCACCATCTGGGACCGACCTTCCAAGTAGGAGCGGAACCACCGCAAAACAGTGCTTCCAACTCCCAACTCGGCCAATCGACCCAGAAGGATACCATGGTCGATGGTATCGAAAGCTGCTGAGAGGTCCAGCAGGACCAACATGGACGCACTCCCCCTGTCCACTCCCCGGCGTAGGTCATCCACCAAGGCGACCAAGGCAGAGAAAAGACAGAGAAGTGGTAACAGACAATGGAGAGAAAGCAGAGCTGCTCAATTCTCGTTTTGCATCTGTCTTCTCCCACAAGGGGAAGGTGGTTCAACCTGACAACTACACTAATGAAGTACGAAGGGCACCATGACTCTGGATAAATAAAGAACTGGTCAGAGAACACTTAGTGACTTTGAATGAACCACCAGGACCAGATGAATTACATCCCAGGATACTGAAGGAGATGGCAGATGTGATTTCAGAACTGCTGTCTGTAATTGTCGAGAACTCTTGGAGGATGGGTGAAGTGCATGAAGACTAGAAATGACCAAATGTTGCCTCTACCTTTAAAAGAGGGGAAAAGGAAGATCAGGGAAACTAGACCGGTCAGCCTGATATCAATTCCTGGAAAGATCCTTGGAGACAACAGTGTGATTGGCTGCAAAAAAAAGTGAATGCATTGCTGGGCTGCATTAGCAGAAGCATTATGCACAGATCATGAGGGGTTATAGTTCCACTCTATTTTGTGCTAATCAGACCTCGTTTGGAATACGGTTTCCAGTGTGGCACACCATGTTTTAAGGGCACTGATAAGCAGGAGCAGATTCAAACGGAGGAAATGGTGAGGGATCTGGAAACATAGTCCTGTGATGAATTGCTAAAAGGGCTTGGTATGTTTCTCCTGATGAAGAGAAGACTGGTTGGCAACCTTCAGTCTTGAAAGACTATGGTATAAGCCTACAGCACCCGGTATTCCCACGCGGTCTCCCATCCAAGTACTAACCAGGCCTGATGCTGCTTAGCTTCCAAAATCAAACCAACAGCTTCTCTGGAAAGGACAGAGAGAATAGAGGGAGATATAATAGCCAAATATCTGAAGGGCTGTCACAAAGAAGAAGGGGAGGGCTTGCTTTCCTGAGGGCAATACTAGAACAAATAGGTTGAAACTACAAAGAAATGGATTTAGGTTAGACATGAAGAAGAATTTTCTATCTGTAAGAAGTGTCCAGCACTAGTACTGTCTCACTCATGCAGTTCTGGGCTCTCCATTTGAAGTTTTCAAGAAGAGGCTGGTTGGCCATCTGTCAGGGATGCTGGAGTTGCCTGCACTGCGCAGCAGGTAAGACTAGATCATCCCCAGGGCACCTTCCGACTCTAGTAGCCTGTGATTCTATGATTTGGCAGAGCCTAAATTCCTTCACAGATGAAGAAAACCCTTCTCCCCTTAGCTAATTCCTACTTTAAACCTTTCTTTCCAAATATGACAGAAAGGCAACATTCCTAAATTCAGCTTTTCAAGATCAAATGGTGGTAATTTATTTTGGCTAGGTGTTGTAGGCACCACTGCCTTAACCTGATATACCTGTGTCAACAAGGTTCTGCATGATGTAGCGATTGAGTGTTCTGATTCATTAGCTACAGGTAATCCTATTGAGGCTTGGTTCCAAGTTGATGTTTTAGTTGTGCTTCTCAATCCATCTGGCAGAATATGCTTTCTGTGAGCTTCAGTCGTAATTATCTGGTTAGCAGCACCATCACACACACAGGCAATTATCTCTACCAAATACATAGCTCTAGCTGAAATAGTGATGGTCATATTTAAATATAATGATCCCCGAAAGGGCAGTCCACCAAACACTTATTTTTCTCCTGTTCCCTGTTTTTATAGGATTTTATACCATCAAGTATGAACAGATGTAACAGTGTCTAACATGTTTATGCCCAGCAAACTCCTTACATAAATTCTTAAAGTTTTAAACATGGCAATATTAGTGTCTTCAGCACAGGACACTTGAGTACTCAAGAGATGGACAAATTAAGACAAGAGCTTCAGGGCCCAATCCTATCCAACTTCCCAGCACTGATGCAGCCATGCCAATGGGGCGTGCACTGCATCCTACAATGGAGGCACAGTCATGGAGGCCTCCTCAAGGTAAGGGAACATTTGTCCCCTTACCTCAGGGCTGCATTGTTGCTGCATCAGTGCTGGAAAGTTGGTTAGGATTGGGCCCTCAGTCTCTTTTTCTATACCAATTATATCTTGAGGGGTTGTTTTTTTTCCACTGCACCAATGGATATTCTAAATAAGGGGACCAGTTCTCTCCTAAACCCAGTATTGCCAACCTGGTTAGGAGTTGTAAGTGCAGCTGACTGAAGTATTTGTGTTAAGAGAGATTCAAAGATTATAAAGACCTGACAACCACTATCTAGAGCAGGGGTGCCCAAACCCCGGGCTGGGGGCCACTTCTTCTCCCCTCTTCTCTCTTCTCCCCTCCCCTCAAAAGAGAAGATGTTTCAGACCTAATTGATAAGTTAAAGATCAATAAGTCACTGGGCCCTGATGGCATCCACCCAAGAGTTATTAAGGAATTGAAGAATGAAGTTGCTGAGCTCTTGACTAAAATATGCAACTTGTCCCTCAAAACAGCCACGGTGCCAGAGGATTGGAGGATAGCAAATGTTACACCGATCTTTAAAAAGGGAAGGAAGGGGGACCCAGGAAACTATAGGCCGGTCAGCCTGACATCTATACCAGGTAAGATGGTGGAATGCCTCATCAAAGATAGAATCTCAAAACACATAGATGAACAAGCCTTGCTGAGGGAGAATCAGCATGGCTTCTGTAAGGTTAAGTCTTGCCTCACGTACCTTATAGAATTCTTTGAAAAGGTCAACAGGCATGTGGATGCGGGAGAACCCGTGGACATGATATATCTGGACTTTCAGAAGGTGTTCGACATGGGCCCTCACCAAAGGCTGCTGAGAAATCTCCACAGCAAGGGAATTAGAGGGCAGGTCCTCTCATGGATTGAGAACTGGTTGAAGACCAGAAAACAGAGAGTGGGGGTCAATGGGCAATGTTCACAATGGAGAGAGGTGAAAAACGGTGTGCCCCAAGGATCTGTCCTGGGACTGGTGCTTTTCAACCTCTTCATAAATGACCTGGAGACAGGGGTGAGCAGTGAAGTGGCTAAGTTTGCAGATGACACCAAACTTTTCCGAGTGGTGAAGACCAGAAGTGATTATGAGGAGCTCCAGAAGGATCTCTCCAAACTGGCAGAATGGGCAGCAAAATGGCAGATGTGTTTCAATGTCAGTAAGTGTAAAGTCATGCACATTGGGGCACAAAATCTAAACTTCACATATAGGCTGATGGGTTCTGAGCTGTCTGTGACAGATCAGGAGAGGGATGTTGGGGTGGTGGTGGACAGGTCGATGAAAGTGTCGACCCAATGTGCAGCGGCAGTGAGGAAGGCCAATTCTATGCTTGGGATCATTAGGAAGGGTATTGAGAACAAAACGGCTAGTATTATAATGCCGTTGTACAAATCTATGGTAAGGCCACACCTGGAGTATTGGCATCTGGCCTGGACACCTTTAAAAGGGGATTGGACAAGTTTCTGGAGAAAAAAATCCATTATGGGTTACAAGCCATGATGTGTATGTGCAACCTCCTGATTTTAGAAATGGGCTATGTATCAGAATGCCAGATGCAAGAGAGGGCACCAGGATGCAGGTTTCTTGTTATCAGGTGTGCTCCCTGGGGCATTTGGTGGGCTGCTGTGAGATACAGGAAGCTGGACTAGATGGGTCTATGGCCTGATCCAGTGGGGCTGTTCTTATGTAATGGGAATTCTCACCGCAACAATAATGAAAGAAGAACTGGAGTAGAGGAGCATGGGTTCCTCCAATCTCCTGCCTGGGAGTTCTCTGTCTCACCTGTCTTCCTCTCTTGTGTACACCTGAGTAATATGCACAGATGACTTAACAGGCGGCTGATGTACTCTTTTAAACAGTCACCTTGCCCTGTAATTCCATTACTGATTTTCTCATCCTAGCAGTTTCAGAAATACATGCATCCCGTGTGGCATACCATAGTGTCTTCAGATTGTTCTCCATGTGCCAAAATGGACTTTATCCCTGAAAAAAGCTCCATTTCTGATAACTCCTGGTCAGTCTGCTAACATTTGTCCCATTATCTGGGTAATGGCCCTTAGGAGAGGCTCTTCTGTTAGAAGAAACAAGGTTAGAAAAAGTGTTCAAATCTTCACTTCTTCCCTGCAGCAGCTGATGCCCCCTTGCTGTAAATCTAAGCCCTTGGAACAGTACTTTCAGCAGACACAGTAGCAACTGCTTACACAGAGGTAACACTTGAAGTCACAATCATCTCATTAGGCATCACATTTTGCAGTCCCAAAACATAAAATATACCCTTTCCAGCCTTATTCTTAATAAATTCCATTTCCACAGTGCATTCAGCATGAACAATCTGGTTCTGGGAAGTATTTTATCAAAGCTGCCTGCAATCACCATTTGTTGTGGATCCGATTCTCCCCCCTCACACTACTCCAGTACTTGCCCTCTCTTCATGGTGTCTAACAAAGGGTGAGGTAACTTGAGATCTGTGGAGGGAATCTTTCCTTTGGAACAGTAATTTTGCAGCCCAGAGATGCCTTTACAGCACAAGGGCAATACTTTTATAGGAGCCCTTGCCAGCTGTCTCAATCTGGTGAGAGTCAGCTGCCTGGGGTCTTCATTCTTTCTCAGCATCAACTGCCAAAGCCAAAAGGAGATTCAGGTAGTAATACGCTCCAGAGACACAGAACAGGCAGAATAAGTTCTTATTGAAAAAGAAAAGAAACTGTGCACGATTATTGAAAACCTGAATGGTGAACAGACATTGTCTTCTCAATCAGTAAGCCATATCACGTGCTAATAACAGCTCACAGTCAGCTCATAGTCACTATTAAACAACTTTTAACCAATTCCAAGGGGCTATTAAACAACTTTCTTTTTCAACTTCCTCAAACCTCCATCTTCCAACTGCCTTGGAATGTGTCATGTTCTCCCTTCCCAAGAAATGCTGAATACTCAAAGCTCTTCATGCTTGATGTCGAAGGTATAGATGACAATTATTTGTGCAGGTCTATGGGAGGCTAGCACTGCACTGAAACTGGGTGTCAGTTTCTTCCAACACATGCAGAATTCTAGACCATGGATCCCTGGAAAGGTTGCACATGCAGTGTTTGGGGACATGATTTAAACACGGATGCTGGCTGCATATAACCACATTTGGAGAATCTTTTTAAAAAAAACATGTTTAAACACTGCTTTGAAATTGAGCCTCAACCATCTTTACAACAAAATTCAGCAACTAGATGCCCTCTTGGGCAAAACAGAATTTCCTCCTCACATAGAGGCCCCAGAGGGATACCAAAAAATGGCATCTGTGGCCACAGAACTCACATGTTGGTCACGTCAGGGTTCACGTGCTGGTATACCACCCCTTGTGCTGTTCTCAAAAGGTCTCTCTATAAAAACTAGCCACAGACCTGGGCCTTCTCCCAATCTAGTCAGACAGGTCAATTTATTATCCTCACATTATACTTCGGCACATTATACAAAGTGATTGCAGAAGTGCAGGCAGAAGTGACTCCAGTCAAGAATTCTGGATTGCTATAGCAGTGTACATAAGAACATCAGAAGAACCACACAGGATCAGGCCAAAGACTCATCTAGTTCAGTTTCCTATATCTCACAGTGGTCTTATCAGATGCTTCTGGGAGCATACAAGACAACACTTCAAGGTAACTGCCACTTCCTTGCACCTGGCCTTCTGAGGTCACCTACTTCTAAAACCAGGAGGCTGTACAAACCCATCATGGCTTGAAACCTGTGATGGACTTTTCTTCTAGAAATCTGTCCAATCCCCTTTTAAAGTCATCTAGGCGAGACGCCATCACCACATTCTGTGGCAAGAATTTCCACAGGCTAATTACACATGTAATGTAATTACACAGTGGGGTGCAGAGTGGCAGCTGACTGCAAAACTGCATGATGCTGCAGCTAAGGATGTTGCAGAGGGAGGAAACAGGGGAGACAGCTTACAGCCAACTGAGGATGGAGAGATGGATGCCGCAATTTTCATTGCGGCACGGTTATGAGACTGCTGGGTCCCCAGATGAGGTGGGGTTAACACAAATGCTCAGGGTAGCAGACTGTAGACGAAGAAATACCCTTTGTGCCATCTTTCATGATCTTAGCAATGTAGTCCAGTGCAGGGGTGTCCAAAGTTTTTGGCAGGAGGGCCATATCATCTCTCTGACACTGTGTCGGGGGCCGGGGGAAAAATAATTAATTTACATTTAAAATTTGAATAAATTTACATGTTTATATAAATGAATATATTAAAGATGATCTTATATGAATGAATGAAGGTCTTGCAATAGCTCAAGGCCTATAAAAGGCCTTGCACAAAGCAAGGCTGGCCTTTCCTTTGCTGCCACTGCTGTGTCACAGATGTGAAACCACAAGCAGTGGAGGGAGCCCTCATCCCACAGCTCACGCGAGAGCTGTAAGAGGTCAAACAGTCACCTTCATGCTGAGAGCAGTTGCGTCGGGCCAGTGTGGGCTTCAACAAATCTCCAGAGGGCCAGAGGCTCATTGGAGAGTGGGGGCTTCCTGAGGGATGCATTGAGAGACCTCGAGGGCCGCAAGTGGCCCCAGGGCCGGGGTTTGGGCACCCCTGGTCCAGTGGATAGACAACATATTGGTGTAGATCTGTCAAACCTCCCATTTCAATAACAGGCAGAAAACAGATGATCTCATTTCTTTTAAATTATTGTTTCATAGACTTACTTGGTGGCTTCGGAAAAGTCATGACCGTTGCCAACTTTTTACTGGCAGGGTTCTGGTGCCTTTAATGGCTAAAGATTTCTGCTTGCTAAAGGCACAAGCCAGAAAGAAAAAAATAAAGCTATAGCTTTAGCTATAGTTACCCACCTATAAAATGCATTGCCTTGCTCAGTTACCCACCTATACAATGCATAAATAGTGACCAACCTCACAGGTGTGTTTTGAAGGTAATGGTTGTGAAGCAATTTGCATTTAAAAACCTGTTGTATTAATCTATGAATTCATACGGTTTTTTGTGAGTGTGCATTTTTGTACCAGTTCCTAACAGTCTCTCTCGCTGCCATGTCAGTCCAAGATTTTGCCACACTCTAGCAGCACCTCAAGAATCAGAGTCCAGAACAGGGATATGTTGAAGGTTGGCTGAGCAATGGCTCCCACTGAATTCAAAAGGGAAAAATAAACAAGTTGCTATCTGGGATAGTCAAGAGACTGCAGAAGTGTCCTTCCCCCTAGTCCCTGGGTTCATCATGGCCAAAAAGCTGTGTATCCCCACCCCAACTGGTGTCCCTCATGCCACACTATACTTACCCCTATAAATGTATGACGGCCACCATTCACTCTTGGGGGGGGGGGAAATGCTGCACTTGGAGACCATGCTCCAGTGGGCACATGGGTACATACTAATGCATTCACATACTGAAGACCCAATTGCACATAAACGACTGCACATGAGCCAAAGAAACAGATAGTCCTATGAACAAATTGCACGTGACGCACTCAAAGATAGTATCAATCTCATATAGGCAGGCAGAAACTGTCAGCCAAATGCTGAAATGCACATGCATAATGAGCAACATGAATCAGCTAACAGAAGCACAACCACACATACGCCCAGATATTAATATATTGAGATTGACATATAATCTTGCAGAGAATAGTGTGCGCACACTCCTAAATTGAGAATGCTGCACGCAGCCCTGCCAGTTTCTGAAAGGACTCACGTGTAGTGAAATGAGATTGGATTGCACGTTCAAAGTGTAAAGTTCCTGGGTTCTTTCCCCTGTTTAGATGTATACACGGTATACATCTAAACATGTATACACGGTACACATCTAAAAGATTCTCTCTCTCTCAAACACACACATACACAAGCATATGAATGCAAACTCACAGATTTCATCTGATATGCAAACGCCCTCATACTCACATTGCATACTCATTGCTGCTGCACATTCTCTCTCATGTACGGTATATCCCCACCAAGAACTTGTGCACATATTTAACTTCTTGGTTCCTGGAGCGACAGTGAAAACGTGAGGTGGCTGCAAGGCTACCTCTGAGCAAAAACTAGCGGTAGGACACCTGTAGGAGTAAACTACGAAATCTCCCAGAGGGTTAACGGCAGCCAAGCACTAATGAAATGTGAGGACAGATGGCAAGTGAAGTCAGCTAAATGCCGGACAGAACATATTTTGTCCACAAGCCCCAAGACCATTATTTCCTTCTCTCAAAAGTTCACACGGAAAGAAGATGCCACTTTCCAAGTTCTGGGAAGTTTAGCACTCCCTGAGTTCTTCTGTGCTGTGGGGGAAGGGAGTGTGTGCACACTGCATGCATGGAATCACTGTTGCTTCCCTTAAAAGCACAAGCCAATGCATGTGTCCTCAGAACTAAGTCCCACTCTGTTCAAAAAGGCTTACTCCTATGTAAGTGTGTACAGGACTGCAGCCTAAGTCCTCCATTTTGAACCCCGCCTGGCTGTCGTCGTGGTGGAGGAGGCACATCAACAGGACGGCAATTAGAGCAGGCTTGTCTCGTGATAAAAAGAAAGGGGAGAGAAAGGTGAGGTGGGGAAATGAGAACAAGCTGACTAAGAAGGATGAAGGGGGTGGTGGTTTGCCTGTGTGTGGCATTTGGGAGTGTCTCCCTCCCTCCTTCCAGTCTCTCCTTGTAAAGGGAGTGAGACAGAGAATAGCCCCCTGACAAGGGAGGGGGACTGAGACAGAGGCCCTCACCCCGCTGGGAGAAAAGGGTTTCACTGCTGGTGCAGAGGGCAGCAGCCTTCCGCATGAGTTCCCCCTTTCAGGGCTCATCTCATGCCCATTGTTGGGATGTCACCAAAGAAGAATACGCTGTTGGGAGGTGGAGAGGGAAAGGGAGAGGCGAGGTGGAGGGCAGGGAGGCAAGAGGTGGATGCTGTAAAGGGGGGAAGGGTCAGGAGCATGGCGCTGTGAAACAAATTTGGAGGAAGGGCAGCGTAAGGGCAATTGTCAGCACTTCATTCTGCCCCAGAGCATTGCAGAGCAAAGTGTGTTGGATCACTGCTTCTCTCGCTCTCTGCCACCCCTGACCACATTCTTGTATAGACAGTACTGCCCAGTATTCCTACACCAGCGTGTCATGGGTGGTTTCCTCAAAGTCTGGCCTCATACTTGACCATTTTTTTATAGTACAGATAGTTCTAAAATTGGTGCTGTACCATCAGTTTATACCAAGGTGGCGAATCCCCGGAAACTGATGCCTAATAGTACAAGGACATAGGAGCCCTGCTGGGTCAGATCAGACCAGCCCAAGGGTCCAGCATCCTGTTTCCAACAGTAGCTAGCTGGATGCCTCTGGGAGGACTAGACTCTATCCCTTTGTTTTTCCTTGGAACCCGGTATTTTTACCTTTTAACATGGAAATTCCATTCAGCTATAACGGCTGACAGCCACTGACAGACCTACATTCCATGAATCTGTTCAATTGTTTTCAAAGAATCTTGTGGCAGTGAATTCCATAAGTTAATTATGCATTGTGTGAAGGTCTTTCTTTCGCCTGCCCTGAACCTGCTGCTGGTCTGTTTCACTGGGTGACCTCAATGGCACAAGAACACCACGGAGAACAATGTCTCTATCTATTCCACACCATTCACAATTCTCTAAACCTCTACCAGGCCCCTTACTAGTTATAAACTCAAAAAGAACTGAAAGCTTTACGCTTTTTGGTGGGGAAGGTATTCCGGCGGCGCCTTCATCATTCTGGTTGTTCTTTTCCAAACCTTTTCCAGCTCAATTTTTCCCCTTTCGAGATGGAGCAACCGGAATTCCAGTATTCCAAATGCAGCCACAGCAGATTTTTACAGAAGCATTAAGATTCTGGTAATTTTAATTCCAGTCCCTTTCTTTATGACCTCTGACATCAAATTTGCTTTTGCATGCAGGTGTGAATATTATAATCACCATATTATAATATTATAATCATATAATCATTATGATACTAGTAAATGAACTAGTATCAGATACAACACTGAATCAGTGCTATATCACCTTTGTGATATATATAGAAGATGACTCCTGCTGTTACCTCCAGTGCTCTCTGATGGGACACCACTGTGGCAGTCTTATGCTGAGCTGTAGCTTGCCAATGTACTTAGAAGCATACAGTACTAAAGAAGAAAGAAAGGGCCTCACCGGTGCTGAGATTCTATGGCTGTGTATATTGCACGATTCTGCGGAAATATAGAGCATGTGCAGAAACTGTTATCTGATGCCAGTCAGAATTCAGCATCCTAAGAATCATTTTTTTAAAGTGTTCTTTCCTAGGCCTTAGGGCTGTAGAAATAAGGCTTCAAAGTACACAAGGAATGGCTGGTGAACTTGCAGAAGCCAGGGAAATGGCTGAGTAAGCTTTGCAGTGGCTGGAGATGGGGATTTGGTGCTCTGTGTTGCTCCTTGACAGTCTTCTATTGGAAGGACAATAAATTGTGCAAGACGAGCACATAAGATGCAGACTGAAAATTGCATAGTATATATGCAGGTTGAAGAATTATTTCTGCTTACAAAAATGTTGGGTTTCTCTGGTGCCAATCTTGGTGGGAGAACTGGCCAGAGAGTCCATGTAGCCCTGGTAATCAGGCCTTCCTAATTCAAAAAGGAATGTGCATGTGCCTTCCCCAGCAAGGCTAGCCCAGCCACAAGGTGACTTAATGTGGCTTGCATCAGTGGCAGATGGTGAGGAGGCAGCGGATTCGGCGTGCCCTGCACCCTGAGTCTGCTGCCACCTCCCTCCAGCCCACTTTGAACACAAACTGCATTGATCCACCTTCCACTCACTCTAGCTCAGCCATTTTCAACCACTGTGCCATGGCACACCTGTGAACCACTCGTGGTGCAACACTGTGCCATGGCACAGTGGTGCACCACGAGTGGTTCACAGGTGTGCCACAGGAATTTGGTGGAAGGTCATTTATTAATAGGGCCAATGGGAGATGTGAGCCCCCACTGGCAGCATGGTGTGCCTTGTCAATTGTCAAAAACCTGGTGGTGTGCCTTGACCATTTTAGTGCCTTGTCAGTGTGTCGTGAGATGAAAAAAGTTGAAAATCACTGCTCTAGCTAGTGGGAAGCGAATCAATCACTTCCTTATCATTCTACGTCATCACAGAATTTTTGTAAACTCTGAAGTGTGGGACTCTTCATTTACAGGGCTTGCTGGAATGAAGCAGGAGTTCCTTCATTCATGAGTTCAAATCACTGGTTCTCAACCCGTGGTCCATGGACCATAGTTGGTTCACGAGACCCTAAGATGTGGTCTATGAGGTCTCAGAAAAAAGTCACTTTTGATTACTTCCTTGTTGGCAACCTTCAGTCTCAAAAGACTATGGTATCGCGCTCTGAATGGTGGTTCTGGAACAGCATCTAGTGTGGCTGAAAAGGCCGATTCGGGAGTGACAATCCCTTCCACACTGGGACTGTCCCTGGTCTGTCTCCCTGGCTATGGGCCTTCCTTCTTTGCCTCAGACTGTTGGCCAAGTGTCTCTTCAAACTGGGAAAGGCCATGCTGCAGAGCCTGCTTCCAAGCGGGCCGCTCAGAGGCCAGGGTTTCCCACCTGTTGATTACTTCCAGTGTCTTACCAAGCAAGCACTCCCCTAGGGACCACCATAAAGGGTGGAGAACGCACCACCCCAGCCATAGTCGGTAACAAAAGCAGCAATCCAGAAATCTTCTCTATAAAAAATAAATCTAATAAATTTCTAACAAATCATCTCTAATTACTACAAATTTAATTGCAATTTTTTGTGTGCAGAGGCCTGGGCTGGGGAGTGCATGTGGTACATGACAATTCCTATTTTTGCCTCAGTGGTCCATGTGTTCCTAAAGGTTGTGAACCACTGCTTTAAATAAAGCTGGAAGACCGTTACTTCCGATTTTGTGAGCATGATAACCATCTTTTTTTTTACTATGCTGTGGCAGGGGCAGCAGCAGCAGACCCAAGGCAGTCTCATGCGGCATCCCCATTTGTGCTGCCTCTGTTCCCAGGTGTAACTGAGGGCCAATTTACAAAACCTCAATAAGGGGCTGATTTTCCATTCATTGTAACTTTTTTTGGCCACTACAGACATAAAGCTGAGGCGGATGGAGATGTGATTGCATGAACACACCACCAGCTGCCTGACACTCATCAACGTATGGATGGAGGAAAGATTCATTATATTGCATCATATTAAGGTTTTGTTTTTCCATCTCTGGTCTAATAAATTTCCGACACTGAATCTGTCTTTTTCCACTGCTGCTGAAAATGAGTTGACATTTTCATTTGTACTGGAAAGCCACACCCAGTTCAGGCCCTATCAGTGTATTTGGGGAAACAATTATTTTTTTTTGCATCACCCAGTGTGCATTGTTTCACACTCTTATATTGTACCTCGTCTGCCATTTTGCTGCCCATTTACCTAGTTTGGAGAGCTCAGAAGAACATATGAAACTGAGCCCATTGATACATCTGTCTCAGGGCCAAATCCTATCCAACTTTCCAGTGCTGATGCAACTGTGCCAATGAAACATGTGCTGCATCTTGCGGTGGGGGGGGGGCAGTCACAGAGGCCTCCTCTGGGTAAGGGAACATTTGTTCCCTTTCCGCAGGGCTGCATTGCGGCTGCACTGGCACTGGAAAGTTGGGTAGGATTGGGCCCTCAGTCTTGTTGACACTGATTGGCAGGGGCTCTAAAGCAATGTTTCTCAACATCTGTCCCCTGCTATATCATTTTTCATAGTCCACCTATTGGATATACAGAAGTAACTGGTGATGATGTCACTGCCAGTTACTTCTGGACAGGGAGACCAGATGCAATGTGACAAACACAGGTAAGAAGCTCAGGGGAAACAAGAGGGCTTTTGAGTGGGTGAAAAGCATACACTGGAGCTCGGTTTGCCAAGCTGAGCCTCTATGCCTCCTACCCCAGACCCCAGGTGGCTCCTGTGCATACCGCTAGACACCACCTCAAGTACCACTGGTGGAACAAGTACCACTGGTTGAGAAACACTGCTCTAAAGGATTTTGTCTTTGCAGGGTCTTCTACAGGTTATCAATCCCTCAGTTATGGCCTCAGTTCCCTTGGGTTTCCACTTCTCACCATCCTGAATAAATCAGTCACATCTGACATTTTGCTAACTGGGCAAGTATCCCCTGCTCACTGGGCAAGAGACACTTTTTCAAGTGGTGTTCCTCTTATATTTAGCAGGGGGAGAGTAACTGTCCCTCTTCACCCCAGCACAGTGTCTTTTTTTAGTGGCTGTTTGCTGATGTTATTCTGCTTCTTTTCAGATTGTGAGTCCCTTTTGGGACAGGGAGCCATTTAGTTATTTGACTTTGGGCACAATCCTAACCCACTTTCCGACACCAACAAGGGCAATGCAGCTCTAGGTAAGGAACAAACAATCCCTTACTTTGAGGAGGCCTCCATGAGTGCCCCCCAACTGCAGGATGCAGCACAAGGCCCATTGGCACAGCTATGCCAGTGCTGGAAAGTGGGTTAGGATTTGGGCCTTTGTCTGTAAACCGCTTTCTGAACTTTTGGTTGAAAAGTGGTATATAAACACTGTTAATAATTTTGAAGGCTTTGTCAACTGAACACAAATTGCTGTGAACTGGCTGGGTCCTGGCCATACCTCTTCCTTGTATCCGGATAGACATCTGAATCCAGAGTTGTTCTGCATATGGGTGGAACACACCTACAGAGATATCTTGAATTTTCTTTGCCTTTTGTCCACACTGCTCACACTGATTTTATATCTGTACCTACCAACTTTACAAACAACTTCTGAATCTGAAAGTGTGGGTTTCATCCTATAGCATTAATGCCACACTAAAGGTATTAGGCTTTAAGGTGCTGGGGGATCATTGCTATTAAAGTAGTAGAATTATAACCAGATCTAGTAATGAGTTGCCTTTATTTTATTTTGAATGACAGTAATAAACCCATCTTCCCCAAGCCAACTTAGAACCCACGCCTTCTATCCCAATTTTTCTCCCTCTTTCACAGTACCCTAATTAGTTATTTGATTTTTTTTCTGTAAACTGCTTTGTGAACTTTTTGTTGAAAAGCGGTATAAAAATAATGATAATAGTGACATGCCACTTCCTGAAAAGAAGGCTGCACTCAGCTATGTCAATGCAGCTAGGGATACTGTGTACATCTCTAGCTGGATTCTGTGCATGATTCCACTCTCCAAGCCAACAGCTGAGACTGCAAGCAGTCCTTTTTCAAAGGTCCAAATCCTGGTTACTGATTGTTTGGGAAAGGGACTGGGAGAACTCTATTTATCAATCCCTCTTACTCCCCCTTGCCAAAGAGTTGACTGGAAGGGTTTTAACTTTTTTTTTTTTATGTGCATGCGCCATTGGATCAGGTCAAGCATATTTGCATTTGCAAATGATTTGCAAATCAAAGGATGTTAAGTCTTTGATTCTTTGAATGTCAGGGATCTTGGAGGTCATCTAGTCCAACCCCCTGTTCACTACAGACAAAGGCCTGAAGACTTTCAATGCAGGAAAGCACACAACCGCACAAGGCAGACAATTCCACTGGTAGGCAGCTCTAAAGAAATGCTTCCTCATAGCCTAAATCTATAGGTTGGAGCCCACAGAGAGTAAGTCCTCCTCTTCTTCTGCATAACAGCCCTCCAGATACTTGAAGATATTATCATATATCCCCTCATTCCCAAGCAAAATATACCATTCTTTCATAAGAACATAAGAACAGCCCCACTGGATCAGGCCATAGGCCCATCTAGTCCAGCTTCCTGTATCTCACAGCAGCCCACCAAATGCCCCATGGAGCACACCAGATAACAAGAGACCTGCAACCTGGTGCCCTCCCTTGCATCTGGCATTCTGACATAACCCATTTCAACCATTCCTCACAGGATGTGATTTCCAGACTACTTAATATCTTTTTTGCCCTCCTTTGAACCCACTTCAGTTTATCAATGTCCTTCTTAAACAGTGGGTCCAAGCAGTATTCCATCTGATTATTGCAGTAAAGAGTGGAACTATTGCTGCTTGTGATTTGGACTCTATGCCTCTGCTAATACAGCTCAGTTTTTTATGCAGCTGTATCACATGCTGGCTCACATTCAGCCTGAGGTCCACTAAAAACACAATCCCATACATGTTTACTCAGAAGAAAGCCCCACTGTGTTCACACTGAGACATACTTGCTAAGTGTGTATAGAATTATATGAGAGCTTTTCATAACCAGGTCTTCCCCATTCTGAGTACTTATGCCACTGAGGTATCCCCCCCCCCATCTATGTGCAGGACTGTACATTTGTCTCCATTTAACTTTGCCTTATTTCTATGAGGCCAATGATTGTGTCTGTCAAGATAGTTTTGAATCCTGAATGTAGTCTTTCAGGGTATTGGCTATTTATTTTATTTTTATTTTTCACATTTTTATACCGCCCTTCCTCCAAAGAGCTCAGGGAGCTGTACACAGCTGCTCCCCTCCTTTTGTCCTCACAACAACCCTGTGAGGTAGGTGAGGCTGAGAGAAAGTGACTGGCCCAAGGTCAGCCAGGAAGCTTCGTGGCTGAGAGGGGATTCAAACCTGGATCTTCCAGGTCTAAGTCCACCTCCCAAACCACTACCCCACCCTGGCTATTCCCCTCATCCACCACATCTTCATGTCATTGCAAATTTGATAAGCATTCTCTTTTCTCCCTTGTCAAGGCCATGTCTAAAAACGTTGAACTGCACAGGGATGGAGACAGAGCTCTGTGGCACCCCACTTGACACCTCATGTGTGAACCAGTCACAAGACCAGTTTCATTCTCTTCAGGTACAGATACGTACAAAAACAGTCATGAGAAACAGGTCTTCTTATTGTCTTACTTAACCCATTTCTGCCCAGCCCACAAGTGTACACATTTGGTCCCTGTTGCATATATGCAACATTGGGCAGAAATGGCTTAACTGGGGAATGTTCATGGCTATAGTAGAATTTGAAGACTCAGCATAAAATTGCTCCTCCTTTCCAGACCTGGTAACAGAGTCTGGACATCCCTACCTCTCAGGCAACACACTCCTACATCTACAAAACAGCTTTGTCTCCCTAGTGATTAATTCCAGGATGATATTGCAATTAAAAAAAAGTTTCTAGTGCCCTTGGGCAGGGCCGGGTCACAGACTCAGCCAAGACACTCCTATGCTTAGGTTTGGCACTAGGCTGAAAGGCACAGTCACATCCCAGGGTCCAGCCAAGCATTCACATCTCTCCATTTGTTGTGAACAAGGGAACTTCTATCACATAGCATGTGTGAAGAAAATTAAGCCGCACAGATTTGAATAACATAAAGTGGTTGTAAGATCGTGAGCTTGTCGCTTCTACCAGAACTGGCTTACAAAACACGAGATTCTACTCCTGCTAAAACCCAGCATGGTCCAATGCACAGATTGTTGGGTTTGGAGAAACATGGGTGGTATCGAGGTCATCAATCAAAGCACCCAAGCTGAATCCACTGAATCCCTATCCAGTGCCAACACATCTTCAGCACTGGCAAGACTCAGAGTGCCTGCATCACTGCTGCTTTCTTTTACCCTCCCCATCCCAGGACACTCTGCTTCTGACCTCAAAGTCATCATTCTCTAATAAAAAGTTTCAAACAGAGCCTCCAATGCAGTAGCGTACCTACCCTTAAGTGAAAGGGGCTAATGCACTGGGCACACGTCTCTAGGACTGTGCAGGAAGCCATCTGAGGCTCCAGGCATGGATGGAAACTGTACCGGAAGAGCAGACTACTGGGAAGCCTCAGATGTCTTCCCCAGTTGATCCTGGAGCCACGTGAGGCTCCATTGCACTGCAGGTGAGTGGGGGGGAGGCAGCTTCACATGGGGGGGCCATCACGACCTTTGCCCTGGGGTGCCTCAAGAGCAGGTTCGCTACTGCTCCAGTGCAATAGTCTCACCGATCGCCAATTATGTGTGCTATAGCACATATAGCACACATAATTCTGCACCCACTTTCTGCATCAAGTGTTTGTCTGTGGAGAAGCTTCAAGCAATATATAATCTGACAACTGGGGATAAACCTTATCTGTCTGATAAATGGGCTCTAGTTCACATAAACTTATGCAACAATAAATCTGTTAATTGTTAAGATGCTGCAAGACTTTTTTTTTTTTTTTTTTGCTTTTTGTTGTAACAGGTTAACACAGCTCCTCCTCTGAAATAATGTGTATAGGTCACAGAATAAAGTTTTCCCCAGTGCATAATTTTGATACTATTTGATAATTTTTAAAGTCCTGGGAGAAAGAAAAACAAACAACGCATTTTGTGAATTCAGGGGCAGCTAAAACTGAGGAATAACTGGGTATTTGCAGAATCACATCCAAAATATGTTGAGGCTAGAGGAGGATACAGCAATGAGCAGGAAGAAAGAAATTAGAACACCTTGGTCCAAGCAGAAACTTCAGCTTTAAAGGGCCATTGGTATAAAATTTATGATTTCTGGATTATTAATTTCAACACAAAAAAAAAGACAAGAGGAGCCCTGAAAACAGAGCATTAACCAAGTCAAGGTATACGCAGACTGTGCAGGCTACTTTCACAAGCTGCTACTTCAAAATGTGTACAAATTGACTGGCGGAGACAAGTCATTATGTGGGATCAACTGGAGAGGCAAGCGACAGGGTACAGCAAACAGGCTGTAGTACTCCATTGCCAACCAACACAAGTTCCAAGTACGAGCACAGCAAACTCTAGTGGACACTTAGCCTGAGATCTGTGTCACACCAATGGATGTCCTTCCCAGTCATCTTGTTTGACACACAAACACTCCTCCTTCCTTCCACTCCACTCGCCTGCTCCCATCTCTATTCAACAAATGCCAGCTAATTCCTGAACAAACTCCACTATTTACCTTCACACCCGTCCGCCACTACCCCCCCTTCTGTACAGGCAGCGTGACCCACAAGTGGTTTGAAGTGCCATGTTGACAAGTCTTGCCGCCTGCCTGATCGAGGGGAGGAGGGAGGAGTGAGCACAAAATAGCAATTGAGCGCCCAGAGAAGGCCAATTCCTCCAAGCATCAAGAGGATGGAAATAGGAACTCTCTGCCACCTGCTTCTTCTGCAGCATTACACTAAATTGTTCCCATATATTTCTAAAAGCCACATGGCAAGTGGCAAAAGGTTCTGGACCATGGCAGTATCCCATGTGCTGTTTGCCAGACTTCACTGGGAGATTCAACCAGAAGTCTGCATTTTTGCTCCAATGTAATCTAACCTGTAGAAGTGTGGGAAAAGGGCATTCCAAATAAGAAATTTTAAACCTTGTCCAGAGGTTAAAGCAACACAAGCACTGAAGTGATCAAGGACACAAATACGTGCCTAAAGAGAGTCATTTTTTGAAATAAAATTATCTGAAGATTGCCTTCTCATATCTACCCAGTTGCAGTCAGCTTTAAGTCAATTGGACCAATTGCTCCAAATTGGGCCCCATGCCTAAGGGCTCCCTCCACTAGGGTAATCTATTCTAGTCTTGTATGCAATTTTATATTAAAATGTGCAGAGGTTCTCTAACTCACATGCACTTTTAAAACACACATTTTATTGTTTTCCATTCTACCATAGAGATATAAAGTCTATTATAATAAATTTTTATACAGTATATCTAAGATTCTACAGACCTTGGCTGTGAACCTGGGACCCCACAAAAATGTTTCCAATTGGGTCCCCGCAGCTCCTAAGGTCAGCCCTGCCCAGCTGAACTGCTAGCAGCAATGTGCATTTTTAGAGCCCTGTTCGGATTCTTACTTGCCAGGTTTGACTTTTCATTGCCTGAGCAGAGAAATGATTCCTGGTTCCTGGGAAAGAAGAAAGCGAAGTGAGAATTTACATCACTCTGTGCCAGCCACCTGCAACTCATCATTCATGAATGAACAACTAATAGGCAGAAGGGGTTCAGTCCACAACCATGAGAGTTGAGCACCTGTCGGGTGGGGCAATGCTCACTGTGCTTCTTCTTTCCCTGGAAATTATATTGCCTCCAACTGAATTAGAAATTAATTGGCAATAATAAAGCTGTCGGACTTGGGGCTTTGGTCTCACTCAGCTGCTTTAACGTTTGTCTAAGGGCTGATTCACACAACTAGATTCACATACTAAGTTATGCATCAAATTAACCTCTGTGTGCCAGCATAATGTCCCCCCAAAAGTGTTTTGCTGCACAATAAATAACACAATTGGAGGCAGAAGAATTTAACTGTGTTCTCTGTGGGCTTCAGTAGTGTACTGAAGGGGTGGGGCAGGGGGTGGTCTGCCCTGGTAGACCTTGCCTCCACCATGGGATCTTGAGATTGAGGCCAGGTCTACCCTCTGCTTTGAGCGACCACTCAAAGTGAAGGATAGATTTGGCCTCAACCTCAAGGTCCCATGGTGGAAACCAAATCTGCTGGCCACTCAAAGCCACAGGTAGACCTGGCTTTTTATTCACGATCCCCTGGTGTAGGCCACATCTACCAACCATTTCAGTGGAGCATCCAACAGTTGCTTGAATCAAAGAGTAGACCTGTCCTCTTTTGGAGGATCTTGAGGTGAAGGCCAGGTCTACCAGTGGCTTCAAGCTGCCCACCCCGACTGTTCAATATGCTAGTTAAGGCATTGATGGATTTATGATCAGGCTTTATATATTAAGTAGAATGACTGTTGCAACAGGTGCATACATCATGTAGTTTTAACTTCGAGTCCATAAATTATAGGGGTTTCACATGTGTTATGCACAGAGTTAACAGTTGACCACCGTGCTCCAGAATCAAAATTCACCAAAATTCCAAATTCAACTCTTTTGGTTGGTTAAATAGATACTTTTATATGAAATGTATTAAATTCGATTGCAGAACTTATGTCAGATGCTGATTTCTAGTACAGGACAAGTCTCTTTTACAGTCTAATGCAAATTGCCGTATGTCAGGTACAGTAAAAGTGGGGTGTCCATTGATCAATGGCCATTGATCAATGCTGACTGCATTTCCTTTGCACTCCGCATGGAATGTCGGTGCCCAGCTTTACACTGAGCAGCCCTACTGCCTGTGCAAAGACCACACAGCAGTGTTGCTACAGCTGCATCAGAGGGGGAGAGAAAGGTGAACTGGTGACCCCTCCTAAGCCAGTGCAGCATTGCAGTCCCTCTCCTGTTGGGGTCACTTGGAAGGCTGTTGACAGAAGGTAGCACCTGTTCACATGCCCTCATGAACCACCGCTAGGACAGGTGTTGCAAAGAACACATAGTTTTCCTGAGAAAGACAACAGCAGCTTTTCAAGGCACATTCAGAAGGAAGGGGAGGACAATAACAGATGGGAGACACTGATTGGTGACAGGTACCCAAAAGCATAGCTCCTTCATCTCCTAATCTTTTCCTCTTTGCAAGTGAGTTAAAAGTCTCAAACAGAGGTCGGGACTTAGCACTGAGTGTACTCCATCATTCGACGATCTCGTTGCACAGGCAAATAGTTCTGAACAGAGTGCAAAATTCAACAATAGAATAATTACAGCCTTTTTGTTCCAAAGTTTCTAGACCTCATGGCTGCAAAGATGAGTTTGAAACCATGAAGGAAAGATTTCCAGAGGTTGGGAGGTAGAACTTCAGTGCTCTGTGTTTTGCCTTGCTGCTTCCCACATCTGTAAAACATAATGCAAAAGAAGCAAGAAAATGCAGGCATCCTTGCTTGAAATGCATCATAAAGATTCTTCACCCTGAATAAATTTCCCCCCCTTCCTGGCAGACACAGCCTTGCGGAGAGCTCTGATATGGAAATAGTAGGTGGGACAAGCAGAAAAAAGGAAGAGGAAGAAGGTTGAGGACCAGTTCAGTGTGCGTGTGGTCAGATGCTTATTTTTGTGTTCCTGCTTGCACTGCACCATGCTCACAGGTACAAACTGCAATTTGGCATACATACAGGTCAACAGACAGGCTGAAGCTTCCCATGTGGATCACAATTCAGAACAGATCTGATTACGCTGCTCACATGCTGTAATCCATGCGCGGGGGGGGGGGGGGGAGAACAGCAACCAGCTATATACCAAATGGTTTCATGCACTGGATGAGCACCACTGGCAGAATCAAAGTGTGCAAAGGGACTCAAAGGTACCTGGGCCTACTTTAATTACCGGTAATTTTTAAAAAATTGATTTAATTTATTTCTTCGAAATGCTTTTCAGCTGCCCTTCAATTCCTCTAAAAGAACTGCCAGGAGCCATTTCACACAGAGCCATTTCACAAAACACATTTTTTTTGGAAAACAGTTTAAAACATCAAAGCCAACACATGATCAAAACAGAGGCAATGAGTATGCCTAAGCTGAGCAGGCACTTTGGTTCACTTATTGCTTCAGAGCCAGGTACAATTCTAAACACATGCACCAGAAGGAAGTGATGGAATCTCAAGATGGTAGACTGGACCAATTCAAACTGCAGGTAGACTGGGGGTGCCATTTTTGAATGCTTCCCCCCCCCTTTTTTTAAATCTCCCTGCAAGTAAAAACTAGTAAATCAGATAGAAATGTTCTAATCTGTTCTGCACCCTGCTGAGCTAGTGTTCTACTTGCAGGGAGCTTTAAAAGTTTTAAATTCTAAATACCAGTACACAATATAACACAGAGCAGTATAAATACAAAAAAACACTGACAGGCAAATGAAAAAGGGGGAGTAAAAAAAGACAGATGGGGAAAAGTTGATATTGACAGCGAAGATATGAACATTGGTCACATAAATAAAGATTTGAACAAGCCAACATGATGAACAGCCCAATCCTAACCTGCCCTGGAGCAGCAGGCCAATGGGCCTGCCCCACATACAAGGCAGGATTGGGGTTGAAAGGCCCAGGGCAAAGGGCAATCACTTCCCCTTACACCAGGTAAAGCAGCAGCAGCCCCAATGGGGCTACTTAGATCTGTACCACCTAAACAGGTAGCACAGATCTGAGCAGCCCGGGGCTACCCCAGACTGCCCAGGAATGGGGATAGGATCTGGCATAATTGCCAGATCCTGTCCCTGCTCCCTCACCTACCACCCACCCACAAACCCACCTGCTGCCCGCCCTCCCCCACCCCAAAATGCTTCCCTCCCGTCCTCCCCACGCACCTCCCCAGATCCCTGCGGCACCTATCTCAGCCAACACTGGCTTACTTTTCTGGCTGGCTGAAAGGGGCTCACGCCAGCCTCCCTCTTCCAAAGATGGCGCAAAAGTGCTTTATGGTACTTTTGCAACCATCATGGGCTGGAGCAAGGGACTTGTGCCGGCCCATCCTCTCCTCTGGATTGCGCCTAAAGTCTCTAAAGATATCAATCGAATGGGTATTGAGATTGAGAGGGGGGGGGGAAAGAGAGAGAAACGATAACGGGAAACCAATGTTCAAAGCAGACTTGAAAGAATTCCAAACCCTGACCTCATATTGCAATTTTGTCCATCCACATTGCATCCCATATTCTGGCAAACCAGTTCCATAAGAAAGGAAGTTCCTTTATTTTCCACTTTAGTTGGAGTTTTGCCACAAAGACAAGGCAAATAATTATGTCCCTGAAAGATCAAATGAACTCAGCAAAAACTTGCAAGGAGTTGATTTTGCTTTAATAGAGAAGCATTCAAAAAGGGGATTCTACACCTTGTGGTCTGAAGTGATACAGAGCCCAATCCTATCCAATTTCCAGTGCCAGTGCAGCTGTGCCAATGGGGCATGCACTGCATCTTGTGGTAGGGTAGTAGTCACAGAGGCCTCCTTAAGGTATGTGAATATTTGTTCCCTTACCTTGGGGCTGCATTGCGGCTGCAGCGATGCTAGAAAATTGGATAGGATTGGACCCACAGCCAGTGACTCTATCATCTCCCTATGTGCACGCATAGACCTATGACTGTCGCAAACAGTGGCAGACCATCTGGCATGGCCAGACCATTGCCACAAGCAGGCCACAGCCCACCAATGACCCTGATGATGGCAAGTCATTGTGGGGGTGGGCAGGAAGCAAGGGTGGGTGAAATAAGCAAGGGAGAGGGAGAAATGGGATGGAGAAAGGGGTGGGGAGGATGGCAGTGTGTGTTTGGCCAGTAACTGATGTCACTTTGGCTCCTCTGTTCTGAACCTTTTTTCTGCCTTCTGCAATATGTAGAAGGAATCTTGTAAGCCACAGCATGCAAAGGGGGAGAAAAAATAGACAGCTTGCAGCACCATGGCGTTGACAGCTCCACTCCACCAATGAGAGACAGTTTGCACAACCATTTCTAACTCATGCTGAGTTTTCCAATGATTTGGATTACACTGAATGCAATTTCTGAGTGGGCCCAAATTGCAGCTCTCCGCATCCTACAATGTTAAGGATGCCTGTGCTGGAGTGGGCAAGCAGCATCCTGCCTAGTGATAACAGATCCCTCCTGCAGGTTTGAAAGCAGTGCACTCCATCTACTCACTCAGCATTAAGTTATTGGGACTACATACCATCTCTGGGCATGGAAGTAGTGTTTCTGGCTCCCGTGGCCAGCCCCTGCAAACCTCTTCTGCACACAGTCATTTCATCCTTTGAAAAGCCCTTTGTAATAGTTGCTATCTTCAATAACCTGGAACAAAGCTGGCAGGTTGCTCCACACACACTGCACATCTGCCCCATGGTTGAATATGGCACAACCTGAACGCACATGGTAGCTTATTAAGGCTGGTTCAAATTCCCCACCTGGCCATTAGGTGGCAACCCTAAGTAGGACAGTAGGGGATTCCAGCCTCAAATCAGGTACGGGAAAGGTTTTATCCTAAGGCTTCTACATCAGGAGGATTCATTCATCCTTTTCCGTTCCACCCACAGAACTGGCCAGAGGCTCTAGGTGGAGCCAGGTCAAGGGAGAGTTGCTCTGGAGTTCATCAGCCTTTCATTAGTTGAATATGGCTGGTTTTTCATTCTGTGAACCAGTGAACCAGGTGAGGCTGTGAGCAGAGCATCCATCATACATTGCACATGACTCCACCAAAATCCGTGAATCCCATCTGTGCACATGCATGAACTAGAGCATACCCTTTCTATGCCCAGAAGCTACACACATTCAATTCAATGTCTCATTTACTCATACATATCTCACTTGGTGTGTATGTACTCAATTTGTATCCTCCAAATATGCTCATTTAGGGCCCAGTCCTATACTTACCCAGCGTCTGTGCTGGCTGCTATAAATGTGCCATAAAGCATGGTTATGGCACTTGGAAAGTAGGGAGCGCTGGTGCTGGGCCTACACCAGTCAGGTGTCAGGCCCAGAGCCAGCAGGAGGAAGATGTGCTGCTGACAGGGGTAAGTGAAATTGCCAGGTGGTGGTGCAGCCCCTGGGAGGTTGGGAGAGGGTGAAACAAGTGTGGGGAGGTGGAAAGAGGATGGGACTGGTGGAGCCCTGCTATGCTGGGTCCTGAATTGTGTGTTCGGCCAAAAGGCCCAACATGGAGGCTCTTGCATCTGCGCCGGCAAAATAGCCGGCACAGATGTGATGAGACCCATTGCCGGGGCTTTCCCATTGCCCTGAGGAGACTCCCGGCGGCTTCCCAGTGCCCGTTAGATACAACCGCTTTGGCACTGCTGCTCTAGCAGGTGCCAGTAAGCATAGGATTGGGCTGCCAGTCAGCAGAATGCCAACTTCTGCTTTTAGTTTGCTACAATACAAACACATGTCATTTTTAAGAATCCAATAGCACAATGCCAAGCATTTTGATTCAGGAGTATGCCCCATTGTGTACAATTACTTACTCCCAGGTAAATCCATATAGGATTGCAGCCCTAGTGTTACAGAGCTGGAGATATTCAAGAAACTGAAAAAAGAAAAAAAAAGTATTCTGGAACTTGCACTCCAGTAA
The DNA here is from genome assembly GCF_035046505.1 of Tiliqua scincoides. Lineage (NCBI taxonomy): Eukaryota > Metazoa > Chordata > Lepidosauria > Squamata > Scincidae > Tiliqua > Tiliqua scincoides. The sequence continues at coordinate 125,313,234 of NC_089822.1, read as the reverse complement.
AGAAAAAAGTATTCCCTAGGAGACTGAGGGAATGCACATTCTGAAAATAAGTTTTCCAAAATTCCTTATTGAGGAGTGGTAGCGGCTGAACCCAATGGATGTGGGTTGCTCACTGTCAAAACTAAAAAAAAAAAGAAATTAGGGCTACAACCTTCATAGCACAATCCTATACGCCTGCTCAGAAGTCCTATTGTGTTCAATAGAACTTACTCTCAGGAAAGTGTGTGTAATACTACAGCCTTAATCAATTAATTGGTTGGATTAATCAATTAAACCATTATAATGGATTAAACGGCTTTCCTGATTAAGTAGGGAATTTTTACATAGGTTGGGCATCACACGTGGGCCTCCCACTACCTGACAGCGAGACCAGCAATGCAATGTGACAAGTAGCAGTAGGAGTCTTGACTTGACGGGTGGAGCTCCAGCATGAGCTTTTTGTGTGCTCAAAAAAGCCCATCCACCCTCTTACCAGTGTTCGTTGCATTGTGTCTGACTTCCCAGTCAGGAAGTCACTGGCAATGACATCATCACCAGTTACTTCCAGTGGTACTTTCAATAGGGGACCATGTGAAGTGATACAGTGGGAGACTAAGGTTGAGAAATGCTGCCTTATACCTTGTACTCTGAAAGAAAGACAGGGATCTCACGTTCATCAGTGTTTGTCAAACTAACCCCTTTAGCCAGCATCATTGAGGATGTTGAATTAACGCTGGGGTACAGTACAAATCAGAGTTACAGAGGCAAAAAAGGGCCAATTACAGTATGAGAAGGATAGCAAGAGAGTCCTGGCTAAGTGGCGATCAGGGGATGCTTCTCATGGCATGGGAGTGAATATTTATCACTTGCTCACAACTGCAGATCAAGTGGCTGTTAGACACAGCAATTGGAATTGGTTGAAAAGTTGGCAGCTGGAGCCCTTGGCTTCTCCCAGTACCTTACTGACCATCAGAAAGGCTTTAGCACCTTAACAGATTCACTGAGAAGCTAGTTCAAGCCCCCCTTGGGGGGGGGGTTACAGTTGGAGGCTCACAAATGAAGGAGGAGACAAAGGACAGGTATAGGAGCAACTGTCTCCTATTACGCCAACATGGGGCGCAATCCTAACCCCTTATGTCAGTACTTTCCAGCACTGGCATACCGGTGCCAATGGGATGTGTGCTGCATCCTGCAGTTGGGGGGCACTCACAGAGGCCTCCTCAAAGAAACAGAATGTTTGTTCCCTTACCTCAGAGCTACAATGCCCTTATGTCAGTGCTGGAAAGCACTGGCATAAGGGGTTAGGATTGCACCCATGGTGTCTTTTCCAGTGGTTGAAGCTGGTGTCCCTTCTGCATCTCTTTTTAGAAAGTTAGCCCTTTAGGGACAAGGACCCATTTATTGATTTGTTTTGCCATGTAAACCACTTTGTGCACTATTTTTTGTTCAAAAGTGGTATATAAGCATTCTTAATAATAATATCCTCAGGTAGGTGTGTGCGTGCGTGTGTGTGTGTGACTCTTAACTGAACTAGATCGTAGTAATGCTGGCTTCCCCCATCCCCATTACTGCAAACTGAGGAGCTGTGCAGTGCTTCCAATATGCCCCATCTAATCAACCGCCTGACATTTGATAAGAACCAATGGAGAAGAATTCATGGGGTGTTTGAATCTTCAAACTCCACAAAAGAGCCTAAGTGGTGTTGTTCCCGCCACCGGCCCCAACTTCAATCAATCTTCCTCTCACCTTAATTTGAGCCATAGCTCAGCCTCAGAACTAGTTTTTGGTGCTCTGAATCAGCCCTGGAACATTGGCCTAGTTCCTGCAAACATCTGACAACAACGTAGGAGGTCAACTTGTACCTGGACTCTTCTGCTTGAGCCTGCGGGGGATGGCTCATCCAATGACAAAATGCTGCTTTGTACAAAATAATTCGCAGCACATAGAAAACTAGATAGCAGGGGAGGCCCGTTCTCCCACATGCTAATTTCTGCATGCAGAGGATTTTATTTTTGTAAGAAGGAACATAACAATAATATAAACCCTTCCCCTCTGTAATCTGAGGGGTCCAGCCCAGAAACAGATTTACCCCTTAATCTGCCATTTGTGACAACTAGGCCTTATACAGTTCTGAGAAGACTCTTGAGCAGAGCATCTCTCATTTGTCACGGACAGGTCCTGCACATTTGAGTTTAAAGAGGCTAAGTGGTTCCTAGTTAAAAGGCATATGAACTAGCAGCTAGTATTTCTAGAAGTTGATCTCTGCAATGCCACTGGAACGGGGCATAAACATGCATAAAAGTGCATTGTATGTCCAATGAATTCAGTGCAAGGTGCTTCCAAGTAAATACACATAGGATTGTGTGTTAGGTTACAATCCCATACACACTTACTTATGTTCAATTGAACTCAGTGGGCCTTACTTCCAAATAAACACGCATGCATAAGATTGGTCCCCCATATCTGCAGACCCCGTATCCGTGGATTCACTTATCTGTGAATCAGGTCCAGGCCCTCCCAGTGCGCGCATCCTCTCTGGAGGTGAAGGGAGCTCTCCTGTATCCACGGTTTCAGCTATCCACGGGGGACGGGGGGTGGGTGTTCCAGAATGGAACCCCTGCAGATAAGGGGGCACACCTGTACTTCAAGAAGTTCAGTTACTTGGCAAAGCGTCTTATGACACAGGAATCCTTGCAATACGATTGCCACAAGAAGTGTTGATTCAGATTGGTTGGTCTAGATTTCTTACTGTCCATCCAGCTCTGCAAGCTGAGGATCAACACTATCCTATTAATGCTAGACAGTTAGCACGACTTAATTATTTAGGGCTTTACCGCAAGGCCCATACTCATACCCAAACACCTGACTCTGCTGATAGACTCTTCTTCTCTCAAAAGGTATGTTCATGCACGTTTACACTGGCATTTATGTAGAATTGCTTGCAATCCTCCTCGTATTCATTATCCCAGCCTATCCTGCAAGGCAGGGTAGGGTTATACATATATAATCCCTGATGTGAGGATGGGAAACTGAGATTCGGGAGAATTAAAAGACTTGCACAAGAAACGCTTGCTTAATCCGAAAGTTCAGAAGGAGTTACTCTTACCCCCCCCCCCCCCCCCGCGCATCGCTCCATCAAGAAATTGTTTATACAGTCTGACCTCAGCATCCACAGGGGTTCCATTCCCAGAATCCCCACAGATGCCAAAAACAGCGAATAATGAAATTTGCAGGTGGAGACTGGTATCCGCACCTGTGAGATGGTCTGAGGCCCCCAGGTCTTAGAAGCACACTTTTGGTTTTTGGAAAAGCCAGAAGTGTGCTTCTAAGACCTTCAGAAATGTTCTGAGGCCTCAGACTACCTCCCAGGCATGACCAGAAGACTGTTCCAGTTGCGTCCAGGAAGTACAGGTTGGTATCCTGGTCAGGAACCATGGTGGGTTAAATCCACAGGTCCCAAATCAACAAGTAAGGAGACATAACCTGTAATCAATCATAGCATTCAAAAAATATCTTTTAAACTAGTGTTTTTTTTTCAAAACCACTACAGCTATATTGTTTCCTGGAGAGAGTCGGCTGGGCCTGAGCCCTTGACAGTAGGTGATACACTGGGGAAAAGGACATCTACCTACCCCTCTTGCAGCACATAAGAGGCTTATGGTGCACCTGGCTGAATAGGACCAAATGAGACTACTCTAGCAATCTAAGGTTGTAATCCTAGGCACTTTTTCCCACTGAGCACAGTGGGGCTTACTTCTGAGTAAACATGCCTAGGTTTGGACCAGGTCCCCCTCAAGAAATTCATAAACAGAGCGTAGTTGTGACACCCCAGCATCTTGTGATCACATGTTCCAAGTAGCTTGGAATATGAAGGCTCCAGTCTTAGCTATTTTTTTTGCTAGAATTCATGGACAAACTAATCACTCTTGAACCTATCTAAATTGTTGTTTTACAGCCATGTTAAACAAAGGGTCTACTCCTTACCCCCACTGCCAATATATTCTCTTGCAAGGGTGTCAAACTCATTTCATACAGCAGGCCAAACAACTTTCATAGTGTCTGCTGAGGTCCAGAACTGATGTCATTAATCAGGAAGTGATGTCATTAAGCAGATGAGGACCAGAAATAAGCACGTTTTTCTCACTTAGGAGCTCATTAGCCGCAAATGACAGAAAAGAAAATATGCAAACCTTGATCATATTTTCAAGATATGGGAGAGCCCAATTATCATGCAGGCTGTCCTTTCAGCAGCACTACTTCTGCAGAGACATCATTTCACAGTGGAGAGCAGCAGGTGGTAGTACTAGGCGTGCCCAATTGTCATGGGGGCCAGATAAAGAGCTTCTAGGGACTGTATCCAGCCTGCAGACCTTATGTTTGTCACCCCTGTTCTATTGCATGGACAACATAACTCCTTCTGTTAGTCTATTCTTTAAGGTGGGGATTTTCAATCTTTTTCATTTCAAGGCACACTGGCAAGGCACTAAAATGGTCAAAGCATACCATCAGTTTTGGGACAATTAACAAGGCACACTGTGCTGCCAATGGGGTGGGGGGCTCATATCCTTCAATGGTCTGACTAATAAATGACCCTCTCCCAAATTCCTGTGGCACACCTAAGGACCATTCACAGCACACCAATGTGCCATGGCACAGTGGTTGAAAATGGCTGCTTTAAGATTTCAAATATTTGTTACAACTTCAAGCATTTCACAAAACTGGAAAAAGGATGACTTAGTCAGTTTCATTGGATATCCTCAGGTTCTGAAAGAACCTCATAACCACATTAACCTTTCAAAAGGATCGGTCTTGTTCCCTAGCTACTTCCGACAATTTCTTTTCATTTTTCTTTTCAAAATGATAATCCCTTAACTTTTTCAAGTCTTGCTTCACAGAGCAGATGCTCAACTCTTTGATCATTTTCATCTCCACAGGCAGCTTCTTCAGCTCTTTAGATATTCTTGTTGAGATAGAAATGTCACACCTGCCCAACAACTTTCTAAAATGAGGGTGAGCCATATATTTCTATAATGGCATCATGATGCTTGCTGTTTTATTGTCAGTCTTTTTCTTCTTAATTACGACTAAATCCAAGTTTGCTTTCTTTGTGCCACAACACACCCAGCTGACATTTCCCTTACCCTGTTCACTGTAACCTGTTTCTCTTGGGGGTTTAAATACTCATTTGGATGCCATCAGGTTGTATCAGTGCACCACAGACTCCCATCAGCAGGGGCTCAAGTCTTCCTGAAGGTCATGCTCTTTGACCTGGAAGCCCCACTCTGTAATCAGTCATGTCACACATTTAGTTCCAGCTGTGATCGACAGCCCAATCCTATGCATGTCTACTCAGAAGTAAGTCCCATTAGATTCAATGGGGCTTACTCCCAAAGAAGTATGGATAGGATTGAGCTGTAAGGCATTTTAAGGACAGGGAAAAGGGAGGGTGAAGGAGGATTTCATTCATTCATTCATTCATTCATTCATTCATTCATTTTAAGGATTCTAGAACAGGAGGCAGCATGGCTTAGGGACCACAACATACATAGTTTAGCATAAGTATAAGGCTCCTCAATACCATTAATGAACCCCAAAGGAAAGAACATCAAAGTCCTAATTTGCGCACATACTTCTTGTATGACTGCAGTGTGGCATTTCCGTCTCCTGATCCCAACTTCGCCCTGCACTGATGCTGGGTGACAATGGAATTATTCTATCTTCTTCCCAACTACCCATACAGACTGCAGGTTGCCACTGTGGTCCGTTCCCTCCAAAGGACACTGCTTTCTCACTGACCTATCTGAAGGCCTATTCATATTCTTAAACATTTCTGAACTTATCCTCACAGTTTGGCATTCTGATCTGGCCTTGGGAATGCTCCCATACCTGTCCAGATTGTGACACACCACTTTGCGGACAGCCACCCCTGACAAACCAACAAGTGGCAAGTCACTATTTGGGCACATACTGGTACATTTGCTTTAGGTTCAAGGTACCTTGTCTTAAGCGGGGCTAGATCATCCACTGGATCCCTATCAATCCTTATTCTTTCGCAAGAATAGTTCGGAAGATCAGCATGTAGAAAGCCACGCATTTTTCACTACAGGTTGCAAAAATTTTTTATTTAATTTTGAGGAGGTGTGGTATAAGTAAGGGCGATGCATTGGTTTGATACACGGGGGCTATTTTAGGTGTGGTTTAAGTGTATTGTCCTATGTTTTTTACGTTTTATTTTATGCCAATAAAAGGTTCCTGAATCTGAATAATTTTTCACTGCTTCAGAAACAGTTGTGTCTAAATACTTCACCATCAACCCTAAATTCCCCTCTTGGCCCCTCTTAAAGAAGATAAATTGGCCCCTCTTAAAGAAGATTTGAAGGCATTTGAAAGAGCTCGAAAAAGAGCCCTGAAGGACAAAACTGGGGTGGGGGGCAATAACTTGATATAGTTTCTGTTGGAAGTGGGCACTCCAAAACTTCCTCCTCAGCCGTGCTCTCCAAGCTTTGTCAACTCCAAGCGCTTGCACAGAACCAGCATGCTTGCTACGTGTGCTGTAGCTTTCAAATGTGCTGTTGAGTCAACCCCTTTCCCCCTCCCCAACTTTTCTCATAGCTTGAAGCAACGTGGGAGATGCCTGTGAGTTTAGGTAACAAGCAGGGCCTACTGTAGCATGAATCAGGGGCTCAGGAGATGCACCTCCAGTGAATGTTAATGGCAGTTCCCTCCAGCAGGGAGCAAAGGAAAGCAGTGAGGATTTTTCTGTGTATAAACGCATGCAGGCATAAGAGCTGAGCACGGCCAATGAGGAGGGAACGCCTGTTCCTGCGAGGAGTCGCCCTCCTCCCTCCCTCTGCACAGCCGCCTCTGGCCCACCCAAGTAGCAGCCGATGGGCATAAATTTAAGAACGGAGCGCTAGGGCTGGATTGCAGGGAGCCTTCCCCTCTCGGCCTCCATGCCTGCCAAGAAACTCAAACCGAAACACATTCCCTCCTGGCTTGCCTGCCAAGAAACCACGGCGCAGGGCCAGCAGCACTGAGGCTGCTCCACGTAAACACTACTTGGGGGGAGGTGGCAAGACTACCGTCCCCCCTTTCTCTCCTCCATTACCAACCCAAGAAGAAGCATTAATGTTTCATCCTGGATTGCTCACGCCCACCACATACGCACATCTGGCTCCCTAGAGGGAGCCCGACTCATCCCCCAAGCCCTCCGGTTTTTGGCGCCTGTAGATTTTTGTTAAGAAACACATAGACACTATATGTAAAAAAATATCCTATTCAGAAGAGGTGGAAAAATAGCAGGGAGTTGTAACAAGGCCCCAAACTTAGAGAGACCCCCTAAAATATGATAATTATTTGGAGACATGGGAGAAAACTCTCTCTGAGCTTCCTCCACAGGAAAACATTACAAGGAACAAGACCAAGTACAGCAAAATCTGAAGGGGGGAATGGAAGTTGGGTCTCAGAAAGCAAGCACCATCAGACCCCACATTTCCACCTCCAAGCTTAGAAATCATAGGGATACATGGTAATATGAATTCATGGCTGGCTAGATGCTTGTGGCTCACAGGCACACAGATTCCCACATAGCCAAGTAATGTTTAAAAGGACACCTTTCACAGTAGCTGCACCCCAAGTTGAATAATATAAAACACTTGTACTGTGCACTGCGTTTAGTCCCTGAGGGACACCCAAGGTAGCTTTGAATACATTAAAAAACATGGTATCCATGAAATCAACAAAATAATCACACAAATACAGACTATTAAACAGAGCCGGTGCACAGCCAAAACAAAAGGACAACCGACAAACTAAAGGCACAATGGAAAAACACAGCTTAACAGCCTGATGCTAGTCATGTTAGCAAATGTGTATAATGAGGGGGCCAGTTGGGCCTCCCACAATCTTGATGCTACCACTGAAAAGACCCTGTCCCGTATCCCAGCCAGCTGAACTGCCCATAGGAAAAGAGGGAGCTCAGCCACTTTGCATGAAAAGGTCCCAGGTTCAATTTCTGATATCAGTATTGCTCAGTAAGGCAGCGACAGACTCCTGCCTGAAATCGTGGAGAGTTGCTGTCAGTCAGCATCACTAAAAGGACCAACAGTGGGACAGCCCAATCCTGACCTGCCTGGTACGTGGGGCTGCAGTGGTGCCAAAAATGATTGCTGCCACATTCAGCGCGCTCCAGGCAGCCACCGGTGGCTCCTTGGGACTTTTGTCTGCTTCCCCTGGGTAAAGCAAGTAGCCTTTGGGGTTAGCCGATTCTGTGGCAACCCAAAGATCGGCACGGAGGTGAAGCGAAGCTCCACCGGTCCCATCTCCCTCCCGCTCCGCTCCCTCCCCCCAGAACACCTCGTTCCCACCCTCTCTCTGTCTTCCATCTGCCTCCCCCTCCCCGGAACACCTCCTCCCTGCCTCTCCCAAGGCCCCCACCTACCTACCCACCACTTGGCAGTCCATGCAACCGCCGAGCGGTGGAGCTCCAGTGCTCTGCCTGTGCTAGCCCAGGCAGAGCACCAGTGCTAGGGCCTGCCAATGTGCCTTATGGCACATTTGCGACAGTGCGCGCCGGCGTTGAGCCGGCGTGCTGAGCTCAGGATTGGGCTCTAACTCGGCATAAGACAGTTTTCTATGTTCCAAACCCCCTCCCTGAGGATGTGGGACAAGCCTCCAATGGAAAATGCAGTGAGTAAAGTGGCTCATAGAGAAAAGGCAGTCCAAGTATCCTGAAGTGAGCAAGGGCACTCCTGACCACAGCCATGACCTTGCTAATCAGCATCACCCAAACACATGATGCAGAACCCCACTGCTGAGGAGGTTAAAGGTTTCAGGGGCCATGGTCCTCTAGGGACATCAGCATCTTCAAATCCATCCTGGTGGAGTGTTGATGGGATGGTTGGGTGGAGGACAGGGTCTTAGGCTCCAGTGCAGGCCCCAGATCAAGAGAACTGAATGGGCTCATCTGAAGTCTGACATTCAGGGTTTTTTTGTTCTTAGGTGTGAGGACAGAAAGTGTCCCAAATGGTCAGAGGGGATACCCAGGGAGGGGCTGTCATGCAAGACTTAACTATGGACTCTCAAGTCACAAGCTATTGCTTCCAAAACTATGGACTCCTTAAAGCAAGAAGCCTAGGATAGAAGAGCTCATCAGAGTCCACGGACAGAAGCAATTGACAGGCAACTCAGAGCCTGATCCTGACAGACTCACGCTGGCCCACGATTGGCATGCACTGTCACAAATGTGCCGTAAGGTGTGACTGCAACAATCTCCACCGGTCCAGCACTGGAGCATGCTCAGCGCAAGCCTGAGCTGATGGAGAGGGGACTGGGCAAGCACCGGGTGGCGGAGAGGTAAGTTTGGGTGGGGGGAGGCATTCTGGGGTGGGAGAGGGCAAGGGAAGGCGCAGCGAGGGAGGGAGCAGGGTGGCAGAGTGGTGGCACCAGCGAAGCTCTGCTCCGCCTGATCTATAGCACCACATCAGGCCTCCCAGTCCGACATGGTGAAGCTTTACTCTTCTCTGGCTAAATAGCCAGCACAGAGTTGAGTAGCCCCATTGCGGGGTTCTTACCTTACCTGGAAGAAGGGGACGAATGTCCCCTTCCCCAAGGAGACATCAGGAGCTGCCACTGGCTGCCCAGTGTCTGTAGGATGCTGCTTTTCGGCACTGCTGCAGCCCTGGATACCGGGCAGCTCAGGATTGGGCTGTCAGTACCCTGGCAGCCCATTTCCTCAACTCTGACTTCCTAAGGTTGTTTCTTGTTCAGAGTTTCTATGGACATTTTCTCCTTCAAATGCTCCATCCCTGACAATAAAATCCACAGTGTTTATCCATATTTTAGGCACAACTTGAAGCCCAAATCAACATCAGTCATCTGATCAGTTTTAGAAATTTGTCTAAGGGGTTTATGGAGGAGACAAGAAGAAATGACATCCTTAAAACAAAACGCACAACTTAGTAACAGAGCATTATGTTACAGAAATACATTGTTGAATCCATTTATTTATTTATTTATTTGGTCAGATCAATGCTAAAAATTGCAATGGCTGTGTAGGGAAACACAGGACAATCATTACCAGTAGCAAAGGACCAGTTTTCTAACAACATGTCCATGTTTAGTAATGTAGATCATTAAAAAAAATGCAACTCACAGGTGTCCATGATGATAATGTGGATGCCACACACTTTTCTGGCCTTGTTAATTTTCCCCTAATGATACAGAAAAGGATTGGACTGTATATAATTTGTCAGATTAAAAGGTGACAATTTATGTGTCTTCACGAATGAAAGGTCCATTTGTAAACTTTGTGACATGGTTGTCTGCTCCTCCCTTCCCTTCTGAACCACAGGGCCTCTGGCAATAGGCCAATACATTGCCGTCCCTTTCAAATCAATGGTCCTCCTTCCTTTTTTCTTCTTTCTTTTCCCATTCCTTTTCCCTTTGTTTCAAACTACCCACACACCCCTTTTGCACCCTTCTTTTTTTTTTTTTCTTCCAAGGCTTGTTTCTTTCCCCCATTTGTAGTGTTCATTTATTTTTTCATGAACATAACAAATATTAAAAACCCAATAAAATATTGTTTTTTAAAAAATCAGTTAAATTCAACTAATAGGGCTTTAAACATGCTTTTTCTGGACTAAGCTCAATGTCTTTCCATGCTGAGCCATGATGATGTCCTTGTTATTGGTTTGAGAACAGGCCGTATATGCCTTAAAAAGTCTTACAAACACAGTGTATTATATATGTTCAACACACACATGCATATGCGTGTGCAAACACCCACCCACACAAAGTAATACTGTATGTACATCCTGTTCAAGCTAGCCTGACCCCAGTGATAGACCAGAGCATCCAATCCATCCATCCATCCATCAATCAATCTAAACTTCAACATTAACTTCATTGCTGTTACTTCATTGCTTGATTTCTGAACTAGTTGGGGTTATCATGATGGGGTGCAATGAGCAGATGTCATTTGCCAAGGTCAATCCACTTAAATGTAAGCAGCTGTTGAACAGCTGAGGCTTAAACAACTGGCTAGGTAGTACAAAATAAAGCGAAAAGGACAGACTGATAATCATTCAAGAACAGCAATGCTACAGTTTGGGGGAGTTCATTCTGCCTCTGGACCATCACAACCCGCTACAACAGCCTCTGAAGGGTTAACTGCACTCTCTCTCTCTTTTTCTTTCTCTCTCTCTCTCACACACACACACACATTGCACGCACACACAGGAGGAATTTGATGTCATGGCTGGATTACCAAATGCTGCTTGCTGGAATCCCAGACTTGATAAAAAAAACCCAGCTCAGAGCTGTGTGTGGCAAAATCCATCATCCCACTGACAAGACTGGTCCCTCAGTGTGCGTCTGCATGTGAACAAACAAGCCCAGGACTAGGTAGTGGGAACAAAGCTGACCCTGGGAGGGCACAGAAAGATATCTACATACAACAGGGAGCTGCAGATAGGCAGATCAAATGGGGAAAACAGATTTTTAGATAGGTAAATTGTCAAGAGACTGCAACAGGTTCAGAACTTTCCTAGAAGCATCTCTCAAATTCCCTTTTACGTCAGGGTTGAGAGCAGCACAGCAGGTCACAGTGATGGGGCAAAGTGGAAGTTGTCGCCTGTGGAAAGTGTAAGTGTCAGGGAAAGTTGGGACATGTATGGGAAGGAAGGAGTTGTGTGGGGCAAGAGAATTCAAGAGCAGGGTCTCTAAGGACTGAAAGCCTATGCTTTCAGGGCAGCCATTCTGCCCCCCCCCCCCCCATGATTAACAGAAATTGCTGATTAATCAGCACAGATTGTATAGCTCAGGTTTCTTGATCCTTATATTGGAATGGGGGGGGGTTATCCGGAAGGGATGAAATGTACCCACGTTTCCCTACTTTCCCCCACCCCCACCCCATAGTCCTGGTTGGTAGGAGATAAAAGCAAAATAGTTCATAAAAGGTTGGTATCTGGATGAACCAAAAGAAAGATATTCAAGGGCCAACCAGAGGAGGTATGTTCATGGGGTCAGGACACACCAGGTTTCAAAGCAGAGTGGAAAGTTTTATATGGGATCAAGTGCTGGGGATGATTAGAGATCAACACTCCCACTTGCCATACTCACCAAACTATATTTCCCAAGGTTCTCCAAAAGGAACCAGTAAAACCAATTTATAGTATGGATTTCTCAAATATTTTTTTTAAACTGAAGCTTAAATAGCTATGAGCCTCTTCCTATTTCCCTACATCAGTGTTCTCACACTGTGGGTTGGGACCCACTAGGTGGGTCACGAGCCAATTTCAGGTGAGTCCCCATTCATTTCAATATATTATTTTTAATATATTAGACTTGATGTTACTATGGAATGTGATTGTATTTGGGGAAATGTTACACATCTGTACTTTTAACAGGCTACTCTGTATATGCTTTTAACAATGGTAGTCAATGAACTTACTCCTGGGCAAGTGTGGGTAGGATTGCAGCCTAGGATTGCTAAAAAATTTCCTGCTCAATGTCACTTCTGCTCAGGACATTACATCCTGATAGATTCTTATTCTAAAAAGTGGGACCTGATGCTGAAAGTTTGAGAACCACTGCCCTATATTAATGCCCAATTGTTCTGAATGCTGAAGAGAAAATGGAGGAGAGGCATTTGTGATGTGAATAAGCATTCAGTCTATTAGGTTTCACGTTTGCTTAACAAACCAATTGCAGCAAGAGCTACCAAAAGCCTCACCTGTGAACATGCCCTAACCTTATGATATATCGCATAACATTTCCAATGTCAATTATCAGCATACAGGCAATCTCTTGGGATGTTACTTTTTCTTTTAAACCAAAACTGTACAAAATTTGCATCCACGTGACTATGTCATTATTTGTGATATAACTAGTACCATCTTTATGAAATCAGAGTCTAACACTGACAGACGGGGAAAGGGAAGAATGAATGTTGGCAACCTTCAGTCTCGAGAGACTCTGGTATTGCACTCTGAAAGGTGGTTTTGGAACATCGTCTAGTGTGGCTGAAAAGGCCAATTCGGGAGTGACAATCCTTTCCACAACGGGAGCAAGTGCAGTCTGACACTGGTCTGTCTCCCTGGCTATGGGCCTTCCTTCTTTGCCTCTTAGCCAGGGGAAAGGGAGCCAGAGAAGAAATTGTGACTGTTTCATCTGCACATATACAGACAATTACAACAGTGGGGACTGTTGTAACAGTCTCATGATCGTGTTTACACTTCACAATACATTTCAAGCTTCACTTTTTTCTTGTCAGTCATGGGCATTCAGATTCAGGATTCTACAAACCTCTGGATGAAGCCCTCATGTGGATGGAATGGATGCAAACCAATGAGCTGTTTTTGGAGTGAGGCCTGTATTACCTCAGCAACAACTGAGGAATATGGAGCCACATTCTTATAACTCTTTTTTTTTAAAAAAAAGCCCAGTTTGCCTTGAGTGGTATTCCTCCTGCTATTCTGGTATGGAAAAACTGTGAGTGCTCCTTTGCGGACTGAGAAGGTGCTCACAATTCACCTTCACCAGGAAGATGCTTGAAAATGGACAAGCCAGGACACAACCTCCATACGTCTCTGACATACCATTCCCAATACTGCTTTACCATGCCAAAACTGGAAGAAATGCCAACTGTATCATTGCATCATAATGTCAGCTGATTTGGCATTCACACATCAGGAGACTGAAGACTGTTGGAAAACAGGGGGAAACGGAATGACAGCGGGCAATTCTACTCTTAACTTTTCTTCTTCTGGCTTGATCCCATGTGCTTACTCATTTATTTGTAGAATCAAAACTAGCCCAACACCTCCCAACACCTGAAGCAGCATTCCAAAATGCTGCCCTTCCGTAGCCAATGATGTGCTGGCCTCTTCTCCTCCTATTCTCCAATGTTCTAGTTCAGCACTCTTCCTCTCTGTCTCCGTCTTCCTTTTCCAATCCAGGAAATGAAATGAGATGAAACAGTCATTTGCATTAAACATTCCTAAGTCCTTATAAGCCCTGCCCAAGCATGAGTCTCCGTGGAGACAAACATCTGACCAGCATGTTCCTTGAAGCAGGGACTTCTTGGGGACTTCAATGATGAGGCTACAGTGCAACTGAACTATAACAGGGTCTCAAACATTTGCTAACTTGTCATAGAGGCATGACCCTCTCAAGAACTAGGCTGGTGAGGATCCTAGCTCAGGGCAGAATTTCTTGAACTATAGGAAGAGGGTCATGGGTGTTCTCAAAGTTCACAACTTCCTTCTACAAAGTTCCTGACCCCCAGACAAGTACGATGGATCCATTCAATTTACCAAGCACAGCACATAGCTCTGCCCAACCCCTATGGAGCCCGGAGTCCTAGCCAACTTCTTTCTGTAAAAGAGTGTCCCTAGGGCAGGGGCAAGCCTGCCAGCATGGCACTCCCAGGGCACGGCCTTAGTGGAGGCAAAATGCCCAACCCTTGATGCTAGGCCAGCTGGCCTCATCTCATTATATAAATCCTTCAACACCTTGTAGGAGGGGCTCGGAGAACCCCCTAAAGTCCTTGCTGCATTCATACTTTATTCTGATCTCACGTGAAATGTACTGCAGATGAGCTTCGACAGAATCAGTGCAAAACTGTGGAGGGGGGGCATTTGGAACAGCGATTCAAGTTTGGATCAGATTAGCAATGACAACCCCTAACAAGGGAAAAGCCAATTCATGTACACCATGACCCACAACAAGACCAAGTTCACTGGGGGCCTTTCGATTTCGGAATGTCAGGTGCGAGACCCTAGAAATTCTGGAAAGCCAACACTGGCTGCAATCCTAACCACACTTTCCTGAGAGTAAGCCCCACTGAACAAAATAGGACTTACTTCTGAGTAAACCTGGTTAGGCTTGTGCCCACTGTGGTACCATAAATGGGAGATCTGCTGCTTGCTCTGACTATGGGCAGCTCATCACCAAGGAAGGCCTGGAGGCTTGCCTGCAACACGGACTGATCAACCTGTCCGTTTCCGTCCCCCAACCCCGCTTTCAGTGTCTCTCCATCTGGTGCGAGGACAGTCCTCCCAAGTACTTGGATCTGTATCAGGAACTGGTTTATATTCCCCTACCACAGATTCCCACATATGAAGACAACTGTGTTCCACAAACAACTGCTAGGTCTCAGAAATGAGGTTTTCTGAAGACTAACTAGCTCAGGAGTATCTAATTTGTTTTATTCAGTAGGCCAAATAGCATTCATGATTCCTGCTGAGAGATGGACATGATGTCATTAAGCAAGTCATGACCAGAAATAAGCACTTTTTTTCTTACTTAGGAACTCATTGGCTACAGATGACAAAGGAAAAAATATGCAAATCTTGATCAGATTTTCAAGATATGGAAGAGCTTGTTATCCCATGGGCCATCTTGTCAGCAGTGACACCTCAACACAGCAGCTGATGGTGGTGCTGGGAGAGCCTGAGGGCCGTATAAAGGGCCGTATCCGGCCCACGGGCCTTTGGTTCGACAGACTAGCCTGCGTAACCAAAGCATAACCATAGCCCAGTTCCAGAAGAACGCTCAGCGAGGTGACTGCAAAAGTCAGTACAGTGGGGAAAATGGTCATGTGAATACCCAACCTTTGACAGCTGTTACATCTCCCATCCCTGCCTTCTAGTTTGAAGGTATTTGGCTGTTCTGGTGAGTGAAATCTTTTCGGTTCTAACAGGAAACATTTGAGGGAGGAGGTGCCAGTTGCTCCCTGCATTATTTCTTTGGCCTTACTCATGGTGTATCAAAGGTCTCAAATGCTATTTCTAAATAGCTTCACTGCTCCTCCAATCTCATTACCAGGAAAACCATTTTTTTTTTTTGTTAGAGTGAAGAGGCAGGAGGTTGGGAGGAGCAAGTATGCGTGTGGGTCTCAAGTTCCCAGCTCTTTTCTAACTGAGGCCGAATTCCACACTCCATGTGTGAGCCAGGCTGGGTCTCCCTCTGACCTGAATGGAGGTTTTGTATCCCCCCACCATGACAGGAAAGAATCCCCTTTGCTCACCTCCACAGTGTGCCCGACCCCTTCTGTCTGGCCCACCGCCCTCATTCACTCTCTGCTCCCCTGATGTTGCTAATCCTCCATCCCAGACAGCTGCCTCAAAGCCCATTGTTTCAGGTTCATGAGCTTTGAAAAGGCCAGGATTCCCTGAGCTGGTGTAGGCTGCAGCACTGGATTCAAGGTGGTCCAGACAAACTACTACGGGCTGTGGAAGATGGGAAAGGGCGGGCGTACATCTTGTGCAATCCTGGTTCCCCAAACTTCTTTCCACTCTGTATGCTGCACCCACACACACAACCAAAAACTGCCTGTTCATGGGTTCAGTTCAGGACCAGTCTCAAGTGCATGTTAAAACTTTATCATACAGTCAAACAGTTTGGGTGTTGTTTTTAAATCAGGTTCTTAAAATTTGATTAACTTTTTTCTTCAAAACAATATGCTGTTAAATTGCCTGGTTGAAATTAAATCTGAATACAAATTTATATTACCTGCCTTTATAATCTCCTCTACTGACTAGTTGAAGAAGCAGCTCTTAAAGTGACTGTTCTCTTACATTTATCAGAGGGAGAGAGCAACTATCCTAATTCCCTCCCAGCATAGTATCCCGGCATCCCGTGCAATGGCTATTTGCTGAATCTTCCCTTTGGTCTCACTCTCTCTTTTTTAAAAATTGTGCACCCCTTTGAGACAGGAATCCAAATTCTCTCAGCCCTTTTGTTACATACAAAGTTGTTACAACAACTTTGAGCATGCTGTTGTTGAAAAGCAGTATAATTTTTATACTTATTAATTAACAACATAATTATAATAATGTTGTTGGAAAGCAGTATAATTTTTAAAATAAAAATAATATTTATTTGAAGAAAAACAAAAACTGAATTGACACATTGAGTTAAGGCTGCTTTTCCATATAAACAAGGAACCTTTATTACTACTAACATAGCACTGTCTGTGTCTATGGCATCTTGCAGAGACTGAGAAGATCGAAGGCTTGATACTGAGGACTGGCCAGTTGTCATAGGCATTGGGATCCATCCCTGGCTCCAGAAGGCACTGCCCAGGGAGGATCATCTACTGTGTCCACCTGGGTGAATCTGTATATGCCTGTTTCTGTGATGTTTAACTACCTGTGCTTTGCAGTTTGCTCAGTACTCAAATTATGAATATTCTCTCTCTCTCTCTCTCTCTCTCTCTCTCAAAAAAAAGAGAACATTTTGGTCACTTTGCTTTCTTTTTAGGGAAATAAACTGTTCAGTCTGGTAACCACCAGTCCTTGCTTCTGCCATAAATAATGAACAGAATTACCTGTGAAATAAGCACCACGTAAGATTTTCTAAAGTCAGTAAGGGCTCAATCATGAGGCGCCCATGGGCCTACTCAAGGCTCTGGAGGGCAGGGGAGAGAGGCATTCCTGGGCAGTGGGCTGCCCCAGGGTGGGCAGGTTTTGAGTGGGAGGTGGGGCTGGGATCTGGCAGGTATGCCGGATCCCAACCCCGTTCCCAGGGAGATCGGAGTGGCTTCAAGCTGCTTTGCTCTCCTCGGACTTGTGCCACATCAGGAGGTGACACAAGTCTGAGTTGACACATAAGGGCCAGCGTGTTTCCCCTTGCTTCTGGCTGAGCCAGCTTGGGTCCCTATCCTGCACTGGATACAGCGCAAGCCTCTTGGCTTGCCTGTTCCAACACAGGGTAGGATTGCGCCCTAGAAATACTAACTAATACAGTACTAGTAAACCAAAATGCATGAATTCTTATTATACAACACGTACTCTACTCTCTATGTCGTGAGAATGGATGATGGCCGGATCCCAAAGGATCTCCTCTATGGAGAACTCGTGCAAGGAAAGCGCCCTACAGGTAGACCACAGCTGCGATACAAGGACATCTGCAAGAGGGATCTGAAGGCCTTAGGGATGGACCTCAACAAGTGGGAAACCCTGGCCTCTGAGCGGCCCGCTTGGAGGCAGGCTGTGCAGCATGGCCTTTCCCAGTTTGAAGAGACACTTTGCCAACAGTCTGAGGCTAAGAGGCAAAGAAGGAAGGCCCATAGCCAGGGAGACAGACCAGGGACAGACTGCACTTGCTCCCGGTGTGGAAGGGATTGTCACTCCCGGATTGGCCTTTTCAGCCACACTAGACGCTGTGCCAGAACCACCTTTCAGAGCGCGATACCATAGTCTTTCGAGACTGAAGGTTGCCAATACATAATACTCTACTAGATACTGTTACAGTTCAGGTGGCTGCAAGAATGCACACTATTCCTTGCATCATGTTTTCACATTAGGCTCCACCACAGGCTTTGCCCTCCTGTCAGAAATTTTGTATTTCAAGAGGGCAACCCTGCAATCTGCTCACGTGCTACATTTAGGGTTGCCAGATCTCATGTTTTCAGTCTGAGACTAGGGTTTTTCAAGAGCCATCTCAGATGTTCTAGCTAGGCTGCTAGATCGCAGGTTTTCAAGGATCTGAGAATTAAGCCTTTGAACACCACTTCCACTGTCTCCCTTCCATACAAAATTTAGCATTTAGTTGCTGGTGCACCACTCTACCGCCTTCCAATGGCCCGGGAGGAGAGGAGGAAGAGGAGGTGAAGTGATGTAGAAGCAAGGTATAGCAATATTATTTTAAAACAAGTGCTATTTTAAGAAGTATTTCACTCGTTCCAAACAAGAAAATGTTGCCATTTTTCTACTGGAAAAATCTGGAAAATCCTTAACAAAAATTAGGATTGTTTCCGAGAGAGAGAGAGAGAGAGAGAGAGAGAGATTCTCATCCCTAAGCTATAAAGCTCTACAGTGGCACAGGTGTTTATTTACTGTATTTCTACCTTGCCTTTCTCCTCAGAGGAACCCAAGGGTGGTTCTCATTCTCTAGTACATAACTATGTGGCCATCACCAAGCCTGGCTTCCTGAATCCTGGGCTTAGAAATGCCTCTGACTAGGCAACCCTAACAGAATTAGTGCAAAGCCACAAGTGTACTTTAGCCTCATAATCTTTTGTGAGGTTGTGAGAGTTGAAACTGCTCCTCAGGCATATTGATTTTCACCATCACTACCCTGTTGCACCATTATACATCTTCAGGAGTTCATGACTGTCTTGTGCAAGGGGAATTTTCAGATGGAGGACATGGTGAAATTGAAAGGTTAAACACCATCTATTTCTATGCCATGGTGCCAATCCGGATTAAGCCCCCATGCAAATACTACTATAAGATTTTAAAAATGCCCCAGACTTGATGATAACTCATTTAGGCCCAAATCCTAACCAACTTTCCAGCACTGGCATAGCTGCCCCAATGGGACGTGTGCTGCATCCTGCAGTTGGGTGGTACTCATGGAAGCCTCCTCAAAATAAGGGAATGTTTGTTCCCTTACCTCGGAGCTGCGTTGCCCTTTTGTCAGTGCTGGAAAGTGGGTTAGTACTGCACCCTTAAGGTCATATCTAGTTTAGCTCCAAGTATCGCAATCCTCCATTTTCAATGAGGGTCACTGGCAGGATTTGTGGGCCTTGGAGTAGGTGTGGAAATTGGGCTGTGGGGGACTGGCAACCTTGTTGAATATGCCATGCCATTCCCATGTGCCAGCCCCTTGTTCCCCCTCCCCATTTCCACCTCAGGCACTTTGGCGCCCACTGTAAGTTCTAAAAATACCCTTTTCAAAATTCATTTGGAAAGGTGTGAATGTGAACCAGCACACAAGCACTTCCCCTCACTACATTCTGGGAAGGCAACTGTGATAAAGGTGAGCGAACTGAGTTGGGGGCAGACTACTGCCAGGGTGTGTGCAGGATCATGATGCCACATCTGGAATAATAGGCCCTTGAACTGGTCCAGACGGATGGATACAAAGTGGAAAACGTACCACCTGCTTGCTCTATTCTGGTCTCTTTTCTGGCCATGTTTCTATAATGGGAATCGAAAGCCTTCTTCCTAACCAACAAGCCCAGGCATTTCCTGGAAGCAGGCAAGGCAGCCATTGCCTTGCTAGGTGGTCCTGGGGCCACAGTGCGGGCAGAGAGTGCCCTGGACTGTCAGTGTGTTTGTCTTGGCACTCGCCACAAAACCATACACATTTCCCCTGTAAAGTGGCTGCAGGAATTTGTATACTGTATGGAAAGTGTGAGTGTGTGAGTGAAAACATGTGGGATTAATAAATCAGACGGCTCAGATTCACCTGCCGGGCCTCCTTTCTTTGCAATCCAACAGGAGCTGCTGTATGGGTGCCATCCTCCCTTGAAAGAGCAGGAGCATCTTCACGAGACTTTCCTCACACAGTTCCAAGGTTTCCTCCCAAAGATATTATTATTAGAGCTGCAAGCGGTGAAGTGCTCTAACCAGCCCTCTCATCCCTTAAAAAGGGCTACTGCCTTCATGTCCTGCTTGCTTGTGGAGGATCTGGTTGGCCACTATTGGAAAGAGGATGACGGACTGGATGGGTTCACATTCTGACCAGCAGGGCTCTTCCCATGTTTTCATGTAAAGTTTCCATTAATTAATCAGTGGGGAGTTTTAAATCATGAAGCTAAGAATGATGGAATACTTTTTTCTAACACACAGTTTATTTAAAAAATATTTTTGAGGCCATTTGTGTTCTTAGGCATTTGGGTTGTGTCATAAAGTACGAAAAAGAAAATATTAAAGGTGGCTTTTACTTCTAAAGAGTGGCGGCTTTTCTGCTCCATCCTAACCTGCCCTATAGACCAGTGGGCCTGCACTCATTGAAGGCAGGATGAGTGCCTTCAACCCAAGACACTGGGGTTGAAAGCGGCTCAGCCCAGGGCAAGGGGAATCACTTCCCCTTACCCCAGATAAAGCTGCAGCAGCCCCAACAGGGTTGCTCGAATTTGCACCTCCTCAAGAGGTAGCACAAATCTGAGCAGCTCGCGACTGCTCCAGGCCACCTGGGAATGGGGTTAGGATCTAGCGTAAATGCCAAATCCTGGCCCTGCCTCCATCTCCCCACCCACCAGCCCCAGGAACGCCCGCCACCCGCCCTTTGCTGCCCCGAAATGCCTCCCTCCTGCCTCTTCCCTGCCCTCCACACACACCCCCATACCCATGCTTCAGCTGAGGTCAGCCGATGCAACTCACCCTCTCCCTGGGGCCTGTATCGGCACAGGGAGGCCGGCGCGGCCTATCTTCTCAACAAGTGGCGCAAAAGTGTTGATGGCACTTTTGCAACACTCTTGGGCTGGTGCAAGGGACTTGCGTCGGCCCAAGAGCACATTAGGATTGCGCCCATAGTTTCTTAAACTTATTTCAATGTCACAAAAAGGTACGTATATGAGGTCTTGGTTATGTGCAAATATAATTTATTGATTTAGTGGCAAATGATTAAGAAACCAGAAATAAACCAGAAATTACTTGATTTTGGTTCACAGCCCTAAACAATATATCCCTCAGCATTACATTTAGTAGAAACCAGGCTTATTTTTCCCATTTGGATACCAGTTGCTGGAATATGCAGAATTTGAGCCTAAATATTGGATTGAAGCCTTCAAATGTAACTTTTGGCAAGGATGGTTCAATCATACAGGGAGGCTAGTGTTGGCTAGGGTATACTTCAGCCGTATTAGAACAAGGTATCTCCTTATAAACTTCATTCTGAAGTCTGAAAATTTTTGACTGTTGGTTGTTTACAGTTGTGGATGCTGCTGTGAGAAGATGTTGAATCACAGGACCCAGTTTGGGACAGATAGGACAGTTTCATATCAAAAAGTGTGAATTAGCAAGTTATGTTTTATGGCCATAAAAAGGGCAATCCATTTTATAATATCAAGTTGCCAACTTTTCTGAATCCAAACCTCTCTACGGTGACCTCTCTACAGCAGCTTCCCAGTTGTTTATTTGGTAACAACAATTTTAGCTAAGAATGAATTTTAAATATTAATATCTTACTTGTATGTCAATCAGATTAAAGTGTAATTATCTGCTTTGTTGACATCATTATCTATAACTATTTTATTTGCAGTACTTTGATTGCTAATTCACTGAGTGAAATTGTTTCATTTCAGACCTTGTTTTATGTTTTTCATTCTTTCATGTATTGGAGTCTTGCTTTCACATTCACAGAGAAGAATTATACTTATAACATTAAAATAAGTATTTCATGTTCAATACTGATGTAATTATTATCCTTCAGATTTTTTGAAAGCATTAATCATTCAGATTTACCCTGTCAGTGACTTGGGAGTGTTCTGGGATAGCTGATAGGTAGGGAGTAAGACAAGGGCCTGAACCTGCAAGAAAAACTCTATGTTAAGGACTTTTGGATACTGGACAGTCACCTAGGATGACACAATTAAAAGATACTGGTAAGTCTCTGTGTTTACGATACTTCCAGTATGGGTGACTCCCCCATGTGAATGGAAAGTGCATCCCCAGAACCTTCTGTGACACTACAAGAGGATCAGGGTCACACTCTCAGCTTGCCACCTAAGGGTGTCAAAAACCTGATATGGTGTTGGCTGTCTTGCTTTGATGCCAGATCTAATAATTTTCTTTGGTACACTGTTTAGAATAGTGTTTCTCAAGGTTTGTCCTCTGCCTTATCACTACACATAGTCCACCGTTTCAAAGTACCACAGGAAGTAACTGGTGACGACATCATCACCAGTTACTTCTGGGTTGTGAGACCAGATGCAACGTGACTAACACCAGTAAGAGGCTCAGGGTGGTTGGGAGGGCTTTTTTGAGCACATGCTTTGGAGCACCAACCACCAAGCCAAGCCTCCTACCACTGTTTGCTGCGTCACATTCCTGGTCTCATTGCCAGCCAGCATGTGTCCAGGGGTCCTGAGAGAACCACCAGACACCACCTCAAATACCACTGGTTGTACCTGTACCACTGGTTGAGAAACACTGGTTTAGAAACTTTGAACATTGTAACATTTCAGAATTACACTAGTGGGAAAGGATGGCAGACAAAACTGGAAGGGGCCTGTGCCGACTGCTGAGATATCCCATGCCATAGATTTAGGTACAGTTTAACAGTTTAGCCACCCTGGGTCCCTTTGGGGAGAAGGGCGGGATAAAAATAAAGTTTATTATTATTATTATTATTATTATTATTATTATTATTATTATTATTAGTTTCCAGGCTGCAACTTGACAACACTCTGTGTTCCTGATTGTGGGTACAGAACTGGGCAGTGTCCCAGATCTGTTCCTGCAAAGGTGGAGTCTTACACGGTGTTGTATACGTTTGCAGTGAAGAACTCGTCGGTTGTGCTCCTGGATCATTCTAGAGAACAAAGAGAATTCTCCTCTTCGTTGAATTCAAAGAGGAGGCCTATGGGATACCCACACAGGATCCTGGGGCTCATAGGCTAAGTTGGACAAGGGGTTGAAGAAGCAGAAATCTGAGGAAGGGGGGGGGGGGAAGAAATCCTGGAGAGTGTGAATGTCCAGGAGGGAGAGAGAAAATTTTGGGCAAGAATGAGTACTAACAGTGGCAGGGCTCTGGTTGGATATTGGTGGTGGCAGAGCATGCCGAGAAGAAACACAGAGTGATTACTGGCTATTAAAGATGATGGGAAGGCTTCCAAACTTTCACTGCTCCACTGGGCCAGCCCTATTGTTAAGCAGGATGAGAAAGTTTGCCTGAGGCAGCAGCTACCACTTAAAGGGCAATGCGATGTCAATTGTTTGGTTGGCAACCTTCAGTCTCCAAAGACTATGGTATAAGCCTACAGCACGCGGTATTCCCAGGCGGTCTCCTATCTTACTATTATACTTTTGCCACCATGGGGAGTAGCAGTGCCATTTGAATTTTGCAAGGTTCTAAGATGTCTTGGGCTATTGCCTCTGTCTCTCTGCCAGCCATACAACTTGATTCTTAAAAGAGCTAGCATGAGCTTCTCAATATCTGAGGGTAACTGCTTTAGAATAAAGCTACCTTAAATACAACATGCCAGCTAATTGTAGTTTGGCATCTGACACCTTGTACAGTTTAAACCAATTATGCTAATAACACATAGCTAAAATATGCAGATTAGCTATTAGAGGCATTTGTTTACAGTGAGTAAGATAGGATTACAGCCTAAGGGCACAGTCCTAACCAACTTTTCAACACTGGCAAAGCTGTGCCAGTGGGGCATGTGCTGCATACTGCTGTTGGGGGGCAGTCACAGAGGCCTCCTCAAGGTAAGGCAATGTTTGTTCCCTTACCCTGGAGTTGCATTGCCCTCATGGCAGTGCTGGAAAGTGGGTTAGGACTGTGGCCTAAATCTTACT
The DNA here is from genome assembly GCF_035046505.1 of Tiliqua scincoides. Taxonomy (NCBI): domain Eukaryota; kingdom Metazoa; phylum Chordata; class Lepidosauria; order Squamata; family Scincidae; genus Tiliqua; species Tiliqua scincoides. Next base: position 125,288,995 of record NC_089822.1, on the reverse strand, counting down.
GAACACAATGGGCTTACTTCTGAGTAAAATAAACAACAGAGGTTGGAGAAAATGGTTTTTTGGGGGGGTTTTTTTTGCATTACTTGTTACACTTTATGCTTTCAGATGGGCTTTTGCGTGGTTCTAGGGGTTCTCCATCCAAAGAGCTTACCTAGCCGGACGTGCTTAGCTTCAGCAGCAGAAATGACTCACGTGCCTTCAGACCAGTCTCTGAGCAATCAAAGCTATATACTGTGAGAATCAGAAGAGATCCAGCCAGCTCCAAATAATAATTTTGCTTATAAGCCAAGCAGCAATGCATAGGGCAGGTTACTTTTGCAATAATGCACATTCAACTACAGGCCACCCTATTTACACCACACATAATTATTAGGTGTTGGCAGATGAACCCTGGTAAGCATTTTTGATAGATTGCATTGACTAAGACCGGCTTGTTCAGCTGTCCTCTCAAACTGTGGCATTTGAGATTCAGTTACAGCTTCAGCTTCTTTCAGATGGTCTCTGTTAAAATCAAAAGTATTACCCCCTGGTTCCTATAATTGCAAGTTGCAAAACCAGCAAATTAATTCAGAGGTTGCAAACGAAGAACAGACAGAAACTTTTAATTATGACAGTTTTAAATATTGCCCTTTTGACCCATCCCTTCCAAACCGTATTCCTAAAGTTTGAAGACAGGGCATGAACTTTTCATAATGTAAATCCGGGGTGGAAAAATCAAAGTCCCATTCTGATTTAATTTAAATATTTGTTTCAGCCCAGAAGGGCTCTCAAAAGGACAGGGAGTCCCATTCCTGCCCTTACAGTGGGTCAGGCTAATTAAGCCCAACCCATCACTAAAAGATCCTTATCCAGGCTAGATTTAACACTTCTGCTGATGAGCACGTAGTACCCTGTCCTAACAACTAATTTCCAACATTCAGCTTGGAACCACCTGATTTCATATTTCACTTAGACCTGCAATGCCACTACCAGTGTGCAACTCTGCCATCGCATTCTGAAAGCAGGAGAACAAGGCTGTCGTTCTTGGTCACATAATATGGAAGTAACTACTGTGTTTTGAAGTGTGAGGGCTTTTAAAAAGAACTCAGCACAATCTTTTGGGGCAAGCCCACTTGCCACCAGGGGCTCCACTCACAGCTGAATGGTGAATCCAGCACTCCACCCTCTTGTCACCATGGGGTAGGGTATTGAGGGATACTGGATGGACCAAGTGGGTGAGCTGACGTGAGGTCTGGCCTGGATTCAGAGCTGCTGTGGGAGTCAGTCTTCACTGCGGCCTTTTCGGTTCATTCACAACCAAGCACGGAGGGTGTGGGCTGGCAGTTCCACTGAACCCCTCCAGCTGGCCAATCAACATCAGTGAAGGACAGACTGCTCAGTCCCCTCCATCCTAGGCACCCCTCTCCCTAGGTCTGCCTCCTCTCTCTCACTATTTGCCTCTTTTGTTCTTTCTCCTCCTCTTCCTCATTCTCTCTCTCCTTCCCTATCTGCTTCTCCTTCTTTCTCTGTTTCTTCCTCCACTTAGTCTCCCTTTTCTTCTACCTCTTTCATCTTCCTTCCATCACCTCCTTTCCTCCCCCTCATCCCACTTCCTCCTCCTGCTATCTTTCCACTTCCTTCCTTTTCCTCCATCCTGTTGCCTCCACTGGGCAGTTTTGGCTGCCTTTTAGGGGCTGGTAACCAGTCCTACCCAGATCACCATCAGCTGCACACAGTTGTTATGGGAAGCAGAGCGACCTGGTGATGGCCAATGATGGCACCAGTCATTATCCTGCTCCCCAGCTGACTGACAGTGACATCTGGTTCCCTTACTCAGATATATGCAAAACCAGGCTTAATTTAAAAAAAAAAAAAAAAGGTGAGGAGGAGTTCTAATGATGAAGGACAGGAAAGTGGGACAATAAATGGAAAGAAGTACAGTGCAACATGTTTGTTCAAGCAGCAGAAAATCCTGTACATATGGGTTCAGTGATGGTCATTCTCTTTAGGTATTCTTAGACCCAAATATTGACTATAATGTCACATATACCTTTTTCAGGTGCTTACTGTTTGTTTGTCCTGTGCACAAACTGGTTAATGCCAATATGATAAGGTGCTAACATCTACATTGAAAAAACTCAAAACACTAACCTGTGCATGTAGATGTAGATTGCAAAAAGCCTTTTCCAGTATTTCATGGCACAAACCCCATGACAAACAGCTTGTCCAAAGATATATACAGGATACGAATGTATTTTATCATCCCAAGCAAGGTAACATTTTGTTTGTTTCATCTGATCCCATCCCATCCCATGCCATCAGTATTGCTGTATGCTGGACAGCATCATACTGGCCAATGAGATAACCATTAGTTTCCTGGACTACTTTTATGTTGACAGTAACCACACTTCATTTTTATTATACAGTCTTCTGACAAGTCACAAAGATATCCAGACACCTCCATGAATTAAATGCAGAAATTCTAACCATTTAGTTCAACGTAATGACAATGTCAACTTCCACAACAGCCTGAATTCAGAATGCCAGTTCACCATATAAGAAAGTTAAATACAAAATTGCAAACACACAAATGTAAAAATCAGCGGGGGGGGGGGGGAATGAGGACACTGTATGTATAAAAAAAATCCAATTTTATACCGAAATATTAAAACTGATTTTTGTACTGATGAGATACGGCAGGACACAAGCCTCGAGTACATTCACAAAGGTTGACTGATAATAATGTTTAATGATAACTTACATAAGTGAATAACAGAATAACCCACTAATCATTGCCGAAAGACATTAAAATATGCTGCAAGATCTGGGTGTGATCGATAAATCAATTGAATAAATTAAATCAGTAATACCTAACGTTACCCAGTTCTGTTCTTGCAATGGATGGGAATCTCCACTTCATTAGTAACAAAACATGTGCTGAAAAGATTCAAACCCTGAGAACAGCAGGGTGGTTATGGATGTTATGTAATCTCCCCTGGTTCAACACTCAATGCTAGTCGTAACTTTAAGCATGTGATTGGTGTTAGTGTGATTGTTTTGTACTCAGTATATGCAGCCAGGTACACACACATGCACGCACCCACCCACTATTTGACTTGGGAACAAATGGAGATTTTCACCCCAGGACAAATAGCAAATGTGGGTGACCCCAGTCTGGATCTGGACTGTGACATATGACCCCACTCTACAGTCCTAATATGCAGGTTGGGGGGGGGGAGAGGGAGGTTGTAAGACTTCATCCAGCTACTATTTACTGAATAAAAGATTCTAGCCCCAATCATGTGCTTAAAGTAAGATCTAGTTTGACTGTTAGAATGGATCTATAACAAATGAGGTAGGAATAAGGCAGTCAAATGGTGAACCGCTTCAAGTTATAGATGGGCCATACTGGTTTCTTCTGTTTCTTCACATTAAAAACTTCTTGCTAGCAGAAAAGTATCCTATCAGACAGATAGGTTCTAACTCAGTCCTTTTGCCTGCCATGCCAATTTACTATTTGCAGGAATGTCTTTTATTAATGAAGAGAAACATCCAAAACCAAGATCACCTACTTGCCATCCAAAGTAGCTCAGTCCATGTTACCACTTTCAAACTCCGACAGCTTCATTCAGCAGCATGTTTAGACCAGGCCTCGTTGTACACAAACTTGCATTGAAAAAGGACAGTGAAAGCATGTTAAGGAATAACGGATCATATTGGGTGGTCTTGTTACGTATGTACCCAATTATAACACTATTCAGCATCAGATTCCCCTGACGCCATCTCCATTTTCCACTAGATGCTGGGCTGGGGTGGGGGGGTGGGGAAGTGGACTCATGTTAGCAGAAGCATCATTTCCACACACACCCCTCACCAAATCTGCTTACATTCCTAGGGGAAAACGTGGCGAGGGCAAGAGCATGAGAAAACAATTTGTTCAGCCTCTTCTAAGTTTTTGTTTTGGGTTTTCTAATGGTGTACATTAAAAAGGACACAGAAACGCTGACAAAGCTTTCTGTTTTGTTTGTATGGCAAAAGAAGGGCAAGGACAGGAGAAGTTCAGACAGTCATATCGTCATGAAAGCTGAGACAAGACACACACCACACACCTGCAGATACAGTCCAAAATGCTCATCTCTTTCATGTGGCAGGGAGGGGAGGCAATGTACATGCACATCTGCAATAACAGGGGAAGGAATTCTTGTAGGCTTCCTGCCTTACTCCTGCGGACACCCACTCCACAACACTACTCAGCCACAAGCTCCTTTCAATACTGTCCTCCCAAAATGCATTGAGTATTTTGTACACTGAGTCCTCAGTGGAGGACAGAGAATTTATCTGTAGGGATGACAGACGTTTTGCTTGCGCACGGACCACCCTCCCCCGCAAATTTGCTATACAACATCAAGATCTCCCATTACAATCATGCCACTCTACAGGCTGTTCGTTGCAGGGCCAGTCACAGCAGCCATGTCACTCACTAATCTATCACAGTGATTTTCACTGTAGATGACTTTCATCTTATGACAACTGACAAGGTGCTAAAAAGGCACAGTTGTTTTTTTTTACAATTGGTAAGGCACACAACACTGCTGGCGGGGGGGGGGGGGCTCACATCTCCTAATGGCCCTATTAATTATGACCTGCCCCCAAACTCCCACAGCACCCCTGAGGACCATTCATGGCACGCCAATGTGGCAGGGCACACCAATCTGCAGCAGCACAGAGGTTGAAAATAGCTGATTTATTACATTTATGTCTCATCTTTCTTCCATGCAGGAACTTATGATGGCATTGTTATGCACAGCCTCCCATCCAGGTCCTATTGAGACTCAGATTTACTAAGCTTCAGCAAGTAAACTTCTTACCAAACTCTGGCACATGCTGTCTTCATACCAAACCCCGGCACGTGCTGTGTACAGAAGGACACAAGTGGGTCAACACTCTAGGAGCGGCAGTGGCTCTTTAGGATCCAGTTACCAGGCTTTTCTATTGATGGAATGGTGCAGCACGCCCCTTTTAGAAGGTAAATACGATTTGGCTTCTGTGCTGAATATGCTGCTGTGCAGAGAGGGTGCTAGTGGCCAACTAGCAAGCAGGGGTAAGCGTGGTAGTGATTGCAACCTTTGAACTTTTGTGCCCCGAGCAGGCTGTGCTGCCTCTATCATTCAATCAAGCTTGTTCCCAGGTTGCTGAATTCTTTTATTCCCTGCTTATTACCATTCTTTGTTTTATCAGCTGTTCGTTCCACTCCCCTCGCACCAGTCTGAAGTCTTTAGGGAGTCAGGAGTCACAAAACTTGCTATCAGCCAACTGGATGAAGCAGTGAGCCAGGTGAATACCTTCTGCCCCACCAAGCCCTGGTTTCATTCTTCCTGTCTGGGACTAACCTAGTTTTAAAATATTTTAATGGATAGGAGCTCAAGGCCTGTGAAGGTTCTGGCAGGACAGATGTGGGAGGGTGAGTCACAGAATGAAATGCAGCTGTGAAATAACACAATGCAGGACCACCCTGTGGCTAGTCACTCCTATGGCACCACCCCACACCACCTATATTGTAGAGAGATACAGGCTGGGAAAGTGATGCAGGTTGCGGTGTCTGTCGGATGGGCACGGAACCTGCCTGCACAATCCCACAGGCCAAAAGTTGAGCAGAAGCAAGTGCTGCAATCTCCAACACACCATGTTTGGAGGGGGATAGTCACCCTTGGTGACCTCCTTTTATTATAACCCTGGGAATCAAAGGACTCTGCAAAGAGTCAAACTAGACGCAACGTTTTGAATCCCATGTTTGGCATTCTCCATCTTGTTTTCAGTGAAACACAGCCACAGGAAGGGAGGCATCTAGGTCAGGACCACAGTATGAGGGATGGCATCTTCCCCCCATCCTATGTTGTTTTCCCAATAAAAATCCCCCCAGGTGCTATGTCTCCCCAAGGTTGCTGTTGCATTCAGTAGCAGCTTGGGGGATGGGGGTTGTGATAAGGACCTTGGGAGACTGCATTTGATGGAAAACAAGACATGGCAAATATTCAGGCTTGTTAACATCACATCTACGTTCGCCTTCACCAGCTACAAGTCATTTTTCTCACAGCTCCCCTCTGAAGAAGCAAATGGGGAATACCCATCAAATGCCACAAAGGGAAAGAGAGAAAGAAAAGGGTAGATTACAAAGACATATTGGGACCATGAAACAGGGTGATGAATAGAATTCCATAGGCCTGACCTAAAGCTCCTTGATCTTTTATAACTCCTGCTCTATGTCCAACTCCCTTTCAAAGTTGGGGAATAGAGCCTTCGTCCTCAGGAGAAGGAAAATGAACCCAAGTATTTCCACAGCAGAATTTGTGGAGAGAAAAGCCATGACTGAGCTGTCAGTGAGATTATCGCCTTTCTGGGCAGTTTACAGAACAGTAGTTGGCAACCTTCAGTCTCAAAAGACTATGGTATCGCGCTCTGAATGGTGGTTCTGGCACAGCGTCTAGTGTGGCTGAAAAGGCCAATTCGGGAGTGACAATCCCTTCCACAACGGGAGCAAGTGCAGTCTGTCCCTGGTCTGTCTCCCTGGCTATGGGCCTTCCTTCTTTGCCTCTTAGCCTCAGACTGTTGGCCAAGTGTCTCTTCAAACTGGGAAAGGCCATGCTGCACAGCCTGCCTCCAAGCGGGCCAATCAGAGGCCAAGGTTTCCCACCTGTTGAGGTCCACTCAGTAGTGTTGTTAATCTGTAGCAGTAACAGAATTTAAGCCATTTCTGCAGAATGTTGCATAGATGCAACAGGGATCAGATGTGTACAACTGTGGGCTGGGCAGGAAGGGGTCACGTGCTGTGGATCAATTCATACATAATGCTTTTTCTACACAGATATCACAGGCATGTAGGAAAGAGTATGTATGCCTCAGATACACAGATACGAGTATATCTCTTAGCTTTCTTCTGTGATGGCATTCTTGGAGCTCCCAGGCAGCCTCCCATTCAGGCACCAATGAGCACAGGCTTGTTAACATCACTCATGCATGTCTACTCAGAAGTAAGCCCTATTGAGTTCAGAAGGGCTTACTCCCAGGAAAGTGTGGCTAGGATTGCAGCCCTAGCTTCAGCAAAGTGGTTTTACCGTGAGCCTTCAGACCATTTGACAAGCATGTGCAAAGTCTGTTTTATGTACAAGCTAAGGAAAGCAGTCCTAATTTATTGTGGCATGATCTCTCTTGGGCAACAACCCTCTTCATCAGATATGTGATATGGACAGAGAAAGTAGGGAGGCCTTGCAAAAAAGGAAAAAAAAAAGAGACTACGGAAGTTATTCATCAACGCCATTTTTGCTAGCCCACATATATCTAGTTTAGTCATTTGTGGCATATTTGGACAGCATGAAAAACAAAATGAACAAATTCTTAGTGATCTGGGGGCAATGCTTCCTTTGCGATTTGGAGGCTTAGTGATTTGGAGGCAATGCTTCTTTACTACAACTAATCAGGCAAATGACACGTGTGTGAATGTACATGCATATGGTCACAGGGAAGGAAGATCAATACGAGAGTGCTTGTAAATTGCACTGGAGATGGGCAGGAGAAAGAGCTCCCCTCTGCCCACTTTCATTTGTGGAGGGGTCTGCTACTCCTGCTGCATCAAAAGGACAGAAAAGGAAATTCAGGTAAAGAACACTGCCCAGCCAGGCTTTCTGAGCAACTGCAATGTTCAACACAGAGACTATAATGAAAAGGTTTTGAGAAAGCTCTGTTTGAATGGGATAGAATAACTCTAGGTTTTTTAACACTTGCCTTTAAATGCTTTTTCAGAGTGTTTTGCTTGCCTTGTTTGAGCATAATTTCACTGCGAGGGAGCTATCTTCTGCAGAAAGAACAGCCAGGGCCTAGGAGCTCAAAAGTTGTTCATGACAGGTTGGAGGTGGATCATGCTATGAAAAGGGATAGTGTCTAATGCCAGGTGGGCCAAGGAGCAGAGTTTGTAGTACTTGGCAGGAAACAGGCAGAGTCTAGCAATGGCTGACAAGGGGCAGAGCCAACAGCAAAAGCTCTTAGCTGACCCATATCATCAGTACTATAAAGTCTTTTTATCAGTGGATAAAGTTCATATTGGGAATGCTGCAAAGAAGAATGAAGACAGGAAATGTGGAGAAAGGGGCATTTTAAACACCCAGAAGGGGGGAGAACCGAGGGTGAACCCTGCAGAATGTAGCCTGCTCCCTTGGGTTTTATTCCTCCCCCCTGAGAAGGAAGTGAAAAAATCCTGAAAGTCAGACCAAATCCTGAGACTTGGCAGTCCTCATTGCAGAAGGCAGTCTGAGGCAGCCGTGGCTCGCCTAAGGCCACCCAGTGAGTTCAGAGCTGAGCTGCAATGTGAACCAGAGACTTCCGAGTTAATAACTCATGATCTTCATAACCAGCAAGCTGCACTATATCCTAGTTACCTTGGTGTCTGATGCAAGAGCTGGGATATACACCAGCATCTAGATTTTCTGAAACCTTGCAACAGCAAGTCTTCATAGCATATACCTTTCGCTTGATTTTTTTGTTCTGTTTTGTTTTTGAGCTGCTGAGCAAGAAAGAAATCCTGGGGACTCACAACTGATCACACTGTAACGGGAGGGAGATTCAGTAGCTGCCCAAAAGGTCACCTGTATCGCACTAATTAGGAGGTGACAAACCCTGGGCTGCTGTGAGATACAGGAAGCTGGACTAGATGGGCCTATGGCCTGATCCAGTGGGGCTGTTCTTATGTTCTTGTCCCTACAGTGCATCTCAGCTCAACACACACATGAAAACTGGACTTTATAGATCAATCCTACCGATTGCCTACACTTCCTTGGGGAGGACCCAGCCCACACAAAGATAAATCAGCACTAGATCATGGCTGGAGTGTAGACCTTGCCACAGCCTGTCCACCTATGCTCTGGTATCTGGTCATTCACGGTCTCCATTTTATTCTTATTTTTGCGTTTTAGAGATGCCCTTTGAAAAATGTAATGCGTGTTGATATTTGGTCATTCTTCGGGGTTTAAATTCAGTGCTAGCACACCCTAAAGCAGGGTGAAGCAGACTATCCAAGTATCTGACTGTGGGCCTGTTCTCAGGGGCAGACCAACAACCCATCCAGTACCCCCCACCCCATGGCCTGCAGAGCATTGCGACATTGTAAGCCAACACTGCAGAGATGGTAAACAGAGACATGCTCGCTTACCACAGATCACTCCCTCAGCTCCCTCCACTAGAGCCAGTCCAAGACCACAAGATGCCTGAGACAGCATGTCAAATGCTGTCCCCTCCAAACCCCTTACTGTGCCAGCCTCTGCCAGCTTTCCAATGTCCTAGCTCCACACTCCCCCCCCTCAACATTTCCTCTTCCTCTATGTCCCCCTCTTCTTTTGCTAATTCAGGGAGTGAAAGGTGAAGGAGAAGCAGTGGAGGCAAGTAGGCAGGCAGAGAAGGGTGCCCCTTTCCAGCCTTCTGCCAGAGGTGACCGCTTCAGTTGGACTCATGGAGGGGCTGGTCCTGACCCTCCATTATACATACAGCAGGCACCCTACCCTGTGCCTGCTGTATTCGTTTATTCTTCCATAGCCTGTCCTCCAAAGGGTTTGTTCTTTCGGTTCAAGATGCTTAACTAAACAGATCAGAATATAGCCCAACAGCTGCAGTGTGTGAAATAGCAGATTGTGCACTGTGTGGGGCCTTGGTGTTCATAGGCACATGCTTACATGGCATGCACATTAGAGATAAGATGCATCTAGCTCTCACCCAGCAATTTAACTTCCAGAGACCCTGGAGGGAAACTGAACCACTGCCAGCCCATGCCATTTTGCTGTCCGTAACAGAGCACCAACATGATGTTGGTGTTACTCTTGCTTTAATTTCACTGTTGTAAAAACCTTATGTGGTTTTTAAACTTGAAAGATGCTATATAAAAACAGTATTTTAAATAAATACAGAAACAGTGCTTTCTTCCTTTGCTCCCCCTTTCTTTTCTATTAAAATCAAACACCCCAATTCCTTCCTTCTTTCAAATCTCTCTTCCTTCTTTATATATAAGAAGGGCACAACCAGTGCGGAGCCTTCTTTCCTCCACCTTCCTTCGTCTGCAAGCCATGGGCAGGGGTGGGGAGGACGGACGGACGGCTGATTGGGCTGTTGGGTTGCCCTTGAGAACTGGCCCACAATTTGCTGCTTGAATAGCCCATTTCATCCTGCTTTGTGGTGGGCTGGCTCTGAGTTTAATCCCTGAAGAAGGAATGCAACTAGCAACTTGCATTACAATTTTTACAGGACATCGCCAAAAGGTAAAAAATGGGGGGGGGGGGAGGAATGTTCCAAGCTTTTTCTGATTTACCATTTCTGTCATGCAGTGGCGTAGCTAATGATCATGTAGCCCGGTGCCAAGCTCAAAATGTTGGCCCAGAAGTGATGTCACAACAGGAAGTGACATCATGCCCGGGCTTTTTAAAAAGTGAAAATTGGGAGGAACCCACCTCCTCCCCCCAGCAGCTCCCCACCCACTTGCTCTGCTGCCTCCTCTCATTCAGTGGCATAGCTAAGGCATCTATCTGCTACCTGGGGTAAAAGAAGACATGTAGCTCCCCACAGACAAAATCAAATTTAATTAAGTAAATAAATAAAAAGTATGCTCCTTATCAGTCAGAGACACTGTGCTGGGGTGAAGAGGGATGGTTATTCTCCCCTTGCGAAATATAAGAGGGCACCACTTGAAAAAGTGACTTTTACCCAGTTAGCAGGGGTAACTGAATGGAAATGAAATGAGAAATACATGGACTCATATTGGTTATTGAAACCTTATTGGTTTCATGCTGTATCATGATAACATGTCATTGCCTCTAAGAACAATGAGTTTCATAGGTCAGCTGTGAGTTGAGAAAATCCACTTTTTGTTCCATAAGGCAGTTGTGTTTTCATTTTATGGTTAATTGGTCATAACTTTTGATAGAATACAGATATTCCAATGCTGTTTGTTTCATTGTATTCTGCATTAAATTACCTTTCCAATGATATATAACATGATGGTATTATTCATGAATACCAAGATTTTCACAATTTTGGTCACTAGTGTCAAGCTCAGCTTGTTGCCCTCCTAAAGCTTGATGCCTGGTGCAACTGCTACCCCCTGCACCCCCCTTAACTACGCCACTACTGTCATGTTGGGTATATGCCAATCTTCTTTTCTGCCTTTAAAGTATCAAACTAAATATACTATGAAAAATATTTATATACTGCTTTTCAACAGAGTCGTTCACAGAGCAGTTTACACTGAAATGCATCAATAAATGGTTCCCTCTCATCAAAGGGCTCATGCTCGAAAAAAAACTCAGAAGAGACACCAGCAACAGTCACTGGAAAAGATGCCATGCTGGGGTGAAGAGGGACAGTTGCTCTCCCCCACTAAATATAAAAGGACACCACTTTAAAAGTTGCTTCCTTGCCCAGTTACATTATCCTATACTTGTAACTTCAGCCCAGTGACTGTTTCTGTGCTCCAAAGTGTCCCTTGGCAATCTGCAGTGGAGAAATGGTGGAACACAGGTGTTTAATATCTTTCTTGCTGTTTTCCCCTTGAGCCTTTTCACCCACACTTTTTTCTCCTATAGGGTTGAAGGCCTATGTCTCATAAAGATGAGCCTGGAACCCTGGTGTGAGTAACAAAAGCTTGGGCTGCAGCATGAATTTTAGAGGAGGAGAAAGAGAAGGATTTCCTCCCCACACCACTGATTCATTGCACATAACCACCTCTTGAAGACGCCAGAGCCATAGTTGCTAGATTTCAGAGCCTGACCCAATTTCAAGGTTTCAACCTCCTTTTCAGGTTTAGTTCTCACAAACAGCAAAGGAGGGGGCAAACCTATGTCTATCCTGTGCCACTTCAGGGGCTCATGGGATCAAATGCTTCTCCATGCAAAAGGAAAAAAAGTTCCTTGGACACAGAAAACTAGGTGTGTGGAAGAAAAGTTCTCACCTGGCCTTCTACCTGACATGCTGGTTTTCCATGCAAGAACGGTCTTTGTATGAAGGTGCATTCAATTATATAAGCCCCAACCTGAAGGGCAGAGTCCAGACACAGGCTGCCACCTTCTCTGAGGTCTGTGAGAACCAGGCCCCAGGGTCTCCAGGCAAAGCAGTTCAATCTTGGGGTAAGGAGCCGGAAGCAACAGGGCAGACTGTTTGCCGCATGAACCCATCCCTATGCCTCTTTATCATTCTGTCAGCATTGCTTATTATTTATAAAAAACACCTAAGATATACCAGGCGCTGTACAGGAATGAAATGAACACAAGCTCACAATCTAAAGAACGCAGGACAAAAAAATCCTCAGAAAAGCCACTTCTATAGCACATCTTTAGGCAGGTGGGGGGGGGCTCCTTCTGCACTCTCCCTCTGAAGAGTCTGGAACCTGTACTATGCCATCATCCACCGGGGACCAGAAGAAATTCTACAAATACCTCCACATATCCCTAAGCTATTGTAACCTTTCATTGTATGGGTGTTCATTGTAAGCTGCTTTGGGAGCCAATCTTGGCTAAAAAGTAGGGTATAAAATGAAGGAAGAGGGAGGGAAATGAAAATTCAGAATTGGGCTGTGAATTTTCACAGGCATGGCAAATCTCAACATGGTACAGTATTAGGTACTCAAACTTCTGGGGCAACTGCCCACTGTCACACAGAAAATGGAAGGAATGAGAACGTCATGCATGTGGCTTGACTGAACTTCATGTTCTTTTCTATTTGCTCGGATCTGCAGGGTGACAAAGCTTCTAATTTTGTCCTCTACAGCAGTGGTTCTCACACATTTAGCGCCGGGACCCAACGGGACAGAATGAGAATTTGTCGAGACCCACCGGAAGTGATGTCATGACCAGAAGTGACATCATCAAGCAGGAAAATTTTTAACTAGCCTAGGCTGCAATCCTACCCACACTTACCCAGGAGTAAGTTTCTTTTACTATCATTATTAAAAGAATATACATAGTAGTTTGTTAAAATTACAGGTCTATAACATTTCCCCAAATGTAATCACATATCATGGTAGCATCAAGTCTAATATATTAAAAATAAAATATTGAAATGAATGGGAACCCACCTAGTGGGTCCCGACCCACAGTTTGAGAAACACTGCTCTACAGAGATGAAGGTGGCAAGTAAAACACATCACCAGGCCTTCTTGGTGGTGGCACTCACACTACAGAACGCCTTACCCACCAATGTCCCAACTTCTTCACTACTGGCCTTACGAATGGCTTTATAAGATGGCATTTTTGGGGAACAAATTGCCTGTGATTGTAAATTGCTATATAGTTTGTGTAATTTCTTAATCGATTTGTTGCTATTTTGTCGCTTACTTTCACAGTAGTATTTTACAGATGGCTCTGTTTTGTTTTTCATACTTTAACTGCACACAGAGAACATGTCTTTAAAAGGCCCTCAATCAATGTACTAAAATTGTTCAGAATCCAATTGCATCCCAAGGAATCATCTACATACAGGCGGTGGAGGGGGGGAGTTTGTGTTTGTGTAAATACATTATTGCAGGAATTGCTCTAGGCAGCAACACACAGCCGCAAAATTCTACATTGAAAGCCATCTACTCCAAGTAACAATTTTCAGGCTGAAAGACCTGCTCATCCATTACATTTATTGGGTTACCTTAGACTAGTCACTGCCTGAAGAATTGAGAAGGGAGCAATGACAACCAATGTATTGCACGCTCTGCTCCTAGGAGGAAGGGTGGATAAAAATGTAGTAAATCAATACAGTACATTTCTCATGATCCCTTTACCTTAGCAATAGCTAGCACTGAGTGGAAGTAGCAGCTTGCTTCGCTAGTACTTCAATCACAGCTTAACCCACTTCCAAAAAATCTGTGGTGGCCTAGTGCACTAGATGTATAGCAGAACAAGTAACAGTTGTATTGAGGATTTAACACCAACCACTTTTCCTCTCAGTCACATGTCATCGTGCTAAGTAGTCCCATGTTATGTGTCCGCTCTAAAGTGATATAGGTTAGCTGTGTGGAATGAGTGTGGGAGCATGAGTACATGAACAGACATACAGGACCATTCACAAAAATGATGCTCACATTACAAATTACGAATCAGGAACAAATAATCCAGAATTGCTATCAGCAAGGGGAGGTTTAGATTTATTGCTTCATGTTTAGGGCACGCTTTCAGTCACTTGCTGCAATTGTTTTAAAATTTTCTAACTTCAAGAAACCTTTTCCACATCAATTTGTCTTTGGATGGTGCACAGTCTGCCCTGGGCACTGCAAAAGATTCTGGGGATGGGAAAGTGTTCCAGAACACACACACACACACACACACACACACACACACACACACTGTTAACACAGAAGGTTGACCAAGTTCATTAGGTCTCATAAGGCACAATCCTTACCAGCTTTCCAGAACTGACCTAGCCACAACGCAGCCCCAAGGTAAGGTAACAAACATGCCCTTAACCTTGAGGAGGCACTCTTGACTGCCTCCCCACTGTAGGAGGCAGTGCACGCCACAGTGACACAACTAAGTCAGTGTTGGTTGGGATTGCGCCCATAGTCACTCCTCTTAAGCCATGGTCACAAAAATCCCATCACAAAAGTCCCAACACTGCCCCACTGCACCTCCACACTGCACATGAAGATCAGTCATAGTGGGCAAGGTTCAGGAATCTTCTCACGGAGAAGCCTCTGAAAAGTGTCAGAATACAGCCTGGAAAACTCTGGCTCAGTGCATCTTTTAAACCACCAATTTTAAAATTTTAAATTACCTTTGAGCCTCTCACACAGTATTTATGTTAATGTCTGATTGCTGCTAATGTTGCGAAGAGGGTCTCTTGAGGAGAGAATTTCTAACATGAATTAGCATTCTGGCTAGGGTTTTACATTCAAATTATAAAAACAACTGAGACAAGAGTCACTTTAAGGACCAAACTGCAAAACTGCTGACCGTCCATGGCAGGAATCCCCAAGCTAATTTTTTTACTGTAAAAGCAGCTGTGCAGAGAGGAGGGGTCTTTGGGTCAGGGTAGTGCAGGAGGGGAAGTGTCCAACTTCCACCCCACCTCCACACACACACCCACAGATTCCTTGACAGTGCTATTAACTATGGAGGGAAAATTTACAGAAACAGTTGGGGGAGGCACCTGGGGAGGGCAATTTAAACAGAGGTCCTAACACAAGAGGAAATGGTTGGAGGACTGTTTTATCCCACGTTGTAGTCCTGACTCAAATTCCCCTCCAACTGTTTTTAAAAGAAGAAAATTGCATTGGGAGTTCTAATCACAAAGCTACAACATCATGTACAAAGCGCCTTGCCTTGATTTGTGTGAAAAATGCTTGCAATGATTTAAGAAAAAGACTGTCCTCATTTTTCAGATTTACAAGAGCATTCACACTAATCTAGGCCTTTTATTAATTCACCATGCTCTCTTAACACCAGAGACAAGAGTCACTGTTCTGCACTTGGAATGGAAGAAGATGGAAGAAGAAAAGAAGAGAAATGGAAGAGAAAAAGAAAGCCGCCTTTCCAACCAATCATACAGTATTCCAGGAGTGAACGGTTACCCTTCAGCTTGCTTTAACCATGGTTCACATGGTCAAGAGGGACAGAAGCATGGGCTTTTTTCTCCTCTTCCATATAATATTTGCAAAGGATAGAGTTTCAGTATAACTCGGTAGAAACAGAACTATTTATTCTAATCTTGGTAAACTGTTTTGAGAACACAAATGTTTCCTTACATTGCATGATTGTGTGAATATTGTACCCCTAGAGATTTGGCAGCTGAATGTGTATAGAAAATATGTGGTAAAAGAGAATGAGAGCACATTTACAGACTCAGCTTCCAGGGCACAGCACTACTACAAGGTGTTGGCTTGCTCTGCCTTCTTTTCTGAGCTAAAGCCAACTGGCAAGCACTAGCAGAAGCAAACACATAAATAAACAGACAGACCCCAGGCACAGACTGGCTGTGTGAGCCCTGCTAGGCAAGGACTGGGGTGGAAGAGAGACTCTATGTGGAGTTATCAGTATAGGTATTTTTAGGAAGGCAAAAGCTGAGCTGAGGATCGATTGATGTGGCTTCAGTTAGCCACCCCTGATGCCTAATCAAATGCATCAATTCATAACTGGTTCCTTGGTCTGAATTATACAGGACTGCTACCTCTTCCCTGTTCTTTTTCTTCTTTTGTTACCTTCTTCCCTCCTTGAACCTTTTCCTAGGGTTGTGAATTCTCCCATTCAGGGGGGAAGAACTCCTCACCAGTCATGTTTCATCTAAGACCCACATAAATTTAAAACTGTTCTTTGCCTAATCCTGAGGTTAAACTAAAATGAAGAACTCAACCCCCAACACACACACACGTACATCTCAGAAATTGTAGTCCAAACTGGGAAGTCTCCAAGATGGCAGTTATAAAATTCTAGGATCCAGGAGTCTGAGGAATGCCTCCCTAAGGGTTCCATATGGAAGCTGCTTGGAACTGCTTTGGCATGGCTGCGTCAAGTAATGAGTCATTTCAGATATTGTGCCATGAGCAGATGTGGCAGGGTGGCAACATAAGGCATTATCACATGCGGTCAGAGACTAAGGACAACTGCCCTCTCCAAGTGAATATAGAAGCCAGTTTGAAGCAGCTATTCTGCAACCACTTACAACGTACAGTATTAGCTATAGAATGTGCCACGTGGTCATCTTCTTTATTGACTGTCATTACAGGGAGGGGGGTTTCCCTGTTTGTCTGAGTTTTTTTTCCCCCATGTGGACCTTAAAAGCACACTGTAGGCCTGTGTCAATCTACTCCCTCCATAGTCAGATGCCTGCCAGTGTGGACCTGGAATGTGAGTGAACACCACCAGCCAAGTCAAGCCATTTCTCAGGATGCTTTCATAGAGTTGCTAATGAGGCTACCTGAGCACGGTCAGAATTTATGCCGCATGTTGAGTCATTCCCAAGATCTACATACCAGTTTTTTATCCAAAAAGACAGTTAAGGCAGTTCACAACCAAATCTATTAAAAATGCTAACTTTAAAACAGAAATAAATGAAAAACATACAAAATAGGAAACTTTTGTGTACCAGTGAATTTACTCTTGCAATTCTACCAACAACCCCCTGCATTCTGAAGAGGTACAGTCCCAGAAAGACTGTCATATAGAAGAAAGTCTTACTTTCTCTAACTCCTGAAAGCAGAACCAAACTCTTGAGGGATGAAACAACAGGGAAGTAGATCTAAGCTAGACATTAGGGGGGAAAAAGAATAACTGTAAGAACTGCCCAGCAGCAGAACAGTCTGCTTTGTTCTCTAGCAAGTTCTCCCTCATTGAAGTTGCCAATGCAGGGCCAGACAGAGGTTGGGCAGTTACCTTAGAGGGACACTGTAGTCGTTGCCTGCACTGAGTAGGGGGTTGGACTAGATTGTGTTAGAGGTCCCTTCCAACTCGAGCATTCTATGGTTGTACAAGATGACGCTCGATCCTTTGGTGTCGATACCAAAAATTCAAATGGCACAACAACCTCACCCCACTCCATATGGAATAATAACTGCCATGTTTTAAGAACCTGCTGCTTGGTAATGAGACCTCAAAATTGGCTACTTAAGATAGACTGCCTCGCTTTGCTTAATTTCTGCAATGAAAACAACAAGTTACGTACTGTTCAAAGAAATCCATCGTAACTAGGAGTTACAATGGCTACTAGTCATGATCGCTTAATGCATCTTCAGGTTCAGAAGCACAACGGTTCTGAATACTGACTTCCAATGAGCAATGATAGGAGGCGGATTATGCTTTCATCTCCTGCTTAATCTGGAGGGAGCTGGTTGACCACTGTGGTCAACAGAAAGGATGCTGGACTTCACAAGTCTTTGGCCTGATTCAACAGGGCAATTTGTATGTTCTTATATAAGGATTTTGCAGGGGGCTCTCCTTCCAGCTGGGTGATGCAACTAGATTTGAAAACAGTTTCAGCCTCTCACCAAGAGATGTTCTTCATTGTTGGGGGGGGGGGGGGAAGAGTGTCCCCAACTGCATTTTAGCCTCTACACAATACTAGTATATAGGCTGCAATCCTAGACTAAGGGCGCAATCCTAACCAACTTTCCAGCAGTGACATAGCTGTGCCAATGTGGCATACACTGCAACCTGCAGTGAGGTCAAGGGGGCCTCCTCAAGGTAAGGGCATGTTTGTTACCTTACCTTGGGGCTGCATTGCAGAAAGTTGGTTTGAATTGCACCGTTACTTACTTACAAGTAAGTTCCATTAAACTCAATGGGACTTTCTTCTGAGTAAACATGCATAGGACTGCACTGTAAGGGCCCAATCCTACCCAACTGTCCAGCACCAATACAGCCCTGAGGAAAGGGAACAAATGTGAATTCAGCAGGGAACAATACTGCTGAATCGCATGGCCTCATCAGTGCTGGAAAGCTGGATAGGATTGTGCCCCGAATCCTTTTCTAGTCCATTAGGATGCAAAAAGGGAGGATTGAAAATGTGTGGGCACATGCCTCTGGAAACTGAAAAAGCCAGAGGGAGAGTTGTTGTTGGTTTTGTTGTGGTGCTGGCGAAGAATATTTATATTCTGCTTTTCAACAAAAAGTAGTAATTCACAAAGTGGTTTCCGTAGCGATAAACCAATAAATAAATGGTTTAGAGTTCAGAATAAAGAGTTCAGACGAAAGGAAATTCACTGTATTCAGGCACTGTGGATTAACTACAATGCACAGCATGTCTACCAGACACCCCCCCCCCACTCTTCATAGGGCCTAAGAGAAATTCTGTCACAGGCCTGTATTAAAAGTGATGCCAGGAACCTGTATGTCATCCTGTGAATAAACCACTCAAATTACTACCACTAGCTATATGGAGCCTGAACTCTGTGGTCAAGGTTCAAGAGACAACATGGGGTGTCTTTTGCCTCTAAATGACAAGCAGAAGCAGGATAAGTTACACAGTTACACAGGCATATACCGTATATGAAAAAGTGATTAATTTGTGTAATTCACGAAAGGTTAAACTACATTGATGTGACCTTTTTTTTTTTAAGTTCAGAGCATACTTAGCCACAAATATATCCTCTACTGCGTGTTCTGTATTTTGCTCCTTTTTCAGTAAGATGTTTCCTCTTGAAGAGCCAGCCTTTCTGTGCTTCCTTTGTGACACAGTACTACAGAAGGAGAAGCAAGGGCCAGAAGATTGTGTAGAAACCCAGCATCTTACTGAAAAAGGAGCAAAAAACAGAACATGCAGTAGAGGAGAAGACCGAGAAGTAAAAGGAACCTCCCAATGGTCTAAGAATGGGTGTACAAATCTGAGTTAAGTGTACACACTTAACTGACTTGGTTTTATGGTTCTTGTCCCTCCCTGGTAAGAGCTGCCCCTATTCTGACTTTGGGTCAGATTTTGGGGTTGCGTTTTTAAAGAGGCATGTTAGTGTGTACAGTACAATGTTACAGAAAGGCTTACTAGCATTCTTTCCACCCACACTCACCCCATAACTGCCTGGCCAAAATAGTAAACATTAAACTAGCTCTCTTTAAATGGGATTTTTTTTTTTTAAAGCATTCATAAGTTTGTTTGGAGAAAAACATGGGAGGGGGGAAATGTTATGGTTGGTTTACTAAGATTCTTGCTTCAGAAGCCAGTGCAGAAAAAACAACCATTGAAAAAACTTCAGCCTTTCGCAATGTGCAAATGAATAATGCCTGTGCACATGTAGGTGTGTGCACGCATTGAAGGGAAAGCAGTCCTTGAATTTAAAACAGTGGTGTCATAAGAACCCAAGCATCAGAGATGTGGAGTGGAAAACTTTCTAATGCTTTATTTCCCCATGGAAGATGTTACATTTCTAGTGATCCACTCTCTCATAACACTCATTAGCAACCATTAACAGATGCCATTTCCAATACAGCATTGGGCAAGCTTGGCAGTTTCAAAGATGTCATTAAAGTTTTTCAAATGATTATCCCTAGGAAGTGTGTGAAAGCGCTCTTTCTTAAAAAAATGTGTTAACAGGGTGGTAAAATAAAACCACCAAATACACATGATAATCCAAATCAAAAATCAGGTAATGAATTCACCTAAGTGATTGTGCAGGTGATATCAAAACCCAAGTCAAAATTCTTACTTCATCTAACACCACAAGTAAAAACAAAACTAAAACTGTGATTCAGTTTTGTTTCACTTTCAGCAATGCACAGAGCCCTGTCACTTTTCTTAAACTGGGGAAGCTGGGCATGTTTGCATAAAATATGTTAGTTTTTTAATGCTTTCGGTTACTTGGAAGCAGTCATATTAATGCCTAATTTTTTGGAGGGGGGGGGAGAACCTGCTCTGTTGCATGCTTATAGTGAAGTCAAGGAAGAAAGTTGATCCTGTAGATGCAAACAGCTTTGACTATAACATTTAAAACACATGCTATCGATCAAAAACATTTTCGACTCTAAATTTTCTGGAAAACCCTCAGCCATGCCAAGGATATTTCTAATTTCAATTGTGAAACATTGGGAGTGGTTTATGTGAAAAGCAAATGGCTGAGGAGATAAAAAAATTCAGTAGCAGTCTTCAAGTCATCTTGGGTAGGCAACATATCCCCACCCCACCTCAGATTACAGAATCCAATGTTTTTCATAAATTTTGAAGGCACCTTCATTGCTTATTCAGGCAACCAAATCCTTTTGGATGGAATACTTTTTTTCATTCCAAGAAACATGATATCTCATGTTGGAAGTTGGTTCCAAGGTGTGAGGGCATCTAGGAGTCAATTGGGTTGGGTATCAGGATGCCCTAGGTGGGGTGATTTTGCAGCTTATCTGTGCCATGGAATAATCAATTCACCCCTGATTCTGGGAAGCTGCCTGGGGCCTGTGAAATTCACAGCCTCGCCCCAAAGAACGCTGCCTACATGGTGTAGCAGCTAGTTGAGCATGGCCGTTCCCAGATAACACCCAGAGAGTTCTGTCACCAACTCATGCATCCTCCTTGGCCCAGGGAGTGCTGGTTGGGCGTGCCAACCCCCCAAGACGGGAGCTCAGGATGTGGATTGATGACACAAGCCCTTCTCAAAACACAGGCTACGCCAATGCATAAGGGCATCTCTTCAAAGGCACTGTGGCTAAAAAAGTGCCACGATGGCGAAAGTAAGAAAGGGGTGAGAAACTCTCACGTGGGCTAGGAGATCGGAATGATACGGAGACACGCATATTGGATACAGATCCATTAATTGACCGGAGGGTTGGGAAGAAGAAAGGGAGGGAAGATGAAACAAACAGCTGGCTAGATTGAGAAAGAACTAGAATTCCTTCACTGGACAGTTGTTATTTATTTCTACAGTTCATCAGTGTACTGATGCTTTACAGAGTCACTCAGGTTCTTGCTTATAAGATTGTACTATCTACATGATGATAGCATGAGGAGACAGCAGAGGAGAAAGCGTAACAAGGCATAGATAGAGCAAGACCAGGCGCCTTCTGATCTTTTGGGTGCCCAGAATTTAATGACAGCAAGTATCAATTTGAAAATTTAACAAAGCCCTGTATGGGTATATACAACACACCAAACGGAGGCTGGCTTTTATGAATTTGGAATGTTTTTCCTGTTGTGGACAGGTAGACTCATAGCCAAAATCTTTATATTTGCATATTAGGAATGCTGCTCTTACATAGTAGTTCAGTAATTAAGTTGTGGTCACTGCAGTGGTTAGATGCCTATCAGCCCCATCTGATCAGCTGCAGTAACCAGGTCAGCAAGGGAAGCAGAGCACAGTTGCTTCTGCTGAAAATATAGCAGCCCAAAAGGTGTAAAAGATTAGATATATCCAGTTCTTCAAAGTTCACCCTATAATTCTTTGTATAAAACCTCTTCCAGTAAAGTATAACAAGGAACTTTAAGGAGGAGAATCGCAAGTGGAAGGGCGGAAGACCCACCTCCACATCTCACTGAACTGAGCCCACTTTCCAACGCAGTCTTAGAAGAAGTTTCAGAGTTTCATTCAGAGAATTGGTACCAATTTTCCTCACAGTGAAAGATCAGAGGCTACCTGAGTTTAGTAATGCTTGGCCAATCCATTTCCAGCTTCTATGAGATGGACCCTATGCAGAGACAGGTATAGTGCCTTCTAGTCACTGCCACCAACACTGTTCAGGTTGAATCCATGTTTTGCTAACATCTCCCATCCCAGTTGGTTGATACTTTTACCATTTTTACCTCTTCTACCATTAGGAGTGACCAACGTCACAAGGACCTATCCAGTCTCTCTCCAGCAGAAAGATAGGAAACAGAAGTGCTGGACTTCTTCACGATGGACAGACGCTGTTGACAAAGATAGCATCGCCTATCAGCAACAGCATCACAGGTGTGAACAGCAGAACAGCACCTGCTCAGATTATAGGTGGCCATCAGTGCATGATGTCCTGCTTTTCCTGGGGCCACTCTGCACAGCAATCTAACAATGTTTATAAGAAATATACAGATTCTATCTGCTTGTTACCAGTGGGAGCATGAGCAAAACAGTTCACCACACCTTGATTCAAAGTTGGTAGGGCCAAAAAGGGGCCCTACAGCTGCTTCAGGGGCTGGATCTTGCCCATGCACGGCCAATTGGCTATGACTTCACTGTTTGAAGTACAGATTTGCCTGTGGAGCATGATTAGACTCTGGGAGCATGAAACAGCAACAGCTAAGTTGCCGTCCTCCTCCTCAGTCTTCAGCCAGATGTTCGCCCACAGCCTTCACCAAACAATTTGCAAGCAGCGAACTCACTCTGATCTCAGCTTTCACTCCTTGTGTGTCCAAAACTCGGAGCCAGCAACTCTGTTACAAAACTTTGAGTGGATGGAGCAGATTTTTCCAGCAGGAATGCATGTTCTCCCCCCTCCCCAATGGCATACAACTCCACCCTGTCCCCTTAACGTGAGTCCGATCCATCACTCAAGGCAAAATGTTCTTAATCTAAGCAGCAAAGTCAAGAGGCATCCCCGGCAACAGAATCCCCTTTAGCAGTTCAACAAGTCTACACAGGTCATTCCAGCTGCCTATTTCAGCAGACAAGGGAAATGGATTCTTAATTATTTTTCCAAGCTTGTCACGCAGGGCTTTGTTTCTCTTCTTTTCTCAAGCTGTGTCACCAAATTTTGGCCATGAGTCACGCTTGGGGATTCCTTGTTGTTGTTTTTTTAACTGGGGGTAGGGGGAAGGGAAGATCGAATTCTTCTATGTCACTCTTCTAAACAGAATTTGGATCCTCAAAACTGTGGTTAACCTAGGCTTTCCCAGCAATTAAGGGCGTTTTCAGGACTGACATTAACAGCACATCTACACTACACATTTAACCAGTTTAGCCATCACAGCTTCTTCCAAAGTGCTCTGGGAGTTGTAATTTCATAAGGGCACTGAGAGTTTGGTGGCGATCTCTAGCCATTTCACTGAATGTCAAATCTGGAGAATCCTTGGCAAAGAGGGGGAAGACTTAAACATGTATGAAACTGGTTTAAATCTGCAGTGTAGACAGATTTAACCAACAAGACCAACAAATGTAATTTAGTCCCGAATGCATCACTTGTGAATGTTATCACCCTGGTAAAAAAAGTAAAAGACAACAGATATTTAAAACACACATACACTTATGCCAGCTGCAGCTAGCTTTCTGTTCAAATGAACAGAACTGAGGGTTGTATAAAAACTGAATTAAGTATCATCTGAGGAAATGTATTAAAGACTTGACATGGAGAACGAAATGGGCCCTCTTGTCTGGCTGTGAAAATCTATGAGCCCACCCCCACAACTGTTCTCCAAGTTCGGGTCTACAAGCATGTGCAAGAGAATGCCAAGAATAGTGATCCCACACATCAAGAGGGTCGTCTTGATTCACCCCAGCTGATGGAGAAATCTGCCCTGATGTTAACAATTTAATTTAAATAACTGCAACATCAATTCTTCAACTCCCCAGCCAAAAAAACTCTCTTTGAAGTTTGGCCTGCCTGCTGGAGAAACAGTTGCATTAAAGCGAAATGCCAGCATTGCCCCTCTTCCACCCATACCCCCAAATTCTCCCAAAATGCCTGACCCTGCAAAATTCACCAACCACAGGGGTGTGAAACATAAATACAATTACCTGTACAAGGAGGAAACCCAGCTAAAGGGCTCCATTTGAACTAGTCTCTTCTTAACAATCTGTCAGTTTTGCAAAGCAATTGACTGTGCTTTCATTGCATTAAACTTTAACTGGATCTGAACAGGTTCCAGGAGTTTGGATGAAGAGTGTGGATGGAACCACCTTTGGCTAAAATATACCAGAAAAGATGGGGAAGCTATCTGACAAGCTCTCTGCTTTCAGTTGATGGTGAGAAATGAAAATTCCCAATTCTACTTACAAACTTTGGAAAACTTACAGTAAGGAAACCAGTGGATTTGATCTACCCAAACAGAGCACTTCTGAAGATGGAAGCTCACAACTCTTTTGCCTTTACAGATGTGCCTCCTAAAATCCTTTTGAGGAAGGTCAACAACTGCTAATAAGCGACAGGAAATCAGAAAAACAAAATCATCATGCCTTTTTAAAAAAACTTAGTCATATGCTAAGTCTATTTGAAAGGCAAGCCTGCAGGTTGCCAAAACGCATCCCGAAATCACATTCAGGTTGAAAGACGGAGTGTTTAAAATCAATCAGAAGTTTAAAAAGTGGGGGATAAAACATACCTTTCAAAGATTGGGGCAGAATTCTTGGATAGTCATTAGGGAGCCTGAGATCCTCGTCTTCTTTTGGGAAGGGGCTGGGGTTCTACTCCTGTGATCTGGACACGGTTCCGAATCCCAACTTTTCGGTAGACTTTCTTCCCAAAAGAGCAACATCCAGAGGGGGAAAAAAGCACTTAAAAAAAAGAAAAAGAAAAACACCAGCAGTAATAGAGATCGTTCTACTATTTCACCAAATTCCCCAAATTTTCCACATCTTGATTTCACTGCTTTTGCCTTAAGAGGAAGGGGGATAGAAAAAAAAAATCCAACAATAATAATGTTTTAAAAGCTGTTAAAAATGCTATTTGGGGTGCTGTGCTGGCCCCCACACACGCAGCACGCGTTATAAATATTCTATTCTCCAGACTGCAGCCTGGGACCACCTTGAAGCAGGAAGTTTTGATTTTCTTTCAAAACTTTCCCGATGCTTTCTTGAGCTTTTGCACATGGAGCCAATCAGACGCTCAGTCTGCGCTGCTGTCTTTTGAAGGAGGACTTGCTTGGGACCATGCAGACTTGTCAGGAGGGGATGGGATGGAAAGAGAGAGTCTGCCTCTCTCTCTCTCTCTCTCTCTCTCTCTCTCTTTTTCCTTGCTACTTTCAAGCTGCTTAGGGAGTTTTTGGAAAGTTTTGTTGGGATTTTTTTTTTTAAGGTGGAATCTTTAGCAGCAGGAGGAGAGTAAGCTGAGCCCTGTGTGAGGTTGGAGATGAAGGAGCCCCTCTCAGGCTCAGTTCTCACAGCATGTTGCCTACAGTTCTAGAGCCACTGGGAAAACCTGGCCTGGATTTCAGCATACCGGAGGTGGGTACTCACACACACAAGGCAAGAGAGCAGGTCTGCCCTGTTCCCAAGGCCCGGCCCAACTCTAGGCTGCCAATACCTTCACACACATATTTGGAAGTAACCAGTTATAAATACAATCCAGACTGTGCAATCCTATGCATATTTACTCCTAAGCAAGTCCCACTGTATTCAATGGGTTTACTCTAAAGTAAGGATGCAAAGGACTGTGGGACCAACCACCAAACAGATATGATATTTTAAGATAGTTCCATTGTTCCATAATGGAACTCAAGATAGCCTGTCATATATGCATTGGGTTGGGCTGCAGATTCTGTTGAGATTTGGAATTTGCGGAGATGTAAGGCTGACTTTCAGCTGGATGGAGTTCAGCATACTAATAAAATAAAACAGAACCACCTCCAATGTGTCATATGAATTTAAAATATGGAAATCCTGAAACAAGAGAAGTTCAAGAATTAGAAGCAAAGGAGGTGTTCCTTGGCTTGGCAAGGTTGGAACTGCTTGCTGGTCAGATCACAAGGCCAATCTAGGCAAGCACTCTGGATCCAACTCTTAGCATACCTGCAAAGCTCCAAGTCCAAAGCTCCAAAGCTCCAAGTGTAAGGGAGATAGTTATTTTCCCCTTTTTTGTCCCCAATGTCTAGCAGTAGAGGTATATTGCCTGGAGAGAATGCATCGCCAGCACTGAGGCCCACGCCAGATTGCTGGGCCTCGGTGCCAGGAAGATGGCAGAGTCACGTGTCCAGCTGTAAGTGTTACTCTGGCTTGTGGATAAGATTTTTGGGGTGTTGGAAGGGTGGGGGAAAGGCAGGGAGAGGATAGAACCGAGCAGGAAGGGCAGGCCGGGGGGAGGATGGGTCCTGGGACGGGAGTGGAGATGGCAGCAGAGTCTGCTGTCATATCCGGTGCCCCCTCCCAAGCTGCGGAGCCCTATATGGGCCTCCTGTGCCAGCTCTTGAGCTGCCACAGCTCTGAGGTGAGACCCATTGGGGCTACTGCAATTCTACACAGCGTAAAGGAACATTTGTTCCCTTACCCCGAGTAGACTCCGTACTGAGTACTAGATACTAATACCCCAAGTAGACTCCGTACTGAGTACTAGATACCAATGAGTACTAGATGCCAATGTGATGCTCACAATCCTGTAGTAGACCATCTTCAACCATCATCCAACAGCTAACTTTTCTGGGAACAGATTCTAAGAAGCACACCATAATTCAGAACTTTTTAATTCTAACTGAATAGGCATTCTTAGCCCTATATAGCCAGAAGACATGGTGATGACCACTTGTCCATGGCTTGAAAAGGGGATTAGATATTCAAGAATAGGTCTTTCAGCGACTATTACCATAGTTCAGTTCAGTTCAGTTAACTAAACACAATGATACACACAGATCCCACAGGGGATCTAGGAACAGATCCCCCACAGATATAAAGGTCCCATCTGTACTTAGTTAAATAGTAGTTAAATGGTTCACTATTAACAATAATAAGTGCTTTGATATATTTTGGAGGGAAACCTATTATTTAAATAGTTCATTGTTTATTATCACATGGAAAATGTATGAATAACAAATCAATCACATAGAAGACATGCATGAAATTACCAGCAAAAGGACTGGCAAATTCCACTCCTACAGTTTGGAGCATGCTCAGTACTACTACTACTACTACTACTACTACTACTACTACTACTACTACTAATAATAATAATAATAATACAGGTATTTCTATACCGCCTTTCTTGGTCCTCAGATTTCTCCTTAGACTTTATTCAAGGCGGTTTACATAGGCAGGCAAATTAAATCCCCGTAGGGATTTTTACAATTTGAAGGAAGGTTTCTATCTTTCAAGAAACCACAACATTCAGATGTTTCTTTCTGAACAGTATGTAGCATTTCTAACAGGACTGCATGTGCTCAAGATATTCTAGTCCAGAGGTGTCAGACTCATTTCATACAGTGGGCCAAATTGCATTTATGGCACCTGCTGAGGGCAAGAAATGATGTCATTAAGCAAGATGTGACATCATTAAGCAAGTGATTACTAGAAATAAGCACTTTTTTTCTTCCTTAGGAACTCATCAGCTGAAAATGTCAGAAGAGAAACTACACAAATCTTGATATTTTCAAGATATGGGAGTGCCCAATAATCACACAAGCCACCTTTTTAGAACTGCATTTCTGCTAAGGCATCATTTTGCAGCTCAGCAATTCAGCAGCCTTGGCAGAAGAAATGCTGCTAAAACAGCAGCCTAAAGGAGATAATTGGGCTTTCATAGCTCATTTATAGCTTCTCTCTTTCTCACCCCTCTTGGCCTGCCTCTTCCTCCATACTGCCCTTCACCTTCTGAGGCCTCCTTCCATGTCTCCCTCAAGCGCCTCAGCAGAAACAGCACTGCTGAAAGGGCAGTCTGCATGATAATTGGGCTTTTTCCCCAGTGCCATGCTTTCAGCAGTGTCACTTCTGCCAATGCATTAATTTACAGCTCAGCAGCTGATGGTGGTGCTGGGAGAGCCCAACTGTTACACAGATAAAGAGCTTCTATGGGCCATATCTGCAGCCTGAAGTTTGACACCTCTGTTCTAGCAGGTCAGCTTGGCCCAGGAAGAGACCATTTGCATTGGAACAGTGGGAAAGCCTACACAGAGTTGCTGTTTACAAGACTTAAGAAGGTGATTATTATTTGAATAACAAAAATGTTTAGAGTCCCTAAACTCTAGTAAACTGTTTTGTTTGACCTATTTAACTTTTTTCCCCCTATCCTAGGGGAAGAAAGTAGCTATTTCAAAAAGTAGTTGAAGCTACTTATCTACTTCAAAGTTGTTCCAATTTTAATACAATGTTAATTAGGACAGTAATGAAGACTACTGCCTAAAAAAATGTAGTTAGTAGCTATACATAACATTAGAAGTTTAACATTCAGTAGTGACTACAAAAAAATATCTCTGTTCAGAGACAGCATGCCACTGAGTACCAGCTGCTAGGGAAGGGCTATTGCCTTCCATGTCACAAATTCAAAAAGAAAAACATCATTTTGTACAAAGACAGACAGTTGTCCATAAAGGCCTGCTATGTGTGATTTTTCTTTAAATAGAAAATGTGCTGTCCCATAGTAGTGGTGTTCAGCATCAAGTAATGACATAGAGTACATGAAGAAGCCACCGAAGATCAAACATCCTCCTAGCCCAATCCTTCCTATTGTATCATTGTAAAAAGACACCTTATACTGAGTGAGACCATGAGTGCATCTAACCAGTACTGGCCACTGTGAATGACAGTGGTTATCTGGGATCTTGGGCAGAGAGAAAGAAGTCAACAGGTTGTCACTGTCATCCCCACCCCAATTAAAAGCTTTCTTTTTCTTAATCACAGTCTTGGGAGAGGAAAAAAACCCTGTTACTTTTAACTGGCAGAATCTAAGATTGAACCTGGGACCTTTAGCAAGAGGAAGCATGTGCTCTATATCAGTGTTCTTCAACCTGTGGGTTGTGACCTCACCATGTTGGCAACCTTCAGTCTATGGTATCGCGCTCTGAAAGGTGGTTCTGGAACAGCATCTAGTGTGGCTGAAAAGGCCAATTCGGGAGTGACAATCCTTTCCACACTGGGAGCAAGTGCAGTCTGTCCCTGGTCTGTCTCCCTGGCTATGGGCCTTCCTTCTTTGCCTCTTTGCCTCAGTCTGTTGGCCAAGTGTCTCTTCAAACTGGGAAAGGCCATGCTGCACAGCCTGCCTCCAAGCGGGCCGCTCAGAGGCCAGGGTTTCCCACTTGTTGAGGTCCACTCCTAAGGCCTTCAGATCCCTCTTGCAGATGTCCTTGTATCACAGCTGTGGTCTACCTGTAGGGCACTTTCCTTGCATGAGTTCTCCATAGAGGAGATCCTTTGGGATCCGGCCATCACCCATTCTCACAACATGACGATCCTCATTGGGGGAGTTGTGACAATCTTTCAAAGCCTGTGCAAGAGAGGCCTTGGATCCAATCGAATAATGGTACTGCCTTACCAAAACTTAAGTTCTTGATATAATCCTGCACAGCTTCTTTTTGCTGTCTTGCCCAGCAGCTCCTAAGGCCAGCCAGGCTCTGGCTGCTACCTACAGGTTGTTAGAACATAAGAACATAAGTAGGGGGAAATGGGGCAGGCATGGGGTCAGAGGATCGGGTCCCAGGAGGGAGGCAGGATCAGCAGTGGGTCCCGAGCCGCATATTTTATTTATTAGTTTGGGGTCATGTTACAAAAAATGTTGAAGACCACTGCTATCTACATCTTAAAGCTATGATTCTCTTGACAAAACTGCAGTTCCTTCCAATGAAAGGTATCTCAATGCATTTGGCTGAAAGTGCTTAGCTACTGAGTTGTGATGTCCACATGTGTGTGAACCAGTCCATTATACCCCCTTTTCTAGTAGTTTAATGCTATCATTATGTAAAGAGGTTGTCTCTCATTGTAAGGGGACCAGATACCAAGATTGATGGATTGGATTCTAGTTTTCTTTAACTGGGAGTTTGGACCAGTGCTGCTTGCCATGTAGACTGGGAAAGCCACACCTACTGAAATGCTGCCTTTGATACAATGAAGGATACAATCCTTTTTAAGCACACTTAATGCCCAATTTTATCCAATTTTCCAGTGCAGCTATGCCAATGGGGCATTCAGTGCACCCTGTGGTGGGGAGGCAGGCACGGATACCTCCTCAAGGTATGGCAACATTTGTTTCCTCACCTTAGAGCTGCATTGCACCGATGCTGGAAAGTTGGATAGGACTGGGATCTTACTCAATAAGTAAGTGCAAGTCCCATTGAGTTTACTGGGATTTACCTCTGAGCAAGCATGCCTGGGCTCAGGCTGCAGGAATACACAAGTGCCTTGCTCCTATCGAGAATCTACCTTCAGCTCTCCACCTAGCCCTGCGTTCAGGCCTCCCGCACTTGGAGAGAGCCAGTTTTGACTCCGTGCCTGGCCAGGTTCCTGGGCTCCTTGGGGGGGCCACACCCAGTACTGAGCTCACAGCCCGGCGCCTGTCGTCACAATGGGCGAATGTCTGTGGGTGGTTTCGAACGCTCGCAGGGTTCCGCCCACACAGCACTTGAATGGTCTGTAACAATTGAGGAGGCGGGGCTGCGTACCCAGGAGACGGCTATGGGTTCGCTTAAGCGCTTGCAGACCTCGGGCGCCTTCTGTTGCTGCGGTGCTTTTGCAGCTGACCCAGTATGATGATTTCGTGTCCTGCACGTCTGTGGTTCAGAAAGCAAGTGAGCGACTACCTGTGCTGTCCACCGGGGGGAGACACAAGACTAGGCTAGGCTCTCAGGCTGCAATCCCATCCACACTCACCTGGGAGTAAGCTCCACTGACTACAATGGGACTTACTTCTGAGTAGACAGGCATAGGATTGGGCTCTGAGGCTGCAATCCCATCCACACTCACCTGGGAGTAAGCTCCATTGACTACAAGGGGACTTACTTCTGAGTAGACAGGCATAGGTTTGGGCTCTAAGTTCTCCTTATACTGCTCCCTCTTTTATGTTGCAAAGTTTTTAGGAGCCCCTATAGCTGTGCCTTTAACAACAGCTTGATCTATATATACTAGTAATAAGCATTAGTTGCCTGCTAATCTTGATCCTGAGAAAGGCTTTGCCATCTGATTACTGCAAATTCTGATGCTGTTACAGGCATAGGAGCAAGCCAGTTTTAGGAGCAATGTAAAAGTAACTACCTTTTATAAGGTTCCTCCTGTCTTGTTCCTAGACTTGGTGCTACTATTCCTGCGGAACTGGGAGATTCCCTCCTTTTTAAAAATCCCCCCCCCCCATGCTAGCAAGACCTGTGTGTCTTCTATTTTTAACATATTAGACTTGATGCTGCCATGGTATGTGACTGCATTTGGGAAAATGTTACAGATCTGTACTTTTACCAGGCTACTATTTATATATGCTTTTAACAATGATAGTCAATGGGACTTACTCCTGCGTAAGTGTTGGAAGAACTGCAGCTTAGGAATGTTAAAAATTGCCCTACTTGATGATGTCACTTCCAGTCATGACATCCTTTCCGATGGGTCCTGACAGATTCTCCTTCTAAAAAGTGGGTCCCGGTCCTAAAAGTTTGAGAACCACTGGTATATAGGATTGCAGCCTGAGCTGCTGAAATGTTTCCCAAACATCTCCATAACTGTAAAAACCTCACTAACCAAATGTTTGTGTCAGATGTTGCTGTTACAGGTTCAGGAACAGGGCCAGTAATACAAGTTTACTGCCTGACTAGGGAAGAGCTTGTGTGGAAAAGGATAACTGGCTAAACTGAGTTTCTTTTGATCCCTCCAAGGAAAGAAAGAAAGAAAGAAAGAAAGAAAGAAAGAAAGAAAGAAAGAAAGAAATTGAATTGTCAGTGTAGGTCTGTGCTTGTTTCCTGAGAAGTAAGCCCCACTGAACTTAATGAGACTTACTCCCAGGTAAGTGTGCATAGGATTGCAGCCCTCCTAAAGATTTGGGTTGTCACAATTTTTTTTCTGGCAGGGCTGTTGTACCTTTTTCAACTGATGTGCCAGGTAGTGTTACCAGCTTTTTAAAAAAACTGAAACAGACACACAGAAATTTAGCAAGCAAGTTTCTCTTGGCTTTAAAATAAATGGAAGGGGGGGTGCCACCTGCTTCATGTCTGCATTGCAAACTGCTCCCATGGGCACATAGGAAGGCCCAATAAAAAAAAAGTTAGCAATCATCATGATGTGCAATCATCAGAGCAAGGCTCTGGTACCTTTACTATTGGTATAGAAGAGGGAAATCAAGAGGGTGTAGAAGAGGGAATCAAGGACCTTTACTATTCGTGTAAAAGAGGGAACAAGGACAGTTACCTCTATGGCACTGTGACACAACAATCTGTATGGGTGGTGGTTTCTCCAAACCATTCTTTGATTTTTCTCCAAATCATGTTTGATTTTTGATGTTCTGCACTGATGCACAAGCACATCCACATCTGGAAGACAGTAAACCATGCTGTCTGCTGCTCTCTGCTGGACACAAATGGTCCTACAACCAAGTGCATGGGCAGGCTCACTCCAAGTTTTGATGAGGTGCAGGAACCTGACAAGTGTTGCTGAAATACAGGCAGGGGAGAAAGAGGCCTCTGTCAGGAACAGGGGATTTTGAGCCACACAATGTGGGATCCTAAAACTGGAGTACAGATTATACTAAAAAGACGTGAAAACATTCAGAAGGTGTCAAATTCGGCCCCCTCTGTCAAGTTCACTAAATGGATTTCTCCCTTTCTTGTAGAAAATGTTGCATACAGCTTTTGCTGCACATATGTGTCATGTGTTAGCCTGGGGGGATCTAGCCTAGCTTGTGCTTTTCTAGTGATGTCTCAGAATAATTATAGCAACAATGACAACTGAGACCAATAGCCTCCCCTCAGATGTCTGTTTCTTTTTTCTTTCCAGCAAAGGATTTGTGACTTTGGCATGCCAATCTAAGTACATTGGCCCATTTAATAGTTTGTATAGTGATAGTTGCTTGTGTGTCTAGAATAGGTGAACTCTAGGTGCATCTGAGGAGTCATGATGGATCAGAAATATGGGGTGAGGTTGGAAGTTTTGGTGGCCTCTGCTTTGTGGAGACAGAAGCTCTCTTTTCAGATCTTCCCCATACTTAGTATGTATTCAGGGAAGGGCAGTGGGGTTATGTCTGCTGGCCATGCCCCCAGTGTCAATGCATACAGAAGCCACAGTCTTGGCAGCTGTGCCCCCAGCTTTCATGCAAAAGAGGTACTACCTCTTGAATCCTCTGCAAAGCAAACAAACACCTCCTTACATTCAATAAATTGAGTGGGGTGAAGAAGAGAACCATGCCAGCTGGCCCGGCCCCCTGGTGGCCATGTATTCAGCTTTCATGAGAAACTAGTGGTGCCTGCCATCCTCCATGGGAGAAAGGACTCCAAGCAACTGAGTTCCTGCCCCTGTGATGTTTGCTGGTACTGCCCCTTTCTCACAAAAGCCAAATGCATGGCTACTGGGCACACTGCTCCCTTTCCTCCATTTACCCTGAATGTGGGGAAGACTTCTTGGAAAGAAGGTGACAGAGAGGCAAGTATGAGGTCACTTGTGGCAAGGCCTCCTCTTTCTACTCCAGTTGTAATGAGGTAGTCAAATCCCAAAGAGGAGATTTGCTTTAACTGTTGTGTAGGAGAGTGACAGGGTGACACTGTTCTCTCCTTGGCAGCTTGACAGGAAAAGCTGCCCCTTAGTCCAGGAATATAGGGTCTCATTTTCTTTATATTAGCATTTAGGCCTGTTTATGGAATTGACTTGGTTATCTCATGGAGGCTGATATCTTAGAGCTAGACTAGAGGAGTGAATGGAAGCATCAGGTAGAGGGCTCAGCGACCAGGGTGACCAGAAGTCCTCTATTTCCAGGACATGTCCTCTTTTTTGTCTTGTGTCCTGGAAGATAACTTAAATGTCCTCTTTTTCTGTGTGAGCAGGCCCCTGTAGGCATAGCCTTCTTGCAATTAATAAATTACACGTAATATAGTTTTTGATTTAATAATAATATAGTGTTTAAATTAACCACATTGAATCCATATATGAGCATTTTTAGCTTTTATTTTGTCATGTCTACATTTTTCTTGGATGTCCTACATTTTTGGATGCCTTGTTCTCTTTTGCAGTTATGACATCTGGTCACCCTGGACTGAGGACTAAAGGTTTCCTGCATTGCTTCTTTGAGGGTTATGGTAAGTCCCCACTGGGGATCATTATAAATATGTTGTGATATGCCTTGAAAGAGAGGAAAGACAGGGCACAAATGTTAAACGAACATTCTATTTTACATATTTAACAGGCTTGTTCTCTTCTTGTCTGTTATGTTCACTAGAGGGCGACAGAGAATCATTGTTTCCCATAACAGATTGTAGTATAGCAATACCTTGACTTTCATCCACTTGACTTTCATCACTTTGCTCTTTCAACCATTTTCAATTATAACCACATTTCAAATTTTGTCCACACACTTTCCTCTTTCATCTGATTTCATCCATCCTTCCATGGTGTTTGTCAACATTCTCATGTTTATTTTTCTTTTATTTCTGGTTATTTAGGTTTCACATGCATTCACATGTATTAGATAGTTATTTACATTTTTCACTGCCCAAATAAATTTGCAAGCTAAATAAGGCTATGCTTTGACATTCGTCCATTTTGTCCTTTCATCCATGCTCTGGTCCCTAACCAGATGGAAGTACAAGGTATTGCTATATGGGGATATTCCTCTAAGACCAGTGGTTCCCAAAGTTTTTAGTAACACAACCCACCTAAAAAAGTTTCACTTTACCAGCCATTCAAGCCTCTGTGGCTATGATTGGGTGGCAGTGCTCCTCCCAAGTAGCAGGCTGTTCAACCCTTGATGCACATAGTCTAATCTGTCTTGTCAGTTTCACAACCCACCAACAATTGGGTCTTGATCCACTGGTGGGCTACAGACCCCCAGTTTGGGAACCGCTGCTCTAGGCCTTTGGCTCTGCTACATACATAAAGTGTAGTGGTGTAATTATCATGGGAACTGTGATTTGGGGAGGGAGACTCTAGAAGCACATGCTCTGCACTAAACTACAATCCCCAAGAGTTTATTTTTTTATTTTAGGAAGCCATGGTAGGGAAGCAATTGCGCTGTCTGGTTCGCTTTATTGCCTGGGCTACAAAAAGAAAACAAACAGCCACCTCTTGTGCCCATTTGGATTTTGAGCTGATATTTTAGGCTTCCCTCTTTCTTTTTCCATACCTTGGCACCATTTCCTGGGGTTTTTTCCACCACTCTCACCTACTTTTGAACACTTTCTAACCCTTCAGAGGTTTCTGTGACTTCTCAGCATCCTAAAAGCTGTGAAGATATCATGTCACAGTAGCCTTTGTCCATTCCAAATTCACTGACGTTACAGAAGGGCCACATAGCACCCCAGCATTTTTATCAATGGCTATTTGTTACTGCTTGTACTGCTGCTGAATCACTGTTTTTAATCTGGGGTCCCTGATTTAAGAGTTTATATTGTCATTTTAATTGTGTCTGCTTTATGCTGATATGGCAGTGTTTCTCATACTGTCGGTCGGGACCCACTAGGTGGGTCGTGAGCCAATTTCAGGTGTTCCCCATTCATTTCAATCTTTTATTTTTAGTAGATTAGACTTGATGCTGCCATGGTATATGACTGCATTTGGGGAAATGTTACAGAACTGTACTTTTAACAGCCTACTGTGTATATGCTTTTAACAATGATGGTAAATGGGACTTACTCCTGGGTAAGTGTGGGTAGGATTGTAGCCTAGGATTGTTAAAAATGTTCCTGCTAGATGATGTCACTTCTGGTCATGCCATCACTTCCAGTGGGGCCTGACATTCTCATTCTCTAAAAAGTGGGTCCCGGTGCTAATTTTGTGAGAACCACTGTGCAATGGGGTTTGAGTAGGCTTGTGAGGGCTGTGTGCTGGTTTTTCTTTGTATTTTATAAGTTCATTGTTTGATAAATTATTGTTTAAAAGTTTGTGTTTGATTTTATTCTGTATTTATTATAATAAAGAATTTTTATGGAAAGGTGGAGTATAAATCTTTTAATTAAACATAATTTCTACCGGAAGAAGCAGGAGTGGAAAGAATTCCTAAAAAGAGGGAAGGGGAAGCAGATGGGCAGCCAGAGGCCTTGGGGTAGGAAGCACTTCAGACATACCCCACTCTAGGGTGCAGGTGGGTAGAAACAGAGGAATCAGATCCCCAGGCAGCCAAGAGAATGGGGATATAAAGTGACTGACCAGAAAAAAAATGGTGTTTCCTGTTGTGCCTGCAGCAGCGGGAGATATTAAATGCAGAATTTGGTAGCTGAAGCTTTTTCCACATTTATTTATTTTTCACATTTTATACTGCCCTTCCTCCAAGGAGCTCAGGGTGTTATACCTAATTCCTTCCCTCCCTGTGCCGTTCCAACAATGCTGTGAGGTAGGTGAGGCAAGCTGAGAGATAGTGACTGGCCCAAGGTCACCCAGGAAGTTTCATGTCTGAACGAGGAGCTGAGGTCTAACTCCCAAACTGCTACACTATAGAGATAATCATAATGGTGTCTGCATAGCAAACTGATGTTAAAGGCACAGCTTCAGTAGCCAGTTTAAAAAGTTGGCTAGTCAGCATGACAATATGTGGCCTCTTACAGAGGACTGGGGGAAGGGAGATGGAACAGAACCTCTCTAGGAGACAGAGAGCTATCCTTAACCAACCTGTGTTTAATCAATCTGCTTTATTCACAGTCTGGGTGGTTAAACAGTGCCAACAAGAATGAGTTCTTTTTATGTTTGTGGTTAAAGAGTGGTTGGTCAAGTGTACGGCTGCAGTTGCAAGTAGGGAATTAGGGATGGTGGTTGTGCCAGAGTGAGTATAGTGCACAGGTTGCCACTGTTTAATGAACCCTGCTCTTACGCTGTTAACAGCATCCTGACATACAGAAATTGAGCAGGTGAAGCTTTTCCTCGGAAGGCAAGGAAATAAAGTAGGACTCGGGGAAGGTTTACTTGCTTCATTCTTGTGTGTCAGGCTGCTACTTAAGGATGCAGGAGCAGTACAAAAAAAATATGGTAAGACTATTAACTTGTGATTGTGATTGTGATGCTGTATATTAATTGTTTCTATTGTTTGCCTTGGGCACCTATGTGTGGGAGAAAGATGGGATAGAAATGTATAACTCAAAATACAAAGGTGTGATTTTGTGTGAATGAGATGGTATATATGAGCCATGTCCTTGTCTGGGGCAAATTGATGGCATTTTCTCAGGCCCAGAAACAGACTCCTGGAGGGGTAACAGTACTCAGGGGATGAAGCCATAGTTCAGTGGTGGGAAGCCTATGCTCTGCATACAGATCATCTCAGATTCAGTTCCTGACATCTCCAGGTAGGGTTGACATGGGAAAGGCCTCTTCCTGAAACTCCTGAGAGCCAGTGCTAGCTAGGGTAAGCAGTTCTGGACTAGGTGGACCAGTGGTCCAGTTCAGTATCAGGCAGCTTCCTTTACCCACTCACATTAAGCCCTGGGAACTCCCCTGCTGTCTCCCACTAGCTTTTCAGTGCCACACAGTTAACTTTTGAGCAACTGCAACCTAACATGATTATCTTTGTTGGTACTGGAGATATCAGTAGACCAGTGTTATTCAAACTGTGAGGCGCGGCTCTTTAGGGTGGCACCAGGAACTCAAAGGGGATGTCCTCTCCCAGTGATACAGTCACACCCCTGGGCAGAATATGAGCCTGTCCTCTGCGCTTTTTTTTAAAGCAGAAGAAATGGGAGTTGCTCAGCTGTGAGAGTGGCTGCTGCTGCCCCACCCTCTTCCGAGCATGCTCGGCTTGTAGTCCTTAACCCTCGCTGATCCTTGTCTGGTTGGTTCCTAGTTCCCAGCCTGGGATCGCTTCTCATTAAAGTGAAATCTCTCTTTTCAACCCCTTCCCTCTTCCCCCTTTCAATCTCCAAACCTTCCCGCTTTCCTCCCCCTCCCCTTAAAGTTGTTTCCATGCAGTTGGCAAAGGGGGAGGGGAGAGACAAGCACACACTTTACTTGGCAAGGAGCAGAAAAAGGGTACTGCTTTTAAAGTGATTTATTAATCTTGTTGTTTGACTGAAGAGGAGAAGCTGTATTTTTAAAGTGATGAATCTTGCTATTTGAAGGGAATGCTTTTCAGCCATTGATGAAGTGATTGCCAGCCCAATCCTATCCACACTTTCCTGGGAGTAAGCCCCATTGACTCGAATGGGACTTACTTCTGAGTAGACAAGCGTAGGCTTGAGTTGTGCATCTCCTAGCATAGGAGGCAAATCAGCTTCCTAACCAAACCCTTATTAGCTCTGATATATTTTCATGGTCTATTTTTGTTTTCCCCACCAGCTACTGGAAAAATTTAATTTAATTAAATTAATAAAGGGTTCAATCCTATCCAAGGAGAATGGGAGAAATGACTAGTTGGATTGGGGTCCACAGGGGGGTGTGAGTGTGTAATGTTGGTCAGATTGGTTGTTCACAGAGTTCGTTTGATAAAACAATTCTATTGGTATGCTTACAAAGTTAAATAAAGAATCTTCCTGGACCAGACAAAATCTGCCTACTCCAGCATCCTGTCTCCAACAGTGATCAGCAGCTGAACATTTATAAAGCATGTATATTGCTGTGTAATGATAATATATTTTTAAGATCTGCATTTAATTAATATGATTAATATAATTAATATTAATATAGTTGATATATACTTAATATTTAATTATTATATTATAATAAATATAATATTATATCTAATAATATTTCTGGCCACTTCCTGTTTAATGATGTCACTTTCAGCCCTCAGGAACATGATGGGCAGTCATGGCCAATAGCCATGGGGGTCAAGGGAGCTATTGGCTGGAAAAGTTTGAGTACCACTGCAGTAGACTTCTTTCAGTGGATGTAAACTGAGCTTCTCACAAATAGCAAGTGTTGTTGGGAGACCTTTCTCATTCAAACTGCAGGTTGGAGGCTCCCATGGCTGAATGTTCCTCCATAAAAAGCAATTCCCTTCACACAGACAACTGGATATCAGGGAGGAGAGTTCTAGGCTAATCTTCTCCTTATCAGGTTGAGTTCTTTCTATGTGCAGAGAAATGTGGTAGTTGTATTTGAAGGAGTATTCCTTCAGGAGAGCCTTCTAGCTACAGCTTGAATTAGTTTAGTGAAGAAACAGGTTTCCTACTTCCTTTCTCAGAAGGGCAATGAGTAAGCCAACTTGAGTTAAAAAGAACAGGAAAAGTCACCATGTGATGCTGCCCCTTCCTCCACTTTGCTCACTTGCCCATCATGAACCAAAGTCAAATGCCACGTTGTATGTTTTTGTGTATAAAGGGTAAGTAAACACCTGTTGTGGTACACGGGGCTGTGAACACCATCATGCCTCTTGGGCAATGCCAGAGATGGGTTGCGTTTCTCATCATCTCAACTCCTTTTGCAATGAAAGAATGAAATCTGGACATCTTTCCTACTCATTCCCTATTGGCAACCTCACAAATAGTTGGATTGGGAAGGGTTTGGTGGGAAGGGTTAAGATGTGTAAACTTTCCAGGTGTGAGACACAAATGTGGGAGTGTATTGTATTACTCAAAGAAATGGCATCAACATAATAATTTTTTAAAAATACAATCAAATATGCATCATTGGGGCAGTTTAGTATACATAAAATGCAATCATATGATCATCATTGGTTGGTTGGCAACCTTCAGTCTCGAACTATGGTATAAGCCTACAGCACCTGGTATTCCCAGGCAGTCTCCCATCCAAGTACTAACCAGGTCTGACCCTGCTTAGCTTCTGAGATCAGATGAGATCGGGCATGTGCAGTATCCCTGTTTAATATTACAGATTGTATACGGACTTTTAAAAACATGTATGATGGAATTTGTGCTGTCTGTAATATTTCCATGATTGTTTTTGATGTGGCTTCTTACATTGTGACATTCTAGTATCTCATTTGTAAAGGTTATATGCCTTATTTCATTCTGGTAGAGCATTTTGAGTTAAGCACTGTTATTTTTGTACATGTTGGGCCTGGCATCAGAAGATGCGTAGATGGGTTGATAGGTTTCCTGATGCTATCAGACACATACTTGTGAAAGAAGAGGCTGATGCGAAGCACTGATGGACGGCTTGGATCATACCACGTATCCTGTGTGAAGGCCACACAAAAGCCCTCACTCATGTAGATGCTATATACTACAGCATAATGATAAAAAGTTTCTCACCATGTGCAGAGCACCCAGTACGTGCAGGATCCATTCTGCATGCTAGCGCAGCATGTTCCTGGTGGTGTTGGCATGGAAACATTGCATGGAATGGAGATCGTGTGTGTGTGTTAAAGAGATTTGAACCATTATAATTCCATATAGAACGTTCCTACAAAGCAGGGCTTTCTTGTGGCCTGCACATGGGATGAGTAATGTCTAAATTGGTCTGAAGTTTGATGATGGGGGGAGGGGAGGCAAAATTGCACTGGTGTTTTAGGCCAGTTCATTACATGAGCTGTCATTATAGGTGGGGGCAGAAATGATCTAGCACGATGCTGTATCTAACTGTAGCCATCCAGCTGCTCCTGAGAAACCGACAAACAGGACAAGATGTTGAAAGCTGGTTGTTATTCCTTGGCTCCAGCAGCTAGCAGTTAGAAAGTTACTGCCTCAGTATGGAGGTTCCCATATGCGCTGCTGTAACTATTAGCTAGTGACAGAATTATCTTGCCACTCTGCATTGTTTATCTGTTCCGTAGGTGAGCATGAAATCCTTGCACAAAGTCAAGGCTGCATGCATACATCCTGCAGCCGTGTGTAAGGCTTGGATATTATGCAGAGGGGAACAGCATAAGAACAGTTCACCTCTTTCTAAGTTCGCTCCTTTCTAGATCATTTTTGGATGATCGGTCAGTCAGAATGCAGTCACACTTACAAATCCAATGTTGATCTGTGAGGGTCCACGCACAGGGCTATTCAGACTGGCCAGGTTGCGACAGGTGTTCCCCCTGCCTGTGGATCCAGTCCTACATGGAACATCATGCTCCCTGTATCTCTCACACACATCTCCAAGATAGCCCTGCCTCACAATTGGAGAACCATTGGAATTATGTACTATGTGCAGTACTCTCAGTCCTTCTGACTATCCTGGACTAATTGGCAATCAATTTCTCTTACATTCTGAGAATGTGTGTGTGAATATGTTCACTCTGTTTGCATCTCAATATCATCTCTCCAACCCACTGGCCCTGACTGCCCTTCCAAAACATGGGTTCTCTCTACCCCTTCAACCAAACCAATCATCCTCAATCCCTTGGAGTTGGGGAAATAATCCCAAAATTATTTGCATCCCTTTCCTACTTCTGACCTTCTAAACCACATTTTCTTTTGCCAGCTGGGAATGGAATCTATCAGGCCTGGTTATCCTCTTGGGCAGCTTAAACCCCTAAATTCTCCCCTCATATTACTGCCCAGACCCTTAGAAATAAAACCACAAGGTATTTGCTCTCAACCCTGTATTCAGACATGTACGAGGACAGATGGAAAAATCCCTTTGGGAACCTTGTCCAAGTACCACCTGTTTATTTTTACCTCCAAGGACATGGCCTTTTACTCTGGCCCACAGGCGGTTGCTCTCCATTGTTGCCATGGTGCCTGAATGCAGGGAAAAGGGCCTTCGCTGGAGGAAGGGACATGTGTCTATTTCAGGTTGTGTGGCCTTTGCCCACTCAGCTCCTTCCATAACATGATGTAACATATTGCAACCAACCAGTAGATGCTTCCAAGGGGGCAAAGTCCTGTGCCAGGTGTATCTGAGCTTTTTAGCACTAGTCCAGAGAAAGACCCTGTTCTGTGAGACGTCTGAGGAACAGCACTATTCCTGTGCTGGCAAAAATTCCCTCAGCCTCCCAAACTCTTGCCTCTTGAAGTCTGTGGCCTGTATTCAGATGGCCTATAGCTAGCCAGCAGTTCTTCTGCAAGTCTGCTGCTCTGTGACCAGCATGTGCATAAAAGCCTGTCTCACACCAGGCAGTGCCAGTTTGCTAATAGGATACATGGCGCAGGCTGCAGTCCTAACCACACTCTCCTGAGAGTAAGCCATATTGAACAAAATAGGACTTACTTCTGAGTAGACCTGGTTAGGATTGTGCCCACAGTTTCCTCAAGCCTTGAATCTGCAGGTGACACTGGGTTGTCAGCTAATATCTTCACTGTGGCCATTACCAACAGTTGGGTGAGGAACCCAAGATGGGAATTTACCTCAGCCAGTTCTTAGCATTGTTCCCCCCAGACAGAATTTATTGGCTGAACCTGAATTTCAGCCTTTTTTGCTCATTGTCACCTGCTGCCTTAAGTTGCTTGTCAGTGTGGAGAAGCCCCACTGCGGATTTTTCCTTTTGTACAAATGTCACTGGGTTGTTTGATTTCTAAAGAGTTGTTGGGGCTCTAACTTTTGTAAAAATCACACCATCTCACCTGGAGTCCTCCTAATCCCAGACGGATGAGTGCACTAGTTTTCAGTGAACTTTGAAAAGGAGAACTCTGAATCTGCTCGGAGGCATTCTTGCTTGGCTTATTTCCTTGTGCCCTTTTTCTGAAATCAGGTTTTGGGACTGAGGGTGCAATCCTAACCCACTTTCCAGCACTGGCATAGCTGTGCTAGTAGGACGTGTGCTGCACCCTGCATTTGGGGGGCACTCACGGAGGCCTCCCCAAAGTCAGGGAATGTCTGTTCCCTTACCTCAGAGCTGCATTACCTTGGTGCTGGAAAGTGGGTTAGGATTGTGGCCTGAGGGCCCAATCCTATCCAATTTTCCAGTACCGGTGCAGCTGTGCCATTGGGGTGCGCATTGCAACTTGTGGTGGGGAGGCAGTCAAAGAGGCCCCCTCAAGTTATGGGAGCATTTGTTCCCTTACCTCAGGACTGCATTGTGGCTGCACCAGGGCTGGAAAGTTGGATAGGATTGGGCCCTAAGTCTTTGTGAAGTTCGGCTTGATTTACCCTATTTTTGCCCTGGTCCTTCTAAATGTAACGCCAGGTGGCCCTGTTCCCTCCCTTGGCCTCTGACATTTTCCTCTAAGTTTATCACATTTCATACTGCCCGAAGAGCTCAGTGCGGTGTACATAGTTCCTCCTCTTCTTTTGTCCTCCCAACGACCCTGTGAGGTAGGTGAGGCTGAGATATGGTGATTGGCCCAAGGTCACACAGGAAATGTCATTGCTGAGCAGGGATTTAAACTTGGACCTTCCAGATTTAAGTCCAACTCCCAAAGCACTTCACCTTCCTGGCTTCAAGTTGAAGGCAAAAATGAGCATGACCAAGAAAAAGATTCCTTCTGCCTCAGCTGCTTTTTTAAAAACTTATTTGCCTGAAGGCAGACTTGATTGGATGCTGTCTTGATTCTTGAAATAAGAAAACTGAATGATCAAGTCTGTGAATTGCTGACT
The DNA here is from genome assembly GCF_035046505.1 of Tiliqua scincoides. NCBI lineage: Eukaryota > Metazoa > Chordata > Lepidosauria > Squamata > Scincidae > Tiliqua > Tiliqua scincoides. The sequence goes on along the minus strand of NC_089822.1, from coordinate 125,245,464 downwards.
AGAAAGCAGATGCAATTCTACACTGCATTAACAGAAGTATAGTATCAAGACTGAGAGAAGTAATGTATTCTGCTTTAGTGAGACCCCACCTGGCATCCTGTGTCCAGTTCTGGACACCACGGTCTAAGAGGAATATTGACAAACTGGTGTGGGTCCAGAGGAGGGCAGCTAGGATGGTAGAGGGGTTGGACACCATGTCCAATGAAGACAGGTTGTTGAAGGAGTTGGGCATGTTTAGTTTGGAGAAGGGATGGTTAAGAGGGGACATGTTAACTATCTATAAATGTCTGAGGGGCTGTCATGTGGAAAATGGAGCAGATTTGTTTTTAGTTGGTCCAAAAGGTAGGACTAGGACAAATGGGTTTAAATTATAACAAGGAAGATTTTGATTAAATGTCAGGAAGAATTTCTTGGTGGTGCAAACTTTCAGGCAGTAGAATCATCTGCCTTGGACAGTGGCAGGCTCTGTGTTGTTGGAGGTCTTTAAGCAGACCTACTGGGGATGTTGTAGCTGTGAACAGCCTACACAGGCAGGTGGGTGGACTTGATGGTCTTGTAGGTCACTTCCAACTCTAAGCTTCTATAACTCATTAGGCCTAGAAAGCCTGAATGACTTTTGTGGTATGCACAGAACTAGAATTACAGAAATACTGCTTTGGTTTTGCTTTTAAAAATCAGTTTAAAAATACAATCCAGTGAAGAGAACTAGAAAAGGCAATCACTTGAAAGGCACCAGCAGAGGGGAATCGTCCATTGAATGCCCAGGAAAATCAAATAGTTTCAACTTGACTCCTGAAAGAGTAGGCACTAAACAGATATGTCTCAGGGAAGTATTCTAAAATCATGGTTGCTTCTGAAAAGTCACCTATTCCCAGTCATGAATGAATCCTCTAATGAATCCTTGGCACCACTGAGTAAGGCTAGGAAAGACCCTGGAAAGTTGCTCCTGTTCAGTGTAGACCAGGGGTGTCAAACAGAAGGTCCGCAGGCAGGATATGGCCCGGGGAAGCACTTTATCTGGCCCTTGTGATAACTTGGCTCTCCCAGCACCACCATCAGCTGCTGAGTGAGGTGTAAAGAGACACATTGGCAGAAGCAGTGCTGCTGAAAGGGCTGTGCTTGAAAAGCCCAATTATCATGGGGGTCACAATTTCAGCAGTGCCACTTCTGATGAAGTGTCATTGCTGAAATATGCATGATCATTAGGCTCTCATGATAATTAGGCACTCCCAGAGCCACCCTTTTAGCAGCACTGCTTCTGCTGAGGCACTGGGAAAAAAGAGATGGAGGCCCCAGGAATCAAGGAACAATATGGGGGAAGAGGCAGGCCAAGAGGTGTGAGAAAAGGAGAAGATGCCAAGGCACTGCAAGAGCCCAATTATCATGTGGGCCACCCTTTCAGCAGTACTGATTGTGCTAGGCATCACTTCGTAGAGAATCTCTCTGCCACTGAACTATGAAATGATGCCTTGGCAGAAGTGGCGCTGCTTAAAGGGCAGCTTGCATGATAATTGGACTTTCCCATATTTTGAAAATATGATTTGCATATTTTCTCTTCTGTCATTCGCGGCTAATGAATTCCTAAATGAAAAAAGGGCTTATTTCTGGTCATCACTTGCTTAATGACCTCACTCCCTGCTTTGTGACATCACTTTTGGCCCTCAGCAGGAGCCATGAATGCTGTTCAGGCCGCTGTATGAAATGAGTGACATCTCTGATGTGGACAGTGCTGAAGCAGATGGACCAGTGGCCTGACTCAGTAGAAGGCAGCTTCACGTGCTCTTCGTATGGCAGTCTCGAAATAAACAAGCAACAGTCTGTTGGCTTACTCCAACATTTGAACATGGATATTGCATTCCTGGGCCTGGATCCAAGATATGGAGAGATTGTGGAGAGGTTCATCAAGTCCCCCGACCATTTCCCGGTGCTGGTTTCCCATGAATGTTCTCATGATTTGTTTGCTAAGAATAAACCCAAGCAGACCAAAGGTGACTATAAGGCTCTGGAAAACAGGGCAAAGGTAAAGGCCCAGCCAGGGACAGACCACTCCTTCAGATAAGCTATTGTTTGGGTAGATGGTGTTGATGAAAGGCAAGGCCAGGAGAATCATTTGATGGATGGAACATTTGCTTCAGGTTGTGCTGGGGTGAGGTGTCTCTGGATATTGATCCCACACTATTTGGGATGGAATAAACTGTTGTCCTCCTAACCAAGCAAGATGGCGGGTTGGTAGTAGAACTAGAGTGCAGCTGCTGTTGGAGGAAGGCACTAGCAGGAAAGTTGCTGATGCAGGGAAAGGAGGGAGATTTGGGTGTGCCTTTAAGATGCAGTTATGAGGAAAGACGGGCTTTTTTTAATTCTACAGGGGAAACTAGCCAATTCATATAGTCATTTTTAATATGTTGAATTCAACATGGATTTGACAACATCAATAAGCTTGTGCTTGGTTGAACAATAAGCAGGGCTGAACTTGTCCTTTGGATGCTGCCATGTGTATCCATTTGGGATTTCCACTTCCTGATCCTTTAATTGTGTGGGGGGAGAGTGTGGGCAGAGGCAGCTGACTGTGAGTTCTCACAGAACTCTTCTGTGGGGCAGTTGCCATACATATAGGACACCTTCTTTCTAAGTTATGTTTCAGGTGGGTTTTTCCCCAGCAACTCCTTGCCCTTGGAAGGTGAGGAGGTTCATGTATGTCACTTGGAAGGATGTTAATCCATTTAATTTAAGATTTGTGACTGAACCAGCCAAGCTGTGTCAAAGTCTCCCCCCCCCCATCATTACTGAAGTGTCCATGAATTTCCTCTCCGTCAAACTATGGTGGTACCACTAGAAAAGCAGAAAGAGGCCCACAGTTACTCTTATGCAGATTGTTCATATCATTGATTGTGGATACCTCTCAAATCCACACTGTTTTCCCATTGACAGGCGGGCTTTTTATGATTTGTTTACAAGGATCAGCCTTGTAGCAGTGAAGCAGCTCTGAGGAAAAGAGGCATGGATGCTTGCCCTTGCTCTCCTTGCTTTAATCTTTCCACTGTCGCTTTAAGAAAGTTCAAGCAGCTTGGAAACAAGGGAGATTAAAGGCTTAATGATTCTAGGCTTTCAGCCCTGTGGGATGGTAGGTTAATATGCCAGTGAGTCACTATGGTACATATTCACTGCTTTGTCAGGCTCATACAGAGTCAGCCCACCCATGAGGCCATCTGAAGAAGTTGCCTTGAGCAGGTGATTGGTGCAGGTGCCTACCTCTGTCTCCTCCACTTTTCTTCACTGGGAGAATCAGAGGCTGGTGCATTGCCCTGTAAGGGCAGGGGAGCATTTGGCATATTCCCTTGGGCACCAGGAGGTTTTGGGCCAGGCCTGACCTCATAGATTCTTCCTGTTTACTGATAGCTGTTAGTACCAAAGCATGCCTTTAAAAATCTACTATCCCATATATCAGTTTCACCACTCTCATTCCAATGTGTGCAATTTACCCTACAACTGTGCTGACAGTGTTCCACTCTATGGCTTCCCTAGAGTTCAGTTTCAGATTATCTGGATCAGGGGTGTCCAAACCCTGGCCCTGGGGCCACTTGCGGCCCTCAAGGACTGTCAATGCGGCCCTCAGGGTGTCCCCAGTCTCCAATGAGCCTCAGACCCTTTGGAGATTTGTTGCAACCTGCACTGGCCCAACTGCTCTCAGCGTGAGGGCAACAGTTTGACCTCTCGCATGAACTGTGGGATGAGGGCTCCCTCCACTGCTTGCTGTTTCACATCTGTGATGCAGTAGCAGCAGCAAAGGAAAGGCCTGCCTTGCTTTGTGCAAGGCCTTTTATAGGCTTTGAGCTATTGCAAGACCTTCATTCATTCATATAAGTTCATCTTTAATGTATTCATTTATGTAAACTTACGTAAATATATTCAAATTTTAAATGTAAATTATTTCCCCCCCCGGCCCCCGACACAGTGTCAGAGAGATGATGTGGCCCTCCTGCCAAAAACTTTGGACACCCCTGATCTGGATGGAAGGATGAACTAAATCAGAACCATCAATGTCAGATTCCTTATAGCCTCTGAGATGTATAAGCAATGCACCCAGGAACGTAGATCACAGACCTTGCTCCAGCTCTTTGGGAGCCCCTGGGCAAGAGACCTCTCCAACTTCCTCCCAGGGAATTCACCTTTTTATTCTTCAAAGCATAGCCCTCACTTGCTTCTGTGGTCTTAAGACTACCTGCCCAAGTGGTCTCTTGAGCAGTGGCAGAACAGTGGTCTGGGAATTGCTCAATGACTTGGGTCAGTGGGATCCAGCAGAGGATTCTGTAAAGCTCTAGGGCTAGGCTGTTACTGAATGCTACTGGTACTGCCCATGGTCATATGACAGGGTTTCTTAAAAGTATTGAATTTATGCTACCCTGCAGTTACTCTAGATAATAATAAAAGATACTCTAGATACTATGACCCCTCCCCCAAGCTTACACCAATATTCTGTTTTACTCAGGGGGATATGGAGATTGTTGTGTACAATTATGCACAATTTTCTTTTGCAAATCACATGATAAGAAACTAAGAACGAGCTCAAGGGAGCTTCAACCTGTTTGAGGGGTGCTGTGTTAGTTAACAGAGATGTTTCCAAAATTCCTAACTACCTGGTCAGTTCAAGTATATGAATTTGTCCATGTTTGGCTACATTATGAGTTGAGTATAATTTCTCTGAGAAATTCTCAGGGCAAGATTAAACAAGATTCTGTGCATGGTAGGTTTTTACCACAGTAGGCACCCAAACACTTTGCAGGCATGTGTACAAGTCCCAAATGTTCACCACTTACTCTTGATGAAACTCTCACTGATTGCTGCAAACTGTGTCACCAGAATATCTGAACAAAACACCTTTTGTTTGAGAAGTATCTTCTTTATTTAGGTCACGCAATTTTTTTCCAAATAGTTTCTTCCAATCCCATTAAGCCTGGGGTGTTTATCTGGGGTGAGGGCATGACTGAATTTCATGTGGCTTTCCACTGCAACATGCTATGAAGTGAGTGCAGGATAGATGAAACCAAACTATATTTCCCAGAGGGCAATACAGTTATATATATGTGTGCTGCATGTGCAAACTGTATGTTTCTCAAACTGTGAGTCGGGATCTACTAGGTGGGTTGCGAACCAATTTCAGATGGGTCCCCATTAATTTCAGTATTTTATTTTTAATATTTTAGACTTGATGCTCCCATGGTATGTGACTGCATTTGTGGAAAGTTACAGACCTGTACTTTTAACAAGCTACTATGTGTATTCTTTTAACAAATGACAGTAAACGGGACTTACTCCTGGGTACGTGTGAATAGGATTGCAGCCTAGGATTGTAAAATTTCCCTACTTGATGATGTCACTTCCGGTCATGACATCACTTCTGGTGGATCCTGGACAGTTTCTCATTCTAAAAAGTGGGTCCTGGTGCTAAATGTGTGAGAACCACTGGTATGACCCATGTTGCAAGAGAAAGAGCATGCTAGCTAGGTCTATACTGTAACCATGGGTGTGGATATATATGTCCATCTTTACCAGTAGAGGGAGCAGTTACCTATTCAGTTCTAAGTTTAAAGGCTTCTGGATTGCTCTCTCCTACTTTGATTAGACTTCCCATTAGCTTCTTTCGCTGTCTTGTTGTTTTATGTCTTGCTCCCCAGTTGTGTCTCTTGTTCTGTTTTGCAGTATGTAAGTGCTTTATGTAACTCAGCTCTGCTGCAAATGAGTTTTTTTTTAATCACAGCTCTGCAAACAAGGTAGGATAGAACTCTTGGAACACAGCCAAAGGTGTATTCTTTTCTACCCAGAATGGCTGCCAAGAAAGAATGTAAATAGCAAGCTAATTCCAAATCGAGGGGTGTTTGTCCCTTACTATTAATTAGTTATATGCCATTAAATACAGTTGTATGGTCATGGTTTTCACTACTGGTTCCTGACCTAAAATCAATGATGACAGAGAATGGGCAACAGAATAATGCAACTGAGAGTATACATGACCACATAAAAAGACACAAGGACCCTGTGCTCAACCACGTTTTCAAGCCCTGCATCACTTTCCTCTACTGGTACTCACTCTGAAATCTGAAGGGATACATAAGAGGCTTACTCATCATACAGGGAAAGACTACTGGCACATTAAATATTTCCACATCAGAGAGCATGGACACACTGAGATATCAAAGGGTCAGCAGTTCCATTCTCATATGCAGGATGCTATTCTGTCTTGCCTTCAAAAATGTCAGCATTGGAGACAGTGTGTTCTTGCTCCTAACATTAGTTTCCTACTGCTGGTGTCTTGTGAAGAGGGAGTCACAGACACTATGTTCTGTCTCTGTTGACAGCAACTATTAAAAGAGAAAGATTCACATACCTGCTTTCCTGTTGGAGAATTCCCAGATGATTACTCAGTGAAGGTGCCCCAATTTGTCTGAAGGCCTCCTCCATCAGATACTTAACCTGATTTTTAATAGAGCATACATGTTTGTAGACACATCTAAGCAAGTGAATGGATGAATGAGGTCGCACTGTTGGGAGGGTGAATAAAACCTTCCTTCAACTTGACATTCTGTTGACAAGAATTCCATATCATTGGCCATTTTGGGTTGGTTACAGTACAATCCTATGCATGTCTACTCAGAAGTAAGTTCCATTGAGTTCAATGACATGTATTTCCAGGTGTGTATAGGATCGTAGCCCAAGAATGTCAGTTTTGTCCGAGAAAACCCCAGAATTCTTAGAATTCTGTCTGGATAGGATTGTGCTATTTCAAACTGTGAAATGTTCTATATTATGTCTAGAATGATTTTCAAGGCACATTGATAAAGACCTTCATGCATATGACTTAAGTTCTATGCTGATGAAAAGAAAAATCAGAAATGTTCTGGAGATGCACAGTTAAAGTACAAGGCAAATTTTTCTGACTCAAGTGCTTTTTACTATTGTTGCTATTTACTTTCTGCTCTAGAAATGAAGGATTGCCCTAATTTCAATAGAACGGGTTGCAATGGAAGGCACAGTTTAAAGAAGAGGTCAAAATTGATCCCAGAAATTGGGAACCCCACTCCAAGAATCAAGGAAACTTGGAAATATTGTCTCCACCTGAACAGCCATCCCAGTCACAGTCCTCTCCTATAAAAATGCATGCAAGGAGTGGGTGAAAGCCAGGGATGGGAACCTGAGTCAACTCAACTGACTTGACTCTGAGTCATGAAAATGCATGTTTTTAGCTGACTCGAGGACAATTGAGTCACACGCATGGAAGACTTGGCAAAACACTCAAGTCAAGGGTCCCTTGACTTGACACTCAGTCCCCATGCATGCAGACTCAAGTCTGCCTGTGTCTGGATATGCTTGCTTAATGTTTTTGTGGCGTGAAAAAATTCGTGGGCCATCATTCAGACCAGGTGAGCAGCAAGAAAGTTCCAGCTGGGAGGCAGGGAAGGGCTAATGTTTGCTTTTGCAACCAAGCAGGAGGGGGGGTGGGAGTGGACTGTCTTGCCCATCTCTGATAGGAGGGAAGGAACCGATGATCATTGGATAAAGGATGGGTGTTCTGATATTTTCTGTGGTTGAGGTAGGGCAAAAGGAGAAGCCAAGGGGGTTCTTGTCTTACGATTGATTGGAGAAGCCCAGGGAGGGGGAGAAGGCAGGGGGGGAGGCAGTTCATAGCAATCAGGCTTTCAATCAATCGCATGGCTGCTTTGAAGTTCATTGTTACCTGGGAGGAGGAAGCCTCATTGAATGACCAGCACAAATGGGGCTATTTCTGAGTACAGCTGCAAAGGATTGAGTTTTCCTGGTAAGCCTCACAGCTGCTGTGCATGACCCTTCTCCCTCTTCATGCTTACACACCCTGGCAGCAGCCCCATTTTTTTCTCACAGCTGGGTTTTTAAAGGGGGCAATTCGACTTAAGTAGTTTTGAGTTGCGAAAGGGCAAAAAGTGCCCCTATTTTGACTCATTTTTGAGTCGAGTCATGGGAGCAAAGACTTGTGACTCCAGTCAAGCTGTGCTGGATTTGGGCCCTGGTGAACACAGTGCAGGAGGTGGATAAATGTGTGAGGGCATATGGCTGTCAGTGTGTTTCTCTACCAAGGTAAACATGGCTGACATGCATAGATGCCCCCTATAGGGAAGAAGGATGATCTCTGCTGGTGGACCTACAGCATTTACAACTGGCGTTGACAGAGACTTGATGATAGCTTTCCTATAACAAAATGGAATACTGCGGCAGAGACATGAACAGATTTGATTGCAGTGTCAAATCTGGGATTGCAGAAGAACTACAGGCTGACTTTGAGACATGCTAGTAGTAGAGCTTTGAGTCATTCAGGGCCAGGATAGTTGGAGGGCTACCGTGTGGGATTGAGGGTAGGGCATCAACATGGTATACCCATGGAAGGGAGGGCTCAGCTATGTCTGGAAGTCTTGGATTAGAATGGAATGAAGGAGTGTAGCCATGGGCTGGAACAAACTGTAAATTCAAAAGTGCTAGATGAACAAATTGCAAGGTGGTGCACAGGCATGGTGGAACCACCAGGATCTGTACCCATTCCTAGTGGTGCAGGGCAAAATCACATTGTGATCTCATGAACAGAGTGGCCTGAGCGGTGGACTGTGCATGAAGTGTCCTGGCTGATGAAAGCTGCCCTTTGCTCATTGAGCTGTACTTTGCCAAGCGGCAGGGCCAGAGCCAGGAGAGAGAGGAACAGACCTGGCCTAAGAGATTATAATTTTTTTTGAGCTGCCATGCAGCACTGGACTTTGAGCAGCATTCTCTTCATGGGTTGTTGCAGATCTGAAAATACAGTACTCAGCAGGGCAGCACAATGGCAAGCTGCCATTCTGTGCAGACCCTCACTTATGTGCAAAAACAGAGTAAGCCTGCCATCTTTTTACTTGGGAGTAAGCCTCATTGAACTCACTTGGTTTTCTGTCTGAGTAAATGTGAATAGGATTGCATTGCAAATGTATAATTTCTCCGGTGTCCTGAAAAATGATACAGATAGACTACCTACTAGATAACCAAGAGACGGGCTCTAGATCAGTGTTGCTCAAACTGCGGGTTGGGACCCATTAGATGGCTCATGAGCCAATTTCAGGTGGGTCCCCATTCATTGCAATTTTATTTTTAGTCTATCAGGCTTGATGCTACCATGGGATGGGACTGCATTTGGGGAAATGTTACAGGTCTGTACTTTTAACAGGCTGCTATGCTATATATGCTTTTAACAATGATAGTCAATGGGGCCTACTTCCAGGTAAACTACTGCTTGAGAGGATTAGGAGGGTGCTTTATTTTAAATAAATTTTTTAATTCATACCTGTTGTAAATTTTTAATTTACTTATTTGATTTGATTTTGTTGTATTGGGGGGATGCTAAAAAATATTCCTGCTTGATGATTTCACTTCCAGCTGTGGTATCACTTCCAGGTTAATGACATCACTTGTGGTGGTCAGATTTGTCATTCTAAAAAGTGGGTCCCAGTGCTAAAAACTTTGAGAACCATTGCTCTAGATAGCTTTATGACGTGACATTATAGAGCAGGGGTGTCCAACCCTTTTGGCAGGAGGGCCACATCATCACTCTGACACTATGTTGGGGGCTGGGGAAAAAAGAATTAATTTACATATAAAATTTGAATAAATTTACATAAATGAATTTTTTTGAGATGGAACTTATATGAATGAATGAAGGTCTTGCAGTAGCTCAAGGCCTTGCACAAAGCAAGGCCAGCCTTTCCTTCACTGCCACAGCTGCATCACAGACATGAAACAGCAAGTTGTGAAGGGAGCCCGTGGCCCACAGCTCAGGTGAGAGGTTGAACAGTCGTCCTCATTCTGAGAGCAGTTATGTTGGGCCAGCGTGGGCTCCAGCAAGTCTCTGGAGGGCCAGAGGCTCATTGGAGACTGGGAGCTCCCCGAGGGCCAGCTTGGGAGCCCCCGAGGGCCGCAAGTGGCCCCCAGGTCGGGGTTTGGTTACCCCTGTTATAGAGTAATGAATGGGGATTGGTGGGTTGCAGTGGCTAGAGCTTGGGAAGCACCAGAATTACCTGCTCATTGGTTGTCAGTTTGTTTCTGGGTGTTGATTAGTCAATGGCTTAGGGCTAAAGTATGTGAAGAATCACTTTTTTTTACATGAACCTGCCAACCCTATGAGAACTCTTAGGGAGATCCGCTTATGCATTTTGTTGCTTTCTGAGGCTCAGTTGATGCCGATTTGTAAGAGATCCTTCTTAATGGTGGTCCCCACTGTGTGGAACACCCTGCCTGTTGAGGTATGGTTGGCATTGTCCTGGTATTCTGGTGCACTTAATATCTTTTTGTTCAGCAGGTCTTTGCCAGCTTATTGAAAATTATTTGTTCCCCCCAATAGTGATCCTTTCTTTCCCCTTGCAGTGCCCAATATTTTGACTGCTGCTATAGTAGTTCATCTGTTTTAAACTTTTTTGTTGTAAGCCACCTTAAATCTGTGAGAAAAGTGAGGGGCAGGAGGTGTGGTCTGGAGGTTGAGCTGTTGCCTAGCCTGAAAAAGCTGAGCAGAATTGGTTGGTTGTATGGAGACCAAGAAATGGAGAGAAACTAAGAGGCTGCTGGTGTATTTCTGTGGGGGAGTGGAGTGTGGAGGAGTCAGCTCCTTCCCCCCAGTGGATAACATTTTGAGACACTGGTCTGAATCTTGGTTTCAGCTGCCTGCAAGAACTTGGAAAGTGCAAGAGCCAGCAGCCAGGATGACAACTGTACTATGAAAGGAGAAATGGAGGTTTCTGTGAGATTGTTCCATGGAATAATACTTGTAAAAAAATCTCATTGAAAAATTGATTTATGTTCAGCCTGCCTGTGTAAAGCGCCTTGAGTCTACTGAAGAAGGTGGTATATAAATATTGTAATAAATAAAATAATAATAACTGTTTAAAATAATTAATAATAAATCCTTACTGAAGAGCTTTATCATAAATTATACACAGTCAAACCTGGGATGTTTTATGGAATTATATACTTAAAAGAGAACTGTCAATCCCGGCTCCCTGATTATTGTAGTAAATGATGGATATATTTGCAAATAAGTGACTGCTGAACTCATATGATGTGTTATTAGGTATGCATCCAAAGAATGTAAAGTGTGAAGCAGACCCCTCAGTAGTTTAATTTCTAAAATTGTTCTGGGCAACTTCTACCTCTCAACTAACCTTCCTCACAACGTTCTTGGGGAAATATGTGGGATCAAGAATTATAAAGTGTGTTGGATACTAAAATGCTATAGAAGTGATTGTATGTATATAGTACAGTTACCCACAGTTACATTTTAATTTATTTGCATCAAATGGAATCTTTGATAGAGGCTGTCGTTTTGAGGTACTGAAGTACATGTAAAATCAGTGACAGCTTTAGAAAAAGAAGCAACCAGTCAGATGAAAAGGCCATATTTAATATAACGTTTTACACTTCTCAGCACACTATAGCCAAAACAGCCTCCAAAAACAGAGTCGAAGACAGTGTCGAAGCAGGATCACTGCTGTTGCACTGTCATTTGCAGTAAGCAGGTTTTTGTGCTGCTTAAAAAAACCTGCCAAATTATTTAGCCAGAGGTGACAGTGGGACAGAGTTGGATGGTGAGAGCCAGGATGGTGTGCACTGTAGGATGGTTTGGGAGTTAGGATCCAAGTTCAAATCCCATCTCAGCCATGAAGCTTGGTGGATGACGTTGGGCTAGTCACTCTCTCTCAGCCTATCCTGCCTCACACGGTTGCTGTGAGGACAAAAGGAGGGGAGGAACCATGTACACTGCCCTGAACTCCATGGAGGAAAGGTGGTATAAAAATGTGAAAGAAAAATGTAATAGTGCAGGTGATGTCAGGCGATGCCTTTCTCAAACCATTTCAGCTCTCTACCTTAAGTCTCTGGTTTGGTCTTGCACTCTACCTCTCTTTTATGTACCCAACTATTACATGAAAATCATACAACTGGGAGTTCTGGGCAAGATCACTTAAGCTTCTCTCAGAGTTTGTTGGTGTAACCTCAACTTAAATTCAAAGAGTATGCAAGTGTTTTTCTCTTCCATTGTGATGGAAGCAAGTTCGGATTGGGGGGGGGCGGAGGCAGAGAAGTGGAAGGTCAGGACTTAAGAAATCTTAACGTATGGTTGTGTGCAGCCTGGTCTGGAGAAACAGGAGGATGATGCCAAGGATGATTTCACAGGATTGTCCCCAAGGGGAGAGAAGGACCAGGGTTGAAGGAAGGAAGGAGAGCCAGTGCCGACATGTACTGGTCCAATGGCATGAAAACTTCATAGTGGAACCGAGTGGAGGTAGCATTTCTGCTTCATCCTTTTAAAAACATATTTGGACCATTTCCCAGTAAGCCTTATTCCTCACAACAGACTGAAGATGTTATTTTTTAAATACATTTTTATTATTCATGTCATTCAAAAATATAATAATATAGATACATTAACATAAGTGCAATGTTATTTAAATGAACACAGAAAAAAATACAAAAGGCGAAATGGTATCCAAGGTCCCTTTTGGCTTCAGTGTCAGCAACTGGATGTGTGGGCATGCCCCTTGCTGTCTGTCCCCCCCCCATTCCCTCTTCTGCACACCCCATATAGAGTTTCTCAAGTAGATGTTCCCAGTCCATTGGGAGGCACAGATTTGGAACATACTTGAAATGAGAGTAACATCAATGAGATTTCTTACAGCAGGGGTGCTCAATAGATGGATCGCGATCTACTGGTAGATCGCGAGGCAAAATGAGTAGATCGCGGAGTGCCAACCCCCCCTTCAGGTGCCTCTGGGAGGAAACGCCGGGAGTAAGGCCCGTTGTACTCAATGGGGCTTACTCCCAGGTAAGTGTGGCTAGGATTGCAGCCTCACAGCCTAATCCTAGGCATGTCTACTCAGGAGTAAGTCCTGTTATACTCAGTGGGGCTCAAGGTACACCAACATACATTGTACACATAAATGTTATATGTTATGATGGCGCGAACATTGTAAAAAAAACTCTGGTAGATCTCCAGGCCTTGCTGGGTTTCAAAGTAGCTCTCGAGCCAAAAAAGTGTGAGCACCCCTGTCTTACAGTATGCACCACTGAGATTTGCCTTTAAGGCTAAGCACCCAAAGTTCTACTCCTGGTTAGGTCTGAAGGGGTTTGTGTGGTCAAATCTCTTGCCTTCTCTCCAATTTTATGTTATGGAATTCTGAATGCATTATAATCATATATTGGACCCAAATTAATCAAATGGAGATGGACATGTGTGTGCTGTGACTGCAGACTCCCATACTCCTGTAGGGGTATCTTTTGCTAATCTATTCCTAAACTGGCATCTCTCCTAAAATGAGGGCCACAGCAACTGTTACCCTGCACATGCCTAATCTTGGAAGCTAAGCAGGGTCAGGCCTGGTTAGTACTTGGATGGGAGACCGCCTGGGAATACCGGGTGCTGTAGGCTTATACCATAGTCTTTCGAGACTGAAGGTTGCCAACCAGATAGAGGAAACCAAGCAAATATAGTGCTTTGATGGAGGGAAGAATTTAGCCACCTTCTGAGCTCTATCACTTGGCCACCTCCAAGGGGAACCTGAATACAAATAGTGTCTGTTGTTCTCTCTGTGCTTTACAATGAATTGATATGCTTGGAGGACGTCAGGATGAGATCTGGCCTACTGCAACCTGCTTTCCTCTGCAGAGACCACTGTGGCTTGAAGAGAGTCCACACTATGCCCCCAACTTGGATTGTAGCACCGTGACCAGCAGCAATGTCCAATAAGAAGAGAAATCACCACATTTTCCCCTCTGTCCTTTTCAGCATTCTCTGTAGCAGCACCCAAGTCTTAGCTGCAACCACAAGCATCAACGACCATGTCAGGAATGTCTATTTTGATGATGTTGTTGTTGCGGTCAAAGTAGAGCAGAGAAAGGGCGCGTCTCTGGGTAGGGACGCAGCAAGAGCGGCCAGCAGCCTGGATCTTGTTGGCTTTGACCAAGTTGAAGACAGTGGTGTGGAAGGAGGCTGCCATGCCAGGGGCACCAGCCAGATGCATGGGGCACTCGCCCATGCAATAGTTTATCTGATAACCTTCCGGTTTAACAATCCAGTCATTCCAGCCAATGTCCCGAAAGTCAATGTAATAGTCTTTTCTGCAGCAGACTTCAGAGTTCTGGTCACAGTTCAGGCTACGTTTGGCGACTCGATGCCCAGGCTCCTGTTTTGTTGCCTTAACCACCAGGAAGGGCTGGTGGGAGCTGCTGGTGGCAGTCACTAAAGTGGTGATGTTTGGATGGCAGCCATGACACTGCAGCTCCAGGTGGAGGGTTTTCTCTTCCTGCTCAAAGACATGCTGCATGGCTGGCATGAGGGAGATGGTTTGCCAACCGCTACCCTTGCTACCCAGCTGTTGCCTCCCCAGCGCCGCTTGCCGATGCCCGGCAAGAAATACCTCTAAGGTAATATTTCGATGGGCCTTGAGGTACAGCCACAGCTGGGCCTGGAGGATATGCAAGTCTTGGCCTTTGGTATGGGTGAGTTGGAACTGTAGTAGCCCGGAAGGCTCTGTGAAGGAGAAAAACAATCCATGTCAATATCATATGACCCTAGTATCCTTCTCACGGCAGCACTTGCCTGCCCCAGAACAGCCACCTAACCACACCTGAACCAGAATGTATCCATTAGCATCAAGAAGACACTGACAAGTCACCTTATCCTTTCTCTACATTTAGTTGCACCATGATTTGTGTTATGCTCTCAGAACAACTCTGAGAGGTGGATTATACTGAAAGATGATGAGCACCAGGACACCCAGTGCACTTCATGACTGAGCAGGGATTTGAACCTGCGTCTCCCACATGTAAGCCTAATAATACCCATAAAACATTATTATTGTTCTTATTTGCTTAGTGTATAAAAAGCAGGCATTGGTCAACCATATAGAAAGGCAGGTCCTGCCCAAATAAGTTTGCAATCTAATATAAACTACTAAAGCAAAGTACAAATTATGAAAAACTGCAGGAGAGTGCTGAAATTAAAACCTATCCAGTGTACCACACTGATTCTTAGCCTCCTGGCTTCAAACCATTTGTTCCTCACCCTCTCCAACCGGCCTTGCACAGCCATTTGTAAAGTACGTGACTCTTAGTTGTCTTTTTTTGAGCGACTCACCTATGCAATCTGTGAGTGGGTTTTTATAACTCATGATCAACAACGCTGAAATGCTGTGCCCAGAAGCATGGTAAAATGACTTCCCCCACTGTATGGTGACCAAGCAGCCAAATGCACATCGACTTCATTCACAACATAAGGTTCCACGTGGACAACCACCATGCGGTGGCTGCAAAGGTCACTCTGTGGTGGAACCAAGCCAATATAGATCACATGTATAGATCGTGTTATTCTGTCCTGAGATCTGGGCCCCTTCGTTAGGTACATTCTGTGGTTGGTTGCTTCTTGTCTGCTAGAAGCCAGGTGTCCAATCCACCTGTAAATTCTCCTGTGCAAGCTTCACTGAGATAAGCAGGAAACTGCACAAGAGCCTTGTTGGATGAATTAATAAATTAGGCATTACGCCAAAGAGCCACACATTGGGGTGGAATTTTCCAACAGTTGCCACCTGTTTGGATGGATAGTGAAGGAAGACAGAAATCAAGAGGTGACACTTTCCCCATCACTTTGTGGAAAACTTTGCCTGTTACTTGCTGTCTTTCACACAGCTATTAAAGACAGCAAGCAGGTAGCAACCCTTTGTTTTTCACTGGCTCCATCCATTTTATTAGCTGCTCCTAGTGCTCCTCCCCCATCTTGCACTTTTAAGCAGAGAAGACACGGAAAATCCTGCAAAGCCTCTGATGTTAGTGCATGGCTATGTACACCACAGGCAGCATGCCTCTAAAATACTATCTTTATGCAACTCATTGAAAAAAAAAATGTCTCCAGTCTGAGATATGCCACAGCTTGATTCAATGAGAAATGTAGCAATTGTTCTACACGGACACAGCCACACACTGCCCTTCCCCTTGCATCTAACATTTTTCAGCACATGGCCAGATTTTAACCAGTGCTCATGTGGTAGCAAACTGCAGCGCAAGGAATAACTCTTAGCATCTTCTTTCAAGAGCAGCTTTGTTTGCAACAATGCTATATGGAGAGCCGGCAGAACAAGGATCTTAATGCTTCCTGCAGCAGTATACGCAAGCATGGGGCCATGTTCCTGAAACAGCTGTGGGGGACTCACCTGCCTCTGCAAAACTGATGATATCATACCCCTGTTCATCTGTCTTAGGGTTCTCCCAGTTGGAGAAGTGCCCAAGTCCGTCCATCCGGGCTTTGTCCATGTGAAGTCGCCGCAAGGCGTTGGCCACCGCTGCACGAGGCACGGGGTGGGTGATGTTGGGCCTCTCACTCAGGTTCAGCTTCTGCAGGATCTGCTGCTTGGCCACTTCAACTAGGAAGGCTTTCTCAGCACTGGAGTCCAGAGGGGGCATCCTACAAGAAGGGCATGCAGGTTTTCCTTCTATCCAGGCCAGAGAAGCCCATAATAGGGTCAGCGTAGCCAGAGGAGTCCGGCTGCCCTGGAGGCTGCAGGTAGGAGCCATGAAGCACCTGAGAACTGCAAGTAGCAAGGTGCACGGTGGGTAACTGGTTCAGTTGTCAAGTCCTCTAGCAACTGTGTCCAGAGCTCACAAGTTGTGTCTGTGCTGCATCCAGGCTGCTTGCATCTTAGCCTTAAGGAGGTGATTGCCTTGGGTCTAGGAGGAGAGACTTAACCTCCAGGCTCTCTTTTGCTTCTTGTTGCTCTCTGTGCTCCTTGTGGCTAGAAACTTGTTTCTGATGCCAGGAGATGAAGCAGGTTCTTCTCACTCAAGTGATTTCAACTTATTGACTGGCTGCTCCCGAGTGTCACGCAGCCAGGTTCCTCAGTATTTGTCACTCAGCCAGCCTGGCCGTGCCCTTTGTGCCTCTGTGATTGGCTGGCTTGTCTGTAGTGCCCCAAGGGAGGTTTGTTCCAGCTGGGGAGGGAGGTGGGGATTAACAAAGGGGATTGCAGGCTCCCCATGGTGGGAACACCATGTCTGAGGAAAAGGAACCCATTAGTTATGATGCAAAAAGAGTGAGGATTGCATTTGGGGGGGGGGGGTGTCACTGCCCCATAGAGAAAAGGGATCTAGGCAGGTGAAACGGCTAAGTGAGGGGTTGGACAAGGGGGAGGCAGGCAGCAGTTTGTTTTGGGAATCATGTCAGAGGGTTTGCCTGGTTTTGGGGGTGATGGTGCATTGATTAGCAGAAACATGAAGCATTTTACAAAAACTCAGCCTGTGTATTGTATATTCAGAGTCATAACTGCATAATGGGAGCATAAGCTCAGGAGTTCTTAGTACCAAGCAAGGGAACTGTACAAATAAAGTTAGGGCAGAAATGTACAGATCCAGAGCTGGCTTCCAGCCAATCATGGGCACAGATAGTTTGCAGGACTAAGATACTGCTTTTCCCCCATAATTGACTTAGAGCCCAATCCTGAACTTGATGCACCAGCTTACCGCCATCGCTCAACGGTCACATGGACCACTGAGCTGCAGAGAGGAGAGTGGGGGCTGGGAGGAGGTGTTCTGGGGAGGAGCTGCCGTGGGCGCAGAAGATGCAGTGGCAGCTGTTTTCTGTGCCGCCACAGCTGCATGCCCTGGGAGTTCAGGATTGGGATCTTAGGAAGACTGTTAAGTACGTTGCATGATGAGAAACCTGAATTTTGTCACTGAATCTACAGCCAAGTGTACAACATGCACACAGAGTGCGCAGTGCTGCTGCTAATCCCAATGCTTGGATGTCAGGACTGGCCCATCCATGAGAGCAACTGAGGCAACTGCTTCAGGCAGCAGATTGGCAAAGGTGCCCATCTCCATTCCTCCTCTGGTGCTCCAGTTCATCACTCTCCTCTTCTCCACACTTCCTCTTCTGCTCCATTTCCCTCTTCCATTACTAATCCAGGGAGTAGGAGGAACCAGAGGCTGGTGCATCGTCAAATAAGGGGGAAGTCCAGCACTTGTCACAAATGCCTGAGGTGCTAAGAGGTCTGGGGCTGGCCCAATCTGATGTGTGTACATGGAGTTGTATTCACATTGTTAAGTGTGCAAGTAAAACATGTTCAGTGTACAACTTAAAATGTAGCATGTGAAGAATGCCACAGTATATAATCGCTTGGGCTTGAAATTCCATTCTGGAGCTATACTCAGATCCAAAAGCAGAACAAAGACCCATTACTTGTGTCTCCTCTTTGGACATCTTTTAAGTCCACCTTTGGAGGAGATATTACTGGGCAGAGAGAAAACTTTGTCCCGGAAGAATCTCTAAGTATACCGATACACCAGTACTCTGGCAAGCAGAGAAATAGACTTGGAGCTGGCAATGGTATGTGACAAACTTTCAACAGTGATCCTGGATTTCGTCTTTCAGAAGTCACGAGGTCCTTATCTGTTGCTGATAAAACCTCCACTGATTATTAAAGATGAGGAAGTGCACCTGTCAGTCACAACTGGTCTCCCTTTCTTGTGCTATGACGTCTGGAGGGTGCCACGTTACTGCATCGCTCAGGGTTTCATTACCTTGAGACATCAGCTAAGCTTTGCTCAGCTGGTCAAGGTCCCTACAGAATTCAGCATCTGCTGTTGAGGAAGCCCTTTGATTGCAGTCCCATAGGCACTGGCAGATTCTGTAACTTTCCTCCCCGCTTGTTAAATTCCTTAACTAGAACATGTGATGCACAGTAAAGAGTCTATTTATTTAAATAATCCTGGCTGTAGGATTTGTAACACCTCATAGTGGAATCTGGATTTCTCTTTCCCCACCCATCCCTTTTGAAGGGGCAGGATGCTGGTAAGCACATAGTAGTAGGTTATTGACAGTTTCTAGAAGGAAGCTTTTGGAATTAAAGCTGCATCATCACTGTCTGACCGTGATGGGGAGATGATCTTTGTCTTATCCAAAAGTAGGGGAGGTTGCTGTTGCAATAAAAATGGCATTTATGGCAACTTTTACTTGCACTTTGTAGCAACTTGTGACTTAGAACTGACTTTTAGTTTAAGATTTTCTTCCAGTTAAAATAGTGCATGAGGGACATAATTGGGATCAAAACCAAAGCAGTGGCAAAGTCCTAAGGCCCGCCTGTGCTCCCCACAGCACACCATTGAACAAAAAAAGGAGGAGGGGCTCTTCTGCATTCTAGGTCATCTACAGTTTTACTCTAACACATTACGGGCAAAGCCATCGGCGCAAATTCTGGCACTGTAAAGTGATGTAACTTTACATGTTGGGTCTGCCACATGTTGAGTCTGGCACCTGAAGAGGTTCAGCAAGCAGGGGGAAATTCTGCAGATATTCCGGGATCTGGCTGTAGGGTGGAGGCTGAAATTGACAGTACCTGAGACAGACATAATGGGATAAAAGGTCTTGGGATCGTTGGTTTTGGCCAGAGACTTTGGCAACGTGTAAATATGGCTGTCTGGGAAAAAAGCACCAGGGCAATATGATGCAACCACAGGGCCAAGGTCGAAGTTCTCAGCACACAAAGTTGTTGGCAACTCAGCTCCCAGAATAGGCCAGGAATGTAAACAATTAGCAACTAGCCCTGGCACAATGCCATGTCCCGTGTCCCATGGCAATGTCACTGCCTAGAGCAGGGGTGCTCAATAGGTGGATCGCGATCTACCGGTAGATCGCGAGGCAAAATGAGTAGATTGTGGAGTGCTGACCCCCCCCTTCAGGTGCCTCTGGAAGGAAACGCTGGGAGTAAGGCCCATTGTACTCAATGGGGCTTACTCCCAGGTAAGTGTGGCTAGGATTGCAGCCTCACAGCCTAATCCTAGGCATGTCTACTCAGGAGTAAGTCCTGTTATACTCAGTGGGGCTCAAGGTACACCAACATACATTGTACACATAAATGTTATATGTTATGATGGCGCGAACATTGTAAAAAAAACTCTGTTAGATCTCCGGGCCTTGCTGGGTTTCAAAGTAGCTCTTGAGCCAAAAAAGTGTGAGCACCCCTGGCCTAGAGACATTGCAACCATGAAAGAAGCATAGCACTGGGACAAACCTATCTTTGAAAATGGCTGGTACATAGGCTACTGTGGCAGAGAAAAGGGGGCACATTAATTGGTCTTCTCTCGGTGTTGACAGACCTTGTGAGAAGCATGCCCTTAAGCTGTTTCTGTATCAGGATCATTGTTCTGGACAGAAATTGATCCCAGTCACATCCAGCCCATGACATTTGAACCAAATCACAAATTTGCCATGTCTTGTAGTGCTGGTGGCTTTGCAGAGGCTGGTGACCCAACTCCAGGAATTTCTGGATGAACTGATTATCTAGAATCTTTATCAGTTGCAGGTTTGACTAGTTTGGGGATTGAAACAACTTTGGTAGCTCTACTGGATGACCCTTGCTGGGAGAGGCATGGAGGGGAGTATGTTTCTGTTGGTTCTTCTGGACCTCTCAGCAGCTTTTGAGACTATCAATCATGGTATCCTTCTGGATTGTCTTGCTGGGTTGGGTTTAGTGCTCCCCCCCCCCCTTACAGTGGCTCTGCTCCTTCCTGGAAGGTAGGTTTCAGAATGTGTTACTGAAAGCCTGTTATTCAGTACCTCAGGCCTATGGAGTCTCTCAAGGTTCCTTCCTGTTTCTCATGGTTTTAACAACTACGTAAAACCACAGACAGAGTTTGGGCCACCATGTCATTGGCCTGGTGACACCCAGCTCTACCTCAGTTTTTCTTCTGATCTCGGGGAGGCAGTGGAGATTCTAAACTGATATCTGAGGTCAGTGAAGGGCTGGATGTAGATTAAAAAAATGAGGCTGAATCCAGGCAAGACCGAGGTGTTGCTGGTCAGTAGAAAAGCAGACTTGGAGTTGGGTGCTCTGTTCTGGATGAGGCAGTACTGAAAGATTTGGCTTCTGTTCAGGAGCGCTCTTGGACCTGGCCTTTCTGTTAGATGTTCAGGTGGTGGCTGTGGCCAAGGGTGCTTCATTTAAAGGGTCAGCGCAAAGAGCAATCCTTCACTGGCTCTTTAAACAACAGGAACTGTGTAATAGGAGTGATCCAACATGTTCCACATTTCATGACATGATTCCAACATGTTCCTGTTTGGATTAAGGAGGCAGGTAGACAGGCAGGATTGCTGTGTTCTGATCCTGGGAGTGCAGCAACCTGACCCTTGTTTTCTTCTCCTCACATTGTTCCTTCCTCTACCTGGCTTTTTAAGCATTTGTTTACTAGGAGGCTGGCTCTTTCTGAGGCAGAGTAAGGGCAGCTTGCCTGTTTGCCACCCCCTCTGCTCTCCCAATCTGCCACCCAATGCCAATGGTGTTGTTCACTTTGCGGACTTAGTGGCATAGCTAAGGGGG
Organism: Tiliqua scincoides; assembly: GCF_035046505.1. NCBI lineage: Eukaryota > Metazoa > Chordata > Lepidosauria > Squamata > Scincidae > Tiliqua > Tiliqua scincoides. The sequence goes on along the minus strand of NC_089822.1, from coordinate 125,224,069 downwards.
GAAGGGGGTACATTGCCCTGGTTATCATGCCTTGAGGGGGTGTCCAAGAGGCTTCCAAAAGGCACTTTGGTATTTGATGAAAACCAGAAGTGCTTTTGGAGGCCTCTAAGATTTCATATGGGGGTATTAAAAATTTTGGGTGGTGTTATGGAATATGGGGTATGGCCTGGGGAACAAAAGATTTGTGCCCCAGGTGCAAGATTGCTTAGCTATGACACTGTTGGACTAACCAGCTCTGATGGGGGGAGGCGTGGTGGATCATGTAGTAAACAAATGTAAACAAATGTTTCTGACTTAGAGGGAGCTCCACAGAATCCTAAATCCCAGATAAACAGCCTGTGTTGTCTCTAAACTGCGTTGAGCCTGCACAACTGTGCTCTGTAAGCTCTCTGAAGCTGCCCAGAACCCCTTCCCCTATTCCAAAAGGCATCTAAGGGAATCTAGGCCAGAGGTCAGTACAGTATTTTGAGATACACTGTACACATTGCATAAGTCTCCACTCAATAAAGCATTTCCCAGAAAGCAAATATCACACCCAACTCATGTGCCAACGAGAAGCTTAACAACATGACTTGTTTTATCTCTGTTACAGTGGCCATAGCGCCTCTGGTCATGCCGAAAAAGAATGCTCCAGACCAGTGCTTCTTAAACTTTGGGTTGGGACCCACTGGTGGGTCACAACCTGGTTTTTGGTGGGTTGCCAAAAGGTGATGGAAAGATCAGATAACTAATTGCTTGAAGCCCTGAGGCTATTAAAAAATCAGATACTAGTTACCCTGCAAAGAGCTCAGCTCCTGTAGTTTGCAAGCATGTGTAAATATTGGGCGCAATCCTAACCCAATTTCCAGTATCAACTTAAGGGTAATGCAACTTTGAGGTAAGGGAACAAACATTGCCATACCTTGAGGAGGCCTCCGTGACTGCCCCCAATTGCAGAATGCAGCACATGCCCTTCTGGCACAGCTATGCCAGTGCTGGAAAGTTGGTTAGGATTGCATCCGTAGGATGATAACTAGAAAAAAGACCCTTAAACATTTATTTTTTAACGTTTAAATATTATTTCTTTCTAGATCTACTTTTTGAAAAGGCTGGTAAACCTAGGTGGGTCCCAATATAGTATTGTTTTAAAAAAGTGGGTCCCAGTGGTAAACAGTTTGGGAACCACTGCTCCAGAACTTTGATAAGTCTGGGAAACTTATCCAGGGGAGCTGTCTTGTAGGAGGCGCCCACATATTCTTGAAAAAAAGAAAGCTAAGTGCTAAAGCAGACAAAGTGTTGGAAAGTTGTTGTGGAATAAGGTTGATTGTGATTGGAAAAATGGCTCGCATGGAAAAAGCTTAAATAGTCTTTTTCTCCCTTTTTCTCTTTTTCCTCTTGTATAACCAGGGTACCAGAACCAGGGCACTTTCACTAAAATTGACAGACAGGAAAGTCAGAACAGACAAAAGGAAATATTTCTTTACCCAGCATGTAATTTATCTGTGGAACTCCTTGCCACAGGATGCTGCGATGGCACCTGGTCCAGATGCCTTTAAAGGAGGATTGGACATATTTATGGAGGAAAAATCCATCACAGCTTCCAAGGCATGACAACTGTACACAGCCTCCAGGTTTTAGAAGTAGCCTGTTTCTGAATGTCAGATGTAAGGAAGTGGCAATGGTATTCAGGTATCTTATTGACTTGTGTGCTCCCAGAGGCATATGGTGGGCCACTGTGAGATGCAGGAAACTGGACTAGATGGGTCCTTGGTCTAATCCAGCATGGCTCTTTTTATGTTTGCTCAGAAAAGCCCTACAGAGTTCAGTGTGACTCAGTAATTCCCAATCAGTGTACAGGTCCAGTATACATTTCCAGTTTTTTGGAAGCTTGGATCCAGTTCTAGCCAGCCATCATTAGTGACAGAGCTCCTGGGAAGGAGCTGATGGGAATGAAGCAGGCATAATCAGACCCAGAGGAGGTCAGTACTCATTCTTTCGTCTTTCGTCTTCCCTCTTTGTGGGCAAGAGTAGCCACCTGGCTGCCATATTCTGTTTTCATGGAAGGATTTAACTCTGGAGTCATTTGCAGACCTACCATTAGGTTCAATGGGGCAAATGCCCCAGGCACGAGCCTCTAGGACCCTGCAGAAGCCTCTCTGAGGCTCCTGACGGAGTTCGAAACTGTGCTTCCAGTTTTCTAGAAGCACTGTTTATAGCATCAGAGAACCTCAGATAGGCTTCCTCGATTTGGGCTTGGGTCACATAAAGCTCCGTGAGCCACAGGTGAGTGGGGGGGGGGGAGATTTGCACGTGGAGGGGTGGCAACAGCCCATGGGGGTGCTCCATCGTGGCTCTTTGCCCCGGGCGTGGGGCTGGGGAGGTCTACTGCTGTCTGGAATCCCAATCCAGTGGATATTAGGAACTGGATCCCTGGCTCATTGAGGAAGCTACCCTGCAGTTTTTGTACAACTCTTAGGCATCTGAAGGCATCAGTAAACAATGATTGTTAATCAGGGCTGTGTGCCAAAATGTAAACATAGGAAATTCTGCGCCAAAGCAACTCAAATTCTGTGCCAAGGAAAACAGAACCTTAACTCAGGAAAAGGCAACTACCGTGTTCATGTTGGGTCTGTGACCATAAATAAAGAATGATGATGAACTACCGTGTTCAGGAGGATGGAGCAACTTCCATACAAGAAAGACTAAATCCTGGCAGGGATGACCCAAGCTGATTGATTGCCAGAAATGGCAGGAAATGGCAAGAGATCAGGAGATGGCTCACTCTCCTTTGTCACTGTTGCCCACCTTGTCACTGTGTCAAGCACACACTGGAGCATGCCATGCATCAGCCAACCAGTGCCCAGTGTGTGCACGCATACATATGCATGCCTATGCAACACCACACCAGCACTGGACACCACCACCTCCTCCTCATTGGCATCCTCTATCACCTCCTCCACATCACATAAAGTGGCAAACTCTGTTGAGCATCCGGTTCCTTTGCACTTGTCCGTTTTACAAGAAGTGGCAGAGGAGGAAAGGCAGCAGGCCTTTTCTCAAGTGCTCAGGAGAAGGACATGTAGCAGCAGAGCTGGAAGAAGAGGATGAGGTTAGGCAGCTGAATAGAGCAGGTGGACAGGCAGCAGACTGGGAGACTTGGCAGGGGTACCCCCTGGCAGTTTAGCAGGTGAAAGAGGTGGCAAAGTGACAAATTCAGCCAGCCTTATGGCTGGGCCACCTCTGATTACTGGGGTGATTTTGAGATGAACCAAAGTTAGGGGACGGGAACGTGACAGAGGTTTACTGAATCATGAATGGTTTGAACAGAGAGATTTTTCTGCCTCTCGCATGGAAGAATTTGGGATCATCCAATAGAAGTGACAGAACTCACTGCCACAAAGTGTGAGGATGCCTATGAGTGGGCATTAGACAAAGTCATGGATGAGAGGTCTCTCAGCAGCTACTAGCCTTGATGGCTAAGTGGACTTTCCGGGTTGAAATCTGCCAGTTTCGTTCTGCTTCTGTGATTCATGGGGAGGGAAAAATGCTACACGTAGCACTGACACTTCCATCATGAGGCCACAGGAATCCTTGCTGTATTCTCTGCCATCCTCTGACATCCACTTCTGACATTTAACTAGGCACTAGGATATTCAAGTCAATCATTTCAGTTTTAAGAGTTAGATATGTACAGGGTCTCAGAATGCTTAATTCTGCAACCATTGCTGATTTCTGCAATTATGGCAGCATAAGCACACCCTTAGACTGTGTTGGCACAAAAGATATCCTGCTCAACAGTTTAACAAACATAACCTGTGCTTTAGCACTGACTTAATATGAATAACCTACTACACTGTATCATGGTTCAGCTGTAAGGCAGTTATGTGCTGATGTCCAACTTTGCTAGCAAGAGTTGCATGACAGCAGACCCAGTGAGGGTGTCTAGGACATGTCCACAGCAATTATGCCATTCTGAGCACAGAATGGATCTTGTGCTATACTCTTTTTGGTTTTCAGTGTACAGTGGGGGGGGGGGGACGACTCTCCCTTCTGCTTCCAGAATCCTGTTGATTCTGAGGTGACAAAAGGTGAACAGACTCAGCTCAACGAACAAGGACAAGTGCACAGGCCCTAGAGATGCAATCTATTGCAACACAATTGCCACCCAGTGGCAGTGCTGGGAATAATAATTAATCTTCTTGCTTATCAAACCCTAGTGGGTTTCCAGCCATGGCTAGATTCAAGAAGTTGAGTTCTCTTGGAAAGGGAACATCAACAGTGAGCAATTGAAGGGGCACAGAGCCCTCCACTCAAATAACCACAGAGTTTGCCAGTCCCAAAGCCATGTTCTTTCTAAAAACAAAAACAAAACTTCCAGCTCCATGAAATCATGAGTGAACATGGTGGACAATTCCAAACCAATCACCCTATCTGGAAGTGGCCTTATTTATATAACACAATAGATTGCAGCTTAGGAAATGATGTTGTTGGTTGGTTGAGAGCACTCCTTTCCCTCTTTTTCCCATCATCCTCCGAAGCTGGTCCTGACATAGATCACACCAGTAGATAGGCTTGTGTACACAACAAGGAATTGGTCCATGTAGTGCACTGCTCTCTCCTCTGGCAGCAGTTCTCCACAGTTTTGCACAGAGGTCTTTCTTAGCCTCTCTACCAGGGATCCTTTTAACTGGGACTGCCAGTTGACTGAACATACAAAGCATGTCCTCTGCCAATGAGCTATGGTCCGTCCACAGAGCTCATTTTGCTCAGAAAAATCAGTGGCCAAGCATTTATCTAGGACGGGGAACTGGGATGACCTTGATGGGCAAATTGAATAAAGTTCTTCACAGAGGAATTAAAAATTAGCCCTTCGCATGACAAAGGTGGAGGCTTTGGGAGAATTTCAGATTGGCCTCTGACAAAATAGTTCCTTGGACCTTGGCAGCTGAAATTATTGATGTTGGCAGCAGATCCTTCAAAACCAACCAATATAGTCCAGATATCGGCAGAGGAATTCCTTACACTAGCTGTTATGTTCAGATATAGGATTGTCAGGTCTCAAACCAGAGAGGGCGCCTCTAGATGGTCTAAGATTTGCTGCAGATGTTCAGGGCCAGCCTATCCATGAGGTGAATAATGCAACTCACATTCAGTAATGGGGGAGCAGTAGAGCTGGGGTGTTCCTTCAAGCTGAGCCAGCCACTACCTCCTTCCAGCCAGCTGCTGGTGGAGCAGCATCACTACGTTTCCTTATCCCCTCGTATCGCTCCTTCCTTGTGTGGTGCCTTTAAACTTAAAAGGACCACATGAGAAAAAACTGAGGTGGGGGATAGGGAAACAGATCACTGTTGCCAGTGCAGTTTGTCTGGGTACAAGAGGGCAATACATCCCCCCCCCCTCACACACAAAAAAAATCCACAGAAGTTAAAAAAAGAAAAGAAAATCACTTACATTGCTCCTTCCTTTGTGGTCCATTTAAATAAAATAGAGTGGAATGCACTGGGAATTTACTTATTTAATAAATATTTATCCTGTGTCTCCCCACAATGGGTGCCCAAGGTGGCAATTCCCCGCATGATCCACCCTTCCTGTTTTGTAGAAATGAGCAAGGAAATGAAATGAACATGGAAATGAGCAAGGTAAGTGGCTACTTTTTTATTTGTTTCTGGGGAGGGGGGTTAATGGGTGGTGGTGCTGGCACTGGCACCAGCAGTGGCATCAGGTGGCAGATCTGGCTGGACCAGCCTCGCAACTGTGGCATATCTTAGCCTGCTAGTCCACTAGTCCTTTTTGCTAACTCTTGTGTGGCAGAACAAAAATCATGTTTGCTATAATAGAAGAACACACAAAGGAACTGCTGGAAAACACTGATAGGATGTATAGTGTCTATACAGCCCTCTTCTTAGATGTACACATAATCTTGAGATTTGTTTTTTGTCAAACTCCCTTTCCAAACTTGGTCTAGAGAACTTATACCCACCTTAAGCTAATTAGCCCCCTGGCTTAAACATATCTAGCTCAACCGGCGTTCAATACTACTACTGAACTCCAGCACCAACGGGAAGGTAACCAGTAGGTAGCTTGCCTGTGGAGACTGATGGAGCTCAGCTCCAATGGATCTGGAGCCCCGTGTCAGGCCATGGGGTCCGACACGGGACACCTTGATTCTGTAGCGGCTCAAGAGTCACTGCAGAATCATAAGGAATGAATCTGATTGACCCAACTCTGCTGCCATCTTCAGGACCGCACTCAGTTGGGTTCCAACTTGTTGGTCAGGCTGTTGACATGGGATAAGTCTAAGAAATACACCGTTCCTGTAATTCATAACTTTTTCTTTTTAGTTTTCTTTGAGACTGAGCACAGAATGGATTTTAAGTGAACACAGGCATTGTCCACTGCCAGTCATTTTCACACTTAGATTTATAGAGAGGCCATAGAGATTTATAAACATCAGAACAACATGAACAGGAGAGAGGAGATGTTGAGTGTAAACGACTCTTGGTGAACAGCACTCAAAAATACAAGTATCTGGGACTTTAAGAACTGAGGTAGAACAATAGGTACTTGGGACTTTAAGATCAGAACATCAGTTAGTTTGGATAGTTTGAAGAGCTACTTTCTGTAGCTTCATCCTTTGCGAATTTCTACCACAGCTATAGGTGAAATGTTAGGTGAGAACAGCTTTTTTGCGCACAGCCTATCAGCCCAAACATTGTTAATTTCAATGTCATAACTTTTTCATTCCAAAGATTACTCCAGAATGCCAAGTGAATGAATTTCCAGTGCTAAAGCCCTAGCTTGACTTGAACAATTTGGGGAAAGGACACTTCATTCTGCTTTAGAGCTTTGTCTTGTCCTCTCTCAGATCTAAAAGACTGAAGTGTGGTGGTGCCTTCTACAAACTATGGCTTTAGAATAAAACTGGGTCCTGATCCCTTTGGACATCGCTGGCAGGGAAGGGCTCTTCATCTGCTGTCTGGAACCAAAACTAGTCCTGGCCCGGATAAGAGCTGGTTGTTGCAATCTCGACATCAAACATGCACTATTTGCCTTTAATTATTGGCTTTGTTTTGTTTTTTAATTTTTTTGTTCCTACAGTAATGATTGATCCAGGAGAGAGAGTACCCAAAGGATGTTGCACCATGTCCCTGAAAAAGTAGGCTGGATAAACATCCATCAGATGTTAAGATCCAATCGACTTTGCCTCAATGCAGTAAAGTTCAGCCACAAGCATCTGTCTCAAAAACTGGCATCTGATAGATAACATGGACAATTATCAGTGGGGTAAAAATACCCATATCCTTTAGCATTGTACTGTAATGCTATATTGAGCATGGGGTGGAGGAAGAAGGTGTAGAACCTCAGTATCACACTGTTGGGTTCTGGCAGGTCCTTTGGCTTCACCCACCACTCACTCCCTGTGTCCATCTTACTTAGTGGCAACAGGTTTGGGGAGATGATAACCCTCAGGATTTTGCATATCAATGCAAAGGGGGAAATTGTTTCATTTGAAAGAAAAGGCTCAGTTTTGAATTGGTTTTAAAATCCAATTTCTACATTATTATTTTACAGTGGGGTGCTGTAATAATAAGAAATTATTATTTCTTGCAGGGTGCTGCTGGATAGGAGGAAATATATGAGTAAAGGGACACCTGTGAGTCAGTTTTGGAAGTGCATGTAACGCTGTTCTGAATTCTGCGGTACAAGCAATTCTGATGCAGCACAGGTGCTGATCCTCTGTATACTTCTTGGAGCCCATACACAGATCATCAGCAGCTGTTGGCATCCTTTAGTCTCGGAAGACTATGGTATCGCGCTCTGAATGGTGGCTCTGGAACAGTGTCCTCTCCAGTACGCGAAGCCTGGGTAAAGTAGGTATGGAGGATAGGCTGTTACCCATGCAGCAAATCCCCCCTCTCCACGTCACTGAAATGGTCCAATGGAAAGGCAGAGGCCAATACGGTTGGTTCCAGCGGCGTCGCAGGAGTTGCCAGAACGTGACTGTGTTCAGCCATGAACTGCCTCAGGGACTCCGGCTCCAGATTTTGCCTCGAGGTTGACTCCTGAAGCCTTTTCCTTAACTGGATGTAGCCACAAGGCAGTGGAGGTTTGGGATCAGCATTTTCCTTCTCTCAGATGAGCTGCCTTCCCAGGCTGACGAGCCCCATCTACCCGGTGGCTGTTTAGTCGCCTCTTACGACAAGTACAGCCAAACTGAGGGCCTATTCTTATCATCAGCAGCAATGGTGTTGTATTCTACAAACAAACTCATTTTCTGCTATCAAAGCAAGGAGAAATATCACCTGCTACTTTGAGGCATGTGACCTGAGCTTTAGTATAGTCAAAGTGATGCTTGGAGAAGGTGGGTCTCTGATATCAAATTTATTTATTTAAAATAGTTTTACTCCACTTTTCCCTTGCCAAGGCATTTACAGTATCACCCTGTGCCCGCTTTCACTTTAAAAGGTTTCCAGTCCTTATACCACAGCAGACTTGAAAATTATGAAAAATACTTGATGAAAACTTGAAAGCCAGAGGGGGTGGTAATCTGAGGTGTATCTTTCCTTGCCACTCCCCATGGCAAACAGAAGTAGAAGCAATTATGTAAACTAAGAAAACTGAGATAACTTGGCATGATATACAGTGTACTGGTTTCAATATCTGAATTAACCTGGGGAAGAATTCTTTTATCTTGAGTATAAACAGCCCTATCCATGCAGATCTGTCTAAAGCCAGAGGCAATGGAATGTGCATGACTAGGGAAAATGTTGGCAACCACAAGAGAATTGCCAACAGCTATGAACAGCAAGAACTTCTGTTCCTGCAGTGAAAGAGACTTTAGCAAACAATGTCTGAGCATATATCCTTTAAAAATATATCCTGACAATCATCAGGGCTCAGAACTTCGTTTCTATTGCTGCTACAGCTTCAGCTTACTGTACATCGAAAAGGGTGCAGGTAATTTTGAGTTTTAGGTTTCTTTTCACTGACTATGGGTCCAACCCTATTGTAGTGCAATGTTGGCACAGTGCCCACTGCACCCTCACTAGCTGTTGCAAATGTGTCATAAAGCATGCTTGTGGTGACTTGTGAGTAGGCAGTGCCATTGGGAAGGCCTATGCTGCCCCACCAGTTCCAAATCCAGACCTACAGCTGCTGGGTAGGTTACAGCGGCTCCATGTGGGGTGGGGGGAGGGTGTAACGGAGATGGGGAGGGTGTGTGTCTGGGTGGGGGAGGACAGGGAGGTGGTTCAGGCCCAGGACAGGGTGGGGCCAGTGAAGGAGGCCTCCGCCATATCCTAACCCCCATCCTGGGCCTGAAAGCCCTACATGTGTCTGCAATTTTGCTGGCACAGATCCAAGTAGCTCCCATTGGGCAGCCTGGGGCTCAATTTGTACCTGGCTCTTTCAGGTCTAACTCCCAAACCTTCCTGGCTTTCTATAAATGTTATATAGTGTACATTAATTTTAGATTGTAATATTTTCTTTCAAATAAAGTGTTAAAATAAAACCCAGGAATCAAACCCAAGCTATAGTGGTGAGAGCACTGAATTCTAATCAGCAAATCACCAGGGAGATAACTGATGATGCCAGAGATTCTGGGGCCTGGCCCCCTGCAAACAGTTTAGGACAACAGAAGGTAGGCAGAAGTGGGGCTGTGGTACACACCACACTGTCCTTTTTGGCAAATCCTTCCCTGAATCATTGAACCAAGGACGGAGCAGCAAAAATCACCAAATCCTCACCACTAGCCCACCGGGGATGTGTGCAAAAAGTCTTCCTACTTCTGTTATTCTTTTACATGGAACTTGCTGCCTTGTCTTTTATTCATTCTCAGTTGACCAGGCTGACAGTATGCTAGTTTTTTTTGTTTTTGTTTTTTTGTAAAAGTGTGCCAGGAAGAAAGCTGATGACACCAGAGATACTGTGGCCTAGCTTCTCATTGAATGGCTTAGGAAAACAAATGTTAGGTGGAAGCCGGCCCAGGGAAATGTGATAAGAGTATAGACAGAATGAAAGAGTGACATAAAAAAGGGAGGAGAGGAAATTTTCAATGTAGAACCTAACAGCCCAATCCTAACTGGACTTTACAGCAGTAGAGTCTGCTGATTCTGCTGTTATAAATGGGAATACAGTGGCGCTCACAGCACACTGCTGGTGGCCGTTCTGGAACTCCCACTGCCAACAGCAGCTGTAGCAGCCAGCTACATACAGGACCACAGGTAAGCTGGCACGAGAGGTGGGGAGTGAGAGGAACAGTGTAGGAAAGGGATGTAACAGGGAAGTGTCTGGGTGGGTAGGGGAGCAGGCGGGAAATGGAAGGGGCTGGATTCCAGTGGCACTGTTGTGCACCAGGGTACTATCCCATTCTTTGCCTTCCCTCTCTCTTTCCTGAAAATGGCTAGCGCAGATCTGAGAAGACCCATTGGGGCATAAAAAGTTCCCTTACCTCATGGACCCTTCTGGGACTGCCCCCTCCTTCCGCAGTATGCAGTGCGGCTGCATTGGTGGGTGTGTCTAGTTAGGATTGCGCTGTAAACTTCTGCACTGAAAGTTTATTTGAGTTTCCTTCCAATTTAATAAGAAATGTAAAAAGAGATTGAGGGGAAGTAACACAAATTAGAAGGGTAACGCCGACACAATTAAATGAGGTTCTTTGAAAATTGACAGAGGCTTGTAAAACGTCATTGCTAAAAGAAGCATTCAGTGTCCAAAAAGATCTAGTTTTTAGGGGAAAAAAGTTTCTATTTGAGAAAGGCAAATAGAAAGCCGGATTGATTACTGTCTTGTATTGGCAACCTTCAGTCTCGAAAGACTATGGTATCGCGCTCTGAAAGGTGGTTCTGGCACAGCGTCTAGTGTGGCTGAAAAGGCCAATCCGAGAGTGACAATCCCTTCCACACGAGGAGCAAGTGCAGTCTGTCCCTGCTCTGTCTCCCTGGCTATGGGCCTTCCTTCTTTGCCTCTTAGCCTCAGACTGTTGGCAAAGTGTCTCTTCAAACTGGGAAAGGCCATGCTGCACAGCCTGCCTCCAAGCGGGCCGCTCAGAGGCCAGGGTTTCCCACTTGTTGAGGTCCATCCCTAAGGCCTTCAGATCCCTCTTGCAGATGTCCTTGTATCGCAGCTGTGGTCTACCTGTAGGGCGCTTTCCTTGCACGAGTTCTCCATAGAGGAGATCCTTTGGGATCCGGCCATCATCCATTCTCACGACATGACCAAGCCAATGCAGGCGTCTCTGTTTCAGCAGTGAATACATGCTAGGGATTCCAGCACGTTCCAGGACTGTGTTGTTTGGAACTTTGTCCTGCCAGGTGATGCCGAGGATGCGTCGGAGGCAGCGCATGTGGAAAGCGCTCAGTTTCCTCTCCTGTTGTGAGCGAAGAGTCCATGACTCGCTGCAGTACAGAAGTGTACTCAGGACGCAAGCTCTGTAGACCTGGATCTTGGTATGTTCCGTCAGCTTCTTGTTGGACCAGACTCTCTTTGTGAGTCTGGCAAATGTAGTAGCTGCTTTACCGATGCGCTTGTTTAGCTCAGTATCGAGAGAATGAGTGTCGGAGATCGTTGAGCCAAGGTACACAAAGTCATGGACAACCTCCAGTTCATGCTCAGAGATTGTAATGCAGGGAGGTGAGTCCACATCCTGAACCATGACCTGTGTTTTCTTCAGGCTGATTGTCAGTCCAAAATCTTGGCAGGCCTTGCTAAAACGATCCATGAGCTGCTGGAGATCTTTGGCAGAGTGGGTAGTGACAGCTGCATCGTCGGCAAAGAGGAAGTCACGCAGACATTTCAGCTGGACTTTGGATTTTGCTCTCAGTCTGGAGAGGTTGAAGAGCTTTCCGTCTGATCTGGTCCGGAGATAGATGCCTTCTGTTGCAGTTCCAAAGGCCTGCTTCAGCAGGACAGCGAAGAAAATCCCAAACAAGGTTGGTGCAAGAACACAGCCCTGCTTCACTCCGCTTCGGATGTCAAAAGGGTCTGATGTGGAGCCATCGAAGACAACAGTGCCCTTCATGTCCTTGTGGAAAGATCTGATGATGCTGAGGAGCCTGGGTGGACATCCAATCTTGGGGAGAATCTTGAAGAGGCCGTCTCTGCTGACCAGGTCGAAAGCCTTTGTGAGATCTATGAAGGCTATAAAGAGTGGCTGTCGTTGTTCCCTGCATTTCTCCTGCAGTTGTCTAAGGGAGAATACCATATCAGTGGTGGACCTGTTGGCTCGGAATCCACACTGCGATTCTGGATAGACGCTCTCTGCAAGTACCTGGAGCCTCTTTAGTACAACTCGGGCAAACAGCTTTCCTACAACGCTAAGGAGAGAGATGCCGCGGTAGTTGTTGCAGTCACCCCTGTCACCTTTGTTCTTGTACAGCGTGATGATGTTTGCATCCCTCATGTCTTGAGGTACTCCACCTTCTCTCCAGCAGAGACAGAGGATTTCATGCAGCTCAGTGACGATGATCTCTTTGCAGCATTTTAGGACTTCAGCAGGGATGCTGTCTTTTCCAGGTGCCTTGCCAAAGGCAAGGGAGTCCAGGGCCACGTGAAGTTCTTCTAGGGTTGGTTCACTGTCAAGCTCTTCCAGCACAGGCAGGCACTCAATGTTGTTCAGTGCTTCTTCGGTGACTACATTTTCTCTGGAATATAGCTCAGAGTAGTGCTGCACCCAGCGTTCCATCTGCTGCGCCCGATCCTGGATGACCTCGCCTGTTGCAGACTTCAGAGGGGCAATTTTCTTCTGTGTTGGACCTAGGGCCTGCTTGATACCATCATACTTCCCCTTGATGTTGCCCGTGTCAGCTGCTATCTGTATCTCGGAACAGAGCTGGAGCCAGTAGTCGTTAGCACATCTCCTGGCAGTCTGTTGGACTTTGCTGCGAGCAGTTCGGAGGACCTGCAGGTTGCGCTCACTGGGACAGGCCTTGTATGCTGCTTGAGCTCTCCTCTTTTCCTCAATGACTGGTGTCAACTCCTCAGAGTGGGCTTCAAACCAGTCTGCCGCCTTGTTGGTCTTCTTGCCAAATATGGACAAGGCGGTGTTGTAAACGGTATTCTTGAAATGTTCCCATCTGTTGGATGCGTTTGCGTCGGCCGGGCCTGGAAGAGATTCCTCAAGCGCTTGTGCAAATTCCTCCACTTTTCTCTGATCCCGGGTCTTGCTGGTATCAATGCGAGGTCTTCCTTCCTTTTTCGTGTGATACAGTCGCTTTGTTTGCAGTTTCACTCTGCTGCACACCAGGGAGTGGTCAGTGTCGCAGGCAGCACCATGATAACTGCGTGTGATCTTGATGCTGGGAAGGCTGGAGCGTCTGGTGAGGATCAGGTCGAGCTGGTGCCAGTGCTTTGATCTTGGATGTCTCCAAGAGACTCTATGTTGGGGCTTTGTGTTGAAGAACGTGTTGCTGACACAGAGACCGTGATGACAGCAAAACTCTAGCAGGCGTTGGCCATTTTCGTTCATCCTCCCAGTGCCAAACTGACCTAAGCAAGTGGGCCATGAACTGTTATCAGCACCAACTCTAGCATTGAAATCGCCGAGGATGAACAATGGCTCTTTTACAGGGATTTTCTTGACAGTGGTGGCCAGGTCATCATAGAATTTGTCTTTGGCTTCTGCTGGAGACGACAGAGTCGGTGCATAAGCACTGATGAGAGTGACAGGTCCTGCTGATGACTGGAGCTGCAGGGACAAAATTCTTTCACTTCCCACAGTAGGTGGGATGATGGATTTCAGCAGGGTATTTCTGACCGCAAAGCCAACGCCATGTTCCCTGGTTTCGTTTGGTGGTTTTCCCTGCCAGAAAAATGAGAAATTTCTCTCCTTGACAGATCCGGAATCTGGCAGCCTAGTCTCTTGAAGGGCGACGATGTCCATCTGCAGTCTGCTCAGCTCCATGTCGATGACAGCTGTTTTGCGTGCGTTGTCTATTTCTTGCAGGTCATCAGAGAAGCCAGGTGTCATTGTCCTAACGTTCCAGGTGCCCAGCTTTAGGGCAGTAGTTTTCTGTTTTCTGTTGCATGGTGCAGAGTTGTCGATCCGCTTGTCGGTTTTCACCCTAAACCCCACGCACCCCATGAGGTTAACGGACCGTGGCGAGGCAACACCTTACTGGCTGGGGACTGCCCAGCTTAAGGCGGGCGGTAGCTGCCCAATGAGATGCAATGATCTCTCCCACCGTCGGAAGCAGCCCCTGGCGTCATGCTCTACGCCAATCGAGCAAAGACTTATAACCGGTAAACTGCTGCTTCCCGTGTTGTGCCGACGCCGTATGGCGAAGTTGGAGTGTCCTCTCCAGTGTGCGAAGCCTGGGTAAAGAAGGTATGGAGGATAGGCTGTTACCCATGCAGCAAATCCCCCCTCTCCACGTCGCTGGAATGGTCCAATGGAAAGGCAGAAGCCAATACGGTTGGTTCCAGCGGCGTCGCAGGAGTTGCCAGAACGTGACTGTGTTCAGCCATGAACTGCCTCAGGGACTCCGGCTCCTGATTTTGCCTCGAGGTTGACTCCTGAAGCCTTTTCCAGAACTGGATGTAGCCACAAGGCAGTGGAGGTTTGAGGTCAGAGTTTCCTTCTCTTAGATGAGCTGCCTTCCTAGGCTGACGAGTCCCATCTACCCGGTGGCTGTTTAGTCGCCTCTTACGACAAGTACAGCCAAACTGAGGGCCTATTCTTAGCCCCCAGCCCCCAGGGTAAGCTCACTGCTAGACTAGCACCAAAACAAGACTATAAGGACGCAGCGCAAAGAAAGGCATGACCCAGATACCACCACTAGGAACAACCATCTGTCCTTGCTATAAAAGCAATCCTGACATTTCTGGTTCTCCTTTCATTACCATTTGCTGCAAAGCTAGGTTTCAATCTGGAGTATGCCTCTTAACTTCTTTTGGTCAAATTTACAATCTATAGCAAGGCCAGAGTCAGAGGTCAGGCAATCAGGCACAGTCCAAGGGCCCAGACCTATAAGGTTTTTTCCCAACAACTTCCTAAACCTCAAAACATTCTAAAGCAGAGAAAGAGACAAGGCAAAGAGGTGCTAGTGCTAACTTCGGGGAAATTATGTACCAATCTCCCTTCGTGTCTATGTCTCCATTGTCATTCCCATGAAGCGATCCCAGTGAGAAGCAGGGGCAGAAACGATACAGAGATGTCGTTCAATAGGCCCGAGGGACCCGCAGGGCTAAACCAGCTGCCGTTTGACCCTGGCCATAGCAAGCCCCTGCCACTCAATAGCAGGACTGGCCCTGCTGAAAATGGAGGTGAGATGAGCCAAAAGCGGAAAAGGACAAATATTCTTCCAGATTTTGACCCCTCCCTTGGGATGATGACAGGGATTCCACCAATCAATCCCATGATGCCCGGCTTAGGGATTGTGCCCCCACCAATCCCGTCGGATATGCCAATGGCTAAGGAGATCATTCACTGCAAAAGTTGCATGCTCTTCCCACCTAACCCAAGTAAGACAAGTCCGAATCCATGCACACAGTGTGGTTAAAAATACCAGAGGGCTTAGAAACGGGAGGAAAGAGTGACCTCCAGTTTGATCTGGGGAGTGAATAGGAAACAATCTTCTGTGGGTCATGGAGAGGGAAGGAAACTTTATGTTGGATTTACCTTGGTGGGATCTCTTTGGTTTCCTTGCCAAGTTGGAATAGTTCTTGGAACATGAGATGTAATCAAAGCTATTTTCATGGGACCAGCAGGAGACTCAAGCAGGATTACTGTCTTATATGCATAAATAAAAAACATGAAAAATCAATTATTGCATTTTTTTTTAAAAAGAAGTTTGACATACAATGAACGGGAAATTAGGAATTTGCAAATTGCTGTTCTAAGATGTATTCTTCAGATTTCCCCAGAAAGAGGATTCCCCCCCCCCCCATCATTTCTTCAGGGCATTAAAACACAGGTCATGGCTCAGGATGTGGACTCACCTCCCTGCATTACAATCTCTGAGCATGAACTGGAGGTTGTCCATGACTTTGTGTACCTTGGCTCAATGATCTCCGACACTCTTTCTCTCAATACCGAGCTAAACAAGCGCATCGGTAAAGCAGCTACCACGTTTTCCAGACTCACAAAGAGAGTCTGGTCCAACAAGAAGCTGACGGAACATACCAAGATCCAGGTCTACAGAGCTTGTGTCCTGAATACACTTTTGTACTGCAGTGAGTCATGGACTCTCCGCTCACAACAGGAGAGGAAACGGAACGCTTTCCACATGCGCTGCCTCCGACGCATCCTCGGCATCACCTGGCAGGACAAAGTTCCAAACAACACAGTCCTGGAACGAGCTGGAATCCCTAGCATGTATGCACTACTGAAACAGAGACGCCTGCGTTGGCTCGGTCATGTTATGAGAATGGATGATGGCCGGATCCCAAAGGATCTCCTCTATGGAGAACTCATGCAAGGAAAGCACCCTACAGGTAGACCACAGCTGCGATACAAGGACATCTGCAAGAGGGATCTGAAGGCCTTAGGAGTGGACCTCAACAGGTGGGAAACCCTGGCCTCTGAGCGGCCCGCTTGGAGGCAGGCTGTGAAGCATGGCCTTTCCCAGTTTGAAGAGACACTTGGCCAACAGACTGAAGCAAAGAGGCAAAGAAGGAAGGCCCATAGCCAGGAAGACAGACCAGGGACAGACTGCACTTGCTCCCAGTGTGGAAGGGACTGTCACTCCCGAATCTGCCTTTTCAGCCACACTAGACGCTGTTCCAGAACCACCTTTCAGAGCGCGATACCATAGTCTTTCGAGACTGAAGGTTGCCAACAACAACATGATGCTAAGGTTACAGCGGAGCAAAAAGCTTTTCTAGAGAGACCTACTGAAAAAGGGAAAATCGGATATATAATTCATCAAATGAAATTATGTTATTTCCCAGGTCTAGATGGATTATCATATGAATATGATAAGGAATTTGCCTTGGTCTTTGTGATCCTCTAATGGAAATTATGAATTCCGTTTTAAGAGAGAGGAAAGTGCCTCCCGCTCAGCAGGAACCAAGATTATAACTATATGTACGGTGGGAAAAGACTCCACTCTTACTTCTTTGTATTGCCCAATTTAATTATTAAACAGTGATTATAACTTATTTTCAGCCATCTTAGCTAAAGGATGAGCTTCAGCCGTGACCCCAATTATCCATCCAGATGAACACGGATTTTTTTCAATAGAAGGATAGCTGCCAATATTAGAAAAATGGTCAATGTTATTGATTACATTTATTGGGGGAAAATATCAAATCGACTAACTGTATTGACATTGAGGAGGCGTTAAACTAAGCTGCACCTTTTTGCTCTAATAGAAAAATCTGAATTTGGTCCCAATGTTACGACATGAATAAACTTAATATATCAAATGCCTAATGCTAGAGTAATGATTAATAGTAATTTATCATCTCAATTCACTTTGTTGAGGCATTTTAGACAAGACTGTCTTGCTCTCCTGAGCTTTACTTGGAACATAATGATTAGACAAGAGTCCTGGAGTTAAGTGGGGTGGCATATGAGGGAGATGGGAGAAAAATTAATATAGTTGCAGATGATTTAATGTTGATTAATATAGAGTTCTCCCTAGAGGCACCGGCATACTATGAAGAAATTATTATGTCCCCCCATATCCGTGAATCCAGTATCCATGGATGCAGTTAACACAAATGAGGGATTAAATTCCTCAGGAAAACAAATCTCGCTTTTTCACATGGTGGTGGCAGTGAGTCATTACAGCAGCATCTTGGAAGGTGGCAGATTTACCAAGGAATGGCTTGTATTGACACCAGGTTGGAGACCTGTTAATAACTATTGTGCATTCCTGTTCCTGCCTGTGTCTGAAGAGGGTTCTAGCAACCTCAGTGCACTGTGTTCTGGCTAGCTCATTAGGCTCAGCTTCACACTGTGGATAACCTGACATGTGAGCACACTCTGAAGTCTTTCCCTTTGGTTACCTATAATTGTTCGGATTTGATGATTCTGAAGTCCAGACTCAATCCATTCCTTTAAGTTCCGTGCCCACTAAACTATATAGCATGGAGAAACCAGTCAATGGTAAAGAAAAAAAATGCCTAAAGATGTGGCACATTTATCCTATAATTTCAGTTGCATTCCTAAAATCCTTCAACCTATGGTAGTGCTTAAGGAGGGTCTAATGTCCATCTATTCTCAACCCTGAGCCTTGACACTGCAATTCTTTATACCCTTGCCCCTCTCTCCCTACCCATCTAAGGTATCCCAGAGTAGTTTCTCAAATTTCAAAAGGAGTCCCAACAATTGGTGAGTATTGTCAGGGCCAGGCATTTGAGCACTCAAGGGGGAAAAAAAACCCTTGGTTAGATCCCAAATTTCAGAACATAATCAGTCTAGTAGGATAGGCAGGAGGTCTGGCTCAGTTGGTAGGGCTGCCGCCTTGTATGCCTGAAGATCTGAGGCTGCCAGTTCGAAACAACCGGAAGTACCCGAGAACTGACGACACGCTGATATACTGATGAGCTGACCCTTGGTGGCAGAGAGGAGTTGCCGTCAAGTGGAGCGTGGGAGGCGAAGGGCCAGGGAGAGGCCAGACCGGGAAGGAATCCAGCTGGAACGAGGAATTCTATGAAAGACTAGAACTATTCAATTGTAAAAATTCCAACGGGGGTTTAGAACAGCCTGCCTATGTAAACCGCCTTGGATTAAAGTCTGAGGAGAAATCTGACGACCAAAGAAAGGCGGTATATAAATACCTGTAAAATATAAATAGTATACTTGCTTACGCTGTGGTGAAGTATCACAATAAATTTACCTTTCCCCCCCTTTTTTAAATGGACTATTTTCTGCCATTTGGATTAGCTGCCTCAGGTTTCCTCTGAGCATTGTGGGGAAAGGAAGCTGTACATTGCATTGCTGACGGCATTGCAGGGTAGCAGCCAATAGGTTGTTGGGAGTCAAGATGCCAGTACTTGTACTATCCAGGGCAGAATAATGTTTGCCCCAGATATTAAATAGAACATTTCCAGTAAAGAGAAAAGGGGGATTCCCTACAACCAAAGCACCAAAAACTAAATTAAAAATACGTATATCTGGAATGGATAAAATAATGAACAAGTAACTGTTGAACCTTTATGGATTTAAAAAAAAAATGAGATTATGCAGTCAGACTCTGAGACGTGCTGGAGCTCAGACCTACCTGGAAACCACATCCCCTTTTCCTCTAAACATTCAGTTACCCTTAAGTAGGTATGAACTATGCATGTGTCTCAGTGGTGAAGGGAAATGAACTCTGCACCTGCCCAGAGGCATTTAAAAAGAGTATTGTGACCTCTCATATTCCAGAACAGAGCCCTGAAACTGTTAATGGGTTCTCAGAGTGAGTTAAATTAAACCTGGCACAAATAGTAGTTGGGCTGCTTTACTGACGGAGCTTGATCTGGAGAAAGAGCACTGGGTTTAAAGCACTCTGGGCTCCTCAGACTTACAGAAAAGTAGGTGAATGCTGTTTAATTTGGGGGCGAATGAGGCAGCCCTAGTTTCCCAATGGCCCTGCATTTTGTCAGCCTGCAAAGGCACAGAAGGTGGGGGTGTGGGAGGTTAATTTATAGTGCTTTGTTCACACTTGCGTCAAAGCTTGTTTAAAAATACAGCCCTTTGATTCTTAGTCACTTTTCATGTGAGGCTCATTACCTCAGTTATAAATACCTCAGCCATATGCTTTGGCGGCCTGTTGGCCTGTGTGTGGCCTGCTTCCGTGAGCTGCCTGCTCAGTATGAAGGCAGCACGGCATCGCTTCCTCACCTCAGCACCGGGGCAGGAAATTGGATGCGTGGCTGGTCCTGAGGGGGCGTTTGCTTCGTAAAAATAAAGGCGCTGCTGGAATTTCACCTTGGAAAGTGAACCCTCAGTGTGAATTGAGGATTTCTTCTTTAAGGACGGAGTGATTTTGATGGAAGCCAAGAGAGCCCTGAGAAGCCAAGGAAGATATTTAAGGAGGGTTTGACGAGAGTCTTTTTCATAATTCTACACATGCAAAATGAAGATGTGCAGGCAAGGGTGTAGCGTTGTGGTAGCAGCCTTTGCTTCTGACTGAAGTATACTTGCTGAATACCTGAAGCATGGCTATGTGTGGACAAGTAGGTTCCTGATGATGCAAGAAGTCCATGCACATGCACACTTCCACACACAAAGCATTGTTTCAGATGTTGGAGTACGCCTGTGTAGGTTGGGGAGGGGGGCAGCTGCCACCACAATGCTACCCTCCCGCCTGCCTGCTTGCATTCTATGCATTAAAAGGGCTCAAAGAGAAAGTGATGCTTGACGTTATGAGAAACAGGGAACTGCCTTCGTGGTCTCTTTCCCCAGTTTGGGTAAGATGTTGTATAAAACATGCAATGACTTCATGAAGACAATGTGATGTCACTGTGCTGTGCTTTTCCCCACCCTCAACACCTCACAACTTAAAACGGTTTGGAGATCACTGGTCCAGGCCCTTCCCACCCCCACTTTTCTTCTCCCTGGCTCTCTGTAAATTTTGCCTTGATGTTGAACACCTGGAGGCTGAAGACCACATATCACATTTTCATTCTCCAATGCCTGACCTGGTGACATGCAGTCTTTGGGCAGGGCACTCAGGAACTGGTACTCTATAGACACATTTCGCTGCTGCCATCTCTCCCCCCTCCTCTCCTGTTGTGGCTGCCACTGTCTTTCCCACCTGCTGCAGCAGTGACATAAGGAGGGTGAGGAAAAAGGGTGTTGGGGTGAAAGCATGTTGAGGTAGAGAGCATCGCCATTGAACATTCTCAGGCCCAAATCCTAACCAACTTTTCAGCACTGGCATAGCTGTGCCAATGGGGTGTGTGCTGCATCCTGCAGTTGGGTGGCACTCACAGAGGCTTCCTCAAGGTAAGGAACTGTCAGTTCTGTTTCCTGGGGGCTGTATTACCTTGGTGCTGGAAAGTTGGTTAAGATTGCACCCTCAGTGTCCGCTCCTAAGGTAGTCTGTCACTTCAAATCAGCATGCTGTGCCAGAGATTGGCAGCGAGGGAATGTCAATGGTGATGCTGAAGCTCTCCACTCCAGCCTGCTCTTGCTGTCAGTCCCTTCCTCCACTCACTGCTTCACCATCCACTGCCTGCCGCCCCACCTCTTGATGCTGTGCTAATGCTATCCTGCCACTTCTCAGTAAATCCAGAGACCCCAAACAATGTACAAGGGAGTCCCTTGACTACTTTGTTCGCAGCTCCTTCATACCTGAAACCAGCCCTGCTTTTGGGCAGTAAAGCTAATAACCTGCACCTTGGATTATGCCTAGTAATACCACTCACCCCCCTATGTTGTTCTTGGATTTCATCTAAAGCAAAACTGGCAGTGATTTCAGAGGTTCCTCCCCAGGTGATGCATCAAAGATGCCAAAAGAGCTTGGATGAGGTCAGTGAAGTTTCTGAGGGGAGTTTCACAATAATGTCTGATTTCACAAGACATTTTTGTCGCTGTTCTTTGTGCAGTGCCATGTTGTGTTTCATGCTCTTGTTCCGATGCTGCCGCCCTTTGGACTGCTGTATTCCAAAGCAAGCCCTGCCAAAATGGCAGTAAAATCACACTGGCCTCAGCAGCTTAGAAACAGTCATGTGAACTGGCTCTTAGCTAAGAGGCAATGAGCTGGTTGAATCTCTTTCGGTTCATAGCAGCTTCCTTTTGTTCCATGCTGTTCAACACCTGAGGCTCTTCAACACCATGATGACTTAGAGATCCTTATGGGCCAGGCTGTAACAATACAGATAACAAATTATTATATCCTATTTATTACTAAGTGGATAATGATCTGGCAGCCTCCATGGGCGATTCTCACTTTTTGCATGTTTGCTGAACACACACAAATTACGAAGGCTGGCACGGAAGGAGAAAAGGGAAAACAAAAACCAGAAAACACTTGATCCGCTTTTGCGCAAACATAGCCTTGGTATCCCAGACAGCATTGGATGGTATTGATTCCTATTTGTTGGATGGTATTGATTCCTTTCTTGTTCCACGTGTCTCTGGGGTTCCAGTGTTGTTTCCAGGCAGTCAGAAGCTTGTTTGTACATTAGCTTCCCATACACCCTCTAGCGCTGAATCTGGTGCATAGAAACTGTCTCTGTGAACATAGAGGCACCTCTGCCCTTCAGGTATCCCTGTACTCAGCACAAGAACTGCCAGGGGTGTAATTTAGAGAGGCTAGTCCACCTTCATCCCAGTCTTTCAAACTGTATGTGACAATTCCTAATGCACATACATTTCTGGCCAGCTCATGGGTTTAATGTTTGAAATCACAATGGTTACAAATGATGGTACAAATCCTTTTCTTGGTGGGGGGAACAGAAAAGGCGTGGCATTTGCTCTGTGCTGATAACCACTGTTCTACCCAAGCTGCACTGCACCTGATGGTATGGCTATGGATATGTGGCCCTCCCTGACTCCTTGCACCTGCCTGCTGGACAATAGGAGGCCATGACACCAATGTAGCCTCCCCTTTGGGGCCCTGAGTGTTGAGGGACTGGGAACCTACAGGCCGCCTCTTCTTCATCCCTCCCTGGTGCTGGCTGAAGTGGAGAGCTACAGGAGGATTTCCTTGTCTACTAACAAAAAGACAGAAGTATGATCCAGTCAAAGTTTTATTGAACAGCGTCAGTGATTGAACAGCAGCTGAAAGAGAAGTGGTAAACCATGTAAAAGTGGTTGCAAACCATCTCCTCCCAGCAGGACGATTCTGCCATTGCAAGTTATTCAACAAGCAGCCAAGTAACAGATGACAGTGAGATCTCCCTGCAGCAGTAGTTTTGCTGTCTGATTTGGAGTTCACAAAGCCACAGGAGCCTGACTGGATGTAGTAGGTTGGCAACCTTGCTGAGCCATCTGACTCATGCTGAGTAGCTGGGCTCTCAATGGTCACTGCAAGCAGGCAGACTAGTGTCCCTTGGGGGCCGCATGATATCTTCATCTGTGGGACAACTGCCTGTGGCGAACAAGGAGAAACACAGAAAGCAACAAGGCATCAGTCACACTGTTCCCTTGCTTGAGATGAATACTTACTTTTGTGAGGGAGAGTGGTGCCACTGGAGTGCACATGCAGTGGTGGTCTGTAGGGGGAACATATTGGATTGGAACTTTTCCTTTCCATAAGGATGCACTGGTTCTCTGTAGAGGATCAATGTTCAGCCCCACATGGAATGGCTCAAGAACTCATTCTGTGGCTGGAGGGCACTGCCCCATTCCCCTTCTCAGATTCAGAGAACTCCTTGGAGGAATGTCCAAAGGAGCCACAGTTTCCCCTGTGCTATAGGAGTCAACTTTTGATAAACCAAGCAGGAGCCGTTTATGCCACAAGAGGTTTCCCAGGAGAACAGGTAAAGCCAGCTTGTTCAGCAGCTAAATAAATTCTCAGTCAACTTCACACCTCTGCTGGAGCAACAACTGCCTTGAATGTTGTGACCGGTCCAGCCTGTTCTGTGGCGCTGTCCATGGTCCTGAATTTTTGGCACCTGTGAAAATTCCTGCATATTTCGATGCCTGGCACTGTGTCTTTGAGCACTTTGTGCTGCCAGACACTCACAACTGCTCCAAGAGCAATGGAGCTTGCCAGAGTGTTCAAAAAGTGCATTTTTATCTCAGGTTGTATCTTGGAAATGGTGCCAGTTTCAACCAATGCCTCTTTTAATGACTGTTGAGTGCTCTACTGCTGGGCTAGTTGTGAGAAAAAAATTGTCTTCAGCAAAGAGGAAGAACCCTTCCTCATGGTGTTCTTAAAGATTTCTAAACAGACACCACAAGGAACATCAGGCTATCTCACTAGCAAAGGGGCAGAGTAGATACAATAATAAAAGGCGGAAAAAGTTGTTTATATTTAAAAAAAGCCATACTTGGAAATTTGATCTCCATTTACTGATTGTTTGGTGGATGATAAAATAAAGCTCCTCACTTCATTTCACCTTCCCCTATTTCCCCCCTCCTTCTTTCCTATGTGTTCAACATTCCTGATATACCACCCAAAGGTCTACTAATTTAAGGACATAGTTCTTAAAAATATAGCTAAGATTCTTCATAAATGATTTTCCCCAGGAAACTGAGGTAGTGTTAGGGGTTCCTGGGTCAGGTATTGGCAGAGGGCATGTGTCCAGCAGAGGGTACACTTGACTGGGCAAACCCCTGACACCTTGGTTGTCATAGCACCCAGGGTGCCATCAGCAGTGTCATGGGGGCCCCAATGCAGAGCTTTGCCCCAGGGCCCCCCAAAACCTGGCTGGCACTGCCAGGAACAATGGGATTATAGGCTATGGAGGTATGCAAGGTTGCCTAAATGGCAGTTTCAGGCCACTGTTCATTTAAAGAATTTGTACCCACTTTTCTCCTGGTAAGGGCAATCAAGGCGGCTTACAGAATTAAAAACAATAATAAAACATTTCAACAATAAAAGGTGCTAGTTTTGCCTTTTAAAGCCCTTTATATGGTGACAGTCCCATAACATTACGTAACAGGTGACCTGAAGCAGCATTACGGACAAGACTGAAGCATGAACTTCGACCTGCAGAGTTGCGGTATACACAAACATGGATCTCATCTCATAGCAATTGCCAGCTCAGGCAGTCCAAAGTGATAAGCACAATCTGGCTCCAGGCAAGGCCTGGTGTGTTGCCATCTCTTTTGCCGCACAGCTTGTTATGTACAGCAATTCTTACTGATGGAAGGTTGCTAGATATTCCTGTTTGAGGTCTAACCAGTCCGCCTGGCCAATTAGACAGGTTCTTCTATGGTGCCCATTGTCAGAGGGGAGGATGTTATGTAACTTAACTCATTCCTGCCAAGGTCACAGATATACACATTTGGTCCCTGTTGCGTATATGCAATGTTGGGCAGAAATGGCTTAAACTCTCAAATCCGCAAATAATTGTTTCAGAAATGTTATGCATTGTAAAGAACAAAACCAAAAATGTTCTTTTCCTGGAGCTCATGATCTTATGTAAAGAGTCAAATGTGTCTGTTCCTTCTGCCATTAGCGGTACAAAATTTCCTATTGCTCTATAAAGATTGTCTAATGTAGTTGCAAATCTTGCAAACAAATTTAAAATAATGTTTCTTAAAAAGTTTTGCCCTGATGTTACTCAGACATCAAAAGATACTTGGTAAGCTCTTTCTTCCTGCTTTTTGACATGCTGCAGTCACCCTTGGAGACCATCTCCCAAAGAACAACTGTCTAACAATTACTAGACAACTGTTTTCCTATCTCTCAGCATATCTAAGACAGCTGCAACACATTGATAAATACTTCTTTAAAAAATCCTAGGCTGGCTGTTTTGTCTTCGGTTGACTGGAAGTAAACTAACTTGAAAAACATGTGTCCATAGCTCACAACTGACCAAATGGAGATGACCTATATATAGACTCAGACTCGATTGCCTATGTAATTATGGGTGCAATCCTAACCCCTTATGTCAGTGCTTTCCAGCACTGACATAAGGGCAACGCAGCTCTGAGGTAAGAGAACAAACATTCCCTTACTTTGAGGAGGCCTCTGTGTGTGACACCCAACTGCAGGATGCAGCACATGTCCCATTGACACCGCTATGCCAGTGCTGGAAACCACTGACATAAGGGGTTTAGGATTGTGCCCTGTGATATGACACTACAAGACTGGCAAGGAGTCCGTTCTGAATATTGCACCAAGACTTATTGCGACAAAGGAACAGATTATAGTGTCACCCATTTCTTCCTCCTTGCGGGATAACTTCCTTAGGCAGCCTAGTGGCCTCTTTCTCCCAAGGGTTGCCAGAACCCTCAGCCTTTGGCCCATCTGTTTCATCAGTCGCATTAGAATGGGCTTTGGGCAGCCCAATTCTGAGCTGCCCAGTGCCCAGGGCTACAGTGGTGTTAAAATGGCTGCCACTGCATCCTATGGAAGCATTTGTCCCCTTCCCTCGGGTAAGGTAAGAAGCCCCGCAATGGGGTTACTTGACTATTTAGCCGGTGCAGAGTAAAGCAACCTTGTGTTAGGCTGGGAGGCCTGACATGGGCTATAGATCCGGCAGAGCAGAGGTCTGCAGGTCCTACCCCTCTCCTGCTCTGCTCCCTCCCCCATCACACCTTCCCCCACCCTGAAACGCCTCTCCCCTGCCCAACTTACAGCCCAATTCTATCCAACTTTCCAGCACTGGTGCAACTGCAATGCAGCCCCAGGGTAAGGGAAGAAATGTCCCCATACCTTAAGGAGGCCTCTGTGACTGCATCCTCAACACAGGAAGCACTCACTCAGAGCTCCAGGCAGCGAACATTGCTTCTCCGCCCAGCACTGGCTCAGTGTGAGCTTGTGCTGAGTTGGCTCTGAACCAGCAGTAAGTGACGCAACATGCTTTATGACACTTTTGCAATGTTCAGTGCTGGCACTGCTCGTTCTTGATCAGGCCCTAAAGCCCTCACAGTTGTTTCTGCAACTTCTGACTCTGCCCCTTTCTGATCAATAGTCTAGAATAGATCAAACTTCCCCATTGCTGGGGCAATGGAGGCAATTTTACTGGGACTCCTGTGCAGCTGACTATATCCCACTATTTTTTCCAGTGGTGGCGGCTTCTGGTGCAATGTTCTTTGTCCTGGGACAAACTAAGCTGAGTTGCCCCGACTCTTAGACTAACCCAAAAAAGTGAAAATAAAACTGTAGTGAAAGTTTCAGAGTGAAGATGTTTTAGGATGCCTTAATTGTTGGCTTATCCAATGTGATTTCTAGGCTCTAGGTGCATTGTTTCCCTCCCGCCCCCCCCATTTCATTTTTTCAGATGAAAATAGTTACAGGTTTGTAATTCAGTTTGTCATACCAAGGATTGCTGTCTAAGGGCTGCCCAGCCATTACAAACTGCTGAAGGCCTCACTGAACATCAACTGTATGCTATATTCATTCATTGTTCAACAGTCAGTCCTTCAGCATTTTAAAAGCCAAAACAGTATTTGTTCTTTGAGCAGAAGTCACGCTAGAAAAACATAAATCTCCTACAATCTGTTATCAACAGCTCACAATGAGACCTACCCATGTGTGAAATGGCCGGCTTGGCACTACATGGCACTTTAGTGTTCATTTGTGTACATTTACATGCACGTAATTACAAGTAACAGTAGGGGGGAAAGATATAGATGTTCTGAGATAGCTGGACTTAAAGCGCCATCCTGTGTATGCTTATTTGGAAGTAAGTTCTACTGAGATCAATAACGTATAAAACTGCAAAGTAAAAAAGGAAATTCAGATTACCCGCCAACACACACCTGCTGAATGAATTAGATGCCTGCTCTGGAGTTTTCTTTAAAAGTCAGTTCTTCATTATGTTTACATGGGTTGCTCCCACACTAGGGCCCTTGAGTGCTGCTGAGGCATTGTTTTTCCTCAATTAGCTGGAAGCAGAATAAAAAAAATGGTTCCACATGGCCCAGTATAGTCCTATATTATTCAGTAATGCTGGATTACTCATGGCCAGGGTCCTTCTGTAATGTTTGCACACAAATATGTCCTATTCAGCAAAGGTCCTTTCCAATTTTAATTCAAATTAGACTGTCACAATGGTTCTCAAACTTTTTAGCACTGGGATCCACTTTTTAAAATGACACTATTGGGACCCACCTAGCCTTACAAGACTTTGAAAAAAGGTGATCTAAAAAGAAATAGTATTTTATTTACGAGTAATACTTTATTTGATTTTTTTTTTTGCAAAAAAACCCCTCAATCTATTTCTCGTAATGAGGTGGCCCTAATGAATAGCCTCAAGGCTTGAGGGGCTTAGTTATGTGACTCACTTCACCTTCCCCCACTACCTATCATTGATGGACTTGGAAAAAAACACACCAGAAAGTAAACCGTCAACCATTTATCGCCCTATATTTACACAAGCTTGCAAGCTGCAGGAGCTCACCTCTTTGCAGAGCACTTAACAACTATCTTTTTGAATAGCCTTAGAGCTTTAGGCAATTAGTTATCTGATCTTTCTATCATCCTGTTTATATTAGAGGCTCTGTGGGACCCACGAGCAACAGGGGCATGTGGTTCTCGACCTACAGTTTAAGAAACACTGGACTATCACACTCCGCTACTGCTTGGTTCTAAGGGAGCCCTTGGCCTACTGGAAGGAAGGTTTTCTCCATGCAGCCTCCTTCTCTCTCGCTTCTCCAACTGGGTGATGTCTACCTTCCCAATCTGTTGCCGTTTAAAGGATGAAGCAGGAGCAAGGAGGTGGGTGGTAGTCACCAAGCACTCCACCTTACTATGTCCCACGGCTTAACAAAATTGTAATTTGTATGGTTCACATTGTGTTGGCAACCTTTAGTCTCGAAAAACTATGGTATCGCGCTCTGAAAGGTGGTTCTGGAACAGCGCCTAGTATGGTTGAAAAGGCCAATTCAGGAGTGACAATCCCTTCCACACTGGGAGCAAGTGCAGTCTGTCCCTGGTCTGTCTCCCTGGCTATGGGCCTTCCTTCTTTGCCTCTTTGCCTCAGACTGTTGGCCAAGTGTCTCTTCAAACTGGGAAAGGCCATGCTGCACAGCCTGCCTCCAAGCGGGCCGCTCAGAGGCCAGGGTTTCCCACTTGTTGAAGTCCACTCCTAAGGCCTTCAGATCCCTCTTGCAGATGTCCTTGTATCGCAGCTGTGGTCTACCTGTAGGGCGCTTTCCTTGCACGAGTTCACCACAGAGGAGATCCTTTGGGATCCGGCCATCATCCATTCTCATGACATGGCCGAGCCAACGCAGGCGTCTCTGTTTCAGCAGTGAATACATGCTGGGGATTCCAGCACGTTCCAGGACTGTGTTGTTTGGAACTTTGTCCTGCCAGGTGATGCTGAGATCTCGGCATCTCCTGGCATGGTTCACATAGCAAGAGGAATAAGAGGAGATGGCTCTCTGTATCAAAACAACTGACAATTTAAAAAGAAACACTAGGAAGACACCAGCAAACAGACACTGAGACGGATGCTATGCTGGGGAATGAACAGGCACAGTTGCTCTCTCATTACTAAATATAAAAGAGCCACCTCTTTTAAAATTCCCTTTTTGCTCAATTAGCAGGAGTTAAAGCCATTATTTAGTATAAATAGTAAATGATGATGATATTAGTTGTACAGTACTTAAATGGTAAGCTTCTCTGCTCTTCCTCCAAAAATCATGATGATCAATGCCTTGGATCTAGTTTTTGCCCTATAGCAGCATACCCCACAGATCACGGGAAGCCCAATCCTAAACTGCGCTGGAACAGGCAGGTCAGCTAGCATGCACTGCATGCAGCAAAGGGATGGGATGGTGGTAGGATCCAGCTTAAGTGCTGGATTGTGGCAACACCCCTCCTGCGCCCAATCTGGCTACCAGCCCACCTGCCACCTGCTCCAGAATTCCCCCGTTCTGCCCTCCCCAGACCCCTGAGCTGGCAGCCTGCCACCAGCGCAAAGATACCTTCCACTGGTGCTCAGGAGGCGGGTGCACATCTGTGCAACACCCTGCTGGTTCCTGAGTTATCACACACATGCCCTTTAGCACATTTGCAACACCCCCAGGCTGACCCAAGGGACTTGCAATGGCCTAACCGAGGGTTAGAATTGTGTTCTGAATCTGTGATGGTCTCATTGCAATCCTGGATTTGTATGTATCAATTTAAGGGAGAAGTCTTTCAAAACAAAAATACGCATCTACCCACCCACCCACCCACCCAACCCAACAGTATATTGTATATGCTAGGCAGCCAAAATAAAACTTATATTTTATAATTGAAGGAGATGCAAACCATATACTTGCTGACATTGCACTACTTTTTGACCTTATTTGCAGAAGACTGTAGATAGCATTCAGTCAATTATTTGCTACCGACTTTGTTAACCCAAGTAATTTTAGATTTAGTTTAAGATTACATGAAAAGATGGCATGAATTTGGGTCATCATGCTACAATATATAATCTTTTTACCACTGCCATGGTGAAAATGGCTACAAAGCAGAGAGCACAAAATATTCCAGATCAACGGAAGTATTTGGCTAAACTTTGTAAAGTTATTTATATTAATAAACTGCTATTTTAAGTTGCTGTGCATCAAGAACAAAGAACAACATAGTCACTGGTAGATTTTTGGCAATCTTTTTGTGATTTATATGTGGGGTCCAGAGGGTTCTAAAAGGGCGCAATCCTAATCTCATGTGAGTGCTTTCCAGCACTGACCTAAGGGCAATGCAGCTCTGAGGTAAGGGAACAAACATTCCCTTACTTTGAGGAGGCCTCCGTGAGTGACACCCAACTGCAGGATGCAGCACACGTCCCATTGGCACCACTATGCCAGTGCTGGAAAGCACTGACATAAGGGGTTAGGATTGCGCCCAAAATCTATTTATTTCACTTGGCCTTTGAAGAGGGAAGAGGAACACTTCTTCCTTTTGTTGCTGCTTTTATGCCATTATTTTTTGTGCAGCAATTTTTTATATTTTTATCTGTATCGTTTAACCCTATTATTTTAAAAATTGTTTTAATTCATGTTTGTATTGTTGCACTTTTATTTTTTAATTGTACACCACCCTGAACATATCAATCTCTTTATATGTTCATATATATGAACATACACAGTATATATAATGGTACATATAATGGTGTGTGTATACACACACATACATACATCCATGCAAGCACACACACACAGGTTGTGTCTTGTTATCCACTTATCTGACTCACCACAGAAACTGGGTCCACTTTTAAATGCCTTGTAATAAGGGAAAAAAATGCCAAAATCCCATTTCCTACCTTAGCACTGTTAAATCGCACTGGTTGCAAGCTTCTCAGGGTTAAAGACCCACTTCTGGGTTTCTTGCTGTTCCAATGTTGTCCCAGAATACATTGGTATAGGCGCTATACCACATTCAGCCACTATATGGGGTGAATAATGGAATAATTCAATTCCATTATACAGTATTCCATTATTCACCCCATCTAGTGGCTGAATTCAGTATAGCATGCATACCAATGCATTCTGAGTTTGGAAGTGGGTCTTTACTATTATTATTATTAATAATAATAATAACAGTATTTATATACCACATTTCAACGAAAGTTCATAAAGCGGTTTATAAAGAAAATCAAATAATGACTGCCTGTCCCAAAAGGGCTCACAATCTAAAAATCTGTTTGATGGGTTTCTGACTGCCTCCAACAGAACCTCGTGGGTGATAGATAAGCCAATCAGCAACTGCAAAAGTTTGGTAGTGCCTCAGCTTATAGCAGTGTGTTTAACTTCATAGCTCTGTGAGTTTAAGGGAAGAAGAGGACTCAAAGCAACGTAAGTCTTTGAAGGAGTGTTTCAGCTCTTGTTAACATCATGGCTGTGTAAACACACAGGGAAGTGTATTGAGGAAAGGATCAAAGTGGTTGGAAATGGAAACCGTCTAATTAGTTCCTATCAGCATCAACAACACGAATGGATTATTAAATAAGGGCCCAATCCTATTCAACTTTCCAGCACTGATGCAGCCATGCCAACAGCATATGTGCTGCATTCTGCAATGGAGTGGGACACTCTTGGAGGCATCCTTAAGGTAAGGGAACATTTGTTCCTTTATTTTGGGGCTGCACTGAGGCAGCATCAGCCCTGAAAAATTGGTTAGGATTGGGCCCTAAGGACCCAATCCTATCCAACTTTCTAGCACTGGTGCAGCCACAATGCAGCCTTGAGATAAGGGAACAAATGTTCCCATACCTTGAAGAAGCCTCTGTGACTGTCTCCCCACCGCAGGATGCAGTGCACACCCCATTGGCACAGCTGCACCAGCATAGGATTTGGCCCTAAGAGGGCTATCTTGGCCCTCCACTTGTGATCATGGAATATAGTTCTCCTTGTTTTGGCAGGGCCACTCTGGGTTGACTGCCTGGCTGCCATGACACCCAATGGCAGTGAGTCCAACTCCTGAAATTAATATTGAAACTACAGAACGGCTATACTGCCTAGAACCAGTTTTTTATTTAATAACCAAAATTAGGTTCTAAAGTTCTCAAAATTTGTGTTACCTTTTTCAGAGGGGGGAAAAAAAATTTAGATCCAGAATGTATGTGTCCTTCTCAGCAGGGTTGTTGTGGCCTCAGGAGATAGTCACATTTCCTGAACTAGGATGAGAAGAGAGGAATGAAGGAATAGTAATCAAACTTGAATCAAATCAATAGAAAGAAAGAGGGAGAGCGAGAGAGAGAAAGTAAGCCCCGTTATAGTCAATGGGCTTACTCCCAGGTAAGGGTGGACAGGATGGCAGCCTCCCTCTGCTCCCCCTCCTTCTCTGCCTCCCCCCCTCTTACCCCGGCGACCCCGGCCCGGCCGACAGAGCGGAGCTGCGCGTCTCGGGGTTGCCAGGGGCAACGGGAGCCGGTGGGCGTGGTGTCGGCGGCGTGACGCGCGCGGGGATGCGGTGACGCGACACGCACGGGGGGAGTGACGCAAACGCGCGCGCGCGCAGGCGGGGGGGAGGGGCCGGCAGCTTCTTTCCCTTTTCTGTTTCTTTTTTTCTTTTCTTCCCCTCCTCCCTCTTTTTTTGCCCCCTCCCTCCTCCTCCTCCTCTTTTGCCCCTCCCCGCACCGGTGGCCCTGCCCGCCCCACAGGCCCTCGGCCGCCGCCCCCAGGCCCCAGGCGAGCCCCCGCACCCCTGCCTCCCCCCGGAGCCGCTGCCGCCGCCTCTTCTTCCGGGGGTGAAGCGAGGTGAAGTGCGGGGGTGGTGGTGGTGGTGGAAGTGGTGAAGCTCCCGCCCAGCAGCAGCTCTCTGGGCCGCTTCAGAGCCCGAAGGTCCCCCTTGACCCCCGCATTTGTTGCCTCCAGAGCGAGCCTCCCTCCTCCTCTTCCTCTTCCTCTTCCTCCCCTCTCCCCCCTTACCCCGAGCCTCCCTCCCTCCTCTTCTTCCCCTTCCCCCAAGCCTTCCTCCCCCTCCCCAAGCCTTCCTCCCCCCTCCTCTTCTTCCCCTCCCCCCCAGCCTTCCTCCTCTTCCTCTTTGCCGCCTCTACCTAGGCTCTACCGCTCACGTCAGAGGAAGAGGGGGCACGGCAGGTCCCTTGCTCAGCACAGCCTCCCCTCCCCAAAGAGGAAGAGGAGGAGGAAGGCGGTAGGAACAGCACCAGCAGCACACTCCAGCCAGGGAAGGGGGGGCAGTCCCCCTCCTTCCCCCCCCACCTGCCAAGGTAAGAGAGACCTGGACTCTTTGAGGTGGTGGGATTCCTGCTGTTCCCCCCCCCCGCTCCTACTGGGAGGTAGAGCCTCTTGGGGGGGCATTGCATATAGGCTGGGGGGTGAAATGGGGGACTTGTGGTGTGTTCTGTGTCCTTCGTGACTGGTGTGCTGTGCTGGCTCAAGACTTAAATTCTCCAGGTACGGAAGAGCTGTGGAGGTCTTGTGTGTGTGTTTTTCTGCTTTCCCTGTGCAACAGGTCTGAGATCGAGAATGAATGGTGTTCATAGTATCATTTGAAATGGGCCAAGGTATGGAACAGCCCAGCTGTACGGAGGTGTGATGATGTGGTGAGCACAGGGATTGGAGAGAGCCTGGAGGGAGATGTGGCTCCTTTCCTGATGGGCCTGAGGGTCTCATTCTGCTGTTGAGTGGGGCAGATGAAGCATATTCTGTTTGCTTTGGTTGATGAGCCTGGCATTGACATTGGAGACTCTTCTATAGGCTGGAGGTACAGAGAACTTTCTCACCTCTTTGGCTGCCTCTCAGTTGCAATGCTCCTCTTCACTGTGGGCTTTTCAAAATCTGAGTCACAGCACCTCTTTGAAGCAGATGTCACTGTTTAGACTGGCCTTTGGAGTTCAGGATTAAGATGGGAACAAAGTG
Organism: Tiliqua scincoides; assembly: GCF_035046505.1. NCBI lineage: Eukaryota > Metazoa > Chordata > Lepidosauria > Squamata > Scincidae > Tiliqua > Tiliqua scincoides. The sequence goes on along the minus strand of NC_089822.1, from coordinate 125,190,273 downwards.
GAAATACCATGGAATTAGACAAACTCTTACCCTGTTTTCCTGACCGCTGGTTTTGAGGTGGGTGGTGTGGTTTGCTTTGTGTTCTTGGTTATTTGTCTCAAGTCCTTTGGGATGGAGTGAACTGAAATTCTAAGGCTGCAATCCAATCTGCACTCATCCAGGAGTAAGCCCCATTGCCTATAATGAAACTTACTTCTGAGACCTGCATAGGATTGGCCTACAAGTAAACGAAGACATTTGGAGGTGAAGAAGCCAAAGGCAAGTCCCAGTACATCTAGTAATAGACTTGCCCTGTTCTGTTTAGAATAATAGCCATTTTCCATCTTTTGTTTCAAGAACTTGCTGAAGGTAGCTGGCTCTCTTGATGAACCTGACAGCAGTCTAGGAAAGGTACTCTGACTGAGTCTAGAAAGTGTCTTATTCTGGAAAGCATAATGTGTTCTTTTGTACACCTACAGAGATCCTACACCCACAGGATTAAGAGATCCTTAGAATTTAACACTGTTTTCTATATCTAGGATTTCCTTTTTTAGGATTAATAAATGTATAAAGATAAATAATGCGTTTGTATATACCTTTGTAAAAGAGCAGCACTGAAACCTTCAGAGGAGTATGAGAACCCTCATGGGGAAGATCAAAACTTTACTGTCGAACAGGGGTCTTCAAAGTTTTCAGTATGATGGCCACTTTATATATTTTACACATGCTAGTGGGCTGAAAAAAAATCAGTTTTATGAATGAATGAATGAAATTGAAATGAATGAATAAGTTTAACTTGGTTCTTTTAAATAATTGGCATGATATGATTCAGAACAAAAGATAAATGTGATAATTACAAGGAACCAATGCCTTGTTTAAACTGAGAAATCATACATAATGAGTAAAAAGTCAAACATTAGCAAATGCTCTAACCAAAAAAAAGTTGCTGTGGGCTGCATAAAATCTTGTGGCGGGCCAGATTTGGGCCATAGTTTGGAGACTCCTGCTGTAGAAGTTATGTGTAAGTGGTTCCATATGACTATCAAAACTTTTAAAAAGCTTTGTACTGGAGCTATGAATGCTCTCTTTTTGCTTTACATCTAGTAAGCTTTCAGATGCTTCATGCAACATGTTTCACAGTTATATGGTGTGGGTGCTGTCTCCTTTTATCTGCTGACTTTTGTTTTCAGATTTATTTTGTTGTGGCAAAGGCTGTTTAATGTGTTCTGCGTCTGTTCTGTGTCCTCTTTTATTTAAACTAGCCTTCCATTCTTGTGATTGAAGTACTGTCTTTACTGAAGAGAGCCTGTGGCCTAGTACCATTTGGCAGCCTATTTCCATAAATTATACCCTTGATATTAACAAATGTTTGTAATTTAGGTGCTGTTATTTCAAATTTATATGTTGTAACTGTAAATAAATGGCCCAATAATGGAATTAAAAAGCAACAAAATAGTAAGGTGAACAAATAGATCCAGAAGAACTCACTCATTGAACACTGCTCACTGGACTGACTGAGGTGCCCACTTATATATACACCAGTGCCAATGTGACAGCACTCAAATGTTCGTGAAGCAGAGGAGAGTGATAGCTGAGCTTGTGGAGGGGTGTGCTGCCAAGCATGCATGTTGCAGTGGTGTGTTTGCAACACACTGTATAGGAAGGGACTCCCACCATTTGCCACAATAACAAAGTGAGAGAACATGGGTTTTTCTTGAGAAAAGAAAATCCACTCTGCCACTTGTTGTAACGCTGAATTAATTTCCCAACTTTTGGCTTGTGTCTGTACTGTTGACATGTACCTTTCCTCACCATTATTCAATTTTTTTTGCATATCCCTAAGCATCCTGGCACATACCCCTTGGGGTACATGTGGTCTACGTTAGGAACCACTGGCCTAGAGCATGCCAACATGTGCATGCAGCTCCTTGCTTATATGGCTGTGTTTTCTGAGTCATTTGCTGAGGCTCAAGTACCAATATTTTTGGGAGCGGTTTTGCTCAGGGCAAACTACTTGCTTTTACTTCAGGGCTTGGCATTTCCACTAATTGTAGTGTAATAGTTTTATGCATATATTACATATTCTAGTAACTGTGTGTGGAGGGAGAGAAGTTTTTGGTGGTTCTCAACTTTTCTAATGTTTTGTGATGCTCTGGTTTTCCCAAAGAGGCTTTGCTGCATTTTGAATCTGAGGATATTTTAGCATTTGGAGTAGTTTGGCTTTCATGCTGCTGTGACTGGTTTAAAAAGTTTGCAGTTTTATCCTATAATAGGTAAAGTTTAGTTCTGTCCTTTGCTTTAATAATTTTGTCTGTCTTGTACATTATCTTTTTCATATTGCCAAACTGGTGGTTTTGAAAGTATGCTTCCTATCGTTTGTGTGGTTTGTGTTCATATTGTTGTGCTCTTTGCGTGGTGTGTTGTTTTTTTGTGATGTAGTGTTCTTTTGATTTGGCTTCTAGTTAGAGAATCTCTTTTAACTGAGATTCTTCTGGGTTCTTGGTTGCAGACAGAAGGTACTGGGAGCAATTAATAACATCTTGCAAATATGAAGGGTGTATCTATAATTATTACATTCACCTGCTACAGAAATTGGTGCTGAGAATGAATGCTCATCCTCTTCAGTATATAGGCATGCCATGGCATCAGTAGGAGTTCTGATCTGGACCCACCTGGTGGATTACCAGGAGACCCCTTCAAACACCTTAAGGAAGTTTACTGAATCCAGATGCATTCCAGGGTGGAGACTAGGGCCTCTGAGTGACCCTGAAGAGACTGCCTGGAGCTCTGCAAATGCAGTGAAAGTACTGTACAACAATGGGGCAAGTTACTGGGGGTTTGTTTTTTTGTATTGGCAACCTTCAGTCTCGAAAGACTATGGTATCGCGCTCTGAAAGGTGGTTCTGGCGTTTGAAGGGGTCCCGTAGCGTCCATGGTATCTGCAGATAACTGAAACAGCAGATATTGGATCTGCAGATACGGGGGGGGGGGCGCCTATAGTTCCCCTTGCCCTCAGCTACGGCAGATCTGCACAAGTTGTGACTCTTCAAGCCGAACACAGGCCACTAACCACTTGTTATTGCTCATCAGGGTTTTAATAAACCTGCTGTTTTCTTTGCCTTCTAGTAATCAGCACTATGTAGTTTGTGTGTTGGGTTGCAGGTTGTGTAGACCTGTGCGAGCATTTATCAGTGGCAAGATAAACACAGACCAACACACATTTTGCTTCCTTAAACGTTACACCTATTCCTGGGTATATCTGTGGTGCTGATTCCAAAAATGACATCTATTTTGCCCTATCACATCTAGTTTTGGAGATATAGTATACCCTCATTAGTGAATGGTTCAAGTAGCTTCCTCATGAGGAAGCCCACACCATGACTTCCTCAGGAGAAAGCTGCTTGAACCATTCACTAATGAGGCTATACTATATCTCCAAAACTAGATGTGATAGGGCAAAACGGATGTCATTTTTGGAATCAGCACCACAAATTCATATCAAACCACTATAAAGCTTGGGAAAAACTTTTCTGACCCTCAATTTTGTAGGCCTGTGTAATTAGTGGTGTTAGGGTGCCATGCTGTATTCAGGAGGGAACTGTCACCACTGGTTCAGGGTGCCCAGTCACTTTCTTTGTCACCACTGGAAGAATTCAAGTGCCTAAGGAATTTTGAAATCTTTTTCCAGCCTTGCTTCTGAGAAATGTGGTTGGAAGTTGTGAACTGTACTATTCTCTGAGGCTGGGAAAGCGTGGAGGTTGCATATAATTCTGAACAATGCTGCAAGGTCCAGTTCTTGAGGAAAGAGCAAATTAGGTAGCCTACAGAGGGTGCTTTTAAGAACCAGGGAATATGGTATACTATTTCTGGTATGCTTAGTGGGCTGTGGTAACCTCCTGGGTGGAATGAAGGTGTTAGCCTGGCACACTGGAAGTAGGCATGTTGACTACCTCTTGATTTAATGTTGACATGTTGATTAATGTTAGCATAAGATATTAGGAAATATGTAAGCATCTTATTTGCTTGTAAGAAAAGGGAACATGTCTTTTGCATAGTGTAACGTGCTCCCTGATGCTTTCTTCCAAGGATTTTTAGGGACAGAATAACAAGGTGTTCAGGCAGGAGGTAAGCACTGAATGAAGGCAACATGTTCTCCTTATATTAAAGATGGACAGCAGCCGCTTGCCCAAGTAGACCAAGCAAACAACTTTGTGCTGAAGGGGATGGAGTTTGCAGCAGCATTGTTTTTGGCAGCGCCATGTGCTGTGTGTTTGGAATAAATTATTTTCTTAGTGAAAAGGGGAAGCTGTTCACTTGTTAAAGTTCTTGGTATGTGGAAGACCTGAGTTTATTACTCTGCTTTGCCACTCACTTCCTTGGGAAGGTCACTGTGGTTATGAACCTAAAAGCACTCTCTTGAAAATAAATTCCACTGAAATCAATGATGCTTTTCAACTAAATGGTGCTTAAGGCTGCAATCATAAACGTGCTTGCTGGGGAACAAGTACCACCGAACTCAGCAGGGCTTACTTCTGAGCTCACATGCTAAGGATCACATCACATGTCGCAACCTTGACTGCTGGTCCAGGGAAGCCTTACTTTTCTGTCTATAAAATTATCTCTCCACCTGGCAGGATATTTTTGTGGATAGATACATTAAATACTCGATGTGCTAGGGTACAGCTGTATTGGGGCCGTGTAAGCATCTAAAGATAGAACCTGTGAGCTCTTCAGGGGAGGGAACTGAACAAAACCTGTAGGAGTGAAAATACAGGCAGTGACCTCTCTAAGAATTTGTGATGACACTGAGTTCTATTTCTGACCTTGCCATCTTACCAAGGAAGAAGGCATAGTGAGGGAATTTTGTAATGAAGGCCTATTTCCATGCTTTACAGGGGCATTGGACTGGTTGATTCACAGTCTAGTGATTCTATTCCACAAACTAAAATGGTAATAAATTTTTTAAAAGACTGTACTGTTCAGTTAAGAGAACTGTGCTTCTTTTCAGCTTTCTAATCATCTTGAGCAGAAAGTGTTTCCTGGGTATTGGTACTGGCAATCCTATGTTGCTGCTTGAATTCTAGAGCTAAATAATACATTGTTGCTTATCCAGTAGTTCACTGTCTCTGTCTTAGTAGTAATTAGAATTGTTTGCAAGGCCATGTTTGAAAGTAAAAGCACTATTGCAATGAAACATTTTAAAACTGCTTTAAAGTAAGATGCCAAAAGTGCAATGCTGCTCCTTTAAAAAAAAAAAACATTCAGTAAACAAGTGAAGACACTTGAAAGATGGGGGTGGTGGTCACAGGAGATTCAGAACAAACAAAAGAGTACTTTTTCACATGTCACATAATGTATGAAATTCCTTACCACAAAATTTTAGATGGATTTTAAACGGAGTCTGTTGCTGGTACTTAACCATGATAGTTACAGTATATGGAGTGTCCGTGTTCAGAGTCACAATGTGTCTGAATACCAGTTGCTGGAAAGCAGCAAGGAAGGTCCCTTGCCTTGTGGCCTTTCCAGCAGTGTCTGGCAGGCTGAAGTGGGAAGCACAGTAACTTCTGGTCTGATCCTACAAGGCCCTCATGATGTTAGCTTGCTATATTCTTTGATGGCTCCACATCGGACCCCTTTGACATCCGAAGCAGAGTGAAGCAGGGCTGTGTTCTTGCACCATCTTGTTGGGGATTTTCTTCGCTGTCCTGCTGAAGCATGCCTTTGGAACCGCAACAGAAGGCATCTGTCTTCGAACCAGATCAGACGGAAAGCTCTTCAACCTCTCCAGACTGAGAGCAAAGTCCAAAGTCCAGCTGAAATGTCTGCGTGACTTCCTCTTTGCCGACGATGCAGCTGTCACTACCCACTCTGCCAAAGATCTCCAGCAGCTCATGGATCATTTTAGCAAGGCCTGCCAAGATTTTGGACTGACAATCAGCCTTAAGAAAACACAGGTCATGGTTCAGGATATGGACTCACCTCCCAGCATTACAATCTCTGCGCATGAACTGGAGGTTGTCCATGACTTTGTGTACCTTGGCTCAACAATCTCCGACACTCTTTCTCTCGATACCGAGCTAAACAAACGCATCGGTAAAGCAGCTACCACGTTTTCCAGACTCACAAAGAGAGTCTGATCCAACAAGAAGCTGACGGAACATACCAAGATCCAGGTCTACAGAGCTTGCGTCCTGAGTGCACTTCTGTACTGCAGTGAGTCATGGACTCTTTGCTCACAACAGGAGAGGAGACTGAACATGCGCTGCCTCGGCATCACCTGGCAGGTCAAAGTTCCAAACAACACAGTCCTGGAACGAGCTGGAATCCCTCGCATGTACGCACTGCTGAAACAGAGACGCCTGCGTTGGCTCGGTCATGTTATGAGAATGGATGATGTTCTCATGTTATGAGAATGGATGATGGCCGGATCCCGAAGGATCTCCTCTATGGAGAACTCATGCAAGGAAAGCGCCCTACAGGTAGACCACAGCTGCGATACAAGGACATCTGTAAGAGGGATCTGAAGGCCTTAGGAATGGACCTCAACAGGTGGGAAACCCTGGCATCTGAGCAGCCCGCTTGGAGACAGGGTGTGCAGCATGGTCTCTCCCAGTTTGAAGAGACACTTGGCCAACAGTCTGAGGCAAAGAAGGAAGGCCCACAGCCAGGGAGACAGACCAGGGACAGACTGCACTTGCTCCCAGTGTGGAAGGGATTGTCACTCCCGAATTGGCCTTTTCAGCCACACTAGACGCTGTTCCAGAACCACCATTCAGAGCGCGATACCATAGTTTTTCGAGACTGAAGATTGCCAACTACTACTATATTAAATGTCTTTACACTTCACAGAAGCTGTATAGGGGGGTTCTCGGGTTGGAGTTCTAGAGGTAGGAGTTGATCCCTCTTTGGCAAATGGGGCTGGGACTGGACCCAGAGACAAATCAGACAGATGTACATGTCCTATCAATAGCTATGGTTCATGATGGCTATATACTTTATTTAGGTTAAAACAGAGGTTTCCAAACTGCACTCAGTGGCACCCCAGGGTGTAGCAGCGCACTCATAAGGTTGCTGCTGGCCTCTTCTTCCTGGCTTGCTTGGCCAAGATTCACATGCAAGATTTTGTGTGATGGTGCCACTGTGATAGGGTTCTATGGATGAAGGGTGCTGTGGCAGCAGTAATTTTGAGAACAACTTGTTAGAGGTTATACGCCTTCTCTAAATACCAGGTGCAGGGGAGCAATGGAGGGGGAATGGATATGCTTTCATCTTAACTCACTGAGCCCTTGAGAGGTGCCTTCGTGCCTAGCAGAATTAGAAGAAAATGCTAATGGCTCAACAACTGCAGCCACTTCCACAGACTCAGTTCAGTAAGACCTTTATTGGCATAAAGACTCCTCTCCTGCACCCAGCACAATCTGTTAACCTCTTCTTTCCTGGAAGCCTCCTTCCCACTTTCACTTATGTTTTCTTGGGCCACAACTTGGATCTTAGAAGCAACCATTCTGTTCCTGTAAAAGTTATTATAGTCAAATTCCAGTTGCATCTCAGGCAGACTTGCCATCTTTTCTGTAAAAACTGCACTCTGTTGCCAACATTTGGTATAGTCTAAACCAGACTTACGCATTCTCTCCTTTGCCAACTCCATGGCATGCAGCTTCTTCACTGGTTCTGATTACCCTTGCTCCACTGGTTGCCTCCAGTTTGCAGAATCAGACACATCCATTCCAGATGCCACTTTTGGTAACTCCAATATATTAATTGGTTCCATCTCTCTTTCTTGCCATTGCAACTGTGGGAAAGTAGCTTTGGCAAATTTCCGTCACTGGACTAGCATTTGAATTTGATTTTTCAATATCTGTCTCAGAACTTGTACTCTGGCCTCTGACCCTCGCAAACTAGTAGTAGGCATCAGACTGTCCACTGCCGACATCATTACCACCCTCTTGCTTCTGGGACAGTCAAAACTCCAAGCATTCCATTTTGGGTGTAGGAAAATTCCACAACAACTCCCGATCACTGACAGGAAGCTACACCGCTTCTGGGACTACTTCAGCAGCTCCCTAATCTCTTGTTGCATTCCTCACTCCACAAAACACAGCTACTGTAAAATACATGTTAACCAGTGCAGATTGACCAAGGACCATGTATCATTGGTTAGCACCACCCAGTTCTATTTCAGGTGACCAACACCACTATTCCTCCTGTTAAGTACAGGTGTGCATCACCAAACACCGTGACTCACCACACCCACCTAACAAATCACCACTGGAGGTGCCCACCACTAATTATCCTGCCAGACACTTAGCAGGATCCACTACTATTCACCATATCAGGCACTTAAGAACGCTGGCTGCCACCATGTCACAAACATCACCCTTGCAGTAGGGAAGGACCAGGGGATTCCCAAGTCAAGTAGGATTTAACCCTCCTCCACCTACACCATCCTCCATAAACCCCCAAGGGCAATGTTTTCTATTTTTCTTACTTCAGGCCCCAGGTCCTATTAACATACATTTCCTTGGTCAATTATTGCACTCAATTTTCATGTATAAGATTTTTATTATAACGTTAAGGGAGCTTCAGTTGCTCCAAAAAAACATATTTACATGAGTTACAGTAGCTAAAACAAGAAAAGATAATATAACTAAAATAAGGCTAAAATTACCACCTTACAGGTCGCTCAGCATTTCTTTCAGTGTAAAGGCTGTTAACCCCCAGCTCCCTTCCTCCTGCTGTCTGCTCTTTTCAGACACCCACGCCCAGGTTTTATTCTCTAAATTATTGATACACTACACCTGAGTAGCCAGCAACCAACTTAATCCATCTTAAGGGGAAAGGTACTTGCCCCACCCTGTGACAAGTGGGCTTTCTAAAGGTACCTGGGCCACTATGGAATGATAGTTTAGATGGACTTTTGGCCTGACTCATCAGGACTCTTTTATGTTGCAGAGTGAGGCTGCATCTTGCTTTTGATTGCAAAAAATAGCAGAAATGTTTTGGGAGAAAGGAGATACATTGAGGTATGTCAGTAATTATGCATCAAGAAAATGCACACACCTGGTTTAAAGAATTTCTGTGCATGGCTATGCACTGTAAGTCAGGTAGCCACAGATATCCCCTTTGGTGACTGACTGAAACTGGAGCTTACTCTTATGTATACTGTATGAATGAATTCTAGCAGTGCTCTTTGCTATTCATATGGAGCATAGCAAAATGAAGCATTTTATCTTCTCAGTAGTAGAGTTTAGAATGCAAGTTCATTCTTGGTTATTCTTGTGGGCTCAAGTTTATTCTCCACAGAAGGGTGTCTAAGACTGGTATTCAGCCAGTCAAAAAACCTTGATCTATATACTGGTCCAGTGGTTCTCAAACTGGGGCCCCGCACCTCCAGTGAGCCCTGGCCTCTGCCCCCTTAAGGTACAGGGAGGGGGGAAGGCAGCGATGCGATCACCAGAACCACGTCACTTTTGAGGGGTGCAGGGGCTTGCTTTGACTTAGCAGAGGCTGCAGCAAACTCTCCCTGAGAGTTTGACAACTGCTGTATTAGTCAATTGTCAGATCATTTAAAACATCAGTTTATTATAATAGTAACAACAAGCAGATAACTATACTAATTAGACCAGAGTCTAGATCCCTTTCAGAGGCTTTATAATGCCACTATGTTGGATCACATAGAGAGTTTCCTTCCACAGCAAATACAATAGACTCCTTGGCTCAGGTGGCAGGTTGTGATGGTGCTTGTGTCATGCTCCCTCATGAACTTCATGTTTCAGTTTAGACATGCTTGCAGTTGTCACTGACAACCTGTAATAGGTACTATCTCATGTAGTTCTTGGGGGGGGGGGTTGGGAGGTCAGAAGCACTGAAAATATTGCTCTCCTGAGGACAGAATCAAAAGAAAAAAGGTAGCACAGCAACAACAACAACAAAACCACTCTGGGACACTGCAGTAGCAAATCCCTAATTATGGATACCCACCATACACACTATCTAAAAGAATCATCATTGAAAAGTCTTTATTCACTGTCATTTGTGTTGGTCAGTTTGTATGGTGGTAATTCAATGTTTCAGATGCAGGCATCTTGCAGGAATGTGTTGGACCTACAGAGATGTAATTTTACTTTAATTTTTTTTTTGCACCTTTTCGGTGTTTGCTAAGTGTAAAAGGACAACTGGCAACAGGAATATATTTTCATGCATACTTGGAGCAAAATCCAAATTCTTGCCATTGGAAATGAAGATAACAACAGAATGAGGAACCCATAGTTGCCTATCTCATTATGTAACGTTACATGATGTTATGATTTTGTGTATTGCTCTGAAACATCAAATATTTCCCAATATCAGAAATTAAGTGTATATGTGCACAGAAGTTTTGAAAGTGGACAGATGTGCTCATGCATAATCTCTTTTCCTGCCCACTCTGCTTCTCCTGGTGCTGGTCCCTTACCAATTCCTACGAACAAAAGTGTTTCTATAGTGCAGTGCTTCCCAAACTTTTTAGAGCCACAACCCATTTTATATAAATACAGTGTATAAATGATTTATATAAATAATTTAAATAGCATGATGCCAAATTAGTCAGCAAATGTGAACATGGTAAACAATCAAGCGGGCTGAGCGCTGGCTGTGGCCTCAAGGCATTGTGGTGCACTACCTGGCTAACGCAGCTTTGGAACACCTAAATCTTTACTCAAGAAGTCTCCTTATTCCCATGGTATTAATCAAGTGGATGGCAATAGGTTTTTCGCCTACCACCGCAATGCCTCCCTCCCTGTGATTCCACAAGGCTGCATAGGGCTGACCAGGCACCTTAAGCAGGGCTGCGGATCTTATGAGAATGTGGATCGTGATATATTGGTAGGTGGGAAATAGGCTGTGCAAAGGCAAGATAGTGCAGGTTGGCATTTTGGGTCTCCTGCTGGGTCCGCAGGCCATAGAACACTCAGCCAAGTGACCTCGTAACCCACCAAAAATTGACTCATGACCCATAGTTTGGGAACCGCTGCTTTAGCAAATAAAACCAAAGACCAATCTCATTCGGCACTCTGTCTGCATGGATTTGTCTAATCTCTTTTAAAATCCATCTCTACTGGTAGCTAATATTATTACAGTGAATTACATAAAATATGTATTGTTGAGGATCGGTCTTATTTGCGGACTATGAAAGAATGTGGAAAGCTTCCATATGATTCATAACTTTAACTGTCATGCCCCCCTCTTATTCTGCCCCTTGAGACTTTCTTAAGATGCTCTATCCCCCTAGTCATGTTAGTACCTTTTTTTTGTACCTCCACCAGCTCCTTGTCCATTCACACACAGATGGGAGCATTTGTGAGACCACCCAGGACTGTGTAGCAAGACAGTTGAGGAACCTAGAAATATGAGAGTGGCATCCAGGAAATTAATAGACTATTTCAGTTCTCAACTGGCATCTAGGAATTTGCACTCTTTGAAATGTGTGTGGGATTGGCCCCTAAAAATGTGGTTTAATTTCCCCCCCTAGATCTGCTATGCAGTCTGCACAGTGAGACCCAGAGTTTTAGTCTGTGTGTAAAGGTACTTCCACACAGGGAGGGGTGTGTGTGTGTGTTTTTCCCAAGGGGTGTGCTTTTGTCTCAATTGCTGCTTTGGCTTGATAATAGAAATATTGAAACAAAAGTATTGTTAAATTAAGTAAAGTTAATAAAAGTATTGGAAATTGCCCCAACTGCTAGATTAGATGAACTGGAAACATTTGGTCTGGCAGTTGCTGCGATTGCTCCCTTATAGTCTGTTAATGGGCAGTATAAAAGCAGCTAAATAGAATTCTGTGTGTGTGTTTTACAAGTCTTGATATGTCAAGAAGCTATGGTGTTGCTTGCTTTCTCTGATCTTAAGTATATCCGCAAGAATTTGCTGCCTCCATCCCTTCCCAGTTCAGCGTCATAATTCAGTGGCTGTCCTGCTTTCCAAAATGGAACAGACAAATGCACGTGCATGCCTACAAAACAAAACACAGCTGGCAGCAGAGCTAATTTTGGTCTACATGAAGTGTTCTTTGTGGAAAGGAATTCCACCAGTGATGAGTCTCGGTGGAGTCTTTTGACCTTTGATAATTCCTCATTTCTTGCAAGGGAGTCTTTGCAAGTGGAATGCTTCTCCTAAAATCCAGGCATAATTTGAAATAATTAACATTGCTTTCCATACCCCTCCTTGGTGCTCTGGATAACATTGGCAGCTGTTGGCCACTATTTCTTTTTGTTTTGGAACTCATCTTGGTAGCTCTTTACCAAGATGAAAGATGAGACTGTTTTCAGTGAATTGACTACTTACCAGCTACTGGGTTTTTAAGAGTCTTGTTAAAGATATACATTTTAAATATTTGATGCTTTTAACATCCAGCATTTCAACATTTGTTTTAAACTATTACTGCCCATTCCGAGAGTTTGGAATGAAATGAGCTGCATCTTCAATATAATTTTCGTAATAGAAATAAGTGGTAGGAGAAGAAAATACTCTATGAAGAAATGTCGAGGGTTCTTTTTGTGTGGGTTTTTTTTGGTACCTTTAGTGGCAGAGGGTCTTTAGAAGCAAGAAGAGTTGATCTTCAGGCTCAAAACCCTGGTTTGACACTTCCAGTTATGATATGGCTTCTGTGTCTTTGCTTGACTTTTGAGAAGATACCAGAGATTCAGTGGTCCATTTACTTGAGAACTTAAGAGGAGGGTTTGACTTGTAGTAACTTGACTCTGGTAATTCAGGTGGTGTGAAAGGCAGGGTGGGTAATTCTTAGGAAAAAATTGGTTTAGTGTAGGACATATACAGATCTATATGAAGTGGAATGTCCATGTGCAAGAAGCTTAAAGGAGGGGGCCAGGGTAGGAGGCAATATCCTTCCTAGTTTCAGATAAATAGTAGGGATTGGAATGACTCTTTCTCTTCCCCAACTGTCCTCTACAATTGTGTCAGTGAGTGTTGTGGGGGAGGAGTGTCCCTATACCAGTAAATTCTTCACAATTCATCACTTTGTATTTCTGTTTCCAAACTCAGGGATTCTGTTTAGAGGCTACTGTAAGATATATACTGTCAACAAAGAGACTGGAATGAGGGATTAATTGAAAGCACAAAAAAATGTTTCCTGTTTTCAGCGAGGGGATTTAAGACTTAACTTCCATTCAGACTCTCAACCTACAAACCACATTTGGTGCTGACTGAAGTCACAGAAACTGAGTTTGGGTTAATGTTATTCAAATTGGGTATCCTTCTTTCTGTCATGTGAGCATGGAATGTTCAGAACCATTTTATCTGCTCAGGAATAGACTAGCAGAAGGGGTCAAAAGTCAGAAGAGAGCTGCATATAGTTGGTGGCAAGGAAAGCTTGAACTTGGATGTCTTCTTTGTTTCCCCAGCACCTTTTGCCTCACCTGGTGTCTGGAAAAATGAACAGTTATGTGAAAGATTCTGTTTCGGAGCATAGCACAATATGAACATATGAGCTGTTGGCAGAATGGAATGGATGTCTCTGAATTGGGAATAAAACCTTATGTGAACTTTAACAAGCTTTAGCTTGTTTCTTTTGTATTAATTGGTTCCCTGTCCCAGATAAGTATTTGTAACTTGATTATTTTTACAGTAATATAATTTAAATTAAACAGGAGTCGACAAGCAGAAAATGAGAACTGTGAGGTAATAGCAGTGAGGTAATAACATTCTTAAAATGGCAACACTAGAACTTGAGAATTCACTGCCCTGAATCAGTGTTTAGCATTTAAACAATGAAATATTCTATTAATATGGTCTAGCATTGGATGAGGTCAAATGCTGAAAATATTTCAGCATGTGTATAAGTGAATGGCTACATTAACAAGGTCTCTGTTTGTGGCTGTTTTGAAGAGTTTATGAAGAGGTCAGAATATCTTTGCTGCCGCCCCCCCCTTTTTAAAACCATAACATGCTTACATAAGGATCTACCTGGTTCAGTTCATAGGCTTATATGAATGCAGCTGTCCATCCCTGTTAAGTTCTATCTGGGTCCCATTGAATTGGCTGGATCTGACTCTAGATGCTAATGGAGTTTGTTGCTGGTTTGCACCTACTAAGGTCAAATCTGCTAGTTTGCACCTCCAGGAAATTTTAACGTTTATGTTCAAAAGGTTTATAGATGTCATCAAAAGGAGATGGTGGTGACAGTGAATGGTTTCAGAGGCCAGTTCATTGACTTATACACTCAAGGCATTTCTCACCTTGAAATTGTAGTAAAATGTTAAGCTTTATAAGCTAAAAAACTTTAGCTGCCTTAAGATTTTGTAATAAAGTGGGATATAAATCGTAATACACACTGGAGAGGATTTGGTTCAGAATATCAGATTGAAAGGAAAGTTGCCAAACGGATGCTGTTCTGATGGTTGAGATGTACAACTGCTTTCTTTGTATCATCATCATCATCATCCCACTGCCTTTATTGGCATAATGAATATACAATAAACATATAAAAAAATCAATAAACAGTTAAAAAAAACCCTAACCTTCCTTTACAATTGTATATGACAGCCTCCTCCTTCTCTTAATAATTAAATTCAATAAAAATGTCACTTTCACTGAAAGATCTTCATTATCTGAAAGGATAAACAGAATTTTTTTCCAAGTTGGCCCAACCCACCCTCCTGTCGGGAAGACCTTCAAGAAATGCTGAATGGAGGTCTTTGTAAAGGGGACAGTACAGAATCATATGTTGTAAGAATTCAACCACACCTAAAGGGGCAAGCACATATTCTCGCCTCCAGAGAAATAATAATCACCTGGCAGGACAAAGTTCCAAGCAACACAGTCCTGGAATGAGCTGGAATCCCTAGCATGTATGCACTGCTGAAACAGAGACGCCTGCGTTGGCTCGGTCATGTTGTGAGAATGGATGATGGCCGGATCCCAAAGGATCTCCTCTATGGGGAACTCGTGCAAGGAAAGCGCCCTACAGGTAGACCACAGCTGCGATACAAGGACATCTGCAAGAGGGATCTGAAGACCTTAGGAGTGGACCTCAACAAGTGGGAAACTCTGGCCTCTGAGCGGCCCACTTGGAGGCAGGCTGTGCAGCATGGCTTTTCCCAGTTTGAAGAGACACTTGGCCAACAGTCTGAGGCTAAGAGGCAAAGAAGGAAGGCCCATAGCCAGGGAGACAGACCAGGGACAGACTGCACTTGCTCCCAGCGTGGAAGGGATTGTCACTCCCGAATTGGCCTTTTCAGCCACACTAGACGCTGTGCCAGAACCACCATTCAGAGCGCAATACCATAGTCTTTTGAGACTGAAGGTTGCCAACTAGTATCTAAAATAGCATATCCTAGCTGATGAATATATTATTAGCTACAGAAATAATCCAGGACAGACAGATGCTGAAACCTGTCTGAAAATCCCATGTGTGGAATGGCTGGTAGCAATGGGAAGGAAACTGACATATATGTAAAAGGGGTGACTTGAACATCAACAAAGAGAGTCACTCTTTTTGGCATGTTGATTTACTGTATAACTAGCATGGTTCCTGTGATGGATTGTTGGTTCCCTGTCCTGAGAATTGTGTGACTTTGAAGTCTTGCATGTGGTGACAATAATCAACAGTTTTCCTTTTTAAGCAGTAACTGTTCTTTTGGCCTTGAACCTGTGGCACTTGACTTTTTTCAGGTTGTTCTATCTGGATGATAGAACTGACAAGGCAAGGAATAATAAGTCTTTCATCTTCATTATAAGATGAAGAAAAACACAGCCTGTGACTGTCTTTGCAGGAGAGCATTGGTTCTGCTCTGGAATCCTGGAGAGAAGGCTGTCTCCCTCAAAACTTAGTCATGCAAGATGAATATATGAGCAATCCTGCCACACCAGACTAAAGTCCCAGCTGATCCAGCATCGGTTATCCCACAGTGGCTAGTCAGATGTCTCTGGGAGCATCATGAGCAGAACATGGAAGACATTGGTGTTCACCAGCAACTAGTATTACTTGGCATGTGGCCTCTGAAGGTGAAGGTTCTACTTAACTATTGTGGCCAATAGTCATTGAGGGACCCTTCATCCACAAATTTGTCCTCTTTAAAAGCCATTTGAACTAGTGGTCATTTATCTTGTGACAGCGAGTACATTTAATTATGTGTTGTGTGAAAAAGTGCTTTTGTCTGTCCCAAATGTATGAACAATCAATTTCTTTGGATAAGCCTGAGTTGTTGTATTATGAGAGAGGAAGAAAAAATTCTCATTTGCTCTCTCTTTCACCACACTGCATAAATTTATAAAATTCTTTTCTGTCTTCTCAGTCGTCTGTTTTCTTATCTATAAAGCTCCATATGTTTGATCTTTCCTTGTAGGAAAGTTACTGCAATCACTTGATCAGTTTGCCTACCTCTTTCTGCATTTTTTCCTTCTTCTTGATATCCTTTTGGAGGTATGGTGACCAGAACCATACATTTAGTCCAACTGCAGTTGCATCACATGAGTATATAAAAGGAATTATGCATTGACAATTTATTTATTATTATTATTAATCATATTTCTACCCCACTTCTTGGACCCAACATGGCTTGCAACAATTCCAAAAGTATAAAAATAATAAAAGCACAATTAAAATTTTTTGACATAACAAAACATTAAAACAATTTAAAAACAAATTACAGTAAAAGCACAAATATGATAAAAATGCAAGGGCTTCAGTGAAACACCATATTAAAGGACCAAGCTGTAAAAGCTATTGAGCTGTCCTAGTTTAAAAAGACTGAGAACTCCGCCTGTGTAAAAAGAAATGTCTTCAGGCCCCGTCGGAAAGTCTCTAAGGAGGGAGCAGCTTGTAAATCAAGGGGGAAGGAATTCCATAGGGTTGTACTACTACTGTTCCTTGCCATCGCCCCTTGCACCTCCCTAGACAGCAGCACTTGTAAGAAAGCTTTCTTCAATCACTGGAGAAAGCTCCAATAAAGCTTTGGGGATGAACCATATTATCTAGAATTAGGCAATCTCTCAGATACCTTGGCCCCAAGTTGTATAAAGCTTTAAAGGTCAAAATCAGCACCTGTTTGCCTGGAAACGAATGGGCAGCCAATGCAGCTGCTGGAGCAGTGGCCTGACAGAGTCGAACCCAGCAAACTGCTGCAGGGTGCCTGGTAAGGGAGATGGATTAACGCTGGCCCATCGCAACTCCCTCTCCCTGTCCCTGCAGTTGTGGTTGCTGGAAACCTGGTGGACAAAGCTGGGAGGGACAGCCTGCCCCATCCAGCCAGCTCTCTGTAATACATACCAGGTCTGCATTCTCATCCAGGGTTAGATTCTAAATGATATGGGTTTTATTATTCACCAATCTGGTATTCAGAAGCAGCAGCTTTAGATTCAGTGAATCACTGCCACGAGCACAGCCATCCAAGAGTTGGAGGAGGGACCATCTGTCTATGATGGACCCTCCTTCTCCTGGAATGGCCTGTTCAATCCCCACCACCATATCTTCCATGACCTGTCATCCTTGTGGCACCTCCTTCCTTCTCTTCCCTCAAGCTCCCTTCTAATGACAAACATATTGGCAGGGCTTAGCTTCTGAGACTGGCCCATCAATTTAAAGCACTCAGCAAGCAGCCTATAAAAAGTTCACCCACAAGCTTACTTAAGCTAAGATAGTCAACCATCACCCCGATCCAGGGTACAAGAATTAGGCCAATCAACATACCATATCAACCTTCCTGCTCTTGCCCCTCTCAACAGGGCTTCCCCCTCACTGACGCTCAGGTCTTATTCCCAGTTGTGGCCCTGGATCTTCAGTCCTTACAACATCACCATCAGTTCAGTATTAATACCACTGCTGCTACTGCTGGTTAGATCTTCCTCTGCCCAATATTAGGTCAGAGCCAGCTCCACTCCCTCAAGCCAATGGTGTTTTGGGAAGAGATGAGTTGGAGCTAATATGGTCAAAAATATGTTGGTTCCCGTGCTCTGTCTTGATGTCCCCATGGATGGAGTTCTGAAAATACAGTATACTGCGAGTGGATAATCCAGGGCTAAGGGGTAACCCAAAGGGTCACACCTCTGAGCATGCCAAAGGCCTTATACTTGGAAGGGAGCCAGGGCAGGCTTTTCACACAACACAACCTGCGTGTTACCACTCTTCTGCCTCCCTGTTCCATGCAAGCCAGTAGCCTTGTACCTGGAAAGGAGTCGGGGCACAGTGAAGATTTCCACACAATACAGCCCAGGTATTACCACTTCCTTCTCCCTTGCTCTTGTGGAACAATCTTATGGGAGATGAAAGATGGCTAGCAAGAAGTGCTCCCAGTTGCATCCTGTAGAAAGATGGTATGGAGCAAGACTTGGAAAAAAAAAAAGTGTCCCTATCCTTTCTTTGCACCTGGCTTATACATGGACCTAATGAATCCTCCTGGGAAACGTCTATTTTTGATTGTGACCCGAGGCTAAGCTAGAGCCTTCAGGCAAACCGCAATGTGCAGGCTTCAGGATTGCTGTCAGTTCTTACAGCCATGGGAGAGTAGTTCTGGGCTGTCCCTTTGTGAAAAGGCTCTTGAAGCCTGTTTAAAATGTTATTAAAGTTGATGGGATTGGATTGGCACCTTAATTGGTTTGGGAATTAAAATTAAATATACAGCTGTATTGGACTAGAGCAGAAGTTCAGTTAGTTTAGTCCAATTTATCCCTGCTTATGACTTCTGCCTGATGCTGCAGATAGAAAAGAGGGTAATGACTGTCAGCCATTATATTGTTCCCTCTTCTGGGCAATATTGATCAATTTTTCTGTGTGTTATCTGACCCTGGTCCATTTTAAGTGCCACTTATTAATATTACCACTTTTAACTGGCATGTTAATAGTGTTTTAAAAACAAGTGTGTTAAGCACAAATTGGAGTACCTTCCAGAATCTGTTTGATGGTCCTGATCATTTGAGTTGCTCTTCATCTGTGTGACTCAGTAGCAACCTTTTAAGGGTGTCAGCCAGAATGGCTAATGGTATAAAAGTTGTGGACATGCTTTGGTTTTTTAACAGGGAATACTGAGATTTTCTGTTCTGTTCATTTGAATTTTTGTTTTGCACTTTTTTTAGGGTATTTAATGAATTGCCTTATTTGAAAAGCCTGTGGTGAAAGAGGCACATAAAATTGGGTTGACCTTGTTAAAAGGGTTAAAAGTAGGATGAGGGAGGAATTGGAACAGGCAGGGTGGGCAGGCAGAACAGGCTGTTGTTCTCAGCATTTGGCTAGCTATACATTTGAGAAGGAAGAAAGTCAAAAACGTGAATTTGATTTCTTCACATGCCTTGACCTGACATGAATTAATAGTTCCTTATACCTGCAGTTTTCAAACTCTCCTGGAGTTTGAAACCTGCAGTAAGTCCTTGCAGGAGCGGGGGGAGGTGGCGGGGGGGGGAAGGGAGGGTGCAGGGACTGAGGTGCACTCCCCAGTCCCTGAAGCAGCCTTCGCTGGGTGCGGGAAGCCCTGCGCGAGTGCCTGCAGGGCTCCCCAGGTTGTCAAAAGCCAAAGTGGAGCAATTGTGCTCCACTTCCGTAAAACCGGAAGCGATCACTCCACTTTCACTTCTGCTGACCTGGGGAGCCCTGCGGACACTCGCGCAGGGCTTCCCGCACCGAGTGAAGGCTGTTGCAGGGCCTGGGGAGTGCACCCCAGTCCCTGCAGCCCCCTGAGCGACATGATCCTGGGGATTGCGCTGCTGCCTTTCCCCCTGCCCCCCCTGCCTCCCCCCACCTCTTCAAGGACTTACTGCAGCTTTCAAACTCCGGGAGAGTTTGGTAAGTGCAGCCAAGCCCCTGCAGCCCCCTGAGCGGCATGATCTTGGGGATCGCGCTGCTGCCTCCTCCCTGCCTCCTGGCCACCCCGTCCCTTACAGGGAAAGAGGCCAGGGCCCTCGATGCCCCAATCTGAAAACCTCTGCCTTATACTTGGGGTGTTTGTTTCTAGTTGAGTAAAATAGAATTACAGTCCAAGTCTTACTGAATACAATGGGCTTACTTCTGAGTAAAATAAATGTTTCAATAAAATAAACGTTTTGAAACACCTCTACTTATACCTTAACTATGATTAATAGAATAGGAGGAGGCTGCTGTCTGATATGCTTATTTCCTTCCTCTCTGTGCAGACTTTTTCCTTCCCTCTTTGAACATAAATCGAAGTGAGCTCTAGCCACAGTTACCTTGAAACCCGGGTTTGAAACTGGCTTTCAAGGCCTGGTTAAAACTCCAGTTAACAGCTAACTGTTAATGCTGTTAGTATTAGTTTAATGCTGCCCTGGGGTTCCTACTGGAAAGGAATAATGGAGGAATTCATTTGGGAGGGGATTTGGAACTTACAGCCAGCTCCCAATTGCTTAATCAAGTTTAAGAGAGCAGGAAATGTTACACTCATAACAGACCTTATTGTCTCCAGCTTATCAATCTGATAAATTTCCAAACATTTTTTCAGTCAAATACAGAATACATAAATATGTAATGTCTGCTTATGAACAGGTTAGGTTCCAGTGATCTGTTCTTAAGGCCAGCATCATTATTATGGGTCATGAACAGCCCTGACCTTAAAAAAAGTTTTTTAAAGACTGGAAGACTTGTATTGGTAACCAGTGGGAGAATTGCCAGTTAATTTCCCCAGACAGCAGCCATGGTTAGATTGGAGTCCTTCAGGGCCCCTTGCGATACTTCTGGAGACAGAAGCCCTGGAAAGTACATAAGTAGGGTTGCTTATATATCTAAGCAGATTCTAGGCTTGACTAAAGGCCTGTAGCTCTCTGTCTGCTCTCTGAGTGTCACTCCTATGTCTTAGGTAGCATCTCTCTCTTGAAAAATGCGCTCCTGTTGGTTAATGTTGTAAGTTTCTTTATACAGTAATTTCATTTTGGATTGGCTTTCCCCTTCTCTATACTCTGTGTCAGTAGCAATATAGGAATGTTGTGCCTGTGGTTTACTGATAACAATGGGATTGTTTCTATTACTATAGACATGTTTATTTATAAACAGTGTCATATATCTTTCTTTGGCAAGTTTTATATCTCCATTAGTCAACTGCTCAGGTTGCAGTGAAACCTGATGTAACTGTGGAGCTCTCTGGGAAATATTGGCTATTGGCCCTCTACATATATCATCACCATTGTTGTCATGGTGAGCATATGATTAAATGATCACTTAATTCTGGTGAACAGAATTGGCATACCCTCTTCAGCCATCATATTTTGCCCCTTGGGGGAGGAGAATCTACTTTTCTTCCCCATAAAGTTTCTTGGGGGGAGGGGGAAGGAAGTGCTGTTGGATACTCCTGAATTGGGCTTATAGGCAGGCAATGGATTTGATATGCTTATTCATGAAGGGATACAGCAGTGCTTTGATAAGGCAGTACCATTATTGGATTGGATCTAAGCCCTCTCTTGTACATGCTTCAAAAGATTGCTGTGTCCTCTCCAAATGAGACTTCCTGTCTCAATTGAGGTTGGGACCCACAGGTTGAAGATCACTGCTCTAACTGACTGCGCAGGAGCTGGCAGTAACATGCATAAATGCCCTTTTTACTTTCCTCAGCTTGTATTAGTTCCCACTCTATGCTTGCCTTTTGTCTACTACTTTCCCCTGAATCTTCACTTCAGCAAGATCCTCTTCCAATCCCTTCCCCAGTCTCCTGTGGGCAAGTGCTGCCTATAGTTAAGTGCACTCAAGCTGGCCTCTTTCACTCCCTCCATTTCTCATCCCAGAAAATAGACAGTGGCACTAACTCCTTCTTCCTTGTGTTCCCAAGACTGGTAGGGGGAGGGAAGAACCCATTTGTGAGTCCGTGGAGCTGGCCTGGAGAGCAGACATTGGTAGGAAACTGAAGTGGATTTATTTTGTAACAGGAAAGATTGTTCCAACACCAGAGCTTTAATTTCTAGGAAAAACAGGAATAGTCAAGAACTGATTGACCCTTTTTGAGAGGATACTGGCCTAGCAAAAGACTGACTTGGTTGGGTTTAGTCATTGAGATTAGTGGTCTCCAAACTGGTGACTGCTATGTCCTGGAAAAACCCTCCCTGTCCCGGCCAGCGCTTACTGTCCAACGGAGTGCTTCATCTTATTGCCCTCCATTGCTGTACAGGGACACTCTGGACAATCATGTCTATTACCCAGTGTCCCAGCAGGATGTTTGGGCAGACGTGACTGCCTGAAGCATCTCTGTACAGCAGTGAAGGGCTGTGAGGGAGCTTTGGCAGAACAGTGAAGTTCCACTCATGGGGGGGGGGAGGGATTAGGCAGGGTGCCAGATCTGGCCCGCAGGCTGGAGTCTGGAGAAACCTGATTTAGGTCACTGTGATTTCAACATGAGAGAGTCTCATCAAGAATAAAGTTAACATAGTTGAACCTCTGTACGTAGATCTATAAAGCAACTGCATTTGGTAATCATGTATGCTGAAAGTTAAATGTGCATGCATAAAATAGTGTTCTGTGTTTGGATTCAGAGAAGAGCATCTGGAGAAAATGACACTGGCTTCGTAATATGGCTTGCTGTTACAAGCTAGACAATGTTCATGTTGTGAACCAGGAAACTATGAATTTTATGCCATTACTAATAAAAACAAGAAACTGTCCTGTATAAATAATGCAGCAATATCGTGCTTTCATTTATCCTCCATTTGGTTTAAGTTTTTAGCCTACATCTTCCCTAGGACTTGGGGTAGGGTATATTGAAAAGTATGCAATATCAAAAGATTCTGATTTAAGTTATATAAACCCTTCCCCTGTGCCACATGGAGGGAAGACACGCTGAAGATTTTTATTCATTGCCAGCAACTAATCCATGGTTTTAAAAGTGGGATGGATTCTTGGAATTGTGCCTTCCTGCTTCCGATGCATGGGGGGGGGGGATTAAAAAAATCTTAGCCATTTTGATAATTCTTTTGATTTCTTAAGCATGGTTAAGCAGCAGGGACACATCTTTGTTCTACCCTCCTAACAGGACTCTAAATCAGGCCTGTTCCTGGTTAAGCAATTGGGATGGCCGCAGTGGCCCCAAGTATCTGCTCACCCACATCCCAAAAATACAGTGGTACCTCACATAACGAATGCCCCGCGCAGTGAAAAACTCGCAGAACGAAAGCGTTTTGCGAAGTTTGGTAACTCGCACAACAAATTTTTATGACCCGTGCTTCGCAAGATGAATTTTTGTTTTGTTTTGGTTTGACTTAAGGGGGGGATCTTCATGCCAGTTTATGATCCCGTTCACCCTAGTAAGGGGAGGATCTTCATGCCAGTTTATGATCCCATTCACCCTAGTAAGGGGTGGATCTTCATGTCAGTTTATGATCCCGTTCACCCTAGTAAGGGGCGGATCTTCATGTCAGTTTATGATCCCGTCCACCCTAGTAAGGGGAGGATCTTTATGTAAGTAAGTCCCATTGTGCTTGCTCCCAGGAAAGTTTGCACAGGATTACAGCCTTCAAACTCCCCACTCAGCATCCCCCCCATCGCTCATTCACCTCTCACTGTCCCATTTCCCCCCCATGATCACGGCAAAAGCAAGCAATTGAGTGCAGCTGCTCTGTCCTCCCCAGCTTAGAGCACAATCCTGTGCGTGTCTCCTCAGAAGTAAGTCCCATTGTGCTTGCTCCCAGGAAAGTGTGCACAGGATTACAGCCTTCAAGCTCCCCATTCAGCATCCCCCCCCGTTTTTGAAATCCTCTGTACAGTATGTATGCCTTTAAAGAGCACTTAATAAACACTTTGTAAACCAAATTTGACTTTGTTCTGACTTTTCTTGCCCATAGGAACGCATTAATTAAATTTCAATGCATTCCTATGGGAAAACGCACTTCGCAAAACGAAAAACTCGCATAACGAAAGGACTCGCGGAACGGATTAATTTCGTTATGCGAGGCACCACTGTATAATGCATGTGAAATATTCATTTAGTTGTGTAGAGGTGATGGCTGGAAATCATCGCATGATTTGGGATCTTTTTTTCACCTCACCTCTTAACTGTCCAACTATCTTCTGTTACTCTTCTGGAAATTAGTACCTGTTAACTGCTTTCTGGCAGTCCCAAGATAGTGTTCATTAGTCACAACACAGCCTAACAAAGAAGTTGCTATTTATTTTTCACACTTGTGTACTGTTTCCTCAAAGGAGTTCAGACTGGCGTACATAGCCTCCTCTCCTTTTATCCTCACACCAGCCCCATGTCTAAGTCCAACTCCAAGACCACTACATCAGCAGTTTCCAAATCCTTGGGAGTTTGGGAACCAGGGTAAGTCTTTGTGGGGGGGGGGGAGCGCGAAGACAGCAATGTGAGCTGCAGAATTGCTTTGTGGCCAGGGGTGTAGCGAGCCCCACGAAACCCTCCGCAGGTCTCCACAAGTCTTAGAATGGTAAAAGTGATCGGAGGGCTTCCTGGGGCTCTCCACACCTTCTCAGTCTAGGGCATCCCAACGCCCAATTTGAGAACCTCTACACTACAGAGAAGTAGGGACAAGTACAGTTGCACCTGCACTTTTGAACTGTTATGTGACACATGTTCTAGAAGAGCAATTCTACAGTGTCAACCAAAAGTCAAAGGATGGTGGATGAGAGACCAGCTTCTGATCATAGCTTTGAGATAGGCCTCTAGAGGTGAGACCTTGCTAACCTTCCTGGTTCCCTTGTTGCCTGTGGTCTTTCAGTCCTCTGCACTCTCTCTTTTGTATAGATGCTTTTAGCTCTTGTCATAATAACCCCACAAATTGTGCTGCTATATTTAGGGCTGTGTCAGCACGTCCATTATGAGACCCCTATTTTTCAAAGAGAGGTCTGCAGTCCAGCTTCAGAACTGATTTTCACTCTGAAATAGAACTGCTTGGGAGCAAAATCTCTCTCTCTCTCTCTCTCTCTCTCTCTCTCTCTCTCTCTCTCTCTCTCTGTGGTTGCAGAGTCTTAAATCTCTGTCATGTGCTAATGCCTTTAAACAATACCTCCTTAGATCATGGGTGCAAACAGTTACAATCCAGATGTGCAGGGAAGTTTAGCAATTATGTGGGGCAAGTTAGGGCATCAGCTCCTTTTGCCCGGCTGATCTTTCATGGGTCAGAAAGAGTACTGTATTGTTATGGCTGCCCCTCTTTATGATACTTTGGTATTCTTTCTGGTTAGGGAACTGGACTTGAGACAGTGAAGCCTAGGGCTGGAAACAGCAATGTGATAAACTTCTTAGAGTGCTGGTAGAAGCAGCTGTGAACAGTGCCACGGCGTGCTGCTTGATGATAGTCAGAAGGCTGATAGAGTAAAAGACTGGGCAGATGGCTCTCTAAAAACTATCTGTAAGACTGCTGTGGTTTGTCCGGTTGTTTTTTAAGAGTCTTTTTTTTTCCTTGGCATTCTGGGTACTAACTTATCAAATTGGGTTACTAGTTGCTCTAGCTTTGCGACTGGACCTATATCCACACTGTGTTCAAAAGGACTGTTATGAGGGAGAAATGTAACTAGGGCACTGAGCTACAACTTGCCAGTCTTGTATCTCTGACCCAGTGATTTTCAACCACTGTGCTGTGGAACGTGGGTGTGCCATGGGAGTTTGGGGGAGGGTCATATATGAGATGGGCCATTGGGGGATGTGAACCCCCAGCCAGCAGTGCAGTGTGTCTTTCAATTGTCAAACTGATGGTGTGGCTTGACGATTTTAGTACCTTCTCAAGTGTGCCATGAGATGAAAAACGTTGACAGTTGCTGCTCTAACCACCCATCTACCTAAAGGGTCAGCATAGACTTTCTTAGTAACGTGTCTGATAGGATAAAGGTATAAGGTGAGATGATATTAGATAGTCCCTTCAAATCCAAATACATAGGTTTACCTAACCATGAAGTTACATTTCTTAACAAAGAACACAGAACTGCCATTAAGGAAATGATTTTTTAAAAATGGTTCTAAGCTTCATATACTTGCCCAAGCTGATATAATAATAGAGAGTTAGGTTAGATCTCTGTTTGCTTGTTCCATGTAAAGCACAATGCACATAGACAGTATGACATAAATAACAGTAGTAATAATCTCATGTAGCTACAGAGGTGTTGAGTCAGAAGCCAAAAGTCTCTCTCTGCTTCTTTAACAGAAGATGCAGCATGGTCTCCAGAGAGGGTAGCTTCAGTTAAAGATTCTCATATTGGAGACGGGGCTGTTAACAGTTGAAAGAAACTTGACTGTGAAACTGATGCAAGACCATAACCTGCTGTCAGAATAGTTTAGGATAAAGGGTTGGGGAAGTATGGGCTTGTCCTGCATGTTGTCTAGAGTGAAGCAGATAGCTAATATGAACTACTATTAGCCCCATAGAAATTCGCCCCTTAGAAATGGAAGTGGTCTGTCTCCTTTAGTTACAGCCTAACAAAAGACAATATGGAATGTTAAAAGTGTAGTATGTTGTATTCCTAACTCTCGAAGACAGCTGCCCTCAAGTTTTCACTGGTGTTCAATTTAGAATATGCAACAGTATATGTGTACATCAAAAGCTGGCATATGGCAAGTGGGAATCAGTGTACAAACCCACATGAATAACATCAAAGAATGTAAAAAAGCAGCACATGTGTGGGTGGGGGGGGGGGGGAAGAATGCAGACTGAGCCAGAGTGTTGCTTCAGTTTCATAGCAGCATTGCTGAAACGGCAACAGTGATAGACAAAACTACCTATAATTTATTTAGAAAATTGATATGCCACCTTTTTAAACTCTCCAGAAGTGTGTGTCCCAAAATTTAGAAAAATACAGTAACATGCGCACAAATGTAATTTAAAACTGCAGAGACATAGCCAAATGATAGAATCCATCTCTGCTGTTGGGCTGTAATCAGTCATGACCAGCACAGAAGCAGATTAGAGTACCATATAGAGCTCCACGTAGTGTTTGAAATTGCTAAATAGCTAGTGTCTGTACAGAAGTGAATTGGACAGCACTGCAAAACATTCTGATGGGACTGTGATGATGAAACAATTTGAGAATGCCTTTATGTGAATACTTATTGCTAATTTTAGAGAGGATTTAACCTCACTATGCTTTGCTTCAGTATTCCTTTAAGAACGGGAAACCATAATCCCCACAGAAAGATTTGGAGGAAAAAATTGAAAAATTCATGAAGTGAAAAACTTAAAAGTTCATTTCAGTGGTTCTCAAACTGGTGGGTCGCGACCCACTGGGGAATGGGAAATCGGCAGCAGCATATTTGGGACGACCATGTTGCTGCCAATGATGGGAGGGTTTTTCCAGCTTACCTGTGGGTCACTGTGGCTCTCCAGAGGGTCCAGGGAGCCTGTGACCCCCTCTGCAGCCCTCCCCATGGCTTCAAAGTCATGTAAAAAAAAAACCAAAAAAAAAAACCACTTCTGGTTTCATGATGAAAACAGGAAGTGGTTTTTTCTTTTATTTCCAGGACTTTGAAGCCTCTGGGAGGACTGCAGAGGGGGCTGCAGGCTTTCTGGACCATCTGGAGAACCATAGCAACTCCCAGGTAAGTTGGAAAAAACCCTCCCTGACAGTAGCATGATCGTCCTGATCATGTTGCTGCCCCCTGCCCCTCCCCTTCCCAGCAAATTCTTACAGGGTTCCTAAAGTCTGAGTAGGACTTTGGCAACCACTGGTCTATATGGTTTTGAGCAGAGTACAGTAGGAATTTTAGATAAAAGCAGGAACCTAAAATAGAGTTTGGGTTGGTGTTTCTGGCACCAAATGTTATGATTTTTATATCTTATGGAATGTAGTTCTTCATTATATATTCATTCCCCTAATTTATGGAATCCATGGTAGGGATCCAAACAAAAGAGCTATTTTAGGCAAACCTAAGGTCTTGTGCATACCCAGGAGGCTTTTTTTTTAAACTTTGAAAAGTAGCTTCCCCATGTAACATCTCAAATTTGTTTGAGTCTCCCATAATTTCTGACTTGGCTTGCCATGTGGCATAGATGCTGATGTTTGGGAAGTACAATCCAAAGTCCTATTGAATATGCTTGCTGGCTATATCATTCTTTGTATCCAGGCCAGTGCATTATTTCAATTGAAATTTTATCAGTTTGTGCATGCTGATCTGCTGTATTTAGAAGTTATACACAACTGTAACAGTGTTTAGTGTTACGATTTACAGTCATCTAGAAAATTTTCTTATTTTTTGGGGTGGGCGTTATGTTTTTACAATGTGTCCTGAACAGCTGCAGATTGCTGGGACAAAATGCTTCCTATGCGGAGATCTTCTGCACAAAGATTGTGGAAGGCGTTGGCGTTCCTGGGGGCGGGATCAACAAGTGCAAATACTTCCAAGCTGCAAGGCTGGGGGGGGGGTGCCCCCGTCATGCCACCTAATTCCTCATTACAATGCTCCCCCACTAGTTGTGCCCGGAGACCTTCTGAGGGCCAGAGAGGCTTTTCTCTCAGAAGATCTCCGGACACGACCAGTTGGGGAGGTAGCATTTTCATGCTTGATCTGGGGCAGCACAAAGGCTAGGAACCCCACTAGTGGAAGGGAAGGCATATCCTGGGATGGTGTCTATCAGAGTAATTCACAACATGAATGGGTGGAGGGAAGGAAAACTGAGTTTTAATTTGTTTCTCTCCCCCTCCCTCCCCCGAGTGTTTTGATGCAGAACTGCTGTTAACAGGTTTGGTAATGCAAGGGACCACTTGTTGGCTATCTAACATTGAATAATAGCGACTTACTACTTGAATTCCACTTAATGTACTTTATGTTAATTCTCCCAACTGCTTGATAGACCAACTGCTTGATAGACCAACTCCCAACTGTGAGATAGACCTCTGTTATGTTTTATGGATGTAGAACTGATGGGGAGAGAGAATAACTTGCTCAAGTCTACTTAGTTTATTCACTGGATCTCACTGCCTGTTGATCCTGTATGTTGGGCCTATAAATTCTTCCTAAAATTAGTGAATCCTGTAATCCTGGCATGGTTTTCCATTATGTTTCAGTTGAAACCTCACACTTAACCACTATTAAGAAGGAAATCATTATTAAGAAGCCGAAATTCACATTTGAATTTCCAAACATATCACAAGCAAGCCATGATTTACAATGATTCTCTAGTTTTCAGAAGTTCTCTCCTGCCTATATGGTGCATTTCTGAACAAATCGAATAGTTACTTGGCAGTCCCGATGTTGTTGAGTCCTCATAGTCCAGTTGCTATAAGTCCTGTACCCTAGAGTAAATTCTGGAACAGACTTACTGTGGATTGGATTACTTGATCACTGAAAGCAGTATAGGTTTAGTGCTCTCAAAAATCCTGTTACTCCCGAGTTATGCATTTCAGGCAGTCATCTTGGTCGTAAACTTGAGGGAGAAGTGGATGTTTCTCATCTGTTCTGGGGAATGAAAAAATAAGAACCAGTGTAAAAGATGCCACCTGTTCTTTACCTTCAGATCTGTAGGAGGCTGCTAGATTTCCTTTTTGCTGGACTGACAAATGGATGAATAGTTTATAGACACTTTGCTTTCTTACTTGCTAAAATTTGTCTGCTTGCAATTTTTTTCCAGCCGACTAGCTAAAATGTATGTTTAGTCAGAATCTCAATAAGCTTGGCTTTGTTATGCATTTTCATTTTAAGAGGATTCATTGGTTTATTAAAGTATTCATAACTCTGTTCCTAAGTATCAGGTTTGACCAGGGCTGCCATGCTTCCTTTAGCCCAGGCCACCCAATAGTGTTGCTGCTTTTGACTACTGTGTTTTCCTCCCTTGATCTGTGCCCCTTGCTGTTATTGACTGTTTCCCTTGCTGTGCCTGCTGAGCCACTATAATGGTCTCCCCAGTGCAGCTGTCAAATGAGCTTTACCGAACTGGTCCAAAGTTGGCAGCCTGGGTACCAAACCAAGGGAACAAGAGGATCTTGTGAGGGCCACCATGGTGTGCATAGAGACACACAAACATGGATTTCAGACCGGCTCCCCAGTTTACACATCACTATTTCAGTCTGGCAACCTGGCTAGCAAACCAGAAGTTGAATCAGTAGGTAGAATTCAAATTCAGTCTGCATGCCACAGTAGCCAGTATTATATAACCAGTATTCTTCTTATACAGCATGTACTGATGTTATGTATATGAGATTAGCCACTTTGGAATGAACAGGTTTTGGGAAGGGGGTGCTTTTCTCAAGGCATTTTTCCTCCAGAAAGTTTGTAAGAACCATACTCAGCAAAAAAAAGTAGACCTGCGAATTTTTAAACAGTAACCTAATCAACTAAAACTGTACTGGCTGGTTGGTAAGGCCAGACTTTAATAGGGTGTGAATGTAAAAATATTTTAAAACTATTCTTCATGTTTAACAGAAAACTAACCCCCCCACCCCTGTGTATATAGTAGGGAATGGCAAGGATAATTTTAAAGACAGTCTTTCCTTCTAACAAATGTTGCTTTAAAAAATTTATTTACACTACAGTACTATTCATTAGTATAGTAATTTACACTATAGATAAGTTGTTTCTGAAAAAGGCATCTATATTTAGGTTTTAATTATATGTCAGTGTAATTCTTAACTAATTTTAAAACTAGATTTAAAGAATTTAAGTTCATCAGTTGAAGAACTGTTTCTCACATATAAAGGGAAGATTACAGTTTCAGACTCTTAAATGTGCCACGATATAAGCTAAAAATCAGTGCGTGATATGAGTGACTATGCTCTATGGGAATTTGAAAGATGCTGCAAATTGAAGCTGCTGTTAATCTGTGTGTAGGCTGGATTCAGTATTTTTCTCATCACTTTGTACAGACTTAAGCAGAAAGGAATGAAAGCAGATCTTAATGGACATTGCCTAGCAGCAGTGCATTTACAACTGTTTGTTATGGTATACTGATTGTAGCATTGAGTGAAAGGGCAGCCCATATGAGCTGCTTGCAGATTTCCATTCATTCCCCTCTCCTACTCCTACTACCAATTCTCTTGGAGGTGTATCCCTGTCACTGCTTCTGGCAGGAGTAGAAAATTCATTCTCTTGTTAGCCCCATTTTTTTCTTAGAATGACCGCTGTTTCTGGTCAACACATGACATCAAAATTCTGTAGTAAGGCACTTAGATTATTTGATGTGAGAACGTGCAGCCTGAATTCTGAAGTTGGAATTATTCTTTCTCTTCATTTTTGTTCTACTGTACTAATTGAAATCAACTTTTTCTGGAGTTTCTCTGTGTAGGGCTGCCCTGTAACCTGTTCTTAAGCCCCCAGACCAAATAACAAGATAAATGGTTTTTAGACCTCTCAGCTAGCTTCTTCAGTCTGAGAAAATTTTATCTCTTAGAAAATTCTCTGAGGTATGAATTAACCTCAAGGTCGGGTGTTTTAACCTTTTAAAATGTCCTGGGCATTTTAAAAATAAATGGGAGGTAAATGTACATGGGAAGTACATGGGAAGTAAGTGTTTGATGGGCCTTCTGTTTACTGGGGATTGATTAACGCTGTTAGTTGGAATTGGCACATGAAGATTTGGCACTGATGAAATGGAGCCCAATGCAGCATTAACACTGTTTGAAGATGGAAATACAGTAGAATTCTTTTCATCACTACTTGGGTAACGGTGTGGAATTCGTTCAGTACCGACAACCATGTTGAAAATCTGTCACGGACCAAAGGTCTGCAACTAACTTGGAGATATTCATAATGTAGCATAGTATGCAAGCCATCTTCCTGAACATGGCAGATGACAAACTGCAGTTACTAAGCATCTTGCACTCAGCTGACGTTATCTTTCCTCTGAAATGTCTACACCTCTGTAAGAAGAATCTTGCAATTGGAGGAAAAAAAAAAACTTGGCTGTTAAAAAATAATAATTTGGTTGTAATTTTCAACATTTTTTTGCCATCATATTTTCTAACCCTTTCTCTGCAGACATTTTAGAAACATTAAAATATAAGTATTCGGATTCTCTGGATACCAACAGGAGCTTCTGGTTTTGTGATTTCGGTCCAGGCAGAAGCTGTTTGTTGCTATCCATGCTCTTGTATCAAAGGTGCAACTTTCTGTTTGGAGCAACTGTCCCCCAGCAATGGTATACGTAGCAGTTCGCACACACTTCTGTTTCCCACACTGTTGCCTTCTTGCCAATATCTCGTCCTGTTACCAGTACAGTAGTTTTTCTCTAGCTGAAAAGAGTAATACAGTACTACACTTGTGGCTTGAACTGTTTCTAACAGCCCACTGTGAGGGAGGATGATACAGTTTGAGGACTCCTGGAAGAGAAGTACTGTATGTCCAATAAAAATTGTTAGTCCCACTGAGATATGGGAAGGGGTGAAGTAAGGTGGACAGGTTTAGGCTGTGCTTTCTGACCTGCTTAAGGTAAATACAAAACCCATGTTTATCTAGCACAGGGAGAATCTTAATCAAAGAAAAGCACAGGCAGAAGGCAATGTCAGGAGCTGCAGTGCTCGAATCAGTGTTGCTAGCTGGGATGCTAACACTGCATCAGAATTCATCTGACTCCAAAAATTGGATGATTCCAGGGAATCAGTCTAATCTTACTGCTTCCTGTGAAGCCCCCATATCTGCTGCACTCCCTTAGTTTGAGCAACTCATTGTCAAGGAAGGCCACCAGACTGTCCCTCTGCACCGCCAGACTGCCTAAGTGCTGTATGTGCTTGCCAGTTTTCAGACCCAAGTTGCCTGATGGAGATGTCTTGTGGGTGTGAAAACACTTTCAGTTCATGTAAAATATTGGTCATTGAAGCATGCATCAGACTGTAAAATCTGAGCTTCTTAATTACTTTCCCAAATGTGAGGATATTTATAGTTATGGTAGAGGACAGATTAGCAGTGTTTGAATATTGCTGAATTTTTGCCAATTGCATCCCAGTAACATGCCATGACAGATAATGTGGATATTGCAAATCAACGGATAGCGCTGCTGAAGTATTTTCTGCTTTGCTATGGGAAGGATGTGGTGACTGAGAGCATCCTGAATGCTTTTGAAGCCATAGTGCAATGTTCAGACCTGTCCATAACATCTTGATTGATGACTAGCTGTTTTACTTATATGCCAAGAACCTCAGAGCAACATTTTATCCTCAAACCAAATTTGTGGGAATAGATTAGGCTGAGAGACAGATTGCCCAAAACTGTCCAGTGAGCTGCTTCACTGAGTGAGGATTTGAAATTTCCCACTACTCTGGTTAATATGCTGGTTATTACATTCCCATATTTGCCTGGTTAGTGAGGGGAAGACAAATGGGTGCTACCGTAATCTAGAAGAATATGAAGGAAGTCTTAACTTCTGGCACAGGAGGAAGGGGTGAGTTTAAGAGTAAGCAGTTGCTGGAAGAAAAGCACATTTTGTGACTGAAAGAACTTTTCATGTCTGAGAGTGCTTCTATGATTCATAATTCCTCAATCTTAAGAAGGGTTGATGAAGAATCACAGAAGCTCTAGTATGTTTACTGGACATTAATATGCCCTTCAGTGGCATAAAACAGTAAATCCTCAATCTACTGTTTTATGCCACTGAAGAACATATTCGTGTTGAGCAGAGCTCCTGAGAGTGAAAGATGTTGCCAATGGATTTCCTTTCCACTAGCCATGCTTCCTTCCCCTTGAAGCTTGGATGTGTGTTGAATTTTGTGTGTGGAATTCTTCGTAGTTCTGAAGTGCAGAACTGGGAATTAACTATTGGATAGCCCCCCCCCCCCATATCCACAGATCCTGTATCCTCGGATTCACTTATCCACGGATCACGCACACCCCAGAGACTGAGGACATCCATCCCTGGCCTCTGCAGAGCTCAGACTGAGTTCTGAGGCAAAAAAAGGAGGGGAGAAGCACACAACTTGTGGTTTCATGAAGAAACCAGAAGTGATGTTTATAGTGCCTTATAATGCATTGGGAGGCCTGGTGAAGCTCTGGAGGGGCTCCCAATATGTGGAGGGCCTCCCAAATGCCTTATAAGACATTAAAAATGTCGCTCCTGTTTCTCCATGAAACAAGTTGTGCCCCCCCCCCCCTTTTTTTTTGCTTCAGAGCTCAGTCTGAGCTCTGCAGAGACCTCAGAATGGCCTCCGGAGGTCCTAGAAGGACATTTCCGGTTTTTGCCTGAAGAGGCATTTGCAAAAAATAGTCTTAGGTTTAACAATCTATGACTTGGTTTCTAGGCAATTGTTGTTTAATCTTCAAAATTGGTCCTAGAATAAACTAGGCATATAGATGGGACCTCACCCCTATGCACATTCAAGTTCTAGCTCAGAGTAAATTCTGCAAATTTGCATCAATTTACGTTGTTTAATTTCTGTTTCAGGCTTCAGGCTACAGGAAAATCTGGTACTGTATTTTTGGAAAAGAATGTGGATGGAACCAAGCAATTAAGGCTAGAAATGTATTGGAGATGCATTGTACTGATAGTATCACTATGAAGGCATAGTAGTAATCAGATACTACAGGGAACTAAGAAGGGTTGTGAAGGCTGCCTTCCTCACCTTTGGAAATTTTGCCCAAAATTATGTTAGTGGTTCTCAGTAGACAGCTAGCACCTTTTCAAAGTCTGAATCAAGAGACTTATAAATGTGTTGCTTTTAAGAGAGAATGCAAACAGATTTCCAGGATGCAGCATTCCATACCAGATATTAGATTCAGTGCTTTTGTTATGTCTTTTCTGTGACTCATTGACACAGAGATGTTAATTTGTTTTGGTCTCAAACTCTTCATCTTCCATCCATATGCCCCAAAGACAAGGAGTGTCATAATTAGTGATGATAATCAGTTTATAATCTACCATGTGCTTCTGTCGAAATTGCTTTTTGCCTTTCTGGCTGAGTGCTTTAAGATCACTCAGAAATTAGCTGCCTGGTAACATAAAAGTGTGGATATTCAAATGAATTGCATGTCTTCCAACTATTTCCATTGCCTTGCTAAATTTAGACCAAGTAGAGCTTTGGAAGTGAGCTCTCTTGGGATTTTAATAAGAGTCAAGACAGATCAAGCCAGGATTCCCAAGCACTGAAGAAGAAAAGTAGCCTTCAAATAGCACTTGTGTTTGTCATCCACATTATTCTGTTAAACTACTGCCTGTAACCAGCAGAAGCACATGCCTGTGCTATTCACAAAGCTGGAGACCCAGACTTCACAATAGCTTTATTTAGGAGTGGTTTGGGTTAAGAAAATAACACAAATTGTCTCAAGAGTTCTGTCTCTTAACTTCAGTACTTTCACCACCTGTGTCTCCAAATTTCATATACTGTTATTTTACAAAGGTTTGAAAATATACAGTACACCACTTGCAAGCTGAATATATTATATTTTGATATATTAAAATATAAATACAAACCTATACTGAAGCAATAGTCAACTGGTAAACAACCTACAGCTTTATTTCTGGCTGCCAAACACTTGTCTGAATTGAAGATTTTGAACTGGAACTGTTCAGGTTTGGCCTTTGTTGATTTTCTGTGGGGAAGAATGAGGTCCCAAAGCTGTGAAATAGCCATCAAAAACTTCTCTCTGCATGCTTTCCTGGATTGCATGTGGTCTAGATAGGGCCCATGGAAGAGTTTGCTTTCAACAGACTACCTTGATAACAGAGGTATGAATGGAAAGGGATAATCTCTGATGCCCCAAGTTGTTTGGTATATGTAGAGTGTGAGTGTTCATTTTTCTCTTAGGCTATGTCTGTACTTAAGATTCAGAAATTAAAAATAAGTGACTTTTCTATTCTTTCTTCAGAACTGGAACTATGTGATTATTAAGAGTCTGCTTCCACTGGGGGGAGAGGCCTGTAGTTGTCATAGAAAAAAAGAGCTGCTCAAATTTAATCTGATTGGATCTCCTGTGGCTTCAGAATGCTCTGAGGCCATAACAGATGCATTGATTGGCTATCTGGTGGGCTCTTTGCTTGACATAGGATTTTTAGCCACTAGAATACCACAATTCGGCCATAACTACCTATTGTATGATAATTACCAGATTAGTTTTGTAGTTTTTGAGATAATTGACTTGGAGGCTCCTTTTTAGATTTTCTTTTGCATTTGATGCCTACATTGCCAGCTTCCCTTAGTTGTGAAGCTATGTTTGGTTGTGTTTCTCCATTTGATAATGGGCTTGAGATAAAGTCAGTGTGTGGTGCAGTGATTAGTGTGTTGGATTTGGACAGAAGAGACCTTGGCTCAGTCCTTGCTTGACTGTGAAGCTTGTGGGATGCCTTTGACAGGTCATGTTTTCTCATCCTAACTTTGCCTCACAGCGTGCTTGTGAGGATAAAATGGGCTAACCTCACTTATTTCACCCTGACTTCCTTGCAGGAAGGGTGGAAAACAAATGTGAGAAATAACTAGCCTCCTTTAGGAACTTCCATGTGTTTTTATAATCTTGGAAGGCTTTGGAAATGTGAATGCAGAAAAACAGGTTGAGTCTCATTCTACAGGGTTCCCTTCCAAGCACTCATGTGGATGGCAAAAAAACTATAGCAAATCAATTTAAAAAACAAAGTCTCTTTGTTCTGGTGATTTAAAAACAGCCTTGCTGACCTTTGTAATGCACACAAAGGCAATCAGTGTCTCTCCAGGCACTTAGGCTTCGCTAGGAGGCAGCAATCCCTCTCTTCACCAGAAGCCCCAGCAAGGGGGAAAGCATGAAGAAGGTGATAATTGCTGCCATTTAGCCTTCTTTCACATGCTCAGGGGGAAGGGAGGAGTGAAGCCTACAGAGAGAATGACTGATGGATTGTCAGCCAGCTGCCCTCTCTGGCATTATTAAACAACTGTTTTCCTTTAATTTAAAGGGCCCTTCTCATCAGATCTGAGATAGAAAAATCTGTGGATACTTAGGTTATACCTGTAATCACTTGTATGACTGTCTCTCTGCAACAGTAAAAAGCAGTTTTTTAAACTGTGATTTTAAAGGGATGCATTTTTCCCTTCTCCAGGGATCAGCACATTCCTTCTCATTCTGTGTATAAAAAATCCATGTATAACAAGGCTGGACCTGTATCTGTTCTTTCCGTTTGGCTTTAATGTAGCTTAGTTGAGCAGAGGGGTATAAACATAAGAACCCTGCTGGATCAGGCCCAGGGCCCATCTAGTCCAGCTTCCTGTATCTCACAGCAGCCCACTAGATGCCTCAGGGAGCACACAAGACCACAAGGTACTTGCAGCTCGCTGCCATCCCCCTGCATCTGGCCTTTTATTTACCCTTGCACACCCCAACAAAGAGACCAGACTGTACTTGGGTTTACGGCATTACAAAGGCATACAAATCAAGTCCTGTTAAGAATGGTATTGGTTCAAGTGATGTGCAGCTCTGGATAATCTTGTGTGGAGCACAATGAACATTGGTGAAAATGTTGATGAAAAGCGGCGTGCCCCAAGGATCTGTCCTAGGGCCGGTGCTTTTCAATCTCTTCATAAATGACCTGGAGACAGGGGTGAGGTGGCTAAGTTTGCAGGTGGCTAAGTTTGCAGATGACACCAAACTTTTCCAAGAGGTGAAGACCAGAAGTGATTGTGAGGAGCTCCAGAAGGATCTCTCCAAATTGGCAGAATGGGCAGAAAAATGGCAGATACATTTCAATGTAAGTAAGTGTAAAGTCATGCGCATTGGGGCAAAAAATCAAAACTTCACATATAAGCTGATGGGTTCTGTGACAGATCAGGAGAGAGATCTTGGGGTGGTGGTGGACAGGTCGATGAAAGTGTCGACCCAATGTGTGGCGGCAGTGAAGAAGGCCAATTCTATGCTTGGGATCATTAGGAAGGGTATTGAGAACAAAACAGCTAATATTGTGATGCCATTGTACAAATTGATGGTAAGGCCACACCTGGAGTATTGTGTCCAGTTTTGGTTGCCACATCTCAAAAAAGACATAGTGGAAATGGAAAAGGTGCAAAAGAGAGCGACTAAGATGATTACTGAGCTGGGGCACCTTCCTTATGAGGAAAGGCTACGTCGTTTGGGCCTCTTCAGTCTAGAAAAGAGACACTTGAGGGGGGAACATGATTGAGACATACAAAATTATGCATGGGAAGGATAAAGTGGATAGAGAGATGCTCTTTACACTCTCACATAACACCAGAACCAGGGGACATCCACTAAAATTGAGTGTTGGGAGAGTTAGGACAGACAAAAGAAAATATTTCTTAGCGTATGGTTGGTCTGCGGAACTCCTTACCACAGGATGTGGTGATGGCGTCTGGCCTGAAGCCTTTAAAAGGAGATTGGACAAGTTTCTGGAGGAAAAATCTATTACGGGTTACAAGCCATGATGTGTATGTGCAACCCCCTGATTTTAGAAATGGGCTATGTCAGAATGCCAGATGCAAGGGAGGGAACCAGGATGCAGGTCTCTTGTTATCTGGTGTGCTCCCTGGGACATTTGGTGGGCTGCTGTGAGATACAGGAAGCTGAACTAGATGGGTCTATGGCTTGATCCAGTGGGGCTGCTCTTATGTTCTTATGGTGACTCTGAGTCCAAAGGTCTCTCCCGGTCAAGACAAGGTAAGCATAGCAGAAAGGTATTAATGATGAACTGCAAGGAAATGTTCACAGCTTTCTTTTTCCTGTGCTTGAAGCCTGTTTGAAGCCTTCCCTTCAGTATTCTGTTGTTAAAATGGGCTGAACTATCCTCACATGACCGTCAGTCTTCAGTGCTGCTAAAAAAATATAACAATTTACCAGTATCCCCACCCCTCCCCTCTATCCATGGATCCAGTATCTGCAGTTTCACTTATCTACAGATCCAGGAGGTACCCACACCCATTGCAGTACCTTTTGTTTTCTCTTAGAAGCGATTAGAGCAGGGGGTGTTTCTTGTTAATAAAGGAACATTCTTGCTTCACTGAAGAACATGAAATGCAGGCAATCAGCCTACACAAAAGAGGGAGCATTCTGGGGCACTACTAGCTGCTGCAAGGCATTCTGGGACACTGCCAGTATTGCCAGGCTGCAGAATAGGTTCAGAATGGCTGCAGATAGCTTCAAAATGGCCACTGCAGATACAGAATGATATATTTTCAAGATGGCTTGAAAGTGGCTGCATTACTTTCAGAGTGGCCACAAATGCAGCGAATGGCTGCTGATAGTTGTAGACAGGCAGCGGATGGTGCAACGCTAACAATTGTGTTCCTGTTCATAAGCAAATCTGCCGGAATTGAGTATTACCAAAGATTGAATGTACCTCTCTTTGGGATTTTATATTAAAAGTGTGGACAACCCCCATGTTCTAAAAACTTTTAACAAGTTATTTTATGAGTGAAACAATGGGCAAACATTTAGCCACACTTTGGTTAATATTCGATAAACTTCCCTGCCCCTCCAGCCTAGTAAAGTGTGTTGGGGGCCAGATCTAGCATGAGTCCGACCTGCTGGCTGCCCCTATCATATTGATAAGGAGAAGGGGTAATCCCCAAATGGGATCTCTTGTCAAATATGCCCTGGGATCTCCCGTGCCACTTGGCTCCTTAAGCTTGTCTGACTTTGTAAAGTGGCATATGAGGCTTCCTTCTTTTCCTGTCCCCATGTGATGGGGGGGGGGGGGAGAGGAGAAGCAGCAGCTGCCACACAAGACAACTTGGTAGCAGTGTGTGTCAGGAGTTCTGTGCGTTGGACCTTGTGTATTCATGGGAATCCCCCCTCCCCTATTCTTTTATCAAAGAGTGGTGCTTGAGGGGGGGGGAGTTGAACTTGCAACTCACCCCCCTCCTTTGAACACTGCTCTGGTCGCTCAAAGCCTGAGAAAGGTGATGGGTAGGGGGAAAAAGCTCTTCTCACATAAGTTCATGTGGGCTTGAATTGTCTGGTCTGTTTGAAATCTATCCACGTGCACCCCTTCCCTCTCTAACCACCTCCAGACTGTTTTCTAAGCTTCAGTAAACCTGTTTGGGGGGGGAGAGCCCAACCTGACCTACTTCTCTGACTTTTTGATTTTGTTAGCAAGGTGGGGCTCCTGTCAAGCTTTGATTTTGCGTTTTCCTTGGATGCGTAGGTAGCTGTGGCTAAAAAGGTTTGCCATTTCCAAGGCTGGTGCTGTGTCAGAGCGCTGGGATTCCCTTGTATGTGTCTTGTCACTAGGCCTCATGCTGATGTATTATTCCATATAAAGCCCAGTTTTCATCATGTATTCTGAGTTCGTACTGTGTGTGCGCAGCTCAGGCTGTGAGTCACTTATGACTCCCATTGAATTCCTCTCCGATGATTATGGTGTGTAGGCATAGGCAGCCCACTTGTTCTGGCAGCATTCTTCATTTTTTTTTTCTTTAATGAAGTGAAGTTCTACATCTTTTTTTATATTGCTTTGACATTTTTTTTTTTGAGGGAGGCAACCTTGGTTTTCCTAATGTTGCCTCTGTTTAATTAAAGGCATCTTTCTCTTTCTCTCTCCCTGCTGCATTGTTTCATAAACTAGTCTGTTTTACCTTGGGGAGATATTTCCAAAGATGGAAAAAACCGTAACGCCTTACAAAAGGGTACAGTATGTGTACCCTGCCTTAAATTTTCCATGATCTCTAATTGTTTCAATTATAAGGCCAGACGACAGCCATGCTGATGTGTACCTGGTTCTGAGTGTTCTCTATAACACATCTGTCTATACGTTCTTCAACTTCTAACAGAGAACATTTCATCGTCAGCCACTATATCTTTTGCGTAAAGAAATTCACTGAGCGATTCCTGCATTGGTCCTGGAATTATTCTCCTGTTGTCATAGGAACTGCATGTGTCACTATTTTAAATGTATTTATCCTTGCAGCACCACTGAGGTAGGTCATTCATTCCTTCCATCTCCCTTTTATGCAGGGATAAGTGAGAGAGTATAGTGAGATGCAGGAACTTTATTTTATTCTTTCAGTCTCAAGGTGGTTTACATAGGCAGGCTGAACAAAAACATCAATTCTCAATAAGGTTTTTACAAGTATTGTTCCATGAGAAAGTCTCATAGAATCTCCATTTCCCTGAATGTTTTCCTTCATACTGAAGTCATCAACCAGGCTGCCAACTTCTCGCACTTTCTCGCAGGTGACTGCACCAAGCTTGTTTTTGCCAGCTGACTCCCCCACACTCCACTCCTTCACAGAGATACCCCAGCAGTCTCTCTTGGTCTCCCATCCAAGTAACTGATCCTACTTAACTTTTCAGGCAAGGTAACATCTCAACCTCAAGACCACACCTCCTGTCCCTAGTATTGCCCAATATTGTCAGTGCTGGAAGGGTGGGCACACCATTCTAACCCCACAATTTTCATGTTCCACAGAAAGTGAGCGAACATGATCATGGCTCAAGGTTTGAAGGCAAATGGTCTTACACAACTACAAGGGGAAAGGAGTCCAGTGGTTAGGGCACAAGACGCTTAAAGTGTGTACTTTTTTTGTTGTAAGCACATATAACTAAAGCTATGGTTATTAGCTTCTCTTCCTTGGCTAATGATAATTTTTTTATGGGTTTTTGTTTTTATGGGTTATTGGGAGGCATAAACTCTTCTGAGCAGTTGAGGTGGGAATATTAGAGGGTATTGCAGTGAACTCTGTCCAGCCGCTTGGATGGCTTAGTACAGTGGTTCTCAAAGTTTAGCACTGAGACCCACTTTTTAGAATGGGAATCTGTCGGGATCCACCAGAAGTGATGTCATGACTAGAAGTGATATTATATATGACTATTCATATATAATATATATGTCATATATATAGAATATGACTATTCTATATGACTAGAAGTTAAAAACAAGAAAATTTTTAACAATCCTAGGCTGCAATCCTACCCACGCTTACCCAAGAGTAAGATTCATTTGCTATCATTGTTAAAAGCATATGCAGAATAGCTTGTTTGAAAGTACAAATCTGTAACTTTTCTCCCAATGCA
Source organism: Tiliqua scincoides (assembly GCF_035046505.1). Taxonomy (NCBI): domain Eukaryota; kingdom Metazoa; phylum Chordata; class Lepidosauria; order Squamata; family Scincidae; genus Tiliqua; species Tiliqua scincoides. Next base: position 125,148,532 of record NC_089822.1, on the reverse strand, counting down.
GCCATGATAGCATCAAGTCTAATATATTAAAAATAAAATATTGAAATGAATGGGGACCCACCAGGAATTGGCTCACAACTCACCTAGTGGGTCCTGACCCACAGTTTGAGAAACTCTGGCTTAGTATCACCAAATATTTCCAGACCTGGCAGAATCCGAAACACCTCAGTTTCACGTGAAAATACAGACAGAAAAATAATCTCTAAACTTGTCCCAGGTTTTATCATATTTGGTGTCATCTTTCTCATAAGGAAAGGTGTAAAAATTTTGTCAGGACCCAAGGATCTATATGAATGGAGGAGGCCATGCCCAGACATGGTCCACTTATCTCCCATCTCCCCATGGACTAGGGTGCCTGTGTGGGAGGAGACATTGCATGTCGTCACATCATTGCCAAACTATCAGGTTGCTGAGCTGCATGGAGCTTGGCTGGGAGGTGTGCGACTACACCACTGTGCACCTCAGTGGGAACAATAAGTATTTTTTCAAATGATCCCCACATTTCAAGTTGCTTTTCCATGTTACCTTTGCTTCAGATTTTTCACTTCCAATGAAAATAAGAGATTTTGCATACTCTGTCAGTAGGCTGTAGGTTTAAAACTTCTTTTAATCTTTCTATGGAAACACCTGCCTCTGAAAAAAAGACTTCTAAAATGCTGCCACTTATCCTAATCCTCTACTTGCCTGTAACAGCCTGGTAAAAATACCAACTGCAGCAACTACTAGTGTAGCTGCTGTCATTTCCTCTGACCAGGGGATAGGTCTCATGACTTTCCACATGCTTTAACCCAAGCCATTTATGAGCAAAGGTGATGATGGTAATGCATTCTATAATATTTTTTTTATATAGCATTCAAAATGCAATTTATAATGCTTTTCTGTTTTTATATGTGTATAAATATGAGAGCCTGTCCCCATAGATTCTTTTGTAACATTAGTGCTGTGTATATAGTGTTTTCACTTAAGTGGTCTTAACATTCAAATTCAGGGTGTTAATTCAATACAATACAGTAGCATTTTCCACGTTCTTTTTCACTTAAGCTATTTTAAAAGAACTAATTAATTGATGTTCAGAATATGCACCGCTAGAGAAAATGCTCCATTAATTTACATAATGCAACTTATTGGTATAATTTTTCTTGGCATGAATTCCATTTTTCTTGGCACCTAATGCTGCCAGCCCTCTTGAGCATGAGGAACAGAGGGTGTGGGTTGAAAGAGGGTTGGCTGCCCTGGCTGGCCTTTTCAAGTAAGCCTCATGATTTGTTGGAGGCCTTTGGCATGTTATCCTTGGCTGTTTAGGGGTTGGTATGGGAATGTGCTGCTAGGTGCAGGTGTATACTCAGTGAGTTTTCCAAAAGGCAGGATGGGATGTGGAATCTAATTATGTCTTGCACAAATAATAATGCCTCCATACATCCACCTGCAAAAATGAATGTGTCCTTCTTTCCACATGTAGCTAACAATCTAAACTTATAGTTTTTTGTATAATAAAATGCTACACTATTCCTCATTATCAAGTTGCCTTCCAGTTTTGTTGAAGTTCAGCAAGGTAATAGGAATCAATCTTAGTTTTGATGAATTTCAGTGTTCAAATAAAAATTGGGAGAAGAAAGCTTTGATTTTTATTTTTTTTAAACAAACATAAGAAGAGCCCTGCTGGTTTAGGTCAAGAGGCAGTCTAGTCCAGCTTCATATATATCATAGTGTCCCACCAGGTGCCTTTGGGAGTACACAACATAACGTCTTGTTGCCATTTCCTTGCATCTGGCATTCAGGAACAGGCTACGTCTAAAACAGGGGTGCCCAAACCCCGGCCCTGGGGCCACTTGGGGCCCTTGAGGCCACTCAATGCGGCCCTCAGGGAGCCCCCAGGCTCCAATGAGCTTCTGGCCCTCCTTAGATTTGTTGGAGCCCACTCTGGCCCGACGCAACTGATCTCACTGTGAGGGCGTCTGTTTGACTTCTCATGTGAGCTGTGGGACCTCCTCCACTGCTTGCTGTTTCATGTCTGTGATGCAGCAGCAGCAGCAAAGACCAGCCTTGCTTTATGCAAGGCCTTTTATAGGCCTTGAGCTATCTCAAGACCTTCATTCATTCATATAAGTTCACCTTTAATATATTCATTTAAGTAAACTTATGTAAATTTATTCAAATTTTAAATGTAAATTAATTCTTTTTCCCCCCGGCCCCCAACACAGTGTCAGAGAGACGATGTGGCCCTCCTGCCAAAAACTTTGGACAGCCCTGGTCTAAAACATAGAGGTATTCTACACAGTTGTCGTGACTCGTAACCTATGACGGACTTCTCCATAAATCTGTCCAATCCTCTTTCAAAGGCATCTCAGCCAGGTGCCAGTGAGGCACTTGGTCCTAGAATGTGCACTTGCTGGTTGTGGAAAAGCAGTGAGGAGCATTGCTTCAAGAGTTGTAAATTAGCACATTAACTGACTTTCTGATAAACGATGTAACTCCTTTAAATTATCAACATGCTTGTAACAGGTAGCCTGCTTGCTTGTGCACATGAGAAGGTTGAACCAGTTCGTTAACAGAAGTTTAATTTGCTCTGAACTGTGTTACAAGAGGAACACCCTTAGGTTTTGAGTTCATTCTATGCAGACCTGAATGTAACCTTTTGTTCATTTTTCAATGGTTGTTTTTAGTCTACCATCTTGCAGTTGCAACAGATCTTCTGTTTGTATACATATGTACAACTTGGGACATTAATAGATGATTTTTGATACATTTCCTGCTTGTCTGGCATTGATCAAATTGAAGGCTATGGCTTAGCTCCTATGTTTGTGAACACTCAAAATTTCTGATTGTTATTAATCCCTCCGTTATAATGTTCCAATGCAAATAACCGTCAAGTGCTTTACAAAGTTTGTTAAGAGAGAACTTTAACATGAATGAACAAAGGGTGATTCAAGTTCATCCTGACCTTATCTCCACCAGGAAGCCTTTTCCTGGGGTGAAGAGAGACGGATACCATTCCGCTGCGCTGCTCACAATCAGCCCATCCAGTCTCTTCAACAAGACCCCCTGTGCAGTTGTGTCTGCCCGGGAATGTGGGCACAAAGCCTGCTGGGGCAGTGTGCTACAGGTGCAACTGCCCAGTGTGACTGCATCACACTGAAGAGATTGGGTGAGCTGATTATTAGCAGCACAGTGGACCAGTAAACGCTAGTCCACATGGGGACTGCTTTTTTGTTGCACAGTGGTCACAAGTTTGATGACTGCTGCTTTAAGAAAAACTACCATGATTTCACCTGGAGTCCAGATTATCCATTAGCTTTGGATAACAATCAACTGTCTTGTGCTTTCATTGAATTTGGCATGGGGGGGGGGCGCAGAATCCTGCATGTTTGTGTTGGTGTGTCCTAGAATACCTGTTTCAACTAGATGCAAAATTTAAATCTGTAGCTTAATCAACTAAGCTATTGTAAGTTAAAACTGTTTGAAAATGGCAGTTCTACAGCTGTTCCTTTAACCAAGGTAACCTGTAGACACAAATATCTGAAGAGGAGCACCCAATACCTGAAGATACCCCTAACAAATTGGGTACAGTTGATCTGAATGCAGTAGTAGACACTGTGCTTGCTTCTTGTTGTAGGCACAAGGCCTAACAATTAAAGCAAAACAGCAAGTAGTGCCACTGTCATTTACGAAAGCAGAAATTTTCTAGTGTCACTGAATTCCTTAGCTTACTGTATTTATTCATTAAGTATAACGGGACAGCAGTATCCCAATCTACCCTTCTGTAACATTTCTGGAGTTGCAGGGTGAATTGTCAGGCTTGGTGTACAGACTGATTTTTCTGTGATATGCTCTTGAATTTGTTGAGCATGTTTAGGCAAAATGTATTGCCTCTGAGAACACACTGGTAGCCTGTTCAGCAATTGGGTATTAGGATTTTGAAAGAACCTAAATTATCTGCTACTAGTATTCTAAAATAAGAAGAGATACACAGATCTATGTCTATAAATCAAGGGAGATGGGATCAAGTGCAAAATTTTTAGAGGAAGGGATGGTGGAGTGTGGGCTATATTCCACAGTGTTGCTAATTTAATAATCTTTCCCCCCCCCCCCCGTACTTCTCCTAGGTGCCTGAAATATTCTTTCAGGAGCTACTTACAATTCAGTTTGTCACTTCTGAGTAACCCTGTAAACTACTCTTAGATTATGCATATTTTGTTATTAAAATTCTAACAATGCTTCAAAAGAAAGTCAGTGGTTTTTTTCTGGAGCACTTCTGAGGTTATTTCCTTCATTATCTTTCAGTTCAGTTAATGTTCAGTCATGACATGACAGAATACAGTGTGACACAGTCCCTATAGAATTTCCATTTGTTTAATGCTAGTCCTATGAAAGATTTACATTATAGTGTCAGATAACAGATTGATACAATTTGCACATAAGTTTTGTTTTTTGTAAGCAATGCTGTGGAAAGTGCCATTCGGAAATCCTGCAAAATCTTAAAACGATTTACTTAAGAAGCTGCGTTTTGGATTAGTCTCATGGGCACAGAATATACAGTAGCAGTTCTGCTCAGTCTTGCTGCTCCAATTTTAAAACTTACAAACTGCTTCATTCTCTAAAATGTTGGAAGCACAGAAACCCCGCATCTGTTTCAATTGTCAAAGCAGGAGTCTGGCAGCGCTGATGACCAGACTCTCCTTTCAGTGAGAACTGCGGGCAAGAGAATCCATTATGCAGCTGCTGCCAACTTGTAAACAGAAAAATGCAACTCTCAGAGTATATGGTGAAGGGATTGCCTTTTTTAGTCAACTGCATAACAGCACTTTTCCCTGCTGGCCATTTGTTGTAATTGCAGTCTTTTCTCTAAACATGAGCAAGCATGCAGGTCAGGACACATAAGCTGTTTTTTCCCCAAGACGTGGACGGCCCATGAATTTGTGACTTTGAAGACCTTGACAACTCTGGATTTTCACAGTGTATGGTGACTGTTAGAAACAGAATGAAAGGATGTGCACCGAATTTACCCCTGCTAACTGGACAAAGCAGCACCTTTTGTGCTCTTATATGTGCTCTTAGCAAGGGGAGACCAACTGTCCCTTTTTACCCCAGCATGGAGTCTCTTCTGCATCTCTTTTTAGACTGTGAACCCTTTCTGGGACAGAGCACCATTTTTGGATTTATTTTGCTTTGTAAGCAGCTTTGTGAACTAATTCTTGTTGGAAAGCATTATGTGAATATATATTAATAATGATTTAGGTGCATGAGATGTTGAATTATTGAGAGTTGGCATCAAAAGACATTTAAACAGAAAGGTATGGAGGGAGCTGAACTGGTAAAGCTTCTGATTGTGTAGCCCATGGTTGTCACTAGGATTGTCAGGAATATGTTCTGGCCTTATCCAGATTGCAGTGCTGCCATTGCACTACTCCACTAAGTTTAGAGACTTTGATAAGCTGGAGTAGGTTCAGAGGAGAACAACAAAGATGGCAAGGAGTTTGGAAATCAGGCTGATTTGACGGTTCCTCACAGGATCTGGAGTTTGTTCAGCCTGGAGAGAAAAAGACTAAGGGGAAGATATGGAGCGTCTTCAAATATCTAAAGGGTGCCCACAGGAGAAGGGAAGATTTGCACTCTGTGGTCCTGAAGGCAGGCCTAGAACCAGCGGGTTGAAACTACAGGGAAACTGATTTAGGCTAGAGATGAGAGAATTTTTGAACTCTGTAAGAGCTACCCAACCCTGATACACGGTGCAGCACTTCTCAGTGGGTCATGACCCAATTTCTGATGGGTTTTCCAACACCACCTGGAACCATCAACACTTCCAGGTTGCTGGGGTTCTGCACTTTTTAATGGTTAAAGCCCACTTCAGGAACATTTTCTTGCTGATCAGTGTTTTTGTCAGCGAGAACATGACTCGGCTCAGAGCGAAGCGAAGATTGCAGAACAGAACTTTGGTTGTCTGCTCAGTGGTCTTCAACCCCCCCCCCCCGGCTGAGTCATGTTGTGTTCTCACTGACAAAACACGCTTGTTAGCAAGAACATGTTCCAGAGGTGGGCTTGTCACGTTAAAAATGTGGAAGCTCAGCAACCTGGAAGTGTTTGTAGTAATGTGATGACATCATTAAATCACTGCCAGCACCTCTATGTTGTTGAACCCAATGTTAAAGGTGGGTCACAGGGGGGAAACGTTTGAAAACCACTGCTCTGGTGGGCTTGTCCTCATTGGCAGTTTTCAGGTGGAGGATGGACAACCATCTGTACAGCGAAGGATGATATAGCAGTTGCCAGCAGGTAGTTGGAATAGGTCCCTTCTAACTCCTAATGTTCTATGATTGTATGATTGAAGTACCCAACGACATGAGCAGCAGTGGGTGGGAGGGAAGGGGATTGCCTGTGTTGTATAGTGTACATGATACTGCCGTGATGCAGTACTTTTGGAATTCTAGCTGTGTCACACTGGCTGAAAAGCTTAGTTAACACAGGTGTAGTAGCACACCCAGATGAATAGTTTTGTTGTTGGGCTAGGGCAGCAATTCTAAAACTGGGGGTTGTGATGCCCCAGCCAATGAAAAATACCCCCTTAAGAGGGTGGCAGTAGTGGCAAAGGCACTTCTGTAATTGTCCTTCCACTGCAAAAAAGGGGCTTTTCTGCATACCTGGGGGTCTGTAGCCCTCTGGAGGGTGCAGGGTGCCCACTGCCCCCTCTGTGGTCCTCCCCACACCTCAGAATGGCTTCCTGATGCAGTTGTGACCCACTTCTAGTTTTTGTCACATATACAGCAGTTCCAGCTTCTATGTAAAGTTTGGCTTAGGGGTCCAGCTGTTGCAAAAAGAATATTGCCGTATTCTGCAACAAGTCTGCTTTAGCATTACTCTTACCGATAAATGAATGCTTTAAAATGGGGCTGTAAACTACATTTTAATTGCTGGATTAATCAAGCAACTGTTGATTGGTGAGGGCAGGTTTTAGTGCTAGTGCTTGCAGCATAAAGGCATTCTTGTGTTTTTTATTAAGGTTGTTAAAATTCTTGTGTATGTGTAATAGTAAGTCATAGAAAATATTTAAGATCACTTTCAATAGTAATAACAATATTTAATAGACAAAAGCTATTGTACAGTTGATGTTTGGGTAATATACAAAGTTATTTACATTTATGCCCCAGGGAGCACACAAGACAACGGACACAACCTGCGTCCTGGCGCCCTCCCCTGCATCTGGCAATCAGAGGCAGCCTACCTCTACCTTGCACATACCTACCATGACTTGCATGATTTTGTATGTCTCAATCATGTTCCCCCTCAGGCGCCTCTTTTCTAGACTTAAGAGGCCCAAACGTTGTAGCCTTTCCTCATAGGGAAGGTAAACCACTGCTCTATTCTGTTGTCAATCACTATAGCACTTGACTTTTTCAGCCTGATATTTGCATGTTTCCTTAGAAGTGTCCCACTGAATTCAATGGTGTATACTTCTAAATAATTGTGCACAGGATTTCAACTATAATCTCTTAATAACCTCAGTTTTTTCTTAGAGCACAAATTTTTATTCTGAAACAATTCTTTGCACAGGCATTCCTCCATGGGCGTTCTTCTGTGAAAGCGTAATTGAGGTTTGACTCAAGCTTGTATCTTTCACTTCTTTTGTTTTGTCTTGTAAGATCTGGTCTCCAGAAGCTCATTGGTTGTTGGCTTCCTTTGTTTCCAAATTTCCATGCCTGGGACAGTTTCCCCTTTGTTTTAAATTATTGTTCTCCCCCAAAGCTCCACTTACCCCTCCCCCCCATATTCCATGCATTTCCTTGGACACATTTACACTAGAGTTCTCAACAAGTTGCATGGTTTCAAGTTGGCTGGCTGATCCTTCAGGCAATATTTTTGTGTGAATCAGATGGTGATGGCAGTTCTGTTGTTTTTGGGTCCATCCACTCCCTTGACCTTTCCATTTGTAGTGCTTGATGTTAGAGCCTAGTGAAACTTGTCCCTCTCTTTGCAGGATTTGTGTTTTCCTTTGCACTTTTCCTTTTGGTCTGAGATTGTGTAACGGATTCCTTTTCCCCTCCCTTTTCAGTTGTCTATCTGAAAGCAAATGTCAACAGATGAACCATGGTTCTTCACTCTTCTTTGATTTCTTTCACTGGGGAAAGGTTCTCAAACATTCCTTCTTAAATGTTTCTGGGATGCAGCATGAGCATTCTTGCTTTCTCCTGCTTAATAAAAAGATAAATTTATGTGAAAGAAAGTTATTTTCTTTCCCCTACTCTCCATGACCCTTAATGGGAGTACAACTTAACCAAACTGGGTGTGTGGGTGTTTGAGTTCTGCATGAGGCATTTTGCCTTCCTTTTGCAGTTGATGCCTCATGTAAGGAGGGCAGGGTTGTTTAACTGCATAGCAAGCAACATGCTGATTGAACTTCTGAACCTCTCCTATGTGACACTGATCCACTCATTCTTTATTTAACAACTGTTGCACTGTATTTCATTTATTAGCGTTTAATGTTTTGGGCTAGTAAAAATGTGATGGCTTTAATTAAATTATGTTAATAGCTAAGCACGACAACAGAGAGGTTCTCCATTTAAAAAATCAGAACAGTTGGTTACTGCTGAGACTCCCATTAATACTGAATTGCTGAGAAGTGGACCAGTGATGCCTTACAGTGTTTTATGTATTCTTCTGTGATTAAGACTGAGAAATGCAGTTTTGTTCTTTTTCAGCTCAGATCTAGGGCATGATGAGCTTTTTTTCCCAACTCAGTCAGAGAGAGTCATTCATTAATGGCTATTGAGTGTTCTGAATTCATATTTGCTGTGTAAAGGAGAGTCTTCCTTTACTCTCTTTGGAAGAAGACTTTGGCAAAAACTCTCTGTCGCATTTTCTTAGCATAGTAGGGATGCACAATTCCCCATGTGTATTCATCTGTGAAGCTGGAAATACCTTCCAGTTTATTGTTGTATATGTGAGAGCCTGAGCACAGATGAAATAACTCATTTTGATCATTATGATCAATATGTGATTGTGAGCAACTGATCCCTTATGATCCCTACTGTATTGTCTACATGCACCATATCTCTTTGTGGAAGAGATAATGTAGGGTGCAATCACAGGAGCAATGTTTGCTTGGGCATTTTCTGGGTTCTGTCGTCACTTCTTGTGGGGCTACAGTCTGTCCCCAATGTGGGACTTCCAAGAATCAACAGAGTGAATATGGCCTAGACTGGGGGTGCATATTCGTGGCACGCATTCTAAGTGGCACACACAAAGTCATATATTTTTGAAAAATGTTTAAATAATAACGGAGAAAGCACTACAGCAATTTATGATTTGCTTGATTTGCTCTGGTTGGAAAATGAGAAAGGCAGGAAAAGAATAATGGACAGAGAAAGCTGATAGTGTAAATGCTAGTGACTTGCATTTTACTAATTGGCAGGTCACTCATTTACCCAAGAAGACCAGATTGGTGGAGCGCTGAAGAGTTGAGGGGTGGGCTGCAGATTGTGATGCGGGGTTTGTGGGACAGCACAGTGATGGCCAATGAGATCAGCAAAGCCCAGGTAGTCCAGCTGGGCAGAGATGCCATCTTCGGGAAAATCATCCACAAAGAGATCCTGGCAAAGATGATCTTTGAGGACAAGAAGGTGGGCATGCAGAGGGGTGCTAGGCTGTTCAGAAGAGCAATGAATGCACTTTATATGAACCTTGGAATGAGTCCTACTGGGCTGGACAAAAAGTCCATGTGGGTCACCTTTCTAGCCCTTATCAGCTGTCAGCCAGGTGTCTTTGGAAAGCCCCAAATAGCAACAGAACTCCCATGTTTCTTGTTCTGTACCTTCTGGCACTTGGAGATATACTGCTCTTGAACTTGGAGGCTCTATTTAGCTATTGAAATAATTGCTAAAAGTGGCATTAAGGTGGAGTGGTATGTTCAAGATTCTCAACATATAAAGTGGCCTGTGGCATGCTGCGGTTGGCCACCCCGTCTTAGTCTCTTGAGTAATATAAGGCTCCTATAAGACACACACACACACACACACACACACACACACACACACACACACACACACACACACACACAGAGCTTGCATCTTCTCCTCAGGACTGCCCTTTTCATCTTCTAATTTTTCTCATTTAATTTGAGATTGATGGTCTACTATTCCTGAAGGAATAGAGCAATTTTATATAACAGGGATAGGAATCCACTCATTCCTTGTACTGTAAGAGAGATAAAGGGACTCTGAGAATACAGATGGCTCCATAGACATGTGTTTGGGAGCAGGACCATGGAACACCTGCTTTGTGTGCAGAAGGTCCCTGGTTCAATCTCTGTCATCTTCAGGTAGAGCAGAGAAATATTCCTGCCTGGAAAGCCACTGCCAGTCTTTGTTGACAACTCTGAGTGCGGTAGACCAATGGTCTGAATCAGCGTAAGGCAGCTTCCTCGGATACTGAGTCCTACCATTTTAATTTTGCCACATAAGGTGTTCTGTGGAGTGCATAGAATCATTTAGAGAATGTTAGTGTGCAACTTCTACAAAAACTGTAGAAGTAAGGGAAATCTAGAAAAAAGGTACCAGGAGAAGAACTCTCCCATTTCTGTATGATTGCTTCAAATTTTTTACAAGAGATAATAGGTATGCAATTTCAGAGCAGTTAGCTAGAGTGCCAGTAACAATATGTCTGTCTAAATTGGAGCTGGGTTTAGAACCTGGAACATTGGGGTGGGGGGTGTTGAAATTTTATTCATTTCTCTTGCCCCTGATGTGTACCTGAACTATCTGAATTCAAATTGTCAATGAAAGAGCCAAAACCTAAGTATTTGCTTTATAATTAATAGCAGAATTCCAGATTCTAACCGGAAGAAAATAATTTTTTTTAAAAGGACTGCATGTTGGGCGACAACAGGATGTCGTGATCGCTGCAATCTGGCGGCAGCCAGCTCTGTCATGATCACAGCATCTGGTGGTTTTTGATTTGTTGACACAGATCCCTGTGCTATATGGTGCTTGTGCACTCTCTGTGTCTCCTCCTTTGACTTCTGTGTGTGTTCTATTTTTAAACCTGCTGTGCGCTCTGTATTGCGGCATTTCTGGTCCTGAATTATTTATCACTGTTTGGAGCTGAATGGTGCGGCATGGTTCTCTTCCCAGCCCCCCCCCACCCCACCCCAGTTGCTCATTAGAGCCCACGTGTCTGTCTTGAGCTCTTGACAGATTTGGTTCATGTCAAATTCTGCCAGCTCCGGCTTGGGAAAGCATAAGAAGAGAACGACCACCGCCTGTGGTGATATATAATATATTTGGTTAATCTTTTTGCTGCCTGAGCAGAGAGCATAGACTACCACAGTACTGTGTTTTCTACTGTGGTTGAAGCGGAGGACAGACCTCATTTAGAATGGGCATATCGCTCTTAGTTGTGGCTGCAGAAGCAGGCATGAAGTTCAGTAGAGAAAATTATTGGATTATGACTTAAAAGACAGTAGTAGCTTGATGCCTTCCAGAATGCGTGGACCTTCCCATGTGCCTGTTGATTTTGATTGTGTCAAGAAGAGCAATGTAAGGATCTCTAAGTTGTGCTTATCTTTTGGCTCTGGTTCTTAGCAAGACAGCAAGAGGAATTAATATACGTTCACAGGATGTGGGAAAGCACTTTCCACTTCCGTCTGGCATGTTCTTGAGATGTATCCTAGGTTCTTGTTCTGCTTATGCGGGGCACTGGCCACTTCCAGGCCTGGTCTGTGGAGCTTCAGCATCACTGGTCTATGAAAATTATTATTATTTTTTTGTTGGCAACCTTCAGTCTCGAAAGACTATGGTATCGCGCTCTGAAAGGTGGTTCTGGAACAGCGTCTAGTGTGGCTGAAAAGGCCAATTCGGGCATGACAATCCCTTCCACACTGGGAGCAAGTGCAGTCTGTCCCTGGTCTGTCTCCCTGGCTATGGGCCTTCCTTCTTTGCCTCTTAGCCTCAGACTGTTGGCCAAGAGTCTCTTCAAACTGGGAAAGGCCATGCTGCACAGCCTGCCTCCAAGCGGGCCGCTCAGAGGCCAGGGTTTCCCACTTGTTGAGGTCCACTCCTAAGGCCTTCAGATCCCTCTTGAAGTATTTTCACAGACCAGTCAATTCCCTTATACTGAGCCTGTCTCAAAGTTGTTTAGCACTTGATTATTTCTTTCAGCCAGCGTTGTTTCCATTTTCTTCCCTCCCCTCTCATGGGCTTTGATTTCCTGGTTCCTTTGTTCATTGCCTCCTCACACACTTCTTGTTGAGTTCTGGGCCATGAAGTTTTCAGTACCTGTAATCTCAGCCCCTTATAAGGGTAACCACTCAAGCTTACTTTCTCTTTGTGAAGAGAGAAAGCAGCTCCCACCTCAAGAGGAGATAGCCAGATGCTGCTTCAAGAAAAGCAGCAGCATTGCCATGCCTACTTACTACTTTTTCAACAGTGTCCTAAAGCAGCTGTAGCTTTTTATGATTTTTTATTTTTAAACTAGACTCACTAGACTAGGAACTACACAAATAGACTCCTAAAGCTTGTTCAAACCTAGACCATGCTCCCACATCCTGTTCAACAGGACCTTAATAAATATTAATTCCTCTTGCTGTCTTTCTGAAAAGATGAGTGAAGAAGGAACACGAACACAGTTATCTTTGCTTATGAATGAAAATGGACATAGAATTTGTGTCCATATTTTCAAGTTCATCCATATCTCCAGCAGAAAGAAAATACGGACCATCAAATCTTACTGCAAATGAATGAACATGGAAATGTTTCTAGAAAGCATAATATCTTCTTTGATGTTAAAGCAATGCAAGTAACTTCACGTGTATAATGAGAGAAAAAGAGTTGGGAACTTGGATGGACGTGTGGAACTATGTATTAACTTTCTCCATTTGTAATACTCGCAGAGAAGCTTCTTATGCATTTGTTCAGATGGTACTTTATTTCATAGAGGTTGAAGAGATTGAGTGGACTGGTTCCAGGTTTTGTTGGAGAGGATGTGCTGTGAGAGGTACTTAGTGGTGGGGCTGTCTAAAAATTGAACAGCTATTGTCAGGAAGTTTTAGGATCCGGCTTAATGACGGAGCATAAGAAGAGCCCTGCTGGATCAGGCCAGAGGTCCATCTAGTCCAGCTTCCCAGATGTCACAATGGCCCACCAGATGCTTCAGGGAGCATACAAGACAACAAGAGACCTGTGTAACTTGTTGATGCCTCACAAGTACTGCCGTTGGAGGACCTTTATGATCTGGTTCCAACTCAAAGTAGAAATTGTTTAGAGAAACATTGCAAAGAGGTGGAAGGATTTGGACATACAACATGTGAAAAAGACTGTTTATCCAGATTATGGAAGATAACAACAATGAACAAACTGACCTGCTGTGTTTAAAAACGAGGAAATAACACGATGCACACATTTAAAGGACTGATCTTCAATTTTAGACTTCTGGAAAAATGTGAAAGAGTTAGCAATATGTTGACTCTTCAAATTAAGTTGGATGTACAAATTTTGTTTCAGTGGTGATAGTTGTAACTTTGTAGATTTGTTTGTTAAATCTGCATGCTCTTCTTAAACATGTATTTATCTTTAAAGAGGAAGTGTTACCTCTACCCTAAATTACTGATGAGGTGTGAATCTTTTTCGCCATAACCAGATAAAAGAAGAACCTCCCCAAGGTGCCTCTTTGGCAAAAGCTAAGCATACCAAGCCCAAGTCGTTCTAGTACCTTGTGGCACTGCCCTCCCTCTCAAAAAAAGAAAAAAAGAAAAAAAAGTTTTTTTTTTGTGGTATGCCATGTGTGCCACTCTAGCTTGACTCACAGATTTCTGCATCTTTCCCCCCCCCCCAAATGTATCCACCTGGGAGAGGTCCTCATGCAAGAGTGAGCCAGGCATTCTTTGCAACCCAGCAAAAGTGCTTCTGAGGTGCTGCCAGCCTCAGCAACACTCAGCAGCCCTTGGGGAAGAAGTACAATGCTTCATTTTGCAGTAGGCTACAGACAAAAGACGGAATAGTGAGGGAGTGTGCATAGATCTTGTGGCTGCTGGTGAGGTGGGGATCCTCCAGAGGAAAGGTGTCTGATAGTCTACATCTCCTTGGATAGGTCACCTCTTGGAGAAGAAGTGTCTGCACAAATATCTAGGAAGCTCATGGTTAGAGGGTACCATTTCAGACAGTATCAGAAATGTATGAATGAGGTTTTCAATCCCATTAGAAGGAGTTAGGAGACTAAGGCTGCAATTCTAACCACACTTTCCTAAGCCCCATTGAACAAAATAGGACTTACTTCTGAGTAGACCTGGTTAGGTGTGTGCTCTAACAGAATGTTAACAGGAAACAGGATTGTCTGCATGTTCAGTTAAGCAAGAATGTTCCTTGTTAAGCAATAAATGTCCCTGCTTCAAGCACTATTAAGAAAAAAAAGGTAATGTAATGAGGAGGATCTGCAGATTACTGAATTTGCATATCAAGCCATGCTTTCTGACTCCCCTCCCCCACATTCTTTTAAGTTTGACTTCCTGTTTAACCCATATCTGCCCAGCCCACAGGTGTACACATTTGATCCCTGTTGCATATATGCAACGTTGGGGAGAAGTGGCTTAAAAAGGATTGCATAGGGGTGGGTGTGAACGAGTGAGCTGGCTTTGGAGGATATACTTTTTTGGAAACGTGTTTTACCCATGAAGTGTTTTTCATAGCAAAGTTCCTTGCATCACTCATTGTTAGGTCCTAGTTAGAGGACAGGGTGGACCCACCATATGGTCCAGCTATCTTCATTTGCAATTCATCTGTTCATCCCCAAATGTGGGGTGAAGGCAAGTGCAGAGTCCTGAGATGTCAGTTTTGGCTTCTGTTTACTAAGGAAGCTTAAAGAGGCAACCGTACTGGCAGTAGGTTGCCTTGTGTTTAACTCAGGGTGGCTTATGTGGAGAAAGTTTTGAGAAAACCTGGCCTAGTTGCATTCTGTTTGTGCAAAATTTCAGGGAGAAACTGGAATGTGTTATAGAATCTGTTAACGTCTACAAATAGTAAATGATAAATATGGATACTGAAGCCCGTGTGGTGTCATTTCATTGGAATTTAAAGCAAAGTTTTTTAATAGTTAAGAAGTATGAAAAAACTTTGGTGGTAGCTGTGGGAGTTATGCTTCTGTGGCCTGCATACATGCTAATCCTTTTCTCATTAGGCAAGTTCACATGTGCAAGTTTCACAAGTTTAGTGTGAAATCATGAAAGCTATTGTGACTCTGTGTACCATTAACCCTGTCTCTTATTTCATAAACATTTTTTCATGTAATTGGCTTACATGGTCACTTAGAGAACAAAGTGGAAAAATGTGGTCTTGATTGTAAACTGGACATTTATTAACCTGTCCCATACATCCCTATCACTTGACTGGACAGGTATCCATGTATCCATGGATTGTGTATCTGCTGATCTGGTTCAGTGCAGATATATTCATGTTGTATATCCGTGAATTGATCTGGCTCAATGCATTGAACCAAACATGCCCCAGCTGAGCCCTTTGGAGGGCTTTCTGAAGTCCGCAGTGCTTCCCTGGCCCTCAGAATGTTTTACATGGCATCAAAACGTCACTTGCGGTTTCCCTTGGGATATCAGAAGTAGCGGTTTTTTTGTCCGAAAAGGCCATTCTGAACCCTGCAGAGGCCGCAGGTGAACCTGTGCTGCCTCTGTGAGCTTCAGAAAACCCTCTAGAGGGGACTGGAGCTGTGCTCTGGTCCCCTCTGGAGGGCTTAAGGGGCCGAAGATCGTGGATTTGATTATGTGTGATTTTCGGTATCCTCGGGGATCCGAGAATGGATCCCCTGTGGATACCAAAGCCCCACCTGTATTGTGATGGTCCTTTTTTAAATTGAAAAATGCAGTTTTTGAGATCTGATACAAGTAGTGTGCAAAGTGAAGAGCTTTATGCAAAATATGAAGACTAATAGAAATAATAATTGCCTTGTATGGCTGAACAATTTCGTCTTCGCACAGAATACGAGGTGGGTTTTTTTTGTATGTTTTGATTTGGCCACAACAGCTCCTCTTACATTCACGCTGCGTTTGGGTTTTGCCTTCCTTCCTGTAGAGCTTGTGTGAAATGCGTCCTTCTCTGTAGAAAAGCTGCATATGAACTGAAACTATAGTCACTGTCTAGAAGGGAAAGTCTTGTGTAGTTCATTGGCAGAGCATTTGTAGACAACCCTAGTCCCCAACATCCCCTGTGGAAAGAACATCAAGGTAATGGGGCTGGGCAGAACCTATGTTTGATACCCTAGAAAGCTGCTGCTAGAACACTGGGCTAGGTGGAATGACAATCTTGCACTGGATACGACAACTCCTCATGCAAGTTAATTTCCTACCCCTCTACCCAAGCAACTTCTTTATTTGTATAAAAAAGTCTAGACTATCTATTTTTTAAAAGAAAAGGAGCACTCAAGGTGATGTGCAAAATTGTTTATATCTATAAAAATAACCTAAAGACATGCAAATTACTACAAAAGCAGTAAAATTAAAAAATGCGGCTGGAGCCAGCGAGACTACAGGCAGAACAGGATCATTTTAGTTAGCAGGTGATGGGCAGTACTTTTTGAATAAGGTGGGCCCGATTGTCTTTCCCTTAAGCCAGAGGTGGCAAAGGAGGGGTTGAGGAGAGTCTTGGGAGAGAGAGTGCCACAGACTGATTGTAGAGAAGGCCCTGTCCTGCATCCCCACCAGCTATATCTCGCCTGGCAAAGGGACCTAGCACAGTGCCTCCCAGCTGATAGGCAGTACGTGTGGAATAAGATGGGTCCATTGTCCACGTCCTTGGATTTCAGTGGTGTAGTGTGATGGAAAAAATGCAGTGACTTGCTATCTGTCTGAATGTAATTGGATTCAGTTTTATTGATCAATATTGAAACTATAACTGTCACATGTTCAGTGTTCTGAAGCAGGGCCCAAAAGACACAGTTCTCTATTTGATGATTTGGATGTACTTTGTACTCTGTTAAATGGTGGGAAAAGTATAGGATATTCTAATACTGAGGTTCTCAAACTGGGGCATTGTGATGCCCCAGCCTGAGAAGCCCTGCCTCTGGCTCCTTAAGGGGCTGGGGAAGGGGGAAGGCAGTGACACGATTCCCAGAATTACGCCCTGCTGGGGACAGTGTTACCAAAAGGGCTGTTTTGTTTAGGGGAATTAGTATACTAACCTTTTTGGAACTTCAGGATCGCAGGCTGGATAACAAGACGGCGTAATGCAGAGAAATTCCCTTTAGGTTAATGAGGAGACTGAGAGAAAGATAACTTTCAATAAAAGATTAGTATTTTTCTTACAAAAGCACACAGGTAAACATAATGCACATGGAAAAATGATAAGTATATATTTCTAGTACTTGCATCTAGTGTACCTAGCTTATGGTGGTTGCATGTGAAAAGTATTTGGTGCATCCGAGAAGATTAGAAAAAGGGAAAGATTGTAGGGAAGGGTCTTAGGGGTCCCTGATCTGCCAATCCCAGTTGCTAACTAAAGATGGGGAGAGAAGGGGAGGGAAAGGGGGGGGAGAGAAGGGAAAAAGTTCCAGACGCGATATAGTCACCTTTCTTGTAGAGCAGTTGGATGGGGGGGGGGAAGAGTCCTGGGAGGAGCACCTTCTTCCTTGGGGGGAAGAGTCAGAGAGAGCGAGCATGTGCCAGCCCTCTCTCTTAAAAGGGTTTTTGCTGAACTGGAGCTGACCTGGATGTACTTGCTTACTACACACAGTGGGGTACTTGGAGTATGTAAAACAATGAATGATCAGGAAGTCAGTTATCAGCAATGGCTGGCTTCCTGAGGGGGGTGGGGGAACTTACAACATGCAGTAAACCAGGAAGGCTGTTCAAATCTGCATACGGTACTTAAGCAGTGATTGAGTTAAACAATAAAACAATAGGAGACACTTAAGCAATTATTTACTATGCCAGCCTAGAGAGGTGGAGGTTGTGTAATCCATGAGCTTGTAGCATGACCAGGATTTTTTTGGAAGTTTGGCCTGTAACCAGATATAAAATCACAACTAAGGAAAAAGGGGATTTTCACGTAACAACAAAGGTTTTTTTGTTTACAGTTAGAAGCCCCTACCTTTTCGGTTTGCGAGGAGCCCCCCCCAAGCCGTCTGCAGTGCTCCCCAAGCCTTAGAATAGTAAAAAAAAAGAAAAAGATTGGAAACCACTTCCTGTTTGTGAACTTGAAACCGGAAGTGGTTTCCAATCACTTTATTTTACTATTCTGAAACTTGCGGAGCCCTGCAGAGGGCTCTGTGGGGCTCTCCGCACCTCCCCCTCAGAGGTCAGCATTTCTAACTGTAAGTAACCCCCCATTTGCCCTGGCAGCAGTGCGATCCTGGGGATCATGTCATTGCCTTTTCCCCCCGCCCCAAGACTTTTCATTATTTCTAATCTCCCAAGGAGCAAGAACCACTAGTCTAATGGTATTGGCTTCTTCCTGTGAAGCCTGGTTGTTTGTGTTTATCTTGGTGATTAGCTGTTGTTGCATTGTGGAAAATGTGGTTTGGTTTCCATTGTATCCACATCTGACAAATTCCTGGATTTAATTGTTGAAAGGGAAACTTTAAAGGCCATATATTTTCTGAGACCCCAACCTTGGAAAGTTAAAAACATAGCGTTTGAACAGGACTTAATCTGAGCAAAGCTTGGGCTTCAGGTGCCAAAACTCTGCCCCAGAACACATGAGGATGCAGTAAAAGAAGAGAGCTTTTTCAGCATCTTTGACCTACACACATGGGATTTATGGCCCCTGGTTCCCTGCTTAAGAGTGCAACTTGAGACATGTATGAGCATTGACATGTACATAGCTTTAAGTAGATAGGGTAAGGGCTATCTCTTCCTGTTCTCTTGTCATTCCTACAGACTCCAGTGCTAATTCCCCAATGATTTATTTAATAAAAAATTCAGATCAGATATATATTTTGCTGTATTTGTAGCATTTCCTTTTGGAACTGCTCAGCTTTGAGATTTTTACTTGCAGGACTTTAAGGTTCCTGTTTTAGGGAGATGGTAACTGGTAATAGTTGGGACAGCACCTTTCCAAATACTTATCAATGGAAGCTTAGGTTGCATCCACTCTTCTTGCGCTGTGGATTATTCCAGGACCAGTGCCAGCCTGAGAGCTGACAAAAGCAGGCTGTCCCCTCTTGTGGCTGGAACAATGTCTTGTTGGCACAGAGCAGGTGCATGGTTTCCAGCACACTAGATCATTCATTGTTGTGTATTGGAAAGCCTAGCAGTCTTTGGTTTGTGTGGGGGAAGGGGGAGTGTCAAGAAAGAGACTTGCCCCTTGGTAAATTGAGCAGCACGATTGGCAACACAGAACTATGGATTTTCAAAATGCAGAGTCTGCCATTAATGCTTAGTCTCTGAGCAGCAGGCCGGCATGATGCCTTGCAGTGTTTTTGCTGTATGACACTTCTGTGATTCATCCTCTGCTAGCTATCTCAAATCTAGGGCAGAAGCAGTTCCTTGTCGGCTCCTAACTAACAAAATGCTAATTTTTGCGTGTGACCTAATTTCAGAATCCTCGTTTCAAACATTCACCGAGGCCAGCTGTACCTCCTCTAAGCCGACTCCAAATTTTATTTCTAACCACCTCTGAACACTGCCCTCAGATTCCCCTAGGCTGCCTTTAAGTGCCGCAGAGGTAGCAAGTGGCATGGCTTCATGCAACCTGCGTGTGGTGCCAGCTGTGGCATGAACTGTTCAACAGTCTGGGGTGATCTGAGGGCAAAATAGGCCTTGCGTCTGGTGGGTAACACTTTTTAAGACTTTCTGTACATGGCAGTAGGGTTGCCTGTTTAGCTCTCTAGGAGCACCATTAAGGTGATGTCTGTTGCTTTTGTAATTTTGCCCCCCCCCCATCTAAGCTATTTTGAGGGGAGCATGTGGTAAAGCTTTTACATTGAATTGCTCTCCCTGCAGTATGCATGAAGGATCTTATAAGGATTTTAACTAGAGAAGCCCTACTGCATGCCATGCCTCCTTGCAGCAATCCAGTGAGTAGTTAGGTTAGACTGAGTGCTTGGAATTCCCCAAGTGTATCCAGTGCACTTTGTGGCTTTGTACCAATAAGGACTAATAATTATAATACCTTATAATTTGGGGGGGGGGGGAAATTTCCCCTGATTTTTTTTTCTGATAATGAAAACTCTCTGGGCCAGGCAACTGCTCTGTGGATCATACACTGCATGTAGCACTAAAAACTGGAGACACCAAAGTAAAAAGGGCTTGAAAGCTGCAAGTAAGAGTTAGACCAGTTGGAGCTATGAACCAATTATATGTGAATGGAGGAGCAGCAGGGTGACTTGTGTCTAGCTGTGGGGGAGTTAACCAGCTACTGATGACAATAAACATATAATCTAGGAAAAAAGATAGCTGGGAGTTGATATTCTTTTAATGTCTCCTTCTCAATTAACCTCTAGTTTCAGGTTTAAGATTTAGTAAAGGTGAGTTGCAAGTACTTATATTTTTATACTGGGCTGTAGATCTTCAACCATTTTGAATGTAGGTTTCTGGCTGTATAAATAGATATAGGTACTGTCATCAGGAGGTTTCAGAAGTCTGTGGGTGCCTGCTTGCAACATAGTTTTTCATCTTCCTTATTCATACAAAACTAATACTCTTTGTCTGCCCAGGCTGGTGGTTTTTTAATTTTTTTTAAAACATCACCATATGCAGAAATTGATATCTAGTATGTTTCCATTCTTTATGGGGTTTATTTGCTCTCCTGGTTGTACTGAAATTGTCAGTGCTGCCCAACTGCTAGGCCCAAAGTAATGGTGTGTCCTGTAGTTCTCTGTGATCACAGGAAAGTCCTTGGAAGTCATTTATGCATTATGTCAGTGTTTCTCAAACTGTGGGTTGGGACCCTTTAGGTGGGTTGCAAGCCAATTTAAGGTGGGTCCCCATTCATTCCAATATTTTCTTTTTAATATGTTAGACTTGATGTTATGTGATTGCATTTGGGGAAATGTTACAGATTTGTACTTTTAATAAGCTACAGTGTACATTCTTTTAACAATGTTAGTAAATGGGATTTACTCCTGGATAAGTGTGCATAGGATTGCAGCCTAGGATTGTGAAAAAGTTTCTTGCTTGATGATGTCACTTCCAGTCATGACATCACTTCCGGTGGGTCCTGACAGATTCTCATTCTAAAAAGTGGGTCCCGGTGCTAAATGCATGAGAACCACTGCATTATGTGTTTTAGCTGGAAATAGCTTATTGCCTTTGACCTGACTGATCCCACTTCTCCATATGAATCAATAGTACACTTCAGGTGGAAAAGGAAATCCTAGACCAGGAAGTGCCAATGAACCCCTTCAGTTATATACTCTCTTCTTTCTGCACTCTGGTCCCATACTTACAGGAATGTGAAAGGAATGGAGTAAGAGATTTGACCCTCTGCCCCCTCCCCATTCAGAGTAGCCCAACCATTAAAAAAAAAAAGCAGCTTGCCAACTGTGTGATTGTGATTCTGGATGCTGGAATCCTCTTGGTACATTTTCTCTTGGTGCAGAATTCCCCATGCTTCAATGCAAAAAAGTGATGTGGTGCCTCTTAGCATTGCTTCTGGTTAGGTGGATGTGATTTTGTGTGTGAGGTTTTGTAAAGAGTAATAGAAAAACAGATAATCTCAGATACCTGCTGCACTTCATTGCACTGAATTTCATTTTGAAAAGGGGGATATACCTACAAAATACAAACATATGAAGGTACCTCAAGCTTGTGCGTTAAGGAGCCCAGTCAAACTAGTACTGTAGTTTACCCAGCCCAGTACTGTTCACTCAAACTGGCAGTGGCTCTCCAAGGACAAGATTGTTTCCTTTCTCAGCTTTACTGTCTGAGATCCACTTTATCAGAGATGCCAGATATTGATTTATTTTTTATTTTAAATTTTATCCGACATCCTGTATCTGTCATAAATGACATCCAGTAAAAATTATATAGAAAAAGAAACCTACTAAAAAGATCAGAAAAACCAATGGCATACATAACACTACATTTGCATTATTCTCCGCATTTTTACAATTTGGTGGAAAGTCAGTACAGTAGTGCGAGCCAAGTAGGGCCTCGCTTGGTAAGATATTCCACAATTGTGTTGCCATAACTGAAAAGGCATGTACTCGCCTACCATACTTCAGAAGGTGGAAGAACATGGAGCAAAGCAGCTGGAATGTTTGGATAAGTTCATATGGGAAGTGACAGTCTTTTAAGTCTCATCCCAACCTGCTTGGGAATGTTAAAGGCCAGCATTTGGAACTAGGCTGAAACCACTGAGCCAAGGTTGTCCACTAGAGTGTAAAGAGGAGGAGAAGCATTCATGATAATTTCAGTTAAGTCTAATGCTGTTCACCTTTGTTCGTGTGAACTTGGCATCAGGCTGCTGTCTGTAATTGGTTACGTGTTTGTATGGCAGATGGGGCATGTATCCCAGACCCTGGTAACTGTCATTTTGCTGATCTGGGGGAAAGAAGCTCTGGCTTGCTACTGTATCTTTTCTCAGAAGGGCCAGGCCATACTACCTTTCCTTTAAAAGGCCAAAACAATGAAAATGAGTGATGTGACTGCACCACCACCCCTATTCCTCCACTGCTCCCTTGCCTGCCCGCGATAGTTAAAAACTAAGCTGCTACTTCCTTCAAGAGGTGGGACGGAGGTGTAGCTAGGACATAGTGGAAAAATGGGGAAGAAGGGGGTTATAGTTTACTGGTAGAATACATGCTTTGTTTTTAATCCCTTAACCTATTTCTGCCCAGCCCACAGGTGTACATGTTTGATCCCTGTTGTGTATATGCAATGTTGGGCAGAAATGGCTTAACCCTCAATTGTAAGTTGTTGGCATCTCCATTTAAAGTTTCTCAGGTTGCAGGCCTGAGAAAAGAAAGATCTGTTCCTAAGACATGATAGAGTACAACAGTGGTTCTCAAACTGGAGCATTTTGACACCATGGCCTGAGAGCCCTGGCCTCTGCCTCCTTAAGGGGTGGGGAGGGGCAAAGGCAGCAATGTGACTTGCTGGATCATGCCACTGTAGAGGGGTGCAGGGTCTTACTGCCACTTACCAGAATCTGTAGCAGCCTCCCGGGCATGTGGGGAGTGAATGCAAAGCTGGAAGTGGTTGTGAAAACAATTTTGAGAGTTTCCGCAGCGTGCGGAGCACGGGGGCTGTCTGCACCCCTGGGAGGCTGCTGTAGGCTTTGGTAAGTGGCAGCAAGCCCTTGTACCCCTCCACAGTGGCGCAATCCAGCGGGTCATGTCACTGCCTTTCCCCACCTCTGCACACACTTACTGCGGCTCAAACTCTCCCTGAGAGTTTGAGAACTGATGGATTCGACACTAAGCTAGATAGACTACTAATCTGAGTCAGTATGATACAGCTTTCATGGCTTTGGAGCATTTATAGGGACAGGCAGTTCTTCCAGACCAATAGCAGATAACCCTATGTTGTAATGGAGTGAATAGGTAGTGGCTCAGGGTTTTGCTAGTCAGAAATTTTTGCACCTACTGTACCATTATTTTGTTTAAATTTTAAGGCAGGCGCAGACTATCCCATTGCATATTTTCACATCTCTCCTGTCGCTGACCTAGTTTCCATTGTGTGTACCTGCTATGTTTAAATAAGTAGCACTCAGATGTGAAAGGGAAAGAACAGGCAGGTGGTACATGAGGTGTGGCCCAGTTCCTCATCCAAATTTATCAAGACAGCAGACTTGCATTTCACTGTCTCTGAGGAGTTTGACCACTAAAAAGATCCTCAAGTGCACAGATGCTGTATTTAAAAAAACCAAACAAACATTACCTGTCTGCAGGTTGAAAATGCATCCAGTCTGCTGACCTAAATTGTTCAGAGGCATTTTAGAAAAGGCATCATCCTGTGGCTCCAGAGTGGCTCAGTCTTGTAGGAATCTCCTCCCTTTGGTGGCTGGCAAAGTCACACAATCTGAAGAACTGGGGCTCTCTCTTGATTCCCCATGCTGACCTTGCCTGACTAGTTGACATCAGGGTCTTTGCTCAACTCCTGCTAAACTGCCTTACTTGCAGGTGTTTAACTTCATTTAATTTTGTTAGCTCCTTATAGAGACATGGAAGAGGAGCTGTTTTGACTAGTTTCAGGGGTTTCTTTCATGGAACAGCCCTAAGTAACTCTAACACTCCGACATTTCCATTCTCCTTCTGGACAGTGACGAAGTGAGAACAGACCCCAAAGCCAATTAATCATGAGGGTGGGGAAGCAGGCTCGAAGCAGAGTATAGCCCTTCTTCATCTGACCCTTCCCCCCACCTCTGGTGTGGAAGGCTGTTGAGGCTATGGTATCTCACAGGCTTCAAGCTGATTCCCACCACCATCACTATGCAGGAGACCTCAAAGCTTACTGCTTTGCAACTAGAGCAAGCACCAGAGAAACAAATAAAAACGTTAATAAAGGTAGGCTTTAATTGCTTTTCCCTTTGGGAAATGGCCTCCTGGCCACTTCAGGGCTGGAAAGGAGAAGGGATGGGTTGCAATGCCTGCTGCAAACGCAACCAACACTCCCATTGTTCCTCCCTTCAGTGGGGCCAGGGGATGCTCACCTACTCCCGTTGTTCCTCCCTTTGCAGGGCCAGATCCCCGATTCTGGAGCTGGTGAGTGACCCTCTTCGTAGTCTGTTCCTTTCGGATTCCCAAAGGTGGCCCTGGACCCAGGTGATAAGATGACTTCAAGGCCAAGTTGCAGCCAAGTGAGTCTCCCTACAAGCTGTGATCCCAGTATCTCTCCTTCATGGGAGGAGTGTAGCATTAATAGTCAGCATAACACCACAAGCACGCTGCCTGTGTGCATAGGGGGTCTCCTCCAACTCTGAGCTGGCAAGTAGGAAAAGTTTGCATCTGACCAATGAATCCTTGAGAATGTGAGAGTGGGGTATACCTCTCGATGACCCCCAGGGTCAGGTTCATGAACTCATACAAGCCAAGCTGCAACATCAAACATCTCCTCCTGGGGAAGACCCGCTGCCTTCTCCCCCATGATTAGATTGGCCTTGGGGTCTGTTCTCACTTTTCATTGTACCAAAGGAAAATGAGAATGCCAGAGCAATTTGGAACCTGAAGTGGCTCCAACTGCAGGATGAAGAGACAGTGACTCAGGTGGGGGCTCTGTGATCAATCCTAATGATGCTCAGGCAAAATAATTACTAACATCAATAGAGCTGCTAGAGGCCAACATCTGTATTCCCATCAGGTCCTCCTATAGGAGGTTCCTTAGATTCATATACATAGTTTGCTGTTTCCAATATTGGGCCCTGCTGTTCAGCCTGTCCTCTGCCCCCAGAATGGTCTTCAGGTTGCTTGTGGAAAGTTGAAATTTCCATCACTTAGTGGGTAGCACCTCCTAACTAGATGACATCCTGATCCACTCCCACAGCCAGTTCAGGATTTTGGGCAGATTTTGGAATGCCTGAAAAGATCATTGTTTTGTGGTCAACATCAACACTCACACCCAGCCAGAGCACCTTAGAAATGAATACATCAACTCCCTCATCTGTTCTGAAAATTCCCCAACTGGATGTCCTAGTATGGCACTAGTATCCTAGTACTGGCACAACTCCTGAATATGCTGGTATCAGGCCAGGACATGATTCTGTGGGCCAGGTATGGACAAAGGCTCTTTAACATAATCTCCTATCATACTACCCATGTACAATTATGGTTAACCTGTGCATAGCAGATTAATATAGCAACATAGCAGTTTATTCCAATGTTTTATTCAGAGTGAATACAACCTATATACATGAATTGTTGATCGAGTGGCAGCCTCCTTCCTTAGACGAATCCTGGGGGTTCCCCAATATAATTAGATTATCTACCCTCATGCTTGAACTAGGGATCCACCTTCCCTCTACCATCGCGTGGTCCCTTACTTTCAAGTTCTGGCTCCGCCTGCATTTAAGTTCACATTCTTAGTCCCTTTTGCAAGATTTATTAAAAGACTCTTATCTTTCTAAGTGGTTTAAACTTATTGATTCTAAACTTCTATCATTAGACTTGTCCCCTGAATCCCTTGCAGACATTAATCTTCATAGGGCCCATTCAATTATCAAATCCAAACTTTGGGAGTCTGAATTTCACCAACTCTCTTCCAATCTCAACCCCACTTGTTCTCCTTGGTTTTTTGGCCTTCTCCCTTCACTTGGGCACCTGCTCAACTACTTCAATACGTTAATTAACCCTAGCAAGAGGAGAGTGTTTATGCTTGCGAGATTTAATATCTTTCCATCTGCTGTTCACTTTGGCAGATTCCTTAACATTCCGCGTGACCGCATATTATGTCCCTTTTGTTCTCTTGAACCGGATACAGTGGTACATAATTATTTTGTTGCCCGGCCCACCAATCTCTCCGAGACCAACATCTGAAACCTCTGCTGTCTTCTCTCTCCGGTATTTTTATCGATCCCTTACATGCCCTTTTGAGTGACAACTCGGCGGATGTTACAACTGCAGTAGCAGAATTTCTTTTTGCAGTTTCTAAGTTAAAATCTCCACCCTGATCTTATATCCCCCTCTTGTTTTCCTCCCTTTACCTTACCAATCCCTTGTTGTGGTTTTTCCCTTTTTTTTCTTTTCTTTTTTTCTTCTTCTTGGTAATGTGGCTACTGTGTTGGCTATTGCTGTTATATTGTTATTAATGCCAATAAAGGTTTATGAATGTATGTACATGAATTGTTAATCTGTAAACATGTGAAATATTAAAATCTATAAAAATGAACTTGGGTACAATCATTCACATGGAGATGTGTACCAGCATCCTGTACCTTGGTATAGTGTGCCTTACATTTTAGTTCATGATGAAATGTAGATGTATTTGGATTTTTGTCTGCATTGTTCAGAAATACAGTACAGGTTGAGACTAATTATTCACGTGGGTTCCGTTCCAAGCACTCAGGTGGATAAAAAAAAACGCAGTATAGCAAATCAATTTAAAAAACAAAGTTTCTTTACTCCAGTGATTGAAAAACAGCCTTGCTGACCTTTTGACTCTAAGATAAGAGTCATTAAGAAGACAATCCATCAGCACTTCACTCAAGCCCCTCCCTTTACCAATGCAAAATGATCACCTTTCTTTCAGGTGTTGGGGGAAGGGAGGGGTCTGAAGGATTGATGGATTGTTAGCCTGCTGCCTTCTCTCTCTCTCATTAAGGAGGCTGTTGTTAAAGGACTGTTCAGTTTTTAAAACTGATTTTAAAGGGATGCATTTTCCCCTTCTCCAGGGATCAGCACAAAAAATCCATGTATAAATAGGCTGGACCTGTACTTGCAAATCAGACAGGAAGGACTATTCCTGCTCTTTATCAGTTTCTGGGAGTATATGCTCATGTGTCTGCACTTGCTGGAGGGCAGGGAGTTTCAAACCTTCTGCTCTCAATGGAATCCCTTGCACATCAACTTGTCATAGGAGTAACTCCTATACAGTTGTCCACAACCTCTGTGCATTGCAAAGGTACTGGGGTGGGGAGTAATGCATGTTCTAGGGCAGAGGTCTTAGTCAAATGGGTTGGAGCCCAGAAATGGGTCATGTCTTGATCTCAGGTGGGTTGCAGCAGTTCTGCTGCTTTTGTTTTGTCCTCAGGTTCAGAGCAACAGAGTTGAACAACAGTCGGGATTAGACCTTCTGCATGAGGTAAGACCCAGTGAAGACTTCAGTGAGCCCTCTGTCTTACATCCATCCACCTGACTTGTGTCCCCCGTCACAGCACTCCTCCTGCTTTCTGCCTTGCCTAATTTCCTTGTTCTCTCTTCTCACTTTCTCTATTGAGTGCATGCTGTTGCCATTCTATTCTCTTCCCTTCTTTTCTTACAATTGACTTGAAAGGAGAGAAGGAGCAGAACAACACTGTAGCAGCACACTGATTGGCTGCCATTACATTTGGTGGGGGGAGAAGGATGAATCATGGCCACTTTGTTCACCTGTTGGTCTCATGAAGTTGGAATCCATGCAGCCCATCCCTTGCGTAGGGCAACTGGGGCAACCACCCTGGGCTCCATGCTTGGAGTCATTTTCTTTTTTTCCCAAGCCAATGTTTCCATTTTAGATTTACCCTTTTAAGAACTCTGACTCATCCGTGCCTGGCAATTGGAGAAATGAGCTGAAGAGCACACTGGGAGGCAGGGACTTATTTTGCTCCTTTCCATGTGCCAGCTAGCCTTCAGGTAGCAGGCCACCAAACCCACCTCCCCCTCACAAAAAAGCAGAGACAACAAGAGAAGGCAGCAACAGGACAGAACAGCAGCACCTTCCAGCTGCACCACAGCAGCAAGGACCCTGTGAGTTGCCCCTGGCCCCACATCCTTCTAGGAACCCATGTTTCAGGTAGGAGTTTGAAGTGGGCACTAGCTTGTGACAACTTGAAAGCCACTGTTCTGGTGTGCGTGCTTAGTTCACATGAGCTGAAAAGGGTGTACTCTTCACTGCCATGAAAAACCAACTTTGTTGGGCAAGCCCTTTCAGAAAATTTGCACTGCCATTTCTAAACATCTTGTTGAAGACTCATACAAAAATCCCAGAATTCTCTAGAACAATTTACAGACTCCCTGCTATAGGAAAAGTTGCTTTCAATGAAACCTTACAGGTATACTGTTTGCCTTTATTCATATAAAACCCATTCATAAAATTAGGTAAATACTTAACTTGGAGCTGTAGCTGAGTGCAAGTTAATTTCCCTTAACAAAACTTTACTGGCTTTCAGCACAGAATTCCTGTGAAATGTTGGACACATTGTTTTATTAAATATAATTATCCTGTTCTGTATATGTGGCAATGGCAGGAGGAAGCATTTTCGAGGTTGCGAGACACTAAAATTTCTACCATGATGGTGGCCAGGTGAATACAGTGGGTCTTGGGCAGAATATGAATCATGAACCAACCTCCCCCCAATTGTTCTGTGCTAGAATTCTTTGCCAAGAAAACCAAACAAAACTTCAGATTTGTGCTTTAAATATGAAGAAATAAATAAAATGTATGCCAGTGGTTCTCAAACTTTTTAGTACTGGAACCCACTTTTTAGAATGACAATCTTTTTGGACCCACTTGAAGTGATGCCTTTAACCCGGAAGTGATGTCATGTCTGGAAGTGACATTATCAAGCAGGAAAATTTTTTATGACATATGACAATCAAATCTAATTAATTAATTAGGTAGGTAAGTAAATTAAAAGTTTACAATAAGTAGAAGTGTAAATACTTAAAATAAAGAAGAATCCTCCTAAGCTAACTCTCCCAAGCAGTTGCTGATCTGTTTAAAAAATATTCCCCAAACATTCCAAAGGCTCTGCAATTCAATACACACTTACCTGGGAGTAAGCCTCATTGGCTATCATAGTTAAAAGCATATGCATAGTAGTCTGTTAAAAGTACAGATGTGTAACATTTCCCCAAATGCATCAAGTCTAATATATTAAAAATAAAATACACATTGAAATGAATGGGTCCACCTAATGGGTGGACTTAATGGGTCCCACAGTTTGAGAAACACTGATACAGATTTGCCCCTGTATCTGTAGAGGTTCTGTTCTGGAACCCCCCCCCCCTTAAGTAAGACTGCGGAAACAAGGGGATGCCTCTCCCCTCTGGAGGCAAGGAGCACTGAGCTCCTTTCACCTCTGGAGTATCTTCTGAACCCAGCAGAGGCCATGCTTGTCCAGAAGTGACATTTTTATGTCTTTAAAAGGCATTTGGAGGGAAGGCTTTGGGAGGTAAAAGGGAGACATTTTTTCAGTGGAGTTGATTTGTCTGAGTAGATGCACTTGACAAAGAAGCAAAGAAAGAGAATGATGTAATTATATCATAAATTTCTGCCTTGTGAACATTGGGACCTTCTGGAGGTGCACTAAAAGTATTAGTCCCAGGAATTGTGTGGAGTCTCGGGAATCAAAAATTTGTATTACATGTGTTAGTGCAAAATTTTATAAATGTATGCAAGCCTTTGTGTGTCACATGACCCTTCAGCCAGCAATGTGATGTGCTGTTCTGTGAAGCATATCACTACACAAACCTGAGTTGGTTTACATATTATAAAAGATATACTTTTTAAAAAATCTGTTTCTTTGGAACCAATGCAGCAGGCACCCTACTGAGCGTCTGTGAGCAGGCTGTTCGTTAAAAGAAATCTACATGGTTGGGTAGATGATTTGATTGTGATCATTGCATTTGGTGTTAGAGAAGCACCCTGTGATAAAGGAAGGATGATGTTATCAAGTGGCAAAACAACAAGCTCTTGATTGAATGTGAACACCAGGTGGGTGTAACAGCTGACTCATGTGTGTCTGAATTATAAAATGGTCAAGGTGGCACTGATAACATTGAGTACAACTGGCTTGCAGAAAAAAATGTTCCTTGTTTGATTTGGATTATCTTCCCATATTGTCATGCCTGGTGATGAAAAGGGAGACACTGTACCTTTAAATGCCTTTCCTAAGCTTTGCGGAGGCAGTTCTGCTCAAGTCTTTTGAATGAGAGAGGGGGGTGTGTGGAAGTGGCTATTGGCAGAGCTCTCTATGCCTTCCCTTCAAACAGCTGGGGTCTACTTCCTTCTGAGCAGCTTGTCAGAGCAATTAGCTTGCTATAGCAGTGGCAAGGAGCACTCACATTTAATTTGGGACTGGGGGCTGTGGCGCGGGCAAGCATGGGGGTGGAAGATAAACAGAGGATTCCAAGAAGGAAGGTATCCTGGTGAAATTCCTCTGGTAACTGCTCATGCAATGAGGTCTCTGTTGAGAAAGGGAAATAGATGACCTACTCAGAGTGCAGTTTCCACCAGGGGTGAGTTTATTTTTAGATTGAGGTCTGATTATTTTGGTATGGGGGGAGGGTGAGAAGAGAGCGAGCAAGAGAAATCTACTGTTGGTTTGCTGTGAAACTAGCCTTATAATTTTTGGCTGTTATGATTTGTCAATTGGGGGGGGGAGCAGCACCTGCATCTTTTGATAAGGTTTTTCTAGTATTGCTTTTATTCTGAATGGAACAGCAGTCTCTCATCCTATCCCTTCTCTGTACCATCTCCTCTTTCAGGCTTGCAGGGTCTCTGTGGCTCTCGTGTCATCAGTTTTTTCCCCCTGTGATGTGCTGTGCATCCACCTAGAGGGAGAAGGGAATCCCCCATAAACATGCTCTGCTCATTGGTGTCATTAAGGAGCTCTCCCTGCTGGACTTGTGCTGACAGGATTTTGCATTCATTTTAACTCCTGCTTGGCATTGAAGATGGGAAGTCAAACATCTTCCCACTGGCCTCATTGGCAAAGCCCTACAGGGTAGGATTTTTTGAGGGTGGGCTGGAGGTGGGGGTTTCTGTTTATTTTTAGATCTAAGAAAAGGATGTTGTGTTTGATCAGCTGCTCAGCCGTCTAGTTGGCTATATCCCATTGAACGCAATTGGGTTAAGCTGATGCTCTTTTGGTTTCCTTCCCTGCATGCCTGGATGGTCAGGGTGGTTTTTATGCTGGGTTGGGCTACGTTGAAGGGATTCCCTTAAACCTGGTTTAGGGCTGCTTGTCTCTTCTCTCCACTTTTCCAATTAAGGATTAAATCTTGAATCTCTTTAGCTGAACTAATATAATGTTATCATTATTCTCCAAGGAGTATGTGTGTGGCATATGTTTTCCTAGTCTTTTTATTAAAAGCAAAATCAGAACTGGGCTAATTTGTGAGTTTGGGGTGGGAAAGGGTACAGAACTGAGAGCTTCCTCTATTAGGTGACTTTGTCATGGTTTTTAAAAAAAATTATTGGCTCTACTGAATAATAATTGCTTCAGCAAGTGGGTGTTCTCCTCCGTTTTGTCCTTGTGCTTATGAAACCGATATTCAGCAAGGGGGGAGGAGGGCTGAATTTGCTGTCGCTTCTCCTTCCCTCCTCTCTCTGTCAGCCCCCGCTTGCAGTAGATGGCACCTTGAATGCAGTGAGTAGCTCAGCTCAGAAGAGGCTTCTTGCCTTCAGTATGCCAGGCTTTTGTGTCTGCTTTATTGACGTGTAATGTGATGTATGTGGCCATGCCCAGGACATTCAAAGTAAATTGTGGTGCTTTTAAAATGGCTAAACTATTTTAAACCAGAAGAGAAGTCAGGGCGTTGAGGGTTTGGATCTTGACAGGTAACTTCTAAGAGTTTGTGTGCACCCTTTTTATTTTTTATTTTTATTTTTTCTTGCTTGTTCAGTAAAGGTTCAGTCTCTTGTTTCCCTAATACAGTTTTTGGCTTTCTTTCTATTTGCATCTTGGGATCTCATCTATTGAGTGGCCAGCAGAAGTGAATGGAAAGTTGGACCTGATCTATTTGTCACCTTTATGATAACAATCTTGCGAAGGAGAAGTTACGAGATTTGTTTTTCCTCATTTGAATTTTGTTCTGCATAGCACACAGACTTTGAGTAGGAAAGAGTTAAGAGCTATTTTTATGGTTGGACATAATTTTTTTCCATTCCGGAAACAAACAGCTGGCCCTGTATTTGCAAGCAACTGATAGCCCCCAGAACTCTCTCCCTCCCAACTCTGTTATCTGAAGGAATAAGGCTGCTGGACACAGAGAATTGTGTCAAGGATCAGTAGTGCCTCTGCAAGGAAGGTTTTTAAAAGAAATTCTAACACAGTGTTGCACATCTTGACATTATGGAGGAGATGGGTAACTTGCCTGCTAGGTTTTCAGGAAATCCCCATGGTGGACGGCCCCCTTAATAGTTGCCAGGAGACCGTTCTGACGTCACTGAAGTTCCCGTCTGCATGTGGGTGCAGTTAGCAGCCTTCAGCAGGGAAACAGTAGCTGATGTGAAACTGGTAAATATATGCTTTCAAACACACACACGCAACTCCTCCCATCCCTGTTCATTTCTCCTCAGTGACCTTGTCTGCAGCTGTGAAATTTGGGAGAATGCATACTTAAAGCTAAATCTCAGTCCTTGTTGCATGTAATTTAATAATGACTGCTTGTGCCTAATGGCTAGATTGAAAGGGATTCTCTACGTAGGATTTTACGTCATCCAAGGGGAAAGCCCCCGCTTTGTTTTGGTGCATCTCCCCAAGTGGGAGGAGCATGGAAATGGGGGGGGGGGGGAGAATGAAGGAAAAAACAATGATGCCATTTATTATCCTTGGGAAACCCTACAAAATAACCAAAGAGCATAAAAAAGAAACATCCAGTTTTTCCCTTGTATAACTTCTGATGGGGGCAGGGGAACATACAGTTTTGATAACAAGATAGTATGTCTGATTTTGTGTGTGTGTGTGTGTGTGTGTGTGTGTGTGATGTACACTAATCGAGTTTGAGACTCAGAGATCTTTTTTCTTTATAGAAACTGAAAAAGCAGCAAACTGCTTGTGTTTTAAAATACTTAAAGCAAGATATGTTCCTGTGTGGTTCTGCACCCTCTTTTCTGGTGAATCCATTCTGTGTGTAAGAGAAGAGATGAGTGTCGTCAAGCTTGTTGTTTCTTGTTGCATTTGGATCTGAAGATTTACCAAGTCAGATGTTGCAGTTCACGGTGGGAGATGAATAAGAACTGTCATGCTGGGTCAAACCAGAGGTCCCTCTATTCTGGCACTCTTTTCCCCTACAGGTAGCTAATCCAAGTGCCCCACAGAAATTCACAAGCCAAGTTGGTAGAGAGAGACCACTCTCCTATTTGTCTTCAGTACACAGGCAGCGTACTGTCCTGCTGAACATGGAATTTCCCTTTCTAGCAGTGGTGGCTGATGTTGGTCATGTTTCATGCAATGAAGGGAGGAGCTTATAGCTAAGTGGCAGAGCATCAACTTTGCATGCAGAAGGTTCTAGGTTCAATCCTTAACATCTTTAGGTAAGGTTGGGAATGGAGAGCCACTACTAATCAGTGTGGATGTAGACCGTACTTAGCTAGATTGATCAGTGGTCTGACTCTGTATAAGGTGAGTGTCTAAAATTTATGCAAGACCTGGTCCTTCAAATAAACTGTGCTAAAGAAATCTATACATATGTTGTGTCTTGCCTAAAGAAAAGTGTCAACTCACAGACTATTCTGCAAGTCTGTAGGATGAATTGCATAGCCCTCCAATCCTGACATGGAAGGAATTCTTAGGTTCTGCCTAATGATCAGTGCTAATGAAAGGTGTTGGTTAAAGCAGCCATGATGATGACAAACTTTCCTGAACTCCAGATCTTTTTTGAATCCCCTTCCCCAATTGAGGGTGAGTGCAAAACCTATATACTACTGTACATCAATCTACATTTCATAATTGTTCAGAGTTGCTTTCCTTTTAACTATCCTCCCTGAATGATACCTCGTGCAGTAACCTTTGTTCACAAGTTTGTTAATTTATGTAGATGATTTATGAGATTTTTACTTTATTTGCACTATGCTACTGTAGGCAGTTACTGGGATTGGATATAAGGGGAGTACTTCAGAAGTGCTCCTTTTGCTTGCTTTTCCAGATATTGCATTTCCAACTATTAGTGTATGGAAACAGTATTATCTCCTCTTTTTTCTTCCTCTTCATTTGATGTCTTCTTTATTTTATGCAAGGTTGAGTCTTAGATTTCATGGTGACATCACTTCCACTGTGTAGTGGAACATGATGTTTTAAGTCAAGTCTTCACAGTTTGACCCACAAAGCTAAATGCCAGTGGTAATCTGCGAGAGGGTCACTATACTACCTGTTCTGTTTCTTTTCTGGGGTGCAAAGTCAGGTAGTGGGTGCAAGGGAATAGAAACCTTAGCAGGTCAAAGTACATGGCTGGTGAGATTTAAAAAATGTACTATTTGGTCTTAAAACCGCATTGTAACTGCACAGCTCATTAAAGCTAGATGGTGGTCAGCATAAAAAAATCCTTACTTTAGCCAAAGGTAGTTAAGCAGCGACATGCTTCCTAGAAGCTTACAAGTGGGGCGCCTTGTTCTTTGACCCCAAAATCTGTGATCTAGAGAGAGACTATAAAGCCAAATATTTCCTATTTCCACCCACTGAGATTGGAGATAATAATACAGAATCCATTGTCAAGTCATTGGTATGATGTGTGGCATACCAGATTTGTTCTCTGGAATTTCTTGTCATTAATTCATCTTTTAAAAATATACTGACTCTTACTGCTATGAAGGAGTCTAGCTGTTGAATTTCCTGAGTGAATTTGGGTTTTTTTAATATGCTTCGTGATTCATACTTATACTAATAATTTTATACGACTGATATTTCGTGCAGGGATATAAGTCTTGGTTATACTTATGCATAGAAGGAAGTGGTTGCTTTGAAGTTTATTCCCTGATTGGTTTGATCTGGAATCTTTTTAAGAATAGAGTACATTTCAAGGTCTTTGTTTTTAAATGTCATTTTATAAAGCTAGGCATTGTGTTAACACCTGCAACCAATTTAAGCATCTGAAGGCTTGATATTATCCCTGCATTATCAGTGTAGGATGACAAGTTAGCTCATTCAACCGGCTACCTTAATAGGGTAGCCTTAATTTTAAGCATTTTTAATTTTTTTATGAGTGGTTGGAGTATGAGAGACAACCATTCTGCTGTTTAGCTACATAACATACAGGAAGAGTCTTATTTCATTAACACTTGTAAGGTAGGATAAGACCTGTTGGATGCTGGCTTAGTCACACTCTCCCCAGGCACTTCCAGATGGAGGGTTTTGAAGGTATTGGGCATGCTGACTCAGTACACAACGATGAACTGAACTTCCTCTCCAGTGCCAAATTAGAAGCTTAAATGATACACATTGATGGTGCATTCCAAACAAAAACCCATGCATTTTTTGTAAGTATTGTCCTCTGAGCATTGTCCCTGTACCCTGACAGCATAACAGAGTTTGCATTCTCTGTGAGGTCGCCAGGTGCTGTCACCAATTGTCTGCTACCAGATGATGGCACTTTTTTCACCAGTCAATGTCTGGACCATCATGGAATCAGCAAAGTGCATCATCATGGCTAGACTTCGGTGGAACTGCTCCAGTGTGTGTTGGCAATATTGCCATTGCACTGTAAAATCGCTGTAGTCCCCAGCTGAGTGCTTCATGCTACAGCTAGCAATCCAGGAAGCTGCCTTCTAGAGAATGAAATCGGTTTGACTTTTGGTGCCCCTTCTCGCTTTCTGTTTTAAGCTTCATTCAACCTATTACGTTTTTGTCTTTGCGTCCCCTTAGCTAAGCATTCCTTTTAAGTAGCTTCTAACAGCCTCTTGATAGGAGCCTATTCTTTTATTAATGAACGTTCATTCAAATAAAAAAAGACTTATGTATATTGTTTATCTCTTAATAATTATGACCCCCAAAGATCAATTTGCAAACAATTAAAATTAAAACATGACTACTGCCTTCCTATTCCAGTGTGATAAGGTAAGAGTCATGCAATACAGACTAGAAAGTTGGGTGTAGTGGAGACAACTTCCGTAGTTATATCAGTCCACTGCAGGGGTCCAGGTTGACTGAGGACCCAATCCTATTCAATTTTCCAGCACTCATGCAGCCATGCCAACAGGGCAGTCATGGAGGCCTCAAGCCAAGGGGAAAAACATTCCCTTACTTCGGGCTGCATTGTGGCGAAGATGCTGGAAAGCTGGATAGACTTGGACCCTGAGATTCAGTTCACAAGTATTGAAGTGTAATGCTAGTCCTGACGCTTTACTCCCATCCCCTAACTATAGCCCATGTTCTGCACAGGCAGCAGGAAACTATTTTTTCTGAGGGTTGCTTTGTTGTTTATCTTGCTTTGGCCTAAAAAACCTGCTGCCAATAAATTCATGTTATGAATATTCATGGGCCACACACAAATGCCATGGGAAGCTAAATGATGGAACAAGATTCCGGATTTCCACCCGCAAGATGTATACATTAAATAAGAAACCTACTTGGCCTATGATGACCCACAGCCCAATCCTGAGCTGCCTGGGGCACGGGGCTGCAGTGGCACTGAAAATGGCTGCTGCTGCATCCAGTGTGCTCCAGGCAGCCACTGGCGGCTCCTTGGGAGAAGGGGACTTTCATTCCCTTTCCCCGGGTAAAGTTACTAGCTCCACAATGGGCCTATTCGATTCTCCACCGGCCCAAAGGTCGGTGGAGAATCAAGAGCCTCCGTGTCAGGCGGTGAGCCTGCCATGGAATCTCTGGATTGGATGCTCCACTGGTCCCGCCTCCCTCCTGCCCTGCTCCCTTCCCCCGGAACGCCCTCTCCCCACCCTCCCTCCGCCTCCACCTGCCTGGAATGCCTCCTCCATGCCTACCTCCACCTACCTCACTGCTGCTTGGTGGTCTGCGCAACTGCCAAGAGGCAGAGCTCTGGTGCTCGCCTGATGATAGCCCAGTGTCTCCTGGCACTGGGCTATCACCGGCAGAGCACCAGTGCTAGGGCTCACAAATGTGCCTTATTGCAACTGTGTGTGTCAGCGGTGAGCCAGCGCACCAAGCTCAGGATTGGGCTCTCAATCACCAAGTCCGCTCTGCATTGCTTTGCTCCACTTATGGACTCTGCCATTTTGATGCCACTGGTGGTGCTCTGTCACACTGTATATTTTTAGGCAACTAGTTTCAATGTTTTAGAAATTGTGTGAGCAATAAGATGACAACAAGTCTTCATTGTTGTGGTTTGCAAACCTGGTGCATTTCTGGGAACGTTGCTTACATTATTGCACATCATGAAAAATCCAGCCAGCCAAATGAATCCACAGTGGCAACTGTTTTGATGTGTGTTATCACTGGTTGCTGAACTAATTAGAGGTGCTATTTGCACCTGGATTTCAGTAATAAGCTTTGTAAGTACTGTTCTGAGAACAGAGCCTAAAAGTGACAGTCACACCAAGTAACATTTTCTGAAAAAATCTCTTCTGTGTCAGCATGTGTAGTCAGTGCAAAGATGGGTGCAAGATATTACAGCAATATTGTATCTAGATAAAAGGAAACCATGTTCCACTTAACAGCAGTGGAGCAGAGGTGATATTCTTGCAGGGATGGACTCTTATGCCTCTATAGTCGGTCATTTTCCAGATTCAGTTTCTTGTAACTTGAGGGATCCTGTAGTTTTTCTAATGCAGGATGAATCCCAGGCATGCCAAAAGGCTTAGTTGTTGGGAAGAATTGTCTTGGGGAGTAGGGAAAGAAGAGCCTGGATTCGCCTGAGAAAAAATCTTTTAACCCTGTGGTTCTTAAAGGCGTGGCACACTTTTCCAAGGAAGTGCAAGTAATTGGATTAGATTTTGTGTGTACCTTGTTTTATTTTTATTGTAAAATGTATGTCGGATTCAAGGTTCACAAGCGTTGATTGGCTTTGTTAGCCAAGAGGCAAAAGGAATGAAGCTTCCAGGGATAACCTGTCAATGAAAATGCACAGGTGAAGATAATAAAAGATTACAGCATGGTTATAAACTCAGAATATCAAGTAGCCAAAAGACAGTAATTGATGAAACTCAATTTAAGTTACAGACATAGAAATATTGATTTCAGTGGTTGAAGAATCCTCCCATGCCCTGAGAGCCACTGCATGCTGCTTCCTTCAGTGGACTGGAGTGATTGTCAGCTGGAGTTTTGGCTTCTTGAGGAAGCTAAGTACTGTAACTCTCAAGACTTGGTAAGATTCTTCAGCCACTGAAATCAATATATACATAAAGCATGTCTCTTGAGGAAGCTTCCTGTTGTGGCTCTTAGGGTTGAAGCACCTTTAAATCACAGACTGTATTTTGTGCAACTTAGGGGAATGGTTCAGTTCAAAGAGTGGTGGGAAGCTGCAGGACTCTCATTGTACTTGGATATTTCCTGGATTGCTGAAGTACTGCTTGTAAATTGGATCTTGATATGATGTGCATTTTTGGGAAATGAGTCAAGGGACTTGTTACTCATCAAGCCCCTGTATTTATAATATATAATTTGCAGTGGACTTCCACCTAGCAGTCTACAGAAGGTGAGCACTCATTTATAGAACTTAGTAATAATAATAATAAACAGTGTATGTTGGCATCCTTCAGTCTTGGAAGACTATGGTATCGCGCTCTGAATAGTGTTCTAGAACAGTGTCCTCTCCAGTGTGCGAAGCCTGGGTAAAGTAGATATGGAGGATAGACTGTTACCCATGCAGCAAATCCCCCCTCTCCACGTCGCTGAAATGGTCCAATGGAAAGGCAGAAGCCAATACGGTTGGTTCCAGCGGCGTCGCAGGAGTTGCCAGTACGTGACTGTGTTCAGCCATGAACTGTCTCAGGGACTCCGGCTCCTGATTTTGCCTCGAGGTTGACTCCTGAAGCCTTTTCCATAACTGGATGTAGCCACAAGGCAGTGGAGGTTTGGGATCAGAGTTTTCCTTCTCTCAGATGAGCTGCCTTCCCAGGCTAACGAGTCCCATCTACCCAGTGACTGTTTAGTTGCCTCTTACGACTACAGCCAAACCGAGGGCCTATTCTTAACCCCAGCCCCCAGGGGCTTATAAATAACAGTTATTATAATAAACAGGGCTTATAATAAACAGTGACTGACTTTAATATGTGACTCTATTATTGAGCATCTCACTCCTCATGAGTACGTGATTACAATTGCAGAGACCTCAGTACATTATTTGGCAAGTTCCTTTTTTGAAGAAGGAAAAATAGTATCTCAGGGGTGTTATGATTTGGCATACTCTGTTAAAGAATGTGAACAAGCTAGTGAAGAGTGCAAAGCCTGATGTGAGAAGTGGCAGCAACCTGTGATAGTTCTTGTCACATATTCAGATTGCCATAACTTTATCAGATGAACTATGAAACATGGGAGCGTGTGCTCACGTCCTTACTGTCCGTCTTGTCAGGTGGTGCAGTCTCTGCACCAGGGTTTGCTGGGTCCTGGGACAGAGCCCAGAATAAGACCCTTGTATATGTGCAGACAAACCGCACTGTAACTTACCTGGGAGACTGGGATGGTAGCAGTGTGCAGGGCATAGGTAGTTCCTTTCTGTTGTCAGGTTAACCACTGGGGAGCAGAACTGGACCTGACCATGTTGGCTGCTAGGGAAGAGGGGGAAGACAAAGATGTCCACTTGGTTACCTGCACTTACCTCACTTCTCCAGTGGCAAATGCATTCAGGCTCAGGTATGCTTTCAGGTAGTATTGCTGGAGAGCAGGCTGGGGCTGGAGAGGAGGCATTGGCCAATATGAGATGGGCCCCTGATAGGTTGTGGGCCTTGGCATGTGTGCAAGTAGCTTACACTGTGATGGCTAAATAAAGTTGGGTTATCCCTGGGAATTGTCAAGAGTAGCAGCTGTCTTGGTCCCAAAGGAAGATGGGGTTCCAAAATGGTCCTGGGTGTATATTTTCTGTGACTCAACTTTCTACAGGAGGGCAACAGGCTGTTGTACAGCTAAGAGCAGTTGCATGAACCAGCAAAGGCTCCTTTGGCTGGAATGTCCACCTCTGCTCCACTACTCATTTGGTAATCACTGAGTACCCTCCAGTCTGTTTTGGTTGTTTAACACAAGTTGCAAGTCCTCATTTCTGTGCCCGCTGTAGCAGCACTTAGCAGTCTAGTGCTCAGCAGCAGCTGCTCTTCTGTAGGTAGGAATGACAGGAAAGAGCAAAAGCACAGCACTACTAGAGGTGCCCTCGCAATTCCCTCTCTGCCACCTATACTTAAAGTCAGGGCAGACAGCTGGTACTGTAGGTTTAGTGGTTCTGTGCATTTAAAATGCTGGTAGCATATGAGAACAAAAGTCATGAGCAGTGTCCTATGATGGGTCATGGCTTCCAATTTAAAGAACCCGGGTAAGCTGCCACACCAGAGAAGAAGGATATCTGGAAGCAAGAGGTGAGTAGTATGTGATTTGTTGGTTCTGTAAGGGCATTAGCTACTTGCTGCATGCTGTTGGCATGTTGCATTACTGCACCAAGATGCTGACCTCTAATGCAGTTGAATGTCACTTGTAGCTGCTCCTGAACTGGTGACCTTTAGATGTCAAGCAGAGATTCCACCTGTGGATCACTTCCCACCTCTGTCTTATTGGTGTGGAAAGCTCCTCAGTGGATCTCTCTAAAATTCTCTCCTTTGGCCAGAATGGGTCAGGCGCTATTCTCTCACCGGTTTAAGAGTTTGCAGGACAGGCTTGTTCATTGCTGTGCTCGACTAGGAGACTGGTGTTGCTGGCCACAAGACCACCGTGATACTCTTCTTTGCCTTGCTTCACCCTTCAGCTGCACAGCAACCGCAGCTTGCATTTTGCCTGCTTTCTATACATTATCTAATAGAAATCAAGCTTTTTGTGTTATTGAATTTGGATGTTCTGCCACTGTTTGTCAGTCCCCTTTAACAATAGAAGCATCCTGCTTGCTATGAAATTGTGTTGCATGATGGACATGTGCAGCAGTTTTTGGTTTTAAAAAAAGGAACTTGGGAGCATAGATTTTTTTTTTAAAAACTCTGTCTTGTTGCTCATAGCGATAGAGCCTGTTGCCATGGAAGCATGATTCAGATTGGCTGACCCAGAGGCCAATGAGCAAATAGAAAACAAGAACATTGTCATTTAACCTTGCTGGATGTACTAATTCAGCAAGATGTGACGTTAATACCAAAATCTTGTATGGAGTTGCAGAATTAAAATAGTTGGGCGACGTAAGAGTTGCTGTGGGGGTTTTCCTCCTACTGTTGAGAACTTTGTATTGAAAGGAAACGGAACAGAAAAATTGTGCTTTCTGCCACTTCTTATTCAGCTAAAGTGGCTCTGTGGAGGTGTAGACCAGGGGTGTCAAACTCATTTTATATAGCAGGCTGAATAGCATTCATGGTGCCTGCTGAGGGCCGAAAGTGATGTCATTAATCAGGAAGCAATGTCATTAAGTAGGGGATGACCAGAAATAAGCACTTTATTCTCACTTCGGAGCTCATTAGCTGCAAATGACAAAAGAGAAAATATGCTAATCTTGATCATATTTTCAAGCTATTGGAAGGCCCTTTCAGTAATGCCAGTTCTGCCAAGGTTTCGCTCTGCAGCTCAACAACTGAGAAATGTTCTTCAAAATGTTGCCCTGGCAGAAGGGCAACCCGTAGGGTAATTGGGCTCTCCCAGCACCTTGGCAGTTTCTCCCTTCTTCCTTTTTCACCCCTCTTGGTCTGCCCTTTCCTCCATACTGTTCCCTGCATTCTGAGGCCTCTTTCTGTGTCTCCCTCCCAGTACCTTAACAGAAGTGGTACTACTAAAAGGGTTGCCTACATAATGGCTCTCCCAGCACCACCCTTTCAGCAGTGCCACTTCTGCCGATGTGTCACTTTGAAGCCCAGCAGCTGAGAGCTGCTTATGGTGGTGCTGGGAGAGCCCAATTATCACGTGGGCTGGATAAAGAGCTTCCACAGGCTATATCTGGTCTGTGGGCCTTATATATGACACCCTAGGTGTAGGCAGTTAGTAGCCAGAATAGGTTTTTTGATTTGTCATGTTTTATGAACTGTCTGGTTGAGAGGAGGTATGGTTAATAGACAGTCTGTTCCACAGAAGTATATAGTTCCGTCTGGGCAATTGGAAATACTTTCCAAATATCCCCACTTTTACTACTTGGTTCTTCTGGGATGAAAGGAGTGTATTTTTAACTACATCATAATTTACCCATAAGGTGGCATGTCAGACAGCTATTCCTACAAATGTTCTAGGCTTCTCTCGTAACAGTTGATGGCAACAGTTTCTTAGGTCTCAAAAGTACACTTAATAGCAAAAGTGTTGGTAATTTGACAACATAACCATTTTTCTTGTACAGTCCAAATTGGGATGACAGTGGGCAGAAATACGGTAGTATTGTCTAAGTCCAGTCCAGTCCAGTTTAATGTACTTAGTTTAGTTCCAGCACCAGTTAGTTCACTTTGTTTTGGAGAGAAATTAGAACTTTCTTAGGCTGCCTCATTTCTGCCCCCTGCTTACCAAGGTTTTGGGGAAGTATCACATGCTAGGAAGTTGCCCATGAAAATTTTATATTGAGTAAAAATTCAAGTAATGATAGACAAGTTGTGGTGTAGGATGTAGGGCCAAAGAAGCAGAGGAGAGTTGCCTTCGTAGCTCTACAGTACGTGAAGGTAGTTACCTTTGTCCCCTGTTTGGTTGGCTCTTGCAAGTATCTAGCTGGCTGCTGTGGGAAACAGAATATTAGACTGCACGGACCTTTTTCTTGATCCAGCAAAATGATTCTGATATGGAGCCTCAGGGAAAAGTCATCCCTGGCCTTGTGTTGCTACCACTTTTCCCTTTAATTGACAAGTGTGATTATGCAGCATTCTCTGCATGAACGTGCATTTATGTGAGTCTTGTGCTTTAGATAAATGCATAGCTTCTGTTGAAAAGAGCATCCACCTGTCAAGTTCTACGAGATATTATGGGAAGGGGGATGTGGTGTAATGCATGGTGTTCAGTTTCCCTCAGACTTGTTTCATCTCATTGGCTGGCAGGAAGTGCTGTTGAGGAATTGGCAGGTAGATAACATTTTGAATGGGAAGAGTGGAAGCTGGTTGTACTTCTGTTGTAATGTCAAGCGTGGCCCTCACATGACTATTGAGGAATGAATCTTTCAGGAATACAAGTGTTCGATGATATGCTGTTTTGTGCCTACTTGTTCTAAATTGGAGTTGAGGACAGAAAATTCCAGTGTTTGTGGGTGAAGAGATGTCTATGTTTAAATTACACTGAAGAGTTTGCATTTTAAATGTGACAAAATGATGTCCACCTCAGACACTCCCTTCGCTTAAAAATGCCTGTACTTTTGGAGCCATAGCCTGTTAGGAAATTAAGGTAAAGTTCTATTTGTCCTTGAGTTAGCTTTGAGCATTTTGATTGTGTTTTGGCTTAAACTGAAATTTATACTTCTGTTAGGCAAGTTGGCAGTTACTGTTGTTGCTCAGATGCCCCTGTATCAATTGTTCATGGCATATGCAGGCTTGGCTACCAACTTTTCGGTTGGCTCCTCAAATTCAGAAGGAGCTAGATATAAGCTGTTAATGCTTACCCCAAGGAGAATTGTTCAGTGTGAATTAATGGAAATCCAGCATCTAGAAATGGACAAGAGGATTCCCTTTGAGTAGCCAAACAAAGTATAATTATCAGGTTGAACTTGATGCATATCAGTGTCTTTTCTAGTAGCTGGTGGCTAGAATTCTTTTGCATTTCTTTAGATTGTGAGCCCTTTTGGGACAGGGAGCCATTTAGATTTTCTTTGTAAGCCACTTCGTGAACTTTTTTGTTGAAAAGTGGTATATAAATACTCTTAATAATAAATGATGATAATAATTGCTTCTAGTTCCAAAGGGAGATTTTTCATAACCACACAGCCAAGTTCAAGACAAGCTCCTGTGGAACAATTCCACATGTTCTTGTGTCTTCACAGTTTTGATCTGTTCATCTTAGGGAAGTTTCCTCTCTTAAGAAGCAAGTCCTTGGCACTGGCTGGATAACATTCATTGGTCTTGGTAGCTCTTTGAAGACAAACCCGTAGAAGGGCAAGTTCGCGGCAGGTGCAGTAAACCTCAAGGAGGCAGCTTGGTTTCTGTATTTTCTATATTTTCATGACTTAGGGGTGGGTGAAAAATGTCTGCCTTCCTTCACTTCATTGGGTCAGCTGGGAGAAATGCAACTTTGTCTGCATAAAGCTTAAGTTGTCTTGACTGGCTTCTTCCACCTGACTTAGCTTTTCAAACTAAACAGTAATATCGTCCTCTCTTCTCTACTGCCCCCAGTGTTTTGGTTAATTTTTTCTCCTTCTTCCCTGACCCAGATTTTTAGCTTGTGGCTTCCCTGATGTGATCTGTCTACGTAATTCGTTTTATTTGCTTGGTGAGAAGTGATTGGCAGAGCCAGTCCAGCTCATTCACCCACTCTTCTTCCTTCCTGAGCCCTGTGAACTTCTGCTTTCTCCGCAAGTCATGCTTGCCACAGTGCATCATGTCAGCCACCTCTGTGCTCCCTCCCACGCTTGTCCTGAGGGAATGAAGCCGATTCATTCACACAGAAAGGAAAACCTCTTTCTGAACTGGAGCCTTTTTTAATGAGACGCTGCAGTGAAACACACTGTGC
This sequence comes from Tiliqua scincoides, assembly GCF_035046505.1. Taxonomy (NCBI): domain Eukaryota; kingdom Metazoa; phylum Chordata; class Lepidosauria; order Squamata; family Scincidae; genus Tiliqua; species Tiliqua scincoides. The sequence continues at coordinate 125,103,536 of NC_089822.1, read as the reverse complement.
TGCTGCCTTTAATTTGTGTGCTGGGGAAATAATCCAGAGAGAGTTCATTGTATGTTTGATAGCTAGGAGCACACAGCGATCTGCTGCTTGTGAATGATGAATGTATAGAGCTAGCTCCTTCAGTGCTCTCCTATTGGGAGTGAGAGGAAGTATGTCTCTTGCGTCACTAAAAACGAGCAAAAATATCACTACTCACTAAGGACGTTGGACAGTGGGTGTCTGTAAGGAAGAAGATGCTAGTCTCATTTTGGAGCATTGAAGGTGGTACCATATTAGCTGTCATCTCTTCCCCCCGCCCCCTCCCCACTCATGTAAAATAAGCATGAAAGCGCTTTGCTTTCCAAAGTGCAGGCTCTTTCTGAATTTGTTGTTATACTTCTCTGGGGAATACCAAATCAAATTTTTTGTATGTAAGACTGGTTAGCTTAATAATCCCTTTACATAGTTTGTGATACCGCCCCCCCCCAATGAAATAGAATTCCAGTACCTGAGTCTTATGCCTCCCAGGGGCTGCAACATTGATCGCTCTCCCCCCCCCCCCAACAAGAAGTGATTGCAGTGACATTACTCTCCCTATCTCATCCAACCAGGTCTCTGTGATACAAGCCAGGTCAGCACCTTGTTCCATGATAAGTCCTGGATCAAACTGGTTGTTTTATTCACTGACTTGTCATTCAACAACAGCAGCTGCAGTCCCAGAGGGCAGCTGCTCGGGCTGCAGAGGAATGGTCTGCCTCTGACCAGCCCTCCCCATCCTGTAGTGGTTTGCCTACCCTTCACCACCGTATCGCCTTTTGCCTGTCAGCTTTTGGAATGTGGTACTGCCTCCTCTTCCCCAAACACATAGTAGGGAGAAACAATACCTGCACTCCTTCCCCAGTCATGATGATCAACAACACTACTCCAATACAACCTCAACCCTAGGACAGCTCTCACCTGTCCATTCGCAGAATGTAATAGAGCAGTGTTTCCTAAACTTTTTAGCACCGGGACTCTCTTTTTAAAAGGAAACTCTATTGGGACCCACCTAGGTTTACCAGACTTTAGAAACAGGAGATCTAGAAAGAAATAATATTTATTTATAAGTAATAATGAACCAGAAAAACACCCTCAAGCTTTATCTCTCTATATTTACACAAACTTGCAAACTACAGAAGTTGAGATCTTTGCAGTATAATTAGCAGCAACAATTTTTCAATAACCTCAGGGCTTGAGGCAATTAGTTTATCTGATCATTCCATCACCCTTTGGCGACCCACCCAAAATCAGGTTGTGAACCACGAGTGTGTCCTGACCCACAGTTTGGGAACCACTGTAATAGAGGGATCAGTCCTCGTCATGCCCCTGTAGAGAGCAGGGTAGTGCACCCTCACGCACTTCTGTAGGCTTGCCTGGTGAAAATCCCCCTGCCTCCAAATGTAATCCAAGGGGGGCAAGGCTCCACCACCAGGCTCTGCCACGGGAGGGTTGGTACAGTTCTATTGTTCAGATACTTTTTTATTTGAAAATGTATATTTACATTCACTGTTGTGTTAGGAGTAGCTTCTTGCAAACTTCTGTATGCAAATAATGAAAGAAAGTCATTATGAAGATCATGCATATATTACACAATACTAATAGGTTTTATCACCCTTTGGCAACCCTCTAAAAATCAGGTTATGCCCCGCTAGTGGATCCCGACTCATAATTTGGGAACCACTGCCTTAATCAATTGAATCCACTCTATGCGGATCCCTTTTCCTACTACAACCCTTTCCTTCTGAAGGTGTTGATGGAATAGTAAGGAGGAATTTTCTCCCTCTTCCTGTGGCAGCTCTGGGCTCATATTGTGTATCACTTTGATTGCTGAAGGTGAATTTCTGTCAGGAAACATGTATGCTTTGTTGTATAAGTGATAAATGATGGAGCTGTATTATCTGTCATAGGTACATGAGTCTAACTTTTGTTAAGTTCTAGTGCATGGCTGACCACTTGCTACATTGTGCCTTATTTCTAGGTTGCTGCAAACCTACCTCTAACTGGTTCTGAAAGGGAGTTCATGAGAGTTAAGTAAAATTCTTCCAAGGAAAGGCTATCTTTGGTTTTGTGTGCCGTGACTTTAGCATAGTACTGAATTAAATACGGCAGGGGACGATGACGACCATATCCGCAGATCCTGTATCTGCAGATTCAGTTATCCGCGGATCCTGTCCAACTCCCATTTGCCCGTAATCATGGTTTCAGCTATCCGCAGGGGGTTTCAGAACAGAACTCACATGGATAAGGGGGCTCACTTGTATGTGCAAACTCTCAGTCTCTTCCAGGGGTTTCCCCTAATGTGGAGTTAAAATTTAGCATCTCAGAATAATATGTTTAACTGTGGCAACGTGAACTGGATAAGAAGTGTGTTAAGGTGGATCAGATAATTGAGAATCTTTACTGGTGTGAGAGGTTTTCTGTATTTTGGTGGTATTTCCATCAAAAGTGCCACCTCTGTGGGTAAGCAAACTAGTTATCAGTTGTGTGAATGGGGGTGTTGTAGCATTTGTGTCATCTTGGAATGCAGTTCTATCCTTTCAAAAAAACACAAAAAAGAAGGGGGAAGGGGTATTTTGTTCAGTTCTCTGACTCCACCTCAAGATAAATATTTTGGAGAAATTCATAAGTAGGGAATGGTGAACGTAGCCTTTCCCTGCTGTTTACCCAATGCTTGGGACAATTTGAGATATTCTGAATATGGAGGTTTCATTTAACTATCAGTATTCATCAATGGAGCCCCTCATTGAGCAATCTAGACAATTGAGACGTCAGTGTTTGCTCTTGCAAGTGGAAAACCAGTATGCTGCAAAACAGGTATTGCCAAGGAGTAATGCCAGATGCCAGCAAGTGAATTGAGCAGACTGCTGTAGGAGAACATCTGATCTCAAAGCCCCAGATCTGTAGACAGTCTATCCTTAAATAAAGTGAACTGCAGTGAAATAATAGTCTATTGGAGTGCAGCTCTATGCCACCCAATAGCCTATCTTTATATAAAGCAATTCCTAATGTTCTTTCTTTCAACCTCCTGTGTGTCCTGCCTCAAGTCACTATGTGGTGAAGCTAGGTGCAACTTCTAGACTCTAGAGCAGTGGTTCCCACCTTTTTTTCACTTGTGTACCCCTTAGCAGCCCATTTCCATAAATTGTACCATTCATATTAGCAAAATGCTTGTAAATAATATTAATAATATAAGCCCTCATCTCCTATATATGAAAACCATACTTCATGTGTTCATCACAGTATTTTCTCTTTTTACCTGTTTAAAGAACTGGAGACTGTGCCTTTTCACTGGGTTGCACTAGCTGCACTGTTTTGTACCATTCATGTCCGGAGAAATTCTTAGTGACTGATCACATTCCACATTATGCTTCAGCTTTTTTACTGTACTGTTTTTCAATCTCTGATTCATACATAAATTGAGGACCAGAAACGAACTGTTGGTGGTGCTTTTGCAATCAGCTAGCTACCTTCTTCCTTTCTTGCTGGCCCTGCAAGGCATTCTGGGGCACTACCTGCCTTTTTCTGCCATTATTCATTTATTTTTCAAGTACCGCTAAAGGTCCTGTCGAGTACCCCAGGTTGGGAACCACTGCTCGAGAGGTTTGGTCTGCAGACGTACATCTTCAGCAGCTACTAATGTGAACCATTCTGTCACCGTTCATGCCAGGATGATGGCTGATCTACAGACATTGGATCCTTCCCTCCAGCAGCTTCAGGTTTTCTCTTAAGATCTTGTGAACCTAGCCAGAGGAGGAAGGTGGAAATTTGGATTGCAGCAAGCTGATATTGTGTGGCAAACCACTGTGCGAGATTGATGAACTGTGTCTTTTTTTTTCAGTTAGTGATTTTTAGTCGATTGTTCCTGTCAATGAAAAGAGAACCTTAGCTGAACCCGGCATCCTCTCTTTGCTGCTACACATGGCACGCTGCCTAGAGACTTGCTTGTGGGATTTCTGACCGTCTTTTTAGCCTTTCTCTATTCCAGAACAAACTGAGCAGTGGCAGTAGCAGAAACAAAATGAGGCTGAACTCTCTCTCCTTTTGGGAAAAATTATATCTATGTCTAAAGCAGACACAAACCTACCTTATATTTAAACAATTGTCTTTGCCAGTTCTGTTCTCCTCAGCCTAGGACTGGAAGCAATTGCCTTTCAAAGGAAGGGATTATGTATCAAGGCACTGCTATTGTAATGAGAGTAAACCTCTATGCAGTAGTCCTACTTCAATGTACATAGTTTTTTGGGGGGTAGGTGGAGATAGCATGCACATAGTGGCAGAGAGGGGAGTGAAACTGGGATCTCTGTATTTGCTGTGTTGCAGTCAATTAGATATTTTACTTATGCTTAATTTGCATCACTCACTCACTAATAATCCTAGATTTAAGTTTGCAATTATTCTCACTGCCAAATAGAGCCTCCATTCTATTCCTTTTACTCATGCATCTCTACGCCAATTCCTCGGAGTTCTCAGGAGCAACCAAAACACAAACGATTCAGCTGAAGGACCTCTAGATTTACTCCTGACAGTGAAATGCATGCTTAAATTTATATATCGCTTCTAAAAAATGCTTGGGCTTAAATGTTTAATAGGCCATTCGGGTGGGGAAACAAACATTCAAAAGTTACTAATATCTATCAAAAGCCTTAGCATACATGCCCTTAGCATTCATACCTGAGAAAAGTATAAAGGCCATGGACTAATAGTCCACCAGACAGATCTTATAAATCACGATGGAACATAGAAGTGTGTAGTACCCAAATCAGCATTTCTTTTTAGCCTAATCCTCACTTTGAATCTATGATGACAAGCAACAGGAAGCCTGTGCAGATCCTGAAATATGGATGCAGGTGGTTCTGGTGACCAGTGGCTTAGCTAATGATTGTGTAGCCGGGTGCCAGGTTCAAAATGTTGCCCCTGGAAGTCACAACCGCACCTGGGCGTGACACCACGCCTGGGCTTTTTGAAAAGTAAAAATTGGGAGGAACCCACCTCATCCCCCCAGCAGCTCACCACCCACTTGCTCTGCTGCCTCCCCCTAGTCAGTGGCATAGCTAAGGCATCTATCTGCTCCCCGGGGTCAAAGAAGATTTTGTAACCCCCCCCTGCATGATAAAATCAAATTTAATTAAGTCAGTAAATAAAAAGTTATTGTTCCATGCTGTACCATAATAACATCTAATTGGCACTCAGAACAATCAGTCTTATAGGTCAGATTGGAGTTATGCAAATCTACTTTTTGTTCCACAAGCCAATTGTGTTTTCATTTTCTGGTTAATTGACCATAACTTCTGATAGAATACAGATATTCCAGTGCGGTTTGATTCATTGCACTCTGCATTAAATTACCTTTCCAATGATATATAACACAATGGTATTATTCATACTTACCAAGATTTTTACAATTTTGGTCACTACTGTCAAGCTCAGTTTGCTGCCCCCCTAAAGCTTGATGCCCTCTGCACCCCCTTAGCTATGCCACTGCTGGTGACCCACTCCTGTAACCTCCCAGGGCCTTATGCAGAACCATATTTGAAACCTTGGATATCTCTGACCTGTAAACCACTTCCTTCTTTCTCTGTGCTACTTACAGAGGTTATCTTAGAGCTGCAGGGTTCCAGGTCCTACACCAGACACCTGGTGTCTTTTATAACCAAGGGCTCCCTGTGGTGAATGTAATTGTTAACAGAACAGAACTCAATTCTCCATAACTAGGAGCAAAATTACTACTTTCCTTGAGGTATGATGACGTGGTGACTGCATCGTTAATGAACTGTGCTGAGCTTCTTCAGAATTCCACACAATGGAATGGATTTGCCATACCTGCACACTCAGGTGCTTTTATGCTGCATACACTCAATCACACCTTTGTCGCATCTGTTATAATCGTGAATAACAAACATCAGTTAGCCCTGTATTCACAGTCACTAATGTGGATTAGAATCCCCACTCTTCACATATACATACATTCATCTTCCCTTTAAGTCCATGTTGCTCAAACTGTGGGTCGGGACTCACTAGGTGGGTTGCGAACCAATTTCAGTTGGGTCCCCATTCATTTCAATTTTTTACTTTTAATATATTAGACTTCATGCTCCCATGGTATGTGGCTGCACCCTGGGGGAAATGTTATAGATCTGTGTATATGCTATTAGCAATGATAGTCAATGGGACTTACTTCTGGGTAAGTGTGGGTAGGATTGCAGCCTAGGGTTGTTAAAAATGGTCCTGCTTGATGATCTCACTTCCGGTGGGTCCTGACAGATTCTCATTCTAAAAAGTGGGTCCTGGTGCTAAAAGTTTGAGAACCACTGCTTTAAGTAGTCTTATTGTGAGAGTGACAAGGTACTTAAGAGATATTAAGGGGTAGGTAATATGTATTGAATAAGTTTGTGCGCATTCCCTGTTGATTATGTAACATGTGCACCAGTTTGTCATGGGGTCCTACATTCTCACAAATTGTAATGGCTAATCAAGGCATAACTCACCTCCAGGTGAAAATCATCTTGGGAATCTGACTTCAGTTATTAATTGGTAATTCCTAGGTCACTAGCAAAATATGCAACAATTCTTGTTCACTGCTCAGAAGTGGTACAAATTAAATAGAAATTACTTTGAATTAGATTATGAATATAAGCAATTCCCACACAGGGCCAGCATTTAATAAGTCTTTGTATCATCTTGATGGTTTTTCGACTGGGTTCTGGCAAGTGTTTAATAAAACAAGTTGGTAAACATTGTCTGGGATCTTGCTTTCTCTGCCTCCCAATTATCACAGTACTGGTGTTCTCAAAGTAGGTCCTGTAGAGACTTTGGCAAGCCGTAAGCAAGTCACTCTGTGTTCTCTCCTGTGACATTCACAGGGCTCTTCTGTGGCATTCATCTGTCTTGCCACAATGCAATTGCAGATGGTAACCAGGCTCCGGTGTTGCACAGCAGATGGGTTCCTTTCTTGTGTCAATTAGAGTTGCTACTGAATTTTGCCAGAAGTAAATTTTAGAGGTTTCTGATCAAGTAAAACACCTGGGAAATTTCCAGGGAAATAAAATAACCAGTGAGGCCAGGCAAAATTCCTTAATTCCTCTGCATGTCTCTACATTGGCAAAAGGCAATTTTGAGCTGCATTTGGAAGCTACTACTTGGTCAAAACAGTCCAGAAATTCTGCGGAGCTCAAACGCATTTTCAGTGATTTACGTGAAATTTCTTTGGGGGTATACATAGTTGCATTATGTACAGTAACATGCAGTTATGAATGAAGCTGTTTTTTTCTTTGGAAGGGGATTATAATTTGTTCTGTGTTTTCATTTTTGACAGTTTTGCATTGCTTTACTGTCATAGGCACTCAAATTTCCACAAATGATCTGCTGTTCTCTTTTCTGTTCCTCTGGATGCATAATGGAAATCTGACACGTACATTCAGGGAACCAAATCATTGAAAACTTGGGTTTAAGTTTGGTTCAGCATATTTTTTCATGTGTCATTTCAGTTGCTAACTTTAAAAATATTTCACTGAGGCACTTTAAATAGGTGCAGAAACATTTTAAGTTGAATAATATCAAGTTTTTTTGCTTGCAGTCTAACTCTATATATAAAATGAATACAGTGATGATGATGATGATTGAGAGAAAATATTTAATTTATTGGATATTTTAAAATTTTTTTGGGTTTTTAAAAATGTTTTTTGCACACATGATATATACAAAAGAATTTTTTAAAAAATACAATTGCAAGTTGAATGCTTGGCTTTTGAATCATGTACAGTATTCTGAACCAGTTGCCACCTTTCTTTGTTTAGGATTTCAGTTCAGGTTTAAAGTAACAAAGAGATTTTAGGATCGGGTTAAGTTTTGAGTCACTGAAAAATGTGCTCTGAACCGGTTTGGTTCCAGGTCTGATCAACTCTTTGCTTATGATTATTAATATAACTGCTTGTCTATCTTCTAAAGACATTGTCTTTCCCAGCATAGGCCTCTTTGTTCTTGTTCTTCTTCGTTGAACTTTGTTTAGCCAAAGTAGGAGCATCCACTTCAGTTGAGCATCTAATCGGTTCAGGAGCAGCAGATTCCCTTCTAAAACTTGGGCACTGAAAATAGTGGCCTCATTTTGCTTCTGTCAGATCTTGGAAGCAGCATTGTATGTCCCTTGCATGAAGACTACCTTGTTTGTTCTCAATGCAGTTTGTGAAGGTGCTGGGCAAAAAAATTGATCAATTATTTTTGCAGGTTTGTGCACTTAATGCTTTTATTGTGGCAAATGTCCTGTCTCGGTAGGACTCAGAATGTCCCAATTAAACTACAGCTAAATTATGCCCTTTTGTTCTGGAAAGTGACTTGTTAAATGCATGAGTAAACAGAAGTGGCGCTGTAGGGAAAACCTTTTGGAGAAAGGGATTTTCATAATTTAAAAACAGGGATGAATCGCTCTAGGCAAAATAAATAACCATTGTAGCCAAATGCACAAGATGCTGACCTTTGGTTTGGATGACCTCAGTTCAAGTTGCTATTCTGCCATTAGTGACTAACCTTAAATCACCCAGATGACCTGTATGGCCCTTTCCCCTCCCCCTTTTTAATTTTAGTCAGCCTTTACAAGACAGAAATGGAAAGAGAGCATCTAGAAATGCTCAGGTATTCCTAGCTTTTGGAAAAACTTAGAATGACTTTCCCTCCCATTTTTATAATTAATTTTAGGGGACCAGAACAGGCACTTTAGCCTTTATTCAAGGGAAAATAACCATGTGAGGGGGCAGGGTTTGGAAAGACATTTGGAAGGGACTTGGTACAGTGAGTAAAACATTGCAGGCATTCTGTAAACATAGTGCCCAGTCTGTAAACATAGTGTCCCCAAAAGCAACTGTCTTTTCTCTATAAGTTCATGGTTGCCATTCATTCCTATCTCTGTAGCAGTATTTGATGAAGACTAAACCAACTCCTTGCCTCTTGTGAGCAGCTCATCCTTACAAGTCAAGCCTCCATGCTGCAGTGTGCATTGTAACAAACTTGGTGTTATTTTCTGGTTACTCTAAGCTTAAAATGTGGTAGAGTGCTGGGATCTGGCTTTCTGGGGGGGGGGGGGGAGGTTCTGGCCTGTGTGCAGGTTCCTACTTGCTTTTGAATGGAATGTGTTGCAATTTTTTTTTTCCCAGCAGAGGAAAGGAGGTCATGTGGAAAGTGTAGTAGTCCCTAATAATAGGACAATGATCCTATCGATAATAGAGGCCCTTGAGCAAGCATGGCTTTAACATGGGGCAAAACATGTATAAATCGGGAGCTTTGTCAGAAGGCTAATATTCCTGGATGTGCTGACTCTCCATCTCTTCTGTCTTTTCCTGCAGGTGTCCATTACCAACACTATATTGTGCTGAAAATGTCTAACAGCAACACAACCCAGGAGACACTGGAGATAATGAAAGAGTCAGAAAAGAAACTGGTTGAGGAATCTGTGAACAAAAACAAATTTGTATCCAGGTCTCCGAGTAAAGAGGAAGTTGAGAAGGATGGGGAGGAGATCAGTACACGGCAAGAATCTCAGGTAACTAGTGGATGAGCTATCACAGATATAGTCAGATCAATAGGTCAGTCAAAGCCCATTATTGTTTAGTTAATCTGTGGAACTCCTTGCCGCAGGATGTGGTGATGGCATCTGGCCTAGATGCCTTTCAAAGGGGATTGGACAAATTTCTAGAGGAAAAATCCATAACGAGTTACAAGCCATGATGTGTATGTGCAACCTCCTGATTTCAGAAATGGGCTAAGTCAGAATACCAGATGCAAGGGAGGGCACCAGGATGCAGGTGTCTTTTGTTGTCTTGTGTGCTCCCTGGGGCATTTGGTGGGCCACTGTGAGATACAGAAAGCTGGACTAGATGGGCCAATGGACCGATCCAGCGAGACTGTTCCTATGAGCTGCGTGGAAGCCTCTGCAGAGCTCCCAAGCTGTGGAGAATGAAAAAACTAATGATCGTGACACACTTCCAGTTTCCAATCGCAAACCCAAAGTGAGTCACAATAATTATTTTTTTCATTCTCCATAGCTTGGGGAGCCCCGTGGGATCATGTCACTGCATTCCTCCTTCCCCACCCTTTAAAGGGGCAAAGGCAGAGGTTTTCAGGTGGGGGCGTCACAACACCGCGGTTTGAGAACCTCTGTATTATATGGTTGTGGCCATGAGGACTTTTGTTTTCAATTTTTCCAAAGTTAAAACATACACTCGGAAACACAGGACATAGCAGTCATCACGCAAGTCCCTTACGCAAGGATTTGCAGTCTACAGTTCGGTGAGGTGGAAAGACAGCAAAGGGGAAAGAAGGGACAGGAGAGGAAAAGTTATACAAAGAGTGAACTTCAGCAAGTGTAACTGCATGGGTTTCATTTTAGTTGAAGAGGACAACTGAATGGCTAAGCATAGGCTTCTCAGAAAAGATGGATTTTGAGGCTGGTTTTGAAGGAAGGGGGAACGCTAGCACCAGGACTTTAACTCTGCTCAATTTTAAGTGTGTGACCAAATCCATAACTGGTGTAGTTCATTTGAATTGGTTGTGCCTTGTTTTCTAGACAAGTAGCATTTATTTCTTTGTTTGACCTACAAAAGTTAATGTCATAGGTATCCCCCCCCCCCCCAGTATCTAAAATTATAACCTGTTCCATGAGACATTAGATCAGTGTTTCTAAAACTCTGGGTCGGGACCCACTGGGTGGGTCATGAGCTTATTTCAGGTGGGTCCCTATTCATTTCAATATATTATTTTTAATATATTAGACTGGATGCTACCATGGTATGTGAATGCATTTGGGGAAATGTTACAGACCTGTACTTTTACTCTGTATATCCCTTTAACAATGATAATAAATGGGACTTACTCCTAGGTAAGTGTGGATAGGATTGCAGCCTAGGATTGTCAAAAATTTCCTGCTTGATGCGGTCACTTCCGGTCATGACATCACTTCCGATGGGTCCTGACAGATTCTAAAAAGTGGGTCCTGGTGCTAAAAGTTTGAGAACCACTGCTTTAGATAAAATGTGCTTGGGAAGTAATGGCAACATAATTTGGTGGTGATCAAGTTGAACAGCTAATCGCAAACCCTTTGGCTGTTGGGATGGTTATGTCATGAGAATACAGAATTAGATTTAGTCCACGAACCAAGCCTAAAGTTGTCACCATCTTATTGATTTCAGTAAGATCAATGAGGGTTGCAATCGCTTTTTTTAAAAGCTATTCTGAGGCTAGGGGAGCCCTGCAGAAGAGTCTGCGGGCTCCCCGCACTCTCCTGAGGGGCTGGTGCTGTCAGTGGTAAGTTTTTAAAAAAACCAAAAACCTTTTGTCTCCAGCAGTGGTACGATTGTGGTGAACATGTCGCTTCTTTCACCAATGCCAACCCCTTAAGGGGGCAGAGCCAGGGCTTCCCTGGCTGGAGCATTGCAATGCCCCAGTTTAGGAACCACTGCCTTAAGGCATACCATCTGAAAAATGCATGGGGCAACATCATAACCATATGATGATTGCAAAATCATAGGGCAGCAGTTTTTCATTTTATAGTCACTAAAGAGAGGCACACAACTAGAACAAGCTTTGATATCAGTGGAGAAAGTTCAGCAGCTTTTGTAAGTTATGTTTTCCTTGCTAGTGACAGTACATTTCTGTGGCATTTTACAAACACTGTAAAAAGATCAGACTTTCCAAATTTATCATTTTAAATATTTAAATGCCGATGAAAGGTCATTTATACAGGATGAGCACCAGAATGGTAAGTGCAGCAACAGTACAGCTTATATTGCCTCCTTTCAGGCAGGTAGGTAGAAGGCGCCTTCTGTTTTTGAAGTGCCTGAAACAGATGCACAGACAGTGCTTAGCCAGCCAAATTTGCTACAGATCTATGGTGTGCACTTAGGGCAGCAGATCGTGTGACACTAGGCAGAGTTTGGGGTGGTAGCCAACTAGCAGCAGAATTAGTACAGTAGGCTTTCAGTAATCTGGCACCATTGGAACCTAGGTGGTGCCAGTTTATTGGATATGCTGGACAGATCAGGAGATACTATCCTGCCCTTTATGGTCCCCATTGCTATAGCAACAGTGTCACTACTTGCATTACTGCCAAGCTGCTTTGGTTGCCCCCGAGCAGTTTCCGTAGCTTGTCTCGGCAATGGCATCACCAAACCAGGCATGACTGTGCCTGCAGAGAGGCTGGCAAGGTCAGGAGTCCACTCCCAAGCTGGGAGTAGTCATGGACATTTTTGCACCTTTAAAAACATTGCCTCTAAAACGATTTCTTTGTATCTGGTTTCTCTGAAACATTTCAGATATTATACCTTAAGGGGCCTTCTGTTTCAATCAGTACAGTGATGGAAATATTCACACAATTTGCTTGGAAAACACCAAAGTTATGGGCATCGGAAGACAGAGTGGCTCGCCACTAAACTTCAATGTAAAGCAAATGGATTTTTTTATCCAGTAAAACACAAACAATGGAATTGCTGCAAGTGTACTACCTATTTCCCACTTCTTGGGAACGTGAATCTTCCAGAAAACCACTATTATCAGGACACAACCAGTGCAGGTCGACATTTTCTTTGGGGGTGGGTGGCATTTTGCAGTCCTGGCCCCATCGCAGCATAGTTGCAAATGTTTGGGATGCTTGTAATGCAGAGGATATTTGGTTTTTCCAAGCATGCATCTTGCATTGCATAGAATACATAAACTGAATAGCTTTTCTATCTCCTTCTCTTCCCCACCCCTTTTTCTTTTTCCTTTTTTTGCAGAGGCGGACATCAAATCATGGACATGCTAGAAAAAGAGCCAAGGTATGAAATTGTCAGTTTCTGTTTTCTTGTTTGTACTGTTTGTTTGTGATGCTGTAGGGCTGGAGCTTAAGGAAGACCATGTCTGACTCATCCTGATGCCATCATCTTCAGCACTAAGTGGTTTAAATGTGACTTGTCAGCTCCCTCAATTCCTTTACCCTGTGCCCTTAAGACCTTGCACTCAGTGTGCAGTGCGCCCTAGTAAAAATGCTTTTTACTCCTAGATCCTATTGTGATTTTAAAGTGCCTCCCCTCTGTAAATCAGTCATGCATTACATTCAGACAAGGGTAGAGGGGTGTGTTTGGTTACCATTCTCAGAGGTTATCTCTTAACTATGAAGCTCCCTCCCTTTTGAAAATAACTGAAGCCTGAGCATCAACCTGTTTTATAGTTATCAGTCTCTGTTTTTACACTACCCTGTATCCATCTATGTTTTCTCTTGTAACTGGCTGTTGCCACATGTATTATGTATGTATGCCAATAAAGGTTATTGGATTGGATTGGCCTGAGCATCATCTGGAAGCCAGGCAACTACTTTCTATTTTGGCTAGTTTTTAAGTAGCCAAACTTAGTACTAGTTCTCACTAAGGTGGTAAACCCATGTCTGGGCTGACCCAAACTGCAGGTTGCTTACATGACTGAATGCTCATACAGAGGACTCTTGCTCTCCACAGGCAATCTCTTCCAGGATTCCCGTGGATACAGATTTCCATGGATAATCATCCATTGGGGGGGGGGAACGCCCGCTGGCAAACTGTGCCCTTCAGAAGCCTCCAGCAGATCTTTTGAGGTATGGGGAAGACTGCGCATAACCTCCCCACACCTTAGAAAACCTCCTGGACTTGACCAGAAGGCACTTCCAGTTGTGTCCAGGAGGTCCTTGAGGCCCTTCATATGTGAGTTCATAACCCTTGTTGAGCTAAATCTGTGGGCACTGAACCTGTGGCTAAGGAGGGCCCACATCCCACTGTATCTCTTTCGCTCAAAACAAAAAAACTAACTCTGTGTACTTGCATTTTTCTTTGTCAGGCACAAGGTTGTTTTTTTTTTTTATGGTAACTGAACTTTTTTTTGTATGGAGGAGCATTTGGTTATGGAAGATCTGAGCACATTCTGAAATGGTACAGCCCAGGCGCAGTTATCATTTCAGTGAGGACTAGACCTTAATAGAGGGTTGAGTTTTTAACTCATTTGATTATTCTTAATGTGAAACGTGAACAGAATTTGATGGTTCCAAAGCTTCAACTCTTTGAGATGCATTGGGCCGTAGATTTTCAGATAAATAACTATTTAAGTGCATTTTCTCTCTGCTTTAGTTTTTGTATGCATTTCTCATATGTGGGTCTCCCATGTTCAAGAGAACTTCATTGGATAGATAGCTGTCATCCGCAGCAACATATTTTAGCATGAATGTGTTTAGCTGGATAAAAATACTTGTGCTGAGTCACTTTGCATGCACCAAAGTAACCAAATCTGAGGCAGATCTTTATTTTAAGAATTTTCTTTGTGCTACTAGCGGATCACCAAGAATAGCCAGGTTTGTCAAGGAAGGCAGGTAAAGCATCAGCACAGAAATGACAGACTTTTAATTAAGGCAGGAAGAACTTAGTCATGCAGTTTTTGCCATTTATCTGAAGTGGTTTAATAGTCAGCAAATTACTTAATGGGTTCGTTGTGCTGCAGGGAAGCCCAGTCAATGTAGCTGACCTTCAGGATGCTGTGTTAGCAGAGGCTAAGTGGTGCAGCAGATTAGCAGGCTAGCCTTTTGCCTCCAGGGGTGGCAGATTTGAATCCCTATTGATGATCTTAGAGGAAGAATTCCTGCTAGCTTTGTGTCTGCAAATCGCTATGCAGTTGGTACCCTCCATTTCAGTTACCACCTGTGAGTTACCACCACAGTGGGGAAAAAGTGCATTACTAATTAGAATAGCACTAACTAAAATAATGTTTGTTGGGCTAACAGCTCAGTCAACATCGAAGGGTGCTCTAGTTGCCTGCATCTTACCACAGAGATTTTACTTTTCAGTCAAATTCAAAGTTGAAGCTAGTTCGGAGCCTGGCTGTGTGTGAAGAATCCTCTAGTCCCTTTGTAGATGGGCCATTGGAGACCCAGGTAAGCCAAACTGCAATCGGATAATTTAAATAGGACAGAGACCACTTCTAATGGTGATTCTTTCCTAGTTTCAGCAAGAGTTAGAAGCTTACCAATACCCTGTAGTGCAGGGGTGCTCACACTTTTTTGGCTCGCGAGCTACTTTGAAACCCAGCAAGGCCCGGAGATCTACCAGAGTTTTTTTTTCAATGTTCGCGCCATCATAACATAACATTTATGTGTACAATGTATGTTGGTGTACCTTGAGCCCCACTGAGTATAACAGGACTTACTCCTGAGTAGACATGCCTAGGATTAGGCTGTGAGGCTGCAATCCTAGCCACACTTACCTGGGAGTAAGCCCCATTGAGTACAATGGGCCTTACTCCCGGCGTTTCCTTCCAGAGGCACCTGAAGGGGGGGTTGGCACTCCGTGATCTACTCATTTTGCCTCGCGATCTACCGGTAGATCGTGATCCACCTATTAAAAGGGAAAATGGGTTGCTCACATGATAAGGGTATATTATTGGCAGTGTTGGAATAGAACACTGGGGCTTCTTAATTGCTATCTGCCATATTTAAGCACAGAGCCCCTGGCCACAGTGATATGAGTTTGTATTTGTATGTGGCATGTTCCAGTCACCAGACCATAATCGTAAAGCGTGGAATAGAGACAAGGCCTTAATAGTGATGCAAGCAAGGTATTCATCTCTAGGGATACCGAATTGTGCCTACAGGCAGAGTTCTGGAGGAGACCTGAACATCATCTATTGTACACTTTTTCCTCTTTATACATACCTAATCTGTTCCTGAAAACAGCCCTTATAGTGAAAATCTGGATAATGAGTTCAAGGGGAAAAATTCTCATTCCAAAGCCATTCCAAGATCACTCTAAGTACCTCATGCTATAAGGAAAAAGTTGTGTGAGCCAATAATAATTATAGAGTAAATAACATTTCATAATGTAACCCAACATCAATAAAGTGAGGGGGGGCATTTCGGGCATATGGACTGAAAGACCCATCTAGTTCATCCTGCTATTTCCAAGGCTTGAATCATTTACCTCCCTGTGCATTGCAAATAAGCTATTTACTCATAGTGCCTTTAGGAGAAAACAAGTATGTTGCTTAAAGGTGACTCCAGAGCTGTAACCCCAGGTAATTCAAGCAAGCAAATACTTAGGCACAAAATGCAGCATATGCTGGTCAATATGACCCTGAACCAACATTCCTTCCCAGATACAACTACAGTGATCTTTTTGTGATTCCTGAGTGCGTTAATTGTGATACATCAGCTCTGTTTCCTTCCAAATACTTTTTTTTTGTTGCTAGGATATTGTACAGTTGCACATCAGTTGCCCCTCTGACAAGGAAGATGACAAGTCTGCAAAAGAAGGTGTTGACAAAGAAGAAAAAGAGAAAAATAAGGAGAAGGCCCCCAAGAAAATGCTGTCTAGAGGTGAGATAATCTCAGACTCTGAATATGGTATTTGGGCAAAAATTAATCAGCAACAGCTGTTCTGTAATCTGTAAAGAGTCTGACACTAACTGAGAGCCAGGATGGTGTAGTGGTTCTGGTATTAGTCCTGGAAGATCCAGATTCAAATCTCTGCTCAACCACGAAGCTTCCTGAGTGACCTTGGGCCAGTCACTATCAGCCTAACTTACTGGGTTGTTGTGAGAATACAAGGAACCATGTACACCATCTTGAACTCTTTGGAGGAAGGGTATTATAAAAATGTGAGAAATAAATCAACAGTTGTGTTTGTCATGTGAGATTTAATTTGAGCACACATGGGACAAGATGTAATAAGAGGGCATCTGCTCTTGTTCAGTACATGGAGATGTTTGTTTCCATCAAGTAAGATAGGATTGCAGTCTAAGTCTTACTGAACACAATGGGCTTACTTCTCATTAAAATAAATACTGTTTTCAAACACCTCTATACATTTGGACATCATTTGAAAGCACATCTTGAGTCAAAGGAGCAAAACCAGCAGTTCAGTCATAAAAATCTAATCACATGAATATGTTTATAGGGTTAAAGAAGGGTTCCAGTTCCTGATGACCTCTTCTTGACAGTACTTGAGTATGTACATCTCATCGTTTAAGTCAGGGATGTCAAACTTGTTTTCATGCAGAAGGCCAAAGATAGCATTCATGGTTCCTGCTGAGGGCTGGAAGTGGCATCATTAAGCAGAAAGTGATTAAGCAGATGATAGCCAGAAATAAGCACTTCATTCTCACATAGAAACTCTTGCACTGCTGAACTTTGTCCAGCGCTTCCAGTGCATTGTTCAGTGTGTTACAAGGTTCTTTCTCTACTCAGAAGAGAAAATGTAACGTTAAATTAGCTAAACAAAGGCCTTTTTGGAGAAGGTTATTTGCATGAATATTTTACAGGTGAGAGATTGTTTTGACTGTTTTCCCCGCAGATGCTTTGGTGGAAGTTTATTTTTCTTAAATGTGAAATAGCTTTCTCATACTTGTCCACAGCATACCTTATGCTTAGTCCATTCATCACCAGGGTACATCTCATCACCAGGGTACATTTCATTTCCTGTTTCCCTTTTTGGGCTCTGTTCTGTAACTCATCCCCATCTTAGTTATGCAGGTTTCCATATCCCCTTAACTTCTTCTACTTCTCCTTCTTCTTTGTTGTAGGTTTTCCTGTTGTTCTCATCTTGATAACCTGTATGCATGTTGGTCTTTCTTATCCACTGGTTCGGGACCCGTAGTCTTGACTTAACATGGGTCCGAGCCCACATCTGGAGGGCCTCACCAAAACTCCAGGACATGACTGGAAGTGTCTCCCAGTCACATCTAGGAGCTTTCCTGAGGTGCGGAGAGGCCACACATGGCCTCCCTGTACCTCAGAAGACCTCCCAAAGGCTTCTGAGAGGCACTTGCAGTTTTTTGTCACAGGTACTTTCGATCATGTTTTGTGTTCGATCACTTTGTGTATGCACTCTTAGAATATGTTATAAAATTGCAGCAGCCAGGTGGCAAACTGCACCTGCCATCAATGAGACTCTTCCTACCCCCAAGGCTATACGAGATAATAGAATTGCAGAGCTATCCCGGGCAATGCCGCCATATGCTTAGCAAAGGTCAGAACTGAGTTGGCAACACTGGCAACTCAGTTTTCTTTTTCTGACTTTAAAAGTGCTTGTAGCCATTTAAGACTAGATAAAGATAAACCATCCTACAAATGGCAAGGGAAATTAGTTACAGCATGGGAAGGTGGAGCAGGCAATGGGTTAACGTATAAATATATCTTTTATTGGATCAGAATATTGGCATGTTTATCTCAAATATTATCTATTTGACTGGCAGATGCTCTCTAAGGCTTCATCCAAAGGTCTGCCCATTCCTGCTATCTGATCTGTTTTTAATTGATACTAAGGTTGAACTGGGAACCTTATAGATACAAAGCATATACTGTGCCACTTGGTTGTGGTCTTCAAAATAATTATTTGTAAGGTTATGTTACAAGGTGCAATCCAAAGCTTCGTAAGACTCCTGTGTATACGCAGCTCTTCTAGCATCAGAAGTTCCCCATTCCCTTTCACTAACTTGAAAATGTTGCATATATATGATGGAGAAGGAGAAATTGTGTGCTTATAGTCTATCTGCTTGTTGGCCTTTGGGAATATAACTCTCTTTCCTAACTCCCTTGTTCATTGCAGTATGGTGTTCAACTTTGCTGTAGCCAGCTGAGCATGTTTACCTGCTAGACCAGGGGTCGACAACCTTTTTCCACATAGGGGCCATACTATCTATCAATAGTAAGAATGCATGTGCATTTGATACACAAGCGCCAACCTCCCAATTGGCCATAGAGCTAAGAAAAAAAGAGATGGGCACAATGTGGAGAGACATTCCCAGACAGAGAATGGCACTCAAAGGAAGCTTCTACCCTTGATCTACTTACACTGTGGAAACCTTATAGAGACAGAATTATACACTTTTTTAGGACCATCACAGGCTGGATGATTTTGGGGGTTAGGCCGGATCTGAGCTGTAGGTTTATGCACGGGAAAGATAGAGTGGATATAGAGATGCTCTTTACAATCTCACATAACACCAGAACCAGGGGACATCCACTAAAATTGAGTGTTGGAAGAGTTAGGACAGACAAAAGAAAATATTTCTTTACTCAGTGTGTGGTTGGTCTGTGGAACTCCTTGCCACAGGATGTGGTGATGGCATCTGGCCTAGACGCCTTTCAAAGGGGTTTGGACAAATTTCTGGAGGAAAAATCCATTACGGGTTACAATCCATGATGTGTATGTGCAACCTCCTGATTTTAGAAATGGGCTATGTCAGATGCAAGGGAGGGCACCAGGGTGAGGTCTCTTGTTATCTGGTGTGCTCTCTGGGGCATTTGGTGGGCCGCTGTGAGATACAGGAAGCTGGACTAGATGGGCCTATGGCCTGATCCAGCGGGGCTGTTCTTATGTTCTTAGGTTGCCTACCCTTGAGCTAGACTGAGAGAACAACTCTCTTCAGCCTGAAATATATATACATGTCCATAGAATGAGTCAGAGATTGCAATAAGTTAAATGGAGTTGGCAGTCACCAACAAGATGCATTTGCTTTTCTCTTATCCTGGATCCTGTAAGCAATCATAGGATTATCTTTCCATCCAGAAAACACAAGAAACTGGGATTTATCCAAAGAGTTTGCAAGAGTTTGTGGCTTGAACACTCTGTTCTTAGTCTGTTCTGATTCTTTGGATTGTCTCTCTGTAAGCAAGACATTTCTTGAGTGTGCTACTGTTGTTTTTGTTATAGATTCCAGCCAGGAATACACGGACTCCACTGGAATAGATTTACATGAATTTTTAGTAAATACACTGAAGAAAAATCCAAGGTAGGCTCCAGCTTGGTTGCATGGCAAATTTGAAAGTGGAGGAAGAGCTGTCCTTGCAGGTTAGGATTGTTGAAGGCAGAATAAGGAAGGGAGGAAGGGGTAGTGGCAGCTGCTGGAATCTGGAGGTAGTTCTTCTTAAGGGCATGCCTGGTTCCAGGATTGCAGGATATGTATGCAGGGAAGTGAAGAACCGTTAATAGATTTCTTAACTTGTACAAGGAAGGAAATATTAAGGAGTAGGTGCAGAGAGCTATAGAGTGCATTCTTACTTTGCCAAGCCCTTCTGTCCCCAAGCACGCACTTGGTCTATGTGTATCTCTCCTGGTGCCTCCAGTGGCCTCTCATTCAGGTTTACTGAACAGGTCCATATCTAGGTACTGTCAGCACTAGTTAGCTTCAGCGACATTCACTGTGCCTCCTCGAACATCCTTGAAGCAGGGCTGGCCCATCCATGCAGCAGATGCAGTCAGTTGCATCAAGGAATGGATTAGTGGGGACACCGCTGCTTTTGTCTGCCCCATCCTCTGGTACTATCACTACTCTTCCTCCCATGTTCCCTGGATTTGAAAAGGAAGATAAAGTGTGGAGGAAAGGAGCATGGTGGCCTAGAGTATCTCCTGGGAGGAGTTGTAGGCCAGCACTTCCCAAACTTACCGGGCCAGTGATACCCTTCTCCTGCTGGTCACCCAGCCTGGAAGTAAGTGCTGATGATGTGCGACATGACATCATTGGTGCTTACTTCAGGTACCGTGGCTACAGAGGACCCTAACATAAGTGTAAATCTGATAAGGGTGGGTGGACCCTAAAAACTCAGCAGAGTGACATCTAGTATGTGGAGCAGAGCATCTGCTCCCTGGTGTGTCGCATCGTGATTGCATTGCTGAGTGGCTCAGTGAGCACAGCTCCCCTGACACCCCTGGGAACTTGTCGCAATGCCCCAGGGTGCCATAATGCCCAGTTAGGGAATTCCTGCTGTAGGCTACTGTTCTCCTTTACGGTTTCTCATCCCCTTCATCTCCCTTCCCCAGTACAGCAAGTGCAGGGGGAGGACAAAGTTCGACACTGTCACTAGGGAAAGGAGAGCAGTGAGTGGGGCAGAGGCAGTATTTAGTGTCTCACCTTAAGTGCTAAAGTTCTTGAAGACCATGAGAATGTGAAGCAGTTGAGTTATTGTATTATTGACCAATAAAGCAGTAGTCATTATTGTCCATAAGAACAGACAGAAGAGAAACAATTGATAGGGTATGTTATCTAAATACCCACCTTTAAATAGCATCCAAATATTTCCTCTAAAAAGTGTCTCCTGCTGTTCTAGACAGCATCAATATGGAGTGCCAGGCATGGGCAGTGTTCTGAAAGATTGTGTTTCATACTAATAATGCATATGCTGTGAGAGCCCATGGGGTATGGTGTCTGCAGAAACATAATTGCTGTGCAGAAATGGCTGCACACAAACAGAAAAGCTTTAGTTTTAACTTGCTGTATCTGTTGTGTCGCTGTCTGAGCAAGTCAAGTGTTGTTGCCTCTTGTGGAATTGGGTTGAGCTTTTTGCTTAATATCTTTTTTGGAGGGGGAATTTTTTCATAGATCTTTAATGAAAACTATATAGCTGTTTTTGCTCTGAATGCATTTTCTTCCCTTTCTTCCTGAACAGGGATAGGATGATGCTGCTAAAATTAGAACAGGAGATTCTGGAATTTATTAATGATAACAAGTAAGTACTGTGCTGGTTTGCGACTCAGAGTGGTTGCAGAGAGATGGATGAGTAAGAGCATTTATTGTGCTTCTTGTATAATAAAGCAGTTCTAATCTGTAGCCAAGTTTGCAAATGTGTATGTGTGGTTAAAAATCCTTATATGGGAGCTGCCTGATATAGAGTCTGTCTAGCCCTGTACTCTCTCCCTTGATTGGCAGGACACTTCTCAGGTGGGCTGTCCATGGCGGGGTCAGTCGTCCATAGGTGGGTAGATCCTCCCTCACAGGAAAGGCAGGTCAGGCAAACTTCTTCCTGTGGGGTGGTCTCTCCCTGTTTCCCCGCAGATTGACCTCGCCTTTGGATGAGCAGGTTGGGCTCTCATAGCTCCACTGGTCAGCTGGATTGACCAGTGTCCTTTCTCCTTTTTACCTGGGCAGAACTAGCTGATTTGGAGACCATGTGAAACAGCAGCTATTTGGCATGTGCAGTGTCCATCACTGTGTTAAATTTTCCTGCCTCCATTTTATTTCATTGGCTTCTGTTTGCAGGGGCAGGGAGAATCTTAGAGCAATTATGTCATGCCCTGCACTAAGATTTACTAGATGTTATTGGCGGAGGGGGATGGAAGAAGTGAACTGCTGCTGCTTTGGGCTATGCATTCTCTGTATGTAGAACTTTCCCAAGATCTGTTAAATGGAAATTTTAGAAATTGAAATATGATCTTCATATATACCAAAAGCACATTTACTTCCATGAAGCTATGGCTCTTTCTAGACGTGTATCTTTTAAAAGTAGAATGTCCTGGATTGGGCTCTGGCCAGATTGTGGATTGTTGGACCCAGTGGTTTAGCCCACCAGAAGGTTAGGTTGAATTCCTCCTGAAGGAGGTTCAGAGATTTGTTCTTGAAAACTGCATAGAGTGTTATATATGGTAGAAATCAGATTGGAAATCATGCTCCTAAAATTTCAGGCTATTACTGTTGTCTCCTTTGCACTGACTCTGCCAGATGTCCATAACTTATAAGACAAACATTGCCAAGGTATGATCTAGTTCAGTTCCTAGTACAGAAGTACATTTTGTCTACTAAATTTATGATGCAGCTATTCTTTTTAGATGGAGATTTTCCTATGTCCTGGCCCCCATTTGGGTATGATATAAAACGGCACATTTGTTGAAAAATGGATCTGATTTGGCTTAACTGTTTGCCAGCTAAATTGTTGAGTCGACTTCTTCACTAGAAACTCAGCCTGAATCCAGTGGAAGAGCTGATATATGAGATTCTAATTGATTCCAACTTGT
Source organism: Tiliqua scincoides (assembly GCF_035046505.1). NCBI lineage: Eukaryota > Metazoa > Chordata > Lepidosauria > Squamata > Scincidae > Tiliqua > Tiliqua scincoides. The sequence continues at coordinate 125,080,758 of NC_089822.1, read as the reverse complement.
GAAGATCTAGTGCAGGGGTGTCAAACTTAAGGCCCGGGGGCTGCATGCGGCCTGCGGAAGCTTTTTATCCGGCCCTCAGGCTCTCATCTGCTGATCAGTACTGTGGTGTTACTGCTGAAAGGGCAGCCCACGTGAAAATGGGGCTCTCTCATATCTTGAAATATGATCAAGATTTGTGTATTTTCTCTTCTGTTTGCAGCTAATGAGTTCCTAAGTAAGAAAAAAGTGCTTATTTTTTATTATGACCTGTTTAATGACATCACTTCCGGCCCTCAGCAGGCATCATGAATGCTATTCGGCCCTCGGTATGAAACAAGTTTGACACCCCTGATCTAGTGTGTGTAACAAGGCACACAAAACCTTAAGGCTCCCAAGGATGGGGGCTTTCTTTTTTTCTTACACACGAGTAGCATGGTTCTATTGTCTCGCAGAAAAACTTGCTGTCTAATCTTGGATTTTGAATTGAAGTAATTTGGGTATCCCAGCCGAAATGTGTTTGTCAGAGTAAAATCTCAAATTGGTTAAGGGGTTGCAAGAGAGTGCTGGAGTTTAGCATTCTAGTAAAGAATGTGGGATGTGGATATGGGGGTGTGCGATTATAGGCAATGTCATGGTGCTCCTACACATCAAAATTTAGTATTATACCACTGGTTGCAACAAATGGTTTAATTAAACCCAGCGTATCTCATCCATTCTTCCTCACCCCTCGATCTGGTTCAACACAGAATTTGAACTTGTGTTAGTCACAGGATTAAGCATTTAATTAAAATGATATGGTCCATCATGGATTTGATTTCCTTTCTCTCTTCTCTCCTTCCCCTTGCTGCTTTCAGCAATCAGTTCAAGAAGTTTCCCCAAATGACCTCATACCACAGAATGCTTTTACACCGGGTTGCTGCCTATTTTGGCATGGACCACAACGTAGACCAAACTGGGAAAGCTGTCATTATCAACAAGACCGGTAACACAAGAATGTAAGGCAAGAACAGGTTTCATTCAGTCAAGGGTGATGGTGGAGGGAATAATGATGCTAGTGCTTAACATTTATATTTTTCTCTAAAGTGTTTGTTTAATATTATGTGAGGGGCCAATCCTATCCAACTTTCCAGCACCAATGCAGCTGCAATACAGCCTGAGATAAAGGAACAAATGTTCCCTTACTTTGAGGAAGCCTCCATGACTGCCCACCCCTGCACTGCAGGATGAAGTGCACACCCCACTGGTATGGCTGCATCAGCGCTGTAAATAGGATTGAACCCTCAGTAATAGGATAGGATTGAACCCTCAGTAATCAGTAATCCTTACAATTCTGTAAGGTAGATAAATATTATTAGTGTTAGTGTTCGCTTTAGATAAAAACAAACTAGCTTGCCTAAGGTCATGTGCTGAGTTCATGACAGTTAAGAGCTGAACCAGAAATATCCTAGGCCAGTGATTTTCATCCTTTTTCATCTCACAGCACACTGGCAAGGCACTAAAATGGTCAAGGCACACTGTCAGTTTTTGGACAACTGACAAGGCACACTGTTCTGCCAGTGGGGGATTCACATCCCTCAATGGCCTTACCAATAAATGACCCTCTCTCAAATTCCTGTGCCACACCCGGGGACCATTCATAGCACCCCAGTGTGCCACTGCATGGTGGTTGAAAATGGCTGTCCCAGGCTCTTAGGGTGCAGTCCTGAACCACCCTTGGGCTGGCGCTAGAGGTGTTGGCTAGCCAGAGGTGGTAGGCCAGCACATGAATGTGTGCCAGCGTCCAGAGGCTGAATCGGGCACTGTTGTGCCAGGAGAGCAGTGAGTTCGCATTGACAGAGCCAGGCCAGCGCAGGGGTCTAGGGAGGGCAGGGGGAGGGTGGGACATGGGCGTTTCAGGGTGGCTGGCAGTCAGGCAGTGTTGGGGTCAGGATCTGGAACTTAGGCCGGATCGTAAACCCCTTGGGTGACTTGGCGTAGTACCTGGCTGCTTGGAACCGCACCACTGATTTAGGTGCAGCAGATCTGAGTAACCCCATTGGGGCTTCTGTTGCATTAACCAGGGTAAGGGAAATTAATTCCCCTTGCCCCAGGCTGAACCGCAGCCAGCCCCAACCCTGCACTGGAGACAGCACAGACTCATTGGCCTGCCTATTCTAGTGCAGGTTAGGATTGGGGTGCCCATGTCTTAGCCACTGCGTGAACTTTAAAGGCTTTTGGTGTGTTTTCTGTTTCTTAAGAGGGGGCCCTTGCATGGTCCCTTCCCTTCCCATCAGTGCACCAAAATCCACTGCCCACTGTTTATACTTGTTCAGAGAAGTTGATAGTGTGATGATGGACTGCAGATGGCCTAGGGTTCCCGCAAGAAGATGAGCAGGAGGTGCAAGCCTCTCCATTGTTGTGTTGTTGTTCCCTGCCCCCGCCTGAACTTTAGGTGAATCAAGCAGGCAAGGGAGCAAGCACTTGAGTGAGCAAGAGTTAAGTACAATAGATGGGGTCAATCCAATGGGGTGAACTGCTGCTTGTTGCTCAGACAAAGCATAAGCTTGACGCAGAAACTTTAATCATCTGGAAAAGCTAGTTGGTTGGTAAAATAATTCTGGGGAATACAAAAGGGGTGGCACAGCACAGATTCAAAGACTGCCAGTTATAGTATCACCTCAGAGGTGTCACTGTTGTAATTATTGTTATTATACTGCCTTTCTCACTGACTCTCACAAAGAGTGAGAGTCTTACAGACCCAGGACAGTTCACATAGGCGGGCTATCGCTAAACCCCATTTTTTACAAATGGAGTTCTTATAATTAATGTTCTATGACAGTGGTTCCCAAACATTTTAGCACCAGGACCCACTTTTTACAAACAACACACTACTGAGATCTACTTAGCTTTATGAGACTAAAAAAAAAAGTCTCGCTTTACCAGTCGCTCAAGCCTTTGGTTTTATCCTTTTTACCACGGTGGGGCAGGGAGGTGCCTTCTGAAGCAGTGGTTCTCAAACTTAGAGGAAACTTTACCCCATCAGTAAGTCTTTGTGGGGAGGGGCTAGGGCAGCGACATGATCCCCAGGATAGCGCTGCTAAGGGGGGGGCAAGGAGGGTGCTTGTGACTTACTTTCAGAAGGCAGGGCTGCAGAAGGTGCGGGGAGCCCTGTGTAGCCCTGCATAGTGCTCCCCGAGGCTTGGAACTTTCACTGAAAGTGGGAGCAAAGAGCCTCCTGCAAAACGGAAGTGCTTTGCGCCCACTTTCAGTGAAAGTTCCAAGCCTCGGGGAGTGCTGTGCAGGGCTACGCAGCTCTCTCAGCACCTCCTGCAGCTTGCTGCAGCCCTGCCTTCTGAAAGTAACTCACAGGCACCCCCTTCGCCCCCCAAATGGATATGATCCTGGGGATCCTTTCCATGGCTCTCCCCTTCCCCCGCCCCTTAAAGGGACGGGGGAACCTTTACACAAACTGGTGGGTCACTACCCACCAGTTTGAGAACCACTGTTCTGAAGCATTTGAGTGCCACATTCATTGAATCGGGACCATTCTGGTGTCCTTGTGTTCCCTTCACCTGTCATTTTATAAGAACCGACACGTGCTTGCCTACTTGTGAATAAATGCACATATGTGGCTCACTTTCCACAGGACTCAATACATTTTCCTTGTCAGCTGGGGAGGGGGGATTCCTCCTCAAGAGTTTATTGAGGCCTGTGTTCTTCAGATTGGGATCATTTTGGTGGTGTTTTTTTTCCTTGACCTGCCATTCAAAGTGGACTGAGACATGTTCACCTACTCACAAGCAAATGTACACATGCTCCTCCATTAAGGATTTCCTTGTAAGTATCAGCTTGTCAGTTTCATGACCCACAGTTTGGGAACCACTGTTCTATGAGAAGCTCATAGAGAACCCTCATGGAGAACCTTCCATTCCAGATGTTTTTCGTCACTGTGTGGGCGCCATTCTTTTTGCTGCACATGTGCCCTCTGAGCTTGTTTGTCCAAGTGCCGTTTATGAGTAACCACACCTTTTGTTTCCTTCCTGTCCAGGTGAGGACAGGGTGGGGGGGGGGTTGAGAGAAATGTTGATGGAGTCTCTAATTTTCACTGTCCCTCCTGATGTTGAAAGTTTGTTTGGGTGTTCTCCACAGTCCTGAGCAGAGATTCTCAGAGCACATCAAAGATGAGAAGAGCTCCGAGTTTCCACAGAGGTTCATCCTAAAGCGAGATGACTCCAGCATGGATCGAGACGATAATCAGGTGAGAGGCTACATTATGCATGCTTCTCCTTGAAGAAGGGCAACTCTTCCGGCTTTTTTGCTTTGATCTTACTCTTTCTGGGCATGGAAGTGTGTGTGTGTGTGTGTCACAAAATCCCTTCTGTCTGCCATAATGCTTTCCCTGTCAGCCACATTTCCCAATGGCCACAGCTTCCCATTACATCACCCCAGTTCAGTAACCCCCAAAATTGGGATAAAGGTGTTATAATTATACAAACAGCCATAGAAAAAGTGAATTTCAAGGCACCAAGGAACAAAAAACCAGAGAAGCCAATTCTGCAGTGGAGCTGTCAGGACCCTATGTTTTTTAGCAACACACCTGGAGACTTTTGGAAAGGGACTTTTTTGTTTCTTGTAAGGGGGGGGGGGAGAAGTGAAGAAATTTGCTGTGGGGGGAAGATTTTGTTTTGAGTGAGTCTGCTTATTGCAAACTGATGAGAAACAGAGACCCAGGCTGTAATCCTAAACACTCTTTCCTGGGAGTAAGACTCATTAAACACAATAGAACTTACTTCTGAGTAGACATGCATAGGATCTTGATGCCAGAGACTGTTTGTCTTATAGTAGCAACCAATGTGGGATGCCAAAAAAGAAAAAAAAGTCAGGAGGAAAAAGGAGATGGCTGAAAAGTAATGTGTATTTTTATTTTTTTCATCATGTTTGGAGACAAAGCTTGACTGATCAAGTGTGGCTTTTTTTTTCTTTTTGGAGGGTGGAAGGAAGAAGAGAAAGAGGTGATGATCCTTGGCTAAGCTGACAGAGAGAGACCACAACCCACCACCAAAGTAGATAGCGGGGGGCATGCTCGCACATACATCCTGACTGAAACACACACACAGATGCCACCCCACTTTCCCCAGACTAGACAGAGGAATGCAGTCTGTGGCATTTGGACCCTCCCTGCACTCCGTGACTAAGAACGGACTGAGAGTCCAGTCCTGTGCATGTCTACACAGAAGTAAGTTCCATTACTGTCAGTGGGACTTACTCCCAGGAAAGTGTGAATAGGATTAAGTTCTGGGCTTCCTCCTAGGTGGAGGGAAGCCCCACGCAGCGTGCACTTACTTGTGGAGCCCCCTCTAGCTTAGGGCTTCCCTCCTGGTCTGGAGCCTGCCAGGAGGACGATGCACACCTCTCTCCTGACTGGGAGGGAAGCCCGAAGGTAGAGGAGGCTGCACGCTGATCAAATGCAGCACCCCGCTGCCCGACCAGCCTTCTCTTGGGATGCTCCAGGGAGGATCCGGCCAGCAAGCATGCTCAGCACGGGACCACGGGAAACCTGTTCTAAGCATGCTTGCTGACGGGTCCTCTGTGGAGCTCAAGGGAAGCCCGACACTAGAGAAGGCTGGCTGGCAACGAAGCTCAGAGGTGCTGCATGCGTTTCCAGCCAAGCGTTCCCTAGCACCAGAGGGAAGCCTCATACTAAAGAGGGCTTGGCTGGTAAGCACACGCAGCGCTGCCTGGCCAGCCTTCTCTGGGGTCGGGCTTCCCTCCTGCTTCAGAGTGAACCCAGCCAGTAAGCAAAGTCCCACGCTGAAAGTGCTTGCCGGTTGGATCCTCTCTGGTCTCGGGCTTCCCTCGGTCTGGAGAAGTCTTGGACCTGGCACACTCAGCACAGGACCTTGCTTACTGGCCAGGTGTTCTCTACAGGAGGAGGGAAGCCCAACTCTAGGTCCTCTCTGGCCCTGGGCTTCCCTCCCGGTACAGAGAAGGCTCATGCTCTCCAGCCAAGCCTTCTCCAGACCAAGGGATGCCCAGGCCAGCAATTGCACTCTGCACAGCACTGAGCTTGATCGCTGACTGAGCCTTCTCCGAACTGGGAGGGAAGCCTGAGGCCAGAGAGGGCCTTGCTGCTAAGTGCACGTAGCGTAGGAAGCTGAGATTGCCTGGCGACATCTCTCACCGGAGGTAAGCTTGACGCCAGGGAGGCTCCACCACCCACCATGTTTCATACTCCCCCCACCTCATACTGCCCCACCTACCTTGTTCACAGCTGCAGCTGCTGCTTTTTCCAGTAAAAACAGCAAGTAGGGAGGCCACCACGTGCAGCTGAGCAGAGCTGCTATGGCCACTTCTCTCCCCAAGATGCCTTGCAACACCCCTGGAGACTTTCCCCGCCTCCCCAGGGCATCACAATGCACAGATTGTAAACCTCAGGACTAGGTCATAGGGCTTCATGTGTGAATAAGGCTGCAGGCTTTAGTTGCTTTAATTGAATCACAGAATCACAGATTCAATTAAACTCCAATTGCAGTGGGGCTTAAAAGTAAAGCACTTGCTTTCTTTATTTTTGATGCTGTTTTAGTTCTGGGGTTTTAGTGTACTATGATGGGAAGAAGAAAATGAGAAGCCTTCCAATGGAGAGCTAACCTACAGTGGAGGACTAGATATTGTTATGATGTAAACCCATGGGGCTTCCCACCCTGTGTTTCCCTTGTAATGCTGGCGGCATTATCACATTTACGAATGGTGTGCCTGCCTGCTGTGTGAGTGGCATGTTTCAGAACAGTGGGAATTGATTTACTCTTGGCTACCTAAGATGACTGAAGCATAATAATTCCCATTTGTGCTCTTCAAAGGTAATGGCATCTTTCAGAGGCGTTTCCTAAAGCTAAAGGTGCCACTCTTAAGCCATTTTCTGCCCAACGCTGCATATATGCAACAGGGATCAAATGTGTACACCTGTGGGTTGGCAAAATTGGGGTTAATATAAGAGGTGTGCCAGTTGAGCTTCCTAAATGGGGTGTGCCTCCAGCATGTATCATATACAGAGTAACTCTGGGTACTTGTAGGCCACCCCCAGCCTGCTTACTGTGTTCATTAATGAGTTGCTCACTGCATGTTTTTGTTTCACCGCCATACTCAGTGTGCGACAAGCACTTACCGTATTTTTCGCTCCATAAGACACACTTCCCCCCCCAAAAAAGTGGGGGGGGAGTGTGTGCGTCTTATGGAGCAAATACTGCAAAAAAGAGTGCACGTTATGTTATGCTTCATGCCAGTTTATGCTCACATTCACCCTAAGAAGGGGGAGGATCTTCATGCCAGTTTATGCTCACGTTCACCCTGAGAAGGGGGGGGATCTTCATGCCAGTTTATGCTCACGTTCACCCTGAGAAGGGGGGGGTATCTTCATGCCAGTTTATGATCACATTCACCCTAAGAAGGGGGGGGGGTGTCTTCATGCCAGGATGGATGGAATGAGAATGTGGAATGGATGAACAGTGGAATGAGCCACTGTTGACCTGTTCACTTTACATGGTTCAAATGTTATTCTGTTATAGTTTATTAAATATTTTATTACACTATTTGGTTCAGAATATTTTTTTCCTCTAAAAAATAGGTGTGTCTTATGGTCAGGTGCGTCTTATGGAGCGAAAAATATGGTAACTAAGCTGAAACCTCTTTGTCAATCTAGATCAGAATTCCGTTACAAGATGGACGCAGGAGCAAATCTATAGAAGAGCGAGAGGAGGAGTATCAGAGGGTTAGAGAACGCATATTTGCACGAGAGGTGAGCATAGATACTTGGATAAACATATAAAGCTTTACATCTTCTGTGGGGCTCCCCTGTGGTCTCCCATCCAAGTTGCTGAGTTGGTCCACACCTGTTTAGTTCAACAGTATTGCAGCATCAGGTGTTCCAGACTGTTTACTGGACCTGTGAACATGGATACTGAATGAATCTCTCCTTTGCATAGATTTCCTTTTGTGTATTACGCATTCCGTTTTCACGTTTAAGGATTTTTCCACTCTCCATCCAGTCAATGAGGAAAGGTCCTAGGGACCAGTATTGCTTCTCTGCCCACTGATCTGTGGGTATTGTTGCTTATTTAAAAGAGAACCTGGCTTCCAGAAGATGTTACAGCCTCTATTTTTTATCCTTAAGCTATTGTGTGTTCCGTTATTCTCTGTACTTTGAAATATACTTACAGTTGTAACAAATGCATTAGGCATCCTTTTAATGTTGAGTAATTAGATGTACTTAGCACTTAGTCTGGGATGGAGGAGAAAAGTGCTTTCTATTGTTCAAAACTGAGTTAGCGTTGTTTAACTAACATGATAAAGCAGAGGAGGCTTCTACTGCTTAGTGGCAGGCATTTCTCCAAGAAGAAACTGTACACACACCAATTACAGACCTGGCCCTGGTGCTGCCTGGGGCCAGGACTGCAAAATGCTGCCCCCCTACCCAAAAACGTCACTTCAGTTTTCCATGGAAACTAGAAGTGCTGTTTTTTTGTTTTTTGTTTTTGCAAGCAGCATCCCTGGCCCTTAAAAGGCCTTCTAAGGCCTCGAAAACAGATCCAAAAACTGGTTTGAAAAAAGAAAAAAAACTGGTGGTGAGGGGAAGGGTTGCAGCAGTGCCCCCTGACACCCCCTCCCCCGTATGCTAGTTTGCACACACTTTTAAAATGAAATGGTGGGCCTCTGAAATATGGACTGATTATTATTAAGAATATATATCAGTTTCCAGCAGAAGTAATTCACAAAGCAGTTTAGTCAACATCGTTGAGCAGCGGGTTTTTCCCCACTTTTGCCTTAAAGCATAGTGTCTAGTAGCATCCTTTGATATAAAATCACTGTGATCTGCAATGTCTGGCAGTCAGAAGGGCCACAGGTCTCCTGCCAATACCTGCCTTCTGTGACATCACAGCAGAATAACCACTGGTTTTGAGGAAGCAGAGAAGAGAGAGGGAGAGCAAGGAGAAAGCTAAGTGAGGAGGTGGGAGGGGCTGAACTACAGGACCAAGAATGTTAACCATTCGGGGATCAACATTTCATTCTCATTTCTAGGGAGAAACAACTGTCTTTAGTCTTGTAATCAGGGTGTCTTGGTCAATGTGAACCTCTCTCATGTGAATGGAGCTTAACCATTGTGGGGCCCATTTTAAGTGCCCTGTTCTGAGGGAGAGATGTCAGAATGTCTTTCAGGTGTTTCTCATAATTGGGATGCCTTGGAATACGGTGTATCAAATAGCAGATCCTTAGGTCACATGAAACCTAGACTTCATTCACAGATTGCAGCTCTTATTATAATTATAGAATTTTTTTTAATGGATGTCTTCCCACCCCCAAACTTTTAGTGAGTCAGATGCCCTTAGATTTCAGCCTTCCAAAGCCATTGTCTTATGAGTTTTCTTATTTTTGTTTCTGTTTCAACTCTCACGGTTGCGTCTGCTGGTAGTCGGGCCAGAACGGATTCTTGAATGACAGCAGGTTAGTACATCTCATGTATACTTTCTTCCGTTCGTCAGACTTTCTTAAGGGGAAGGGTCCTGTAACTCCATAACAATGCTTTTCTTTGATGTTAACCAACAGACTCGCCAAAGAAGGCTTTTCCTCTAGCTCTCACAAAAGGCGGCAGATCTTTAGGTACCTCTGTGTGATTTCTTGCATACATTTGTCTTGCAGAGCGAATTCGCACCATGCATGGCTGCTTGTGGAGTCCTTCAAGTTGTCATATCTTTTGCAACATCAGTTTGTGTATTTTCCACAATCAGATGAGACTAAAATTCCTGCCTACTTAACAGGTTATATTGTTGCTAGTGCCCAAGCATTTACTTAGGGTGTAAGCCCCATTTATTTCAGTGCAGCTTATTTCCAAGTAACTGTGTGCAGGATTGCAGCCTTACAGAGGCTAGGGATGGGGATCAGTAGAAACAACCAAAATGCTTCAGACTGGATGCAGTCTCCTCCTTGTTCAGTTGGAGCTTTAGGAAAATTTAGTCTCAAATCTTATGATATAATTGCCTTTCTTTAATCTCTTGTGATTGGGTACTGTAATGTGACTTACAACAGAAATTTCCTAGATATGCACTTTAAAAATTAATTTCATGTGGGCTAAAAGAGGCAGAAAACTGTTGTATTTCAGTGAAGCTTCTGTAGTAGCAATCACAAATAAGTCAGCAGAGATTTCCCAAGAGAGAAAAGAACTTAAGATTTACATCTTGGCCCTGTCAACACTGCAGATGTAAATTCTGATGATGTCTTCTCAGTGGGGTAGATTTTTATAAGGCAAGCAATGTGCTGTGTTCTGCACAGACTTCCCCTCCCAAAGGTATCACTGCTGGTTGGTTTAACGTATACCCCACTTAAGCTGTTGCTCCTCCAGTTACTTGTGGGCAAAGAGGATGACAAAGACCCATTTCTTGGCCAGCATCAGCAGAGTCATTGCTTCTCTTCCCACCAAAGAGAGGCAACTCTACGTCTGTATTTTTTAAAAAGCATAATGATCTGTAGCGGTTACATTGCCCCTTTCTGCATCATCTTGGCAATCTGTTAGTGCTGTTGCTAACAAGATGGGAAAGCACCAGGTTTGTATGACTGTTCAGGTTTTTAGACAGGGAAATTTGCAGAACGTGATTATGAGCTTAAATACTGGGGGATGTTTCTCAGCATTCAGCTTGGTGATGGATAGCAATACCTTTTTCCTCCAAAGATTTTCAGGTATTGTTCATGGTGTCTAATAAGCATTCCCATCAAAGGGAAAAACGTTCGAGGGGTTTGAGTCAGCTGAGAAGCCAAAGAAAAGTCAAGTCATCCTGGCCCTTGGTCAGTTATTAGGCTTCTTGATGGGGTTAAAGGGCACCATCCAAGTGGAGCTTCGTCAGTTGAGCCCCCCACCCAAAAAAAGGAGTTGTAAGAGGGCACACTGGCTTCTGATTTCAGTGGGCTTTGCCCCAGAGAAGCTCCTGATATATGTTGTGTCCAAGGTATCTCAGAAGTTTGTTCAGCCAAAAGGTTCCATTTGCTGTTCTGCAACTCCAAGTCTAGTTCCTTTCCATCTACTTGAAATTCACTATTAGGATGGTTTCTTTTCCAGTCATTGTCCAACTCTCCCACACAGGAGGGAAAGCTACAGAAGCAATAGCTTTTGCAAGTATCCCCCGCTTTCTTTTTCCAGCTATTGCTTAGCAAAAGAAATTGCAGTGCTTATTGACTTCCCCCTCAATGTTTGTTCTTTCCTTTTGTGGACATGTCATTGGCAATGAATGGCATTTTTAAAAAACAGCATATTTCCCCAAGTGATTTTTCATCATCTCAGAGAACTTCTTGGGTTCTGTGTTAATTCCTTTAGCAATAATAATGCTTGTCGTACTGCATTTGGAGAACAGTTGCACTGGCTCCTGAGCTATATGGAGGAGAAATCTGGACATTTGTCATTTTTCATACAACAGTCAGAGTTATCTGTCATCCAGGTTTGCAAAGAGACCCTTCAATCTACCATAAGAAATCTGGTCATCTCTTCTTCCCACCCTTCAGGAAAGCTGGTTCCATCATGCCAAGCTTAACTTGGTTTGTCGTTTACATCTAAGAAACACAACCCTCTCCCACTTACCATTCCAGCTCTGTCTTATCACAGAAAACAAGGAAAGAAAACAAGATGTTAACTCAAAAGAGAACTGCTGGCTCTTCCCACCTTGACAAGCAGGGATTTAGTTTTGGTAAACTGAAACACAACCTCTGAAATCTTGTCTCCAGATCTGACTGAAGGCCCTTGCCCATGATTGGAGCTATGCTACTTGGCAGCAGCTGCAGACAGGTTTTAAGCATCTGGCCTCATTGAAATCCATTTTTATACCAATCTACCAGTGTAATGTGAAGCTTTTTTGGATTTGTGAGCTTAACGGTGGGATCTTGATATAAAAAAAAGAAACCAACCCAGTAAGCGACTGATAGAAATTTTTCCTTATAATCTGGTCTGGCAACATAGTCACCAACGCCACATGTGGTACCTGAAGCACTGTTGTGCCACTAATGGAGTCTTGTAAGTAGAATCTTACCTTTTATCAGAAGTTAACTTTTCAGAGCAGTAAGCCTCTAGGCCTCTGTGGGTATGCAGATGAGGTTGAGAACACAGAAACATGATACTGAAAGACCTTGTTATAAGGCTCCTCCACACCTATTTTATTTTTCCAATATCAAGATTGCTAAGATCATATCATGATTGGATTTGTGGTGCCAGAGCTCTTGGTCACACCAGTTGCCTGAAAGTGTGTGATTAAAATTATGTGGTAATTGTGTTATTGGTACAAATAAAATACATGAACTGACAGTAGCTATCCGGCTCATGGAATCTTTTCAGCGTGGCACTTTACCAGAGAAATGGACTGTTACTTCATCACTGAGATTTGTAGTGCTTTACATAGTGGTGGCGGGTGGGGGTCCTCTGTTAAACTATTCTCATGGAAGCCTAGGCATTACTGGTCATGAAGTGCCTTATCTGCTTTGGGTAGCATCCTGACAGAAGCTCATGCAAGTGTTCTCAACTCCACCGCTCTCTTCCAAAGCCCACCAAAAGCCACTGCTGGGAGTCAAGGGACTCTTGGCTTGTATGTATGGGATGCATTATGGAAGGAGGCTGCAGGAAGAAGGGTACGTAATCAAAAGCTGGAAGGGGATCCCAGAGTAGAGCACCTCCACTTGTGGTTCTTCTCATGGCTGCTGGTTATTGTTCCCCTGTAAATCCTCACCCATGCCACATCCCATGCTGCTGCCAAGAGTCCCTCAACTCTCAGTGATGGCTTTTCAGAGGCTTTGGAAGGGAGTGATGGGGTTGAGAAAATGACTTCCAGTTGTATAGTTGCATGAGCACAGGTTAGAGTATTACCCTTTATTTACACACACCTCTGTGCGTTAAATCTAAACTGACACAGACTCTCCTTCTTTCTGTCCTATCCTGTCCTGAAATTCAGAAACAGTTTTTTGTATTTCCCTTTCTTGCCGGTCAGTCTTTCAGTGTTTGACATTTTCCTACTCCTGGCTTTGCAATGACTGCCAATTTCCCTTTATTTATGTTTTGAGCTGCAAGATGATTTCAAAGAAGTCAGATTCAAGGAGCAGGATAGGAATAGTTTGCATGGGAAGTTTTCTCAAATAGTTCTGTGCTGCAGAAAGAAAGGATCTAAGTTTTCTGGGACCCTGTGCTTCAGCTTTCGTTATTGTTAATCTGTCCCATGCCTCTTGTTTGAGAGAGGTAACTCCTCTGTTGTCTGGTTGGGAACTTATATGAGGGCTTTATCAGCACACGCTTGCGTTCAGTATATTTTTTCCTACCGTGGGTCTGTGCCTTTGCAGATCACTTGGTCTGTATGCCTCTATTTTTGAATACCATTGAGCAACTGATACAGACTATTCTGCATGTGTAGCAGCCCATATTGCCCAGAGCAGCCTGTAAAACTCATCCGCCTTCGTGTTAATGCATTCGAGGGCCAGCTCTCACTCCCCTGGGTCTGCCCTCCTCAGTGTAGCTACTCATGCTCGTTTTGTCTGTTCTTCCCTAACACCAAATGGTACATTGAAGTCATAAATGTTTAGATGTACTATATCTTTTTGACCTCTGGTGGCATTAAATGTTGTGATCTCTACTGTAGGGGTAACCGGGATGGGCTCAATCGGACCTCAGGCAGCCGCCAGAGCAGCACAGAGAGTGATATGAAGTCGCTAGAGCCCCGGCCATGGAGCAGCACAGACTCGGATGGCTCTGCCCGCAATCTACGGCCTCCAGTCACCAAAGCCAGCAGCTTCAGTGGCATTTCAATCTTGACACGAGGAGACAGCATTGGTGGCATCGGCAAAGGGAGCAGCACCAGCAGGACTGTCCGGCCAGGTATCGCTTCCCTCTTTTCCCCACCCACCACTCAGGAAGAATGGGAGGAATTTCAAGGGCAGCTTCGAGCCTGGGCTGAGGTACTCCTGAATTGAAACTAGTCCTAGCCCAATAAGAAATAATCTGAGAGGTTGCTTTGCTTGGTCAGGAGATGCCACATAAGCTCACACCTTCCTATACATACATTACCTGGCAGTGTATAAACGAGAAGCCCTAAGCATCAGAAGACAGAAGCCACCAAGAGAGAAGGGAGTGCAGCCTAGTGACTTACTTCTCAAGGCTTGGGAAACGTGCCAGGAGTGGAGATTGTCTGATCATAAGGCTCTCCTGCAAACTCTGTTTTGTTCCAAAAATAATGTTGATCTCCTGGAGAGGGTCAATAATAATAATAATAATACAGGTATTTATATACCGCCTTGCTTGGTCGTCAGATTTCTCCTCAGACTTTATTCAAGGCGGTTTACATAGGCAGGCTATTTAAATCCCCTTAGGGATTTTTACAATTGAAAGAAGGTTCTCTCTTTCAAGAACCACAACATTCAGGTGTTTCAATCCAATCTGGCTTCACATTCTGAGCTCCATCCTCCCACACTCAGAGCAGATGGAATAACTCGGCTCAGCTTGCCAGCTGCTTCAAGATCGCACGGTGCCAGTGGCCTCGAACTGGCGACCTGCGGATGTTTTCTTCAGGCAAATGGAGGCTCTACCCTCTAGACCAGACCTCCTGAACATCTTTCCAAAAACAACTCAAGTTATAACCTTGGTTCTTTTCCCTTCAGTGGCTTCTTATGTTAATCAATAATGGTGACTGAGGCTATAAATTTGCAGCATAATCCCATAAATTTGCAGCATAATCCCAGTGGGGATTATGTCCATCAGAGGAGTTTAATTTGCAGTTAGCTGTATACCATATGGAGCACAACCGTGTCACCAAGCGTGTTCAGCCTTGCATTTTTCCTGTGGTTGATGTAGCCCCCCCCCTTGTTTGTTTGAAAGTTCCTAAACCCAAAGATATGTTTATTTCATGGAACATGCCTTTGCTTTTCCTGTCCAACCATAGTTGATGGGTCTTACTCCCAGGACAGTGTGCATAGCACTGCAGCCTTAGAGCCCAATCCTAGGCACGTCTACTCAGAAGTAAGTCCCATTATAGTCAATGGGGCTTACTCCCAGAAAAGTGTGGATAGGATTGTAACATCCCTCGCCAGCTCCTGCTGTGGCTGCTTCCTGTTGGGGACCAACTGTGAGAAGTCCCAGGATTGCCTCCTTTGCAGTCAGGGTCAGCCTAAAGGAGGACTGCCTGGTCTGTATGTCAGAGATTAATATTCTCCTTCCCTGCATGATAGTTGCACTTCCCAGTATTGGGAAGCCAAACAATCACATTGTTAATTAATCTTCTCTTGTTATTACATATTTATTTTTTGTGTGCATGGGTGGCATTAAGTATTTGATTGATTAATCTTATTACAAGCTTAATTGTATTTTTGGGGGTGGAGGGTTGCATGTGGTCCCCGATGATTCCAATTTTTACTTCAGTGGTTCCTGGGCTTCTAAAGGTTGGGAATCACTGTCCTAGATGCCGAATAAATCCATAACAGAAGGAAAGTGTTATGGAAAGAATAAATCCATAACAGAAGTGTTGCAGTGACCCTTGGGGGAGCAACCAAGCCCCCAGGCTAGGTTGCTGGGGAAGTGCAGGAAAGAATCAAGGAGCCAAGGAAGAGACGAGAGACAGACTTTTAGATTCAAAGCAGAGAGAGAGAAAAGCTGATTCTACTAGCCTCCTCCTGCGTTTTTATTGTACTTGCAACATTAACAGCTACATTCAGTTCTCAGATAAGCCACATTAGAATCTCATACAGGGGTGAGAACAATGGGTGCTTCTTCACAGAGTGCTGTATCAGCTATTGTCACACTTCAGCCTGGGAACTAGCACCCCTGTCGGTTTGCCGTAACAAAGGGGGGGTTTGCCCGCAATTGCCATATTACCAAGGCTTTCTGTGTGCTTCTGCTTAAACAGCACTAAAACACCACACAGAAGGATAAGTGAATCATCTTTGGATCCAGGAGAACAGTTTACTGTAAAGCAGTTTACTGTAAAGCACTTGCTACTGAGTAGAGCCTGCAGTCTTCTGGAGGTCTCAGTCCAATGAAGTGTGCTCTGTTTAAAGCTTGCCAACCCAGTGGTTCAGGGCCACTTCAATTGTAACAAATTTTGTGCAGAAGGGAAAAAAACTCTGCATGTCATGTAGGGCATCACATTTAACAATTTTAGGTATTTTTCCCTTGCTCTGTGTGTGTTCAATACGCAAGGACTAAGAAGCAGTGGCCAGTCATAGCTTTGTAAGACATGCACACACATTGTAATAGACAGATGCACTGTGCTCTACAAATGGTTTCTCCTCAAACAAGTGCTTTCCATAGAGGATGCCACATTTGAAAGCAGCCCTCAGTATAACTCTTAGAGCACAATCCTAACCCTTTTCCAGCACTGACATAAAGGCAATGCAGCCCCTAGATAAGGAAACATTCCCTTACTTTGAGGATGCTTCAGTGAGTGCCTCCAATTGCAGGATGCAGCACATGTCCCATTGGCACAGCTATGCCAGTGCTAGAAAGTAGGTTAGGACTTGGGCCTTAGTCTCCAATTCTTTATTGCTGCTTGTGTATGTGGTATTAGTAGTGTGGATGTAGGAAGGCAGTAGCGGGGGTGGAGCACACTGTGGCATCTTCCAGTGGATGACCTCAAGCCACACAAGTCTGCTCAGTGTTAATGGATGTTGTCTGTACCTGTGCTTGCTGGGTGAGTCCTTCAAGTTATATATAATAATAATAATAATAATAATAATAATAATAATACAGGTATTTATATACCACCTTTCTTGATCGTCAGATTTCTCCTCAGACTTTATTCAAGGCGGTTTACATAGGCAGGCTATTTAAATCCCCGTAGGGATTTTTACAATTGAAAGAAGGTTCTGTCTTCCAAGAACCACAACATTCAGATGTTTCTTTCTGATCTGGTTTCATATTCTGACCTCCATCCTCCCACGCTCAGAGCAGATGGAATAACTCGGCTCAGCTTGTCAGCTGCTTCAAGGTCGCACGGTGCCGGTGGCCTCGAACTGGTGACCTGTGGATGTTATCTTCAGGCAAATGGAGGCTCTACCCTCTAGACCAGACCTCCTGAACATCTTTCCAAAAACAACTCAAGTGATAACCCTGGTTCTTTTCCCTTCAGTGGCTTCTTATGTTAATCAAGAATGGTGACTGAGGCTATAGAAACACAGAGACCCTGTGTAATTCTTCTGAATAGATAAGGAATGCAATCTTGTTCTGAAGTTTTTTGTTAGTGCTCAATCCAATAATAAGCATCGATTATTTTCGTTGGTGGTGGCTCATAGGACAGCAAGTTAAGAGAATTTTCAAGCATTCATCTGCCATGACTAGAATGATTATGGATCTTGGGAAAAGGAAATTACTGAAGAGATGAGCAATTGGTCTCTTCAGCCTGTTAATGGGGTAGGGAAATGTGAGTGTAAAACTACTATTGCCTCACCATCATAATAAGAGAGAATTTCTCAAGGAGGGAGGGGAAGGTCCACTTTCTGGAAACACAGAATGAATTGAAAATAAATCAGGGTTGCTGTTATATTCAAGATGGTTATCCTGTGCAATTCATTGTTTTAGTGTTGTGAGAAACTGTTATCAGGATTATGCAAATACAAGGAGGAGAAAGAAGCATAATGGCTAATTACTAGCATTTCATGGAAATGGAATCTCATGATGTTTTCTTCCTAGGGAACTTGCTACAAAATTGTGAATGGAGACAGCCTAAATGTTAGGCTTTTTTGACATTTTTGTGCTACTTGTGTCACAATATTTTAAGGCTCAAGGAAGGAACAACAAAATGCAGGACTGCAGAATTCTGATTCATGGCCACAGTTCAGGGTCCCATCAACTATCTTAATTGTCCTCATGTGAAACTATGCCTACACTGTACCACTGCCCAGTCCAAGTGCAGTTTTGATAGAAGCAATGTGTTCCCTTTTCACCCCCTTTCAAAAATTGCTTGAAAACACATCCCATGTTCTCTTCCTGTCTTTTACATACAATGTGAATTCACTCAACCCTTCCCCACCCCAAAAAAAAGTGGGATGGAAGAATCCTGTGCTGAGGACAATGGACTTGTATGATAACAGGAAAATGTGCCTTTCCAAAATGCGACCCTGTAGATAGGTAGAAAATACACAACTCTGCAGATTCATCTGATGTGAACATCTCTTTGCCCAGTGGCCTCAAATTTGAATGAATTAGTTTCCAAGCCCTTCTCAGTTGCTCTGCAGCATTTCCAACCTTCCTTCCACATGCAGGAATGAATGATGCTTTTACAGATGTACCAGTTCCTCTCCTGTAGCTCCCGAACAGGAGTATCAGTCAAGGAGGTGGCACTCTGTAACATCATATCTTTTTTCACTGTTGCTTCCTGCAGCAGTAGGGATGACTCATTCAACCACCCATATATTCACCCTGTTTACAATCATCCTCCAGCTGAACTTCAAGGGCAGGCACAGAAACGCCTTTATTTCTCCTGCCTCTCTTTCTTTCTAGTGTGTTTGGTCGCGGAACATAAATTTTCTTTTCTCTTCCAACCATAAAGTGCAGTTCAATCCTGAGCTTAATCTTGTTGCTCAAGTGTGGATAGGACTGCAGCTCAGTGGTACAGCCCCTGTTTTGCATGCAGAAGGTCCCACCTTCAATCCTGGCATTTCCAGGCCAGGTTGGAAGAGACCCCCATCTGAAATCCTTGAGAGCTGCTTCCAATTACTGTAAATAGTGCTCAGCTGGCTGAATCATTGACCTGACTCAGTAATGGCCTAAGGGCCATTCATATGTGCCTAAGGGTTGTTTGCATCAAGGAATTTTTTCCCCCTTTTGTGTGTATAGCTCCTACCTAAAATTAAAAAATAAATGCTCATGTGTTATATTGTGGCTCTGGCACCTTTGAATTTGAAATATGTTTTTTGGCCACACGTATAGGTGTAAAGTCACAGAGGTGCAGTAGTCAAGATGGTGGTGGCAGTGCCCATGGCACTGGGGATGCATAGCTGCAGTGAGAAGAGCTTCTGCTTCGAGACCTCCTTGTAACTAGTTGGGCCACGTTCTTCAGGCTTCTCGTTCTCATTTACCTGAAAATAATATAAAATGGCAGTTTTCAATTGAAGTTGAATATCTGTCTCCCCAGTAGGTACTGTGCTTTTTCATTAGCTAGCCATCTTTCTGTTCCTCAGGTTTTGGCCCTTGTCTCTCTTGTCCTTCATCTTAATCTGTTGCTACATGCCCCCTTTTTTAATGACTGCAAAGAGCAGGAGTGAATCGTTGAGTAGCAAATTTTCTTGTGAGCATATACAGCATCTTGTCATAAGGTTACTCATGGGTAGGAGAGTCTGGTGGTAAATATGAAGAAGGAAGGTAATGTGAAAAAAATTAAGGCAACTTCATTTATAGTGGTTATTAGTGTCCCATATAATACATTCTTCAAAAAAAAAACCCCAAAAGTAATGTTTGTGCTCTGACGTATATACAATCGGGGAACTTGTTGAAGAAACCCCCAACTGGTCATGACCCCCTACAGCATGTTGGAAAATATGTTTTTCACTTTTTGCTATGCGAAGCAGCCTGAAGTATATAGTGATTATCCTTGGACAAAACTTAGGAGTCCTTATCCACTGGATCAAATGCAGACAAGACATCAGCTATCCCTGACATACCCCAGAAAGTATAGCACTCACTCTTAAGTATGGCTTCCGTTCAGACGTGGAACAAAGCAGAACAATTACCAGAGTTCTTTGTACTCTTATCGTTCCCTTGTGCTGTGGATTTTATCCAAAGGATGGTCCAAAGTGCATTGGATTGGGACCTGAGAGATGTTAGTTCAGTTAGTTATTTGCATGGTTATGTCTGTAAAATATTACCTGAAACCTTTGTACCCTTCAGGGAAACGGTGATAACAGTAATTCTTTACCTTACGGAGAGACGGTGGAGTAAAAACCAGATAATATCTGAAGTTGCTCAGATGCAGCAGTGATGATGATCACACAACGACAGGCACACACAGATTTTGAAAGCCTGCCTGTAAGAGTAGGGAAGGCG
Source organism: Tiliqua scincoides (assembly GCF_035046505.1). Taxonomy (NCBI): domain Eukaryota; kingdom Metazoa; phylum Chordata; class Lepidosauria; order Squamata; family Scincidae; genus Tiliqua; species Tiliqua scincoides. The sequence continues at coordinate 125,060,759 of NC_089822.1, read as the reverse complement.
CTAAGACTTGCGCTAAGACTAAGGCTAGTATGTTGAGATCTGATGAGATGGCATTATCCTTGTGTCATAGAACTGAAAACACAAGAGAAGGGGATTAACAAATGGTGCTAACTGGTATTTTTTGTCCTTTCTTGCTGGTGTAGTATCATGTGCCAACCTGAACCTGGATCATGCAGATCTGGTTTCACCACCTCTCTCAAAGACCTCACTGTGGGAGTGACTGAAGTCACAGCACACAAATTGGTGCTAAATACGCACTTATATGCTGCTTTCTCCAGTTGTATGTCTGTTCTCAAGACGTGTTATGCATACACCCTGCCCCGCACTGGGAGTAATATAAGAATTGTGTGTCAGTTAAGAGCGAAATTCTGTAGCTCTCTTTTTTAAAAGCTATGAGTAGGATGCTTCTTCCATAACATTTATCTAAGAGCCCTTTGTACATATAGGAGAATAGAAATAGACTATTACTCGTCCTACGTTTACTTGTGCATATTAGCTTCTTGGTATTGCCGTTGACTGTGTATGATGTGACATCATCATCACTGCCAACGTGATTGCTGTTTTCACCCACAAAATGTGTGTGGGGAGGTGAAAATTCAGTGGATTTATGTAAATATTCCACATACTTTTTCCAATGAAGGGGAGCATTACTGTCAGATGAGGGAGGAAACAAAATATGTATCTTTTCATTTCAAAAGGTGAAATTGCCCATGGTGCCTTTTTGCAAAAATGAATCTTCTTGGAGATACTGAAACTTCCTAAAGTGCAAGCTACTTCCTTTTGGAAGTATAATATAAACCTTGTCTTGTATTAGCTGGAGTTTAAGTGAAGCAAAATGTGGTTAAGCGAAGTAAGGAGTCCTGCACCAAGGCTAGCACGTCTCTTTTCAGAAATGAAGCAGCATCTTTGTGTCTTTGTGAAGGTCTTTCTCTAAGTACACCAGAAGCCTGCAGCCAAGTCTCCTCTGCTCAGCCTGGCCGAGGCCTTTTGCCATGTTCTGCTCAGCAACAGCAGCAGCATCAACCACTTCCACCCACACCCCAGCAACAGCCAGCGATGAGTAATCACATCATATCACAGGTGAGTCATTGTTCAGTGTAACCCAGTTTTGGAGAGCTCTTCTTCCATGGATCCTTGTCCAGGAAATGGCACCAGAATAGTGCTTGGCGCACAATCATGCTTGAATAGAGCTAAAATGGTTTTATTACTCTGTACACAAATTGGTTCTTCTGATCTCTCCCCCCCCCCCATTTAATCAGAATGTAGCACAGAATTTGGATCTTGTTAACCAAGTCTGGCTTCCCACCATTTACATTTTGGGATGACCCAGCCTCTGTGCGCAGGATTGTATGGAGATCTGAACGTGGTACTTGCTAGGAAAAGTGGTATCAGCTGCAGAGATGTGCCTATTTTAAGACAGGGCTGTGTATACTGCGCGTTAAATCAATCAGTTGGATTCTGCAATCTGAATGCATTATTCAGATTGGTTCCACTAGCCATGAGCAAAGGCAAGACAGGCATGAAGGGCACTTGAAGTCCTACTCCTTGGCCCATGGCAGTCATAACTAGCTTCCCTCTGGCTTCTGAGCATTTCCAACAGGCATTTCAGTTTATTTGTTCTCAACCATAAGGACTGCAGATTTGCTCCCCAGTACCAAAGGAAATTTTTAGGTCTTAAGGTTGCTTGAATAAAATTCCTAGTATTTAAAACGGGGGTGGGGGGCGTAGGAAAAAATGCACAACTAAAGCATTAGAACCCATTAATGCAGACAAGCTCTGAGACTCTCAATGTGTGCAAAGGAGCACAGTGTAGCATGGGAAAGCCCTATCTAGGTATCTTACATTGTGTCAGGCAGACATGGTAGGTTTATTTCACTGCAGAGTAGACTCAAATCAATCCACTGGCACTGTTTTTGGGGGCATCTGTGGTCTGTCAGGAGCAGATGTACTCAAGGAGTTCTTCCTATTTGTGAAGAGAGTACTGTGATCAGATGTCCTAGAATCTGGTCAGTGCCTCCTGCTTTGTAGGGGCCCTTGGAATAGATGGCTTGAGTGGACTGATTTTCTCCTTGCCGTGGTTATTACTGTCCGTTCCCTTTCACTCTCGTTCTGACCCTGATGCGCACTACTGCTTAGTAGGAAAGGGCAAAGCCAGTGGAGGTTGCTGTTCTGTTTCATTGTTCACATGCATAGAGAAGATAGGTGAGCAAACAGTGACAGCAAGGAGGAGGAGCAGGGTCTCCAGGGGTTAGCAGCAGGCCTCCTTCTTAGGTGTGAACTTTAGGCAGATGCCCAACAACACTAACCCCAATGCTAAGCCCACTTCGGAAGGGCAAACTATGCCTGATGTTTAAAGCATTATTATTATTATTATTTCCGACAGGCTTATTTTTTCTTCAGTCAATAGCACCTGATCAGGGCCACCTAACAGATTTGGAGCCAAGGGCAAAGGGGGCTTTAACCTTACTGCCACAGTTGGGATCTGTAATCCCCCCCCCCACACACACACACACACAAAGTATGTCTACTTTGTAGATTACAGTACTTTCTCAGCTTGCATCTTCTCATGTTGCAAACAGTCTGATGATTGCCCATTACGGTAGCTTGGCTGCATGTGTATCTGGAGAACTGGAGAATTGGTTGCATCCTCTGTGCCGCTCTGCATACTGGAACTGTCTGCACCAGCCACAGCAGAGGAGTGGAATGTGTTGACTCTGGGGCAGGGAAAGCCTCTCTTCTCAGGTCTGCCAGAGTTGGTGTATCCCTTCCCTTACCTTTCGTTCTGGCTGTTTTCCCTACTGCTGTATTTGTGTCTTCTATCTAGAAAAAAGGTGCCTAAGGGGGAACATGACTGAGACATACAAAATTATGCAGTGGATGGATAGAGTAGATAGAGGGATACTCTTTTCCCTCTCATACAACATCAGAACCTGGAGACATCCACTAAATTTGAGTGTTGGGAAAGTTAGGACAGACAAAAGAGAAGATTTTTTTACCCAGCATGTAATTTGTCTGTGGAACTCCTTGCCACAGGATGCGGTGATGGCATCTGGCCTAGATGCCTTTAAAAGGGGATTAAACAAATTTCTGGAGGAAAAGTTCATCACGGGTTACAAGCCATGATGCAACCTCCTGATTTTAGAAGTAGTCTATCTCAGAATGCCAGATGCAAGGGAGGGCACCAAAATGCAGGTATCTTGTTGTGTTGTATGCAGCCTGAGGCATCTGTTGGGCCACTGTGAGATACAGGAAGCTAGACTAGATGAGCCTTTGACTTGATACAGCGGGGCTCATCTGATATTCTTATGCCTACGTACATTGTCAGAGGGGGGTGACCAGCTTCTTTCCCATTCCCCAGTTTTCTTCATTTGCCGCAGAGAGCAGAAGCATTGAAATATTTGCCTAGAAGGCTCTCTTCTCTATAACACAGATCTTATAGATTTAGCTCCTTTTTCATTTAGGGGGAAAAATGTGCTCAGTTCTATCCACCTTTCCAGTGCCGATGCAACAATGCTAATAGGGTGTTTGCTGCATCCTGCTTGGGGGGCGGGGGGCGGGGAGGACAGTCATGGACGCCTCCTCAAAATAAGGAAATAGTTTCTTCCTTTACCTCAGGGTTGCCTTGTGGCTGCATCAGTGCTGGAAAGTTGGATAGGATTGGGCTCCCAGGTTAGTAACTTTTGGAGTGGAGGAAACAGTGTCAGTCTAGGAAAGTTGATGGTTAGAAATTCCTGAAGAGGGTCTTTTGGAGCAGAGATGTACATTTATTTTGAGACCTGCCCAGAGTGGGAGAGTGGATCATTTTTATATGCCCTATGTTTTGTTTTTGTTTTTGTTAATATGAATGGTTTCGGGGAAAATGGAAATATATGCAATACTTCCTTACCAGACCTAAACTTTACTACGTACGAGGGTTGTATGTACTTCCAGAGCATAAAATATACTATATATGATTTAAAGCAAAACTGTTGAGTATATTTGTGAAATACAGATGCCTTCATTTTATTAAAACAATAATTGTAAATATGCCCAGTGCTGGTGATGGAGCTGCTGTGCCCTGAGGCATGGAAGAATATATTGTCTGTTTGCTACTTGGGAATACAGGAAAAAAGAAATAGTTTCTTTTTTCAGGTTCTATTAGGAAAGTGGTAAAGCCAACACTATTATGAGCTGAGGCTTAGAAATTGTGTGGAAATCTCTGCATTTTTTTGCAGAAAAAGAGAACTCATATTTTTTGCAGGAAAAGGTCAGAAAATATCTCTCTAATGGGATCATGGAATAGCGATACATTTGGCTATTCCATTACCCTTCATAACATTATCTAAAAGATTGCTGTTTCATCGTCATACATGGTGAATTTTAAATTAGTCATCCTTATTTATTAGATTTGTAATCTGCTGAATCCCAGAAAGCTGTAGAGCCTTGAAAATAATAGCATAAATCAAGGTGATTTCTCGAACCAGATTTGAAAGGGGGAAAAAAACATACTTTTCCTAAAACATTTTTCTTGGGCCTCCCCCATCTCTAACAAAGAATTCCACCAAGAATATACTTGCTTTAAAACAAAAATCTTTTTTGGGGGGTGGGAATGTAAATAGCAGGGTTAATGTTCTGTTTTCAGATTATCACTCTTTGCTTGTGTTTGGGCAAGGAGCCATGCAATTTCATCTTCACCTATCAAATTGTAATAAAAATTCCTAAGGAAATGTTTGCCAGACTAAATCCACAGTGCACTGCTTTACTTCTCCCCTCCCCCATTTCCCCCCCTCAAATGAGCAGTTTGGATGAATTGACTTCTGTAAACAAAGTGTCCTGGTTTGGTTTAAATGTTCAGTCATGATAGTCTGAATGTTGGCCAGAATTTTCCCAGCCAGAACAAAACAAGCATTTTACACTGTTGGGGTGATTAGAACTACAGTAGGACTTGGTAGGAATTTCTGGGAGCCAGGTAGGAGAGAAACTTGCTTCCTGACTCTTGTAGCAAACCAGATATTGGTCACCAGTCCCAATGTTTAGGCTCTTGGGTGCTGGATTTTCAGACTCTTGATTGTGATGGAATGTTTGCATGCATGGTGCATCTTGAATTTCTTAGAGATGGGTATCCAGCCTCTTGCTACTCCATTACCTTTCCTTTTGTAGAGCCAGACTTTTCCACAGCACCTGTTTTCGTTTTCCTCTGAAGGAGATGACAAACCGGTAGCTGGCATTGCCTTTTTCTGTCCATATATACAATGACTAACTTTGTTGTGTCTTTTTCTTCCTTTTTTTTTTTTCTCTCTCTCTCTCTCCTCCACCCTTTCCTTCCACCCATTTCTGTCCCATTCCCACCCCTCGGTTTCCTTCTCCACTCTCAGCCGGTCCCAGCTCTGCAGCCCTCTCCGCAGCCTGTTCAGTACTCTCCAAGCTCCTGTCCCCAAGTTCTCCTGCCAGTTTCTCCACCCCAGCAGTACAATATGGTATTAAATTCCCCACTTCTTAGACCATCTCTTTCTCTCTCTTTTTTTTCCTTCTACATCCTTGATATGTGTTCGTGCTTCACTTTGCTAAGGTTGTCTGCATCTCTGTGCCAAGCTGGAGAATGTGAGCTTGAGGGGAAGGTGTAAGGGTTTCTCTAAGTGTCAAACAAAGTTTACAAGCTACCAGGTAGTAGCATTTTTGGTGCTTAGAAGGAAATAAGATAATACCCTTTTTTATTGATTAGCATTTGGAAGAGATGTAGAGAGGAACTGCCAAAATGATTAGGTACAGATCATCTTTCATGCACAGAGTGTCAGGAGTTCTCACCTAAAAGGAAGCTATTGAGCAGAAATTTGGTACCGGTTGTTAAAAACCTTGATCATTGATCATTTAGGGGTAAAGAAATCATGTGCCATTTTTTCATAAGAATTTTCAGTAATTTGACCAGTAAAGAAGTAACAGGCACCAATTACAGTGGCATAAATTAGTCATACAGAAAGCAGCTAGATTCACATAAAATTTAAATAAATCCTTTTTTATCATGTCCTCTTCCAAGGGATGAGGGTAGATTGTGGGACTGCATAATATGAAGAGACTTCCCTGCCTGGGTGTTTTAGCATCTAACACCTACTGAATTGATTTAAGACATTAGGCTCTTCCTCATTCTAGGAAGATATTTGCATTGATTTCAGTGGAATTTAATTGCATTCACTTTGCATGTATTTAGGATTAGAACGTAAATTGTTGCAGCCCATTTCGGCCATCCTTGCCTCTACCTCCAGAATTCCCAGATCTCAGTTCCTTTCAGTATACTTAATAAGTGCCCAGTTGTGTCACTGTTGGAGTTCTAGACACCTTTCCTTAAGGAATGTGCTTATTTAAGGATTAGTTCACTTTCCCACCAACTGGAAAATGCAGATCCTACCTTAGCTAGCAGCCCTGCTGCAATTTTGAGTATTGTCTGGCATGTGGTTGCAGCACACTGTCTTGGGTACCTGTTGGGTCATTCCCATCACATCATTGATGACTAGTGGCATAAGTTTGCCGCTGTAATGTTTTCACCATCTTATAAGGTAACATCATCAGCAAATCACACTGATACTCTACCCTGCCCATTTGTGTGCTAGGATTAGTTTCCTCATCAGCAGTTCTCTGCACAGAGCTGTTGAAGGAAAACCTCACTGACACTGAACAAAATAGCATGTGTGTCCTTATGACAGTTTCCTGGATGTTTTGCTAGTAGCCCTGATGGCCACTAGATGGCACTCATCAACCTAGTCTGTAGGTTTAGAAAATGCAAGGTGAGTGAGATTTTAAAATAGTATGCAATTCACAGATTATATTGGCAGCACTATTTTTACATTAGTTGTGTTTCTGCAGCAGGACATGAGTGACGGGAAGATGAACACTCTACTGTGTGTTGATTGCATAATTATGGTTCTGAAGCCTGCTGTTTGCTTCCCCAATTTACATACATGCTTTTTTTTCTAATGGCATTCCAGAGTATAGTTCATTGGATTTGGGCTGCAAATCCAGTGAACTGTAAGGCTGTTATAAGAAATAAGGCATGTCATATTTGGGAGAAGCCTTTTGACCAGATGTAAGCAATGTAGGAACTCCCTGGGTCTGAAAGTCGTTGCCACCATCAAACATGTAAATTTGAAAAACAGTACTAGAAACTCTTTTATTACACTTGAATAATGCAGTTTTAAAAGCCATTTAGTTAATTGCACTTTCTTCAGTTTCTAAAAATGGCAACTAGATACTACTTTAAAAACAAAAGCAGGCTGTGGAAGTTCCTTACAAAGTTAAGTTGTTGACATTTACAGTACTGGATTGCTTTATAAGATATTCCATTGTGTTGTCTTGCTGTAGGTTGCCTCTCCAAGTCTCAAGTGCTATAGGGTAGTTTCTTGCCAATATTTCAAAATAGCATTTCTTGCTGATGGCAGGAAACATGGCATTCAACTTCGCCCCCTCCCCTTTAAAAAAATTGGGTCTGTTCTTGATAGCAGTGGTGGCAATTGCTTCTTGACTAGAGGGAACACGATTTATTGATTTGAACCATTGATTCTGACATTGCCTTCCAAAAGAGATCATTGCCAGGCATTACCATAATATATACCAAATGTCCTTGTTTCTTCACAGTCATGCCAGCACTTATTTTTCCTGTCCATATTGCATTGCAGTTGTGCCAATGAAACTACTGGCACTGGCTGACCTGCTGTGATGCCTCAGAACATTCAGTTGCCTCTGAAATTAAGTAGTTTGCAGTCCAGCTTCAGGGGGAGGGGAAAGGAATGCCAAATGACTGGCAAAAGGAAATGAGGCAAAGTAGGCACTGACCCCGAAAATAGCGATCTGCCTTCCCTACAAAATCTTTAATGGTATTAATTTAGATTAAATTATCGTTGTAAGATCACTGGCATATATGTTTGTTGTGTTTGTTCCATTCTTAAAATACTTTGGGCTTGATGCGTTGCAATTCTGAAATAGTGCATTGGTCCTAAGACAGTGGTTCCCAAACTTTTTAGACTGGCATCTCTCTTGACCTACTGGGCCATTGGCTGTGGCTTCCCACTAGAGCTACAATCTAACCCAATGGCGGGTTTTTCATGAGTATTCCACTGGCTAGTTTCCATGGCTTCCCAGAGAGCCATGGCTCACAGTTTGGGAACCACTGGTCTAAGCAGTAAAGAGAAGAGACTGGCTCTCAACTACTTAGAGTTCTGTGTCCTGAGTGTCCAATGCAATGATGCTTGCATTGCTCTATACCAGGGGTGCCCAAACCCCGGCCCTGGGGCCACTTGCGGCCCTTGAGGACTCCCAATCAGGCCCTCAGTCTCCAATGAGCCTCTGGCCCTCCGGAGTCTAGCTGGAGCCCATACTGGCCTGATGCAACTGCTCTCAGCGTGACAGCCAACTGTTCTACCTGTTGCGTGAGCTGTGGGACAAGGGCTCCCTCCACTGCTTGCTGTTTCACATCTGTGATGCAGCTGTGGCAGCAAAGGAAAGGCCAGCCTTGCTCTGTGCAAGGCCTTTTATAGGCCTTGAGCTATTGCAAGACCTGCTTTCATTCAAGTTTCATCTCTAGTAGATTCATTTATGTAAATTTATTAAAATTTGAAATGTAAATTAATTATTTTTTTCCCCAGCCCCTGACACAGTGTCAGATGGATGATGTGGCCCTCCTGCCAAAAGTTTGGACACCCCTGGTCTATACCAGTGGTTCCCGGTTCACAAAACTGGAAGTGGTTTCTGATTGCTATTTTTAGTAAATCTGAGGTTTGGGGAGCCCTGTGGAGGGCTTCACAGGGCTCTCCACACACATACCCCAGGCCAGCCAGATCTGCTGGTGAATTAAAAAAAAGCCAGCAGTAACACGATCCTGGGGACTGCGTCACTGCCTTCTTCCCTCTCCTTAAAGGGACATAAAATAGTGCATCCCAGGCTGGTGGATCACGACCCACCAGTTTGGGAACTGCTGTCTATACAGTATTTTGAAAGAACAAAGAATCCATGTCCTAAATTGCTGTGCAAGATTATTTGGCGATTGCACCTCCTCCCTTCCCTTATTTTTTACTAAATTCTGCAGAGGCCTTTTCTTCAGCTTCTCTTCTTTAGGTCAAATGTTCTTCCATTCTTGTTGTTGTATGCAGTCTTGGAACACTCCCTCTGGGTGTTGTGTGTTTTCATTGATGCCATTTTCATTTGGGATGGGCCAGCTGCTGTTACCTCTGTGCAACTGCTGATGAAAACAACCAGGACATGATTATTCAGTGCTGTCTTCTCCTGTCCTCTGGGCCACAGGCTGACGAGCTCACCAATCCCTTTGGGCAGATCAACCTCAGCCGTCAGGGTTCCACAGAAGCACCAGACCCGTCTTCAGCCATGTTCCAACCACCAATCATGTCCCAGCATCCTCAGCAGACGGGATTCATCATGGCTTCCCCAGGGCAGCCAATCACTGCCTCCAACTACTCTGCCTCGGGACACACAGCGCCAGCCCAGCAGGTCCTGCAACCCCAGAGCTATATGCAGCCTCCCCAGCAAGTAAGTAACAGTGTGGTTGTGACTCTTAACAAGCACTGACTGATGCTGAGAAAATTTAAGGAGTGCAGAAATTCATTTCCAATAGAGCCTGAGCCAGGCAGAGCATTGGCATCTTCTAAGCATTTGGTTAGGCTAGCTAGCTTGGGTTTTCAAAGTCACATGTTTAGGTCTGATTGGGAAAGGTCTCCTGGACTGCCTGTTCGGAACACCTTCCCCACACCCACAAACACAGCTATTTCGGTATTGCCCATGGTGGATAGGGCAGAATAGGCTCTTGAATTTCCAGAAGCTGCTCGTGCAGCTTCCTCCCTCTTTCTTGCCTGCATATTCAGTAAGCTGTGGGGAGTGAGGAGAGTAGTCTTACTGCAATTTCATATGTGCTTTCCCTTTTAGAGGTTTCTCAGTGAGCTCTGGTTCCCTGAGACTGAGTTCAGACATAACATGCAACCATGGCTTATTTAACTAAACCAGCATTTCTCAAACTGTGGACCAAGGATAGGTGTGTCATGAGTTCTGGGTTGCGACCCACCTCTGGAAGCCGTTCCCTCATCACATCGGCCCCAGGATGGCCTCCTCCATGGGCCTCAGAACACCTCTGGAAGTGACTCTTGAGAATGTAACTTCTGGTGGCACCATAGGCCGAGGTGGATCATGGCTCCAGTAAGTTTGAGAACCAATGAGCTAAACCATGACATGTTAGTACCTGAACCTGAACCTTCTCACAAGTGCTGGTTGGTTTGAATCCAGTAAATCAAGAACCGAAACTGCAGCTCAGAACTGGTTTGCAAACCAGTTTGTGTTCTCTGTGGTTTGTTATTGTGTCCATATTCGCAAATTTTTGGCAAAGCACAGGTTTGTGCTTTAGACCAGAATGACCTTATGAAACTGAGTCATGAGCAGACGGGGGTGAAAAAGCAGACAAGCAATTCTGATCCACAGTTTGCCTGTTTTATATGACTGGTAGCTCAAACCATTCTATGCATTCTTAACAATGGTTAGCACAGACTGGTTTTATGATATATCTGTACCCAGTCATTAGGGTGGCTTGTCACAAAGTCCCACTGAAGTCCCTTTTAAAGGATAGCCCCAGTCTGCTTAGTGCCGCATCCAGTGTAAACTTGAGGAGCTGATCAGCAGGGAGTCCCACAGTGCTAGACTGCATTTTGTTCCCTGTCTTGTTTACCTCCTTCTCCTTTTATTCCCCAACAGATTCAGGTTTCTTACTACCCTCCTGGGCAGTACCCAAACTCCAGCCAGCAATACCGACCTCTCTCTCACCCGGTGGCCTATAGCCCACAGCACAGTCAACAGCTGCCTCAGCAGTCACAGCAGCCTGGTAAGTGAGCAGCACATGCAGCATCTGGAGTAGAAGGGGGCAGCGCTTTAGTACTGTCATGGAAATCCGAGACATCTTGTCCTTTCTTGGAGCTAGCAGGAGGCAGTTTATTTATAGGGCTTGGATTATGTGCCTATTAGGGATCTGTGTGAGAGTGAATTTAGCTGGCTCCAAGGATCGAGTGTGCAACATGTGTCCCTTTGGGCTATTACCACTCTTCAATTTATCCTAATCTCAAGTTTATCCTGGTCTTGAAGACTCAGGTCTGGGTAACAGTAATACACCTATGAGCGTTGCAGGCTGCATTTGGTGTCAGCCAGCCAATCAACTAAAGCTTTCATTGATTAATTGGTGAGAGCTCCTTGAAACATGTTGTATGAGATTGAAAAGGAAACTTACTCAGTTACATTTGCAGACTTTAAAGGAAGCTTCTTCCTCAGAGGGTTTAATCTGTGGTTTGCAGAGAAGGCATAAATGACTTGCCCTTGGTGTGTGAGTTGAGAGGCGTTGGATAACCTTTTAGGCCAAAAGAGGGATTATGATAATGTACAGCTGCCACTGAAAAGTCTGGCTGCATGTTTAGCAATCCCTGCCCCCTGGGTAATGTTTAGTAGGAATTTGCCTTGTGTCATGATGTCACACCAGTTATCTTTTTTCCACCTCTCCCCAGCAAGCATCCAATGAAGTGGTCTAGAGAAACACAGAACATAAACAATTAGGATGTTGGACCTGTTCTACTAGGCATTATAGAGGGGAAGTGGGAAGCTAAACGTGCAACTGCAGCATTTGATGGCAGCCATGCATTTAGCATAATGTGAAATTTGGCCCCGTTATCTAAGTGTCAATGGTCGACAGATTTTACAAAATTCTAGATCTCTCACAGCTTTGAAGGTCAGGAAATCCAACTTGCTTCTCTGAGGCATGTTCTCATCTTGCTTCTCTGTCACACATTATTATTAATTTATTATTAACAGTATTTATATACCGCTTTTCAACTAAAAGTTCACAAAGCAGTTTACAGAAGGGAAAAAAACACATTAATACATGGCTACATATTGACCCACATCATCCAGATCATAGCTGCAACTGAATGAGAGAGGGACCCTCCACCCCTTCTTCTGCAGTGAAATTCAGTACAAAGGGGTGGCCAGGGAACCAATAAATGATTAACCTCTAGCCTTTTTGTCACAATGCAGGTTTACAGCCAATCATGTCCAACCAGCAGCAGACATACCAAGGTATGATGGGAGTGCAGCAATCCCAGGGCCAGAGTCTCCTCAGCAACCAGCGCAGCAACATGGGTGGCCAGATACAAAGCATGATGGGTGTGCAGCAGTCTCAAAGTCAGAGCCTTCTCAGTAATCAGCGAGGAAACATGGGCAGCCAGATGCAAGGCCTGATGGTCCAGTACACTCCACTGCCTTCATATCAAGTGAGTGGCAACAGGGTCGGGGATCACAGATGTGACGGTTCTGCTGTTGGAATGTTAGACATCCAGTAAGACAGCGATGAATCCTGTTCATACTCAGACTTTTAGTTCCTTGAATGGTTTTGAACCTTTCAGGCTGCTTTCAATGCATCTCCTTTAAATGTGTAGGCGTGCCACTTGAGAATAGTCCCATTTCTTAACATGAAAAACAGGAGTGTGTTTTTTTTCAAGTAAAACTAATTGTTGGGATAAAATGGGAGTATTGTGTCATGTTCTCCTGTCCCTGCTGGTGATGTCATAAAACTTACCTGTGTCCTGCTGTTGCCCTATTGGGTGCTTTACCTCTAGCATCAGCCAATGATGTGGAGAAGGAGTAGGGAAACATATAGTGCTTCGGTTTTCAAACACTCAGGGAGTTTGAAGACTGTAGTAAGTCCTTGCAGGGGAGGGGAGGGAGGCAGTGGGGGTGGCCCTTAAGGAGGCAGAGGCCAGGGCTCTCAGGCTGGGGTGTTGCGACGCTCCAGTTTGAATAGCTCTGATATAGTGTGATGAGATCAAGAGATCGGTAAATTTAACTAATTTATGGAAGATCTCAGCATGAGGGTACTGTTCTTAGAAATAACTCTGTGTTAATTCTAAGACTTAGTTCTGGTCTTCCTCTACAACTACTACTAAAACATTTGTAAAACCTTCTGTCCTTTTTGAGATGTCTCATGCAAACTACGTTGCAGTAGTTCACAATAAATTCCATTATAGCTCCCCAAAAACTAAAAGTCAGCAAATAAAAAAACCCCACTGGTTGTCATGATCTCAAAAACTGAACTGTGCCAGGCTTAACTCAACAGTTGAGCTCCCCGATTCTGTTTCCAAAGGCCTGTAAATAAATGGGCTGTCTGTATTTAATCCGCCCCAGGGAGCCCAGTTTCATACTGGGAGTTCATTCTGAAGCAAGAAGGTGATCAGCAGTAACAGTGTGCTAAGTGTTGTAAAAAATGATAAAAGGAAGTATTTAAGAGGCCACCATTCTGAGGTATACATAACGTATATCCAGGCATCTTTGTGCATTTGATGGGCCTTTTCTTTTTGGACAATATTTTTGTTTATTTTAAAACATTTATATACCACCTTTTTACTTGAAACAATAAGGCTAACAACAAATAAAAAATCTTTAAATGGTAATATACAGGAATAAATACAATCAATATAAAATCAATCCAGAAGGTCCCTGACTTGCGTAAGCCTCAACTTATGTAATTTCAAACTTTCTCAAAACATCTATAAACCATAAACAGCAATACATGGCTGCCCGTTTTCTCTTCGCGCAGCTCTTTCCTCACTCGTCTTGAACACTTCCCTGGAGCTGCGTGTGTGCAGAAAGAACTTCGACTTATGCAAAAATAGACTTACGTAAGGGTGGCTGGAACAGATCTCTTACATAAGAATTGTATGTATAAAACATCAAAGTTAACGTGACAATAACATAGCAGCAACGCAGCCTATTAAAACAGCAATTCTCAGTAAATGAAAGTGATCCTAAGTTTTTAAAAAGTTGTGAGTACCCACCAGAAGGCTAATAGGGAGGCTTCTGTTTTTAATCCAATAGGGTGGAAGTTCTGCAGTTATGTTGCCACCATAGAGGAGGCTCCTGGCACTTAAGTTACTTAAGCCCTAAACCATAAAGGGCTTTAAAGGTTCAGTTCAAAACCATAACTGAGTACAGATGTGAACCAGCAGACAGAGGAGAAGCAGTCCAGCAGACTGCCTCGCCCCCCTCACCAAATGGGCTGCTGTCTTCTGCACTAATTTCAGTTTCCGAACAGGCTTCAGCAGCCCCACATAGTCAGACCTTGATGTCACCAATTTGTAGACTAGGCCTGAATGTTTCCGATAAGGTCACAGCTGGCACCCCAATCAAAGCTGGGCAAAGGCACTGCTGGCTGCCGCTGCCACCTGAGCGTCTAGCGTCTTCTGAATCCAGAAGTATTCCCATACTGCTGACCTGCTCTTGCAAGGGAGTGCTAGAACAGGTTGCTGATCCAGTACCTGTTGCCAAGAAGACCTCTGTTTGTCCAGATTTAATTTCAGCTTGTTCGCCCTTATCCAGTCCCCCACTGATCCCAGATATTGGTTTCAGTTAAGCCACTGAGGAGTCCAGTGGGACCAACACTTCCCTTGTGCAGACCCTGGGGCAAATCATTAACAAGGATGACCAAAGCTGTTTCTGTCCCAAAAGCTGGCCTGAAACCAGATTAAAAGGGGCCCAGATAGGCCATTTCATTCAGGAGAACCCTGGTTAGCCCATCCATCCAGAACAGGCAAATGCTCATTCCATACTGCAAACCACACAGCAATTTATCATGTAGCATTGAGTTCATAAACAGTTGCTGCTACATGAGAAACTTGTGCAAAGCCTCTGCACCTTAACAAAAGAGTATCAAAAAATTATGCATAAGATATTAGATCAAAATATTTAATTGTGTCAGTACTGTATAAAACTATTCACTCTCAGCAAAAGTGTTAAGAGTTCATGCGGGGGAAATCTGGCATTTATCAAGCATTCTTGAAACTCTTTAACATCTCAGAGCAGCAACCATCTTTTCATTTATTTGTTTATGCTAAATATGAAACAGAAAAAGAGCATTATCAGATCTTGGGTACAGTACAATGCAAAACTTTTAATCTCCAAAAGTGGATGCCTATATTTGTGCTGATATCTCATGTCAGTGGTTCTCACACATTTAGCACAAGGACCCACTTTTTAGAATGAGAATCTGTCAGGACCCACCGGAAGTGATGTCATGACTGGAAGTAACACCATCAAACAGGAACATTTTTAACAATCCTAGGCTGCAATCGTACCCACATTTAACCGGGAGTAAGCCCCATTGGCTATCATTGTTAAAAGAATACACATAGTAGCTTGTTAAAAGTACAGGTCTGTAACATTTCCCCAAATGCAGTTTCATACCATGGTAGCATCAAGTCTAATATATTAAAAATAAAATATTGAAATAAATGGGGACTCACCTGACATTGGCTCATGACCCATCTAGTTGGTCCCGACCCATAGTTTGAGAAATACTCAAGACTGTTGGTGGTAAGACTGTGAGATAATTGGAATTCCTAATACATATTACTTATGACATAAGTAGTATGTATTAGGAATTCCAGTTATCTCACAGTCTTACCACCATTTTTGTGACAGCAAGATGCAGCAATTGTTAGAATATGTCTTATGCAGTAACTGGAATATGCAGTGTGGGTAATGAGACATTAGATTAGCTTGGTTTTCATACTGTTTATGAAACAGTTTTGGGATTTGTCCTCAGGTTGTCATAAACTAGAGTTAGTATTGGTGAAAGAAGTTCTGGATTATTGGAGCATTGGAACCAGAGAGTTAGGAACAGGTGGAACAAGGCTGGAGGATATTGAGGAAGGTACTGGTTGCTTTGTTGAATGTAAAAGTGCACCCTCTCCCATCAGAAATCCTCCATGGCTTAAAAGTAGAGGATCTCTTATCAAATAGGCAACCTATTTATTAAACTATGAGGACTGGATAGTTGCTCCTAGCTTTAAGATTCCAAAGACCAAACCTTAAGATCTGCTGAGCAGTGAAGGTCATACAGTTTGTGACATCCCACTGGAAGTGGGAACCTTACTGTTTTCTCCACTTAACAACCCCTTCTACATGGTGGTTGTTCTATTCACCCACCCGTTTATTTTTTTTTTTTAGCAGGTTCCAGTGGCCAATGAGTCTCAGAGTGTGGTCCAACAACCCTTTCAACAGCCTGTGTTGGTACCAGCGAACCAGCCTGTTCAAGGAGGACTACAAGCCGGAGGGATGCCAGTCTACTACAGTGTTATTCCACCAGCACAGCAGAATGGCACCAGGTAAAGGATTACAAGCTATGCCCTTGCTCAGTTTCTCTTCTTAGGCAAACATCAAATTGGTGGCTGGAGTTCTCACAACTGTGGCATCCTCCCTTTGAGTCTTCTGTTGTCAACATACCAGCAGGTCTCCTTCCTTGCTGGTTTTTATAAGACAGACTTTTTTGTTCTGCTAGGCTTTTTGGTGGAGAAGAGGACGGGGGTGTATTAATCCTTTGTATGTGTCTTACATTTATTTGTGAATTGGTTTTTAATTAGTCTAAAGAACTTTGGTATTAACTAGTTTATACTGTTGATTATTGTAAACTGTCTTGAGGGTTTGTTGGCAGAAAAGGTAAAATGGAAAGCCCAGATAAGCTGAGTATTCCGTACAACCAACCAACCAACCGGTAGGAAGTAGGAACTCATTTCAAGAGGAACGTGCCAGAGAGTTGCTCTGTTTCCCACACCATCCCAAAGTGACAGCAGCCCGAATGGAATGTTTTTCCATAGCTTTTGGTGTCGGACCTTCTGTGCAGTACCGTGCCGCTGCACTAGCTGCCTTCTCTCATCTCTGCAGATTACACAAACTGTTTTTTTTTTTTAAATGGCTGTTGGCATTTACATTCTGTCTGAAAGAACAGAGTGTAGTGCTATCAAATGTTGGCATAAATCCCAAGTAAGGAAACTGCCTGCTTGTACTACTAGGAAGATGATTGAAAGAAATGAGCAGTGGCTTTGACTTTTTGCATCATGTTCTACCACAGCCTCCTTGGCTGCCCCTGGCCTCACAGGAGATGTTTCCTTGCTTACTATAAGTGATCCTATCTGAGTACAACTCGTACTTCCTCCAGGATGGGACATAATTATCTGACTGTTCAGCCAGCTAGGCAGTGTGGAGGGGAACTCTCGTGTGTATAGGAGATAAAATATTTTATGTTCCCGCCTCCTGCTATCTGCAGCACTGGATAAGCATCGCCCTAATTGAGAGATAATCAGAGCAGGAATCTCAGTAATTAACATTAAACCAATGAATGATGCTGGAAATTACCCAGCCCAACTGGTCTTGGGAGTGGGTGTCTCTTCAGAAAAGCACAGCTGTGGTTTCCATCATGCTGTTTCACCAGTGCTTCACCAGATTTTGCTCTTTTCTTTCCAGTCCATCAGTCGGCTTCCTGCAACCTCCTGGGACAGAGCAGTACCAGATGCCCCAATCCCCTTCACCTTGCAGCCCACCACAAATGCAACAGCAGTATTCAGGTAGGCTGCATTGTTTAGTATAATGATTAAGCAGAATTCAGGATGGGCTACATTAATATTTAGGAGCATAAGACTGACAGAATATGGAACACTGTACCAGTGCAGTTCCCCACATATGCAGGTCTATGATGAGAGGTGACCTGTTGCCCATCACCAGACCCAGGTGATAAATCTGTATTTTCCACTGCAAAAGACTGGGCCTGAAATCACAGTGCAGTACTGTGGCCAGATTTCTGAGTATCCCTCTCAATATTTAGTGTAAAAAGTGGCCTCAGTGCTGGTGTACCATGAAACTCCCAATCTGGGCTTCCTCACTGGTGTAAAGGTGGGATAGAAATGTTTTAAATAAATTGGATTAGTTACCGGAATGCTGACGTGTGGATTACACTCTTATTTACCCTGTTGTTCACAACCTACTTGTTCACTGGCCGCAGCATGAGAGCTCTGTCTCAGGACTCTTTGACTCCTAAGGGAGTGCCTGAGTTGGTGGTCATATTTTATATTGTTGGATACAAGGAATAGACAACTGTAAGACAAAAGCCAATAGCCAGACTGATTTATTCCTCCAGAAGGCATCAAACATTTGCACTGGATATGGACTGTTTCTATAGTTATACAAGTATTCCCTAGTATATAAATACTAGTATTCCCTAATATATAAATAGTAGTAGAAGTAATAATTAAAGAAATGAATAGTTTGGGCTTCTTCAATCATGTGTTAGCTAGTGATGTTTCCCTATGGCTCTGGTATTGACAGAGGGGGGCTGGAAATGGGTCAAAAAAAGAATCAAAGGCTCAAGAGAAATGTTAAGAACCTGAGCAAAGAACAAAAGGCCTATGAGAAAATATGAGTATGCCTCAATGCCCCCCCTACAGTATCAGTTACAGCAGATAGCTCCACTTACCTACTTGCAGTGAAGTGATTGGGAGAACAGTTGTGGGCCAAGCTACATGTACAACTGAACTAGAAGCTCATGCTTCCTTCACAACGGCGTGTTCCTTCTGTAAGAAGTTTGCATCATCCTGGCTTGAACATCTGTGTCCATATCCGTCCTGCTCTGTTTTCTTTGATTTAAAAGATTTGTATCTTGCCTCTTTTCCAAAGGACCTGAAGTAGCTGACTAGCATCATTTAAAAGAAGAAAATACAAAAAACAAGATAAAAAACATTTAAAGATTTTGAAATTCACATTTAATAAAATCAGGGAAGGCTTGACAAAGCAAAAGGATCTTCAACTAAAGGAGAAAAGAGAAAGGAACACAGCGACTCTCCCACGGTAAAGGGAGGAGCTTCCATTGAGAAAATCCTTCAGTGCATTCCCTGCAACAGTCAACACTGCAGAGAAGGCTCTCTAATGTGCAGTAAGACTTTCCCAGAAGACTTCAGTGCACCAGTAGATTCATGCAGGAAACATGTGGTCAGGGCCTAGGAGAGAGGGGTAAAGGAGGTAATTTGTACCCGGGCCTAGGAGCCAAAGGAGTGGGCCCAGAAATTTCCTGGGATCTTACATTCTCCAATCTCACTGCCCACGCGGGATGCTGGGGGCAATACCGTGGACACATGGCGACAACTGCTGCCACAAGCCATACACACCAGGCCCAGGATTGCATACATTCCTTAACAGTGTCACGTCTGGGAGGAAATGGATCTGCTACAATAGCTCTTTGGTTTGCAGATTTGCTAACCATGAAGGAGTGTATAAGAGCTCAGTGACACAGCTGCAGGACTGTAGCTACTGCAGAAGTCGTCAGTTTTGGTGTACACAGGACACTTTCCATTCTAGTGTGAGCCTAAATACAATGATAGTAATCTCCTGCAATGATTTTCTGTATTTGAAATATTTTAGAGAGACTTAGGAGTACGTTTGGTTTTCCGTATTATTGTGTCTAGCTGCCAACGCTGGGCAGGCAGGTAGACCTGATCTCTGCATTGGGAAGACTGGTCTACCAGTCTTCAGACTCCAAAGTCTACCAGACTCCAAAGACTATTTCAGTTGTTGTCACTTTCCCCCCATTGCCAGCCCCCATTCTTTCACCCCTCTCTCTTTGGGAAGGGACCCAAAAGAAACTCTGTACCCACTGATAAAATTCCTCTCAGAGGCTGCATGTGGTCCCAAGCTACATAAAGTCATAACCAGCACCTTGAATTTTATCTGGAAGCAGGCTGGTAACCAGAACAGAGGATTGACTATATCTTGGTTAATATTCTCACACCTGCATTTTGCATCACCTGTGACCTTGCCTGAGCACAGAAAATCTGGTACCAACTGTATCCCTTGGATTTCCCTGTGATCTGGGCTACTTTGAGCTTGTGAATATCTGCAAGCCTGAGGCAATTTTTAGCAGGTTCAGAAAAAGGTTTTTTGAAACCATGAAGCTGGATCTGTAGCACCACCTCTTGGTGAATGACAAGAATTATGCTCCTGGATGTTCTTCACAATTATCGGACAAGGCTTTCAAAGAGCTCCAAATCTGCTAGTTTGTTCCTCAGTGCTGGCGTGGACTTTTGAATCTATTAGTAATTAGAATCTTGCTAATTTCTGATCACCTCTTTTCCAAAGGTGAAGTGGTAGCGAGCATACTACCCTCTGTCTGAGTGTTGGTTGGATGTTCTGTGTGAAAGGCTTGTGCCCTGTGAATGGGCACAAGTGGTTTCTTATGGCAATGAGATGATAGCCACTGTAATCTCTGCAAAGTATTTTATGTTGAGGTGGAGCAAGAAACATAAAGTAAAACTTGCAGCCAAGTTCTTCCAGGGAAAGGAAGGGCTGTGCCCTCATTAGAACAAGTGTGAGCAGGTGACCTGGCTTGGGTGTGTTCATTTCATCCCGCTGCTATTGTCCTTGTTCTGGGATGTAAAGCATTGATGGACATCTTGCATAGACCACAGTAAGAGCTGTCCAGCTCACCATTTTCCCTAGTGAACAAGCACACTGGTACTTTGAAATGACAAGGAGCTAGCCAAAAACTTCCCATCACCGCTGACATGCAATTTCAGATTTACACTTTGGTAGCCAGCTTGTTTACTATGGACACCCAAAACCAGCTCTTTGTCTTTGGTACCCAGCTGTTAATTCTGACTCCTAAGAAACTTTTGGACTACACTGTTCCTCATTTCCAGCCCCCTATCAACCCAAGGAGCTGTGACCCATCAGTGAACTCATAGATCATAATCTGTTTCTCCTTGCTGTTTTCTGAGAGATAGCAAATGCTTTTCAACTCCGTTTTACAAACACAGGAAAATGAAGGACATGTCTGCATTATCATTGAACCAAGCAGGAGTGGGTTTTGGATTAGCTCTCCACAGTCAAAGTGGGAGAAGTATACTAACATCTATTTCTGTTGATGCTTGTTTTGGATGGTGACCCATTCTCCCCAACAACCACTGAGACCCTGGGATCAAGCAGGAGAGATTATTCAGCTTTCCACTTCAGCTTTCTTCAGCTTTCCACTGATTCTTCAGTGGATTCTTCAGCTTTCCACTGCTGGACAGTTGATTCTTCAGCTTTCCACTGCTGGACAGTTCCCAGTTAAAATGTGAAAAGTACAAAAACTGTAATAATGGCAGGTCTAGCTCCACTTCACTGGCAGAAAGGCTTTCCTTGTAGTCCTTGGAGCATTTGGGGATGCTTCAGTTTTGCATGTAAAACTAGAACAGTTTCCTTGTAGTCCTTGGATGCATTTGGGGATGCTTCAGTTTTGCATGTAAAACTAGAACAGTTGTTTCATCAGTGAAGTGCATCACAAAATAGTATTTAATTATGTGAACGATAGGTGTAGAGCAGTGGTTCTCAAACTGGTGGGTCGCGACCCACCAGCTTGTGTAAACATGCCCCGCTCCCTTTAAGGGGCGGGGGCAGGGGGGAAGCAGCAAAGAGCCTGCTTCAGAGCCATTCTGGTTGGCTAGCAGTAAGGCTCCATGCAACATGTAGCGCTTTGCAAGCCGAGGTATGATTCCCTGCAAAGCTTAGTGCTTTGCACCTCTTTTTGTTACACTACTGGAGCCATGCGGTTGGAAAGCGTGATAGCCACGAATGCTTCCTTTCCCTTTCTGGGCTTCTCCAGCCAATTCTAAGGCAAAAACTCCCTTAGGCTCATCCTTCTGCCCTATCTCATCCAAAGAAAATCTCAGACCACCCATCCTTCATCCAATGATCATCAGTTCCTATCAGAGACAGACAAGAGAGCCCGCTTCTCCCCCTCCCCATACAAAAGCAAAACATTAACCCTTCCCTGCCTCCTGGCTGGAACTTCCCTGATACTTGCCCAATCTGAATGATGGCTCCACGAGGTCTTTCACGCACCAAATAAAAGTAAGCACACTTGGATACAGTCTCCAGTGCGCATACATGGGGAATCAGTGCTGAGACTTGTGGCCTCAGACTTGAATCAGTGCCCAAATAATTGGCACAGGTGACTCGAGTGCACAAGTCAGCAAAAACGTGTTTTTTTTGCGTCTCAGCCACCTGACTCAAGTTCCCATCCCTGATTGTTAGGGCCTTCAGGCATAAATGATAATGAATAAAATCTAAATACTGGCAGGCAGAAGCCAGTGGTAACAGCACATCGGAACCTATTTCTGGAGCAATAAATGGTCTGTCTTGGCATTTGGGCCACTTGGTCTTCCTTCTTTTACAGCAGGGATCACGTTAGCACCAATTTCTGCTACCCTGGACAAATGAGGATTGGCTTGAGATTATCGCTGCTATCATAAGCAGCATAGTTTCTAAATAGGATCCATCTGGCTTTATCTCTGTGACTTTTTCTATCTCCCTCATCACCTTATATACTGTGTGAAGGTTCAGTACTCCATGGGGAGGCTTTTGGGCAGGGTGCAATTTCCCCATTCCATGAATGGGAGAGCCTTTAGGTTTAGGACTGGTCCTGAGCCCAAAAACTGTAACCAGTAATTAACAGCTAGAGGTGGATTAGAACAGGGAGCCACTGTTGAAATTTGAGTCCGCAGTTCATCCCGAGGGAAAATAATAGATTGCTAGAGTCAGCATGAACTTGAGAAGCTGATGAAAAATTCTGGAACTGTTGAAACTACTTCAGTCATCATCTTGCATGTGAGGGTGAGCAAGTTATTCTTCCTTCCTGGGTCCCTTTGGGGAGACCCAGGGCGGGATAAAAATAAATTTTTATTATTATATTATTATATTCCTTCAGGTTTTTTTTCCAGTTCTGAGCTTTTTCTATCACTCTTCTGTACTAAGGATACTTTGCTCTGTTCACATGACTTGAGCCCCGTTTCCCTGGCTCAATTCAAGAAATTGGGGGACGGTGATGTGTGCAACACACAATCGGCCTCACACCTCAAATCTCAAGGAATTGTGTGTCCCTCCGAGCAATTTTCCAATTACCTTGGTGCCCTTTGAATTATGCATGCTGTTATTTGCTAGCATCCTTGCCATCATCAGAGCTAAGGAACACATCTGTTTCACTGGACAGTTTGTGGTCCCACTCTCTAGCACGAAGACTTGGGTCATCTGGTAGTATTCAGTACAGCTGCTGAATCTGCAGTTTGAAGTGGAGCACTGACACGAGGGGAGGGGAGCCTCTTAACGCTTTAACCTCACTCTTGTTGTTTTCTGAAAATCCCACCCTCCCCAAATCTCTTTATCAAAATTGGACAGAAATGCTTTCTGTTTCTGATGCGAACAAAAGTACCGAAAGACCCTGATCATGGTTATGTGGCAGCATTTTGTTCTCTCTTGGGTTGGAAGCTTAAGAATGTATCGCAGTACTTGCTCCTACTCCTTCCTTTTCTGTTGGCTTTCGCAGCTCCTCCCTTTCTGTTGCCTTCTCTGCTGTAAATATTTAGACTTTAAGCTCCTCAGAACAGGGACTTGCCTTTTTGCTTTATATCAATCTGCAGAGCACCATGTACACTGATGGCATTTTATAAGTACTAGTAATAACCATGCCCCTTTTTCTGTTGCAATGACACAGGTCTTGGGGCAGGATTGGGAAAAGGGGACTGGTGATCTACGTGGTGTTCATAAGAATTTGCTGATCACTTTTCCTGGCTTTTCCCTCTGTAGGCGTGTCTCCAACAGGGCCTGGTGTTGTGGTAATGCAGCTCAATGTCCCCAATGGCCCCCAGCCACCCCAGAATCCTTCTATGGTGCAATGGAACCACTGCAAGTACTACAGTTTGGATCAGCGAGGGCAGAAGCCTGGAGACATCTACAACCCAGACACCAGCGCTCAGGTAGAGAGGGTGTGGAGTCATCTAACAGAATGGGGTGGTGGTATGCCGGGTGGAATCCAGCTCCCAGTTCAACTTAAAACTTCTTCTTTTTTCTTCTCTCCAGGCTAGCAACACTCAGCTGAATAGTCCCATCACATCCCCCACACAGTCCCCAACACCATCACCTGTCACCAGCCTCAGTAGTGTCTGCACAGGTCTCAGCCCCCTCCCAGTACTCACACAGTTCCCCCGGCCTGTGGGCCCAGCACAAGGTAAGGAGGACTTTGGGCATGTTTATCATATCTCAACAGAGAGAAACTGTATTGTTCGGTTGGAATAACCTCTGCTGGAAGGAATACGAGCTGCATGGGCTCCCAGGTCTGAACCTCAAGGCTTACGAAGGAAGAACCCACTTTCCTGATGTCATAATCAGTACAGTTAAAGCAAGGAGCATTGTGGGCGGACACAATTCCTTTACATTTCCCAGATTCAGTACTGGGTTAAACGCCATCTTTCAGTGAACGTATCTGAGAAGCTATGAAATGAATTGTTCTCTATTTTTGAAGAAACAAAAGAGGAGAGCTCTAAGGTGCGCAGTAGACGGTTGATTGTCCAACGCTATTTCTTAGGAGCAATGTGGATGTCTCTTTAAATAAATGAGTGAGACTTGCCCCTAAGGAAGAGCTTTATACTTGGCACATTGTGGGTGATAAATTGTCTTCTGTGTACTTTTTTTGAGTTGGCCTCTCCTTTAATTCCTGCATTTGGTACATTCTTTCCTCTGTTAGCCCAATTACTCTGATCTCTAGAAGCTTAAGGAAAAGTGTACTTCAAATGCTTCCAGACTTCATCTGTGCTCAGAAAGAAGTCTTGCTCAATAGCCAAACAAGGAACACAGGCACTTTTTTGGAATCATGGGATTTTTTTTTTATCATACTGTTAAACTAGTGGGAATTAGTTGGAAAGCAAGAGTTTCTCACTAGAAAGGAAAAGGTTGCTTAAGAGAGTCACTCTTTTGAGAAATTTTGTCCATAAGGCAAAACAAGGGTCAGGAACTTACGTTTATTAGTAGTATTTATATAGCACCGTGGCTGCCCACAGCTGCCTGAGCCACGCTGAGACCATCATGGCCGCAGCTTCCCCATTTGACTCTCAATAATTATATCCTTGCCAAGCAACTTCGAGAGCCAGAATGCTGACATCCATTCCATAGGGCAGGCACAAATGCTATGCTATGGTAGGAGGGTTAAAAAGAAAGAGAAAGGTAGACAGGAGAGAAAACAAGGATGGAAAAAATGGAGACATGGAAGACAGAAAGCAAGGAGGCAGAACAGAGACAAGATCAGGCGAAGGACTGGATGCAGTAAGGAACCACAGGGCAGCTAGGAGGAGGGATAAAGGAGGAAGAAGAGAACCAGAACTGGAACCCCAAGGGTAGAAGGGGGTAGAATGGAGTAGGACGGACAGAAGAGGCAGCAGCAGAAGGCAGGGGAAGAGGAAGCAGCCAGGAGACTCCCAGCTCAAGCCCCAGTCTCTGTGTGAGGGATGGCAGAGAGCCCTTTGCCACAGCAAAGAAAAGCAGCAGCAGCAGTAGCAGGAAGGCTGAGATACTGGCCCCTAAGGAAAGTCATAGAGTGGAGGGCTTCAATTCCCTACTGGCGTGAAGACAGCAACCAGCAAGGTGCAAGCAGAGACAGGTGTTGAAGCAAGCTTCTTGGCTTGAAGAAAATTTCCCCCCTCCTACCCATCCTCTTTGTTACCCTTGCAGTAAATCCTGAAATTCAGCAGCATCCTTCAGTGTTGTTGGACTTACTATAGAGCTGAGATCCCACAATGTTTTTCAATCCATATGATGCAGTTCTTCCCCTTTGGAAGCAGGTAGAGGGTCTGGGACAGGCCATAACCACTCTCATTGTACATGATGCTTTATATAGTGTGTAGAGGCAGAGCCCAAAGAGGCTTGTAATCTAGATATTGATACAACAGTGGGAGGGGAAGGCAGGCTGGAGGGCACGAAAAGTATGTGGTTGTTTTAGTTGCACATACCTAAGCTTAGTTTGATTAGAGGAAGTGATGTCTTCAACACAGCATTTGTGTCCTGTTTCTCTCCAGGTGATGGGCGCTACTCCTTATTGGGCCAGCCACTGCAGTACAATCTCTCCATATGCCCCCCACCTCTGCTACACAACCAGTCGAGTTATACAGCACACCAGGTGAGTGGAGACATGGGGCAAGTCATTTGTGGAGAGTGATCTCTCCACTGCTGTGCACTTTTCCCAGCCTGCATCTCTGCTGCAGCCACCATGTTGCACAGCCGCATCTTGCCATGGGCCCACAAGTGTTCCAGCAATCTCCTGTTCAGATTCATGATAGATAGAGCAGTTCTATGCAGCCACTGTGGCAGTGAGGTCATGTACTTCCTGCCATATGTTGAGGTACCAACAGAAGTATTCATGTTGCTGTTTGGAAAGCACTGGCCTAGTCTAGTGTTGTCTACTCTTGGCCATAGCTTTCCAACATCTTTGGCAGAGATCTTTCCCATCACTAACTATACCTGATCTGCTTACTTAGGGATGTCCACAATGGAACCTGGGACCTTTTGCATGCAATGTGCTATTCCACTGAATTATGGCCCCCTTCCTAGCTATGGTTTATTGAACAACTTATGCAGAGTGGGTTCTTTTCTCTCCAGTCTTGTGGAGCATGGCCCTTACTCATGCAGAGTAGTAAAAAAAACCAGACTCAAATATTGAATATAAAATATGAAAAACCCTCAGTGGCTTTTCTAGTAATCCAAGCCCCTTGATGGTCTTCTATCCAGGTGCTTACCAAGGGCTGCTTAGCTTCAGCAAGGTGGCTGTATCATTTTTCCGCAGATCATACTGTGATTGGGGATAGGAAAGGAGAGAATAAATATTCCACCCTTACCCCACCCCACTTTCATTTCAGCGCAAGCTTGCCCTTCCAAAGTTTCAACCAGTCCCTCTCTTTGTAGTATTACCCATTCTTTATTGAAAATTGACATCCCTCCCTGTAAAGTGAGGGTTTAAGACTCCTTTCTTTTCACTAGGAAAAGTGGACTACCTCAGCTGTTTTTGTTTTGTTTTTTTCAAAGATTAAAGAGCTGGCAAATGACTTGGGATCTTTCTCTTTGCAGGCCTCTGTTTGCAAAGATCTCTCCCCCCCTCCACCTTTTCAAAAGAACTGGGATGGGGCAGGGGGGCAAGAGTTGGTGTCAGCCCCTCATTCTCTGCAGAGTATGGGT
The DNA here is from genome assembly GCF_035046505.1 of Tiliqua scincoides. Lineage (NCBI taxonomy): Eukaryota > Metazoa > Chordata > Lepidosauria > Squamata > Scincidae > Tiliqua > Tiliqua scincoides. The sequence goes on along the minus strand of NC_089822.1, from coordinate 125,033,900 downwards.
GATAATTTCCAGAACTTAGCATGAGCTTCTGAAATGAATTCAAGGGCCCAGTACTGACCAGATTAAATACCAGGAGCAGTTTGTGGACAAGTCTGTAAGGGTCCTGTTCTGTCATTTTAAGTAACCTTTTGTTCTCCCATCACAGGGACAAACAGGGATGAAGCACGGTAATCGAGGCAAGAAGCAGGCTCTGAAGTCAGCATCCACCGACCTTGGAACAAGTGATGTAGGTAGGTGACACACATACCCTCAGGTTCCTAACAAATCTACCCACTGTGGCATCTTTAGTCTGTCTGTCTTGTACCAGTGCAAACCGAAAATGCCAAATTTGGGAGAGAAAGTGAAAGGCTGTTTGGGAGTGAAGAGGCACTACCCACACCCCGAATACTGTCAGGATTCTCTACATAGGAGATGTGCCCTCTCCCTTTCCAAACCCTATCCAGCTAAGGAACATGAGGGGGTGTCCAGGCGGCTAGCAGGTAAAAGTGCAGGGGACAGACAAGGATTATGCAGTAACTGGGGCTCCTTCTGAGTTGCAGGGGGAGGGTGCATGTCTGGAGAGGGGCACTGCATTAGTTTTGCCCCACCCCAGTGTGTGTAGATGGTCAGCAGATGGTGCCAAGTTGGGCTGGGTGGGTCTGTCTGTCTGTCTGTCTGTCTGCTGTTAGTAATGTGAGCTCAGTTGAAGCTTGCCAATTAGACAGGAACAGGGCAAACTAAGTTGGCAAGGAAACTCCACATGCCAGCAGATGAGGAGTGTTGAAAATGCTCTCATAAACAAACTACGTAGTGACGTCCTGCTGTTCCTTTAAGACTCCCATTTCAAAGCGCGAAGCCTTGCTTTTCCTCCCCCACCCCGCCCTTCAGTGGAAAATAGCCTGGGGTGGGTCTGCTATATTTGTTTTGTGCCTGTTTAATATTAGCAAAGAATCCCACCTGCCAGGGCCCAGTACTGCTCCTAACTGGCAAGTAGATCTGCCACGCAGTTCCTTGCTCAGGGAGCAAATTCAGAACTGCTGCCAGGACAGAGACCTGGCTGTGGTGCCGAAGTCCCCAAGCGTAAGAACCCGTGAAAATGACTGGCAGTGAACTTGGAACTGATCAGAGGAAAAAATTCTTTTCTGCTTAGAGCAGTGTTTCCCAAGCTGGTGAGGGCAGGGAGACTGTGGAGGAAAGAGACAAACACTCAGTTCATTTGGTAATAGTCATGTCTTAGGGGTTTCTTAAAGGTTTCATTCACAACCCCACTGGAAGCTCTGAGAGTGAAAAGGTGAGGCCATAATCCCCAAACTGCTACCAGTCAACTTATCTGAGGCTAAAGAGGCAGTGCTTGGGATCTCTCTGGACAGAGTCTTGTGATTGCTTTCTTCCATTGTGGCAAGGATTTTGCAGTCTCCCTGTGATGAGGGTACCTGGTCTTGAGAAAGTTATAATCTTGAATTTCCCTCTCTGGTCATCTAACAAGCAGTGGCTATCAAAACCTGGATCTTGCGATTCAAAAAGTGTACTGGGAGTAGAAAATGTGCTGAATTCTTTCTCAAGCCTGGGTTTCATGTGTGTCTGTCTCATCATGGGTCTTGGCAGGAATCATCTTGTGGTGTGTGAGATAGAGTGAATCCATCCTCTGATGACTAACAGCCAGTTCACACACTTGATACAATGAGAATGTTTGTAATATCTACGCTGGTGTTTAAAGCAGTAAGTGCCATAAAGTGGAATTTGGAAGCACTGTGGACGTGTAGAAGATAGCGGCTCTCAGTCTGGGCTCCCCAGTACATATTCTTGTATATTTACAGAATATGCATATTCTTGAATATTCATGGACGCACATTTCCATGTTAGGGTGTTCGCCCTTTTGAATAAGTCTGTCATGCAGATAGGATCTTGGTGCGTTTCTAGGAGCACTGGATACCAGTGATCTCTATTCTTCAATCTAATAGCTTTCACTGCATAATTATTTCATTGAGAGATAGAGAGATTGTAACTTGTCATGGATCATGTGGCTGAACAGGGGTTTGAACCTGAGTCACCCACATCTGCTCTCAACATTTGCCTACTGTATCTCACTAGGGCTCAAAGTAGGATAGATCAGCATATAACCACTGGAGTCATTTCCAGCTGGAGCCTAGTTTGCTGTGAACCATAGTTTATTTCAGAGTAGACCAATAAGCCTCTAGTGAAAGGTTAAAATCACAATTAGCAGGCAGCATTCTATTTTGGACATCATGGCTTCAAAAAATGTTAGATTAACCTTATATAATCCTAAATTTTGGAGAAAACTTGCTATGGGATGAAAGATCCTTGTGGGTTTTCCATGGCATCCTGTTTTTTTTTGCAAAGGCTTCCATGTGGTGAAATAGATATATACAACCCAAAGATGTACTTTCTTTTCTAGCTGAAATTCCAAGTTGAGGAAAAATACAGTTTTCTTAAGGTGGAAAAGTAGCCCAATGAAAGTTGGTGGAAGTAACCCAGTGACTGAGGCAGTGATGAACAAGGGCAGATGAATGTGTGGGTGTCATTCCTGCTGTACTGGGGTCTAAATCTTTGAAGTGAGAAAAGGGACAGTCTGCCCAAGGGCGATACTGTGCCTCACTTGACTTACTAGAGAATAAACTGTTCATTGCCCCATGATCTTTCACCCTGGGGAGGTGATAATAGGTCATCTTATAGTTTCATTTAAACAAATTGGGAAGTCTAAACTCTAACGTACTTGTGTTTCCTAGAATCTCTTCTCTAAAGCTAGAAACCAGGACCCCAGGGTACTTATGGGCCCCAATGCAAACAAATTAGGAGTTACTCCCAGTTTTAGATCAAGCCAGCATTACTGGCTAAATGAGTTGTGGCCCCTGTCCTGGGATCCTGCTAAGCCTCCCTTTTGGCAGCCTGTCTGTTAAAAAAAATTTAGTGCTTCTAGGTCCTCTCATTCACTTTCCTGCCTACTGCCTTTTTCGTTATAGTTGAGGATACTGATGTTTCTCTCCGTCTTCTTATTTTTCCTTCTTGCTTCGTACACCAGCGTCAACGGTGTTGGGTCGCGTGCTGGAGGTAACTGACCTGCCCGAAGGCATCACACGTACAGAGGCCGATAAGCTCTTCACCCAACTTGCCATGTCTGGTGCCAAAATCCAGTGGCTCAAAGAGACTCAGGGGCGTCCAGGGGGCGGCGGCGGCGACAACAACCATGGGACTGCAGAGAATGGCAGGCATTCTGACCTTGCTGCCTTATACACCATCGTGGCCGTCTTCCCCAGCCCCATGGCAGCGCAGAATGCCTCCTTGCGTCTCAATTCCCCCCTTAGCCGCTTCAAGTTACGTACGGCCAAAAAGAACTATGACCTGCGTGTGCTGGAGCGTGCAAGCTCCCAATAGGGGCAGGCAGAGGGGCGGGGGGGGCAACAAGCACACTGGACTGGCCTCTCCGGCCCCCTCTCAGCCCCTGACCACCCCCTTCTGCCTTCCCTCTTCCTTTATTTCCACATGCACCTCCCCTTTTTTTTTTTAAATTTTTGGTGGGGGAGGGGGGAAATCTTTCTGGAGATATTTATATGGACAGAATGAAGAGATGCAAAATTGATTTTTGTTTTTTTTGTTTGGGGGTTTCTGTTTTTATTTTATTTTATTTTTTGCGTGAAAGAACATGTCCCACCCCTCGCCCCCTCTCCGGAACATGTGTATATTGTTTTTGTTCAGCGTTGTGCCGCGGTACGGAGCCGTATTTAATTGCACATAACAGATGTTGGCTGGGTATGTTCACTGTACATTTTATTTAATCTGGGTTTATTATTATTATTATTATTTGGTTTTTAAATATAAAAAAGAATCGTCTGTCACTTTAAAGCTGCTTTCTCCCTGCCTTTCTTTCTCTGTTTGGAATGTGTAGAGGCCTCATGGATGGGCAGCATTATCCTTTAACCCGGTCCAGGCACGTTCCTTAGGGGTGGAGGATGTCAGTGTTGAAGATATTGTCTAGTACAGGGTGGGCAGCTGAGATATTAAACTGGTACAGTCAGCTCTTGTTATCCACTAGGGTTAGGTTCTTGGAAAAACTAATGGATATCGAATTACCAGATACTGATTCACTGAACCTATGGGGAAAACAGGGTTAGGCTCCAGGGGACCATCTTCACCATACACTCTCTGAACTTGATGAACCTGAATCGTACCTTGAAGTCTGTGGGGCTGAGTGATGGTGAGGGCTCATCAACATCTCCACCATCTGATGCTTCCTCCTTTGTGTTGGCTTGACTCATTGAAGGTTGCTGGCCCAAAAGTGGGGCCTCAAAGTTCGGCAGTGGAGAGGAGATTGCTTCACCCATCCTCTTCCTCCATCTGTCTCTTCACTCCTTCCATGGGCTTGCCTCAGCCCCAGAGCAGCGTTCATGTAGCCTTCCAGAGACCTCTCATCATTGGACTCTCATCATTGCCAGGGTCGTGAAGGTTCAGCTGAAGTCCCAAGATGGTGCCCAAGATGGGCCGATACCAATGCCCATTTGATGCATAAAATTGACCCAATCCTCATAACTTTCTAAAAAATGATTATAATTGGCTGAATGAAATTACCAGAACCCTCTCCTCCTTCTGCCTTATATTGTACAGGTGTCTCTTCCTCTGTCCCCTGCACCACACTAGCACTGCCTTCTGCTCTGGAGGTGGCCACTGCCGCCTCCTCCTTCAACTTCTCTTGTCCCTGCATGCCTGCTCATAGCTATTCTAAGCCCCTCTTGCCCCGAAAGCACCCGCACAGTATTACCGGATAGCAAGAATGAGAGGCAGGTGGCAGTTGTGCCCCTCACAGATAAGCAAATTCACAGATAGCAAATTTACCTATAGAGAACTGACGGTATTAATTATTAAGCTGGTATTTGGCTTTTCTGATCATTAGCAACAGGATGGTAAGTATATGTGGGTTTTTCCATCTCGTTCTGGCTAATATACTTATTTCTTGAGAAAAAAATGATATTGGTTACAGAAAGAACACATCAATTAAGAGAACAGTATTGCATGAAAGTTCTAAGCACATACAATAGTTTCTTCACATTTGCCATGTCCCAAATATATGTTAGCCAGAGATTGATTGATATGCCACCTTCATTCATTTTTATACAGGTTCAAGACGGTTTACATAGGCAGGCTAGTTATAAACCACCATTTTTTTTCAAATAGGATTTTCACAGGTATTCTGTGAAAAGAAGTCACAGAACCTTCAATTTCACCATATATAAAAGTACCAGAGATACTCGAATATAAGTCAATCTCACAGATAAGTCAAGGGCAGGTTTTGAGCCAAAAATCATGGAATTTTCTATGCCCCTTGGAAACGTCAAGGGGGGTGACTGACTATAATTTTGTCTGGTTTTATCCGAGGTCAGATCCTGAAAAATAACTTACCAGTAATTGTTACCTAAGAACTGTACAGTCACTATTCAAAATGTAGTAAAAGATCGTAAGATACATTTTTATTTATTAACTTTTTAAATTCTGGTCTTCAAAACTTTTTTGCAAGCATCAGAGTAAGTGCACTGTAAACAACATACCAGTCAGTGGCGTCACTAGGATTCGCGTCACCCGGTGTGGGAGGCCTGCGTGGCACCCCATGCAGTGGGTGGGGCAACGCCCCAGGTGGTGGGCATGGTAATGTACCATCGCCCCGCCCCCACTGGTTATTTGGCTGTACCTTTTGTTAGAACACAGATATTTCAATGTGGTTTGTTTCATTGCATTCTGCATGAAATTATGCATTGATTGATATATATAACATGATGGTGTTATTCCTCCAAATTCTGATTTTAGTGATTTTGAAAACTTGTAGAGTCACACACACACACCCATCCGTGTCAACTTACTAACACCTTATTGCAGCAGTTCTCAAACTTTTAGGAGTGGGACCCACTTTTTAGAATGACAATCTGTCCAGGACCCATTGGAAGTGATGTCATGGCCGGAAGTGACATCATCAGGAAAATTAAAATAAATAATTACAAATAATTAAATTAAAATTAAATTAAATAAGGGGGAGCCAGTCCTGTTCCACCAAGTGAATCTACTCTCAATTAAGTCATATTGTGGTCAATGGGGCTTACTCTCAGGAAAGTGTGGGTAGGATTGCAGCCTGTGAGCCCACTCCTATGCATGTCTACTCTGAAGTAAGTCCCATAGCGGTCAACGGAGCTTACTCTGTAGTCAGCCTGCAATAACACCCCCCCAAAAAGAATCCGTGAGATTTCCAGTCCTCCCCAGTGCCCAGTTTAAACTTCTTCTATTTCAGGCACATCAAGATAAAGACCCACCTGGCTTTTCAAGTGCAAAATAGAAAACTTCCCCTTACCAGCTGAAGCCTCTTTTTGGTCCTTTTGGGGGGGGGGGGAGGCTGCCTTCTGGAGCAGCTCCATCGGATTGGAACCATTCTGGTATCCTCACATTCTCCTTCGCCTGGCCTGACCACCAGCCAAGGCTGTCTGCCTACTCACAAATAAACGTGACCGTGAGGCTGCTTTGCTTTCCATAGAGCTCAATAGGGCAGCTGGGAGGCAGGGACCTCCTTCTCGGGTGTTTTTTGGGGCTGCATTTATTAGATCAGGACCATTCAGGTGTCGTTGGATTCCTCTCAGCCTGCCCTTTCCGACAGACTATGTCAAGTGCACCTACTCACGAGTAAATGCTCGATTTGGCTCACTTTCACTTTCCATAGGGATCCATGAATTTTTTTTTTCTGGTTTTTTGGCCATAACATTTGAACAAAAGGTGCGATTTCAATTCTGTTTTTTGCATTGCACTCCGCAGGGGCTTCCACATCCAACAGTGTATGGTGTGGTGCGGTAGGCCCTAAAGCCGCGATGTTAGCGTGTCACCCACCCGGTGCGGCCCGCACCCCCCCAGCAACGCCAGTAGAACCATTAACCAAATCCTTCTTTAAGATGCCTGGTGTGTTAAGCCAGAGGCTCTACATATAACATACTACATATTTATTAACAATATTTATATACCAGTTTTCAGTGAAAAGTTCATAAAGTGGTTTACAGAGAAAATCAAACTACTAATGACTCCCTGTTCCAAAAGGGGTTCACATAACTGGGAGTGTGCAATTCAGTTTACAGCAGAGAGAAAAGCAACAAGTACTGAGCATAAGCAAGCATAGCTACAGAGTTGCAGCTTGATTTACTCAGAAGTAGGCCCATTGTTTTCCATGGGTGGTGTTCTTAAGTAATGGAGCACTGAATTGTAGCCTTGGTCTTTGTTTCAGATGGAAATGAGGATTACATCCTGATGTTTTAAAAACCAGACTTCTGCCAAACATTTGAAATACGGTGCAGAAGGGTTGGATGTGCTCCTGTCAAAGAGAACAAGATTTAAATGGAATCTTGATTTAAATGGAAGCCTTGAGCTCTGGCTTACGTTTTTCTCAGGAGGAAGGAGTGAATGGGTTAACTTTGGCTGCAGCTTGCAGAGACTAATGCTCTGGTTGCCTTGGAGATAAATAGCCCTCTAATTATCTCTACATTGTCCTCTTGCTCTCCTCTGGGCTTCTCCTACCTGCCTGAATAGCCCTAAGTAACCCGAAGATTAATTGAGATTATTTACACTTGATTTATTGGCAGAAATTTCTCTACTTATAGGTGAGTATTTAAGGTAGTATGCTTGTCTTTCAGTATGCTTGTCTTTAGTCAAGAGATATTCTTGACTTTTCCAGTATTGGTTTGGCTGCTACTAGGAGATTTCAGTAAAAAGAGGTTTTTCTTTAAAAAAGCAGGAAAAAAAATGTCACCTGTTTGCAAGGTAGAAGTAGGTGCTGTAGTAGTATATGAAGTATGTCCAAGTTACAGACATCCCAGTTATGGATTGCTGCATTGGTGCTTTCGTGCCCACTCATCATGATCTTCAGTAGTTCTTTTGTGCAGGCATAAGAGTGGTGGGCCAGCAAGAACTGGATGTTGCCACTTAAAATACATTTCAACTGAAATACAGACTCCTGGAACCTAACCTATACTTTGGCTGTGTACTTCTCCCTCCACATTAAAATGATAGTACTTCCTCTGGATTGAATGGCTTCTGTACTTGCAAAGACTGGTGGCAAGATCGACAACCAAGAGCCCAATCCTATACAGCTTTCCAGTGCCAGAGCAGCTACAGTGCAGCCTGGAGGTAAGGGAACAAATGTTCCCTTACTTTGAGGAGGCCTCCATAACTACCCTCCCACCACAGGATGCAGCACACACCCGATTGGCATGGCTGGAAAGTTGGATAGGATTGGGCCCTAAGAGATTAAATCTTAAGATTTGTGAGCTAGAGAACAAAGTGCTTCAAAGAAGTTTTACTCCACAGCTATATATTAGACACACGGGACTGTACAGAGAATCCTGAGCCAACTCATCCTCTCTGGCAGAGATATTCTTGACTTAGTTGGTCAGAGCATGTCAGAAAGTTGAATTGAATTCCTTCCAAATCTGAGAGACTGGTGAATCTAGAGGGATGATATAGCCGGTTTGGGTGTGTAAGACAGAAGTGAAGAAAAATATTTTGATCACTCTTCATAAAAATATGTTGGAGCTGTTTGTGACATCAAAACAAGAAATAAAAACAGTATAACTAGAATTTTAAAACTCTGCTTTAAACAAGTTCTCGTTTTATTCTAGTTAAAGAACAATAGAAACGGTGATCCTCCCTCTCCCCAAAAAACCAGCAAGGATATTGTCAAGCAAAAATGTAAGAATAGTCAGTTATTGGGTCTTAATTTTCATAGGCATTGGAAACAAACCAAAAGTTTTTACTTGCTTTTCAAAGGCCCACAGAGGTAGTACAACCTTGAACATAAGAAGAGCCTCACTGGATCAGGCCAAAGGCCCATCCAGCTTCCTGTATCTCACAGTGGCCCACCAGATGCCTCAGGGAGCACACAAGACAAAGACACCTGCATCCTGATGCCACTCCTTCATATCTGGTATTCTGAGGTACATTACTTCTAATCTACCAAGGCAATCGCCAAGGCAAGTTCTGCATTTGGCAGACTGCTTACCAACATGTGGAATCCCCATGGAATAAGCCTTGCTACAAAGCTTAAAGTCTACTGAGCAGTTGTGCTAACTGCTGTATGCCAGTGAGACTTGGACTGTATACAGGAGGCACGCTAGGCAACTGAACGACTTCCACATGACTTGCCTCCGCAGACTTCTGAGGATTCGGTGGTAGGACAGGGTGCCAGATACAGAAGTCCTCTCCAGAGCAGGACGGTTCACACCTTGCTGATGAAAGCGCAGACATGCTGGGCAGGTCATGTTGTAAGGATGCCAGACCACCACATCCCTAAACAGCTCTTTTATGGTGAGCTGTCTCAAGGAAAGTGATCGCACGGGGGACAAAAAAAGCGATATAAAGACACACTGAAAGCCTCTCTCAAGTCCCTTGATATTGACACCACCACCTGGGAAATCCTGGCACAAGACCGATTGACATGGCGCACGCTGATCCACCAAGGCTGTCAGGCATCTGAAGCCAAAAGGACAACCGTAGCACAAGAGAAGTGTGCACTCCGGAAAGCCAGAGCTGCAAATGCTGCAACAGTGGTGCCTCCGCATATCTGCCCGACATGTGGCAGAACATTCCGTGCTCGTATCGACCTGCGGACACACCGTGGACTGTCCACAACCCATTAGATGTCAAGGTCTTCGAAAACGATGGACGAACATCACTTCTAAAATCAGGAAGTTGCACATACCAATCACAGCTTGTAACCTGTGATGGACGTTTCGTCCAAAAATTTGTCCAATCCCTTTTTACATAAGAACATAAGAACATAAGAACAGCCCCACTGGATCAGGCCATAGGCCCATCTAGTCCAGCTTCCTGTATCTCACAGCGGCCCACCAAATGCCCCAGGGAGCACACCAGATAACAAGAGACCTCGTCCTGGTGCTCTCCCCTACATCTGGCATTCTGACTTAACCCATTCCTAAAATCAGGAGGTTGCGCATACACATCATGGCTTGTACCCCATAATGGATTTTTCCTCCAGAAACTCGTCCAATCCCCTTTTAAAGGCGTCTAGGCTAGACGCCAGCACCACATCCTGTGGCAAGGAGTTCCACAGACTGACCACGCGCTGAGTAAAGAAATATTTTCTTTTGTCTGTCCTAACCCGCCCAACACTCAATTTTAGTGGATGTCCCCTGGTTCTGGTATTATGTGAGAGTGTAAAGAGCATCTCCCTATCCACTCTGTCCATCCCCTGCATAATTTTGTATGTCTCAATCATGTCCCCCCTCAAGCGTCTCTTTTCTAGGCTGAAGAGGCCCAAACGCCGTAGCCTTTCCTCATAAGGAAGGTGCCCCAGCCCCGTAATCAGCTTAGTCGCTCTCTTTTGCACCTTTTCCATTTCCACTATGTCTTTTTTGAGATGCGGCGACCAGAACTGGACACAATACTCCAGGTGTGGCCTTACCATCGATTTGTACAACGGCATTATAATATTAGCCGTTTTGTTCTCAATACCCTTCCTAATGATCCCAAGCATAGAATTGGCCTTCTTCACTGCCGCCGCACATTGGGTCGACACTTTCATCGACCTGTCCACCACCACCCCAAGATCTCTCTCCTGATCTGTCACAGACAGCTCAGAACCCATCAGCCTATATCTAAAGTTTTGATTTTTTGCCCCAATGTGCATGACTTTACACTTACTGACATTGAAGCGCATCTGCCATTTTGCTGCCCATTCTGCCAGTCTGGAGAGATCCTTCTGGAGCTCCTCACAATCACTTCTGGTCTTTACCACTCGGAAAAGTTTGGTGTCATCTGCAAACTTAGCCACTTCACTGCTCAACCCTGTCTCCAGGTCATTTATGAAGAGGTTGAAAAGCACCGGTCCCAGGACAGATCCTTGGGGCACACCGCTTTTCACCTCTCTCCATTGTGAAAATTGCCCATTGACACCCACTCTCTGCTTCCTGGCCTCCAACCAGTTCTCAATCCACAAGAGGACCTGTCCTCTAATTCCCTGACTGTGGAGTTTTTTCAGTAGCCTTTGGTGAGGGACCGTGTCAAATGCCTTCTGAAAGTCCAGATATATAATGTCCACGGGTTCTCCCGCATCCACATGCCTGTTGACCTTTTCAAAGAATTCTATAAGGTTCGTGAGGCAAGACTTACCCTTACAGAAGCCATGCTGACTCTCCCTCAGCAAGGCCTGTTCATCTATGTGTTTTGAGATCCTATCTTTGATGAGGCATTCCACCATCTTACCCGGTATGGATGTTAGGCTGACCGGCCTATAGTTTCCCGGGTCCCCCCTCTTTCCCTTTTTAAAAATAGGCGTGACATTTGCTATCCTCCAATCTTCTGGTACCGTGGCCGTTTTGAGGGACAAGTTGCATACCTTAGTCAAGAGATCTGCAACTTCATTCTTCAATTCCTTAATAACCCTTGGGTGTATGCCATCAGGGCCCGGTGACTTATTGATCTTTAATTTATCAATGAGGTCTGAAACATCTTCTCTTTTAACCTCTATCTGACTTAACTCCTCGGTTAGGAGGGGCCGTTCGGGCAGCGGTATCTGCCCGAGGTCTTCTGCCGTGAAGACAGATGCAAAGAACTCATTTAATTTCTCTGCCATCTCTAAGTCTCCTTTTATCTCCCCTTTCCCTCCCTCACCATCCAGAGGGCCAACCGCTTCTCTGGCGGGTTTCCTGCTTCTAACATATTTGAAGAAGCTTTTATTATTCCCCTTAATGTTGCTGGCCATGCGTTCCTCATAGTCTCGCTTGGCCTCCCCTATCACCTTCTTACATTTCTTTTGCCACAGTTTATGTTCCTTTTTATTCTCTTCATTAGGGCAAGACTTCCATTTACGGAAGGAAGCTTCCTTGCCCTTCACAGCCTCTCTAACTTGGCTGGTTAGCCATGCGGGCACCCTCCTGGATTTAGTGGAACCCTTCTTTCTTTGCGGTATACACCTCTGCTGGGCCTCTATTACTGTTGTTTTAAGCAGCCTCCATGCACTCTGGAGAGACTGGACTCTTTTTACCCTCCCTTTCAACCTCCTTCTAACCAGCCTCCTCATTTGAGGGAAGTCCGCCCGTCGGAAGTCAAGGGTTTTTGTTAGAGATTTGCTTGGTATTCTTCCCCCAACGTGCACATCAAAACGGATCGCAGCATGATCACTGTTCCCCAATGGCTCAGTAACGTTTACATCTCTAACCAGGTCCTGCGTACCGCACAATATTAAATCCAGAGTCACCTGTCCTCTGGTGGGCTCCTTGACTAGCTGATCTAAGCCACAGTCATTCAGCACGTCAAGAAATCCGGTTTCCTTATCGTGACCAGAACACAAATTGACCCAGTCAATATGAGGATAATTGAAGTCCCCCATGATTACAACCCTGTCCTTCCTTGTCACCTCCCTGATCTGTTTCCTCATTTCAAGGTCCCCATCAGATTTCTGGTCTGGAGGACGATAGCACGCCCCCAGTATTACATCGCTGCACAAGCCTGGTAATTTAACCCACAGAGATTCTACGGTGGAGTCGGACCCACCTTCAATCTCTACTTTGCTGGATTCTATCCCTTCCTTAACATAAAGGGCCACCCCACCTCCAACACGCCCCTGCCTGTCCCTCCTGTAGAGTTTATAGCCCGGGATTGCGGTATCCCACTGATTCTCCGCATTCCACCAGGTTTCCGTTATGCCCACTATGTCAATATTTTCCCTTGTCACCAGACATTCCAGTTCTCCCACCTTTGCTCGTAGACTTCGGGCATTTGCATAAAAGCATTTATACACGGAATGCCCCAGGATGGGCTGCTTATTCGCTCCTTTGTCCCCGCATCCTCTCATTGTGCCAAACCGTCTATCACATCCCATCACCCTACCTTTCCCAATTTCTTCTCCTACCCTGCCTTTGTCTTGTTGTTCTCTAACCTCCCCATCCTCATCCCATAGGGATGAGGAGTCCCGAACCGGATGCCCCTCGGCTCCTGTCGGCCTTCCCCCAGGGATCAGTTTAAAAGCTGCTCTGCCACCTTTTTAATGTTATGCGCCAGCAGTCTGGTTCCATTCTGGTTCAAATGGAGCCCGTCCCTCTTGTACAGGCCCCGCTTGTCCCAAAACGTTCCCCAGTGCCTAACGAATCTAAACCCCTCCTCCCTACACCACCGTCTCATCCACGCATTGAGACCCCTGATCTCCGCCTGCCTAGCTGGCCCTGCGCGTGGAACAGGTAGCACTTCACAGAACGCTACCTTTGAGGTCCTGGCTTTCAGCTTCCTGCCTAAAAGCCTAAATTTGGCCTCCAGGACCTCCCAGCTACACTTGCCCACGTCGTTGGTGCCGACATGCACCACAGCCGCTACCTCTCCCCCAGCACTGTCTACTAGCCTGTCTAGACGAGAAGTGATGTCCGCAACCTTCGCACCAGGCAGGCAAGTCACCATGCGGTCCTCACATCCGTCGCAAACCCCCCTCTCTATGTTTCTAATAATCGAATCCCCCACTACAAGAAGCCCCCGACCCCCCTCCCGCCGAGGAGTATCCCGAGTGCGCTCGGATACGGGCCCATCCCCTGGAGAAGGGATCCCCCCTAGGGGATTGTTTCCCTCCTCTCCAGGATGACGTCCTCCAGTCCCGAGACTTCCCACCCGGGCAGCCGAGGAGCTGCACGCCTGAGGTTGGGACGAAGCCTGATCGTCCCCGGAAGTCTCCCCACGGTCCTCCTCTGGCTGCCTGCGCTTCTCCAGGTCGGCCACCAAGGCTTCAAGGGAGCGGACGCGTTCCCTGAGAGCCTGGAGCTCCTTGCACCGAGGACACACCCATGACTTATGCCCCAGAGGCATATAATCATACATGTGGCACTCGATGCAGAACACTGGATAGCCCCCACTCTGCTGCTGGCTGTCTGACTGCATAGCTTTTTTGTTGTTGTTGTTGTTGTTTTATTTAGGGGTCCTTTTAAAAACCGTACACTGGATAGCAGCCCTCTTCTCAAGGGAAGAGGAAGGGCAGTGTATGGGGCCCTGGCCTCCTCGCCCTGCTGCTGAACTCGCCCAGATGCTAAACTCTTGTGCCTTACCTGGCACTTAGTTCCCAAGGCACTTGGTTCCCAGAGGCCACACGCGTCTGCAGACAAGCCTCACGCGATGGCCTGCCTCGCTTTATACTCCTGGCTGGCTCTTCCTCCCTCCTTCCTTCCTGATTGAAAGGGGGCTGGCCTTCCCAGGTGAGTTTACAAAAGCTCAGGAAGGCAAATGGCTGCTGATGGGCGTGACCTACTCTGCAGGCTCCTGAATGGACTGCTTGGATTAGCCTAATGGGGCTCTTAATGGGTTGGGAATTGGCCCTTCCTAGGTCCTTTCCCTCCTAGTTCTGTTCTCTTAGGCTGGACTGTTTTTGTAACCTCAAGCTAGTTTTTATTTGGGTTTGTTTAATTATTTATTGCTCTCTAGATCCTGTGTCCCAATTTACTGACCTGTTTAGGTTATGTTCTAACTTAGATTAGGTTTAACCTGGGTTAAGTATAGGTTTAATTTAAACAAGTAGAAAACCTGCTTTTCACTTTATCCTCCTCCCTTCCTTCGATTAAGTGCTACCTTAGGTGCAGCTAAATTTCAATTTTGATTTAAATGCCTGACCCTTGGGCACTTACTCACGAGTAGGACGCTGCTCTTACTCACGAGTAGGACTCTGCTCCTGCTCAGAGTAGCCCTATGTACCTCCCTTAGGTGCTAACTTTCAATTTTGATTTAAGGTTGCTTTAAAGGTAAGGTTAAGGTTAGAAGACAGGGAGTTAGAAAGACAAAGCGTTAGAATGAGTACACTTACCTCCTCCTCCTGTTCCTCCTCCTCTCCTTCTCCAAAACTCAGAGGTCTCCTTGCCTTCTCCTCGCCCAGATGCTAAACTCTTGTGCCTTACCTGGCACTTAGTTCCCAAGGCACTTGGTTCCCAGAGGCCACACGCGTCTGCAGACAAGCCTCACGCGATGGCCTGCCTCGCTTTTTGTTGGCATCTAGGCCAACATCCTGTGGCAAGGAGTTCCACAGACTAATTTCAAAATGTATAAAGAAATATTTTCTTTCAAAGGGAGTCTCGTATGATTGGGGCTGCTGCAGAAATGGCCCCGCTGCTGGTAGCTTTATAAAGCATACCGGTACATAGCATTTAGCATAATTAATCTCTGTAGTCCTGACTGTGCATGGAATCAAGAGTCCGAGCTATGAACTGTTCTTAGTTATTTTCGATAGGAACATCTGAAACTGCCTTGTGCAGAATCCAACCCCTTGCCCATCTAGTTCAAAATGATCTCCTCTACACCAGTGGTTCTCAAACTTTTTTGGGAGTTTTACTCCCAAAGTAAGTCTTTGCAGGGGAGACGCAATCCCCAGGACCATGTCGCAAAGGGGGCTGCTTATATTTACGGAGGGCTTGTTCAAGCAGCAGGTGCGGAGAACCCTGCGCAGGGCTCCCTTAGGCTTAGAAGACTACAAAAAGGCAAGGTGGTTTGTACTCGCTTTTTTTGAACATTCTAAACCTCGGGGAGCCTTGTGGAGGGCTGCACAGGGCTCCCCGCACCTCCTGCTGCTTGTGCAAGCCCTCCATAAGTACAAGCACCCCCTTTGCCCCGTGTTGCTGCCTCACCCCTTCCCCCACCCCTTAAAGAGATGGGAAACTTTACAGGAGTTGTGGGTTACCAGTTTGAGTACCGCTGCTCTGCACTGATTGGCATTTGGTCTCCACTGTTTCAGGTTTACGGATGCCTTTCCCAACCCACCCTGGTTGGTTGGCAACCTTCAGTCTCGAAAGACTATGGTATAAGCCTACAGCACCCAGTATTCCCAGATGGTCTCCCATCCAAGTACTAACCAGGCCTGACCCTGCTTAGCTTCCAAGATCAGACGAGATTGGGCATATACAGGGTAACAGTTGGTGTTGCTGAAATTGAACCTGGGCCTTTCTGTGTGCTGTACTAGTGCACTGTGTGTGTTACCCTCCCTTTTGGTTTTCATATCAGTGCCTTTTGAGCAGATTGCCTTCATAACAAATGTGAAAACTGGCAATTTGTCCATTTCTCTTTTGAGAAAAAAAAAAAACTGAAGCTGCATTGCTACACACCTTTTCACATGAGTAAACCCATTTAACGTAATGGGAGTTACTTTTGACTAGACATGCATAGGATTGTGGTGTCAAGCATTCATGTGGTCCTTTGTTTCCCACAGGTCTCCGGCAGTTTACAGCAAAGAATGGACAATATACTGTAAAACAGTTATACAATAATAAAACACAATTGGTCAAATCAAACAATAGTAAGCCAGCCGCAAACCTGAAAACAATAGCCAACCAAAACCAGACTGGTTTACCCAACAACAAAAACTATTTTAAAAAGTAAAGTTTTGACAAAATGCCTGAAAATGTAGAGTGTGGGGGAATCCCTGGCCTCCTTGTAGAGGGTATTCCAGGGGACTGGGGGTGCCACAGAAACATTTGCCCACCACCACCTTCTGGAACCTACTTCCAAGCATCACCTAATGCCTGTCAGCAAACGTGCAAAAAAAGGCCTCTAGTGAAGCAAATATGGACTGGTGGTGTCGATTTGTTTGTTAGGTCATGAGAATTACAATTGTTGATGGTGGGAGACTCGCATCTCTGGGAGCATGGGCTAGTTAGAAAACAAAAAAGATGCCCAGTGATTAACTGAGCTATGCATGTCTATTCAGAAGTAAGCCCCACGGACTTCAATGGGACTTGAAGTCCTTGCAATTCTTCACACTTCACTTAAGAGTAAGTGTGTGTAGAATTGCAACCCAAGTTGATGACATGTTTAGTAAACTCAGTGGCACCAAATATGGGTTGTCAGCTACCACACGAAAGGAGCTATTGCTACAATATTGTGCCAGCAATTGGTTTTGGTACCATAAACGTGAACCATCAGTGTTGAGTGCAAAATCATAATTCCACCATGACTGTTATGCATATAGTGCCATTCAACTTTTTTTTCTTTCATGCACTGACAGACTAGGTTATATTTTCTCTTTGTTGATGTTATAAATACCAAGTATAGTGTTTGAAGTGTTTCTATGGGCACAGAAGTGTTGGAAGTGTTTATATGGCCTGGGGCATTTCCACTAAGTTGCGCATTTGCAGCATGGAATTGGTGGGAGTCTGTATCTCAGGCAAATGATGATTGGAAACTTAGGGGCGCATGCAGCCTTCTCCCCATTTTTATACCAGTGATTAGGACCGTTCCCACTCCTCCCTAGTCCCTATGGATGAACCACGCTGCTGTCTCGGGCACTTTGCCACACAAGTCAAAGTTGCTATTCAGTGTCCAATTTCTCTGTGTCAGCCCTCCCAATGGATGGCAGCTGTCTTTTCCCCTCTCGCCCTGTCACTCTAGTTTCTTGTGATGCTAGGACAGCAAACTTTTACATGTTAAGACTTGAGAAGGGGAAACTCTTTTATCCCCCATGGATCTCTAAAGTGAGATGTTGGGCAGGACAGGAAGAGAGCTGAGTACACACGGACTGCCTGATACTATTGGAAGGACTTAGCTTGTGGAGAGCGTGAACCTTCATCTTTAAAGGTAAGTAATTTGTGTTTTCTCTCCAGCCATTGCCACCATTGAGCACTGATCTCAGGGGGGCTTAATGGTGTTCCAGAAGTCTCTGTTACAGAGTTTTGCAGCTGAGAAACATGGCAGACATTGTCATTCCCCTTCTACTGAAAGCACAGCTCCTGTTTATCTCTTCATTTCCAGTACTCTGAACTGTTTCCTTTCAGAGGTAGTAGTGTGTGTGTGTGTGTGTGTGTGTGTGTGTGTGTGTGTGTGTGTGTGTAAGCTTAAAATGGCTGCAGCTCCTCTTCTAGCAGGGTTTGGAGGAAAAAAGTAAAGCACATGTTTACTGCAATGTTAGGAGTTGTAGGAACCTATCAGTCCAGTAGTGGATTGGGTTCTGCCACAAGCTCTTAGTTTGCGCTTTTGGAAACAAAGGTTCAAGATTCCCTAAAGCATGTTCCGTTTTCCAGCAGGGTAATCTGACTCTTGCATGGGGTAAATTCTCATGGAAAGCTTAAAATTCGGCAAGATACAACACCTACTGCCCCCAGGATCTTGTGGGGGGTCAATTGTTTGTGAGCCTTATAGCAGCCCTGAGGAGGTGGAACGTGGGCTTGGCTTTCTAGCTTGAAATGCAAGGAGCTTTTTGCCTGGAGGGAATGGAGGGGGGGGGGGAGAGGAACAGATTGTGTTAGATGTTGAAGGTGAGCTTATGAGCAGCTTGTATCATGGCAGCTTCCATTTTTGTTGCCAAAGGCTGCTTCTGTGCACCAATCTAGAAACTGTATAGCCCAAGTGAGTGGAGGAGTGGAAGGCCAAGCAGCCACGATGGAATCTAGGAATCTGAAGCGGATGGCTGCTGCGACTGCCATTGGCACATTAAATCTATTTGTGGGCATTGAGACTCCAGAGTTGCTACACACTGGAAATCCCAAATGCTTTTCCAGTGAGTCTTGCCAAAGGCAGGCAGGAGTCTTGCTTGCCATTGGCCACTCCCTGGCTCTGTCATAAGATGAAATGGTAAGTAGGAAGCGAGCTTTAGGGGTAAGTTAGTCAGGGATGAGGAATTTCTCCCAAGTTTGCCATTTGGGACTATGTTCCCCTGTTGACGTGGAGCGGTTGTTTTGAAACCAATGCAGCTTGGCACTTTTGGAGCATTTGATCAGATAAGGAGCGTGCATGAGTTTCTACTCTGAATTTGTGACTCCGCTCAAGACCAAGTCTGAAACATTTGGAGTAGTAGTAGTAATAAATAAAAGAACTTCTAAGCACATGCAGAGTACTTTCCCCATTTCCCAATTCCACATTTCCCATTTTCACTCCACAGTTGTTGGCAACCTTCAGTCTCGAAAGACTATGGTATGGAAAGACTCTGAAAGGTGGTTCTGGAACAGCGTCTAGTGTGGCTGAAAAGGCCAATTTGGGAGTGACAATCCCTTCCACAACGGGAGCAAGTGCAGTCTGTCCCTGGTCTGTCTCCCTGGCTATGGGCCTTCCTTCTTTGCCTCTTAGCCTCAGACTGTTGGCCAAGTGTCTCTTCAAACTGGGAAAGGCCATGCTGCACAGCCTGCCTCCAAGCGGACCGCTCAGAGGCCAGGGTTTCCCACCTGTTGAGGTCCACTCCTAAGGCCTTCAGATCCCTCTTGCAGATGTCCCTGTATCACAGCTGCGGTCTACCTGTAGGGCGCTTTACTTTACTGTAGGGCGCTGTACTCACTCCACAGTATGTCTTTGTATACCAGTGGTTCTCACACATTTTGCACGGGATCCACTTTTTAGAATGAGAACCTGTCGGGACCCACCAGAAGCGATGTCATGAACAGAAGTGACATCATCCAGCAGGAAAATTTTTCACAATCCTAGGCTGCAATCCAACCCACACTTACCCAGGAGTAAGTCCCATTTATTATCATTGTTAAAAGCATATACATAGTAGCCTGTTGAAAGTACAGATCTTTAACATGTCCCCAAACGCACATACCATGGGAGCATCAAGTCTATGATATTAAAAATAAAATATTGAAATTAATGGGAACCTGAAATTGGCTCACAACCCTCCTAGTGGGTCCTGACCCACAGTTTGAGAAACACTGCTATATACAGTACTTAGGGAGCTCAACTGACTGGGTCTCAAAACCAACCCTCTCAAAGAAAAGGTGTCGTTAAACACCTTCACTGTTGAATGCATTTGATCTCAGAGAACACTCGTAGTGTAACCTTTTAATCCTGTTTTGTCTGCCAAGTTTCCATCAGAGCTCTTTTTGTTGATTCTTGCTTTCATTTGCCCCTAACTTTATGGAACTCTGGGAAGCTATACTTTCTTGGAAAAGCACAGTTTGCTCAATGCAGGAAGGTTGCTCTATCCATCAATTTCTGTTCTGGTTGACTTGATGGAATAAAGCCCACTGTGGAAAAGTCTGCAATGATTTCCTCATGTTGAAGAAACCCTTTGGGACCATTTGACATACCCACACTATAGACTTGAACATTTAGTAGTAATTTCTACCACCACTTGCCTGGAATTGAATTTTTTTTGGGGGGGAGGGGCTGGTGATATCGAAATTCTCCACACCCTCACCAAAATACACACCCCAGAATCCTCTGAGGAAAGCCACACTATAGTAGTACAGTACCGATTTGTAGTGTAGATGTACCTTTGCCAGGCAGGCCCATCCATGAGGCTAGCAGAAGTGGAGATTGGCAGGAGATTGGTAGGGGGACACCCATCTTGCCTTGTGGCAATTTTGACTAATTGGGCCAAATTGGGCCCCACACCTGGAGGTGCGCCACATTGGAGCATCCACAGCCAGCACCTTGCTCTGTAGCTTAAGCTCCAGCATGCTGAGGCATTCTGAGGTGAGACTGGTGAGTGGAGCATTTCTGCTGGACAACCCTCCCTCTCACTTGCCCCTGGGCCAAGTTGACTTGAAATCACCCCCTCCCCAAAGCAGTTGGCAGTGACACTGGTGCCAGGTGCCCCTCCACTGCAGCTCATCCTGGTGAGTAGGGGGCCTCTGGAGGGGTGGGGGGGCACAAAAATGTTTTGCGTTGGGCTTTGCAGCTCCTAAAGCTGGCCCTGCCATCTTTCCTCCACCGTTCCTCCTGCTCCCACTCTCTGGATTGGAAAAGGAAGAAGGGGACAGAGAAGAAGAGGACATGTGGAAGGGAGGAGAGTGCTGAGCTAGAACATTGGAGAGTGGGAGGAGCAGAGGCTGGGACTTTGAGTAAGGGGGGGCAGCATTAGGCATCAGGAGGTCTTGGGCTGACTTTGACCTTTACTGCCATGTCTTCCAGGACTAGTTAGAGACCCCTCTTAGAATGCATTTTAAGACATTATTGCCAAGTTTACTGTACCATGTATGCAAGATTCCAACATTTTGTACTCCGCATAATTTGGAAGGATTGCTGTCCCCAATACTCAGCAATACTTAGCACGTATTCGAAGCCTGACTTCACCCCTATTACCACCCTGCTTTAAGTTAAAACAAGATAGTTAATCAGTGGTAACTAGCTTGAATTAAGTGTGAGAAGGAAGAGCCCCAGGAATTTGGGGACAAAGTGCAGTACGGACACAATATCAGGGACCCTGAAAATGCATCATTAAGTGAGGGTAACAAGAATAATTCTCCAAACTGCTTTTTGCTACCCCTTACTAGCTCATCCTGCAGCGGCAGCAAGACAGAAAATGCCAAGGCAAACATTTCATGGCCACATAGATGGCAGATACAGTTTCTTTAAGTGAAAAGAGATTATTGCTATTGCTTTTTCCCAGAGAAGGCTAGACTTGGTTGGCAACCTTCAGTCTCGAAAGACTATGGTATAAGCCTACAGCACCCAGTATTCCCAAGTGGTCTCCCATCCAAGTACTAACCAGGCCTGACCCTGCTTAGCTTCCGAGATCAGGCATCTTCAGGGTAACTGTGTCATACAAGTGAAAGCTCCGCTATTCCACCTCAATGGGCAAAAGGCTCGGTTTGGGAAGGCTCGGTAGGGCACTGTTCAGCAACTGATTTTGCCACTGGACCAGATTTAGCCATTTTCATAGAGGTACTGTCACTGTTTACATTACCCATGCCTAATGTGAACGTAAAACTTCACTGGCTGAATACACATTCAATGTAACAGTTAGCTTTCTCTTGCTTTCTGCTCTATGCCTCAGACTAAAAGGCATCCTTAGCATTGCTTTCAAAGACACCAATAACAATGGGGCGTAAGGTGTTGGCTAGCCTTCCCTTCCACCAGTGGCCTGCTGGCAACTCTAGGAGGCACACCCTGTTGCTCTCGCACTACTATGGCTCCACTGTCAGGACACTCACTGCCTGCAAGAGACCAGGCTCATGAAGAAGAGAGTTCTTCACAAAGCATTCTGCCTCAGCCTCTGCCTTCCTCTTCTTGCCAACTTAGAAAGGTGAGAGAGAGGATGGTGGCACCAGAGGAGAATTTCCTGGAGATGAGAAGACTGGTGACTGGGGTGACATGTATATTACCCTTCAGAGTCTACGAATGATCCAAGTGTGGTTCCCAGAACTCTGTGTTCTCACTGATTGGTGAAACGGGTTCCAGATCAGGATTTTGGCCCCATTTTATACACTCCCAAGCAAATACATATATACGTATACATATGCATCTATGCCAATATGCATCTATGCCTTCTGGACAGAATGGAAGGTTGGTTGAGAGCCCGAGATGTATGGGCACCAGTTATGGTTTCTCAGAGGTGAGCAGGGTTGGATATCTGTTCATGGACTTCATGGGTTATTCATATTTGGGATGCTATTCATGAAAAAGGGGGAAGCTCTTTATGGACCATTCCTGCAAGAGAGTATCACTTTTTAATGACTGAAGGGAGCATTTAGCCTTAGTAACTTTTTAGTCAGCTCCAGAATTATTAATTAAAATAAATAAAATTGTGACAACCTGTGATTCTATAATGTAGTCCCAGTAAGATCCTATATATTTTGCTCAGTTTGATATACGGTAGTTGAATACCGGATTGCCTTTAATGTTTACAGTGAGAGGAGAAGAACTCTGCACATGCTCAAAAGCATTCTCTGCAATTACGTTGGGGTTAAGCTCTGCCACTAAAATCAATTATTGGGCAAAATCCTGGCTAGCTCACCTTCCAGTTAAATTCAGGCAGTCTGAGAAATTCTGCGGTTCCTCTGTTCACCATTCATCCATCTGCAAAGATGCTTACAATGTAATTCTGCCTCTTCCATCACCGGAATCTCATTAAACTAGAAGACACCTAAGGATGTTGTGCTTTTCCACTTAAAGAATGCCAGGGAAAGCATGGCTTCAGTCCAGGGGCTATAAGCAGAGGTGTATGTGTACATGTACCTAGAATATATATTTTATACTTTGCCCCCCTCCAAATAATGGAGGCATCTGTGTTTTGGCTTTGTGTCTTAACATTTGTATGTGCTCTATTCTCTGTGCAGTATGACAGAAAAAGAGATTCTTGAGCCACCGGCGTCTCCCAAATCAGAAGGTGGGAAACCCTCTGAAGGGGTAAGTGCTGTTGGGGCTGCTCTGGGAGGGCAAAGGTCCTAACTCCCATTTCAGTATCCTGCTTCTTGTCAGCCCACGTGATCTGGAGAGATACAGTCCCTCTTCAGAATGCCTTATTATGATGCCGGAACCTTTGGACTGTGGCCTCTTTGGCCACAGTGGCTGCAACCAATCAGGAAGGAGAACATCATGCCTCTGCCCCTAGGTCCAAACCCAAGCCTTCCCAATGACTGGGATTCCTGCTTTCCTGGATCCAGTTGCATTTGGTGTCCTCTTATTTCATGAGTGCAGAATGGAGTACTGCCTTCCCATGATTGCTCCCAAAATTAGGGTTGCCATTGGCCAGCTTGTCCAACATTCAGTTGAAGCAAAGTTCTCCTGTAGGGCCAGGATCCAAAGACCTACTTCAGGCTTTTTTCTTTGAGCAGAAATCATCATGCCATGTGACATGGGTTGCCAACTAACCAGTGGTGGGCAGGAGGAGAAAAACAGCTTGCTTTATTTTATTTATATCTGTCCTGTTGCCAGAGAGTGTGTATAGTAAAAGCTAGAAATCTGGACTGTTAGCCAGGTTCTTTGGTGTAAAAGAGAGATGTGTGGCTATAGAACAACTTGATGACATGGTGGGGTGGTGGCAGCAGCAGCAGCTGGAAAAAATTCCCCTTATCTCTCTTGCTTGCACAATCCTCCACTCTCCCCTGCATGTTAGTTAGAAGGTGCTCTCAGACTCATCCCACCATGTCTACCAGCAACAGCCATGGAAATCAATGGAGAGATTTTGCTTTTAGCCCCACACCCAAACCCTGAGATATCAGAATTCTTGAAATCAAAAGTTGGCAACCTTATCACATTTTTGTCATGCTGCATGTTGTTCAAGAAACATAAGCCAACACTCCCTTAGATGGGCTAGTTGTGCATTTGGGGAGTGCGTGCGTGCGTGTGTTTGGTTTTTTTTTTTTTTGGATCCTGGCCAAAATCTACAGGGCATCTTGAGAATTTTGCCACAAGGAGATGAAAGTTTTGTTTTGTGGGAGCTATATTATGCCAATGAAGCTTCTGAAAGTGTTCACGCTGCACAATTATGTCAAAGTTGCTGGGATTCTGAACACGTTACTGGTAATTTGGCAGACGCTAGATGCTTTGGGCCTTACAAGAAGTATTGACAATATGATGTGCTATGTCTGAACTCATTCAGGGAAGGTGTGAAAGTTCTAGTTGTGCATACAGTGTGGCATCGTCCTTGTGTGAGTTTCACAATCCTGGAAATGCAAATGGTGGAAGTATGAGAAGTGTGCACACAAGTGCACTATTGGTGACACTTGGGATATATGAGGGTTGCCCAGAAAGTAATGCACCATATTTTTTTTCTTCAACAATTATTTATTGAACACAATGAAACTTACACACAAGAAAGAATGATGTTTCTTCTACACTCCCTATTTTTCCACGTAATCTCCGTCCAGTTGTATGGCCTTCCTCCAGCGAGACACAAGGGCATGTGTGCCCTGTCGGTACCACTCCTTGTTCTGGTCACGAAGCCATTTCTGCACTGTGCGAATCACCTCTTCGTCATCCTCAAAATGTCTTCCGCGAATGGCATCCTTTAATGGCCCAAACAAGTCTGAGGGAGCTAGGTCAGGGCTGTAGGGTGGATGGGGCAACACAGTCCAACCCTGTTTAGTGATGTGTTTCGAAGTCCTCAAACTTGTGTGAGGCCAAGCGTTATCATGTTGAATCAAACATTCACCTGGGTTGTTATGGCGCCGAAGTCGCTGGAAGCGCTTCTTGAGTTTGGTTAATGTCTTCGCATAAGCTTCAGAATTAATGGTGCTGCCTCTTGGCATCACATCAATGAGTATGACACCCTCACAGTCCCAAAACACAGTGATCATGACCTTACCAGCGGAAGCAGTTGCTTTGAATTTTTTCTTCTGTGGAGATTGAGGATGACGCCATTCCATCGACTGTTGTTTTGTTTCGGGCTCAAAATGGTGAACCCAGGTTTCATCACCTGTCACAATCCTGGACAAGAACGCTTCCCCCTCATCTTCAAAATGTTTCAGCAACTCAGAAGAAATGTTTTTTCTGAGAGATTTGTGGTCCACTGTAAGACAGCGCGGAATCCATCGTGCACACACTTTTGAGTAATCAAGAGCACGGATGATTGCATCCACACTTCCTTTGCTGATTGACAGCTTCAGCGCCAACTGCCTAGTCGTTATGCGTTGGTCCTCGCGAATGAGCACATCAGCAAGCTGCGTCTTGTCAGGTGTGACAGCCGTGGATGGCCGCCCCGAACGCTGCAAATCTTGGAGCTCTGCCGAACCGTCTTCTAATGGCCCCACCCTCTGTGCCCAGCGACTAACTGTACTTCTGTCGACTGCAGATTCTCCATAAACTGTAAACAAACGTTTGTGAATGTTCCCAACAGTTTCTTTCTCCGCAGTGAGAAATTCAATGACGACACGCTGCTTGTAACGTACATCACTTACAGACGCCATTTCGAAACACTGCTGCAGCTACGCTATCTGTCTGAAGAAACCAAAAATTTGTGTGCGCACTCCTGAAAATTCAAATAATGTATATCTAAAGTTTCGCATTCGTACCATTACTGTAGGCTGAGAAAAAAAATGTGGTGCATTACTTTCTGGGCGACCCTCGTATGAAACCACTGTTAGGTTGCAAAGGGAGTCTCAGCAAAAGTGCTGAATTAAAAGGCCCTCTCCAGAATCGCATTCTGACACACAGTAGTCTGTGGCCAATGTATATTCTTATCCATATAATCGCATACCATTCTGTTCCCAGACTGTAAAGGAGGGAGAGAAGCTCTGTGAATTTCAAGAAAGGGCCCAAGACAAAATAGCTCTGTACAACATCTACTTTCTCTGGACAAAAATAAATGCAAAGCCTTATGGCTGTTTCCACTCCACTTAAAACATGCTTGGCCTATGACAATTTGCTGCCTGAAGCTCAGCACCAAATGGTGCCCCTCCTTTTCTCTTTTTTTCTTATTAAAATCACACAGCCCCAATCATCCCTTCCTTGTTTTTCTTGTTAGGAAGGAAAGAGAAAAATATCATGGTGCCCTCCAAGAGAAGTGGCACTGGGTGGGTGCTCTTGATAACTGGCACATCACCTGCCTTCATGATAGGGCTTTCCTCAAGTTAAATTTGCAGCCTGAGACCTTCTCTCCAAATTCAATACTGCCTCTGCTTCTCACTGTTGCTCTATTCCCAACCTACCCCTAAATACACTGATGGATGTTACATTCCAAAGAGATTTCCAGTTATCAAGGGACAAAGCTGTTCATTTGTTAAGTGTCTGACTATTCATTCAGAGTCTGGTTATAGGTCCATTCAGAGTAATTGAGGCAAATGAAGTCCACAATCAAATAGAAGGAAGCACCAGAATGCATTGCTGGCCTCTAGCAGCGCTCGGCATATTTGTAGATAGTATAGCCCAGTGGATAGAGTCGTGGGTTTGGACCTGCTAGGTTCCAACTTTGAAATCCTTGTACCAAACCCAGAAATGTGAAAAGATTCTACAAGATTATTCAACTCCATATAAATATTCAGAGGTAGGAGACTTCTGAGCCAAAGCCCTCTCCTGGTAATCCTACAGACAACCATTATTCTGCTGTATGTTCTACCAGGCTTTCAAAAGTCCACCTAGTCAGAAGTTTGGTCTTCGTTATACTAATTCTGAGGTGTGGAGTCAAATGTGTTTTCAGTTATCCTTCAGCTACTTCTTTTTTCTAGACATTCCATGCAGGCCACATCCCTTTATAGCCCATGAGGATGTAGGGTTGCCGACCCTCCGGGATTGGCCTAAAGTCCCCATAAAGTAGCATCAAACTCCAGTTGACTCCCGGAAGTTATCCTAAAGATATCAGTGCTAGAATGTGAATGCCAAGCTAGCAGGGACTCTAAATTTCCAAAATGATGTTGGGGGAAAAAAAATCTTCAGGAATAGCTTCAGTCAGGGTTGCCAACCTTAGGAGGGTGTGATCTACAGTGGAGAAACTGAAGGGAGAAGAGAAGGGTGCATAATTTTTCCCCTGCCTGCCAGCTGTCTTGAAGAGTTCTCCCCACAATTTGTTTTTTCCTCTGCTTAGGCTCCTGACTTGCTTTTGCAATGGAAATGTGAGCCTCAACCATTGCCTGGGGAGAAAGTATTACCGGTTGTGTTTTAAAAACATTTGTAACATCATGTCCCCTTGGGGGACATCTATTGCATGTGCAGGGACCAAGTGTGGTGGCTCAGAGCACACAGCTCAACAGAATGGCATGAAATGAGTGGGAGCCTAGGGCACTTTGGTCTTTCTTTTACTACGTAAAGGAGAAGGACTAAAGTTCAGGTCCAGGCCTTCTTTTGCAGGTGGACTCCCTGAAACATTGCAGCAACTGCTTGGACAAGCCAGGCTGCCCTTCTGCAAAGAAGCACCTGACTGAAGACCCGCCCCCCCCCAGTGCCCAATTTTTGTTGGGTCACAAAACTGACATGGTAGATTAGACTATGTGCATCAAGGGTTAACCCATTTTGGCCCAGCCCAAAGGTGTACACATTTGATGATCCCTGTTACGTACATGCAACTTGGGGCAGAAATGGCTTAACCAAGTTGCCATTGCTGTCAGATGACATATGAGTGAACAGTTGGTAGGGGGTAGTTGTGAGGGGAAGCTAGTGGGTGAATAAAGGGTTAAGCACCCTCCTTTGATCCAGAGCTTATCTGCTGCTAATTCTGACCTCCTTGCTTAGGAGCAAGTAGCAGCTCAGCTTCAAAGACAAAAGGGTGAGCAGATCTGCCTCAACTTCAGATTGGTGAAGACCTGAAGAAGGTTGAGCTTTAGAGAACAATCTGCATGAAAGCAAATTTATTGAACTATCAAGGATCCTGGAAACAGTATGTTGGTGAGGAGGTGCTGCAGGTTCCAGTTGGACAGTCCCTTGAGAGAGGAAATACAGGATGAAACTAGTTTGATTTTGATGAGCTCAGTGCATATAGAGTAATGGAGCTGTAAAAGGCACCTGAATGGAATGGCAGGGGGATCATTTGTTGAGAGAGAGGATTTGCAAGCTGTGGTGTTCTTGGCTACCCTTAACAGTTGCAGAGAGGCCTTGAGGTAGGCCAAGGTCAGAACTGAGCAATTTTTTTTCTCCATGAAGGCAGTACCATACAAGGAAAACTGTTTTTCAAAAGGTGCATTGCTTTCACTGGAAGGATCTGTGGGGAGATGCTCACACAGGCAAGAATCTTGTCCCTTGCAATGGGAAGTTGTATTCCACTTCATTGTACACAGCCCTGAATTCTCTGTTGGGTTATCATACTTTGCTTTCTACAGCTACAGAAGCCAGTGGCCGCAGCCCAAACTACGTTTCATTAGA
Organism: Tiliqua scincoides; assembly: GCF_035046505.1. Taxonomy (NCBI): domain Eukaryota; kingdom Metazoa; phylum Chordata; class Lepidosauria; order Squamata; family Scincidae; genus Tiliqua; species Tiliqua scincoides. Next base: position 125,005,469 of record NC_089822.1, on the reverse strand, counting down.
CTGCTAAATTTCAGAATCCCAGGAGGCCTTTTATGTGCGCAGATACATGCACATGAACAAATGCATGAGGATTGGCTGGCTCTTCCCCCTGGGAGATGTGTATTGTCAATTGTCGCCTTAGGAAAGGGCTTGCATTTCAACCCTCTCCCTTCTCCCTGCTGACTCTGTGCTTCCTAGCTTGTCACTGTCCCAACAGTCTTCTACGCACAACCTTGGCTGCCCTCCTTTAGCAGCAGAAGCAACACCTGGGTCAGTGATGTGGCCTTCTGCCCCGTTGCCTTGCACAAACAGCACTGCTCCAGGGTTCGTTCACACCTGTGGGATAAATTTACCAGTGTCTGAAGGACTGAAATTCAGAGATGGTGGCAAAAGTAGGGTGCATACATACATGCCGATTGCTCCTGTGCAAAGTGAGCTCATTCTCTTTCCACCTTTGCCATACAGTTGATAGACGAACTGGCCAATGAACAGAATGCTAATTATTCTGCCTTGCCCCTCTTCCCATGCTTCAAGCAGCTCGTCTATTTTTAAAAGCACCATTTTGTACACGTATTTAATTATACTTTGGTAGTAACATGAATAGGAGGAGTGAGGAGGTAATGACGTCACTGTTCCAGCCAATCAGCGCTGTGCGCAGCTATCTTCTCTTAGCATGTGAATCCACTGAATTAAAAAGCGGGCCCAAGAACAAAATAAAACACACAGAACCTCTTTCGCACGAGCTTGTTTTTTTCTGAAAAGTTTGTATATCATAAAAGGTGGTGAATGCCCTTCTGCAACAGATTCCTGAAATAACGTATGTCTGGATGCACCCATCTTAGTCCAAGGCACATAAACATCAGTGATTGTATTGGCTTAAAATTAATGTATTACTTAAAGTTGGTAACCCTAATCAATAAAGCATTGAATTGATTGGAGTGGGTAAATTTTAATCACTGGAGCTGATATTTAGAAGCATGTTTTGTGTTTGTTTTATAAGATTGTACTGATGTGATTGGAAGATGGGATGAAATGACAATGGCTTTCCCTTCTAACAATGAGTGATAGCTTTTGTTTGCTGAATAACTTGTATGCTTAACTCTTCTGGACCTCCAAAAAGGTACCTCTACTAATGATTTCTGGTGTAGAAGGGAGGAAATTTGTTGCCAGAAAATGAGAATGGGAAAGGGTGAACCCTCACTCATCTCTGCCCTCCTGGAGTATCTATACAAATGACTTTGTTTTAAGTTCTTAAAGAGAAAGTGTCCCTAATTGCAAGCATGGAATTAAAACATAGAGCCAGGTAGACATTACTTGAAAGGCATCATCACTGTGGCCCACAGAATTATGTGACTAATTCCTGGAGAAATGTGTTTGAGATTACACTGCAGATGTTCTTAGCCAGCGAGCTGCCAGTTCAGATATCTGCTACAAATCAAGTGGTCTTGATTTTATTACAGGCATAGCTCTTTTCTCGTCCATTCTAGTAGTCAAGGCAGCATCTGTGGGGTCTACAGACTCTGACCACATCTACATCTGCTTAGTTTTCAGCATCATATGTTTTCCAGACCAGACCTTAGGCAAGTAGCTATTTCTGACACTTTCCCACATGCCTGCCACCCCCAAAACCGCTACAATAGAGGGAAAAAGTACCAACCTCTACATTATCATCCCTGTATTTGCCTTATCTGTAAATCGCTTAGTGAACTTTTTTTTTTGTTGAAAAGCGGTATATAAATACTGTTGTTGTTGGTGAATGATACGTTTCAGGGTGGATTGCTGAGGTCATTCATAAAAAACCCTTGATGTCATTTTTATTATTTATACGATTTTAGAAACTTTCTTTTCTGGCCCTCATAGTGCTGAACAACTCATGAAAAACCCTTAAAACAAGTACAGTTTTTTAAAGCAAACCCATGGCAAAAGATAAAAACTAACCTCATAGAATAAAATCAACTAGCCAAATACTTGCCCAAAGAGAGAAGTTTTGCAACCTTTTCAGTCTTGGCAAAAATGTAGATTTTCACGCCACCTCAGGAAGAAAAGGTCAGTGTATAGGAGCTATTGCTGCCCTTAACTCTCACAAGGAAAGAGCTTCAAGTCTTATCCATTGACCAGACCTCAGTTGGTGTATGTGGGCTTATATAGGGATAGATGGTCCTTCAGGCATGTTGCTTCCAGGCTATTATCAATGTTTTGTAGCATCTTATTAATCAATAAAAAAAGACAGATGCTTAATAAATTAAATCATCTTTAATTGGTGGCTGGCCTTGCTTAAAAGGACTAGTGCATGGAGATTGCTCTTGGGCCATGGTTCCCTATTTGGCTCTGGTTCTTTTCTCCTCATGCCTGTCATGTGGCGGTGTGGCAAAAAGCAATGAGCTCTGTGGTGCAGCCTTCATGTGGTCGCATGGCTGCCACAGTTCGGCTTCTATGTGTACATTGGACATTCGTTTGTGTTGCCTTGGGAAGAGAGATATCACAGGCTGGAATCTGGGGGTTCTCCTGTGAGTATCGCAAGCCCTGCAGGAGTCTTAGTGTTTCCATGTGTTACTTTTGCTGCCTCCTTGAGCAACTCATGGACAAGTTGGGAGTTTGCACAATGGCGTTGGTTGCCAGGGTTCCTTGTTGGCATCTATTGTAGTGATTGTCCACCCCCACCACCCCACCCTGCCCTGCCCCGCTCCACCCTGCCCTGCCCTTCCCCCCTACCCCATCCGGACCCTCAGCTGCAGCGGCTAAAGCAGATTTTCCAACGCAAGCCCAAGGAGAAGACTGCCCTTGAGGAGCCACAAGCCAATGGGGAGCTGGTCAGCTCCACAGGAGGGCCCATCTATTACATCTATGAGGAAGAGACGGAAGAAGAGGAAGAGGAGCTTGAGCCACCACCAGAGCCCGAAAAACCTGTTAATGACAGACCTCACAAGTTCAAGGATCATTACTTCAAAAAGCCCAAATTCTGTGACGTCTGCGCCCGCATGATTGTCCGTGAGTCCTGCCTGAGGGGAACAAAATTCAGGGGGTGGGCGGGGGTGTCAGAGGGTTGGTTACTTTTTTTCCTCTTATTAGTTGGGCTCCTGGAGCTTTAGTAACTGCACATCAGGCAGAAGTCCACCAGGTATGGCATCTTCTCCCTGGATCCTAGCAGTTTCACCTGCTGAATTTCTGTTGGTTATGCAGCTATGAAGGACAATGTTAGATGACATGGGGAGGTGGAAAAGGTTTTCTGGTGAAAGGAAATCTGCCATGAGGAAGACATACATTCAGAATTGGAGTGAGGCACTCAGGCAGAACAAGGTAATGGGCTTGTGCTCCAAGGCAAAGCTATGTGCTAAATGCCATGTGGGGGATTCTGACTCTACCCTTCAGAAACCTTGCCTCTGACAGTACCAAATGGTATCTCTCTCCCATCCATCTCTCCACATGCACGTTCCTTATCCCTAGGAAGGTATTCAGCTGCTGCCGGACCAACAGTGACCAGCATCCCTGGCAGCCATTGAAAAGCTGTTGACAGCCCACAGCAGTCTTTTTTTAGCAAGCTGTAATGAGTCGATAGTGAGGAAGTTCTCCCTTAAAGACCTGTGATGTTGTAAGGAGGGGGGAAAAAAATGAAATTGGTAGTCAAGATGTCCCATCCCCTACCACAAGTCCTCACTTAAAAGTTGTCAATAGGTTCTTAGAAATTGTGACTTAAAATAACTTAAAATGAAACCAATTTTAACATAGGCAGCCTTAAAAAAAACTCGAGTGGTGGGCTTGCTAAGCGCTTTCCTGTCCTGCCGCAAAGCATTGCCGTGCCCCAGAATGCCTTGCATTCACAAGGCATTCTGTGGTGTGAAGATACCACAAGGCATTCTGTGGTGTGACAAGGCCAAGGAAATGAGTCACAGGCCCAGCACAACCCGGAAACTGCTTCCGGCAGTCCTACAAGGTGCAGCCATGGAGGACGCGCAGAGGTCAGAAGATTCAGAACTGCTGCCCAACTTTAAAAGAAAATAATAAGTACAGTAACTTTTAAGGGAGGATATGCTGTATTTTGAAGGGTTCAGTGGCAGGAATATATAGAATTCTGCATCGTTCTCTTTCCCTTTCCTCACATGCCTGCTTGTGACTCTAAGGAGAATGTGTCATGTTGAGGAGGTGAGGGCTTGTGGTATTCACATGGGATGAGAAATGGGTTGTTCATGGATTTGATGTCCCTCCCACCACAGATTGGTGCTCAGCATCTTCGGCCTTGTTGCCTGCTCTCCACCAGTCATCAAGATGGGTAGTGGAAAAGGTTGCCCTTAACCAGATGCCAGGAATGTCATGCTCCTGGCGAGATAATAGAAAAAGAAGGATGAAAGCCAGGCCAAAGAATAGGTGGCTTACATGGTTTTTCCATCAATATTTCACTCCTTTTATAAGGTGCACTAAAAGCAAAACAAAAGCACAAACAAAACAAAGGTGCCCTTCAGAGCAGGGCTGGTTCCAGGCCTTGGGAAACCTCCATGAACTGGCCATCCATGGATCCCCACCTGCCTTGTGAGAGTTGTTCCTTCACCCTCACTTTTGGGGGCTATGAGCATAGATCTGAGGGATCATCAGTAAGCCCCTCTGAAGGCCTTGGGCCCTCAGTAGTTACTCCAAAATACCTACTCCTGACATTGGCCCAGCTTCAGAAGGAGCGAGCATTCTGTGCATGCTCAGGGCGTGCACAATCTTTTCCTTCATTTGTTATCATGGTAGCATTTTTTAAAGCGACTCTCTTTTAAAGCAGTGGTTCTCACACATTTAGCATATGGACCCACTTTTTAGAAAAAGAATCTGTCAGGACCCACCAGAAGTGATGTCATGACCGGAAGTGACATCATCAAGCAGGAGCATTTTTAACAATCCTAGGCTGCAATCCTACTCACACTTACAAGTCCCATTGACTGTCATTGTTAAAAGAATATGCACAGTAGCTTGTTAAAAGAACAAATCTGTAACATTTCCCCAAATGTAGTCGCATACCATGGGAGCATCAAGTCTAATATATTAAAAATAAAGTATTGAAATGAATGGGGGCCCACCTGAAATTGGCTCGCAACCCACCTAGTGGGTCCTGACCCACAGTCTGAGAAACACTGCTTTAAAAGGAACAACTATGCAATTATTCCATGGCTTTCAAGTAGAGGCACTTGAATTTTTGAAAACAAAACTTGCTATCTGCCTGATCTATGTCTGGCCCAATCATATGTAAAGAGAGGTGGAAAGTATGATTTAAAGTGGCAAAGGACTGTTCAAATGGGGAGTGCTAAACTTTCTCCCCACACTGTTTTCTATCCTTGAGATTATCATTTTTTTCCACTTGGGCTCTGACAGCTGGGAGAAAATTGGTGATGGGGCATTGGAATGTCCCCTTCTGTGGTTTTTAAATCATCCATACCACCCTTTGCTTTACATGTGATAGGGACAGATGTATATTAGGGAGCACATGGTGCTACTGCTATTAATCTATAGTTTGGCCTTGAAGAGGTGAGAGGTTTTTTGTTGGGGGGGGGGAAGGGACGACGACACCTAGATATGCTTTGCCACTAACGGATTGTGTCTCTTTTTATTGCAGTCAACAACAAGTATGGCCTGAGATGCAAGAACTGCAAAACCCACATTCATCATCACTGCCAGAGCTATGTGGAATTTCAGCGCTGCTTTGGCAAGATTGTAAGTGCTTGGCCCTGAACGGAAAGTTGGCACTCCCCGCCACATGATGCGCAGTCAGTTCAGATCACTTTAGCCATACTCTGCAGATGGTAAGAACATAAGAACAGCCCCACTGGATCAGGCCATAGGCCCATCTAGTCCAGCTTCCTGTATCTCACAGCGGCCCACCAAATGCCCCAGGGAGCACACCAGATAACAAGAGACCTCATCCTGGTGCCCTCCCTTGCATCTGGCATTCTGACACAACCCATTTCTAAAATCAGGAGGTTGCGCATACACATCATGGCTTGTACCCCATAATGTATTTTTCCTCCAGAAACTTGTCCAAACCCCTTTTAAAGGCGTCTAGGCTAGATGCCAGCACCACATCCTGTGGCAAGGAGTTCCACAGACTGACCACACGCTGAGTAAAGAAATATTTTCTTTTGTCTGTCCTACCCCCCCAACACTCAATTTTAGTGGATGTCCCCTGGTTCTGGTATTATGTGAGAGTGTAAAGAGTATCTCCCTATCCACTCTGTCCATCCCCTGCATAATTTTGTATGTCTCAATCATGTTCCCCCTCAGGCGTCTCTTTTCTAGGCTGAAGAAGCCCAAATGCCGTAGCCTTTCCTCATAAGGAAGGTGCCCCAGCCCCGTAATCATCTTAGTCGCTCTCTTTTGCACCTTTTCCATTTCCACTATGTCTTTTTTGAGATGCGGCGACCAGAACTGGACACAATACTCCAGGTGTGGCCTTACCATAGATTTGTACAACGGCAGTATAATACTAGCCGTTTTGTTCTCAATACCCTTCCTAATGATCCCAAGCATAGAATTGGCCTCCTTCACTGCCGCCGCACATTGAATCGACATTTCATCGACCTGTCCACCACCATCCCATGATCTCTCTCCTGATCTGTCACAGACAGCTCAGAACCCATCAGCCTATATCTAAAGTTTTGATTTTTTGCCCCAATGTGCATGGTGCAATGTGCAATGGTGAAAAATGTTTAGACGTAAAGAGCAGATTTAAAATCCTCCCATAATTTTGAGAACAGGAGAAATCGCTCTTGGATTATTGCATAGGGAACAGAGCAGAAGTTGCAGAGGCTAGGTTAGCTTGATGCTAGGATGAACTGGAAAGAATCCTTGTGTGCCATCATTAGAGGCATGGATTTGGCACATTTTAATAACATCGCAAAAGATATACAAGGGTATGGTATCTTGCAAGAGTCTCCTTTTGGAAAAAGTATGAAAGCCATTAGTTTTGCCATAGAGCGTCATCAGTACCTTCACAATAGTATAGAACTTTGTAGTTTTATCAGTAGCATGATTATGGATGAAAAATGGGATTGAATGGAGCTGCTTGTAGGATTATAAGGCTGAGAACTGTAGAATTGTACGTTTTGTCAATGTTTCAGCAGAAAAGCTTGACCCCCCCCCCTCTACCCTACCTGGCTAGCGTTCACCAGTCACACACTTCTGCAAAAACGACTTCAAAATATTGTGGAGAAATGAGTAAAAATGAAGCATGGGTGCATGCAGGCTTGTGCACGTATCCAGCCACCTCTTTCCCCACTATGACCCAGGAAGTAGGCAAAATTCAGTCATCAGCCTAAGGGTGTCTCCACATTACTGCTCTCTCCTTACGGTGATGTGCGTCTAATGCACATCTGAACTGCAGGATCTTGAAGAATTACAATGCAATCTTATGCATGTCTATTCAGAAATCAGACCCATTTGGTTCAATGGGACTTACTCCCAGGTAAGGGTGTATAGGATTGCAGGCTTAGTGTCTTTCCCTAGCCCACCTGTGGAATCCGAGGGTATATGCTGTAGTCACCTTGCTGAAGGTAGTCAAGTCTGGGTCTTGTTAATGCCTTGACGGGTGACCTCTTGGGAGCCCCAGATGTGTTGCTTTGTGTACCACCATGGAAAAAAGATGGGATATGAATGCATTAAATGCCCAGTGGTGCAACGGGTTATAGCCGGACATATGGGCCACTGTGTATGCAAGATTTTTCTTACATGAAAATAACTTCTATAGATGAAATAAGGCAGAACCTTAATGTCAGCCACCATGATCAGAGATGTGTGCATTTCACTACATCTAAGAACATAAGAACAGCCCCACTGGATCAGGCCATAGGCCCATCTAGTCCAGCTTCCTGTATCTCACAGCGGCCCACCAAATGCCCCAGGGAGCACACCAGATAACAAGAGACCTGCATCCTGGTGCCCTCCCTTGCATCTGGCATTCTGACACAACCCATTTCTAAAATCAGGAGGTTGCACATACTCATCATGGCTTGTAACCCGTAATGGATTTTTCCTCCAGAAACTTGTCCAATCCCCTTTTAAAACCATCCAGGCCAGATGCCATCACCACATCCTGTGGCAAGGAGTTCTACCGACCAATCACATGCCGAGTAAAGAAATATTTTCTTTTGTCTGTCCTAACTCTCCCAACACTCAATTTTAGTGGATGTCCCCCTGGTTGTGGTATTATGTGAGAGTGTAAAGAGCATCTCTCTATCCACTTTATCCTTCCTGTGCATAATTTTGTATGTCTCAATCATGTTCCCCCTCAGGCGCCTCTTTTCTAGGCTGAAGAACCCAAACGCTATAGCCTTTCCTCATAAGGAAGGTGCCCCAGCCCCGTAATCATCTTAGTCGCTCTCCTTTGCACCTTTTCCATTTCCACTATGTCCTTTTTGAGATGCGGCATCCAGAACTGGACACAATACTCCAGGTGTGGCCTTACCATAGATTTGTACAACGGCATTATAATACTAGCCGTTTTGTTCTCAATACCTTTGCTAATGATCCCAAGCATAGAATTGGCCTTCTTTACTGCTGCCGCACATTGGATCGACACTTTCATCGACCTGTCCACCACCACCCCAAGATCTCTCTCCTGATCTGTCTCAGACAGCTCAGAACCCATCAGCCTATATGTGAAGTTTATATGTGAAGCCTATAGGTGAAGTGAATCTACATATACTGGGAATGGAAGCTGGTTTACAAGCAAGATGACCCTTATTAGATGCACAACCAAAAACAGACATGTGTGCACGCGCACACACAGAGTTATCCTATGTTAGGTTCATAAAAGTCCTGTGTTCAAATTCTTTCTCTGCCTGTTACATTCAGTAGATAGCTTTGGATGGGCTGTTTCTCAGCCTCAGTCTTCATCCTGCAAATCAGGTTCATAGCAACCTATTGCAGAGGTGGATTAATATAGTAAAGATATTATTAAAGTCCTATGCAGATGGTGATATTTATTTTTAAATAGTAGTGACAAAAGTGCTCATCTGGAAGCATTTTGGGGACAAAAGTTGTGCTTTTGAGGGGGATGAAATGGATCTCTCCAGCCCCCTTGTGTTTGGGTTTTTTTCCCCCCCAATACTGTTTGCTGTCGTTTACAGTTAGATATTGTTTCTTGGGTTACTGTGGCATTGGCATCATTTTCCCCTCATCTTTCTTCTCCTTGATGGTTCCAACCAGTCCGGGATCACATAGTTGATAGGAGTGAGGGCAGTGCTGCCTGAATTGGCCTTATGGGAGAACCTATCCAATCAGGCGGGCAAATGAAGACAAACTTGGAGCTCATGGGGATAAGAAGGTATGGGGCTACTGATCTGGTCGCCGCATCTCAAAAAAGACATAGTGGAAATGGAAAAGGTGCAAAAGAGAGCGACTAAGATGATTACGGGGCTGGGGCACCTTCCTTATGAGGAAAGGCTACGGCGTTTGGGCCTCTTCAGCCTAGAAAAGAGACGCCTGAGGGGGGACATGATTGAGACATACAAAATTATGCAGGGGATGGACAGAGTGGATAGGGAGATGCTCTTTACACTCTCACATAATACCAGAACCAGGGGACATCCACTAAAATTGAGTGTTGGGCGGGTTAGGACAGACAAAAGAAAATATTTCTTTACTCAGCGTGTGGTCAGTCTGTGGAACTCCTTGCCACAGGATGTGGTGCTGGCGTCTAGCCTAGACGCCTTTAAAAGGGGATTGGACGGGTTTCTGGAGGAAAAATACATTATGGGGTACAAGCCATGATGTGTATGTGCAACCTCCTGATTTTAGAAATGGGCTATGTATCAGAATACCAGATGCAAGGGAGGGAACCAGGATGAGGTCTCTTGTTATCAGGTGTGCTCCCTGGGGCATTTGGTGGGCCGCTGTGAGATACAAGAAGCTGGACTAGATGGGCCTATGGCCTGATCCAGTGGGGCTGTTCTTATGTTCTTATGATCATTCTGGAACCACCTCCTCCACTGTCATTACGTCTTACGAATCACACTGAAGAACAGCCACTTCCCCTTAGCAGTTCTTGCCACCCCTTGGCACCCTTCCCTTGGAATCATGCCATAAATAGTTACCTTAAAAGGAGTAGAGGTGAGGAATTGTGCTATAGCAACCTCACAGGGAATCCAGGGTTCCTCCCTCAAAAGTCATGAAGAGACTGAATGCTTTCTGTGTCTGATGAAAAGGTACAGGGAAACAGATTATTAAAAACATATTACAAAAATTGATATTCCCCCCCCTTTTAAGTCAGAATAAGATGCTCTTCAAAGGAGGTGCAACTCCCCTCCCTTTTGCAGGAATGTGGCCCATTTGTAATGTTCCTCTTTGCCCTGCAGCCTCCTGGTTTTCGTCGTGCTTACAGCTCTCCGTTATACAGCGCCCAGCAACTTGCTGGTGGTAAGTAACTCATGCAGTCCTGTCTCCCTTCCCCATGGGGGGCTCTCCTTCATGATAAAAAACCAAACCTCCTAATGTTTTGGTTTCACTCCTGCAGCTAACCGAAGTGACCCTGTGTTTGAGACACTGAGGACGGGTGTTGTGATGGCAAACAAAGAGCGCAAGAAAGGGCAAGAGGACAAAAAGAACGTAAGGGGTCTCTTATGGGGTGGAAGGGGTGGCTCATCTCTGGTAGTCATAACAGTCTCTTTTGCTGACAGGCAGGGCACGACCTTCAAGGTTGGATTAGTGGGTTTAGGAGCAAGTGAGTTCTAATGGTTAATGTGATTTATAGTACTTGATGTTGCCAACACCTCCCCTTTGGCTGCGTACTGCTATATATGTTACTCATAAATCATTACTTTCTTGCTGGAAGCCTGTGCACTTGGTGTTCCTTTTCCTCCTTCACACAGTGTCTTTCTTAGGCTTGAATGACATGTTACGTTAAACACTAGTGGCTGCCACAACCAACAGCTTTGTGGTTGAATCCCACCTCCCCTACTGTAGCATCTAGGACAACTTACTTGAGTCCTGGCAGCATAGACTTGCTGTTTTCCTGCCCACAGCATTGGCTGCGACTGTGGGGTTAAGAGAAACACATGAAACTGATGAAAGGACTTGAGTAAGAGAATGAGGAATTAAATATGGGGTGGCTGTTTTCAGTGGCTGCTGAACTTTTAGTGTGTAGTTGTGGTCTCAGAATATGGGAATGGCAGACTTCCAGCAGGGGAAATAATATTTAGCCAACCAACCCAAAAACAATCGCAGCTTGAGGTGAACTGGGAACTGGCAACTCTACCAATATATCTGGAAGTCAAAGAAATCTCTCACAAACTGAGAATCTTTATTGCAGAAGGAGAGAAGGGTCTTTGTGATGTTCTCAGTAAATTCTTTTCCTTAGTATTTATATGATTTATATACTTATCAGGTTTCAGTAAAAAAAGATGGCTCAAATGGTCAAATTAAAAACAAAGAGCAAAGCACAATTAAGAGCAAATACAACCACCACTGCTTATATCTAATCAGCACTTGTGCTAAATAATCGTTAATGTTTGTATGCCTGCTAAATGTCTTGCAAGCCTTTCCTAAGCTGTCCTGAAGACCTGCATAATAATGCATATGATGCATTACCCGCAATGCTCTCTTGCGCCAGTCTGTTTACGCAACTCCATTTCCTAGTACCTCTGATGCTAGAAATCGGTGCCTTAGATATCTCTGTTTGAGTGAGGTTCACTGCAATGGGCAACATGGCATGTGCTATTCCTTCTGATGCATCTCCCTTCCCACCTTCTAGCCATTGGCTGCCATGATGGAGGAGGAAACCGAGGCTCCGAAACAGGAGGGTGAAAAACCCGAGGGAGGTAAGTCAGTGCCAGGCCTTGAAGGACGGGCTCCCCGAAGGCTGTGCAGTTCAAACATCTGTCAGGCTGCTAACAGGATGCAGACCAATTACAGAAGAAACAGATGAACAGTCAGTCGTAAGGGAGGGACAAAAATGGTTCATGAAAAATAAAACCTTTCAGCCTCACTCTATCAGCTGCAAAATGGCAATGCCTGTGCGTACACTCAATAGTTTCGAAGCCCGGCAAGCACTAACAATCCCCAAAACTCTGAATTAGTAGTTCTCAAGTTGCCTTGTACTGAAGTTGTAGTTTGTGAGGAGGACGCACGCTGCTGTTATTGCCTGAGCTGTGTTTTCAACAATTCAGTGCAAATGGGCAGGGAAAAGCAGAAAGTGGTCTGAGGTGTATAATTCAGCCTCCTGAGCTTCAGGACCTGAGGCTCTCAGCTTTATTTTAAGAGGCAAGTTTCATTCTTATATCTCCTAAGAGAGGTTTGACAGGTGCAGGAAGCCCCTGATGAAATTTCTGAAGCAAGAAGGAGGCCCTGTAAGTTTTCTGGAGATCAGAGGGCAGTTGATTAGCAGCAGAAAAATTATGCAAAATAACAATATGCAGCTAAGCAATTTTGCATATAATGTGGGCAGATTGAAGTACTCAGCCTTCGTGGTGCAGAATGGTTTTGTCTCTGATATTCAAGCCCACCACACCCCCTTTCTTTTACTCCATCTCCCTTTTCCTTTTCCAGTCCAAGGAGCAGAAGGAACAGTGGAAATGAATGGGTGGGAGGCTGTCCAATCTGCTGCCTGAGGCAACTGCCTCAGTTGGCCTCAACGAAAGGCCAATCCTGGTTGAAATGGTGGGTGAACTCATGAAAATGGCATGTTTAGCCATCATTTGACTTCATGAAGGTGACACACATAAGATCTCAGTTCTGAAAGATGTGGCGTGAGAAGCAGCCTGAACTTGAGCTCTGAGAACACTGCTGGGGACAACACTGGCCAATGGGTTTTGGAGGGCAGCATTCTGTCAAACAACGTTGGCGCATGTACTAGATGTTGTTTCCTGGGCGTTCTGGCACAGTCTGAACCACTAGAATGACCCCATTCCTTTTTGCAGGTCTGCCAGGGGCCCTTTAGGGTAGTAAAACTTTTGACCGTTATCACTAGGCACAGGATCCAGCAATGACCGTGCACATTTGTACATGATTACACAAATGGCAGGTTGTTTTTAGAGTGCTTGTTTGCAGTTCTCAGGAGTTGGAGACAGAACAGGGAGGGGTCTTTGCATCAGGCCCAGGGGAAAATACTGCTGTCAGTCTCTCCCCCAGGGCAAAGTTAACCGGAATGTATACGCTGTAAGAGCAGGACTGTCTGCTTGCCCAGAAATGCATACATTGCTGAGATTATGCCTTTTAGCAATGCTAGACTAAAGGAAGAAAGTGCCCTCTGACCAGATCTAGTATTCTATGATGACCTTGAACAGCAGACATAGATTGGACTTGAATGTTCATGGGCAATGCATGGTCAAATTACATAAGCTAATTGGGTGGGAGGGAAGGCAGAGGGTACTTGCATATGGCAAAATGAAAGAAATGGCCACATTTCTTCTGCAGAATCCATGTTACTCTGGAATCATTTTTTTTTTTGTTCAACACAGAGATTAGCCTTTGTCTTATCTCTTTTGTGGAGTCACAGGGGTTACAAAAGGTTTCTGAAGCCGGTGACGCAGTAAAAGAGTTACGTCAGAAACAAATGATAAGCACAGCATTGAACAAGATACCTTAAGAAATCAAAGCCTCAGATGCTTGTGGAATTCTAGTGTGGAAATCCACCTTTCTCTTATGTGAGCAGGATAACTGAAAACAAATTAAAAATTGGAGGGCACTGGTTGGCATTAATACAAACATATTTGGTATTAAAAGAGAGCAAATCTATCTTGGTTTCATTACTTGCTGTTTTACAGCCTCATGGCTTAAAATTAACCTTGTAATACTTCTTGCAAATATAAAAGAGATGCAAAGTGGGTTATTTATATTTATTTGGCTTATGTATTTATACCTGCCCTTTAAAAATTGGGGTTTTTAAAGTACAGCAACTTACAATAACAGTACAGTGAAAACTCCAATAAAATATCACAACAGCAGTTAAAACAGCAGCATAAATGCAGGGATTAAGAGAGATATATTTTTAAAGGCCTGGGGAAATAAAGAGAGACTTCTGAATCCTTCCTGCTTCTAGGAAATCCAGAAGGACAGAAGCCTGAGAAAAACACCCCAGATGACAAGGTACCTTCTTACCCCTTTCCTCTTTGGGGCTAGGGGTGGGTGAAGAGATACTATGTGCCATTCCTGAAAAGAGCTGCTGGGAAGTCCCACTCCTCAATGCCTGATGTGTGTGGTGTAACTCAGCTGGGTCTTTCCCCAGCTGCTTCGTTAATTGAAATGGCTGCAGGCAACCTCTGAGAGTTCTCCACACAGTTCAGGTTTTTTATGGACATTTGAAGGAGCATGGGGACATTCTCCTGGCAAGTCCCTATATGGGAATTGGCCACTGTATGTGTGTGGCACTTATTTGTGTGCCCTGCCCCGAAATGGAACAAGAGAAAAAGCTGGGAGGGATGTGTTTGAGGCAGGTTGCCTCGGAAGTCTTGGCCAGGCCCTTCTCTTTTGAACCCTTGAGCAGACCTCAGGCTTTCTGGCTCCTGTCAAGAGCTCCACTGGCCAGTCTTCATGGGTTCCTTTCTTCTCTTGGACAGAATAAGAAGCAGCAGGCTGGGTTCCCACAGTCTCACTACTTCATTGCCCTCTATCGCTTCAAAGCCTTGGAGAAGGACGACCTGGATTTCCAGTGAGTGCTTAGGAGCCGGGGTGGGTGTCAAACATACCTGGCTTAAATCTCTCACTGCCTAGCAGGGACAAGGCCCAGTGTAGAAGAATTTGGATCGCGTTTCGATATACTTTGCCAATTTTGTGGTAACACTCTAAGCTCAAAACTAGCTTTGCACAAAAAAATTCTGCAATTTCTAAGCTGAAAGACTTCTAAAAGATTGCAGTGGAAAAAGAGTAAAACTGTCCAACCTAATCTACACACATTACTGCTCTTATCATTTAGGAGAAAGTGTGGAATATAAATGGGATGGACTAAGTAAGAAATGAGGAACTGAGCCAGTACTAGGCTTGCATAGTTTGATTATTTTGAAAGATTGTCCCTTATTTAAGAACAGCAGAGGCCTGTGGAACACAATGGTTATCCCCCTTTGTTTACTACTTGAAGTGCAAGCTATAAATGTCTCTCAGAGAAGCTCATAAAGCTTTAATTCAGTGTCACCTTACTTCATAACTGCAATCAAGCGACACTGAATGAGTCTGGCATCTTACAGAGGACATTGATCATGCTGGAACTTGACACGCCATGCTGCTGTGCCTCAGGACCAGAGATATCATTTGGGCAGGGCAACTGGGGAAACTGCCTTGGGCCTTGTGCTTTCATGATGGCTATAATAGGAGGGCTGTGCACTGGTTGAATTGCCCCAGGCCAACACCCTGCCTTTATCCTTCAAGGGAGGACTCTGTGAGTTGGGAAACTTCTTAGGGATTAGGAAGGCCAAAGAGAAGAATGGAGTGAGGAGAATGAAATAAGCAACTAAGTCTTATGAAAGCAAACTTGGGCCGAGTGAGCAAGGACAGTAGGGTCCCACCAAAACCTGCTCTAGTTGCTGCTTCCATCAGCAAGGTCTTCCATTTAGGTTTGTAGTGATGTGAGAAGGAGGACAATGGCACACATTGTCTTTTGCTCAGCAACCTCTAATGCTCATGGACTCCTCCTTTATCTGGGTGAATAGTAATAAGAGTGGTGCAGGGAGATTTGCTTCTGGCCGTCTTGGTCCCAGGCTATAGAATGTTTGTGGGCAGCTCTGAATGTACACACACACCTATTTTCAGCAATAATTTCATCTTGAGCCCTCTCTTTCAGCCCTGGGGACAAAATTGCCATTGTTGATGACTCCAATGAAGAATGGTGGCGGGTAAGGAGTGGGCTCATTGGGAACAAGGAGAGGGCAACTGTGTTTCTGCTTTAGGGCCAAGTGTTGCTATTTTGGAGCAAAGTTTTGGATTTATTATGAGCTGATGTATTTTAAAAATTCTTCAAAACTTAAGGCAGAGGCAAAAGCATTGCATTTGAACTTCGCCTCAGATGTAACTTTTGAACGAGATTCGTTTGACTTTACTCGCAGCAGTCACACTCTGCTCTTTCAGTGCATTCAGTATAGTTTACATGACACAGTTAAATTTTTTCAATGGTTTATCCATCATTAGGTAAACTCTAACAATGCCATTATCCAATCAAAGGATGAACGAACCATTTCTATGACATCACTGTTCCCAGGCACCTGTTGCTTGTGGTGGCTGAAATGCCCAACGCCAGCATTCAGATTTCCTATCCTTAAGACTGCAACCAGAGCTGAAGTATTGACAGCCACCACAATCAACAAGTACAAAGATGTTAATGGATCTTGGAGAGAAAGGCAGAGCGGCAGTCAGGTGTGGAGGCTCAACAGACTGTGTGAGATTGGTGCGCTGCCGATTGCGAAACTGGGTCTTATTTATAATTCTGTGGAAAGGCTTCTGATCTTTTAAACAGAATTTTCTTACAAACTCCGGGTTCTTGAAAAACACTATGACAATGAAACCAGTTTAATATTCATTTACGTTTCTTCAAATGTCATTAAAATTTAAATTTTTACATTACATTTCACTTAAGGATCTAATTACACATTATGGTCAAAAGTGTGTCACGGAGCCTCAACACTATTGGCTGTTAAAAAAACACCTTTGGGACAGATACAAGGAACAGAGAAGCAGCAGAGGAGAGAATGTGCTACGTGCTTCATTCTTTTTGTCCCCTGTAATTTCTGTACAGTACTCCAAATTGCTACCAAGTGGCTTTTCCTCAGAATGTGTTGATGTATCTGCAGAGGGATACTTGCAGAGGAGAACCTGGGTACGAAAATGCCTACCCCTCTTAACCCCAACCAGCTTATTTCTGGTCTTAGGGCAAAACCAGGAAAAAAATGGACTGAGGGGAGAAATATTGAGAAGTTGGTGGGCGGGGAAAAGATTAAGCACTGCATCCTCCTATTTTTCCCTGCAAATGATCCCACCCCACTACTTCCTCATCCTTAGGAGGCAACCACAGGGTTGCAAACGCCATGTTTGTTTTGTAACATGCCCTTTCACTGTCACCCTAAAACATGTGACAAGCCCTTTCTTGCTTGGGCAAGAAACTGAATGTTTCTGTTGAAGAGCTTAAAGAACCCTTTTGTACTGGAAGTCCTTTTCCCTTTGAAAGTGGTGATTTAGTGTAAGGGCTCAGTAGCTTTTCTCTGGCAATGCTCATTGTAATGTTGCCCTTTTAGAACAGGCCAACTCATTACAGTCTCTTGGAAATTGCTGAATGAGAAACCAGGATGTAAAGAGTGATAGCTGATGTATGTTTTAGGAGAGGAAGAAATAGAAATCGACATATCATGTTAGCCAGAGTTTCTATCCTGACATCTCTTTCACTAGTTTGTGCATGTTTGATGGTGGGAAAAGGCTGTCTGAGTGGGGAGAGTTAAATTGACAATTGTCAAGAATTTTTTTTCTTGCTATTTTTCAGGAAACAAATACTCTCAATTATATTAAACCTGCCCTGTTTGTTGTCAGTCATGGTGGGGGGAGGGATTGACTCATCTCCATGTGTGTCTCTCTTAGGGTAAGAAAGTTGGGGAGATTGGGGACAAAATTGGATACTTCCCACCAAACTTCATTATCCGGGTACGGGCTGGAGAACGGGTGCACAAGGTGCTGCGATCCTTTGTAGGCAACAAAGAGATTGGGCAGATCACACTAAAAAAGGATCAGGTACGTTGGGTCCATGGTTGGCAACCTTCAGTCTCGAAAGACTATGGTATAAGCCTACAGCACCCGGTATTCCCATGCGGTCTCCCATCCAAGTACTAACCAGGCCTGACCCTGCTTAGCTTCCGAGATCAGACGAGATCGGGCATGTGCAGGGTAACAGTTACTGCCCACAACCAGAATGCGCATTTGTTCTCTCTCTCTCTCCCTCCCTCCACCTTCCTTATCCTAATGCAGGGGTGCCCAAATCCCAACCCGGGGTCCATTTGCAACCCTCAAGGACTCCCAATCCAGCCTGCAGGGAGCCCCCAGTCTCAAATGAGCCTCTGGCCCTCTGGAGTCTTGCTGGAGCCTGTGCTGACCCAGTGCAACTGCTCTCAGTGTGAGGGCAGCTGTTCAACCTCTCACGTGAGCTGCAGGCTGAGGGCTCCCTCCGCTGCTTGTGTGATGCCGCAGCGGCAGCAAAGGAAAGGCCGGTCTTGCTTTGTGCCTTTTATAGGCCTTGAGCTATTATAAGACCTTCATTCGTTCATAAAAGTTTCATCTCTAATATGTCGATTTATGTAAATTTATTCAAATTTGAAATGTAAATTCTTTTTTTTTCGGGCCTTCAACACAGTGTCAGAGAGATGATGTGGCCCTCCTGCCAAAAAGTTTGGACACCCCTGTTCTAATGCATACTGCTCTGAATAGCAAGAACCATGAATAGGTGTTTTTTTTGGGGGGGGGGGGGGTCAGCGGGAACACTGGCTCAAGTCTTTGATCTGTAGGATCTTTTCCTTTGTAAGCAGGCACAAGTGTTTCCTCACAATATTTTATATATTTTTCAAAGTTTGTATCTCATGTTTTCATACGATTATTAAATCGTATGAAAATGCCATATCTGATTCAAAATGTCTAACATATTAATGCAACTTAAAAGCTTCTGGATTTGAGAGAGATGCTTCCACTCTTGTTCGTCTTGTTAGCCAGAAAACAGGACAGTGCAAGGAAGCTTACCAACGCAACCAAACTTGTGAGTTTCTCAGTTTTGCAGTTTCCAGGGCTTTACATAGAATGAAAAAGATACATTGACTATGATATACATCTATCAATAGAATGGTCAGTTTTTCTTTTCAGTCCACATTTTACACACATTCAGACGTGGCCCGTTCCATGTGTGGGCCACAGTGGGAAAGCGAATGCTGGGCTAGATGGGTCTGTGACCTGGTCAATTGGGCTTTCCTTATGTAAATACATGATATAAATGTGATGTCCATGTGTTGTCCTCCACTGGCTTTCATTTTCACCCAATTTTGTATTCTTCTTCACTCTACTGTAGATTGTGGTGCAGAAAGGTGAGGAACTGAATGGGTACGTGAAAGTCTACACTGGTCGCAAAGTGGGGCTCTTTCCGGCTGACTTCCTGCAAGAGATTTGAGCACCAACCCTGGCATTTCCAATGGTTTCATAGCCAGGGCCGGAAAGGGCCAGGTTGTTTCCTTGGAGAGAGATTCTGAACCGCCAACGACTCTCTGCAATGGAGTTGGGCTCTGCAAGTGCATGTGGCCCCAAGTGAAAATATCCTACTGCCTGTATTTCTGAGCTAGGATTCAAGGCAAAGAGTGCATAATTCTGTCACCTCAGGAGCCTCATTGCTCCTCTGTGCTCTTGAACTCTGTGGTTTGGTGATGGCGGATCCCAAAATGGATTTAGTTGCTGTCCCTTGATGATGGTAGCCGTGGAGGTCCTGGGACATTGCCAAAACTGTTCTGCTTCCTGTCTGCAAAGGAAGTGGATGGACTCATTATTCACCTTGACTGGTAGACTTGGCATTTTGCTGCTGCCTTCTGCAGGTAGCACTAAGCTTGTGTGCCTGTGTTTACTCAGAGACCAATGGCTATCCCTTTGCGGGCGGGGGGCAGGCCTGGCTCCCGGTGTTGCTTGGACTGCTTAGATTTTGTTATGTTTTGCCAATATATGTTATATCTCAACCCCCAACAACCTACCTACCTTGACAAAGCAGCCGGATTGGTGTTCCAGTGAGATGGCCTGATTGCATGAAAGGTTGAGGAGCAGTCAAGCTCCTCTTATGTTGAAGTACCTCTCACTATTATTCTCTTCCTCCTAATGTTGTGAGTTGGATTCTTTTCCAGTCGTCCTCTTTTGGTGATCGTCCATTATGAGGGAAACCTGATGTAGTAGATGAATGCCTTTTTTTTGGCAACATTCATACACTTCTGTGCACACAACTGACATGTCATAACTTTCTTTGTTGACATGAGGTAGGGGACGTGAACAAAGGAAAATGTAGGATTGCCTTGTTCATCCCCTATATTGGTGCATGGCACCCCAGTGCCTCTTTAGAGGATGCTGACACTTCCACAACATTCTAATTAGTTGGTCAGGTGGTCTTTTCAGAAATATTTCTTGCACCCCACCTCACACTCCATGCTGCTTTCATACAGTACAGTACTGGGTGATTTATCTGTTGCAGGGCCAGGGACTAGTCTAGCTGAGCCAATGCTATTTGCACTCCCAGGCGGACTCCTGGTGTGACTCTTAATGTGCAAGTCCATGAGTTGCTTACCAGCTTTCTCTCTGCACTTGAACTCAGGATTTTGCTGCTGCTTCCTTATAACTCTAGGTTTCTTAAGTAGACCTGTTGAGATGAACTGGTGAAGTCCAACTTTCTTAGTTAAAATTGAGACTTTCTGGCATGATTGCCTGCTCTTCACAAGTATCTAAGTAGTATAGAACCAAGCGCCAGAGTCTAGTCTGAAGTCCTAAATCCCCAAGGCAAAACTCAAAGTATGACTCAAAAAGGAAAAGGGCTTATTTAGGAAAAAGAGAAGAAATAAATAAATCAGAAAAAGAAAATAAACCCAAAATGTCATGCTAGTTAATGATTGTCAAAGGTTGCATGTTAAAAGCTAAAGAACAAGGATTATGTAGCTATCAAGAATATTGAGTCAGTTTCAGGAAGATGCCAGTACACTGTCAGGCCTTGAATGCAATTTGCTTTTTTTGTACACAACACAAGCATTTTTCTGTATCATTTAGGTATGGGGGGGAATGGGACAGAAGGGAGAACAAAGGGGGACTTTTCTGTTGCTAAGTACTTGGCCTCTTATCTAAAATGAATTCGTGTTAGCTTTGGTCTCTTCAAGCATTGTGAACTCATTGTGATTTATCAGCCCTGACTGTGCATGGGTTAGATTTCAACTTTACCCAAAGAGGTTAGGTCTGAGTCGTGTGTAGGCAAGGAGGCATTAGTAGGATTAATTTAGAATTGTTAGGTTATGTGAGCTATGGAAACACTTCCTGCAATCTGGCTAAATGAAATGTTTTGTGGAAAGAAAAAGTGTACACGTGGATGCAAAATGTCTTTGAATATATATCTTCAGTTGACTATCTGGAATTCCTCTGTACTGCAACCGTGAGTGGGTTTTGTGATATGGGAACTGTCAGTGAAGATGGAGGTAGTTTGACTAAGGCAATACAAGTTGAGCATTTTTTTTTTGTCTAATACAAGCATAATCCAATGTCTCCATCACCCTACCTGCCTCTTGTCTCATTTACAATATGGTGATAGGAAGTGATGATAAACCACTGTTTTGGACATGAACACGTTTTGAACATCTGTCCAGGGACCTGTGCTTCTCAGTGACAAGAGTGAGGGCATGTATCACGTGGGTGCAAGAGAGAGTTCACACTGCCCAGGTGGAAATTTGGTGTCTGGTGCCAAGTTTAGCATCCTGAGGATCTCAAGGTTTGTGCGTGGTATTTTTGAACGCAGGCTTTTAACCTTTAAACCACAGGAGACAAACCTGTAAACAGATCTGGTGGAATTTCAAGTGGGCATGAATTCCAATTATCCAGGCATGGGACTTCCATGCACATATTATTTTATAATGGGAATATAATATTAAGGCAGAGTTATTATTCTGGCGGAATAAGCGATCTTAAAAACAGGAAACAAAATGCAGCTTTCTTTAACTGGTTCAGGTTGTCACAGAATTTGGACAATCCTGGAGAAAAAATTTGCATTGCAAGGCACAACATCCAACGGAGTAATGAAGTTGCTATTTGGAAGTCTGGCAATTGCACACTTCCACAGGGCAGAGCATTTTCCAGATGATGCAGTGGTCTGGAAAACTGGGTTCTAGCATGCGGCTGGCTGGCTGGTACAATACCGAAACTTTGACCTCTCCCTCGACCACTAGATCTATTTTCAGAAAATCCCTGCTCCTGCTCTTTCTTGCCTAGTGGAAACAGAGATGCCAGAGCCACGTCCCTGACTGGAATGTGAAACCAGAGAGCATGGCTGGGAACTGGAGCTCTGCCTGCTGGTGGCCATGTATGGGAGCCGCAGAGACAGGTGCAGTTGAATGTGTTGATTTCCATAGTTTACGTCACTGGAAAATTCATGGGGAAGGAGGAGGGGCTGAGCTTTTTGATGCTGAGCGGACAGGTGCAGCCTGTCTGCTAGTGGTGTCTGAATTGCTGCTAGGGTCAAGCAAGAGGATAGTGGGGGGGGGGGGATTTCTAGCAGTGACAGCTGTTAAGTAGAAGATGCAGTTATATGATCTTCTACCTCTAGAGGGCACTAGTACCCTTCAGGACTTGGCAACTGGGTTTGTAGTAGAATAACTTTTGGAGCTCAGCCTCCTCTGCTTTCAGTTCTTTGCCCCACCCCTGCTACTGTAGCATATTGTAGTATGAAACTTTTAAAATAAAAATCCAGGAAGCATATTATGACAGTGGAAGAGTTTGAGGCACCTCCAGAGACATCTGCTACAGGTCTTGCGTTAGTTTAATCTGGCCCTGGTTCAACTCCCAATGGCGCCACTGCCCTTGAATCCAGGGATCACAAGTACTGAGACTCTGGAAGTGATCTGCTGTCCTTGAAGATTTCGTTCTCTCCTGGAAGTCTGTGAGATCCAGAAGGGACATTCCACAAAGCCACCAGCCTGTCTTCCCGGATGGAGCTGCTCTCCTGTGGTTCGATTGAATGAGCGAATAGGGTTTGAACAAAGCATGACTGTGTGGTGTAGGTTGGAAACGCCTGCAAAAACTCTATGATCCCTTTGCCTCTGTCTTTAAAACACACATGCAGAGCAACAGAACATACACTGCTGTGCAAAAAGACCCGTGACCCATGCTACTTTGGCTACTAGGTTAATCTGGCACTGGGTTGGGCTAGGGGACAAAAATCCAGGGCACCTCCGTGGGCAGAAACGTCCTGGGGCAGAACTGAATGGCACCGTACTTAGTGCTTATCCTTTCATTGTCAGCTGGTGAAGCAGAGTGGCGAAGACCGAGCAGTTCTGGGTATGTGAAGCGGTTAAAAAAAGATCCTATTCAGAAAATTAACAAGTCTCCTGCACTAAGGGCCCAATCCTACCCAATTTTCCAGTGCCACTGCAGCTGTGCCAATGGGGCATGCACTGCACCTTGTGGTGGGGCAGCAGTCATAGAGGCCTCCTTAAGGTATGGGAACAATTGTTCCTTTACCTTGGGGCTGCATTGCAATTGCACCAGTGCTGGAAAATTAGATAGGATTGGGCCCTTAGTCCCCTACTTAAATAAGGTTAGGTTCCAGGTATCTGTAAAGTCAAAACATCCAGTTCTTGCCCACCCAGTGCTACTATGCCTGTGTGAAAGCACCACTGAAGGTCATTCAGAACCTGCACGAAAGCGCCAACACAGCCATTCGTAGATGTCCATAGCCTGGAAAGCCAGTGTAATCGTAATTGTCATTTGTGTAGCAGTTTTGAGCAAATCCTACCTTTCCCAGCATTCTTTACAAATTGTCCTTCCACTACTTCCTTTTTCCTCACTCCTCCGACCCTCAATTATTGCAGTTAGCGGGGAGGTGGCATCTGAGGCTTTGTTTGAAGTAACTGGGTGTGAGATTTGACAGTAATGGAATGTAGCCATGAAGGCTGTGACTTGTGACTTGCCGTACCAAAGGCAGCCAGAGGTTGTGGCTTGGTGGATGCTTGAAATCGCTTCTTCTTTGTGTGTTTGCTGCCTGTGGGGAGGTTTATCGTGGCCCTGGGGTGGGCCCACTATTTTCTCTCTGGAAACAGTGTTAGGCATGGTGCGTTATAAGCTGTGCGGGCTGGTAATGACAGCAATCTGTTGGAGGGATCTAGGTGACCCAGCCAGAAATGGGACAGAACACACCTTCTGGGCAGGTAGTTGTATGTGTCACCTAGAAGGTGGCTGAACACTGCTGTTTGAGAACTTAAGTTATAGATAGAGACAGTCTAAAACAATTTAATTTTTACATGGATGGCGGTGTTATCCTTTTTTTAAAAAGGGCTAAAAGCGGTGTTATGTGTTTTTATTCCAAATTAATATTTTAGTCAATTTTAAAGCATTTTATCTAGCATAATCACCATTGTATAGGTGGTACATATGTGTTTTATGCCTGTGGCTGTATAGCCATAGGAATAAAACATAAAACACATCACACGCACACAGGTATATAGTCAACTAATGAATTAAACGTACAGGAGCTGTTTAAGATTTGCATGCTACTTGTATGAACATCCACAGTGAACCCAATGGTGCTAAACACAAACAAACAAAGACATTGCCAAATTAAAGCATTGAGAAGATATCAACTTGAACCCAGCAGAATTGAACATAGCACTGAATTGCTATGGAAACAAACTGGTTTTAAAGTGCGGGGAAAACACACACACACACACACACACACACCCCAACATGGCAAAGAACCATTAAACATTTGCTTACGCCTGAGTAAATGCAAACATATAGCTCAGTTTTGCTTTCCATTGGGTTCAATACATTTATCAGCTTGGAGGGAGGGACTTACTTCTTGAGTGTTTTTGAGGCCTGCGTTCATTGGATTGGGACCATTCTGGTGGTGGTACATTCCTCTTGGCCTGCCCTTTCCGATGGACCAAGGCATGGCCGCCTGTTCACAAGTAAACGCAAACTGTGGCTCAGTTTCTCTGTCCATAGGGCTCCATGCATTTTTCTTAGCAGATTCTGAGCAAGCTCGAAAGACTCTACAGCCAGTGAAAGCAACAAAGCTCCCAGGGAGTCAAGGGCTTAGAAACGCAGTCAGAAACACTCAGGACGATCCACAGACATTCTGCAACCACTTTAATAGGTACATGGCGGTGTTGCTTCATTAATTGAGCAGAATATAAGCCCAATTTCACATTACTAGTTGGCATCCTTCAGTCTCGGAAGACCACGGTGTCACGCTCTGAATGGTGGTCCTGGAACAGAGTGTCCTCTCCAGTGTGTGAAGCCTGGGTAAAGTAGGTATGGAGGGTAGGCTGTTACCCATGCAGCAATCCCCCCTCTCCACGTCGCTGAAATGATCCAATGGAAAGGCAGAAGCCAATACAGTTGGTTCTAGCGGCGTCGCAGGAGTTGCCAGAACGTGACTGTGTTCAGCCATGAACTGCCTCAGGGACTCCGGCTCCGGATTTTGCCTCGATGTTGACTCCTGGAGCCTTTTCCATAACTGGATGTAGCCACAAGGCAGTGGAGGTTTGGGATCAGAGTTTTCCTTCTCTCAGATGAGCTGCCTTCCCAGGCCAAAGAGTCCCATCTACCCGGTGGCTGTTTAGTCGCCTCTTATGACAAGTACAGCCAAACTGAGGGCCTATTCTTATCCCCAGCCCCCAGGGGAAATTTCACATTATGGTGGTGTTATTTCTCAAATACCGTTTTAGGTTGCCTATAACTAGACTGACCCTAGTCACAGAGACTGTATTAAAGGAGGGGTCCCCAAATTGGTGGCTTTGTGAGTTGGTGGTGGGTGGGTGTGGATAGAATGACTGGGAAAAAGAACCAATGATTTCATCGAGTCGAAGCCTCTGTGAGGCTGGGCTGAATAATATCTTACAACCAGCAAATTATTTCCCAGATTTTTTTCTAGGGAGTCTCATGAGGAGGAAGGAGGATCCACACCCTCCCTAGGCAGCCTTATTTAGTTTCTGAACTGTGCTTATAGTCAGCAATTTTTTTTCCTAATATTGATCTTAAGTCTCTTGTCCTGCCATCCAGATGGCTTTTTGCCCTATACAGCCAACAATTGCTCTCTCTCTCTTCCCTCTGGTATCTATATCTCTGTAAATATTTCAGTACTATCATCATATCCCCTCCCTTCATTCTTTTTCTCTCTGGGGTTATACACTGTTTCAGCTTTTATCTCCCAGGCTTTCATCATATGAATTGGGCAGCACATTATTTCTAGTTTTGCCAATAACTTATGGGACTGGTGAGGTCCAGAAATGAACACAGGCTTCGAGGTGAGGGTGACTGCACCCTTATCAGCTTTTCACAACCAGAGAAACTTAACATGCAAAGGCTTCTAAATCCCTATACCTCCATGATGAAGGAAAGCTTCATCACTTGAATTCAGTTGGCGTGTCCAGTAAATAGGGCCTTCTCAGTAGTGGCACCAACGCTATGGAACTCCCTTCCCCCTGACTTAAGATTGGCTCCCTCTCTTGAGACCTTTCGGCGAGGCCTGAAGACCCTTCTGTTTAAACAGGCCTTCTGAGTTCTCGGCCTTTTAACATCTTTTTAACATCTTTTAATATTTTTTACAGGCCTGATTCTTTTATGACTTGCTGCTGCTCTATGCTCTTTTTACCTATTTTTTACTCTGACTGCTGTTTTTTATGATGTATTAATATGTTTTTATTTGTTTTTAATTATGTTTTTATATGTTGTAAGCCGCCTTGAGTCCCTTTGGGGAGAAAGGCGGGATAAAAATAAAGTTGTTGTTATTATTATTATTAAAAGTAATGCCCTGGTTTTGTATGATCACCCTATTAAATGCTTTGAATCGTTTTTTGAATCATGGACCACCCCACCTTAAAAATTAAGGCAACAAAGCACAGTCCTAAAGAAAGAGGTGACAGTGACAGGTTGGATTTTACTCAATGTTGAAAAGGCTGCAGTGATTGCTTAGGAATGAGGTGTGGGGCTTTGGAGCTCTGCTTGGCAATGAAGAAGGCTTCCAGGTTGCTCTGGTCTGCTTTAGGCAGACTTCCCACTAGCTTCCTTTCCTGGCTTATGTCTATCTGCAAGGGAGGAGAACTCGAGTCAGGTGACTCGAGTCCAAGCAGCAAAAACATGTTTTTGCTGACTTCTGCAGACTTGAGTCATCTGCGTCAATGGCATGGGCATTGATTCGAGTCTGAAGCCACTAACTCAAGCCCCTCACATCCACTGGCACTCGGTCCCATGCATGCAGAGTCTGTCTGTGTCTGGGTGTGCTTGCTTATTTTTTTGTGACATGAAAGACCTCGTGGGACCATCATTCAGACCGGGCAAGCAGCAGGGAAGTTCCAGCCAGGAGGCAGGGAAGGGTTAATGTTTGGCTTTTGCTTAAAACAGGAGATGGGGGCGGGAGGTGGGAGCTGCTCTCTTTTCCAGGGACCAATGACCATGGACAAAGGATGAGTGGTCTAATTTCTTTCTTTGGATGAGGTAGGGCAGAAGGAGGAGTCCAAGGGGCTTCTTGCCATAGAATTGGCTGGAGAACCAGGGAGGTGGGGAAAGGTGGAGGGCAAGCCAGGGGGAGGCAGTTTGTAGTGATCATGCTTTCCAAACACATGGCTCCTGTGAGCTCCGTTGTTACTTGGAAGGCTTATTGAATGACCGGTGCAAATGGGAGTACTTCTGAACAGAGCTGCAAAGGATCAGGTTGCACTGGTAAGCCTCCCAGCTGTCGCACATGACCCTCCTCCCTCTTGCTGCTTCTGTCCCTGCTCTCACACAGTCTGTCCCACCCTTCCTACCTGGTTTACAGATGGGACAGGGACAACAGGGGAGTGGCTAAAGAGAACGCAAACACCCCCCCCCCCGCAGCAGTTCCATTTTTTTTCTGCAAAAGTGTGTCTGGCACTTTAAAGGGAACAACTTGTGACTCGAGTCTTTTTGAGTCACTAAAATGCTCTGGGCAACTTGGAAAGTTCACCCATTAGGATTTGTTTTTTGACTCAAGTCATGGGGGGCAGAGACTCATGACTCAAGTCAAGCCTTGCTTGACTCACCCATCCCTGTCTATCTGCCTAAGGGGCCATGACCAGTTGCTTCTCTTGCTTTATTTTGCTCTCTCTGTCTCTGGGTGTGTGTGTGAGAGACACCGCACTTCCAAGAGTCCTCTCTGCCAAGCAACTCCCCTCACAGCAAGCCAAATGCTTCCTGAAAAATAATCCCACATCTTGCTTGTAGACGGTAGCAGAGCACTGCACTGCCCTCTAGTTTACCCCATAGCAAGCTGGGACTTAAGGAAGAAAGGAAGACCCATGTGGTGCTTTGATCTGAAGGTTTTTCTTCAGCTTCCATAGACTTTCTCAATGGGATGAAACCTTGACAGTGAAGTCTCACACCCCTTATTTGCTTTGATACCTCTGGAGCTGGTCATTAATGGTTATGATGATAACACTTTTATGCCAATAAAGGTCTTACTGACTGACTGATGATACACACTGCCATGTCAGATTCCACTGGGCCAAGGGAACCTTTTGGGGTCTGGTAATGGGAGTTGTATCATGGGAAAGAGAGCGTGACTATCTCTTGAACAGTCTCCTTTGGGATCAGAGGCGCAGGTGAAGTGTTCCATCTTCTGGCCACTAGATGGCACCCCAAACCTTCTTAACCTATCTTCCAAACTTGTCCAGATGCTATTGAACAGGCCATTAGTTGTGGGGCTGTGGTTGAATCTGTAGGATTTCTTACACACAGAAACTTCCATGGGCTTCCTTAATCCCAGCCCTCGCTGTAGGGTTCACAGGCTGCAAAGCAGATAGGCGCCATATATCCTTGAAGCCATATAGTTGCAGTTTAAACCAATCTGATGGGATAGAAGCATAGAATAATAAACAGAGTGGGAGACCATGCAAGTACAGCTTCCTCTGTCTCCCATTCCTCTCCCAGTTCCCTCTCTATTCTCTCCTTCCTGCTATGGGGACAACTGGAACCTTGATTGCAACCACAAGTGAGGGATAAGTGGCTGAAGAGGCCAGGATAGGAGAAGCCCCAACTCCATCATTGCCCATGTCCTTGGCATTCTTAGGGCACATGCAACCACTTGTAAATATCCGCCTAGGTCTGATACAAGAGCTAGCTTTGCTAGCCAAGTGATTGGCCCTCCACCCCATAGTTACATTCAGAGATATTTCACACACAGTTTTTCCAGATGTTTTAGGTGAACTCCAAAAAACACAAAAGGGTTGAATGTAGCAAGCATGTTTGCAATCCTGTGTCGATCATACAGGTGCACTAGTTGGGGAGGTGTGACTGCAAAGGCAGTTGATGAAGACTTGGCCTCAGCGTAGGCAGATCAAGACTCAGTTCAGCAACTACAGTCTCTTTCTTTCGTCCTGTCCATTGATTAGTTTTAACTTTTGCAACACTGTTTTGCTATAACTTTTTATCTCGTTGTTTATCCTTGCCACAGTCATGTGAGGTAGAATGATTTGGGGTTGACCAATGAACTTCATGGCCAAGCCACTTCTCTTCCTCCTTTCCACCCCATGAATAGTGGTGTTGTGGGCTGTCATTACTGTGAACCGACATGAAGCAGAGGTTAATTTGTGCCAGGGCTCAGACTTGGCATGGATGCTACTTCTAGCACTCAGACCTGAAACGTATGCATTGAAATGCTGATGAAAATGCCCCTGAGTGGGTACAGAGTGCATTTCTCACCACTGAGTACCAATAGAGACTTTGCGCGTTGGGGGTAAGACTTCCAGAGTGGGTCCACTGCCACTCTTCAAAGAGTAAGCATTGCACTTCAAGCTGCCAGTTGGGACAAGGGGTGGCTTTTTTCCTAGGCCCTGCTTAGCCAGAAACGTAACTGGGTGACCCTGAGCCAGTTGTGATGTCTTACCCTAGGACTGTTCTGAAGAAGATGAAAATGGGGCAGCCCCCATGCATGCTGCCCTGAGCTGCTTGGAGCAGGTGTGCGATGCAAACGGATGAGCAGATCTTAATTCTTGTGGTCCATTTGAAAACTCATGGGAGAATGCTTGTGCATCACTTTGGTTTTTCACGTTTGACTATAGTCATTTTCACGTCCATCTGTGTGGTTGAAGTGCTTCCCTTGTGCTCCCTTGGAGGACTCCTTAGAAGCATACTGCCTCCTGATGTGGGCTTCCTTCTCTCCTTGCCACCAATCCTACCCTAGGAGCCACTGTCTTTCCCCCTTCTCTAACTTTAAGCTGGTTGTCCGGCACCGAGGCTGTCTCCTATTGGTCCAAGGGAAGATATAGTAAACTGTCCATTCAAGTTGCTGGAGATCCCCTTCCAATGAGACTTGAAACCATGAAGCTTGGGAGGCTCAAATTATGGCATTTCCTATCACCACCTGTCCCCATTAAGGGGGCACATTCTGATGGAGAGGAGAGGGGCTGTAGCTGAAGCTTCCTGGTTTCTGGGAGTAGAATGTTCTTGTTTAAAATCCACTCCAGCCTTCTCCGTTTCTTGCTTTGCCCTGAGTCACGCAGGCCTCCTTGCCTCTTGCTGTCAGCCTGTGAACAGAATTCTCTATTTCTCCCTCCTACCCACAGCCGTTTTGCATACACTCTGTCCCAGCGCTGCTCTCCACGCTCAGCCAGTCTGTCACATCTTTAATCTTTCTGCGATCAGGAGCCTAATTAAATTAGCCAGCTTTGTTATACCTTCTTGTAATCTTATTGCCGGCAAATTGCAGCCTTCACAGAATCCCCGAGCAGTCCCCCAGGGGCCTGTTTCTTGCAGCCCACCGCTGATTGCATTGCCGAGACAGGTTGCCATCCTCGTGGGGAGGCATGAAGCCATGCTGTTTCTGTGGCCTGTGTGACTGTGCTAACCAGGAAGGGGTGGCTGCCTGTTCAGATCGTCAAAATAATCATATTCATAGATATGTAAAATCAAAATGCCTCTCACCGTGATGGGCAAGTATGGAGGGAGGATCTGCAGTGGTCCCCAGGAGATGCGTCTTTCCTCTTCTACTGGTTGATGGCAGTGTGATGGGTGCAATGTGCCCTTGCTGTACATTATCCCAATTCTCCACTCTTTAGTTTTTCTCCACAGTAGTGAATAGCGCTATTCAGAAATGTGGGAGAATGGAAAGGGATGCTCTTGCAGGCTGGAGTGTGCTGCTTTTTGTCCCTGGTGAGTGCAAATTTGGGGGCAGCTTACTCTACGCCTTAGCTATGGCCTGAATGGCAACCACTATGTTCTCTTGTACAGAACTCAGTGGAAACCATTCCAAATGGACTCTGTGTCTGTCTGTACTCCCCCCGCCCTGCCCCGCCCCCTGAGTTCTGTTCCTTGGTTATGCTCGAGTTTGATGGAATATTGGAAAGTGATGTAGGGGAAGGATCACATCTGGGCCCACTGATAGAGGTGTGCATTCATTTTGCGACCAGTGAAAAATTGCTCCAATCAGATTTCACATGCACATGCATTCCTCTTCATTATGTAACGGGTTGCAAAGAAGTTATAACTTTTCAGAGCCCTGTTCCTCCCGTTTGACACTCCTTTAATATGGGCAGGATGCTCACCTTTCCTGGTGCTAGAGCTCTCCGCACGTCTGCCTCCTGGCAGCAACCAACTTATTTACCCACAGTGCCCCAGGGTGACCCTTACTGGGGCGGTGTGAGTTAAATAAAATGGAGGCTGCCTACTGATGAGAGGGAAACTCTGGCTGCATTCTTTTTTTAGCTATGGAAATAAGTGGAGGTGACATTTCTAGCATGTTGCCACCATAAATCAGCACGATTTATTTAAAAATGGAAATCAAACAGTGCTGAATGCACTTTGGGGTGTTTTGGCAATGTTTAATCATTGCTTCCAGTCAGTAGGGTACCTTAACATTATTTACCTCTGTATACTGCTTTTACAATCTCCAGAATGGATAGCTCCTTATGTGCAAGCACAGAACCCTGTCCTCTACTGTCTCCCCTACTTGCTATACAAAATGGGCACAATCAGTTGTCTCCTCGGAGCAGAGGCATAAGCTAAATGCAGGTGGCCATCTTTTCTAGCTCCAAGCTTACTTGGAAAAACTCTAGCATGGCTAGCTTGCGGGTAGATGAGACTCGTCAGCCTGGAAAGGCAGCTCATCTAAGAGAAGAAAAACTCTGATCCCAAACCTCACTGCCTTGTGGCTACATCCAGTTATGGAAAAGGCTTCAGGAGTCAACCTCAAGGCAAAATCAGGAGCCGGAGTCCCTGAGGCAGTTCGTGGCTGTACACAGTCATGCTCTGGCAGCTCTTGCGATGCCGCTGGAACCCACCGTATTGGCTTCTGCCTTTCCATTGGACCATTCCAGTGACGTGGAGAGGGGGGATTTGCTGCATGGGTAACAGCCTATCCTCCATACCTTCTTTACCCAGGCTTTGCGCACTGGAGAGGACACTCCAACTTCGCCATACGGCGTAGGCACAACACGGGAAGCAGCAGCGGCTAGCTTGCTAGAACCTATAAAAAGAATGTGACCCAAGCACACTGGAAGCTCCTAGTTATTCTAGTGCTAGAAGCTAAACAAAGACCACAATCCCTGTTCTCTGCTGCCAGGAAGTGGTTGTGTAGGAGTATCGTTCACCCATGGCTACAGGTGGCTGCAACAAAGAAAGTGGAGAAACAAATCTGCAAGCAAAATAGACCATGAACTGAATGTGTGTACCACCAAAAGAATGACACAATAAATGGTGGGGCAAGTGCTACAAAGGAACGGAGTAATGATAATAACAACAATACTTAATATTTGCATAGCACTTCTTGAAAATATTCGTCCCTTCACTTACTGTTGTTTTGATGCTCTCTTGACCACACTGTAAAGCAAGTTCCAGTACCATTCCTATATTGCAGGTAAGGCTAAGAGAGAGCTATCTGCTGAAGGCCACCAAATGAATTCATGGCAGAGGAGAGATTTGGATTGGGTAGTCTTGATTTGCTGCTCAATCTCATTAGCCACATGTGTTGTCTTGCGTGTATGACAGCTGTACTTCAACCTGAGCATGACCACAAGAGGGGTCAAGGGGCAGTGGCCATCTGCGCTTAGCCGTTTGCTTCTTTCCACCCTTGGGCAGCTGAAGAAGACCTATAGTTTGGGCTGTAAAGATAGGGATAGCAAGTGTGGAATTGTGTCTCTGTTTATGAATTGGGAAAGCAAATGGAGTCTTGAGGGATGTTAAAACCTGCCGGAAGAGTTTTTGCATTGTACTTGGCCTTGAGCAACAGATTTCCACAGAAAGAACTCGAGATGTTAGGCAGCCTGTTGGCAGTGCCATTTCTTTACAATGGTTGGTTGGCAACCTTCAGTCTCGAAAGACTAGGGTATAAGCCTACAGCACCCGGTATTCCCAAGCAGTCTCCCATCCAAGTACTAACCAGGCCCGACCCTGCTTAGCTTCTGAGATCAGACAAGATTGGGCGTGTGCAGGGTAACAGTTGCTGGCATTTCTCTACAAACTACTTCCTTAAAGTCTTTGGAGAGTTAACACTTTGGGTTTTTCCGCAGTCACACTGCCTCATAGAATCTGTAGTCCTGAGGCTTCATAGGCAGCTTCTCTCATATGTATGTTTCATGGCCACGCTGTCAATATCCATGAATTAAGTTCCATCCCTATGCAGGAACATGTGAGGCTCCCATCTACTGAATTAGATGACTGGTGCTTCTGAGAGCAAGGCCTGTCCTCCACGTCATCCTCTTTTTCCAATATTTGAATGAGGAACTAGCCTTCTTCCTCAATAGGTGGTAGCACTTGCACAAGAGAGGCTGTACTATGTGTCTTGCTGGATGTTTGAACCAGCAAGTCTGTGGGAATTGTTTGCTGTGGAAATGCGATGTGGTCACCTTGGTAAAAGAATTAAACAGGCTATTGACAGCTAGAACCAGTCCATGAGTGGAGGGAAAGTCATCTTCATGTGTTGAATAGCCTTTCATATTCTAGAGTAGAGTTACGGCATTAAAAACAGATTCCACAGATTCCGAAGGCTCTGGAAATCTTAGCTTCTACATTCAATGAAGTGCAATGGAAAGGGCCCCCCATACATACTGAAGCAGCAGCTGGAATTCAAGCAGACTGTGACCAGCAGGAGGTAGCATGGAGACATCACTGGGACCAGGGGCCTTCTTTCTCCCACGCAAACCTCCCCCAGTGTCTCATTGTCCCCTTAACAAAAGGGTTCCTTCCCACTGCCACTCTTTCACTACACTGAGCTTCCAAGCCCGTTAAGGGCTCTGCTGACAATTCCCTGGAGCTTGTTAGCGCTGGGTGCTTTTGAACTCCTGCACTGCCCCCTTCTCTAGCTTTCTCTCTCTTCCCTTTTTCCACCATCAGTGTTCTTTAATGAAAAGAAAAGGCTGAATGTAAGAAATATTGAAGTTGTGATAAAAACCAGCTCTAAGTTCAAGTAATTATGGCTATTTTGCAGCACCCAAGAACACCTTCGCTGTAGGGTGGGGGCAAGCTGGCTGGAGAAGGGTGAATGGGGTTGGTCAACCTACCTTTAGATTTTAAATGAGAAAAAGCAAAATGCTATAGAAGTGGGTATCAATTGGCTCATTATCAAATGCACAACACCCCTGTCATACCCTTCCAGCTTCTTGGGATCCGTCAGCCACCAATAGGATAGCCAGCTTCAAAAAGTGGACAGGGCTTCTTTTTCTACGCCACACAACTACAAAAGCAATATCTTGTCCTTTGCCATCAAGTGGATTGATTAAATCACTGATTTTTAAAGTGCTTTTATTTCAAAGCCACCTTCCCCCTCTGTAATGGAGTTATTAGGAAGTATTAGTATTTATTTTATTTAAGAATCCATAATTTGCCTTTCTGTTTGTAGAGGGAGTTGGGATGGTATAGTTTGGGAGTTGGACTTAGACATGAAAGATCCTGGTTCAAATTCCTACTCAGCCTGGATAACCTTGGGCCAATCATACACTCTCCGACTCACCTACTTCACAGGGTTGTTGTCAGGACAAAAGGACAGTAGGAACCATGTGCATCACCCTGAACTCCTTGGAGGAAGGATATGAAAAATAAATACATACTCTGCCTTGGGTGTTTTTAAAGTTTGAAACAATATATTTTATTTATAATTACATTAAACAATAACCACCACTGAAAATAAATAGATTTGCTGATGCAGTAGGCATACTAATTGATTGCTAGATCAATGAAAACATACTGGTTTGCAACTAAATGGAGCCTTTATACAATGTAGGAAAGTAATTGAAAACCTCTGGGCAGCTACATCCTCATCCAGGTTTAGTCACAGGTAAAAATGACACTGCATTTGTGTGACTGGTAGTTGTGCCAAAGTTTGGCTAAGGGTGTGCGTTCAACTGTACCCTTCATGGAAAGCACTGCATGTGGCTAGATGCCATCTGCATCTGGACACCTGATTTGCACTCACCCCATACTTTCTGGTTCAGAAAATGGCACCTGTGCAGAAGCCTGCCTCTCTGGGCCAAGCTATTTCCTTCTTGATCAGGTTTGGAGTGAGAGTCTCCCTGGTTTGGAACTGTAGGGTTAACTGCTTTGAGAAATGGTAGTCAATTATGAAATGAATGGACTTTGGTTGGTCTCTCACTCTTTGAACACATGGGAGTACACAAACAGAGCCAGCCTCAGGAACAGTGGGGGCTAATGCAGAGCATTTGCATGGGGCCTTCTATCCTATGGGAGGCCCATTTTGGGCTATACGGACTTAGGGAAAGGTGGGAGGACCGACACAGTGCTCTGCTCGACGTGCCTCAGCACAGACTATTCCATGCCAGGGTGACAGAACAGTGCTCCTCCAAAGTGCAGGGCCCAATTTGGCTGAAGGCTGGCACTCTACACTAAGCAAGATTGACTCAACGTGCCCAGAACTTTCCGGAAGAAAGGACTGGTAGTTTTGAAACTAAGAACACAGTTCAGCCGTTGGAAAACATGTTTAAGTTTGATTCACTGGTTACTATGGGAGCTTAAAACATGGGTGTAACTTTCTCCCTTTGGTCACGGGACTTAAAATGACTTTAGGTGGGCGATGTGTGAAATGACAGTCATAGATTCAACACTTAGGGTGCCAGCCTTGATCGTATAAAAGCATAAAACTGAGGTGTGAGTCTTCCTGAATTCTGTAGGCAGACCTTAAAAAAAAATCTGTCTAATAGTATTTCACCTCAATAGGCACAAGACCACACAGGGTCAAAACCAAAACAAACCCAATCCTGATCCAGTGCTTTGAAAAAAGAAACAAACAAAAAAAAAATGCAAAGACTGCCTCTGATTTGTCTGTTGAAAGGAGGTGCTACACCTGTGGGTTGAATGCTGTAGTCCTTATGTATGTACACATGAATTGTGTTGGAGGCTGGCACATTCTTATGGTTTAAGATCAGGCTGTCTGATGTATGTCCTCAGGCAGCTTGTCTTTCATCTGCAGGACTTCCTCCTTTATGAGAGGTAGACCTGCAGGCCTAGGTGAGGGGCTGCAGACCAGCACATGCTTTGCATGCCAAAGGTCCTGTTTTCACCCGCAAAGAGCATCTTAAGAAATAGGTTGGGGAAGGTCAGACCATGGAGAGTTGGTCTGAATCGACGGTGCTGGGCTAGATTTGACTAATGGTTTGCTTCAACTAATGCAGCTTCATAATGTTCATATGACTTCAGCTGGGACAGATTCCTCATCTTTGTTCTCCAAGATGAAATCCTCTGAATAAAAGTGCCATGGGGGGGGGGGTAGTATTAGTCATTTCCTACAAATTCCTGCTATTACAAAACCACAGAAGCCACCTTTCAGGTTTCTATCTTTTAAATTTAATGTACACAAGCCTGCTTGAAGCAGTTGGTTCTGAGCAATGATTAGCAAATATTCCTGATCAATTAATATAGTCTTGTGCCAGAAACACACACATTCCATGTTGATCAAGACCATCTTCAGATTTAATGCGCAGTTCAAAAGCTGAGGAGCATCTTCGCAGTTCAAATGTATCCTACTAGTAGCAAATTCTAAGAACACTGCTGTGATTCAGCAGAGCTCTACCAAAGCCCTGTCTAGTCCAGCATTTTGCTTCCCACAGTGGCCCCCCAGATGCCTTCGTGCAGGTCTCGAACAATAACCTTCTTGTGCCATTGTTCCCCACCAACTGGTATTCAGAAGCAGACTGTCTCTGAACCTGGAAGGTAACATAGAGCCTCGACTAGTAGCCACTGATGGACAAATTCATGGGGGATAAATCTGACTTCTAAGTTAAGTGGTTTCCCAGGAAATGACCCAGTTTCTCAACCATCACCTATAGCCCATGTTCTTAAAGTAAACTTTGATTATAACAGACAACGGACCTTTAGTGCTTGGCAGAAACTTCCAATAATCCTGTGTAGACAAAACTAGAAATGTCTGACTCTAGGTCAGAAGCAGACCAACCAAGTCAGGAGATCATGTCGGTCTTTTAATATGGATATATGACTCGGGGATAGAAGTCCAAATCCACACTTCTACTAACTATAGTAAGAAAATGGGTTGGGGTGGAGGTGGTTGTCTCCATATAAAAACTCCAAGGAACCATGAGAATTCATGCTTTAATGTTTCACAACCAGTGTTACTCATACCACCAGTGGTACTTGAGGGTGGTGTCCAGTAGTATATGTGGGACCCCCAGCCCCTGCCACTTAGTAGCAAGACCAGCAACACAACATGAAAACAGTAATAGGAGGCTTGGCTCAGCAAACAGAGCTCCAGTATGCGCTTTTCATGTGCTCAAAAAAGCCCTCCTGTCTACCCAGAGCCTCTGTTTACTGTGTCACATCTGGCTGCCCAATCTGGAAGTAACTGGTGATGATATCATCATACTTCCGATAGGTGGACAATGCAAAGTGTTACAATGGGGAACAAATGTTGAGAAATGCTGCTTTAGACCAAATGTTGCATCTAGGATGCATCCTTGCAAGCTAGGATGTTGCTCTAGCAGAGCCTTGGAGCCAAGTGGTCGTACGCTCAGTTTGGTGGCTCTACTCACTAGTAAAGAAATACATAGTTGTTTCTGAAAGGAGACTTGCTCTGTTTTGTTGACTTCAGCAAAGCCAAGAAACCTCCTGCTGGTTATAGAGGTAGTGTGATTGTGGGGAGGTTGAAGGGGCATTCTTATTTTGTTGAGGGTTTCTCAGAGGGAGTCCTTGAAGGCAGAAAATGGGGGTACAGGTACCTCTTCAAGCCCTTAGGCAAAGGCATTGCTGGCTCATAGAGTTCCTCTCTCATGGAAGTCTTGGGCAGGGTATTTTGAAGCCCTTTCTGGTTGTATTTCCTGGTTGTATTTCCAGTCTTTGTTATTCTCTGTGTCGCTGGGCTCCACTCTGTGACGGTACAGGGTGCAATTTCTGGGTCATTAAATAAACCTATAAGGGGATTGATCTGTGTTTGTTAGAATCACAGTCCAGGTGTACAAAAGTCAGCTGTGATTAAAGAGTGGCTTTAGGGCACCAGTAAAAATTATGAGGTTGTATGAGGATTTATGCATTGAATCCACTGTATTTGCATAACAGCAGCAGAACCGCAAAGGGCTGGATCTATGAGTGTCAGTCCATGGACACGAACATCAGCCGTGTGTGCGCGCGCATTAATTAAACACCACAAGTTTCTGTGCCTTGGATCTATATAGTCATATTATGATGGTGCCAAGAAGTGCAGGATCTGTAATTTTTACCATGCAGACTGTGGGTTATGAATGGATCCACGAGAATTCTCACAGCTACATACTTTGGGCTATGGTGGTACGACAAAGTACTGAATTCATAACTGTTTTTGCAATGCAGTTACTGATCATTGATGTTAAACTATGCTATGAATTTTGGGGAAGCTTCTTTTAAAAAATGTTGGAGATGGAGTCATGCTGTGAGTCTTTGGTGGCACCCTGCAGTGCTAGATCTGTGCGCCTATAGTTATGCGTGTGAATGATGATGATGATGGATTTGAGTCACCTCCATGCGGAAATGGCGAAAAAACTACAGGATTCATTTTAGGTCTGCATTAGTCAAACTTTTACCCAGGTTCCTCTGTGACTGCAGCCCCATTGGAACAACTTCATAAGGGCAGCATGCATCATTCTTCAAACACCTAGAGTATTCCCCTGGGATAATGGTCTCAGTACCTCCAGGTTATCCTAGAGGGAGTGATTTTGAATGAGCAAGGCATGTGGCCTGCCTGCCTTATAACTAAATGATGCAGTGGAGGTTAGCATGCATTTGGATGTATGAGGGCAAATTTACTCCCTAGAGTAGATGTGGGAGCACAGAACTGCATTTGATTTACAAGTGATTTGGCTGAATTTATGAGGTCTTGTATGAAGACTTTTAATCTGATGCTTTGGCAGAGGCCTGTTCGAGATCAGGATATATCTCCCTCCTAGGATTTTCTGGACTCCCCCCACCCCAGCCCAGCTCTCCTTTTCCATTTTAAAATGTCAGAGCTAACCGCAACTGGAGATGGAATATTGTATTGTGTGGACTAAATTTTGCAGTGAATGAGACTTCCTCTTGTTTTGATGCACAGCATCTGCTTCTATTACTGGTTAATATATTTTTAGCACCAATTGTGCGCTAGGAGCTGTACAGAATACAGAAGCCCCTCTCTGCCTGTAGAGGGGCT
The DNA here is from genome assembly GCF_035046505.1 of Tiliqua scincoides. Lineage (NCBI taxonomy): Eukaryota > Metazoa > Chordata > Lepidosauria > Squamata > Scincidae > Tiliqua > Tiliqua scincoides. The sequence continues at coordinate 124,966,219 of NC_089822.1, read as the reverse complement.
TCCATTCTGCAATATGTGGAAAAGAGAAGAGGGGAGGAAGGCTGGTAGGAACAGGCATGAAATGGACCAATCTGTATACTTTGAGGCAAAAAAGAGACTTGCCTCCCCATCTAGGCTAGAATAACTAGTGACTGGGATTGTGCTACAGTTGAGTGGATTTGCCTTGTTCTGGCAATTCTGGTATGAGGTGCTTTGCCACCTGCTCTCAGGGTCTGACACACCCTTGACGGGAGCTGAGAGGACTAGATGACTTTCAAGTTCACCCAACCACTCGGATGCTATGAATTCACTTTGCACTTTTAACATTGTGGCATCAGCCTACCCTCTCTAGTCCCAGCTGGCTGAGAGTCGCACTAGATACGACCCGAAACATGCAAAGGAAATGTCACGTTTTTGTTTTATTTTAGTAAGTGGACTGACATTGTGGAGGGGTGGCAAGGGTAGTTTACCTCTAGCATGGTTCGCGTTCCAATTTTCCCACCCCACATCTTGATTTTGATGGGGGGGGGGGAACTTCCATTGGTTTTCAACTGAAGCTTTCTTCCTCATTAAAAATAATGTGCAATTGGATGAAGAATGAACTGTGACTTGAATTGGAACCTCAGCAGGGCAAAGTACTTAAAAAAACACCCTAAAAAAACTGTGTCTCAATTCACTTTATCCCCACCCCATGTGCTGATTACTAAAATAAAATAAAAATCGGGAGATTAACTTACATGTTGAAGGTCATGTCAAGTTTAGATGAATGTAACTAGTCAGTGTTCACGTTCTGCCCACAACGTGCAGAGTTTCTGTTTTTCTCTTTTTACCCAAAGTGCAAGTTACTAGTCTTTAAGGCTCTGAGGATTGACTTGAAAGTGTGCTGGCAATGCTTGATGAAATCCCAGAAGTCAAAATCAGAGCTGAGCACAATTTCCAGAGTTTGGGGGGGGGGGGGGGATGTGAGGCTCTAACTTTGTTACATGTTATTTTTACCCATCCACATGGCTAGTGGAAGCTGTACAAGTAACACAAATTTGCCTAACTCATGTGGTTTCAGACTTTTCTTGGTGTCTAATTTTTTTTTAACTTATGCAAAACGTAGATTTATATGCATGTGGCACATAGCTCCTCCCACTATACCTGTTCTCCAATGAGCAGTAGCATAACGGGGGAGGGCAAACAGTAAGTATTGCAGGAGCTGCAGTGTGCTGTGTATGCAGCCCCTCCCCACTCGCCATCTGAGACATTCTGGGTAGCAGTGGCGATGCACAGGGGATGCCATTGGTTCAGCAAGTGCCTGCATGTTGCTGTTGCTGTCGCTGCCCAGAATGGCTCCGACAGTGAGTGGAAGGGGATGCTTACACGGCACATCACAGCTCCTGCAGTGGTGACTGTTTTACACACCCCTCTAGCTACTCTACTGCCAATGAAATCTGCCAGCAAACAATAAAGGGTCTGGTAGATAATCCAAGGATTGAGACTTGACATGCTGAATAGGTTTGGGACACTGAGCTCTGATTCAATGGTCAGGTCACACTCGCTCTGTCTGTTTTAATTCCCTCTCTGCACAAGGAGAATAATAGGAAGCTTATTCAAAGAGCTGGCGTAGGAGCAAATGAGGTTCGCTCAGGGTCTGAAGAGTATGAATGAATTGAATCAGTCAGCCTGTTCAGCTGCTGCAGGCCATGCATTTTCCATTCTGTGCTGGCCAGTTACTGAAGGAGACAACAGTGGGGTGGAGGGTAGTCAGAGAGTGTCTGACCATAAGCTCTCCTTAAACGTTCGGTTTCGGGATGGGGTGATTGTTGTGACCATGCGCTTGTCTCTCTGAAGTGGAAGCTTTCTTTTCTCTCCTGCTTATGGCTGGGCCCATCAAAGCTAATTAATGGACATTTGGCACGAGAAAGTGCTTGTGACATCCAGAGTAGCCTTCCTAGTACATGCCCTGTATCCAAGTACAAAGGGGTTGGGTGGCATCTTAAAAATGTGGGTTGGATGTGAAAGTCAAGCTAGAATCACATTTACAAACTCTGAGTCAAGGGGGAAGAAGGTGACTTTTGCAAACACTTCCTTCAGCACTTAAAGCCACACACTTTTTTTTTTTTTTTGCAACCTTTCAGTAATCACTGCATATGGAGACCAAACGGAGTGTTCCCCTTATCAGGAAGCATTGTCCTGAATAGGTTTCTTTTGCCTTCACATTCCCATTGACTTGGATCTCCCATTTGACCAGGCCAGTATGCATGTCTTCAATCTCAATCCCTTTCATTTATCTTCAGTGATGTTGGCACCTAGCCAGTTCTGATTGGCTACTTGGCAATGTGGCATTGCATTTGCTATGTGATTCCTGATTGGCTAAGACTGTGTAGTAAAGGAGGGGGAAAAAACTAACCCAGGAAAAAGTGAGGCAAGAGCAGTAGCAAACTGGAGGATCAACGACTGCAAACATTCTTGATTCCTGGATGTTCTCCTCTAAAACACCACTCCAGCCCCAAGTTCTGAAATGAGCGGACTTTAGCGCACTCTTAAACATTGATCACACAGCCATGCCTGTAGAGAGATAGGAAGGGCTGTGAATCTTCAGCAAAGCCCAGGTGCCATGTAGAAGCCCAGTCTGCTTCCATCCACCTCTGCCCTTCGTTCTGATAAGTACAGCGGAACGCAGCTCTTCCCCCTGCTGCATTATTCTCGGCATGGCCTTGCCTTCCTTTTAACTGCGCTTCCTCTTGAAGAATTGATCTGTACACTCTTTGGCTTGATCAAAGGTTGACATGCGGGTATGTGCTTAGCGCTGCCCTGTCACCGCCTGTTCTTTGCAGCTTCAATAATTCATCACAGGAGCCGGGAGAAGCAGTGCCAGGCAGAAGCTGGACGGGTGAAGCGGGGGCTCTTTTTCCACTGGAGTCTGGTGCAGAGGAGAGCGGATAAGTTATTACTTGCCTGTCAATTCATTAGGCTGAATCCACCTTAATTGGGATTTACACACTATGTTGCTTCTCCAGTAGAATTTCCCCCCCTTAGTTTCAAAAAGGAGTAGCACTGACTCTTCCCCTCTCCATTTCCCACTGTGTCATTATTGCATTAATAGGATAAAATGCTCGTTCCTGAAGAGCTTTCTTTTTAATGTTCAAGGTTTGCTTATTTACTTAAAATAGTTAAACCCTGACCTCTCCCAAAACTCAACAGGTTGGACAGCTGTCTGTCAAAGTGAGAGTGCTTCGGAATTAGGGTGTCCTGCCTTGCAACAGGTGGTATGTCATGGACCAAGGATGACCTAGTGGAGTTCTTGTTCTGATCCCCTGACGGCAGGAGTGTGTTAGACTTTTGAGTTTGGAAAAAGGTGACTGAGGGACATCATACATACAATTATGCACAGTGTGAAGGAAGTGGATAGGGACACATTCTCTCTCTGCTCTGTAATACTAGAACCAGAGGTCATTGAGTGAAGCTGGGAGGTTCAGGACAGACAAAAGAGAGGATTTTTTTCCCCCACGTGGTACACACATGGAACACGCTGCCAAATGATAGCTATGAGCCTAGATAACCTCAAAACAGGACCAGATAAATCCACGGAGGACAAATCCATCCATGCCTACTAGCCATGATGCCTGTATGCAATGGTTCAAAAATGGTATGCCTCTGAAATCAATTGCTGGGCAGCAACAATGTGAGAGAATATTTTTCTCCGTGCTTCCGGGTTTCCCAGGATGATGGTCTAGAGATGGGTCTTTGGTCTGATAGAGTAGACCCCTCCTTTATACTCTTATGAGTTACCATACACTACCCAGTGATGACAGAAAATGGGAAACCCACACAGATGACCCAACTGCCCCAGGTTGGACTTCGTTGTCTGTTATCAACCCATCAGTTGTGAATATATGGACAAAATGGCTGTGTGTAGTGACACAGGGTGCAATCCTAACCCCTTATGTCAGTGCTTTCCAGCACTGACATAAGGGCAATGCAGCTCTGAGGTAAGGGAACAAACATTCCCTGACTTTGAGGAGGCCTCCGTGAGTGACACCCAGCTGCAGGATGCAGCACACGCCCCATTGGCACTGCTATGCCGGTGCTGGAAAGCACTGACGTAAGGGGTTAGGATTGTGCCCACAGTCTCTTACTCCTAAAGCTGCCACCCCTGAACAGGCCTGTAGTCATGTCACTCTGTAGTCATGCTCTCCTGAACCCCCCCCCCCGCACCGCTCGCCCCTACAGTTTCGAACTGCTTGCCAGTTCATCACTGGTATGTGATTTAGTTAATACCCTTTCATTACCAAGAGGGAAGAGTGTGCAACTTTTGGAGCAGTTTTAACACTGGCAGCCCAGTCCTGGGTGTGTTTGCTTGGAAGTAAGGTCAACTGATTCCCAGAGAGGTGTGCATGGGATCATAGCCTTAGACATGCTTTATTTCTTCTGCATTTCATAGTGGAGCACCAGGGACTTCCATGTGGCTAGAAAACCACCATCCCATGACCTTGGAGTGACTTCTGGACAATTGTGTGTGTGACCTTTTAAAAACCTACAAGTTGGTGTTTAAGATTTAAGTTTGCTTGCAGGTCTGCTTGTGTTTTAATTCTTGTAGGCACAGGATCCTTGTGACGGAGCTGACTAGCACGTATTTCTGGCATTGGTTAGAAAACACAGATTTAATACTTCTAAGCAGGGGTCTCCAAACCCTGGCCCAGGGGCCAGATGTGGCTTGCAGCAAGCCTCTATCCGGCCCATGGCCAGCCTCTGGCCCCCTGAAAGCCTTTGGCCCACTCGACTGAACATGACCAGAGCTGTGCTCTGGTTGCATCTGGAGGGTGTTCTGAGGGCCGGAGAGGCTGAGTGAATGAGCCCACTAATTCATTCATCATCTAAGTTCCATTCATTCATCTAAGTTCCATCTCTAATTTATTTATTTAAATTTTATATTTAAATTTTTTTCCGGACCTCAGCACTGCGCCAGATATTTCATGCGGCTCTCTGGCCAAAAAGTTTGGAGACCCCCTGCTTCTAAGTATCATGGAACATGGGTGGTGGGACAACAGGTGGGATTTTGAGAAGATAAGGGAAGGGAAAGGGTTAAGAAGGCCTTCTTCCTTTCCTTCAAAGCTCTTGTACTCACCATGGCAGTTTTTGAAGGTGCTTATGGTTTGGTTCATTCTCTCTCGCACACACCCACACAGTATGTCACTGAGTGAGGATCACACATGTGTGAATCAGCCTGTAGCTATACTAGCATATGAGCTTTTGGGGGAAGGGAGAGGAAGGGACCTGCTTCATTCTTTCCCAACCTGTCATTTGTTGGCTCAAAATCTCCCCTTGGGCATTCACAGCAAATGTGTGCTTGAATTCTAGGGATATTTTCAAATCAGCATTCTTGTCACACTTCTGTTTTTGTCCATTATGAGGTAGCAAATGAATATTCCCCAGGTGTGTGTGTCGTATATGTGTGCGCGTGTGTGTAAAATAAAATTGTAAAAACCCTGACATTAGTTTTCTATGTTTCATAGTGACCTGCTTGTGTGCAGGCGTTCAACATGCGAGCCCCCTGACCCCACTCCATCCCTACCACCTGCTTTAGTTTGAAATGTCACCCAGGAAAAGATCTGCTGATCTTATCCGTTCTTTTGTTGTAGGCTAGGCCCAGGCCTGTGGTCTTCTGGGAAACACCCCACCCCACCTTCTGCCAAGCAACAACACAGGCTGGGTTCTGAAGGTGACGAGGGGTGGGCGGCTGTAATGGAACGAATGCTGCTTCCCCGGGTCTCTGAGGTAATTTGGTAGCCGACTCAAGGCCGACTCCTCGCTCGTGCAGTTCTCATTAACCTACCCGGCTTACGGGCTCCTGGGAGACTTGCGATGACAGCTCCTTGGATTAGGCTCTGCATCCATTCCCTCCCCCGGTTGGGCTGGGAGCTGCGTTTGCTTCTTGATTGGAAACAGTATATGTGCAGTGCTTGTGTCCACGTGTGGTCCTTGGAATAATTCTGCTAATGCATACTCATGATCACACCTGTTTTATCCTGGAGAAATTAACCGGGAACAAATATCATATCTTGCTCTCTTACTCGCAAGTACAAATACCATCTAGAATTTGCCTTTAAGGATGCATTGGCACAATGGGGAAAAAACCTACGTCTCCTACCACTCTGAATGTGAGTACTAAGGATTGGTTGTAGTGTGACAAAGGGCACCTAAAGGCAAATTAAATCGGAGGCAGGCAAACTAGTCTTCTATGGCCTCCTTGATTCCTCACTAGAGTCCCTTTGGTCCTCCAGTGTGTCACATTTGCAAAGCAAGAAGGTGTGCTCAGGATTTCTGAACAGTTAGGGCCAAACAAGACATGTGTCTAGATGCACAGTATGATCCAATGGGAGAGGGTTTTTTGTTTTTTAATTAATAGCATGTGGGCCCCTCTGCAAAACCTAGTGAAACCAGAGTGGGCCATTGACTTTGCTCCCACTGCAGTTTAGATCCTCATTGTATTGCCCAGCATGCTATTTTTCATATAATTTTTTAAAAAAACTAATTGAAAGTCAATGGAAAATTGTACATGAGCAATGCAAGGTTGGCTCATCCATGAGGCCAACTTAGGGCCCAATCCTATCCAGTTTTCCAGTGCCAGTGTAGCCGTGTCAATGGGGCATGCGCTGCATCCTGTGGTGGGGAGGCAGTCACAGAGGCCTCCTCAAGATAAGGGAATGTTTGTTCCTTTACATTGGAGTCCCATTGTGGCTGCACCTGTGCTGGAAAGTTGCAAAGGTTTCACAGCTCCCCCCACACTATTAATTAAAAAATTACCACCCATTGGGCCCTATTGTACATTTAGACACCCATCGAATTTGACTCTCAGAGTATACTGATTTGTGTTGCATTTTCCCAAGTCTATGCTTTTGCTTAAAATCTCCAGAAGCACCTTGCAAGATTGGATCAAGAGGAACCATCCAGCAGCATAACTAGAAGGATGCAAAACACTAAAGAGACACTGTTTTCTCTGCCCCCTCTGGCAGCGAGAGGAGGGGCCACTTGCACGGCAAAGTTGGGTGCCACAGTGGCAATCCTGGCCCCAGAACTGTCTGTGGCCAAGACTGCAGGCTGTCGCGCCCCCCCCCCCCCACACTGGCAGATTGCCACTCCCCTGCCTCCATTCCAGAGATCCAGGGAGGCAGCGTGTACCCTCCCCTTGTAAAGCCTTCAGAGGGCAAAAAAAAAAAAAATCACTTCCAGTTTCACAGAGGAAACCGAAAGTGACATTTTAATGCCCTTAGAAGGCATTCTGAGGGCCAGGGAAGCCTCAGCAGCCCTAGGAAGGACTCCTAAGGGTTTAAAAATGTTGCTTCTGGTTTCCTCTGTGAAACTGGAAGTTATGTTTTTTGGCCCTCTGAACACCGCTGGGATTTTGCCCTGAGTGGTTCAAGGGAGGGGGGTGCTACAGGGGGTGGATGGGAGCACAGCACTTTCCCCCCAGCCTGGCGCCTGGGGCATTTGTTTCCCTGGTTCTCCCTCTGGTACGTCTCTGGACGTACTTAGCATTTTGCACCCCTATAGCTATGCCGCTGGCACCATCAAGCATTTTGTGCAATAATCCCACCAACCAACATGTATGAAGTGATCAATCAGCAGGGATGTGCAGTCAGGGGTGGCAAGGCCTTACTGGACCCAACAGGTTAAAAAGAAACGTACCTTGCTTTTCCATGCACTCCTTTCTTCTCCAGCACAGTTGGTGAGTTAAGCAGTATGTAAACACTCTCTCTTTCTCACTCCAATACACAGTGAGGCAAGTAGGAGACAATTTGATGAAATTATGGCTGGATTCCAATGAAAAATAGGCAGGATGACTGAGGGCCCAATCCTATCCAATTTTCCAGTGCCGGTGATGCTGTACCAATGGGATATGCACTGCATCCTCTGATGGGGAGGCATTCACAGAGGCCTCCTCAAGGTATGGGAACATTGGTTCCCTTGCCTCAGGGCTGCATTATGGTTGCACCAGTGCTGGAAAGTTGGATAGGATTGGACCCTGAGTCAGCAATCACTGGGGAGGCAGCAGGCAGAACTGCCTCAGTTGGTTAGGTTGCAGTCATGACTGGCTTCCAATCAAAAACAAAGGTGCCTGTGTCAGCAATCACTGGGGAGACAGCAGACAGAGGTGCCTTGGTTCAGTGCAAAGAAAACCATGAAAACGGCAGGAAGCCTGCACGAAGGGACCGGCTTTCTAAAGCACCAGGGAAGGCAGCTATGGAGCTGTGTTAGGGGTTGTCACTGAGTTCTCTCTAGCTCTGAGTGGGGGAAGGCGAGTGAGTTTTTAAAATTTATTTCCAAGGAGGGAAGAGTGAGTGAGTGAGAGTGTTTTCATGTGGCTGTCTTCCCAGGCCTGAACCTCATCACACGACACTGTGTGTGTCCATTAGTACCTGGTCAGTAGTCAGCTGGTGGACTGTGGTTGGGCTTTGGTCCACCCCTGTGTTCAATGATTCATAAATGGCTTCCAGAGAGATGGACTAATTAGAGGTTTGGAGACCACTGTTGCAATTCAAAACAACACTTGGGCTTCTGTATAGAGAAGATATTTCCCACGCATCCAAGCGTCTGATGATCTTATTGTTTGGATATTTCTCAGGCCAGTCAGACAAATGAGGCTGCTCTCTATTTTTGGTGAGGAACACCAGCATCCTTCAAAAGAAGACTTATGGCACCTTAAAGGAAAACTAGCCAATCTATGTGCTCCAATAAATTAGTTAGTCTTTATGGTGCCACAAGACTCTCAGTTGTGTGTGCTTCTAGAGGTTAACACGGCTACCCTTCTGTAAATGATTAGCATTCATATTTGCATATCTGAGAACTTGCAAAAGCCTTTTAATAATTAGGCTATCTTAAAATAGGATCAGAAGCATCTTCACACGTACATATCCTCAATACATACTGTTCTTAGATCAATTTAATACAGGCCAAAAAAAAAAAAAAAGTACACTTCATGTGTGGGGGGCCAAAGCTTGGTGGTGAATACTTTGAACACAGAGGATTTCAGATTCAACCTCCAGTTAAAATCATCCCAGACTGCAGAGGCTTGGCTTTGATACCTTTGAGAGCAGATGTCACTCAAAGTGGTGTGTGGGGGGGTGTGGGTTAGATGATCCAACAGCCAGACTCCGTATCAGCATGTGGTAGTTCAAGTGGGAAAAATTGAACTTACTGCTGGAGAAAACCAGAGTCACTGGCCAATAGTCTTCTCCATGGCAGCACCTTGACTGAGAAACTCCTTATCCCATGACATTCATTTATCCTCATCTCTGGTTGTCTGCTCCTTTAACATTGCAAACCTATGTATATCTAAGATAAGCCTCATTGAGTTAAATGAGACTTCTTTCCAGGTAAGTGTGTTTAGGATTGCAGCCTGAGATGCATTATTTGGGGAAGCATTGGTTTAGCTGTCACCTTTTTTAAAAAAAACCTCCTGGCTATTTTTATGACTTTTCTTTTCTACTGTTCATAGGAATGATATTGTCTTTTATATTTTGTTCTTATTATGAGCCAACTTGAGCATCCAATACTGGAGTGGAAAGGTGGAGATCCATCTTCAAATCCACGCTCAGCCACAAAGCTTCTTGGGTGACCTTGGCCCAGTCACTATCTCTCAGCCTAACCTACCTCACAGGGTTGTTGTGAGGACAAAAGGAAGAATCATGTGCAGTACTCTGAGCTCCTTGGAGGAAGGGCAGTACAGAAATGTGAAAAATAAATCACTCTAAAGTGGACTACTTGAGCAAAAATAGTGAAGTTTTTGCTTTGATCTTTTACTGCTAAAAGTACACTAGGCCCAGGGCACATTGGAATCAGACTGGCCTTACCATCACTGTACTTGGGTGATCAAGTAGTTGCCTAGGAGCCCAATTCTGAACTCCCGCAGCACCAGCGCTGAGCTCCAGAGCTGGATGTTGCAAACGTAAGGCACAGCTGTGGCACCCAGAGAGGAGGGGTTACCAGAGCCTCAGCACCACGGAGAGGGTCAGCCGGTACTCTAGCTGTGCCAGCCAGCAGTAAGGAGTTTTGGGGTGGGGTGGGGGAAAAACTGAGATGGGAGGGATGTGGGACCAGTGGAGCCCTGAACTTGACGGAAAGGCCCAACATGCAGCCTCTCAAATCTGCGCTGACAAAATAACCGGCACAGACTTGAGAAGCTCCATTGCAGGGCTTTGGGCTTCCCCCAAGGAGACCTCCGGTCGCCTTGGATTCAGGGGTAGCTGTTTTGGTGCTGCTGCACCCAGTGGAGCCGCTGGCTTTAGGACTGGGCTGTAGGACAGCATTTTTCTTGAAACACAGCATATAACAGGACCTGGTGAATGTGGTCCTGCTCAGGCAAAAGCAGGTAAGGAAGGACAGAGAGCCAGGTATAGAGGTGAATGGTAGGAAGGTGAACAGCTTGTGTCAGATATTCCGGTCTGCACCCTGCCCCAGTTTCTGAGCTTTACAAGAAATTGTCCGCATAACTTCACTTATATCTGTAGTCTTTAAGGCTAGAAAACTGCTTTATAAATGTTGAGAAACTTTCCGATTCCAAATTCTGCATCCTATATCTTCATGGTGCCATTTTGGGAATACACATAGTTCTGCTTATACATTTAATTTTATACTATGTAACCATACTGTTGTGGCTTTCTCTCACTCTCTAATATTCACTTCCCAATTCTTTCTTTACAGTCATGTGCCTTTATTTGGACTGAAGTGTTCTCTTTATGCTGTGAGCAAAGAGGCTATAAAACCCTGACCATATTTTACATAAGAACAGAAGAAGAGTCCTGCTGGATCAGGCCAAAGGTCCATCTAGTTCAGCTTCCTGTATCTCACAGTGGCCCCCTAAATGCTCCAGGGAGCACACAAGACAACAGACACAATCTGTGTCCTGGTACCTTGCCCAGCATCTGGCAATCGGAGGCAGCCTGCCTCTAAAACCAAGAACTTGCACATACCTACCATAGTAACTATGGGTTACTATGACTTGTAACCCATAATTAACTTTTCCTCCAGAAATTTGTCCAGTCCCCTCTTAAAGGCATCCAGGCAAGATGCCATCACTACTTCCTGTGGCAAAGAGTTCCACAAACTAATTCTAGATTGAAGAGACCCAAACGCTGTAGCCTTTTAAGTCAGACCACTTTAGTTCCTCTTTCTTTTGTACATTTTAAGGTTCTGTATTGAAGCCTATGTAACAGCAGTAACATGCAATGAGGTCCAGGCCTGAGGACACAGTCACTCTCCCCCTCCCTTCCACCTTAAGCTCTGAAACACACCCCGCCCCAATAAATAAATAAACTAAGCTCAGTTTCTGAAACACACTCTCATCTCCTCCTACCCCCCCAAAATAAACTGAAATGCTGCCTCTCCTGTTGCTATACAGAGCAGTCATTTGCCCAGGCTCCCTGCTTTTTTCATGGCTTTTCTTTTTAAACCAGAAGAGAAGCAACTCTTCTGCCTCCCCAGTGCTTGCAGATGCAGGTATCCTGCTATTTTTTGATTGGAAGTCACCCCTGATTACAGCCTAACCTGCTGGAAGCCATTCTTCCTTCTGCCTCCCCAGCAACTTATGACACAAGTGTTGTCTTTTTTATTATTGGGCAAACAGAGGTAGCTTTCATTGCACAGGCGTCCCTGCCAATTTTGTCCTTTGCAAGCCACATAGCGATTGGCAGCTCTCCTAGTTCCATCTGTGTTTGTGTGTGTCCCGCTTTAAACAGACTGGAGAAGAAAGGAGCAGTTTGGGAATGGCAAAGGTGTTTTTTTTTTTTAACCTGTTAAGTCCTTTACATGTTTTTTAACTTGCTGGGTTAGGTGAGGCTCTGCCTCCCCTGACTGCATGTCACTACAAAACATCACTTTTCCCAGTTCCTTTCAGTTGGTTCTTGCCTCTCCTTTTCTTCTATTGCCTCCCCTACTTATGAGAGTTGGATTATAAGCTTCTTGAGGCACAGATCTTCTCTTTTGTCCTATGGTACAATAAGTAAAGTGTCCTGCCTACCAATCAAGCTGTACAGTAATGATAATATTGTTCATCAATGCTTAGAATCACCAGTTCAACTACAATTCCCTAAACTCATTGAAGGCATCCTCCAGAGATGCTATAAGAAGGTGTTTTTGCAAACCTCCAAGGAATGAGATTCAGCAATCTTCTGAGACAGTGTATTATGCTGTGGAACTCTTAGAATTTGACCAGAATTTATCTTCCTTACTTCAACTTGCTGTTTCTTGCTCTGTGCTCAGTGGACAGGAAAAGCCATTGTCTCATCCTGTTTAACAGACCTGCTTCAAGGGTCACTGTAATGGAACCCCAGAGCTGAGAGTTGCACATGGATAGACACCACTGGCACCTACCAGTATATGCACCATCTTGATATGGACTCCTTTCCATCAACCACCTTATGCCAATTTCCACTTTTTTTTTATTTGTTCTGCTGGAAGGGGTTCTGCAGTGGCTGGTCAGGTTTAGCACTGATCAAGAGCCTACACCAGTGCTATTCAAACTGGGGCGTTGCGACACCCCAGCCTGAGGGCCCTGGTCTCTGCCCCCTTAAGGGGCAAGGGCAGCCTGGATGCAGGGGGAAGGCAGCGGCGCGATCCCCAGGATCGCACCACTCAGGGGGCTGCAGGGGCTTGGGTCCACTTGCCCAGGCCTCCTGCAGCCTCCCTGGGGTGCGGGGAGCCCGGCGTGACTTCTGGTCGGACTCCCCGCAGCAGGGAAAGTGGATCCCTGCCAGAAGTCACACCAGGCTCCCCACACCCCAGGGAGGCTACAGGAGGCTTGGGCAAGTGCACCCAAGCCCCTGCAGCCCCATTGAGCGGCACGATCCTGGGGATTGCGCTGCTGCCTTCCTCCTCCCCCTGCCCCTGCAAAGACTTACTGGCTCTCCAACTCTCCCAGAGAGTTTGAGAACCACTGGCCTACACCCATCAGAGGTCCCATCCCAGCCTGACTAACCTTTAAATTCTCAGCACTGGTGGTAGCAGTAGCATGTAGTACACCATCAGTCAGTGTCATGCCCCTCATTGCCTTTGCTCCAGAGCTCCCGGAAACCTGGTGGCTGTGCTGGGTTGGGGCCTCCCAGTTTTATTCTTCTTGTTTTCATCTCTCCGCTCCAGCTCAACTTCAGACAGATCAGTGAAGAGGTTCCCAGTGGTGACAGTTCTCCTAGGGCATCAATCAGCCCGGCTTCCCTGATGGACAGTAATGGACAGGTGGACATGAAGCCTTCTGGGTGCTTCACTCCCAGCGCCAACTAGGAGACGTCTTGTTGGCACTGAGTGGCGCAATGGCTAAGCAGTGTTGATGCCTGCCAGTCTTGCTACAACTCCCTGGGTACCCTTGAGGAGCTTGCAGAATCCTCCTGGAAGGAAAAGCTACAAGGAAAAGACAGAGTGTAATCTAAACTTTTTGTGTTAAAACAGCAGACTAAGGAGGAACCATTGCAGACAAACTACATTGGGCCTGCCTCTCCCTATGATTGGGTTTGAGCAGTGGCGTAGCTAATGATCACGTAGCCTGGTGTCAAGCTCAAAATGTTGCCCCGGAAGTGATGTCACAACTGGAAGTGACATCACACCCAGGCTTTTTAAAAGGTGAAAATTTGGAGGAACCCACTTCCTCCCCACAGCAGCTCACCACCCACTTGCTCTGCTGCCTCCCCCCAGCCAGTGGCATAGCTAAGGCATCTATCTACAACCTGGGGTCAAAGAACATTTTGTAGTCCCCCCCCCGCTCTGCATGACAAAATCAAATTTAATTAAGTAAATCAAAAGTTATTGGTTTCATGCTGTATCATAATAACATCTCATTGCACTCAGAACAATCAGTCTCATAGGTCGGTTTGGAGTTAAGCAAATCCACTTTTTGTTCCACAAGGCAGTTGTTTTCATTTTCTGGTTAATTGGTCATAACTTTTGATAGAAAACAGATATTCCAGTGCAGTTTGTTTCATTGCATTCTGCATTAAATTACCTTTCCAATGATATATAATATGATGGTATTATTCATGCCTACCAAGATTTTCACAATTCTGGTCACTAGTGTCAAGCTCAACTCATTGCCCCCCTAAAGCTTGATGCCCGGTGCAACTGCTACCCCCTGCACCCCCTTAGCTATGCCACTGGGTTTGAGACAGGAGAAACTAAGGTCAATTTATCATCTGCAATAGGGCAGACTCTTTCTCCACCTCTGATGACTCTTGGGGTCAGACCACCAGGTATGCTCAGTTTGTTTCTGGCTGTTCAAGGTTTTGTTTTTATAATTTTTTTTCAGTTACACAGGCCTACAAAAAAAACAATTAAAAAAAAACTTTTTCAGTTGCAAAGGATGTTTAAACAAATTTAGGATATTTTTGGAGTGCTGAATCCATGGCTTAGGCTTCCTCATGAGGAAGCTGTTTGAATCAGCATATAAGGTGGCTATGCCATACCCCCCAGAGCTAGAGCAAACTGGGCAAAACTGATGCCATTTTTGGACTCAGCACTCCAAATATACCCAAGAATAGGTGTATTAAGAATAGGTCTATTAACTACGTATTAAGGCAGCAAAATGTGTGTAGGCCTATGATTTCTTCTACATACCTAGCAAGTCCCGCAAGTATGTAGAAGCCACTGCTCTGGCTATGAGTGATCCCATTTAGCATACAAACTGATAGGTGCTCAATCACCTGACTTCACTGCTGGTATATAGATGATTCATGGTTTTGAAAGGGCTCAGAAGCAGGCTGTTTGCTGTGGAGACCTGATGTTGCTTGCCCAGACTAGAGCTACCAGTCTGGTGGTTTGCCAACTAAATAAATAGCCGTTGCTACCATACCCATAATTCTCCAATGCTTGCTTCACAAGGAACACCCATCTTGTGTAGAGGCCATCTTTGGAGCTTCCTACACCTGCCCTCTGGAAGCAGTCAATTACCTGTGGAGCTAAAACAGCTCAGGATGCTGGACATATTTAGAGCTGAGATAGTTATGAGGCATCTTGGAGGAGCAGGAATCCTAGATTAGGGAACAGTGGGAAAGTTGGGAGCATCAGAAGAACTATTGTGTGGGGACACAAAGGCAGAACAGCCAGATGAGAACTGACAGGAATTTTTAAAGTCAGGTGAGACTCTACTAATGGAATCCTGTTCTTCTATTTCAGTTTCTGACTTTGGCTCTTGCATTTCTCCAACTCTCCTATTCCTTTGCTGGACTCAGGTTCTTGGGGTCATTAATATTCATATGGTAGCGATGCCAGCTCCAATGCTGTCCGGGGTCTTGTGGTGCCGCCTGCCCTGATCCTAATTGGCTGTGACAAGGACAGGCACATAGGCAGCACTGGCTGCATCTTAAGCAGTGCCAGCTGAGGCAGGAGGCAGTCCCGGATGAACCGCCACCCCCACCCCGCTCTTTAAATGCAATACACATCAAGATCTGTCATACCTACCTTGGACCATTACATGCCTGACAGCCACTCCCTCCTACCCTAGCGACATCCATCATTCTTAGCCATCTGAGTTAGGAAGAACACAGCAAAACAGAGTCTTGCTGGGTCAGACCAAAGTCCATCTGTTTCCAACAGTGGCCAGACAGGTACCTCTGGGAAGCTTGCAAGTGTGGTCTGAACACTCAGATGTTCCTGCTTCCAATTGTGTTTCTCCTCCTCAAACTCTAATACTACCCTTTGGCCCTCCCAGTCTTTAAGTCTATGCTCCCACCAATGTGTTTTAGATGTGAACCACACTGTATGGTTTTCCGTTCATAGAATCTGCTAACTGATAGCACTTCATATGTATGATAATGTGGGTTCCAGTCTATGGAAATATATGCCAGAACAAATACGCCAAGCTTTTTTTGTTTAAGTGACACACGTTTCTCTTTGATTGCATAACTATTAATTATATAGTGCTGTATCTTTGAAAAGCCCATGTACTGTGTTGTCTTGACTGCTTCATATTTTTGATGCTGTTTAGTTTGCCTTATTCGGGGCTAGTAGCGCAAAGTGTGTCTGTACACTATGAAACCATTGAAAAAGATCGCACTTTGTTTGCACTTGGTTGGTTGGGAGCACATTACTATATTGGGGAGGGACTGCAGGCACATGATTTGCCTGCAAGAAGGTCCTAGGTTTCCTTCTGAACACCTCCAGGTAGGGCTGGGAGAGATATGGCCAATCTGTATAGAAGACAATTGAGTTAGATTGATATGGGTCCTGCACAGTAGAATACAGCTCCATAAATTATGTTCAAATTTGGAGATGCTATTGTCAAACTGTGTTCCCAGCTTGAGACAAGTGGCTTCTGTTTGGTATGGGAAAACATTTTTTTCCTCTAGGAAAACGCGTTTCCTATAGCTGGGAGGGACAGAGACTGGAGAAAGAGTCTGAGGGAAAATTACTCCTTGTGGACAGCTTAGAGAAAAATTACTTCAAGCAACGTGGACAGAATAAGGGACAATTTGCACAACATTTTTAATATGGTGGTTCTACAGTGGAAGCGACCAGGAGATTTATACCAGTTGATTTCTACTGAATGTCAAAAATCTCTCAGATTTGAAATTTGGCAGAAACTCTTGAAATTCATGACAGAAGATTCTCATTGCTTTGCTTTCAACATGCAATTTTTAAGAGTTTTTTTTTATAAAAAAACAACAGCTCTAAAATGTTGCTCTAATTGCTAAATTGTAGGAAAGTTATACAATAGCAACTCTGAAGGGTTAGAGTTTTGTCAGGAAAACAGTGCAGGGAAAACCCCCTTGGAGCCCAGGGTGACAAGATGTTATAACCACAAGAGGACAAGCCACCCCAAAATGTAGGACATGATAAAATAAAAGCTAAAAAACACCTGTATATTTATTTCATGTGTTTAATTTAAACGCTATATTTCTTCTTATAAATTTAAAACTATATTACATATAATTTATTGCATATAATTTATTAATTACAAGAAGGTTATGAGCTGCCTGCAGGGGCCTTCTCACAAGGAAAAGGAGGACATTTAAGTTCTTTTTCAGGACACAAGGTTAAAAAAGAGTACATGTCCTGGGAAAAGAGGACATCTGGTCACTCTGCACAGTCCTGATTTGGGGTGGGGAGACTTGCAGCTGCGTTTTAGTTCTAATTAAAAGACAGAAATGCAATGATACATTTCTCGTGAAATCTAGTTTGACCCTAGGATGGAAAGGGCGGCCATTTCATTTTCTTGTACTTAATCAAATTTCTCTGAGAAAACAAGCTGCTCTTGGGAGACTTGTGTTTGTGGAGGGGAGCGCAGGGTGCGGAATTCCCATGAAGGGTATGCTGTTTGCTCACTGTCCAAAGTAAATCAGAATTGCCAGCCATCATTTTATTCATTCACCTGACTACTAAAACTGTCTTTAAAAAAAAAGTGAAATCCAGATTATGCTTGGAATCAACCACAGCCTCTCGCATCGTATTTTAACTACTGGAGTGGTTCCCAAACTGTGCATTGGGATCCGATTTTTGGTGGGTTGTGAAACTGACAAGGAAAATGTATTGAGCCCTATGGAAACTGAAGTGGAGCAGCTCGTGGGCATTCACAAGTAGGCGACCATGCCTCTGACCATGTCGAAGGCCCGGCAAAGGGAAATGCAAAGCCACCGTCGTGGTCCCGATCTGATGAACATGGATCTTGACAAACACTCCAGAAGGCAGCCCCTCCCACACTATAGTAAAAAGGATAAAAACAAAGGCTTTGAATGGCTGGTAAAGTTTTTCTAGTCTTGAAGAGCTACGTGGATCCTGATAGAGTGTCCTTTTAAAAAGTGGGTCTGTCATGAATAAGTACATGTTAGGCCTAGGTTGGTATGTGAAGCCTGAACCAAACTAAGACAGTGTAACTGAGAAGTTGCTAGCAGTTCCCAGCTGCAGGAATGTGAATAAATAAAAGGATTTGTTGTCTCTCCTTTGCTGGCCAGGAAGGACAGATAACAAGAATTACAACCAATTGGAATGTTTAGCACCTTAGCAGACAGAGAGGCGCCTGATCAAGGGTGATTGAGTGCAGCTGTGGAACTTCAGTTGGCAGGGGTAAGAACTAGGAGGAGTTAGCAACCAGGCCAACTTCGAGAAGGTTCTTTTCCTCAAGGGTTCTGATTGGACAGTCTAAGTATGAAGTCACCTCAGTTTCCTAGATGTTTATGCCTCTAGCATTTGCTGCCTTATTGTAGAGTGTGTAACCTTATGTACTTAATAAACTAAAATCTCTTTTACCAAGTTGTTTCATTGTCTGTTGGGGACAGAGTTTCAGAATCCTGCCTAGCCGTTCAGCAAGCTACCAAGTGCTCATTGAGGTCTAGTAACTTGAGTACTGAGGCTTTAATTGGAGAAAGATCTCAGTGCCTGCAAGGGATAGAATTAAGCCTAGAGGGTCTCAGTGTGCCTGGACTGAGGCACTGGCACGTACAGGGTGGTGGCAGTACTACTGGGCAAGGGGCCTTGAGGGCTTTAGGGTTTGAAAACCAAGAACCCTAAGCACCCCAAACCCCCCCTTTGTTTACGACAGGGTCCTGGTGCTAAAATGTTTGGGAACCACTGGACTACTAAATGCCCTTTGCTTGAGGCTGCCTTTGTTCAGAAGCTTCAGCTAGTGCTGAATCAAACAGCTAGAGTGCTTTTGGGTGCCCACCAGTCCGAACACCTTACACCTGTTCTTTGTGATTTTCATTGGTTTTCACTCTGCTGCTGCCTCAATTCAATTATTATTATTATTAACAGTATTTATATACCGCTAACAGTATTTATATACCGCTTTTCAACAAAAGTTCACAAAGCAGTTTACAGAGAAAAATCAAATGACTAATGGCTCCCTGTTCCAAAAGGGCTCACAATCTAAAAGATGCAAACAGCCACTAGAAAAGACACTGCTGGGGTGAGGAGGGCCAGTTACTCTCCCCCTGCTAAATAAAAGAGGAGCACCCACTTGAAAAAGTGCCTCTTACCCAACTAGAACTCCCTTCCCCTTGACTTAAGAATGGCTCCCTCTCTTGAGACCTTTCGGCGAGGCCTGAAGACCCTTCTGTTTAAACAAGCCTTCGGAGTTCTCGGCCTTTTTAACATCTTTTAATATTTTTTACAGGCCTGATTCTTTTATGACTTGCTGCTGCTCTATGCTCTTTTTACCTATTTTTTTATTCTGACTGCTGTTTTTATGGTATGTGTTAATATGGTTTTATTTGTTTTAAATTATGTTTTTTAATCTGTTGTAAGCCGCCTTGAGTCCCTTCGGGGAGAAAGGCGGGGTAAAAATAAAGTTATTAATTATTATTATTATTATTAGCAGCAGCAGCAGTAGTTCTGGTTATTACCCTTAGAGAACCTACATGGCTTGGATCTATGATACATGAAGGATCATCTCTTTCTGTGTGAAGTTGCTTGCACTCTGTATTATCATCAGAGCTATGCTCCATGTTCCATTCCCTCCACTGGAGTTTTATGTTCCACTGGAGTGACACCCCTCAGCTTTGTAATTTGTAAACTGGAGACACAAGTGTCCCCAGTACTCCCTGCCGTTAGCTGGGCAGTGAAATGTTCCTGTTTGCTTTGGCTTTCCCTGGAGTGTTCTGCTTTTATTTATCCTCTGGCTGGTGTGCGGTTGCATTTTTCTATTGTTATTGATTGGCTCTCGTTTAAATTATTTTACATTTTATTGTAATTGTGTTAGATGATTGATTTTAGTTCATAAGCCACCTTGATGGTCCTATGAATGGAACTGACAGGCATCTTTTAAATAATACAAGTTCAGTTTTAGATTTCAAAAATTTGTCCAGAGTTCAAATTTGTGAGAGATTTTGTAAGTAAATTCAGGATGGTTTCACAACAGCTGTGTGTGGGGCGGCTTTGTATTGTGTTTCTGGAGCTGCACTGGGACACATGTAACAGGTGCACACAAGGGAAATCAAACACGTATGCAGGGATCCTTATGCTGCACATGCCCGATCTCGTCTGATCTTGGAAGCTAAGCAGGATCAGGCCTGGTTAGTACTTGGATGGGAGACCGCCTGGGAATACCGGGTGCTGTAGGCTTATACCATAGTCTTTCGAGACTGAAGGTTGCCAACCATGTGGCACACCTCAGTAGAACCTGGTATTTTAACAATGGCCAGAGGCAGAGAGAAATATGCAATACGATCTGTTTATTGTGGGGATAAATTTACAATGAAAGGGAGGGGAACTCAGTAATGAAATGCAGTAAACTATCTTGCTAGCATGCACTCACATAAAGTTAAACTCTAAGCAGCATTGGTTGCTAGATAGGGGAGGAGGAAGAGACAGAGGAGTTCCAGTAAGAGAGAAGAAGAAAGGACTGTGAATGGAGAGACATTAGCATCTAGGCAATGAAGGAAGTTGCTGGGGAGGGGCAAGTGTTCAGGAAATGGGAGTTATGAGGGAGGGCAAAAGAAGCTGTGTTGGGGTCGGCAACCCCTGACTAAGGAAGAACTAAGTCAGGGATAGGCAACCCTGTCCCTACAGGCAGGATTCGACTGCCACCTAAAATCACATGACCCGTAGTCCCAAAAAGGATCCATCCAGCCTGCAGTGGTCCTAAAAAAAGAATTCAAGTTAGTACTTCTATCTTGGTAAGGCTTACCTTGTAAGTAGACTAAGGACAGAGGCTTCCTTTTGAGTGCCATTCTGTCTGGGCATGCACCTCTCTGCACCGTGCCCATCTCTCTCTCTTTTTCTTTTCTTTCCTTAGCTCTATGGCCTAATCAGAAGGTTCGCACAAATATATTGAACATGCATGTGTTCTTACTATTGACAGCCCACTATGCAGAAGAAGTGACCCTTGAAGTAAGTGTTCTCGTGGAGGCACAAAACCATGGTTGGAAAACAAACTTCATGGTAGCCTGGAAGGGTGGCTAAGGACAAGAAATGAGTCATGAACTGCTTCACTCATGTGGCCTGGAGAAATAGTCTCTCCAGTGGTATAGCTAAGGGGGTGCAGGGGGTAGCAGTCACACGAGGCAACAAGCTTTAGGGGGGCAAAAAGCTGAGCTTGACACTAGTGGCCAAAATTGTGAAAATCTTGGTTTGTACAAATAAGACCATCATATGTCATTGGAAAGGTAATTTAATGCAGAGTGCAATGAAACAAACCACATCAGAATATCTGTATTCTATCAAATGTTATGGTCAATTAACCAGAAAATGAAAACACAATTGCCTTAAGGAACAAAAAGTGATTTCTTTAACTCCAAACTGACCTATGAGACTGATTGTTCTGAGAGCTAATGAGATGCTATTATGATACAGCATGGAATCAATAAGGTATTAAAATGGAGGAGGCAGGTATCCCCCCAATTTGCACTTTTTAAGAAGCCAGTGTGATGTCACTTCCAATTGTGACATCACTTCCGGTGCATCCTTTTGAGTTCCAAACTGGGCTACACGTTCATTAGCTATGCCACTGAGTCTCTCCCCTTTGTATTATTAGGCTTATTAGACCAAATCTTTTGAGATAGTGGAGCAAGACAAACACTGCCCCCAGTAGGTAAAAGCCACTGAGCCGTCTACTGCTCAGCGGGCTTGTTGGATTGGTGGAGAAACGGTGAAAAGTCCCATTCTGAAAATAAACCACCAAAAAAACAACAAAAAAACCCAAGAAGGGTACTGCTAGACAAAGCTTTTTTTTTTAAAGGGGGAGGAAAAAGAGAAAGGTGAAGATCCTTGGTTAAGCTGACACAGACCCCAAGCTTAGGTCAGTCTACTCAGAAGTAAGTCCCATTTGAGTCAATGGGGCTTACTCCCAGGAAAGTGTGGATAGGATTGCAGCCACACAGAGCAAGATTACAACTCACTCCCAAAGTAGATGGGGGCAGGCTCACACACATATACCCCAACATGCAGATGCCGCCCCTATTCCCCCCAGGCAAGATGGAGGAATGCAGGCTGTGGAATTTGGACCCCCCCCCCAGAGCAGACTGGGCTCCCTCCTTCCGAAGTGGAGGGAAGTGCCTGTACTTACTGGTGGAGCT
This sequence comes from Tiliqua scincoides, assembly GCF_035046505.1. Classification (NCBI taxonomy): domain Eukaryota; kingdom Metazoa; phylum Chordata; class Lepidosauria; order Squamata; family Scincidae; genus Tiliqua; species Tiliqua scincoides. Next base: position 124,944,263 of record NC_089822.1, on the reverse strand, counting down.
CTCCCTCCCACTTCGAAGCCTGCCAGGAGCACACCCTGTGCTGATGAGATGCAGCACCTCAGCTGCTGCCCAGCCAGATTTATCTCTGTTTGTCAGGGAGGCTCCACCATCTCCCCCCACCATGTTTCACACCCTCCCCACCTCACACTGCCCCACCCATCTCTTTCATAGCAAAAAGAAGAAAAGCAGCACGTAGGGAGGCAGCACATGCAGCTGACCGGCTAAGACCACCTCTCTCCCCAAGATGCCTCATGATGCCCCTGGGGGCTAGCCATAGCTTCCTAGGGACACACAGATTGAATACCTCAGCTCTTACCCATTCCTGGTGGAGAAGCTGTGCCCTTTTATGTCACCCTTCCAGCAGCTTGGAACTGAGTGCTCCTTAATTGCACAGGAGACCTGTGTCTCTATTAGCATAGTAACCTTGATTAAATTGTCAGTGGAGCTGGGGAGGGGAAGCCAGAGGCCCAGAGGGCTCTGCTGATCTCAAAGCTGGGAAGCTCCTAGAACTGTGGTACAGTTTGGAAGGTCTGCATAGGGTGGCAGAGGGCCACTCATGGAAATTTCCAAAGAACTTCTTGCAATCCAGTAAGAGGGTTGCTTCAGCCAATCAGACCAAAGATACATCTGAGGGTCTGGAGTATTCTAGTTTGCTCAGGCTGAAGCCAGGAGAGCATCTGGCCTGGATCAGTGTTGCCAGACCTGCATCCAGCATCACTCACCTGCGTGCACATGCAAGTTAGGCAACCGATGCTATATATTCTATCTTCAGAATAGAAGGAAAAGGGCTTCATTTGGATCTCTGACCATCTCCCCTCCCTTTCCTCAATAAGTCTTTTCCGGGGAGGAGGGGCTTGTCCCCACCGGCTGCTGAAATGATCAGAGAATATGAATGCATCAAACCATCAGTAGCTGAGCAACAGAACTGGAAGGGTGAGGGTGCCTGAGTCTAGCACCAGGATTTGCCCTTGAAGGAAGAAATGAACCCTCAAGTTTAACAAGAAAGAGTTGAAAGATGATCCCCCCCCCCCCCGCAATATATCACTTTCCCTTCCCATTCCTCCTCTGCTGTTATAACAGGAGCAAAACAGCCCAGTTCAGGTGCAGAGAGCTTGCTTCAAGTTCCCAAATAATAATTCCAAAGATCGTGGGCAGGCTAGAGTTGCAGCATGTGTTCCACTGGGTCATATAAGCACTCTTCCAGAATAAAGGAGACGTCTTTAAAGCAAGGGACAGCCCGTAATCTTTAGTCTGTTCCACACCTGTTCCTCAACACACACACTCCTGCATGCAGACATGTACACAGCCACCACACACTCTTGTTTTCTTAACTAAAACAAACAGCCTCTAGCAGCATCTGGATTATTTTCATCCCCTGTTGACAGAGGAGAAAATGAATTTCTGTGTTTGAAATAGGAAGAGGAAGGGCTGGTCGCATAGGAGCAGGAGCTCTGCCAATACTTGAGAAACAAACTCTATGATACTTAACCTGGATAATTCCTTACAAACAAGTTTTGCTCACATTTTTGTTTTTTTCTAGCCAGGAAAGTGGATCTCCCCCCCCCCCCAGCCACTTACAAACACTGTTTCAATACATTATGGAGTAGACATTCCAATCAGCACTTTAAGAATTGCTTGTGCAAAAGTAAGGGGTGACGGTATTTTCTGGGGTAATGAGTCCAGAATCTAATAGTTACGATATGTTTCACATGCGAAGCTTAAATTGGCTTCAAGCCACCCCTGTGCTATTTTGCATTATCATTGTGCAAATATTACAGAAACCAGATGAGAGGCATTAGTAATACAAATGAGCATTCTGACCAGTGCCTCTTTTTTACATTCCCATTGCAAACCCAGCTTGATGCAACTTATAGCTGTGCTTGGATGGGGTGGGGGGCAGGCGGACCAGAATTCAACTCCCTATTAAGCCACAATGCTTGGACCAATTGTCCCTCTCAGGCTAACCTACCTTCTTTCTGTCTGACTTTACCAGTATTGTTGTGAGGATAAAATGGTGGTGGGATAACCCCATATGCTGCCCTGACACCCTGTGGGAAGGATGAGATAAAAAGGTAATAAATAAGAAAGCTTATGTGAAAATGAGACAAAGTGCAGTCTAGAGTCACTTGCTATCCGCTCTCTCCCCTCCTGAATGTACATTCCATCTACACTGGGGAAGGGGAGGATGCTTCAGTTGTCCAAGACCCCTTATGCTGCCCTGTGCTTTTTTTCTAGCCAGGACCCCCTCTTTGCCAGAACCCTGGGATCTTTCCATTTGCAGCTTTTTCCAGAGGAAAGGGGTGCCAGCTAAGCTATGTGCTTCATCTCCCCTTCCACAGAGATCCACAGCTCGATGCCCAGGTGGGCGGTGGGAGCCTGGTGATCCTGGCTTCATGAACACGCCACTAATAAAGTGCCCTCACTGCACACACACCGCAGTCCCTGGGAAAAGCAATTGCAATCTGTCCAGCAGCTATCTGCTTCGGTTCAGAGTTAATGAGCCAGGCCCAGGCTCCTAAGTCATCCTGCCACCTCTACTGATTCTTCTTGATTACTGTAATGAAACGGTCAAAGGGTTATTAAACAACTAGCTCTTGATCTAGGAACATGGCGCTGCTATCACGGCATCGCGCCGCACCCCTGTTTGGCCTGGTAATAAAACAAGCTGACAGTGATGCATCACCCACCCACCCCTTGCCAGGCCGTCAGCCTCGGGAAGGGAGCCTGTTGCCAGAAAGCGACACCGCCGTGCTAGAGAAAGAGCAGGCAAGGGGTTTGCGTAGGCCAGGGATACTGAGTGGCTGTGCCATCCCTCCTCCAACTTCCCAGTCCTGACAGCCAGGGTGGGGCAAGGTGTAGAGTGCTGAACTCTGAACTGGGGAGGCTTGAGGTCTAATTCATGTAGCCATAAAGCTCACTCAGTGACTAATTCCCTCACAGCATGATCCACCTCGCAGGACTGTTGTGAGGATAAAACAGGAGTCAAGCCAAATGCACACAGGCAGGCTTCCTTGTGCTTCTTGATGGACAGGAAAGGTGAGAAATAAATGTGATAGGCTCCAACATTCCTCAGCGCAATGATATTCAGCAGCAGTAGCTCAGGCCTGTAGCCAGCAAACATAGAGAAGGGGCCAATGGATATACACAAGGTGGCCATTACAAGTCAGCAAGGAGCAGCATAAACCCAATTATGAGTCTGCTATGTCTAAAGTGAATATATTTAATTCAGAGTGGGGACCTGGTGTTGTCTTTGCCAGGGTTGGCACCGAGGGGGTACTTGGGCAAAGCCCTGTGCTGGGACCCCATCTCCCCATGGCAGGGCAGCACAGGGTAGTTGGGTACGTTGTGGTGGTTGTGCTGGCTACCACCATTTCTTTTTAACAACAGCGCGGTGCACCTACCCCATAACTTTGCCATAGTCATGCAGCAATGGCTGAAATGTGTTGCATCTTTTAAAAAGATGGCAGCAGCCAGTGTGGCGGCTGCAAAGTGCTTCTGGGTTGCTGCCACCACCCAGACTTTCTACTGAGTGGGGCACTGCCAGTATCCAAGGCTACACCGTGGTTTTTTTTTTTGATGGAACAGTATGCAACGTGGCCAACCCCTGACAGCACCCTGGCCTAAAGGGATAGAAGCCCTCCTGTGGCTACAGGACGCTATGGCCAAGAATGCCTTCACCTTGTTTTGAGTCCCTTCTCGGACTGATCAGATCTGACTGTGGTTCTCCATGTGCTGCTGATGTTGAAATTGAACTGTTGTGATGTCCTTTATGTGGCATTGTCTGTGAAGACTGTTTGGAAACTTCAGTTAGTTACCGAACGTAGCCACTAGCGGTTGGCTAATGTGAGGGGTCATGACTCTGTCACAACCTGATGATATCATATGCACCAACGTCCTTTATTATTCAAACTTTAGGGGTGGTGACCCCTAAAGCCTTTCTAGAGTTCTGGATCAAGATACTCAGGGACCGACTCTCCCTGCAGAATGAACCAATTGTGAGAAACAATTCGGGGGAAGAGGGCTCTGTAATTGATTCTTCCTCCAATGGAGACAGAGTTGGCGGTTACCCATGATAGAGCCTCTTCTGTGGTAGCAGCTGGTCTTTGGAATGCCATGAAGTACAGGTATGGAATACATGAAGTACAGGTAAGTACATGGAATGCCTGGAAGTACCAGTATGAACAGCTCTGTCCTTGCTGACATTTTGGAGGGGAGTGAAGACTTGTTTGTTGAACCTGGCCTTTGATTGACTTACTCCTTCTACTTCTATGTTGTGGTTTTTATTGGTTGTTCTATGGTTGTTTTATTGCTTAAACTGTTTGGATTGTTTTAGCAATCGCTGCCTCTGCTTCCAACACCCATTCAGAGTGAGGGCAAGTGAGGCAGGCAGATTGCCCTCATTCTGAACTTTCTACTTCAACCACGTCTTCGCCATCAGCACGTAGACAAATCAAATTGGCTAGATGACAGCATGACATCATCGCATTCCCTTTAAGATCCCTGAGTAGTTGCAGATCATGTAAGTAAAGAAGAAAAACAGCAAGTGAAGACAAAAGCAGTGCTGAAGCATCAGCGCATAAGGGCAACAATATTTTATCTGAAATTTTAAATCTCACCAGTCTGCCTCCTAGGATGCTTCCAAGGTGGTTTGCATCAATTAAAATGCACTAAGACAATAACAAAATCATAACAATCATCATAAAACAATCCCAAACTGACAAACCAACTGAAGTTGAAAGACCAGTTTTCAAGCAGGGGGGAAAAATGAGCAAACAAATGGGGTTATTAATTTAACCTAAGTCTTGCTTAACAGGAAAGTCTTTCCTAGCTAGTGAAAATTGCACTAAGGAGGTGGGGGAACAAGTCTCCAGGGGAAGGGAGTTCTAAAGCCTAGGAACCATGACTGAGGAGGCCCTGTCACCTGTGTCCTCCAAATGGACATTTCAGAAGGACTGGGAGTTCAGACCAGGGTTGAACCAAGTGGTGGGTAGAATTATGCGATGAGAGATGGTTCTGTAAGTACCTTGGTCCCAGACCATAAAGGGCTTCAAAAGCTTACAATGAACAACTTGAGCAGAGTCTGGAAGCATCACCAGCAACCTAGGGAGATGGTACAAAATAGGAATGATACATTCCAGTGCTTTGAATCAGGCACAGAAATCTGCATGCTATTTAAAGGAGGGTGAACCTTTCAACTCCTTCAGAAGTATACTTTGTGCCCCCCCATCCGTGTTTCTCAGTTGGTGCAGCCCTCAGTGCTAATTCAATGCTATTTGAGTCTTCAGTGAGCAGCCAAAGTCTTTGCTATGAATGAGCGCTACTCAAGGGAGTGCTTCCTGAATGTCCTGTCTGAAATTGCTTAGTTCTGTTTTGGCTATTTTCTTACTGCTGCCGCTTACAGGGCCAAGGTATGCGAGGCCAAGCCTTACAGACGGTCTTGTATATACTCCAGCATTTGTTAGATGAAAATAAGTACAGTCTGATTACCCTTGGGATAAGCATGATGGTCTGTAACTGCCCATCTTTGTTGAACATGGCGCATATTATTGCAAAGATATAATGCTGGATTTTATTTGATGTTGAATAAATATTTACTGAAATTGCGTGTGATTTATGTGAGCACAAGAGTGTCTGGAATACATGATATGAACAAATGCAACTTGCCCGACACTGAACCAGACCATTGGGTGGTCTGCTGGCAAGGTCCTTCTTGGCATTCCACCAATCTCTGCAGGAGAGGACCTTCTCTGTGGGCAGGAGAGGTATTTCTCTGTGGATATGTCCAGACTCCAGAATTCCTTCCCTGGGGAGGCTCATCTTACCCTTTCTGTTAATTCTTCAACACAAGATAAAAACAATGTTCATAGGAAGCTGCCTTTTACTGAGCCAGGGCCCAATCCTAAACTGCTGCAAAACAATCCTAAACAATTGCAGACATGCCATAAAGCACGTTTCTGAACCCCTAGCACCAGTGGAGTGCTGGAGCAAGCCCAGTGCCAGCCGATGCTAGACTAGTACCAGTGGAACACCTGTTCTTTGCCACCACCTGAACTGCCTGGCAACAAAGAGGTGGGTGGGGCTCATGGGGGGAGGCAGGGAGGAGGCATTCCAGGGCAGGGAGAGGGCGGAGAGGAGGTGTGCCAGGGGGAGAGAGCAGGACAGGAGAGAGTTGGGACTGGTGGCACTCTACTCTACTGCATCTGGAGCAAGGCGGGAAGGAGTTGGGACTGGTGGAGCTCCACTCCAACACATCCAGAGCCTCCGTGTTGAGCTGTGGGCCTGACATGGAGGCTCTTGATTCTACAGCAGCCCAAGCGTTGCTGCAGAATCGAGTAACCCCATTGTGGGGCGACTTACCTTACCTGGGGGAAGGGGATGAAAGTCCCCTTCCCCAAGGAGCCACCGATGGCTGCCCTGTGGTGCACAGGATGCCGTGGCAGCCACTTCGGCATCATGGCAGTCCCGGCATAATGAGCAGCTCAGGATTCACCTGCCAGTTCCTTGGTCCATTGAGGCCAGTGTCAACACAGACCAGCAACAAGTCTCTAGGCTTTCAGTTAGGAATTTGTCACTATCCTATCTGGAGGTGCCAGTGATTAAATCAGGGCCTTTTGAAATCCATCAGGTGCTTTATGACTGAGCCACATCCCTTCCCCTATTATTACGGCAGGCATTATATCCTGCCTCATCATGGCTGATAATGTATATCTGCTACATGTTAACTGATCTCTTATGGCTACAGTTAAACTGTCCTTGAGATTGTTTTAACTGTGGCTTTGTTTTCACCAAACGGTTCTGTCAAGTTTTTGTAAGCCGCCTTCCGTGTTATCTTCAGGAGGGGGAACACATTTCTAACAAATAATAACACTAAGTTCATGTCATTCATCATTGTCTGCAGCAACTGGTAGTAGCTCTTCAAAATCTCAGGTGAACAACTTCTGATAGATCTGCTATTGAAGACTCTTAGCAGAAGACTGAACTAAAGGTTGACTTTGGTCAGCAGCATATGTACTCTGAGCATCTGGTCTCTCATATAATGGTCCCCTGGAGCAAGCAAGGGATACTTATCATATTTATATCCTTTCCTTCCTCCAAGGACCTCAGAATGGTACACATGGCACCATGCCCCCATTTTATCATCACAACAACGCCGTGAAATAGGTTAAGAGGAGAGCAATGGACACTATGTTCACTCAGGTTGAGTGGCTATCAGAAGAGCAGGGAAAGCAGGTGGGGGGGGGGAATTGGCACTATGGGAGGGAGGGCTGTAAAACAATTGTGCAACACCCTGCAAGTGTTGAAGAGATAACAAGCACTACTGTCCCTTCCTGCCTTGTGCACCAGGTAGGCTTGGTCCTGTTAAATATAAGAGTCAGGACTTCCTAAGATGCATCTTGCCCAGTTAGCAGAAGTCCACCTCTCAAAGGTCCAGTTCCCCTCAGATTTTGAGATGGGCTAAACAAACTAAGGGCGTAATCCTATCCTGCACTGGAACAGGCAAGCCAGGAGGCTTGCGCTGTATCCAGCGCAGGATAGTGGCCATAAGCAATTCAGCCAGAGGTAAGGGCTACTGGCCCCAATGGGTCTCCTAGGACTTGCGCCACCTCTGAAGGTGTCACAAGTCTGAGGAGAGTGGAGTGGCTTGAAGCTACTCTGTTCTGCCCGGGAACGGGGGTTGGAATCCAGCATAACTGCTGGATCCCAGCCCTGCCTCCTGCTCCCTGCCCGCCCCTGGGGCTGTCCACCCTCCCCCCACCAAGGGACTTGAGCCAGCCTAACTACCAGTTAGGACTGCACCCTAAGGCTGCAATCCTAACCACACTTACCTGAGAGTAAGCCCCATTGAACAAAATAGGACTTATTTCTGAGTAGACCTAGTTAGGATTGTGCCCTAAGTCCCAGAAACTCCTTTGGAGAGTTTTAACTTTCATCCTTACCTTGGTTTCCCAGTTGATTAGGTAGGAATCTAATTACTCTAGCTTTAGTGGTGGGACTAAATCTGCCCTCAACTGGACTATAAATCAATAGAACTGCCACTACCTATTGCAAATAGTCTTAATAGCTATGAGGAGTAGCTACTTCTGCTTGAGATCTGCCTGAGCTCCAGAGGAATAATTGTCAACTTCCAATCTCTAACCACACAATTCTGCTAAGGGTAACTGTACTCTATTTTGTAGTAATTTGGCCACAAGGACAAAAGTAAGAGACAAAATGTGCGCTAAGAAGACAAACCAATTAGTGTCTCCTTAGATCAGGTTTACTTAACCAAGAGATTAGGTTTGGTATTAAACCTACACACGAAGTATAACAAGCGGCGAACACATGGCCTGATCCTATCCAATTTTCCAGCACTGGTGCAGCCACAATGAAGCCCCAGGATAAGGGAACAAATGTTCCCATACCTTAAGGAGGCCTCTGTGACTGCTGCCCCACCACAGGATGCAGTGTATGCCCCATTGGCACTGCTGCACTGGAAAATTGGATAGGATTGGGCCCACAATCCGCATCCCAGAGAGTTGGCTCTGGCTCTGGAAAGCTTATACTGTACCACAATACCGTATGAGTCCTGTGCCACAAAATTTGTTGTTTTTGATACAGTAGAGTGAAGGCTAATACTTAGAGGAGGGGTTTGGGGGAATTTTTGGTGTTATTTCATTAAATGAGTGGTTTTTTTCGTGTTTTGATCTTAATTATGATGCAGAAATTCTTGATGCATAAATTCTTAATTTCTTGATGCAGAAATTCTCATTATTTTTGCATTCTGTGTTGGTCACTGAAAAAAACACCTCTACAAATACTGTATGGTTGACCTTCTGGAACAGAATAGAAAGTTGTAGTCAAGTAAATCAAAAGTAAAACTTAAAAAAAAAAATACAGGCAGTGTAGTTGCAGGTCATTTGTGGGTAATGAAACTGGCTGCCACAAGGTGATGGCTGTGTGTTGGAACTCTGCCCAAGAGCTACAAGTAACCAATGCCCTTTGTTTAAAAGAAACCACACACAAACACAAAAAAACACAACAGGGACCCCATTTTGTGCCATGATTCATTCATTTCAGAATGAATGAAACTGGGTACAAATGGCTCCCTTTCATATTCAATTCCATTCATTGAAAAAATGAATGTACATTCCTAGTACAGAAGTTGGCCATTCCTGTATTGGGGCTATTGGAGACAATCTGCAGAAAGTTGGACAATAAGAGCAAGCAAGAAAAGCAAGCTGAGTCCGGAGGGTCAGTAGCACAGACTGCAGAGAAGCCGGGTGGGTCCCCTAACATTGACTCAGAGCCTATCAGCCAGAGACTGCAACCTCTAGATCAGGGATGCCCAAGCTTTTTGAGAGGAGGGCCATATCATCTCTCTGAGACTGTGTCGGGGGCTGGGGAAAAAAGGGAATTAATTTACATTTGATTTACATTTAAAATCTGAATAAATTTACATAAATGAATACATTAGAGACTGAACTTATAAGAATGAATCAATTTTACTGAGACAATGATGCACATGGGGCAATCAGGGATCTACTTTTACCAAATTACCTGCTTGATTATGTCACTTCAGGTCATGAGATCACTTCCGGTGGGTCCTGAAAGATTCTCATTCTAAAAAAGTGGGTCCCAGTGCTAAACATCTGAGAACCACTGATATAGACCATACCAGAAAAGGGGAAGGGTAACATAAATTGTTCAAAAGCAATGATGCACATGGGACATGGGGGGGTGGTTAAAATAATGCCAATCAGGGACGTGCTTCGAGACAAGCGAGACTCACCATTCTTCTCTGTAGGTAGGGTTAAGGGTGTCAAGCATGCGGGCGGCCCCGGAGAGCCCAAAGCGGCAGCCGCTGAGACCTGAAGGTTGCACAATAGCACAAGTCCTATTGCGCAAAGCGAGGCCTTTCCTTCGCTGCCGCTTTACAGACATGAAGCAGCAGGCAGCAGAGAGAAAACTCAGCCCACAGCTCACATTGGGCCAGCATGGGCTCCAGCAAGTGTCCAGCAGGCCAGAGGCTTAGAGACTGGGGGCTCTCCGTGGGCTGAATTTGGGATCCCTGAGGTCTACAAATGGCCCCCGGGCCAGGGTTTGGGCACACCTTCTCTAGATGAATATTTATTTATTTATTTATTTATTTATTTATTTATTTATTTATTTATTTATTTTTCACATTTTTATACCGCCCTTCCTCCAAAGAGCTCAGGACGGTTTACACAGCTGCTCCTCCCCTCTTTCTTGTCCTCACAACAACCCTGTGAGGTAGGTGAGGCTGAGAGAAAGTGACTGGCCCAAGGTCACCCAGGAAGCTTTGTGGCTGAGGGGGGATTTGAACCTGGATCATCCAGTCCACCTCCCAAACCAATACACCACCCTGGCTCTCTAATACCACAAAGGACCAGCATCCTCACCTTCAGATGTGAGTATTTTACAAATCCTACTTCCTGACACAGGCAATGGGTGAGATACAGCAGAGAGGAGACAGAAGTTTGTTTTTCTTAGTTTCTTTTACAGCTGCTGCTCTCCAGATAACTTGTGGTACACTTTGGTTCCTACTTTGAGTCACTAACTGAGAACTGTATGTAGGACTTTTGACATACAAGGCACATAATCCACCACTGAGCTAAATCCGCTCCTCCCCGGATCACATAGATTTAATTAAGCAAGGACTTAGTTGTATTAATACGGGTTGTGCATTACTAATCCAAAGATCTGAAATCCAAAATGCTCCAAAATTCAAACCATTTTGACCGCCAACATGACGCCACAAGTGGACCATTCCACTTGGTGACATGAACTTTGGTGACCCAAATGTTGTTTTATTCATAAAATTATTGAAATATATTGTATAAAATTATCTTCAGCCTATGTGCATAAGGTGTATATGAAACATAAATGAATTTCATGTTTAGAGTTGGGTCCCATCCCCAAGATATCTTATTATAATATGTATATGAAAATACTCCAAATCAAAATCTGAAACATTTCTGGTCCCAAGCATTTTGGATAAGCGATACTCAAACCGTATGTCCAATGAATATAATGTTACAGTCAAAGAAATAAAAAGCAAAACAGGGATTCTAACTTCATAGACATACTGGATGACATAGACCAGTATTAATAGGTTACAGGCAATCCATAGCAAGAAAAAACTCAAAATCACATTCCTTCTCTGCCTTCTTGCCAGAACCTGTGATTTGGTGAGCATTGTTTTGTTTGTTTTAGAGCAGGGGTCTCCAAACCCCGGCCTGGGGGCCAGATGCAGCCCATGGCAAGCCTCTATCCAGCCCGTGGATAGAGAGAGGTTGAATGAATGAGCCCATTCATTCATTTATTCACTCATCTAAGTTCCATCTCTAATTTACTTATATAAATTTTATATTTACTTTTTTTTCCTGGCTTCTACACTGTGCCAGATATTTGATGCGGCCCTCTGACCAAAAGGTTTGGAGACCGGTGCCCTAGAGGAAAGCGAATCTGGGAATTAGCCTGAAGACTCTAAGTGATCCAAGACGATAAGTGACCCATTAAAGCAGGGAATATTAATGCGGAATATTCTAAAATAAAGGTTACTATAACAAAGAGAGGGCAGAACACCTTCCAAAAGCAGTGCCTCATTCATCCATATAGAAGGCAAGACAAGGCTTTTACATGTTTGCCCTAGCAGAAGGCACACACATTCTCAAAGACCTGCCAGTTGCTGGGATCAGGGTAGTGCCAGGGTTCATCTAGATTAGGTACTGACCAAGGACCCATGCCTGCCAGGGGGCTCATCTGGGCAAGCTGAACCTGGTTTCTCAGTATCAGTGGCAGTGATAGTGCCCAGTGTACCATCAAGGGGGGAATGTTGGCACCAGAGGGCCCAGTCCAGGGCTTGGCCTCCGGGCCACCAGCAATCTGGCATGGGCACTGCCTGGGATTATAAAGCCAGCAGGTAGGAGGAGACATGAGTGATGGGCCACCTGGCTCCCGAGTAATGGTGGTACGCTGGCCAACAGACAGATTTACATTTCAGGGGCATAGCTGTGTTGTGCATTTGCTACAGCAGGCCAAGAAAATGTCTTGTAAAGATGAAAAGATTTAGAGTGACAGAAATTTATGCCACAATAAATCTGTTCGTCTTTAAAGTGCCGCAAGGCTCCTTTTTGTGTTTATCAACTTAATAAAGGATTATCCTTAACCCCGTGTAAAAGAGTATACTTCTAATATTGTTTGACATCCCTCCTATTCCTGGTTAGTCCCCAATCCAAAACTATTTAATGATCCTTTCCCTCTGTAGCAGTCAGAAATTACAGACAAATAGCTTGTTATGCAATGGACAGCAAAGAGTCCTGTGACACCTTAAAGACTAACACATTGATTGGGGCATATGCTATCATGGGCCTTAAACCACTTTGTCAAGTTCCAAGGCCTCCTGATGCCTGAGGTGGCATGACAAATGCTGCCACCCTTACCCAATGATGTGCCAGCCTCTGCTCCTCCTGCTCTCTGATGCTCTAGCTCAGCACTCTCCTCCCCACCACATTTCCTCTGCCTTTCCGTCTTTTCTTTTTCCAATCCAGGGACTGAAAGGAGGAGGAGCAGCGGAGGTAAATAGACAAACAGAGACAAGCACTCCCATCATTCTGTTGCCTGAGGCGTCCACTTAAGTTGGCCTCACGAATGGGCCGGCCCTCTAGAGCAGGGTTGTCCAAAGTTTTTGGCAAGAGGGCCACATCATCTCTCTGACAGTGTGTCAGGGGCCGGGGAAAAAAGAATTAATTTACATTTAAAATTTGAATAAATTTACATAAGTTTACATAAATGAATATATTAAAGATGAACTTATATGAATGAATGAAGGTCTTGCAATAGCTCAAGGCCTATAAAGGGCCTTGCACAAAGCAAGGCCAGCCTTTCCTTTGCTGCCACTACTGCATCACAGACGTGAAACAGCAAGCAGTGGAGGGAGCCCTCATCCCACAGTTCACGCGAGAGGTCAAACAGTCAACCTCATGCTGAGAGCACTTGCTTTGGGCTGGTGAGGGCTTCAGCAGGTCTCTGGAGGGCCAGAGGCTCATTGGAGACTGGGGACGCCCTGAGGGCCACATTGAGAGGCCTCGAGGGCCGCAAGTGGCCCCAGGGCCAGGGTTTGGGCACCCCTGCTCTAGAGTATGTGTAGTCTGGCCCCCAAGACTTGACTTCCCAAGATGTTTAGAAGAAAAGGAAAAATGGAAGAAAGTGAGGGGCAGGGAATTGCAAAGCAGAAAATGTCATCCTAATAAGAATCTTGATTTTTTGTGTTTCAAATCCTACCTAGTGTGGCTCCCTTGCTAGAAATGAGCTTTCGAAAACTAATAAATTATTATGTATCCCTGTGTTTTAGGTACAGACACCAAAGCACAACCCCCATCCCCAATGGCAAAAGAGTGACTTCAAGCTATGGTGATGAGATCTTTTAAAAAATCACAACCACATTGTCACCAGCACACTTTTTTTGTAATGGAACCTTGAATATTTCAGAAAACAAACCAGGTCTTTGGACTCTGCTGAGTTACCATCTCCCCTCTCCCAAAATCTGCAGTGATAAGTCTGGAACAGGGAGTATTTATATTACAAAGGCAGTAGCACTCTGGCCAACAGATGGACAGATTAACATTGAACAAATAGCTCAAAGAGATGTGATATATACAGTATGCACTTCTACCATTAAGAGAGTTTGCAACAGCCTACTTATCCTGGCTTAACTCTGCTTTTGTCCTCTGCCTTCCTGCCCAATCAGCCAGGGTGTAGATCGTAGCCATCTAATCTATATCAATAGCAGCAGAGTTCTTGGCAAACTTGGCTTGGGCTCCATCTGGTAACCTGGTAATCTTGATAATACAACTGGGTGTAGTAGAAGACAATCCCCCCTCTGCAGTCTCCAGTACACAGAATAGATTTCAGGAACTGGGTATTAACCCAAGGAAAAGTCACTCAAAGTACAACATTCATCCAGTAATAAGCACCTATGTGCCCCATGCAATAAACCCCATGCGATACAAGGTTCGCAAAATTCCAAATCTCTACTTCTGTGGCTTATCCTCATACGGAATCAAAAGGAATCTGCAGGGTATCTCTTCTGGTGCTGGAGCTCATCGACTTCAGGATCTGGGTTGGGTAGTCTCCCCCAATTGTAAATTCCACTCCTTCAAGCAGCCTGATACCCAGGCACACAGAAGTTCTTCCTACAGACAGCCACTGCAACGGGAGATCTTTGTTTTCTTAACATTTGTCACTGCTAGCAAATGGTGGTGGGGAACCTAACTGCTGATAAGGACAACAGTCACTGGCAACCAGACATCTTTTCATCAGTACCAATCAGGCTGAGATCTTTTCCTGAGCAATGCATTCAAAACGATTGTCTTCCAAATTTCCCTCACAATGGATTTTGGCAGTCTGTATTACCTGAACTTGTTTCTGATGTGGAACAGATGTATCAGGAAACCTCCCGTGCACCATTTTTGCATCACTGCATTTTTCACACAGAGCTGTACATGTGCAGTTTGCCATAGCACTGAATTCCTTCACCTCTCATACCCCTTCATCCTTTACTGCTGCACAGAGGTGTACAAGGCACACTGATAAAAACTACAGGAAAAGATATCTTGGTATGACAGGATGCACCCAGATTCTTTTGGTGCCATAGTGTCATTCTGCTATAACACCACGAAAGAGCACTCTTGACGCCAGAGTCAAGAGTCTCTTTTTATGCATGAAACTCTACACATGTGCAGGAGCATGTGTGTGCATTGGTAACACTCTGTACATAAAGGAATGTCTTGATGCAATCATTTGTACAGTCACACTGAGACTGGCTTTTTGAAGTATATATGCTCATTATATGCAACGCAAGTTGTTAACATATGTGGGGGAGGGAGGGAAACATGAATGACTGAAAAGGTGCTGTGCGCTGTGCCTGAGTAGTGCTTCTGTGCAAAATTTAGAAATAAAAACCAGAAAAATGGAGGGGGAGGGGGAGAGAGAGAGAGAGGATGCAGCATGTGTACATGTGTCAACTCTGAAATTAATTTTAGAAATGCTCATTAAACCAGTGTTCACGAGGAAGCACTCAGAACAGAGCAAGCCTATGGAACCATAAAGGGACAGAATTTGGGAAACCTACTCATCTCTACTGGGCATGGGAACACTGCTACCAGGGACATCAGCATGGTAGTGACACAGCCAACTGTTTGCTCCAAATGGGGCACTACAGAGTCAGCCATCCAACCTCTTCTCTTTTTTTTAATTCCACACCTTCTCCATTTATCAGATTGCCAGTTTATTATGTCAGAAATACTGTCTCCTTGGGATCAGGAATGGAGCCAGAACAGAAGGTGGTGGGTCAGGTAAGTAACTATTTTGTACATCAAGGCATTCTGGGGCGGGGCCTGGTATAATAGGGGGATAGCAGTAGGGTTGCCAGATCTTAGTTATCTGACCTGAGGATCAGGTTTTGGAGAGTTGCCTTCAGCTTTGGCCGGTTTCTCAGACCACACTGCTGGTTACTTGGCCAAACAGGGTTTTTTGTTTTTTTAAAATCCCCTGTTCAGTATAGCTTGGCAAAATACCGGCTGATTGGCAACACCAAACCCAAATAATCCACAGGGAGGCAGCACAGTGGTGCCAAGAGATGTACGCTTGGTGTAGATCTAAAGGAAATAATGCACAGCATTTGGGAACTGGGGCAGCTCTTACCCACCAGCCCTCCTCCTCTTCCGTCTCTTACAACATTTGGACCCAAATTACTCAATTACACATTCGTTGCCCTCGGTAAATTCTGGATGGATTGTTCATTTACCTACAGGCTAAGATAACTCTCCTCTCTCTTTCAGATATGCCAGGCAGCTTTTAAACGGCAAACGGTTACAATTTTCCACCTCATTTCCCAACTCGTCTACAGTTAATTTTTACCAGTCTTGGCTATTTATTTACTTGCACTGCTCTGGATGGGAGGGGAGGGCGGGCGTCAGCTGCCAATTTCCTGCAGCTGGAGTGGGGTGTGTGTCTGGCGCAAGGCAGGGGAGGAAACCAGCGCCTCCCCTCTTTAATTTAACAAACTGAAAAGAACAACTTAATTAGAGTCATCTGGAAAATAACAGCCACGTCAGGCTGCTTCCAAGGGATGTGAACGGCTAGGCTGGGAAGGCTGAATGAGCCACTAGGGCCTACCGAGGCTGCCTGCTCTCCCTTCACAGTCTGCAGGCTGTTTGCCTTTGCCTGCAAAGGAAGAGAGCAGATGTCCCTAATTATAGGCAGGGCCTAATTGGATTTATCAGCAGTTAATAGGAAATTAAGCACTAAAGCTTCAGAGCATCCCTGTTGGGGAGGTGGTTATCGGAGGGGCCTCGAGAAGCCATGCCCCGAGGTTGCTTGTATCTCGTGCTGCGACAAAGAGGTTGCCAACTTTTTTTACTGGCCCCTGCTTCTGTGCCTTTAGTGGCAGCTTGGTCAGCAGAAATTAGCAGGTGGTAATGTTTAACTCCATGCTGGGAAAAGCATCACCTGCTAATTCCTAGTATCAACCTGTTATCAAAAGCACAGACGTTCATATGTAACTGTTTTCCCTCTTTGCTCTCGAAGCAGGTTTCTAGACCATACGGCTGCAAAGACAAGCTTGAAAATAGGTGGGCGATGTTTGGTGGAATCTCAGAAGCCAGAGAGAGTCAAAGCAGGGCTCCTGTAGTTCGAGGGCAGGTCTTCGATGTGCAATGATGTGCTCCGGTTCTGTACACTCATTTTGCAGTTTGGTTATTTGAATGGTTTATTCCTACCTGAGCCTAGAGAAGCCTTCCCTAAAGCAAGCAAATGCAGAGCCCCCTTCTGGGAAAGGGAAAGGAGCATCATGTTCCTTTAGATCTGG
The DNA here is from genome assembly GCF_035046505.1 of Tiliqua scincoides. Lineage (NCBI taxonomy): Eukaryota > Metazoa > Chordata > Lepidosauria > Squamata > Scincidae > Tiliqua > Tiliqua scincoides. The sequence goes on along the minus strand of NC_089822.1, from coordinate 124,927,393 downwards.
AAACAGTAGTGCAGCTGAGATGATAATAAAGCAACCAGAGGTGGGGTATCCCATTTCTTTTCAGGGATATCACCAAATCTTGCCTAATTGGACCGGAAGCCATCTTGCTTCCTTTTCTCATCTGCTCTGGGGCCTGGTCCAGAATAACAGTAATCAAGCCTACTTTTGTGCATGAATCTGGGGTCTGTGTGCACCTGATACTAGTCCAATTCAAAACTGGGATGGGAGATATGACACATCATGTCACTCTGGAACCCACCCATTCATGACGCATAGAATTGTGGCACAAGCACTGGAAATAATCAGAGAGGTTCCAGGAAAGGGTCGTGAGCAGGATAAGGCAGGGCTTATTCACAGGCCTTTCCTGTACAATTCCCCATGAATTTTAAAATGACAAGATTTTTAGGAGTCATTCCGAAAGCACTTTCACGAGGAGCATCCTTTGATGCTCACCTTTGCATGTTTCAAAATCGGCTTCACGAGTCCACACAGTCCAGCAGGTTTGGATCCAATTTCATGCTGTGTGCAACTGCCCCAAATAGCATGTCATTCTCCCCCTGCCCTGGCTCTGTTTTCAAAGGAGGGGGAACAGCTAATAATGCCCGTCTTAGCCCATCTCCCCATCTCCAATCCTGAATGCGCTTGATTAATCACCCCTATTTCTCGTGACATCTTCTGCAAAAGGTCAGGAGACATTGCAGGTAATTGGAAATACCACAGTGGAGGCCGATCTATACATCATTAAGGGGCACAATTAGCATCTGCTCTTTGGAAAGGGACTTCCAGGGAAGGAAAGATTGTGTGGGTGGGTGTGGATGTGTTTGCGAGTGAGAACAAGAGAGAAATTTTCACAAATGCTGTATGTTCTTCCCCTCCTCCTTTTGTACATAATGGCACAAGTCAGTCCTACAGTGAGAACTAATGGGCCGTTTCAGATTGCACATGAAATATAGGTGCTTCCCTCCCCCTGCCCAATAAAAGACACCTGAATTCGTTTTCCCAGAATTTTAATTCCAGAGAGAATTAATTGATTAATTGATGTGATTAGCTGATTGGCATCTTGATGTAGCAGTTTAAAAACTAAACTCTGATTTAATTAGGGCTGACCTCCTGGGCTTTCCCACTGATGCAGCTGGGGTCTGAAAGAGAAATGCAAGTGGACAGGCCAGCAGATAAGAGCGGCGGGCTTAGCCCCACACAGATGTACAACCATTAATCGGATGGGGCAGGGATCTTTCCTATGTGTACTACTGTTGTTGTTGTTGTTGTTGTTGGCAACCTTCAGTCTCAAAATACTATGGTATTGCACTCTGGATGGTGGTTCTGGAACAGCATCTAGTGTGGCTGAAAAGGCCAATTCGGGAGTGACAATCCCTTCCACACTGGGAGCAAGTGCAGTCTGTCCCTGGTCTGTCTCCCTGGCTATGGGCCTTCCTTCTTTGCCTCTTGTGTCCCTGTACTACTGTACATTTCCTAAATCTCAGTGGTTGAGGGCTCAGCATAGCCAGCAAATGCAGGGGCCCAGAGGCCTGTTTTGAACCCAACCAGTCAGCTGTGTTGCCTTTTTAAAATTCTCACTAGCAATATTCAGTCATTCTCTCCCCCCCCCCCCAAAACAGGGTAAGCAAACTGAAGGGGGAGGAGGACAGGAGTGTGCAAGCTAGCCATATCTCCTGTACACCAAGACACTGGCTGGCCATCCCACTAGGTGTCTTGGCATTCAGTGTTATCTGCAAATCTGTGTTCATTCAGTGCTGCCTTTTGCAGACAATGCTGAACCTGCAGACTCCCTGCAGGGTGGCAATGCCTCAATGGGGCGACTCTGTGCAAAGCGCACCTACCATATTTTTCCTAACTCAGTTGTAGTTTGCAGGTAGTTGGCAGACAGGCAAGACTGCTGACGTTACGCTGGGCATCTGGAACAGGGAACCTTGGGGAGGCAACATATGCCTTATACTGAGTCAGACTGTTCATTGTTCTTGCCCAATCTGCTTTGGACTACTTTGGCCATCCAGGATCTCAGCAAAGGCCTTTCCCAGCCCTGTCACTCCTAGGAGATACCCACAGCTGAACTTGGGACCTTCTGAACACAAAGTAGGTGCTCTGCCACTGAGCAGCAGCCTCTCCCTGAAAAGCAACTAAATGCTTTCATACCTTCTCCTGCTCCTATATTCACTAGCCCTCCCTCAGTCTTGTGCCTTGAGATGCTGTACTATAATATTGCCTTTTTAAAAAGCTAATACAGGTTACATCTCATTAACCACTGGGGTTCCATTCCGGAATCCCTAGTGAATAAAAAAAAATCAGTGGATACCAAATCAGTGGAAAAAGTGCTTTAAAGATCTACTTCCAGGTTTCTTGTTGCCGCAAAATGCATTGGTATAGAAACTATACCACATTCGTCACTAGATGGGGTGAATAATGGAATCTAATGGAAAGAAATGATAATTATTTGACAGCATGAAGATAGGAAATTGGATTTTGGTGCTTTTTTTTCCTTGTTACAAGGAATCAGTGGTATCAGTGGTAAGTCAAATCAGTGGATACCAAATCAGTGGATACCGAGATCCCACCTGTAATGACTTGACCTACCAGAGAGCTAGGCAATCAAGGACTAAACTGAATATTATGCTGAAGCTTTGTGACTGGAACTTCATACATAATTTCTCTTCTTCTAAAAGCACCTCCCCACTTTGATTGGAGGTATGGCATAGGGAAGAGGGGTCCACCTTGAAGCTGCTCTTGGAAGGGAAAACTTAGAAACACAATCTTTAGGGGGCAAAAAACAATCCCAGAAATGTTAACAGTGTTGCCAATTTCCAACATTACATCATGTTGGGGGAAAAAAATCTGGAAGGATAGTTTCAATCACAGTTGACAACTCCTGGCAAATGAATTTATTTGTTCATTGATCCACCAGACACATCACGCTGCATGCATCCCTCTGCTCCCACCTTCAGAAACATGATGCCATGAGACAGTGCATGAGATAGCCTTCTCCGTGGTGGCCCCCAAGAGGTAGAACCCTCTGCCTGCAGAGATTTATTTAGAGATTAAGGGCTTGCTGAAAGGCTAGGCCAGCAATTTTCAGCCAATGTGCTGCACACAAAGGTCTGCAGGTGCGCTGTGGGAATTTGGGGGAGGGTCTTTTATTATTAGAGCCATTGGGGGATGTTAGCCCCCACCAGCAGCATGGTGTGCCTTGTCAATTATCAAAAAGCTGATGGTGTACCTTGACAATTTTAGCACCTTGTCAGTGTGCCCTGAGATGAAAAAGGTTGAAAATCATCGGGCTAGGCCCTCAATGGCAAGAAAAAGACCTGCCCACTCTTTTCTGGTCATTGAGGACCTGGCCTAGCCTTTTCAGCAGGCCCTTAATTGACTGTTGGCAACCTTCAGTCTCGAAAGACTATGGTATCGTGCTCTGAATGGAGGTTCTTTAACAGTGTCTAGTGTGGCTGAAAAGGCCAATTCGGGAGTGACAATCCCTTCCACACTGGGAGCAAGTGCAGTCTGTCCCTGGTCTGTCTCCCTGGCTATGGGCCTTCCTTCTTTGCCTCTTAGCCTTAGACTGTTGGCCAAGTGTCTCTTCAAGCTGGGAAAGGCCATGCTGCACAGCCTGCCTCCAAGCGGACTGCTCAGAGGCCAGGGTTTCCCACTTGTTGAGGTTCACTCCTAAGGCCTTCAGATCCCTCTTGCAGATGTCCTTGTATCACAAGGCTCTTAATTAGTTCTGTGTTTAATCTCTTGGCTCTAATGCTTGTTGCTGCTTTTACATTTTTGGTTACAGCATATTATTTTGTTGGTTTTATTTCATGTTGTAAGTTGCCTTGAGGTGTCTTTGACTATCAGAGGGAAAGGCAGGGTATAGATCACTTAAATAAATATATGAATATATACATTTTTAAAAAAATAAGTACTGTAATAATAATAATCATGCTTGGATGTAGCATGCACTGATTGACACTAATTACTTTAAAGGTAATTTAACTACAACTTCTAACTACAACTAGCTGAAAAATAATGGCACATTCCTGGGCGTAATTACTCAGAAGTCCCACTGCGTTTAGGTAAGTGTGCTGAGGACTGCAGTCTGAGTTTAGCCACTCATTAGCAACATATTAGTGAACGTGACTGAAAGTGGTTCAATAGTTGCAACTACGTTTCAATGTAAGTAAGTGTAAAGTCATGCACATTGGGGCAAAAAATCAAAACTTCACATATAGGCTAATGGGTTCTGAGCTGTCTGTGACAGATCAAGAGAGAAATCTGGGGGGGGTGGACAGTTTGATGAAAGTGTCAACCCAATGTGCGGCAGCAGTAAAGAAGGCCAACTCTATGCTTGGGATCATTAGAAAAGGTATTGAGAACAAAACAGCTAATATTATAATGCCATTGTACAAATCGATGGTAAGGCCACACCTGGAGTATTGTGTCCAGTTCTGGTCGCCGCATCTCAAAAAAGACATAGTGGAAATGGAAAAGGTGCAAAAGAGAGCGACTAAGATGATTACTGGGCTGGGGCACCTTCCTTATAGGGAAAGGCTACGGCGTTTGGGCCTCTTCAGCCTAGAAAAGAGACGCCTGAGGGGGGACATGATTGAGACATTCAAAATTATGCATGGGAAGGATAAAGTGGATATAGAGATGCTCTTTACACTCTCACATAACACCAGAACCAGGGGACATCCACTAAAATTGAGTGTTGGGAGGGTTAGGACAGACAAAAGAAAATATTTCTTTACTCAGCGTGTGGTCAGTCTGTGGAACTCCTTGCCGCAGGATGTGGTGATGGCATCTGGCCTGGATGGTTTTAAAAGGGGATTGGACAAGTTTCTGGAGGAAAAATCCATTACGGGTTACAAGCCATGATGTTTATGTGCAACCTCCTGATTTTAGAAATGGGCTATGTCAGAATGCCAGTGCAAGGGAGGGCACCAGGATGCAGGTCTCTTGTTATCTGGTGTGCTCCCTGGGGCATTTGGTGGGCCGCTGTGAGATACAGGAAGCTGGACTAGAGGGGCCTATGGCCTGATCCAGTGGGGCTGTTCTTATGTTCTTATGTTTTTATTACTCCCTGCAAGCTGTTTCAAAAAAATTAAAATATTTTTTCAAGGGGGAGGGTGTTGCTTGCCACACTGTTGGCTGGTAATTGCAGGGCCTGTCTATGTTCTTCTTTGCGACCATTTGCTCTGTCTGTCGTTGCTTATCTGGTGTTTTCAGTATGATCATAAGGAATGAATCGTTTAAATAATGTTAGTTTAGATTCACCCTCTAATTAATTAAATAATGGTTGAACACAGTGGTGGACCTTCCCAGCCCTGTGTCCTGGGGTGCACCAAGGAACACTACTGAGGCTTCCCTGGGCTCTTAAACTATGCTTCTGGCAAACTGGAAGCAGAGTTTCTGACTGCTTCGGGAGCCTCAGAGAGGCTTCCATGTGGTCCTAAAGGCACGGGAGAGCCCAAACCTGAGCTCCCGGGGCGCGTGGCTGCGATGGCACAGAAAACAGCTGCCACCACATCCTGTGCACCTTGGGCAACTTGTGGGCGACTTTCATCCCCTTCCCCTGGGTAAGGGAAGTAGCCCTGCAATGGGGCTACTTAATTTACTGCCGATCAAAAGTAGTAAAAGGGCAGTTCCTAGTAACATCCAGGCAGGGATGTGCGGTGTGGGTATGGCAAGGGAGGCAGAACCACCCCCTCGTGGTCCATGGAAAAGCACCTCGGCTGCCCTGCCTGCTTACATCTGGGGAGGCTTTCCTTTCACCTGAGAAAGCTGGTGTAAGGAGAGCCTCCTTGGGTGTAAGCAGAGAGGGCAGCTGCCGTGCTTTTCCATGGACTATGATGGGGTGGCTCTGCCTTCCCTGCCATGCCCACACCGCACATCCCTGCATCCAGGGCTGTTCAACATGATCTAACCTGCCAAGAGGAGACACTTAGAAGATGTTTTGGGGGGAGCAAAAATGGCCAGCTGCATACATGACACGTATGATTCAAGGCAACATTTGAAAATTGCTATAATTCAACCATTTTGAACTGTAAAATTCAGACTTCACAGTATATGGAGAAACCCGTTTCATCTTAACTACACAGTTAAGTTTCATCTTAACTACCTGAGCCCATATAAGTAAAATGGATTTTTCAAGCATTCTGCGCATTTATATCAACAACAAACTGAGCAAGGTAACCAGCAAATGAAGTAAAAACAAAAAAAAGCCAACAAACAGATGCCTAATGGCACCACTACTTATGTATAATAGCCATTGTGGAATTATGATGTTTTGAACTCAATAACACTGATTTTTCCCATTTATTGAGCCAAAACCAATTATTGATACAATGAGATCACATAACCCATATCTGATGTGACTTTGATTTTACAAAACGTGTCATTAAGATAATCACTGGGCACCATTTTATTTGTTAATTAACTCCGGTCTGCCAGGGATGTGAGTCTTCCAGATTACTGACATTTATAATCTGTGTGATCTAACAAACAAAAAAAATGGCATCACTCCCATGTTGGCTTCACTATCAGCACAATCCTAGGCATGTCTGCTCAGATGGAAGTCCCATTGTAGTCAATGGGATTTACTCCCAGGAAAGTTAGTATTGAATTGCAGCCTCAGGGCCCAATCCTATCCAATTTTCCAGCACCAGTGCAGCTTCAACGCAGCCCCAAGATAATTGGGCCCTAACAGTCCTAGCAACCTAACAGCCTAACAACTTACATTTCCTGAGTCTGTATATATGAACTATATGTAATAGTTCTTTCTTTAAAGTTCACTCCTTATCCTCATTGAAACTCTTCTGCAATCTTCATTCCTTGTTCTGAAACTACCACACCAGCTATTAATTGGATTTGGAGGAGGGGTTCCAAGATCATGGACTCAAAAAGAAAAGGAAGTATGTGTGGTTTTTAAGCTGCATTATTTGATGTTTTTTGACTCATTGAGAGCTACGTGGTAGAAAAGCAGGTTGTAATATTAAATAAATACATGCTTTCAGTGGTTGGTAGCCACATAGTTAAAAGCTCAGCAATCCTAACTTTTGAGTTAACTACATGTATGCAGATTTTTATTTATTTATACAATTACTCAGTCACAGAACATGGCTTGTCATTGCAGGTTTTGAGTCCTTATTATTATTATTATTATTATTATTATTATTATTATTATTATTATTATTATTATTATTATTATTATTAATAATAATAATAATAATAATAATAATAATAATAATAATAATAATAATAACACCAAATCCAGAATTCTAACCCTCTTTGACTTCCTGCTGAAATAATCCAACAAGGGCTTCTCCAAGGAGATGAATGCTAAGGCTTGCCCAATAGGTTATCTGGAAAAAAGAGGAAGGCACTCATCCAATTGAGAGGAATATCACACAACACACACACAATATCACACACAATTTTGTTCCTATGCTGCAGGAAAGGAAAACGAGAATAGCCAGCAGCCTAGGAACTGATTTCCGGATAAATCAGCATAAATGCAATCTGCATATTCATGATATTTATCCAAAAGCTGTCCTCTCTTCTCAGATTAAATGCCCTCTGGGGAGAGATTAGGGCTTGCAGCTATATTTGCTCACTTTCAGAGATGGGGTTTTCAGGGAGATGTGCTTGGGGGAAGGAGTACTGTCAGCTGTGGATTCCCCAAAAGAGAGAGAGAGAAAGAAAAAAATTTTTTTTGAATCTTCTTGGGCGTCTTGCACTGGGGAAGGGCTGCCACTAGAGATGAAGTAAATTTGCTCCTAAAAGTTCTCCTCGTGACAACCCAGTGAGGTAGGTTAGGCTGACAGAGAGAAAGCAACTGGTCCAAGGACCCTGACTTAACCTGTGGCTAAGTGAGATATGAACCTGCATACTCAATACTCAGTGAATGTAATTTAAATTTTAGTAGCGATAAAAGCATCTTTCTTTGGTAAAGGGGTTTGAAAAAGAACCAGAGTACGATAACCTCCAATTTAGAACCTTCTAGATGAAAATAAATGTTTTCCTAGGGGAAAAAACATCTCCCCCATCCTGTGCAAATCCCTGCCATCGCTTGTTTTCATGACCCTTTCCAGAATATGACACTGTGCTACCTATTTGACAGCTGCTGTCATAGCTGACAAAAGGGTCTGGCCCAGGCAGAAACTTTGAAACTGAAGATATGTCATTCAGCAATAACACAGAATGACCTTTGCTGGCCAACCATTCGGAGCAGGTTAAACCTTGTAGGCAGTGCCTTTGCCTGGCTGTCTCTGTCAAGCTGAAGAAAACTCAGCTCTGCAAGAAGAATCAAAAGAAGAACCACGTCTCAGCAATTAAAAAGGAAATATAATAGTTGGGTGACATTGCCTTTCCTGTCCTGCCAGCTTCTTCCTAGGCTCAGATATACGGGATCATCTTTTCTTACAACAGATAGCAGCCCCAGGCCAATCCTGGTCCCTAAGACATGCCACATGGGGCATCAATTGCAAAGCCAAGTGCCCCCTCCTCCCCTTGTCATAAATGTCTTCTTTACACACTGTGCAGGGAAAAAATAAGAAGAGGAGCACCTATAGCTGCTAAAAATGGGTTCTGGTTACACTGTTATAGAAAGAATAAGGAACTGGAGTCTTTGGGGTCAAATCTGCTGCCCTCCTAGCTGTCTCCTCAGTTGCTCCAGAATTATGGCTGTAGCAATTGGACTTGCTGGTGGCAGACTGGGGGAGGAGAGGGGGAGGATTTACCCCATCACACTGCAGCTCTTTCTCAAAGTGGTCCTCCCATAATGCTTTGCCAAGGTCTTATAGGGGCTTCATAAATCCATGAAAACTGATTCACACTGACTGTATTGAATGTAGCAGAATAACAGCCCACCACAGACCACTTTTAATAACTCAGCACTTACTAACAACTCACTGGACAAGTCCGCTGCATAAAATTAGATTGGTTTAAAAAAAAATACACTAGGGATGGTCTCTAGTTTCTAGTCTATCTGGGCCTAGGACCATTCACGCCCCTGAAAAACCATCCATCCTTATCCATTTTGTTAGCTGCTTTGAGTTTTCCTTTGAAAAGAAGAGCAGGATAAATTCATGAAATGAATAAATACAACATCCAGGGCCAACCATTCACACAGGCTTCTGCTGCAAAACCAAAACTGTCTGGTCTAGAGGGTAGAGCCTCCATTTGCCTGAAGATAACATCCACAAGGTCGCCAGTTCGAGGCCACCGGCACCGTGCGACCTTGAAGCAGCTGACAAGCTGAAGCCGAGCTATTCCATCTGCTCTGAGCGTGGGAGGATGGAGGCCAGAATGTGCGACCAGATCAGAAAGAAACATCTGAATGTTGTGGTTCTTGAAAGATAGAACCTTCTTTCAATTGTAAAAATCCCTATGGGGATTTAAATAGCCTGCCTATGTAAACCGCCTTGAATAAAATCTTGAATAAAGACCAAGAAAGGTGGTATATAAATACCATTATTATTATTATTATTATTATTATTATTATTATTATTATTATTATTATTATTATTATTATTATTATTATTCTCTCGCTCAACCTTTTCAGGAGGTCTTAAGGAGGCAGTAAATAGCATCCCCTCCCCCCAAACAGAGTAGGAGGACATCCATGTTGGTAGCTTTGCACCTACGGTGGACTTCCCAGAATACTTGATTTGGCATTGAATGCCCCAAGTTCTTCATTCAAGGTTACTGTTGTTTTCTGGGAATGGAGCCCATGCTGGTGGGAACAGGAGAGCACTTAAGCAAGCTTTTATCTTGAAATGGCACAGCAAAGCATGGCTGAGGTTCCTTGGTCCTCTCCCAAGCGAATTTAGGAAGCTTAGGTAGGTTGTGATGAGTCACTTGACAGCTGCTACACTCACAACTTTGTCTTTTTTATTATTTATTTTTAGGGTATTATCTGCATAAATACACATTATACTGAAATTTCTTTACTCCTGCAACAAGAGCTAAAATTTATCCGTAGGGGCATATCTGAGGGATCTTGTACTCCTGGCAATGCACATGAATTTCTCTTTATACCATCAGTCTTTTAAATAACAATCTGGCTCTTTTCACTCTCACTACTGCCCAGCCCTGGATCTCCATCCTTGCACTTGCACTCTCCTCACCATTGATGCAGAGGGAGCTATGTCACTCAGTTAAATGATGCTGTTAACCCCAGACCCCCTGAGAGTTGTCAACTTTTCGTTTTAAAAATGCTGGATCCTTAAAGTGGGGCCAGGGGATGGGGCCAGGGCAGAACTTGGTGGCTGAGGGGGTGGAGCCTGGAAGAATCTGACCAATTAAGAGCAGAACTTGGATAGAACCTGGAGGGTGATAAGAGATGCTTGGCAGCCTTAAGAGTTGACCAGTTTTTCAGACCCCAGTTCTGACCTGCAAGTCAGATCCATAAAATCCCATCTATCAGCCCTAGACTTGGTAAACTGCTCAAGATGCAGTTTGTCCTGAACATTGTTCCCTGGTTCCTTTCCCAGCCTGTTTTGCTTCGTGTTCTGTTTTGCCCCCATCTCCCCTGTGCCCGCAGACAAAAAATGCACAGAAGCTGGTGATGTTCCTTGGATAGGTTTCTGAGCACATTATGCTAACAGGATTGGGGTGGGGGTGGAGAGACGGAGCAGCTCCGGGGGGTAATACAAATTTCACCACCCCGGCACTTAAATCTCAATCCATGAAAGGCCTATTAGTCTAATCACAGTGCTTCCCTGCCCTATATCAGCTGAAATAGCAGTTTTCTGTTCTCCCTGACAGATCAATAGCAGCAGGATAATAAATATGCCCAAGCACTTGTGTCCAAATTTAATTTCCATTACAAGGCCCAAGGAAAGCAGGAGCTGATGGAGCCACCACCAGAGATGGGGCTCATCGCGCTCAGCGCTCGGATTTTCAAGCTGTTTCATGCTTTTGTGACCGTGTTTGTGGGTTTTATGGTTGCTTTCTTTTTTTTTCTTCATTGCATCTTGCAACGTCTTTATTAGACTCAAGGAAGGGAAAGAAATGCGATTCTAGTGTGTCTGGAAGAAAACATGCAGTTACAAAAACACATCGCTATATGTATTCTGAGCCCCTCTTTCTGAATCCAAACGCACATCATTTCCTAAGCCAGTTGGCTAGTGCCCAAGCCCTGAAGTGTCCACCTGCACACCCCTAGCCCCCTAGACCCCTAGCAACCCTGGGGGCTGCTCTGGAAGCTAATCCGGGGCCAGAGCATACCAATTACAGTCACCACAGTGGTGCTACCAAACACAGCATCCCTATGATGGGTTCTTTGCCAATCCATTCTCCCAATTACAGAATATTTTATTTTTATTTATTTATTTTATTTTTCATATATAGACCACTCTTCCTCCAAGGTGCTCAGGGCAGTGTACATGGTTCCTCCCCTCCTTTTGTCCTCACAAAAAACCCTGTGAGGGAGGCAAGGCTGAGAGAGAGTGACTGGCCCAAGGTCACCCAGGAAGCTTCTTACATTAGGCTCTTCTTATGTTCTTATGTTAAGCTTCATGGCTGAGTAGGGATTTGAACCTGGATCTTCCAGGTCTAAGTCCTGAGCCACTACATCATCCGGTTGTGTAAGGCACATAATCAGGATGTGTGTCTCCTTGGCTCCACCACTGTGATAGTCATAATGAGATGGCAGAACCCCACATGGAAAACAGCAGAGAGGGGAGAGCCTATATACCATTGAAGTGGGCTCTGGTAGCCAGGCTGTGAAGGACTTCCACCTAAGGCAAGAGCCAGTGTGGCATAGGACTGACCTGACTAGGGCTGGAGAGATCCAGGCTCATTTACCCACTCAGCTATGAAGCTTCCTGAGTGACCTTGAGCCAACCTCATCCTAACCAACATCACAGAGTTGTTCTAAACATAAAGTGGGGGGGAGGGGCATACACCATCCTGAGCACCCTCCATCTGCAGCAAGATCAAAATGTAAGAATTAAAAAGCCTTCCAGTCACAGTAGTGGGCTAAAATTGGGATGGACCACTGTCAGTTTTGGTCAGTACGCCTAGTGCCTAATGGTTGATGGGATTCTTGCAAAGAATGTTGACCTTAGCATGATCGAGTAACAAAAGAAATGAAGACTCAGGATCATGTAGAATCAACTAATCTAACTGATCTCTCAGCTAATTTCTGATAGACCCATGGTCTGAGCTTCAATAGCAAAGACAGCAGGGTGTAATGGTCAGCATGCTGGACTAGGAACACAGAGGCCCAGGTTCAGATTCCCAACTTAGCCATGTAGTCCACGGAGTGACTAGGCCAGTCACCATCTTTCAGCCAAATTTACCTCACAGGGTACTTGTGAGATAAAAATGGGTTTGGAACCTTAATGCTTCCTTGAAGGAAGGGCTGGATAGAAATGGAACGAATAATATGCCCTAATGATGACAGTGCAAAAAATGTGGCTCCCAGGCAGACCGGAACCCCAACACCTCTAACTGAATCTATATTCCATGCTTCCTTCCATTCCTTCCCCACTTATAGGTCAGAAAATTCTCTACAAGGTTAAGGAAAGATACTGGTTCTTCTTGGATCAATAAGAGGATGTAGGTGCATCCTAGCACGGGAAAAGGCTGTGCTTGGCTAGCTCTTTCACAGCTGGTAATGACCAGCACAGAGTCCTGCCTGAGGCCCCTGGGCCCAGCCTGAGCTCGTTAGGGAAGTTAATGAAGGATGGAAGCTGGCAAAGCCCCTGGCTATTTGCTCAACTGTGCTCAAACTTCATGTGTCTGTTTACTGGGTCTCAGAGTTCTGCAAACTCCCCCCCCCCCACTCCTGTCTTCTCCCTCCCTACTGTGATTTTGTAACTATACAGTGAATCTCTTGGGTGCTGCAACTAAAATGGAGTGGCAAGCTACATCTGGGAGTACTGGCTGGAATACACCTTGTTTATTGTTGCTAATTCTGGTGATAGGAAATGCCCTAACCTGCTGATGCCCCTTGGGTGAGGAAGGTCCCCTCCAAGGTCTTGGTACTCCCATGTTCTCTTGGGTATCAGAGACTGCCAGAACTAGCAACTAGTGGTAAATTTGGACTGGGGTTCTTCTTATAAGCCATTTTGAACTTTATAATAGGGAGAACTTGCATTCCACCAAATCTTTCCATTGGAGAGGCTCTTTACATTAGACTTAATCCAGGTGAATGGCCTTTTTGCTCCCCAGGGAACTGTCCTTGCATTGGGGGAGGGGACATTATGTCATCTCTCGAATGATGAATTTTCAGCATCCACATTAAACTACAATTCCCAGGATTTGGGGGGGGGGCAGTTATGACAATTCTGCTGATATAAAAACAAAATGGACTTAGAGTAGGTGTGCTCCTCTGTGAAAAGGTTTTGCTTCATGTTGACAGTTTGTAACACAGAGATGGCCAAGTAGTGTCTCATGGACCGATTCGGGTAGAGCGACTGGGCAAATGTTCATATTTCACTCAAGAAGCAGTCAAAACCTTGTCCATTGTTTCACTCATTAATGTACAATTGTTTTCAGAAGCTGTGAGAGTTAAATGCAATAAAATGCGATAGCACCCTTTAAATGCTATATCTCTCTTTTTAGTTTTATATGCACTGGTCAAGAGCAACTGATTAAGTTATTACGTTACACTGGGTGATGTGCTCTGTACCCCTGTAAACAAGGTGTCCTGTAATCAGGACAATAAAAGTGCTCAAATTACAAGGGGACAGACAGCTACACCATCCCCTTTAGCTACTGTTTTTAGAAGGCCACAAGATCAACCATAATTTGGCTGAAGTTGGGGGGAGTCAAGGGTGGGGTTTGTGGGTTTCAATTCAGAACCCCCTCCCCCAACCATTCCACCCATAAGTTTTCTGACCCATAGCCAGAAATGTTATGATGGTCCTGAGAGTATGTTGGGTGTATCAAACTGCATCAATATGAAACTGCAAAATACTAAATACATCTGGTATCTTTAGAGTTACTTCATTTAACTCAGAGAGGGATGCTTCGTATCCCACAGGCCCTCCTGTATCTGTGGTCCAGATTTTAGTGCTTGAAGACTAAGGCAGAAAACAGACAATAGTTTTTGAGATAGTTGAAAGTGGCATAAAAACCTGCATCATTGCCTGTGGGACTGTGTGCTTGTGCGTGTTGTCTCTGGTGTGTACTGTTGCAGCAAAAAATAAGTAAGGGCCTTGTGGCTGCTTTATTGACATGAAGCACTTGCAGACATGAGGTTGGAGGGATGGACTTTCATCGTCATCCAATTCAGCTCCTGCAGGCCACTCTCTTCAAGCTGCAGCAAGAGACTGGTTCCATCCTGAGACTTCTTGTCCCCCAAATTTCCAGTTGCCTTTCGCAACTGCTTCCCCCTCCAGATCCTGAGTCCCTCCACATAGTCCTGGTAAACATGATACAGTGGCACTATATAGACTTTATAGATACAGGGCCCAATCCTATTCAACTTTCCGCCCCCCCCCCCATACAGCTGCAATGCAGCCCCTAGGCAAGGCAACAAATGTTCCCTTACCTTGTGGAGGCCTCCATAACTACCCTTCCAGTACAGGATGCAGTGCAAACTCCATTAGCACGGCTACACCAGGGCTGAAAAGCTGGATAGGCTTTGACCCTAAAGCACTTGTTTTAGCAGGCTGTGGACTACAAAAGTTTTTATGATGATCTTTTTGTGAGTCATTGTCATTTCAACAGAACACACTGGCAGCAGATCTCACTTATCCCACATATAGCTCTGATTCCTTATTTCAAATTCATAGTTCTAAAGTATTTAATTTTGAGGTCCTCTGCTGCAGTTTTGTTTTTTTTAAATTTCTTCTAGGAGTCCCTTTGGCAGGAGGTGTGTAGTCTGCTCCGTAGCCTGAGGAAAGGCAGGTCCTAACAACCCAATTGCCTTGGGAGATCAGATGCATTTACATGCATTACCAGACCTGATGGGGACTTAGCATATGCTAACAGGGGGCACTGGTCCTTGTGCAGCCCCAGCAGTCTGCTCCCCTTGATAAGGAAATTGCTGGAGATAAAAAAAAAAAAAATGGAGCCCATGATTCATAGGAAAAGTTGTAGAGAGGAATTTTTTCTCTGTCCTGCAGTTCCAGGCCTATGCATGGAACTGTCTTTTTTCCTTTACGGGCACCAAAGGAAATTGGTCGGGCATGCTTGCAGTGGTAGGGATGACTATGGAAAGAGCGCTAGCCTTTGAAGTTAGAGTGAAATAAGGACAGGTGTTTCCACTAATCAGGGTCAGCTTTTAGGCAATTGGGGCAATTTCACCCAATTGGGCCCTATGCATGGTGGGGCCCTGCTCTGCCTTTCCATCCACCACTGCTTCCAGTTGGCCAAAAACTGGTGCCATTCAGGTGAGAGCAGGTGCATCTCACTCTTTCCCTGCCCTCGCAACCCCCAGCACCATCCGCTCCCCCATCTCGCTCCAGAGTGGGCTGCTGCAGACAGGGCGGCAATGGGTGAGAGTCAGGGAGTGCTGTGGGCTGGGTGTGCACTGTAACACTAAAGGTACAGGAGTCCTATCCACTTGTACAGAAGTAGCATAATTTTTTCCCCTCGGTCTGGCTCCATTCAAGCTAAAAAAATAGTAGAGGGGGCTCTGCAGAAGTGTTTCCGATTGGGCCCCGCAGCTCCTAAGGCTGGCCCTGCCACTAATATCTGCCAAGGAAGGCACAGTAAGTATGGCAGCTGCTGTGAACGTCAACAATTGCCCAACTATCTAGAGAGACACCCCTCTTTAGGGGTATCACAGGGATTTTACGTGAAGGGCAAGTGCAATGAGATGATTGATTAATCCTGCAGGCCTCCAGAACAAGCATTAGTGATGGGGAAAATTATCTGCCCCCCTATTATCCTCCTTTTAGGGGTGGGGGCATTTTTTTCACCTGCTGAACCATTCTGTCATCTCAAAGACTTCTGTGATGCATCAGAATCCCAAAGAGGCTTATGAGTCATCCAGATGCAGTAGACATTATCCCTTTGTTATTATCTAAGCATCTTCCTCTTTCCCAACCAAGGGTCAGTCTGGATTTGTGGAATTACTTTAGTTCCTGGGAACCTTTACTCCCTCAGGAGCAGGGGCAAACAGGGGAGTCTGGAATTAGCCATTTAGTTATTTGATTTTTCTCTGTAAACCGCTTTGTGAACTTTTAGTTGAAAAGCGGTATATAAATACTGTAATAATAATAATAATAATAATAATAATAATAATAATAATAATAATAATAATAATAAGCTAGAAAGGCCACCAGGTGACATTGTGTTTGGGCTGGTTTCTGTAGCATTAGCTGAGAAAAGAGACATCTCTCTCTCTCTCTCTCTCTCTCTCTCTCTCTCTCTCTCTCTCTCTGACCCAGCAGCTGAGTGAAGAGCTGCTGCCAAGAGGTTCAAAGGGTGTGTAGCAGCTTTTGAGCTAAATGAGTCACATCATGGCACCTCCCTTGTGTTCCAGCTCCCCTGTGCTCTGAACAGCTGTTTAGCTGTTGCTGAGGCCTAGAGAAAGTGTGTATAGGAACGACAGAATATGTTACGTCCAGTGGCTGGTGACAGAGCATTTTCTGGGGAATCCACCCCTGACCTGCTGAGCTCCACTCCTCGCTGGACTGGTGTCACAATATACTGTACCTCTGCTAAGGAGACCTTTCAGTGTGTCATCCTGATGGCTCACCACATTCCTAGCAGAATAGGTTCTTGGTTCTAGGTCAGTCTCACAACAGCCCAAGAATGTTCTGATTTCTTGTACCCATTTTTCAAAGGCAGCATCTTATCCAAAGCCACAAGACTGTCTCAAGCTAATCTGTGGAGTACAAGATTTATTTCTCTGGGTCCTTGTAAACCACTGGCTCCCTATCTGTGGTCCATGGAACACAGGTGGTTCTCAAGACCCTGGGAAGTGGTCTGCGAGGTCTCAGGAGAAAAATCACCTTTGATCACTTTTAGCATCTTGCTGAGCAAGTGCTCCCTCACACCAGGGAAGGCAGAGAATGGATTGTCCACAGCTGGCGCTGAAGCTGGCTGTGGGTGGTCTTTTCTCCACCATCTCTGGTAGTCCTTGGGGGAGTGTTCACTTGGGAGATGCTTGCCCATGGACCACTAGAGAGGGTGGAGACACTGAAGGCTGCAGCTGTGGGTGGTCCATTCTCCACCCTCTCTGGTGGTTCGTGGGGGAGTGCTCACTTGGGAAATACTTCTCCATGGACCTCCAGAGAGGGCAGAGAACAGACTGTTCACAGCTGCCAGTGTATGCGGTCCATGACAATTCCAATTTTTGCTTCAGTGGTCCACTGGCTCCTAAAGGTTGGGAACCACTATCTGGGGTTCTGTCCTATGGCTTTTTTCCCCTAAGGATATATGCATGTATGGGAAGGGGTTCTTCCCCCCCCCCCAAATCTACAGAGTATTTATTCTGTATGGCAATGAAATATAGAGCACCCCCAACCCTTAAATAATAACAAGTCATCTGGCAACCAAGATGCCAGATCTGTCTTCAGGCCAATCTGTGGTCTGATTTGCAAGTGAGTTTGAATAAAATAAAAGCCAGAAGGATCAACCTTCAGCAGCTGGAAAGTTGAATGCTGAATCCCTTTTTATCTTACACAGATCATAGAATAATCGGAAGCTCCTGCATACTGCGATTGCTTTTCACCCCCCCCCCCCGGCTAGTGGAGGCTGGCTGCTTCTTTCTTTCTTTCCTCCCCCCCCCCCCCGCAATACAAATGTAATTGTTTTTTGTCCAGAGGGGAACGGTGTGAAAATAAGAATCTGAGGTGACCGTGTGTGCTTTATTTGGGTTGTTATTTTTCCTCGCCGTTTTCAATGCATTAAGAGTAGCATATTCGCCACCTCAATAATCTCCCTCTATTATTGCAAAAACCGTGGTGTCGGGTCCAATTACGTCAAAAGAACCTTTTGTTTTTTTGAAGGGGTTCAGCAAGCAAGAGGAGGGGGAGGAGGATGAAGAAAGAGATGAAAATAAACATTATATGAGATAAGTCCAGCGAGCCCCCTCCTCGCAGTTCGAGGCTTCCTAGGCCCAGGTGGGAAATTGGCGAAAGCGTTTTCACGTAGCGCAGATGGCAAGGATAAATATTAACCTGTCTTCTCCCCCTCCTTTCTGTTTCTCCCCACGCTCACAATTCCCATCTGGCCATCAAACACAATGCCCTGGGAATCATCCCCACAGTTGGAACTTATGCACCGATTATGAGCAATGCAGAAGATCTATCAGGAAGGGGCACGTGTGTGCTTTTGATTGTTGGTTAATTGCATGCAATAGCTCTTTTGCAATGTGAGTAGTGTTAGATGGATCCCTGGACTGTAGCAGCAGATCAGCACACGGCCTAATGAAATCCATTAGAGATGCTGCTGAATGCAAACACAGCTGGCCTCTGGGTGGCAACCCCAGGTGCCATCTATGATAACAAAACCAGGAGGACCCACTTCATTGTGGAGGGTTGCTTGTTCATTCCCCAAAATTACTGGGTTGTCTCCAGGCTGTGCTAGACCTGCCATCACCACTTCACAAAGTTTCTGATGTGGCAAGATGTTGGTGAACGCTTCTGGAGGCCTTTCGATATCTGCGCATACCCAGAGTAGATTTGGGAATCCACTCTGGAGTTTGGGCAGAATGGTTTGGAAACCATTTGCCAATCATCAAATTGCTTTGGAACAGAATCATTTGGTTCTGCTCATCCCTAGGACTAGATTGACAGTTCAAATGCCTTAGGGTAGGAGGGAAGGATTGAATGGAAGATGACTTCTCTGCAGGGGTCTGAGCAACCTAGTTATCATCGTGCTAGCTGGCCTGCAATTGTCTCCACTGTCTCCTTTCTTTCTAGTGTGTTTGTATCCCAACTTGTCTCTAAGAAGCTTCAGACAGCATACATGAGGGGCTACTGATCAAAGACTGCAAGACAAAATTCCGTACATGGAAGTTGTATACAAACTTTAAATAGCGTTTGTGTGTGATGAGTGAACATGGATATGTTTCACCACATCTGAATGTGTGCATTCAGTGCATACAATGGCTTACAGGTGAGAATCACACACTTTACTATACAGAAGTGTTTTCATGAAGGAAAGTCATTTTTTGGCCAAACTATCCTCTGTCACCATGGCTGCTGAAAAGGCATTTCCCCCCAGGGATGAGTCATAGGTTCTTTAAAATTCCCTGCACTCAGAACATGGTGTTTATTACCTTATTATCCCAACTGTGTGAAATGGGAGACCATGTCCCCAGCTTCAGTAAAAGTGAAGAAACTGGTAGCTGGGTCAACAACATAGGATTTGTATTGTACAAGATTTCAGTGGCAAGCCTGGATGGGGATTGTGGAGGGCTGTGTGCCCACCTGTTCTGCAAAAGGAAGGACTTGGAAAGAACCAGCAGAACTTGGGTAGCAATGAAGTTGGATGTGGATCTGGATTAAATAATGTCAGAGAAACTAGAAATGGGTGATTGTCTGCAGTGGAGCCCAGTCTCAGGTTGAGGTACATGATGTATCTGACTGTGAGTGGAGGCTGTCACCCCACCCTCTTTGTCTCTCACTTGCTCAGACATTATATTGTCACCTCTACACAAGTGAGAAAACATCTGCTCTTTCAATAATCAGGGCGAGGTGGGGGCTGGTGCGTTGAAGTTGGAACAGGGAATTACTGTGCACACAAAAGCAGTGTTAGACCTGATTCCTCCAGCAGAAGAGTTTCCCAGCATCCTCCTTCCCATATCTACTTAGCACTAGGTCAGAGAATGTATAACACTGTGATCAGTGCTCAATGGTTCCATATACAATCGGCTCTTGTTAACTAGGGTTATCTAGGGTTCCTGGAACCCTTAGTGAATTAACAGATAATGAACCACTGATCCTATGTGTCGTAAACCTAGGGCGGTTGGGGTGCTCAGAGTTCTTGGTTCTCGAACCCTAAAGCCCTCAAGGACCCCCCCCCGTCCAGTAGTACTGCCACCACCCTGTATGTGCCAGTGCCTCAGTCCAGGGGCACTGAGACCCTCTAGGCTTAACTCTATCCCTTGCAGGCACTGAGCTCTTTCTCCAATTAAAGCCACAGTCCTCAAGTTACTAGACCTCAATGAGCACTTGGTAGCTTGCTGAACGGCTAGGCAGGATTCTGAACCTTTGCCCCCAACAGACAATGAAACAATTTGGTAAAAGAGATTTTAGTTTATTAAGTACATAAGGTTACATAAGGCCGCAAATGCTAGAGGCATAAACATCTAGGAAACATATCAGCAATAAAATAATAAAGCTAGCTGGCTATCTCTATTAATACCTATCTCTCACCTGGGTCAGTAACTCTTGTAGATCTCTTAGCTCCAGGCTACCTGTGAGGCCAGATGCCCATGGTGGACAATGGAACTCCCAGCGTGCAGGATGTTGCACCCAAAAACTCTGCCCAAGAAGGGCCGGACACACCCCTTGGGGCACTCATTATTATCCTTCTTATGCTAATAGTACTGAGGTGACTTCATACTTATTTAGACTGTCCAATCTGAATCTTTTGAGGACAGAACCTGGTTGCTAGCCCTCCTAGTTCTTACCCCTCCCCATTGGAGATCCATCGCTGCATTCCATTCCGCTTGATCAGGCGCCCCTCAGTCTACTGAGGTGTTAAACATTCCAATGGGTTGTAATTCTCGTTGTCTGTCCTTTTTGGCCAGCAAAGGAGAGACAACAATCTTTTTGTTTGTTTACTCACATTCTTGCAGCTAGGAACTGCTAGCCACTTCTCCGTTACTGACTTAGTTTGGTTCAGGCTTCACATGGTAACCTAGGCCTAAACAGTACATATCCATGACACTATGGGATTGATGGGGTTAGGTTCAAGGAGTACCCTGGGGGGGGAAGGGATACCATCAGAAGAATCCAGCAGAGACCCTCAGGAAGCCAGCAGAGTGCAGCAGGAAGTGCCAAAATATCTCTGAATGCTGCAGAGACGTTCCAGAGGCTGCAGGGACCTTCAGAATGGTGTCTGCAACCAGTGCAGTCTCCTTTTAAATGACTGGCAGAAGCTTCTGAAGCTGGTCACCGGTGTCATTCTGAAGGTCCCTGCAGCCTCTGGAAGATCTCTGCATAGCAGATAACAAGAACAGAGGCATAGATGAAGAGAGAAGGTAGCAGTTCAGCCCCTCTCAGATAAGTGAATTTACAGACAGTGAATTTGTTTATAAAGAGAATTGACTGTATGTCTCAGTTTTGCTTTCTGATAAGTTTGGAAGTCATTTAGCAAAAAATAAAAATAAAAATGGATGTCTGACTAATCCTTTAATAACAGGACCTGATCCTAGATCAAGACTTGGGTGATGGGCATGAGTAAGGGATGGCCACATTTCTAAGGATTTGACAGAGCACATTAATTTTTCCAAATTTTGTGCCTTTAAATTCAGCCTGAATTAAGTTTTCATGGATTTCACAGTGAAAAGTGACTTTTTGGGGAGCACAAAGTTCTCTCCAAAAAGGAAATGAACCTCCTAGGGAAATAAATGCCTTTTGCTGTCTTCACACTTGTCAATAGAAGTGGTGGAATCCTGTTGGCTCCACAGATAACTGCAGCTCATCTCCTTTAAAATGGCTGCCAAAGGAAGGGCATTCCCAGCAAAATGTAGAGCACTATCCACTTAGCAAGAGAAGGGGAGGATCAGATTGGGCTGTGCGTATTATACTGTGGATTGCCTTCCTTAACCCGACTGCAAAAGGGAATGAATATGCACGGTAAACAGGACTGGGCCTGGATTGGGATTGAGCTTATCTTTCCCAGTGTGCAGATCACCAAGCTTTATTCTCCACAGCGAAAGCCTGATTTGGGATCATCCAATGAAACAGATCAGGAATATATTTAGGATGGACAGAAAGAAGTGATTCTTAGGCGCAAAGAGTCCAACCAGGCTGTCCACAAGTACAGCATCCTTGATTGGTGCCTATCCTGCCTCTGCTTAAAGACCTCCAATGATGAATCACCTACCGCCTTCTGAAGCAAGCTGTTCCACTACTAAACAGTTTTTACCTACAGCACAATCATGTGCTCTTTTTCACACAACACATAATTGATCTACTACCACAAAATGTGGTGATGGCCACTAGCTTAGACAGGCTTGAAAAGCTGCCCACACTTGTAAACAAAGGAAACAGTTCTAGGGTTTCCTGTTCCTAAAGTCTTAGCGCCTCTGATCGTACAGACACATATGCAACTATGAACTTTAAGCAAAGTATTTCTTAGGAAACCTTAAGCAAGCCTCCGCTCCTCTGTTGGTAGCAACTAGCTTGGGTGGTGGGAGATACTTTTTACCTCTGGAAAGGGTACTGTTGCTCTGCTTTACCCTCTCTCTGTTCCCACACATATTGCCTTCATACCCATATTCATATTGCTTGTGGATTTCCCAGAGCATCTGGTGGATGAGTATGAGAAACAGAATTCTGGACTGGATGGGCCTTGGGTCTGATGCAGTACTCTAATTGTACTCTTTATATGTTAAGCCCAAGGGAGAGGATCAAGACCAGGGATGTCAAACTTGTTTCATACTGAGGGCCAAAGTTAGCATTCGTGGCACCTGCTGTGGGCCAGAAGTGATGTCATTAAGCACAATGTGATGTCATTAAGCAGATGATGGACAGAAGTGCGCACTTTGTCCTCACATAGAAACCCATCAGCTGCATATGACAGAAAAGAAAATGTGCAAATTTTGTTCTATTTTCAGGATACAAGATAGCCCAATTATCAGCTGACCCAATTATAATGGGGGGGGCCGAATAAATTGCTTCTGGGGGTCACGTTCGGCCCACGGGGCTTATGTTGGACACCCCTTATCAAGATGCACATAACAAGGCAGAATAGGTGAAAATGTTCACCGCCGTTTGATTACCCCTCCCGGTGGGAGCCCCTTTTGTGAGTGGCAAACTGCTTTGTGAAAAGGAGTCAGCCTTCTTTAGAAAAGACCCCAGCAGCTTGTGCAGTCCACGCCACATCCTGCATGTCAACTTCTAGGCAGGGCTCGCTCCACCTCTGATGGCTTTGCCTCCTGCCTCCCACTGTAATCTGCTTCTTGCTGCAAACAACAAGATGCGTAAACAGGAGCCCAAGTACAAGGCAGCGTTAATTAGCTAAATATTTGGAGACGGGTTGATGAGCCGCCTTGGAATCTTAAAACAGACGCTGCCAGGATTGCGAGTGCCGCTGGGGAACGGGTGGGGCTTTCAGCTGTTTGCTTCTTTCTCAGTTTTGTTAATGGCGTTTGGGGAGCTGATGTTAATTAAAATCAAATAGCAGGGTTTGTACCTTTCACTGCTTGACACTCCATCATGATATTGTTGTCACTAAAACACCCTCGGGGTCATTCCCTTCCATGAAAAGGGGGAGGTGGGCAGGAAGCTTTTAAAGGTACAAGTGATGACAGAACAACTTCATATTAATGATTTGAGGGTATATCTATGATAGGGACTAGACTGAGTGCACAGCTGATCAAGCTTCCCAACCCAGGCAAATGGAGCTAAGAGATTGGCATAAAGGTGTGTGATATGCTTCCCTCTGCAGCAAAGCAGTGTCATGCCATAGCTAAGCCTAGGGCTTGAAGGTTGGCTGAGAGGTCTGGTTCTGGCACAGGCACACAGGAGCAGCCCATCCATTAGGCAAGGTGATATGGGTTGCATCCATAGCATCCTCAAGTCTGCCACCAGAGATACAACCAGCTGAAAGCAAGTGGAAAGTGGATTACTTGCCTCCTTCCCTTGCTCCTTGCACTTTTTCTTTAGAAAACAAACACAAAAATTGTGTAGAGGTGGCAGGCCCAAGAAAGTATCAGGTAGCATTCTGCCACCACTGCTGAACCACTAGGATCCAAAGAGCCAGATGCAGATGATATCATTGAAGATGGTCTGGTGATGAGGTTCAGAGGCAGACAAGGCAGAAGGCAGTAGGAAATGAGGCAAAGTAAGGTCAGTGGCATAGCTAAGGGGGTGCAGGGGATAGCAGTCGCACTGGGCAACAAGCTTTAGGGGGCCAACAAGCGGAGCTCGACCCTAGTAGCCAAAACTGTGAAAACTTTAGTATGTATGAATAATACAATCATGTTATATATCATTGGAAAGGTAACTTAATGCAGAATGCAATGAAACAAACCAGATTGGAATATCTCTATTCTGTTAAAAGTTATGGCTAATTAACCAGAACATGAAAACACAACTGCCTTATGGAACAAAAAGTGGATTTGCTTAATTCAGAACTGAACTACGAGACTGATTGCCCTGAAAACCAATGAGATATTATTATAATGCAGCATGGAACCAATAAGGTGCTAATATGAGCCAGTTCTCATTTCCATGTATCACAGTACAGTTACCCCTGCTAACTGGGTAAAGAGGCACTTTTTCAAGTGGTGCTCCTCTTATATTTAGAAGAGGGTGTATAACCATCCCTCTTCACCCCAGCACAGTGTCTCTAACCAATGAGGGACACACTTTTATTTATTTACTAAATTAATTAAATTTGATGTTGTCATAGGGGGGGGCCTACAAAATCTTCTTTGACTCCAGGTAGCAGGTAGATGCCTTAACTATGCCACTGGTTGAGGGGGGGAAGGCAGCAGAGCAAATGGTTGGTGAGCTACTGGTGGGAGGAGGTGGATCCCCTCCCATTTTTACTTTTTTAAAAGCCCAGGTGTGACATCACTTCTGGTTGTGACATCACCTCCGGGGCATCACTTTGAGCTCAGCACCAGGCTACGCAATCATTAGCTACGCCACTGGGTAAGGTACAAGCAGTTCACCTAACGATGCGGTTTCTCCTAACGATGAATTACTCAGATGGCCAAAGCATACATTACTTTCAAAATGCGATTGGTCCTGGTAGGCTTGATTTTTCATCCTAAATAGCAGCCATGTGGGACTGATCCGAATCAGAAGCATGGTGTGGGGGGTGGTTTACAGCCCAATCCTATGCATGTCTACTCAGAAGTAAGTCCCATTATAGTCAATGGTGCTCACTCCCATGTAAGTGTGCATAGGATTGCAACCTTAGCTCTATGCCTTGCTAGTTCTGATTTGGACTGGTCCCACTACAGATGACAGCAACTGTTACCCTGCACGTGCCCAATCTCATCTGATCTTGGAAGCTAAGCAGGGTCAGGCCTGGTTAGTAATTGGATGGGACACCACCTGGGAATACCGGGTGCTGTAGGCTTATACCATAGTCTTTTGAGAATGAAGGTTGCCAACCACTACAGATGATTACTGTCTTGGGAAGCGTACTGCCAGGGCTGGCCTAGCTATGAAGCTAACTGAAGCGTTTTAAGCAGGGATTTGGGGAGGGAGCAGTAGACGAATGAGGGGTGCCCCTACTCTTGTCTGCCCAATGCCTCCTCCAGCCCACCACCTATAGAGCTACTTCAATTGGCTTCTGATCTCCTGCTTTTCTGACAGTGAGTGGGAAGGCTGGTGCACACATTCCCCAACAGCCCTGCTACTAAATGACCCCCACTGAAACATCCATGGCACATCTGTGGATCATTCACAGCACACCAATGTGCCCGAACATACTGGTTGAAAACCTCTGAGTTAGGGACGTAAGAAGATGATTGAGCCCCAGTTTGGCGCTTCTGCAAGTCTTTGGCTGTCAGTTTCATGCAGCCAATTCCACACACCAGGAGCCTGGGCTATGGGATCCCTGGTTTGCAAAATCATTATCTCAGGATTAAAAAAAAAAATGAAAGGCTGATAGACAGAGCTCGCCTCCCCTGCTTCTGCCATCCCAGCCCGTGCCGTGTGAACTAAATCCATCCTAATTACAACTGATTTGCATGGGGAGATGAAAATTAATCTACCCTAAATTCTGGGTGTTTAGTGATTCCACTTGGGCATGTCAGAAGCAATATGAGTATGCTAAGAAGGTTTGTGGAGAGGGGAAGGGCTGTTGCATTGCACAGCAGGTGATGGGCACCCTCTTTCCTGGGGGTGCACAGGCTTCCATCAGAAATCCATCTTTGTTCATTTCCCTGGCGGGCAGTTTTTTTCAGAGAGCTGCTGAGACAGGTTGATGCAAGTTGTGCACTGTTGCTGAAGGAAAGAAATACACCTGCCCCAAAGAGGAGGCCATGGTTCTTGGAGGAGATGCTGGGGAAACATAGGTTTTGGAAGGGAGGGAGCTCATATCCACCCCAGGAAATGGCATTCATGTTAGATACTGTCCACATGCACACATTAGAAAATGATATACAACCACATTGTAAATGTATTTATTACATAGTCATTGCACTTGTCTTCCAGGGAGCTCAGGGTAGGATAGGTTCAGCCTGGAGAAGAGAAGGCTAAGAGGAGGGAAGATGGCACTCATCAAACAACTGAGGGGCTGTCGTATGGGAGAAGGAAGAAATTTGTTCTCAACTGCTCTGAGAGTAGAACTAAATCCAATGAGACAAATTGCAAGAAAGGAGATTTCGATTGGACATCAGGAAGAAATTCTTGATGGTAAGAGTGCTTTGGTAGTGAAGGGAGGTAGTGGATTCTTCCTCACTGGAGATCTTCAAGCAGAGGTTTGACAGGAATCTGCTGGAGATGCTGTAGGAGAATTTCCTGCTATAGGCAGGGGGTTGGACTATATGATCTTGTGTGTCACTTCCAAATCTTGATTCTATTATACATAGTATCCCCCCCCCCAATTCTCATTTTATCCTCCCCACAGCCACAAAAGGTTGTTCAGGCTAACTATTCCAAGGTAACCCAGTCATAGTCCCAATACACTGGCTATTTTCTGACTAAACATGCATAAGAACCCTATGGTTCTAAGAATTGCCCTATTGGGTCAGGCCAAGGGCCCATCTAGTCCAGCTTCCTGTATCACACAGTGGCCCATCAAGTACCTGAGGTAGCACACAAGACAACCATATCCTGTTGCCACTCCCTTGCATCTGGCATTCAGAAATCGGCTATCTCTAAAACCTGGAGGCTGCATATGCTCATTATGGCTTGTAACCTGTGATGGACTTTTCCTCCATAAATTTATCAAATCCCCTTTTAAAGGCACCTAGGCCAGGTGCCATCACCACATCATGCACTGCTGTATAGATCAAGCTTCATATCTCTTTGTTGATGGAACCTGATGCTGTTCATTTTCCATTAAACAACCTATATGCTTGTTGATACACTCCCCACGATTCCATTATAGCCTATATGTTTATGCAGAAACTGATGGTGATCATTATTACTACAATGAATTTGTATGCCTCCAGGGTTGCTGGGCAATTCTTTGGGGCAATGCGAGGGCCAGGCTAGCAGTGTGATCCTGCCAACACACCCAGGGCTTGTTGCTGGACCTGAATGTGAAGGCTATAGGAGGTCGGGGGGGGGGGGGGAGAAAGTAAGCAAGAACACACACACACACACATTAAAGAGATAGGAACTTGAGTCATTTCTAGTCCAGACTCTTTTTTCAAGTTATTGGCCCCAAGTCACAAGTCAGTCAGGGTCAGTGACATCCATGACTCCAGTTGACTCGAATTGTCAAAAACAGCTGCTTAGTGCACCTGGAATCAAGTCAACCCAAGTCGAGTGCCCATCCCTGGTTATTGGTTCAATTACATCCAAAAACCTGCACAACCTAGAACCTGCTGATGTCACAAGACCACCAATGGGGTCATATGGCACTGAGGTGGGCCCAACAGGTAGCACTCAACATTTATTTATTTATTTATTTATTGGATTTGTATTCCGCCTTTCTACCCAAAGGGCACCCAAGGCGGCTAACAATCAAGTTAAAAATACAGATGAACATTAAAAATCCACAACACTTAAAAACAATTAAAATAAGATAAAATACATAGCAGCAGACTGAAAGCACGCAGTAAAAGAAATTTATAAAAACAGCCCTTATTGCGCCTCAAAGGCTTTCCTGAATAAAAAAGTCTTCAGGCCCCGCCGGAACGTTAACAATGAGGAAGCTGCTCTCAATTCAGAGGGGAGGGAATTCCATAGTGCAGGTACCACCACCGAAAAGGCCCTGTTTCTGGCCTCCATTCCCTTCACCACTCTCAATGATGGCACAACCAACAGGGCCCCTTCTGATGACCTTAGAGAACGGACCGGATTATATGGAAGAAGACAGTCTCTCAAATATGCTGGTCCCAAGCCGTTTAGGGCTTTATAGGTCATAACCAGCACCTTGAATTCAACCCGGAAACAAGTAGAGGCACATTGTCTAAGGGTGGTCCCAAAATGGCCTGAAATGGATGATTATGCCTCTCTATTTCTCTCTAGTCAGATGGTGCACATGCTGTTTCCTACCCACAGATTGTCTCAGCGTACATTAAACTAATGTATTAAGCAACTATAGAACTGGTAAAGGTGAAAAGATCCTCTGCAAAAATGCAAACTAGAGACTTTAGTAACAGGATCCAGGTTCCATATTGTGTGTAGCCCTATGGTAGAGAAGGGGAAGGGGCTGCTGGCCTGTTCTTTGCTGCACTGCAGCGCCACCACTGTGAATGGCTGGAGGGCGGTATTGCAGCCACCAGCTCAGCAGAGATCAGGTGACGCAAAAGGACACTAGAGTTCCACCTGGTCCTATAAAGCCCCTGAACTGTGGCTGGCTGGCTAGTCTCTCACAAAGAATGTACTGTATTCTTTCTGGACCACAGCATGTCAACAACGGAACTGCAGAAAGGTGTGTTCAGAATCTGAAAGTAATGTCTGCTGATACTTTGTGCTTCTCTGCCTTGCCTGCTGTGCTTCCAGGTAATCAGCTTTACCATCGGGGCCAGGTTGATGGTGACCTGTGCTTTCTTGGTTGTGGCACCGAGACGCTCACCCAAACACCCTCCCTGGGGAATCCCGCCAGCTGGATTCCCTTCAGACTTTTAGAAGAGCTATCATGAAGGGTAGGAAAAGCCTCTTTTGCAGCCCTCTGGTCATTACAACAACCAGACCATAAATAAAACAAAAAACATGTTGTCAGCAATGTGTGTCAAGAACGAGATGTACTACAGGACCTGTGAGAGTCATGGAATTAAAATCAATGTGCTCTACCCTCTGGAAAAAGTGATTAAGATGATTTGGTTCTGCAGGGTTTTTGAGATGTCTAATTGAATCATCCCTTTTGTTCTTTTTTTTGCTGCTGATTAATTACATTCATTCCTCATTATTGTATTTTAATCTATTTTATCTATTTTTTTTAAATCAGTAATAATTGCTGGTGGTTTTATGATTGTTTAGGGTTTAATGCTAGTATTTAAATTGCCCAATCTTATTCCCCGCTATTGGCGCTGATGCTAGTAGAATGCATGCTGCATCCAATGGTTGGGGTGGGGGGGGCAATCAGGAGGCCTGCCCTCCCCAACTGTTGGATGCAGCATGCACCGCAGCATGCACTGAGGCACTGCAGAGGTATTTTTTACTAACTTCTGCATAGATCCCCTGATGGTCTATGGATCTCCTTGGACCCATGCCAGCTATATATCTGGTGTAAGTTCAAAGAGAAAAAAGGAGGTGGGCCAAAAAAGGGGGGATAGGATCTGGTGTGCACATTTGTCACTAAGATCCTCGTCTCATCTGATCTCGGAAGCTAAGCAGGGTCAGGCCTGGTTAGTACCTGGATGGGAGACCGCCTGGGAATACCAGGTGCTGTAGGCTTATACCATAGACTTTCGAGACTGAAGGTTACCAACCAACCTCCCTCTTCTTGCCCCTGCCCTCCCCCTCCCTTCCTCAGAACCCCTGAACCTCCCCTCCTTACTTACAGAGTTTCCTGGAGCCACCACTGCATGCGCCACGCCCCTCCCTGTTTGCAGAAGTGACCCAGTGCCACATGACAGTGGCCCAACCTTCATACCACCCTAAAGGACCTTGCGCTCTCATCAAGGGCAGAAAGGCAGATGAACAAATTGCCAGATGAATAAATTACAAAGGAGCTTGTACCTGATTCAAGTAGTTGCTTCATTTCAATTGTGCTTCTTATTGAAATAATTTCTCACTGATATTAATAGGCAAATTTCAATTCACTGTAACTTGTTTTCATTTCTCTTCATAATTGGGTTTATTTCCAGGAAGCTACAATCTTGTACACATTTTGGGAGTAAGTGCCATTGAACTCAACGGGCCTTACTTCTAAAGAGACTTGCATAGGATTGTGCTGTAAACCTGCAAAACGTCATCCAAATAGGAATTGGAGTTTTCATTTTAGGAATAATTGAAGTTCAATCATTTTTAATAAGGCCTGCTTGTTTTGTGGGCCATTTGTGCGACTCAGTAAATGGAGAGATGGTAAATGCCCTGCAAAACTTCAGAAAGGTAAGTGAAGGGATTTCAGAGTTGTCCCTAAAAACAGTATTAGAAGTTTGAGGTAATTATTAGTTTGTTTTCTGTCCAATTGGCACTAAAGTCAGAGGACATGTAGAGCAGATGCTAAGAAAGTTCCCTGCAAAATTTCAGAAAGAAATTATTTTCCACAGAAAATCAATTTTTCGTAGTAACATATAATACTTCTGTGTATTAGAGGCCAATCCTATCCAACCTTCCAGTACTGATGCAGCTGCAATGCAGCCCCAAGGTAA
Source organism: Tiliqua scincoides (assembly GCF_035046505.1). Classification (NCBI taxonomy): domain Eukaryota; kingdom Metazoa; phylum Chordata; class Lepidosauria; order Squamata; family Scincidae; genus Tiliqua; species Tiliqua scincoides. The sequence continues at coordinate 124,896,861 of NC_089822.1, read as the reverse complement.
GGGAACAAACATTCCCTTACCTTGAGGAGGCCTCTGTGACTACCTATCTCTCCCCCCCCCCCCAACCACAGGATGCAATGCACACCCTGTTGACATCATCAGTAATGGGAAGTTGGATGGGATTGGGCCCTTGGAGTTTTAAGTACTGAGTAAAAACAAAACTAACACAGGCACCGAAATGGGGAATGATCTGAGATGCTTTGGTTGAACTGAGGGAGGGTCTGAGTTCTGGAAGCACTAACAGAGAAACCAAATGAATCACGCATATAAGAAACAAGGAATTGAATGGAACAGAATGAATTGATTGCAACATACCAAAGGTCCTGAAACAAGCTTCACTCTAAGCATAGAAGACAATGCGCCAAAAACCAATCTTTTTCATATTTACATAGTTCCCTCCCAAGAATCTGACTGATTGGAAAAGAAAGTAAAGGAATCACCAGTTATCGGCTTTTCTTTAGCTGCGATGTGCCTCACTGACAACTCAGAGCTGTCAATCACACCATCCCAAGCCTAACCTCCCCAGGCTGCTTGGCAGTCACCCTCCATGTATGGAAGAAAGGCTCAGGACACCCTGCGCATGTCTGATCTCGTCTGATCTTGGAAGCTAAGCAGAGTTAGTACTTGGATGGGAGATCACCTGGGAATACTGGGTGCTGTAGGCTTATACCATAGTCTTTTGAGACTGAAGGTTGCCAACCACAGTTAGAGGCAGGCAAAGAAAAGCAGGAGAAGAAAAGCCAAACAGCAGTCAGGTGGTTTTGGTGTGGTTGGGAGTACTTGGGAGGAACATTGGTTTGCTTAGAGAGCTCTTTAAAAATGTTCCAAAGCATAGTCAGTTCCTTCTGAATCAAGTACACACTCCTATTGAGGTCCCTGCAGGAGCTGTGGGATAACCATGCAATAATAAAATGAACCACTTTTTGAACTGTCTGTTTTCCTTCTGGATAGTAGGCCTGCAGAGATATGTGGAGCGAGATGTGTTGCTTACCAACAATCTAAGTTGGAATGCATCTCACTTTCTTATGTCCAAGCTGGCATCCCTGGACTCCATTCATTGTCATTAAATTACAAAGCAGTTTGGGAAGGATGTGGTCAGAACTCTAGCTAGAAACAATTTATCCAGAGAAACAATCCAGAGAAAGTGGATTTGAAAGAAGGATCACTGATTCTGCTGGGTCCTCTTCGTCTCCCTCTTCTTTTTCCAGGGAAGGGGAGGAAGAGTAGCAGCAGTGGAGGCAAGCAGGTGGACAGAGATGGGTGCTCCCCCCACTATTCTGCTGCCCAAGGCAACCACCTCAGTTTTCTTCATGCATGGACCAACCTGTCTATGGATTTCACTCATGCAGAAGGGGGAAGAGTTTCCACACAGCCAAGGAGAGTGTCTTTAAACCCGTCTTTGGATTTTATCTGATATATCCCAGCTATAAAACATAAGAACATAAGAAGAGTCCTGCTGGATCAGGTTAAAGGCCCATCCAGCTTCCTGTATCTCATAGTGGCCCACATCGTGGCCTCAGGGAGCCCAGAAGACAACAGGATATCTGCAGCCTGTTGCCACTGCCCTGTACACATACTTCTAAAACCAGGAGGTTACACATACCCATCATGGCTTGTAACCTGTGATGAACTTTCCCTCCACAAATCTGAATAGCAAAATGCATGTGGTCCATAACTGAAACTCTTTCTACAAGAGGGTGCCAGGTTTATGATGAAGTCTGAGTGCTCACAAGGGGGTCGGTTTGTGTGCCAAAATCCTACCTTCAATCCCCAAAAGCAAATCTACAATCTTGAGGCCCTCCCACTACCCCACCCCCAAATTTACAAAAGTTGGCTATTCCAGCATTATAAAGGTTTTGCAGACAATTCTGGAATTCAGAAGAACTCTCTGTATTTCCTGCAAGGAATTGTGGGCTAGTCATTCCCAGACTGAGGAGAGAGGAACAGTCAATATGAATAGGAAGTCAGAAAGGGCTTGTTTTCACCTGAGGACCAGAAAAACAGCCTGTAGAGGTGAGACATGAAGACAGCAGGGAGAGGAGAAGAATCATCTCCTCCTCTGTTTCCTACCAAAGGCTCCATGGCCAGCTGACAACCACACAGAAGTCCTGTTCCTTTAAGAATGGGAAGACAGCTTCTTCTTTTTTTGCTTTGTATCTGCCCCAGAGGCAGACAGTATGGTCCTTAGCTGGGATTTAAAGCCTATGCCATAGTGTTATCCCATAATCCTAGAAACTATGAACATAGAAAGCTGCTTTATACTGAGTCTGAACCATTGATCCTACTAGCACAGGACAGTCTGCACAGTCTGAGCAGCTGCTTTGAAAAGATATCAGATATCCTACCATCAGAGATTGTTTGAACCAAGATTAAGCCTGGGACTTCCTGTATACAAAGCATGTGCTTTGCCATAATTGGGCTATAGCCCTTCGCCATTGGTTTTGAACCTATGAAGCTGCCTTATGCTGCATCAGAACAGTGCCCAGTTTAGTATACAGCAGCCACCAACCAAGGATTTAGGCTTGGGGTGCTGTGGTCCCACAACTGCTACCTGAGATCCTTTGAACAGGAGAGGCTGGGAACCTGCCGCATGTCCACCACATGCTGTGCTACTGAGCTCTGGCCCCTCCCCAAAGGGTGTGGCAGCCTCACACTGTTGCATGGAAAGGAAGGAGTTGATCAGGACTGACTGAGTCCCTCTTGAAGTTATTTGCTTTTTCCATTTCTCCGTCCTCTGACGGTGAGAAAATTAGATCAAGAGAGGCACTCAGAGTGAACGTACCTCGATTCCAAAGGCAGCACACCGTACACATTCCAAACAGGAGGTCAGGTGGAGGGGGGGAAGTGCGGCAGAATCACATCAGCTCTTGCATGCCAAGTAGTTGCCAAGTATTCTCATTCTGGAGGTAGGGGCCGGGTTGCGCCCTCTTCAGAGACCTTTTGGCAGCTGGAAATATATGCACTCCCATGATTAACTCCTTCCCTGTGCCTGGTGTGTTTTTTAAGGACTTCATTTGTATGGGATGCAGGCGAGCGGCTGCCTGGTGCTGTTTATTATCATAATGCTTCATGAAAAATTAATCGGTGGGGGGGGGATGGAGATTGCTGGAGTCGGCCACGTCGCCGGGGGAAGGGATGTGACTTTGATCTCAGATATGATGGGGAGGGGACGTGGTGCGCACGAGGACCCAAAGGGATCCGTTCTCAATAGGGGTGGGAGCAGGGAATCTTCTCGTGCAACAAAGGGCAAGCAGTGCCGGGGGGGCAAGGGAGCAAAGAATAGGCTTAAGTTAGTACCGTGAATATTCAAGTTGCTAAAAAAAACTGATGATGAAGATGAAGAAATGAAACATTAGAGCACATTTGACAGCATCAGGAACTGGTTGAAAAGAAGAGCGCAATCAGATACTACACTGCAGTGAAATGTGCAAAATGAAGGCAGGTTTTTAACCAAATGCAGCATGATGGCCTTGCTAGGTTTGATCCGCGTACCATGTGGTTTTTAAAAATAAGTGCACCAATTATTCAAGCTAAGGCCCACTTAGGAGTGGAAGTACTGCAGGTTGATTAAGTGGGCGTTTTGCCAACGTTTTGGACCCTCCATCATTTCTACGGACCATTCTCCATATTGTCGCTATGGCACCAGCCCTGATCCAGCTTGGTCATGATTTCAACATGCGTTCACAATCCATCCAGGAGTAGGCAGAAATTAGCCTAGTGTGCTTGTGTGCCTGTTCACTTCAGGTGAAGGAGTGCTGCCAATGTGTCAACTGCCAAGTCTCTGAAACACTGTTCTCAATTATTTGAGTTGTAGTAACTTACATACCTTGAACCTCCGTGAAGGTACAAGTCTTGAAACTTGCAATTGATCTAGTTATGAATACTCTTTTCTAGAACAAAAGGCCTGGAAAGAGATCAGCCACCATGCGGCACTCTTTACTCTGCTTTTCTGCTTGCCAATTCTGCTTCCCCTAATCCGGTGTTTCCCAAAAACATTCAGAAGATTCATGGGTCATGGTGGTGTCTACTGTGGAGAACTGGATGGTAGAAAGGGGGTGACAACACAGCTAGTCTGTTGGCTGAGTCACTTGCCACCACTGCACAAGGGCTATGAGCACAGAAGTTGGTTGCCCGGATCAGCAGTGAGCACTGGGCTGTCTTGGTGGGTGCCCAGCTGTGCTCACCCCTACCCTGACGATATCACTTGCATTGGGGGAGACCAATGCTGCATGCACCCTACCAGTTCTGAGGGGCATAGAATGCATATGCACCCAGCATGGTGGTTTCATTTTTTCAAGGCAGAATTCTTCAGCCACGGTTGCAGCACACAGTTTGGGAATCCTGATCCTCATTCCACAGAAGTCAATAGACTGGTAAAATTGACTAAACCCAGTGGCAAGCCCCTTATGTTCATGTCAATTTCATTCCTAAGGGAAACTTTCCAAAAAGAAAAGAACTTTGGCAGCAACTGTTACCCTGCACATGCCCGATCTCATCTGATCTCGGAAGCTAAGCAGGGTCAGGCCTGGTTGGTACTTGGATGGGAGACCACCACGGAATACCGGGTGCTGTAGGCTTAGAGTCAGAGAGCAACCGGAGAGTACATTATCAAGGTGGAGAGTGATTCTCCTGCTTTCTTGGCTAATGTCTATGCCCAAAGGTATTTTCATTCAGCAACTGTTACCCTGCGCATGCCCAATCTTGTCTGATCTTGGAAGCTAAGCAGGGTCAGGCCTGGTTAGTACTTGGATGGGAGACCGCCTAGGAATACCAGGTGCTGTAGGCTTATACCATAGTCTTTCGAGGCTGAAGGTTGCCAACCATACCATATGTTCTTGAACAGTTGATCCTTGGTAAGAAAGCAAAGTAGCCTAGACTGCTCAGTTCATTTTGGTTTCTTTTTTAAAAAGCTCCATGCTCTGCACAGATGTGTGGCTAAGAGCTTGAGAGAGAGAGAGAGAGAGAGAGAGAGAGAGAGAGAGAGAGAGAGAGCCTGACCTTTACTCTCTGGGGAATGTACAAGTTCCTCTTCTAACCCTAGAACAGGCCATGCTATGTGGATCTCCCCCTCACAGTTGGACCCTCTCTTCAGTTCCCGTTTCTTGCCATGCAACTCCGAGCTGAGATAACTCTTCACTTATCTTCAATAATAAAAATCAAAGGAGTGTTTATGAGAAAGAACAGTAACAAGGGAGAGAAGGAAGGGGAGAGGAACAATTGCATGGGATCATTTATTCCAGGCTTTCCTCACTTTTATTTGATGGTTTGTCCCTGGGGTAATTTTGCATTTTAGAAAACTATTATGGAGCACATGCAAAGTGACCCTCTTTTCCCTACAGCCATGTCCTCCCTCTTTTTCTTTTCTTTTTTAAAATTAGACAACCTCTCTCTCCCTCCTTTTGTGTTTCCTTTGTTTCTCTTCTCTCATCTCTTCTCTCCTAGTTTGATGCTTAAATCCCAAATTTTCAAAACCATGATAAGCGTTCAACGAAAACACATCTTTGAAGGTTGCACTCCCTCTCTCCAGGGCAGGTGTGTGCATCTCGCTAGATGTCCAAAAAAATAAAACTGAAAAAATAGGAAGGGCCATCCCTTGCTACAGCATCTTCACTCCCATCCTTTGCATGAAGATAGCCATTATATGAATGGGTAGTTTCTACTACCACTAGCAATGATGTTATTAGATCAGGTTTAGCATGGATACAGGGGAAATTACAGAGCATTTTCATTACTTAGAAAGACACCTAGTGAAAGAATGGATTTCAAAAGCTTAGCGGTAGCAACCCTCATCAAACAAATCTGGAAAACAAGCAGGGCCGGCCCATTCATGAGGCCCACTGAAGCAGTCTCTTCAGGCAGCAGATTGGTGGGTCTCTGTGAAGTTGCTTCCACTGCTCCTCTTCTTCTTTCTACTCCTCAGATTGGAAAAGGAAGAGGAAGACAAACAGGAAGTGGAGGTGAGAAGAGTGCTGAGCTGGAACACTGGCAAGTGGGAGGAGAAGAGGCTAGCACATCTTTGGGTAAGGGGGCAGCATTTGGCATGCTGCCTCAGGTGTCAGGAGGTCTTGGGTCAGCCCTGAAAAGAGGAGTATCCCACTCCACACCAACACATGCATATGTGTTGGCAGGGGTGTCAAGTTTTTGGTAGGAGGGCCACATCAGCTCTCTGACATTATGTTGGGGGCCCACTGGGGGCATAAATGAATATATTAAAGATGAACTTATATGAATTAATGAAGGTCTTGCAATAGCTCAAGGCCTATACAAGGCCTTGCACAAAGCAAGGCTGGCCTTTTCTTTGCTGCTGCTACTGCATCACAGACATGAAAAAGCAAGCAGTGGAAGGAGCCCTCATCCTACAGCTCACGCGAGAAATCAAACAGTCGCCCTCACTCTGAGAGCAGTTGTGTCAGGCCAGTGCGAGCTCCAACAAATCTCCCAAGGGCCAGAGGCTCATTGGAGAATGGGAGTTCCCTGAGGGCTGCATTGAGAGGCCTCGAGGGCCACAAGTGGCCCCAGGGCCGGGGTTTGGGCACCCCTGCTATAGGGCAAGAATAATCTCAGGATTCACTACCTCAGACATCAAAGTTACTGGGATTCATATTTCCATTCAGGGCTAAACTACATATTTTGTTCAACACAGAGGGCCCAGTCCCATCCAGCTTTCCAGCACCGATGCAACTGTGCCAACAGGGTGTTTCCTGCATCCTGTGCAGGGGGTAGGGGGATTTTTGCCAGGGTGCTTTTTAGTATCTCAGGCTTTTAAAGTTGCTTTCACTATTGTTTTGAACTGTTTCAAGCTGTGGTGTTTGATTTTCTTGGTGTTTTATGTTCTGTTTAGCAAACCACCCTAGAGATATTGTTGAAGGGTGCTATACAAATCTTATAATAAACCAAAAAAAAAAAAAAACCACTTCAAAAATGAAATGTCACTTTATCTTATTTAGAAAAATGATTCATTTTGAATGTTGAGAAACTATTCCTAAGATATCCAAAGCCCCCAGACAATCAGCACAGTGTACAGCCAGCACCTGCTGCAAACTGCCAAAACCATGGTTTCCCCCCCCCAATGATGATTTGAAATTATGATTGAAGGAGGTACAAGCATGCTTCCTGAGCACAGTGGCTCTGTCCGTACTCTCTCCTGATCCTTTATAAAGCACAATGTGTTTGCTTTCATCGCAGAAGCGCTGACTGAGAAGTGACCCTTCACGTGCCGCACTAAGCAGCACAGCAGCTGGGCCAACCCATGCTGAAGATCTGCAAGACCAGACCATAAAAGCAGTGAAACCCTCCCATTGACCAGGCAGCAAATGTGATCTCCCGAGCACTTTCATGACTACATTTTTGTTTGAGGTAGAAAGGATGAAGGTAGCAAGAGGAAAAAACCAGGGGGGGGGGAGAGGAGAGGATTTCCCCCATTCTGGTCCTTTATTACCAAATTTCTCTGATTCACTCTGCACTGCATTCCACTTCTCCTGAATTCTGTTTGGACTAGGAGAATGTCTAAAACCTATTCCTGAGTGCAACCATGTGCCGTTTGCTGCGGTTTTCTGTTCCTTCGATTCATTTGCATCTTTCCCCGTCTCTACAGTACTGATACACATGGGTGCATTGATAAACCACTACAGTGTCACCTGGAGGTAAGTGTGTGATAGACTGCATCAATATTTTGTGTGGTGTTTTACTAATGTACATATGTGCCCCTTTAGAGTGGTAAAACACCAGGTTCTTGGTGCAACCATACGGACAAATTCAATTCATATGGACAAAAGACATCACATTTGCCTTTTCGGTGGCATTCCATCCATGTACACAAGTGTACATGCATACCAGTAAAAGCGTTCCACAAAAAGAATCTTCATGCAATTATGTGTACAAGCACATTATGATTGCTTTTTCTGTTGTATCAACACACACATGCACTTTGGCAATGCAGAGGAAGGGGAAGAAGCACGTGAACTGAAGGGATCGAAAATTTACACAAATTTCATAATCACAATGCTCTGTTCAAAATTTGGCAACAAAACCCAGAAAAGCAGAGGATTCACAAAAGTTCCACTTCATTAACAGCCCAATTTGACCTAATACTCCTGCCACACAAAAGGAGAATGTGTTGTATCCCGTGAGGTAGTTTTGGGTCCCGGAGAATGTAACATTTGTTCCCTTGCCTCAGAACAAGCTGTTTGGTCTATTCATAACTGTGCCAGCAAGTTCAAGTGGACTCAGGTAGGTGGATCAAAGCCTATCAAAGGAAGGGGGTTAGGATATTGGTGGTTCTGCTGCTGCTGCTAATGCCCCTTTCATGGCTGTCACCTGGGCCAGGCTCAGGTGGCCAGGAGTTCCCTGGACACAGGGGTCTCCTCGGGAGTCAAGGCCTACTCGGGAGTAAGCCCCGAGTGTCAGCAGGACTGGAGGCCCGTGCAGAACACCTACACAGAAGTAGGGACAGGGAACAGCTGGGAGCAGGAAGACATGTGGGCTGGAAGGGTGGGGTTAGGCAGATCTGAGGTAAGCCTCATAAGGGAGCTGGAGAGGGAAGAGAGAGGTTGCTCCTCTCCAGAGGGGTGGAAGGCCAGAGGGAAGCTGGTGGGAAGAAGGCAACCTAGGCCAAAGAGAAAGGAGAGAGGCCTCCATAGGGAGGGGGCTGCAGTCAGCTCTAGAGGAAGGAGGCTGGGACAGAGACTTCCCTGACCCAAGGCCTGCCCAGATCCAGAGGGCGTACCCTGGAGAGCCTTGGTGGTCAAGATGGGCGCTCGACGCCAACTACAGCCCAAGAGAACCTACGGAGAAGGGAGCCAACACCAAGGGACCGTGGGCTCTCCCAAGGCCAACCAGCCTGAACCCAGCCAGCTGGGGCAGGGTCTTCCAGAACACATGCACAGGGCTGAGGAGCCCGGGCAGGGAGGCCTGGACTACAAGCTCCAAAGAGCCTGAAGGACCGGGGCCGGAGCTGCACCGACAGCAACGACATCAGTCAGCCTAGACGGAAGGGGGTCGTGAAGTAACGAGCCCCCATGAATGTAAAGAGGTTGACTCAAATAAACCGTCTATGTAAAGCCGCCATACCTGTTTCCCGCTCATTTGTTCATCACCAACTGCCACGCCTAGACTGGGTAAGCTTCTCCCGCCATGGACATTACAATGGCCTCAGTCTGCCCACTCCCCACTGCAGTCTCCTCCCCCCTCCATCCCATTCTGCTCACCCCCTGCCCTTCATACTGATTTATCAGAGCCAGGGCTCATTGGCTGGCCACTGAATTGTGGCCTTGGCCATTCACCACTTGTGGAGGGAGCCAGGCCATGCTGTTTGGTGTGTCACTTTTTGTGACTGCCATAAAGTACGGTGCACCACCAAAACATGAGTTCCAGTGGTGCAGCAAGGATTGGGCCCTAAATCATAAGAACATAAGAACATAAGAACAGCCCCACTGGATCAGGCCATAGGCCCATCTAGTCCAGCTTCCTGTATCTCACAGCGGCCCACCAAATGCCCCAGGGAGCACACCAGATAACAAGAGACCTCATCCTGGTGCTCTCCCCTACATCTGGCATTCTGACTTAACCCATTCCTAAAATCAGGAGATTGCGCATACACATCATGGCTTGTACCCCATAATGGATTTTTCTTCCAGAAACTCGTCCAATCCCCTTTTAAAGGCGTCTAGGCTAGACGCCAGCACCACATCCTGTGGCAAGGAGTTCCACAGACCGACCACAGCGCTGAGTAAAGAAATATTTTCTTTTGTCTGTCCTAACCCGCACAACACTCAATTTTAGTGCATGTCCCCTGGTTCTGGTATTATGTGAGAGTGTAAAGAGCATCTCCCTATCCACTCTGTCCATCCCCTGCATAATTTTGTATGTCTCAATCATGTCCCCCCTCAAGCGTCTCTTTTCTAGGCTGAAGAGGCCCAAACGCCGTAGCCTTTCCTCATAAGGAAGGTGCCCCAGCCCCGTAATCATCTTAGTCGCTCTCTTTTGCACCTTTTCCATTTCCACTATGTCTTTTTTGAGATGCGGCGACCAGAACTGGACACAATACTCCAGGTGTGGCCTTACCATAGATTTGTACAATGGCATTATAATACTAACCGTTTTGTTCTCAATACCCTTCCTAATGATCCCAAGCATAGAATTGGCCTTCTTCACTGCCGCCGCACATTGGGTCGACATTTTCATCGACCTGTCCACCACCACCCCAAGATCTCTCTCCTGATCTGTCACAGACAGCTCAGAACCCATCAGCCTATATCTAAAGTTTTGATTTTTTGCCCCAATGTGCATGACTTTACACTTACTGACATTGAAGCGCATCTGCCATTTTGCTGCCCATTCTGCCAGTCTGGAGAGATCCTTCTGGAGCTCCTCACAATCACTTCTGGTCTTCACTACTCGGAAAAGTTTGGTGTCGTCTGCAAACTTAGCCACTTCACTGCTCAACCCTGTCTCCAGGTCATTTATGAAGAGGTTGAAAAGCACTGGTCCCAGGACAGATCCTTGGGGCACACCGCTTTTCACCTCTCTCCATTGTGAAAATTGCCCATTGACACCCACTCTCTGCTTCCTGGCCTCCAACCAGTTCTCAATCCAGGAGAGGACCTGTCCTCTAATTCCCTGACTGTGGAGTTTTTTCAGTAGCCTTTGGTGAGGGACCGTGTCAAACGCCTTCTGAAAGTCCAGATATATAATGTCTACGGGTTCTCCCGCATCCACATGCCTGTTGACCTTTTCAAAGAATTCTATAAGGTTTGTGAGGCAAGACTTACCCTTACAGAAGCCATGCTGACTCTCCCTCAGCAAGGCCTGTTCGTCTATGTGTTTTGAGATCCTATCTTTGATGAGGCATTCCACCATCTTACCCGGTATGGATGTTAGGCTGACCGGCCTATAGTTTCCCGGGTCCCCCCTCTTTCCCTTTTTAAAAATTGGCGCGACATTTGCTATCCTCCAATCTTCTGGTACCGTGGCCGTTTTGAGGGACAAGTTGCATACCTTAGTCAAGAGATCTGCAACTTCATTCTTCAATTCCTTAATAACCCTTGGGTGGATGCCATCAGGGCCCGGTGACTTATTGATCTTTAATTTATCAATGAGGTCTGAAACATCTTCTCTTTTAACCTCTATCTGACTTAACTCCTCGGTTAGGAGGGGCCGTTCGGGCAGCGGTATCTGCCCGAGGTCTTCTGCCGTGAAGACAGATGCAAAGAACTCATTTAATTTCTCTGCCATCTCTAAGTCTCCTTTTATCTCCCCTTTCCCTCCCTCACCATCCAGAGGGCCAACCGCTTCTCTGGCGGGATTCCTGCTTCTAACATATTTGAAGAAGCTTTTATTATTCCCCTTAATGTTGCTGGCCATGCGTTCCTCATAGTCTCGCTTGGCCTCCCCTATCACCTTCTTACATTTCTTTTGCCACAGTTTATGTTCCTTTTTATTCTCTTCATTAGGGCAAGACTTCCAGTAAATCAAGTAATTCAGTAAAATCAAGTAATTCAGAACTCCACAAGCCAGAAAGAAATTCAGATAAGAAGAATGTTGGAAGTAATCTTTAGGGCAAAACCCCCTATATGGCAGTTCTGTTCACTCTGTGGAGTTTACAGAGGAGAAAAAAACAATACAGGGCAATGGCTCTCAATAGCTGATGTGAGGCCACCTTGTGGAAGGTGGCCTCACATCAGGGAAGGGAAGGCCTTCCCCTGCGGGCTGGGGATAAGAATAGGCCCTCAGTTTGGCTGTACTTGTCGTAAGAGGCGACTAAACAGCCACGGGGTAGATGGGACTCGTTAGCCAGGGAAGGCAGCTCATCTGAGAGAAGGAAAACTCTGAGCCCAAACCTCCACTGCCTTGTGGCTACATCCAGTTATGGAAAAGGCTTCAGGAGTCAGCCTTGAGGCAAAATCCGGAGCCGGAGTCCCTAAGGCAGTTCACGGCTGAACACAGTCACGTTCTGGCAACTCCTGCGACACCGCTGGAACCAACCGTATTGGCTTCTGCCTTTCCACTGGACCATTTCAGCGATGTGGAGAGGGGGGATTTGCTGCATGGGTAACAGTCTATCCTCCATATCTACTTTACCCAGGCTTTGTGCATTGGAGAAGACACTGTTCTGGAACTACTATTCAGAGTGCGATACCATAGTCTTCCGAGACTGAAGGATGCCAGCTGATTGTGGAAGGGAGCCAGGCTGCCTAATAAATGCCTTTGTTTTAAGAGAATACAGCACTTTGGGACTGTTGAATGTGCAGTGGGCCGTGTAATGGTGATCACTTTGCATGTTATGCTGGGTTCATTATGTAGAGTAGCCATGACAAAATGCGCGCGCGCTCTCTCTCTCTCTTGTTGTAAGCATGTTCCAATTCACTTATGTCTCTGTCCAGGACCTGTACAACATATTTCAATCTCTTGAAAAGCCAGCTCCCAATGTTTCTCTTGTAGTGGTCAGTTTTGACGTGCAGGAGCTTGTAATTATGTCTCCATAGCCAGATCCACTAAGAGTATCCAACAAAACAAATCAACGTTAAATGTCTTTATTAGAGGGTTTTCTTCTCAGTTCATTTATTTGTACTTCCTTGTTGAAGCATGTTTCATCCCCAGCACTCAGAGTGGGCTGCAACAGTGTAAAACAAATCTATAAAAACTGAGAGGTGGGGTACAAACTTTCCAAATAAATATGAAAGGTATATTAAAGTGCAATCCTATGCATGTTTATTTGGAAGTAAGTTCTTACTTCCACTGCCTGTGTCTCCTGGGGCTCCTCAGCCAATGAAATGGTGAAAACAATCCCTTACTCCCTTCCCAGGGAGCATGACCCAGGCTGACCTCATTCCTTCCTTCCATTCCTCCACCCCTCCTCCTCCTATCTATCCATCTGCATCTGGATGCAGGACAGACTGGCAGTTATGCCCTTAGGCCAGTGTCTCAGTATGCCTTCTGTTTCACCATGCACTTTTCTGATTAGGTTCTTTGAACATTGTTTCAAATGCAACATCTAAGCACTCCTGCTCATGACATCACTCCATCCTAACCCTCCTTGACAAAACCTCTGCTAGATTTGCTTGTGCTCCAGAGCCAAAAGCAAGAGTAGACACAGCCAGATAAGCCTTTTGTCTTGTGTCTGACCTTAAAGCTGTGTTTCTCAAAGTTTTTTCCAACTAGTGCTCCCTTTTGAACTTACTCTACTTTCTGCCTCCCCAACCCAACATCAACGATCTGTTTTGTGAGTTACATGAGGAGATCCCAGCTTTCAGTCGTATTCTTCCAACCTTCTGCCATGTGCAAGGATCATATTGTCTTAACTCCAATGCACAAAAAAATGGTGGCCACTACAGTTAGCACTGAAATGTCATAAAAGACACATTTGAAGTTTAGGGTTCAAGGAGAAACATCTGCAAATGTCAAGGGATGTGAAATTTCTCAGTGGGAATCAGCATATCCTTACTGAATGCCAAGCCTAAGGGTCTCACTAAGGGTCACTGCTGTTATGGTAATTGCATACGTTCAAACCCAAACAGTCCCAATAACATATAGAAGAGTGAGGTCTGATTTGCTGCAAAAGAAGTGCATATAAAGAAGGAGTGCCCCCTACCCACAGTGTGTATTCGAAAATAGGGAAGTGTAGGAAAGTGTGTATAGCAGCAATTTTCAACCTTTTTCATCTCAGGGCACACTGACATGGCACTAAAATTGTCAAGACATTCCATCAGCTTTTTGATAATTGACAAGGCACACCATGCTGCCAGTGGGGGGCTCACAACATAATAAATGAGCCCCAAATTTCCGCAGCACACCTGCAGACCATTCACGGCACATCAGTGTGCCACAGCACACTGGTTGAAAATGGCTGGTGTATAGGATTGAAACCTCAACCACTTATCCTCCAATGTGAGCAGCAGTGCCCTTCTACTGTCTACACAGGACAAACAGGTGCCTCTGCACAAAATAATATATGGACACAAACCTGTCATAAAACAGGGGAGCATCCAGAAATCAGTGGGAGAGCATTTTAGCCTCTCAAGACACTCTGCTGCTGATTTGAAAAACCACCCTTCTTCAGCAAAGCCATTTTAAAGGGGAACTCCAGCACGAGAGTACTGAATTACTTTATCCAGAGGCTTGATACTATTTGTTCAGGCTTGAATCAAGATTATGGTTTCCTCTCACATTACAGGTGTTAATTAACTTGGCAGGGTTTGGAGGATTTTGTTATCACCAAGGACTACTGAAGTGAATAATCACTGTGCTTGTTTTATATACTTTGAAGCTTTGCACACACTTGTCAGTCTGGTTCTTTTGGCTGTTAGTGGCCATTTGGCCTCACTATTTACATTTTGGGTCCTTCTCTGTCCCCAAGGGTATATACGGTATATACACCTGCCAACATCACACAGCTGATGAAATTGACTGCATTCCATGAAAGCTTTGATGACAATAAATTTGTCAGTCTTTAAGGTGCCACCAGGACTCTGTTGTTTTGGGTAAAAATAGATTGCAATAAAGATATGGTTGAGCTGAGTGTGAAGTTGCTGTTTCAAACAGATCAAAGTAAAAAAGGGAGCATTATCCAGTGCTGAAGGCAGCATCAGTCAGGCCTCAGAGGGAGGACAGTGTTGGAGGCCCCATTTTTTCAAATGGTGGTAAACAAGCTCGAGAGGGTTCTGATGAGAGTGTCAAAGACAATCAAGGGTTTAAAGGAAGAATGTCTAGGAGGAGAGGCTGAAGGAGTTGGGCATGTTTAAATTGTAATCATGAGGGGAAGGACAAAACCCAGTGGACTTGTCCTGCAAGAAGATCTAGAATACAGAACAAAAACAGGCCAAATTCTGCATCCAAACTTAAAGCATGACACTGAAAATACGTAGTTGCATCAATTTCGTGCTGAAATATGCCCAGCTGGATTTTTCATTTTGTGGTTAACTATTCTCTTTTCTGAAGCCAGGGGAGGGGGCCATTATTTTGATAATGGAGAAAAGAACAGTGGGACCCGCAGAACACTGAGGCACCACAAATGTGTAGGCAGAACCGTTGGCTAATCAGAGAGACTGTGGCTGCAATCCTATACCCGCATTCCGGGGAGCAAGTCCCATTGTATTCATTGAGACGTACTTCTGCGTAGACATGCATGGGATTGCACAGGGAGGCCTGTGATACATAAAGTCATTCCTTCCAGTGGATACATGGGGTGCACATGCATACCCTGATGCACAAACATCACAAGCATTTAGCAGGATCTATCCAAATGTGTGTGGACTAGAAACTTTAAAAACACAAACACACACTGTCCTTAGGCATGACTGGAGTCTATATCAATAGTCATCATTCTGTTGTTATTAACTGCTTATATAATATGCTTATTCAGAGTGCAGTCCTTTGGCTTTCCCAACCATTTTGTGCAAGTCTTGGGAAATCATAGTTCTCATTATATGCAGAGGGACCTGAGACTGAAATATAGCCAAGTGTGTGCCCAGGATCTAACCACTGAAGGCTTGAGTTTGAATCGGAGACTGTGAGAACCCGGGACTAACAAAGCCTTGTCTTCAGTCCATCATCACTTCTGAATGTTGTTAATATTAGATGCAAACAAAAGAGGACAGGGATGCTGAATGGTTGTGTGAGACAGGGATGCTGAATGGTTGTGTGAGTGAGGGAATCTGGCCTGTTGGCCCTTGTCAAGCAGAAGTAGAAAGCTGCACCTGCTGAAATGCCTTCATCTACACAGCTCACAGCGCAAGCCTTTATATGTCTTCTCAGCAGTAAGCTCCATTGAGTTCAATGGGACTTACTCACAGGTAAGTGCGCATTGGATTGTAGCACTGAAAAGGTGCAAGTGCTTGTCCTTGTTTACATCTGTATAACCAAATGATACAGAAGAAAGTAGAATGCATGCTCTGCTCTCTTTTCTTCCGTCTACAAATGCATTATAAAACTGTTCTTCACTTCACTCATGGCAACACTGTTGCCTGGGACCTGATCCACTAGCCATGCTCCTCTCCTTAGAATCTTGCTTATCTCCTCATGACCTAGATTGAAAACAGAGGTAGCCTCAGTTCAGGCAGACTGACATCTGTAGGACAAGGAAAGGAGAGCGGGGTGGGGGGGGGCAGTCCTATTGGTGGAAAACCTGAAAGCGAACAGAGAACCGTATGCCAGGGATGGTTCCATTCACGGACAGTGAACCTGTGGTATGCAGTAGTAGTAACTGTTGGCAACCTTCAGTCTCGAAAGACTATGGTATCACACTCTGAATGGTGGTTGTGGAACAGTGTCTAGTGTGACTGAAAAGGCCGATTCGGGAGTGACAATCCCTTCCACACTGGGAGCAAGTGCAGCCTGTCCCTGGTCTGTCTCCCTGGCTATGGGCCTTCCTTCTTTGCCTCTTTGCCTCAGACTGTTGGCCAAGTGTCTGTATGCCAAATTGGCAGTAGTAGTAGTACTACTATTTCTAGTAGGCCAGAAAGCTAGTGCTGAGCCCAACCAAACAGGGAGGAGGGCAAGTTTCACAAACATGTTTGTGTCCCTCACATTTCTGTGCCCAGCATAGCGTGTCGTGTGCGCTAGGATGGTGCCATCTCACACTTTGGGCTTGATTTAGGGCAGGCACTTGTCTGGAAAGGCTGGAACCAGTAGTTGAATTCGTCCTTCAAGGTGGAAGTGCCCTCTGGAGATCCTTTTCATCAAGGCAATTGTGTGCTGTGTTATTCTGTGCTGGCTTGGCTCCTGCAGAAGGATATGGAGCCACTGGGCCTCTATAAAACTTGGGCCACTCTTCTCCTTGGAGTGGGGAATGAGCAAGCCTGCAACCTTCCTTCCCCTTCACAGTGACGGCCCCTCCGTTAAACCTGGCTGCACCTGCCTGTCAGAAGGAGAAAGGACAAGCAAGAGCCACCAGAAAGGTGAGTGAGGTGGACTGCTAAGTGACAGCCACCCCCAGGAAAGCCTGCAGGGGGATTTCAGCCTGGCTGACAGCACCTGGACCTTTGATACAACAGCTGTTGAGATCTGCATTAGCAAGTCAAACAAGAGACACTGAGTTGGCAGGACGGATATGCAGAGGATGGCAGAGGAGATGTGGGTGCTTTGGGCTCGAACTGAACATTCAGGCATTGGTTCCAGGCTGGTTTCATCTAAAGGGGTAAGGGGATGGGGAGGAGAAACCCTCACACAAAGGCAGGCATGGCTGTTCTGCCGCAATCACCCCTGGACTCATCTCCACAGGTTCTCACCTAGATTAATCTGTCTGTGTTATTTGCTATCCAGTCAACCAAAGTTCCTGGTAGATCTGTGTGTGCTCTTTTCAAAATAAAATAAAATTCTGCCATCTAATCAATCAATTCTGCCATGGACACTCACATTCTGTGACCTGTTTGAGTCATGCAAATCAGGCAACTTTGCATAATTTGTCTTATTCTCTTGGCATTTTTACTGCTTGCACCATTTATTCTGAGTCTGCATGTCATGGGCAGAGCAAGGACATAGATGCCCTGCTGCCCAGCTATTGGCAATCTTATTCCTTCACTTCTTTGGGTTCTGGGATTTTAGCAATTGAGGTTGACACATATCCTTTTTACCTCAGCTAGAAAGGCTGCAAACTATTTTTTTCTCTCAATAAAAGAAGAGATTATCAGGAAGCCAAATTCTGCACCAGCAACTGTAGCACATTGTGTGCTTTTTCTGCTCTCTTATGCAATCATAACATAATGCAATCCCATTTATCAGGCTTCCCTATAAGTTTTAGCAGGACATCCTACCCTCTCATATTTCCCAGTTGAGAAGCATTGTGGTTGGCCTTGAACTTGTGGAAATGGCCCCAGAAAGTGGCTTTCCAATAGATGTGTGGGCTATTTGGCGGTGGAGAAGAGAACCAAAGATGACATCAGGATATGTCAACAAGACATTTGATTGGTTGGTGGTATAGATCAGTGTTGGCAAACAAGTGGAGAAGACCAAAGCTTTGCATTCAGTGATGATGCATGAAGAAACAAACAGACCAATAATAGCAGGTGCTATGTGATGTTAGTTGGCAACCTTCAGTCTCGAAAGACTATGGTATAATGAGGAGGGATGTGATGTGATGTGATGCTATGTGATGAGGAGATGGGATACAGGCAAGATTACCGAACCAAGATGCAATGTATACTGATAGGAAGAGAGATTTAGAAATACTCCCACACTGGGGAGTCTGGTACTAAATGAGCACGAAGAGGGGACACAAAAGCAATAGCACAGCAATTGAATCAAAACATATTCTTCCACGCTGAGTGATCTGATTGTTATCACTCCTAAAACCAATCCAGGAAACATTGCCCTCACTCTCAATTGACTTAATTTCTCCTCAATGGCATTGTCCTTCAGCTAAATCTGACGGGCTACATGAGATATCATCATCTCTCCAATACAATCCCTAATTGGTTGGGACACTCAAAGGAAGAGAAAGAAGCCCTGATCTGGAAAACAAGGCAAAACATGATGCTGAAGCCAGCAGTGAACACATTTGGAAAAGGTAACCATTAAGGAGCTGTTTGCAGAACATGTTGGCCACCCCCAAAGTGATTTTTTTTTTTTAACCTGGAAAGCAAAACAGGGAAACATTCAGCCCAGCTTTTATTTCAGGACCTGCTGCAATCCCTTTCCAAGACCTTTTTGCTCCTTGTTAAGGGAACTTGGCCTCTAATACCACCACATCCGACCTCTCCCTGCTCTGTCCCCAGAGGCCTACCCCATGCCTGACTCAAAGATTCCACAAATCTGTGACTCCCTCCTTCCAACACATCCTCCACCCTCCCCAGTGTTGCAAAATGTCAAATGTGCAATTAGGCTGGTTTACACACTCTGTGCTTTGTGCTGCTGCTGCTGAGTGATGTGGCGAGAGGGGGGGGGGACTCTGTGTTCGAGTTTTTATTTTTCTTGGGCTCCCCCCTCCTCTTTTGCCTGTGTTCGTTCAGTAAACACTCAATTAAGACCATACTACTGTACCTGACTCCCAGTCGCTGCTGGTAATTATGCAGGTTTTCGATGTCAGCACAGCAGGGAAGTGCTATTAGAGCTAATTAAAGTGTCTCCCAAGCTCACTGAATCCTGAACCTCTGCAACTGTATCTGGTGGCATTTTGTGAACAGCTGCAAACACTGTCAGTCCCATCATCCCTCTCTCTGTATGCCTCCTCGCCCCCCTCCCATCGCCACCAACACAGGTGTCAAAATCTGTTCAAAGAGGAGGACCTCAGGAAGAAAGAATTTCTTTCCTCTGCGGGGAAGGAAAGCGAACAGAGGGGTAAAACTGTTGCCTAGAATAGGGGTGCCCAAACCCCGGCCTTGGGGCCGCATGCAGCCCTTGAGGCCTCTCAATGCAGCCCTCAGAGAGCCCCCAGTCTCCAATGACCCTCTGGCCCTCCGGAGATTTGTTGGAGCCCGCACTGGCCTGACGCAACTTCTCTCAGCATGAGGGCGACTGTTTGACCTCTCATGTGAGCGGTGGGATGAGGGCTCCCTCCACTGCTTGCTTTTTACATCTGTGATGCAGTAGTGGCAGCAAAGGAAAGGCCAGCCTTGCTTTGTGCAAGGCCTCTTATAGGCCTTGAGCTATTGCAAGACCTTCATACATTCATATAAGTTCCACCTCTAATATATTAATTTATGTAAACGTATGTAAATTTATTCAAATTTTAAACATAAATTAATTCTTTTTTTTCCCCAGTCCCCAACACAGTGTCAAAGAGATGATGTGGCCCTCCTGCCAAAAACTTTGGACACCCCTGGCCTAGAGAATGCTCATTTTAAGCATGACAGCACCTTGGGATGGCAGTCAAGGGACAGCGGCTGCCTGGTTCTAGGCCCTGCATGACTTAAAGTCAGTTCCTAGAAAGATTGCAATAGCAGGAAATGAGTCATTGTTCCCCATCAGGAATATCAGCCCCAAGGGGCACCTGAGAATATGAGCAAGCAACAGGCTTGAAAGCAAGCCAAAGGGATTCTTCTTTTTCTACCCAACGTATGCTTGAGGTGGGGGGATTTATCGCCCTAGATCAGGGGTGTCCAAACTTTTTGGTAGGAGGGCCACATAATCTCTCTGACACTGTGTTGGGGGCTGGGGAAAAAGGAGTTAATTTACATTTAAAATTTACATAAATTTACATAAATGAATATATTATAACTTATATGAATGAATGAAGGTCTCATGATAGTGCAAGACCTATAAAAGTCCTTGTGCAAAGCAAGGCCGGTCTTCCCTTTGCTGCTGCTTCACAGACATGAAACAGAAAGCAGCAGCCCTCAGCCCGCAGCTCCCATGAGAGGTCAAACCTTTGGCCCTTGCGCTGAGAGTAGTTACATCAGGCCAGCATGGGCTCCAGCAAGGCTCATTGGAGACTGGAGGCTCCCCGTGGCTGAATTGGGGGCCCCTGAGGGCCGCAAATGGCTCCCGGGTAAGAGTTTGGGCACCCCTGCCCTGGACTGTAGCAAAGGCTACAGGTCTTGAAGGTGTTTAAAGAAGGATCTGTCAAACGGCTGTCAAATGGTATCTGTCATACCAACAACTTAATGTTTGTCCATTACCCAAGCTCTTTAAATGCACTATTTTTCCCCCCTGAAATCCTTGCAGCGACCCTGTAAGGCATGGGAGCATTATTTTCTCCATGTTTTGAAGATGGGAGAGGGGGGAGAGCACTAAGACTGACTGGCTAATCTAAGAATACCTGGTTCCAGGCAATGGCGAGATTCACAGAAAGTTGCCTGTTCAGAAATCTGGCACAGAATCTATGTTCCTAAGAATCTGGTGATCTTTGTTTCTTCTTTTTATATCTAATATTAATTCCTCAGTATTTGGGGGATATATTTGAAGCCAGAATGTTCCATTCATCTCTCATAGATACATCCTCCAAAGTTACTCTTGCCCATACTAGATTATTTGTTGTTTATTCATTTATGCAAATTTCTTATTATCAGTGGTGTCACAGTGCATCAGATGTTAGACTGGGGTTTTTGGATGCTCACTGGTCTGAACTGGTAAGAAGATTACCAGAAGATTACCCAAGAACTGGTAAGATTTTGCCATATAATGTTTGATGTTCCTAGTATTGCAGCTTGTTCCAGTTGTTCAACTGTTATCTTGTCTATACCTAGACTGGTCAGATATTTCTGAAGGGTCTTGGGGATTGTGCTTACTGCACCAATGATAATAGGGGTTGTTTTCTTTCCCCAAAGTTACTGTATTTCAATTTCCAGCGTGTGTCCGTCCAGGTATTTTTTTCTTTCCCAGTTGTTTTTTTTCCTCCCCCCAGGAGATCTCAGGTAAGGAAAAAAAAAAAAAAACCTCTATCCTCTGGCAGTAGTGCAATCTCAGCAATTGGGTTGCTGCCTTTGCTCTCCCCCCCCCCCCGCCCCTTAAGGGGGCAGAGGCAGGTCTTCCTTGGCTGGGGCGTTGCGATGCAGTTTGGGAACCTCTGGTTTTCACTTATTATTTTTATTTATTTATTACGATAAATGCAATACTGTGATTCCCATTGTACAGATGGAAAAATCTGGGGTTGTGACTTGTTAAGGGAAATCCAGTGAGTAGATATGACTGTAATGGATCTTGTACTGGCAAAGAATTTGACTGAGACGGAAGTTGATTTAATTTTACGTCTCAAGTTAGATGCACCCAGCCTTTTGTTCCTCATAAGGACCCTCCCACGCAGTTCACAACCAATTACAGGCTTCCAAGTAAAGCCAGACAATGCACCATGTTGTCTAAGTACTCAAAGGTTGGAGTTAAGCAAATCCCTTTCTCTTGGTCTCAGGGCCAAACTAGGCTTGATGGGCAACCACATGTATATATTCATGTGTCTGGATCATTCACATATAAATTGTGGACTGGGCTGGTCATTTCTTCCATATAAAAAAGAGAGCGTGGTAGAAGAGAGCTAAACCCTTCCCCTTATCTTACCTCACTGGGCTCTTATGTTTAGAATGTTGTTCCCCCAGCCCAGCTCTGCTACCATAAGTACCAGAAGTGAGCCAAATAGGGGAGAGCAGTGCTTGAAGCAAAAGGTAAGACAGGAAAATGGCACTCCACTTACACAGGCCAACACACATTTTGCTTCCTTAAACGTTACACCAATTCCTGGGTATATCTGGAGTGCTGATTCAAAAAATGCATCCGTTTTGCCCTATCACGGTAGTTTTGGAGACATGGCATAGCCTCTTTAGTGAATGGTTCAAGCAGCTTTCTCATGAGGAAGCCTACACCATGGCTTCCTCATGAGGAAGCTGCTTGAACCATTCACTAATGAGGCTATACTATATCTCCAAAACTAGACATGATAGGGCAAAACGGATGCCATTTTTGGAATCGGCACCCCAAATTCTTATCAAACCACCATAAAGTTTGGGAAAAACTTTTCTGACCCTCAATTTTGTAGGCCTGTGTTATTGAATACCAACTTCAACCTGGCATTTGGTATCAGGCAGAGGCCTTTATAAAAATCCAATTCTTTTAAAATGCTGAGGACACACTTATTTATGGAAGCTTCCTTCCGTAAATGGAAGTCTTGCCCTAATGAGGAGAATAAAAAGGAACATAAACTGTGGCAAAAGAAATGTAAGAAGGTGATACTGGAGGCCAAGCAAGACTATGAAGAACGCATGGCCAGCAACATTAAGGGGAATAATAAAAGCTTCTTCAAATATGTTAGAAGCAGGAAACCCACCAGAGAAGCGGTTGGCCCTCTGGATGGTGAGGGAGGGAAAGGGGAGATAAAAGGAGACTTAGAGATGGCAGAGAAATTAAATGAGTTCTTTGCATCTGTCTTCACGGCAGAAGACCTTGGGCAGATACCGCTGCCTGAACGGCCCCTCCTGACCGAGGAGTTAAGTCAGATAGAGGTTAAAAGAGAAGATGTTTCAGACCTCATTGATAAATTAAAGATCAATAAGTCACCGGGCCCTGATGGCATCCACCCAAGGGTTATTAAGGAATTGAAGAATGAAGTTGCAGATCTCTTGACTAAGGTATGCAACTTGTCCCTCAAAACGGCCATGGTGCCAGAAGATTGGAGGATAGCAAATGTCACGCCTATTTTTAAAAAGGGAAAGAGGGGGGACCCGGGAAACTATAGGCCGGTCAGCCTAACATCTATACCGGGTAAGATGGTGGAATGCCTCATCAAAGATAGGATCTCAAAACACATAGACGAACAGGCCTTGCTGAGGGAGAGTCAGCATGGCTTCTGTAAGGGTAAGTCTTGCCTCACAAACCTTATAGAATTCTCTGAAAAGGTCAACAGGCATGTGGATGTGGGAGAACCCGTGGACATTATATATCTGGACTTTCAGAAGGCGTTTGACACAGTCCCTCACCAAAGGCTACTGAAAAAACTCCACAGTCAGGGAATTAGAGGACAGGTCCTCTTGTGGATTGAGAACTGGTTGGAGGCCAGGAAGCAGAGAGTGGGTGTCAATGGGCAATTTTCACAATGGAGAGAGGTGAAAAGTGGTGTGCCCCAAGGATCTGTCCTGGGACCGGTGCTTTTCAACCTCTTCATAAATGACCTGGAGACAGGGTTGAGCAGTGAAGTGGCTAAGTTTGCAGATGACACCAAACTGTTCCGAGTGGTAAAGACTAGAAGTGATTGTGAGGAGCTCCAGAAGGATCTCTCCATCCTGGCAGAATGGGCAGCAAAATGGCAGATGCGCTTCAATGTCAGTAAGTGTAAAGTCATGCACATTGGGGCAAAAAATCAAAACTTTAGATATAGGCTGATGGGTTCTGAGCTGTCTGTGACAGATCAGGAGAGAGATCTTGGGGTGGTGGTGGACAGGTCGATGAAAGTGTCGACCCAATGTGCGGCGGCAGTGAAGAAGGCCAATTCTATGCTTGGGATCATTAGGAAGTGTATTGAGAACAAAACGGCTAGTATTATAATGCCGTTGTACAAATCTATGGTAAGGCCACACCTGGAGTATTGTGTCCAGTTCTGGTCGCTGCATCTCAAAAAAGACATAGTGGAAATGGAAAAGGTGCAAAAGAGAGCGACTAAGATGATTACAGGGCTGGGGCACCTTCCTTATGAGGAAAGGCTACGGCCCTTTTCTGGGCCTCTTCAGCCTAGAAAAGAGACGCTTGAGGGGGGACATGATTGAGACATACAAAATTATGCAGGGAATGGACAGAGTGGATAGGGAGATGCTCTTTACACTCTCACATAATACCAGAACCAGGGGACATCCACTAAAATTGAGTGTTGGGCGGGTTAAGACAGACAAAAGAAAATATTTCTTTACTCAGCGTGTGGTCGGTCTGTGGAACTCCTTGCCACAGGATGTGGTGCTGGCGTCTAGCCTAGACACCTTTAAAAGGGGATTGGACAAGTTTCTGGAGGAAAAATCCATTATGGGGTACAAGCCATGATGTGTATGCGCTACCTCCTGATTTTAGAAATGGGTTATGTCAGAATGCCAGATGCAGGGGAGGGCACCAGGATGAGGTCTCTTGTTATCTGGTGTGCTCCCTGGGGCATTTGGTGGGCCGCTGTGAGATACAGGAAGCTGGACTAGATGGGCCTATGACCTGATCCAGTGGGGCTGTTCTTATGTTCTTATGTTCTTATTAGGAAGTAGGTCCCATTGATTCCAGCAGGACCTACTTTTGACAATTGAGTTGTCCCTAGGATTCTGACATCCTGTTGTTTGGCCAGATCCATTTGCCTCTTATGCTGTGTTTTACGTTGGTTTATAGATTGTGGCCCCAATCCTATGGGAGTCTTGTGCTGCCAGAGCTAGTGCTCTATCAGCACAAGGTCCTTATCGCAGAGACCTCCAGGACTGTCCCCTCATAGAATGCAACAAATGCTTCAGTGGTACAGCTATGCATCGGTGGGTGGAAGTTTTGATAAGATTGGTCTCTCTCTCTCTCTCTCTCTCTCTCTCTCTCTCTCTCATGTGTGTGTGTGAGAGAGTTTTCAATGAGTATTGTTAATTTGTAAGATACCTTGGAAGCTGGATTGAAAAAAAAGAAAAGATGGGGTAGATCTGGTTTGTCTACATAGATAATCCCAGGGATACCTTCCTAACTCTCCTACACTTTCATTGCAAATATGACCAGCGCCAGAGACCAGTTATATCTTTGCAGGGACTACAAGTCGAACAGAGCTCAGAAGTGTCCGCATCCTCACATGAGCGGTCTATATGTCCTGGGCAGGCAGCAGGTGGCATATCTCACTGAACACCCTTTCCCCAGTCCATGCCTCAGTTTTGTCAACTGTCAGATAACAAGTTTTCCACTGGCCTCATGGGACTCATCAGTGTGGCTAATGCTTTGGCGGTTTACTGCACACAGACATTCTTATTATTTTTGCCTGTGTTTTGGAACCAAGGATAATTAAAATAAATTGCAAACATGACTCTTTCTGGATGCATTTCATGCATTTTATTCCCAGACAGGGGGAACGGACACTAGTACCTCAGCTCTCTCCTGGGTGTTCAAATTAATTTACTTTCAAGTGACAATGCCACCACTGCTGGATTCCCGATGGGGTTTTTTTTCGCAGTTGCTGAATTTGGCTGAGAGAAATGGGCAGACGGAAACCAGAAATAACCTATACATCTATTATTGTGTAAATTAATGCTGCCAACCCCCTCCTGTTCATGTAGCATCAGACTTGCCTTTTCGGTGCTGTGCTGAAGGACCGCCACCAGGGGGAAGCACAAGATAATGAACAAGTTTAGACACTGAACCTCAATTACCCCCATATTAAAACTGGGGTCAAGAGTCACTTGGCATTCAATGTAGCTTGTCATATACTGGTGCTTGATAGATGCTTGCTGCAGTAAAACACGCAAGTCCCAACTAAATTCCATATGCGTGCAATACCTAGGGCTGTCCACTCATAGCCTCTGTCAGAAAACAGCACCACACTGGTGGGAGAGGGGCTGAGGCAAGGGGCACCCCAATCCTGAACTTCCCAGTGCCCACTGGAGCAGCGGTGCCAAAGCAGTTACGGCTGTATCCAGCAGGTGCCGGGTTACAGCTGGAGGTCTCCTCAGGGGAAGCTCCAAGCCACACAATGGGGCTTCTCAAATCTACTCTATTTTGCCAGTGCAGACTTGAGAGACTCCATGTCAGGCCTTCCTGCCCAACACAGAGTTCAGGATACGGTAGAGTAGAGCTCTGCCAGTCCCACCCCCATCCTACTTTGGTTCCTCCCCCTACCCTGCCCTCCCCGTGCCCTCCACACTGCCACCTGGAGGTTGGACTTGCCTCCGGCGATGGTGCATTCCCTTCCTTCCGGTGCTGGGCAAAGCGCGAGACTGGCGTGCGTCCAGCACCAGTGCTCCCTACTCACCAGGTGCCATAAACGTGCTTTACAGAACCCAGCACTAGGTACTCAATGTTGGTGCTGGGCCATTTAGGATTGGGCGCTAAATCCAGTCCTTGGTTTTCCACTCCCAGCTACAGTAGAGAGATTAAAAGCATTTCACTGCCAGGGACTATGAATGTATCTCCCAGGCTGCTGGAGCAGGCCAAGAAGAAACATACACATGTAGCACCTGCTTGTGTCTGTGCTTCCTCATCCAACTTTGGAGGTGCGAACAGAAGTCTGATTCCACTCACCTCTGCCCGTAGCAAGATCAGCAATGACACTGAAGAAGAGAAATGCTTCCAAACACACAGTGAACACACTGTGTGTTGCAAGTGCCCAGTTTTGTACCATCCCCTGCGACTGTTTGGAGATGTCTACCTCCTCTCTTCACACTCTTATGTGTTTCCTGCACATAAATAATAAATGCAAATAATTGCACTTCCTTGGCAGTAGGGCTGGCCCAAGACCCCCTAATGACTGAAGCAGACTGCCAAATGCTGCCCCTCCTTACCTAATGATGTGCCAGCCTCTGCTCCACCCTTTTCAGTGTTCTAGCTCAGCACTCTCATCCCCTCCACATTGCTCTTCCTCTCTGTCCTCTTCCTTTTCCAATTCAGAAAGTGGAAGGAGAAGGAGGAGCAGTGGAAGCAAATGGGCAGATAGAGAATAACACCTGCCACCAAGCTGATGCCTGATGCAACAGCTTCACTTGGCCTCATGGATAGGCCAGCTCTTTTTGGCAATACCACATAAAGGCAGACCTGTTGTGGAGTAAAAAAATACTGGGGCAGTCAGAAGGCAGCCACTGCTAGGTCACTGGGAAAGTTGCAGTAGATCAGCATAGTTGCGGACTGATTGGCAAGGTCAGCAAGATCCGTATAGCTCGCCAGGAGCAAGTAAAACTGCAAGTTAAAAAAGAATTGCTGCCACCACTGGTCTTGTGCTCAGTCATTTGTTTCTCAGCCTCAGTGCTCCTTCCCCATTCAAAAGTATTCATGGGCTGCTTTCGTATAGCTCTTTGTGCAGTGGTGCTGGCCAGTTTCAAAGTTTTGTGTTGGAATCCCTGATTGCAAAAACTCAGGTGTAGATTTTATACTTGTATATGCAGCGCCTCTCTAGTGAGTGGCTCATAGGGTGAAGCAGATAATTGGCTCGGCCCACTCAGGCACCAATTTGCACCTATCTTTGAGTGGTGAACCTTGGGTGTCTTAGTAAGAACAAAAAGTAGATCTCCCAAGCCCTTCAGCCTGCTTCAGCCTGCCCTGGGACTAGTTATCCTTGAATAGCCTTGACACTTGACAGAATTTCTCAGATCCCAAGCATTTGATTTTAACCAAAATCATCCCATAAATATGACTATCAAGTATGTGTGCTTAAAAACAGAGGGTACAAGCTAGCGAATATGACTCACATCACAATGAAGTCCCATTCCATTGCATTCAATAAGAACTAGCCACAACTCATTTTTCCTGGAACATGTGCACTACAAATACAATGCAGTGGGACCCAACTTGTGTAGTCATTAAGGAGTTGAATGTAGACCTGGAAGATTCTGGTTCAAATCCCCACACAGCCACAAAGTCACGAAGCTTCCTGGGTGACCTGGGGCAACTCTCTCTCTTTCTACCTCACCTGCTCACAGGGTTTTTGTGAGGACACAAAGAGAAAAAGAACCTTCTATACTACCCTGAGCTCCTTACAGGAAGAGCAGAATTAAAAAGTGAAATAAATACATTTCACCAACTTGTGCTCCAAATATCACTCTAGACCAGTGGTCCTCAAACTGGTGGGTCACGACCCACCAGCCTGTGAACCACTGCCCCTTTCCCTTTAAGGGGCAGGGCAGGGGAAAAGCAGAATTGTGCCGCTGCGTGGAAGAGGTGGTTTTCTTAAACCTAACTTACCTTCTGGTGGGGTCCAGGGTGTGCGGGGCGCCCCCCTGGAACCCTCTGCAGAGCTCCCCGCAGCTTGCAGAAAGTGAAAAAGTTCTCATGACCCACTTCCGGGTTGCAATCACCACTGCTAAGGAGAAATGTGCATGTACTGCAGTTTGAGCTATTCTTCTGTGAAGAAAGGATATATGATAAGGATTTAGGAGAGTGAAGGGCAGCTGGTGCCCCAGGAGCTCCATCTAGTTGATGGCGTGATGGTTCCTCTTCATTGATCCAAGGAAGAAATCGCACAAGTTGCCTAAGGGGGCTAGTTCACACTGGAACTATCTACACGGTGGAGGGGAGGGACCCATGCAGTTCATTGATCATATTTATCCCCCAGTAGAATTATGGCTGAGGTATCATATGAGGCATAAGGGGAGGCCTCTTTCAAAACCCCTGTTAGAAGTGATTTAAAAAAAAGAGCCCTTTGCCCTTATCTCACTTTGCACAGGAGCAAGTCGATGGGCAGAACTGATGTTTTTGGTTCTTCAGCTCTCAGCTTCAGCTGGATGAGAGGTGACCTGGCATAGGCAGGGAATTCTGCAATAGGCACCTTGGCGCCTGACTGTGGAGGAACTGAAAAGAGAACGGTGGCAAGAGTTGGCAATGCTTTTAACCTCTGAGGACTGGCAAATGGCAACAGCCACTCTCTCCAAAAGGAGCAGTTATCAGACTCCAAGTTACCACACAGGGAGCTTCAGATAGAATTGTCTCCAACAGAGGTACCTTTAAACCTGCCACTTTGACATGTACACTAAAAGTTTTTAGAGATAAACCACAGGCAGCCATTGAATAGGAGACAGGAGTTGAGGTAGGGATCAGAAGATCAGAAATACTCTAATTGTCCAGGCAGAAAGTGTATTGCCCTTCCTGTTAAGGAGAACCAATGGTTCTCCATACCCACCAATCCTAGGTGGGTGGAGCCACAGCCTGAGGATTCTTCACTACTTGGAGCAGCGATTTTCAACCTTTTTAATCTCATGGCTCATTGAGACGGTGTGAAAATTGTCACCCATTTTTTGACAATTGATGGGGTACACCGCACCGCCAGCTGAGGGCTCACACCCCCTAACGGCCCTACTAATACACTATCCCCAAATTCCTGCAGCACACCTGCAGACCATTCACAGCACTGTGGCACAGTGGTTAAAAATTGCTGGGAGAGACACTCTAGCCCACAGACTGAGTGACTCATGCAGAGCAGCTATGAACAGAGGCAGCAGCTTCCAGTCACTACCAGAAACCTGAAACTGCCTTGGTAGGAATGGGTTATATTTTGTCTTTGCATTACCCTACAATTTTAACTGATTCCTGCTAAGCCAGTTTGTCTCATGCTGTTCATGGGGGCTGACGTCTGCGGGACTTTGAGGCAAAAGTCCTCTGTTTCTCCTGTTCCCTTGCCAGTGAGGTTCCAATTAGCTGAATTTGGGAAAAAGACTATGATACTAGGTGCACATCCAGACTCAACCATCATTTCAGTTTCCTTGT
This sequence comes from Tiliqua scincoides, assembly GCF_035046505.1. NCBI lineage: Eukaryota > Metazoa > Chordata > Lepidosauria > Squamata > Scincidae > Tiliqua > Tiliqua scincoides. The sequence continues at coordinate 124,867,104 of NC_089822.1, read as the reverse complement.
CTGTGAAATGGGAATAAGGATGACCTCCTACAAAAGGCTGTGTAGGGAGGATGAACCAGGAAGGGATTATAAAGCATTATGCACACCAACAGATCACTGTGAATCTTAACACTGTGTAAATATTATTAGGGGGATCCGTTATCACCGAAGACAGGGGCTCTTCAGTCTTTAATAGTTGTGAAGCGGGAATTCCAACCCTGCACCTGCTGATATTCCCCCAGTTCTTAAAAGTGGAGGAGCCCTGGACTACACAATGCTGAACAGCCTGGCAGTTATCAGATCACATGAACAATAACTGAAATCTGGGGCAAGACAAGAAAAAAAGAAGAAGAAGCAAAAAGACAGGCACTGAGTTCATTTCAAACTTTCCAAGTTTGACAAAGGTGTTTTTCTTTCCATGCCAATAAATAGAAGTTGCTTCACTTTTAACTGGCAGGAATTTTTTCTTAAAAAGGATGCATATTAAAAAACCATCTTTCCCAATTTAAAAAAAAATAGAAAAGGAAAGCTATCATCTTGGCCGCTCTCCTTTTAAAGGCAGCAATTAATTGGCATAAATTCCTTTCACGGTATGGGACAGCCTCAGGTAGCAACAAAGCAGTACTTTAAAAAAGGAAACTGCATTTAACCGGCTAATTGGCCCATAATTATTGCTCAACAGTTTAAAGGAGATGAAGGGCTGGGACTCGGCTTGGCAAGTGCAGAAACAAAGCAAAGCTCATTCTGAAAAGGTCTCTGTGCTGCTTCCGCCCATCACCTTCCCTTTGTGCAACCAGAGCTGTGAGAAGGGGGATAGGGAGGGAGGCATCGTATAGCACAATCCCTGTGCTGCGGGGGAAAGCATTCTGTCTGCAGTGCAATTCATTATTGCACAGGCCCCCTGCAATATGACGAAAGGGAGCCCACCATGCAATGTGACGCCATATAGGGATGAGCTGAAATGTGCAATGCGGCTGAGGGTGAAGTCAGGCATCATGTTCACATTATTATTCATTTCTTGCCATTACTTCCATTTGTATCCTGCCTTTCCGTCTAAGGAGCTCAGAGTCGTATACATGGCTCTCTGAGCGCATGGCTCTCTTCACTTTTAACCCTCACATTCATATGAGGTAGGTTAGGTTGAGAGAGAGAGAGAAGGATTGGTTCAAGGTTGGCCAGTGAGCTTTTTGGCTGAGCAAGGCGGCGAGTCAAATTCCACCACTGTCCACTATGCCACCTTTGCAGCTCACGTTGCGCAAGCACATGCCAGCAAGTTGCGCACTGGATCAGTGCGCATGCCAGTGACATGCCAGTGCTTTCAAGTGTTGCATGTATATTTCTATGTTCATCCTTCATCTTATTTTCAATATTCCATTTTTTTTTTAAGAGTTTAGGTTAAACTGTTCTGGGAATTAGCAGGGAGGTAACCTCACGGACACTAACCCATCAAAACCATGCACTGCCATCTGTCCCCCCCCCCCCCCCCCCATTCAGGTTGATTCAGTTAGAAAAGCTAGAGAAACTTCAAGCTAGAGTGTCTTCAAAGCATGTCCTGGGGAGAAAAGAGTCCGTACATATGGTACAAACGTCAACACAGGAAGGAGTACTGGACAATGGACGAGGTTTAGTGATGGCCTGCATTTGCTGTCTGTGCTGGCACAAGGCAACACTGCACACAGTTTAACGGCGCAGTTCAGTGCTCTTCAAAACTGGGTAGCATTGGGCCACTTAATCTGAATGAAACAGTCACAGAGGCCAGCTTCATTCATCAGATGGATGGTAGATTGGTCCCTGGTTTCCCAGCTGCTGGATGGGGAGGAGTCATAATAATATTTTGCCCTTTAGAGTGTTCAGAGTGCTTCAGATGTGTTAAGAGCCATGACTCACATAGTCACAAGAGGTCAGTCATTCAATAGGTCAGTATTGCTATAATTTCCATATTGCTGATGAAAGATGGCGCAGAAGCTGAGAGAGGAGGTGTAGCATGATGGCTGAGAAACTGAGCTGTGTAAATCAGGACATCCCTCATTCAAAACTTGCCTTTGCCATAAATTCTCACTATGTTGCCTCAGGCAAGCCACTCAGTCTTCCCCATCTACAATATGGGTTTAATACTACAGCCAGCCAATCCATGCAGCATATGCTGCTTCTTGCATGGAACAGTGGTAGTGACAGAGTGGCAAACAGACTCAGGATGCCCTTCACCCCAAGTCTGTCGCCACATCTCTCCAGCCTACTTCAGATCCGGATCCTCTTTCCTACTCTCTTTCCTGTGCACTTCCTACTTTGTTTAAAAGGATCACATGAGGAAGGAGTAAGGGGGTAATAATAATAATAATAATAATAATAATAATAATAATAATAATAATAATAATAATACAGGTATTTATATGCCACCTTTCTTGGTCGTCAGATTTCTCCTCAGATTTTAATTCAAGGTGGTTTACATAGGCAGGCTGTTCTAAGTCCCTGTAGAGATTTTTAGAATTGAAGAAAGGTTCTGTCTTTCAAGAACCACACAACATTTCAGATGGATCTTTTGTGGTCTGGTTTCACTTTCTGGCCTCCAGATTCCTACCACATAGCACCTTCATCTCTCACTTGAAGGGCGGCCAAGACACTTCTTCACTCGACTTGGCTTGTCAGCTACTTCAAGGTCTTGCCATTCATGGTGCCGGTGGCCTCGAACTGGCGACCTTCAGATGTTATCTTCAGGCAAATGGAGGCTCTACCTTCTAGACCAGACCTCCTGCCCTGGGTAGGCGGGAACAGAATTGCTGCTGACACCAAACTGCCTGCGCCTAGAAAAACCACATGGAAGGTGGCAATCTGCTTATCCATCCACTCAACCTCAATACTTTCTCTTGCACAACCTTGAAACAAAACAGGATACACAGGACATGCTTGGAGCTCCCAGGATACTTCCTGTTTCTTGAAAAGGATCACATGGGGAGGAGCAAGGTGAGGAGGTAGGGATTTCCATCTTCCATGCAGTTTTTTGAGGAGTCCACATCAGTGGGAGGTAGGGGCAGTGGATCACATTGAGCCTTTCCTGTATAATACTACTTGCTTACTTTACAGGGTTATTGTAAAGCTGACGTCAATACACTTGAAGCACTTTCTGCTGATGTTAATTATGATTATTATGATGGGCCATCTAGTGAGTCCAAGAGGTGGCCCACCTAATCGAACCAATCCCTAAAGTCTCCCTATTGTGGCCACGATAATGTTTAAGGCATCAAGAGGGCATAGGATGGGATGCCGTGAAGGGCCCCAGGCGCCCTGGGGCTGACAATTATTGAGTCCATGGCAGAGGCCAGATTCAAACTAGGGGATTCCTGGATCATCACTCATTCTTGTACCCTCACAAGTTACATAAGGCTTGGTGGGGAGGGGCAGGGAAAGGGAGAGAGAGTGCCAGCACAGGAGGAGAAAAGAAGAGGGAATGTGCTCCCAGTGGGCCAATAAAAAAATGCTAGAGGTGTCCCTCTCAAGCTGCTAATGTGGATGCTGCATCGTTCAACAATGACTTGTAAGGAAAAGAGTGAGGGGCATGCAGTTATGGAAACTGGGGGGGCGGTTAGGAAGGTCACATGCCCACCCAGCAGTGATCCTCTGCTCCTGTGCCTGCCCTCCCCATATTTTTGTTCCACCTCTTTCTTCCCCATCTGCCCCCATTTTCATTTCTGTGCCTCAGCAGCTGCCTCCAGTGTCCCTGATAAGTCACCTGCAGCCACCGCAGGTGCCCATGAAAAGCCATTAGAGAGCCAGATGGTGCCAATTCCAATGAGGAGGAAGATCTCTCCGAATGGATGGATCCTTCTAATCAAAATTTGCACACCAGCTGAACTGAAATGGTTATATTTGGAAGTAGGCACTCGGAGACATCGAGGCTTGAACGCAAAGCAGCTCTCCGTCTCCCGAAACCGCCTCTGAATCAGCATTGCAATTATGTTGCACTGTACAATTAAGCGTAAACCTAAACAAATTAAGATTCATTTTACAAGGAGAAGGCAGCGCAGAATGGGGAAGGAAGGAAGATGCTTCCAACTGCAGTATGCAAACGAGGAAAAATGGAATTTTAAAATGAGAACATCAAATGTTTATCTCCCCAACAGAAAACCAAAGGCAAGCAACCTTTCTTCAGAAGTGAAGGGACATGTAGGAAATTAGCATTCATCTAACTGGAGGCCTGTAGGTGGAGCTTGCTAGTGTAGCCAGTGGGCACATCAGCCCCAGTTTCTCAGGTTCCATTGTGAATGCCGTACTCCATTGTGAATGGGAGATCCGGCTGGCTCCTCAAGACTGCGTGTATGACTCATCCACCCTAATTGGTTTGAATTATATACTCAGACGGACCCTCTGCTCTGAGGGTGACCCATCCCAGGAGGGAATTATCCAAGCTTTCTCAATTCATAGAACAGAGCACTTTCACGTTACAATAACCACATCAATAAAAGTTGTGCTTAAGACCAGAAATGGTTCTTGTTCAAAATACAGCTGTGGGCAGGGAGATCCAGATTGGGACCATAGTGCAGGGGGAAGGGTGGTCAACCCTTCACCCCTGCAGTGTTTTCTCACCAAAAATCATACCCAAAGCTGCTATCTCATCCCCAGGTAGCTATTGTTTGCAAACATTAGCTGCTTTGTTAAAGAAGATAGATTCCGGATTGTAAACACACCTCTTAATTATCATGTAATTTGCCACTGTGATAAATCCTTGGTTTTCCCCCTATCTTTTGCCTCTTTTTGGATACTTCTAACCCTTCCTAAGGTTTCTGTGATGTCTCAGCATCCTAAAAACTGCTGAGACATTCTGCAGCAGTAGCCATCAACCTCTTGGATTCAATGCCATTGCAGTGAAGCCCCATGGCAGGTCAGTTTGTGGATTGCTTTTTTCGTGCCTGGATCCAGCTTAGAAAAAAATCTTGGCCAGCCCTTCTGCTGGTAGGTAGCTATGGCTAGGTAGTCATAACCCATCCTTGAAATGACCTATGACTTCATCCCCCTAGATATTATGTGATCACCCTGAGTGTTGCTGCCCAGTCCATCCCTGGGGAACAGCTGCTGTTTTTTGCACAAGGGGCACACCTACCCACCCCCTTGCTGCATCGTGGGTGTCTGGATAAGACCCTGTTATAGCAGAAGTAATCTAAAACAGGGAGAGTGTGCAGTTTATTTGCATCAGGGGAATTTGTTTCATTTTGCAGCTTGCATTTTAAACTCTTTCCAAACCTTTGCCAACCCCTACAACCCCATCAATGTAATAAAAATAAGAACATAAGGACAGCCCCACTGCATTAGGCCATAGGCCCATCTAGTCCAGCTTCCTGTATCTCACAGCGGCCCACCAAATGCCCCAGGGAGCACCCCAGATAACAAGAGACCTCATTCTGGTGCTTTCCCTTGCATCTGGCATTCTGACATAGCCCATTTCTAAAATCAGGAGGTTGCACATACACATCATGGCTTGTAACCCGTAATGGATTTTTAAGAACATAAGAACAGCCCCACTGGATCAGGCCATAGGCCCATCTAGTCCAGCTTCCTGTATCTCACGGCGGCCCACCAAATGCCCCCAAAGAACACACCAGATAACAAGAGACCTGCATCCTGGTGCCCTCCCTTGCATCTGGCATTCTGATACATAGCCCATTTCTCAAATCAGGAGGTTGCACATACACATCATGGCTTGTAACCCTAAATGGATTTTTCTTCCAGAAACTTGTCTAATCCCCTTCTGTGCTATTTCTCCCAACAATCACTTTTAGTGGATGTCCCCTGGTTCTGGTGTTATGTGAGATTGTAAAGAGCATCTCTCTATCCACTCTATCCTTCCTGTGCATAATTTTGTATGTCCAGTGGCATCACTAGGTTTCGTGTCACCCGGTGCAGGAGGCCTGTGCATCACCCCATGCAGTGGCGGGGTAACACCCCAGGTGGTGGGCATGGTGATGTACCATTGCCCCACCCTCATTGGTTTTTTGGCTTTACCTTTTGACAGAACACAGACATGTCAATGTGATTTGTTTCACTGCATTCTGCATGAAATTACGCACTGATTGATATATAACATGATCATATTATTCCTCCAAACTCTGATTTTAGTGATTTTGAAAACTTGTAGAGTCTCTCTCTCTCACATACACACCCCGTGTCAACTTACTAATACCTTATTGCAGCAGAACTCAAACTTTTAGCACTGGGACCCACTTTTTAGAATGACAATCTGTGCAGGACCCATTGGAAGTGATATCATAGCCAGCAGTGACATCATCAAGCAAATTAAAATAAATATTATAAATAATTAAATTAAAGTAAAAGAAATAATTAAATAAGGGGTAGCCAGTCCTGTTCCACCAAGTAAATTTTCTCTGTAGTATGCCTGCAATAACACCCCCCCCCCGAAAAGAATCAGTGAGATTTCCAGCCCTCCCCAGTGCCCAGTTTAAAGTTCTTCTATTTCAGGCACATCAAGATAAAGACCCTCCTAGCTTTGCAAGTGGAAAATAGAAAACTTTCCCCTTACCATTCAAGCCTTTTTTTTTTTTTTGTCCTTTTTAGTGGGGGGGGGGGAGGCTGCCTTCTGGAACTTTTGTTGCGCTCCAGTTCTATCGGATCAGGACTATTCTGGTGTCCTCACTTTCCCTTTGCCTGGCCCAATCACAAGCCAAAGCACGTCTACCTACTTGCGAGTAAACATGACCGTGAGGCTGTTTCGCTTTCCATAGGGCTCAATACATTCACAGCTGGGAGGGAGGGACCTTCTTCTTGGGTGTTTTTGGGGGGCTACATTCATTGAATCAGGACCATTCTGACGTTGTTGGAGTCCTCTCAGCCTGCCCTTTCCAACACATGAAGGCAAGTTCCCCTACTCATGAGTAAGCGCGCAATATGGCTTGGTTTCACTTTCCATAGGGCTCCATGCATTTTTTCTTTCTGGTTTTTTGGCCATAACTTTTGAAGAAAATGAGCTATTTCTGTCTGGGTTTTTTGCAATGAATTCTGCTGGAAATTCCACATCCAACGGTGTATGGCATGATGGGGTTGCTCCTCAAACAGTGATTTTAGTACATCATCCCCCCCCAGTGCGTGTCACCCCCTTGCGCATCACCTGGTGCGGCCTGCACCCGCTAGCGACGCCACTGTGTATGTCTCAATCATGCCCCCCCTCAGGTGCCTCTTTTCTAGGCTGAAGAGGCCCAAACGCCGTAGCCTTTCCTCATAAGGAAGGTGCCCCAGCCCCGTAATCATCTTAGTCGCTCTCTTTTGCACCTTTTCCATTTCCACTATGTCTTTTTTGAGATGCGGCGACCAGAACTGGACACAATACTCCAGGTGTGGCCTTACCATAGATTTGTACAACGGCATTATAATACTAGCCGTTTTGTTCTCAATACCCTTCCTAATGATCCCAAGCATAGAATTGGCCTTCTTCACTGCCGCCGCACATTGGATCGACACTTTCATCGACCTGTCCACCACCACCCCAAGATCTCTCTCCTGATCTGTCACAGACAGCTCAGAACCCATCAGCCTATATCTAAAGTTTTGATTTTTTGCCCCAGTGTGCATGACTTTACACTTACTGACATTGAAAATGTAATGGACATGCTTGGTTTTCCTGATATGTGCTTCACTAAAATTCTAAATTTGTTAATAATAATATTCGTTTGCAAAACTCTTCTTTTATTGTTTGCTTCCATCAGCCCTTTACACACCTTATATTTTTTACTGATATGCCCACCTAGTCCATGTTCATACAAGAAGGGGGTAGTTTGCCCTGACTATCCATCTAGCTCAAGTTCCACTAGTGTTTGCCTTCAAGGGGGACCCAGATTTTGGAGGCTAACCTGGGAGAGTGGCTCTCCAAAGGTGAGCTCTTTCTGTGCTTTTCAGTCTTGGGTTGTAGCAATGAAAGCTCCCTACCCCTCAAAAGAATCTCAGTCTAATCAAACAAGTGGGGCAAAGGCAAAGGGTGGTCATTAACCACTAGGTGCTGTGTCTATTTGGCTCACCACTCATCATCCCTTCTGTTGCTACACAACAGATCCTAAACACGCTTCTCTATCCTTTTGAGGCTTTCCCAGCCTGCCCATGGAATGCAATGGTCATAACTCAGGCAAAGATATCAGGACAGGCTATATTAAGCATACTTCCAGTGTCAACATCCACCGGAAAAACTACATTTCTAATATATCCTCAATAATATATGGGTTGAGCCAGTGTGGTATTGGATTGACTGTTGGATTACTGTGGACTGAGAAGACACAGGATCAAATCCATGTGCAATCAGGAGGTTTAACAGGTAGACTTGGAAAATTTTTTCTCTCTCTCTCTCTCTCATCAGAACCAACCGTACAGCTTTGTGGTGATAAGAAACGGACATAACTGCTTCTGTATACCAGCCTGAGGGCCAAACCAGATGTGATGTGGAAGAGCTGTGATTGGGTCACCTTCTGACATTTTCTTTTGTTAAAAAGAGCTGCGGAGGGACTTGGAAGGGGGGCTGCAATGCGAGAGGACAGTGAGGGTGGAAGTAACATTTTTCTTCCATACTATTCCTCAACTCAGGGCTAGCTTTGAGTTTGTATAACCTTCTCTGAAGTGAAACCACACAGCTGTGGAATTCCTTCCACTGTGAGGCCTGCTGAGTAAAGTCCTTTGAAAGCTTCTGGAAAATGGCACAAAAAGAAACACGATTTAGCTAAGGACTTGGAGCAGTATGCTGTGTCGTTCTAATGAGTTGCATTTGTGCTTATGCTTGTGTGAGTGTTGCCATTTTTAGTGTCACCATGTGGTTTACTTTGGGTCTATTTGACCTGAATGCAACTCAACAGCCACATATGATAGCATACAAAAGATAAGCCTCTGGTTTTTGTTGCTTATAAATGCAACAAAAAGCCAGGTGTGTGTCAGTGAGTGACACAGACTGTATGACTCCTGGCTGTCCACAATATGCAATAGGCAGTGCAGGCCCATGGCATTTAGCTGCCTGAGCACCAAAAGGCACCCACTCCCTTTCCTCCCCTTTTTTCTGCTAAAATCACACTCCCAATTCCTTCTTTCTTTCAAATCTTTCCTCCTTCTTGCTAATGGGCTCCCTTGATTCAATGGGACACATGTTGTACAGGCTGCAAACCTGTAGCCTGCTGAAGTATTCTGTGTATCCTGAAAGCTTGCTTGCTCCTCTGCATTGTTCTTCTCACCCACTTGACAATACATAATTGCCTGAACCAGACTTCTAGTTAAAGTCTCAATGAGGCACCCCCATCTACTGTTAGAGACAAGGCATGGGGTTACAGATAACAATGGGGCTGGCAGTTCCTTTGTTCATTGCAATTGGCTGCTTGAGATTGGTTTCTTCCCCAGAGTTGCTGCCTTCCTCTGGGGGGGAGGGGAGTTAATTGTGGGGGATGATGAGCCCGTCGCACAGAGACTCCCCATTGATTTCCTATTATGAAGTTCAGTAAGAAAAATGACATTATCTCGTTACGGAACCAGAGCTCTGATTTGTCGCATTCCATTCGTGTCCTGGCTGGAATAGGAATTGATTTTGCAGACTCCAGTACCATATTACTCACTGATGGGGTGAGAGGCAGCTGGGGAGGGAAGGAGATGGAGAGGGTCAGCAAGGCTAACCATCCTCGCTTCTGGATAATGGAGACCCAGAGTGACCACAGGCAAAACATAAGCTCCATGGGCTGAGCACAGGTGCCTAGGCGCAAGATCTCAGCAGGTTCTCTCCTGCAGAAGGGGCAGGAGCATTGGCTGTGAGTGAAAGAACTTCTGAAAGGGTCATGTTTACCAGAGCAGGTCTAGGCTAGTCTGGAGGGAGAGGATACAGGCTGCAGATTAGGTCTTAGAATAGAGGTTTTGATTCCTTCTAAGGCTGATTAGAAGAGCATATTACAGGGTAGAGGAAAGAATAATCCTCATGATTCCTTCTGGAAAGTTGTAGGATTTGTGAGGGGTTTTTTTTGTTTTTTTGGAGGAGGAGGTGGGTTAGCATGCTCCTATACTTCATGGCTTGACTCATTAGCTTGCGTCATCTGATAATATTTGCTCCAAGGAATCTTTTTTGGCAGCATACAGAGGTTTAGATTGCCTAAGCTGATATGTGGGAGTTGATGCGTGAATGTCCCTGCTTTGTAGTGGGGGGAGGGTTGGAACTGGTGGCCTGTGAGCCTTTCTTCTCTGTGATACTAGGGTGACGCTTGCATCCATTCCATTAACTCACACAAAAGAGGGAACAAGCTAATGCAAGAAGCAGGTACCGTGTTCATTTCAGAGGCCCCAAGTTGCTTGAAGAAGAGAACTCTACTTGAACCAGGAAGGGGCAAAACTAAAGCTACAAGCGATAACAAGAAAGGAAGTGACACTTAGACCAATGCAAAACCATTACCCCAAGGATCTGTCTCAGAATTCACAAACACTTCAAAAGGGAAACAGCACCAAATACCTAATTGTCTCCAACTGATACGCCCCAGGATCTAACTGATACCCCCATCCATGCCCTACACCCATCCTGCATTCTTCATTGTCTTTTGAATGGACGAGAAGGAGAGAGAACAGTAGAAAGTCACTTGTTCAGATTTGTTTATTTGCTGTCTTTTCTCTACCTGTTGTACATGTAGGGACACCATGGAAGGCAGAAAGGGTTGAATGCTTATTCAAGATCTGGAGTTTTGGGGAAACAGGTGGGTATATGGGTCAGCCGCATACTCTTTGGAACAATGATACAAGAATGGCTTCACTGAAGCAAAGTCTCCAAGGCCACTGTTAACATTTCAAGAAGCACTGTGTGTTTTCCGGTTTGGTTGTAAATAGTTACTCAGGGATGGCTGGGGATGCTTTCACAAAGCAATTGCTCTAGGTTGTCACAGAGCCCTGCAGGTTGCTCCAAACCATCTATAACACAAAACAGAGTGTGTCTGCTGGTTTTCATGTCCCTTATTCCACACTTAATTCTCAAGTGGATGAGCAAGCAGGAGGAAAAACAAACAAGGCAGATTGAATCCACATGAGAACACGTTATCGGCCTGGTCCATTGCCTGATAGGCTGGAGCGTTGATGGTGATCAGTTGCAGGATTTATTTGTGACTTTCCTGGTTGCAGACACAGGTACACACATACGTTTTAAAAGGGAAACAGCGCCAAATACCCAATTGTCCCCAAATGATGCTCCCCACAAGCTGATACTCCCACCCCACCCCCCAACGAGTGTCCTGCGTAAGGCAGCTTCATACACAAACTATACAGTTGGGAAGAGTCAAACACATGCTGCTGCGAAAGAGAATTCACAAATAGCAGAATTTAGGTGAAATACAGACCCTACGACCATCTTAAATATTATTCCAAATATGGTTTTAACCACGCAGAAGTCTGCAACACTTTATTTGCTGTAACTGTCCATGATCAACCCGGAAATGTGTGTGTATGTGTGTGTTTACATTGCAACACTCCCATTTTTTTTTCTTCCAAGCTTGTCTTCTTTATCCCATACCTATCAAACCATTTGCTCAAATCCCATATTGCAGTGCAACTTCAAGAGACACCTATGTAATAAATTTATGCTCATACCACATGTACACTTCAAGTACCACGTTGCAACATGGACTCAATCAAACCAGCATGCGAAGTGTTTTCACATCTTAAGCATGATAAATCCCATGATGCCATGCAACTTTCAGCAAAAAAGCCTACATAAATCATATTGGAGCCTACATGCTCTTGTTATGGCAGTAGATCTCAACCTGAAGGGCTGTAGGGCCTGCTTCAGACCCTTTGGAAGAGATAGATGGGATTCTGAGGCTTCCTTACAACACTAGCTAAGACATAGTGGGTGAAACACAGTTAATCCCCATTGATTTACTGCTCCTCCACTTTATTAACTCAACCTGATCTAGGGAGATCTTAGCACACAAGAGCACACTGCAGGCATGCTACTGTATGCAAAGATCTCTGTATATTCTGCCGCAAGACACAAGTTGGCAAAGGCAGAAGAAAAAATGAGTTTTGAAGGGGGAAGAGCTCTAAAAGTTTGAAAAACACTAACATTGTTGAATATACAGAACATCAAACTATTTTCACCATGGGCACTGTCCTTACCAGAGCAACATTATTGCTTGGGGATGGGTGAACAAAATGACTTGATGGATTTGGGGGAGGGGAGCTGTCTTTGAACTCTTACTAAGAGAGGCCATTTTCTACAGATCAACAGGCACAAACTGAAATGCAAGAAGTGAGGAAAAGTGTCTAGGTTAAAGGTATCTGCAGAGGAACAGTTTCAGATGATACAAGTAACTAAATGGGAGTCATATCCTACAGGGGAATTTGAAAACAAGGAAATCTGATGACGTGCCAAACAAGGCAATCAGTCATGCCCTGAGCATGAGCAAGACCTATTCATCCAGTATTCCCAAAGGGAATCTTATTAGGACAAAGTAGCTGCACATTCAGCCTCTTACCTTATGGTGACAGTCCATTATTGACCCTGCTTAGCAAGGTGCATTTGCTTCCCTCTTCATTTTTTTTCCCCCAGTTTCATGGCTGGTGGGAGAGTTGAACCCAGGCCTCCCCAGTCCTGGTCTGTCACTCTGAGCATTATACAATACAGTATTGGCATTCATGCTGAATCAGAGAAATAAATAGTGGAAGCAAAGTCATTGTGAAGGGGCTCCCTTTCTGTCCCTGATGTGATACCACAGAACATTAAATTTCATTTAAACAACTCAGTGACATTAAGATATTTTTCCAGCTCTCACTTGGACCCTGTGAGTGTGGCTGTTCCCCCAGTTGTGACAGGGAGTCTGTCCCAGCATTGTATACCTAACAGTTCAAAATTATTATTATTTTTACTTCCAACCTGAATTTGTGAATACACAAATGAGACAGGGGGTTGGAGGGGGTGGTGTGTAGAATGCTTGATTGTTGTGTTACAGGATCAGATGTTGCAGGGGTGGGCTGGTTTTGCCGGTCTGTAGAACTGAGTTGTCATGATTAAGCATTTGGCTTGTTCAGAACCATGGACAGCACAAGACAATTTGCAATCTGTCTTTAGAACTAACATTCATCATAGCAAAATTTTGTATGCAAGCTTAAGGACCAGAAATTTAAGGCTAAACTCGGGTCAACATCCAGAAAATGCTGAAATTTTCATTGAAAGGTCTTCAAGGCAGGGAACTGTCCTTTTTATTTTTTGTTCTTTCTCACATTGCTATGTAAAGTGCCATGTACACTGGTGGCATTATATAAATAATGAATTGAAGCACATTCAATTTATTTGTATAGTGCACAAAATTGAAATTACCTTGGTGCAGAACTTGAACTTCTTTATTTATCAGAATACATCCAGTTCTCATTACAAACAATTTTTTTTTTCCAGTACAGTAGATATTTGGATCTTTAACCCCAAAGGATAAGAGATGGGAATAGGCAAAATAATAATGAAAAATAAGCTAAATGAGGCAGTATGGAAAAATAGAAAGCTCTTAGTTGTGTGTCAAAGTTGCTTGCCATTGTAGGAAATGGCACCTTTAGAGAACCCTTAAAAGCTTCAGGAATAGAGGATTTGGAGGGTGGGAAGGTACAGGATTAAACACCCCCCTACTTCCACACCATGGTACTGATTCAGCTAGAACCCCAGATACTGCTATTTGAAAGGGATAAGAAGCCCCAAATTAGACAATGATGCATTTAAGGTCACATCCAGCTTAGTCAGAAGCATTTGTGGATCGGTCACTTGTATCTTAGCTTTCTTAACATATACCTAAGGTTTTGTTATCTTCCTTTCCTTTTAGAGGAAAGTTCTAAGTTCTATGAAACTCAAACACTTGCATACTCTTGCACCAACATATGTTAGTTCAATGAAAGGCCTTTGACTACAACCCAAGAGAGGAAGCTGGAACTCCCTAACTTTATGGTATGGGCTGTCTCTGGTACTAGCTAAAAAGGAGGAGGAAGCTTATGGATAGATTTGAATGGCTGTCATGAGCAACCCACTGAACCATTTTTCCTTGTTGTCTTTGGGGGACTGACTGGCAAGAAGGGGTTCGGCACCTGGCATCAAAGACACTGTGACACTGGAAGTGTCCCTTGGAATATTCACCTTTGATGGTCTGATATGGCATAATAAGGGCCTGTTGGCAAGTCAGAAAATTCTTCCATGGAAATTCATGTCTACTGCAATGTGTAATATACCTAAATACATGCAAACTGAGTTACTTCCAAGTGAGTGGATTCACTGCCAAATCCTGTCCTCCACCATTGGCGCCAATGCAGTTAAATTAACAGAGTGTGCACTGCATCCAGTGGTGGTGGGGAGAAGTGGTCAGGAGACATGCCAGAAGTAAGTAAAATATTATTTACTTACCTCTGCATAGGCCCCCTAATGGCCTTTGGTTCTCCTCAGAACCATGGCAGCTACATAGTTGACATAAGTCCAAGGAAAGGGGGCAGGGCAGTTCCAAAGAATGGGAGATAGGATCTGGCATGTATGTTTGCTACTGAGATCCTCCCACCCTGGTCTGCTCCCTGTCCTCTCCATCTCCTTGAACCTCTCCTTGCCTGTCCATGCCACCAACTTACTGGTGCCTGTGGAGCACTTTGGAGGTGTGACCAGGCATGCTGCACCTGTCACTGTTTATGACAATAGCCTAGCAGCACAAAATAGCAGCAGCCCAGGTTTTGTGCTGCCACAAAGGATCTTGTGTGGACAGAGCATATACATGCATATATACAGAATTCATTCCTACATTGAAGTGTCCTGTGTGATGCAGCCTCAAACTTAAAAAGCTGCTTTATGTTGAGTTAGACTGTTGGTCCATCTAGCCCACTATTGTCTACTCTGAATAGCAGCAGCAGCATGCCTAGGTCTACATCTCAGGCAGCATCTTCCCATCACCTGCAGCTTGATCCTATTAAATGGAAATACTGAGGACTGAAACTTGGATGCAAAAAATGTGCTCCACCATTGAACTATAGAGATTCCCTTGAGAAGGTCACAAATTGAAGACCATTCCAAGGAGGTTCTAGAGTGTTTTGGAGTGGTCGCTGATTCTCAGAGCATATGCAGATTTAAAGGTAGCATGATCAAACTATGTCCATTTGTTTTTGCCCCAGAGCAATGCGGTATCTGGTTAAACAGGCTTTGCAGGTTTTTGAAGTCTGACAAAAACCCACTGAACCTATTTGACCAAAAAGCAGTAAGGGGGGAAAAAAATAATAATAGATATCTGTACAATGATAGGCAACAATATTATTATTATTGGCACCCTTCAGTCTCGGAAGACTATGGTGTCACGCTCTGAATGGTGGTTCTGGAACAGTGTCCTCTCCAGTGCGTGAAGCCTGGGTAAAGTAGGTATGGAGGATAGGCTGTTACCCATGCAGCAAATCCCCCCTCTCCACATCGCTGAAATGGTCCAATGGAAAGGCAGAGGCCAATACGGTTGGTTCCAGCGGCATCGCAGGAGTTGCCAGAACATGACTGTGTTCAGCCATGAACTGCCTCAGGGACTCCGGCTCCGGATTTTGCCTCGAGGTTGACTCCTGAAGCCTTTTCCATAACTGGATGTAGCCACAAGGCAGTGGAGGTTTGGGATCAGAGTTTTCCTTCTCTCAGATGAGCTGCCTTCCCAGGCTGACGAGTCCCATCTACCCGGTGGCTGTTTAGTCGCCTCTTACGACAAGTACAGCCAAACTGAGGACCTATTCTTATCCCCAGCCCCCAGGGGTAGGCAACAATAACTCCATTATAATGTCTTCAAGCTTGGGGGGGGGGGACACACCCGCAGACTGATAAACCAGATCTAGTTCCTGAGAACTAGAAAGCAGAAAGAACTAGAAAGTCTTCCTGAGAAAGACAACAGCAGCTGAGATTAAGCAAACAAGGCTGGAGAAAACTGAAATGCAGCTTGAAACGGGCCCCGCATTTCTGATTGTCTTGGTAGGCTTGCTTCTCATTATTTTTAATTTGTCATTAGGGTTTCCAAAAATGCCAGAGCAGGTGACCCTTGCATTGTGGAATAGAGATGCTGGGAGGTGTGAAGAGTTAATTCTAACAGCCCAGAACTTAGAAACGGAGCCATGCAGACCCCACGTGTCTTTCTCCTTGGACGCTATACCCTTCACTTGCAGAGCTGAAGAAACAGTAGCAAATTACAGGAAGCAAAGGCGGGGAGTGGGGTGGGGGGAAGCACGGAAAAAGGAATAAGACAGCGAAGGAGAGGAATTCATAAACTTTTCTGGCAAGAGGTTCAGAGGTTTCCCCCTCCCTTTTTGTCTTCTTTTGTTTCATGACATATAAAGACTGTCAAAATAAGTAATTAACAGCAGGGGAAAGGAGAGATTTCATTGCACGCCTATAATTGCTGGGGAAAATAACACTCTCCTGTCATTGCCAGGTCCCAGGCATAAGGATGACGAGGAGTTCGTTGTTTTGCAATAAGCAGCACCGGAAAATGCCTAATTGCCAAACCAGATGAAGGTTATGTGAAGGTCACCGTGGAATCCCTGCTCCCCGCAGCACTTTGTCAAGAAGAAGAATGAATTTCCCCCCTTTCTCTGTCTTGCATTAATTTATATCCTGTAGGGTCCTTTAAATGTGAACAGAAAGGGAAAGAGAGACAGAGAAAAGTAAGTAATGGTGGCCAGCCAACATATGGATAGTGGTGGCACATGAGCCTCTCTATGGAGCCCATACTGTTCTGGGTGGAATCCAACTGATGGAAGGAAGGTATGAAACATAGGAAGCTGGCTTCTTTGGAGTCAAACCTGTGGTCATCCAGCTAGCCCAGAATCATTAGCAGACCCTGACTGGCAGCAGCTCTCCAAGCAGAGGCTGTTCTCAGCCCTGCTACTTGAGAGAAGGAAGGAAGGAAGGAAAGGTGCAGTCCTCTGCTGAGTAATGGAGAGAATCTCCCAGTGGTTTGCCTTTCACAGTCCTGCTAAACCTTGTCCACATGCTGATATGCTTGGTAGAGTAACCTAATCCAATTAATGGCAGGGCACAAGAACACAGACTCAAGTACACAGGGCAGGGCAGATGGCACTACAGCACACTCTAAGACAGGCATAAGCCAGGAGCTCAAACCAGGCCTCAGTGGTTTCCTGCCAGACAACCTCCTTATTATTCACCAAAGTTGCTAATAACACATTTTCCCCATCTCAGGAAGCATGGATGAAGTGCAAAGAAAGGGGAAGCTTCTGCAAATGCCCCTGTTGACGTCCACACTGATAAAGATCAGCAAGGGTTGCCTGAGTTTCAGCTTGAGCAGAAGCAAGCATCCAACTAGACCTGACACGAGATCATGGCTCTCCCATTTATTTAAAAAAAAAAAAAAAGTTAAATGCAGAAGTGGAGAGATCCAACTGGGCTTGTGGTGCTGGGGGAGTTTAATTCCTTCTCCTGATTAAGAACATAAGAACAGCCCCACTGGATCAGGCCATAGGCCCATCCAGTCCAGCTTCCTGTATCTCACAGCAGCCCACCAAATGCCCCAGGGAGCACACCAGATACCTGCATCCTGGTGCCCTCCCTTGCATCTGGCATAGCCCATTTCTAAAATCAGGAGGTTGCACATATGCATCATGGCTTGTAACCCGTAATGGATTTTTCCTCCAGAAATTTGTCCAATCCCCTTTTAAAGGCACCCAGGTCAGATGCCGTCACCACATCCTGTGGCAAGGAGTTCCACAGACCAACCACATTTTCATTTTCCCCATTCAAAGATTCATTTTCCCCATTGGAAGGCTCTCCCTCATTGCTATTTACCTTACAAGGGAAAAACAACACAGGTTCCCATTGAGCACCTGTACTTGCAGGGCATATAGCAATTTTGGTGAAGGATTTAAATTAGAAAATTGAACAGGGAAAGGGATTTAAAAAAACAAACCCATTCCCTGTGCCATAGCTCTGATCAGATTCCACCCCCACCTGGTCCCCCTAGCTGTTTGCAACTTTTAGAAAGGCAGGAGATCCTTAAATTGTCTGCATCATATCTAGTTGCATCCTGATGGTGTTGGTAGAGCCAATGTTGCTGCAACTTCAGTCCTTCACCCCAGATTATAACTGTCAAATAAGTTAATTGCTGACCAAGGCTTTAAGGACTCTGGAGGAGGGATTTCCAAGCAGCAAAACAAGCTTGCAAGAATTTCATTTCTACTGATAATCAACCAAAAGGGTAAGGCAAACAGTCCAGTGTACTAATTGGACAAGATGAGTGACAGTGGGTTATAATTTGCCAATCATAAGAAAGGGTAGGAGGGTCTAGAGAGGAATTGCCAGTCCACTGGCAACTGTCTGTGCCTGTCTAGGGAGAACTTCTTCCCATGTGGAGAATCAATGGTGATTAAAACTCATTATTCTTGCCTTGGATCATATATTAGCAGACTGTCAGTGCTGCAGAAGGCACCAGGCTGTAGTTGGCTGTTTCTTCCCCTAACTCAACCACAAATGCAGATATTCCAAAGCTCTCTGTTAATAGGGGGAGAGAGCACCACTTCTTTGGACTTCAAAGAGAGGAACAAGCACAAAGAACGCAAACGAATGGTCCCTTTCTATCTCACAGAGTTTCAGCATAAGTGCAAAAGCAGCCCAAGCCTCTTCAGTGTTAGAAAAATGAAACCATCCAGGAGACAGCTTTGTATCCCTGACGGGTGCCTCGTGAGCTCCCTGACAATTCCACACAGACGGCAGAGGTTGTGCAGAAGGCTGAAGCAAGCCCATGGATCTGCATCCTAATTCTGGAAATAGTACTGCAGCTAGCAGTCCAGAAGAAGGAAAAATTACCAGAAAGGCTATTTCACAAATGAACTGTTTCCCAGCTACTGTAGCCTTGCCTGAGATTGTCTTAATCACTCAAATGCCCTGGTTGGATTACACATAATAATTAGGTGCCATCACCTCTGGGAGTCATTTGAAGGGTCTATTCAGGAAGGTGTGATTTAAAAAAAAAAACAAAAAACTATGTCACCCAAATTATATACCCATTAAAATTGAATGTTAAATGAATGCTATGCTGTGGTGATCCAGTGGGGCTGCTGCAGCCCACTGGAGGGAAGAAGCAAAGCACGTAGCCTACGTACCTGACTTTCCCAAATACGTTCGATGGTGTGGCCGTGATGGATCTGGCACACTGACACAGACAGTCCTTTGGGCACCAGGAAGGGAGAATTCCAAGCGCCGGAGTTCCACCAACCTGTTGCTGAAACCTGTCGCCATAGAAGCGGCTGAGGAGTCAACTGATCTAGTCACTCCCAGTTCATATGCACCCACATGCACCGACATAGTTTTAGGCACAAGCCATTCCAAATGAGACTGGGGTGCAGTAGCTTTCCGCTGACCGATCTGATCAAAAAAGGATGGAGAAATTTCTTACCTGCTTCCTGATAGGCTGCCTGATTGCCAATGGGTCTCCTTGGACATATACCACCAATTTCGATGGCATATGTCTGAGGAGAGGAAAGGGGGTGGAGAGGATTCAAAAGGAGGGGATATGATTTAGTGTGTGCCATTGCTGCCATATCCACCTTTTCTACCTCCTTCCCACTCCCCAGTTCATCCCACTCTCCCCATAAATTCCCTCACCTGTTCCGCTCCCTCTTCATCCCTCCCATCCTTGCCCTGGCAGATGGTGGCCTAACCAGTGACTGTGCCGGGGGTCTTGTTATGTTCGCCAGTGATATCAGTGACAATGTTGCATGATGCATGCCAGGATCCAGGCACTTCTGCCTGGATCCTAGTGCTTCTGCTGGTAGAATAGACATTCTGCCAAAGTACCTGGAAGATAGGATTGGGTTGTTAGTTACTGATGGGTTGCCCCAAATGGCTAGTTTGGGAGAATGAAAGAGAAGGGGGATCACTGGCTTACTAAGATCAGTTGTCTTGTCTGTGGAGTTGCTGGAAGGCATATCAGTGCACTTAAAAGAAAGGAGCCCACAGGGTTGAGAGGAAGGAAACCAGACACCTGAGGGGGGACATGATTGAGACATACAAAATTATGCAGGGGATGGACAGAGTGGATAGGGAGATGCTCTTTACACTCTCACATAACACCAGAACCAGGGGACACCCACTAAAATTGAGTGTTGGGACAGTTAGAACAGACAAGAGAAAATATTTCTTTACTCAGCATGTGGTTGGTCTGTGGAACTCCTTCCCACAGGATGTGGTGGCGGCATCTGGCCTGGATGCCTTTAAAAGGGGATTGGACAAGTTTCTGGAGGAAAAATCAATTACGGGGTACAAGCCATGAGGTGTATGCACAACCTCCTGATTTTAGAAATGGGTTATGTCAGAAAGCCAGATGCAAATGAGGGCACCAGGATGAGGTCTCTTGTTATCTGGTGTGCTCCCTGGGGCATTTGGTGGGCCGCTGTGAGATACAGGAAGCTGGACTGGATGGGCCTATGGCCTGATCCAGTGGGGCTGTTCTTATGTTCTTATGTAGTACAGGAAAGGACAAAAAGGTTTTGGGGTTGTGGCTGAAAGCAAAATGGTGGGGGCAGGGGAGAGAGATAAAAAAGTAGTTCTAACCTAGAAATTCCTTAATGCTGCATTGCACACGAATGATGGTCCAAATATTTTAAATGGCTCAAAGCTGCTTCAAACCAGACTAAGCGTTTCTTGCACATCAGGGCTTTCAAAGGTTTGAAGAAACATTTAAAAGCCTTGACTTTTACCTCTCACCTCTCCAGGTGATCGAAACAAGGGTGATTTACTACAAAGAACTGCAAACATGTACTGTGCTGAATGTTTACAGCTGTTTTGCTTTCCCCAACAGTTGGAAGTTCCAGGAGCAGCCATTTCCCTTCCACGGAGAGAGTACTGGAGACGTATGACACATTTTTGACTAGGGGTTTATTTACAAACACCCACATTGAGTACACTGGAGCAGGCAGACAGTTATGCAGACACAGTGCTGGTCTTTCAAGTGGCATCAGAAACCACAGCACCAGGCCTGTCTTTATTGCATATTGTCCACTGCCTTAGTGGTCCCTTAAGTGAGACAGAAAGGCAGCAAGTAAGTATTTTAAACAAACAAACAGCATCCCTTAACAACTTCCCCTAAGAGCCCCTATGTGCCAGTGAGCTGTACAAATTCGGGCTTCTGTGTTCTTTGCTGGCTAGATGAAAACTTCCCAAACTGATTTCTTAATCTTGCTCCAAGCAGGTGGGATTTGCACAGTAGAAATCACAAGTCACCCAAGGCCATCAAGATATACAAAGATGTAGTGATGGTTGTCTCCTCATTTGAAACAACTCAGTATTATTCCCATTGCATCACATTATTCAACAGACTCCCATGAAGGTCAGGTTAACTCATTATGCCCTGATGTTAGTCATGGTTGTCCCAGACCTGGCCAGCCCATCTGTGTAGTGATAAGGTGCGCATCAAGTAGCAAGCGAACTAAGAATGTCTTTCATACCAAGTCTGCCACCATCTCCCTTCAGCCTGCTGCAGACAAAACCTCTTGGATCTACTTTCTACTTGCTAAAAGCACACAGGGAGCAGATTAGAAGTTTATCATTCACTTTCCTACTTCTTTACCCAGTTGTGCTTGTGGGGTGGGGGAATGGGGGTCCATGTAAGTGCGTGCTTTATTTTTTGGGCTGTCTTGGTGCTTGGAGAAATCCTGGACATACCTCACCCATTCATTCATTCATTCATTCATTCCATCTAAGATCTATCTCTAATGTATTTATTTAAATTTTATATTTAATTTTTTAGCCGGCCCTCGACACTGTGCCAGATATTTGATGTGGCCCTTTGGCCGAAAAGTTTAGAGACCCCTGCACTAAAGCACTAAACAGCCACACCTTCTCATCACAGCATCCTGGGAATGGTAGTTCTACGAAGGGGGGTGAAGGAGCTCTCCCAGAGAATTCTCAGCACTTTGAACTATCAAGATGCAAGTTCTTAGTGATGGTAGTGAATCCGAGGCTAAACATACAGCACCATGAAATCAAAAACCAACACAGCAAAGAGTGGGGTAGACTAGAGCCATTCTATCTGATGTGATAATGTTTTGCTTGCAGGGAGGATTTTATTTTTTTATACAAAGGGGGGAACATTTAAAAATGGCATCCAGTCTCAAAACTGTTATTTGAAATCATACACACCACTCTATCATCCCAGGATTTTCCCATAGCTTCCTGCTGTGTGTGAAGGCTAGACTTTAAACTACTATAAAATGCCATTATGTTGTCAGATCTGATGATCATGGTTGAACCTTCTCCTTCCCCTCCATGTATCATGATGGAACTGGCATTCCAATTCCTAATTCAGTTTTCAGCAGTGCCACCTTGAAATCTTCTTTCAATAGTCTCCAAAGAAAGTTGTTTTAAGTGCCCTCAGCCAATCCTATTATTAGTTTACTCACCTACCCACACAATGATTCCTTTACTCCTCATCATTTTCCCCCTTTTTGATTAATATTCCTCCCATGTACCTTCCCCCTTCCTTGAAAAAAGACATGAAGGGAACATTAATCAAAAGGTAAACGTGATGAAGAAAACAAGAATTTGTGAATATTAAATATCTGTGCTACAATTCAGAAGGATGGGTGGAAATTTTATCCTAAAATAAGAGTGGAGAGGCTGCTTCTTTTAAAAAGGATAACCATCTGTTCCAAACCATGTCCTGTCCCTAACCCTAATGCTTACTCCCACTTACAGTAGAACAAAACATACTTTTTTAAAACAAGATAACTGTAGACTGATCAATAAGTTATGCTCTAAATCAGGGGTGCCCAAACCCCAGCCCTGGGGCCACTTGTGGCCCTCAAGGACTCCCAAGCTGGCCCTCAAGGTGGCTCAAGTCTCCAGTGAGCCTCTGGCCCTCCCAGGGACTTGCTGGAGCCCACGCTGGCCTGATGCAACTGGGCTCAGCATGACGGCCAACTGTTCAACCTCTCAAATGAGCTGTGGGACAAGTGCTGTCTCCACTGCTTGCTGTTTCACATCTGTGATGCAGCAGCGGCAGCAAAGGAAAGGCTGGCCTTGCTTTGTGCAATGCCTTTTATAGGCCTTGAGCTACTGCAAGACCTTCATTCATTTATATAAGTTCCATCTCTAATATATTCATTTATGTAAATTTATTCAAATTTGAAATGTAAATTAATTATTTTCTTCCTGGCCCCCAACACAGTGTCAGAGAGATGATGTGGCCCTCCTGCCAAAAAGTTTAGACACCCCTGCTCTAAATGACCAAAAGGCCTGTGACAGCTTGGACATGAACAAATTTATTGTGGCCTTTTTTGTTGTTGTTGTTTGGGGGAAAAAAAAAAGATGATTAAGGGGTGACATGACTGAAACTTATAAAATGATGCAAGGTGCGAAGGGGAGGGGGGAGAGAGGAGCTTTTCTCCCTTTCTCACAATACTAGAAACATCGGAAATCAATGAAACTGATTGGCGGGAGATTTAGAACAGACAAAACAGGTACTTCTTTGCACAGTGCATCATTAGTCTGTGGAAGTTGTTGCCACAAGATGTGGCGACAGCCGTTAGCTTGGATGGCTTTGAAAAGGGATCCTACAAATTCAGAGAGGCCAGGTCTATTTGGCTATGCATTACCTCTGGATTTAGTCACAGAATTAAGCCTCACTCTGTAGTTACTTTTGGAGAAAGAAAAAGTCAAAGCCAGTACATAAACAACCTTTTGTAATAATAATAATAATAATAATAATAATAATAATAATAATAATAATAATAATAATAATAAAAGACACAGAACTACCACATCCCTGAGAGCCAAAACAGACTATAACAGTAGGATATAGGTAAGCTTTATGCTAGATGTTACAGAAAGGAACAGGAAAGCTCAATCTGTGGCCACTCTTTTGGTTGGCAGACGCATGTTTCATGTAACATTTACCTGGGCTCTGAATGATTGTTATTACCATAATAAGTTATAAGCAATTTAATGGGCTTACATACCAGTTATGCATGCCAAATGTGCCCATCCCTTTGCGTAAAAAAGAGACTGTATGTTCATTATATAGTGATAACCACAAGTACAGTACTTTTGTCATTAAATCTTCAGTTCATCAAGGAGTAGGCCTTGAAATCTTGTCCCCTGCCAATATCTCTTCTCGAAATCCAAAACGGCACCTCTGTATGCAGAAGGATTTAGGCAAGAATCTTTCTCACTTTAGAATCTAAGCACAGGCTGTTCATGAAGAATGAAGTTGCAGACCTCTTGACTAAGGGATGCAACTTGTCCCTCAAAACGGCCATGATGCCAGAAGATTGGAGGATAGCAAATGTCACGCCTATTTTTAAAAAGGGAAAGAGGGGGGACCCGGGAAACTATAGGCCGGTCAGCCTAACATCCATACCGGGTAAGATGGTGGAATGCCTCATCAAAGATAGGATCTCAAAACACATAGACGAACAGGCCTTGCTGAGAGAGAGTCAGCATGGCTTCTGTAAGGGTAAGTCTTGCCTCACAAACCTTATAGAATTCTTTGAAAAGGTCAACAGGCATGTGGATGCGGGAGAACCTGTGGACATTATATATCTGGACTTTCAGAAGGCGTTTGATACGGTCCCTCACCAAAGACTACTGAAAAAACTCCACAGTCAGGGAATTAGAGGACAGGTCCTCTCATGGATTGAGAACTGGTTGGAGGCCAGGAAGCAGAGAGTGGGTGTCAATGGGCAATTTTCACAATGGAGAGAGGTGAAAAGCGGTGTGCCCCAAGGATCTGTCCTGGGACCGGTGCTTTTCAACCTCTTCATAAATGACCTGGAGACAGGGTTGAGCAGTGAAGTGGCTAAGTTTGCAGACGACACCAAACTTTTCCAAGTGGTGAAGACCAGAAGTGATTGTGAGGAGCTCCAGAAGGATCTCTCCAGACTGGCAGAATGGGCAGCAAAATGGCAGATGCGCTTCAATGTCAGTAAGTGTAAAGTCATGCACATTGGGGCAAAAAATCAAAACTTTAGATATAGGCTGATGGGTTCTGAGCTGTCTGTGACAGATCAGGAGAGAAATCTTGGGGTGGTGGTGGACAGGTCGATGAAAGTGTCGACCCAATGTGCGGCGGCAGTGAAGAAGGCCAATTCTATGCTTGGGATCATTAGGAAGGGTATTGAGAACAAAACGGCTAGTATTATAATGCCGTTGTACAAATCTATGGTAAGGCCACACCTGGAGTATTGTGTCCAGTTCTGGTCGCCGCATCTCAAAAAAGACATAGTGGAAATGGAAAAGGTGCAAAAGAGAGCGACTAAGATGATTACGGGGCTGGGGCACCTTCCTTATGAGGAAAGGCTACGGCGTTTGGACCTCTTCATCCTAGAAAAGAGATGCCTGAGGGGGGACATGATTGAGACATACAAAATTATGCAGGGGATGGACAGAGTGGATAGGGAGATGCTCTTTACACTCTCACATAATACCAGAACCAGGGGACATCCACTAAAATTGAGTGTTGGGCGGGTTGGGACAGACAAAAGAAAATATTTCTTTATTCACCGTGTGGTCGGTCTGTGGAACTCCTTGCCACAGGATGTGGTGATGGCGTCTAGCCTAGATGCCTTTAAAAGGGGATTGGACAAGTTTCTGGAGGAAAAATCCATTATGGGGTACAAGCCATGATGTGTATGCGCAAACTCCTGATTTTAGAAATGGGTTATGTCAGAATGCCAGATGCAAGGGAGGGCACCAGGATGAGGTCTCTTGTTATCTGGTGTGCTCCCTGGGGCATTTGGTGGGCCGCTGTGAGATACAAGAAGCTGGACTAGATGGGCCTATGGCCTGATCCAGTGGGGCTGTTCTTATGTTCTTATGTTCTTATACCTGAGTATGGAATCCACTGCCGAAAAAGATTCCAGAGCCACCGTGACAAGCTCCTGGTCCTTCGAGACATGAAAAAAAAAGTTAAGGACAGCATTGGAACCCTACAAGAAGAGACACTCACAATCCAATATATGGAATCGGACTTGTTGATTTGCTTTCGCTGTTATTCATGACATATCACCGCAGTACTCCAACATCAAAACAATCTATTCTTATTCCTCTCTCACATCTAACAATGCAGGCTTACAAGCTCCATGCTATTAATGTGGCTAATTAAAACAGCACTTAATTTCATAATATTAGCCTGTAATGCGCCATCAAAGCAATGTAATTGATTTGAGCCTTATAATGGATTCTAAGATGCTAATTTTCAAGAATATATTTACAGTGAGGACAAGAAACAATGGCACAATGTCACAATACTATTGTTACTGAGCGGGAAGAATCTTAATGCCACGGATGCGTCAAAACAAAACAAGCCATTCTCCAACAGAGGCACAATCCAACTGCGGAATTTGCACTGAGCTGCAGGTTGATCGCACACCAGATGCAAGCTAATGTGGCAGAGTGCCATTTAGTCTGGCCTCAAACGAGCATGACCATTTTGTTAACAAATGTATGGTGTTGGATATCGTTCTTGGCTAGCCCTGTGTCACATTGCCCCACCACTCCACAGCTTAAGGAATACACATTCACCCAGCAGAGCCTGATGTTGCATATGTAGCCCCAGGGCAAGATTTCAGTTGCGTTCTTAGGATCCCGTTGTGGGGAGGAGGTTCTCAGAAACCCATCAGGCTTTCCTTAATAAGAGCATATCAACTGTATTCTAGGTCACACTCTCAGGAGGCAATGGTGAAACTTGCCATGCAAACCCAGCCTGTTTCTGTGTGAACTGAGTACCTACAATATGTTCCAGAATCTTCTGCAATGCAGAAGGACACCAATTGTGAGAGTGTTTGCAAAGCATTTGCAGGCTTCATTCAGTACCAAGTCACAATCAAGTGGGAAGCTTCAGTGTTGTTGTTCCTTCCTTCCTTCCTGGTGATGGCATTCATGGATCCATCCAGCTTTCCATTCCATCTTTTTTTCTTCCAGGTTTTTGTCTCCACGAAGCCCAGCCAAAACAATATCTCTCCATACTTGACAAGGCTACTCTTTCCAATATGTTCCCCTTCATCTCCATCCCCAAGACCACATTGCCTGGCCTTGATCTCCCCTGCTCATCACTGTTTCAAAATGCCCTTGTGTAACTCTCCAGTCTGCTTCCAGCCCTAATTTTATTTCATTTCATTACGGTTTTTGGTCTTTTAAATTTGGCAACTACTTTCCCACTTCCCAGAGGAAATGTTACTTGTGCCTGAAAAAGTGTAAGGTTTTCGTGAAATCTTTGAAGAAGTGTGGCGTTTTTTAAACGGTTCTCTAATTTGAAAAACATGGATATCACTCAGTAAACTTCCACGTGTGACACTGTAGCTTGAAATTTACGTAAAACGTGGCTTTTAACTGGCAGTGTAGTCAGATTGCAGATTGATTTACTTATTTCTATAATACCTGTATATTGCCTTACAACACAAAAGTTCTCAGTATGGTTTCCAAAGCAAAACTGGGCAACAGTTAAAACACCTTCTTAAGTTTTCAGTGGAGTTTCAAGCACACAGTCTTGTAAGCCTCACCAGGCAGATGAAATTAGCAGCTCTTAGTTCTTGGTGGAGGAAGTTGTTGGCAATACTGGGGAAAGGTCCTCTTCCCAGCCTGCTAGTTGCTGCTCTCACCTCTGTCCAGATGTTCTCTAACCATGGAGAACACCAATAGTTAAAAGGGCCCTTGAGGACATCTGCAAGCCTCTAAATCTCTAAAACATCCACAACACTCTAAAACCCTTCCCACTTACAATATTAGCCCAAAGCAACATACACTGTCCCTGGGGAGAGATCCTTTTCCATGATTAGGGATGCAAAGTTGCTCCAGATTCTTCTGCTCTGCCCCACAGGGGCTAACTGCCTGTGATGATGACTCAACCCATGCCAATTTTTTTTCCATAGCCACAGCTGCTTTTCTCCCAGTGGACTTACTTCTGCTTTCCATACCTCAACCAGACAGAGCAGCTGTAGCAAGGGGTTTATGACAATAGTGGAGGAAGGATTCTATGCCCTCCTTTTTTTTTTTAAATTGCCATAGCCTGCCTGATGAGAACACAGCTGCGACCAGCATCCTCCTAGCACATAGGTCAACCTGAGATGCCCTGAACCTGCAAAAGGGCATGAAACTACAACCCTGCTCCAGTGTATGACACTGACAGAGTTACAACACAATCCTATGAATGTTTGTTTAGAAATAGGTCTCACTATGATCAATGGGACTTACTCCCGGGAAAGTGTGCATAGGATTGCAGCTGTAATCACCACCAAGCACTGATATGGGGCCCCTAATCAGCCTCCCCCTCCTGTTGTCTCCCTGCTGCTGTCCCCAGGCTTTGCAACTCGACAGACTTGTTTCCCGGGCATCGAAACGACAGCTCATTAGCCGTGTCTCTCACATGCGATCACGAGAAAGGAAGGATGCACAATAAGCACAAAACAGTGCTTCGGCACTGAGGGATGATGCTGAGCCATGCAACCATCAGGCCCGGGATGGGTCATAAATCACACAAGGAATGGGGGTTGATCTGGGTCATCATGTTGCAGGGGACTGCGGCAAGGACAGGGCACACTAGCAGCATTGCGGCACTTATAGTGCATCTCAGGCCTGTTGAGCTGAGGCAAGGCTTCAGTTGGTGCAAGCCACAGTTGCCCAAGGGCAACTCCCAAACAACCACCTCAATAAGCAGAACTGTTCTTATGGTTTGTGAGTTGACTGACTGATAACCAGCACTGGAATCCAGGTGGAATATTCTCACAAGGTTACCTGGTTACCAGGTTACCTGGTTAAAGAGGGGGCACGGCCTGGAGCAAAAGTGACAAGGAAATCTCACTTGTCTGAGTTACCTGAACCTGAAGGATATCAGGTGAAAGTTTGTTGGCCCATGGCCTTCAAGCCCAGACACTTTTAATTGGTTTACCTGAAACTATCTGTTCTGCTGGTACTTCCATATGGTGGCCTTCATTTCATTCTCTGTATGGAGCAACTTATGTGAACTGTGTTGGTTCATCTGAAGGAGGGCAGCAGCGGTGCACCTTTCACAGCTCCATAACACAGCAGACCACAAGATCCATAGGCCCTGCCTATGATCCATAGGTCACCCTAATCACCCTAATCACCACTTTCACCCTAATCACCACCTTCACCCTCTGGTCTTCAACTGAATTGCCAATGAGATAACCTAGACACCACCATCATTTTTGACAAAAACCACTTACAAACACCCCAATCTGCACACGGAAGAAAATGAAGTGGTAGAAATCTGTGATGGTACAACACACTGCACCACTTTTGACTAACGGTGGGGGTTTCCAATTCTGAATACTCTTCCATGTAAAAATATCCATCCCTGCAAACAAAAAACTAGCATTGCTGAGGAAAGATTCAATTCTATGTCTTTGCCTGCTGTGCTGGTTTTCTATTTGCAAGGAATTTGCCGTGTAGGGAAGAATTCAAAAGTGTGCTCCAAGTCCCGGCTACAGGCTGAAGGCTACAGAATTCTATCACTTCCTTCTGCTGCAGACATATGTCAGGCACTATACAGAATGAAGTGGTAGCAGAACTCTGGACTGTACCCCTTCAGACTGCATCTGAGGCAGAAGTCCTGTTCCTAACAGAGTCAGGATTATACTAAATCTACCTCCCTGATGGGCCAGGGGTGTGAGCATTTTGCACAGGAAAGCATACAAAAATAAGACCTCCTCACTCACCTGTAGTCTGGAGTGGCACAGGTCAAAATTTTATAATCTCAGTCTAACACATCATAGCACGCAGAATGGCTCTTACACCACTTGGAGTTGTAGGCACTTTCCTGGGAGTATCATAAGTCACAAGCACAATAGCACATACTTCTGGGTAGATATGCATGGTTGGTTGGCAACATTCAGTCTCGAAAGACTATGGTATAAGCCTACAGCACCCAGTATTCCCAGGCGGTCTCCCATCCAAGTACTAACCAGGCCTGATCCTGCTTAGCTTCCAAGATCAGACGAGATTGGGCATGTGCAGGATAACAGTTGCTGTCAATAGGAGTGTGCTATTTGGAGACTTGCTCCTTTCTATTGGAAAGAAGCAAGAGAGTGGTCCAAGGTCGGGGATTCCTGCTCAGAAAAGTCTTTCCCAGCCTAAAACCCTGAAAAGCCCCTGCCAGTTGGTCAGTATTGCCTAGTGAGAGGGACCAATGGTGGGATTCAGTCTAAGGCAGATTGATAGGTTCTGACCTTACTCTAGCCCAGTGTTCCTCAAACTGTGGGTCAGGACCCACTAGGTAGATCACAAGTCAATTACAGGTGGGTCCCCATTCATTTCAATATTTTATTTTTAATAGATTAGACTTGATGCTACCATGGTCTGTGACTGCATTTGGGGAAATGTTACAGACCTGTACTTTGAACAAGCTACTATGTATATTTTTAACAATGGTAGTCAATGGGACTTATTCCTTGGTAAGTGTGAGTAGGATTGCAGACTAGGATTGTTAATAACTTTCCCGCTTGTTGATGTCACTTCCGGTCATGACATCACTTCTGTTGAGTCCTGACAGATTCTCATTCTAAAAAGTGGGTCCCGGTGCTAAATGTGTGAGAACCACTGCTCTAGCCTATAGGTCTTTGTCAGCCCCATCACCTACCTTAACTCGATGCGCCCAATATTAAATACATGTAACACAAGGAATAGCACATTTCTCCGGAATCAGCCTTCATGATATGCTGCACAGATTATGTTTTACGTTCTATATGCAGTTCTGGGAGGGTAGCAAGCTCTAGTGGCTTAGAGTGGGGTCTGGGAGTCAGGCCTTCTGGGTTTTCTCTCTGCCTGTGCCCCGAACTACTGCTTGACCTCAACAGGCTCTGCAAGACAGGAATAATAAGAACCGCTTCTCCCGATGGGTTGTGTCATTTTGCTAATGAAGTCTGCAAAGCACTTTAGCATCCTCTGGAGAACAGAGGGGAAGCAAAGGGTAAGCCTTGGTTATTTATAGTCTGCACATTTGCATAAGCTCTTCTGTGTGTGTGTATATATATATATACATACATACAGATGTGCGTGTGTAAGTACGATTGTGTATGCTTTCTCTCTGTGTGTAGTATATGTGTGCATTAGTGTGGTTTGCTTTCTATTTTTGCTTAGTTTGGGTTGGAATGTCCCTCGTTTCTGTGCACGCACACAAATGCCATTAGGAATGAGCACGAAGCAGGCAGGCAGGCATTACAGGACAGAAATCCACAGGTCTTCAAAATTCTAGGAAGCAGTGTGGTCTCTCAAAGGTTTTCACACTTAATAAAAGGATGGGAAGTCAAAGACCACACTTGAAAACTGGATGTTTTTGTGACCCCTACTCGTGGTCAGATCTCCCCATGTTTACAGTTAAAATCAGCTTGAAGTACTATTTTACACTTTCATGACATTTCTTCTACTCTAAATACACCAGCCGCAACAGCAGGAAAACTACAAGCATGCAATTTTGCATACATACACACGTTCATGCAAGTTTTTCCGTTCTAATGCATGTATGTGCCTTTGTTCATGGACACTTGAACATATTCCTGTGCATGTTTGTCAGAGTTTCCACATCTGCACATGCACATGTGCATATGTGCGCGTATCTGCACTCGTATTTCTAGTCACATCCACTGGGGTTTGCATACATATATGTTCTCATGTTGGGAGGGGGATGCTCCTTGATGCTTTCTTTGCACTTGCACGATGTATTCCACACCACACCAATCCCTCCCAGCCAGCGCTTCTGACACAATGAAGGAAGAGGCTATTATGATTATTAAATTGTATTGAGGCTACATTAAAGCAATTGGCAGCTGGGAACCCTGGTTATTTATGAAACGTGCATCAGGAATCACAGCTCCCAGGACTGGGTTTCTTCTTCTGAGAATACTCTCTCTCTCTCTCTCTCTCTCTCTCTCTCTCTCTCTGTGTGTGTGTGTGTGTGTGTGTGGAGGGGAATCAATATTGCCAGGCACAAGACAATTTGGCTTTAATTTGATATTCACTTACAGAGGACACTGCCTGCTGATTTCTCTTGATACTAACAACTGCAGCTAAATACATGAACCTTTTCTGACCCCCCCAATCCCTCCCTCTCACCCAACACTCCCCCAATCATTGATGCTCTTCCAGAATATAATCCTCTGTACCCCACCCCACAATTCCGCCCATACCCTTCAATCCCAATATGTACCAATGCTATTATACAAATGGAGATAGTTCAGAATTATATCCCAAAGAGTCACTAAAGGGAAGGGTTGTAGCTTAGCACCCGCTTTGCCTGGCAAAGGACCCAGTGTCACTCTCAAGCATTGGGCCAGGTTGGAGCCCCCCCCCCCCCAAAAAAAATATGGAACTTTGGATAGCCACTGTCAGTCATTGTAGCCAACACTGAATCAGAGTTATCACAAATCTGACTCAATAGAAGGCAGCATGGATTGTTCCTAACACTGCTCTTCAGTTTGTCCAAGCAAGCTGAGGAAGGACCCTGGAGGGGAGAAAAAATTATTTTCAGTGGCAACTCAAAGCAAGAATAAGTTGAACCACCGAGGATACAGCTGTCTTGTGTTTGAACACAGGCAAGGTCTTTGGTTCTCTGCTTTGGACACAGACAAGGTCTTTGGTTCTCTGAGAACGAAGGTAAGTAAATTCAGGGACGGGGAAAAGGCAGCAGCACAATCCGCAGGATCGTGTCACTGCTGGGGCTGACCAGAAGTGATTTTCACTTACCTGAGCCAGTTCCTGACTTCTAGGGGTATGGAGAGCCCTGCAGAGACTTCTGTGGGGCTCCTGAAGTCTCTAAAAAAGTAAAAGAAATGGTTGGAACCTATTTCCTGTTTCTGATCAAAACAGAGGCTCAGGGGGGGCTCTGTCGAGACTTCTGTAGGGCTCCCCACACCCCCAAGAGGCAAGAACTGGCTCATATAAATGAAAATCACCCCCAATCAGCCCAGTAGCGGTACAATCCTGGGGACTGTGCTGCTGCCTTTGCCCCACCCCAACTCTTAAAGGGACAGAGACAGAGCTTCTCAGGCTGGGGTGTCTTGACCCCCCAGTTTGAGAACCTCTGGACAAGGTAGTTCAATTTACAGGACCTTGGAAAGCTCCAAGAGAGCAATTTGATTTGAAAGAGACCTCCTCCTACTTGTAGCAGGAGCAAAGGGTGAGAGAGTCCTGGCCTTCCTCTGGGGAGTCCGGGTCCGTCAGCAGTGTCTCTGGGGGTTACCAAGGCTCCCCTCACACTTTCAGGCACTGGTTCCTCCATGTCCAAGATTTGGCTGGCATTCAGAGAAGTTCTAGTGCAGAGCTCCTTGTGCAAGGCTGGATCCAAATTTCTCAAGTCCTTGTGTCCTGAACCCAATTTGATTGCCTTGCAGAATTTATGCAGTGAAGCCGCACAAGTCTTGCTTTGAGCAAACTTTGCTCCAGGGTTCCCGAGCTGCTGAAGAGGAAAGACAGTAGATTGGCACAGGAATGGGAAACCCAAGCACATGGCTGCAGAGTGGATTTTTGGATCCCAGACCACTCACATCAATTTTGAAAGTGATGAGTATTAATACTGCAGCTGGCCAAGTCTCTGTTGCCCTGCTCCTGACTTATTTGATTTAGGGCCCACTTGAAAGTGGATTTTCTGCATGAACACATGGCGGGGGGGGGGGGGAGTTGGATCAAGGACATACAGCTCAGCCACTTTGCCATATGCATTACCAAGGCTAGATGAGCCATTGTTCTTAGCACTTAAACTGAATGGGTGTCCAGCTAAATGGGGATTCCAGCTGCAGTCCAGTTATCTGAGCACAGGCATATAGTTCATAATCTTGCTCCCCGTATCTTTAAAATTTCTGCCTGAAACATGGTGATGCCCACTTACCAAAAGACAGGAAACAGTCTCCATTTTTCCCTCGGGCACAGACAGATGTAAAAATTTTTATGATCGCATGGTCAGCAAGAAAAACAGAAAATGATCTGAAAATTACAGAAGAATAGGTGCATTTGTCTGTGCCTTTAGGTATGAATGACAGCAGATGACAAAATGTCACTTATGAGATGGGTGGGGAGATTAGGCTAGGATAGGCTTAGTTCGTTGCTCAGAGTGATTTTCAACCACTGTGCTGCAGCACATTGGTGTGCCGTGAATGGTCTGTAGGTATACTGTGGGAGTTTGGGGGAGGGTCATATACTTTTAGGGTCATTGGGGGATGTGAGCCCTCCTCTCCTCCCCGCCGGCAGCATAGTATGTCTTGTCAATTGTCAAAAACCTATGGTGTGCCTTGACAATTTTAGTACCTTTTCAGTGTGCCGTGAGATGAAAAAGGTTGGAAAACACTGGCTCAGACTATTGGCCTTGAGTGACAATATAAATTCACATATATCTATATTTGCACACATGTAAAATATTGTATCACACAGGCCTAGCAATCCATGTTATCTACATTTTTTTCATGTAACGTTGGTTGAAACTTTGCTAATGTTACACTTCAAAATGAACAAACCCAAAGCAGTAATCACCCTTCTTGATCCAAACACAGAGGAAGAGAAAGATGACTGGTGCGGGAAGAGGAAGAGAAGGCAAGGCAAGCTTCAAAGATATCCAGAATGGAGGAGGCGAGAGATAGTTTTCAAAGAGTTCTGAGAAATCAGACCAAATACTCATGAATTGAGTGTGATCATCATGCCAAATACAATTTCTGAACATGGGGGGGAAAAAACATTCAACAAACCTGTATTCGTTATGCTGCAACTAAATGAAAAATTCCTACAAGCCACTAAAGAAAATGAATAGCCCACTCTTTCCATATGCCCAGGGAAGGTGTAAATGGATAACCCCAAGTTTCATCAGCCAAATTGTTCCTCTTCCTGCTACTTCTCTTGTTGCAGTCCTATATACATTTTTTGGGGAGTAAGTCCCATTGAATTCCATGAGCCTCCTGCTGCCGTCCACCTCCTACTCTGCCAAAGTTTCCTGGGTTCTATCATATGTCTGAAAGCAAGACATGTCTTGTTCTCATGCTTAGTCTTATTATTATTATTATTATTATTATTATTATTATTATTATTATTATTATTATTTCCACTAGAGCTGCAAGTGAACTGCCTACAATCCAAGGAAGGATCCTGATCTGCAGTTTGGCTCCCTGTTTTTGAAAACGGAATAAGCACATCTATATGAAGATGAAATCAGGCCAATCCAGAAGTCACAGTGACTGCATTGCAAATTAATCACAGGTTAGGTTTGGCACATCTCTCCAAAGGGCCCAGTTTGATTCCCCACCACTGGGAAAAATGGGTCATCGTGGAGCTGTGGAGGAGGTTCCCTGACACACCGGTCCATTGTTTGTATTTGATTTCTATTATTGTCCTAGAGCCAACAGGGAGTTGGCCCAAGAAACAGCACTGTGCCAGGTTGAGCCCCAATGATGAATGGGTAGAATTACTCTGATAATAGCCCTTTAAATGAATGTGCCACTTGGAGATGATGTATTTCTGTGCACAGATGATGGATGCGGGTGGATTCTACTCATTGCCAGTGGCTGCTTGTGCTTGGAAACAAGTTCGCAGTGGGACAGGTGAAGAGTGAGCAATCAGGGGTTAAGGGGGAACTGGATGGGATTCCAGATCCCGAGATCCCCCTGGGCCTGGATCTGCCTTTTGCAGTAATTATGTCACTCTATGACAGCGCAGGCACACCAAAAAAGTGCGACAGCACACATTAAGACGCTGCATATTTCAGAAATCGCAAGTGTGGGGGCTCATGCAGCATCAGAGGCCCTGCAATTACATTCTTTATAGGCATTTAAGGACAATGATATCACAGCTGTGCCTGTGATATCATTGTCCTAAATGCCTATAAAGAATGTTATTGCAGGGCCTCTGATGCTGCGTGAGCTGTGCCTGCGATGCAACGTCTGCATGATACAGATTCAGCAGGACTGGCCTGTTCGCAATATAATTTCATCTGCTTTGAAATGATATGCGCCGTGGCATCACAAGCTTGAGGGCACCTTGTGATTTTGTGAGCAATGAAATAACACAGACATCACATCACTAGTGGGTCCGTAGCTCATTGTCATGCTCTTTGAAGGATTCAGCAAGGAACGGCCAACATGCAAAAGCAAACAGCATGAATATATACAACACACACACACACACACACACATATATATATATATATATATATATATATATATATATATATATATATATATATATATATATATATATATGCACACACACAACACGCATTGAGAGGCAGACCCTAAAGTTTCTATAGGAGGAAGAGGGAAGTGTTTGGTTGTGTTTGCCCACCCCAGTTCATGGATAGGAGAGTTTTGTCTTGGGGTTTCTGCTTATTGGTCAGAAGCAGTTGTAGTTTCCACCACCCCAAACTGGTACAATAGTAAGGTGCTGGTTTAAATTTCACACTTCCATGTAAAGTGCTTCTGAGGCTTTCTTCAGTTCTTGGGGTGTGTGCGTGAGAGAGAGAGAGAGAGAGACAGAGAGAGATGCAATTTTAAATGTACTTGGGTATTTAAAATCAATTAATGGTCATGCAGAAGGTGGATTTACAATAGAGTTTCAACCTTCTTGCATTTTGTATGGCACCTGTGAACAGATGCATTCTCTCTGAAGTGCATTTTTAGTCTTCTACCCACCTGCTTTTCCCCATGGATTTGGACACATAGGGGTCTGGCTCTTTAGCTTTTTTTTAAAAAAAAAATCTCTTCCAAAGTGGGATGGGGGAGAGAAAGAGGAGAAACCTTGTCAGTTTCAACACCTCAGACCTCCTTCAGTGCCCCACTTTCTTGGCTTTCTGGTGAAAATGACACCATTGGAGAAAATCATTATCAATTTCAACCATTTCTTTCATTATCCAAGGAAGAAAACTATGAAATAGACAAGGCTTTCTCAATTTTACTAGGAAGTGGGGGAATGATAATAGGAAATTGGAGCAAGGAGGATTCGAAAGATACCTATGGGTTTGCCCAAGCCTAGCCATGGGGCAGAATGGCCAAGTATCCAAGACTATCTCCTCTAACACTCTCTTTTCTCTTGGAAAGGGCATGGAGAAAACTTAAAGTGGAAATAACTTAACAGTGGTGATACACATACACTAAAACAGGGTAAGAGCCCCATCTGATAACACAAGACCAGAGAAACTGAGGGTCAGAATAACTTTTATTTTCAAAATTTATGATGGTTTTACCTGAATTTGGGGTGCTGATTCCAAAAATGACATCAGTTTTGCCTTATCATGTCTAGTTTTGGAGATACGGCATAGCCTCATTAGAAGCTGCTTGAACTATTCACTAATGAGGTTATGCCATATCACTGATACTAGATGTGATAGGGCAAAACTGATGGCATTTTTGGAATCAGCAACTATATCCAGGAATAGGTCTAACTTTTAAGATAGTAAAATGTGCATTGGCCTGTGTCATGAAAGCACTTTAAAGTACTTGTGTAATCAGGGCCTGACTTTGGGATTCCCATTCAATTCCTGCAACACCTGACATCACAGGTGCAATAGCGGGTCATTGCCAGTGTGCAATGCAATGCCCCATGTGTACTGATGATACCACGATGGCATCAACCCCTGTGGTAACACTGCCATATGATGTCCATTCCACAGATTGGATATATTTTGAAGAAACTGACATGCAAGGCAGCTGACATGTTGAAAGAGGTGGCTACAACCAAAAAAATGCAATCCACATGCTAAAAGTTCCCATCCTCTGTAGCTTGTAGTAAAACTTGTCCTTTCTCCTGACAGGATTACATTGTTCACTTCCCTGCCCCCTGCTGGCAATAACCAAGGGTGTGGAAGGAAAAACACTCTTAGAACAACATCCTGACACTGAGCAAGTTTAACTATAATGCTGGAGAGAGGGAGGGAACATTCAAAGGGATGAATCCCCTCGAATCTTATCCTGTGCAGTTTATCTGTTCATCTTTGAGGGAC
The DNA here is from genome assembly GCF_035046505.1 of Tiliqua scincoides. NCBI lineage: Eukaryota > Metazoa > Chordata > Lepidosauria > Squamata > Scincidae > Tiliqua > Tiliqua scincoides. The sequence goes on along the minus strand of NC_089822.1, from coordinate 124,829,215 downwards.
AGGTTGTTGAACACGACAAGACTCAATCATAACTTGTGGGAGAATTCAGAAAAAGACTAAAACAAAACATCAACCCACCAGGTCTACATGTTTTCAGCTGCTTACAGATCCATAGCTACAGTGCAGCTTCTAGACACATATAGATTGTCCTCAGAGCCAACCTTAGGGCATTGTGGCCTATGTCATCACATTACACCATGTTCTTTGGGGGGGGGGGGGCGGCAGATCTCCTACTACTGCAGCCAGCATCTGGCAGCTGGGAGGGCAACGTGGCGAGCGAAGTGTGGGCCTGCTTGCCCTCTCCTGGTTCTGTCTGGCCTGAAATGGGCCTCCTAGAAGTAGTTGGCGGTGATGTTATGTGACCGCCAACTATATCCGGGCGCCATGCTTTGCACGCAGCACCGCAAGCATTTGGCTCATCATGGCTGCAGCTGAGTGAGTTAGTGAGTGGTGGGGGGACATGCAAACGCCCCACATTGGGCCCCGCTGGTCCTGAGGCCAACCCATATTATCCTTATCCCATTCACTACAGCAGCCAGAGAGGGGACTTGAAGGCATGGAAAGGACTTGGTGCTCCATGGAAAGTTCCACCAGGAGAAGAGTGTAAGAGCAGACAGGTGGACGAAAAGAGCCAGGTTGGAGAATCAAACCTGAGAGGTGCACCTTGGCAGCATGGCAAAGGTTTAACAAGCGGTGGCCATCTGGGGCTGGCCTCCCTCCTGGCTTCTCGGAGAAGCAGCTCAGAAATCACAGCTCTCCAGTCGTGCACCAGCACCCAAATGAGGGAGGGTGGGGGCCCAAGGAGTTTCTATTAAACCTCAGCACGGCTGCAGGCTGTGTACCTTTGATTTGTTTTCTTTTTTCCATTTTTTTTTAAATTCTCCTCTTCTGCCCCCCCTTCCTCCCCATAAGAAGGGGGTGGGGGAGGGGGAAAGAGAGAGAGAGCGAGAGAGCAAGATCTGCGAGAAAGCAATGCAATTTGATGCAGCATCTCGGCCTCCGCCTGCCTGCCTCGTGGCAGGGACGGGAATAAAGAATCCATTAAAATAACAAAGCACAAAGCGAACACGGGAGGGAGAGAGGGAGAGAGGCGCACAAACAATAGTCAAATTGGATTTGAGATAGCAGCGGGCACGTGGGCAGCAGGGCTTGGGTGCAGGCAGGGGGAAGAGAGGGTGCTGATCAGGGGAGATTCAAGCAGGAACAGCCCTGCTAAGGTGGCCATTGGGCCAGGCTTCAAGATGGGGGGGGACGGGACAGACCATGTGAGCCCTTCAGGGAGATGGAGCCGTCTCTTTGATCTATAATTATATTTGTATGTATAATTGTGTTACTTATCCTGAGCCTTTGGAAAAGAAAGAAAAAAAACCGACAGGCTCTCCTTTTTATGTGCAATTCTCCCCCTCTCCATCTCTGTTTAAAAAGGGAAAGAAAATCTGTTCGCATCCCCCAGCCCCACCCCCCAAAAAAAAATCTTGAAATGATTAAGAAGCTAACCTCCAATTACAAGGAGACACACATCCACAGATGCTAAATCCTCCCCATTCACCTGCTTGCAGCTTCATCCCAAAAGGTGGCTAACAACAACAAAAAAACGGTTCTCGGGCTCTGCTTTTGGTGGGTCTCCAGGGGGTCTCAGCACTTGGCGTGATAGGCGTCAAGGACAGGGTGACCAGATGTTATAACCGCAAAAGAGGACCAGGCACCCCAAAATGTAGGACATCGAAGAAAAATGCAGGACATGATACAATAATAGCTAAAAACACTCACGTATATGGATTTCACATGGTTAATTTAAAGACTGTATTACTTATTAAATTTTAAACTATATTACATATAATTTATTACATGTAATTTATTAATTACAAGAAGGCTGTGCGGGGCCCGCAGGGGCTGCTAACAGGGAAAAGGAGGATATTAAAGTTCTTTTCCAGGACACGAGGCAAAAAAGAGGACATGTCCTGGAAAAAGAGGATGTCTGGTCTCCCTGATCAAGGATGTCTTTGCCGGATCCTGGGGATATGCAGACAAACACCCCCAAGGGGGCACTCTTGCGGCACTTGCACGCCACTTGCTAATGAACCACAGTCGCAGGAAGCGCCTAATTAAAAAGGTTCTTTGATTGTACTGATTTAGAAACATCGCGTCTCTAAACGTCAACAAAATGTTGGTAGTCCGGTTGATTCATTAGGAAAAGCCAAAAACAAAGCTCAGGTAGAATTGTTCCAGTTAGTTAGGCCTAAAGAAAAAGTGTCACAAAGTTCAGAGCAAACTTTTAAGTTTCCCAGAATGCTTTCTTCAGGCTGGAAGTTGAGCAAAAACAAGGCATTAGAGCTGGTCCTAGGAGAAATTGCTCCCTGGGCAAAGCATGCCTTTGGTGCTACTACCCCCCCCCCCCGGTCCAGTGCAGTTTGGCACCCTCTAAAGTTGTGTGGTTTGTGCAAGATTGGAAAACTGCACAACAGGGCCTTTTAAGACTCTGACAAGCTTGGAGGCAGAATTCTAATTTTATGAATTAAACTCCTAAATTTGTTCTGAGCTTTTACTCACAGACATTGCTGGAAAAGCCTGAAAGCTGTAGGGTCTGTTACACTGCTAGGCAGAGCTGGCGGGGGGGGGGGGGGAGGAGAAAGACAATTGCCACAGGCCCTACACATGGCAAGTGGCCCATACGTGTTTGAAATGATCGGCTCAGCATATTATGTGCATATCTAGCTTTTTCAGCAATGTCTGTGAAAAAAAGACCACGAAACAAATTGCCTGTCATTTGCTGTTTTTCTTCAGTACTGCTCCCAATGGAGCCTTCCCTGTTGTAGCATCTTCTTCCCGCTTTCCAGGTTTTTCCTTCCATTTCTTTTTTAACCTGGTTCCAGCTATCCGGTAGATTTGCCAGTCTCCAGGAATCAGTATCACTCTCCAGGATACTAAAACAGAGCCTCCCGGAATTTCCAATGCTACATCCTGTTGAGAAGGAAAACAAAACAAAAAAAACCTCTAGGACTTGCTTCAATCAGAATTAGCAGCCCTGTGTCCCAGATGAAGAGTAGGCCCAAGCTGAGAAAGAACAACCTGTTGAGAGATGTAGATTCATTCTATTACAGCAGAGGACCAGATGAATCAAGAACATCCCTCTCAGGTTCAGGTTTTGTTTAATTTTCCCTTTCACAACGTGGATGGCATATTTGTGAAAGTGCCTTCTAAAAAACTGTCTGGGGCTCAAAATGGGAAGCTACAGGCCCAACTGCAGAAAGATGCTGGCGCTGACTGCAGAAGTTCCTTTGACCGGCTGAGGCTGGGATAATGAGCATGTGATCCAGTTTCCATGAACTGAGAAGACGGCAAGAGCTCTGTCTCTGTCCAGAGATCTAATGGAAGCTTGACAGAGGAGGAACCCTACAGATCATACCTATCAATAGCACAGTGAACCAGCAATTTAACAGCCTTAACAGGGAAGAAGAGGTGTTTGGTAATGTCGTTAAATCCAAATGTATTTAAGTCCACTGTCCACAGAGATGCGCATGTGCAAAACATACGTCTAGTTTTCAATGAAGCAGAAAACGTCAATTGTTTCTAAAGTCTGTTCAATTGGAGGTTTACCGTACTACTGATCCTGCATTATAGCCAAAGATAATGCAATCTGCATTCGTCAATGTTGTTGTTTCCAATGGGTCAAGTGAAATTGAGAACATGGCTTCTCCTCTGGATGAAAACAAACATAATTTCTCAGAAACTTCTTCTGAAAGTTTGATCAGGGGTGGGCAAACCCCAGCTCGTGGGCCATTTGCAGCCCTCAGGGACCCCCAATCTGACCCACAGGGAGCCCCCAGTCTCAAGTGAGCCTCTGGCCCATTGGAGACTGTTGGAGCCTGCAACTGCTGGTCGCAACCGCCAGACATGAGCTGCACGCTGACTTAGAGCAAGGCCTTTTATAGTCCCCATGTGTTTTCTGCTTTTCCCTGGGCATTATTTTAACCCCACCCCATTGCCTCTAAATAGCTTGTGTCTCCATGTGTTTCTGGCTTGCTCTGGATGTTTTCACTGTGTAAGAGGTGTGTGGCAAACAGTTCATAGTTCTCATATGGTTCTACATGCCTGTATTATAGTTCTCATGTGTATTACAAATAAGCTCAGTAAAATTCATTCATTCATAAAAGTTCAGTCTCTAATGTATTCATTTATGTAAATTTATTCAAATTTGAAATGTAAATTCTTTTTTTCCTGGCCCCCGACACAGTGTCAGAGAGATAATGTGTCCCTCCTTGCAAAATGTTTGTCCACCCCTGTTTTAGATGATAGTAAGAAGCTGAGAAGGCACTGGCTTGTCTATTCTACCAATATGGTGTTTTGTGTGGGATTTTTTGGGGGAGGAGGGTTGTCTTTTGCCACACTGTCAGTGATACTGCCAGTCCTTCACTGGGCAGTACTAAGGATTAGCGTACTAAGGAAACACTTGAATGACATTCTAAAACAGCATGAAAAGTGAATTTGGGCTTAGACTGAACAAGTGTATTGATGTGGAACACGAGCAGATTGTAAACAAAGAAATTCAGCACGGGAGGAGTGTGCTTGATTCTTACACTTGTTACTGATGGTTATTACACCGTTTCTGGGAGCACACAACTTGGCATTTTGGGGGTCTTCAGACAAGCTCTTCACAGACAGCAATGGAAATTTTCTGGGGCTCGTACAGTTGCTTAGCAAGCTGGATGAAGGAGTGTGAGAGTATCTGAAGTGCACATTTTCCAAAGAATACAATGCTCACTACTGCAGGAAAACCATTCAGAATGAACAGTGTGTCCTTATGGTCAACAGTGTGTCAGAAAACACACAGAACATCTTGGACAAAGCATGATTCTGACATACTGAATTGAACGCCTGATGTAAGTCACTCTAAGAAGATGCAATTTACAGTGAGATCTATTTATTGATGAGGATGGAGCTAAGATTTGTGTAAAACAGCATTACCTAGGCTTCAAGACAGTTCATGAATCAACTGGAGAAGGCTTTAAACCACTGGTTTTCAAACTAGGATGTCACGACGCCCCAGCCTCAGGGCCGTGGCCTCTGCCCTCTTAAGGGGCAAGGAAGGGGAAAATGGAACAAAGCAATTGCCTGGATTGCACCACTTTCGAGGGGTGCAAGGGCTTTCCTACACTTACCAGAGGCTGCAGTAGGCTCCTGGGGTGGGGGGGAGACCCACTTGAGCCTCCGCAGGGCACCCCAAAGCGAGTAGACAATCAAAATAACAAACGTGACCCAGTTCTGGTTTTTATATATTTATTATTTATTTTATTTATTTATATCCCGCCTTTCTCCTCCAGGGACCCAAGGAGGCTTACAATAATTAAAACACACATTAAAAACATAATTTAAAACTAGGTAAAAACATATTAACAACAGGCATCTTTAAAAAAAACAGCAAGCAGATAAAAAGTTTAAATGCACCTGTAACCAGGTGTTAAAAGGTAGAAAATGTTGTTAAAAAGGCCAGTCACAAAACCAGAAGTGGGTCACAATCAATATTTTGACAGTTTGTGCACTTTAGGGGAGCCCTGCAGAGGCTCGTGCAGGGCTACCTGCACTCCTAGGAGCACCCCCTGCTGCACCCCCAGGAGCCTTTGCACCATTCCCCCCTCCCTGTCCCTTAAGAGGGCTTTGCTCCATTCCCCTCTCCCCTACAAAAACTTACAGCAGGGTTCACACTCCCAGAGAATTTGAGAACCACTGCTTTAAACTCTTGAGAACACTGATGGGAAACAACTTTAGCATTAAGGACTGTCATGGCCAAGGTATTGACAGTGGTACCAACATCCAGGAACAAAAGAAGATGCCCAGGCAGGACTACTTGGGTCAAACCAACCAAGATTCATTCGTACCCTGTGGCTGTCACTCTCTTAATCTGGTCATTTCAAATGCAACTCTTAACTAAAATAATAATAATAATAATAATAATAATAATAATAATAATAATAATAATAATAAACTTTATTTCTATCCCACCCTTCTCCCTAAAGGGACCCAGGGCGGCTTACAACATATAAAAACAGATTAAAACATAATTTCACCAACAGATAAAAACATATTAAAAACACATTAACAGAAACCATAAAAACAGTAGTCAGATAAAAGTCAGAATAAAAAAGAGCATAAAACAGCAGTTCAAAGAGGAATCAGGACTATAAAAAAGCAACTATAAGATGTATAAAAGATGTTAAAAAGGCCATGAAGTCAGAAGGCTTGTTTAAACAGAAGGGTCTTCAGGCCTCACCGAAAAGTCTCAAGAGAGGGAGCCATTCTCAAGTCAAGGGGAAGGGAGTTCCATAACGTTGGTGCCACTACTGAGAAGGCCCTGTTTCTTGCCGCCGCCCCACATACCTCCTTAGGTGGCAGCACTTGTAAAAAGGCCTTCTCTGATGACCTGAGAGGACGAGCCGGATTGTACAGGAGTAGGCGATCTCTAAGATACCCTGGCCCAGAGCATAAAAGGAATTAGTGCATTTTTTATGCTATTTTCTGCCTCTTTTCAGGAATGGCAGGTATTATAATACAATGCGTCCAGCCTTTCTGTGAAGCCAGAAAGTGGCACTCACTGGGAAAGTTGCATAGATAATGTGAAGCCCATTCCATACCAACTAAAAGAAGTGTATGTATGCTGCATTGATGCAAGTTGCAGGGTCATCTCAAGCAGATGCAGGTCTTCGCCATGAAACACAGTGCCTAGCAGACTTCCAGTTGGCAACCTTCAGTCTCGAAAAGCTATGGTATTGCGCTCTGAATGGTGGTTCTGGAACAGCATCTAGTGTGGCTGAAAAGGCTGATTCAGGAGTGACAATCCCTTCCACACTGGGAGCAAGTGCAATCTGTCCCTGGTCTGTCTCCCTGGCTATGGGCCTTCCTTCTTTGCCTAATGGGTAGACTTCAAGTTCTCTATATCAGTCATAGTATGGTACAACTTTCTGTGTACAGCTATCAATGCCTTACAACTGACATTATAACTGCTACTTCCTTTGTGAAGAAGTACATAGAGTTTATCATGTCATACAGGGACAGCAGTTATGCAGTGATGGTTGTTACCGCAAAGGAATTGGCAGAAGCTTTTGATGCTGATGCTCCTTTCAATGGGCTCCCACATAAGCACCATAAGAAGAGGAGTTTGAATAGGAGGGTCAGATGAGGAATGCAGCAGTCCAGAAGAAACCTTCAAATGGGTTCTACACTGTTATAGACCATTTTTCAACTGAAGAGCAATTTAAGCAGCTTGACAGTCCAATCCTAACCAATCTTCCAGCACCAATGCAGCCCCGAGGTAAGGGAACAAGCATTCCCTTACCTTGAGAAGAGCTCTATTACTGCTCCCCACCACAGAATGCAGGTCCACACTCCTTTAGCATCAGTGTTGGAAAGTTGGATAATCGTTGGCTGTGAACTAAACAGGAATTCCTGTATAACTTGTACAGGGGGTTCTTGTACAGCTTTGAAAGGTTACTGCATGGTATGTTTGCCACCCACTGTATGGATCTACACAGAACCCTCTTCGATAGTGACCACTCTGACTTTGATGGTGTAGATCTTTGTGGGCCACCCCCATTACATCCTGCTTCCTTGAAATGGCTCACCACAAGACATCTGGCAATACATGCACGATACCAAAATGAGTGCTGTCTTTCCAAACATCTGGGTAGCATGACAAATTCACCTTGCACAGCCAGCCTGGTCACCCCCTTCCCCCAAGCTCAACCTGCCTGACACAAATCTGCCTGGAGCTCAGCCAGCCTGGCACTTTGGGCAGCTATCCAGCTCACCCAACCCCAAGGCCAGTCCATGACCAGACCCCCTCTCCCAGTCTGTAACAGCCAAGTGCAGGAAGTGTTAAGTAGACTTGCAGTACAATCCTATGCAGGTTTCCTCAGGAGTCCCAATGAGGTAAAGCAGACTCACTCACACCCTGCACATGCCTGATCTTGTCTGATCTCAGAAGTTAAGCAGGGTCAGGCCTGGTTAGTACTTGGATGGGAGACCACCTGGGAATACCAGGTGCTGTAGGCTTATACCATAGTCTTTCGAGACTGAAGGTTGCCAACCATTGACAAGTGTGTATTTGACTATATAGCCTTAATTAGAGCAAACTGCTGGGTTCGAAATGAACAACTGAGAAACAACTGCAGCTTCTTCATGTTTTTGAACGCATAAGATCTAATAGGATTTTTGATTATATAAGGCAGGGTAGCTCTGCCCCTCATGCTTGAACTGCTAGCCTGTGTGTTATAGCAGTTAGAGATCAAAATAGGGATCTTCCCTGCCCCTGAACACACATGCCCAAATTTGACTCAGGATAGTAGTAGAATTTACATTTTTTTAGGGAACTGAATCCTGTCAGGAAGCACCCTCATTGCATCTAGTCCAAATATTCCTTTCTCAGAGTCAAAACTGGTTCTGCAAACTAGCAGCAGAAACCAGCTGTGGACAGGACTGATTGGTTAGTGCTCCATAATGTCACCCACCAAGAAACCTTTCTCACCCATAACACTTTTAAAAAAGACACTTCTAGGCTATTTTAATTAACAAGTTAACAGTTGAACCGATACACAATTTTTAAAAGCAAAAGTGGGTTAGGTAGCAGACCTGAGAAGGAGTAAGTCAAGATAGCTGTGTTAACATTTGACTCTTTAGTATGTACAGCTATCATTCAAAGTTACAAGGCAGAAGGAAGCTGTTTATCCTCCAGTACTATTCATATGAACATTCCATGGTCACTCCTGGAGGCTGTGGTGGGATTTAGACTACAAAGGAAGTTGCCATCTATTGGGCCAGACCATTATTAGTTCATATTCTACACTGACTGGCAGCAACTCTCCAGGATTTCATATAGAGGTCTTTCCCAGGCATACCTGAAGATGCCACGGATTGAATCCAGGATCACCTGTATGCAGAGCAGATGCCCTATCACTGAACTGCCTTTCCCCAAGAAAAAGGCAAAGAAGGTGGTCTTTTATAAATAGGCAAGGTCCAAATTAGTAACTGTTTGCACAAATCCATGGCAAACCCATGTGGGCCACCCAGTATAGATTCCATAAGAAGCTGCAGCCAATTCCCACTCCCTGACAAGTGCACTAGGATGATGCATACATTTGCAAACACATGCCTGTCATGTTCACACATTGCATTGTTACATGTGCACATAAAGTATGTTCCACGTACACTTTAAAAATGAAACATGTGAATTTTCTCCAAGGGTTGCTTTCAGTCTTTTTAATATGCCTGTCTTTAAAAAGACAAGAGTCAAATAGGGAGTGGGGGGTGAACAACACTACAGAATTTCCAAACCGGCACACATAGATCTTGTAGATCTCAAGTCAGGATCCACTCAACTACACCTTTATTACAGTCTACTGTTCTGGGTCACTCACCAGCCTGCAGCTCAGCCGTCAGCCATTTTTAAATCTAGTCCAGCAGCTCTAGGATTGAAACAAATATAAGAAATTACTCAAATATTCACTGATGGTCTCAGACTCATAAACACACATTTTAGAGTCACACCCCATTCCCAATTTAATTTGACTCAAGTGTCAACTTTCATAAGTGTGCACAAGAAACCTTTGTCATCAGATATCTCTCACCTGTTTTAATGAGTTTGTTTTAAAAGGAACTTTACAATTCCTTTTAAACTTACCTGTAACTAATTCATATCTACTTTGTAATTATTAATCACACCAGAGCACAGGGTATTTGGATAAACCCGTGATCTTAAATACATGCAAAATTCAAAGGCAGACTAGGGGGACTATGGCTGTAGTCCTCCACCCAGCTAGGCTGCTTAAATCCCATAAACTTCAGTGGAATTTAAACAGGCTGTGTGCAGGATTGCAGCCTACACAATTAAAAGAATCATAATACATTTGAACAATTAAAACTAATGGCAAATCATATGTCAAACGAGTCAAGCAAATGAACATAGACAATTGAATATGCCGAACAGACAAATATTTAATATCAAAAACATTCACCCTAATGACTACGGAATTGAAGCAATGTCTAATATAGAACCAATCACACAAATTTATATTGAATAGCAGATTAATTAAACAAATTACACTAATGAATATCACTTACTCAGCTAATGAATAGAGAATTCCAGGCAGAGTCAAAAATGGAAGTCAATGGGGTTTAATCACAAAATTCCACCTGGAGTGGTTTTTTACATCATTGCAACCCTGAGATGGGGAACGAACACCTGGTGGAATTCTCCCAGCTATGCAACTCCAAAAAGACATGGGAGCGATCTCACACTCTGGGGTAGAGATAGGTGAAACTTCTCCTTCCCTGCTGAATTTGTAACTAAGCTTGGCAAAGAAATATTCCCCACCCCCAAAATTTCATTAGGAAATTGGTAACATTATTTATGTTTAGTCCAACTGGGCTTCGTAATGCCCCTGCTGACATCAGAAGCATTGCAGGATCCAATCTGTCTTCCCATCCTCCTATCCATTTACCTTGGTTCTGCTCTTATGCCAGATGAAAGGGATGGAAGTTCCTTCTCCCTGCCCTCTCTAGTTCCTGGTGCACTGGTTCAGCGGTTAGCCAGGCACAGTAGCTCTGGGAAGTTTACCTTTCCAGGGCTAGTGACACCCATTGGGCATCCTAGAGCAGTGGTTCCCAAACATTTTAGAGGCCCTTGATCGAAAACATCTATCTCTCTATATTTGCACGTTTGCAAACTGTAGGTGCTCAGTTCCGTGCAAACCCCAGCAGCTGAACTCTTTGTAAGGCAATTAGCCACTATCCAATTTCTGAATAGCCTCAGGGCTTGAGGCAATGAGTTATCAGAGCTTTCCATCACCCGTGTTTTCATTGGAGGCTCTGCTTGACCCTTCGAGACCCACCAAAAATTGGCTTGCAGCCCACCAGTGAGTCCTGACCCACAGTTTGGGAACCACTCCTTCGGAGGCTTGCAACAACCTCTGAACCCTGAAGTGAGTGACTGGTGATGTCATGGAGTGACGTGTTTTGCATCACCACCACTCACTTCTGGGTTTTGAGGGCATCGCTGCCCCCTGAAACTTGAGGAACCGCTGACATAAACTCTAGTTTGTCAGGGGTGTGTGCCTTCACTTTCCTCACACCGCTGTGCTTGGGTGACCCCATGGCTTCAGTTTGACCTTCAGAGATACGTATCCTCTCTGAGTGCTTTACCCTAACCTGAGAATCTACCCTTTATCCCTCACTGGGCGAAAAATCAATACCATGTGGGGTCACCAGCCAGGCAAAGAGGCCTGTATCTCTCTACTATGTCTTACAACCCTCATCCTCCCTCCCTCCCCTTTCCTGCTCTGCAGAGTCCTTTGGGAAGCTCCGCTGAATGAATCTGCCTCCAACACAAGCTCATTTCTCTCTCTCAGAGCTGGTGGCAGCTCAGGAATGAAGCGCAATCGCCTAGCAAGGACAGACTCATCAAAACTACCATAATACGGACAGGGGAAAGCGAGAAAGGGGAGGGGGGAAATCAAAGAAATATTAGTGCTATATAATAGCCAATACTCCATGTGAGCCAGGGAGGGCGACTTTATGAGCTCCCTACTGCAGTGGAAAAAACAACTAGAGGCAGGTGCGCAGGAGGAATGCCACATCTCCATCTTCCCAATGAGACAGGAAACTGAGTCCCTCATTACTCGGGGATCATCAGAGACACTCTGGTTCTTATTGCTAGAGTCAGGGCAGTTAGCTCTCTGAATAAAAGCAGGACAAGTGGAGAAAGGATGGCAGGCTACTGAGATTCCTTCTGTGGAGGGGGTAGTGGGAACCAGGGCTTTTTTTCTAATGGAACGCGGGGGGACGGAGTTCCGGCACCTTTTTGCAGGGGCCCCTCCCCTTTGGAGGCATTCCGGGAGGGAGCAAAATAGAGGAATTCGCTGGGTGGGTGCTGGGGGGTGCAGGGTGGGCGGGCGCCTGGCCCCTGCCTGACCGCACAATGACCCCCTCCTGCCCCCATCTCCAAGCTCTCGCCTGAGCCCAGCCTGCCTCCCCTCCCCCCGCGCTCTGCTTCCCAGCGCAGCTTCCAAGCCGGTGGAGGGCGCGGGGGACAGGCGCCAACGCCGAGGAGGAGGACGGACAGCCAGCCAGGGAGATGGGCTGCGGCACCCACGGAACGCCCAGGTACTGGCTTGGCGGAGGAGGAGGAGGGGAAGGAAGCTGGCTGGTGCAGCCCCGGGCCAATCTGCAGCACGAGCCTAGGCATGTCTACTCAGAAGTATGTCTCATTGTGCTCAATGGGGCTTGCTCCTGGGAAAGGTTGCATAGCCTTGCAGCCTGAGAGCCCAAGCATGTCTACTCAGAAGTAAGTTCCATTGTGTCCAAGGGGGTTACTCCCAGGAAAGTGTCATAGCCTTGCAGCCTGGCAGAGGAAGGGCTCTGTGGCTGCAGTCCTCTCCACACTTTCCTAGGAGGAAGCCCCACTGCCTCTAGTGGGACTGACTTCTGAGTAGACAGGCAGAGGAGGGGCTCTGAGGCTGCCATCCTATCCACAGTAAGCCCCATTCACTAAAATGGACTTCTGAGCCTATGAGCCTACATAGGATTGGGCTCCTAGGCTGCAATCCTAGGCACTTTCCTGGGAGTAAGCTCCATTGACTAGAACGAGAGTTACTTCAGAGTAGACATACCTAGGATTGGGCTCTTAATCCTGGCAGAGATATATATCTGCACCCGTTTTCACATGCTAAGGGCAGGTGAAAAGGGATTCTACGTGTGTACAACGTGCTGTCCAGCCTTGCCAGAGATCCTCCTCAGCCTTCCCCCACAAGCATGCCCTCTGCCAGCCAGCGTTTGCAGCTCCTCTCCAGCAATGCACAGCAGCTGCTCAGGGCAGAGAGAACATACAATTGCATGCCAAGCGCCTTCCCAAAGACACAGAGTATTCTGATACCTGAATTAAATCATATTTAATGGCTTGTTTGCAAACGTAGCTGTTTTTGTGTGCACCTAAGGACCCCTCTCATGTAAGAATTCCTTTTTTGTTCTTACTCCCACAGTTGCTTAGAGTAATTTTATTACATGGAACTCATGTAAGCCATTTTCTGGAATCCATTTACTGCTTCCTCTCCTCGAAGTAGTGCCACCCTACATACTACATGCTACAAGTGCACCTGTACAGTATTTTTCCCCATGTGTAGAAAAAATAGCTAGGGGGAAGGGGATGTGGAGATTGACAGCCCAATCCTATGCATGTCTACTCAGAAGTAAGTTCATCTTTAGGGGGGAAGCACATAAAAAAATATTTTATTTCTCCAATAAAAAATTGTTCAAAAATAAATAAATAAATAAATAAATAAATAAAAGATTGACAAGTTGTGAGTTCCTGCACCTTTTTATTTACAAAAAAAGCTCTGGTGGGAACACCAGATGTCACACTGGTTTTAAAAAAAAATTTCTAAAATGGAAATTGCTAGGGCAGCTAGGCCACAAGCCTGCCTGGAAGCTACGAGCCCAGACCTGAAAGCAGTGTATGGGCAACCTCACACAGAAGCCACATTTATGTCTGTAGGCTGTTGAAAGGTCAGAGGCCTGCTAACGTTAACATTTAATGTTAGCATTCAAAAGATACAGGAGTCCTCCTTCGCATCTGGCCACCTCAACAATGCTATGAGGGCAAAGAGATTAACATTAGCCTGATCATTTGTGTTCAAGCCACTCTCAACCCTGGGAGAGGACAAGAAGCGTTAAGAGTCACGCCAAGGCGGTTTCCAGCTAACCTAAAATTCTATGTCTGTGTTTACATGCAATCAAAGGCAGGTTATTCCATAGATTTGCCAGCATGCCAGGCAAAAACAGAACTACTGAAAATCTCCACTTTCATTTGTTTTGTAGCTCTCAGTACTGTAGAGATAAATCTGCTTCTCCATGACCAGATATTAAAATATTCCAGGTCACTCATCAGTATACAGTGAGGAAGGCTGTAGTGGCAAGACAAAATGCCAATTTACATCCGAAGATTCATGCTGACATTTAGGACATGCTATACTGTTAAGGCCATCATTAGAACCGATGTGCTTAACTTTTCTCTAGTCAACAGAAGCAGCACAGGGGTCCGAGTAGATGTTCGATCCAGATTGGGGCTATGGGGGAGAGAACAGACAGACTTTAGCGCTTTGCTCCACACTGGTTCCAATCTTGATGTCCCCAAGCATTACCAGTTCTGATTGAGGCTTTTCCTGGCAATCTCCCCCACCCCCACTCGATGCAGGCTGCAATCCTCACCACACTTTCCTGAGAGTAAGCCCCACTGAACAAAATAGGACTTACTTCTGAGTAGACCTAGTTGGGATTGTGCCCGTAACGTTAGAAGCTCCTATGGGCCCTAACACCACCTCCAGGATTACTTTCAGTAGCCACTTGGGCTGGCCCAAGGTCTCCCAAAGCCCAGGGGGGCATGCCAAATGCTACCCCCCTTTGCTAGTGATGGGCTAGTGATGGGCTAGTGATGGGCTCTCCTTTCCTCCATGTTTCTGCTTTGTCCCCTTCTTCTATCTCCAATCCAGAGAGTGAAGAGAGGAGGATCAGTTGAAGCAAGCAAATGGATGGAAGTGGGTGCCCCCTGCCAGTTTGCGGCCTGAGACAACCACTTCAATTGGCCTCATGGATGACAGGGGCTTCACTCTCAGGGGAAAGCGCAGCTGGCGGGCACACCCAGACGGAAGCGATGGTGGACGTTTCCATGCCACAGCTGCATTCTGAATTAGGCCTCTTAATGGTTCGCATTAGGCACAGAAAAGTGAAGCACATGACATGCTTAACATGCAGTTTAGTCCCTAAAACTGCATACCCTTTCTGGGCACTTCTTCATAATGTCCAACTTCATCCATAATCCCTCCTGGAGCAGAAAAAATAAATGCCCTATGGGGAGAGATGGGAGATGGGTACGGCACTTCTCATTTTGGTTAAAAAAATATTACGATAAATAAATAATTATAATGTCAATTTTGAATCAAAACACCGCTTTCTGCACTTCTAACTTTGGAAAATACCAAAATCTGTAAAAATAAAATAAAATAAACAAAACTGTCTTCTCCCACCGCTACCTGTGGGAGAATTGACCAATCACCCTTGAATCTCACTCAGCACCATACCTGAAAACATTTTCTCTCTGGGTCAGGCAGCCGATTGGCCACAAGCAAGGAGCAACTACCACAGGTGCAGGGAATGGGGGCAGGGAGAGAAAAGCTGACTTGCACAGGCAGGGTGGATCATGTGCTCAGGGATTCAGTATCAGGAGTTGTGATCAATGCCCAGAAAGACACATCTTCCCTCCACCTCCGTCTCATCCGTCACCCCGACTCATCAATGGAAATAAATCCTGTTAATTCACTGTTTAATTATTGCCTGCTGCTTTATTGTTGTCTGTATTAGTGCATATGAATTTTTTATTATTGCAAGACAGAAAACAAGCCTCCAAAATTTATAGCATGGAGAACCCATTCTGGAGCAAGCAAAATTAAACAACAGTGGGGACAATCAGTGATTCGTTACAGGAAGAGAAGAAATAAATAGTCATGAAACGGAACCTGATGGCACATAGGATGAGATATATCAGCGGAGACTCTAAAATGCCAGAAACTTGTTTATGGAGATAGAAGACACACAGACTTTTTTTTGCATTTTGAGGCATCTATGGCAGACTGCTCAACTGTGACTACAGTATCCAACAGAGGTTTTTGCACTTTCATTCATCAGGAAAGCCTTTCCGCATTTAACTTGTCTGCTATAAAAACCAGGCACATTTGTTACTGAACCCATGCATGTTGCAGAAGATTCTGCAAGGTCAGCTCTACCCATGAAACAGAGATGGGAACCTGAGTCAGGTGACTCCAGTCCAAGTCGCAAAAACAGGAAAGCAGGCGTCACCGAATCAGTGGCAGTGACCACCCCTGGCAACTGGAGCAGCTGCAAATTGAGCATGAAGAAGCTATTGCTTTTAGGTGGCTAAACACAGCCTTGGTGAACACCTCCACCATCACCCCCTGGTTATTGTGTTCCATAAAAGTGTCTTCTATGCCCACATTGGTTCATTTAATTCAGTCTAGAACATCCAGAATCTTCTTTGTATGGAAGGTTCTATCCTAAATACATTTGCGATGCAACCATAGACCACCAGGAACCCAAGAGATTCCAAACCAGCTTCCCTAATCAACACAAGCAAGTCTCCACCGGCCCAGAATCCTCCAAACCCAACTTCTCAGAAGCACAAGCCAGCTCCTTTGAGGCCTCTACCAGTTTTACTGCAATTCCACAGGGACCCACAGCAGTGACCACCCAAAACAAGAGCCCTTCGGAGCAGATGAGAGGCATCAAAACAGGAAGAGCATTCCTCTCATGACAGAGTGGAGCTTGAGTGTCTCCATTCCCTCTAAAGATAGCCAAAACATGGTGAGGAATAAGGCATCACATTTCTGATTTTTTATTCCCCCTCCCGGCAAAGAGAACCATGGCGCAGTGAGAAGGATGGGGTTAGCCCTCCCCCCATACCTATGAAAGTCACTCTCCAACTGTTGTTTGCCCCAGAAAGGAAGCATTATTAGCACCCAAGCATGGTGGGTAAGTGAATCTTCCAATGGAAAAACAGTATTTAGGAAAGGGTTAAACCCTCCCCGTGCCACAGTCCCAATCCAGATCAAACCCTCCCTCTCTCAGGTAGTAGAGGTGGTGTTAGTATTAAAAGATAGAGCTACAACACCGTACTCATCCACTCTACTTTGATTATCAGTTCCTCACCTTTAAACCATCTAGTATTTCAACCCCAATTCTTGTGAAGCAAACTTAACGCAAGTGTGGAAACATAACAAGGGTGAATACCAATTGAAACAAATCCAAACACTTCCAGGTCATAGTCATACTAACTTAGAGGAGAACAGCAGCCTCATCCTATGTATGCCTACTCAGAGTAAGCCCATCTTTTTCAGGGGGCTTACTTCCCCATAAGCATATATGGGATTGCAGCCTTGGTTCTTACACCAGTCTCCAAAACTAACCTCTCCAGCTTTCCTCCCTCATCAGCGTCTTAGCATCAGCTTCCTGACTACACGCACCCCCTAGTGGACTGTACTAGAAAGCTAGCCAGCATAACATTCCTCTTCCAGGCTAGTGGTATAGCTTATCTGCAGGTGATTCCTATCTTAATGCAAATATGCTTTTCAGCTCTTCAGTGGACTGTCAGCTGGGCCTCTGAATAGGGTTGCCAACTGGTCCCAGCCACAAAACATAACTGAGGGCCCAATCCTATCCAATTTTCCAGTGCTGGTGCAGCCGTGCCAATGGGGCATGCACTGCATCCCGTGGTGGTGGGGCAGTCACAGAAGCCTCCTCAAGGTATGGAAACATTTGTTCCCAAATGCTGCACCGGTGCTGGAAAGTTGAATAGGATTGGGGCCTTAATTTCCTCCCATGACTTTGGCAATGGCTTGATCTCCACCACAAATCAGCTGATGATGCTTTCCACAGCATGGAAATAAGCATTCTCACCTGACAATGCCTGCCAATAAAGCCCCTGTTTAAAGGTGCAGGAGTAAAGCTGAGGGCAACCTGACTGGGTCTGGCACAATCAGGCAAGTGAGA
This sequence comes from Tiliqua scincoides, assembly GCF_035046505.1. Classification (NCBI taxonomy): domain Eukaryota; kingdom Metazoa; phylum Chordata; class Lepidosauria; order Squamata; family Scincidae; genus Tiliqua; species Tiliqua scincoides. The sequence goes on along the minus strand of NC_089822.1, from coordinate 124,811,614 downwards.
GGTTCTAGGATGAGAAAAGTACTCACACTTAACCCTGTCAATGGGAATGAGGATTGCTTCTTTGACAGCTCTAGTTCTCGGGGCTCCAATTACAATTGCTGCACTTAATATCCCAGGACATCCCAACATTTGCTTGGAAATAACTCTCTTTTTGCCCCCCCCCCCAGAATGTACTTCCAAGCTTGCAATCTAAATCATATGTGTTGCTGATATTGCATTATTGTGCACTATTATCCCCTCTTGGCCAGAAGCCATGACAGAGATACCAATCTAGGCAGTAACTGATATTTTTTTCTTGCAAACAGTTTTTTTTCCCCAGAGAACGCACAATAAGTTTGCGTAACGTATTGCCCAATTGAACACTGCTAGATAGCATATGAATATCCTTAAGATTAAGAGCTCTGGATAAGATGGAGCCAAGTGTTTAGGTCAGGTGTCCCCTACAGAGCAAGAACAGAGTGTACTTCCTTCTCTGCTGACTGTTGAATAACAAGGTGTTCCATAGAGCATGTACAGAGTGCATTTCCTTCCGTGCCAAATGTCCTCCACACAACATCACACATCGGGGATGGAGGGCAAGGCTTCCAATCAGGTCACACAATTGCAGAAGAGCAAGGGCTGGAAAAGAATAAAAGTTAGCAACACAACAGGTCCGGCTTTGCCTTCCATCAACTCCTTGTCCGGTGAGGTCAGATAAAATTCTGCCCTCCATCCTTAACCAGGACCATTTCTCTAACTTCAGAGGGTTCTGTCCAACTTGGTAGCAGGTCCCTTCAAGCAAAGAACATTGACACATATGCCATGCATGTTCTGACCCAAATAATTGCTACATATACAGGCATTTTATTTTCACAGCAACATCATTTTGTGCAAGGTAACAAATCACCCCCTCTCTTCAGCATAATGGGAACGAAATGTTTTGGGGGGCCCTCTAAGGCAGATTTAGTTTACCTATCACCACTGCTGCTAAAGCTGCAGCTACCACCTCCACCTCCTCTTCCTTCCTGGCTTCTTCTGTCACAACACAAGGCAGGGAAAGAATAACGGAGAGAACAGAGGCAGAAGTCTCTATTGTATTTCATGAGTTCTTTTAGACTAATCACTTCCCCAAAGCTTTTGGATGAAAATGTCTTAATTGCTAAATTACAGTTACATTGCAATCAATGGGATATGTTTCTTTTCTTGATCCTCCTTGACAGCTCAAGCTGGAGAGCTTCCTAGCTCTAGGGAAGCCTCAGGGTAGCAATGCTTATTGTCAGCTTTATGGAAGGTTGACTCACATAAGCCTTTTTTTGGTACTGAAAAGGCAATCCTGATCATTCTCAGGCTCATGCTTAGATAGACCAATGTAAGGTGTGAACAATCAGAGAACTCCTGCACGACAAGAAGGAAGTCCCATTTTGTTCAATGGGGCTTAGTCCCAGGAAAGTGTATAAAGGATTGCAGCCTTAATGCCTTTAAAAAAAAAACACACAAGGGACTCCAACAAGGTGAGCTGTGTGGTAGTAACTTTTCCAACCAAAGGGCCCAAACCTATCTGACTTCCCAGTGCCAATGCAGCCCTTGAGAAGGCCTCCATGACTCCCCCCCCCCACCAAGGATGCCATGCACACCCTGTTGGCATGGCTGCATCAGCACTGGGAAGATGGATAGGATCAGCAGCAGACGAGTGCCGGGCGAATGGAGCAAATGCCCTGGGCACTGAGCCCGCGCAACGCTAGGACCACACGGGAAGTTTTACTGAGGCTCCTGACGTGATCAGAAACTGCACTTCCAGTTTTCTGGAAGTACAGTTTAAGACCACGGGGATGCCTCAGAACACTTCTCCGGTCAGACTTAGTCGCGTGAGGCTTCATCGCACATAGTGAGTGTTGGGGGGGTGGCATCACATGGGGGACACACCACTGCAGACCTTTGCCCGGGGCGCAGGGTGGGCTGAGTCCGTTACTTGACAGGACTGGGCCCAAAGTCTCCAAATGAGAGCCCAGACTGTCACAATAGTACCTGTTTGCTCTAACAATAGGTTTAGCCAACCACTGGCCCCCAACCTTCCTCTCTCACACCAGCACGCCTTGGCAGAGACTAATTGTTAGGGGAGCTTTAGCAGGAGAGAACAGAGCCCTGCCTGACAGGAAGTTCAGGGCAGGCGGCCTTTACAGGGTAAGCTTTCTTTGGACATGAGACTTGAATTGTCTTTCTCGTGTATTTTCAAACATACAAGCTGAACTGGCATTATGGAGAGGCACAGAAGCAAGCACACAGCAGGCCTTCCTAGTTACTAAGCAGCACTGTCATCCTAGAATCCAGAATAAGCTGCTTCTCCCCAGAAACCTCTTAGCACCTCTGTCAGACCATATACCCTTCTCCCCTAACTAATAAGCAGCTGTAACTCAATGCCTATTGCAGATGCTTAGAATCAAGGGTTTCTGCTACAGCCCATTGCCCATTAATGTCCACTGTCACCTATCAGCCACAAGGCTGGACCAAAGTTGTTTTGCATTAAGAGGACAACAAGGTCCGTGGTAATAGTCCACAGAGTGGGACCTGACACGGCACTGCTTTGGAGAACTTTCATCTAATAGGAAATCACTGTGCGATGAGAATCAAGTTTAATAACCTCTCAGGGATGAGAGGCAGCTGGGGGGGTGCCTGTCAGGGTGGGGGAAGGCTTTCTGAATAAATGGATGTACGGGGATGTCAGGTGTCGGGGAAGCTGTTGAATCAGCCAGCGTCTGAGCTGCCGCATCTCCCATTAATGAAGCACTTCATCACGGTGCAGAGAGAGGAGTCCCAATTCGGGATGATATATTCCCAGCGACGGCCTGGCGCCTGCACAAGCTATGATTCTCCTTCATCTTGAATAATATTTTTGGAGAGGCTGTAAAACATACCGTTCAGAAGTGGTTCCAGGGAGAAAGCAGAGGCATTGCTAGGTTCGTTCACAGCATTAGGAATGGTTGGCAAAAGGAAGCGGGAGGGCCGGCTGAGGGCAACCCTGGAGGGCTGACTGTGAGTTGGGGGCTCAGCCCAAGAAGTGACTTGAAATGCCAATGCGCAGCAGAGGAACATAATTCAAAAAGTAAGTCCAGCGATTCTCCGCCACCACTAGGTAACTGCAGCATGCCCCCAAATTACCTGGGCTTCACCAAGCAGGACATTACCCGCCATGTAATTAGCCTGTGGAACTCCTTGCCACTGGATGTGGTGATGGCGCATGGCCTAAATGCCTTTAAAAGCAGATTTCCAGAAGAAAAGTTCATCCCAGTTGACAAGCCGTGATGGTTATGTGTAACCTCCTGGTTTTAGAAGTCAGCTACCTCAGAATGCCAGATGCAAGGGAGTGGTACCAGGATACGGGTATCTTGTTGTCTTGTGTGCTCCCTGAGGCATCTGGTAGGCCACTGTGAGACATAAGAAGCTGCACTAGAGAGGCCTTCGGTGGGGCTCTTCTTATGACTTCCAGGTCAGTTTATGTGCTCTCTAACCAGTCTTGAGTGCCACACTCATTGTTTAGACTAAGCACTAATCTCAAGGCAGCTATGGGCACCTTTCATGATCCTGTTTCCTAGCACCCTCAAAGAATCCACTAGTAGTAAAGTGAGCAGGTATAAAGATTTTCTTAACATTTTACAGCTAACCATTCTGCCATCACAGAACTCAAGGCAGTGTATATGGGGTTCCCAGACCCATTCAGGCACTGATCCAGGCAAAGTAGCTATATTGCTTCAACCCAGTAGCTCCAAAGGATAATTTTCAGCATTCTCCATACCTCCAGAATCCTTTGAGGGGACATTAAACTGATATATGGTAAATCCTGTACACATTTTTTAGCGCAGATATACCTAGAGTTACCAGCTCAGACTGATGCCATTTCTGGAGATTGATTGTGTTTGTTTGTTCCCCAGCATGATGTAATGGGGGAAAACATCATGGATGTGATGAGAGGTCTGAGAGGTCTGGAGGCTTCTGAGGTCCTGAGAAAATCTCCACAGTGGCTTTCAGTAGTCACCTAGAGCTTGGTATTGATTCCTAGAGACTCTAGGTCAATCCTGGATGGTTGGCAACCTTCCTGAAGAGGGGAATCAGATGCTGGGCAAGTTTGAGGCTCATGTAATTGCTTCAGCTTTTGCAGCAGACCACAGAGAGGACGCTTTGTCCTTGCTTTCAATCAGAGGGATGCTGAAAACCCATCTTATGAAGATAGACACTTGCCAATATTGTCTATATTAACATCCCTAGGCATAATCCACAAGGAACAGCTCAAGACACAAATAAAAGCTATGTGATAGAACTGCCCATCATGATAGTTTATTAATGCTTGCGTTCACATCTCGTATTGTTTATTGGCTCCATTATCATATAGAGACTCCCATATCAGAAATTCTTAAAAAGGATACAGGTGTCTACACAGATACTTTATGGTAGGTATAAACAGACAGCTCCCGTGAGGCCAAATCCAGCTCTCAAGTATTTGACTCTCAGAATGGCCCCTGATCCCAAGGACCTGCTCTGTTTATCACACACCTCAGATCAGGCACTTCCTAAACTAAAGGGAAAACTACATGCTACATTAAACCCATAATTTGACCCTGTATTTCTTGCATTTTGTAAATGAAATAGCAGCCATGGAAGGGAGCTATCAGATTTGGCACTATGGTGTGGAACAGGAGGGTGGCTTTCACAATCTCTCACCGTGGTCCCAATTTGAACACAGAGAGAGAGGGAGAGGGAGAGAGAGAGAGAGAGAGAGAGCTGCTGCTTCCCACAGGTCTAACTGAGGACCCATGCACTCCTGAGGCCCCATTCAGCTGACCTCCTGAAGCTTCCCAGTCCTCATGAAAGAGGACCCATGTTTCCCACAGGTCAAGGGCTAGCTGAGGACTCGTACACTCCTGAGGCTCCATTCAGCTGACTTCCTGAAGCCTCCCAGTATGAGTGCCACACAAGTTGCTGCTGTCTCCTACCATCCATTTGAGGATGGGCTTCCTCAGAGGTCCCTGAGATGATGTAGGGGCCTCTAGAAAGCCCATTTTCAAATGCAAAAAGCTAGAGAAAATGAGCAGCAACGCTAAAGAAGCAGGGGTCCAACTCACCCATTTTGCTTTTCAGGTTTCCCAGGAGACACTCTAGGCCAATGATTTTCAACCTTTTTCATGTCACAGCACACTAGCAAGGCACTAAAATGGTCAAGGCACACCATCAGCTTTTTGACAACTGACAAGGCACACTGTGCTATCAATGGGGGCTCACATCCCCCAATGGTCCTATTGATAAATGACTCTCTCCCAAATTTGTGGCACACCAGTGTGCCATGGCACAGTGGTTGAAAAAGGCTACTCTAGGCCACTCTTCTCTTCTCATTTCCTCTTTTGGTGGGTGGGCTGCAGTGTTTGCACCCACCACCATTACCTATCTGCCACATGAAGTGACTGCTTCGCCAGGTCTCAAAGGGGGGGGGGGAGAACAGATCTGACATATTGGCAATAGCTTTCCCTGGTTGAGGCTTCTCCTCAGTCCTTCTTGGAGCTGCCAGGAATTGAACCGGGGATCTTCTGCATGCAAAGCAGATGGTCTGTCACTGAGCAAAAACCATATCACTAGAGTTTAAGAGAGCCCAGGTTCCTGGGTATTTGAAATATTTACTTAACCTTGCAAACTAAAAAAAATTGAGGTTTCTTTAAAAAAAAGTGGATGCTAGCACTAAAAATTTTTTAAATACAGTAGCTTTCCAAACTATGATGATGATGATACATTTATCATATATGACACTTCTTTTATGCAAAGTGTGCCCCTCAACATCCAGCAGAGCAATGCATCAAGTTTGGCAGTTCCCACACACTAAGAACATAAGAAAAGCCCCACTGGATCAGGCCATAGGTCCATCTAGTCCAGCTTCCTGTATCTCACAGCGGCCCACCAAATGCCCCAGGGAGCACACCAGATAACAAGAGACCTCATTCTGGTGCCCTCCCTTGCATCTGGCATTCTAACATAGCCCATTTCTAAAACCAGGAGATTGCACATACACATCATGGCTTGTACCCATAATGGATTTTTCCTCCAGAAACTTGTCCAATTCCCTTTTAAAGGCATCCAGGCCAGATGCTGTCACCACATCCTGCGGCAAGGAGTTCCGCAGACCGACCACATGCTGAGTAAAGAAATATTTTCTTTTGTCTGTCCTAAGCCTCCCAACACTCAATTTTAGTGGATGTCCCCTGGTTCTGGTGTTATGTGAGAGTGTAAAGAGCATCTCTCTAGCCACTTTATCCTTCCCATGCATAATTTTGTCTGTCTTAATCATGTCCCCCCTCAGGTGTCTCTTTTCTAGGCTGAAGAGGCCCAAACGCCGTAGCCTTTCCTCATAAGGAAGGTCCCCAGTCCAGTAATCATCTTAGTTGCTCTCTTTTGCACCTTTTCCATTTCCACTATGTCCTTTTTGAGATATGGTGACCAGAACTTGACACAATACTCCAGGTGTGGCCTTACCATCGATTTGTACAATGGCATTATAATATTAGCCGTTTTGTTCTCAATGCCTTTTCTAATGATCCCAAGCATAGAATTGGCCTTCTTCACTGCCGTCGCACACTGGGTCAACGCTTTCATCGACCTGTCCACCACCACCCCCAAGATCTCTCTCTTGATCTGTCACAGACAGCTCAGAACCCATCAGCCTATGTGTGAAGTTTTGATTTTTTGCCCCAATGTGCATGACTTTACACTTACTTACATTGAAACGCATCTGCCATTTTGCTGCCCATTCTGCCGGTTTGGAGAGATCCTTCTGGAACTCCTCACAATCACATCTGGTCTTCACCACTCAGAAAAGTTTGGTGTTGTCTGCAAACCTTGCCACCTCACTGCTCAACCCTGTCTCCAGGTCATTTATGAAGAGGTTGAAAAGCACCGGTCCCAGGACAGATCCTTGGGGCACACCGCTTTTCACCTCTCTCCATTGTGAAAATTGCCCATTGACACCCACTCTCTATTTCCTGGTCTTCAACCAGGAGATCCACACTGATCAATCTGAACAATCCACACTGATCATTCCATCCCCACTAGCTATTTCGCTTCCCTGAACTTGCAAAACAGCCATGTGAAGAAGAGAGAGAATATTGGGGAGAGTGAACCCCTGCTCTTAATTTTTTCCTAGAACTGGAACATAATCGAGGACTCTGCACAGAAAAAGAGCAGCATCATGAAGTCAGCTCACATCGGGCTCAGCCCCAACACCTCTCCATCACTTGCATGTTTGTGCGCACGGTGGGGGGAGGGGAGTTCCATGCACCTATTTCGTGCCATTATTTTCTCTGTCATTTCCCTCCTCCACTCCCCCCACAAACCATTTCCCTGGGAAGTGTATATTTTACCTTGACACCTCTTTTTTATTTATTAGCCTGCGGCTGGTGGCGGTAATAACATCCTTTGGCCATGTACGGATCAAGAGAGGAAGCCAGCCAGTTCCCTGTCTGCTCTTTCTTTTCATTCACATCCAAATGGCATTGGTGGGGGGGGGAGGTAAAGAGCAGGGCCAGGGGGCCGGAAAGAAAGGAATCTACCTGTCTTTATGTTTAAAAAAAAACACTTTTCTATTCCAAAAGGCATTTTAGGATAGCCCAGAAACTTTGGACACAACCAAGGTCCCTACTCCGAGACAACTTCCTTTAGTTGTGTCTGCACTGGTGCAAACCTTGCAGCTCTACTGTGCCAATGGCCTGATACAGATACAACCTGTGCACTCTGCTTCCTTGCTATGAGCAGATCATATGCCATCTTCAGTGCAGTCAGGGTTGTAGGTGGGGTCAGTCCAAAGGATCATATCTGCACCACTGCATGAGAAGAGTAAGTACAGGCTTGACTCATGTCTTTCCTATTCATCATGCTCTTATCCATAGAAGCATACAAAGTTCTGAGCGCATACCATTGAAGCATATGAGTCCGTTCATCAGCCCTCAAGCCCTGCATTGTCTACTATTCTGATAGGCTGCAACTCTCTGAGATGCAAGGCCAGCCCACAAGCTGCCCATGTCTGAGGTGGAGTAAAAAAGGTTGTTGATGCCACCAACCCTAGCCCTACAATGCTTTGCCATGCCAAACACAGCCTCTGCTTACCCAGTGGCCCAATGACGTATGAAGAGCTTCCTCTGCCATCCTGTCCTTGTCCACTGCTGTCTCTCCTCTTTCCCACCCTGCATTCTCTGGATTTAAGAAATGGAGCAGAGAGGAAGTATGGAGGGGAGGAACATGCTGGGCTAGAACAGCCCAGCTTTCTGATCTCAGATCTGGTGGGCAGGTTTTGCTCCAGCCTCCCTCCTCTCCTGGTGGCACAAAAATGCTTTACAGCACTTTCACGACACCAGTGGGCTGGCACAAGGGACTTGCACCAGCCCATCTCCTCCCCAGCATTGTGTCCTTAATCTGCACTGATAACCAGAACATTGTCAAAAAGAGTGCCTGACAAAACCATCTTGCTGAAGCCAAAGTAGCTCTAGTTCTGGGTAGGTAAAGCTCTACATAAGCTGCCCTGAGTTCCTTAGTGAGAGGAAACAAGTACCACCCTGGGTTCTTGGTCACACTACAGTGAATAAAACCCTGGAAGTGGCATTTTGTCAAAGAGACATTTGAGAGAGAGAGAGAGAGAGAGAGAGACTCCCATAGCAAAAAGACACTATTGATGATAGGAATAAAATCAAATGATCCTAGCCGAATGGTGTACATTTGAAATCCCATTGATCAGGGTTATTATTGAGGGGGAGTTTTGTTTTTCGGCTCATCGGTTCAATATCAAAATGACACCCACTCCAAATCTATTTTTCTCTGGCTGCCGCGCTATCATTTATTTGTGTGTGTGTGTTGCTGAGGTCAGGCACAGTAATTCTTTCATCTCTGGGGAAAGATTCTCAAGTTGTCTCTCGCCTTTTTTCAAACTGCTGAGCCATCAGATCTCAAAGGTAACTCAAAGCTGGGAAGGGAATCCATAAAAGAATAGGAAATTCAAACAGATTCCACTTTGCCTGTTATTTATTGCATTCCATATTTAGGGAGAAAGGAAAGGGGGGAATGGTGTATGTGTGAGGGGGTATTTGCGTATTTCCTACTCAGCCATTTCAGAGTTGAACTCTAGAGTTGCTCTTGAAAGCATTTCTCTCCCAAGGAACAGAAGAAACACTCGGCTCCCCGCCTGTAATTAACAAAGAGGAGGAAGTGCCTGGGCTAAATTAAAGCAGATCTTAATTATAATAATTAACAATGGAGGGCACAGCTGCCTGAGGTTGTGGGTTAGCACACAGGAAATAAAGCTTCTTTGGTGACTACAGAGGGATTTCAGAGCTGCAAAGTTAACTACTCTGGTTCCTCCTGTGATCTTGCTCACCATTACCACCTCCTCTCCTGTCCCTCTGATGTCCGAGCATCTTCTGAGAGTACATTAAGTAACACAATGAACATCTGTCATGTGTGATCTGCTGCCTCGTTACTAGAAGCCGGCCGTTTGGGCAGTGGGCCACAAGTCAAGAAGATCTGGGCTCCGCTCCAAGTTCTGCCACACGCGTGCTGCCTGTGACCTTGAGCTAGATTTTCAAGGGCAGCAAAGTTTTCAAAGGCGCCTCTTCCCCGCTTTCAGCCTCAGTCTTTTCAGAACTGGCCAGCACCTGTAGCCTGGGATTGCGCTTTTCCCTCTCCACGATTCCCAGCGCATATGGACAAAACAGGAGATGCTGCCTTTTCAGCTACTGCTCTCTTTGTGTCTGAACTGTGTCCATCTTCTCCATTCATCTCTCCCTGGCTGTAGCTCTCTGTCCCCACATATGCTTATTGTCTTCAGATAACTAGGCTGCCAGGCTGTGTGGAATATTCTCCTGCCTTTCCAACCCCATGGGGTTAGGTACTTCCTCGAGGGAGCAAACACTCATTTCCAGGCTGTTCGGTGCCTCACTCTGCTAGCAAAGACTATTCTTCTTGAGCTGCCACCATTTTTCCTATTTTTAATCACATCAGACAAAAACAAAAAAAAGCCCTGGAACTAGAATCTTAGCGGCTACTCTAAAAGCCTGGAATGAAAATGAGGACAACGCACACCTAGGTCACTCGACATGAATACAACACAAGCAGTGCAAGTGTTCATCTCCTGTAAACTGGCAATAGCTCCTTTAAAAGAGACAATGTGCAGTCTGATCCTTCCTCCTCTCTTGCCAAGCCCTTTGCCCAGAGATGAGGAAGGATTGCAACTGTGCAGCAGAAGGTCATTCCTTCTCCTAGGGAAGCACTGCTCTTCACATGAAAAAACTTCATCATCACCTCTCCCTCAGGTTTGAGGCTAACTTTGTTGCTGGTTGGATGTGGGTTATTTTTTTCCCCTGCAGATGGGATGGAAGAGAGAAAGCAACACCAGAGCAAATTTCTTGGGTGAGACAGTCACTCTGTCACTGAACAGAGATGATCTGTGAGTATTTCAGAGATCGGCAGTGGGCTTTTGGAGAGATTTAGGTCTTCCAGCAACTGCTTGAGTGTGTTGATCTTGGTGATGCCAGCCTTGGGACTGGAACATGTGACAAGTTTCCAAAGTCTTCTTATTCAAGACACCTCAAAGAGTCCAAAATAGAGACACGACATGGTTAGCAGGCCACCAGTGCCTTAGGGCAGCTCCAGAAAACCCATGTATCCTAGGTCAACACCAGGAAAAAATAAACACAAAAGGTCTCTTAAGAACTGGGTCAACTTCCTGAATAAAAACCTCTGTACCACAGACCAGGTAGAGCCACATAATGACACCATTAGCAACATCAGAGTTGGATAAGGAGATCTCTTCTTGGTCTCTTCTCCATGGGAAGGGAAAGTCTGACAGACATTTGCTGCCTAGAAGTGTCTGGTCAGGAAAAACTCAACTGTGGTGGAAGCAAAGGCTCAGGCAAAGGACAGGAAAGCATATGTATCTATTCAGAATAACTGGCTTTGCAAGCTTCATTGTCTCCCAGTGGAGCTTTGAAATGGTAGTCTGTTCCATTGCACAAAGCAGACAGTGACAAACATAGGAGCCTGTACAGGTTTGGGTTCATCAGATTTAATCAGTAGATTAATTAGCTAAACATTGTTTCTGCAATTTGCTATTTGCTTCCAATAGCAGTCTCTCTCTCTCTCTCTGCGCGTGTGTGTTGATTTTCAGCAGGAAAATAGTAAGGGAGGAATGCATTAACAATCCCCCACCACGGTCCCAATCCATTTTAGGGGCCCCCTCATATTTTGTAATGGAAAAGGGATGGGAAAATCTCAAGCATGAGATTCAAACACACCGTTAAAGCAACATTTCATTTGGGCCTGAGGCTTTAGCGAATCAATCAGAAAGGGGGCACTTTTAATCAGATGAGCTGCAAGCTAAGAGCAATACTTAGTTTGGTTTGAGGCTATTGGGGGGGCAGTTATGGTGCTGCTGTAGGAGGGAATGAAAAAGCAAATATTAAGGATGGCCTTCCTTTTAATATTGAGCAGTAGCTTTTGTTTATTAAATTGTAAGTTATCTCCAACTTCCTTCAATATCTCAGAAAGGTGCTTATATTGAATACAAATGCCATTCAGAGATATTGAAGTGCAAATATAGTGAGGCTGAGGCAGCGTGCAAACCATATTTAAATCAATTACTTGGTTAAGAGGCAGATGATTTACTAACTAGAAAAATCTTCAATTGGTTGATGTGTTTAATAATAACCCAGTTTTATCGATTCTATCTATCAGTTCCTGACAACCCTCTCTCTTCTCCTGCTTACCAGCCGTGTGTGATTATTGGTGTTGGGTATTGCAGCCAACAGTGCCCTGGGCTCCCTGTGCTATCTCTTCACATATCTCCGGATGGTACCATGGGCCTCCTACTTCCACAGGTGCTGAGGTTCAGGAGGGCATATGATTCTGATGGGCATATGAGGTTCTGATGGGCATATGCACTCAACTAGTGCCTCACTCAGCTGATCTCTGAGTGAGAGAGATGCAGAGATGCTGGTTCCTCTGGTGCAAAGGAACCCAGCCACTGAAGGCTATTCCTTACTTGTATCATCTTGCTAAAATGGTAGTCCCTTGGCAGGCTTAAGATTGCTATTTTCTGCACTTCTGTGTAGGAAAAAGCATGAAGTCTTCATGATTTTTTTTACAGACCATTGCAATAAAGGATTTTGCACATGTTGATTTCAGTAACATGCATCACGTACCAGAGGAATAAGAACAAGCCCGGCCTGAACCAGAATTTGAAGACACCCAGTGAAACTGCTTGGCAAGCAAGTTCAAAACTGAGAAAAAGAAAGACTATTTGACACTCCATTAAACTTAGTGTCACAAGATGAGATTAGATGGTTTTAAATAAATAAATACATATATAAACAAGACGCATTCGGCTTAGCAGTAACTACTAGTCATGGTAGCAAAATGGAGCCTCCATGTTCAGAGGCAGGTATACCTTTGAATATCCAATGCTGAGAACAAAGGGCAAGAGAAGGTCATTACTTTAAAGCCCTGCTTGGGAACTTCCCAGGGACACCTAGCTGGCTGCTGGTGGACACAGAATGCTGGGCTTATACTAACAGTTGGTCTGACCCAATAAGGCTCAGCCCTGGAAATTGTGGAGGAGGAGCACATGTGGAATGCATTTCTTGCATTCTGAGGAATGAGGATAGGGCCATCGCTCAGTGCAGATAGAAGGTCCCGAGATGCCAGGAATCTTCAGATAGGTCTGTGAAAGACCCGTCTGGTACCTTGGAGAGCTCTTGCCAGCCAATTAAGACAATACTAAAGGGCCAATGATTTGATTTATGATAAGGCAGCTTTATATGTTCCCCACTAACTGCAGAGATTCCCCAGGAATTCAGGTGGCTGAAGCATTTCTATGCCTACAAGCATTTCTATGCCTGAAGCATTTCTATGCCTTCTATGAAGCACTGTGTGCAAAAGCTTCACACACAATATGAAGTTGCCTTGATCCTTCTCCCCACTCCATATATGAACTTTCATGCAGTTATATGCAGAAAGATATATATTCCATGATTTATATGTACTTTGTAGCATGAATGAGATCCATGGGTCTGTATTCATGTATGTTATCAGTCATATCAGAGGGAAAAAGAGAAGAGAGTCTCAGATGTCTTGGGATGCAGGTGGCAAGTCAAGAGGTGCATCCTTCCCCAGCAGTGCAGTGATGGGGAATGTGGCACTCACCTGTTGCATTTCTGTCAACCATACAACTCTTACAGGCACAGTAGATCAGACAGAAAGAGGGAGGCGATTCTACAAAGGTCCTTAGATATTGCATTTTGTTGGTGGCAATCTGGCCCTGCTCTTTATGTTGCCTTTAGAATATTTATCCACCATTTTCCATTTATTCAAATTCATTTAAAAATCAACTCCCAGGTGACTTGATAGATGCTCTGCTGCTTGCATCTCTACTGAACCTGCAGAAACAGACCCAGGTGCATATCCACTTACTTGTGTCTACATGGGAATGAGTCCCCAGCAGCAACTCGTAACATGGAAAGCAGCCTTCAGCAAATATCATAACTGCTTTATGTAAAGAAAATACAAAGCCCCCCAGACTTTGATGCATCTGGGTTTCCAACAGCAGAGTCAGAAAATCTCAGCCACCTGGCAGCTCCTGCCAAGATAGAGAGACCCCAGGGTCATTTGATGACTGTAGATAACCCAACTGCTCTCAGGAAGATTAGTGTGTTGGGCCAGATCCTGATCTGTGTGAAACTGGAACAGAGCCTAAACTGCTACTAGATATAATTGGTCCTGTTACAAGGACAGTGCTATCGTTCTAATGTTACCAGGAGATATCGATCTGCCCACATGAGCTTGTGGTTAGCGTTACATTTAGTATGAAATTAATAGCCCTTTCAAATTCACAAATCAAATTCAAATATTTGCTTTTCTGCCAGGGAGCACTTAAGATCATGTCTTATGCTGCAGGATAAACACTTCTTTTTGTTGCACTGTTGGCTTGCTCTTTTTATGTCATGCTCATTATTGCCTCCAGAACTGGCTTCAGGACATCTTCATAAACTGCCCTCCATGGGCCATCTACCTGGGTGGGCTTCAAAAGACTACCAAAAGACTTCAAAAGACTCTTCCACTACCACATGAGCACTAAGAGTATACAGTGGCGAACCTCTCCAGCCCCAAACCCTGGGGCAAAGGCCCATGATGGCACCCCCGCTGGATGGCGCCACCCCCACACACAAATCTGCCCCCCCCCAATTATCTGGAGGTCATGTAGCCTTGCGCAACTCCAGAGCATGTCAGGGATGCCTCTCTGAGGTTCCCTGACACTTTAAACTGTGCTTCAGAAAAAACGGAAGTGCAGTTTCCAACCCCGTCAGGAGCCACAGAGAGACTTCCGCAGGGTCTTAAAGGTGCGCCGAGTTCCATGCCCAGGGCATTTGCCCCATTGACTAAATAGGATGTCCGCCACTACAAGCACAGACATGATTGATCAAAGACAGTAGCATTGTAGCTGCCCAGTAACGGCAACCCCTGATGCTAGCCCGACTCTGCTTCTCGTTTTCTCATATAGGGGTTTTCATATAGGTCCATCCTGCCCATGAGTTTATCTCATAAGGATATGCAAGCATACCTTCGTTTCCATCTTTCCCCCTAAGTCTTCCAGCCTTTTATTATTACTAGGCAACTTTGTGCAAATATACAATGAGAGATAACAAGCAACCACAACATGTTCTCTCAGGCAGGCCATCACATACCACAAGCATAACCCTCCCCAATTTGCAGGTTGTAATATTGTCCCCTATGTTGCACGCACACACACACAAATATGGTATTTAGCACAACACTTGACCATGGGTGTGAAATCCTGCAAATTTCTTCTAAAAACATGTTTCTAACCGTCACAGATGCAAAGGGATGACAAAAGCGTTCAAGCAAGGCCTGTAAACAACTTCAGTGTTTTGAGGATGTCATTTCTGTGCCCTGTATGTTTCTAGAGCCCTTCCACATGATCTCCAATCACTTCCCCTTAACCATGCTTCTGACTTCTCAACTGTATATGGTTTCACCAACTCTCTGCCTTCTATAACACTGCTCAGTGCAAAAGCAGAATAAGAAATAGGAAAAAAAAAATTCATATTCTATAGAACTTCAGATATTGAGCTCAGAGCATAGCATATAAATTGAAGACATTTATGCAAAATAAGCAATTTTGCATATATTGTACTGATTTGAATAATTTATTCCACACAAGCTCATCTGTTATCACCTCTTCCCATTCCTACTTTCGGTCCTCACCTGCTCCTGTCTCCACATCTCAGCCTGGAGTAACCACTTAGGAAGAGAAATTGAGCCCTCCTTGGGAAGAAAAATACAATTAGATGCCAATAAGGCAAGCCAAATAACTGCTCTAACAGTCCAATCCTATCCCCCACCATGCTATAGCATGCTACTATGCCAAAAAGGTATGCACTGCATGCTATGTTGGAGGGAGGGTGACTTGGAAGCAAACTGGAGGTAAGAAAAAAACTTTTTTAGTGGCATCATGACTAAAAAGGTCATATTCCATGTATACAACCACCTTACCTCAGAGCAAAGTCTAGATACTTGTCTGAGCATAGGGAAGCTTCTATGGGAAAAAGAGGTCCTTAAAACATCCTGACATCAGGATTTGAAGCAAGATCCAGCTACACCTACCCTGTTTCCTCTGCCTTATCTTAGCACAGATTTCCTTTTCAGATGCCACCAAGAAACAAGCAAGTTGCACTTGTGTTACTTTTACTTCAGCTTAGCCCTGACCCCATTAAATTAGCCACTCAGGCAGGTCTTTTTTCATTAGTGTTTGTGCCCTTGTAAAGCCGAGTTGAATTCCCTACAATTTCACACAATTACTTTTTAAATTAATATTACTGACATCCAATTCACTTTCAATAAGTTTGATACATTTAGTAAAAAAATAAAATCAAACTTACCTAAGTCTAGCTGTGACCTTGCATCAAACGGGAAAGTCAAAGTCAATCAAAAAAATGCACTCGCTTGAATGGATTCCCAAGTGTCTAGTATGCTACTGAAGATTTGAGTCCATTCAAGTCAACAGAGGATTTATGTTGAGTTACAAATTACCAAAAAAGTCATTGCACTTCATATGAGCAGCTTGTAAGACATGCAGTATACTGTACTCTATCCCTTCTATGAAAAGTGTGCCAGCAGCCATTTGTCCCTGCTATTTTCCAAAGAGGTTAGCGTCTCAGATTAGGTACTGGAACAAGAGGGTTTGAATCCCCACTTAGCTATGTGTGACACAGCTGTGTCATAGCTGTGCCAATGTGGCATGCGCTGTATCCTGCAGTGGGGAGGCAGTCAAGGAGGCCTCCTCAAGGTAAGGGCTTGTTACCTTACCTTGGGTCTGCATTGCAGCCAGGTTACTGCTGGAAAGTTGGTTAGGATTGCACCCTACATCACTAGGTAAACACAATTTTTCAGCCTGACTTACCTCACTGGGCTACGGTGAAGATAAAAAAGTGGAGAAAGACTACGTGTGCACCCTGCGCTCCTTAGAGGAAGGGCGGGACAATAAATATTCCTGACTGGCACATCTCTCCCATGACAGTCCAGAGGTCCACCTGGAGGAGGCCTGTCTATAACCTTTGTACTGAATTCAAAGGTCTATTAGAGCAACCTCAGCTTCTTGGCAGACTGAAACCTTCTGTAGATGGTTGTATTTTTTTCTGAACAGTTAAGGCTATTCCATAGCAACTGAGGCAAAACAAAATGCTTTACCCCCATTTGTTGTGGTCAAAACATTGAGTGATGTTTCCACTAGTGAAGCAAAAGTCGTTCTTACATCATACTCATAAAATCCTAGCCATTCCCTCTCTATTAGTTAGTTCGGAATAGTGGCCATTCCTGTGGCTTTACCTGACAATACTACCCGGACAAAGAAGACTTAATTAGAGTCAGTACTGAGCCGACTTTCTTTTTAAGTTAACCCCCAGCCACTCAGGGACTGCCTGAAGATCAAAACTCCATCACCAAGAGAGCGATCATAGCAGAGCAACCTGGTCATTCCCTGTATATTGCCTCTGAATATAAAGACTGCACTTGGCTGTCATGGCTAATAGTTTTAGAGAGATGTCCACCAGGAACTTGTTCAATCCTTGAAAGCTATTGCCTCTTCTGATAATTCCATATACTGAGTCTACATTGTGAGAAGTTGTACAGTGGGCCCCTGCTTTACAATGGTTATCCATTCTGGAGACACCATTGTTTTGTGAAAATATTGTAATGTGAACCCCATTTTTGCATTGTTTTTGGGTAATTTGTTCCAAGAGCACTGAGGTTGAAATTTCTGCCACAGAACTAAGCTATTTCCCACTCTAAACAGTAATTTAAAAGATGCCTACTGTGTTCTTTAGAGGCCATAGTTATCAGTTTACACAATGTAGTAATTATAAAACACAAATTATATGGCTGTATCCTTCCCTCCAGACACACAACTATGATGTTAAAACACTGCTATTGGCTGAGACCCTACCAAACAGATTCGCAGTGCTGATTGGCTGATCTGTCACCCAAGAGGTCCTGTTTACAGCAGTCATGAGCCCATTGTAAAATGAATGACTTGTCATATAGTGAACCTTCTTTTATTGCCAAGAGTCCATTGTAAATTGATTTGATCATAAAGTGAACTAATTGTAAAATGAGAGTCCACAGCACTTTCTTTTGTCAGCTCTGAATCTAGCTGCCAATAAACCTCAGTGAATGAAATAGAGATGTGTTTTTCAACCGTTGTCCCCCAATGTACCACTTCCTATGGTTTAAGTACCACCGGAAGTAACAGGCAATGATGTCATAGCCAGTTACTTCCAGGTTGGGAGATCAGATGATGTGCTATAAATAGTGGTAAGAAGCTTAGGGCGAGTGTGAAAATGGTGCCCAGCCAAGCCTCCTACTGCTGTGCATTGCATTGCATTGTGTTGCAGTCTCACTGCCAGGTGACACACCACTGGATAACAAGAAACACCAGTGGTTTGCATACCACCAGTTGAAAAATGCTGCTCTAGTATTATGGGGGCAGGGGAGAAAGAGAGAGATTAGGAATACTGCAGTTATGTATTTTTTTTTTTCTGTCTCCAGATCAACATCGTTCGGGTGTCCCAAACAGGCAGCAGGTTTTAGATCAGATCTGCAGGGCAGCAGAGTGAATCAACAACAGTGTGAACAAATTGATACACTGTTAAGCCAGTTGCGCATGCAATGGGTACCAGTGTTTCAGATCTGCTTAGAGAGATGCCTGTGCTTCTGAGCAGGGCACATGATGCAGAATTGAGCCCATTCTGGATGGTTAGCATGCAGTGCTCACCAGTTATTGTGATCTGCATTGCTCAAGTAGCATATCTCCTCTTGCAAACCAGTGTCCTAAATGCCAGCTTGCAAGAAGACAGAAACATCCATGGGAATTTATACCTAAATCTTTCAGGGGAACAAGGACCATACACAGTAGCCATATTTGCATGAGCTGCGGCAAAAATCAGATGTAAGCTGGTTGCCACTAAAATTGTTAGAAAACCACCTGATGGTTTTTGCATTTTTATCACTCAGTCAAGTGTTTTATAAGCTTGATTTTGGGGGGGGGGGATCCAGCCAAACTTAAGCATTTTGGGCAGCCCAATCCTGAGCTTCCCAGCGCCTGCTGTAGCAGCAACACCAAAGTGATTACCACTGTATCCAGTGGGCACTGGAAAGCCACTGGGAGACTTTTTCCCCCTTCCCCCAGGGAAAGCCTCAAGCCCACAGTGGGGCTTCTCAAGTCTGCGTTGGCTATTTTGCTGGCACAGACTTAAGAGACTCCATGTCAGGCCTTCTGATCAACATGAATTTTAGGATCTGGTGGAGCTCTGCCAGCTAAGCTCTGTCTGATCTCAGAAGCTAAGCAGGGTCAGGCCTGGTTAGTACTTGGATGGGAGACCGCCTGGGAATACTGGGTGCTGTAGGCTTATACCATAGTCTTTCGAGACGGAAGGTTGCCAACCACCACTCCCCTCCCACCCTGGTTCCTCCCCCCTCCCCCTCCCCACCACCAACTCCTGGCTCCCTGTGCCCTGAAACTACTTACAGCTGGCTGGTGCTGCTGGAGAATTGGTCAGCCCTCCACGCAGCACTGAGGCTCAGCACCAACTGGTGCTGACCCAGTGCCAGTGGCCCTCCTCTCCAGGTGCTGCAGTGCAGATGTACCTTATAGTTGGCACTAGCACTGAGGAGTTTTAGGTACCAATCCTATCTAACGTTCCAGTGCAGCTGCAATGCAGCCCCACAGTAAGGGGAAAAGCATTCCCTTATCTAGAGGGGGCCTCTATAAATGCCCCTCCACTGCAGGGTGTAGCACACACCCCATTGGCACAGCTGCATCAGCACTGGAAAGCTGGATAGGATTGGGCCTTAAATCTGCAATCCTATATACCAGTGTTTCTCAAACTGTGGGTCGGGACCCACTATTTGAGAAATTGGTCACAAACCAATTTCAGGTGGGTCCCCATTCATCCCCATATTTTATTTTTAATATATTAGACTTGATACTACCATAGTATGTGACTGCATTTGGGGAAATGTTACAGACCTGTACTTTTATCAAGCTACTATGTACACTCTTTTAACAATGATAGTAAATGGAACTTACTCCTGGGTAAGTGTGGGTAGGATTGTTGCCTAGGATTGTTAAAAATAGTCCTGATTGGCTAGTCACTTATGGTCATGACATCACTTCCGGTGGGTCCTGACAGATTCTCATTCTAAAAAGTGGGTCCCTGGTGCTAAGTGTGTGAGAACCACTGCTATATACAGTCAGCCCCACTGAAAGCCGTGTTGAGTTTCTGTTTTTGAGTTGAGTTTCTGTGTTTCTGTTGAGTCAATATGCATGAAATTGTGGTGCATCTCCCATTGATTTCAGTGGGAAAGATTTAAGTTCATGCCTTAACTCTCTCATTGAAATCAATGGGTGGTTCATGTTCTTTATATATTTATTGTGCATTCATGGTTTATTTAAGCAGTCCAATTGGTTACTTGTTAGTATTTCCTATGTGGACATGTGGTATGCAAATGTCCATTTATGGATGTTCCACTTTATTTTTACATTTAACTATACTTTTGCTTTTTTTTTTTGTTTTTAATTAGGCAAATTGCTGCAGCCTACAGCTAACATAACAAAATTCCATTTAAGCATTCTGAAAAGTTCTACTCACAGTCACAAATGAAGATTAGAATCTCCACTTTGCCCATGCAATAAACACATATTAAAGGAATGGATCTACCTAGCACCCTGACTGAGACCTCAACCCAGTAGTTGAAGGTTATAAAAGATAGCTGATTTGCACTATATGACCAAGCGTATGTATCCTCAAATAATGATGACTCATAAAGCTAGCTGGCTACCTCTGTTAATCCCTATCTCTCTCCTGGGTCAGTTACTCTTGTAGTTCTTTTAGCTCCAGGGCTACCTATGAGGCCAGGTGCCCATGTTGGACAATGGAGCTCAAAGCGTGTCCAGGATGTTGCTCCCAAAAACTCTGTCCAAGAAAGAACACACACACACACCCCCCCTGGGCACTCATTCTTATGCTTCTTATGCTAATAGTACTGAGGTGACTTCATACTATTTAGACTGTCCAATCAGAAACTTTTGAGGACAGAACCTTCTTAAAGTTGGCCTGGTTGCTAGCCCCTCATAGTTCTTTACCCCTCCCAACCGGAGATCCACAGCTGCACTCCATCACGCTTGAACAGGCGCCTCTCTGTCTACTAAGATGCTAAACATTCCAATGGGTTGTAATTCTTGTTTATTTACTCACATTCTTGCAGCTAGGAACTGCTAGCAACTTCTCCGTTACTGACTTAGTTTGGTTCAGGCTTCTACTGCCCACCTAGGCCTAATGTATTGGCAACCTTCAGTCTCGAAAGACTATGGTATCGCGCTCTGAAAGGTGGTTCTGGCACAGTGTCTAGTGTGGCTGAAAAGGCCAATCCGGGAGTGACAATCCCTTCCACAATGGGAGCAAGTGCAGTCTGTCCCTGGTCTGTCTCCCTGGCTATGGGCCTTCCTTCTTTGCCTCTTTACTTCAGACTGCTGGCAAAGTGTCTCTTCAAACTGGAAAAGGCCATGCTGCACAGCCTGCCTCCAAGCGGGCCACTCAGAGGCCAGGGTTTCCCACCTGTTGAGGTCCACTCCTAAGGCCTTCAGATCCCTTTTGCAGATGTCCTTGTATCGCAGCTGTGGTCTACCTGTAGGGCGCTTTCCTTGCACGAGTTCTCCATAGAGGAGATCCTTTGGGATCCGGCCATCATCCATTCTCACGACATGTACATGTACATATTCATGACAGGGACAACTTCATAGGAAACAAATCTATCCATTGCTACTAGCCATGATGGCTATATACAGACTCAGAGGCAAAATGCCTCTGAATACCAGTTGCTAGAAAGGGAAAGAAATGTTTGCCCATGTGACCCATCTCCAGCTTCCCAACAGCATCTGGTTGGTCACTGTGGGAAACAGGAATCTGGACTAAGTGGGCCTTTGGTTGCACCCAACAGGATTCTTGATATGTTATGGAGAGTGTGATGAGGCAGAAAGATCAACTGAATGGAATAAGGGAACATGGAACACAAGGCAGGATGGATACCAGGACTCTCAAACCAGGACTCCCGACAGCCAAGCTCTGCCAACCTTCTTTCTAACAGCCAACCATCTCTCATGCATCAATCACCAAGGCAGCTGCTGTGTTACCCACAGCACAATCCTAACTTGCACTGGATTGGGCAGGCCAGTGGGCCTGAGGCTCAGCCCAAGGCAAGGGGAAAAAATTCCCTTTACTCCAGGAAGACCTGCAGCAGCCCCAATGATCCAAGCAGAACAGAGCAGCCTGGAGCCGCTCTGCGCCGCCCAGGAATGGGGCAGTTATGCTGGATCCTGGTCCTGCTTCCCACTGTTCACCCTCCCCTTGCCCCAAAACACCTCCTCCCCACAAGCCCCTAGTTCTCCATGCTGGCTGAGCTCAGCTGGTGACGACCTACCTGTCCTTGTCAGCATGGAGACTGGATGCAGCCTCTGCATGCTGCGCATCCCTGTGCCAGCCAGTCAACATACAAGGAGGTGCAAACATGCTTTACAGCACATTTGTAAACCTCCCGGGCTGGTGCAAGTGACTGAGCGCTCCTTAGGAATGCACTCCCAGAGTCACCAGCTGGGTAGCCGTAAGTCCCACAAGTTGAGTCAGCATTTGGTCAGGTGATCCAGAGAACTAAGCACTGCAGCTCAGTGTGGTACTATTAATCCTGACACACACACCCTGATCTCCAGTATGTTCCTTAGTATGAGTAGATCATCTCCATCTGAGAAGATTCTGCCAGCCTGAGCTCCTTTTCACCAGCCAGAAGCTAGTGTTACACTATGGAGTGCTCCTGTGCCCCCCTCCCCAAGGGAGCTGATGTCTTGATCCCTCTTGACCTTGAATGTATGATCCTAGTACCACTTGGAAAGCTGTCTTCCAGCAAATCCTAACCCCCAGTTGTACAGGCAAGCAGCAATATAAATGCAGTTCCATGTTCATGGTCAGTTCACTTTTTCATTGGCCAAAGACCCTGAAAGTGTGGTGAGAGAGCTGGCAAATCCACACACAGACACACTATATAGATGCCAATAAGGCACACTATATAATGCAGGTGGTATATGCACACTATATAATGCAGGTGGTATATGCACACCTGGTATTTCTATATGTGCATTTCTGCCCAGTCTTGCCCTGCACAGAAGGAGAAAAAGTTTGCACAAAATGCACTTTCTCCAGGCCAGTAAGATCCCAGGCCAGTAAGAGAGTGACCCCACTCCTAATTGAAAAATGCTTTAATTACCATCCAATCTGACTAAGGGAGAGGGGACAAAGTCCTTCTTTCATGTTAAGCCAGCTGCTGAAGCATCTGTATCCCAAATGGGTGACTGTATACTGATATGCAGACCTTGCTTTTATCTCTAACACTGGTAGTACAGTGTTTCTTTCCTGGTAGTACTCTTTCTTTCCTTGATTGCATCTCTTAGACAGTCCCTTTGTCATACCTTCTCCCAATCTACATGAGCAGTCTTTCCTCTTCTACTGCACTGCATCATATGGAGGCTTTTATATCACCTTTACATTATATGTAGGCTTCTTGCTCACCTGGGTTGGCAGGGAACCTTTATCGGTTCTGGTGACAGATTGGGTTTCTCCTGCCACTGGTGAACTGGGATTGATTCCTAGCCAATTACCTTGGAGAGATGGGCAAATATAGGAAGCCCAATGAGTGATAAAGGGCACCACAATCCTTATTATAAAAGAGTGGGGGGAAAATGATTCAAGGAGGGAATGTGTATTGCAGAGGAATGTTACCTTGGAGCCAGCACAGAGTTACCAGGCACAGATGGACTGACCCTTCCTTCCCCCATCCCATCAAATAATTCTCTAGCACAACAGCATGGAAAATTATTGTAAACCATTGTGGTGAGAGAGGAACTAACTGATAAGGTTATCAAGCAAGCAAGCAGATTGTATAGCGTGTGGCTGCCATTTTGGGGACCTGAGCAAAATAAACATACAGATGGTTGACAAGAGGCAGACTGAACACAAATGGGTTTCATAAAGTAATTGATTAGATGGATGGAAATCAGAACAAACATCTGTGCTATGCTCTCGGTTATTTCCTCCCCATTAGTTTATGAATCAAGTTTGTTACAATGGAACTGTAATTCCCAAACTGTGTGCCTTAGAGAGAACTGTTAGTGTGCCATGAGAAAGACATTCATTAAACTTTATAGGTTCCTTTTAGCGCAAAATACCTGTCAAGAAAGGAGGCTGCCAAAAGCTTCTTTGCAGGAGTTACTGCACTGGCCTTTCCTCCTTTCAATCAGTCTCTGCTGAGGTTGGGCAATTCTGTTGCTTCTCATTGAATAAGACAGTCACTTTCAATGTAGAAGCACAGCAGAGTTACCCACCTTGAAAGGAGTCTGTCCGTTGCATCTCTGCATGAGTTGGTGCTGTAGGCTTGCTTGCTTCCTGCCTGGTGGCATGCTCATAACAGTGACTCATACAGAAATACACATTGGCTTCACAGCAGACTCTGACCAAACTAGATATGACTTTAATCACATCACTGTCAAACACACCAGTTTGCCTTTTTTCCTATAAACTGCATGTGCTTGGGGGCTGATCTGGAGTGGAAAATGGCTGTGGGTAGGGTTAATGCCTTCTTACCTCCTTGCCACAGTTCAGGATCAGGCCCTGGCTCATGCTACTAACAAAGAAAAAGGAAGCATGTCAGAGTCAATGAACCAAACAAGGTCTTGTATCTAAGGTTTTCTTTGGGGTCTGAATTCAAAGGCCTAACCTTTCCAAGTGCAGAGGGGAAGAACACCTATTTTAATTCAGAAAAAGAGTGTATCCCAGTTATGGAAGCACTGTAATACTCAAATGCAAAGCTGTGTTTGAGTGAGAGAGAGAGAGAGAATGATTCTGTGGATGAATTTGAGATATATCAATTATAGTACAAGATGCGATGTGTGGGTCTACAGGCACATCCACACAGTTAATTCCTGTCCTCCAGGTGCAAGGGTGCTATAGTCAGGAGCAGAGCTGGCCCTACTCTAGGCAAGGTGTGACAATCATGTCAGGTGGTAGATTTAGGGGCTCAACAGAAAATGGACTAGTCCAGGGGTGCTCACACTTTTTTGGCTCGAGAGCTACTTTGAAACCCAGCAAGGCCCAGAGATCTACCAGAGTGTTTTTTATAATGTTCGTGCCATCATAACATATAACATTTATGTGTACAATGTTGGTGTACCTTGCATAACCGCATGAGCCAATATTGCACAACACAACATAATTAACTATAAACATTTTTTGTAATTACTTGAGTTTACTTTGATGACTTGCACTGAAGTGAATCAGCCAAGGATGCAGAGTCCAGACAGTAGCTGCTGACAGCCAGCCTCAAGCACACTTCCAAATGTTCATCAGTCATGGTGGAACGGTACTTGGACTTAATGATCTTCATGTAGGAAAAGGCTGACTCACATATATAAGTGGAGCCCTTCCTGCCTCAGGTGCTCTTATATCCCTGAGGGCCCTATTGCCTTCAAGTGGCTGCAGCTGTGCAGCACACGCTGCTGGATGCCCAGGCCTTACCCTTAAAGGGGCCACTGCTGACACCACATCTATCTCCTCACCAGATCTTCCTCGATTCCAATACAAGTGGGGGGGGGGGGGAGCAAATCTCTATACAGACCAGTGCAAAAACAGAGGAAAGCTGTGGGGGAGGGAAGATCTCTATATAGACATCACAGCAAGACCAGTGCAAAACCCCTTGCACACAGACCCAACAGATGGAGGGGGGGGCAGATCTCCAAACATACCAATGCAAAAACAGGGGAAAGGTAAGTCACCCCCAGTAGAGTCAACGGGGCTCACTCCCAGGGATGCGTGGACTGGAGAGAAGCCTGCCAGTGGCTCCTCTCCGGGTCTACTCATGAGTCAGCCCCAGTAGAGTCAACTCACTCCCAGGGGCCCACTCCCAGGGATGTGTGGACAGGAGCTCGCTCCCAGGGATGCGTCACTCCCAGGATGGGGCTCACTCCCAGGGATGCGTGGACGGGAGAGAAGCCTGCGATCGACTCATTTTGCCTCGCGATCGACCGGTCACGCCTATTGAGCACCCCTGGACTAGTCTGATGCACTGGGCACTTATCCGTTAGGAAGCTCCCATGTGCAAGCCTGGTTGAAGTGTATGAAAGTTTCACAAGAGCCAGGTAACAGCCTTGGAAAGGGTTGAGGGGTGGGACCGCGGGCAGATACCGCTGCCGGAACGGCCCCTCCTGACTGAGGAGTTAAGTCAGATAGAGGTTAAAAGAGAAGATGTTTCAGACCTCATTGATAAATTAAAGATCAATAAGTCACCAGGCCCTGATGGCATCCACCCAAGAGTTATTAAGGAATTGAAGAATGAAGTTGCAGATCTCTTGACTAAGGTATGCAACTTGTCCCTCAAAATGGCCACGGTGCCAGAAGATTGGAGGATAGCAAATGTCACGCCTATTTTTAAAAAGGGAAAGAGGGGGGACCCGGGAAACTATAGGCCGGTCAGCCTAACATCCATACCGGGTAAGATGGTGGAATGCCTCATCAAAGATAGGATCTCAAAACACATAGATGAACAGGCCTTGCTGAGGGAGAGTCAGCATGGCTTCCGTAAGGGTAAGTCTTGCCTCACGAACCTTATAGAATTCTTTGAAAAGGTCAATAGGCATGTGGATTTGGGAGAACCCGTGGACATTATATATCTGGACTTTCAGAAGGCGTTTGACACGGTCCCTCACCAAAGGCTACTGAAAAAACTCCACAGTCAGGGAATTAGAGGACAGGTCCTCTCGTGGATTGAGAACTGGTTGGAGGCCAGGAAGCAGAGAGTGGGTGTCAATGGGCAATTTTCACAATGGAGAGACGTGAAAAGCAGTGTGCCCCAAGGATCTGTCCTGGGACCGGTGCTTTTCAACCTCTTCATAAATGACCTGGAGACAGGGTTGAGCAGTGAAGTGGCTAAGTTTGCAGATGACACCAAACTTTTCCGAGGGGTGAAGACCAGAAGTGATTGTGAGGAGCTCCAGAAGGATCTCTCCAGACTGGCAGAACGGGCAGCAAAATGGCAGATGCGCTTCAATGTCAGTAAGTGTAAAGTCATGCACATTGGGGCAAAAAATCAAAACTTTAGATATAGGCTGATGGGTTCTGAGCTGTCTGTGACAGATCAGGAGAGAGATCTTGGGGTGGTGGTGGACAGGTCGATGAAAGTGTCGACCCAATGTGCGGTGGCAGTGAAGAAGGCCAATTCTATGCTTGGGATCATTAGGAAGGGTATTGAGAACAAAACGGCTAGTATTATAATGCCGTTGTACAAATCTATGGGAAGGCCACACCTGGAGTATTGTGTCCAGTTCTGGTCGCCGCATCTCAAAAAAGACATAGTGGAAATGGAAAAGGTGCAAAAGAGAGCGACTAAGATGATTATGGGGCTGGGGCACCTTCCTTATGAGGAAAGGCTACGGCGTTTGGGCCTCTTCAGCCTAGAAAAGAGACGCCTGAGGGGGGACATGATTGAGACATACAAAATTATGCAGGGGATGGACAGAGTGGATAGGGAGATGCTCTTTACACTCTCACATAATACCAGAACCAGGGGACATCCACTAAAATTGAGTGTTGGGCGGGTTAGGACAGACAAAAGAAAATATTTCTTTACTCAGCGCGTGGTCAGTCTGTGGAACTCCTTGCCACAGGATGTGGTGCTGGCGTCTAGCCTAGACGCCTTTAAAAGGGGATTGGACAAGTTTCTGGAGGAAAAATGGGGTACAAGACATGATGTGTATGTGCAACCTCCTGATTTTAGAAATGGGTTATGTCAGAATGCCAGATGCAAGGGAGGGCACCAGGATGAGGTATCTTGTTATCTGGGGTGCTCCCTGGGGCATTTGGTGGTCCGCTGTGAGATACAGGAAGCTGGACTAGATGGGCCTATGGCCTGATCCAGTGGGGCTGTTCTTATGTTCTTATGACCTAGCAAGGAGAATTCCTGGCAAATGTGACTTAATAAAGTGCCTTGGAGCCTGTGCAGTGTGTCATTCTCTTGCCAGGTGGTAACAACAACCAGAGCTAGCCCTCAAAACATCAGAGATTAGCATGACGAGAAATCTTACAGTCCTGTCTAGGGATTCTTTGCGGCCAAAACAGAAAGGTAGCCATGCACGCTGCACAATGTCTGCTACTCCCATAAGTACTACTGAGCTATCTTCCTTAGGTATTCAGAATCCAATCACAGAACTACAATTAATTGACAGTCTAATACGACTTTGAATGTTTGAATCAGATATGGTCAGAAAAAGGGGCAACCGGTTTAATAAGCTACTTTTCTGGATCTCGCAGACTGCTCAGAACCAGCACTAACAAGCAAGCAAAGACCCAGTATTGTACACTTAGGGTTAGAAATTAAATTCCTTCCTATATCCAAGTGAGCATGTCCTAGAGTGGGGGGGGGGGGGGGAGCCCTGTGTGCTATTTTGCATGCGCTTTGCTCTTTACACACTCACACAAACAAGGGGAATATTAATGTCCCCCCGTTCAACTCAACCCCCCCCCCACAGAAGGATATATTTTTTACTCAATCAATTAGGTAGAGCTCCACAGCACCTGAGAAAGTTATGCAAGCTCCTGTGATTGCCAAGTGCACCTGCCAGAGCTAAGATATATGCTACTCAACCCCCCCCCCCCCAATATT
Organism: Tiliqua scincoides; assembly: GCF_035046505.1. Taxonomy (NCBI): domain Eukaryota; kingdom Metazoa; phylum Chordata; class Lepidosauria; order Squamata; family Scincidae; genus Tiliqua; species Tiliqua scincoides. Next base: position 124,783,291 of record NC_089822.1, on the reverse strand, counting down.
GCCCATTATGTTTTTCAAGTAAAAGGAAAGATTGCTCTGCACTCCGATGATTGCTAAACCCCAGTCTCTGCAGTATAGGAGCTGCGTCCGGGGAAGAAAGGATGCAATTTGTCTTGGGGAGTGGCACTTGATCAATTCCATTTCAAAACTCTAATTATATCAACAAAGGGCTCTACACAGTGCCGCTGGCTGGGATTCAAGTTTTTGTTTATTTATTTCCATGCACATCCAAGAAGTTCTCCCCTTTGTCCTTTCTAGACTTGCTGGAAGAAATGAGGTCAGGTTTGAGGCGCATCAACATAGCAGCACACGCGGGGGAAGGGGAAAGAGATGGAAGGCTTTAAATACAGGCGGGAAACTTGGGCAAAGCTGGAATAATAATGGGGAGGGGCATTTCAGGTTGAGAGTCAGGGGCATCAGGGAGGAAAAGAAAGGACTGGGACTGGAATCAAATAACAGGCTGGCTTGTACAGTATGCTGATCACTTGATGACTGAAACATCCAGAAATTTACTTGCATGTATGAGCCAGCACAGATCTAACTTTAATTTTACTTTACATCACATCAGTGGAGTGCATTCACACATTCAGCTGCTGGTTGTCAACTGCACAATAATTAAATGTGCAAAAATCAAATGATGAACATGCCTGTGTAAACCAGCCAGAGCTCAGGGAACTGAGAAATGTAACAGGGGAAACACTGCAGAAGGTTCAAGTTGAGCCCACAGTGCCCACTTTGAAGCCATTCATCCTGCCAGGGTTCACTCTGGGATGCATGAATTAATAGAGCGCTTTGAGCATGGACAAAGTGTCTTTCCTTCACCTGTGGGTAACAGCCACAGTTCATCCTTGTGCATCAGAGATTAGCAATCGTGACTGCCAGATTTAGGAAGTGGAACTTCCAAGCAATCTCGAGTAGCTCTTGTTTTAAGCACTGGTAGCAGGAAATTGAGAGTATTGGCAGAGCTGAAGCAGGACTGGAGGGTAGAAATTACTTAGGCTGGCTTAATAAAGGGATATGGATTGCTGCTGAAAGGTAGAGGAGGGATCCCAAGATTTAGACAGCCAGGGAGAGACTGCATTAGGAAATGGAAGTCATAGAGCCATTTGATTTGTAGGAGGGGACAGATGCCTTCTGATCCACATCCCCTTTCAGCAACTGTGCACTGAGCCAGGTATCAACCTGTACATACCTAGCATATACACAACAGACAGTGGTGTAGATAAGGCATCTCGCACCCAGGGGGCACAAAAAATGTTAATACCCCCATGCCCCTCATAACAACCCCCCAGCCCAAATTTTTAACTTCCAGTTTTTGGCAAAAACCAGAAGTGCCTCTCAGAAGTCTCCAGGAGGCCTTCTGAGGCCTAGGAGGCACTAGGTACCTTCTGAGGCCCTTGGTGCCATGCCTTGAGGGGATGTCTTACTCTGATTAGTGTCCTTCAAAAGGCAAAAACCAGAAGTGACTTTCAGAGGCCTCTAGAACACCTCCTCAAGGCATGGTACCCGGAGCTATGTTCTCCCCCCCCTGCCTGTCTTAGCTACACTTCTGTCAACAGATTACCTTACATCTGAGATCTCTCAAGTACGGAGCACATGCTCATGTAGCAGGGCTGTATGTAGTTCATGATCCTGCAGAAGCACAGCACAAACTTAGGATTTGGTAGCGGGGGCTTTAACTTCCTAAGATGCTCAGCTTTCATATGGGGGGCAGGAGAAAGCAAGCTTTTATGGCTACTCAAGATTATTCTGTGAGCAATGCCTGCTGAAATTTGTACCATTTTAAAAAGTCCATTTGGGGGCCCTTCCAAGTGTACGATGCTTGGCATTACCACGGCAAGATGCCATCTGGGGACCCACCAAATCCATCCTGCCAGTTGTCCAGCTTTTCCAGTTGCCTCCCACCTCCCCACCATGCAGCAGGCAACCTTGCCTTGCAGAGAAGGGCATGTTGCAATGTAAGGGTGAGTTATGGCAGCATGAGGAACACAAACTCAAAATCCCTCTTGCTGCTTGCAATTATTTCCCTGCCCTCTGCCTTCCAATATGCAATTCAAAGCAACATATTGGGTTGAAGGGTAGTAAAACCAGAGATCTTTTATGGCAGATGGGAGTCCTACTTTCAGTATTACAGGCCACATGTGATGTGATTATTCTTCACCTCTATCTCTGGGTTATTGTAAGGTATAAAAAGTGACCACAACAAATGCTCTTAAAAATACACTACTTCCTTGCAATTTAATATTGAGTAAATCCAAGAAAGGGCCTTTGAACCTTGGTGCAAATTTTTTCATCCCATAAAAACCTGAATTGGTGCCCTGTCAGAGGCTCTCAGTCTCCAGACTTCAATCTTTCTTCCCCTGCCGATGCGAAGACTAGTTCTCAGAAGAAACTCTCAACATTACATGGAACATGTGTGTCTTCTCCCAATATCCTGCAGCAGTGGTTCTCACACTTTTAGCACCAGGACCCTCTTTTTAGAATGATTATCTGTTGGGACCCCCCAGAAGTACATAAGAACAGCCCCACTGGATCAGGCCATAAGCCCATCTAGTCCAGCTTCCTGTATCTCACAGCGGCCCACCAAATGCCCCAGGGAGCACACCAGATAACAAGAGACCTCATCCTGGTGCCCTCCCTTGCATCTGGCATAGCCCATTTCTAAAATCAGGAGGTTGCACATACACATCATATGTGTATGTCATGTGACACAAGTGATGTCATGACTGGAAGTAACGTCATCAAACAGGAACATTTTTAATAATCCTAGACTGCAATCCTACTCACACTTACCCAGGAGTAGGTCCCATTTACTATTATTGTTAAAAGCATATACATAAGGAGCCTGTACAAAGTACAGACCTGTAACATTTCCTCAAATGCAGTCATGGACCATGGTACTATTGATCCCATAGGATCAATGGGTCATTTTCTGTGAATTCACTATCCACTAGGGTTTCCAGGAACCTAATCCTAGCATATAATGAGAACTGACTGTATATAGGTGGAAATCTGGGAAAAGTGATTGGGAAATGCCCTTCCCACAGTGCTTCTCAGATCTGACTTGAACCTTTACCTTAGTTACTTTTTATGTGGAAAAACAGGTGGGGGACTGCTGCCATGTCTGTCTCACTGAGATAGCAAACTAGTGCCTTGGGTCTACCACTTAAGACTGTAAGGAGAGAGGAGGGGGCCTCATGCAATTGTATGTTCCTCCATACAAATAAATGCTTTCTACATATGGCCAGTTTTTGATGACTCTGTCCACAGGCCCTGCCCACCACATGATGAGGGAATGGAGCTCATGCACCCACTGCTCCGCTCCACATACTTGCCCCTTCAACCTACCCAGATGAGGGAGGAAGGAAGGTACTTGTAAAAGGACTGACTGTCTGATACACAGCTATGGATTTAAGCCATCCACTGAGGTCAGTGGGACCAGCAATTGTTTCAGTTAAGCTAAAGCAGCACAAGCAGTGCTAATTTGCACTGCTGCAGATCAGGCACATCTACACAACTGTGTAACCCTTGTGAAGCTGCTTTAAGTGTATGGCTTTCTTCATAGTCTACACTACAGCAAAGGCCCCCATAGAAAAGATCAAGCTGACCAAGGTGGCAATCCTATGTACACTAACCTGAAAGTAAATCCTACTGAACTTTATGAACCTTAATTCTGAGAAGTCATGCATAGGCTTATAGTGTGGAAGCCTCCTGCACTTAAGAAAACATAGGTGAAAATTTTAAAAAGTAACTTAAGTAGAGATCACTATTTGGCACTTGGAACATGAGAACACTACCTAGTTCTTTATTCATTTCTAGGCATATTGCCAATTCTTAGCCTGGGGCAGCAATCCTAACAATGTCTTACACAAAAACTAAACAATCAGCTAGGTTAGAGACAATGGGAGGGTGTCTCATAGGAGACAGTCTCCTGGTGCTGTGAATGTAGGGGTGGCCCAAAGCTTGTTTTGGGGTGCACACCCCAAGTGCCTTATTCCCATTCATATAATGGCAATAATTCACCTGGGGGAAGGACATTTGATGGTGTCTTGTGCAAAAACAAAGCATTGGGCCATACATGATGCTCAGGCATGTCATAAGGGACAATCTACTAGGGCTGTTGAGTGTATGAATTGGGGTAGCCCAAAGCTTATTTTGCAGCGCTCACCTTCAGTTCTTTATTCCTTCAGTTCTTTATTCTTTATTCTTCAGTTCTTTATTGATGTAATACAAGTCAGTCTTGACTTTTTCTAACAGTCTCAAGACACCATCAGGTAAGCTGTGCCCAGATCAGTTATTGTCATTATATAAATAGGAACAAGGCAAAGACACTGTGCGACTCAAAGTAAACTTTGGGTTACATCCCAAATTCTACATTCACAGCACCAAGAGACTGTCCCCTATGAGATGGTGCTACTACTGTCTCAAGTTGAAAGTTTTGTTTTTGTGCAAGACACTGCTAAGCTTCCTGCCGCCAGACCAATAATTGGCAGGATTCCTAGAAATGAATAAGGAAGCAGACTGACAACACAAGCCTATGCATGTTTACTCAGAAGTAAGTCCCAGTGAGTTAAGTGGGACTTACTCCCAGGTAAGTGTGTATAAGATAGCTGCCTGAGTGAGCCCTTCCGACCAGTACTCAAATTATAAGAGAAGGGGGGGGGAGCTGTACTCTAAAGGAGACTTAGGTAAAGGTTCCCCCCCCCCGGCATTAAGCCTAGTCATTTTTGACTCTAGGGACTCTAGGGCCAGTGTTGTCCGCAGACAGTTTCCATGGTCATGTGGCCGGCATGACTAAACACCTAAGCGCATGGAACGCTCTTACCTTCCCACCGAGGTGGTACCTATTTATCTGGGCCACTGTGAGATACAGGAAGCTGGACTAAATGGGCCTATGGCCTGATCCAGTGGGGCTGTTCTTATGTACTCACATTTTTACATGCTTTCAAACTGCTAGGTTGGCAGTTCTAGTTTGAACTGCTAGGCTGGTAGGAGACTTACTGGGGAATAAACAAGATAGGACACCCCCTCGTGGTCTCTCCAACAACTAGTTAGCTATATTGCCCCCTTTAGGTTGTTGCACCTATTCCAATAGTTCAGGAGGTCAGTACAAATGGTAAGAGGGCTAGGTTTCCTCTGCCCCCCCTTCCCATAATTTGAGCAGTTTATCCTGCCTCTATAGGTGCAGGGGCAGCTCCCTGCACCCCAACTGGCACAAGCCATAGGCATTGGGATTGCAGAAAAAGTCTTAAGCAGAGCTGAAAATGAAAGGGGAATATTGTTTTTGAGGGTCACAAGCAAAATACGGAAAGGGAAGAGGAGTCCAGTCTTGGGAATGGCAACAAGCTGCCAATCAGAATTTAGGTATCAGAAAACTATGATGACCTCATCTGGCATGGTATCCAGTTTTATCCTCGCCTGGTACATGTCCACCTGTGATGTGCATCTAACAGATAGACCTTGGTGAACCCCAGTGATATGAACAGGCACGGCACTGCTACCACTGTGCTGTCTGTGCCTCCTACCTCTCTCCTCTTATCCCATTGTAAATACCCATTAGGAGATATTATCCGGCCGCTATGTAGAATATTAAAAAAAAAAAACTAATTAGAGCTACATTTAAAGCCCAGCAGAGCCTCTGTTCCTTGCTCAGATAATAGTTTAACAGCCCTCCTTTCAGGCACACACTCTGTCAATCTACAAATCTTTTGTTAAGAGTAAATGGATACAAATAGCTGTTTTCCATATGCACAGCAACATCTGTTCCTGCCAGGAAAATTTGCATGGCTAAATGTAATTTGCATATTATGTCATTTATCAAGAAAAGGGGGGGGAAGAGGATGGAGAGGGAAGAAGAAAAGAGACCAAATGCTGATGAGGCAAATAGAAGGAGAAAGAAGAAGGGTGTCCCAAGAAAGCAGGAGGATAGATGTTCCCCCAAGAGTTTTTACAGTAACAGAGGAATGCTAATCTTAGGTCTGAAGAAACAAGGAGAGAAGACTTTGGATGCGTTCACAAAGGCACATTCAGCACTGCCTGGCTGCAGCATCTAGGCATGGCTTGCAAAAGTGGATTGGTTGGCAACCTTCAGTCTCGAAAGACTATGGTATAAGCCTACAGCACCCAGTATTCCCAGGCGGTCTCCCATCCAAGTACTAACCAGGCCTGACCCTGCTTAGCTTCCGAGATCAGATGAGATTGGGCATGTGCAGGGTAACAGTTGCTGTCAAAAGTGGATTGACAATCACAGATCAAGCACCACAGGCAGGGATCCTGAATCACCCAACTGGCTTCACAAACAAGACTTGTCAATGGAGGTCACTCAGACTTTCAGCTATGAGCCACAGGGTGAATGTATACATTTTAGTGGTCCTAATAAACTGGGAGAGCCAGGGTGGTGTAGTGCTTTTGGGAGGTGGACTTAGGCCTGGATAATCCAGGTTCAAATCCCCCCTCCGCCACAAAGCTTCCTGGGTGACCTTGGGCTAGTCACTTTCTCTCAGCCTGACCGATCTCACAGGGTTGTTGTGAGGACAAGGAGGAGGGGAGGAGCAGCTGTGTAAACCACCCTGAGCTCTTTGGAGGAAGGGTGGTATAAAAGTGCGAAATAAAATAAAAAAATAAAAGTACTGCCATCTGGTACTGGTGGGGTTGCTGGACAAAGCCCACCATGGGGGGGGGACCCTAATGGTGCTTGGCACAGCTTACCAGGCAACAGCGGTGGTGGTAGCAGCAGAGTCTTGAAGAAAGAGCTACCGTTGCCACTGCTACCACTCTTGAAACTCTCCTCTATTGGGCTGCAGCTCTGAAGAATAAGCTGCCATCACCCCCCCCCCCCGCCGCCCCTGGAAAGCTTTGGACAGCTGGAAGGAACTCACCAGGTGGAGGCAGCAGCAGCTCCTTCTTCAGTGCCACTGCCCACGGCAGCACCAACACTGGATTCCCAGATGTCTCAAGCCCCTGATGTACTCGGGGGAGGAGGATCTGGGGATTCCATAGTGGCACTGTCCATGAAGAAGCTCCAGTGCTGCTGCCCAGTAAGTTTCCCAGGACCTGGTAGGGGGATTCCTATGTGGTGGTAGGCAGCAGCAACAGCAGGTGCTCCTTCACCAGCAGTGGTAGTACCAGAGTGGTTTGCTGATACTGCCAGAGTGACCTGGCAGATTTCAGGTAACTCTGTCCTCATGTCCTCTAACTCTCTGTTGGAGTTTGGTGCAACTCCATCTGCTGTCCAGAGGTGGCAGGATACTGTCCTGAAAGGGTTAAGCCATGGCCCAGTGACCCTACACTTTACCTGTCCCCTTTGGATGACCTATGTGGGGGTGTGGCCCAGACACTATATCCTTCCCTTCTGCACGCCCTCTCTTCCTCAGTGAACACTGACCTGACAAGATGGGTCACAGCAGGGCTCTGCTGGCGACGCCATCTTGACCACATGGCACATGCAGGACGAGGCAGCTTTAGGGCCTTGTTATCTCAAGTTTAGTGTAACCTCTGATCATAATCAGATGCTGTAACATATGCTTCTATGGAACCGTGAGTAAATGACTTTCTTTTGCAACTTCAACCAGCCATTGTCATTTGTCTTTCTTAATTAGCAGTCAGCCGGGTGTGGGAGCTTCCCAGGGGTTGATTTCCAGCAAGAGGGGCGGTCTGCTGCTGAAGCTACTCTGCTTCCCCCCAAAAGAGGAAACCACCTTTTAAGATTCCTCCAACACTCTCTGCATCTTAAAGTAGACATTCTTGGGAAGGGGGGGGACAGGGACCTCTGGAGAAAGCCCATTTACAATTGGAGAGGAAAAAGGTAGCAATGGAGCAACCCAGCCAAGAGAGTTACACCACTACTGCCACCTCCCAAAAGCACTGGGTCTCTGACCCATGCCCAGTCTAGCCCACCCTGACACCAGCCCTGATTGCCCTATTTTGGAGAGTGGATCTATTTTAACGAACTATCTTGGAGTTTATGCCAGGGCACTCACAAACACGGAAGCATATGTGACAGAGGAACGGAGTTCCTCCTGGCAAAATGGCTGCTAGTGGACACAGCAATCCATTGGTGGCTATTTTGGGAGCATCAACCAATGGACCCTGCCGTGCCTGCCAGAGCAGATAAAGCAGTGGCAGGGAAGGAGGCAGAAAGGGGGTGAAACTGGATAGGGATTGGGAGAAACAGGGGGTGGGGAGGCTGCTGGAGGGGGTGGATCCAGTGGCAGTGGTACTTGCCAGATCCTTTTCTTGCAGCCTTCCTGCCCCTTTCTTCTCCTCAGACGTGGGCCAGCTGCAGAGCTGGCACATATCTGAAGAGACCCATTGTGGAGCAGAAGGCTTGCGGAGGGGTAAGGGGAAATGATTCCTCTTTCCCCTCCAAAATGAGAGAAAGGGAGGGGATTTAAGACAACGCTGATATTAAACCAAACTGCTTGGCTAAGTCACCTGTCTGACTACTGGGATTTCGGACTCTGTCCCCATGCTCCTGTCCTCGAGCTGACAACAGAAACCAGGAATTCAGAGATGGCCCGTGCCATTTTGGTGCCTGCCTGCCTGCGCCAGGACCTCAGTTGTGCTCCACGTCATGGTTAAAGCAAGCTAAACAAGTGGCAATTTTCTGCCTTTTCACGGTGCCCCAAAATTTTTCACTTGAGACAGACAATTTCAGTCTGCCTAGCAGTGGGGTCAGCCTTACAGGAGTTCTATGCAATTTCCTCCCCTCCCCCCCCCCCCGCCCACAACTCCATTCAGAATTCTGCACATCTCAGTTCTGGGTCATGTAATGCCAGCCATTAGAAGCCTCTGCATATCTAGAGCTGCAAGCAGAACCCAAATCCCTTTGTTCCAATCGTCACATTCCATTTTCCCAATTAGGAAAGAAGCTCTTTGCCTATTCCTTATCTTTCCTCCACATTCAGTGAAAACAGCCAGAAATAGGACTGATCTATAACCTGATTTTCCCCAGGCATTCTCACCCCCCCCCAACTTATCCCACATCCCATTCCCTCGCAGAGCAGGTAATCCGAGCCTCGCTGTTTTCTACCCTGTTCTAACCACTAGATTCTACAGTCTCTACTAGCAACAGCAAGCTGGTTATTAAACAAACTGTGGAAAGGTTTTGTTTCCATTCAAGCAGTAAGGAGGAGGGAGAGAAGGAGGAAAAAAAACACCCCACACGCACACACATATATAAGCAACACAGGTTGATGGCCCCATCAGTTATAAATGTCACCCCCGCCTGATGTGAAATGTGGGGGCCCAGCAGCAAACATACCTGCATTTTGTCTGTATGAAAAATAAATTGATTGCTGGCTGGCATATGGTGGAGATGTGCATTTTGTCGGCCTTGGCAAATATCCCCGGCTCAGCCCTGCAAGCGGTGTAGAGAAGCAGTCATGAAAATTGTACATATTTGAAGGCTGGCATGTTAAGCCATTTCTGCAACAGAGCTCTCCAGTGCTATGGAGATGGGGCAAAGATCCAAGGCACGTGCTACACTATTCTCACAGCAAGTAGGAAGTTAAGTGTAAGTCTCTGCATCTCTACATCTATCTCCTGAGGAAGTGCTTTGCTTTTTCTCCTCCAGGAGAAAACAAACAAGGACCTTAACTGCAACACAATGATTCTTTGGGAACCCCCCCCCCCCCAACAACCAAGTTAGGATTTGACAGGTTGTGGTTCCCAGTGCACATGGGAACAGCTCCATTCCCATTTAGGGCCAATTCATGTGTTAAGCTTTCTAGACACAAGGTGAGCCTGGCAAGGGACTCACATGAATCTCGGACTTCCAGGCTGCCTTCCTTCCTTTCAGCTTGTGGCTGAAGGTGTCCTATAGCTCAGGACACACACAGCCACTGCCTAATAGGATAGGCAGTTCAAAGTTTCCCAAAGGCTGTTTGCTCTTGCATCTTAGGAAGTTGTGCACTAGCAGCCATAGGGGTTGGTGGGACACTTTTCTAAGCTCTAACAGCCCTCCTCCCTACTGAGGTTGCACTGGAGGCTTCAGAGTTATAACTGAGTGTGGTAATCAGGAATGTGGTGGGAAAGAAACCCCGAGTGTAGTGCCTCCCTCCTTTCACCTAATCTGCCCCAATGTCAGGGCCAAAATTGGTAGGTTCTGCCATCACCATAAGGACAAATCCAGGCACAGAGAGGCCATTCTTCTAAGCCTCCCTCCTAGTTATATGGAGAAGACCTCCCCAAAAAACCTAATCAACAGCATGTTGCCCAGGTTTGGAGTACAGCAAGGCTCTAACTGAGTTCAACTAACTACAGAAAGATAAAGGGTTCAAATGGAAAGAGGGTAGATTAAAAATACAAAGGGGAGGAGGGGAATACAAGACAAAAACAAAACAGTAAGACAAGCAGGCTTAGGAAACATAAGCAGTGCCCATCTGTCAGTGGCGTAGCTAAGGGGATGCAGGGGGTTGCTGTTGCAACGGGTATCAAGCTTTAGGGGGGCAACAAGCTGAGGTTGACACTAGTGACCAAAATTATGAAAATCTTGGTATTAAGGAATAATACCGTCATGTTATATATCATTGGAAAGGCAATTTAATGCAGAATGCAATGAAACAAACTGCATTGGAATATTTGTATTCTATCAAAAGTTACGGCCAATTAACTGGAAAATGAAAACACAACTGCCTTATAGAACAAAAACTGGACTTACTTAACTCAAAACTGACCTATGAGACTGATTGTTCTGAGTCCCAATGAGATATTATTATGATATAGCATGGAACCAATAACTTTTTATTTATTTACTTAATTAAATTTGGTTTTGTCATGAAGGGTGAGCTACAAAATCTTCGACTCCAGGCAGCAGATAGATGCCTTAGCTATGCCACTGACTGGGGAGAGGCAGCAGAGCAAGTGGGTGGTGAGCTGCTGGGAGGAGTAGGTGGGTTCCAATTTTCACTTTTTAAAAAGCCCGGGCATGACATCACTGCCTGTTGTGACGTCACTTCCAGGCAACATTTTGAGCTTGGCACTGGGCTGCATGATCATTAGTTACGCCACTGCCATCTGTGAATCTTAGCAAAGACACAAGCAGGCGACTACAGGAAAACTTAAAATCAAAAGTAATTCCCAACACACCTAAACCTCATTGTTTTCCAACTGCACTTCTTCCAAGATCAACTTGAAGAGTCCATCACACCACTCTGATCCCAAGATGGCAGGTGAGAATGTGGCCACACATAAATGCATTATCTGAAGGAGCCAAGCTGCAACACACCTAAGCTTCTTTGGGCTTCACCTTAAGACACCCAGCATTGATGGTGTCACTGATCCATCTGATTGGATAGTTTACGATAAGCTGAGTAACCTTACCTGGCCTCAGATTGGGTCAGGTGGACTGGGATGCCCAATCAGCTGGTGCATGCCAGTCTCAGCAATGGGTTGGCTAGAACTATTGTCATGGATGGACCCTGGCTGATGAAGGTAGCAAATCCACAAAATGACCTGTCTTCCTGGCCATGAGATCTTTCTGCCATGGTAGTGATTTCTAAGTGTTTCAGGGAAGAGTGTCTCTTCCCATTTAACCTAGCAACTGTTACCCTGCAGATGCCCGATCTTGTCTGATCTTGGAAGCTAAGCAGGGTCAGGCCTGGTTAGAACTTGGATGGGAGACCGCCTGGGAATACCGGGTGCTGTAGACTTATACCATAGTCTTTCGAGACTGAAGGTTGCCAACCAACCAACACTGAGGCTTTCCTAAGGGCAATAGATGGGGAGGAAAAAAGGAAGCTAGAGGAGCTCGTTCAAGGCCAGCCTCCTGACACCTGAGGTAGCATGCCGAATGCTGCCTCTCTCTGTTGCTGGTCCGTGCCAGCATCTGTTCCTCCAACACCAGCCCATTGCTCTTCTCCATATTTCTGTTCTGTCTCCCTCCCTCTTTGGCAACCCAGGGAGTGGGAAGAGTAGGATCAGTGGAGGAAAGCAGGACAGAAGTTGCCACTTCCTGCCGGTCTGCTACCTGAGGCAGCAGCTTCAGTTGGCCTCATGGATGGGCCAACCCCGAGCTCAATCATCATCACACTGCGCCCCCCCCCAATCTAGAAAGAGAGGAGACAGCTTAGAGCTGGCCACTTAGAGCTCACCACTATCTTTAAGGCCCCAATCCTATCATCAACTACCAGCACCAATGCAGCCATGCCAGAAAGGTGCACACTATATGCAGGGGGCGGGGACCAATCAGGCAACCTGTAGGACTTAAGTAAGAACATTTTGCACTTACACCTGGTAGGCTGTGTGATCACCAATAGGGCTTTTCTAGTATGGTCTTTATTCTGAATAGCACAGCAGTTTCTCATTTCATCCCTTCTTCACTTCTCCTTCAGGCTTACAGGGTCTCTGTGGCTCTTGTATCCTCAGTCCCGTCCCCCCCACCCTCCCCCGCATGATGTGCTGTGCATACCTAGAAGGAGAAGGGAATCCCCCATAAACATGCTCAGCTCATTAGTGTCATTAAGGAGCTCTCCCTGCTGGACTGGTCCTGACAGGATTTTATATTCATTTTAACTCCTGCTTGGCGTTGAAGATGGGAAGCCAAACATCTTCTCATTGGCAAAGCCCTGCAGGATAGGATTTTTTGGGGGTGGAGGTGGGGGTTACAGTTCATTTTAGATCTAAGAAACAGATGTTTCTACTGCAATGGTCTTCAGTCTTTTTTTGTGCCACATCACAACCCCAACAAACAAAGTATGAGACTGGGGACCCACTGCCAACCCCACCAACCCCCTGCTTCATTTCCACCTACTGCTTGTGTCTTCATAGTAACCCTGTGAGGTAGTAACCTGAGCAGAGCCAGCCTTAGGAGCTGTGGGGTAAGATAACGAGAAGGGACTATGCAGGATTATATCAAAAACTCAGTTTTGATAAGGCGGTGTCATTCTTGGATTGGATCCAAGGCTTCTCTTGCACAGGCATTGAAAGGTTGCCACAACCCCCTAAATGAGACTTTGTGACCCCATTGGGATCCCAACACACAGGTTGTAGAACTACTGTTGAGTGAAGTCAGATGTATCTGCTAATTCAGGGATCTCCAAACTCTGGCCTGGGGGCCAGATGCGGACCATGGTGAGCCTCTATCTGGACCACGGCCAGCCTCTGATCCCCTGAGAGTCTCTGGCCCAGTTGACCACACACAACCAGAGTTGTGCTTGTGGGGTGGGGAAAGGGCGTCCATTTAAGCGTGTGTTTTATTTCTTGGGCTGTGTTGGTGCTTGGAAAAATCCTGGACATTTGAGCCTATTCGTTCATTCATTCATTCATTCCTTGCTTGTTCCATCTCTAATGTATTTATTTAAATTGTATATTTAATTTCTTTTTCCCAGCCCTTGATGCTGTGCCAGATATTTGATGCAGTCCTTCCGCAGAAAAATTTAGAGGCCCCTGTGCTAATCCAAGCTGGAATATTGCCCAGAGGGGTCATCCCAAATCCTGGCTTGAGGACTCTGCCTCCACCTGCATAAAGTTGCAAGCAGATTTCCTGTTTGACCCTCTGATGGCAGACAAGGGGAACTGTATGGGAAGAACTGAGTGCACTAACTGTTCTTCAGGCTACTATTGGATTCCCACCAGTCTCTTGAGACTCTCCAACCTCGCTTGACCACACAGTGTTCTGCAGCACAACATCACAAGGCTTAAACTCCTACAAAGAGTTTGTGTATTGTGGTTGAGGGAGGAGAGGGAGAGAAACTTGCTGCACACAACACGCATGGGGGTGATTCTTTCGGGGGCTTAATAGCAAGGAAAGGATCACTTCCCCATTCCTCATTTGTCACGGTTTTGAACAGGACCCTCCATCCCCCCCCCCCATCTGTTCACCACTGGAGCAGTTTCCTTGCACATTTGAATCAATGAGAGTGAGGTTTTCTCCAGAGTTTGAGGGAACCGTGATGGGAGTGACAACTTCAGCTCTCTATAGTCCTACATGGGGTGATTGAGTGGGATTTGAGTTCTGTCATAACTGCTCACTACTTCCTCCCCTTCTCTTTTCCATTGTTCACTGCAAAAATAACAGAGTGCTGTGGCACCTTAAAGACTAAGGGCCCAATCCTATCCCACTTTCCAGCACCGGTACAGCAGCAATGCAGTCCTGAGATACAGGAACAAGCATTCCCTTACATTGAGGAGGCCTCTGTGACTGTGCAATGCAATGCATGCATCATTGGCACGGCTGCACCGGTACTGGAAAATTGGATAGGACTGGGCACTAACGCATTTATTTTTAATATGTTTAATCAGTTAAATAATCCACACACTAGCGTCCACAGTAGAGGTGGGGCTTGACCCCAGGACTCCTAGCTCCATTTCTCTATCCGGTTTTTTTTGTTTGTTTGTTTGTTTTTTTGCAACCCCAGTTCTTGTCCATGTTTTCATTCCTCATCCCTGATCATTGTATGCACCTTAGAACATAAGAACAGCCCCACTGGATCAGGCAATAGGCCCATCTAGTCCAGCTTCCTGTATCTCATAGCGGCCCACCAAATGCCCCAGGGAGCACACCAGATAACAAGAGACCTCATTCTGGTGCCCTCCCTTGCATCTGGCATTCTGACATAACCCATTTCTAAAATCAGGAGGTTGCGCTTACACATCATGGCTTGTACCCCGTAATGGATTTTTCCTCCAGAAACTTGTCCAATCCCCTTTTAAAGGCATCCAGGCTAGACGCCATCACCACATCCTGTGGCAAGGAGTTCCACAGACCAACCACACGCTGAGTAAAGAAATATTTTCTTTTGTCTGTTCTAACTCTCCTAACACTCAATTTTAGTGGATGTCCCCTGGTTCTGGTATTATGTGAGAGTGTAAAGAGCATCTCCCTATCCACTCTGTCCATCCCCTGCATAATTTTGTATGTCTCAATCATGTCCCCCCTCAGGCGTCTCTTTTCTAGGCTGAAGAGGCCCAAATGCCGCAGTAGCCTTTCCTCATAAGGAAGGTGCCCCACCCCGTAATCATCTTAGTCGCTCTCTTTTGCACCTTTTCCATTTCCACTATGTCTTTTCTGAGATGCAGGGACCAGAACTGGACACAATACTCCAGGTGTGGCCTTACCATAGAATTGTACAACGGCATTATAATACTAGCCGTTTTGTTCTCAATACCCTTCCTAATGATCCCAAGCATAGAATTGGCCTTCTTCACTGCCGCCGCACATTGGGTCGACACTTTCATCGACCTTCTCCCACAAGATCCAACTCCTGGCTTCCTCAACATCACCGCCTTTCCCCCTCCCTTCTTCTGACAGAGGCACATGTGGCTTTGACAGCTACACCAGAGACGGAAAATCAACAGGTGAAGCCACCAGAAGCCACCACATTCCAAGCATCCCCTGTTGAATTTCCGCCTCCTGCTCTTCAGTGGTTGACAGCCAAGACTATGCATGTCTACTCAGAAGTCTGAGGGCACAATCCTATGCATGTCTACTCAGAAGTCCCATTACAGTTAATGGGGCTTACTCCCAGTTAAGTGTGGATAGGATTGCAGCCTGAGAGCCCCATCCTATGCATGTCTGCTCAGAAGCTAGTCCCATTGTAGCCAATAGAGCTTACTCCCAGGTAACTGTGGTTAGGATTGCAGCTTAAAACAGTTTAAGGTGAGAAGCCTGCTTCCCACAGCATCCACTTTCCCCTGCAGCCCCCGCCAACTGGGTCTTATTTTCCCCACTCCTTCTCTTGCCTATCAACACCCAAACTTCTCTTTGGTCCCTCCAGGCTCAGCTCCTGCCTCGGTCCAGCTCGCACCCCGGGGGAGCGGTGGGATAACCCCGCCTTGCCTTGCCTTCCCTTCCCCTCTGCGGGAGGCGGAGGCAGTAGCCCCTGGGATGCGCTGGGCTGGCCGAGCGGCTGCTGGGGAGTCTCTTGCCGCCGCCGGAGCCGAGCCGAGCCGAGCCAAGCAGCACCGATGGGAGTCAACGAGGCCAGCGCAGCCCCACAGCAAAGCCCCGGAATGAAGGGCGCCCCACCCACGGGCAGGTTCTCCCGGCAGCTCAAGAGGCATCCAGGAGTGAGTCCTCTTCCCCCCTCCCCACTAGCAGATTAGTGACCCTGGGGTGCCCCCCGCCCTCACCCCACATTCCTCTGTCCCTAAACTTACCCAAGAGTGCTCCCCCAGCGCCCCTTCTCCCTCCTGCAAAGAGTTATCCTAACCCACTACCAAGGCCAAACACCTTTTGAGGTCCTGCCTTAAGTTTTCAAAACTACAGACAGAAAGTCAACAGGTGCACCACTTTGGAAAACACTGTGATATGGGGGGGGGGGGAGAAAAAGCTGCATGTCTATGGGATGAGGATAGGGAAGGAGAGATGGTAGGGAAGAAGAAAAGTTGCACCTGTTGATTTTTGGCCTGTCATTAGAGACACAGGAGCCCTGGTCAGAAAAAAAAAATGTGGCAACTTACCTAAGGGGCAGATTTTTCGCCCACTCCCCAATCCTTCAGTAATCTGCCAACTTCCCACTCCTCCCCTTATTCCTGCTTGGGCTTTACCCTATAACCCAAAGCCTTGGAGTCCCAAATGCCAATCACTTTCCACCCCCAATAGCCCACTTTCACCCAGGAAGGATCCTCCAAAGTTCTACCTAACTACCACCTTCACCAGTGACCTCCCTTTTAAGCCCCTTACTCAGCTCTACACTGCCATCCCATGAGTGAGGGAACTGAAATCCCACCCTCTCACACCCACTGGCCCATTATGCTCAGGGGCAATTCACTCCCCTCATCCATGGATGAGTGAGTGGCCATTGAGTCATCCTATAGGAAGGAGCGCAATGGGCCAGCTAATCTTCTGCCTGTATACCTTCAATATCCCCAGATGTTACTCAGCCTTTCACTGGGAACACTTCAAAGAGTCTTTTCAAACATAGGATGGGGGGGGAATGCTTTTGAGCCTCTCTTGGACTATTTGTCTGCATGTTTGAGTGTTGCTAATGTCGGACAGAAAGACAGCAATTTTAAAAATTGAACAGACGTGTTAGCCAGTGGAGATATTACGTTACAATACTACAGATAGTGAAATAAAAAGCCAATTTTAGGTGTCACGCCTGGAAAGAGCTCACAGAAGAAAATTCCTGGGGCAAGGTCCCAGAAACACTCTTCGAGAATTCCTTCTTTTCTCTAAGCCTACATGTGAGGGAACTGTTAGTGTGATTACTCAGAAGAAAAGGCGCTCTGTACATGGACAGAAGTGATTAAACCTTTATCATCATTACTTCTGCTGTGCCATGGCTGAACCCTAGAATAGAAAATAGGTTTCTGGGGGGCAGGGAGCCATAGCCAAGCTTGGAACAAACCATGCCCTGAATTTTATCTTTCCAAGGGCACAATCCTAATCAGGACTACTCAGAAGTAAGTCCTATTTTGTTCAATGGGGCTTGCTCTCAGGAAAGTGTGGTTCGGATTGCAGCCTTATTCCCTTCTCCTTGTCCCAAGATTAAATGACCAGAACAAAAACAAAAGACCCAGAGAATGCTAAGAGCATTGTGGTTGATTTTTTAAATACCCCATAATAACTTTAGCAAAGTTCTCCACACAGGACAAACTGTTTAAGCAGAGAGGGATTTGTGTGCTTTGTATGTATGTATGAACGCATAGACCTCCCCTCGTAATTGTTTATACCAATAGTCACTGCATGTGTAGAATCAATAATGGCCAAACTACATGTTCCACTGGAGCTCCAGGCTTGGAATTTTCTTATTATAAAAGCAGCTGCAAGGGAGCCTAATTTGGGGCTAGAATCCTCCCTGCTCCTCGCTGATTTCCCTATTTTGTGTCTGTACGTCTCAGAGCCATTTCAGGGTGTAGTTTTTATCAGGGTGCCTCTGCAGGAGAAGAAACACAGTATGAACTCCACTCCCCCAACATTACAGCCCCATTTAAATTGGGGGGTGATGCACAGTACTTGCAACTGCTGTCAGGTCCCTTTGGGCTCTGTACTATCCCATAGCGAGTCACTTCCTACTCTGAACTCTTCCCTAACCCTTGGGCATCCCTTCTCCTTGTAAATGCTCCCCATGAAAGCCTTTCTATAGCAGAGCCAAAGGACCCCAGCAGCTTCTCAAAGCTCTCAAACAGTAAGGAGGATGAACGCTGAAGCCAGCTAGCCACATACATCCTGAGTCTTTGCCCAGAAGCCTTGATAAGTTCTTGCAATTGCTACTATTTTCAACCGAACGGCACGATGCTTCCACTCTTTTACTAACATCTTGTGAGATTCAAGGGCCGCTACTATTTCTTTCCTGTTCTTAAAATTATTATTTTTATCTGATGGCCGAAACTTTGGAGCGTCTCTCTCCCTCCACCCAGACGCAAGCTTATGCATATTTAATCCTCAGCAGTTTGTTCCCTAACCCTAGATGTTCGTGGCTGGCGCTCACACAATTTGCAAGAGGGGAGATTTGATGTGTTGTTATTTACCTTGTTATATCTGATGCCTCCAAGGGGCTTTTCTACACTGTAGGAATAAATCAACACACAGCTGGTTTCAACCCTCCCCCCCATTCAAGAGCCAGCTTAGATTTTTTTTTTTTTTATTCTTTGTGATCCGATTGTTCCCCCTCCCCACTTCAGAATTTCAGTGACAGGATGGAAAAACTACAAACCCCCCCTCCTCTCGTCTTCACCCTGTCTCCTAAAGCCATTGTTTCACTTTCCATCAAAGATTCATGACAGGGATTTTGTTTACAAATATGAATAAAACCCTGATAAATTATATATGCCCGCAAGGCCTTGATATAAATACAATTTCCCCTCTCACAGGCTAAAGAATGGAAGAGGAAGGCAGCCTTATTTGAGCTGAGTCCCCCACCCTCTCTCTCTCTCTCACACACACACACACACACCCCTTTCATTCATTCCACAAAGAGAAGGAGGTCTAAACACTTAAAACCAGAATCTTTTCAAAGAAGGGTACTGATATCTACCTGCTTTAGATCTACATTTTATCCCATCTCAGGAAGTTTGGCTAAAACACTGTCAACGGACAAGTCAGCCCTCTGTGATTCCACAAAAGAACCATGCTGTCCATTCCCACAAATATAGATTACAACCACAATTTGATATCCTGAGACCCAGTTGATATCCATGCAACTGAATCAAATGTTGAAACTGTTCTAAACTGTACCACTTTAAGGGGCTGGTGGGGGGACAACAGGAGGTATTGGGTTCAATCTCTGGTGTCTGTCGTTCAGCAGCTAAAACACAATTTGATGACCAAAAACTAGCAGTTGGTGAAGCTTTCACAGCCAGCTAGCTGCCTTCCTTCCTGCCTTGCCAGCCTTCAAGGCATTCTGACTTGCCTTCTTCCGCCATTATTCAGTTCTTTTTCAACTACCTGTAAAGGTCCTGGCAAGGTGCCTTCCTTCCTGCCTTGGCACCTTACTAACACTTTATTGGTTTGATGCTGTGTCATCACATCTCATTGACTGTTCAAACAATCAGTCTCCTTGGTCCATTTTGAATTAAGGAAATGTACTTTTTGTTACACGATAACACAGTTGCATTTTTGTTTTTTGTTCATAACTTTTTATAGAATGGAGATATTTCACTCCAGTTTTTTGTCATTGCATTCTGCTGTAGATTATGTATCAACTGGTATTATTCCTACAAACCACAATTTTAGCAATTTGGTCACTAGTTGTGTCACCCCCCCTTTGCGTGTCACCCAGTGCAGCCCACACACCCTGCACCTCCCTAGCGATGCCACTGTACTAAAATTGTCAGCACACATCATCAGTTTTTTTAGAATTGACATGCACAGAGTGCTGCTGGTGGGGCTCACATTCTCCAATGACCCTACTAATAAATGACCCTCCCCCCAAACTCCCACAGCACACCTGTGAACCATTTGCTGCACACCAACGTGTTGCAGCATACTGGTTGAAAATCCCTGGTATAGGCCTGTCAGGGTTCACGTTGATTCCTCTAAAGGAAGGGGAGTAATAATCTCAAGGTTCTCATTAGAATCCAAACAAAAGGGAACATGAAACACAGGATTTATTAGGATCCAATTAACAATTAAAAACTTTAATATAAATTCAATATGCAGATAACAAAAGCACTACAAAATAAAGGAGGCTCCTGAACCTGCAGGACTCCCCCTCAGGCAAAACCCTTTTATGAACTTGCCAAGAAAAGCTGCAAAGAAAAAGATTAAAAATCTAAAAAGTCAAAAATAGTTTCACTCACAGTCCCCAGCTGCTACTCCAAATCCCATCCAACCAATGAGGCAACAAAGTTCCCTTCTCTACAGGGTTTTATTCTCTATACTAATAAGCCCAATCCTTCTCACCTGGGTCCTTTACTCCTGAGGAAACCCAACTACTCTAACACCAATGGAAGGAAAGTAAAGACCTACATGAAACAACAGTTTCATGACAAGGCCATTGCTTGAGACCTTGGAGAGCTGCCACCCGCTAGAGGTACACAAGAAAAATGTGTTCATTTCATTACTCCATTTGTTTATCTTAGTTAACCCTTAATTCGTTTTGTTATTCGTCAGCTATTATTTCATTCACTTCCTTAACATCCATTTGTTTGTATTGAGGGAGCTTACTTTGTAATTCAATAGCTGCAATGGATGTTCTTTTTATCTCTTCTTCACTTAAACGAACCACAGAAGCAACAGAGCGTCCTTCTTGGTAGCTGCCATTTTCTCCCACAGTATCCCAGACATAGCACCACTCCAGGGTACTGTGGGGGAGGGGAGGTGGCAGCTACCAGTGGGGGGGGGGCATTTTTTGTGGCAGCCTCCTTTTTCTCCCCCAGAATGCCCTGAAACAATGCTAGAACTCAAGGTATTGCAGGGCAAAAACAATAGTGGCATTTAAAAAAAGTAAGTGGGGAAAAATGGGGGGGATTGCACCACTACTACCACACCAGAACAGATAGGACTGGCCTTCCTGAGAGTTTTATTATTGTATCATACTTTTTAAAATGTTGTAGGACACATTGGGGGCCTCATCAGAGGTAGAAAGACAGGATATAAATACCCTATATTTAAATAAATATTTCTTTATAAATTAAAAAAAGGTGCTACTAGTCAATGGGATTGGGCCATTTATCAGCCAATGTCAAAGTACACAGGTGGTCAACATTCCCTCTAATTGTTGAGGGAGGGAGCCCTATCATGGCTGCGTGTGGACAGTTTCAGAGCACTTGGCTCAGAGCGCTTATGTCATCACCAAGCCCCAGAGCAAGAGGGAAGTTGTATGGGACTTCTATTCCTCTTGCAAGGCCACACAGCTTACAGAGAAGGCTTCATGTGATAGGCCTCGTTGCCCCAAGGATATTCTGCATTCTGCAATAGACTTCCCTGCACTAGCTTTTGAAGCAAGTGTATTAATATACTGACTTCAACGCTTCCCTTTTTCAGACATTTAAGAATGCTGAATGGAGAGCATTTAACCTCACACTGCAACTGTTGGTATCTTTTATAGAATAGCTGCTGCAACTCAAACATATTCAACACCTTTTACTATTTGGATAGAAATTATTGGGGGGGATGGGAGGGAATCTAGTGCACATGTGTGCACAGTGACAAAAAAAATGTTATAGGTATCCCCATGGTTGGCAACCTTCAGTCTCGAAAGACTATGGTATCAGCCTACAGCACCCAGTATTCCCAGGCGGTCTCCCATCCAAGTACTAACCAGGCCTGACCCTGCTTAGCTTCTGAGATCAGATGAGATCGGGCATGTGCAGGGTAACAGTTGCTGCCAGTGTCTCCCCAAAAAGGCAAAGCGGGACACTGACTACCCAGGACTGATGCTAGAAAATAGGGACTGTCCCTGGAAAATAGGGGCAATGGGAACATTTGCTAATAGTTTATTGTGAAAACCAAGCCGGGTCTGCCTCAGTTACATTAAACGTGGAGGAACTGGAGCAAAATAGGCTGCCGAGGAGATTCCTGACATGCCATCCATTATCCACAATCAGCTGTTGTTTGCGCCGGCCATGTAGATCAGCATTTTCACCTTGCAACAGCTTCTCCTGCTGCTGTGTGGTTGCGCTTCCCAGGGTGCCCAACTGCCTCAGCCTGTGATTAATGCCAACTCTACATCTACTGCCAGCTGAGCAAAAACGGCTTGCAAACTCCAGGACTCTGCTGGTAGGACAGAAATGAAGCAGAAACATGCCGTCCTGACAAAACAAGGCTTGGGGGGAGGGGGGGCTAGCAGTAGTTCAGTAGTGGTGAATGTTGTGAGCTGCCCTTTCTTAAGGTAGGAGAAACTCTTGACCTAAGCTTGATGCTAAAGCTGTCTCATTACCCTGCACATGCCCGATCTCGTCTGATCTCGGAAGCTAAGCAGGGTCAGGCCTGGTTAGTACTTGGATGGGAGACCGCCTGGGAATACCGGGTGCTGTAGGCTTGTACCATAGTCTTTCCAGACTGAAGGTTGCCAACCAAACAACACAAGCCAAATGTGCACAGAGCTCTCTTTGTGCAAGTGGGAAGCCGGAAAAAAAACGGTTCCTGATTGCATTTAAGTGTGTACAGTTGTAGGTGGGTAGACTTTAATCAGATATTCAACTGAATGAGCAAAGGATTGCGGCCTACCACCACTATCCCATTCCTCCTCTGTTCACTCAGCACAGCTATGTCTCGACAGCAGGGCTACAAGTACAAAGTCACATGTGCCTTCCTAAGTACATCTGAAGGCATGTCAGGGAGCCACAGCCAATGAGGGCTGTCTGGTAGTCTGTGGCCCTCCCCTCACCAAGCGTCCACTATGGAATATACATCTGCCCACAAGCTGTGCATTTACAGTAGGAAGTGTATGTAGCCACTTTAAAGTGTGATGCTGCCGTGGCTCTCAGGAGAGGAAGGGTTGGTAGGGTGACCTGGTTGGCAACCTTCAGTCTCGAAAGACTATGGTGTAAGCCTACAGCACCCGGTATTCCCAGGCGGTCTCCCATCCAAGTACTAACCAGGCCTGACCCTGCTTAGCTTCTGAGATCAGACAAGATCAGGCATCTGTAGGGTGACCACGTGCAAAGGTATTCCTGCTTGTATAAAAAAGATATTTCAGCAGGTGCCGCTTTTCTCATCCCTGTGTGATAAACTGCAAGTGCAATAATGGCCCTTTCCTACTGAAACGTTAACGGTAGGTTTCACCCCTACCTTCCACTGCAGTTGCTGACACCAAGGGTTGGCATTCTACTTTCTGGCCAGTTGGTGCCCATACAGCAGTGGGGATGAGCCGATTCAGGAAGAAGCTGTCAATTCCCCAGATTGTTCTGGAACAGCGCAAATAAAACAGACATGGTCTGAGGGTGCAGGATGCAGCCGCTTCGCTGATGATAAGCAGGCTTAGGCCTGGTCAGTGCCTGGAAGAGCGATTGCTCTGGAACTGAAACACCATGATGGAAGTAAGGCTATGAGACAAGTGCAATCAATAAAACAACAAGCGGCACTAGTTCTCCTTGACCAGTGTGATATAGATCTATCCCTGCCCTGTGGCTAGCATCTCTTCCTCCTCCCCCCCCCCCTGCATTTTACATGGTATCCCTCAAGAACACATGCCATTTACCTTTAAGAGAAATCCACTGCTGCTCACCTGTAGGGCCCAGAAAACTATTTTGTGGTAAGCAGCTGTAAGGTCATTTATGGTGGAAAATGGTTGGCAACCTTCAGTCTCGAAAGACTATAGTATAAGCCTACAGCACTCGGTATTCCCAAGCAGTCTCCCATCCAAGTACGGCATTTAAATATCAATTTAAAATGTGCAAGAAGCAGCCCTTGGTTTTGCTTTGTACTGCATACTTGAAGCACCCAAAACCATGAACCCTGCTGGATCAAAGGCCCATCTAGTCCAGCATTCTGTCTCCCAAAGTGGCCCACCAGCTGCCTCTGGGAAGGCCACAAGCAGGAGAGGAAGGCATATAGCTCTTCTGACATTGCTGCCCTGCAAGGGGTATTTAGAGGCATACTGCTTCTGAACCCAGAGATAGCTCATAACCGTGATGACTAGTAGCTATGGACAGACCTGGTCTCCCTGAATTTGACCCTTTCAAAGCCATCCAAGCTAGTGGCCAACATCACACCTTGTGGCAAGGAATTCCACAGACTGATTAAGCACTGTGTAAAGAAATACCTTCTTTTATCAATCCCAAATCACCCACCCATCAGTTGCATTGGCTGACTCTTGGTTCTAGTCTTGCGAGAAAGGGAGAAACACTTGTCGCTCCGCCCTTTGTCCACACCATACATAATCTTATACGGGCCCAATCCTAGCCAATTTTCCAGCGCCAATGCAGCCAGGCTAATGGGGCATGCACTGCATCCTGTGGTGATAGTGGGCAGCCTAGGAGGCCTCCTAAAGGTAAGGGAATATCTATTCCCTTACTTCAGGGCTGCATTGCAGCTGCATCTGGGCCAGAAAGTTATATAGTATTGGGCCCTCAATTATGTCTCCCCTTAGCCACCTTTTTTCCAAGCTAATGAGTCTCAAATGCTATAGCCTTTCCTCAAGAGGAAAGTGTTCCAGTACTCTGATCATTTTGGTTGCCCTCTTTTGCACCTCTTTCAGTGTACAATATCTTCCTCAGAGCATAGCGATCACAACTGTCCAAACGCATCCACACCATAGATTTATATAAGGGCAATATAATATTAGCAGTCTTATTCTCGATCCCTTTTCCAACAATCCCTAGCATAGAACTTGCCTTTTTTCACAGCTGCTCCACACTGGGTCAACCTTTTTAGTGAGCCATCCAGCATGACCCCAAGGTCTCGTTCCCGATTCATCACCAACAGCTCAAGACACCATTCGTGTATATGTGAAGCTGTGATTTTTTTTGCCACAACATGCATTGCTTTACACTTACGACAGTGAGCCGCATTTGCCATTTGCTAGCTCAATGTGGGGAGGTCGTTTTGGAGCAATTGCCCAAATTCAGGAATCCAGAGACATGAAGGAAATCACACACACACAATCTGCCACCGTCCCCCAGAAACCAGTATTTAGAATGATGTTGCTTCTGAGCCTGGAAATTCCATATACCAGTGGTTCTCACACATTTAGCAGCAGGACCCACTTTTTAGAATGAGAATCTGTCAGGACTCACCAGACGTGATGTCATGACTGGAAGTGACATCAACAAACAGGAAAATTTTGAACAATCCTAGGCTGCAATCCTACCCACACCTACCCAGGAGTAAGTCCCATTTACTGTCATTGTTAAAAGAATATACATAGTAGCCTGTTAAAAGTACAGGTCTGTAACATTTCCCCAAATGCAGTCACATATCATGGTAGAATCAAGTCTATTAAAAATTAAATATTGAAATGAATGGGGACCCCCCTGAAATTGGCTCGCGACCCACCTAGTGGGTCCCAACCCACAGTTTGAGAAACACTGCCATATACAGTACAGTCATCGTAACTAATACCCACTGATAGACCTCAGTGAATTTGACCAATCTTTTTGTAAAGCCATCTGAGCCAGTGGCCGCCGCCACCTCTCACTGCAGCAGATTCCATAAATTAAGCAGTGCTCTTGCTTCTTTTTATCTGTTCTGAAGGTACTTTCTGCAACTAGCATCAGGCATTTCAAAAAGAAAATTGTGGTGGCTTGTGGGGGGACGGGGACGGGACACATTTACTATGATCCTGGAGAACAAGAAAGCAGTTGGGGAGACATGCCAGGACAGTATTCACCAGTCCCCTGTCTGGTTCACATCCCTGCCACAAAGCCATCGCAGTCTCCTTCCAGGTAGCAGCCAAATTCATATGCTCATCCCCAGTGGCTTGCCCATCCTCAGATGTTTCTCCGGTATTAATAACCCAGAAGGTGCCAGCAGCAGATGGTGAAATGCGTCCGTAATCCCCGACTCTCCACAGAGGTGCCAGCAGTCCCTGGGACTGTGGCGTCATTCTTTATTACCCAGTGCATTTTGGGTAGAAGCCACTGCCAGGTCCACCTGGCGCAGGGCCAACACACAGTGCAAAAAGGAAAATCATTATTTCCTGATGATTCTAACCTCCTGAATCTCACCCAGCATCTGCTAAAGGTTGCATAAGCCAAAGGATGTGAAGTGGATAAGATAGTGCCTGAAATGGAGCATGTTGCGATGTCGGAAGAGAAGGAAAAAGGGATGGGATGATGGACACAAGCAAATGGGGGGGGGGAAGGTCAGATGAGGACAAATAGCTCTGGATTCTTGAATTCTCTCTATCTCACTCGGAGGATAAAAATACAATCTAGAAACCCCAACTCCCTGCCTTTGGTAACTCCATTTCTAATAACTTGATTGCATCCTTCTTCTTAAGTACCTGCCCCACACACCCGTCACTCTTTTACATCAGATTCAAGCTTCTAGTCC
Organism: Tiliqua scincoides; assembly: GCF_035046505.1. Classification (NCBI taxonomy): domain Eukaryota; kingdom Metazoa; phylum Chordata; class Lepidosauria; order Squamata; family Scincidae; genus Tiliqua; species Tiliqua scincoides. The sequence goes on along the minus strand of NC_089822.1, from coordinate 124,756,968 downwards.
TTATGGTTAAACATTCTACCTGATATATGTATACATTTTATAAATATTATGCACACACTCACACTGTGCTGCATAAGCTTTTCTATCTAACCCAGTAGTTCTCAAACGTTTTAGCACGAGGACCCACTTTTTAGAATGACAGTCTGTCAGGACCCACTAGAAGGGATATCATTAACCTGAGAAGTGATGCCTTGGTCAGAAGTGACATAATCAATTGAGGTTTCAAACCTAAGCCACGATCAGCCAAAGGTCCCATTACACAGTGCTCTTGTACTGCTATTTTGCATAGCTCAGATTCCAAACATTCCAGCTCAGAAGTTAAATCAGAATGCAGACTTGGATCCTTCTCAACCACACAGCCCTCCCCCAGCCCTTTCCAGCACCCCATCTTTCCAACTATTCAGGGCAAAGCACCATGCCTCTCTCCCACTGGGAGCCCAACCTGCCTAGCAGCTTTGTACCCCGTATTTTCAGTCGCTGATGAGCTAGGTGCTACTCTACCCATCTGAAATTGGCTCTCGACTCACCCACAGTTTGAGAAACACTGAACTAACCAATTTGGTTGCTTCCATGTTCTCTACCATGCCATATTCCCTATGCCTGAATAGCCACCCCAATCTCTATAAGGGCAAATCTTATCTACACTGCAGACTTAAATCTGTTATTGCTCCCAACTAAGAAACTCTTAGTTTGTCCCTCGTCTTGTGAAGAGGCTAGGGAGAAAAATAAACTCCCTTTCAAATATGCTACCAAATATGTAGTACCAAGAGAACTTTGACCCTCCTTCCAAGCCTTGCTCAAAAGTGATCCTTCTTAACAGAAGCATTTCACCCTACTATGAGTTTGAGGAAATGTCCAAAGCATCTCCTCCTCTCCTGCCCCCATTCAACTACATAATTCTCAGGGTACTTCAGAAAACATTACATTTTAAAGTATATGCATGTTTTAACTATGTACCTACTAATTTTAAGTGTGGATGGACCAAGCCTATACATGCAAACAAACATATCTTGCATAGGTCACTTGTCCAGGAGCCACAATTGGCCAGGATTGTCTGAGAAGGAACTTAGATGTTGTTGGCAACCTTCAGTCTCGAAAGACTATGGTGTCGCACTCTGAAAGGTGGTTCTGGAACAGCATCTAGTGTGGCTGAAAAGGCCAATTCGGGAGTGACAATCCCTTCCACACTGGGAGCAAGTGCAGTCTGTCCCTGGTCTGTCTCCCTGGCTATGGGCCTTCCTTCTTTGCCTCTGACTGTTGGCCAAGTGTCTCTTCAAACTGGGAAAGGCCATGCTGCAGAGCCTGCTTCCAAGCGGGCTGCTCAGAGGCCAGGGTTTCCCACTTGTGAGGTCCACTCCTAAGGCCTTCAGATCCCTCTTGCAGATGTCCTTGTATCACAGCTGTGGTCTACCTGTAGGGCGCTTTCCTTGCACGAGCTACTTTAGTCACAATGTCACACACTTTAAGCCCTCAGAGCAGATTAGTATGCTGTGATCATGATCACAGGAGCTTTATATAGCCCCACATATAAAGTGACACCAGTTTTTACACCACGAGTTCAGTTTGGCACCGTAGGATGAAGACAGAAGTAAGGTCAAAGAGAACTAATCGTACATCCCCCAGCTGCAAGTTAAGTCCAAGTTCCTACCACCTTCTTAACTGATAGGAACTGACGTACACCCCAGTGGATCACACGTTGGTTTAGTTATGAGTGTTGCCCCTCCCCCATGATTCTGGTGGCAGCCTGATTTCTGAAAAGCACTGTTTCCATACATTCATCACCATAACAATAAAAAAAAAAACATTTTAAATACAAAGCTGCTCTGTGGATGGGCAAGGAACCTGATTTAAAAGCGCCTTCCCACTAGACAGAGGATTCCTGGTGATATCACAGATCACCAGCCATAGCAGGCTTCTGCTGGCTATGGATTTGTAGATGGTGTCACCTTCAGCCTTTGCAAGGTCCTGCGGCAAGGGGCTCCCCCTATAGTGCACTCCCCCCTGAGCACTGGAAAGCCCTGTCAACTGACATCTACTCCTCATGGTGCCTGGGAAACAGACAGGGGACAGGCAACAGTCCTTTACTACCACCACCGCTATCGGTTTGGTGACACTACAGAGGAAGACTTGTGAAGAGGACTGTATAAACCTCCTGACTGGCTTACTCAGCAACAGTGGGGAGCAGCTGCAGCTCCAGACACACACACCCCTTTCTTCTCTCAGCACTATATTACAATTCCCAGATGGCCTGGTCCACAGTACTACATAGGGCAGGGAGGGGAGGCCATCTGGGATTTGTAAAATGGTGCTGGAGAGGAAAAGGCAGGTCCACTGCTGCCATAATTTCCCACAGCCTCCAACTAAGCCAGCCAGGGACCCAGAACCCAATGGGAAGCATACAATGGCAGTGCATTACTCTCTCTCTTTCCCTGGTGCTCTTTCCAGGCGCCACAGGCCCTGAGGTAGCATCAGGGGACAGGATAGCAAGGAGAAGGAAGACCACTACTGCAGCCTTAGTTGTCCCATAATTGCCCAGTAAGCATCCTCATCAGCTCTGACTTACTGGGAGGTAGTGGGCAGCAGTCACTTTGCCAGGGGTTGACTAAATATAAGTGTACTACTATAGGAGTATAGGTAGATCCTTGTGTGGACCTGGGCCACATGCCACGTCAGGCCCCATCTGTGGAGCCAACCCTGCTTGCAGAACTGAGTTTTGGGAAGCTCAGCTTTTGAGAGGAGAAGACATGTTTGGATTGAAAGCAGCAAGGGTCTCCTAAAGCAGCCTCACTGTTCTAAAAAAATGTTTCATCTGCCTTCATCCTTTGTCTCCAGTGGTCCCCTACTAATTGCCTCCAAGTGGGATTACTACTGTGGCAGTCACATCCCTCTGTCCCCATGGATTCCAACAAATACCGTATCTGGTGTCTGGGCTACTAGTACATGCAGTACACAGTCCATAATACTCTTTTGCAATCAGAAAACCCACGTTTGCGTGAGCACGTTGTCTCCCCCTCCCCACCACCTCCACCCCAGCTTCCACTCCATGTTCCGGGGCAGGCAACGTTTTGCTTCACCATTATGGCAATAGCAGGGATTATAAACACCGGGCTGTTTAGTTTCCTAGAGGGCAGGGGGGTAGACAGGGAGGTTCATTATGCTCCAAACACATAGCCAGGCACAAGGGGCCAGTGCAATTTGGGAAAGGTCAAGCAGCTGCTGTATCTGTTCGGATTGAGGCTTTGCACCTTCAGCCTCCTGGGGATTCATAGAGCAGGCTGGGAAGGAAATTACCTTGGAATTGGATACAAAAGCTGTTGGCATACAGGGCAGCTTCGTTAAATAGGGATGGTAGCTGGGGCCCAGCAGTCATGCAAATATAACTGAGTGAGTGGGGGTGAGGAAGAAGAAGGAATCGCTGCAGAAAACAGCCCCAGAACCCAATTGGCAGGCGGATAAGAGTTTGTTATTTATATGTTCTTTAGAGAAGCCAACCTCAACCTTTTATTCTGGCTCCCCTTAGGAGCTCTTCTCAGGTTCCAGCCAGTCAAACAAGAATACAACACAAACAGAAAAACATAAAATCATTGTTATTTTTGGTTTTCAGCCTGTGGTCCCCTTCAAATGTGCCAGGACACAGTAAGGGGGCCATGGGGTTCCCCTTAAGAATGGCTTCTTTAGAGCATTAGAAGTGGTATGAAAGAAGCATGGTTGCCCTTGGTGTAGGCCATCACTTTTTCAGCCACGCCAGCATCTCCACCCAAACCTGTTTTGTATCTGTATCACCGAGGCCAGACTGCCTTCTTCTACAAGGAAAGGCTAAAGCATTTGGAGCTTTCTAGTTTAGGAAGAAAGACAACTGCGGTAGGAACCTAACAGAAGTTTATAAAATTAATGAATGATGATGAAGAAAGTAAGTGGAGTGGATTTTTTCTCCTCTCAAAATGCCAGTTCTCAGGGTCTTCCAGTGCAGAAGACAGTGGCATATCCGACAGCTGCAGTGCCCCAGACAGCAATGGTTTGATGTCATATGACGTTATACAACATAATGACATAATGTGACATCACTTCCAGAAGTGCCAAGTGCGTGCGCTCACAGCAGCAGCTGGGGCAAAATTGGCAGGCGCTTCCATCGCTCCCCAACTTGGAAAGCAATGGGAGCGCGCTCGCACTCAAAGGGGCAGTGGTGCCCAGGGCTTCAAATGGGGCCCAGAACTTGTGTCCTGGCTTACCATACCCTGGATACACCACTGGCAAGAGATTCAGAGCAGATAAAAGAAAGGACTTTTTTTTGCTGAACATCAGTAATATTGTATATGGAAGTAATATTGTATATGGAAGTTGCTACCACAGGATGTTATGTAGATGGCTTTACAAGGGGATTGGACAAGTGCACGAAAGTCTGTGACTTCAGTATTAGTTATGATGATTATGTGGAACCTTCCTTTTCAGAGGAAATATATATGCCTGAATACAATTTGTGGGAGGGGCAGGAGCCCGCTATTGCTGTTGTGCCCTGTTTGTGGGCTTGCTTGAAGCATCTGGTAAGAGAATGCTAGACTCAACCAAATGGTCTGTTTCTACCTTATGTGTTTTTTATAAAACTAAAAAAACTGCAAAACCTGTTTACCAGGGGTAACAGTGAGATAATTATGCACTCCACCAGCAACAGTCCCTCTTCTATACCACTTTCAACTAGGAAAATCTACAATCTGTTCTGTACCCTGTCTCAGACTAATTTGTAGACCAACAATTCCCACTATTTCTTCTTCTTCTTATCTGGTACTTGGGGAGCAGGCTATCATCTCAACCAATATACTACTATAGATGCCGCTAGGATCTGTATGTCATTCATGACACAAATCCATTCTCTGCAACTGTTGTCCATGTTTCTAGCCTCGTCAATGGTCAATCACTGGTTCCTTAGGTCTTCCTCAATGTGTTTGAGCCATGTTTTCTTTGGTGCTGCCCATTGAACGCTCCAGCGGGGATGTCGCTCATGCCAGAGGCGCTTGTGTGGCAGCTGACTGGTGTTCGTTTTGCAGCCATGGCCAAGAGGCTAATTTTGGTCTTGATGGAAATATTGGCCTTCTGGCAGAGATACCATTTGTGCGACGCAAATGCTGCTATTGCTTGGCCAATCTTGCTGAGGATTTCAGTGATGGATGCCACTTTTCTCCTGTACTAGCGATCCCAGGTATTTGAATTATTGAACCTGCTCAATTTGGCTCCATCAAGGTGAATGTTGGTCTGTGATCCATCTGTGGTCATAACTTTGGTCTTACCCACATTGATTCTTAGACTGTAGAATTGGGCAATTTGGCCAGTGTGGTAAATGATGTTGGTGGCCTCTGCATCTGGGTCAGCAAATATGGCATTGCAAACATCATTGGTCAGGAAGTTATTTACATTGTACTGAACTCCACACCTGTCCTCAAATGCTTTCCTCATAACGGCATCAATCACAATATTGAAAATCAGGGAAGAAGCAACATCTCCCTGGTGGACTCCAGTTTGGATGGGAAATTGGTTGGATAGTTCATTTTGGATCTGCATGCTGCTAGCTGAGCCATTGTATGATGCTTGGAGAAGTTGGAGGATCTTCTGTGGCACATGCTCATTCTCCAGTGCCCTTCACAGGGCAGGCCAATGAACACAGTCAAATATGGATTTGAAGTCCATGAAGAGGATGACGGTTCACTTTCCACACCTGATCCTTTCCTCCATCAGTTGATGAATGGCAAATATTTGATCATTGCAGCCCCAATGTGCTCTGAATCCTGCTTGCTGTTCTTGGCTAGTCTAGTCACAGTGTTTCTGCAGCCCAAATTGTATGATCGTCATAAACACCTTGCCAGTGATTGAAGGCAGGTTGATGCCATGGTAGTTCTTGCATTCTCTGCTATCACCTTTCTTCAGAATTGGCACAATGATGGCTTGTTTCCATGCTTGTGGGATGCGTTCCGAGCACCAGATGCATGTCAGAAGGACATGGAGCCATTGCAGCTGGCTGTCTCCCCCAAGCTTTGATAATTTCAGCAGTGACTTGGTCCACTCTGTTTCCGTTCTTCAATGGCCGTTCTTCAATGGCCTTGAAGCTGAGAAGAGAAGTTGTCCTCAGCTGCTTCTGGGCAAGTCTCAGTTGAGGCATAAATGAACAGAAAAAGGATCTTGATTGTACCATTAATGGTGAGAATTGCCAGTCAGTCTGATATTGGTTGGAAAGCAGTTACACTTCCAACAGCCACTCTATCCACAATAAAGCCAATGCCAGCTGCTCATTTTTTGCAACTGGAGTAGAATAGCATCATTGTTTCATTGATCATTGGTGGGTGGGTGGTCAGTGTCCCAGATCCAGTGAGACATAGTTTGGATACTGCAGCTATTGAGATTTTGCCCTTGGACAATTCTATGGCGATGATTCCCTTTTGTCTGACATGGTGCCCAGTTTGCACGTTCCATGCAGCAATGCAAATTTCCAGTTTTGCTGTCATGAATTTTGTTTTTTGGTCAGTAGTCCATTTCTCAGCAGCACCCTGGATGCTGGCGTATCGGCTGCCCCAGATTTGGTAGTCTGGATTGCCATGCGGTTTCTTGCCGCGTTTCCCAGTTCTGGTCACCATGGCAGGGTGGTCACCCTCCTTTTTCAGCCAGGCTTGGGACTGTCCTTGGCTGTTTAACAATTGGGAACCCTTTGGAAGTCCAGATGTGTACAAGCTTCCCTTATTTGTCAGAGTCAGCCCATCCAAAAGTTAAAATGAGATACTTGCCCCAGCCATCAATCCTTTGAATGCAGCCCTCTCACAATGGCAACGTATTTTTCCAGAGATAGGCCTAACCCGGAGAGGCACTGGACCAGACTTGAAAAGGGAAAAAAGTCAGGCTGTGGGTGCAAAGAAACTGCTGGGGAAGCTCCCCAGTGTCCTCTGTGTCATGTTGGAGGCTACCAAGGAGTGTGTACCATACAGTTGTCCAGTAACCAGATGTCTCAACTTTGAAAAGTGGATAGAGATCTTTTATATCCTCCCTCATAATACTTGAAGTCACCCAGTGAAACTGATTGGCAGGAGATTCAGAAGATGCTGCAGCAGTTGCCTGCACAGCAGAAGTTGCTGCAGCAGTTGCCTGCACTGAAGGTCTAGCTGACCTTCAATGTACCTTACAACTGTAATATTCTGTGAGAAACAAAATGAAAGACTCCTTCACACATTGCGAAATCCACCACCACTAGCACTACCTGATCTCTCTTTAAAGTGCAGCCGGTGGTCATTACCACAGGGTGTGGCAATGACCACTGGCTTCACTTTAAAGAAATAGTTGGCAACCTTCAGTCTCGAAAGACTGTGGTATAAGCCTACAGCACCCAGTATTCCCAGGCGGTCTCCCATCCAAGTACTAACCAGGCCTGACCCTGCTTAGCTTCTGAGATCAGATGAGATCAGGGATGTGCAGCGTAAATGAGAGATCAGACAAATTCTTAAAGGAATTAGCCATGGTAGCTACATGGAAACTCCAGACATAAGAAGCCTCTAGATACTGTCCCAACTTCTGCACGGGGGGGGGGGGGGGACAACACAAGGAGGAAGGTAGGTCTGTTTGCTTTCATGTGCTGCTTGTGGACATCCTGACAATATCTAACTGTGCACTATGGGAAGCAGGATGGTGGAATAGATGGCCTTTCAGTCTGATTCAGATGGACTTTTCTTATGCTTCTGGCAAAATAAATGATGGGTTGGGTTCAAAGCATGACATGGGGTAGCTGCAGTGGCAAGAGTAGGATAAGGAGGCAGTTGCTTGCGTCCTGGGTTGAAAACAAAACATACCACAAGTAGGACATTCAAATGTTGTGATACGTAAAACATATACATATTTACATGTACCTACTATTTGGAACAATTTGTTCTGTCTTTGCTGCTCAAAGAGAAGAGCAAGGAACTATATAAGGCAGTGAAGTAGCAAATCCGGACCCAATCGAAATCCTACTCAGCCATGCCTTCCATATCAGCTCCCTATGATTTCACCCCTCATTTTGCCTATATGTTTTAAAGCCTATGATTCAAACATAAGGACTAGAAACGTTTTTTTTAAGTGAAAGCTGAAATCCTCATTATGTTGATTTCTGCCTCTAGTACCCAATTCTGAAATTGTGTGGAATCACAGAGCCCCAGACCACTGATATAGGGAGAGACATTTTCTCATACGCAGATCCACAGCAACCTATACTGGATTTATTAGCACTGAATTAATCCCGATTTACTTGCTCATACGGATGAGAATTTCTGCTCCATTCATACTTGTTCACTGAATCCACCTGTTTACCACACTGTCCACTGATTGCCAGTACAATAGGTGGGCCAAAAGGTGCTTCAGAGTCAGGACAAAATCAAGGGAGAAGGATAAGGAGAGATGTAGAACTGAAGGGAGGGGAGAATGGAAAATGTCGTGTGAACCAGAGGGATCAAGAGCGGGTCAGTGGATGGATGAAAGTCAGCCTGAGTTGGATGAAGAGCTGTGTATGGAAGGTAGTAAATGTGTTGCAATAAATAATGGCTTTAATTTAGCAAACAAAGATGCTCATATCCTTGTCTCCCAGCCTACGGTTGTCACCACTCCATCAGTTCCTAGGCCACTGACAAAATGCCCCACAGAGCCATTTCTCTAAGGGATCAGCAGGTAGGGGGAGGAGACACATCTTCCCTTATGCTGCCCCCAGACTCTTCCACTCAACCACCCCTGCTTCCAATATGCACCATTATAAGGCCTTGCTCCCCCATCTCCCAGGTTGGGAGCAATTTCTCATCCCCTAGATCCAATTCCTCCCCAAAACAAGCCTATTTTTCTCCCCCTCTTTTAATTCAGTCACTCAGACTGACAGCTACACTGTGTACCAGAGCTGGGTTACACGATTGCTGTGCCATATTTCCCCTGTAAATCTCCCGATGTGTCAGGGCTCCCTTTCACTCTCCAGTCCTCCTGATAAATATTCATCTTACTTATTTTTCATCTCTCTCTTTCTCTCTCCGATGCCCCCCCCCCCAACAGCTCATCCCCCTCATTGGCTTCATCGGACTCGGATTGGGCAGTGCTGCTCTCTACCTTTTGAGGCTGGCTCTCTACAGTCCTGATGTGAGGTATGGTACTAGAGGGCGATTATTCCTCAACGAGAACAAGGGTATCCAGAGGGCATACACTTCTGAGCTTTGGATTCCATGCTTTGTAGCAACACAGACCTTTGGAACAAGTTGTTGCAACGTGATTAAAATGATAGCACTGATAAGAAAAAAAGGTTGCTGAAGGTCGGGGAAAAGAGTCTATGGGTGTACATTAAGCAGAATCATATAGCAGAAGACTCTTTTTCCAACTGCTCCCTGCCAACCCCCTCTAGTTTGCTGCTAAAACAGGAGCAGAGGCAGTAAAAGGGTTTCAAAGAAAAATACTTCACTTTCAATTCACAAACATGTACAGGTGTGTGCCACTTAGCGATTGGGATGTGTTCTCCAATCCCCGCTGTTATGCAATTAGGTCATTAAGTGAACATTCAATCCAATCTATTGCCTTTGTTGTGCAAACTGACACTCCCTGCAAGACACTAGTTGGCTGCACTGTTTATGGTAGATAGATTGCCACTTCTTTACATTAAGAGCCTCTCTGTTGTATAAACAGACACTCTGCTGCAGGCTATGGGAGACACAATTGGCTCATTAAGAGCATCTTTATTATGCTTTGACCACCATCATATATGTGGTCCATTGTTAAGCGAATGGTTGTTAAGTGGTGTACACCTGTATATCTTTGTTGGCTATACGGGTCCTAGCCTCTGGACCAGCTGAATCCTAGAGCATGGGTGTGTGAGACTGTGCAGCATGGTGGACTCCATGCAGTTGGTTAGAGCTCATGGAGAGTCTTTGCAAGTTGGAAGATCAGAAGGAGGAGGAGGAGGAGGAGGAGGGTAGGGAGGAAAGCAGTAAAGAACACACCTCCCCGGGTCACAGAGGACAAGAGTAAAGGTCCAAGACAAGTAGCTTCTGGGTCATCTGCCTGCTGGACAATGCCCCCTAGTGTCCTGCAGGTGGGATTGTACCTACTTTCCAATCCTGACAAGCAGGAGAGACCCCCAAAGGATTTGGCCAGTAGCTCCCAAGTGATTCTTGAAAGAACTGCCCCCAACCACCCATCCACCCACTTAGTGATGAAGAGCCATATGGCTCCCAGGTATGCTGCAGAGGGGATGAGGAGAATGGAGGAGGGTAAGGTTAAGCAAGGTGAGCTGGAGGAAGACTGAACTGAGAGAGAGAGAGAGAGAGAGAGAGAGAGAGAGAGAGAGAGAGAGAGAGGTGAATGGGTGAGATAAGGAGAGCACATGTACATCATGTGAGCAGGAAAGAGGTCCCATAACTGGGTCACAGATGCGGGCATGCAGAGATCCCTTGCTCAGATATGAAAACAAGAAGGATGAAGGAACTGAAGAGGAGAAGGGGAGCTAGAGCATCTCCCCACCACTAGAGCATTTCCCCACCATCTCTGCTCTATCTCATTCTTTTCAGGCCCAAGCAAGGTGATATGGGCAGGTCAGTTGGGTGCTCCCTTGCCACCTCCCATCCTCTGATAATCTATCACATGTGGCGTCACCTGAGGCTGCCCGTTTCATGAACATTACTTGAGAGATGCATGAGAGACACGCAGAAGGATGGTGAAAGCCACGTCTCCTCTATTACATCTAGTTAGGCTTTCAGATACTTTTTTCGGATTTTATGGGAACTCCCTTTCAAAGAAAAGGAGAAAAGTCCCTCCCCCCACTCCCAAATCTTAGACTAGATGGCCTTGTGAGGAGGTTAACATCTGCAAGCTGATTAACATGTTCACATTCGTTACTTGATAACTGCAAGCTGAAACTACCTCGCATAACCCCAATGCAGCACTTTTCAATACATGCACTCACTCAGCCATGAGTGTACAACAGTAAAGAAATCTAGTAACGTAGACTAGACCAACGTAGACTAGCAAATGCAGACTAGACCAGCGTTTGCCCCAATATTATTCCAGCCCAGCAAGAGAAGTGGGTAATTTCTGTCTTGTGTCAGTGCAGAGAGCATGCAGAGCTAAAAATCTATCCTGAATGGATACCCATCATTGCCACTCTACAGACTCCCTACAGGTGGATCACACCAACAGTTTCTTCATTCTGCGCTTTGTGATCCTGCAGTCAAGCTGCACACTGGCACTCAGGCAATGTAGAACTAAGATTTGCAGAACTAACTCAGAGATTTGCAGTTCATACCCATATCCCAAAAAGATGGAACAACAGAGGGAGAATAGTTATTCATTCCCCCCTCTCTCAATCTCCATTGCCCATGCCTCCTGCCAAGTCCTGCCAAGCACTGGGCCTCTACGCCCCTAGCAACTGTGCCGTGAGTCACCCTTTAAAGAAGCCTAATGCTTTTATAATATCTGTTTGCTCCTGCTAAAGCGATCATTGATTCAATTTGACACCAGCTGCCCAGGGCACTTAGCACAGCAATTATCAGCACTAGAGAGCCCCTTTGCTCTGGAGTGAGCTACACACAGAGTTGGAACAGATATCTAGTGATGTTTACCAGCCTCTGCACAGCCACTGGAAAAGCTGGCTCCAGCTTCTGTGGGCCTTTGGGCAAGAGACTATTCATGGGCTCTCTCATTGTGCCCCATGACATATAAAGACAATGCCTTTGAGACTGTAAAGAGTGACTTAAAAAGCAGGTGCAGAAGGCCTCAGGTTGAGAAAGGTCATAAGAGAGAATTGAGGAAAGTTTTTGTTTTGGAACAGAACCCTGCATGAGTGTTTGGGCTGTATGATCTCCTCAGAGGCCTGAACAGTCCTTTATGTCTAAGGGTGAAATCCTTACCAACTTTCCAGCTCCAACCTAAGTGCAATGCAGCTCCAAGGTAAGGGAACAAACATTCCCTTACCTTGAGGAGGCTTCTGTGACTGCCACCCAACTGCAGGATGCAGTACATGCCCCATTGGCACAGCTATGTCAGAGCTGAAAAGTTGGTTCGGATTTGGGCCTAAATGAATTAGAAACAATTTATTATTTTTATTATGATTAAACAAATCTAAATTTTATTTAAAATATTTATATCCTGACTTTTCCCATTCAATACAGGTGCCCAAGGTGGGTCCCAATAATAAATAAAGATAATTTAAAACAAAAAAATTAACCACAGCAAATTAAAGTAAGTGCAGCAAAGAGCATCTGCAACCAGAGGAGAACAAAATAACAACAAAAGCCCACAGTGCTAAAGGGGAAATCACCCCAATTAAAAAAAAAAAGACAACACAGAAGTGAATAGAAAGGTCTTCAAAGACCACCAGGAGAACACCAGAGAGGGGGCCAGCCCATGTTCAAGAGGAAGAAAAGGCCTGGCACCACCAACTGCTGATGGTTGCATTGGTGAGCAATGGGCAAAAGGGTGTGGTGAGACAAGGATATTCAGACCCTCTCTGCATCAATGCAAAGCAAGCATCTTCATTTTACCAGTGCCTGATTCCCACACAAGAAGTATAGTCTATCTTACTTCCTGTCCAGGGCCAAAGTGCTAGAGGAGCAGGAAAGAGCACATAAGCGAGAGTTTCTCATGGGAACTTTTCCAGACTTGATCTCTAGGATTGTTTCTCTGGCCTAACCCCCCCCCCCCCGTTGTCCTCTCCCTGCTCACTGACACCTCAAAGGAAAAAAAAAGAAAAGAAAAACTGTGTATACTTAACAAGAGACAGATACAGTGATATATTAAAAACAGGGTTGTTTTCCCCCAGCTTCTCCTATCCCTTGCAAATTCACAAGGCCAGCCCCAAGATTTAATGAACTTCAGGCAATGAGTCACCAACTTTGTCCCCCACCCCAGTACATGCAGACCTTCCAACCTACCATTTGCTTGTGTCCCAGGCTAGTACCTGCTCTCTAGCTAGCCTCTTCCCTCTATGTATATCAAAAGTATATGCATATCTGAAGTAAATTTGCTCTATGAAAACTACCCATTTGATAGCTTTGCCCAAAGGATCCTGGGGACTGTAGATTGTGAAGAATTACAGTATATTGACTAGCCCCTTCCCCCACAGCCACACTACTCAGGGTTCCCAGGGGAAAGGAAAAGGTGATTATAGCAATTTCAGTAAATGGAGTAAAAATGACTATTGTTACTCTGTCTCTAAAGTCTCCATTCCCTTGCCAATAAGAATGTAACCCAAACGGGACCATCTACAAAGAAAATGAAGGTTTCTGGTTACTCAGTGGACTCCAAAGACTCACTAAATCTCAACAACAAAAAGACAGCAGAAACCCATTTTAAAAAGCACAAGCACGCTTTGATCCCAGAGCAGTCTGAGACTTAGATGAAGACAAGTTGGAGTGCTAAAGACACATCATATCCTGAAGGTGTGAAGGAGAGTACCTTGAAGAATTTCAAATTTGACATTTTTCCTGGTAAGATTTTGAACTGCACTTTATATATGCATCGGGAGAGATTGGAGACAGAAAGAGGGGGAAAAATAGGAAAAGGATTTGAAACAGCGAGAGAAAGAATGGCAAGGCTGAATGGTTCAGCACTTAACAGTGCCATCCTATGCATGTCTATTCAGAAGTTAATCTCACTGAATTCAGTGGGATTTACTCCCAGGTAAGTGCGAATAGGATTGCAGCTTAAGACCCAAGCCCAGATGAACAGGTTAATCCAGAACAAGTAAGTCCTCCTGAGTCCAGTGAAACTTGCAGGAAAATGTGGGTGTTCTTGTCCCTTGTAATCGTGAGGCCCTCCTTCTATTGCAGCTGGGTACCCTGAGATTGGAACAAGGGCCATAGCTCAATGAGAGGGAATTTGCTTTGTATGCTACCATATAGGCCTCAGGTTGAATCTCTGACATTTCCAGGTAGTGCTGGAAAAGACCCTTAATTGAAACCCCTGGAGAGCTGCTGCCAATCAGTGTAGACAATTCGGAATTAGATGGACCAATGGCTTGACTCAGTAGACTGCAGCTTCATATGTTCATTAAAGTTGCCAATCTTCTAAGAAGGGCCCAAGAATCGGCATTAGTCTCTAGGAGGCTGCTAAGGCAATCCTGGAGATTTTTAACAGGGCCTCTGTGGTTTACAGATATTATGTCATATTGGGGGGAAAAATTAGCTTCAGTCAGAATGTTAATGTTAACCCTAATGTTAATAAAAATAGCAAAATGGTCCACCCCTTGCCATCATGAGATCTTATTTGTTTTTGCATGTCAAATGCCAGGGGAGAGTGGATAAGGGAAGGCTGTTCTCATTCCAAGTCTGCCAACACTTCCCAGCATACCACGAACTAAGCCACATTCCTTCCTTTAGTACCTGCATTGGTTGTACTAGCACTTGTGCCTGATGTTTGTGTGTAGAGGGCCTACCCACACTACCCCCTGTGCAAGAAACCCAAGATTGACTGTCCTCCAGCTGTAAACCACGTGGAAGAGCAATGGGTATAACGGGATAGATTTGAGAGAGAAAGTCCTCAAAAGGAACGTGCAATAATTGCACATATCCTAATAGTGGTGCACTTGGCAGGAGAAAGATTTGATTTTTAATACCTATAGGAGCCTCTGACCCAGTTCCTTGGACCTTGCCCAGGAGGAAGAGCCAAGGTCACGGCTCCAGGGAAATGCAGGAGGCTGAAAAGCCTGGGGCCAACCTGACACTCTCACCGCAGGGTCTGGCATTTCATCTCAATGCAGAGGCCACCGGCATGACAGACAAGCAAGCAGGCAGGCAGGATCTCTCTCCCCTCTCCCGCAATGAGAGCATGAGGTACAAAAAATACCTGGGATGCAAATATCTTCTCCTTGCATAGGCTTAGAGTGCAAGCTTATGGGACAAAATAACCCCACGGGTGGGAATTTTGCCTGAATGCATAAGGGCAGTTGTGTGGGACTGCCTTCACAGGAAGTTCCTATTGGAGTAGCTGCCCGCACACCACCACAGCACAGCATGCTTTCTGCTGGGGTGGGAGCCTCAGGTTCAGTTCCCAGCTCAGCCATTCATTTGCGAGGTTAGCCTTCGGCAACTTACAGTTTCTCAGTCCTAGTTTCTCTTCCGTGAAGGTGGAATAAGAAATGACAACTTGCAGCTTTGTTCGGAGGAGGAGAATTCTGCCAGTCTGCAAGTGTGCTGTCAGGAACCCTGCTCAACAACAAAAATAGCCACTGAGGTCCCATCAGGAACTCTCTTCAGGCTAAGCAACAAACCTAAGACCCTCTACCTGGATCCCTATGCTATGTTGCATGAACAGCATTGGATCAGATTGCTCCTGAACAACCTCTGGCTCACCACAGAGCTAAGATGGCTCCCTGATTTTCCGAGGTGCTTCTGGAAATGAAGCAGCTGGGTAGATGTCTTGAGCAGCGGTGGCAGAAAACTCATGATAAGTCCAACCGAACACGGGTGAGAGCCCATATGAGAGCCTGCTTGGTGGCAGTGATGGTAGCAAACAAGGCATTTTTCTCTGCCACCATCATGTCTGTAGGAAGCCAGCCAGTTGAACTGTTCTGGGTGGTTCATGGCTTGCTCCACCTATCTCAGAGAGGCAGGAGCAATGATTTGGTCGCTTACTGTGACCAATTTGCTACACATTTTGCAGATAAAATTGCTCATGTCTGCCACAACTTGGGTGGTCCAGTTGAGGTCTCCCAGGTACCCATTGGTCTTGTTATTGGGGTTTCTTTTAGCTTGTATAACCTGAGGAGGGCGGCAGGATCCTCTACAGTGAGACACTGACCGCCTGCCCACTTGACCCTTGCCCAGCTTAGCTCATTAGATCTACTGAGGAGGGGGAGCTAGCCAAGTGGACAGAGAAGGCAATTAGCTCATCTCTGATGGAGGGGTGTTTCTGGCAATAGTAGCCACCAGTTTAGATGGGTTTAAAAACAGGAGGCAACACTATCAGTGGCCATTACTTATGTTGGCTACATGACTGCTACTCCCAGGTTCACATGCTTTGTGCCTCTGAAGGCCGGTTGCAGGGAAAGAATGGCAGGAGAGGGCTGTTCATCTCCTCCCTAGGCTTCCTAGGAACATCCAGTTGGGCATGGCTAGAAACAGCATGCTGGACTAGACAGACCTTAGGTCTGCCACAGCAGAGTATTTATGATGTGTTCATGATTTTTTTTTTTAACTGCTTGGAAATGGCTGGACTAATGAGTTTATCTCCAAGTGCACAGAAATGGAAGAGAAATAGTTTGAACAGAACGGTTGACTCAGGTGGGATAGCCAGGTTTTTGTCATTGACAGGCAAATTAAATATATGCATGCAAGAATGGATGCCTACATAACAGAATAACCTGGAGTGAGGCGTGTGTGTGTGTGTGTGTGTGTGTGTGTGGCTGAGAGCAGAAGTGGCTTCTCCAAGGGACCCACGTGCCTGGTTCATTTCCTCTTCTTGGATCCGCCGCTAGAAGCAGCTGGAGTTCTAATATGGCTCCATGCCTGGCGGTCTCCCCAGCAGCCAGTTGTCATAGCTACAGGAGTTCACAGAAGTCTCTCAGGTTTTTTTAGTGTTAATTTTGAAGGCTTAATTCAATCTCTCCAGTTTCACACATGGAGATCTTGTTCTTGTTCTCCTGAACCTGGTGCGTTGCAGCTGTAGCCTGCCTCGGCGAAAGGGGCCGGATTTTGAGGTTAGGAAGACTAGTCGAGCTGAAACCAATTTGCCTCAAAATACATCCTCTGAGAGTTTTTGTGCAAATTAGCCCCTGGATACTCCCTGAATATTCAAATATTTTCTGGATTTACACTGAATATTTGATCTCTATAAGACAACTGAAATTGATATCAGAAACCGTTATTGGCATCACAGACAACAAATAAAACATGTGAACAATAAAAAGCCAATAAAATAACAAAAATATCACACATCTTTAGATTCATACAAAGCTATCCAAAACACACATGAATCCCCAGTATACAGTTTCTCAACAATCATGGCTCATATATTGTAAAGATCATGCAGATGTTTGCGCCTACTAAAAATTAGACATAGATATTTAGCTGTCATGCAAATACATTCTTGATCTCTTTCTTCTGACAAGAAACACACTATGTCCTGCGCCTCCCACCCTGACGGGGTAACTAGTTATATTTGAGCTCAGTATTTGATATTGGATAATATTTGATTGCTTTTGTGCAATCATATTTGATGGTTGGTATACAACGCTATTTAATATTTGGCTAGATATGATTATAACTTACATACAATGGAGTGGTTATTTGACAGTACCTGTAATACACAGTAAACATAATCTCCAGCACTAAAGCACTAAAAATGTTTATGTAAAATGTCATAGTCAGAGTTTGAACTGATAACTTGAAATTTCTCATTCAAAATGTGAGTGGTAAAATTTGAAATGTTAGAGAATTCAAATCTTTGCCATTTGCTTTTCCAGCTATTACGCAAGCTGGGCCATTCAAAGTTATCACCAGACAGGACAATGCACACTTCTGAGCTGGAGTCTCATCTTGCTTTTAAAGGGGTGGCTGTCACCCACTGCTACTCCTCTTACTCATGCTATTCCTCCTTCTACTGCCCTCCTGCTGCCAGACTTACCAATTATCCCACCTCCTTGCTTGGGGCTCTTATCCAGAGCAAACCATAAAGGCTGAGATACATGCACAGCCTTCACACCAGAGCCTTGTTCAAAACAAGGCAATACAATGGGGAGGGTGAGTAGTGCTTTCTCATTATCCCATCTAGCCTTAGAGTTTATGGCTCCTGAGCTAGGGTATCTCCCTTCTGGCCTAAATGGGAGACTGAAAAAGGTCTGTATTGGGAAAGCAGAAACCAGGGCAATCAGCAGAAAGATCCTTTTCCTATGGTAAAATACCACCCCGCTAGGTTGTTGCTATCCATTATAGCAATACCTTGACTTTCATCCACTTGACTTTCACTGCTTTGCTCTTTCAGCCATTTTCAATTATAACCTCATTTCAAATTTTGTCCACATGCTTTCCTCTTGCATCTGATTTCATCCAACCTTCCATGCTGTTTGTCTGTTCATTTTTCTTTTAGTTCTGTTTATTTAGGTTTCACATGCACTTGCAATGTTATATAGTTGAGGCACAATCCTAGCCAGGTCTACTCAGAAGCAAGGCCTATTTTGTTCAATGGGGGCTTACTCTCAGAAAGTGTGGTTAGGATTGCAGTCTTAGTTATTTATGTTTTTTGCCAGCCAGAACAAAACAGCAAAATCCTATGCTTGTCTACTCAGAAGTAAGTCCCATTGTGTTCAATGTGGCTTACCCCCAGGTCAGTATGTTTAGGATTATAGCCTGACTTATAAGATTGATCTCACAGTCAGCTGTGACCAAAGAGTTGTAACACAGAGAGTCAGTGCAATGCAGTAGAAAGAGTTTGGGACTAGCCTAGGGAGACTAGCCCCTTGTCATCCATGAAGCTCATGTGGTGCTATTGGACAGGATATTGGCAGAACAGCCTACCTCGCAAGACAGTTGCAAGGACAGTACAGGATAAAACCCATGCATGCTCATTAATGTGTTGCTGTGACAGATTACGATAATACTGATACCATACAGTACTACTACTAAGGATATCTCAGTGCTTTCGACGTCTAAATTCTAGAGCCAAATTCATTTTCTCTAAACTGTATTTTTCCAGATCCTTTTGGAGCAGCTGCATCCCATGCTCAGTAACTGCAGACACAATAATTCCTCCCTTTGCTCTGCTTGACCATTATGTTATATTTTAAATGGCCATGTAGGCTCAGCGCTGACCTGAAAAGAGTTAACACAGTCCCATTATAAGAGGACAGGCCTGCAATTGACAGGCAGCTTTCCATCCCCTGTCAGGCCTCAATATCATGTCAGCGTTGTCCTGGATATTCATTTAAATGGAAAGATGCAGGTTATTTCCCCCAGGGCACATCTCCACAATCTGTGGCCATTGCCTGACAGGTAAATATGCATTAAAATGTCACTCTTGAAGCCTATACCTTACCCATCTTACAATAGTCTCTGTTATAATAATATCTGAGCACTGAATACACACACACACACACACACCCATACCCATATTTACCTTTATGTATATACACATGCATAAGAACATAAGAACAGCCCCACTGGATCAGGCCATAGGCCCATCTAGTCCAGCTTCCTGTATCTCACAGCAGCCCACCAAATGGCCCAGGGAGCACACCAGATAACAAGAGACCTCATCCTGGTGCCCTCCCTTGCATCTGGCATTCTGACATAACCCATGCAGAACAGTTCCCCTTCTCCCCACCACATGAATGAGAAACTTAGAAAAGCTAGATGTGTGTGACAGAGTGGGACACGTTCCTTTTCCCGCACCTAAGCTTGCCAGTCAGCCAGTATTGAATAGCTGACCTCTTCAGCCAGTAAAACCACCTTAAGTCAGGTAACCAACATTGGCCTCGGGGGATGCTGATAAAATCCCTAGTCTGCCAAAATTCACCCCCAAACAGATCCCGCCTTAGGCTCACCTCTTGACACACTAGGTTCTGTTGGCTCAGTTTCTATCTTCTAGACCAGGAGTCTCCAAACTTTTTGGCCAGCAGGCCACATCAAATATCTGGCATGGTGTTGAAGGCCGGGAAAAAAACTTAAATATAAATTAGAGATGGAACTTAGATGAATGAATGGGCTCATTCGTTCAACCTCTCTGGCCCTCAGAACACGCTCCAGACACAATCAGAGCACAGTTCTGGTCATGTTCAGTTGAGTGGGCCAGAGGCTTTCAGTAGACAAGAGGTTTGCCATGGGCCAGAAAGTGGATTGCTGCGGACAGCATCTGGCCCCCGGTCCGGGGTTTGGAGACCCCTGTTCTAGACCAAGGGTGGGCAACCTGCAGCACAAGTGCCACTAGTGTCATGCAGAGACTTCCTTAGCGGCACATGCAAAGTCACCTTTCACGGCTACACCGGCTGATGCAGGGCTTCACAGCTGAGAGTGCACAGCACTTCTCCAGCAGAAAGCCCAGAAAGGGAGCAACAAGGCCTAGGGCAGGGTGAAGATAGCTGAAAGGAGGCTCAGTAGATCTCGTGAGTGGAGGAAACCACCCAAGCAGATATGGAGAGGGCCAAAATTAGGTGGAGTGGCACATTCAAGATTCTGTACATTAAAAAAAAAATGGCATGTGGAATGCTGCAGTTTGGCCACCCGTGTACTAGACCCAATGAAGTGTCCAGCATTATTGGAATCAGAAGTTGGCAATCCTTCCCATACTCTGTGCCAGGCACTAGATGAAGTTTTCAGGGCAACATCCAGGGTTGCCCACTGACAGGGGCCACTCCCATCAGAAGGCTCACCTTCTGGGTCCAGTGGTGTAGCAAGCAGGGGGCAGTTCATACCTGGGTGCCAGGCTGGAAGGGAGTGTGGCAACGTTTGAGTGCACAAGTGCTCCTGCTGCTTCCTGGGTTGGAACAGCAGCTGGAGCACATGCACACTCGCTGGGGCAATTTTCAGCAGCCTTCTCCTCTTCTTGTTTGCCAGACATGAAGAGGAGGAGGCTGTCTCCTTGACATCACAATGCCGTGTGACGTCATAACATTGCTGCCCCAGGCGCCATGGCCCCTGGCAGCACCACTGGCTAGGTCAACCCACGAACATACCCAGAATGGGTTGCAGTAGTGGTAGGAGTCAGCCAAAAGATTCATGCTACTGATGCTTCACCCAAGCGCCATAACCCATCTACAAGTGCAAGGGAGGACACCAGGATGCAGGTATCTTGTTGCCTTGTGTGCTTCCCAAGGCATCCAGTAGGCCACTGTGAGATACAGGAAGCTGGACTAGATGGGCCTTTGGCCTGATCCAGCAGGGCTCTTTATGTTCTTAAGTGGGAGTGCCCTCTGCTTCACTATGATGCCACTATGGGGCTCTCCCACTGGTTGGTGGAAAGGGTGGAAGGAGGAGCTGCCAGTACTGAGAATCGCCTTCTTTCCATTCTCACCCATGTCAGGAAATGTGGTAAAATGTGGCAGCAGTTTCTACCCTCCAAGGATTGGGGACAATGACTCACAACTGCTTTCAAAGTCCCCTGCCCCATCACTGATGGGGAAGATGAGAGAACGTGTCAATAAGATTGGGAGAAGTAGAGGGGCCTGACATGTCCTGAAATTCCACTGTAGGGCTTTGCCCTGAGGCTCCCCACACCCTGGCCTCTGGAGGGCATTGCTTCCCATCTTGCTTTTGGATCTCACCTTCCTCTCTGAGTAGTTCTCAGCATAATGTTCTGTGCCAGTGCATTCTGCTAGCAGATTGATCAAATCTTATATACTGGGGGGGGGGCGTATCTGCAGATGGATTTATCTGCAGATCGGGTCCGCACCCCCCCTCATGCTCCCAGTGCATGCGCCCTCTGGAGGCAAGAGGAGCCATCCAGTTTTGACTCTAGCTTGTTGAATGAGCATGTGTTCCAGAGTCTATAGATTCCCTTCCACATAGTAAAAGGTTTATGATCTTTCTAGTCCTAAAAAATCAACATACATGCGATCACCAACACAAATCCCTGGTATCTCTATGTTTGGCAGAGAAACAATTCCTGCCTAAAGCCCTGGAGACCCACTGCTAGTCAGTTGGCAGGACTAAGCTAGATGGCCTAAGGGCAATTTCATATCAATCAATCAATAATACCTTTATTGGCATATAAACAGGTAAACAAAATTACAACAGTGGCAATTTCATATATTCCTAATTCTCCAAAAAAAATCTCCCTAACCCCTACTCAAAAAAATCAATGGCTCTCAGGGTTTCTTTTGAATAGGAAATGACTGTTTAACCAATTTTTGCCTGGCCCACAGGTGTACACATTTGGTCCCTATTGCATATATGCAACGCTGGGCAGAAATGGCTTAACTATATAATGTAGATTTATCCCAAATTTATCCCAAATCCTGGGTAGATGAGGCTCATCAGCCTGGGAAGGCAGCTCATCTAAGAGAAGGAGACTGACCTCAAACCTCCACTGCCTTGTGGTTACATCCAGTTATGGAAAAGGCTTCAGGAGTCAACCTCGAGGCAAAATCTGGAGCCGAAGCCCCTGAGGCAGTTCGTGGCTGAACACAGTCATGTTCTGGCAACTCCTGCGAGGCCGCTGGAACCAACTGTATTGGCTTCTGCTTTTCCATTGGACCATTTCAGTGACATGGAGAGGGGGGATTTGCTGCATGGGTAACAGTCTATCCTCCATACCCACTTTACCCAGGCCTCGCGGACTGGAGAGGACACTCCAACTTCGCCATACGGCGTCAGCACAACACGGGAAGCAGCAGTTTACCGGTTACAAGTCTTCGCTCAATTGGCATAGAGCGTGACGTCAGGGGCTGCTTCCGACGGTGGGAGAGATCATTGCATCTCATTGGGCAGCTACTGCCCACCTTAAGCTGGGCAGTCCCCGGTCAGTAAGGTGCTGCCTTGCCACAGTCCGTTAACCTCATGGGGTGCGTGGGGTTTAAGGTGAAAACCGACAAGGGAATCGACAACTCTGCACCAGGCAACAGAAAACAGAAAATTTCTGCCCTAAAGCTGGGCACCTGGAACGTTAGGACAATGACACCTGGCTTCTCTGACAACCTGCAAGAAATAGACGACGCCCGCAAAACAGCTGTCGTCAACATGGAGCTGAACAGACTGCAGATGGACATCGTCGCCCTTCAAGAGACGAGGCTGCCGGATTCAGGATCTGTCAAGGAGAGAAATTTCTCATTTTTCTGGCAGGTAAAACCACTAAACGAGACCAGGGAACATGGTGTTGGCTTTGCAGTCAGAAATACCCTGCTGAAATCCATCATCCCACCTTCTGCAGGAAGTGAAAGAATTTTGTCCCTGCAGCTCCACTCATCAGCAGGACTTGTCACTCTTATCAGTGCATATGCACCTACTCTGTCATCTTCAGCAGAAGCTAAAGACAAATTCTACGATGACCTGGCCACCACTATCAAGAACATCCCCCCAAAAAGAGCCATTGTTCATCCTCGGCTATTTCAGTGCTAGAGTTGGTGCTGATCACAGTTCGTGGCCCACTTGCTTAGGCCAGTTTGGCACTGGGAGGATGAACAAAAATGGCCAACGCCTGCTAGAGCTTTGCTGTCATCACGGTCTCTGCGTCAGCAACACCTTCTTCAACACGAAGCCCCAACATAGAGTCTCTTGGAGACACCCAAGATCAAAACACTGGCACCAGCTCGACCTGATTCTCACCAGACGCTCCAGCCTTCCCAGCATCAAGATTACACGCAGTTATCAGGGTGCTGCCTGTGACACTGACCATTCCCTGGTGTGCAGCAGAGTGAAACTGCTAACTAAGTGACTGTATCACACGAAAAAGGAAGGAAGACCTCACATTGACGCCAGCAAGACCTGGGACCAGGGAAAAGTGGAGGAATTTGCATGAGCGCTTGAGGAATCTCTTCCAGGCCCGGCCAATGCAGATGCATCCAACAGATGGGAACATTTCAAAAATGCCGTTTACAACACCGCCTTGTCCATATTCGGCAAGAAGACCAACAAGATGGCAGACTGGTTTGAAGCCCACTCTGAGGAGTTGACACCAGTCATTGAGGAAAAGAGGAGAGCTCTAGCAGCATACAAAACCTGTCCCAGTGAGCGCAACCTGCAGGTCCTCCGAGCTGCTCGCAGCAAAGTCCAGCAGACTGCCAGGAGATGTGCCAACGACTACTGGCTCCAACTCTGTTCCCAGATACAGATAGCAGCTGACACGGGCAACATCAAGGGGGATGTATGACAGTATCAAACTGGCCCTAGGTCCAACACAGAAGTAAACTGCCCCTCTGAAGTCTGCCACAGGTGAGGGTCATCCAGGACTAGGCACAGCAGATGGATGTTGGGTGCAGCACTACTCTGAGCTATATTTCTGAGAAAATGCAGTAACCGAGGAAGCACTGAACAACATCGAATGCCTGCCTGTGTTGGAGGAGCTTGACAGTGAACCAACCCTAGAAGAACTTCATGTGGCATCTGGCAAGGCACCTGGGAAAGACAGCATCCCTGCTGAAGTCCTAAAGTGCTGCAAAGAGATAATCGCCACTGAGTTGCATGAAATCCTCTGTCTCTGCTGGAGAGAAGGTGGAGTACAGGACATGAGGGACGCAAACATCATCACACTGTACAAGAACAAAGGCGACAGGGGTGACTGCAATAACTACCGTGGCATCTCTCTCCTTAGCATTGCAAGAAAGCTGTTCGCCTGAGTTGCACTGAAGAGGCTCCAGGTACTTGCAGAGAGCGTTTATCCAGAATCGCAGTGCGGATTCCAAGCCAACAGGTCCACCGCTGATATGGTATTCTCCCTTAGACAACTGCAGGAGAAATGCAGAGAACAACGACAGCCACTCATTATAGCCTTCATAGATCTCACGAAGGCTTTCGACCTGGTCAGCAGGGACAGCCTCTTCAAGATTCTCCCCAAGATCAGATGTCCACCCAGGCTCCTCAGCATCATCAGATCTTTCCACAAGGACATGAAGGGCACTGTTGTCTTCGATGGCTCCACATCAGACCCTTTTGACATCCGAAGCGGAGTGAAGCAGGGCTGTGTTCTTGCACCAACCTTGTTTGGGATTATCTTCACTGTCCTGCTGAAGCAGGCCTTTGGAACTGCAACAGAAGGCATCTATCTCCGGACCAGATCAGACGGAAAGCTCTTCAACCTCTCCAGACTGAGAGCAAAATCCAAAGTCCAGCTGAAATGTCTGCGTGACTTCCTCTTTGCCGACGATGCAGCTGTCACTACCCACTCTGCCAAAGATCTCCAGCAGCTCATGGATCGTTTTAGCAAGGCCTGCCAAGATTTTGGACTGACAATCAGCCTGAAGAAAACACAGGTCATGGTTCAGGATGTGGACTCACCTCCCTGCATTACAATCTCTGAGCGTGAACTGGAGGTTGTCCATGACTTTGTGTACCTTGGCTCAACGATCTCCGACACTCTTTCTCTCGATACCGAGCTAAACAAGCGCATCGGTAAAGCAGCTACCACGTTTTCCAGACTCACAAAGAGAGTCTGGTCCAACAAGAAGCTGACGGAACATACCAAGATCCAGGTCTACAGAGCTTGCGTCCTGAGTACACTTCTGTACTGCAGCGAGTCATGGACTCTTCGCTCACAACAGGAGAGGAAACTGAGCGCTTTCCACATGCGCTGCCTCCGACGCATCCTCGGCATCACCTGGCAGGACAAAGTTCCAAACAACACAGTCCTGGAACAAGCTGGAATCCCCAGCGTGTATACACTGCTGAAACAGAGATGCCTGCATTGGCTTGGTCATGTTGTGAGAATGGGCGATGGTCAGATCCCAAAGGATCTCCTCTATGGAGAACTTGTGCAGGGAAAGCGCCTTATGGGTAGACCACAGCAGCGCTACAAGGATATCTGCAAGAGGGATCTGAAAGCCTTAGGAATGAACCTCACAGATGGGAAACCTTAGCCTCTGAGCGTTCTGCTTGGAGGCAGGCTGTGCAGCATGGCCTTTCCCAGTTTGAAGAGACACTTGGCCAACAGACTGAGGCAAAGAACGAAAACCTGGCCCATAGCCAGGGAGACAGACCAGGGGACAGACTGCACTTGCTCCCAGTGTGGAAGGGATTGTCACTCCCAAATCGGCCTTTTCAGCCACACTAGATGCTGTGCCAGAACCATCATTCAGAGCACGATACCATAGTCTTTCAAGACTGAAGGTTGCCAATATTAACATTTAAATTATCCCAAATTCCAAAGCTTTCTCAGCTGTACTGTAAAAGATCCTTGGAGCTATCAGAAACTGAACTTCTAGCCTCACACATGGGAAACATCCGGTTTTGAATGAAAATGTTTTTTAAAAAATCCTCTGTGAATTTTCTGTAGCAAAAAGTCAAATGCACGGTCTCTTCTGGTTTGAGTTTGTTTTTACTGTATTAGGGATTTAGCAATTAAAAAGTGTAAAAATTTGCCACTTTGATTTGGCAAAGTGGTGCCACGTGATTACTTCAAAATTAAGTGAGTTCAGATTTTATTTTAAAGAAATCTCTGCAAGTGGAATATTAAAAGCAAAAGATGAATTTTTCAAATAAAGCAATATGAATATTTGCCAATTTCAAATTGGTGAACGTTTTTGTTTTTGCTCTGGAAAATATGCTGAGATTGTTGAAGCACAAAGCTCTGCCCAAATATGTGTCAGACATGCTGTGATTAAATATAACCTTGTGGAGTAAGTTAGGCTTTCAGGTCATAGTCTAGAACATTTGAGGGCTAAGAGTTCAAATGGGGTGGCTCGTGTGTAAACTCTACCCCAGCCCCCATGCTGCTGGACTAAGATTTTCAAATTGGTTCTTTTTCATTTTGTTAATACTTTGACATCTCAAAAGGCAATTTTGGAGAGAAACAAAATTGCTCTCCACATTGATTATATAGTTAGTATACTAGACAGAAGAGGATTGTAACAAGACTTGGCGGTTTGTGGCTTACAACCATCATCTTGTTAGCGCATTGCATTTCTTGCGAAGGCACCAGAGTCAGCAGCTAAATAACAAGCACTCTGATGTGTCAGACATGCTGGGGGCGGATAGGTGAGCAGATTCAGAACACCTTCACACATTGTAGAACACAAGCATGAAGATGTGGGCATGCATCAGGAAGCCTAGCATGAGTAGGCAATTACCTTTCCCTGCATGGCAAAAACATTGTGTGAAGAGGGCCGGAGCTATAACCATGGTCTCTCTGAATCCATGGGAAAAAAGCAAGGGCTAGTCAACATTTACTGTGGGATTTGGAAAGACCTGGGTTCAAACCCTCCCTTTACCACAATTTCCTTGCACACAAAGGAATGCACAAGTGATTTATTGTGCAAGTTATGTCTTAATGGTGCATGGCACTTTACAAAATCATAACATGCACATCCCAGCCCCAAGAAGGTTACTTACACGTAGGGCTTAATTTGAAAACTAGAGGCCACTAGAGCTTAGTACTAAACCAAACTTCTGTGTCAGAGTTCAGTCCTCTGCCACCTGAAATAAGAGTGCTTCTGAACATGCACAGATTGCCTTTCCTCACAATAGTGAGTAAATGCAATAAGTCACATCTTGGATTGGAGAATAAGTCTTCCAATTTGGAAGGTGTGGTTTTCAAGAAAATCTAAGCCCAAAGACTTCTTGTGTCAGAAATTTAACACTAGACAGGTGACCTCAGAGCAGAGACATAGCCGGAGTGAAGTCTGTGGGTCTACTGCTTCACACTACCTAAAAAATTTGTTTCAAAGGGGGTGGGTGGGAATTGGCATTCTAATTTGCAATATGACAGCTTCTGTTGAACACTGAGAGCTTGTTTCAAGAAAAGAGACAATTGTTTTACAAAAATCTATGGGAGCTGATATCCCCCACAAAACCTCAGCTGCACTCCAAACTCCACCCACTTAGAGGAGCAACTCTGCTCACTCAAGATTTCCTCTGCCAGCCCTGCCTAGCAATGAAAGTTGGCTACAATGCTGCCCCAACCAGGTAGCTGAGGCAAGACTGACAATTTCCCAGTTGCCAACACCATAGCACTCAAGATAGGCAATTTCTCAGTTGTCAACACCATAACATCCTGCTTTTGCTTGTGAGCTGCAATGAAATGTGGCAGGAAACCTTGGCAGTGGGTCATTTTGGAGGATGGAGGTTGAGCCTTTGTCCCATCATCACTTACTCCCTCTTTAAAGTAAACGTCTTGCAAAACTGCACACGCACACACTTTTTTAGATTAGTTATTGAGGACATGTGGGTGGGGAGGCAGAGCCTCACCTACCTTACTCCAGGTCTCCGTCTTCCCCTTTGATTGCGCATGCTCCACCCACCTTCTGGTGGATTGCATGATCACAGGGGAGGCTGAACTGCAGTTAAGACTACCGCTGAGGCAGACAAGAGTTGTGCCTCCCCAGCAATTACACAACCACTCAGAAACTAGGTGGAGCATGTGTGCAATGATTCTTTGCGATTGTGCACACACTCCACCCAGTTTTGAGTTTTACTCTGTTTGACTGTTACCCAGTTTTGAGTGGTTGTGCAATCGCTGGGGAGGCTCAGCTCTTTCCTGTCTCAGCTAGTCTCTCCCTATATCGAGACCTAGCTATGGCAGCAAAAACTGAGCCTCCCCAGTGATTGCACATGTAGAAGCTCAGTGACTCAGAAGTTGGGCGGTGACGTCAGCTCTGTGCAGAGTGCCTCCACAGTGTTGGCCCTCACTATTATAAACAGAATAATCCATGATACAGTAGCGTACATGTTTACTCAAAAGTAAGTTCTATTTTATTCAATGGAGCTTACTCTCAGGTAAGTGTGTTTAGGATTGCAACTTTAGTCACTGAAATCTGTTTTGTACTTAGACATACTGAAGTGCTACAGGCAGAACTCAACACCTTTTGTTCCAAACTAATTAATCCAAGGGGACTCTTAAGCCCTCGTCCTTCAGCTATCACCACAGCTTTGCTAGCCAACTATTACCTCTGCTGCATTATCAGTGTGAAATGATGGTGAAGGGATGTACCCATCCCAAGGAGCTCTTTCTTCAGTTTTACGGCTAAAGTGGAAAGCCTTCTTACAACTAGTCTTTTGTAGATGGGACGTGAAACTTTCCTCTTGATTAACAAGCAATAAAGGATGAGGCAGCTACAACAACAGATTCATGCCATAGGAAAATGGTCAATGTCACTTCAGTTTGGATATATCATCCCAATTTCCCTTCCCCTCAAGTCATATGTCATTCAGGAATGACAGCATTTAAGGCCACAAGAGAGCTTTGCATCCATGGAAGAGAAATAGTCAGAGAGAAAATGGCATCCATGATGGACGCAGAGTGGCTGAGTTAGGCCTTAGTAGTGAAACACTGAGGGGAAGACGACCAAGGTTAAATTACTCTGGCTTGCTCTAGCATGGGAGGACCTTGGCGGTCTCTCAAGAGCACCTCTCTAATTCAATGCTTCTTACCCATAAAGTCTTCCTTTCTCTTTTTCCAGTTGGGATAGGAAGAACAACCCGGAACCATGGAATAACCTGAGTCCCAATGACCAATACAAGGTATGTGAAGCGTTGCCAGTATGAGTATCTCAGCCCCAAGCCAAGATAGTAAAAGTCCAACCATTTTTTCTGGAGCCATGATAAATGTGAGGAGGCTGGGGAGGGAGTCTCACATCTCTAGAGGAATTTTAAGGAAACATTTCCAGTGCCTCAAACCACAGAGCTTTCAGCGGGACAGCCAACAGGCATTCATCCAACACCATCTTTTCCCCATAGTTCATGGCTGTCTCTACGGATTACAAATCCCTGAAGAAGGATCGCCCTGACTTCTGAGAGCGACACAGCCAAGTCAGCCTCCAGTCTCTGCTGCAGTCAGGGACAGAGCACTTACTTCTCTGCACAACCACCTGCTCTTTTGTTGGGCCTTCAAGCTTAAACTGGGCACGTGCCAGACTTCTGCTCATGCTGCCTGCCTGCCTCTGTGTTCTTTGCTGGTGCCACACCACCAATAAAATGTCTACAGCCCGTCAAGTGAAAGCAATGGTATATCCATGAAATGCCTCTAGATCTTGTGGTTACAAACAATCATTAAAGGCTTGGGGAGGGGGAAGGGAAAGAAAAGGAAACAAAGCACGTTCCCTTTGGGTCCTATAGAGGTTTTTCAGTTCAGAATTTTCCAACCCATTCCCATGAACATCCCTGACCCCCATGTGCTGCATTTCCTGTCTCCCACGCTCAGATTCATTCCCACCGAGAAAAATCAGCTGCAGGAAGTAGATTCTAGAGTCAGTGAGGTTGACTGAGGTCTTATAGGGTGGGTAACCACCTGTAAGGGAGGTAAATCCAGATTTGGAGGGAGAGGCAGACAGGCTTTCATGAATGAGGATTCCACACTATTTGCAAGCCTTGCTAAATATTTGATGTCAGAACAGGACAGTAGGATGTGCCCTTGTGCAGAGAGCTGCCCAAGGGCCACAGATCTATTCAGAATCAAGAAGTGCATGCACTCACACACACCCCTAAATTTGTCCCCTTTGTGGGGCTGTAGCAATAGGGAAAACAGCCACATTTCTCTCACCACCATCCCAATTCAGTGGATGCCACCAGCTGCTAAAGGCCAAAACAGACCCAACTCTAGAGAACTGTGATCGGATCTCCTAATATTTCATTTCCTTTTAAAGCAGCCTCTGGGTAAGGTATGGGCGCAGCTTCAATTGTGATCAGAGCAGCAGCACTGGCATGATTATGTCAATCAGGAAAATGGCACAAGGGGAAAGGGTTACACATGTGCGCACTACTCATGCTGCTGCTCCAGTCAAAATGGGAATAAGGGTCTTACCCCAGTTGCTTTAAAAGGACAAGGATTCAAGCTTCTGTTGGTGTTCTAGTCCCACCTTTGCACTCCACTACTTCCAAATACATTCAGCCACCTTTAAAATTTCTTTGCTGGCCAACTATCACCTCTGCTAACTTGCCTCCTCCATCAATGCAATGCTGACAGTCTTGATCATGCCGCAAGGAGGGATGATGACTGCAGCCTGCAATTATCACTGAAAACAATTCTGTCACCTTCCCCCCCCCCCCCTCAGTTTTCTGCTTTTCTACCAGCTCCAATGAGATTTTGATTCTGGAGAAAAGGACACCACAAAAGCTGGAAGCCCCAAGAGAAAACATAGTCTCTGCACAAGGATGTACTTGCACTTGGAGAGAAGTAAAACCTGGCTGCAACCCAACTGGACTGATACAAATGTGTATCAGTTTGGCCTATGATACACATATAGGCCAATCTAGGCCAAGTTATGTCCTGATGATTATTCCACCACCAGTACAACTTGCATTGCACAACATGGGCAATTTTTTCTGGCTTAGGGCTGCCTGCAGAGTCACCCCTAGAAGGATGTGGGCAGAGTGAGGGCCCAGGGAAACTCAACTAGTGCACCCCCACCCCATTATGGCCATATATTCGTCATGAAAGTGTGGGGCCCAGGGCAGCCACCCCATTTGCCCTGCACAAAGGACAGCCCTGGTGGCAATCCACAGGTCTTGCATAGACCTTACCATCACCAGAGAAGAAATAGAGAATGCAGCATGGTTTTTCCCACGCATTGCCCGCTCTCTCCACTCTGTTGGAACAAGGAGGACTCTTGCTTTGCCCCAGAGTATCGGGGAGAGAAGGATGAATGAAGAGGGTCAGGAAAGAGAATGGCAATAGAAGCTGCATTCTTTTTCACTGCCAAGGGGGGGATTAAAAGGTTAATGTGAATTCCAGGTTGCAACCTGGCAACGCTATGTATTATAGGAACTATAACCATGCATGTAGTTTGAGTGTCGAGTCTCATCTTTGTGTGTGGAGTGTACTTTGGACTGAATGCAACTAGATCTGCATTCTCCTCTTCCCCAAAGTACTTCCACACTAGGTGCCAAGCTGAGATCCTTCTTCATCCACTAAACACACTATTGCTCTAAAGTTGCCTCTTTTGAAAGGGGACAGAACACACAGCGGTTCCTCAGTTCTGCAATGGGGACAAAGCACCTACAGTCTCCCCCAGCTGCTCCCCAAATCTGAAGTTTGGGGCAGCCCTCTAAGAACAGATTGCTGCTCTGTGGAGAAAATTGCAATGTTCACTATTATTAGTGAGTACACCTCCCGCTCCGCTTCTCCCTCCCTGACAAAGCCACACAGGCTGGAGGCAAAATCCAATCGCATTGAACAAATCCAATTTGCAGTAGCAGCTAATAGAGTTTGTTGCTGGTTTAAGCGATGGCAGCGTCAGAAACGCTCTGAAAAGCATCAAGCCCCAGGCAAAGCAGAGAAGAAAGCAAGTCGGATACTGAACCATCCTCACCACACCGGCCTGGCCAAACTTAGTCTGGCCTTCGCCTTGGAGCTGTACTCCAATGGAAAAAAAAAGAGGCAGAAAAGGAATGGCTATTTCTCTCCAGCAGCCCCTGTCATAACTGCGGAAATCTTGGAATAGAGAAGAAAGACCAGAATGACCCACAGCCTTTACCTTCTATTCCCATTTGAGTGCTTCCATTTCGCCAACAGGGCTTTGATGCAGATTAGGGTGATTCAATCTATCCTCACATTCTATGACAAAAGATCCATTTGTCTGGCTATGGTTGCCATTTAAACAGTCATGTTTAATTAGACCCTAGAAGTGACAATCAAATCAATTTGGGACTGGGATCATTAGTGGCAATGACACCTTTCTCTACACACTCCCACTTCCTTTCTAAAGGCAACACTCCTAATTCAGAGTTGCCAAGTCTCAAACCAGAAACTGCACTTATCTTTTCAATCGCTCCACAGCCACACATGCAGTAGCATCACTAGGTGTTTTGCCAAATTCCCCGGCCAAGCTCCACCTAGAGAACTTATGCTCACTTTAAGCTGATTAGCTCCCCTTTGTTCCCCAACAGTGGCCCTAGTTCTGCACTGCAGCACCCCATCACCAGGGTAGCTCACCTGTTCAACCTGCAGAGGTCCTCCTCCTTCCCCTCTCCTGGCAGCAGCTTCTCCAGCCACCACAGCAACACCTTTGTCCTCAGCAGGTCTTGGGCATGGCAGCCACACACCAATCTCCAGTGTCTCCAGCAGTCTCGGTTCCAACAATCCTCAGAAGTTGATTCACCCATCTGTCCCTTAGTCCATCAGCAGGTCCAGTTGTCCATCAGCCATCAGTTCCTCAGTCCATTAATCCTTCAGTTCAGTTCCTTCAAGCTTTCCTCCTCCTACTGCTACCCAACAAACTCACCCTTCATCTGGAACTGCTTTTATCCCTTAATGACCTGGTTGCCTCTAGTGGCTGCAGCCCTGCAGCATCCCCACTGCTAGTTAGAGCCCTGGGGTTAACCCTATGCTTGCCTGCCAGAACAAGGGGCCACTGTTGACACCACACCCTATCTCCTCAAGGGATCTTGTGCATTTCCATTACACTAGGGTTTGCATCACCTGATGCGGGAGACCATCGCATCACCCCCATGATGACCTCCACCCATGCAGTGGTTGGGGCAGTGCCCCAGGCCCTTGGCATGGTGATGTTCCATTGCCCCACCCCACTGGTTTTCTGGCTATAACTTTTGATAGACTAGAGACATTTCAGTGTGGTTTGTTTCCTTGCATTTTCATGCTTTGTGGTTTGTTTCATTGCATAGAGTGATATATAACATGATAATATTAATCAAAAACACCAAGAATTTAAAATTTTGGTCAGTAGTGGTGTCAGTCCCCCATGTGCAGCACCCGGCGTGTCTCACAAACCCCCAGCGATGCCACTGCACACACGTCCACAGTTTCTCCTACCACACTACTCCCATGACCCCTCCACCTATTCCTCCTATCCCTCCACTTGGTCAAATCAAGAGACCCAGTTGCTCCAAAAGAAATTTATTTCTCCCCCTCTCTTGTTTTTAGCCCCAGCATTGAGGTTTAGAAACAGACTGATCTGGGATAGGGTTGCCAGATCAGAACCCAGAGATCAGGCATCTTTTTACTAAGCTGTGCCCTGTGCTATACTCTTACCCAGGAGAAAACTGGTAGAGTACAGAGGGGAAAAAAGTGAATGAAATAATTCAAGGCTCCTAGGTGCAGCTGTACCTCTGTACAAGTTATCTCTATCTTGTCTCTTCTAGTGCTGGGTCCTTCTGCTATGCACTGAACTTTCCATGAGTCAATCGCTGATACATCACAGTTTCTCAGAGGAAGCTGCTTGTCTCCTGTGCTGACAAATCACATAAGGCACAGAAAGAAAAGAGAAGGCCGCCACTCTGCTCTTGGCCCACTTCCATGGTTCATCCTCTCTCCCTACACCAGCCTTGTCTGCTGTAACAAGAAAGACTAGCCCCATGGCCGGTCAGTGAGGATGGAGGGGAAAGATCAGGGGAGAAAAAGCCCCAGCTGCTTCTTCTTTTGCCACTAGAGAACTGTTAAAGCAACAAGCATGGTCTCCAGGTGGCAGCCTAGCAACCTTCCAAGTCACAATTCTACATTATTGGGAGAAAGGCCATACATGTCCAGTCTGATCTATCTCTTCATTTGAATCTGAAATCCTACCTCCCTGTTCATTTCTCTTGCAGTCAATTCCACTGAAGGGCTGCAATATGTACATTTATTTGCTGGAGTCTCCTAAACAATGTTATATTGCCAATTAAGATTAACATCATTAAGAGCTACATTTCCTGGATCAATACCACAAACTCATTCCCATCCCCACCAAGGTGATTTAAAAAGCAGCTTTGCAAAGCTGTGAGCTGCTGCATCAAAGCAGAACTCTTTGCATCTCTTAAAATTTCCTTGCAATACTTTAGCTGCAGATAAGCCTTACAACAGGTTAGCTGTAAATCAGTTAAGATTGGGGTTTACAGCCTACACAAGCCTACTCTCCACTCTTAAAGCATGACAAGAATGAAGTGGGTTATTTAGCTCTTCTTTGGAATGCCTTTTTTTTCCTGGTGGTAATAGCAGTAGTCAGGCCTGGCCCATCCATGAGGCCAACTGAATCAGTCTCCTCAGACAGCAGATTGTTAGAGGGCAGCCATCTCTGTTAAGAACATAAGAACAGCCCCACTGGATCAGGCCATAGGCCCATCTAGTCCAGCTTCCTGTATCTCACAGCGGCCCACCAAATGCCCCAGGGAGCACACCAGATAACAAGAGACCTGCATCCTGGTGCCCTCCCTTGCACTGGCATTCTGACATAGCCCATTTCTAAAATCAGGAGGTTGCGCATACACATGACCTCACTGACCTGTTATCCCGCTTTCCTCTACTCCTCCTCCTTCTGGTGGATTGGAAGACAGGGGCAGAAAGGAAAAGGAATTGTGGGAAGTTGGAGAGTGCTGAGCTAGAACACTGGAGAAGCAGAGTCTGATACATCACTGGGTAAAGGGAGCAGTATTTAGCATACCACCTCAAGTGTCAGGAAGCTTTGGGCTGGCCCCGGTAGTAGCGGTGTCTGGTAGCTTTAGTTAAGCTGCTGCTGTTGCAGAGGAGTGAGGCAACCATAAGGGTCTCTTACTGCCATTGGCTCAGCTGTTCTGATTCCATAGAGGGGCAAGGTGGGCAGAAGGACCTCGGGAAGAAGTGAGAAGCCAGAAGCCTGAAACAGCAGTAGGCTTGAGAAAAGAGGGTTGGAAAAAGCAGTAATCTAGAGCAGTGATTTTCAACTTTTTATCAAGGCACACTGACAAGTCAGGCACACCATCGGTTTTTGGACCATTGACAAGGCACACTGCGCTGTCAGTGGGGGGGGGGGGGCTCACATCTCCCAATGGCCCTGCTAATAAATGATCCTCTCCCAAATTCCCACGGCACACCTGGGGACCATTCATGGCACACCAGTGTGCCACAGCCCAGTGGTTGAAAACGGCTGATCTAGAGGAATATGAAAAGGAAATGAAAAAGACTGAGAAGGAAAGAAAAACAGAGAGAGAGAGAGAAGGCAGGCAAAAAACAAAGGTGATCAGGGTCAGGAGCTGGGGACATGAGAAAAATGGGTGCTCATATATTAGTTTAAAAGAACCAGCTGACTCATTATATGCAGACCTCTATTTTATATACTGTATTGTGCCAAGAGGAGTTTTGGCACCACTGAAGTCTCTGTCACTACACAGAATGTTGGGGGGGGGGGGACTTCTGTGTTGCACCATCGGAAAGAGGGTTGAGAAACCCTCGCATCAAAGCTGAGAAAGACCCAGAAAGGAGGCAAGACTACCCTGAGGTGGCAATGGCAGATTGAAGATGACCACAAACACCTTCCCTACAGCTAACTCTGAAGGCCTGGCAGGGACTGCAGGTGGAATGGGACCACCCTAGACAAGGTAGGGAGCAGGAACCTAGAGGGGCACAGACCTCTCACTAAAATCCACCTTCCCTTGCAGGTCATGTAACCTATTTTAACAATTGCCATACACGTCACCACCTAGAGCAGTCTGAGAGACAAGGGCCACCTGCACACTTTCATTGTGGTGGCTTCCTGACCTTTGTTCAGAGCCCATCGCCGCTGTGGTATGCTGTTGGGGCTTGTGGCAACGGAGGCCCCTCAACGCATACAGCAGCATGGAAGAGGGGGCCACCCACATTGTATGTGTGCCCACTCCACAGCCACTGCTAACACTCAAACAACATGTTGCTGTACTAGATCGCCAGAAATTAGGGGTACTGAAACTATCCACATTGCCAGTCATGAAAATACACTGTCCTCATTGCTTTAGAAAAAGCTGTATTGACAGTGATACGCAGACAAGATTCATGCTGCATTGTGCTGTGTAGAATAGTGACATTTAGATATACTGGGCTGTCGGAGCAGCCCTAGGCTTCTGTTTAAAGTATTTATGAATATTATCTGAATGAGAACGTAAATGTCAGTGCAGACGGTTTTTATTTTAGCAGGACTCAGATGGAGAGTCTAGACCTCCCCCACACACACACACAAATGCTTTTCATATTGAATTTGGCATATAAGTGGAGGGAAACTGAAGCACTGTATTGGTCTGTGAGGATCATGACACAGCAAACAAAACCAAATGGCCCCACCCCAAATCTCTGTCAGAAAAGCAGCCTGCCAGTAATAGTACGACTGAGTCTGATCAGAAAACCACCTATCTAGCCTGTCTCGCGGTCTGTCTGGAGGTTTGTCAGATAATTTAAAAATAGCCAACAAGTGAGAAATGGAGCCTGTGTGACAGGTTAACCCAGCGACGGAAGCAGAACAAACAGTATGACCACACTGGCAAAGGAGATATAGCCCATTCCCCCACCATAAGTTCACTTACTGAACTCAAAACCCTGGAGTAGCATAGTAAAGTGATTGCAGGGAACCCTGGTTCAGATCTCATTTCTGCCAGAAACTCAACAGGTGGCCATTGACAAGTCTGCATTCTCTCAACCTCCTCTCCCTCTGTAATAAGGGGATAATATATGACCTACCTTACAGGGTTGTTGTAAGAATTGCAACCAAGTCAAACAGATGTGGTGAGCTTTGAATATGCGATAAGCAAACGATATTCTTTTGATACTTTAAGAAGAAATATGCTTTCAAAAAAATAATTTCAGGACTTAAGAAAAGTCACAGCTATCGTGTCTTTCCTTGTACTGAGTATGGAGGATACTGACTTCCCATGGTCCACAGCAGTACGTCCCCTTTCGTTCAAGCTTTACATGAGAAGCAGCAGAAATTTCCAGCAGTAGTTTAGCATCTCACTCTGTGCAAGTACATTCCTACATCTGAACAGGCATGTGTAACACTAGGTAATGAAGATATTGTTTTGGTTAAGGAAAGTCATGGTCCCTCCAATTCTGCATTCTCTTTTTTTGACAGTAGCGAACTAGGTGCCTCTGGTTATTCACAAGCAGAGGTGATGGCCTCTTCTCCCTGCCTGCCCTTGCTTTGTCTGCATTTTCTGGCATTTGGGATAGACTGCATATATCCATGACGGTTTGATTTAATCAGCATACTTAAATACGTATATTCAATTAAATGAATATAGAGAAACATTGTGTTTCTTTGTAGGATGTTGGAATTTTGTCACCACATAATTTTAGACATGCTATTAAAGAGCTTAGGAAACTGTGTGTGTGTAAGTGTAACATTGTGGCTATAAGATACTCCTTGACATGTAAAGAGATGTTCATGCAAAGGAAAGTGAACGCATCAATCATTATGCAAGTTACGTGATCATCACACGTACATCACAGAGCGACAAGAAGCAACCCTATGGCTGTTTTTTAATTGGAAAGAAGTATTTCACTAGAGTAAGGAAACCTACACATTGAAACACTTGTGTACTGGCTTGTGGTGGGCAACGCATACAAAAATAAAACCAAAACCAAAACAATCAAAGCCAGTCATAGCAGAGGGAAAGCGGACAAGGACAGCTGGAGCAATCTAAAAAAGAAATAAGGCACCAGTTGTCACCAGTGAGAGTAATTAATCATAAGGACAAGCTGCCAAAGGGCAGGGTGGTGGTAGGAGAATGAGTTCCACATGCAACTTTCCCGTGAATTACAGACTCCCTCCATACTGTACAAATGTGTGGGTTGATTAAGTATTAAGCAGAGGGAATCCCCAGGCATGCTGGAGAAAGAAAGGGAGACTAGATTGGCTCAAAGTTGGCTCAATAGGCTCAAAGATAATTTTAGTATTAATCCAAAGGTTAAGGAAGAAGTGGTGGAAAAACACTGCGGGAGTGAACTGAAATTGCCAGCCACAGGGCTCCAAAGCCTTCAACTGGTATCTCATTCCAAATGTGAAACAGAGGTTGCAAATCCTCTTCTAGCACTTGCTTCAGACGCACAAACGCAACATCACCTTTGAAATCTTTACTCAAGATACTTTTCTCGTCAAACCATTTCTTTTCTGGTTGATCCCAATTCTTGCTCCTCACAGTAATTTCATTGAACCCTTTGCTAGATCACTGTCATAAAAAGAACTGCACATAAAAAGAACTGCTGCGCATAATTACCTGTGTTTACATACACCAGCCAGGCCCATCTCCATGCATATATTCATTCCACCAGGTAGGCAGTGGCCTTTGGACAAGATGGAGAGGTTGGCATGTCCTCTGGGGCACATGCAGGAGCAACTGCCTTCCTTCTCAGTTATTCACAGACAAGAGAAGCTCATGTGCATCATGCTCTCCCAAAGAGAATCAATCTAGATGGATCCATGTGGGTTAAATCCCATAGTTCAGTGGCTCCCAAATTGTGAGCCGTGGCTCCCAAGGGAGTTGCAGAATCCTCACAGAAAACCCACCGCCCTATACAATGATTGCAACCCTAATGGGTAGCTGCAGCCCATGGCCCAGTAAGGGAAGGAAGTCACCAGGCGAAACGGTTTGGGAACCACTGCCATAGTTCATCCACATATTGGAAGCAGTAAGATTAAAAACAGCTTTCTAGAATCAAAACCCTCTCCCTGGTTCCAGGGGACAAAAGCAACCTGGCTGAGACATTTCCTGCAGAGATTTTTCAGGATTAAACCTCTTTTGCAGAGGTCAGTCTCATGTAGGGTACCTTCTTCCCATCAAATCATATTCTGTGAAATCTTGTGAGCAGGGCTGACAAATGTTAGAAGTAAGCTGAAAGGATGACTTTTTACAACTCTGAAACAAGATGAAGGCGAGAGGGAAGCATATTAAGTGATCGTTGGCATACAATTCAGCTTCCATTTGATAAAGTAAATTTCTAGCCCTTACAGCTGCAATGGTAAACATGAACATACTTATTGAAACTTCAGAAGCCAGAAAGTAGGATGGGGGTTTTGAATAAAGTATCAGGTAGTGGCAGGCAGAGTTTTAGTGCCCTCTTCTCTCCTTGTTCTTGCTCTTTGGATGACCAGAAACACTAGCATAAATTATGAAAAATTATGCAAATAAGTAAAATTTCCATAATTTATACTTTTTTATAATTATAAAATTATAATTATATAATTATAATTATACTTTTATAATTTTATGCTTTTGCTGCATTTGCCCTTATGAATGCTGTCAGTAATTTTTTTTTGGAGGGGGGGGCATCCTATGCCAATAACCTCTTACCAAGTTGTAACCACAGTGTTGTATAACCATTTGGTAAACTGGTCATCTCTACTATTCTGTCATGTGGTAAGGACAAAGTCTTACAACACTTTTGCTCCCTATCAGAAATTCAGAGGGGGCTGGGAATGGCAGAATGGGTCTCTGTACTTGCCAAGACAATACAGATGACCATGGCACACCCTAATGAGTTTACTACAAGGTACATAGCCATTCAGTCATTGACATGGACACAGAGGGGGATGTATTCTTATTTTTTTAAAAGAAGGGTCTGTCCATGACATCACTTTTCAAAGTGTAAATCTTTTGTGAGCCAATAGGCCATGCAACACTGATATTCCAAAGGCAGCTTTGCAAATGTCCACACAAGATCATTACTACCATGAACTAGAACAGTGGTTCTCAAACTGTGGTCTAGGTCTCTAGAAGTTTGAGAACCACTATACTTAAACATTTACAAGAATTAGGCTAGGCCAGAATTTGCAGTTTGGGAGCATTCACATTTCCTTACAATAACATTTCAGGAGAAGGTAAGTTGTACTGCCTTCATCAAACAAAAAACCAAAACAAAACCAAAGCAGTCCTGCACATAAAGACATTGGTGAAAACAGATAAATTAAAACACTTTCAGTGTTTAAGGGCGCAGTCCTAACCAAAGCACCAGGGTAAGGGCAATGCAAGTCTGAGGTAAGGGATCAAACATTCCCTTACATTGAGGAGGCCTCTGTGACTGCCCTCCAACTGCAGGATGCAGCACATGCCCCACTGGCACAACTCTGCCAATGCTGGAAAGTTGGTTAGGATTGCGCCCTAAGTGAAATAACGGTTTGTGTGAACGTGATCAAAGTATAATTCTACCTGCCTGTGCACAGTGTTTAGATGTATGCCTATCTGTTTATTTCTAGCTATGTGAATATGTGCAGGCATGTGTATGTATATACACGGTGGCAGGTGTGTGTAAAGCACAGGCAAACATAGACAGCCACAGACACAGCACTACATCAGGAGAAGCACTGAAACACATCACTTTGTGTCTTGATTCAGTCAAGGTAGAGAGGCGGCTGTTGAAGCTGTTTTAATTCTCAAAACCCATCTTGCAGAATGGGTGGGCAAAATATTACACGTGTGTGGGTCAGAGACTAGTCCTGCTATAAACAAAAAGAGGTCAGCTGTTCAAGTCTCTATAAAATGGGCACAGGGAGGAGGAGAAAGTGGCCAAGGAGATTACACAGTTGGGAAGCGGCCCCTGCAGACTCTTGGAGGCAGGGTTCCAGGAACTCCAGGATCTGGCCTCTCGCAAGCCCTGCCCACCTGGGCATAACAGCCAGTCTCTGGTTGGGCACAGCCTCAACGTTCATCAAAGCCAGGCATGGGGAAGGCACGGGCAAAGGTCTCGACACGTTGCCGGAGGTCTGATAGGCTTTGCTTTGTCTCTGGATCATTCAGCAAGAAGGATTTGAAGTCTTGAAGCTTGGCTGTGGGGAAAAAAGGCGGGAAGAGATCAGTTAACTAAGGGCTGCAAACATGGAAAAAACCAAGGCAATGAAGTGGGGGGGGGGAATCTCACTCAAGAAATTGGGTATGCACCCTCCTGTGGCTCTACATTTAGCACCCATTTCAATTGTCAGGATTAGCAGCTAAGACTGCTGGCTTCCAGCACCACAGCCTGTTCATATGCCCCCCCCCCGGCTCCTGCAATTATTCACTCTCATATAGTGTCTCCCAGAATTGGGGCTAAACCTCAGGAATTAGGGATTCCAGTCTTGCCTTGTTTGACTCACTTCCAATGTTGCTTTTTAGTCACATGGATCTAGTAAAAAACTGAAGTCAGCAAGC
This sequence comes from Tiliqua scincoides, assembly GCF_035046505.1. Lineage (NCBI taxonomy): Eukaryota > Metazoa > Chordata > Lepidosauria > Squamata > Scincidae > Tiliqua > Tiliqua scincoides. The sequence goes on along the minus strand of NC_089822.1, from coordinate 124,715,590 downwards.
ATTATTTAAGAATGGCTAGACACAGGGGAATTTCATTTCCATTTCACAGTTTCAAGACACCTGTAGACCAGATCTGAGGGTTTTCTGAAATCCTGTCTGAAGACCGCAACTGACATACATTCAAACCTTTCTGTAGTGACTCCGACACACATCTGAAGACATCAGTCTTAAAAAGATGCAAAGTGAAACCACAGTTCATTCTCAGGCCCAGAAATCAAACTGTAACAAACCCTTGTGTCCTGGCTATTTTCTCATACCATTCCTCACTCCTGCAAAAAGAGTTGCCACCTTTTTTTTGCTGGCACTGCTGCTGTGCCTTTAACAGCTCAACAAACATGGATTTAGCAGGTGAAAATGTTCACTTGTATGGAGATGTGGTAGGGAAAGTGACACATTCTGAATGTGTGTGTGAAGAAACTGTTAAAGACACAAGAGCAGGTCAGTAAAAGTGGTGGCAACCTTGCTTAAAAACTTTTTTTAAAAATTGAATCAAAGAATTTCGAGGACCAGGATATAGCAAACAATCTCCATCACAGAATGGCATGCAAAGGAGGCCAGATTTCTAGCCAGTCAACACCATATCGTGTTGATTGCTACAGAACACAACCAACATGCAACAGATCTGCTGCCACTGAACACAACCAGCATGCCACAGAACTGATTCCAACACCCAGCAACTATAATAGCTTTCTACAACATTATAAAAACATCAAGGACTTACCAGTTTTCTTTTTTACATCCAATGCAATCTGGATTCCTTCATCAATGAATCCCACCACCTTCTGGAAATCAGCTTCCCGGAACCGTCGAGAGGTAAGTGCAGGTGCCCCTGGGGGTGGGGGGGGGGAAATAAAGAGACCTGAGTGAGACAGCATTGGTCTTTGGGGTGACAACAGCAAGTATGAATGGACAGTCTGGACAACATCACAGCTCAGAAGCAAGAGAGCCCACCAGCACCACCACAGAAGTTCAAAGCCTTCAATACCTAGGAGGGGCCATACTTTGTGTGCAAAAAGTCCCAGGTTTTCCATGTAAGGCTGGGAAAACCCAATGAAGAGCTGCTGTCGGTCAGTGCCACACAGTAAGAAGCTACATGGACCAATGCTTTCACTCTATACAAAGCAACTGACAGCAACTGTTACCCTGCACATGCCTGATCTTGTCTCATCTTGGAAGCTAAGCAGGGTCAGGACTGGTTAGTACTTGGATGGGAGACCACCTGGGAATACTGGGTGCTGTAGGCTTATACCATAGTCTTTCGAGACTGAAGGTTGCCAACCATACAAAGCAACTACATATTATCATTATTGAAAGTATTTACCTCCCACTTTTTCAAGAGACTACATGTGCTGTGTCTTGCATCTATTAAAGGGCAGCCCACAAAGAGAACATCAAGAGTCACCACTTTTTCCTGGAATATTTGATTTTTTCTCTGTAAACTGCTTTGTGAACTTTGTTGAATATTTATTATTATTATTATTATTATTATTATTAGGTGCCAGAGTTCAGAACCCCAGCTGAGATTTGTGTGGGGTGTTAGAAAGAGGATCCTTCATACAGGCATCCTGCCAGCTGCAGGTGTGAGCTCTTGGAGATGCCACAAAGGAGAGAGAGAAAAGAGATGAGGGTCTTGTGTCCCATCCCAGCTCAACAATCCTTTACCATCAATATCACAAGTCCACCTGCAAGGTTCTTCACGTCCAGACTTTGGACACAGAGATGGCATGCAGAGACAGCAGGTGTCAGGAAAGCTCAGTTATAGCAGAAAATACCAAAAAATAAGAAAGTAAGAGTGAAATGTCAGGTACGGTTCTTCTGCCAGAAGGCAACAGGGGAACCCAGTGCAGCGTAGGTTATGTAGGAATTGGAGGCGAAACACTCCATGGGGATGGTGCTATGCTTATTTTACATACATAAGGGATTATTGTCTAAGTACAAGATGTGGACCCCTGAACATTTTCAGCTCTCAGGGGTCCCATGACCGAACAGAACTCTTCTGCTCCATTCTGCCTCCTAGACTTTGGAAATGGCACAGTGTTGGGTCCCAGGATAGGAGAAGCAAGAGCGGTAGAGATAACTAGAGCTGGTGGATAATCTAGCCCACAACTGTAACCTCTACTGCTCTCCTCGGTCTCCTCCTTCCATCTGCCTTGCTGTTCAAAAGGCACGAATCATGAAAAGGAGGAGGAGTTGGCCATGTGAAGGGGCCGAAGTTCTGGCTGCTGATCACAAGAAAAAACTAGCTCTACAGGGGAGGGGAGAAGAGAAAGGGCTGTAGGGAAGGAAGATAAAAGAAGGTAAATCAGCCAGAGAGAGAGAGAGAGAGAATAAACACATGCTAACTAGAGAGAAAAATGCCTGCAAGGTGCTATGGAAGTGTTATGTAAATTAATGAAGCAGCCTTTGTCCGAGTCAGACGATTGGTCCATCTAGCTCAGTAGCGTGTGCACTGGCTGGCAGTGACTCGCCATGGTTGCAAATGGATGTGGACATATCAAACTCACACTTGGAGATAGGGAGCAGGATGCTTCTAAATGGAAAACATTTCTACAATGTGTACAGGACTGCAGCCTTATCATGCTAATTGAGGGGAGGGGAAACAACCTGCACAAGAATAACCCCATTGCTCTTACCAAGACGCAGGCCGCCAGGTGTCAGTGCACTTTTATCCCCTGGGCAGGTGTTCTTGTTAGAGGTTATGGACACCAGTTCTAGCACCCGCTCAGCCCGGGCTCCATCAATGCCTTTTGGCCGAAGGTCCACAAGTACCAGGTGGTTATCAGTGCCACCTAACTCAAAAAAAAAAGAGGGAAAGCCAAGTGTTCACTCCCTGCAGCTTTCTCAAGGCACCTTTACCATCTGCACCCAAGTATGGGCCTGCCCACCACAGAATTATGATCATGATGACCTTATTTAGGATGAAGCTAGAATCAGCCAGCTAAACCAAAGACTTTCAGAATACAGGTAGGGACGTGCTTATTGGAATTCTATTCCATATTAAGAAATCCCTGCAGAGGCAAAACTAGTACGTCAGGGGAAAGGCTACTCTAAAACTCTTCGGCCAACATACTTGTTTCTGGTTGATTTTAATGGTCTGGAGGATTTATATGTGGGAGCATAAAGCTTGCCATCTCCTACCTGCATCTCCTACTCAGCAAAAACTGCACCATGCTTCTTTCAGACTGAGTAACTCAGAGGCAATGTGCGATCTTCACTATACCTGAAACCAGCGTGTATCCTCGCTGCAGCAATGCCTCTGCCATGGCCTTGGCATTCTTCAGCACCTGGTGGCAGTACTCCTGGAACATAGGTGAGCTGGCCTGCAACATGGTAAAGAGGGTGAAAAATCAGCACCACCCCCTTTAAAAAGACTGTCACTTGTGACATTCCCAACACACACTAGGGAGACATGGTCAACACTCTGTGCCTTCTACCCCACCCACATGGCTAAGCAGTTGTCCCAGTATAGCCCTACTGTTGGCATCCAACTGATCAAAAGAAAAAAATATTTGATTGATCAGTTGACTACTGAACAATGATGTAAAGCCTTAATTGTTTAGGATAGAAATAGACACCAAAGAGAATCATGCTAAGTAAAAAGACTACGATCTCCTACAAGATTTCAGAGTCCCTTCCAACATCTTTACAGAGACACGATGACATAATTTGGAGAGCCCTTGTCACCACAAGTGCAATGAACTCAGAGGTGGTTCTAGCCACAGAGCATCTGTGCTACTGAGATACCGGTTGCTCACCTGCTTCGTCCCAAACCTTTCTGCATTTCAGTTCAGAGATGCCTGCGATTACAGCTAAACCATGCAATTTCATCAGGACACACATGCCCTCAGGGGACAGGGCAAATGCAATCTGGGGGAGAGTTGCAGGACATGGAGTGCCTGCACATAAGTGCGCAGTGAGTGCGGGGCTTAGGACCAAAGGGCCCTCACTTCAGTCATTCCTTCAGATAACTCCATGACATTTTTCAAAAAGTTTGCTCACTTCGTACACCAGGATATTCTTATCGCTGTGGAATATTTGACAAGGGTCAAATAATAGGTGGTCAAATGGAAGCATCTCAGTTGCATGCCTACCATTGACCGCCCTGGGGCAAGTGCCCCAGGCGCCGGCTGCTGGGACCCCGCGGAAGCCTCTCTGAGGCTCCCAACTGGGGCAGAAACTGTGCTTCCAGTTTGCCGGAAGCACAGTTTATAGCGCCGGGGAACCTCACAGAGGTTTCCCCAGTGTAGGAGGAGGTCACGCGAGGCTCCGTAAGCCTCTGGTGAGTGGGGGGGAAGATTTCTGCCCGGGAGGGGGGGACGATAGTCCACGGGGGGGCCATCATGGAGCTTTGCCCCAAGCGTAGGGCTGTGGAGGTCCACGGCTGAAGCATCTGACTGGTCAGCCCTGAACAGACCCACCACTGCCTCAACAGAAAGTGCAGGTGCAAACAGACAGGTCTAGAAGGAAGAATTCAGGGCAAGCAGAAAGCACAAAGGCCCAAAACAGGCAGGCAAAAAGCTTACTTAAGCACAGAGCATTATTCTGGGCAATATTCTTGGCTAGTCATTCCAACAGCAGCTTCTGTAAACATGGGATGCTGGGAATCTGGGGTCCAAGAGATCCCAGTTATACCTCATGTCTGGTCAGCAAGGCAAGACTGGAGAGCTATTTTGCATGCCAATACATCCAAATGGCTAAAGCTACCCACACCCCATCCTAAAGCAGTCTGTAGGGCCCTGGCCCCGTTTCCTACCTGTTTGAGTGCCACAGCAACTGCAGCAATGGCATGATTATGGGGCCCACCCTGCAGAGAGGGGAAGACAGCAAAGTTGATCCTCTCCTCCAGATTATAGGGGATCTCCTTGCCAGTCTTCTTGTCCACAGAACGGACACCTTTGCGATAGAATATCAGCCCAGACCTGCATATGACAAGGACGGGGTGAGGGGAGGACAGCATTAACATTCAGGCCCCAATCGATTTCTTGCCAAGCCTCACGGGATCTGGAATTCCCAACAGTGGCTTTTTCTGTAATTTGGTCTTGGTTCACCTAACACCTGCATCTATGCAAAGCCTTGTTGACAAGGCTACGTCTTTGCTGCAATTTCACAGGAACACAGAAAAGGCAAAGAATGTGGAATAACATACAGAATTTAGCTCCTTGACTTTTTATCCTTTGCCCTCACCCCGTGACATCTGTGATTTGGTTCTGCTTTTGCCCTGGCCTAGGACCTACCCCACCCTATCATAGGGCATGGAATCACTAGTGTGGGATTTCTAAAGAAAGTGTCAAGGTGGCTCAGGGTAGTGGTCTTTCAAACATGGGAAAACAGGAGAAACACCCTAGTCTTCTACCACGGAGACAGTAAGCAAGCATGTGTGTCCTTGTGGGTAGTCCACTGTTAAGGGATAATTAAGGGTCAGCAAAATCAAGTGCAAAGCCTGTAGTGTACCACTCAAGAATAATGGCTCAGGAGCTACTCTGAACTTTGTGCTACTACTCACAAACTGCCTGAACTTACAAAACAAGTATATCAGGAAGAATGGTTCAGCCTAGCTTTCTTGCTGACATGCTACTTTTTAAGGTCAGGGAGTATATTTTGTAGGGTAGCATTCAGACAGAACAATCGCCCCCACTTACAGGTCAAAAGAGGCAGAGGCAAGGAAAACCAGAACGCCTTGATTCTGCTAGACATAAAGTAGCTTTTATACGCATCAGGATGAGACTGCAACACGAAAGTTACATAATTCCTAGCACTCCCAAGTGAGTCAGGCTTCTCCTCTTGGAAGGAGTGGAGATGCTACAGCAATGGCTCCATAACTTTGAAGGCAAAGGAGGAGGGGGATGGGGTTCCAGGGCAAACAGAGGAATGAGCTTGCCCACCCTTGTCTCACTCACCTTGCCCCACGTAACGTCTTGTGAGTCGTGCTAGTCACCAGGTCAGCATAGTCAAAGGGAGATGGGATGACTTTGGCTGCCACCAAGCCACTGATATGGGCCATGTCTGCCAGCATGTATGCCTTCACCTCTTCACATACCTGATAGAGAAGGAAAAGATCAGTCCCCTGCTCAACCTTTCTTGCAATACATGATGTCGGGGTAATGAATGGGGACAGAACAGTCCGACTACAGCAACTGAAGGCTCACCTACCTACATAGCTAAACATTCCATTTAGAAGAAAGTGGGCTCCCCCTTGGACTGCTACTGGTTCTTACTTAAGTGGACATCCTCAATGTGGGACTGAGCTTTGTAACTCTACTGAAAAAGGGGGCAGGAGGAGAGGAGACTACAGCAGGGCCCCCATTTTTGTTTAGTTCAATCAACTTAACTATTGCCTGTCCTCCCACAGCACCCACAGTGTACCTTCTTAATGCGGGCATAGTCAATAAGGCGAGCATAGGCACTGGTGCCAGCGATGATGAGACGAGGGCGGAAGAGTCGGGCAGTTACTTCTAGCTGGTCGTAATCAATGAGCCCTGTTGCTGGCTGTGGGACAGGGAAAGGAAAAGGTCATCAGGTGGAAATTAAGCTGATACTGCACCACCATCCTTCTCCCACAAATACAGACATGCAAACACAGGCACACACTGGCAGAGACGCTCGTGCACACAAGACAGGCACAGCCGCCTCTAGCGTAGCGGTCAGCAACTAGCAGCATTTGTACCAAATCTAGTCTACATATGAACTTCTCACTCACCAACCCCTTGCCTAGTGCCTTGTCATAGTTGGCTGAGGCTACTGGCAGGCCTCAGGTCTCGGCTTTCTGAAAGGCATAGTGAGGAAACTGAAGGAATACATGGACGACATAACCCCTAACTTTTCAGACCCCAAGGGGGCTGCAGGGAATGCAGTTGAAATGAAAAAGGGTTCTTTTGGTAACTGGAAGGAACGTTTCGACACCATCACCTTGCCTCTTCACAAGCAGCAAACAACATAAACATAAACGAAAGGCTCTTCAGCAGTTGTAGCTCCTGCACCAGAACAGAGTGTTGCTGGTGTAGGTTCATGATGTAAGACACCTTTGAGCAGCCTGTCGGCGGCAAGCAAGCTGTGGGGATTGGATGGGGTATTTCTGTGGTAGAGATCAGGCACGTATTTGAAGCAGAGGAGAGGAAAAGCTCTTCTACAGGGCCATGCAAATGACACTCAAAAAGTGTGGATGTCATCCAATCATGAAAGACTCTCCGCCCATAATCATGTGGCAGAGATAATAAGAGGGTAAAGTGCTATTAAGAACCAAGAGGTCAAAGGCACTTTAATCTGAAGGGATGATGCAGAGTCAACTCGGAAAGATGATTATGCCTGTGAAATCCAAATTCTGCAACCTGTAAAAGTTATGCAAGTAGAGAAAATTGGCCTTATTTCTCCTTTTTTGCATAATTTAATGCTGAATGCACAATTTAATCACGTGGAACAACCCTGCCCACATTCAGCATTTGCAGATGAGCGCTGAACGTACAGATTATTGGGGAATGCAGCTAGGGGGTGCAGTGGCACAGGTGTACGGCATGTGGGTACAGTCCCATTACCCCCTTCCACATTTGAAAGTCATATCACAATTTCTCAGAAGCATCAGAATTGTCCTTTGGCTTCAGGCCATTCACACAACACAGCTAACACATACAAGCATTACACATTCTTTTCCTAAACATGCCAGAAAAATGTCACAGGTGAAACGGCCGTGGGCATCACTCATGTCTTGATCTTGGCCACGTTTATAACTTGAGATGCTGCTTAACCATAGATTTCCAGGGCTCTACAAGGCCAGATAGGAACACAGGCGTCCACAAGCAGAATTTCTGTTCACTCACATTTAGTTTGTAGGGCATGGACTCAAAGAAGATGGACGTGGCTGAAATACGCTTGACATCAGACATATACCCATGGGTCAGGCTGTCGGAAAAAAAGGGACAGTCATAACTGTCAGGATGGAATCCAAGCCTCAGTTGTAGCAAAACTCTAGTAGAGCATGAATTATCCCATTCAAACAACCCCTGGACTAGCTAGGTAGCCTCCCTTAAATCGGGTAGTGAATTAAAAGGAAATCTTGTATGGTAGGGAGAGATGTGGCAAGCACACAGTCTACAAGCATGGCATGTCCCATGGTGAGCCACGCCTGCTAAACATCTCTGACAACAGAAGGCACCAGAAGCTGACAAACCCACTGTCATGATAAAACCAACTGATGGAGGCAGGCAAAATTCCTTCTGTCATTGGGGGATTTCATCCCTAATTTGCAAACAAAAAATCCACAGACATGCCTAGCACTACTCAGCACCACAGTCCTACCTCTTCCACCTCCCCATCCTTGGCGTGTCAGTGACACCCCCCTCACCTGCACTGGCCCTGCCACAACCCAGCCTCCTCTTTTGTTCTTGTGCTCTGTCTCCTCATCTTTGACCTCAGCTGCCCTAGCCATGGCAGCTCCTTCTCCATTCTGTCCCCTCAAGCACTTCAATTAATAGCAAGATTCCCTGGACTTGCCTCACACAAGTTCCACTCCCCCAACACAAATACATACTGGCCTCCATCAGGCAAGTCCAGGCCCATGAGGCGTTCGTGAGGCTGCAGCAAGGCTGTGTAGGCTGCAAAGTTGGCAGGGGACCCCGAGTAGGGCTGGACGTTCACTCCCCAGTGCTCGGGATCCAGGTCAAAAGCTTCAAGAGCACGACGTTCGCACAGCAGCTCAATGCGGTCAACCACCTCAGCACCACCATAATACCTGTGGCAGATAGAACAGTGGAAGAAGCATTAGGGAAAAGAGCCTGTCCACTGCCTTGGACACCATAATCACCAGGCCAGAGAAGGAATGGAAAAATCTTTCTATTCTCTCCCTATCACAAAAAATGTACAAAAGGCATAATGTACAAATTAACGTAACTCTCCTCTAACAAAAACTCCTGCCACCCTCCTTCTGTCTCTTCCTTTGGCTTATTCCTCCTATGCACCTTTCATCACACCAGACCGGTGCCCCTGAATATCACAAACACAGTGCTGAAGCTACTTCTCCATAGCTTAACCCCACAACACACTGCCATAATGCTTAAAACCCAGCCACCACATGGGTAAGGCTAACTCTGGGGTGGTTACCATATGAATGATGCTCCCAATAGGCCAAGATTGATTCACTTTTATATGCCCCTCCACCCCAAATTTATTTGTTTTACCTTAAATGCTCCCCCCCTTACCTCTTGCCAGGGTAGCCCTCTGAATACTTGTTGTTAAGGCAGGAGCCTAGGGCCTCCAGGGCAGCTCGGCTGCAGAAATTCTGAGGGTGGGAAAGGAGGACAGACACAGAGACAGAGAAACATAAAGGAAATGGGATCATACAAGCATGCACTCAATAATGTGCTTCTCAGGTTGAAGCAAAGTTATACAGTGTACAGTCAAGCTAAAACAGTTACAATTCCTTTCCCACCCATTACATGCAATGGAAAAATGTTATTACACCAATCATTGAACTGCAATGTTCCCAAGATCCATTCCACATGAATTAATTCAGATTCACCGCCATTCCTTGCTTTTGTACTCATAATCGTGCTGTAATCATCATTCCCCCCCCCAAAAACAGCTGGGAAAAAATTCCCACAATTTGAGCTCTAACTTTTTATTATTATTCTGTTACTGAGGGATTTTGAAGACTTTTTTCCGGCCCCATAAAAGCCAGTGTTGTCAACAGAAAAAATCTGAAATCCGCTTTCAGCCTAGAGCTTAATAATGCTTGGCATTTCAATTCTGTATGTCAGGTGTTTGGTTTATTTCCCCCCCCCCTCAAATTTATATACCGCTTCACAGCCAAATACTCTCCAAGTGGTTTACGTTAAAGCTTAAATTAAAAAAACAATAAAACAGCAATCGTAAAACAGCACTAAAAATCTGAGGCGAGAATTAAAACAACAATCCTGTTTAAACACAAACAGCTAGTATTATCCATCCTCATGCATTATTTATTTCTCAAGTGTATATTCTTCAAACCATCTCCGAGGTGTGAGCAAGTCTCCGTTTCTGTAACCTACTATGATGGAACATTAAATTATATCCCCTAAAGAAAAGCATTTCTGACTCAAAAAGCTATCAGTGTAAACCATCTTCTTCACATATTAAGAAGTCTTTGTACCTCTGCCATTAGTGACTTGTTTGTGTATATGTCTTAACAAACACATTTTCACAGTGCGATACATACAAGATTTCATTCATCCTTACAAACAGCCCTGTAAGGTAGGCCAGCACCAATGCACATACTACCAGTAGGGGGGGCTAAGAGAACTGTTGCTTGCCCAAAGCTACTTAGTAAGCTCATGACAGAGGTGACATTTGAATGAAGGAGAATTCATGCTTCCAACTCATGCTCTTAGAGACTCTGCTGTACCAAGCATTTATCTCAAAGGACACAATCCTATATAGTATGCACACATACCTGGGAGTAAGTCCCATTGAACTCAGTAGGACTTACTTGTGAGTAGGCATGCTTAGGATTGTGCTGAAAATGTGGCAATAGCCACTGGCTTAGATTAGGGAACTAGACCAATTCATAAAGAGTAGGCCAATCAACAAAGAGCAGTAGTGAGAACTAAATGGAACCTCCATGTTTAGAGGAAGTAACACCACAGAACACCATCTTGGGGGAAGGGGCTGACACAGTGACAACTCTTGTCTTCATGTCTTGCTTATGGGCAGCGGTCCTCAGACTATGGATCTGGGACTGACCAGTGGGTCATGACTCAATTTTGGGTGGATGGTGAAAACTCTAAAATAGATTAGACTATGTGCATCAAGGGCTAAACAACCTGTTACTTGGGAGGAGCACTGCTGCCTAATCACCATTATAGCCACAGAGGCTTGAGTGCCTGGTAAAGTGAAACTTAGTTTTTTAGGTGGGTCCCAATGCTAAAAAAATCTGGGAACCACTTGATTAGGCTTTGGTTGGCCACTGAAGGAAACAGGATGCTGGGCTCTTGTTTGATTCAGCAGTTCTTCTTATATTCTTCAGAGTTAGTGTCTGGTAACAAAACTATCTTCACCATTTCGGAATAGATCTCTCGGGTTCCAGGTAGTAAACAACATTGGCCACTGGAGATAGCCAAAGCATAGCACACGCACACATCCTTTTTAATGTTCCGCTGTAGGACTAAGGAAAGGGGCACCATGCTTTGTCGCTCACCTCTGAGGCAATGAGCTCTAGCCCCCGGCACTGTCGATCCTTCTCTTGCTGCACCAGCTCCCACATCTCAGGATCGCTGTCTGCCAAGCTCTCCTGCCCTGTCCAGCCAAGAGTCTCCTTTGTAGACGTGGCAGCTGCTTTGCTGTGCTGGGCCCGCAAACTCCCACCAACTTGGCAACATCTCCGCAGCGGCTGGTAAGGCAGAAAATAAGGAGGTCAGGGTAGTCCAGCGCAAGATATTTTGATGCGGGGTGGGGGGGGGGGTCGAGAAGAATCCAAAGAGGGCCCTTCCCACACAGTCACTGACGTGGGGCATCAAACGGTTCTCTTGCACACACTGCAATCCAAGCATTATATCACTAGAGCTCTTCAAGCTTACTTGGAGATCCTCCCATGGAACAATCAAACAGAAGAAGCACAAGAGGGGAAAACTGATTAAGTTGTGAGTGGGTATCTTCTGGAAGAAGAGACTGCAGACGCAGTCAATGTTGAGAGCTGGATGGCCTCTGGGGAGCTCCACCAGCAATGCTGGGAGCGGGGAGAGAGAGAGCACAGCCTGCCATCCTATCATTAAATCTCAATTTTTACAAAAACAACCAAGTCTCTTGTTAAAAACTAACAATTGTAGCACAAATGTCCGCAGTCAAGAGCTACTAAATGGGACAAGTCTAACAGTCTCTCGCCTACAAAAGCACATGGCACATGAAGCACAAGAGTCTTTAAGGACGCTGAGTGTTTTTGTAGGAAGAGATTAACATGGTTTTCTAGCTTTCACAAAAACAATGTTAAGACTCCAGTGCTTTCCCTCTCCTTCAGCCCTGGGACGGCTGCAATGAAGGTGCCCAAGGGAGAGTGAAAGAGTACCAGTGAAGCTGGTTTATTAAATTGGCCTCTCACCCTTCCTCCAAAGAGATTAGGGGCCCACTCCTATCCAATTTTCCAGCGCCGGTGCAGTTGTGCCAATGGGGCGTACACTGCATCCTAACAGTGGCCTTGCCATTGTATGGGAACATTTGTTCCCTTGCCTCAGGGCTGCACTACGGTTGCACCAGTGCTGGAAAGTTGGATAGGATCGGGCCCTAGGGCAGCATACGTGGCATTCACCCCATTTTCACCCCAACAAACCAATGAGATGAGCTCACCCTCCTCTCTCAGCCCAAGGTCACCAAGTAAGCATCATGACTGATCAGGGATCAGAATCCAAGGTCCATGCAGCCTATCTCCAATACTCAAATCAGTACTGGCTCTTGCAGATCAAGTCTTCCTTTAGCAGTTATGGTCACATCAGAACTAGATTATTATGCAAACCAGATGGAAGCTAAAGGATATATATTACATTCTTCAGTAATCTAAGGCAGTTGTGGGGTGGGAGGGTTAACTGGGTAAAGTGGCAGTTACTGCACTAGAAAAAAGTCATACAAGCAAGACTCCAGATGTTAGTAATATAAAAAAAATAAGATTAGAGAGCAACAAAACTGAGCAAAAAAAATTAACCAGCTTCTTTTGAAGTTGCCCCAGTAAATCGACAGGAAAACATTTGCCACCTTGACAGTGCCCCACAAGTGCAGCTCAGCAAAGGAAAATGCAGTACTGTCACTCTTTCTTGCCATTTCAGTCACTGAACAAGCAGCAGGGTGAGAAACTTGGGGGTAAAAGCACAGGAAAGAAGGGGGGCAGTCAATCTCAAGGCCTGCTGAAACAGAGCAGGCTTTGTGCTGCAGAAGGGTAGGCAAGCGTCATTCCAGCACAGCAGAGGCATCAACTTTGGAGGCCAACTGCTGAGTTGGCAAGTTCAGCAAGAAGTTTTGCACAGACGTATACACCCACAAAGTTTGCTCCTCGCCAGTCCTGCTCAGGCTCAAAGCGCCCCAGTCAACAGAACTTCAAAGGGGATGATGGCTCACTTCCGTTTCCCTCATTAAAAGTCTGTAATGAATGGTCCTGAAAACAATCATCTCCTTCACAGATGATGCAACTGGTTCATCCAGGTTGCATCAGCAAAGAGAAGAAATGCAGGAATGCATAACACTTGGTACAGGAATTAACAAAGGATTCCAACTTCATCCCCAAAGGCTTTTGCTTTTAATGCTCTCTAAATTGCCAAGTTAATTTTTGTTTTTTAAAGCGCACACAAACACAATCGTCTCCAGTTGCTAGGATGGATTTGTTCCCAAACCTTTAGTTTTAAGCTCCACTGGCTGTAGAAGCTCAGACATATTGATAGAGTTTTCATCGTGTTACCCAATCCGCATATTTAGTCTGCAAATCAGAAAGCAAGTTTCAGGGGGCAGGTCATTTTTATCAAGCGGGTTCAAGAGATCAAGCGGCAGGCATAAGTAGAAGGGGTGCCAAGGAAAGTTCTGCCAAAGAGACTTTGGTAAGGCGATAAAGCTGCTACAAGAGTTACTGTGCAACCTGCCTCCTCCTCTCCCTGCAAAGGCCTCTTCTGTAATTTCTTTCCTCTTCTCTCCCCAAAGCTGCAATGTCAGATAGGACAGTGAGAAAGAAAGAAAAGCTGCAAAAATTAGCCTATAAAAGTCAGCAAAGCGTGACTGCTCGGAGAGGTTTCAGCTGATAATAGTGTCTCCGTCTTGAACATCAAGATAACTCTTCGCCTCGCTGGGTGCCACATCCAAGAGCCATTAGCCAGAATTAAATAATAATTGAGCCGCAGAATGGCAAGATCTGTGCCGCTATCAGATCCCCTGCTATAACCCCAGGCGGGCATAAACTCCTTACTCAAGAAGCTCATTTCTGAACTTGCACACAACTTTAAAACGATCCCCTTGAGAACAAAGGCTGCCATCCTATCCACACTTACCTGGGAGTAAGCCCCATTGACTACAAAGGGATTTACTTTTGAGTAGATATGGCTAGGACTGGGCTCAAAGAGAGGCAGAAAGAAGCCACCAGCATGGGGAAAAGATCTTGACATGGGGGAGCATAACTTTTTTTGGCTTTGTTTTTGCAGAGGTGCTTAGTAGCAGGAAGGGGAAGAGGAGAAGAAGAAGAAGAAGAGATAGATGAGGACTGAACTGCCTGGGGGGGGGGAAGCATCCCCACAGGACTGGAGACAAGAGAGAGAAAGGGGTTTCAATCAGGGCTGGATGAAGGTTCAGATCAGACCACTGCTGCTTTGAAAGACAAGGCACCCACCTCCCTATGCTCCAAGCAGCAAGGGCCACTGCCCTGGATGCACTTGCCTGGAGTTGTTGCCCACATCAGTCCCCCCACATCCCTCTGCACCCAACTTGGTGTGTCGACAGGACCCTGATCTCCTGCCTCTCCTCCCTTTGCAGATCCACCACAGCTGAGCCATTCACAAATCCCACCGCCTTACCTTGGCCAAATGCCTAAAGGGGAAAGGCAGCATAGCAGCCTAAGGTGGAGAAAGTGCAACACTGCCCTGCCAAGCTGCTGCTGCTGCCCCACGTTGCGTGAGACCCACGCTCCCTAATGAGAAGCAGAAGCCAGGACGGTGGGCTGGAGGAAGGGAAACACGTGGCTCTAGCTCCGCCACTGCCAGTTACTACCGGGTGTAAAAGGGATCACGGGAGATGTAGTTTTCGTCTGGAGCCTCTTCCCCCTGGTTTGAAGGCAACTTGCAAGCCTATGCATGTCTACTCTGAAGTCAGTCCCATTAGAGTCAATGGGGCTTTACTCCCAGGAAAGTGTGGATAGGATTGCAGCCTGAGAGCCCAGTCCTATGCATGTCTACTCAGAAGTCAGTCCCATTAGAGGCAATGGGGCTTCCTCCCAGGAAAGTGTGGCTAAATTGGGCATGTTCATGATGTACAGTGGCTGCATTCTGTTGCATTCTATTCTCTTGGCTACATTCTATTGCTGTGTAAAAGAGCTTATGCAGACACAACCTAGCAGAGGAGGGTGAAAATGGTTAGAATCAGAGGAATGAGTTGCTAGTCCTAACCCCTACTAACTGGGGAAGAGGCACTTTTTTCCCCAAGTGGGTGCTCCTCTTTTACTTACCAGGGGGAGAGTAACTGGCCCTCCTCACCCCAGCCCAGTGACTTAGCTGTCTGCTGGTGTTCTTCTGCATCTTCATAGATCAGTGATTTTCAGCCTTTTTCATCTCAGGGCACACAGGCAAGGCACTAAAACAGTCAAGACACACCATCAGTTTTTTGACCATTGACAAGGCACACTGTGCTGCCAAGGGGGGGGGGCTCACATCCCCCAATGGTCCTATTGAAAAAAAACAGGGTGACCAGAAACGATGGAGGACAGAGCAGCAGTACCTTTAACCATTGTATAGAAGATAATCTTGGCAGGTGCCTCTTTTTAAACTCTTCCATGTTGAACTGCACCTGTCAAAATTCCCTCTCCTATACAATGGTTAAAGGTATAGACACTCTGTCCTCCATTGTATCTGGTCACCCTGTTTTAGATTACCCTCTCCCAAATTGCTGCAGCACACCTGGGGACCACTCACAGCACACCAGTGTACCCTGGCACAGTGGTTGAAAATGGTTGTTTTAGATTGTGAGCGCTTTTGGAACAGGGAGTCATTAGGTTTTCTCTGTACACCACTTTGTGAACTTTTTGTTGAAAAGTGGTATATAAATACTGTTATTGATGATGGTGATGATAATTTCACTGGAGGCACCGCAAGATTTTGTACTTTAGTGCCACAGTTGACCTGAATAGGAATGCTGTCTACCTAAGCACATGGGAAATACCAAAATAGCCAATCCCTAGGAATCCTACATTTTCCTCCCTTTAACCAGGCTCTTTTGCTTTTAACAACACATGCACAACAGGTGAACATTCAGCAAGCTCTAAATCCTTGCTGCATTTACTTGTTGGGGAGCTGCACCTATTGAATTGCCACCTGTCACTGCAGTTGTGCTCTGCTGGAGGAAAAGATGGGTAACCCTACTTACCGATTTGTCATTTTGCAGAAATGTCCACTTTGTTGAAGGTTTTTCCCCAGCAGGGCTCCTATGGTTTGGATTCAACAGGTACAGTTTTTCCTGGTCTACAATCTTTCCCTGTTGAATTCTGCATTCCCCTGTTGAATTCTTGCCTGCTGCTACACAGTTGTTAATGACACTGGTGTGCTGCCAGAAATCTGGATCAAGGTGGAGGCAGTCACAAAATACTGTGTATTATCAGAAAAAATACTTGGTATTTTGTTTACAGCAGGGGTGCTCACACTTTTTTGGCTCAAGAGCTACTTTGAAACCCAGCAAGGCCCGGAGATCTACCAGAGTTTTTTTTTACAATGTTCGCGCCATCATAACATATAACATTTATGTGTACAATGTATGTTGGTGTACCTTGAGCCCCACTGAGTATAACAGGACTTACTCCTGAGTAGACATGCCTAGGATTAGGCTGTGAGGCTGCAATCCTAGCCACACTTACCTGGGAGTAAGCCCCATTGAGTACAATGGGCCTTACTCCCGGCGTTTCCTCCCAGAGGCACCTGAAGGGGGGGTCAGCACTCCGCGATCTACTCATTTTGCCTCGCGATCTACCGGTAGATCGCAATCCACCTATTGAGCACCCCTGGTTTACAGCATGATCATACTGAAAGTGTTTTGCATACATGATCTCAGTAGACCTTATGTCCAACCTTTGAAACCAATTTACAAATACCATAGAATCGGACAATGTTGCATTTCTTTGACTTTGAACTGTGCATGGAGGTTTTCACATTTCAATTATTCCTATGAAAAATGTACCCCTGCCCATAGAAAACTTGTATGGAGTGTTATGGAGAATACTCCTTGCCTATTTGGAGAATCTAGGCTATTTTTTCATCCTGATGTGCTGGTTTTCTTCTGCAGAGAGGGTTTTCCTCCTATGATATCCCCCCCCCCACATTGTACAGCTGAGAAAAAACTGAGGCAAGTCATTCTGCTGCAGACAAATATTTTTATGCTCGTTTTATGTATTTAATGTAAATAAATAGGCACCCCTGCCCATATAACAGCGTGGAGAGGAGGTAAGGCTGAGAAGCAGTGGTTTCTCTAGGGCTAGTTGGTTCATTTATGATAGCTTTATTTAATAACTGATGCTCTTAACCACTATGTTACATCAGTTTTACTAGTGCATTGAATCAATACATCTGAGTCTCGCACACGCACACGCACACGCACACGCACACGCACACGCACACGCACACGCACACGCACACGCACACGCACACGCACACGCACACGCACACGCACACGCACACGCACACGCACACGCACAAAAATCCCATGGGCATGCAGGCTTGCCCTGTGTTCCAATTGCACCTTAGTTGTCTCCTGACAGTGTGAGAAAATACCCCACCACAAGCAGATGTATAGTTGCGGTTTTATTGAGTACACTTGGTGTTAAAAGTTCAGAGAAAAATTATTGAAGTATATTAATTAATTGTTTACAGAGAATGCAGTTGTGCTCAAAGGCTAAGCAGGATAAGAATACCAACCAACCAGAATATCTATCATAGCTAAAAGGGGGAATGTATCTAATGGAACTGACATACTCTGAGGAACATATGAACATCAGAAGGAGCTAAAGTCTGTCTAGCATCCCAGGATTCTGTTTCCCACAGTGGCCAGTCAGGTATGTCCAAGAATGCCACTCGCACAACCTATAAAGGCAGTAGCCCTTCCCTGCTATTAATCTCCCATCAATTGGTATGTGTAGGTATACTACCACTATACATGGAGGTTCCATTTATCAGTCATGGGTAATAATAGCTATAGACCCAGTGGTGTCACCCAGTGCAGGAGGCCTGTGCATCACCCCATGTAGTGGGCAACACCCCAGGTGGGCATGATGATGTACCATCGCCCTGCCCCCACTGGTTTTTTGGTTGTACCTTTTGTTAGAACACAGATATTTCAATGTGGCTTGTTTCATTGCATTCTGCATGAAATTACACATTGATTGATATTAACATGATGGTCTTATTCCTCCAAACTCTGATTTTAGTGATTTTGAAAACTTGTAGTCTCTCTCTCACTCACTCACTCACTCACACCCATCAAATTACTAACAACATTGCAGCAGTTCTCCAACTTTTAGCACTGGGACCCACTTTTTAGAATGACAATCTGTCCAGGACCCATTGGAAGTGATGTCATGGCCAGAAGTGACATCATCAAGCAAATTAAAATAAATTATAAATTAAATTAAAATAAAATTAAATAAGGGGGAGCCAGTCCTGTTCCACCAAGTGAATCTACTCAGAAGTAAGTCCTATTGTGGTCAATGGGGCTTACTCTCAGGAAAGTGTGGATAGAATTGCAGCCTATGAGCCCAATCCTATGCATGTCTACTCTGAACTAAGTCCCACAGTGGTCAATGGAGCTTACTTTGTAGTCTGCCTGCAATAACAACCCCCCAAAAAGAATCAGTGAGATTTCCAGCCCTCCCAATGCCCAGTTTAAAGTTCTTCTATTTCAGGCATATCCAGATAAAGACCCTCCTAGCTTTGCAAGTGCAAAATTGAAAACTTTCCCCTTACCATTCAAGCCTCTTTCTTGCTCTTTTTTTTGGGGGGGGGGGGGAGGAGGCTGCCTTCTGTTGCACTCTAGCTCTATTGGATCAGGACCCTTCTGGTGTCCTCGCATTCCCCTTTGCCTGGTCTGACCACCAGCCAAGGCACTGTCCCATCCAATATTCTAACTCCCTTCTAATGCCCACTTTTTGGCTAATTAACACCCTCCTTTTCCAAGAACAACAGCTGTGGTGGGCAAAGAAATAAACAGAACTCATCAGTTGAACAATTAACAAAATTTATTGCTACAAACACATACACTCCTGCAAGTCCTCTTGTCCAGAGGCTTTCCCTCCCCAAAACCCTACTTAACTCAATGGGTAAAGGTCCAAAGCCTCAAGTCCAATCTAATCTCCAAAGCACAGTCCAGTCTTCTGAAGCAGGGTCCCGGCAGTCATCTCTTCTGTGTCCTCCAGTCCTGGCAGTCCCCTTCTCCCATAGGTCTGGGTCAGGTAGCATCTCCCTCTGGGTGAGGGTAGCTTTGTGCCTTCTGAAGTTGCCTTCTATCCTTGGATGTCTCATAATCCAAAATGCAGCTCACCTGTGAGCTACCTTGTTAACTCTTTGTTAAGTCCAAATTAGGCTCAGGTGAGCCATCTCTTAGTCCATGGCCATTCAAAGTCCCATCAAGGTCAAATGAAGCTCAGGTGGCCATCAGAGTCTCCATTGGCCTTGACTGATTACAGCTGTGGAGCCATCCCTGCCCTTCCCAGAGCTGTCAAACAGCTGTCAAAACATGGAATCGCTGTCAACACCACATCATCCACCTGATGATCTTCTGATCTTCCATTACAACGTCTGCCTACTCGCGAGTAAATGCAGCCATGTGGCTTTGTTTTGGGCTCAGACTCACAGCTGGGAGGGGGGAGCTTCTCCGATGTTTTTTGGGGGCTGCATTCATTGGATCGGGACCATTCAGGTGTCGTTGGATTCTTCTCAGCCTGCCCTTTCCAACTGACTATGGCAAGTTCGCCTATCCGTGAGTAAATGCGCGATACGGCTCACTTTCACTTTCCATAGGGCTTCATGCATTTGTCCTTCCAGTTTTTTGGCCATAACTTCTGAACAGAAGGAGCGATTTCCATTCTGTGTTTTGCACTGCACTCCGCTGGCCATTCCGCATCCAACGGCGTATGGCATGACATGGTAGCTCCTAAGACCACGATGTTAGCGCATCCTCCCCCCAGGGCACGTCACCCCCCCAACACGTCACCTGGTGCAGCTCGCACCCCCTGCACCCCATAACAATGCCAGTGTATAGACCTACTATCCATGAATCTGGCTAAGCTTTAAAAAGCCATCTAAGCTAGAGCCCATCACCACATCTTGTAACAGTGAGTTCCATAAATGAATTGAACTTTGCATGAAGAACATAAGAACATAAGAACAGCCTCACTGGATCAGGCCATAGGCCCATCTAGTCCAGCTTCCTGTATCTCACAGCGGCCCACCAAATGCCCCAGGGAGCACACCAGATAAGAGACCTCATCCTGGTGCCCTCCCTTGCATCTGGCATTCTGACATAACCCATTTCTAAAATCAGGAGGTTGCGCATACACATCATGGCTTGTACCCCATAATGGATTTTTCCTCCAGAAACTTGTCCAATCCCCTTTTAAAGGCTTCTAGGCTATACGCCATCACCACATCCTGTGGCAAGGAGTTCCACAGACCGACCACACGCTGAGTAAAGAAATATTTTCTTTTGTCTGTCCTAACCCGCCCAACACTCAATTTTAGTGGATGTCCCCTGGTTCTGGTATTATGTGAGAGTGTAAAGAGCATCTCCCTATCCACTCTGTCCATCCCCTGCATAATTTTGTATGTCTCAATCATGTCCCCCCTCAGGCGTCTCTTTTCTAGGCTGAAGAGGCCCAAATGCCGTAGCCTTTCCTCATAAGGAAGGTGCCCCAGCCCCGTAATCATCTTAGTCGCTCTCTTTTGCACCTTTTCCATTTCCACTATGTCTTTTTTGAGATGCAGCGACCAGAACTGGACACAATACTCCAGGTGTGGCCTTACCATAGATTTGTACAACGGCATTATAAAACTAGCCATTTTGTTCTCAATACCCTTCCTAATGTTCCCAAGCATAGAATTGGCCTTCTTCACTGCCGCCGCACATTGGGTCGACAATTTCATCAACCTGTCCACCACCACCCCAAGATCTCTCTCCTGATCTGTCACAGACAGCTCAGAACCCATCAGCCTATATCTAAAGTTTTGATTTTTTGCCCCAATGTGCATGACTTTACACTTACTGACATTGAAGCCCATCTGCCATTTTGCTGCCCATTCTGCCAGTCTGGAGAGATCCTTCTGGAGCTCCTCACAATCACTTCTGGTCTTCACCCCTCGGAAAAGTTTGGTGTCGTCTGCAAACTTAGCCACTTCACTGCTCAACCCTGTCTCCAGGTCATTTATGAAGAGGTTGAAAAGCACCGGTCCCAGGACAGATCCTTGGGGCACACCGCTTTTCACCTCTCTCCATTGTGAAAATTGCCCATTGACACCCACTCTCTGCTTCCTGGACCCCAACCAGTTCTCAATCCACGAGAGGACCTGTCCTCTAATTCCCTGACTGTGGAGTTTTTTCAGTAGCCTTTGGTGAGGGACCGTGTCAAATGCCTTCTGAAAGTCCAGATATATAATGTCCACGGGTTCTTCCGCATCCACATGCCTGTTGACCTTTTCAAAGAATTCTATAAGGTTCGTGAGGCAAGACTTACCCTTACAGAAGCCATGCTGACTCTCCCTCAGCAAGGCCTGTTCGTCTATGTGTTTTGAGATCCTATCTTTGATGAGGCATTCCACCATCTTACCCGGTATGGATGTTAGGCTGACCGGCCTATAGTTTCCCGGGTCCCCCCTCTTTCCCTTTTTAAAAATAGGCGTGACATTTGCTATCCTCCAATCTTCTGGCACCATGGCCGTTTTGAGGGACAAGTTGCATACCTTAGTCAAGAGGTCTGCAACTTCATTCTTCAATTCCTTAATAACTCTTGGGTGGATGCCATCAGGGCCCGGTGACTTATTGATCTTTAATCTATCAATGAGGTCTGAAACATCTTCTCTTTTAACCTCTATCTGACTTAACTCCTCGGTTAGGAGGGGCCGTTTGGGCAGCGGTATCTGCCCGAGGTCTTCTGCCGTGAAGACTGCCGTGAAGAAGTATTGAACTTCCTCTGGTCTGCTCTGAATTCCCCATAAATTCATTTCATCCAGTGACGCTCAACTCTAATGTTACTCGGAAGTGATAAAAACTTCATTTTCTCCAAACTATATCTAATGTTATAAGCTTCTATCATGTCCCCCACTTAGCCATCTTTTTTTTGTCCAGAACTCCCTCCACCCAACTTAGCATTTGCTGGTAGGGAATGGCCTTCACACACAACCCCAGCCCCAATCAATTTGACAGCCCTTTACTGCACCTTTTCCAGCTTTAAAATACACTTTTTGATATGGAGAACCAGAACAGTACATAATACTGCGAATGCAGCTGCGCCATAGATGTGTATAAGGGCATTACAATATTGGCAGTTTTATTTTCAGTCTCTAAAAACAATTTCAAACCTCAGTAATAATTCTTAGAATGGTATTTGCCTTTTTCACTGCTGCCATAAACGATCTCAGTGTTTTCACTGAGCTACCTGCCAGCCTCAACTCCAAGATCTCTTTCCTGGTTAGTTACACCAGATTCCCTCGGTGTACAGTATATGAGACGTTAGGATTTTTTAGTCTCACTGTATGTCACTTTATGCTTCCTTAAGCCTCATTTATCATTGTGTTGCCCATTCTTCTTCTTTGGAGAGATCCTTTTGGAATGATTCAGGATGTGCTTAGGTTTTCATCATCTTAACTTGGTTGCTGCACTACTTACCCTGGCATTCATTTTGGATAAGTTCCCAATATCCTTGAGGGATTCCACTTCTTATTTCCCTCTATAGTGAGAACTACCTGTTCATTCCTCCCTGTTGTTGAAACAGTTATTAAGACATAAAAAAACATTCATATTCTTGTCTTACGACTGCTGAGTTTCCTCAGGAACCTTTGGTGACAAGTCTTTTGCTGAAAACGTTTTGGAAGTCCAAGTACAGTGTCCACTGAATCACTCCTATCTACGTGCTTGCTTACACTCTCAGGACCCAATCCTATCCAATTTTTCAGCGCTAATGCAACCACAGTGCAGCTCTGAGATAAAAGAGCAAATGTTCCTTTACCTTGAGGAATCCTCTGTGACAGCCCCCCCACCACAGAATGCAGCACATGCACTGTTGGCACCGCTACTTTGAGGGGCACTGGAAAGTTGGATAAGATTTGCCCCTCGAAGAACGTCAAAACATTAATGAGGTAGGGCCTTCATTTGCAGAAACCATGTATCTCCTACATACTTAATTCTATCTTGAATAGCATTTTCCATTTACACAAACCAGATGTCAGCCAAATGTTGGCCTATACTTTTCTGGATCCTCCCCTTTTAAATTCCATTGATTAGTTTCTAGTCCTTCCACAAGAATTATTATTTTAGTGACAAATGGCATGTTTTTGTTAGAAAATTTGCAATTTTACATTTCTTTCACAGACTTTCAAACTCCTATACAGATTTTCTTAGGAGTAGGCCCTATTGAATGCAATGGAACTTATTTCTGAGTAGACATGCATAGGAGTATGCTTTTGGATATATGCTCTCCTGACATGATAAATTCATTTACTGGAGGACGTCAGAAGAGTGATTGACTGTGACAAAGGGAAAGGTTTAAAATATTTGTTGTCAATAGAACAATAATTATGGCCAATCCCACATATTTGAGAACAAAAGGTTGTTTGTAGACCTGGTGTTCACTAAGGTGATAAACTTGTATTTGGGCTGTACAGATTGCAGAGGGACTCACCCAATGGAATGCACCTCAAAAAAAAAATATCCCATCCACATAGAAAATGAGTATGTCAAGAAGGAGATTATACTATAATCCTTTCCCTTTGTATCTAATTTTCTACACATTGGGAAATATTGTATGGAGGCACATTCAGTCATGAAAGCTCCACCTGCCACTGAAGAGGCACCTCCCAGACACAGCTTTACCAGTACAGGTCCAGCCTATTTATGCTTGGATTTTTTTATACACAGATTTGACTCAACACAAATGGCCCCTGCAAATGAGAAAGAATGCGCTGATCCCTGGAAAAGGGGGAAAATGCATCCCTTTAAAATCAGTTTTAAAAACCGAACAGCCCTTTAACAACAGCCAATGAGAGAGAGAGAGAGGCAGCTGGCTGACAATCCATCAATCCTTCTCTCTCCTTTGGACACCTCCCTTCCCACAGCACATGAAAGAAAAACATTTGCATTGGTGAAGGGAGGGGCTGAGTGAAGTGCTGATGAATTGTCTTCTTAATGACTCTTATCTTAGAGTCAAAAGGTCAGCAAGGTTGTTTTTAAATCACTGGAGCAAAGAAACTTTGTTTTTTAAATTGATTTGCTATAGTGCTATAGTTTTTTTTTTAATCCATGTGAGATCTTGGAAGGGAACCCACAGGAATAATTAGTCTCAACCTGTACTAGGATATTTGCATCTTGGCTGACTGTGTCCTGATCAAATGTATTTGGGTCATTAGTGTCCCTGGACATTTGTGTCTGGGTTTTTTTTGTGTGTCCCAGTCATTTGCATCCTACTATACAATAACTAGGCAACAAACAAACTATAACTGGGCAACAAACCCCATATATATATATAGGGACACAAATGTCCAAGACGCAGTTGTCCAGGATGCATAGGTCCTGACACTGTGTCAAATAAGAGGTGCAACATTTTTGTAACATTCCAGATGAGACTTCCTCAGAATTCCCACCCCCCCTTTGCAGGAAATTGTGCAAGTTAGTTGCTGATCTAGCAGTTTGCACATCTTTCATTTTTAATTTTTTGCTCTGCTGATCCAAGCCTTCTTTAGCCCCAGCAGCAATGCTGAGAAGGAGTGGTGCATTTTTTAAATCTGGGTTTTATTTCTTATCTGATGGCGATTTGTAATAGAGCATAGAAGGTGCCAATGATGCCATGACTTTGCTCCTATGACCCATCGCAATTGGCTGTTTCCCTTATAAAGAATGAAAATTCAGCCAATAAAAAAGGTATTCTTATGTTGTCATGGAAGTGGTGGTGGTGGTGGTTATTGCAGGGATAAGGAAAAAAATCATCTCCTTTAATATAGGCTAGTCTGGTAGCATGTTCCCTGCAAGTCCTTCTGGAGTGCATGATTGATAGCTTACTTCCTTGCATGGGGTTCTTTGGAAGATTCAGGGTTTCTTCTTAAAAGATCAGTAATGGCAAATTACTCAAAACTCCATGAAAGACAGCTTGTACATCAGTTCTGATCTTCTCTTGCAATTTCAAGAGAGCACTGGATGAATTCCAAGAACACACGTACTGTCTGTTCATGCAAAACAATGGAAAGGCCCAATAAGAAGGTCCGTTCAAGCACACTGCTGGGATCCAGTGTACAGTAATATGCAGGAGATATATGGCTGAGGGGCAGGCGTTATGTGGCAGACAGTGTGGAAGCATTCCTGAATCTAGAAAGTTTGAAAATCACTGGACTGATGCAATGTGATTTTAATCTAGCGGTGAAAGTGGGTAGTTATCAACAGGTAGAGGGTAGCATTCCAGAAATATATTTATTTATTTTTTACAGCTATTTATATACTGCCTTTCTTTGGTCCTCAGATTTCTCCTCAGACTTTAATCCAAGGCGGTTTACATGGGCAGGCTGTTCTAACCCCTCCCCCCCAATAGGGATTTTTACAATTGAATAGTTCTAGTCTTTCATAGAACTCCTCGTTCCAGCTGGATTCCTTCCCGGTCTGGCCTCTCTCTGGCCCTTCGCCTCCCACGCTCCACTTGACGGCAACTCCTCTCTGCCACCGAGGGTCAGCTCATCAGTATATCAGCGTGTCCTCAGTTCTCGGGTACTTCCGGTGGTTTCCAACTGGCAGCCTCAAATCCTCAGGCATACAAGGCGGCAGCTCTACCAACTGAGCCAGACCTCTTGCCATATGTCAAGCACTTTCCGTGATTTCTAGTTATTAATTCATTCTAGATATTCTGCCAGATTGTCTATCTGTAGGTTTACCCTGTGCCCATAGACGTGCGCACACCCACTCCTTAAGTATCAGGCAACATACAGTATTTATTTTTTTAAATAACCATGGTTGGCAACCTTCAGTCTCGAAAGACTATGGTATAAGCCTACAGCACCCGGTATTCCCAGGCAGTCTCCCATCCAAGTGCTAACCAGGCCTGCCCCTGCTTAGCTTCCAAAAATGTGAACATTCATGATGGAAAATGCCATACAAAACTGATTTGAAATTCTGGTTAAGCTTATCTCAAGGGCCAAACTATACATGAAGTTCAGCTGTCCATATCCATAGCTTTTCTCTGATGCTTTTTCTTTCAGAGGCTGCTATCTATATTAGAGGCCTGGGAGAAGGTGAAGGGTTTTCTTAACGCTTTCCCCTCCAGGGATTTTCCCCACTTGAATTCCCCTCTAGCTGCCTTTGGTGTGTTGATTTTGAGTGAGAAAGCCCCCTTCCCCACTACAGTCTTCCTCATGATATAGGAGCCACCACTACTGCAGTTTGCAAAGTACAAAACCAGAGACATTGCATATGATTGAGCACTGCAGGTCATTTGTCTCCAAGTTGCTTAATACTATTCACTTGTAGTGGAAACCAAGCAACTCACATCATTAGATCTTCTTGCATCAAGTGCATAAGATCAGGCTCTGACTCAGGTCTGTGGCAAACTTGTTTCTGTGTTGCATCCAGTCAGACTGCCAGTGAAGATGCACATATTTTAATGGGGGGAGGGGGACACAACCAATCCCTGCCTATAGGCAACTAGATGGCTTGGCTACAACTACCTGATGAGAAGAAGAGGAAATGTGGAAGAGAAGCAACTGGTGGATGGTCCTCCACACGTCCTCTTCTGCTCCATCTCTCTCCTCTTTTTCCAATCCAGGAAATGGTAGAGGAGAAGCTGTAGTGGAGGTGGACCCCCCACCCCATCACCACATGGGCAGATGGAAGTGTGTGCTTCCCATCAATCTGTTGCCTGAAGCAGTTGGCATCATGGATGGACTAGCCATGAGTCAGCACCTGTGGAAGCAGTGGTAGTTTTGAAAAAAAAATGGCCAGAAATTACCAAAGCAAACCTCAGGTATTTTGGATTAGAATGGGGAGGTTCTAGCTAGAGAGTAGGGATTCTAGGCAACCTTCTGCCACACCAGCACTCCTTTAGACATTAAATGCCTGGGGGGGAGGGGGAATCTGTCCCTTTTAAGCTCTTCCCCCTGTGTTTTCACCTCTGCGAAAGCTCCATTAAAATGATGGATAGGGAGGACTTATCATTAGGGCTGCAAGCATTCATTGAGCAAAGCAAGGCTTGCAGATTAAAACTGACTGAATAAAGGAAATACACTTGTCTGAAATGAAAATTATGAAAATGATGTCATGTTGCATTGAGATTCTGCTGCATTTTTCAGGACTTAATTGATTAATTGGTTGGCAAGCTACAAGTTAGATGGCTTTAATCATCCAAAACCATGAAATCAGTTGACAAGCCCTGGCTGTTGTACATCTATTTTCTCTCTCACACACCCCCACCCTTGTCCCAGGCTATTACTCATGTGTGCTTCTGCAGAGCCAGAGCCAATAGATGAGCACAGTCTAGGAGCATGAGCTTTCTTGCTTTCCTATCATACTGAACATTCACTATTAATTATGGCTATTAGGTGACAACAGTGTCTCTGTGTTGAACCCTGCTACAATAACACAGCAAACTGTAATGGAGAAGCAATACAGGCCCAGATGTCCTCTTTTTCCAGGATATGTCCTCTTTTTTATGTCCTGGAAAAGAACTTAAATGTCCTCCTTTTCCCTGTGAGTGGGCCCCTGCAGGCAGTTCATAGCCTTACTGTAATTAATAAATTGTATGTAATATAATTTAATAATAGTAATATAGTGTTTAAATCAACTACATGAAATCACTGTACAAGTGTTTTTAGCTTTAGTTTTGTTGTGTCCTACATTTTTCTTGGATGTCCTACATATTGGGGTGCCTTGTCCTCTTTTGCGGTTATGACATGTAGTCACGCTGTACATGCCATATATGGTATTGCTCTCCAGCAATGTGCCACAGCAAAGAATGGACACAAACTGAGCATTAACAATAGGAATGGGCAGAAGTCAGAATGTTGCCAGCTTTGCAACCAGCCAGTACAGCTTGATGTTCAGATCTTGACCAAAGGATGACATTTATTTGCTTTATATATTTATTTATTTATTTGCATACTGTGAAATCTTATTTATTTGCATACTGTGAAATCTTCATCTACTTATTGCTGCATTTTGACCTGCTCTTAAAAGCACTGGAGTGGATCTGGATATTTTTTTTCTGATTAGAAGAAAGGATGTGCCAAACCCAGCACATTTTCTTGACTTATTTCTTGTCTTATTTAGGGCACAATCCTAACCATGTCTATTGTATTGGCAACCTTCAGTCTCGAAAGACTATGGTATCGCGCTCTGAAAGGTGGTTCTGGCACAGTGTCTAGTGTGGCTGAAAAGGCCAATCCGGGAGTGACAATCCCTTCCACACCGGGAGCAAGTGCAGTCTGTCCCTGGTCTGTCTCCCTGGCTATGGGCCTTCCTTCTTTGCCTCTTAGCCTCAGACTGTTGGCCAAGTGTCTCTTCAAACTGGGAAAGGCCATGCTGCACAGCCTGCCTCCAAGCGGGACGCTCAGAGGCCAGGGTTTCCCACTTGTTGAGGTCCATCCCTAAGGCCTTCAGATCCCTCTTGCAGATGTCCTTGTATCGCAGCTGTGGTCTACCTGTAGGGCGCTTTCCTTGCACGAGTTCTCCATAGAGGAGATCCTTTGGGATCCGGCCATCATCAATTCTCACGACATGACCAAGCCAACGCAGGCGTCTCTGTTTCAGCAGTGAATACATGCTAGGGATTCCAGCACGTTCCAGGACTGTGTTGTTTGGAACTTTGTCCTGCCAGGTGATGCCGAGGATGCGTCGGAGGCAGCGCATGTGGAAAGCGCTCAGTTTTCTCTCCTGTTGTGAGCGAAGAGTCCATGACTCGCTGCAGTACAGAAGTGTACTCAGGACGCAAGCTCTGTAGACCTGGATCTTGGTATGTTCCGTCAGCTTCTTGTTGGACCAGACTCTCTTTGTGAGTCTGGAAAACGTGGTAGCTGCTTTACCGATGCGCTTGTTTACCTCGGTATCGAGAGAAAGAGTGTCGGAGATCGTTGAGCCAAGGTACACAAAGTCATGGACAACCTCCAGTTCACGCTCAGAGATTGTAATGCAGGGAGGTGAGTCCACATCCTGAACCATGACCTGTGTTTTCTTCAGGCTGATTGTCAGTCCAAAATCTTGGCAGGCCTTGCTAAAACGATCCATGAGCTGCTGGAGATCTTTGGCAGAGTGGGTAGTGACAGCTGCATTGTCGGCAAAGAGGAAGTCACGCAGACATTTCAGCTGGACTTTGGATTTTGCTCTCAGTCTGGAGAGGTTGAAGAGCTTTCCGTCTGATCTGGTCCGGAGATAGATGCCTTCTGTTGCAGTTCCAAAGGCCTGCTTCAGCAGGACA
Organism: Tiliqua scincoides; assembly: GCF_035046505.1. Lineage (NCBI taxonomy): Eukaryota > Metazoa > Chordata > Lepidosauria > Squamata > Scincidae > Tiliqua > Tiliqua scincoides. Next base: position 124,686,258 of record NC_089822.1, on the reverse strand, counting down.
GCGAAGATAATCCCAAACAAGGTTGGTGCAAGAACACAGCCCTGCTTCACTCCGCTTCGGATGTCAAAAGGGTCTGATGTGGAGCCATCGAAGACAACAGTGCCCTTCATGTCCTTGTGGAAAGATCTGATGATGCTGAGGAGCCTGGGTGGACATCCAATCTTGGGAAGAATCTTGAAGAGGCCGTCTCTGCTGACCAGGTCGAAAGCCTTTGTGAGATCTATGAAGGCTATAAAGAGTGGCTGTCGTTGTTCCCTGCATTTCTCCTGCAGTTGTCTAAGGGAGAATACCATATCAGTGGTGGACCTGTTGGCTCGGAATCCACACTGCGATTCTGGATAGACGCTCTCTGCAAGTACCTGGAGCCTCTTAATACAACTCGGGCAAACAGCTTTCCTACAACGCTAAGGAGAGAGATGCCGCGGTAGTTGTTGCAGTCACCCCTGTCACCTTTGTTCTTGTACAGCGTGATGATGTTTGCATCCCTCATGTCTTGAGGTACCTTCTCTCCAGCAGAGACAGAGGATTTCATGCAGCTCAGTGACGATGATCTCTTTGCAGCATTTTAGGACTTCAGCAGGGATGCTGTCTTTTCCAGGTGCCTTGCCAAAGGCAAGGGAGTCCAGGGCCACGTGAAGTTCTTCTAGGGTTGGTTCACTGTCAAGCTCTTCCAGCACAGGCAGGCACTCAATGTTGTTCAGTGCTTCTTCGGTGACTACATTTTCTCTGGAATATAGCTCAGAGTAGTGCTGCACCCAGCGTTCCATCTGCTGCGCCCGATCCTGGATGACCTCGCCTGTGGCAGACTTCAGAGGGGCAATTTTCCTCTGTGTTGGACCTAGGGCCTGCTTGATACCATCATACATCCCCTTGATGTTGCCCGTGTCAGCTGCTATCTGTATCTCGGAACAGAGCTGGAGCCAGTAGTCGTTAGCACATCTCCTGGCAGTCTGTTGGACTTTGCTGCGAGCAGTTCGGAGGACCTGCAGGTTGCGCTCACTGGGACAGGCCTTGTATGCTGCTTGAGCTCTCCTCTTTTCCTCAATGACTGGTGTCAACTCCTCAGAGTGGGCTTCAAACCAGTCTGCCGCCTTGTTGGTCTTCTTGCCGAATATGGACAAGGCGGTGTTGTAAACGGTATTCTTGAAATGTTCCCATCTGTTGGATGCGTTTGCGTCGGCCGGGCCTGGAAGAGATTCCTCAAGCGCTTGTGCAAATTCCTCCACTTTTCTCTGATCCCGGGTCTTGCTGGTATCAATGCGAGGTCTTCCTTCCTTTTTCGTGTGATACAGTCGCTTTGTTTGCAGTTTCACTCTGCTGCACACCAGGGAGTGGTCAGTGTCGCAGGCAGCACCATGATAACTGCGTGTGATCTTGATGCTGGGAAGGCTGGAGCGTCTGGTGAGGATCAGGTCGAGCTGGTGCCAGTGCTTTGATCTTGGATGTCTCCAAGAGACTCTATGTTGGGGCTTTGTGTTGAAGAATGTGTTGCTGACACAGAGACCGTGATGACAGCAAAACTCTAGCAGGCGTTGGCCATTTTCGTTCATCCTCCCAGTGCCAAACTGACCTAAGCAAGTGGGCCATGAACTGTTATCAGCACCAACTCTAGCATTGAAATCGCCGAGGATGAACAATGGCTCTTTTACAGGGATTTTCTTGACAGTGGTGGCCAAGTCATCATAGAATTTGTCTTTGGCTTCTGCTGGAGACGACAGAGTCGGTGCATAAGCACTGATGAGAGTGACAGGTCCTGCTGATGACTGGAGCTGCAGGGACAAAATTCTTTCACTTCCCACAGTAGGTGGGATGATGGATTTCAGCAGGGTATTTCTGACCGCAAAGCCAACACCATGTTCCCTGGTTTCGTTTGGTGGTTTTCCCTGCCAGAAAAATGAGAAATTTCTCTCCTTGACAGATCCGGAATCTGGCAGCCTAGTCTCTTGAAGGGCGACGATGTCCATCTGCAGTCTGCTCAGCTCCATGTCGATGACAGCTGTTTTGCGTGCGTCGTCTATTTCTTGCAGGTCATCAGAGAAGCCAGGTGTCATTGTCCTAACGTTCCAGGTGCCCAGCTTTAGGGCAGTAGTTTTCTGTTGCATGGTGCAGAGTTGTCGATCCGCTTGTCGGTTTTCACCCTAAACCCCATGCACCCCATGAGGTTAACGGACCGTGGCGAGGCAACACCTTACTGGCTGGGGACTGCCCAGCTTAAGGCGGGCGGTAGCTGCCCAATGAGATGCAATGATCTCTCCCACCGTCGGAAGCAGCCCCTGGCGTCATGCTCTACGCCAATCGAGCAAAGACTTATAACCGGTAAACTGCTGCTTCCCGTGTTGTGCCAACGCCGTATGGTGAAGTTGGAGTGTCCTCTCCAGTGCGCGAAGCCTGGGTAAAGAAGGTATGGAGGATAGGCTGTTACCCATGCAGCAAATCCCCCCTCTCCACGTCGCTGGAATGGTCCAATGGAAAGGCAGAAGCCAATACGGTTGGTTCCAGCGGCGTCGCAGGAGTTGCCAGAACGTGACTGTGTTCAGCCATGAACTGCCTAAGGGACTCCGGCTCCGGATTTTGCCTCGAGGTTGACTCCTGAAGCCTTTTCCACAACTGGATGTAGCCACAAGGCAGTGGAGGTTTGAGGTCAGAGTTTCCTTCTCTTAGATGAGCTGCCTTCCTAGGCTGACGAGTCCCATCTACCCGGATGTACATAAATGTACATAAATGAATATATTAAAGATGAACTTATATGAATGAATGAAGGTCTTGCAATAGCTCAAGGCCTAAAAAAGGCCTTCTACAAAGCAAGGCTGGCCTTTCCTTTGCTGCCTCTGCTGCATCACAGACGTGAAACAGCAAGCAGTGGAAGGAGCCCTCATCCTACAGCTCATGCAAGAGGCCAAACAGTTGCCCTCACGCTGAGAGCAGTTGCGTCGGGCCAGTGTGGGCTCCAACAAATCTCTGGAGGGCCAGAGGCTCATTGGAGACTGGGGGCTCACTGAGGGTCGCACTGAGAGGCCTTGAGGGCCGCAATTGGCCCCAGGGCTGGGGTTTGTGCACCCCTGATCTATAACATGGGCCTCCAAACTCCAGCCCATAAACTGGATTCAATGAACTGGAATATTCATTCCAGGCATGGCGCTGAGGTGGGGAAGCCTTACAGTTCTGCCCCGGCCACCAGTTTTCGCACTGGATCACTGCAGAGCCTCACACCAGGGAACTGCTTCCCCATGAATCTGGGGCACAGAGCCTTCTGGGCAGTATGCAGCCAAAGTGGCTCCCCAGCACAGAGATCTGGTGTGAGAGCAGGTGGCTGTGGGGTGGAATGGTAAGGTTTTGCCACTGCCATGCCCAGAATGAATATTCCTGCGCACTTTGGGCTGCGGTTTGGATATTGGCAATCTAAAACGGTAATTTTCAACCTTTTTGCATCTCGTGGCATACTGACAAGGTGCTGAAATTGCATCAGTATTTTGACAAGGCATACCTTGCTACTGGTGGAAGGTTCTCATTCCTCAATGGCCTCCCCCCAAGCTACGGCAGCCTGCCTGCAGACCATCTGCGGCACACCAACATGCAATATGGTTGCACACCGGTTGAAAATTTCTGATCACAAAAGTCACACATGAGAGGTGACAGAGGGGAGGACGGGGGATTGAGCCAGGGAGAAATGGAGAAGCAGATGTGACTATTTCAATGACCCCAAAACTGTTTGAAATCGCTTGGGGATTTATGTCACCTTTCCGTGTGTCTACATTCATGAAGCAATTTAAAAGGCAATAAAAACCACCTAATGCAGACCAGAGAATTACACAAAAGATACAGCACAAGAGCAGTGAAAACAGAACCATACAAAACTGTCTTGGTAACTGGCCAGAACTGGGGTCCTTCTACTCAGCATCGTTGCCCGCCCAGCCGTGCATCCACGGCAGATGGCAAGGGGTCTTGAAGGAGCAGCAGAAGCAGGGAAACTTTGACCCCAAGCCTACCTACCTCCAACATGCCACCAACTTAAGCCCTGCCATGAAACCTAGAAGTGCGGGACTTCCTGCTTCATGTCCTGGGACTTCCTTCTGAGTAGACTTGCATAGGATTGGCCTGTGTTTCTCAACCATGTCTACTCAGAAGTAAATCCTATTTTGTTCAGTGGGGCTTACTCTGTGGGGAAAGTGTGGTTAGGATTGCAGCCTTAAGCTAGTTTGATTTTTCCTGAGACTTCTTACAAGTTTCTCTTTAGGAGAAACCTCAGAATTTGCTCTGAATTCTATATTAGGTGCTTTCCAGATATGATTTTTACCAGATTTAATTATAAGATTTATTATTATAAAATTATGTCAGGCATGCCTTTTAGTTAAATAAAAGCTTTGTTAATCAACCAAACAGATGCATCTGTTAAATGCTGCAGTTCTAATAATACCATCATCAAGTCTCTGGAAAAAAAAAATGCTTGTATGGTACAAAGCCCATGAAAGTGTAGTATAATGGTTAGAGTGCTTGCTGAGAGAGAGAGAGAGCTGTGTTCAGTGGCACAGCTAATGACTGTTTAGCCCAGCCATTTTCAACCACTGTGCCATGGCACACTGGTGTGCCATGAGTGTGCCACAGGAATTTGGGGGAAGATCATTTATTAATAGGGCCAATGGGAGATGTGAGCCCCCACTGGCAGCATGGTGTGCCTTGTCAATTGTCAAAAACCTGGTGGTGTGCCTTGACCATTTTAGTGCCTTGTCAGTGTGCCGTGAGATGGAAAAGGTTGAAAATCACTGGTTTAGCCTGATGCCGGGCTCAAAATGACGCCCTGGAAGTGATGTCACAACAGGGCTTTTTAAAAAGCGAAATCGGGGGAAAACTCATCTCCTCCCCCCTGCAGCTTGTCACCTACTTGCTCTGCCACCTCCTCCCAGCCAGTGTCATAGCACAGGCATCTATCTGCTACCTGGGGTCAAAGAAGATTCTGTAGGCCCACCCCCCACAACAAAATCAAAATTAATTAAATAAGTAAATAAATAAAAAGTGCGCCCTGCATTGGTTAGAGACTGTGCTGGGGTGAAGAGGGAAGGTTATTCTCCCCCTGCTAAATGTGAGATGAGTACCACTTGAAAAAGTGCCTCTTTACTCAGTTAGCAGAGGTAACTGTATATACATGGACATGCGAGTTGACTTATATTAACACCTTATTGGTTCTATGTGGTATAATAATAATATCTCATTGGCTCTCAGAACAATCAGTCTCATCGGTCAGTTTTTAGTTAAGAAAGTCCACTTTTTGTTCCATAAAGCAATTGTGTTTTCATTTTCTGGTTAATTGGCCATAACTTTTGATAGAATACAGATAATTCAATGTGGGTTGTTTTGTTGCATTCTGCATTAAATTACCTTTCCAATGATATATAACATGATGGTTTTATTTGTACATACCAAGGTTTTCCACAATTTTGACTGCTACTGTCAAGCTTGTTGCCCCCTAAAGCTAGTTGGCCAGTGCCATTGCTACCACCTGCACCCCCTTAGCTATGCCACTGGCTGTGTTCAGTTCGCACTCAGCCACTAGTTCACTGGCTGACCTGAACAACTGCTCCCAATCTCAGCCTAACTTACTCCACAGGTTTTTGTGAAGATAAAAGGGGGGGGGGGAACCATGTCTACTGCCCATAGCTCCTTGGAGGAAGAGTGGGATTAAAGTTTACTGTAAATACATGCCCACCCCACCCCATGAGTTTATGGAAGAAGGGAGAGTAATCCAGCTTTGGTTTGCTTGCAAATAAAAAATCCTATCCACTGGATCACTTGAAGTCCCCTGAATGGGAAGCCACATTCTAGTTCTACCCACCCCTGAAGAATTAAGTTCTTTGCAGATGCTTCTGTTAGCTTTTCAAATGCATTGGGGTGCCAGCCATAAACCACAATGGACAGATCGCAATTGTCCTGTTGCATCCCAGACTTTTTCTCTCCTGCCTCCAGTATCATGGGAGGCTGAAAGCTGGGCAAGATGGATCATTGGTCTTACGCTGTCTGGCAGCTCTTATGTTCCTTTGCTGCTTGATTCACACTAAGGCACCCCTGGGGGCCTCTTGTTCAGGATGAAAGGTGCTTTATGATGTAGTTACTGCACAAACATATCCCAGCCACTAAAGATCATTTCTTGCAAGAGTTGTGGCTTTAATTCCAACACCACCCTGGCTCAATCCCAACTTGGCAATTGCTTTCTCACTCCTTCCGTATCCTCTCTGCTTTCCAATGGGTATGCCTGTGTTAAGTGGCTGTTGCTGATAACTAGCTAAACCAACCCTGCCCAGAAAAAGCTGCATTTCACCTAGTGCCACCATCAAAACAACCTCAACAGCTGTTCAGGATATTGAAATTTGTGAGAAGATCAGCAAGGGTCAGGCCCTCATTTTATTCCCTGTAGTCACCAAAGGCCTATCTGCAGATGTCTGTCTCTTTGGTAGCAGAGAGCTCCAACTACAAGGATCAATACCTGTTTTGGATCTTGTACTTTGCTTTCCCTTTGATCAGTTTGATCTGGCACAGCAAAGCCTTTATGTCTTCTTTGAGGCTTCCTAAACAAGGCTACCATAGGCGATTTGGGGGATTAGATCAAAAGCTGAGCTCATCCCCGCTGCAGGGTAGTTTTATTACTCATTCCTATACTTAGACGTGGATAACCCAGGTTCAGCTCAGTGGGGGGCCTTGAACAAGCCAGTATTACTTCCTTTGTCAAAGAGTCTGGGGCTTCACCCTGAAATCTCAAGACCTTGGGGGGCACCCTGTGTGTGCCCTAGCCTCAAAGCCCTTTCTGAGCACAGCAGGGAACAAAAGGGTGCAACATCAGCACCACAGATTGGCAGGCAGCCGAAGCCAATAGATCAGCCAGGCTGAATATAGTTTTTAGTTAGTTAGTTAACCTTTATTGGCATTATAAATATTACAGCAGACAACTGACAACAAAGTGGAACAATACAACCGTTATCCACTAGACTAGTTCAGGAAAACTAAATAGAGAAAAAAGAAATAGGGTCTAGAAAGAAAAGGAGCCAGAAGGGACAACCTTATCCTTTCAGTAAAACAGGTGTTAGATGGGAAAAGGTAACTACAAAAATTTTAAAGAAGATTTTATAGAACTAAGGTCCGGCGTTTTTTGTAATATATAGGCCAGGAAACTAGCCACTGAATACGTCAAGGGAGCAATAGAGTCTTCCAACAACTGGGGAAGGGGAGATACCTGAGGGGGGAAATTAGAAATCCAGGATTCTAAATAAATCCTACGATGGGAGTCATGAGAGGGACAAAAAAGCAAAATATGTAAAAGAGTATCCGGGGTCTCCCCACAGAATAAACATAATCGTTTCTCGCGAGGAACTCGCATGAAACGACCATAATGAACAGCTGAGGGAAATATGTTGAGTCTAGCGAGCATGAAGGCTCTCTTCAGTCTAGGATTAGTGAGGTGAAAAA